>NC_081326.1:61016286-63548786 GCF_026419965.1 Kogia breviceps
ATGTTTACAGCATCCCTTAAGCACCAGTAGCAACTCCTCCGCCAGAGTTGTGACAGCCAAAAACATCCCCAGACATTTCTAAATGTCTCCCTGGAGGCAGAATCACCTCTTTCAAGAATCATTGCTTGAATCTAATCAAAACTTTCACTTTTCTTTAGTACCTCTGCTGCTAAGCCTGATGTGGTTGACACAGAAAATACTGAATGATAAAGGTATGTGAAATCATATTGATTTTATTTCCATTTTATGGACACTTCTAATTTTCAGCATATTTCAATGAGTACCTTACTATAAAATATATAGGAAAAGCATTATAAGCTCATTGGCAAATAAGGACTTTGAAACATATAACTGAAAGGAGGCATCCGTTTTGGTACAAAGAACTCAAAACACAGAACAGAATTTGAATTTTACACCTGCAGACTGATTAAAAGACATTGGGTAAATCTCCAATTTTTAGTCTCATTTTTCCTCATCTGTCAGATGAGAATAATATGATCTTGTTCCTGCACCTCAGAAAGCTCTTGGAACAAATCAGAAGATCACATACAAGTACAAAGTGTACTCATTACTGTTGGTTTGCCAGTGCTCATCCAGAAAAGTAAGGGCTGAGATGAAATTGGAATATCGCAACTAATACTCTCTTTTCTTAGACTAAGCGTGACAAATATGTAGGCCCCACCCCCTTGACTCTGCAGATATTGATAATTCATCACAGATCTCTTTCCCAGTGTGACCCCAGAACTTCTCAGAGACACACTCCAGACAGCTATAAATTGCAGTTCAGATTTTGAACTTGAAACCAAATCTATTGGTTCTTTCTGTATTACATAACGCTGCAACTTGATTCTGAATCCTTCAAAGATCAGCTACATTATACCTTATTATTTATATAAAATGTTAATATATTGGTATTTTAACAGGGAAGTCAGGTCAATTGACAAATCCAACATTTACCTCAGCCTTCCAAATTCAGAGTCAGCCTGTGATGAGTCAGAAATCTCAAGCCTCATTCAGGACGCAGGCCTGCGCACCATAGTTCTCAAACTTTAGAGGGCAGCTGACACACTCGGAGAGCTTGTTGAGACAGATTGCTCGGCTCATCCTCAGAATCTGACTCAGTGGGTCTTTGAGGGGGCTTGGGAATTTGCATTTCTAACATGTTCCCAAATGATGCCGAATTGCTGGTGCAGGGACCACATTTTGGAAACCACTGCAGTAGTAAAAAGACAACTGCCTTAGAGCAAGAAGACCTCGTCTTGAGACATCCTTCTGGTTTTTTATCATTTCTGTAATCTTGGGGAAAAATACTAGTCCTTCCTAGGCTTGAGTTTAGTGCTTTGTAAAGTGGTTCATGAAACCTGATCTGCTTACCTCAAAGAGTTGTTTTGAAGAGTAAATTACATCAAGGACATAGGAGATTCTTACAAATGGCAAATGCTCTTGATGAGTAAATGCTTGTTAGTGCTTTTGCCCTTATTTTAGAGAAGGTGCCTTTTTAGCCTGGAAGTTCAACCAGCTATTTATGGACCCACTTCCTCATGGGCAGTTGACCAGCTTTCTCTCCTCTCCCACGGCCACGGGCCAACTGCCTCAAGGAGCTACATGAAACATGTCAGGTCTCCATGTAATGTTCCCATATATTTGTCAGGCTTAACCAGAGTCTAAGGGAAAGAAATGCTTTCAGAATGTTCTGAATGTTTGGCCCAAGTCATTGTTCGCCTTTGCTGGTCTACGGGGAGTAAAGGGAATCTGTCAGTCGGAGAGGAACTAGGGTGGAGCCATCAGCCACTGGCAGTTACTCCTCAGAGATTTGCTTGTGACTCATGACAGCAATTTGCCAGGGGGAGGGGAAGGAAATTATCTGGAAAGCACCCTCAATAAGAACTGAAACGAACATTCTGGGAAAAAGGAAAAAAAAAAGTGAAAATTAAAAAGAAACAAAGTCAAGTTCCCCAAAAGATCCCTATCAATCTCACCAGAATTTTTTCACTCGGAGTAGGAAGAACCCAGATCTTGATATTCTGATTCCGGGCTCTGACACTTATTTGACTGTAACTGTCGCTTATGTGATGAACAGAAACTAATTTATTCCCCAGTCAATTGTACCTTTCAGTTTAATATAATTCTGTTAACTTCCTGTCAATGGCAGGTTTCGGAACCTCTTTTTTTTCCAGGAGATAGAGTCCAGTGGGAGGAATAGAATAAAGATCATCCCAAGGCTCTGGAAGAAAATAAAATCAGCAAGATTTGGAGAAACCAAATATGATAATTGAGTCTACAGTCTGCTCATAAAATGTAGGAATATAGCTCTTCCCCTGGCACTGTCTCTGAGGATAAGGCAGATCAAGAGCCACTAAGAGAGCTTTTAAGTGGTAGCAAAACTGTTCTAGTTGCAGGGTTTACCTAGAAAGTTTGCACTTCTTTTTTCATCTAGAAGATGGAGGGTTGTAACATTCTCTCTCCAAACAGACCCGTTTGTTTCTTTATTTATTCTTTGAACTCTTCTTGTTTAGTTGCTGGAAATACTCCCTTAGAGCTATCTGACCTTTGGAATTCCTTGCAACGCAGAAGGCCAACCACCAGGAAGATCTTCTCTGGGGTGTTCTGAAACACAAGGTAGCATCTCAGATATACTCATGAAAAAATTGAATCAGGTAGGATGTGATACTTGGTTCCCTCTTTTTCTGTGGTTCTTCTCTAAGAAATCTGCTGCTTTTGCCTCCAGATATGGGCATCATCTTTTTCCCCTAAAGTCCCCAAGTTACCAAAGTATGTATTGTTCTTGCTTTCAGTTCTTTTTCTACATGAATATCAAGGCATGCTCCAGTGACTTTCAAAGTTCTCTCTAACATAGGTTTTTGGTTTTTTGCAATTGTTCCTACTAGCACTCTTCTCTCCAAAAGCATTGACTTGCCTCACTGTGAACTGGAGTGGGAGAACGAGCAAAGCAGAGACTCAAAGGTTCCTTCTAAAACCTGATTTTCTTAATTCTCTTTTCTTGAGGTGACTTCTCCTTCAAGAGACCCCACTATGGACAAATTTGAAGCTCATACTGGAACAGTCTTTTCCGTTCCAAGTTATACTAGCTACCTCAGACTTTAGCACCACTTTTTACCTTCTCAATGTCTGTGGACCCTTTTACTCATCAACCACATGTATATTCCATTGTCCACTAGTTCAGCCTTGATTGCTTTTAATGTCTAATTTTCTAGCCCAGATGATCATTTCATAAGACCGTAGTCATAATCCCTCCAAATGGAATGGATTTTGGTCTGGTCCCCAAACTAAGCTAACACCTGCCTTAAAATCAGCTAAACTTTACCGAGGTCTACGCATCAAACACGGCACTAATAGTAATAGGAAACACCTATAGGGTGCTCACTATTGCCGTGCCCTGTGTGCTTTGCAACTCGATAACTCAGTTTTTATTTTAGCAACCCCATGAGGTTGGCATTCTTATTATTCCCATTTTGCAGGTGAGAAAACTGAGGTACAAGGAGGTCAAGTAACTTCCCATACACTTAGCAAATGGTATTGCCATGATCTGAGCCCAGAAGTCTCTCTACATAGTTCACAATCTTCACTATACCCCCATCCTGCCTCTCAGAGGGTGAAGCTCTTTATAAAGGTTATCTCAATGAGTCATCATAGCAACTGCATGAGACAATTCCTGTTGTCATTCTCATTTTAATTTGGAAAAACAAAGATTTAGAAAAGTAAAGCCCCATGATTTATTTAATGTAGAACTGTAACTGAAATATAAGTACAACTGATACTAAAGCCTATATCCTTATTCACTGTTCTGTTCTATGTGCATCCATAAACATTTTCCTCTTTACCTCTTCCAGTGACACTTTTAACCAGTGTTTCTCAAACTTAAGCAATGTCTGTGATATTATAAGACATATAAGAAGAAAAAATGTTTTGGATGCCCAATATTGATTTAAATTATTTTTATTACGTTACATAAAGACACAGAAATATCAAACTAGATAAGTACTTTATATACTTGCAGTTTTTTTATGATTGCAAAACCAAAATTAATTTACAAATTAAATAAAAATACAGCCAAGAATTCAATAAAAAACCAGTTAATATAAATATCAAACATCATTTCAAGTGCAAGGGTTTTTTTTAAGATTTAGGTGATAAAGATTTTATTTTTTATTTATTTATTTTTTAATTGAAGTATAGTTGATTTATAATGTTTGGGGAGTACAGCAAAGTGATTCAGTTATATATATATATATATACATATATATTTATATATATACATATATATGTATATATATGTATTCTTTTTCAGATTCTTTTCCATTGTAGGTTATTACAAGATATTGAATATAATTCCCTGTGCTATACAGTAGGTCCTTTTTGGTTATCTATTCTATATACAGTAGTGTGTATCTATTAATCACAAATTTCTAATTTATCCCTCCCTGCCTCTTTCCCCTTTCTAACCATAAGTTTGTATTCTATGTCTGCGGGTCTATTTAGGTTTTATAAATAAGTTCATTTGTATCATTTTCTTAGATTCCACATATAAGTGATATCATATGATATTTGTCTTTCTCTGTCTGACTTACTTCACTTAGTGGATAATCTCTAGGTCCATCCATGTTACTGCAAATGACATTATTTCATTCTTTTTTATGGCTGAGTAATATTCCATTTTATATATATACCACATCTTCTTTACCCATTCATCTGTTGATGGACACTTAGGTTGCTTCCATGTCTTGGCTATTGTAAATAGTGCTGCTCTGAACATTGGAATGCATGTATCTTTTTGAATTAGAATATTCTCTGGATATAACCCAGGAGTGTATTTGCTGGATTAGATGGTAACTCTATTTTTAGTTTTTTAAGGAAACTCCATACTGTTTTCCATAGTGGTTACACTAATTTACATTCCCATCAGTAGTGTAGGAGGGTTCCTTTTCCTCCACACCCTCTTCAGCATTTATTATTTATAGACTTTTTGATTATGGTCATTCTGATTGGTGTGAAGTGATAACTCATTGTAGTTTTGATTTGCATTTCTCTAATAATTAGTGATGTTGAGCATCTTTTCATGTGCCTGGTGGCCATCTATATGTGTTCTTTGGAGAAATGTCTATTTAGGTCATCTGCCCATTTTTTGATTGGGTTGTATTTTTGATATTGAGTTGTATGAGCTGTTTGTATATTTTGGAGATTAATCCCTTGTCAGTCACATCATTTGCAAATACTTTCTCGCAGTCCATAGGTTGTCTTTTCATTTTGTTTATGGTTTCATTTGCTGTGCAAAAGCTTTTAAGTTTAATTAGGTCCCATTTGTTTATTTTTGCTTTTGTTTCCATTACTCTAGGAGACAGATCCAAAAAAACATTGCTGCCTTTTATGTAAAAGAGTGTTTGCCTACATTTTCCTCTAGGAGTTTTATAGTATATGCTCTTACATTTAAGTCTTTAATCCATTTTGAGTTTATTTTTGTATGTAATGTTAGAGAATGTTCTAATTTCATTCTTTTATAAGTAGCTGTTCAGTTTTCCCAGAACCACTTATTGATGAGACTGTCTTTTCTCCATTGTATATTCTTGCCTCCTTGATTGTATATTAATTGACCATAAGTGCATGGGTTTATTTCTGGGCTTTCTATCCTGTTCCATTGACGTATGTGTCTGTTTTTGTCCCAGTACCATACTGTTTTGATTACTGTCACTTTGTAGTATAGTCTGAAGTCAGGGAACATGATTCCTCCACCTCTGTTCTTTCTCAAGATTGTTTTGGCTATTTGGAGTCTTTTGTGTTTCCCTACAAATTTTAAGTTCTTTTGTTTCACAAGTGCAAGGTTTTGATGGACAACTTTGTACTGAAATGACATTTTCAATGTGACCATTGTAATAATTGCTATGGAACAGTTGTTTTGAGCTTGGCACTCTTGACTACCATATACTGTATGATAATACAATCTCTCACCCATTGTCTTTATTCCATGTACTGAGAAACCTTTGTCTGTACAACATTATCAGGCTTTCACATGCCCAAAGATATTTGCATAGTAGATCCATCTCTGTTCCTACATAATTAGCCCACAGTAATAAAGACAGTTTAATTTGGTGTTAATTTGTCCATTACACAGGACACACATGGCTTAAATGGATAAATTTTATCCATTAGCAAATTTTATTTGAAGGTCACCTAAAATGGAAAGGTATCCCTGCATCTCTGAATTTTAAACAGCTGGAACTACTTAAATGTCTTAAAAAAAAAAAAAACGAAAAACCTTAAAGTGCTGTCTCAAAGTAGACCTGTAGGAAATACTTAATATACACTAATGTACTCACATGCATACACACACACGCGCAAACACCATTTATGGTGTTTTAAATGCCAAATTAAAGTCATGTTTAATGTGTTTTAAAACATCAGCTCTGGAAGAAGGAAAAAACATTTTTTTTAATTAGAAGCAGTTTCATGAGTAAATGAACTGAATGCCTGTTAGTTCCATTACCAGCAAAACCAGCAGCATTTAGAGATTAATGTGTATTCTCAGATTTTCGATTCAAAATTGGGTTGCATGTTCTTGCTTCTAAGTGAAGGGAGAAAGGGACCTGGAAAAAAATCAGGGGGAGGATAGTCATGGGAAGTCAATTTTTCTTTTTACTATACTTCAAGGAAAATGAAAAACTGCTCAGAAGAACATGAGCTGATATCCTATGGGAATGAACTTCTGTAACCACAGGAGAAACGGAGGCTCCAGAGTAAAGAAAGCTGAAGGACAACTTCATTTCTGGACCCAGGAGCTTTGTATACGTGTCAAAGTACTAATAATATGGTAGTTAAAAGGGTTAAACTTCAAAAAAATTTGTTTTTATTGAAGTATAGTTGATTTACAATATCATGTTAGTTTAAAAGGGTTAAACTTTTATTTTGTCCATACTTTAGGAAACTGAGGGAAAGGGTTAGAATTCCAAACTGTTAAGCACTCTGTTTTCAACATCTTTAAAACTAGATTTTGATCATTTGTGTATATTAGTCATGGTGATTTTAATAATGGCAATAAACTAATATCTATTTGCATTTTCCATGTTAATAACTTTACATACATTATTTCGTTCTCTTGATGTCAACAACCACATGAGGTGGGCATAATTAAAATCCCCATTTTTATAGGTAAAGAAAGTTAGTCATGAAGAGGTTAAAGAATTTACTCACAGTTAAGCATCTCTCAAATGACAGAATCAGGATCAGAGCCTGGGTCTCTATGATCCCTAAGCCGGAGTTCTTAATCCATAGCACAAAGTTTCCTTCCAAAAAGCTCTCTTTGATTACTCTCCAGGTAATCAAATCCTAATAATAGAATGCACCCCAGCAATTAGCTGTCAAGCCTGCTTATATTTTTGATGGGAAACCTGAGACCCACAGATATTAAATGAATTCTTTAAGCTTATAAAACTAGAAGTAAAACTGGGTTCCAAATTTGCAACCCAATGCTTCTACCACATATATTATTTTTTGAAAAAATAAAAACTATTAACATTCTGTATTTTTTGTCTAATTTAATTCTCACAATTCTGTGTATCCAGTTATACAGAATTAATTACATTAATTTCATATGTAAGAAAATGGAGGCTGAGATGTTAAATTCTTAGTAATCTCAAAATTAATTGTTTTGATTTTTGTAAAAAAAAAAATCATAGTTGAATTATCCCTGCTCCTTCTTCTGTTAACTCTGGCCAGGCACTGCTATCCCACAGGATGCAATGCAGGCCATCAAGCTAATTCAGCTCATTGACAGGTTTTGTTCATAATCAAATACCTTCTGGCCAGTTTCCAGTTTACCCTAAACCAGGTTACCTCTCATTGTCATTACCCAGCAGTCTCTGAAGGCATTTGAGTTTGTGAGTTTGTGATAGCAGAGGACTTAGAAATTAGGGTGACCAGCTATCTCAGTTTGCCCTAGACTAAGTGGAAGAGCATTCTCAGGACATGGACTTTTCGTGGCTAAAACCAGGAAAGGAATAGGGAAAGCAGGGTAAGATGGTAACCTTATTAGATATTCATGAAGGATTTACTGTTTACCAGGAGGAACCCTGGAGTCTAGCTTTACAAACACATTCCAAGCATCATTCATTCATTCATATCAATAGACATTTATTTTCTACTCTGTGTCAGACAACTGCTAAGCACAAGTGATAAAAGTAAGAGAGAGAATCTGCCTTCAATGATCATAGCATGTAGGAGAGGGGGATAAGGAAAACTTACAAGTAACTGTAGCCCCAGGCAAAATGATGAGAGTGATGCTGGAAGCTGAAACGAATGTTCTGTGTGTATATTATTCAAAATAGGGTGATATGGCTTGCAGTTGGGAGCCACTTTATAAAACTGAAGTTCCCAGGAATCTCAACTCTCCACTTAAAAATGTAACAAGGTCGGTACAATGAAGGATACACTGCAAATGACAAGTACAGTTTCTTCAGCTGTTTCCAGGGGAATCCAACTTTTAATAGGAAATCCAAGTCTTTAATAGGAAAGTCATTCTTATAGGGAAGTCAATAATTATGAGATAGTTTCTTAGCCACAGTCACTTTTCACACACTTGCAAATGCCTTGATCAATTTTACTTAAGGCACAGGCAGCTTAGTTGAACATGAGCTGTTTTTTCAGGTGAACCTGTGGAGTGCGTGAGCCTAGGAAAACCTCTCAGTGATATTAGCTATAGAAAAGTAGCTTATGGCAGCTAAGCTACGGAAAGCGTAGCTTATTACCCTTGCGAGGCTGCTACCAAGCTCTACATCACTGCTGGGAATGACTGAGAAAACAGGTCATTAGAAGCCCGGCATACCTATCTGTATAATGGGCCCTATTCGTTTAACAGTTCAACAAATGTTTATGACTCTAGATATTGACAGGGAGGGAAGGAAGTATAATATTAATTCCATCCTGAGGTTTTGGAGGGTTGAAGAAAGTTGAGGAAGACTTCACAGGAGAAGCTACGCTTGAGTAGAGGATGAATGGTTTAGGAGTCATTCACTAAGAGGACTGGAGTAGAACTGTGAGTCTTGACTGTTAGAGATGAGGTGAGCAGAGAGCTATGGATGTGAAAAATGGAATAAGTCTGGGGAATGGAGTAGTTCTGTATGGCTAGATCATCTGTGTTAGGCTGAAAAATGCCATCATGGGTATCCAAAGATGTGTACAACCGAATGCTGGGAACCTGCAAATATGTTACCTTACGTGGCAAAAGGGACTAGGCCGATGTGGTGAAGTTAAGAATTTTGAGATGGAAGATTGTCCTGGATTATGTGGATAGGCACAATGTAATCACAATGGTTCCTATAATAGGGAGACAGGAGGATCAAAGTGAATGTTAGATGTGACAACAGAAGCAAGAAGTTGGAGTGTCGAGAGGGAGAGACCATGAGTCAAGGAATGCAGGCAGCTCCTAGAAGCTGAACAAAGGAAAGAGGATGGATCCAACCCTGAAGACTCCGAAAGGAATGCAACCTTGCCAACACCTTGATTTTAGACTTCTGACCTCCAGAACCGAAAGAAAATACATTTGTTCGTAGTGAGTTTGTGATAATTTGTTACAGTAGTAATGGGAAACCAATAAACCATCCTATGCAGCAAAGCCTCAGATCCTTGAGAACCTGGTGAGTTCTGCTAGGGAATTTGATGTTATTTCATTGGTAACAGGGAGTCACAAAGGGACTTGAAGGAAAGGGTAATAATACACAGAAATAATCAACCTTTCCAAATTGCCAACCTTTCCAAAAATAGAGGCTGCACAATCCTGACTCTGAAGATCAGACAAGTTCTGTTTTAGCTCTGCCTCCACCAGTTCTTCAAGGACTTGGAAGGGATCACTTGTTAACTTGAACAATGGCTGTTGCTGAAATGCTTTGCAATAATTGGTATAAATGTCATAGCCAAGATCAACTTCAAGGATGGGGAATACAAAACCTAGCTGCTTATCTTTGCTTCAAATAGGGGTAAGCAGTAATCCACGACGTTGGCACGAGTTTGCTGAATAAGTAAATTTCAATGACAGAAAATGCTGAGGCTTAGATAGGAAGTTGTTATGCTGCAACTCATACTAAGAATCTGACTAAATCCAGGAAGGTTAACAAGCCACCTAGCGCTGCTTTCTTTGGCATGGTTGTACCAAGTGACAATGTGAAGTAATGACAAGAAACTAGGACTTTCTGATCAGGATGCAGATGCTCTGGCCCTGGCTTCCTGATATTGCATATTCTAGCTCCTTCTTTTCTTATCCTTCCCTCTCTCCAGCCTCCCTTACTTTCTTGGAAAGGAGTATCATCTTATACAGCCTGTGTTTTTGAGTCAGCATTATCTAGAGTTGAATCAGTGCTACCAATTAGCACCTATATAACTTAAAAAAGGTACACAGTGCCTCTTTGCCTGTTTCCACATATGTAAAATATAGATAATGAAGTATGTGTCTCATGGGGCTCTCATGAAGATTAATTGTGGTAATAATACCTGTAAATTACCAAGCATCATGCCATTCACAGTATAATTACTCAAATGTTAGCTCCTCTTATTGCTGTTATTTTTATTCTAATCCCTGGACTCTAAGATATGAGGCTCCTAATGACTCTTTTCATGGTAGAAATGAATGGTAGAAACTGCTATATGATCACCAATCCATTTCTTGTTCACGTGCTACACTACAGTTCATGTCCTCCGTTACACTATTAGGTGAAGGGATGGAATGTGAATAGAAGAGAACTGCACCCCTCTAGGCCTTGCCCAAAACCTTCTGTGAGATTCTCCGTGTTCTTTCCCCCTTTGGCTTAAAATAGACAAGTAAAGTGACCCTGAAAGTCACAAGTTACAGATTGCAAAACCACATAACTCGAGAAATATATGTCATGAACACTCATTTTGGGGCTTTATATACAGAAGACATAAACTTCAATCGTGCTAAGCCACCAGATTTCAGGTTATGTGAGTTTAGAGAAGCTGACCAATATTAGAAGTTTTTAAACCCCTTGTTCTCTTTTTGGTATGAACCCAAATACAAGAAAAAACAGAAAAAGTTAGTGTATCTCTCTCTTTTTTTTTTTTGTCACTTTTGATTTTAGTGTTATGTCTAAGAAACCATTACTTAACCCCAAACCTTGAACCTTCTTCTAAGAATTTTATAGTTTCAGCTCTTACATTAACATCTATGATCCATTTTGAGTTAATTTTTGTTTATCGTCTGAGGCTGGAGTCCAACTTCAGACTTTGCATGTAGGTATCCAATTCTCGCAGCACTATTTGTTAAAAAGATTATTTTTTTCCAGATTAAATTCTTTCTATTCTTGTCAAATATCAATTGACCTTAGATGTATGTGTTTATTTCTGGACTTTCAAGTTTATTCCATTGATTTACATGTCTATATTATGCCAGTACTCTCTTGATTACTCTAGCTTTGCTGTAGGTTTTACAATTGAGAAGTGTGAGCTCTCCAGCTCTGTTCTTTTTCGAAGTTGTTTTGACTATTTGGGTTCCCTTGCATTTATATATGAAATTAGGATCAGTTTATCAATCTATTTTTAAAAAGCAAGCTAGATTTTGATAGGGATTTATTTGAATCCACAGTTCAGTTTGGGGATTATGACCATTTAAACAATACTAAGTCTTCCAACTCATGAACATGGGAATTCTTTCTATTTATTTTGATCTTCCTTAATTTCTTTTAATAATATTTTGTAATTTTTCTGTGTGCAAGTCTTGCACTGCTTTTGCTAAATTTATTGCTAATTATGTTGGGGATTTTGGATGGTATTATAAGTGAAATTTAATTTCTAATTCAGTTTCTTTTTTTGTTATAGGTCTATTCAGATTTTCTACTAGATCTTTTTATCAATAGATGTTATTTTTAGAATAGTTTTAGATTTACAGAAAAATTGAGCAGATAGTAGAGTTTACATACACTCTCACATAGTTTCTTTCTCCAATTATTAACATTTTGCATTAGTATAGTACATTTCTTACAGTTCATGACCAATACATTGGTACATTATTTTTACCTAAAGTCCATGTTTTATTCATATTTTTTTCAGCTTTTACCAAATAGCCCTTTTCTATTCCAATATCCCATTGAAGATACTCCATTTCATTAACTTGTAATATCTCCTTAGACTCCGCTTGGCTGTGACATTTTCTCAAACTTTGCTTGTTTTTGTTGAGCTTGACGGTTTTGGGGAGTACCGGGCAGGTATATTTGTTTTTCACAAAGAATGTGTATGCATAGTTTTCAGAATCAAAACTGACTTTCCATGTCTGGCTGTACAGATTAAAGGTAAAATCTACACAGGGCTTATTGTAGGGGCCATTACACAGGAGACATTTTTTAAAAAAAAAAAAAGCACCTTAATTCTATTGTATCTTGTATTGTTTTGCAATTTCATGAGTGCTCATTTTTTTATTTTATTTTCACAATAAATCCATTGACTTCTTTAAATCAGGAACCATAAAGTTTTCCCTTCTGTGTTCTCTGAAGTGTCGAGTTTACTAGTGTTCACTAGTTATCTGGCGGTCTGTTATTTCAGAAGCACTGAAGTTCCTTATCCTACTACCCAAATTCCTTAAACATCTAGAACTCAGAGATTTATTTCTTTGGGTAGAGAAAACATTGAATAGATTACTCATTGGCAATTTATATCTCAGTGGGAATGAATCATCCGATGTTGTCCTGAGTAAAGATTTTGATATGGTGTAAGTGGTAGATTGATTTGTGGACCCCACTATTTCTTCACCTTGTATCGCCATCCTTGTCAAGTGACTTTGCAGTTCTCTTTTCATGAGAGGAATTTTACTCATATTGTGGTTCAAAATCCAGCCACGTGACTTGCCTTGATGAACAAAATGAAAAAATGGCGGTGTGCCATTTCTAAGCCTAGGCTTCAAGAAACATTTGTTGTCCCCACTGACCTTCTTGTACTTCCACCATCCCCATGACAAGGACATACCCAGACTAGCCTGCTGTTCCAGAAGGAGGATGAGAGACATGTGGGGCAGAGCTTCTCCAGATAAACGTTCCTAGTCAAGCCCTGCCTGGTGTAGAATTTCCAGCCAAGATGAGATACATGAGCAGTTCCAGCCTAGATGATCTGACCTGAAGCCAACCTACACTTGTGTAGGTATGGTAATACGTGATTTTTTTAACTCACAACATATTTTGTAGTATTAATGTTGCAATAGTTGATTGATTCAATAGCTTATAACTTAGGGCAGCCAAATATCGAGATGGGCAAGATGAAGTGCCCATCAATAAACTGAAGTGAGCAAGGAGGGAAGTTCAGGATCATCAGCTATAAATATTGTCCTAAGTTATCTTGGTGTGTCGCACCCAGTCTGGTGAACTGGGTGCAGTGGTGGGGATCTTCTGGTACTGGAGAAAATCTAGCAGGGTCTGCTTAAACAGATATAGCGTGTGCCCAATAATCACAAAATGTAATATTTACCGACTGCTTACCATTTAATTTTCATTGCCATACGCCATAACAAGCAAGGTACACCTGGACTCATTTACAGAAAGGAATTAACCAGATATACAATTACATTTACAATGTGCATAATAAATGCTACAATAAGGGTAGTAGAAGTTGCTACTGGATAAATCAAAAGAGATACCTGAACAAGACTTAAAGGAATAGCCGTGGCCAAAAATGAAAGAGTTAACCAAACAGATGGAAAAGGGGGGGGAAAGTGAACATTAACTATAAAAGGCATTGGTTATTGAACTCTTACTCTGTGTCTGCCACTGCTGTGTGCTTTACTTGTATTGAAGGCTTTACATCAACTATATGAAGCCAGGACTTTTGCAGATGAAGAAACAGGCTGAGAGTGGTTATGTGACTTTCCTAAGGCCATAGAATTAATTAGCAGAAGAGTTGTAGTTGGAACCCATTCTTTCTGCTCTTAGCTGGTGCACCATAAGGCACACACTCTCTCTCTCTCTCTCGCTCTCTCTCTCTCTCTCTCTTCGAGGCCATGCCAGGAACACCAAGGTTCCAGTCTACTGAAAAGAGAACTCTCTTCTCCAAGTTCATCATCACTTTCCTGTCTTCCTACAGATGGGGATTTCTTTCTGGCATCAGTGCAATTAACCTTAAACAGCTGTGTCACACTGTGCTCAGAATAAGAGGTCAGCCAGTTGGGGTGAGGCCAGATTATGGGTCACAACATCCTGAAAGCAAGAAAAGATCTGTGCAGATGTTTTGCTGTAACATTGGCTCCCAATCTTCCCATGTGAAGCCCTTCCAGCCAGAGCCACCATTCACTCTTAGTGCTCAAAAGTCAGTGACTGTGGTTTCCAACCCCAGAAAGGGAAGCAGGGGAAGTGAGCTGCAGAGTCCATTCTTCTTTTTTTTTTTTTTTTTGCGGTACGCAGGCCTCTCACTGTTGTGGCCTCTCCCGTTGCGGAGCACAGGCTCCGGACGTGCAGGCTCAGCGGCCATGGCTCACGGGCCCAGCCGCTCTGCGGCATGTGGGATCTTCCTGGACCGGGGCACGAACCAGCGTTCCCTGCATCGGCAGGCGGACTCTCAACCACTGCGCCACCAGGAAAGCCCAGGGAAGCCCCATCCATTATTCTTAAAAGCATGGTGTCAAGGCATAAAACAAACAGGCAAATTTCAAAATGCAAAGCCCAGGGCTTCCCTGGTGGCGCAGTGGTTGAGAGTCCGCCTGCCGATGCAGGAGACACGGGTTCGTGCCCTGGTCCGGGAAGATCCCACATGCCGTGGAGCGGCTGAGCCCGTGAGCCATGGCCGCTAGGCCTGCGCGTCCGGAGCCTGTGCTCCGCAATGGGAGAGGCCACAGCAGTGAGAGGCCCGCATACCGCAAAAAAAAAAAAAAAAAAAAAAAATGCAAAGCCCACCCAACTACAGTTTTGGGAAACTGCTTTAGTGTATAGGAGCTGTCCTGGTAAACTGCTCTGCTCAGCTGAACCTAACTGGGCTTTGGTGTGGGAAGCCTCTCGTTGCTGCGGGCTGCCTGGCACACTGCCCAGAGGTGAAATCCACTGAGACAAGAATATGATTCTGCATTCCATTGGAAGCAGCCAGGGATACTCTCTATGCTAGGGGACATGGAAATATTCTAACATACAAAGAAAGGGGCTTTCCATGGATTTCCCAATAATATGCATTTATCTGAAAAGGAAAGTAAGAAAAAGCCCCACTGGCCAAACAGAAAGCAGATCTGTCCTCTGCACAGTGCAGGCACTGTTCTGAGTTCATTCTTATGGAAGAGACACCCATGACGCATACTGTTTTAAATAACTGATTATTTGCTTCTCATTTGAGATGCGTAATCTACTCAATGAAATGGGCACTTAATAACCCTCTCTTTGAAACAGAACAACTGATTTAGTTGCTAGTCAAACGTTTCTGTCTCTCACCCTGACCAAACCTCCATGGAGTGAAAGAGGAAACTTCTCACTGCTCCTCCAACATAGATGGCTCTTTTCTGCCTTCCTGCCTTTGCAGAAGCTGGTCACTTTGTCTAGAAAACTGCTTTCTCACTGTTGAATGCTTAATAATGCTTCCAGATAACAGTGGTGGTGGTGATGATGAAGATGAGTGGCCTATGATATTTGTCTTGGTGTGCTCTGTGCCTGTCACTGCCCTAAAAACTTTGCGTGGATTATTTCCTTTATTTCTCAAACATAATGTGCTCTGTTTCTCCCCATTTTACAGACAAGAAAACTCAGGTACAGAAGAGCGTGTTGTCCAAGGCATATGGCAAGTAAGTGCAAAAATACGGAGTACACATCAACTAAAAAGGCTAAAATGAAAAATACAGAGCACACCAAATGTGAGGAAGGATACTTTCCTATATTCCTGGTAGGAGTATAAACTGGTAGAACCACACTGAAAAATTATTTGACAGTATTTACTAAAGTTGAAACTAGGTATACAAGTCATTCCATTCCAAGGTATATAGACCACCCCCCAAAGGGCAAATATATGTTCATCTACTAAATATGAACATAAGTAAAGCACTAATTCCATTCCAGGATATGTAGACCCAAATGAAATGCAAGTAGGTGTTCACTAAGCAATTTATACATAATAATATTAATAGCATATTTAGAATAGTTCCAAATTTGAATTATTCAAATGCTATCAACAGTAAAGTGGTAAGAGTGGACATTTTCATCCTCACAACATGTTAACATGTTAAAAATCCCCAAAAGTAGACATTGTGCCCTAAATGCATTTCACTGTTGGTTGGAGTTCCCTGCCCTCCAAAAACTCCCAGCCTTGTAGGAAAGATATACTTATGAAGAACAATATTAATGCAAGATTAAGTGCCTTGTAGAATCAAGGTAGTATAGATTCTGAAATATCAGATTTGGGACTGAATTCCAGAGCCACAATTATTTATGGTGTACCTAATATGTGTGTGTGTGTGTATATACATATATATACATACACATATATATATATATGAGATATGGAGTAAACAAGATAGTTCCCTGGCCATTGTCAAGCCTATATTTCAGTGAGGAACAAACATATGAGACATTTTAACCAGGAGCACACCTCATCTTGTGCCACATCCCATCCTTTTACTAATTCTCCAGCTGTTTCCCTGAATGCATCAGGGAAACAGTGTCCTTCCAAAATGTATTCAGTTCAATAATTTTTCTTCATCCTTTGAACTTCTATTCAGGCATCACTATTTTGACAGTTACCCATACTACCTCAGAGAGAATTAATCTCTCCCTCTTATACACTAATAGTAATTTTTATACAGCTATAAAAATCCACTTGTTATGGAATATAGAACTGTAAGTCTGTATAAAAGACTTGGAGCCTGTCCTCAACAAGTTTACCTTTGGAGAGTTTCTAATTGGTTTGTTTTAGCTGCCTTATCCCAAATCACAAGAACTGACTCTCAAGTTTTCAGGAATTTTTCAAACCTGTTGTTTAACTTAACCACTATTAAAATTTTAATTATTAAATTATTTTTAAATTAACTTACAATTAAATAAACCATACTAAGAGCAAATAATACTCAAACTTTATCACTTTCTAATTATTTTACTATCATCTAGCTCCAAGGTTATTCACATTTATCGTATGTATATGGTGGATATACTACATAATGGCATACCACTGGTCACCTCTTCTCAACTCCATGTTCAGTGAAGTCATGTTGGTGGCTTGAAATTGTCCATAGTAGGAGTACTTATACTACAGAAATGGCAAATGCTGAAAATGAATTATGATACATTTACTAGCATACCACTCATTCCAATTCAAATGAATCATTTAGAGGCAGCTGTATTACAATAGGCTATGATATTCTCATTTCACATTCAAAATGGATTAATCTTGACTGATACCTAGAAACTTTTCTAATTAGAAGAAAAAGATACTGGAAAAACAACACATAAGTACACCACGAGTCCACACTTTCCTAAAATGATACAGAATTGTCAAAAATTTAGGAAGTTGTAATAACTTTTATTTCAAATCCAGCTCTTTCTTTAAAGGCAATTTTCATTTTTAACTTGAAGGATCATAAATTCTGAGCAATAAAAAGGAACATTTAAGTTTTACAGGGTTTTTTCCCCCTGAATACTGCAAACATTCCCCCTCAGATAAGAAATGCTCGGGTCCTTAATTGGTTACCATTTTGAGAATTCATTATATTGTAACTTGAAGAGATATAGGCTTTTTAACCTTTTCAAGTGGTCATATTTTAATATATTTTATCTTTACTATAACACTGTAAATAAATTAAAGTTCTACTAAACTATACAGACACTCTTACATTGTATGTTTTTCAGCATATCTTATTGTTTTCCATGTATTCTGTATTAATTACCATGCTTTGATTCCTGGGGTTTTTTTTTGCCATCTTTCTATTCAATCATTATAAAATTTTGATACCTTGTTATATAATATTTACCTAGGTTGCTTGCTATAAATATTCAGATATTTAGATTTCAAGGTTTTACACCCAGAGATTCTGCTTCAGAGAGTGGAACCAGTTAACAGAAGCTAGAAGTATGGGAAGTCTTGTAAGAGTGGAGATAAAAATAATCCTCCGTCTAGGAGGTTCTAGAAAGTAAGACCCAGTCTACCATCATCACATCTATCTCTAGTTGGGAAGCTGGAGAACCAGAAAGAAAGGAATTTAACATCCTTCATTCATTCATTAAATATATATTTAAAATGTACTAGGTAGCACCCAGTTCTACAGGCTAGCAATGTAATGTTGATTAAAACAAAACAAAACAAAAAATTACTGCATAACTGAGAATTTTAGACAGATTACTCAAGATTAGGCTGAAGATAAAAACGTGAAACTAAGAATACGTGTCTTAGGTAGTTGCTGGAGAGTTACCAGCTGGGATGTGGGAGGAGGGAGGGAAGCTATAGAGCAGAGAAAGGGGACAGAACAACAGGGATATAGGGCAACTGAAACCAAACCAATCAGTCTACATACATCACAGTTTTATATCTGTCCATTGCCCAGGACCAGCTGGGATTCTCTGCTATGCAGGCTGACTTCCGAATCCGAAACTTGAGAGACACCAGGTGCCCCTGAAGGGGGGCTCCGAATGTGGCCACACAGGCTGGTCGTGGCCCACCTGCAGGCGGCTCCATTTACCTAGGCATGTGACAATGACACCTTAGCTTTACTATGTGGCAGCTCTGCTCCAAGACACATTCCAATAGCTCACCACCTCCAGTACTGGGAGACGATCTCTTCTTTCTTGGTTTTATTCTAAACTAGATAAGTTTTTAAAATTTGCCATCTGACATGGAGAATGACTTATAATATCAAGACCATATAGTTTCCTATGGCTCTAACATTCCATGGGGCTGTCATTCTGATAGCTTTTGCAAATCCTTGGGGATTTGGAAGAAGAATAAAATGAATCCCACTCATACTTCAAGGCTCAACTCAAGTCTCACGTCTCCCTGATACCTCCTCTTCCCCTTATCACTGCCTTCTCCAGACTCCTCTAACAATTATGGTCTGAACTCTCCCAGGCTCAGATAAAAACAAAGTAGGCTCTCAGGAAAAGGGCTACTGAGAATGAGAAAGACGCTAGAAAAAGTCAGAATGGAGAACTCTGAAAACCAACACAGGGTGTGGCCAGCAGACCAAAGTGCATGCTCCTGGTGAGTTTGGTGATCTCAGCCTTGGGTAGAAAAGCTGTTAGCTATTTAGGAAGGTGCGTAGGAAGGACAGAACACATCCAGAAGAGGAAGGGGTCTGTCTACTATGGGTTCCAGCTTGTATTCCAATCATAGCAGAATCATGACGGGGGGTAGGATTTGGCTGGAACAGCATTAAGCTCCATGGGGAAGGGCACTGGTAAGAGATATGCAGATAGGCAGAGTGCTGAGACACAAGCATATGCACACACAAGCGTACACACACGTGTATACTAATGAACACACACAGTGTCATTTGTAATCGCCTAAGTATGTCTCACAGGTTGGAGCGGGAGGGTTATTTTATTTGTCTTCTTAAAAATAGTATTTTGTTTTGTCATTATAACCATTCTATACTTTGTCATAAGATACTTGGAACTCAAGAGGTTTAAAGTATCACTAGGGTTGTACTTTTATTTTTTTTTTAATTCAAAAAAATCATTCCAAGTGCAGATAAGGCCTAGGTTCCTAAATGATTGCAATAGCCTCAGTAACAAGGGGTTATTTTCTTACTTATTTCCTTACTTACGTGAATTTGCAGAGTCCACCAAAGAACGTTAAAATAAGAAAAAGAGGGCTTACTATACTCTAATTATTTGTTTTAGAGGAAAGAATTGATCGAGATGACAGAACAATCTACCAGACAGAGCAGCCAGTAGGAAGAGTCCTTCGGGTGGAGGTGCATTTGCCTCACTAGATAAAGAAAGGAAGTGACAGGAAATCAGTTTATTTTTAACAATCCTATCCTTTCTTCCATCATAACATAAACAACCATCCCCTTTTCTAGTTAGAAGGCACAGTTTTCCATAGCCTCATGAGGCCGCAAATGAGAGCCACACTAAATAGCCATTGCTGGCAGAAGATAAGGAGGAAAGAAAGTGTCCATATGAGGTTTATTTATTTTATCAGAGGCTGCAGCTGTCAGGGGGAGACTGTAAAAGCCATACACTATATTCTGGACGGGCTGTCGACTTCAAAGCAGAGGTCCGTGGAGAAGAGTCTGGAATCTTCTCACCACCATTAAGCAAAGCCCTGCCAAGTGAAGCAGAGCTTCTCTAGTGTCTGTGAAATGAAACACACACACGGTAGGTTGCAATTTTGCTGGCAGGTAGGTGTTGTTAAGAAAGCCATTGCTTTCTGAGAGGGTTCAGAACGGCCAAGGAAGAAAATACAGGGAGTGCACAGTAGACAAAAGCTGGAGTTTGAATTAACCCTTGGCCTGTGATATTCCTGGCTTATTTTGCATTACTTATTTCCGGATATTTTAAGAAAGAGGACTGTGTTTTCTGACTGTAAATACGAGTGCAGCAGGTTGACCCAGGATACGCCAAATATTTTTCTAACCGAGGGAGACCAATGTAGAATTTGCATGCCATCAAGATGACTAACCAGACGTTTGTCTCATATTTACTCATTTAGGGCTGATGGGAGTGGAAAGAAACAGCTGGTGTGAGCTATTTCTATTGGGAAGCAACAAGATACAGCATGCCATAGGAGATTATTTTAAACCCAAGGTATATTATTGTCACGGGTCTTTTATAGAACCCTCATACCCAGTAAGCTTCTTTGTCAATGTATATACACATACACAAAGAAGTTTTAACCGGATCTCATGGGTGAGAATTTTTTTTTTGAAAACAAAAACGACAAAAAACACATTGTGCCATATTAGGCCTTCATGGTGACAAGATGAACTGCTCTTGTTAAGAGTAAAGCGAGGTCTTTATTCTTCATGTGTGATGTACAATTTCTGAGCGACCCTAACATTTTTCCACTCACGGTTGGTAACCACCTCACAAAAGCATCCCAAGGACTGATTCTTGAAGACATTGACTTTTCCATTGCTAACATTTCCAATACATCCTCCAAATTCAACCTGTAGTCTCCCCTTCACCAGAGAAAGAGCCAACTTAGATTTTCTGGAGAAAGGCTTCAGGTGGAGGTTTATTTGTATTCCATTTAACATCTGACACATCTCAATGCAGAAATGCAATTCTAAGGAAGGTTCTCTGTCTTCACAGAATTTTAGACCAAAAGCAAATTTCTGAAAGCTTCAAGGTCAGTTTCCTTATTCACAGGTATATTCTTAATACTTGGCAAATTGCCTGGCATGTAATAAGTGATCACTTAATGTTAGTTGATGGATAGTGTTGGCTTTTATCCAGACCCTAGTAGCCTTTGTTTCCAATATTGGTTCTCATTATTCAAGATTCTGACTGTAAACGTGAAAGGGTATTGTGTGGGTACTGAGTTCAATAGGCATCAAATATCTGTTTTGTTTTGTTTTCTTTTCTTTGCTAAATTCCTGCTAGTTGGCTTTTGTTGTAGTTGTTTTGGTGGTTATTCTGTTTTGTTTGTTTGCTTTGTTTCATGTCATCTAACTTTTTTCTCCAAAAGAGTGGCATAAAAAATACACTAGGGCTTCCCTGGTGGCGCAGTGGTTGGAAGTCCACCTGCCAATGCAGGGGACACGGGTTCGTGCCCTGGTCTGGGAAGATCCCACATGCCGCGGAGCGGCTGGGCCCATGAACCATGACCGCTGAGCCTGTGCGTCCGGACCCTGTGCTCCACAACGGAAGAGGCCACAACGGTGAGAGACCCCCGTACCACACAAAAAACCAAAAAACAAAAAAATGCTAGATGTGTTTTTATAAGGAATGTCTCTCAGGACCTCAATCATCCTTAGAAATTCAGTTATCTGCTTTTATCATCTACTACATTCCCCTAAGAAGAAAATTTGCTTTTTAAGGCCACTCTTAAAAGCTGAAAAAGTTTCTAGTCTTCCTGTCCTCACTGCTAACATGTCTTTTTTTTTTTTAACATCTTTACTGGAGTATAATTGCTTTACAATGGTGTGTTAGTTTCTGCTTTAACATGTTTTTAATGATGACATTTCAGTCCTGTGCTTGAAGCTAATTTTTAGAAAGCCCTTTCTGACCACTTTTATGTATAGCCTCAAACAGAATTTAAGTGACTTGACCAAGGTCTCACATAAATTAGTTCTAGAAATAAGATGAGGATACAGGTTTTTCTGACTCCCAGTTCAGTGTCCTTTTCTCTACACCCAGCTGAAGTCTTCCATCCAAAAGAACTAGCACTTTCATAGGAATACAAAAGTGGCAATATTAACAATAATCACATTGTAAGATGATTTCTCTAGTGTTATAAATGTCCACCATGTTGCTCAATGAAATAAAATGTTACCAAGTCAAATAGCAGAAGCTGTGCCCAGAGGCAATTAGAGGGTCATGGTATCAATGATGCAACTTCAGATAAATGGTAAAAAAGCGTGAGATTTATCAAAGGGCCAAGGAAATACTCGAATAGAAGTGACTTGAGAATTTTAATGGGTTAGAATTTAATGAGAGCTTAAGCAACTATGATGTGTCAAAAACAAACACGAAAAAGAATTCCACTTTCCCACCAAATACACCTGCTTTCCCATAAATATCATTGCTTACATTGTGACTGTTGTCAAAAATGTACTTTCTTTTCTTCCCTACTGTCTGAATCCTACATTTTCTTCAAGATTTTATTCTGTCCCATGAAGCCGCCTCTGAGCATCTTGGCCACACAATTTTCTCTCCTTACCCCGAGTCTAAGTCTGTGCTTTGATTCTGCTAAAAACCTTTTTTTTTTTTTTCCAAAAAAAAAGGTTTATTCTCCTGACTAAAGCTCCTGTGCCTTCCACATATTTGCTTTTTCCAAATAGTTTAAAGCAGCTTAATACATTTCTGACAATGAACTGGCTTCAGGGTTGGGGAGTAAACGCACACAGAGTTAAAGAAGCATGGGGCATTCAGGATGTGTCTCAGAGGCATGGGACCTGCATTTATAGTCTGAGTTCTCTTTGCATTTCTCATCCCTCCTTGTAGAAAGTCATCCATGACAATAAGTGCTCTGTCTGGCATTCTTAAATAACCCAGGAACTTATTTTTCCACAGGGGCAAAGAATTATTACACATTCAGATGTCAGTCAATAGATGTCAGTCGAAACTAGAAAGCAAAATATTGTTTACAATTATAGCATTTAATGAGTTTGAAATTGGAATACATGGCCAGGACATGTATTTTTTTTCCTAATTTTTACATGTACTCTTCAGAGGAAGAATGCATTATCTTTTTAAGAAAAGGTTATGTATTAGAATGAACAAAACCTGGGACACTGACAACACCAAGTGTTGACGAGGAGGTGGAGCAACAGGAACTCTCATTCACTGCTGGTGGGACTGCAACATGGTACAGCCACTTGGAAAGATAGTTTGGTGGTTTCTTACAAATCTAATGACCTTTCCATACTATCTAGCAATCAGACTTCTTGTTATTAACCCAAAGGAGTTGAAAACTTACATCTACACAAAAACCTGTATGTGGCTCTTGATGGCAGTTTTATTCATAATTGCCAAAACTTGGAAGAACCAGGATACCCTTCAGTAGGTAAATAGTTAAATAAACTGGTGCATCCAGACAATGGAATATTGTTCAGTACTAAAAAGAAATGAGCTATCAAGACAGAAAAAGATACAGAGGAACCTTAGATGCATATTACTAAGTTGAAAGAAGCTAATCTGAAGAGGCTACATACTATATGATTCCACTATGTGACGTTGTGGAAAAGACAAAACTATGGAGACAGCAAAAAGATTAGTGGTTGCCAGGAGTTGAGGTGGGGAGGGATGAATAGGCAGATCACAGAGGATTTTTAGGGCCGTGAAACCATTCTGTATGGTACTATAATAATGGATAATGTCCTCATACATTTATCTGAACTCATAGAATGCACAGCACCAACAGTGATGTAAACTATAAACTTTGGGTGATAATGATGTGTCAATGTAAGGTTCATCAGTTATAACAAATGTACCACTCTGGTGGGATATGTTGAAAATGGGGAAGGCTATGTGGGGAGCAGGAAGTATATGAGAAATCTCTACCTTTCCCTGAATTTTGCTGTGAACCTTAAATATCTTTAAAAAATTAATTCTCAATTTAAATAAAGACACACAAAAACACAAAAATTAGTTACATTGATATGCCTGCTTAAGCATTTAAGGGGAAGTGTACTGACGTCTGCAACTAACTTTGAAATGCAACAAGTAAATATGATGGATTGTTGGATGAGTAGAAGGACAGGTATGTGATATGGCAAGAACAGCATAATACTAATTATTGATGCTAAGAACTAGGTTTATGAATGTTCACTGTAGAAATCTTTTAAATATTCAGTATGTTTGAAAATATAATCAATGTTGAGAAAAAATCTAGTTATGATGTAAAAAAGCAATAAAAATAGATATTCCCATATTTTATCTACTGATCAATCTATAAGGAGACTGTGATCTGTCAATAAAGCCCATGTGTATGTATGTGTGTGTATGTGTGTGTACTGTGAATCTAAAAAAAGAGGTCCATTTGTTAACAAAACTCCCTACTATTAACCTGACTCAAGGGACATACTAATATATCAGACTAAAATGCATTCATCTCGTTTGTAGTCTGCCTGGTTTATACATGGGGAAGGAAGTTCCTGTCTAAATGGGGCTAGGGGGCACATTTTGGAAATAGTAATTTATCTGAAGCTTAAATAAAAACATTTAATCGACAAGCTTACTTTTTTTCCTATTATAAATGTGATATAAACTATTTGTAGAAAAAGTAGATGATATAGGAAAAGTTTAAAAAGTTTTAAAATGCATATTTTTCTATGTATTTTTTTGTTTTCTTATTTGCTTCACATTGATGAAATTGCTTGCTTATTTATTTATTTATTTTGCGGTACGCGGGCCTCTCACCGCTGTGGTCTCTCCCGTCGCGGAGCACAGGCTCCGGACGCGCAGGCTCAGCAGCCATGGCTCACAGGCCCAGCCGCTCCGCGGCACATGGGATCTTCCCGGACCGGGCCACGAACCCGCGTCCCCTGCATCGGCAGGCGGACTCTCAACCACTGCGCCACCAGGGAAGCCCTGCTTATTTATTTTTAATAATATTTATTTATTTGTCATAACAAAAGCAACACATTGTAATTATAGTATTTTAGAGAATACAAAAACACCCCTAAGGGCAAGTGAATGTCAGCTACGTCTCCACGGGTCACCTGCAACCATGTATAAATTTATTTTTATGGAAAACCAAACAAAGCTATAAAAATTACGTAACAAATGAAAAATAATTGAGAAAAACAGTTTTATGTTTCTCTGGATCTAGCCTGTCTAGACTAAGGTAGGTACCCCTCTCTGGGAAATACTTGGAACCTAATCTCAAAAGTGGCATCATACCACTTCTACCGTATTTTACTTATTAAAAGCAAATCACTAGGCTCGGCCCACATGCAAAGAGATTACACAAGACTATGAATACCAGGAAACAGGGATTAGAGGAAGTCGTATCAGACGCTATCTACAACATATGGTATGTGGTCTTTTATTCCCGAGTCCTTTTTCACTCAGCATTAATTGTTTCAAGATACACCCATGTTGTTATCCTATCAGTAGGGATATTGGCTTATATCCCCTCACCTCTTGATTGATTTGAATTGTTTACCATTTAGGGCTTGCTGTGGACGGAATATTTGTGTCCCCCCCTCCCCAAATCCCTATGTTGAAATCATAATTCTCAACGCGATGATATTTGGAGAGAGGTCCTTTGGAAGGTAATTAGGTCATGAGGGTGAAGCCCTCATGATGGAATAAACACGTTTATACAAAAAGACAGAAAAGAACTTGCCATTCTCTCTCTCTCTCTCTGTATATATATATATATATATCCCCACTATGTGAAGACATAGCAAGAAGATAGCCATCTGCGAACCAGATCCTCACCAAAACCCATCCATGCTGGCACCCTGAGCTTGGAATTCCCAGCCTCCAAGGCTGTGAGAAGTAAATTTCTGTTGTTTAAGCCACCCAGTTTATGATATTTTTATTATAGCCACCTGAACTGACTATGACTAAGCCATTATGAATAAAGCTGAAATGAACATTCATGTACAAGACTTTGTGTGGAAATATATCTTCATTTCTCTTGCGTAAATACTTAAGAGTAGTATTGCTAGGTCATACAGTAAATGTTCTTTTCACTTTAAAAGAAATGTCAGAAGTTTTTCCACGGTGATTCTATTATTCAACATTCCCACCAGGTTTCTTTTGGCTCTGAATCCCCATCAACACTTGCTGTTACCAGTCTTTTACATTTTAATTATTCTAAGGGTGAGTAGTATTATCTTATAATGTTTTAATTAGCATTTCCTTGATGACTAATAACGTAGAGTTTATTTTTGTGTCCTTATTGGCCATATATTTCTTTTGTGAAATGTCTATTCAAATCTTTTGTCCATTTGTTCACTGAATCTGTTTTTGTTTTGTTCATGTTACTGAGTTGTAACAGTACATTGTATATTCAGGTTAAATGTCCTTTGTAAGATATAAGTATTGTGAATATTTTCTCCTAGCCAGTGCCTTAACTTTTCATTCTTAAGAGTATATTTTGGACAACAGAAAATTTTAATTTTGATGAAAATTTTATCAAATTTATCATTTTTAATTGTCTGTTCTCTTTGATGATCAAGAAAATATTTGCCTATCATCAGTTCACAAAGACGTTCTCTACTATTTTCTTCTAGAAGGCTTATAGATTTAACTTTAACATTTTTGTTTATGATCGATTTGGAACTAATTTTATATGATGTGAAGTAAGGATCATGGTTTAATTTTTCCACATAGATATTCAGTTGTTCAAGCACTATTTGTTAAAATGTCTATTCTTTTCCTGTGGAATTACCTTGTCGTTTTTGTCAACAATCAATTGACCACATGAGTTTATATTTCTGGATTTCTCTATCGTATTCCATTGATCTATTTATCTTTTCACCAATACTTTGCTACCTTGATTACTGTAGCCTTGTAATTTGTCTTGAACTCAAGTAACAAAGTCATCCAACTTATTTCTTCCATTCAGCACCTTTGTATTTCCACAAAATTGAGATATCAGTTTGTCTGTTGTGGCAAAGAAGGAAAGAAAGAAAGAAAAGAAAGGAAGAAAGTTTGCTGTAATTTTTATTGGAATTGTGTTGAATTTATAGGTTAATTTGGAGAGAATTAGTGTCTTATCAATACAGAATTTTCCAATCTATGCATATAGTGTCATTATTTATTTGGGGCTTTTAAGATTTCTTTTAAGTGGGTCTTGCACATATTTTATTAAAATTATTCCTAAGTATTTCATGATTTCAAATTTTTCTTTGCTAATATGTGTAAATACAGTTAATTTTTGTATATTGACCTTGTATTCTGGAACCTTTGCTGAATTTACTTATTAGCTGTAGTAACAGTTTTGTAGATTCCTTAGGCTACACAATAATTTCATCTTCAGTAAAGACAGTCTTACTTACTTTCCTCAACTCAGGTTTTATAGACTGATACTATTTTTCTAATATTTTTATTTATTCTTTAAAATATAAAATCTTGCTCAGGATATATATGTGTGTGTGTGTGTGTGTGTATATATATATATATATATATGTATATATATATATATATATATATATGAAATTTTAAAAATTAGTTTCTCTCAGAATGTGATGATCTTTTTCAAACTGTTTATTCAGGTCTTTATCAGTGAAGGAAATTTTTTTCAGTGCATCGTTGATTATCTCAACTCATCTAATATCGTTCTATTACCCTAGCGTTAATAACTGTAATTCTTTGACTGGGTCTGTGTTCTTTGTCTTTTAGGGCCATCATCTTCACTCATCATTTTCGTCATTTATTTTCTTTCCCAAGATTTCTTATATTTGTTCTTCTCATCACTGATCTATCCTGGTCAGAACCTCTCTACCAAATAAAACTTCCCGATTTTTGTTTTACTCTCTACTGTTTCTATTGTGTGTTTTAATGTAACCATCTTTATTTTAATTGAATATTTCACCTTGTTCCTTTATTATCTAAGTGGAATAGATAATAATTAAGAATTTTTCTCATTCTCCTTTTTCTTTTTCTCCGATATTATCTCTGTAGAAATTTTGCTTCTATTTCATAAGGAATCTCTCACATCCTGTTGTAAGATGTTATTTAAAATTTTTTTTTTGCTTTCTATATCAAATACATTTTAGAGGTAGTTCTTTCTTCTGAGCCTTGAGAAAAATGTATTTCCTCCCTTTTCATGTATTCACTGGCCCCATGGTTTCTGATGTTGGGACTGGTTTTTTTTATTTTTATTTTTTTAAAATTAATTTTGAAAGGAGAGCTCTATCCAGACATGATATTTGCCAACAAATCTCTGTGTGAATTGCCCTTGGCTTCTCTCAGTGCTCATTTGGCTGTTAGTTCAAACTTGTGTTCAGATTAATAGCTGGGGTGAAGAGGAGGGTAAGGGGGATAGTTTGATAGGCTTTATATTTGACCTCATTTCCAGGCATGAATTCCTCTGCTTTAACTCTGCTGACTTGAAATGAAGCTCTCTCTAATCCCTAGTGCCTGATTTTTTATCACTCTGTCTAAACTCCCCAGTATGTTATCTTCCCGAGATAGGGATCTTCCCACGTCTGCATTGCCCTGTTCCCGACTAGCTAACTTCCAAAATTTCTTTATTATAGAGACATAACTCCCAGGAGTCAATGTTCATGGCTTTCTATAATAGGAAGATAAGGATGGTATATGTTTACAGGTTTGTGTCTGGTAGTTTGGGGGTACAGAGAAGCATAAAGAAAAACACTCTGACCCCCAAATATAGGACTGAACATTAGAGAAGCAACTGCCTGGTTTTTTTGTTTTTTTTTTTTTCATAATAGTTTAAACAGAATTTGAAGTCAGGTCTGTTTGACTACAATGTTCAAGTTCAGTACAGTAGACACTGCTTCTAAAAGCTGATTCATTTCCTTAAAAAAGTAGAAACAGAAAATTTTCTGCCCCATTTATACTTCCAGATGCCCAAAAGAAAAAAGACACATTTCTAGCCCTCAAATATACAAACATCCATATATAAAATAACATCACAACTTGTGTGGTAAATTTTAGAGTAGAGACAAGGTAAAAGATTACGTTTTTTAATACAAGTATTAAACCACCCATTCCCATGGTACAGTAAACCCCTCTTTGTACAGTACACTCTAAAGAAATGGGTATTTGGGATAAACAAGAGTTGCAGTACATTAGGTGTGGTCTGATTCATGCCCAGACAGCAGGAGTACCACGCCCCTTGGTCTGGTCACTACAGTCCTGTTAATTCAGCCCCAGATCAAATTATCCTCTTGGCAGCCTCGACACACTGGTGACTCACTTTGGGCTGGCAGCCGACTCAAATCACTAATCCCTCTCACACGTGCAGCTGTTTAATTACATCTCCCCCCATCCTGGCTTGGTGCAGTGCTTCTCAGAGGCTGAATGCTGTGTTTTCATATTCCCTAAAATCGTCTCCTTTAGAAGTATGGAAATTTCACACACTGCGGAGTCAGCATGACATAGGGATGAAACAAGCTGAAACTGTTATTAATTTGCTTTTTAAGGTGAAAGCACTAATTAGAAAGACATGCAAAAAAAAAAAAATCAGGAATAATGTCAGTTTCCCCCAGCTTCTCATGTCTAATAAAATAACAGTTTTCTTCCGTCCTCCTCCTTGAGTGAAAGGATTATGTAAATTTTCGGCATCTATATTTTCTCTGTAAAGCTTCCAGCTATGGAACTTTGAGGAATTCACAAACAAAAGACAGAGAGGTACTCTACTTCCTCTAGGTTGGTCACCTACTCCACCTCAATATAATTTTAGATGCCCTCTTCTCCCCAAAAGACTGAGCTACACTAACCGGGAACTAACACTTTCTGAGCATCTGCTCAATTTATTTAGGTTTAGGCACTTTATTTATATATGATATTTATATCATTGTCATGACAACCTTGTAAGATACACATGACTCTGCTTTATGGTGACACAACTAGAGGTACAAGGAGAATAAGCATATTGTCCTAAGTTACACAGAATATAAATGAAGGAGGCAGGATTTGACCATCAAATTATCTGGATTTAAGGCTTAGTTTATTCAACAAACCATGGAGATATTCCCAGGCAATGCAAAGAAAGAAGCCAAGTCTAGGAGGAAAGCTCTAGAGTGAAAGAAGTGAAAGGACATTTACTCTGAAGGAAAGATTAATGAGGTAGTGTGCTTACTTTGGTCTTAGTTTCTAAACCAATGCCAAACTCATAATACATCCTCAGTAAATAATAGAAATTATAAATTAGCCAGGAAAAGGTCAGGTATTTTTAATTTTGCTTGTCAATCCAGTCACTTTCAATTAATTAGCAGAAATGTATAAAGTTCTCACTTTATATTCAATACCTCCTGGGGTATCATGGGGCGTGGGGTAAAATAAGACAATATGATTTTAGTGAAACCCAATATGCGTGACCAATATTCTCCAATTTAATCAAGTAGCAAAATGTATAATACTGATTGTTGATGCTATGGCTATTTAGAGATAGAGCACTTAAAGGATTTGGGGGGAGAAGCTATCATGGAACACATAGCGCTCACATGATGTGAGTTTTTGAAGGTTAGTGCATTTCATAAAAGGAAAACATCATGAGGAATGAAGGCATTGGTGCAGAATGTCTTGGGAAAAGGAGAAACAGAGACATAGGAGAGATAGGAAATGATTATAAGTTAGGGTAATATTAACTGCTGTAACAAACAAATGTATAATGCATGGAGGCTCTTACTGGAAGCTTTTTAGAACTAGATACATAAGTGGTGTTTCACATAATTTCCCTTCACATTCCATTGACCAGAACTCAAATATGTGATCACACATAACAGCAACGGATTTGGGGGAATGTTGTCTATCTGTATACACAAAAGTGTTCCGGTTAATAGCTAGCTAGTCTCTGCAGCAGAAATGAACTAATGAGCTAAAGGAACTAATTTTAAACACACACACACACACACACACACACACACACACACACACACACACACACACACATTGAGACCTGATCTCTTTGCTTCAGTTTTTTAAATTGTACCACGGAACTAAAACTCTTGATAGCATGCTCACAGGCTTGATTTTAGGAGGAGCAAATGAGAGAATTAATATAAAATTGCTTTGAAAACACCAATAATTTCTAAAAATTTTTCTGGTTTGGGGGTTGCTGTCTTCTCAGATGCCAGCAGATGGTTATGCTGTAGCCATATTTCTTTGTAGCTACAAGAAGAAGATGGAGGACAGAGCAGTAAATTCAAGAATCAATTGTATCAAGGATTTTGCACTGGGAAGTGTAGGAAATTATCCTTTTAAGACTACTTCCCATAGATCCAAGAATTTGCCAGCCATATGTTGGGTACTAGTTAAATATTTGTTGAATATATGAAGACTGCCTTATTCTCTTTGAACCCAGAAAACCTATATCAATGTCATATGTATAGGAGAGAATTCTGTGAGTGAAGCTGTAAGACAAAAGGAAGGAAGGGTGAGAGAGAGAGAAAAATAGAAAGAGGAAATGTAGAAGGATTGGAGAATGCTGCCTTGCTTTACCCCTGTAATTTTTGCATATATCATAGTATTTTACCTTGATTATTAAAAAAAAATGTTGTACTGAGAACAGACTTTGAATGTATAGATGAATAGAAAATATTTATAAAGACTGTCCAAAAGCCATCGTCTAGATTTAACATCATGATATGAGAAAGAAAGTAGGGCAATGGGGCAATTGTCTAAATTAAAAATGACTTAAAAGACTGAACAATAAAATGCAATGAATGGAAACTTATTGGATCATAGTGTAAATAAAACATCCATGAAACACATTCTGAGACAATGAGGAAAAGGTAAATATGAACTAGGATGGTGTTAGATGATATTGATTAAGTTATAGTAAGTTTTAATGGGTGAGATAATAATCTTCTCATTTAGGAAGAAAATGTCCTTACTTTTTTGAAATAAATACTAAGGTGTTTAATGGTAAAATATCATGATGTCTAATATTCCTTTTTAAAAATTCAGCAAAAAATAATGAAGTAAATATAAAAAAATATTACCAGTTGTTCACTGGCTTGCTGAAGGGGCTGGGGCAGTTGTCCTGAACGTCTTGGTCTTCAAAGCATGGGATAAAGGGATAAAAACCAGGTAAATTACAAAGCAGAGCTTGGGACAAACTTTACCGGAAAAAGTGAAAATGAGAAAGTGAAAAAAGGTAGCAGTGAAAGTTCAAGTAGCTCAATGTAATCTAATGGATATTTACTGATCAGTAAAGCACTTATTTTCTACAAAGCACTGTTAATCGTTCTGGAGAATTCAAGGGTTAGTAAAGAAGTCCTTTCTATCAAGAAGACAAATGATGTCCTGAGAAAGTTACAAAGTGGGAGTTCCCTGGCAATCCAGTAGTTAGGACTCACATCCCGCAAGCCTCGCAGTCGGGGGAAAAAAAAATTTGGAGAAAATATTTGCAAATCGCTTACCAGACAAAGGATTTATATCCAACTCTCAAAACTCAAAAATAAGAAAACACACCCCCCATCCCCAGAAAAAGAAAAGTTACAAAGTGCAGTAGGAAGGATCAGGAAAGGTCTTCTAAGACAGGGAAATGGAGGGCGAGGAAGGACATAGAGGTGGAGAGATCACCTTAAGTAAACATGTTCACTCATTCATTCATTCATTCACTGAATACTTGTTTAGCCCTGGGAGTGAGAGAGAAATAAATCAGGCCAATTAAAAAGATTCATAAGGTGTCTATAAACTGTAACCCAGGGCAGATTTTTCTTCTATCTGAAATTGAGTCAAGTTTTATTCTCAGAATGATCTCTGTATTCATATTACGCTAAGGCTGCTGTAACAAGGTAGCAAAAGCTGAGTGGCTTAAAACAACAGGAGTGTATTCTCTCTCCGTTTTGGAGGCTAGAAGTCTGAAATCAAAGTCTTCGTAAGACCATGCTTTCTCTAAGGCGTCTGGGGGAGAATGCTTGACCCCTCTTCCTAGTGTCTCAGCTGGCTGGCCATTCGCAGGATCCTCTGACTTGTAGATTGCAGTCTCTGCCTCTGCTCTCACATGGTCACCTCTCCCTGGGTCCCTCTCCTCTTCTTCTGAGGACACCAGTTACATTGGATAAAGGATTCACTTGACTCCAGAATGAACTCATCTTAATTACATTGGCAACGATCCTATTTCCAAATAAGGTCGCATTCTGAGGGTTAGGACTTCAATATACCTTTTGGGGAACAAAATTCAACCCATAAACACCTGTAACCCTAAAATCAATTACTTCTATAGAAGGTGTGCTTTGGTGAGTTTCACGCAGAAGTACAACAGTTACTCCTCAGAAACAATTTTCTCAACCTATGATGAACTACAAGTCTCTGGAGGGACTTGTCAGGCCATGACTCTGAAATGAGATGCACAGGACCTGTATGTAGTCCCTGACTTTTTGTGCTTAGTGTGTTCTTCTCTTAATTTATATTATTTAAATATAAGAACACATTTTAAGGTGCTATGATGGGCCCAACTTATATAGTAACATACCTGAGTTGAGTTTTTAAAGAGCAATCCTTTCGAGCTTCATTTAACAACAGAGTTGTGCATCTGTTTCACAAGAACTTACCACCACTCCCAGGTTTCTTGGCAACTGAGATATTTTTACCTGCAGAGAACTAGAGGAGCTGAAGGGTATTTAATACAACAAATTCCCAACTGTTTGGAAAGTTGAGTCTGTGTCCTTGTGTAATATCTTCCTGGACAGCTGCCTCTGTTCTAACAGCTCTGGAACCCTGCCTTCAACTGACCAGACCCTTTCTGAAGCCTGCTGTGCAGAGTCTGTGGAAGCCAGCAGGCAACTCAGGCCTCGGATCTACAAGATGCTCATTGTATGTTTGTCAGTGAGCGATGCTATGAAGAGACAGGGATGCTCTTTACCTCGGGGACTCTCTGCAGTTTATTTCAAGTATTTTTCACACACAGTTACCGATTACCACCACAGCTGAGTTGCACCACGGACCTGGATTCGACTCTGGCTCAGGGATTCTCTGCTTGTGGTACTCAGACGGTTTCTTAGCCTCTTTAATGCTCAAATGTCTTCACTGGCAAAATTGTAAAATGATACCCGTCCAGCAAATTTGTTGGGGGAATCACCTGGTATAGGGCCTGAGTAAGTCAAATCTGGGGAAGGGGAAGAGAAAAGTTCTTGCTTTGACTCTTTTCCTTTTTCTCTCCTTCCCTTTCTTGTCACTGTCATTCGATGACTGTAGTGCCATAAGTAGGGTTTTCTTTTTTTCAAGAGGTGGGAGCTTTCCTCCATTTCCATCAGTTCAAGATGATGAGAAGCTCCACTATCGTGCACACCTGTGCTCAAGAAGCTGACCTTGGCTTGGGAAGGATAGACGTATATTTTCTCAAACTGCATCATTATCACCATCATCACATTCTCATAACCACCATATTGTCATCACCCTCATCAATAATTACAGCTAGAACTTATGAAGTGTTTTTACTATGGTCCAGGCCCTGTCCTAAAGCCTGCATCATTTACGTGGAGCTCACTTAAAGATCACCATACCCCTTTGAGTTAAGCACTATTCATTTCTACCAAAGTTGGAGAAGGAGTACAGCATAGTAATTGGGCCATTAGTCACTAGAGTTAAACTTTAAAGTACAGTTCGTATGCTGATAACTTCCAAATTTATGTTCCCAGCTTTGACTTGTTTTCCAAGTGCCAGGTGCCTATAAGTACCTCTACTTGGATGCTTAATAGAAACCTCAAAATCAACATGCTTGATCTTCTCTCCAAAGTCAAATCTACCCACAATCTTCCCCATCTCCACTGATAACATTGCCATCCTTCTAGTTACTCATAATCTCAGATGATCCTCGATTCCTCCCCTTCTCTCACAATCTTCATCCAGGATGCCAGGAAATACTACTGATTCTAACTTCAAAGTGTATTCAAAAATCCTGTTTCCATGACTCCTATACAAACATCCCAATCTGACATACATCACTTGTTAGGTGGATTCCTGCAACACCCTCCAAACTTTTTATCCTGCTTCCCTACTTGCACTTCTGTGGTCTATTCTCTAGAAAACAACCAGAGTGGTTCCCAGGGCTTAGGGAATTGGTGTGTGTGTATGAGATAGATCAGTGTGGTTATGAAACGTAAACACAAGGATTCTCATCACGATGGAACCGTTCTGTATCTTGACTGGGGTGGTGGACACATGAACTCACACATGTGGTAGAATTCCATAGAACTACATACACACAACACACACACGCGTAAGTACAAGAAAAACTGGGGACATGTGAATAAGATAAATGGGTTGTATCAATGTCAATCTCCTTATTGTGTTATTGTACTATAGTTTTGCAAGTTGTTACCGTTAGGAGATTAGGAAAACTGCATAAAGTGTATAGGATTTCTCTGTATTGTTTATTTTTTCTTTTTTAATCGAGAGAACATGACCAGGCAAGTTGTTTTTTCTTCCACTTTTATTGAGATAGACTTGGCATACAGCACTGTATGTGTTTGAGGTGTACAGCATAATGATTTGACTTAGATGCATCATTAAATGATGACCAAAGTTAAGTTTAGTGAGCATCCATCATCTCACGTAGCTACAAAAGAAAAGAAAACAATTCCTTCTGATGAGAACACTTAAGACTCACTTTCTTAACAACTTTCAGATATAACACGCAGCAATGTTAGTTATACTAATCATGTTCTACATTACAACCCTAGTACTTATTAATCTTATAACTGGAAGTTTGTATCTTTTGACCACCTTCATCTACTTCCCTCTCCTCACTATGACAAACACAAAAAATCTGATCTCTTTTTCCATGAGTTTGTTTGCTTGTGAAGTATAATTGACCTACAACATTATGTCAGCTCCTGATACACAACATAGTGATTTGATATTTTTAAATATTACAAAATGATCACCATGGATAGTCCAGTTACCATCTGTCGTATACAAAGATATTACACTGTTATTGACTATATTCCCAACGCTGTACATTTCATCCCCATGACTCATACTTGTGACTTTGTAACTGGAAGTGTGTACCTCTTCATTTCTCCCAACTGTTTCACTCACCCCCTTCTTCTCCTCTCTGGCTCCCGCTTAATTGTTCTCTGTACCTGTGACTGTTTCTATCTTGTTACATTTGTTCATTTGTTTTGTTTTGTAGATTACACAAAGACTGTACGGTATTTTACTTTCTCTGTCTGACTTATTTCACTTAGCATAATACCCTCCAGGCCCTTTCATGTTATTGCAAATGGCAAGATTTAATTCTTTTTTATGTCTGAACAATATTCCATTGTATATAAACACTACATCTTTATCCGTTCACCTGTCAATGGACATTTAGATTGCCTCCATATTTATTGTAAATAATGCTACAATGACCATAGGGGTGCATATATCTTTTCAAATTAGTGTTATTGTTTTCCTCAGGAAAATATCCAGAAGTAGAGTGGCTGTATGGTATGGTAGTTCTATTTTTAATTTTGTGAGGAACCTCCATACTCCATACTTTCTATAGTGGCTGCACCAATTTACATTCCCATCGACAGTGTACAAAATTCCCTTTTCTCTACATCCTCACCAACACTTATTATTGATATTTGTGGTCGTTTTGATGATGGCCGTTCTGACAGGTGTGAGGTGATAACACAGGTTGAGGTTCTTAATTTGCATTTCTCTGATAATTAGTGATATTGAGCATCTTTTCACGTGTCTGTCGGTCATCTGTATGTCTGCTTTAGAAAAATGTCTATTCAGGTCTCCTGCTCAGTTTTTAATTGATTGTTTGCCTTTTTGATGTTGAGTTGTACATTGAGTCTTTGTACATTTTGGATATTAACCTCTTATTAGATATATCATTTGCAAATATCTTTTCCCATTCAGTATTCTGTTGGGCCATTCCATTTCTCGAACCTCTGAGGGATAGGCTGAGGCTTTAGGTGAAACTGCATCTTAGCTCAGTTCTTTTCTCTGTCCATTCCTGCTTTCCTCACTGTCTTCCAGGTGGTTTTTCCTAAAAGCATTCCCCTAAAAACCATCTGCAAAAAAAAAAAAAATCATCTCAAGGTCTGTTTGCTAAGGAACTGAATGTAAGTCGTACTATAAATACTCAGCACTGTTCTAGGTGCTTATCTCTAGACTGTAGGACAAATTTACAACAGCAAAAGACCTCAGTCTTGGACTATGCTAAAAAGTAGAAAAATCTTTTAAAATTTTCATGAGTTGCCATTTACCCTCTTGGAGTCCTTCAAAAGGGGCAGCAGAGGATCAAGTGGCGAGGGCCACCGTAAAGAGCAGGTTCGCTGTGGAAGTGACAGTAAACATGGTGACCACAAGTAACATCAGCAAGGACAAAACAGTGGAAGTGACGTGAATATGACAGCCGCAACAGAGCACGAGACCAGTTTCAGAGGTAGCCTGGGGGGTGTCTCCAGCTTACAGAGCAGCATCATACCTCCTCACGGAAGGAAGGGACTTGGACAGGCACTGCAGAGACTAGGTGTGCAGTAAGAGGAGTTCACGAAAAATAGAGGGAGTTGGTATTCTAGCAGTCATGTTCATGAGGGTTCACCAAGATACTCATTCTTACTGACTCGTGGATTTACTGTTAGAGTCTGGGACAACGTGTGTGACTGACATCTGTGAAGTAGTCTGCTCTCCCTCTCTCACCTTATATATTCTGCCTGCCATGGTTACCATGCGGAGGAAGGTGACCCTGCTTCATAAGGTGTATCTACTCAGATGAGGGAGATAATGAGCTGAGGGGAGCCAGTCACAGCTTCTTCCTCGGTGTCTTTAAAATAAACTTCTCTTTAAGTTAAATTAGCTCTACATTGTTTTCTCTAACTTGAAGTCAAAGGAGTTGTGATCATGTGTTGGGTTAGGGACACAGAAGGAACGCGATATTCGTGGAGCGTTACTGCGTGCCAGGCATTCAAAAAACTAAGTTTATCAGCTGATTATAGTCTAAGATAAAAGCAAGACATTTGACACTAAAAATATTCCTATTTGGAAAATATGGTCAATGGACATTAATAAAGCATTCCAGTTCAGTTCAATTCAATTTGGTTACTAAGGGAAGTAAACTTTGCAGACTGTCATCCTCATCACGAGATGCACTTCAAACCTTCAACAGAGCTCTTTACCGGGCTTTATTTGTGATCCAAATGAGTGGTTGTAAATACCCACTCTTCAGACTTTTCAGAATTGAAATATATTTTTAGCTTTTTGTAAAGTCAAACCTTGAGTCACCGTTTAGCAGTCACTCGGTACTGTTGAAGGGCTCTGTCCAAATTTAGCCAAAAGATATTCATGTGACCTAAGCTGGACCAGTCAGAATCTCCCTTGGGAGCATTTGAATTTTGAGTGCGGAGCACCACTGAGACAGAAACAGGGTTAATGCTCACTCCTTGGGGGAGGAGGGCCAGGGAAAGAGTAGGAGTCAGGATGAGAATTCTGCTTTTATTATCCAGAGCTACTACGGCTCTACCTTTTCTTTGCCTGGTTCTCTGGTTTTTCATCATGAGTAACTTCAGTACATTCCTATTCTGCTTTAATTAGCTCGTCTAGTTCTGTGTATTTGAGAAAAGGATTATTTAAAGATGAGGAAATCTTATAATTCTTATAATTCATCTTATAATTCACATCTTTAGCCCCAAAGCTATGCTTTTCACTGTTCTGATCCTGGATGCATCAGTCTTTTATATTCTCTAAACTACATATTGTTAGAGATACAGACATCTTCATAGTCTGACAATCAGAGTAACATGAATGGTTTCTACTGTTTTAATACCTTGCAAAAATGTATGTATAGAGGTATGATTTCACTTAATGTTGTTAATATTTATACAAGGAAACAATTGTAAAGAGGTTATTAGAGATTGAAAAAGATTTGAAGAGAACCAATTTGTTGTAAACTCTGCCTTCATGGGCTAATGGACTTTGATGAAATTTCTTGTACTTCTGAGTCCCAATTCCCTCATCTATGAAATAGGGTTATTAATACATCATTTACAGACTTGTTTAGTGTTAAATTAAATCATGTATTCAAACTGCTTGTTATTTGGTAGGAACTCAACCATAGTAACTTGTTACTTACTAACTGTAATAAAAAACGAGATCAATTATTCGCTCACTTGATCAACAAATACAAATTCCTCAGGCAATAAGCATTGTATGTTGGTAAGATATGTTTAGAAAGACGAGTAAGATATTGTCCTCTTCCTTGTGCAGATCACAGCCTATTAGAGAGAGGAAAAGATAGACTTTTAAATAGTCAGTTTTGTATATAAGGGCATTATTACTGAAAAATACGTGTATTTTGGAAATAAAGGATTGAGTCACCACCGCATATTTTGTGACTGTAAGAAGGGCTTCTCAGAGGAGGTTGTGATTTCAGCTGGGGCCTGTAGGATGATGAGGCAAAGTGAGTAAAGTTTAAAATTAACCAAGTACTTTGCGAGATTGGGATTGACATATGTACACTAATATGTATAAAAGAGATAACTAATAAGAACCCGCTATATATTAAAAAATTAATAAACTAAATTAAGTTTTAAAAGACTAATCAAGTACATGGATAGGAACTAGTTGAATTGAAGTGATTATCTAGTAATTTTTATTCCACTGTACCATTCACATCTGTCAACTTAGTTTAAACAAGAAAAGAATAGTAATAATTTTATCAGTGGGTTTAGAGTAAAAAAAAAGAAAAAAAGTCCAAAAGATAGAAGAAAAGAGAAGGTGAGGCTAAAACTGTAAGGACTCATATTTATTAGACTCCAAAAGTTCAGCTGGGTTAGAAAAACTCTAAAGAAAAATTTCCCTGTTTACATACAGATTCTCACCCAGTCATAGTTCTGCAGACTGCCTGTTATCTGGTCTATGAAGGAAATGACTTAAGCATGGAAAGGAAAGATAGATAATACCTATGGCATCACTGGATTTGTCTCTTGCCAAATAGTATCATTCCCATGGAGACGGCTTTCTTAATTGGACTTTGTCCAGGTTGGGTTTCCATCCGTGCAGTGGGGTATTAGCTCTGTAGGCCTAGAAATAATGCTCTGAACAATTTGGAAGGTTGCCATCGAATGGGGTCACAGCAACATAAGAAGCTTCAGTCATGGTCCTGGAAGATCAATGGAAGCTTTCAGCCCTCTTTACACTCGCTAATATCTAGCTATGTTTCTTCCTCCAAAATGGTCCTGAGGGAAGACTTACTGTCCCCAAATCACCAACCATCGCCCAGATTCTTGGCTATACCGGGTGAGACTACTCCTGGGTAGGGCTAAACATTAGGCAAGTAATAAAATATTAGGCCTCTTGGAGGAGGCGACCTAAATGACAGGAAGAAACCAACAGCGCCAAGTTCATAGAGAAGAGTCCCTTAGGCAAAATAAAGAGCAACAGGTAATGATCCTGAAGTGGGAACAAGCTTGTCTTGGCTGAGAAACAAAGACTGCCAATATGTAGTGTAGTAAGGAAGAAAGATTCCTTACTTCCTTCAACAGGAAATCATGGAAACAGACAGAAGGCAGATCGTGTAGGACCTTATGGAGCAGGGCGTCCTGAGACAGAAGACATCTGAAAGCTTCTAAGCACACGAGTGACACGCTCTCACAGTGGCTGTTTCCTGGAGAAACACAGAGGGGCAAGTGCGGAAGAAAGAGAGATAGATAGGTGTCTCTGGCGATAGACACAGGATGATGGCAGCGTGGCTAGGGTGGAAGCAATGAGGATGAAGGCAAGTGTCCAGAATGACTCAGGCCCTAATCTGACCAGCGCCATGGGAAAATCTGAACGTCTCCTCCCAATGCTCAGAGCTAATAACGAGAACTCAAATCGGAAGAATTTCTCTGAATTTCTGGCATCCTATGAGGTTTGTAGAGGGAAGTTCTTAGACTTTTATAAACAGAGAAATTGGGGTGTCCACTCACAGTCAACCAGAACACGGACAGTGGCTCCAGGACTCAAATCCATCGGATGACTATGCCAGCTGGCCCACCGACCCCACTTTAGATGTTCCGAAGCATTTGTTTTGTCAGATGCAGAATTGTCTGTACTGAGGTCTTCTGGAGGTCAGAACAGACAGTTATAGCAGTTGTCCTACTCTGCGTCTAAAGGAGAAGAAGGCCACGTATTTCTAGAGAAAATCTTAAGGCTGTAGCAAAGCCCCAAATTGGGTGAATTAAAATGCATTTTTGAGAAGTGAAAGTCCTTTATATTTGAGTTAAATGTCCCAGTCCTTGGTCTAGTGGTTTGCTGAATAAAGAAATTTTAGAGAACAGTAAGGAATGAATGAAGAAAAGAAAGAGGAAAGGAACATTAATGCAGTTAGTTGTTTAGGAAAGAGGGGAGAGAAAAGAAAACTGTATTAAACCTCTATTGTGTGGAAAGTATTACTTCTAGGTACTTTTCATATGTTCTCTTAATTACACAATAACTCTAAGAGGTGAGTGTCATTCCCATTATCATTTAGATGAGGAAATAAATGCTGCAAAAAAGTGAAGTAATTTTCGCAAGTTTCTACAGCTGATAGGTAGCAGTGTAATCTTTTGAATACAAGTAAATCTGTAGCCAAAGCCCGAATACACCATGAATCAAAGCTCTAAACTTGTTCTGGCCTTGTGTACTTCCAAAGTGAGTAATAAGGTAAAACTTCATTTTGGGGTGAGAACTTTAGAATCTCCATTTCTGACATGTTATGATATTTCTTAATGGTGCTGAAAATTTCAGGTACTGTGGTAGACTACCCAGGGTGGCTTTTTATTTAAAATCTAAATATCAAAGACTCATAATCCTTAGAGCTTATAATTTACAATTCCTTTTGGCAGAAATGGATTCAAGCATAGTCTCAATGTCAAATTTAAGAGTAGAGTAACTGCCCAGAAATTGCAGATTTGAGGTTTTCTGCATTACAAATCAGGTCCAAAACATCTGGGTAAAAGAGACCCAGATGCTAGCCTCAGGGTTTATAGCCAGCTGTGAAGCTTTGAGAGCAAGGTGCTAAAGTTAACTGAATTGCAGTTTATCTTTTGAGATAAAGATCCTGGACTTTTCTACCCTCTCCCTTTCTTTCTTTGTACCTTTTCCCATTCCAACAAAGATCTGAGGCAGCTGAGTTGCACTGAATAACTTGAAGTTTTCTTTCTACACTGATTCTGCTAATAGCTTCATAAAACTAGCCAATCAACTTTGATTCCAAAAAGTCCTTCTTCCGGGACTTTTATTTCCTGAAAGCTTTCATCTGTTTTTTGTGGTTTTTTTTTTTGCTGTTTTTTTTTTTTTTTTTTAGTTAAAGAGACACTTCCCATTTCTGGAGAGATGGGATGTGTACTTACATGACATACTCATGCCTCTGTTCTAAGACTGAACACATGTAGTGTAATTGTATCCTGATCTGGTCAAAAAACGATTGCATTTGATCTTGTGACTCAACTCAATCCGAGGCAGAGAATAAAATGCAACCTTTCCCCTATTTTATGCAGCAACTGTTCCTCTTTTGAGTCATTGCTGTCATACATTGCCAAAGTTGTTTCAAAGATCAGCCTCATCCACTCACTGTACTTTTCCCCAACGTATCAGGATTAAACTCCTTGCTGCCCTGAATAGCAGAGCTAAAATAAGTCACTTAGGCTTGTCTTAGCTACAGTGTGGAGAGCTTTCTGACAGCAAATGGGTAAACCAAACTCTTCTGAGAAGACCCTGTTTCTATAGCTCAGGGGGGAGACAAAAGATCCTGCAAGCTCCTCCCTCTTTCCCGTGGTCAGCATCTGGAGCTGATTACTCAAGTCATAAGCAGGTTAAGCTCTGAGCATTGTTTCTCAATCTTGAGTGAAAACAAATCCAACTTGTGGTGTCAGGCATTGTATATCAGCATTGTCTAAACTATGTACTGCAGGATGATAGTGTTAATCCAGATATTAACCAACATCCTTGTGGAAAGGATACCATAGTTGTCAAAGTGTAAAGATTTCTATACGTAATGGGCCTGTCTTGCTGATTCATAAAGCTCATCAGCACGCTGAAGGTTTGTGAGAATTTCTTCAGTGAAGAAACTTGATATCCTCGGGGTTTCCTAAACACGCCTAAGGATAACACCCTTTTATCTCATGGAAGATCTCTCATCATCTCAGGGCACTGGAAAAGCAAGCACTTACTCCATTAAGAGTTTTCCTTCCAAGCACGGAGCCTGGTATATAGTAAACTCCTAATAAATATTTGTAGAAAGTCAAATAAGTACATGAATGAGTGAAATTCTATAAAGTAAGGATATATATTTATCTGCACAGACTTGTACTGTGAATAATTTTTTTCTGACAGAAATACATTTAACATCACCCAACCCATGTTTATTGAGTTCCTGCTAGTTAAGAGGCTCTATGCTAGGAGTTGAGGACTGCAGAATCTAGAACAAGATGATGGTAACACAATATCATATGTGGAAGAGAGATAGTAAGTATATGGTGCTATGGAATATATGTGGCAGTGGTACAGGGTAGATTTCTGGAGAAGGTGATATTTGAGTTGAGTCTTAAATGACAAATGAGAGTTAGCAAAGAGGTGACTCCACGAATATATCCGATGTGCATGTATAGGAAAGTCCTCACATGTGCTGTATTTAAGCAATTGTTAATCATTTATTATTACCCATATATTTTATGTTTTGAAGACAAAACTTACTATCAGAAATGCTTTTGTTGGGTAAGAGGACTGACTTTATATTCCAGGAGACCAGATAACACAGGAACACATGTCAAAAACACCCAAAATATATGAAGGAAAACATGTACCACAAACCAAAATAGGAACTGCAGCGTTTAACATTAAGTTATTAAGTTAAAAATATGATTTTTTTTCAGGATTTGCATCCTCATTACAGGAATTCTAGTGAATCACTGCTTCACCTTTCTCATAACTGAAAAAGAGCCTCCTACCCATAGATGTTCCTTTCTCTTAATTATGAAAGCCTCACAATCTCTATCTTCTCTTTCTGCCTTAAGTTATAAGTCTGTCCAGGGATAAAGGAGTTCTTTATAACTCCTGGACAGTTCTTTATAAATGGAAAGCTGGGAGCTTGATTTTTTTTTTATAGAACTTCAACCCTCTGGCTGTTTCTCAAGCTGTACTGGGAGTTTCACTCCCTCACCCACTTATTTAGTTCACAAGCTTTTACTGAGTTCCTACCATGTGACAAACTATATACTAAGATCGGAAGATGAGATGCAGGTACAATCTCACACAGTTCCTTCTTGCACTGAGTCTATCCACTAATAAGAGAGACAGATATTGAATAAGGAATCATAGAGATGAAAAAAAAAAGTACTAAAAATGTTCTATTAGATAGAATAGGGGAGTGAATCTCATTATGGTAGTTGTGGAAGGCATCCCTGAGGAAGTAATGATTGAACTGGGGCTGAAGTGTAGTATAGAAGATAATTAAACAAAGATGTTGGTGGGAAGGAAGTTAGGTTGGGAAAAGCTTTTGGAAATGCCCACAGGAGGGAAAGAGCGTGGTTTGCTGGAGAAACTCAAAGAATTCCTTGAAGGCAAGCAAAATTTATTATTTTTGAAATCCCAGCAAAGTCTGGCACATAATCACACTCAAAATCTGTTTGTTGAATGAATGCCTTAACTTAGTAGACAATGCCAAGGTAACTCTCTTTCTGGTGATAGAGGTATCAGCCCACTGCCCGAATCAAAAAGAAAGTGGAGTCCTCACATCACAAAGCTATTCCTGTAAGCAGAGTGCAAAGAATGCCACAGATTTTCTTTAAAGAAAATTCATTACTTGAGTCCATCCTTTTATTCCTTGTTCTTTTATGTATTCATTTGCTTATTCACCAAATTGCTAGTCACTAAGGAGGATTCAAAAATGGTGACAATGTAGTGTCACCTTAAGAAACCTTTTGGTCTACCAGGATATTAGGACGTGCACTGATATTCATAACACAAGGCAGAAGAAAAAGCCAGGACTGCATGACAGAGATAAAATGAAATATGAGAGGGAAGAGGAGCAAGAAATCCCTTTAAGTTGAGGTATTTGGGGAAGAAGATGGTAGTAAAATTATGCCTTCAATGAAGACTATAGAAGAATTTTGACAAATAGATTTGGGGAGGGAAAAAGCCATTTCAGGTTGAGAGTAAAATGCAAACAAAGATAAAGGACAAAGTGTGTGCAAGAGGGAGCAAAACATCTAGTTCACTTAGACGGCAAAAATGGGAAGATGAAGGCTCGCAAGAGAGGATATAAGTAGATAATCATCAACCCTGAATCTTTTTTTTTTTTTTTTTTTGGCTGCGTTGGGTCTTCGTTGCTGTGCGTGGGCTTTCTCTAGTTGCGGTGAGCTGGGTCTATTCATCATTGCGATGCACAGGCTTCTCACTGTGGTGGCTTCTCGTTGTGGAGCACGGGCTCTAGGCATGCAGGCTTCAGTAGTTGTGGCACACGTGCTCAGTAGCTGTGGCTCGCGGGCTCTAGAGCACAGGCTCAGTAGTTGTGGTGCACGGGCTTGGTTGCTCCGTGGCATGTGGGATCTTCCCGGACAGGGGCTCGAACCTGTATCCCCTGCCTTGCCAGGCGGGCTCCTAACCACTGCGCCACCAGGAAAGTCCCCGAGTCTTTCTTAAACATTTAATGCTTTTATCTTGTTAACGCTGAGATTAAGTTAAACCTTTGTCTTCAGAGTTAGACTTTAGAAGGATAATTTTGCCAGAAATGTAGAGAATCCATTGGATGAAACTGAAGTGGGGGAAAATGAAGGATTTAGGAAGTGTTTTTAACAGTTCAGGTAAGAAATGCAGGACATCTTAACCAATGTGAGAGATGAATTTGAGGGACAAGGCAGAGGTGGAGTCAAATGGTCGTAGTGACCTGCTGGTTACAGGGGGTATAAAAGGAGGCAAAGATAGTATTTGGGCAACTGGCAGGATGTGATGCTATTCATTAACTGAGGATGTGAAATGAGAGGCAGATTTGGAGGAAATATGATGATAGTAGCCAAGGAAATGACTGGAAGAACAATACCAGTTTATTATAAGCACACTTGAACCAAATCATGTTATAACCATAATTGTTTGTGTGGTATATTCAAATCCAAAATACCATGAAGTAGTTCAGTTTACAACAATGGTAGCACCCTATTCAAAAATATCTGCATGTACTACGATCTTTCAAATTTAAACGTCACATTCTAGGGTTCCTCCCAGTTGGATTATTGTCTTCCATGACCCACCCTGAAATTTACTTTCTGTAGTTAAATCTCAACTCTTAAAACACAGCCTATACCTTAAACGTGTCAATTCTGCTTTAAAATCACATATCAGAATCACACCTCTATTGCCCATATGAATTCCCATATGATTCTTTTCATCTAAAAGTCCCTAGCTCCCACCCAAATTTGCACATCTTTAAGAATCACCTCAATACCATGCTATCTCGAAGCCTACCTTTACAGAACTAATTGTACATTTCATTCCTTCTTTTTTTATACCCACTATTTACTCTCCTATTATTTCGTTTTGTGTCAAAAGCTCATATAATTATATCACTCTTGCACAATTATAAGCTTTTGGGGTATAGAGAAAATGTATACCTCTTGATTTCTTGATTATGACAGGTGTTCAGTAAACTTAATTGAAACCAGATATCTACCAACATACATATATGATAATAAAAGTAGAAAAGTTCAATAGGAAAATACAAATTTTTGAATTGAGTTATCATAGAAATTATACTTAGTCTAAGGGAAACAATATAAAATACTAGATTAAAGCAGCACTTCTCAAACTTGAATATGAGTAAGTTTGGGGGATCTTCTTAAAGACAGATTCCAGGGCCTAGCTTGAAGTTTTGATTCAGTGGGTCTGGGGTGGGGTCACGAATTTACATTTCTAACAAATTCCCAGGTTATGCTGATGATTTCCAAAGAGGAAGACGTTTTGAATAGCGCTAGTTTAAAGGGTCAGTCTGACATCAGAATGCCTGGACTTAAATTCCACCATCACAATTCACTAGCTTTATGATTTTACATCTCTATTTAATTTTATCAGTGAGAACTATTGATAAAATAGGTGACCCATAAAATGTGTTTCTGGCAGTACCTGACACATGGCATGTGCTCAAAAATTAGGTGTCGGTGTGAGAATTCAATGGCACAAAGAAGTCAACAGATTCCTAAAGACCAGAGTGGTTAAACTATGGCCTGCAGTCCAGATCTGGCTCGCCACCTATTTTGGTAATGCTAGGGAACTAAGAATAGTTTTAAAATTTTTAAATGATTGAAAAGTACCAAAAGAAAAATATTTTCTAACACGTGGAAATTATACAAGATTCAATTTTAGTGTCCATTAAATAATGTTATTGGAATGCAGCCACACAAATTTGTATACGTATTGCCTATGGATGCAGAGTTAAGTAGTCACATGACAGACCATATGGCCGGGAAAGCCTGCATTGTATACTATCTGGCTCCTTACCTTAAAAGGTTGACAACCTCTAATATAGCACCAAGTGACTTTTATCAGTGAATTACTGAGGCTAGAACCATCACTATTTTGGTGTCTAGAGAGGCAATAATGGTCAATGGCTATAGTGTTCTGTTCTTAATGTAACTGTACCGAGGTAATAAAGGATTCTTAGGAACCGAACAATAAAAAGGATTGGGAAATAAGATGAATTTGAGGGATAAGTAGTAAAATGAATTAATTACCACTAAAGCTCCTCAAACCAGGAAATGCTATTAGATGCCCCAACCCACTTTTTAAAGAAAGCAATATTTATTGTCCTTTTCTGATTATAAAAGCAATACATGATTACGGTACTTGGAAAATACAAAAATGTATACAGAATATAAATCGGTCATATTCCCAAGAGTAGAGATAACCACGTTTAAACATTTTTTTGTTTTTACAAAATTGGGATGTTAACTGTACAAAATGGTTATATATTTTTAATGTAACATTTCTCCAACAACTTCATATTCTGAGAACATTATGCTTACTGGGTAATAATATTCCATTGTTTGGAAATGCCATAATTCATTTATTTATTTCCCTCATCATTAAATCTTATTTTAAGTTTTTGTTGTTATTTGTAAATAATGCTATAATAAACTTGCCTACGACGTCTCTGAAAAGTTGGTGATTTTTTTCCCACTATGACAGATTACTATAGTAAAGCAACTTTTGCCTAAATGTGGGCTGTTTTCAGGGAAGGAGAAGAAAGAGAAGATTAAAGAAAGACAAGGGTTGTGTTATTTGGGACTCTCTCTCTCTCATTTTTCCAGATTTCCAACTATACCAACTTTGGAGATTTCTACTTTCTGATTAGTAACATTAAACGACTTCCATTATCTTTGACCAACAATGTTTATTTTTCTATATACCCCATTCTTAAATCCATACCCTTACAATCAAAATAAAACATTTGTTTCATTTTGTTTGAATTCCCCCTTCCCTTAGAAAAAAAGGCAATAATCTTATCAAAAATATTTTATTTACAAAAAAATTCAATTATACTATACATCCTATACTGGAAATACATTGAATAATTGCTAAAATAAATACAGGCAATTAATTCAATCTTTTATAAGAATGAGAGAATTTGACATTTGAATGTTATCAAAGCTTAACTTAGAACATAAATAGTTAAAAAGGCAAACTCAAGTTTTAGTTTCATTTAATGGCATGGTCTATTTGTTTTCCACAAGCTCTCCAATCAGTGAGAGTCTAAGTTGTAGAATGTTATATACTTTTTTGTGCTCTGAAGGTAGAATGTGCAGGTTTTTTCTTAGACAGGATGGATGAAATATAGAAGTCTACATAAAAAAGGAAGCAGAAAGGCAGGAAGCACATGGTTGAACACTTCACATTTCTGCTTCATCACAACACTTTTTTTCTGCAACTCTTCATGTGTTCAATTGTTTTTAACACAGGTCAACACAGCACTGGCTACAAGGCAAGATGGGTCATGTCAAAAGTCAAACTGGATAACTGAGGCCCCGGAGTAGCTAAATTAACCAGGCCGAGGGTCCATCAATTTTTTTTTATGTGCCAATTCTTGATACGACTATTAGACCTTGATATTATGTCTACTATGTAAACACATTTATTTAGGTCAAGAACAGAAGAGATGAAGCAATTATCTGTATAATTCAGAAAAAAATCTTCCCTAGAAAGTTAAGGAGTACACGTGGAGATTGATTTGGCCAATTTTGAATCTATATGCTTTACCCTTATTATAATTTATCCCACTCACCCGTATAAACCTCATACTAACAATGTAAAGTGAACTGACAAGCTGGGGGAAAAAAAGGTAGGTAAAGTATGCTCAACATATAGACAGGATCCAGTGAATACAGGTCACAGAACAAAATGATGAACTACAGTGTATTTGTCCAAATTATACAGACAATTTTTCCCACTTTCCTTTTTACTTAGCCTGGGAAAACACTGTGAGAATCTCCAAAAACAATCTTTGATACCCAGATTTTGTCCACTGCTGGATGCCTAGTGTTTTCTTTTGAGAACTGGCATTCCCTTTTTATCAATCTTATGAAAAAATTGCACTTTTCTACCCCTTTGGCCTTGATTTTCAATGACTTCTTTTTTGTATACACAAGTATGAATTTCTACTCCCGAAGTGTGACAGGTATATTGGCCTTTTCTAAAAGAAATGAAAAAAAGTTAAAATATTGAGCGTTTAAATACTTTTTCACAGAAATAAACTATTCAATTTTAAAGGTAGAGAGAGAGAGAGAGAGAGAAACATTTTATTCTTTCTATCATGAACAACATCAGTCAACCGAGCTTCACATTTTGGGTAAAAATTTTTTAAGTATGAATTTTTTCAGAACCTATTTTATTTAAAAAAAAAAAAAAAGGAAGAACAGGTGTATTTTGGCAGAGAAGTAAAATATAAAATATGCAAAATTTGTTTTAAAATTGGCATACAAAATTTTAAAACACAGTACAATTATATAAAAATACAGCACAGCCAACGGCCTGTAAATTTCCTTTGGCATTTCATTTGGTAGAGTTAAACAGAAAAACCTTTCTAAAAAAAATTAGCTATCAACACAGTACATAAGTTAGATTGTATATGTTGAAAGAACTTTTCCTTGAGTTTCCAAAATCCTTTTCTTACATGATAACCCACATAAAGCATGACTAGTGAGGTATATAGGGCAAAACACTGTTAGGCGGATGTACAATAAGGAAAAAGTGCATAAACAAAGAATTCTTCCCATTTTCATAGAAATATCAGGTTAAATCTGAGTTCTTCTTGATGTATCATTTTACTTTGGCAGAATTAAAATAAACCCATACAAATGTCTTTGTTCAAGTCCCAGCAGCAGTGATATGTCTCCTTTGGTGGCATTATCTGATGCCACAATACCGCACAGTCCCTAGAGGAACTAAGGTTTTGTGTGTGTCTGCATATGTAACTGCAAACATCAAACGTAAGATCATACATCAAGCACCATGTCATACTGTTGTCCCTTCTTCCGCCTGCCACATTTATTGATGAGAACCACATACAGTGTCAAAAGCATGACCCAATAGCATGCATACAGCAACGTTCCAACGATTAAAACTGTCTGTTTGGATTCTGAGAATGGCTTTTTAGATTCCTTATAAATGGTGAAAATCACACCACCCAGGAGGATTGTAAACCAAACTGATACTGGAATGAGTCCTATGAAATTAACAACAATGGTTTTCCTTCCAGATGTGCCCCACCCAGCTTTGTTTATCGTTGCAATTGCAAACATCTTGGCGGGAAGTAAACTTGACATGTATAACACTGAGTAGAGGGACATGAAGACCATGACGATATTTCCTCTAAGGCAGCTGGCAAAAGATGATTTTATGAGACCCACTAACTGGACAGTTAACAAGAAGAGGAGGATGTTCCAAATTTTACCCCTGTAGAAAAGCTGGATTACTGTGGCAATGAGAAAGAAAGGGAAGAACCCCGTGATGACTGCTTCATAGGTCATCCACAAGTGATGTTTATGAAACCACATGGCATTGTACAGCCACTCTCGGAAGTAGGACTTGCTCCAACGGGTCTGCTGGTTTAACCATCTGAGATATTCTATAGGTGTTTCAGTAAGGCACTTGGATCGAGCTGTGTATTTTGTTGCATAGCCCAGACTCAGCACTCGGTTCGTTAAATGCCTGTCATCTCCAAAACTACATTGGCTGCCCATAAATTCTTGATTGTACCAGTCTTCCACAAATTCATGCAATAAGGAGTTTCTGTACATTCCCAGAGGTCCACTAATGCACTGGACACATCCAAAATAAGACTGACAGGCCCTTTCTATGTTAAAAGCCATCCAGTATCTCACACTGCTGAGGAAAGAGATCCAGGAATCATACTTGTTTAAAATCTACAAGAAAAATAAAAGTAAAAATAATTAAATAAAGGTAAGCCCCAGCTAAAAATTCCAACAAAATCTGCACCATTGTGAGGTTACTACCTAGAGGAATATTTGTTTTTTTATCCTTCTATTTAGCCTCTTTCCTTTTTAAAACATGATTTTACATTATTTTCTTTGATTCTATATACTATATTAATTTGATAAGTTGGGTGTATGTGTTGGGACTTCTTGACAATGTTTTTCTACTCCATCACTCTCTGTACTCTTTTGTTATGTGTTTTGTTTCTTTTTCTTGTTATGTTATAAATTGAGATTTTAGGCTTTGGTTCTCAGCCCTTAAATTATTCTCCCACTGGCAGTCCAGTGGCTAAAGACTTTGCCTTCCAATGCGGGGCGGGGGGGGGGGGGCGGGGGGGGCAGTGTCCATCCCTGGTCGGGGAGCTGGGATCCTACCCACATGCCTCACGGCCAAAAGCCCAAATACATAGAACAGAAGCAATATTGCATCAAATTCAATAAAGACTTTAAAAAAATGGTCCACATCAAAAAATATTAAAAAAAAAAAAATTCTCCCACTTTCTTACTATCTAACATTTGAAAGTTTTTAAGTGCTATTCTCTTCTCTTTTCAACTCATCCAACTCTATTATTCTCCTTCCTCCCCAGTTTTAGCAATGCCAGTGATAAAAGGGTTTGCTCTGGCTTCACCCCAAACTGGAATCCTGAAATAATGCTCTACACAAAGGCTATTAAAATTATTAGTTTGGGGGGGGCAATATTTCTTAATTCTCTCCTCTGTCTCAATTTTGTTCAGTTTTCATCTGGATTTTACATGCTTCCTTTTTATCACCAGGGTATTTCTTTGTCCATCTAGTGTACTTTCTTTGCCTTCACTATTACCACGCATATAAATATGGGTTATATAGAAACACAATATCTACATTTAAAGTCAAAATTCCATGTGCTTCTCACATCTTTTGCTAAAATCTAGTGCACTTTTGCAAAGGGCTCACTTTAATCTTCATATATTTCCACATATTTGTTTTCCCATTCCATAAATTTCAAATCACCTTCATTAATATTTGTTTCACTTATTGTTTCTCCATTGATAGCAAATAATGGGAAATAAATAATAATTGGAAAACTCACTTAATTGTTCCTTTGACTTTCTCTCTAGTGTAAATCTGAGTTGCTGTTTCTCTTTTTTTTCCCTTTGTATTCCAATTTGGATTTTTGACCAACCATATATTGTTCAGCTTTTAAATACATAGTTATATGACATAGACTCCATCTCCTGCCATACCTCCATTTTTTAACCCTGTACTAAATGAGTTCCAACACCATTTTACCAGAACATTAAGTTGTGGCTCGAGAAGATACGGCAGAAATTATTACACATTTACATTATATTTTATATAACTTATCAGCCACTACATACTTGTGTTATAACCCAGGATTAAGCAAAGAAATCATAAGTTACTTCAATTTAGACAGCAGAAGAGGTATAAAGTGGGTCCAAGGCACATTCTAGTATGTCTCTGGCACCAGAAACAATACCTGGCACAGATGTGGGTGTATAATAATTGTACGTTCAAGGAGTCAATGAGTGAGGGTGCTACTAAAAGTGACTCATGCAAAAAAGTGAAGCCATATGCACCTGGACGTCTCCCCCGACACCTCCAACCATGGGATCTTCTTCTAAAACTTTTACCATCTCCACAGATGAGGCAGGGTCAAGCATGGTGTCTGAATCACAAACCTGCAAAGAAGAAAGTAAGAAATAAGTTAAAGAAAAGAAGACGATGAGTGTGCTCCATGTAGTGAAAAGTGGGCATATATATGATATCTTCAGCCTTATTGTCGCAAGGCCTCAATAAGCAAGTAACACAGGGATGAGAGTTTGCTACATGATGGCCAATACAAAGAACCTGCAAACTCAATATTTAAGCTAATGACATGGCTGGATAGAACAGCTAAAATGATGACCTAGGCATGTCATGTAGGGTGACCAGCTTTGCCTGGTCTGTCACGGATGTACGCAATTTTGGCAATGAAAGTCTCAGGTCCCAGGTAACATCCTGGATTTCCAGGACTTGGAAAACATCTTGGGTTGGTCACCACAGATATCTCTTTTTTTAAAAAAATTGCCTTAAATAAGGCTTTTAGATATCTTATCTCTCAGGTCTGAATGATGATAGGAAACTCCTATGACAGTACTGAGAAAAAGGCATGTTTAACAGTGATTATTTTTCTCTCTTTTAATACGGTGATTAAGACAGGAAAGCAGTTCTACTAAGGCTGGTTGTATAATTAATTCTGAAGCAAGATGTCCATTTGACCTGGGCTTAGCAGATGACATTCCATTAGAAAGGAAACTAGCTTGACGGTCAGACCACCTTTTTATTTTAGAGTATTAAGTATTCGTCTAGCTCTTTATATACAAAAGTAGATGTTAAATTATCTTAAGCTTTTCTAGAAGTGCTAATTATTATTCTTAAAAACAAACTTTATACAGGACAAAGAAAACAATTTTGAAACCAAACCAATTACAACTTCAAGAAAATTATTAGGATTTGTCTATACCCATGAGCTGCTCCCAGAAATTTCTACTGGAGGCCAAAGGTACAGGGTTATAAATAGTACTTTTCTTCCTAAGCTGATTTATGAACTTATTGGAAAATGAATCAGAAAAATAAAGCAGAGGAGAAACCAAAATATTACATGTATACTCATAAAGCTGATATGGAGAATAGGGCTTATATCAATGGAGTAGCAGACTTTGTAACTATGGTCCCCAGAATTAGACTGATGTACCAATTCCAAATAGCATCTAAGTGGGACTAGTCTCCTCCTGAAGACAGTTAATGCCTCTTCGAAAGGTATGGCAGGTGCCTGATCCTTTGTGGCAGCTCACTTCTAGAAGAAAGGGGGAAGAGGGAGCCAGGCTACCCCTTACTCCTCCCATACTCACCAATCAGATTAAGTCACTTCTCTTAGGGAGAAACTAGGTACGTTACACCTGTGGATGGACCTTTTGCCACATGATCAAAGAAAATCAAAAGTAGGAAAAGAGCTGTCACCTGTCTATTCCTGGTTGATATTAATAAAATGGTATCCTTTTCTGGAAAATGCAGCCAGGCCCAAGTAGACATAAAGTGATGAAAATTGACAAGGAATGAACCAGTTTCACATCCCCATCCAAGCAATAAATGACATGATTGGCAAAGACGGGAGTGTTATCTGCAATTCCACTGTTTTTCTATGTAGTCTGGCTACATTTATGAATTTAATCAAGATGTAGTCTCTTTATTTATATCAAAAGCAAGTATTTGTGCAGTTCTCAGAACTGCTTCATAAAAATAGTAGGGATTTGATATACCAGTTTTGAATGAAAAAATATGAAAATAATTTTTAGAAGCATGAACTCTGAGTTAAAGGGGATTTTATATGTCGGAGGAGTCCCTCACATACATAGCTAGGAAGTCTCAACATTTTTTAAAAAGTACCTATCTTAATTTTATTAATAGATTTTTTTCTGAAAAAAATTAATATATATTAATAAAGAATGTTGGTGAAAAGAGCAATTTAAATGCATTATTGTAACATGACTTAAGGAGTATACAGGGTATCCGGTTATAAAAAGTGAAATCATCAACTCTCTGGGCTCAACTAATTATAACAATTTTAGAGTTAATTTGTGAATTTTGTATATTACTTTACCTATTTAGATGCAGGCATTTTCTAAATAACCTCCTGCCCCTTTTGCTGGGGGTGGCATTCTATTTTGGTCTACATGGTCTTACTTATTTTAGAGGAAAAAAATAGACAGCAGCTAGGCATTAGTATTCCACTAAAAAAATAGGATTTTTCTAATACTTCAGTTTACACTCAAGGGTCCCAAGCCTCAGAAACCTAAGCAAATTCCTCCAATAGCGACGTTTTGCCTCTCTCTTGCCTTCTCTGTCACTGTTTTGTATACGGCTATAAGCCTGGCAGGCCAGTAACTAGGGTAGTAGAAAGTGAAGGCATAATTTCAAATCCACCTTTCAACCTCTCAGCATCCAGAGTTTATGGCCACACCCACCTCTATTGACTCAAGCTGGGAAAGGTAAAACCAGAAAGCTAAAATAAGACTAAAAACAACAGGAAGCGGGCAACCTAGAATTAATGTTCAAGTAACTCTGCCTGCTTGTAAGATAAGCAAGCCAAGGGAACTGCCTCTCTGAAATGACTAAACTTGAACCAAACTTCTGAGGTTCTGCATATTTAAATTGGTCCTGCCCCTCCCAGTTTCCAACAGCAAAGTGCCAGAAGTTCTCTGAGAGAGATTGTTCACATGGTGAGTTTAACTGTCAGAAGGGAAAGCTCTCAGAAATCTCCTGGGAGGGGTTTGTTATAGTGGGATCAAAGAGCTTTCTAAAGAAGTTCAATTTCTGGATGTTCTTTGGTGATAGAATGCCGACTAGAAAACCACCATCTATGACAGTCTGTGAAAGCATGCATGTTCATGGATGTAACAGTATTAATTTGTTTGTGTGTAAAGGGTATAACTCTACCCCTTCTTAAAATCAGTCTAGTAGAAACAAGATTTCTAGCTGTCTCCTCACCAATTAATGAGAAGTGTGCAATTTCACGAATGTTGGCTGTTTAGCTCTGGGCTAGAAACTGTGGGAGAAATACACCAGTTCACAAGGAGCTTAACCTCACACTGGGAAAAACCACAGGACTGATCTGCACACAGGAAACAACTAGAGAACAAATCAAAATGTCTTTCTGTCCACGCTGAATGTATCGCTGTAATTTGTTTAAACTACATGATCGCCAGTCATAAGATTTCTCACTAGGAGATATGGAAATGAGGCAAAGTCACCAAATTTTGACTAAAATGAGTGGAAAATGTCAAGACAAGAAGACGTTATTGGGAGGAACCAGCCACCTCAGTCTTAACCACGGAATGATCAGCTAAATTGTTTAAGACCATGGCTCCCCCTCCTTCACTGTTCTAGCCAAGAGACAGTGCCGCCACTTTCTCCGTATCTAAAACAGGAGTTGGCAAACAGGTCTACCGACAAGTCTGCCTTCCCAATTTCTAGATGGCCTGGGGGGTTAAAAATAGCTTTTACCTTTTTAAATAGCTGAAAAAAAAATCGAAAAAGAATTTTTTGTGACATATGGAAATTATATGAAATTCAAATTTCAGTGGCCATAAATAAAGTTTTATTGGAACCCAGCCATGCACATTCAGTTTCATATTATCTATGGCTGCTTTCACACTAAAACAGCAAAGTTGAAGAGCTGCAACACAGACCATACACCCTGCAAAGCTTAATGGTTTCTATCAGGCCTTTTACAAGCAAGTATGCCAACCCTGAGCCTAAAAGAATTGGTTGGGGGGCCGGGGGTGGATCTCTTTCATAAAAAAACAAAGAACAAACTAAAAGAACAAGTTGAGATAAAGTATGTTCTAAGTCCCAATTTAACTCTACTAGAGGTTTTTACGATTGCCTCTATCTCCTATTCTTATAATAGGCCAAGATTTGACTACTATAGCAAATCAAGAGGCCGCAATGAAATCTTGAGTTCTGTACTTTACTACTTTTGTGACCTTGAACAAACTGTTACCATCATCATGATACCAGAGTGACACACTGTATGTAAAAGGACTTGGTACATTACAGAGGCTCACGGAAAAGTCATATATGCCATTAGTACGGGGTAATAATCTTTAATTGTTTATACTTGCTAAGTAAACCCCTCATTACCATGAACCGGTGACTCAGGAAAGAGAATCACTAAAAGGAACATGAGAACCGATTACATATCAAGAATAACTTATCACAATGAACAAGTTCAAATGTATCCAAAACACCTATAGCAGTTAGATATAGAAATTGCTATAAATGTGTTAAATACGCTGTTAGACTGTAAGTCCATTCCAATTTATCTCACTGATCTTATAGTTGATCTACCTCACAACAATGTAAACAAAAATATCCTATAGAAATATTGTTATTTATTCTACCATATGTTTTTCAACTTCTAAGACCCAAGTCTAAAATGCCGAGTATCCATGTTTCACCTTTTTAAAAACATATTGCCTTTCAGATTGGTGGGTTCTCCACCTCTGCCTGCCCCTAACCACTTCAAAGGGCACTGAGAGCTACACAGCAAGAGGAAAACTTCATGATTCTGGCTGCCTTCGATGAGGAAACAGGCTGAAGATAAATCAAGACCCTTTCTGTTGCTACTGCCTTCATCCTTTGCCTGCTTGTAAACCTCAATCCTTTCTTAATCTTGACCCTTCATCTTAACCTGGACCCAGCGAGATGATTCATTTCAACCATGTTTGAAATTTACTATTGGTCATGATCCCACTCTGCCCAGTTTCCCTTCCAAAACTTAACCACATAGTAAGTGGAAAGTACTCCCTACCCCCTCTTTCCCCCAAGACATTCCCCCTAGTGAAAACAAGTCAGCCAGAATTTAAAAATTCACCAATAGTTATTTACTGGCAAACACAAGATGGTGCTAGCCCCCAGAACTCCTAGCCAGAGTAAACACACCACTGAAAGGAAAAGAAAGCACTCTGCAAAACCTTGGAATCAGACAGATCTGAGTCCCAATCCACCATTGACCAGTTATATTCCCTTGGACTAGCTTTGTAACCTTAAACTTCTTACCTCACCTTTCTAAGTCTCCATCTCTCAGGTGAAAAATACGGATAAGCACATCCACCTCATAAGTTTGCTGTAATGGAGAATTAAGTAGATAATGTATGTATAGCATTTATAAGGGCTAGCTCATAGTAAATGCTCAATAAAAGGAAGATATATATACTAAGAGGTGATCATCAAAACCAGAGGCACAAACTAAGAACACTAGTCCAATGATGGAAGGGGTCCCTCTTATCTGTACTATAAATAAACCATGACTTGCTCAGAGAGCAAAAACTAATGCCTTGTCCAATGCCCAACAAATTTAAATTAAACAAGCTGGATTATTGAGCAGGCAATATAAAAATCCTTAGATTGGGCTGTCTACTAGGGAAAAAGATTAGAGAGCAGTTTATGGCAGACTATGAGTGGCAAAAACAAAATCATAAAATGTAAGAATTTTAGGACTAAAAAGACCTTTTGAAATTAATCAGTGAAACCATTCCAGGAAAAAATAAATGCCCTCAAAGAAAAATGCAGAAACTTTTTGGGGGGAGAGGGATGGGGGATAGGGAGGATGATTCTCTCATAGTAATTTTGTTTATGGTATAAGACCTCAAATGTAGCCAATAAAAAGCCTCTAAATCATAGAAACCTAAACAATTTGGCCCTTATTTGTTGCCATTTTTAAAAGGAATGGGGAAGATATATACCTTTCTTGTTAGAATGTGTTACCCAAATTGTTATAAAGTAACATTTGCCTTCAGGCACCCTAGAATCCTTTTAAGACATTAAGGTGAAAAAGGAGTCATTTGGTTATTCTCTTTTCTTTTTCAGGAAGGCTTATACACGAGTAATAGTTGTAGGTGTAAAGCAAAGGTGACAAGCCAGCTGGAAAAATGAGAAACCAAATGTTGTCACCTCTAGGCTTAAGCCAGGAAACACCCTTATTCCAAATGGTTGGAATCCTCATTCTAAAGAAAGAAATCAGGAAATCACATAATGGTTGCCTTAAATCAGGGTTTACATTCAAGAACCCAACTTTGAGGGAAAGTGTAGATTAAAAATGAAAAGAAAATTCTAATGCTATACTCCCTTTTGTGTTGTTGTTGTTTGTTGTTTTTGTTTGTTTGTTTGATCCCAATCTTGAAAAGCATAGATATGTTGCTAGAAAGAAATTAAGACAGTCCTAAGTTAGAGTCTTCAGCTGAAAGTGATCTCAGAAGTCATCTCTTCTACCAGTTGAGGCCCACAGCAAGTAAACAGTTAAATCAAGAATTCAGATTTCCCCATTCTTATTTCAGTGTGCTCAATTTCATCCTCTAAGATGAAGGATACAAAGTCACATTAACATTCTCAACATGACCCTTCAGAAATTTTCAGAAAATAGGAACCAATCAAATGTTATACACAGTCGGTCCTCATTATGCACGGTAGTTATGTTCTACAAAGCCTCCATGAACAGTGAGTTAGCAAATACTAAAAAATTGCTTCTAGCGGACATATAGAGGTAGGTTCCTCAAAGTCTCTGGTCACAGCATTTTTGTCTAGTGATCAATACCTAACCTTGTTGTATTTGTGCTTACTTGTTTATTTGTGTCACCTTAGTTAATATGTATTGTTGATTCATTAACATTGAACTTATGTCCAACAGCACTGTAGCTCATGCCTGAACAAAGTGCATCTAACAAACCTATTTTCTCCATAAGGCAATTATAGCCTTCTTGTGTTACGATCACTAGACAACATTTCAACACTACACTTGGGGACCATTTTAAACAGCTACATCCGCAACCAAAAGCACAAAAATATGAAAAACCTGATATTAAATAGACTAAAGAAGTTACTTGTTTACAGTATAAAAGGTAAAACAAAAAGGCAAAGCATAATCTTGTGTGACCTCAGCTGGGAACGTGCATGTCAGATGACACTTTTTTTTTTGCCATTCTGCACGTGTCTGCAAATGATCACAAAAGCACTGCAACTATTGATTTTCGGGTAATAAATACATTTTAGTCAGAAGGTTAACTTGTAAATACAGAATCCATGCATAATAAGGGTCAACTCTAGTATTATGAATGATCTAATCTTACTTTCCTCCTGCTCAAAGAATCTTGGATAGCTATGGTACTGCCAGATTAAATTAATAATAAAATGGCTTGCCATAATCTTCCCTTTTAGAAAATGTTCATGCTTATTGTATAACTTTTACCTGGGAAATTCTTAACACACACATCAGACGATACTGTTTTTTTCCTTTGTTATATAGACTGGTGGCCACTTATGTGGTAATATCAATGGTCAGTGAAAAGAGATATGAATAAAGCAATTATCTAATCTAGATAGCAAAAGACACTTTAAAAGTCTTCTGATATTGTTAAGTAAAAAATACAAAAAAGTAAACATGATATAATCTTAAAATTGTTTTTAAAATAAGGAAAAATAGAAAAGTATATGCTAGAAAGTATTAAATTTGATAATCTATGTATGGGTCATGTATTCGCTTCAGATGATTTTTTTTAATTGAAGTATAGTTAATTTACTATGTTTCATATGTACAGCAAAGTGATTCAGTTATACATACATACATATCTATTCTTTTTCAGGTTCTTTTCCATTATAGATTATTACAACATATTGAATATAGTTCCCTATGCTATACGGTAGCTCTTTATTATCTATTTTATATATAGTAGTGTGTATCCATTAATCCCAAATTCCTAATTTATCTTTCTCCTCTCTGCTGCAGATTATTTTAATTTCGCTCATTGCACTTTTCTACATCTTTGAAAAAGTTTCTCCAGAAAATACTTTGATTCAAAATTAAGAAAATCTTCCTCATTCACCTCCTTATTTCTCATTCCCTGTATTTGGTTTTCTCACTTCATTTTTCTTCTGCTGCTTTTCTATCTTCTCTATCTCTGGAAGCAGCCACTAGCATCATAGCTGAATTTCCTACCATGCTGGCTTTGTCTTAAACTAAAGCTTCCCTCCATGTTCTATGTCAGCATTTATTATTTGAGAGGCTACAAGGCTAAAAGAGTACTTACTATAGAAGACTAGAGATGAGAGGGGAGAGATATAAGAGGTGGTGATGGATAAAGGCTTGTTCTGAAAGAGACCAGAGGGAGCCAACCCAGAAGACTCAGAAGTGCAGGTAGAAAGGGTAACCTTGAGATAGGAGGTGAGGTGGGATACCCTTGAAACTGTAAGCAGAAGAGTCAGATCTTGACAGCCTTCACAGCCTGTACTTTTGCTGTTCTCTTTTGTAGAAGGCAAGATCATCTGTTTGTAGTTAAGCAGGGAGGAGTTTGGGTAAGGCCCTAGGAGAGTGATGAAGATCTGAAATAACAGACGTGAGAGGAATAAGCAAGACATCTATTCAAGATCAAGTGAAAAGAGTGCTGACTAGTGCTGAGGACGCAGCTGCAACTGGAAACCCATCATTTTGGCCGTCTCTCTGCACAGTTCAACAGTGTTCTCTAGCCAGGTTAGCAAGTATGAGCAGATGGTCAATTTCTTCCCCTAGCCCCCATTCTCTCTTGTGTATTAGCACCTGAACTTTGCTTCCTTCCATCCCTAACCAACCTGAACCCCACATTCAATCACTTGTAATAGTCAGGAGCCAATATCCTCAAACCCCTCCCTCTTTGTCTTTCTGTAGCTTCTGCTCTGTAACTCTTGGACCCTGGGTCAGTCAGAAGGAAGGATGAGAGTACTATATTAGATTGAACTTTATGCAATTTCTGTTTTTTTAGGACATAGATGAAGCATGGCAGGATAGTATTTACTAGTTTCAGAATGCCAAAAGGTTTTTTACCCCTGTTTGAGTGCTCTGAATGGACTGGAGGTCTCAAGCGGATTGGGGGCCCAGTTAACAGCTCTTGCTAGGGTCAGTCTATCTGGAGGCTTCAGCCTGAAGGAAGGAAAGTTCGCAAGCCTGATTAGGGCACTAGCAAACATCCTACTCTAAAATTTCGTATTTTGTATTAGTTTTTCCTGGACAGGCACAAGTCAAGTTGTCAAGGATACAAACAAAATTCCAAACAAGATGTTGGGAGAAGGGGCTTTGGGAGAAGCAGGTTAAAAAAAAAAAAAGAAGAAGAAAAATCTCACAATAATGTCATGATTAGAAACGACAAACGTAAACTGTTTTAACTGAAATTAAAGGCAAAACATCAAAACAGATGTTTTCTCATTTTAGGCCCAGAGCTTCATTCTTCAAATCATCTGTAAGTTCCCTAGCCATTCCTTACTTTAAAAGTTTCATTTTATTGTTTCATCTGGGCCTGAAGTTGCAATAGGTAAATATGTAAAAATGTCTTGATTTAACTAAAACAGCCTTATTTGTGAAAGTTCTAGAAATTAGGAGACACTTGGGGTTGAAACTCTAATCAACTCCCTAGAAGGGAGATTTATGCCGATGGTATGAACTGAAGAAATACCTCAAAATTCTTCAGATATTAGCTAAATTAACAACATGTTAATTAGCAATTGACATGTAGTATAGTTTTCAAGTAAGGACTAGATAATCATATAAGAAATAATACTTTAACAGCAAACGCTTTAATAATATTAACAATGCCATTATCAACAACTTTTGCTAAGCCCCTTTGGATACATAATTTGAAATAATTTTCTCAAATCCCTTGTGAGATTGGTTCCTTCTAACCAGGTAACTGAGGTTTGGGGGGTGGTCTTGCTCAAGGTCAACCAGCTACAAATTGTTAATTAGAACCTCAGTCAATTGACATTGAAGCCAGTGGCCACTGCCATCCCATTACACAGAGAGACACACTGGGCATCACTTTGTGTTGATAAATCCCCTAAAACATATGATGGTTCTTCCAAAAACAAGGATTTCACATTTAAGAAAAGAGGAAAAGTGTCTGGATGGATATTTGAAGCCAGAGATAGTTCTCCTTTTTCAATATCATCATGAATAAAATCTAACTAAAATAATCTGCACAAAAGTACAACTAGAAAACTCACAGGTACCCTATTAATGTTCTAAAGAAGAAACTTTCAGTGAGAACTAAAAGAGGAGAAACCGTAGAATCAGCAGTCAGGGAACTAATGAGAGACACAGCCTGTCTAATTTCCATGCAAGCAAACACCATCACAAACGCTTTCAAAGGTCAAGTTGCAAGGAGTGAGGTAATGCTGTTTGGGGAGTGAAATAAACATGACTTAGATTTTGTTCTGGGAAGGTTGTTTTCTGGTTTTGTTTTCCTTTTCCCTTTTTCTTTTCTTTTTCTATGTGTTTCAGTTTTGAATTCCTACGCTTTTAAATCTAAATTGTTTTCATCACCCTCATTTTGCCTAGTCTCTGTGAAAAATATTTCATAGCTTTCCCTTTGGTCTGCAGATTTTCTCAAGCTTTTGCTGGAGCAGACACTATTTTCTTACAACGCTGGAGATTTTAAGAGTGTGGAAAATGACGTTGGAATTGATTTGGCAGAACCAAGGGGGCAGAGAAGGTAAGGGAGGGGAAAAGAAGGAAGGAAGGGTCTCATGTTCTAAATAATCTTGATTTCCAACCAATAACACTGCACAAGTTAAGCATTTTCATAGATAGTTTTAACCGTTTTACAAGATTTTTTTTCTCTGTCTTTCAGGATGTGCTTTCAACAGTCATGCTGTTTTCAGATGAACTGAAAGAAGCACTGTGTCCAGAAGGGACAAGGATAAACTATAGCATATGACTGGAGAGATACAAAAGATGCTTTCTTTAAATGTGTTTGTCCTGGCAGCTGCAGAAACCTACCTGCACATAATCCACACTTCGTCCCAGCGCCCTGAAGGCCGTGTACATGACTTCTCTTTTTCCACCCCATTTTTGCATGATGCAAATGCTCTTGTTGGACAGGACCAACTGGGTGACATGTTGTGAGCTTTCTTTATGTGACTCATCTGTCTCACCAGGACCCTTCACGTGAAAGTTGTTCTTCCAGATATAAGTGGCTGATTTGTCCCTGCCCATAACTTCACTGAATATGTCCATCATGTACAGGTCATCTTCCGAGTTTCCATCTATGACCATGACAACTTTAATTCCAGGGTAGGTCAGCCTTTTCACAGATTGCAAACATTTCCGTAAGTAGTCCGGATCCTCTTGATACGCAGCGATGCAAAGAGCAACAGTTTTGTTCAACTTAATGGGGGTTTCTAGCGATTTTTTCATTTTTCGGTGCTCCAAAAAGGCAAACAGGCTTTGGATGATGAGGTGTGATGCTAAAAAGGCACCATATAGTCCAAAAGAGAAATAGTAATTATCTGTTTGGATAAATTGGTAGCCAACAATATAAGCAGCTGTGATTCCAAGGAGTAGAGACACTCCAAAAAGTGTGGTTCCAATTATTCTCAGGATACATAGAAACCTCTCACAATGCATCTGTAAAATAATCACATGATATACTTGGTTAGCCACTCTTGTCCCATACTTGCTATATACATGGTATCACAGGGAGAGCATTGGACTAGAAGCGTTCCAGGTGTTCTCACCTTGAGTTTCTCACTTAACTAGTTGTATGACTTTCTGCATCTCAGTTTGCTCATCTGCAAAACAGAGATAAGGATGCCCTTTCTGCATACCTCAGAGGACTCTTTCAAACATCAAATGAGATGATGATGCAGTGTACCATTGAAAACCGTAATGCACATATGCATTATTTTTAGTACGTTAGATCATTTGTCTAAGGATGCACTCTACGTATGTGGTCATAGCTAAGCATAAAATCTAAATATTTTAGTGAGCAAGGCACTCTTTCTTCTTGTGCCATCGTGTTCCCTCACCCCAATACTGACCAGTGAAAACTCTACAGGTTTTGCTAAATTTCTGATGTGTAGGTTTTTTTTCTTAATAAATTTATTTATTTATTTTTGGCTGTGTTAGGTCTTCGTTGCTGCGCATGGGCTTCAGTACTTGTGGCTCGCAGGCTCTAGCGCACTGGCTCAGTAGTTGTGGCACATGGGCTTAGTTGCTCCGCGGCCTGTGGGATCTTCCCGGATCAGGGCTGGAACCCGTGTCCCATGCATTGGCAGGTGGATTCTTAACCACTGTGCCAGCAGGGAAGCCCCTCTTATGTGTAGTTTTATCTCATCTCCAGTGCAAATCCCTTAGCTCACACCTTTCCCATGTAGCTAGCCAAGGTTGAATATAAGGATACATGGATTCTATCCTTCTAGGTCTTCCATCAACTAGCTGTGTGACTTCGAGCCAGTTGCTTTTCCTCTCTGGGCCTTAGTCTTTAAAAATCTGTTGAATGAGGGCATTTAGACTCAATTATTTCCCAAGTCTCTGTTGCCATTAAAATTTCTTTATGCATAGATATCCTACACAGACATTTATCAAAGCCCCTGAAATTCTGTATTACATTCCTTTGTTCAAATGGCTGTCTCCCTCATCCACCATTCATACCAGCTGGTTTGAACCTGGTGATCAGGAACTTTACTGGAATATAGTAAGGACACAATAAATGTTTGCAGAAATAAATCATACAATTAGAGAAGAAATAGCATCATGCTTAATTTCAACAGGTAAATTTTCTTTTGTCTTAAGAGCTTTAACACATTAGACCTAAAAACACATTCCAGTTCTTAATAATATACAATTTTGTACACCTCCCTAGCGTTTGTGAATCTCCTAAAATATTTTGAACTAGAGTACAGGAGGATCATATGTTTCATATGCATCTCCATCATCTCTATTATGAGCATAGAAGAGGTGCTTGGTAGACCTTTAAAATTTGTTTCTTTTTGGTTTCCTAGACCCAGTTCCAACATGTGGAGGAGAGGGGGGTTTCCTACACATGTCACAAACAATTCTGGGGACACCCGCTGGGGGCCTGACAATTAAATCAATGTTGATATCATATGCCTGACAGAATCAGATTCCACAGGTTGAGTTCAATCCTACAAGACTGCCCCGCGACAAACACCCACACTTCATATGTCTGTTGCAAGCCCAGGTTGTTACCTGTAATTACGATAAACTGGGTAAAAATCAGAGGTTCACAAGATCCCCTCCTGTGTTTGATTAATTTGCTAGAAGGAACCCACAGAACCAGGAAACCTGTTTACTCATTAGAGTACTGGTTTATTATAAAAGGATGTAACTCAGGAACAGCCAGATAGAAGAGATGCACAGGGCAAGGTACGCGGAAAGGGCATGGAGTTCCAGGCACCACTCTCCCCAAATCTCCACATGTTCATCGATCCATAAGCTCTCTGAACCCTCTCCTTTGGGGTTTTTAGAGACTCCATTACATAGGCATGATTGATTATATCATTGACCATTGGCAACTGAACTCAATCTCCAGCCTGTCTTCCCTCCTCGATGGTCTGGGCACGGAAATGGAAGTTCCAACCCTCTAATCACATGTTGGGCTCTACTGGCAATCAGCCTCAACCAGGTGCATTCCAAAAGTCACCTCATGAGCATAACGAAAGACATCTCTAAATTTGCAGGTAACTCCAATTTAATCTTTTCCCTTAATTCAACTAGTTTTTGAAAGCTAAGTAAATTTATTTTCAACGTTACTTTGGGCTAAGCAATTACCTCTGCAAAATCTCTTATTGGATATGCTATTTACATTTTCCTCTTCCACGTGAAGACTTACAATTCAATGTTGACATAAAACCTGTTAACGTCTTGGTTTACTAGTTGTGTGGCCATCACATCACTCAGCTCCAAGTGACACCATTCCCATTCGAGTCCCTGTGGCCACCATTGAGGTGGTCCTGAGTGGATATGCATTACACTTTGGGGTAGCTTACTGTGACCGCTCACCAGCTGTTTCCACCCCTTCTGAGCAGACTGCTTGATGGGGCCGTGGCATTCCAGCCTTTGTTCATCTGAGATGTGCCACTTCCAATAGGACTTTGAAGGGGGAGAATGGACATCCTGCAATATCTCTTTTCCCTCCACAGTCTTGATGTACATATCAACAGGTACTAAGGGATTGCAGAGCCCAAAGATAGAGGGAGCTTGGTCCTTGAAGTGCCACATGGAAGGAAGCCAGCCACCAATGCCAGAAATCAGGAATACCTGCCTTGGACTCTTATGTTAACAAGAAATAATTTTTGAGTTTGTGTTTGTTTGTGCGCTCAATACTCATTTTGGGTTTAGTTTCCCAAACTCACTGCAATCTAAGTAATGCAAAGCAGGCTGGAGAGCAGGGTTTGAGCTTGTGGACACTATTTTTCTTTGTGAAATGGAGATGATGGTACTTGTCAACAACCCTTCACAAGGCTACAGTGGGTAGCAAAATCGAAGTGTTTGTGAAACTGTTTTTAAAAAAATCAGAAACACAATACAAGGTATCAGCTAACACGGAAGCTAAAAAAACAAAGCAAAACAAAAACCAAATGTGCCTTCCACTTTTAGCACTTATATAGGATTTCATAGAATGCAACAAGTACCCTGCAAAAGGTAATCAAGACACAAATGGAAAGTTCAAGCTGCTGGGCAATGGTGAAATGCTGAGTTTTCAGTGAGAGGCAAGAGAGCACAGCATCCCTTGTTAATTAAAACTGCTGACTGGATGCTGAAAAGTCCCAAAGTGTACATTCAGCAATGCCTAAAAGTGCTGGGCAAACCAGCTAGGAACTTGTCTTTTCCAAGACATGAGTCATTCTCCCAAGGGTGAAAAATTTCAAGGCGACTAAAACTCTCTGCCTGGGCGAAGCTTAAAAGTGTGTTCTGCTTGTGTTTCAAATCAGCATAGCCAGCAAAAGAACCGCCTGCTATTCTTTTCCATTATTCACATTTTCCTTGCTTTTATCAGCACGTGTGGACACAGAGAGTGTTCGCATAGCATCTGCTGGCCACTGCTGAAGTGGGAACACCCTCTTACATCATAGGAGTCTACAGAATGTCCCTTTTCAGCCTGGGAAAAGTTGCTAGTAAACTGCAGCAACAGAACCTTTCTATTTCTGCAAGGTATCGCGTTGTTGCCTAGCATGACACACGTAGCATCTCAGTACAGGCCAAAGGGTTGTAGCATCTCAGTACGGGCCAAAGGGTTAAAGAGCCAGCTGCACTGAGGGAATAGATTGATCTCAGGGACTGACGCACAGGATGTTTCTTTATAATTTCAGAGATATGGGCACCATATGTGTGAGACTTTCTGAGACAATCCCCAATTCAAATACTCTGTTTCATAAGCAAACCCTCCTCAGACATATGGTTTATTGCTAAATTGGAAAATATGGTTAGTTTCACCCTAGATCATTTGCTGATAGAAGACTTAGAAATCTACCTCCCATAAAGAGTGAAAATATAAAACTTGGATTTTTTTTTTTTTTTGCCCAGAATTAGACTTTAGTCTATTAACTGATTTTTAAGTTGCTCTTGGACTTGATACCAATTATTCACCAAGGACTAGTCTTCACAGAATTCTAGGCCAAACCAAGTGTTAAAGAATAGCTTGGGGACTTCCCCGGTGGCGCAGTGGTTGGGAGTCCGCCTGCCGATACAGGGGACGCGGGTTCGTGCCCCGGTCCGGGAGGATCCCACGTGCCGCGGAGCGGCTGGGCCCGTGAGCCATGGCCGCTGAGTCTGCGCGTCCGGAGCCTGTGCTCCGCAACGGGAGAGGCCACGGCAGTGAGAGCCCAGCGTACCGCAAAAAAAAAAAAAAAAAAAAAAAGAATAGCTTGGTGCACCTTAATGTAAACTCCACAAAATCAACAGATTTTATATATTTTTCTTTCACTAATGTGCCCCAAGGACATAGAACATTGTCTGGGTTATGGTTGGTATTCAAGAAATATTTGCTGAATGACAGATGTGACTTTATTCCTAAATATCATCATTGGCATCATTGTTATGTCAGCTAACTTTTTTTCATCATTTACTAGGCAACAGGCATTTAAGCAAGTTTTGTTTACTTGAATGGCAAAATCCTATTTAATTTTAATAACTTTATGTGGTAAATATACTGTTAATCTCATGTTACAAATCACATATGCATATGACGAGGCAACCAAGACTGAGTATTTAGGTAACTTACCCCAAATAACACAACTAGGAAGGAGTAGGGTTCACACGGTGGCCTTAACGGTAGGTGACTAGACTATTCTCAGTAAATATTGGCTGAACAGATTTGAAGCTTCATGACAAAATAGGCAACATCCTTTTGTTTCTGATTAATAAACATGTTGTGTAAGGAAAGATTAGAAAAGAACATTGAAAACTGTTTTCCTGCTGTAATGGAAAAATGGATACCATGTACTCAGGTACAGATACCACACCAGCCAATACTCAGAGAAGATTTCTGGGCTCCTATACCTTCCTAGGTGTGTACAGTCAAAAAGGACCTGGAATGATGTTGTCTGAAAGGGAGCTGGCTGGTGGGCCCACCTATGTGGCAGCAGTGCTGCTCTTAAAGTCAACAGTCAAAATCCTGTTTAACCGTAAGAGAGGTGCTTCGGTTTCCATTGGTTTCATCTGTAGAGCAGATATAAGTCTTGCTGTTTGCTCGTATACCCAAAATGGGACTCTGTAGGTCACTGGGCATCAGAGCCTTTTCCTCCCCCTTGACCTTCCTTGTATTAACCAGACAGCAAATGGCAGATGAGAGAGAATACCAGCTGCTCTCACTGCCCTAGTGCAGTGGTGACAACTGAGTCCTCTCAGCTTTCATTAAGGGGGCCTTACCAGTTTGGATCAGGGAGAAGCTAAAGTGAACTCAAATGAGTCAAGTCAGCATCTAGGAAAGGCTGCAGACATTAGGCCAAGTGATACCTCTTCTGAGAGGCCCTAGCTTACCACTCCTTCCAAAGTATCTCCTCCAGTAAATCGACTATACTCCCCCCCAAAATTTTTTAATAAAAGGAAACATTAAAAAAAAAAAATCGACTCCTCCACCCTGCCCTCTCTTTACTCCTTGTCACTCTCTCCCCTGACGTTGTTTGATTTTCTAAGTTACACTAAGAACACTCTTTGGCCATAGGGACTTGTGTATCTCAATTAACTGTGTATTCCTGTATCATAAAACAAGGTGTGGCACATAGTAGGTACTCAATAAACACATTTTAGATATGCGAATAAATCATGTGGACTCACGCACGTTGTCAATGCAGACGGACAGAGCACAGGGCCCTCCTCTATCTTTGCTGCAGGGGCAATGAATACGCTGACCCCTTAAGGGTATCCTTCACCCAGTAGGTTTTTTCTTTCTTTTAAAACCAGTTCTATGATTTCTTGTCCAGCTATTTAAAGGTCATGATTGTAGGGGGTACCAGCCAGGCTCTACAAACCTTTGGATAACAAACGTTAAAAAGGCAAATGGTCCCTAACGGCATTTCCTGAAATTATAAGTTGTAGTCTGAGCAAACTTATGAGTTCAGGGGTCACGTTTGGAGTATGAGGGATAATGATATCATCTTTTTTTCCATTTAAACTCTAGTTGTCTTACAATATTTATTGTCCATTCATCTACACCCTGCTTTGTGTTTAGTGCTAATGACTTGTGAGTGTGTGTGTGTGTGTTTGGGCGTACACACCCACATATATTGGCCTCTGGAAGCAGACTGAGTTGGAATAGACTCCTGACTATCTTTTAATGGTTTCTTTTAAAGATTGGGTAACCTCGAACAAGCTACATAATACTTGTCATCTTCAGTTTCTTCATCAATAAAATGGAACTAGTCATATTGACTTCACCTAATTATGAGTTTAAAAGATGGAGCTCATTTAAATACCTAAAAAGAAATCATCAACAGAGCTCAGTGATGTCAGCTCCCTGCGGGTTAATACCCTGCCAGTACCTACCTAATCAGCCTGACTCTCCTTCTCTTTAAGCTGTTGGTTTGTCAGTTAACAAGGGATAACTCTGGCATGATGGAAAGAATAACAGGTCAGGGAAGAAATGGATTCAAGCCCAAGTTCTGCCTCATATTAACCACCCAACTTTAAACCAACCACTTGAGGGGTCTACGAATGAGCCATGTGTCCTTGGACAATTAATATCCCTGAACATCAAATATTTGGGGGTATAATTAATTTTGTTCATTTTAATGATTTTAAGCAGGGCTGAGCGTCTAGAAGAAGGATGGATGGAGGCTGCACCGTGGGCGGTCTCCTCATCATAGTCACCTGAACAAGGGTGAGTACAAAGAGCAAATTGATATTGGTATCTACTCTCTGAGCCTCATTTCCTCCTCTGCAAAATGCGAATGATCCCTTTTGCAGGCTTACTGTAACCAGGTAAGGAATACATATATTTATTGCAGCTTTAATGGGATATCAACAGCTTCAATGTCTTAACATAAAGGAACAGCTGCTCTTGCACAAGTAACACTTGCACTTTCTATTTCTGCGAGGTACCTCGTCGTTTCCTAGTGTCACAGTACAAAGGGATAAAAGGCACGTTTAGAGTAAGCTTTACTGAGGGAATAGATTGATCTCAGGGACTGACACAAAAATCTAATAAAGACAAGATCAATGTCCTTTTACCTGTAGCCAATATTTAAACAAACAAAAGCACAGAGGACAACAGGAGATAGTTTTTTAAATGTTTGGTTAGTGAAGGCATGGCTCAAGATCACATCTAATATAAGTAAATAGCAGAAATGGTTTTAGAACACAGGTTTTCTTTACTCTTAAACTGGTGTCGTGTGGGAGGAGGGGGAAATAGGCCTCATGTCACGTAGAATGATTAGCGTTAGGAATATTTACTTAGGCAGGTGACCCTAGCAAGGCATATGGAAATGTACTTCTTTGTAACAAGACACATTCTGCTTGTGGCCACTTGCCTGCTAACAGTGGATTAGAAAGTATGGTGAGCAAAAGATGAAAAAGCAGTGGTTCCCAAATGTTGATGTACATCCAAATCACCAGGGAATCTGTAAATATTACTGATGTGGGGCTCCTGAAACATTCTGAGTTAATTGGCATGGGGTGCTACAAGGGCATCAGGAGTTTTAAAATCTCCTTAAGTAATTCTAATTGCAACAAAGTTTGGCAATCACTGGGTTAAAGGCTATGAAAACTTTCATGATCTCATTTGCATTGTTATACATCCCTCAGGTGTGTTGCCTCTGCTACCGTCCTCAACTAGAAATCCTAAGAGAAGTACCCAGATGAAGCCTCCCAGCAGTCTACACGTTAGAGCACATGACCCTCCCCTTCTCCCTTTCTGACCTCCTCTCCCTCTCTGGCTTTGAAGCTGGCTTTTGTCTTTCCCGTCCCACTGCACTTACTCTAGCAGAGACCGGAGCTTACAGGGTTAGGCAGTACACCTTTCAAAGACCTTGTCACCTGAGCTGTCTCTGGATCCAGAACTTTACGTTTCAGATTTCTCTTCATTTGCACCAGCTGTATTGACCAAAGACTTTCTAAGATGTCCATTCTTCCAACTGCCCTATTGGTTCCTGAACTTTGCCATCCTAAACTTCATACTAAAGTTCGCTGTGGCAAAGGGGGAAATTACAGAAAGACATGTTCCTCCATCAGCTCATGGGTCCTGTCTCTATAGGTCATTCTCTATGTAGCCGTATATACCACAATGCCAAATTTCTTCATGAAATCTTCCCTGATCTCTCTCAATTAGATGTGATTTCTCCTCAATTTGAGGCCCCATAAAACTTGACTAACCCAACTGCAGCATAGCCCAGCTCAAGGGTGTTATATTCAAGAATTCCTGTATTAGATTTCATCTACTCTCCTCACTAACACTGACTTTCAGTGGGTTGCTTTACCTTTCTGAGGCAAGGTTCCTTTTTATCATAAAGTTTTCTTTGGTGGGCAGGAGGGATACTAGATATAATGTATGTCAAGTATCTACTTCAATGCCTGATATGTATTAGACATGTGATAAAGAGTAGCTATTGTTTTACTTCTTTATGGGCCAGATTGCATTTTGCCTTATACTACGGTTATTTAAAAACTTCTTTCAGGGACTTCCCTGGTGGCACAGTGACTAAGAATCCATCTGCTAATGCAGGGGACATGGGTTCAAGCCCTGGTCCGGGAAGATCCCACATGCCACAGAGCAACTAAGCCCGTGCACCACAACTACTGGGCCTGAGCTCAAGAGCCTGCGAGCCACAACTACTGAAGCCCACATGCCTAGAGCCCGTGCTCCGCAACAAGAGAAGCCACCGCAATGAGAAGACCACGCACCGCAACGAAGAGTAGCCCCCGCTCGCCGCAACTAGAGAAAGCCCGCGCCCAGCAACAGACCCAACACAGTCAAAAATAAATAAAAAAAAAAAAAACGAAACTTCTTTGAGTATGCTTTTTCTATGATGAATTCGATTTAGATATGCACTACATCTTGTTCATTTTTAAATAAACTGCAGTACAGATTATGCTTTTAAGAGACATTCATTTCTAAATATTTTATTATTTAAATTTAAAAATATTTGAGTTTGACCTTGTATTTATTTTGACTCATATATCAGTGACATTTTCCTAGATTGTAAGGCAGTATATATATATATAAACTCCACATGTTATAGCTAACATTAAGTTATAGGTAACATTCAAAATATTATTGAATTTAAGGTATATGCAGTGGGATGATACTAAGTCTATGCAGATTGCTGCTACAGAGGAAAGGATTAAAACCAAGTTGGGGTGATGGAAATGATTTTCCTGCAGGGAGCTGTCCCCCCATTCAGCTGTCCTAGCACTGCCACTGGTTCTGTCCTTACAGCCTCTTAGTGGAACACAGCTTGGGTATGCACGGATAAAAAGAGAACCCAGAGGGCTTCCCTGGTGGCGCAGTGGTTGAGAATCCGCCTGCCGATGCAGGGGACACGGGTTCGTGCCCCGGTCCGGGAGGATTCCACGTGCCGCGGAGCGGCTGGGCCCGTGAGCCATGGCCGCTGAGTCTGCGCGTCCAGGGCCTGTGCTCCGCAACGGGAGAGGCCACAACAGTGAGAGGCCCGCGTACCACAAAAAACCAACTAAACCAAAAAAAAAAAAAAAAAAAAGAACCCAGAAAGGGGCAATGGGGTTCATGCTCTATTCTGCAATTACATTAACTCATAGCTCCCACATTGTATAAAACTCAAGAAGTTAATAATGTAACATGCTACCTGTTATTAGATTTAAAATATAACTGTGTAATATAGTTTTGCTAAAGGGGATGTCTCCATTAATCCATAGATAAGGCCTTTCCTCACAGTGCCAGTGAGAGAAAATAAATGAATCAGTGACAGGCATGAATTTAACAATTCAAGAAATATTTCTTCAAAAAAAACTTAGCTGATAAGGAAACCATGGGCAAAACAATATTTATGAAATTCAACATCGTGGGGCTATTCTACAGACTTAACATGAATGATTACTTTCAATATGATTTACTTTCTAGTAAGTCTGTTACTCATTTGTTGCACAATTCTTGTTTTCCAGCAAGGTAGCTGACTAAACGTTTTGTGGAGAGTGACATTCAAATTTGATGCTAGTCACTGATTTAAGACCTTGAATTCTTATAAACACCATAGCTTTCTCTGATAAGAACGGATTCAGTTCTAGGTACAATACAAGTAATTCCGGTAATTTACATGTCAACACTTCTACAATAAGCTTTTCTGTTCACCCAACTCAGATGTTATATAAATAAGAGAAAGAAAACAGGAGAAATGATATCCTCATTATAATGCTGTAATCCAGAAATGTCTCAGAATTTTGAATGATTAGCCCCAATACTGCTTAATGCCTATACAACATAATATACATACTAAAATTTGTACTTCAAAGAGTGAAACTTTATCGAAAATTTAAAAGAATAGCCAAAATATTAGGAAAATCTTTGGTGGGATATGATAAATATTTTTTTAAAAAACACCAATATTTCAGCTGCCTGAGTAATCTTATTTAGCTTCTAGAATAGTGCAGTGAAAACTAATGTAATGAATGATTCAATCTGCACAAATTGGAATGAAAGGGAAAAAAAAGTTTAGAAGTTAAGAGTTCTTTTCAAACCTATCCTGTCACATTTTCAATTGTTATCTACAAATACTTAGATGGGCATAACTATTTGTTCTACCCAATTCTATACAAATACACACTTTAATTTTTAGCCTTTCCTCATTGGCATGTTTGAATGTGTGTTGACCGTTACAATATTTTGTTAAAATGACCTTTTCAAAAAATCACAATCCTGTTTTAAACCTGCAGAGGTACATTTTCATATGCCTTCACTACAATAAGAAATCTGCCGGAAAAAAAGCCTTGAAATCTACAAGGGGCAGTGAAGCTGTTCTTCTTATCTGTCGCTTCCCTTTTCCAGCAATGTTCAACTACCGACTTCCTTGGCTTTACTCTAAGGCTCAGCTGAAAGTCTATATATACTCAGGCCTCAAGTTGGGGAAGCCCTCGGTCGCCAATCAGGACTTCCCGACCTATTGCGTCACACCTCCCCCCTAGGTGTGACGTCAAAGGCAATCCCAGGCCAGCCACGTGGGTTGGAGTAGAGTAGCCTTTCTGGGCAGCTGTTCGGGAGACACCCGGCAGCAATGGCCCCCAAGGGTGTGGAACCGGGCAGGGAGGAGCCAGCAGAGCTCCTACACCCCACCTCCTGGGAGCAGGGCGGTAGCAGCTCACTCCACCCGGAGGCGCGTGGGGTTGGTGACTCCCAAGTACTTAGCGCGGGCGTCTGGGGGATGGAGGGAGCGGCCGCGGGAAGCTGGCACCTAAGTCTGTGTAATAGGACCCAGGTCTTGAAAGCCCTCCTCCCTAGGCACCGCCTCTCAGCTCCCAGCCTCTCCTTCCAGACTTAATTATCCCTTCAGAGCCACTTCCCCTCGGCTGCGTATCCTCAGCCTGAGGAAAAGCCTCCAGCCTCCCAGTCCTCGCTCTCACACAGACCCTCCTTTCAGACCCGCCCTCCGGTTCACAGGGACCCATTTTGTAGCCCTCGCTCGCGCTGGGCGGGAACCCGCGTGACGAATTCCGCCCAAGGTGTTGATTACCCATCCCTACCTAGCCGCTGGCTCGCCTCCCACCTTCACCCCGGCTCCCACAGCCCACCCCGCACCCGGGGCCGGGCGCCCGGGAAAGCACCCCCAAATCCCCACCCGACTGTGCCCCGCGCTGCAGCTGCGGAAAGAGGCGCCAGCGTGCTCGTTGCCACGTCGGAATTGGCTCCCGGGACGCTGCAGCTGCGTGCGCGCAGCACGCGGTCCCCGCGCACGCCCTGTCCTCGCGGGCCGGCGGCAGCCCTGCAGCCGAGAGGAGAGATGCGCGCCCTCCTCCCTCGCGGGTCTCCGAGTGCCACTGCTTGGGTCAGGGACCCCAGACCGTAGGATGGCTTCTGGAGCCGAGCTGAGCCCGGACGGACCCACGGTGACACTTTAATGGGGTGCAGGGAGTGCAAAGGAGGGGAGGCCAGGGGAAGACGGGGAGTGGCCGAACGAGGCCGGTAGCTTGCGAGGAGGTGGCGAAGGACCCTCCTTCTTTGGGGCCAGAGCTGGGACCCAGGATCGCTTTAACCCTTTGCATTCCAAATGAGAAACAGGCTTCCCACTTGGAAAACGCGCTAGGCTGTCCAGGGCTTTCCTTCCCACAGAGAGTGTGTGGGAAAAAAAGAAGAGAAGTGATAGAAATAAGGGGGACGGGGGAATGCTGCGCGGAATGCATTTTCCGTACACAGTGGACGTTCTTGTTCCCTAACTCGTGAGCCCCTCTGCAGCTCGGGAAGATGCGGAATGGAAAACTACATCACGGGACTTGCAGCCTTTCCCAGGCAAAGAGGTTACCTGTGTTCCAGAGAGGCAGCGGATTTCGGGCGAGCGCTGCAGGGATGGGAGAAGACAGAGGAAATGTTGCTAAGCCTGACAGTGCTCTGAAATATCCCCTGATTTGCAGTCTGTTGGAAATTTTCAGACCTCAAACTTTTCCGTCGAAAACGGACTTAAATTTGTGTTTAACTCTTAACGTGGATAGTGTCTCCCCTCTCCCTGGCCTGTTCGAGGACCCTCAGCGTTCACCAAATCGCGCCAGTGTAACGTACCTTGTTCAGCTCTTGGTCATAAAGTTGTCCTCAGCCTGTCTGTGTGGTCCCGGAGGGTCGGTGGCGGGCAGTTTCCAAAACTGAGGTAATAGGAGATCAGATGAATTTGAGACGACCGGCCAAAAAAAATAAAAAATTTAAAAACAACATTTAAAAAGGATGGGGGAGTCTTAAATGCTTAGGTCTCACCCACTTAAAAAAAAAAATCACTAGTATTTTTTAATATTTCCGTTGCACTTCAATCTTCTAACTCTTAAAGAAAATGTTATCTGTGCTTTGAAAATAAATTAACTTTATTTTATTTTATGCTCTAGTTCCCCCTCCCCTAGTATCGGAAAGTCTCTTCTTCGTATTAAAAAAAAAAAAAAAAAAAAGCCTGGTGAAAACTCAGCAGAACCCAGGAAGCGTAGAATCGGGAGAAAGTCTTTGGCTGGGGCTGGTTCAAGTCCCTGGTTCAATGGGCTGCTGGAAGCCAGGACTGGGTAATTCTTTCCAGACGTCTTGACTTCTCCTTCCTCGCGGTTGTTGCCTTTCTGCCTCCTCCAACTTAAGGGGGTCTTAACAAGTGAGCTGGTGGGTGTTTTAATAGGGCGGAGGAGGGAGTGGGGGGTGAGGGGAGGGGAGAAGGGAGGTGCGGACTGGGGAACCCGGAGGGGCGGGAGATGGGAGCGCGGGCGGCCGGGAGGCAGGGAGGGGGAGAGAGAAATTGGCCATTCAAAGCTCTCGCCGAGCTAGCGACCGGTTCTAAACGCCAATGAATTCAATTAACTTGATTGCAAACGTGTGCAGAGAAATGTTGTGCACACATGCTGGCCACCACCTGATTCCCTCCTTTCCTCCAGCAGTGGAGCCGGGAGGCCACGCTGTGTAGACTGACTGCTCTGAGCTACAAGGATTCCCACTTCGCGATGCACTGCCAGTTCTGTTTAAGTAATTTGCTTTAAGACCGAATGGTGCCCTTAGGCTAAGTAACTGCCCTGGGGAGAGAGAGCTGGGAGGTGTGTGTGTGCGTGTGTGTGTGTGTGCGTGTGTGTGTGTGTGTACACCTGGAGCCTCCGAAAGCCGGCTGAAACTCTAAAAGATCAGTGACTGCTCTACCACTTGTTAACCCTTCCCGCCAACTCAAAAGTTTCTGAGCTGATGTCAAATGTCCAAAGTCCCTTTTACATGGAAGTTTCGCCTTGGGTGGGCGAAAAAGTAGAAAAATAATTGTATTTTTTCTTAACCTGGTCCCCTAACATTAAAATACGCCAACAGCGAGCATTATAAATAAAACAAAACAAAATAGAAACCGTCCTCTAGAGGACTCCAAAATAGCGCCCTTAAAAAAAGCTATTTTAAGGGAAAGTCTTAAGTGACTTTTGCTTCTTGCGAGTCTCTTAAAAAGATAACGAGTCAAAATACTTATTTTTGCTTCGTGATGGTCTTTTCTCATCTTTCTTCCAATGACCCAAGGCTGGGAGTTAATTTTCTCTGTTCCTTTTTTCGCCTTTCTTTATTTCTCTTTGGTCCTCGCCAACAAGCCTACTGATGACTTCAAATGGACAGTAGGTGGCACTGTTTAGGAAAAAATGAAAGGGAGCTTACAAATTAACTATTTCGGTTTTTGGAGATTTCGCGGAAGTTACTATAGGAGAAAAGAGATTTCTTTTCTTTTCTTTCTTTTTTTTTTTTTTTCTTTTTTCTTTCCCTCCAAGGTTCCTCTGAGGTGTGGACTTCCTTCGAACTCGACTAGGCCTTGAAAATTGGGTTCTTGCTCCTTATCATGTATCCTCTACAATAATGAACAAGTCAAAACAGAAAAGTCAGGGAAACTGGGAGCAATGCTTTTCAACACGTCTCGCAGGATGTGGTGTAGGGGGCTGTGATTAGAGGTCAAGAATTTTACTACAACACCAGGTGTCAGCCCGTCCCCAGGGACCAACCTGCAAAGTACTATGGTTTCCGCCGCCCCCACCTTCACCCCACCCTTCACCCCACCTCCACCCTACCTCTACCCCAGCCACTAACCTCCACCCTACCTCCACCCCATCACCTCCACCCCACCTCCTCACATCCACTCTACCTCTACCTCATCACCTCCACCCCACCCCCTCACCTCCACCCTACCTCCACCCCTTCACCTCCACCCTACCTCTACCCCCTCACCTCCACCCTACCTCCACCCCATCACCTCCAACCTACCTCCAACCCCTCACCTCCACCCTACCTCTATCCCCTCACCTCCACCCTACATCTACCTCATCACCTCCACCCTACTTCTACCCCATCACCTCCATCCTACCTCCACCCCACCCCCTCACCTCCACCCTACCTCCACCCCATCACCTCCAACCTACCTCCACCCCCTCACCTCCACCCTACCTCTACCCCCTCACCTCCACCCTACCTCTACCTCATCACCTCCACCCTGCCTCCACCCCCTCACCTCCACCTTACCCCCACACACAGCAGTTACAGCTCTGAGAAGTATTACCTTGGCCTGATGACTTCACACCTCTGCAGAGAAACTCACTAATTTTCTCCTGCAAACCTTGAAGCCTTCAGGCTTTGTTTGAACCCTGCCTTAGGTGGTCAACTCTTGAGAAACTGGTTTAAATTTCAGAGCCCAAGTTCATCTCACTGAACCAGACTCCGGCTTTGTGATTTTTAGTTGTATGGTGGTTTTCACATGCTAAGTTATAATTTAAAATATATTATCTAACATATGTACTCTTACATGTAATGTGAATTAAACTGACTTAGGAGTAGGGTGGAAATTGTGGGATGTCAAGTGTCTAGCTGTGGGTCCCCACAAAGGAACACAACCTCAGCTCTAAATTTCCAGGAATATTATATGTAATGCAAGATTGTTCATTATTTCTTTTTTTTTTTTTTTTTGGTGGTACGCGGGCCTCTCACTGTTGTGGCCTCTCCCGTTGCGGAGCACAGGCTCCGGACGCGCAGGCTCAGCGGCCATGGCTCACGGGCCCAGCTGCTCCGCGGTATGTGGGATCTTCCCGGACCGGGGCACGAACCCGTGTCCCCTGCATCGGCAGGCGGATTCTCAACCACTGCGCCACCAGGGAAGCCCTATTATTTCTTGATAGCATTTAACTGTTTGTGTGCTAAGAGTTCAAGCAATGAGAACGTTCAGTAAAATTGGGTTTCTTTTCTTAAAAACATACTTGTTGTTTATCCCCTTCTACTTGTAATTCATGATTCATAAAGCAAAAGTAAAATGTCCCCTAACTATAGATGAATGTAAAAGCTAATTATACATTCATGTATTTCTATCAGTCTCTTCCCCCTCCCGCCACCAATGCCTCCCGCACCCCCAAAAGAAGAGGGAAGAGGATAGTACAATTTAAAGCCAGAGGTGAAAGTTCCCTGAAGGCAGAATATTGCATCTACCAGATTTTCTTAGGGAGGGGATCCAGAATAAGAAAGACCTTAACTTCAAATCCCACTTTTGATGCAAGATTGCACGATTCATTTGTGTAATCCTGAAATCATATTTCACCTCTCTAGACCTCTATTTCCTAGTTGATAAATGGAGAATACCTGCTTTACAGAGTTGTTACGATGATAGAATGTGTTAAATTATATTGAGAGATTAATGTGGTGCCTCTCCTTTAGGTAGAGCTTCCTAATGTAACCCAATGGTTCCTAATATAACCACTGCGGGTATTCAAAAAAATAATAGTACCCTTCTCCTGGCTTTATATTCTTTATATTATTCTTGATAAGCATTAACTAAAGTTTTACCCTATGCTCACTTATTGGACCTACTTCAGCTTTCTTCTGCCCCCTCACTGACTCTCATAGGTTAAATTCTTCTGTGTGCCCACAGATACACCCCAAACCTTCACATTTAACTGAAATTCCTTTCTGAGTCCTGGCCTGACTTATGGCTACCAGCCATCTGGTACTGACTCATAAGCAACATATTAAGAGACGTGAGATCCAGTTCACAAACAAGCCATGGTGCCGACCAATTGAATAACATTCGATAATTAATTTACAATTTAACTATTTTGAACATGAGCTGCTTGGATCAGAAGAAGACAGGTATTTCAGGTTCTGACATTCTAAGACCTACCGTATCCGACCTGTATCTATTACATTTTCACCTGTACAAGACAATGTAGCAAGGAACTGCAGAAGTAGGAGATTTGCTGGAGTTGATGTGACCTGTTACTGATATCGTCCTTCCCACAACACAGAGCAAGTGTTTATGTGTCTGAGAGAGTTTATGTGTCTGAGAGACAAGGTTTCAAGAACAAGGATTTAAGAATTTATTTTCTTCTTCTTTTTATTTTGGCCTCGTGGCATGGCTTGCAGAATTTTAGTTCTCCAACCAGGGATTGACCTCGCACCCCTGGCACTGAAAGCATGGAGTCCTAATCACCAGACCACCAGGGAATTTCCCCAGAACAAGGATTTAGTACCTTCATAATTCTCTGCATAAGTGGTTCTCGAACATTTTGGTGTAAGGTACCTCTGTACACTCTTAAAACTTATTGAGGGCTTTAAAAAACTTGTGTATATGGGCTATAGGCATCAATATTTAGCATGTTAGAAATAAAACCTGACACAACATTGTAAACCAACTATACTTGAATCAAATAAATTTTTTAAAAAGCTGACTAGAAAAGTTTAAAAATCTTTTTTTCCTTTTTTTAAATTTTTTTTATACAGCAGGTTCTTATTAGTCATCCATTTTATACACATCCGTGGATGCATGTCAATTCTAATTAAATCCAGTTTAATTTAATCCAATCCCAGTTCATCCCACCCCCACCCCACCCCACCCCCGCCACTTTCCCCCCTTGGTGTCCATACATTTGTTCTCTACATCTGTGTCTCAATTTTAAAATATTTATTAATTCATTAAAAATAATACACACAATGACTTGTCAACTTAATAAACTATTTTTTTGAAATGTGGCATTGTTTTCCATGTTTTCAAATCTCTACTATCTGACTTAATGATAGGAGGAGTCTCATATCCGCCTCATCATTCAATTGTTTTGTTTGACGTATATTAAAAAAAAAATCTGGCTTCAAACAGATATGTAATTAGGAAATGGAGAAGTATTTTAATAGCCTTTTTACTTATTGTTGTTTGATACTATGTCAAAACTTGATAAATAGTAATTCTTTAAAGGTAAATTGCAATGTTGAATCTGAAACAATAGGAATGAACTTTGTGTACTCTGTCACATTAAAATCTTCTGGTTTATCTTACACTTTAATTGCATCTTTAACAACCATTAATGAATTTGTGACCATGTATCAATCATTTATAAAATATCGGTTCACTAAGTTATGTAGATTTCCCAATTGTTGGTATATTTCATTATACCGTATTTTTAAAAATCACAATCATTGAATCACTACCAATCTCATCCAAAAAAGTCTTCCAATATTGGGAAACTGTCATGGTCATGGTGGCAAATAAAGTTTACTGAAATTCTAATTTTCTCTTGAAAGCTCAGATATCTTCACTAGCATCAAATAATGTCAGTAACTGTAGTTTTCATTGTAATGACAAGTTCACTTCACTTATTTTTCAAAAAAATAAAATGTCTTCCAAAATACCTAAGTCTGAATAATAGTAGTTTGTCTATGAGTTGCTCTTGTATTCCAGGATAAAAGTGGCTGGCTCAGCGCACAACTCAATCACATGAAAGATTTTCCTCCAGAAAACATGATAGCTTGGTGTTTCTTCACACAGAACATTAAAAAGCATACACTCAAGAATTCACATTTAATGAAATTAATAATTTTTTACTGCTTTATCAAGAACTTTCTTAAATGAAATTTGCTTTTTATTTCCTGTAAATGTATGGGGGTGAAATATACAAAGACATAGCACAGTATGATGCACTGCCTTGTTTCATGCTACAGTATAAGCAGCTTTATTCACCATTATTTTTGCACCATCAGTGTAAATGTCAACATATTGAAAGATGAAAATAATTTCTTAGTCTTATTATTATAAAAATAGTGTTAATTATTATAAAAATAGTGTTAACCACCTTTTCAGGTGGTCCCCTGAAAAGGTCTTGGGGTTCCCAAGCATCTACAGACTATGCTTTGGAAAATGCTTGTTTATATTAAGCATACCAGATGCAGTAGTGTATAAATCTGAGTGTTTTACTTTAAGAACATAGGCAAACTGTTTCACATTGAGTAGAGATCTAGCAGTGGGAAGATGAATCTTAATGGTAATCCTGTCATATGAAATATGACTATAGGAAATAGAAATGCCTAGATTGACAGAAAAGATTCAGAGAAACTAACAGACACTGGAAAACTTTTACAGTGCTGGCATATACATGTGAGATTTAAGATATTCTCTATGAGCCTAAGATGGTACACCAATGGGGATTAAAACATAATCTATCTCAGCTTCATAAAAGGTAGAATTTTGTAAGAATCCGAGTTGTGCAAAGATGGAAAGAGATTGCTCTGAAATTTAGTTTTCTAAATTGGATGTTGTGAAGAAGTTTCTAGTAGTTCATAGAAATTGGACTGCTTACTTTTAATGTTAATTCCAAGGCTGAACTCTTGAGGCTCTAGGATTAATTCAGACCAAATTTTGAAGAAGCTATGGCTGTTTTTCACTGTGGGTAGAGGGAGATATTGAAGCATCTATCAGACACCCAGGAAATTAGAATGAACAGGTTGGAAGAGATCAAAATACTTATTGATACACTTATATAGGTAGAAGAGGATGATTTTATTTCTCATCGTAGTTTTTGAAGATCTCACTATATCAGATAGAATAATTTGTCAATTGTTGATTATTTTAAATTAGATTCTGAGTATTATTAGAGCTGTGCTTTTAAAGATTACCCAAATGAAAGAAAAGGGACAAAAACTCCCTTTCCTCATCACATACACTTTTTTTTTTTTTTGCGGTACACAGGCCTCTCGCTGTTGTGGCCTCTCCCGTTGCGGAGCACACGCTCCGGACACACAGGTTTAGCTGCCATGGCATCTTCCTGGACCGGGGCACGAACTAGTCTCCCTTGCATCAGCAGGCGGACTCTCAACCACTGCGCCACCAGGGAAGCCGCTCATGTACGGTCTTTATAATCGTCTTTCAACAACTCTTTCCATGGGTGAAGAAACTATTTTTAAAATATTATATGACTTAGTCTAAACCCTAAAAGAGGAATACTCAAAAGTACCTGAGACTTATATTTGATTGACATCAAAATACCCAAATACAACCATCTGAATGAATTATTTTTAAAAAAGAAAAGAAGAGGGCTTCCCTGGTGGCGCAGTGGTTGAGAATCCGCCTGCCGATGCAGGGGACGCGGGTTCGTGCCCCGGCCGGGAAGATCCCACATGCCGTGGAGCGGCTGGGCCCGTGAGCCATGGCCGCTGAGCCTGCGCGTCCGGAGCCTGTGCTCCGCAACGGGAGAGGCCCGCGTACGGCAAAAAAAAAAAAAAAAAGAAAAAAGAAAAAAAAAAGATTACCTATGAAAGGAAGAAAGAGGTAGGCTGTTTCTCCTGGAAACTGCCCAGTGTCTGAACATTGTTAGGATATGTAGCCTTGAACTGTGTACAGAATCTGATCCTCCCCTGAAGACAGACGGTCAGGCTGTACTTCCCAAGACTGCTCAGAACCAGATCTGCTAGCCCCTCCTTACACTCTGCTCCTGTGCCCAAGTTAAGCCTTTAGTGGCTAAAGCTAATTTCTAAAATATTAGGAGACTTTATGGGAGCAAAGTCCAGCTACTTACCCAGAAATGTTCTCTGGGTTGACTACGTTTACAAAGAATGTAAAGTGGAGGGGCTTCCCTGGTGGCGCAGTGGTTGCGAGTCCGCCTGCCGATGCAGGGGACATGGGTTCGTGTCCCGGGCCGGGAGGATCCCACGTGCCGCGGAGCGGCTGGGCCCGTGAGCCATGGCCGCTGAGTCTGCGCGTCCGGAGCCTGTGCTCCGCAACGGGAGAGGCCACGACAGTGAGAAGCCCGCGTGCCGCAAAAAAGAAAAGAAGAGAGAACCTTATATTTACCTTAAGGCATTGAATATGTCGGAGTTTTCCTTTCATGTTATTGGACTATTTAAACTATCCCCTGGGTATTTTGAATTATCCCCTGGGTCATATGTGTTTCACATTAGAGAGGGATAAAGTTATTTCACAGCCTAAATGACATTTTTATCACTTGCATTTCTGTTCCAGATTACAGAAAAGGACAAAACTGTTTATTCGCGATTTAAAGACCAACAATTTCTGTCAGCAAGAGTTTATATTTTACATGACAAATCAATAAAAGTAGAGAGCACTACTTGAGGGGAAGTCTGAAATCTAACTGTCCTTTGATATTTTAAGTCTTAATTATAATGACAAAGGAGAAGATTTTGAAATGGAAGTGCCCACAAGCAATTGCTAATAGTTGTAATTGTGGAAATAGAAATACATAATTTAAATCATCTTCTTTGGCGATTAAGTGGCATTTCGCCTGTTTCCTGAAAAGCTTGACAAGATTTCCAGCTTTTAAAAATCTTAAAGATATGCTTAATTTCTGGAAACTAATGTATTTTTTATTAGAGGGGATAGTTAAAAGTTTTCTAGGTAGAGGAAACTTTTTTTCTTTTTTTATAATTAAGAAAAAAAAAAAGACTGTGAATATACCCTCAAAAATGTCCATACAATTTCAGGGCCTTCACAGATTGCTTTCCCTCAAATCTGTTCATGGACAAATTAAAATTTTCCTTGTCCAAGAGAAGTATTGTTCAGTCTTTGGAAATACTATGAAACTCTAAATCTTTTAGCTCTTTAGAAACCACATCATATACTTTAAAGTTTTTTAAAACACAAGGGCGGAGGGGGAAATAAGCAAACCTTTTATTTTCTCTAATGATTCACACTAATTTTTTTTCATGCCTCAATTTGGGGGAGGTAAAATCTCAAATTAAGGGCATCAGGCATTTGGGAGAAAGCCATCCAAGGGGAATAGGAAATCGGGAATATAAGATTTTTAAAGAATCCATTCATTTCCCTTTCCTCAGGCATTGAAACCTGATTTTATACTTTTAGGAGAACAAGAAAATCTAAATTCTACTTCAAGCTTTTGGGGTAAGAAGGCTGCCTTCAAATACAGGTGGCTGAAATCCTTGAGAGGAAAATCCTGAACCAACTCAGTAAAGTGAGACTTCCTACCTTTGTCCAAGCGAGGTGTTAGCTCCAAAACCCAATTAGCAGAATTACCATTCCAAAGGCACCCGAGGGCTGGTACTGCTACTGTCGGTCCTAAAAATGCCATTAAGAAGTGTGACTGCATGCATTACCTTAGTCACGTCCTGCCTACCTCAGACTTCAGGATAATTTGAAGATGAAAGCAAAGTATTGTTATGCTAGTCAAAGGAATGACATTCTCATGTTCTCTGCCACAGCATTGCTTTCCAGTATTTTAAAGTTTCAAAGTTCAACCCAGATCTGTGTGGGTCTGAGAACTCAGTATGCAGTGGTGCCATCTATATGCTATGCTTAAGCGGAGAACTGGAACATATTTTGATTTTGTTCCCGATTCACTTCTCGCAGACAGCACCTGTTGTTTGTTCACACTGAATTTCTTAGGACTTCTAATTAAGCAAATAGGGAAGTTGCCATGTTGTTTATTTTGAAAAGCCAGGTGACTCCAGGAATCAGAGGTGAAAAGAAACTTAAAAAGACTGAGGGCAGCCTCTGGTGCAATTGATCTCGGGTGGCCTCAGCCTGCAGGGGTGTGAAGCAGGATTTCAGTTCCCAACCAGAGATTAAGGTCGGGCAGTGGCAGTGAGAGCATTGAATCCTAGCCACCAGACAACCAGTGACAAAGCCCTGGCCCATCAGCTATGAAGAAATGAATTTCCACATAGAGATGGAAAGTAGCGAAGCAAGTAAAGTGTTCATTAGGAGGAAAAAGGGTACAGTATGTGTGGATAGACACATGGGGGGCTCAGAGAGATAGTTGCACCCCATGGCAGTTTGAATCACTTTTGTGGGGCGTTTCTTCTGGGTTTCCTTTGACCAATCATCTTAATTTGCCTTGTTCTGAGTCCGTGTCGGGTATATCTCAGGGTCCTCCCCTGTGTGAGTGGGCATCTCTTAGCCAAGATGGAGTCTAGTGAAGAGGCCTATGGGTAGTTGGCATCACTTACTATGAGGTGGTGCCCACTCCCTTTTTGACCTCCAGGGAGCCTTTCTGCGCATGTGTGGTCAGGGAGGTCTCCCTGACTTTGAGAATGAGGAATATGTGGTCTCTTATCTTCCATTTGAGCAGGGCGCAGCCTCCTCCATCATCCGGCTTTTATGGAGTTTCTGTCCACAGGGGAGAAACTTTCAGCCTGGGGCTCATCTATCTCCTGCCTCACAATCACCCAGCTGCTTTTAAAAATACAGATTCTGTGTCCAAACCACAGACCTAGTTCACCAGAATTTATAGTGGTGAGTCCTGAGAATATACCTACTTGGAAAGCTTCCTCAGGTAATTCTTATGCACCCTGAAGCTTGGGAACTTCTGCTTTAAGAGTATTGTAGATGAAGACATTGGTTTCTTGGGCTTTCTACACATAACTCTTTCAAATTAGATTTTTGGTCTTTACTTGGAAAACAAAAGGGCAAAAACTCTTCTTTTGCAAAATACAGTTGAATTGTGAATTCCAAAGAATTTCTCTGTTCAGTGACAGTATGATTGTCTGGAACATGAAGAGGTTTGCATAATCAATAGGTTATCAGCTGGCATATTAATCTACTGATTTAGACCACAAGTGAGGCAGTATCAAGTGTACACCTGAGGACTCTGGACTCAAACTACCTGTTTTGGGTCCCCATACAGTTACTACCTGTGTGGTCTTGGGCAAATTGCCTGATCTCTCTAGGTCTCAGTTTCTCTCTATGTAAAATGTGGAAAGTAGTAAAACTTTCCCTTTGAAGTTCATGTTGGAAGTAAATAAAATTATCCATGTAAAGCTCTGATAAGTGTGCAATAAATGTTAACCGTAATTACTGGTGTTGTTGAAAAGAAAGTGCCTAAGAACTCGTTCCTCCCTTGTCGTGGAGATGCTCAATTTCTCCTGTTCCGCTTAGGCTTCCTGCTACTGTACTTCTAGACTATGATCAGAATTCAAAAATTTAAGAAGCTGGTCAAATCTTTTTGAAGATGGAAAAGCTACAGATTTGGCTTTCAATTCCTAAAGAAAATCCTTTAAAAATACTTATTGAGCACCAACAGTAAATATATAGTTCAGAAGGTATTTGATAAATGAGTATTCACTGAGTTTACCTAAATTATAAAAAGCCCCATGTTTAAGAATTAAAAGCCAAAGTTAAAATACTTCTTTGAAAGAGTTGAATGTTCTTTTTTTTTTTTTTTTGCATAATGTATTTACCCAAGGAAGCTAACTTAGATGGAGCATCTGGTTTTCAGCACATTCTTGCTTTACACCTATGCTTCCAGCTGAAAAGCTCTGAGGTGAAAAGAGGTCAAATGAATTGCCCCACATCACACGCAATGAGTCAGTGATTCAGGCCAGATTGAATCAAGGATTTTTTTGCCAGGGCTTCTGGCAAGTTTCTTTGGTAGGACTGTCCAAAAATAAATGGTTAACTGAAAATAAATCTTTACACCTCTGCTTTTAGAGCAACAAGAAGGGATATATTTGCTATTTTTCATGTCCTTATTTAATTTATATTCCTAAATAAAATAAAAGATATTTCTAAATATAACAACCTGAACATTGACCCAACTCTCTTCCAAATAACTGAATTTAGGCTGTTTGGCGATACGGAATTGGAAGTATAGCAGAAAAGTTTCCCTCTTAGAAATTCTGGCCAATTTGGTCTACTCTCTGTCATCTTTCCTCATTTGGAGTCCTTGTGTTCATTGTTGCCAAGTATTCATTCACCAAAAGTTGATTGAGCATCTACAATGGGCCATCTACAGCCTTACTGCTAACGTGCGCAGAGCTCAGCACAGGAGTATTAATAGAGGCTCGCATGCCATGTGTCTAAATGCTTGATCTTTATAAATCAAGCTGGCAAAGTATTCAATGAAATTAGTTCCTCTTTCTACCTTGAAAAATATACCTTTGTATAAACTTGCAAGTCTTCAAAGTTAGAGTTCTCAAAAACCTTAGCATTCTGTGCCAGAACAGCAGTGAAAAAACACACTACCCGCCACCAGCCACCTGGCACCAGTCTCCTGCCTCTGGTCCTGAGACCATCCATGTTTTTTTCCCACTCCTGACTATATGCCATAATGTGATGGGCCTTGCAGACATACATTGAATATACCAGCTTACACATCCAAGCACATCCATAGTTCCCCAAATCAGGCACCCACTGCACAATTCTTTGGACCCCTGACTTCCAAATCCAGGGTAGAAGCTTATGCTGGTCCTGAAAATAGGCTCAGAACTGGGGGCCTTCATGCCTGGGTCTAAGGGTTGTAGTTTCAGTCAACGTGCCAGGGCATCCATATCAGGCGAAGTCGTTACACTGTGTAATCTGAACATGCCGTTATTCTATTCTAGAATATCACCACTTTCCATTGTTAACTCAGCAAAGGCCCAACTCTTCAGTTTGATCTTGGCTTAAACATTCCAATCTGATAGCAAACCTTTCCATGTAAAGCACACTAGGTTAAACAACTTAGAGCACATTCCCATCCCAAAACCTTAGTCCATTTGTCCTTTCTGCCTAAAATACTCTTTTCCCATCTCTGCCGGCATCAGTATTCTTGTTATCTCTCCCTCTTCATATCTCTTTTAATGCTCCACGCCTATCTTTCACATCTTACTTATCCCTTTCTAATTTTATCATTACGTTTATATACGTAATCTCTCCTAGTTTTGGTTGTAGAATCTTTGAAGACTATCCTGTGCCATTTATTTATTTTCAACTCTTTGAAAATAGCTTTATTGTTTTTGTAGAAATCTTTATTCATTGTAAATGAGCCACACCACAAAAGAGTACAAAAAGAATAAAAACACAGAAATGGTGCCAGTTTTTTCATATAGACACATGGATCGATGTACAGAAGTTACAAAAAGAGGAACATTTACTTTTTGTAAAGTTTTCTTCGCTTAACTGAACATTTTGTATATTTTCAGTTAATGATCTAGAGATCTACATAATCCTTTTAATGACTATATATGATTCTATACTAGTAATACTTCAAGAATGTATCTAACCAATCTCTCTTGCTTGATAGTTTCTTTTGTCCTTTCTTATCTATTATAAAAGTGCTGAAGACATGACCTTCATTTAAAATATTTTCAGGTATGTACAATTGTCCCCTTGGGATAAAGTCTTAAAACTAGGGTTTCTGTAATATCAAAGGAATTGAGTCATTCACTTCTGTATCTCTTGGAGCACCTGATACAAAACCTTGAAAATAACAGGTATTTCATAAATAGTGGCTGAATGGATAAATTCAAGAGTAAAGTCGCGGCTGGTTATTTTGTATCTCTTTATATAACTGACCTAATGCAGTACTGTGGTTGGATGTTCTGGGAGGAGCCAAACCAGATCTGTGCTACTTTTTTACACAGACAAAAATTTAAAAATAGAAAAAAAAAGGAAATAGTAAGGCATGAAATAAACGGAGTAAGAGACATTTGCAGTGAACATGATGTGTTTTTATTTGTTCTTCCTTCGTAGCAATGCTGAGAGGATAAAACTGCTACCACAGCATCCATTCATTATGCAGATGAAGAATCTTACCATCAGGACAAATTACTTGCCTTCGGCCGGGTGACTTATAGGAGGAGCCCCACTTTGTCTTACCACAAGTCCAGTGTTTTCTTAAACGTGCCACTCTGCCTTGAAGCTAAATAACAGTTTTCCACCATTTCATCTTAATAAAGAACTCTGAGTCAGGAACTGGTTTCTCAGAATAGCTGTTTGTACAGGAGGATCCTCCCTTTACCAGAAAACATAAACTGGAGAAGACTAACAACCTCTCTTTCTTCAGTGACCTCTAACTGACCAGTTACACCTGAGCATGACTAGGCATTTTTTTAACTAAGAAAGCTGCTTTGCCTTTTTCCAGTTGCTGAAGACAGCAAGATTTCTGAAACACTTATACCTTGTTTAGATGAGGAAGGAATGTGTGTCCTGCCTTAAACACATGTAGTTCACTGTAGGTAGGGACAGAGTCTACCCCATTTCTGGATTAATCCTTAGCACCAAGCATACTGCCTGGACCATGGTAGATTCAAAAAATACGTATATTTATATACAAGGAGAGGAGGAGGAAGGGAGAGAGGGAGTCTAATATCTTGTACAAATATTATTCTTCAACGATGACTGTCATTTGGCTTATTTTTGTTTCGATAGATGAAATTTTAATCATCCCAAAACCTCTGCGTGACTGACACAGTTAAGATTAAATCAGCCTTCAAAGGTTCTTTGTTCTTTTGTTTCTCTCCAAAGGGTCCTATTCATATTTTCAAATATGAGACCCAATCTAAAAGGCTAAGAGGTTTTTTGTTTGTTTGTTTGTTTGTTTTGAAATGGCAACATTAAGGTCAGTGAGAGAAAATAATTGTGGTTTAAAAATAATTGTTTAAACAAATTGACATAAATTGTGCATAGTCTAACTTTTACAAATATTCCTTTCCTTTGTAGAGACAAACTTAAAAATGTTTTCTATTGCTAAAAAGTTTTATTAATAAGTTGAAATAATTATACGTTCTTCCTCCCATCCACACATATTTTTTTAAGTAAATTGATCACATACGAGGATTTACTAGGCAGTTCCAATTTCAAATATTATAAACACTTATTCGCTTAATATATATCATGCCATTCATGCAAGTCTTGAGTTTAGGAGAAAAAAGTGGTGTCAATGCCTACAGCTAATGTAAATAATGTGTTCTGATAGGACAATAGTGAAAGTTATTGGTGTGTATCAGTCAGCTGAGGCTAAATTATACTACAGCACAAAAAATGACCCCAAATCCTAGTGACTCATGAAAGCAAAGGTTTATTTCTCACTGTGTTTCATGTGATTGACTGAGGCTCTGGTTCATGACTCTACTTCAGGATCCAGGCTGAGAGAATAGTTTGGGACATGGCTTATCTCAGATTAAAGAAGAAAGAGAAGATGGCAAACTGGGCTGAATTCAGGAAGCTTCTGCTCAGAAAGGGCACATCACCTTTCTGCACATAATTCATTGGCCTAAACAAGTAAGAGGGGCAAAGCTGACATCAGTGGGGTGGAAAGTATAATTCTCCCACAGGGAGGGGCCCTGAAGGTTCAGGACATACAGGTAAAGAAATGGAACCTTTGGTACAACCATACTACATACATCTATTGTTTGGTGATACCCTATATTAAGTCTTCCCAGTTAGAGATCAAAAAGTTATGCTTTTGTCTGTCACTTCCCTCATTCAATTAACATTCAAATTATTTTAATTTTACCCTCTAAATATTTCTCAAGTGTAATCTCCCCTCTCTATCTCACCTACCATTCCTTTTCTCAGGTCCTCGGTATTCATAAATAGGTCTTCCAGTCATAAATTAATTCCATGTAGAGCCACCAATGTGAGGTATGCAAAGTGCACAAATATAAAATGGCATTTTTCTTTCCACAAATGTAATTGTATGATAGGTAGAATATATGAAATCCGAGCTAAAAATCAGTCCATTTATAATGACAATACAATAAATATAAATACATGTATTAAACTTACTTGGATAAAAAAGACATTTTCTTTCTATCACACACACACACACAAGATTCTACAATTTCTAGATTTGAGTTCATTGTGGTCAGAAAACACACTCTGTATGATCTCATTTCTTTTATACTTTTTGAGATTTGTTTTATGACCCATAATGTGGTCCATCTAGGAATGTGTTCTGTGGGTACTTGAAAAGAATATATTCTGCTTTTGGTGTGTGGAATGTTCCACAAATGTTGATTAGGTTCTGTTGGTTGATGCCATCCAGTGCTATTAATTTGCTGATTTTCTATCTGGTTCTCTCAATTGTTGAAAGATGTTGATGTTTCTAACTATAATTGTGAATAGTTCTATTTCTCCTTTCAATTCTATCAATTTTTCTTTCACAGATTTGAAGTTCTATTGTTTAATGCATATACATTTAGGAGTACTATGTTTTATTGTATTATATATCTTTTTGTATGTGATATTTTTTGTTGCTTTGAAATCTACCTTAGCTGATATTAATATAGCCATTCTTGCTTTGTTTCCATGTTTCCATGATACATATATATATTTTTTAAAGGTTTTTTAAAAATTAATTTATTTTATTTTATTTATTTTTGGCTGTGTTGGGTCTTCGTTGCCATGTGTGGGCTTTCTCTAGTTGCAGCGAGTGGGGGGGCTACTCTTTGTTGTGGTGCACAGGCTTCTCATTGAGGTGGCTTCTCTTGTTGCAGAGCACAGGCTCTAGAGAATGCAGGCTTCAGTAGTTGTGGCTCACGGGCTCTAGAGTGCAGGCTCAGTAGTTGTGGCACATGGGCTTAGTTGCTCTGTGGCATGTGGGACCTTCCCAGACCAGGGCTCGAACCTGTGTCCCCTGCATCAGCAGGCAGATTCTTAACCACTGCACTAACAGGGAAGACCATGATATATATTTTTTAATTCATTTACTTCTAACCTGCTGATATTATTGTATTTGAAGTGAGTTTCTCATAGACTGCATATACTTGCATCATGTTTTTTATCTTCTCTGCTTATCTCTGTCTTATGATTGGTGTATTTAGACCATTTATATTTAATGTTATTGTTGGTAAGTTAGGGCTTAGGTCTGCCATTTAAATCTTTGTTTTCTGCTTGTTCTCTGTTTTTCATTTCTTTTTTTTTCTCTTTTCTATGGGTTGCTTAAACTTTTTTTTTAAATTCCATTTTGTTTCATCTATAGTTTTTTCACTTTATCTCTTCATATAATTTTTTAAATGGTTGCTCCAGGAACTACATTATATATATATATGTATAATTTATCACAGAAAACTGGTGTTGAGATTTTATTAGCTTGAATGAAATTTTTAAATCTTACTTCCCTTTATGTTCCTTTCACTTTTACTTTTTATGATAGTTTTAAACATTTCCTCTTCACAGTGTGTGACAATCCCACAGGTTCTTAGGGCTCTGTTCATCTTTTTCTTTCCTGTGTATTATATTCTTTCTGTTTTTCAGAAACAGACCTTCAAGGTCTCTTTTTGTTTGCCTTACATATAATTTCCAAGGATTTTAGGTATACTTAATAGGAGGAATAGGGAAAAACATATCTACTCTATCTTTTTAGAAGTAGAAGCTTATCCATTTTTAACAGTTATTATGATTACTTACTTTAGTAAATTATACATAAATTAACAAAACAATGTGTGTGGGGGATTAATTGATCTATAAAATATTGTTTGAAATTATTGTTATCAAATTAGGTATGGATGAGAAAAAATATTTGAGGTTTCTGCATTGAGATTATGTTCCAAGTGTTTCCAGAGTTCTTACTCCATCCTAAGGAAACCAAGACTGGAAGTTATAGAAATTGCATTACTGATATGGCTTATAAAAGATAGGTGTCACAGATTAGTTGATATATGCCTCCTATCTCTCCCCAAATACCCTAACTGTAAATCAAAAGGCTGACAAATTAATGTGCATTTATATGCAAAGTTAAAATTATAATATTTATTATTTTTTTTTAATACTCTGACTTTTGAAATCTTGATTGGGAAGTATGAGAGGTGAACATCATCTTGAATTTGATTGAATTTGATTTTCCACTTTTAAATGTATTCCTTTTAATTAGCTGAGTTAGAAAATTTAAGTTTTCCCTTAGAATGTTTAGTTTTTTTGTACAAGACCTAGATTATTATTGACTGAAGGATAAATAGCTTTGACTGGTAATAGAAATATCTACCTGAAGAGCAATTCTAATTTAATTTCAATGTTTTTATAACTTACCTTTTTAAGTATGCATTTTATAAGACCTGGTTCTTATTGTGCATGTGGACACACACACATACAAACATGAATGTGCTTCATAAAACAAAGCTAGTTATATCCTTGCACCTGCAGCTTCTGGGTGGCAATAACCTGAATTGCATTGAAACCCATGTGATGGAGATGTTAATTTCTCCACTCTCTTTGGACAGTGAAACAGATGCTGTCTTGAACTTCAAAGGGATTTGACTACTTTCTGAGTTTCATTAATGAACAACAACTTTTCACAGCCTAGTTTTTAAAAAACTCTAACAAAACATACAAAGGAAAAAGATCAATGAGGAATTCATCAGTCTTTTCCTCCTGAAATGTTTTTTAGGGATAGAAAGGAAGTCAAATTCAAAACATTTGATCTTTCCCAGGAAACTGAACTGTACTGTATTTATTGCTTTTCAAATCTGACAGTTCATCCTGTGGCCTCACATCATGGTAAGGGACCCAATTCTACCAGGAGAAGATGGGCTTTGGGAGATAAGTTGTTAAAGAGCCTGATTTAAAAAAAAAAAAAAAAGAAAACCCAATTGGTGATAAATGTTTTTATTTTTGTTCTTTACTACCTTATCTAATTCTGGCTATTGAGTTTAGCTCAAGTAATGCACCATTTGTTGGCCAGAAGACTTGGTTCCAGGACCTTTTGTGTTGTTAACTAGTATAAGATAACAGATAAGGATGGGAGCTGAAGGTTAATACTTCCTATTGATCAGGCACTGTTCTTAGCATTTTACATATGTAAAGTAATTGAATCTTTATATCAACCTTACACATAGATATTATTATCATCCCCATTTTAAAGATAATTTTAAAAGCACAGAAAGTTTAAACAACTTCCCTAAAGTCACAGAGCAAGCAAGCAAGCAGTGGTGGTAAGATTCAAACCCAGGCCTTCTGCCCCTAGAGCCCATTCTCTGATATATCAAGCTCTATCTCCTCAACACTATTAACATCACGTCAGCTCTCTGAGCTCTGGTTTTCTCATTTTTGAAATAAAAGGAGAATAAAACTGTACATTTTAATTTACTTGATGTTACACTCATAGAATTTGGGAACCAAATAGGACTTTAGCACAATTAGTGACAGACCTAAAACTTGGTCCTTTGAGACAATCCTTACTGAATGTCAAACAAACACATCTAATGAGGTTACACATATTAATATGGTTGGACATAGCCCAAATTTCATATTTCAAAAATAAATAATAAACATTAATTTATCACTATTTGATATTAGGTACTATAATGGAGGTATATGATAGAGTGCCATATAAAACTGAGGATAGTATAGTTAACACTGCTGGGAGTGTTTGGGCAAATAGTAAAAAAACAGAAAGGAGATAACTTTTGAATTGATTCTTTAAGGATAAGGAGGAGTTGCTTTGAAGACAACCAAGAAAGCCCACTGAATCTGAGAAAAATGCTTGTTCAGGCCATCAGTTCAGGACAGCACAGTCAAAGAAAGGTGTCCACTCTCCTTGTTGGTAAACTTCAAGCCACCTGAGCTCCAACTGGAAGTTATGTGGTTAGTGTAAGACCACAAACGTCTTTGGCAATTAGAAACTCTAGTCTTTTAACTATCAAAATCAAGAGAATGTTTGGGTCAGCTGGAGTTTCAGAAACATAAAGATTTATGTTCAGAAACATAAAGATTCCAGTGCCCAGGTTCCCTGGTTGTCAGTCGTTAGAAGATAATTGTAATTCTTCCCTTGGTTTCTTCTAAACAAAGTGGGAGTAAGGACAAGATCCTTTTTCTTATCTTTATGTCATCATGGCCTGATACAGTGCCTGAAACAGAGTAAAATTTACTTAACAATAAAAAGAAATGTTTATTGTGTATTTACAGATGTCATGCACTATGCTCAGGATATGTGCATTTTCTATTAATCTGCACATCTGCCCTACAAGAGAGTAATCAAGATTGGCCAAGAAAACTGGAAACTTAGACTGAGAGTATGTCCCGGGACCCCCTGATGATGGAGGGAAACAGACTTCATACAGTCCCCCTGCCTTCAAAACCTGTGGCATTTTCAAAGTGTGATGAATTCATTTACAATTACTTGCATGATATTAATGTGGCTCATAATTTTTCCAATGTAAAATGTATCTTATGAGTGTTGATATGAAATTTTAAAAATATGACTTTGCATGGAATGAATGAAAGTGTTTGTTTTAAAGACAAAAATCTAGAAGCAGTCACTATGCTTTTCAAGAAAAAATTATAATATGACACCAATGTGCACTGAGATATTTTTAATGTACAAATACTTTTTAGAAACGTAACAGAAGAGCATTTTTTCTACTTAAAAAAAATCATTAAACATTTTCTTTTTAAGTATTGCCTTTACAGAAAATGATTATCATATTAAAAGCTCTTTTTAAAAAGCTCTTTTAAAAACTGTGAAGTGCATGTAAACTCAAACACATGTGAACAATTGCAGTCTTCTTTTATTCTGCTTGCTTTCAAAACTGAACCTATGGATAAGGCTAGGCTCTCCCACAAGACACTTTCAGAATTAAAAGCATCCAGAGATTAGGGAGTTCATCCATATTCCAGTCAGCTTGTTGATTAAGCCAGCCCTTGTGTTCAATTCATCAGGCTGACTCCTTCTAAAAGAAAAGGATAGAAACTTTACAAACTCAGAGAATTAGGTGGGTGTAGATTCTCCGTACTGATTTGCATGTCTCTACAGTACTGCCTCTAAATCTCTTATAATCACTCTTAAGGCAGCCCCACCCCATTCAATCCTGTTTGCTGTTCTGGGAATCTCAAGAAACTAAACTGACAATACAATTCCAGTAAAAGGTAATTAGAGTCACTTGTCTCACGGCATGGGGGATCTTAGTTCCAAAACCAGGGTTCAAACCTGCACCCCCTGCATTTGAAGCACGGCGTCTGGGAAGTCCCTGAGTAAATTGTCAAATTAACCAGGACTTGAGAAGAAGCAGAGGCAAATGACTTCACAGACTGCCATCAGTTCCAATTAAATGAATCCAGTGGGATCTCATCAAATGGGACAGAGGCCTGCCATGTTCCCTATACTGGGAAATAAAAAATAAAGAGGGCTCTGCTGGCAAGAGGTTTATAATCTAACAGAGATAAGCCATAAAAACCAGTCAGGCCATTATATGCAGTGCTGTGAGGAGGGTGTAGATGGGGTTCCATGACGTAACAGAGGATGGAGAGACATGCACTGTGTCGCAGTTGGAAGTAGAGAAGGTGAACCTCAGACTGGGACTTGAACCCACGTGCCGGGACTCGAACCCAGCCTAAACACACTTGAACCCACGCGGCCAGGACTCGAACACAGCAAAAAGCCACCGCCTTCCAACTGAGATTTGGAATTGGGCCACCGCCCACTTTTTGATCCTTCTGTTCAGTCTTGGAACTGTCATGGCGCCTGGGGGTGTGTCATTTAGAGTGCTGATGTGTTACAGCGAGTGTAGACTGAGGCTCAAAGTCTAGTGGAAGACGACTTGTCTGTCATCTTGGACACATTTGGTTCTAATCAGTTTACGTCATGTCCTCAGGCTATGTCATTCTTTCAAAGGTTGTGCCCTGCACCCTTCCCTCCTGTTTCCAAGGGGGACTGTGGAAGTCAGATGGGGGAGATCAAAGGAGATGTCACAGGGGTCTCTGAATGTAGTTTATATCTTGAAAGGAAGGTACAATTTCTAAAGGCTATAAAGGAAGCAGCATTCAAAATGAAATGAAGTACTTGGAAAAGGTATTGTAATTACAGTGTGAAGGACACATGGGGTAGCATAGGTGAAAGTGGTTTGACTCGGGTGCCCTTAAATGAAAGTCAGAGAGTCCCGGAACACTTGTTCATCCAGCTCTGAGTCTAAAGGTTAAATAATATCAAATTACTCATGCATTTTTCTGCCAGTTATTTTATCTCCATGTGATATTTAATAATCATTTACTTCTAACTATCAATACATATGTAGAATGTATTGAACCCTTAATGTATGCATTGTTCATTTTATCCCCAACAGAACACTGAGGAAAGCGCTATTGTTATCTCCATTTTCCAGAGGAGGAAATAGAGCTGAAAAAGGTCAAATAACTTGTCTGAAGTCCAAAGGTAGCAAGAAAAGTTTGGATTGCACATTCAGATTCTAGAGCCACAGCCTTGACTCCTGATACACACTGATTGCCCACGACATGCCAAGATGTTTTCTCAGAGCTGGAGTTAAACACATGACCAAAAGTGACATGGTCCATCTTCTTTGGGACCTCTTCTTGTTGTTCCTCAAAAACGTCAGCAGCTTAGTTTAGATGGAGTGATAAAGCCACTAATAAAAAGCCAGTTATAAATGCTCCCTACTCTTTGGTACAACTACATGTAATTAAGTGGTTAAAAGGGGGAGGAAGGAAGAAAAAGAGAGCAGAGGAAAGAGGTAAAGATGTCTGTCTGTCAAGGGTAGGGAGAGCTAAGCAGACTGGTAGGATTGTAGTATTTCTGATGGGACCTCCTGAAGGATAGAGAATAAGCATATGTGTTAAACACCTGATATATTGCAAGGTACATTTTTTAACATGCATTAGCCCATGTAAATCTCACAACAAACTTGTGAAGTAGGTATAATGATCCCATTTTATAAATATGGAAATTACAAGGTTTGACTGGTAATTTGAGACCACATTATATGAAGCCTTGAAGTCTGACATGACCGTACCCCTTCCCTCCCCTTAACTGGTAACCTCTCAGTTCAAACCTACTGCTGCATATTAGAAATGAGTATTAGAAACCATGGCAACTCCAGAAACATTCAGAACATAACAGATACATGTGGGATAGACGTGTGTCCAAGAACACAGCATAATTCAGGACAAGAAGGTTTGAGGGGCTCTTCCTTGGAGGATCCAAGAACTTAAGTGGAAGCTTCAATATGAGTTCCCAGATGGAAAAGTTAGGATTTCTTATAAACAGAAAAGAAGATTCCCTGCAAAAGTTGGCAATGAGTAGTTTGACTATCTGTAGAGATATGATTCAATGAGCTGCATGCTCAACTTCAAGTTGGCAATTTGTCTTCCAGATATTTACTACTGACACTGATAATAATAATGACTATTTATTTAACACAAACAGTGCCAAACACCATGTTGGATCTTTTTGTGTGTGTGTGCTAGGCGGGCCTCTCACCGTTGTGGCCTCTCCCGTTGCGGAGCACAGGCTCCAGCCGCGCAGGCTCAGCGGCCATGGCTCACGGGCCCAGCCGCTCCACGGCATGTGGGATCTTCCCGGACCGGGGCACGAACCCGTGTCCCCTGCATCGGCAGGCGGACTCTCAACCACTGCGCCACCAGGGAAGCCCCATATTGGATCTTTTCCATACATTATCTGGAATCCTTTTGTCAAGCCTACAAGGTGAGAATGATCTCTGTTTTATAGACGAAAAAGCTGTGGCCCAGAGAGTTTAAGTAACTTGTCCAACTTACTGAAAGATGAATAGAGCCAGAATTAAACTCATAGGGACTTCCTGGTGGCGCAGTGGTAAGAATCCACCAGCCAATGCAGGGGACACGGGTTCGATCCCTGGTCCAGGAAGATCCCACATGCCAAGGGGCAGCTGGGCCCCTGCGCCACAACTGATGAGCCTGTGCTCTAGAGCCCGCATGCCACAACTGCGGAGGCCCCTGTGCCTGGGGCCCGTGCTCTGTGACAGGAGAGGCCACTTTGATAAGAGGCCTGTGCGTCACGGCAAAGAGTGGCCCCCACTTGCTGCAACTAAAAAGGGAGCCCGTGTGCAGCAATGAGGACCCAACGCAGCAATAAATAAATAAATAAATTTTAAAAAGTGTTTATCTCAGGTTCCTAAAGCCCCAACAAGTGGCAACTAATTGAATAAGAAAAAAAAAAAAAAGAAATTACCTCAGCTCACACTGAGTGGCCCAGTGGCTCAGTGGCCCACACTGAGCTGAGGTAATTCTAGGCAAAAGCAAATAAATTATGTTTTGGTTACCATGCAGATGATATAGGTGCTAAAGGTGGCAATAAACTGAGTGTACTGAGATACTGAGACAGGTGTCCGATCTCTATCCTTGTACTCCGTTTGTGAATACATCATTGTACTTGGACTAGGTTTTAAACCTTGAACTTTACCTCTCTATGTCTTAGTTTCATTGTAACACAAGCGTGTTGGATTCGAAATCTAAGGTTTGTCATGACTCTGTGATGCTCTGACTCTTAGGTGTCATATTCCAGTTCCCACGGGACGGAACCTCTCAACTCACTGGGAGTTTTGGATTTCAGGTTCTGGACCTGTGATTTCTTAAGAAGACTTAAGTAAAGAAAGGAGCATTTCCCTGTTTTGCAAAAGTAGTTTTTCTCCTTCTTCCCTTGAGGCACTGTGCTTAAAGTGCTTCTCTCGGGCTGAAGAGGCGAAGGAAAAGCTCCTGGTTATCTTTAAGTTACCTAACTTCGTGAGCTTATCAATTTGCCCTGCTTGATAGCTCTACTGTCCTAAACAGTAAGTAGGAGCTTGTGGCTTTATAGCTACCTCACAAATCATCACATGTGAAAATTGGAAACAGAACAGAGAAAATTATCTTTTTCCTAAGAGATAAGAGAAAGTTCTAAGAAGCTCATCTGTCGAAGAGCACTTAAGAGCACATCTTAAGGATGCTCGGAAATCCGCATTCCAACATGACTCTTCAGATCTACCAGGCTGAATCTGAAGGGGGTGCAGTCTGCTTCCTCTCCTCCACGCCCGACCGATAATGCAGAAATATCCAAGTTGAAGCAACTGGCGGCATGCCTATATCAGGCTGTCTCAGAATTAGGAAGTGGGAAGAGGCCATTCAGAGGGTCAAGATATAATCTAGGTTCAATCTGTACCAGGTCTTCAACCAGATTCAGGCTCAGCCATTGTCTAGACCTGGCAGCCAAGTTTCCATCAACTTTACTGTAATTAACATGTGCACAGACAGCCATTTCTTAGTAAGAGAACATGAAACCAAACAGGAAGGTAACTAGCTGTTAGAGCTTAGGTTTCATTTCTGGGTAAATCAGTAGTCATCTCACAGAGTCATTCTTTCTTTGTATAATCTCAAACCAGTTAAAACAAATGGAATGAAATAAGAGAAGGTGTGTTAGCAGCTGCTCTTAACTTTCCCCTGGTTGTCAGGATTTGTCTTAGTTTGGGTTTTAGACTCTGTAAGTTAGCAGTTGCCACGTTCAACTTTAGATAACCCCATAAATCCGGAAATAGCTAATATGATTCATCTGGGAATCAGTTATGGCAATGATCTGTGTCCAAATGTTGGTTTCATATCATACCTATTCCAAGAGCCGTGTCCTGTGAAAGGATACAAGTCATGCTCTCTGCAACCTGAATCACTGCTCTTTACCTACAGAAAGCCTATGATCTCTGCTGATTTTGAAGGTGGCCTGTCTCTTAGGCTCCTGGCCAAGTTTGGACCTCTGGGGAGGGAATGAGGGTGAACATGAGGTAAAGAAGGAAGTTCTGATCATTGAGGTGACTAAAAAGTGGATCAGCCATTAGTAAGAGGGCCTTTGAAGGGTTACAAAATTACAACTGTGCTAACAAATTATTAATGTAATCTGCCTTTGTGATATAAAGCCTGAGGTATTTTTTGTGAAGATGAAAGATAGTGAAAGTTCTAGCAAAGCTGACACAATTTTCCCCCACTTCCTCCTCAAAAGCTTCATCACCTTTATCTCAATTCACCAAAAATATATTGAAGATCTGCTTTGTAAAAAGCTCCCCTATCAGGGCTTATAAACGCAAAGAAGACAGAGTGCCAGCTGTCTCAGGGCTCACAGTCCAGTGGAAATACAAGAAAATACACAATGGAAGTACACATGTAATTCTAAATCAAGGCACACTGGAAAGGGGGCAGAACTCATTTTCTCTTATCATCTTTCTCTATCCTCCTAAATGTGGGTCTATGACCCCTCATCTGAACACCTACAACACACTGTATTTGTGGCAAAGAATGTCCATCACTAAACAAGATCCATGCTCCCCTTCTTCTTAGTAACAGAACCCTGATTTTATTTGCAATAACACTGTGCACACTGGAATAATATACTTCCCATCATCCTTTGCAGCTAGGTGTGGCCATAGGACAAATTCCAGGCCAATTGAAATGTGAGTGTAAGTACTCTCTGGCACCTCCAGAAAGCTGCTTAAAGGAAGCTGACTAAGCTGGGAGAAGTTTTCTTTGTATCCTTTCACATTCCTCTATGAGACAGCCTAGAATGCAGATGTATCAGCTATGTGTTCAAGAACTATCTTGGGGACTTCCCTGGTGGCGCAGTGGTTAAGACTCCATGGTCCCAAAGCAGGGGGCCTGGGTTTGATCCCTGGTCGGGGAACTAGATCCCACATGCGTGCCACAACTAAGGAGCCCGTGTGCCGCAACTAAGGAGCCTGCCTGCGGCAACGAAGACCCAACACAACCAAATTAATAAATAAATATTAAAAAGTAAAGAACCATCTCGGACTGGAATTCCCTGGTGGTCCAGTGGTTAGGACTCCACGCTTTCACTGTTGAGGGCACAGGTTCAATCCCTGGTCAGGGAACTAAGAATCTGTAAGCTGTGGAACGTGGCCAAAAAAAAAAAAAAAAAAAAAAAACTTCCTTCCTTAAAACAAAAAGAACAAAAAGAACTATCTTGGACCATAAGTTAATCCTGAGGATGGAAGCCATGTGCTAAGAACAGCAGAGCAGGAAAACAGGAGGTTGGATCCCCGAGAAATTTGCAGAGATGCCATATCAGACCTGAACTATTCTATTGCCAGGATTTTTTTTTTGTTTTTACATGAGAGAGTAATAAATTTATGTCTTTTAATAGCTACATTGGCTTTTCTCTTAAATGTAAGCAAACTTAATCATAACTAACGCAACTAATGTAAAACTTAACCACACAATACTATAATTGCTTAGTTAGTTTTCTAATTTTCTACATATACATACAAACTTTAAACTCCTTAATGAAATAGACCTTGTTAATTTAGTCCTCTTTGTAAAGATGTATGGATTAAATTGAAAGACTGAATAAATTGAATGCTTTTTCAGTTAGATTGAATACATTTTATAAATTGAAAGATTTATAGATTTATGGAAAATTTGAAAAGGGATGTGAGAACATGACAGGAGACAAGCATGACCCCACAGTGTTTGGCCCAAACAACTGAAAGGACAATTCAAGTCAGGTTTGGGGGAGAAGATCCGGAGTTTGGTCCTGAACATATTAAGTGTCCGCTGGGTGTATAAATTTGGGAGTTGTCAGCAAATAATGGCAATTAAAGCCATAAAACTTGATGAGATCTTATAGGAATTAATGCAGAGAGAACAGAAGTAATCATAGGATTAAGCCTAAAGCATTCGATGTTTAGAAATCTATAAGATAAGGATAATCTAAAAAATGGAAACCAAGAATAGTCACTGAGTTGCGAGAGAATCCAAGAGAGTGGTTACCCAGAAAACTACATTAAAAACATACCTCTAGGGCTTCCCTGGTGGCGCAGTGGTTGAGAATCCGCCTGCCGATGCGGGGGACGAGGGTTCGTGCCCCGGTCCGGGAGGATCCCACGTGCCGCGGAGCGGCTGGGCCCGTGAGCCATGGCCGCTGAGCCTGCGCGTCCGGAGCCTGTGCTCCGCAGCGGGAGAGGCCACAGCAGTGAGAGGCCCGCGTACTGAAAAAAAAAAAAAAACAACATATCTCTATGTATAAAATAGATAGGCAACAAGGATATACTCTATAGTGCAGGGAATTATAGCCATTATCTTATAATTACCTATAATGCAGTGTAACCTGCAAAAACACTGACTCGCCATGCTATACAGCTGAAACTAATACAATATTATAAATCAACTATATTTCAATTAAAAAAAGAAAATATTTCAAGGAGGAGTGAGTAATCACCGTGGCAAAGTCTGCTGATAGACCAAATAAGCTAAATATGTATCACTGACAATTCGATTTAGTGCTGCAGAGGTCACTGGGTATTTTGGTGGCATGACAGGGGCTGTATAGTCTGATTAGAATAATTTTCGAGAAAATGAAATGAAGGGAATTAGAGACTATATTTTCAAGAAAATTAGTGCTTCAAAGTCTCTATAAAACAGATTGGAGGTGATTGCAGTGTCCTAGGGGAATTTTTTGTTGTTATTATTTGTTTGTTTAGGTGGGAGAAATTACTGTATATTTCCAAACAGAGGCAATGACTATGGATGCTGAATGAGTTGGTAGCTTCTAGGGGCCTTATAAAGCTGAGGAATGGAGAGGTGCTGCCTTATTCTTTAACACAAAGGGATGCCTCTTTAATGATGTGATTTTAGAAACCTGTAGGAAGTGATTAGGAGAATGGGACAGGAATTCTTCCCTGTCTTTGCAGTATATTTTGCCTAAGATAGCAACTTCTCTGTCACTCATCAAATAATTCATGGAGTAATTCACAGAATAACTGCCAAGTCTTCCAGGTGAAATCCCAAATGTTGAAGCGTACCTTGCTATCCATGACCAGTTAAGAAGCAAACATGCAGTAACATCAGCATTTCACTGATAGGTTTGCCAAGCCTACTTGCACATTAAGAAAGAAGTGTCCATGCCCTAGTCCCTGTGATAATTTCCTTCCAAAACAAAGGGCCTCTGACATGCTTTCCTAAAGAACAGAACTTTCTTACTGACTTGCAATTGAAGAGGTAAGTTTTGGGCAGTCAAGAATTCCTTTGGTTTACCTATGACTAACCAGAAGTGGTGATTGATTATAACAAGGCTTTCTTCCATTCTCTTTTAAAAGAAATTCTCTTCCTACAGGATCTCCATTATTTGAGAACTTACTCATTCACTCTAGAAATGATCTAATAGCATCATGATCATTCTCCTTTTAGAGCCTATCCCTTCTCATCCACATCCCATCTGACAGAAAACAATCATCTTTCAACAGTCCTCTTCGCAACTTGTTAGGGAACATAGCAAAAACATTGCCGATGCAAAGAGGGCAAATGCATACTAAAGGTAAAGTTTGAAATGTTTGTGAAAATCTACATATTTTGTTTCTGCTCTAAATATGAAACAATTTTTCCTGGGGTAATTATTCTTTGTAGGATAATGAGCCATATACTCTGAAGCTGCCTCAGATGTCATTGTCCTTTCCAAGGTTTATTTAACAAACATTTCATTGAAGACTTACTTTTAAGAGTTTATGGATGAATGAATAAACATTTGCCTTCCTTTTCCCACTGCATTTGGCTCAGTGAAAGTGCTGATAACTTCTCCCATGAATGATTGTAATAACTATTTAACTGAACTATTTTTTGTCTAATCCAGTGTCAGTCACACTGTTTTGCTGACACAACTTCCAAAAGAATTTTGGAAAAAATACTTAACCACACACAGATTTCTAAACTGACGTCTAAACTGTTTCATTTTAAGTTTGCATAGTTGTAAAACATGTAATACCTGATATTATAAAAGACATTTAAGATCTTGTTGCCTCACTTTAAAAAATATCTAATGGATGGCTTCCCTGGTGGTGCAATGGTTGAGAGTCCGCCTTCCAATGCAGGGGACATTGGTTCGTGCCCCGGTCCAGGAAGATCCCACATGCCCCGGAGCGGCTGGGCCTGTGAGCCATGGCCGCTGAGCCTGTGCGTCCAGAGCCTGTGCTCCACACGGGAGAGGCCACAGCAGTGAGAGGCCGGCGTACCGCAAAAAAAAAAAAAAAAAAGAAAAAAAAAAAAAAAAATCTAATGGAATCTAAGTTCCAGGATGATTTGATATGTTAAATTTAAATATTTTAAAACATCTTTATCAAGATATAATTCACATATATATAAATAATCCATTAAAAGTATCTAATTCAATGTTTTTTTAGTATGTTCACAAGGTTGTGTTGCATTCACCACGATCTAGATTTAGAATATTTTCAGTCTTCCCTGGTGGTCCATTGGTTAAGTGATCCCCACCCCCCCCCAATGCAGGGGACACGAGTTTGATGCCTGGTCCAGGAAGATCCCACATGCCATGGGGCAGCTAAACCCATGTGCCACAACTATTGAGCCAGTGCTCTAGAGCCCGTGAGCCACATCTACTTAAGTCCACACACTCTAGAGCCCGTGAGCCACAACTGCTGAGCCCTCGTGCCACAACTACTGAAGCCTGTGCACCTAGAGCCTGTGCTTTGCAACAAGAGAAGCCACCGCAATGAGAAGCCCACACACCACAACAGAGTAGCCCCAGCTGGCCACAACTAGAGAAAAACCCGCATGCTGCAACAAAGACCCAGCAAGGCCCAATAATAATAATAATAAATAAATAAATTTAGAATATTTTCAGCACTTTTAAAAAGAAACCCTGGGGACTTCCCTGGCAGTCCAGTGGTTAAGATACCTAGCTGCCACTGCAGGGGGCACTGGTTCAATCCCTTGTTGGGGAACACATGAGGTGCGGCACAGCCAAAAAAAAAAGAAAAGGAATAATGGAAAAAAAAGAAACCCTGTACCTGTCAGCAGTTTCTCCTCCCTCCCCCTTAGTTCTTCCTCTCCTCAGCCCTAGTCAATCACTAATTTATTTTCTCTATGTATAGATTTGCCTGTTCTGGACATTTCACGTAAAACTGAACCTCTATCTTACACCACCCACAAAAATTAACTCAAAATAGATCAAAGACTTAAATGTAAGACCTGAAACTGTAAAACTCCTAGATGAAATAGGGAAAAGATCCCTGACATTGATTTTGGAAATGATTCTTTGGACTAGACTCAGCACAGGCAATGATATCCCATTGAGGATGCAACTAATTTAATTAACTATTCCTCTTTCCCCAGACATATACTCCTTGCTTATTTTGAGGGTTTTTTTTTAAAGAAATACGGTGAACATCTGTCAGCAGGTAAGTTCTTGGTTTCATTTGGATTATTACTTTAAGTTAGATTGATTGTTTTTAATTAGTAAGATTAATTAGGCTCAAAGAAAATGGCCTGTGTTTTTTAGTTAATTAAATGACCAATTAAAAAATAGAGTACAGGGGCTTCTCTGGTGGCACAGTGGTTGAGAGTCCGCCTGCCGATGCAGGGGTCACGGGTTCGTGCCCCGGTCCAGGAAGATCCCACATGCCACGGAGCGGCTGGGCCCGTGAGCCATGGCCGCTGAGCCTGCGCGTCCGGAGCCTGTGCTCCGCAACGGGGGGGGGGGCCCACGAGAGTGAGAGGCCTGCGTACCACAAAAAAAAAAAAAATAGAGTACAATTATTTTTTCTAAATTTCAGGGTCAGAGAGAGAGAGAGCCAGAGGAAAATTTCAGAAATGCTTATTTACTATGTCGGGAAACAGAGGACCAAAGAAACAAATTGACTTGTTTAGTGTTACACATTAGATTATACAATAGATTTCAACTTTATACAATGGATTAAGTGGCAGGTATCAGGACCTGAACCATTATGATCATCTTTAGCAGACTTTTAAAAAGGAATCCTTTCCAATACTTTAAAAATATAACCATTGAATTAAACAGGTACTCAAAGCATCTTGACTCTTTCCTGTCACTTTTACAGTAAGCATATTTTGGGTGAAAATGGAAGGTATATTATATTCTAGCATTTTAGCAAATTGGGGCTGGATGACAGAAGAAAAGTATATACAAGCATAAGAAAAGATATGAATTTTAAAACTGATCATTTTCTAAGTGAAAAAGAAGTAGGTTATTTGGGTCATGCAGAAAATGGTACATATATCTTATCTGGTATCATGTTCTGTTAAAGCTCTTCTTTGTCAAAAATCTTTCTTTTTTTTTTTTTTTTTTTTTTTGCGGTACGCGGGCCTCTCTCTGTTGCGGCCTCTCCCGTTGCGGAGCACAGGCTCCGGACGCGCAGGCTCAGCAGCCATGGCTCACGGGCCCAGCGGCATGTGGGATCTTCCCGGACCGGGGCATGAACCCGTGTCCCCTGCATCGGCAGGCGGACTCTCAACCACTGCGCCACCAGGGAAGCCCTGCAAATATCTTTTTATGTATATTTCCCATCACTAGTGATGAAAGGGGCCAGGAATTTCTCCTTTACATGTGATGTCAGAGTGCCGCATATTTCTTGATAAATCCAGAAAGGAAAGAAGTTGATCAAGATTAGCTACAATGAAATCAGAGTCATGTTATATGCCATGCTTTGTCAATTATATGTGTACACATAATCTTTGTTTTAACCTAAAATAGAGCTAAAAGGTAGAGAGAAGATACATATCATCAACTTTATGACAAAGTTATGCTTTTGGTCAGAATACCTCTGGATAGATGTCTATGTCATAAGAATAGATTAAACCAGAAAAGTGGGTCAGGGATTGTCCTGGCAGGTTAAATAGTTGTGATTAGGAAAATCTACTTGGGAAACAGTAGACCTGTGACACGTAGAAAAAAAATGAGAAGGGAAATGATTTTTCAGGAGACAGTAATCATCCTAAGAATCCATTTATACTTTCACTCATGAAAATATATACTAATTTACAAAATGTACTAATTTACAACCTTCTAAGTGCAATGCCCTACGTCCACAGGTGCATGCTAGACCATATGTTGAACTGATGCCTAGGACATGTTCTAGGTCATCTAGCTGTAAAGCTATGGAGTTAGAATGTGAACCTAACTTCTATGATATAGAAAAAATTCAGCAAAATCTATTTTGATATTCTTGTTCTGAAAGACATTCCTTATGATTGTCCAAAACCTATCAACTCTTCAGAGCATAAATTCTAATTCAAATGATTGGCTTGCTGCTTTCATTTGTTTGTTTTGCTTTTCATTTCATTTCATTACATTTCATGTTCAAGAACATATTCTTGCTACTCTAAGTTATTTCTCAGATGCCGTTAGGAAAACATCTACATACAACACTGTAGGGTTTGGGAGATAGGGACTGACATATATACACTAATATGTATAAACTAGATAACTAATAAGAACCTTCTGTATAAAAAAATAAATAAAATTAAATTTTAAGAAACAGCAGCCATTTTTTAATAACAGCCATATTTTAATAACAGCAGCCATGCTGTTATTGATCGAATCTTACTAGTTTGCACACTGTACTGAAGCACCTATGTTTTGGGAGGGAATAGCAGAGATGAAAGAGGAGATCTAGGTGATAGTGAACTTTTAAGGCACTGATGAGAAGTATATATTTGATCTAGAGCAGACACCCTGCAGCACTCCTCCCTTCCTGCACCATCTCCAGTGCTTTGTGTGAGCAAAGTCTTCTTAGCCTAGACCTGGAAATAAGCAAGAGGAGGTGGTGTGATTATGGGGCAGTTATGGGGTATGACTTCAGAATAAATCAGCGGCCACAGAAGAGGAAAAGAGCTTTACTACTATGGGAATCCTGTAAACTTCAGAGAGATGTGATAACTAGGCTTAGAGAGCAAGCAAGGAAACTTTACATCTTTATCAGTAGGTCTTTGTATTAGGCAACCCTCTTTGAGTGAAAAAGACAAAATCCAATTAAAAATTGTTTAAGGAAAGAGAAATTTTCTGGCACATGTACTGGCAAATTTCAGCTGTGGTTTTCCTTCATTTACTGTTACATCAAAAGACTCAACCAATGTGTTAAAAGATAAACTGAAGCATATGAACCTTTTAAGAGCTTATTTGAGCAGAAATCTATTCCAATTGGGCAGCAACAAACCACAAGTGGTTAGAAACACTCAATGACAAGAACCAGGGAAAAGACTTATGTAGAGAAAGTGTGGCAACAAAGAAAGGACATTACTTGATTGGCTATAGCTTAAAGCTTGTTTGGCTGTTTGTGACTGGTTGTCCTTAGCGTTTTCATTTTATAACCTTGAGGCATTTCTATGCTTAGATACTGGTTTGCTTACATAGGTCACCAAGGCATTAGAGCCACCCCAGCTTAATGGCCTGCTTGTTTAATTAACTTTACAAGTGTCACCAGGGCTCTGTCTCTCCCTGCCTTTCTTGGCTGAACTGTTGTCTCAGTTACTGTTTTTCAGGCAGCCCATCTGCATCTGCCTACAAACACCATGGTGGCAAAATGATGACAGCACTTCTCTATCACAGTGGGAAAGTGGCTGCCTCCTTTCCAGAAGTTAGGGAATTTAAACGCATTAGCATGGCTTGAAACCTTATCTCTAAAACAATTCCTGTTAACAGGATAATAGTGGAAACCCCAGGGTATAAGAAGGAGAGAATGATCCCAGTGAACCTATAAGATTAGAGTCTGGGTGTTAATGAACGTTGCATGGGATGGAGGTATATAGGACAGGAGTATTTCTTTTGAGTTATTACAGATTATTCTCTGAATAATCTCCCCAAATGATTTTTTTGTTGTTGTTTTATCTTAACTGTCAGTTAAGAATATGCGAGAAACTTGACTGAGGTCCTGGTCCCACTGACTCTATAGCTTCACCTTTCCCCACTGTGCCATGCACTCCTGAGGGGAAACCCTGAGTATTGCTTGATTTTCATACTAGTTTTGCTGATATTGAAGAGAATAGAAAGCAGTCAGGATCAGCTTTTATTCCCCTTCTTGCCCTCTCTTAGAACTTGGCCACTCTGGTTCTTGCTAAACTTTCTCTCCATATCATCTTGCTCCTTAATTTTCCTGATGTGATTTTTACTGGTCTTATATAAACATATGGTCTATATTAAGAACCAGATGTCATTATATTCACTGAGTTCAAGCTCGGGTGCTCCTCGGTTATTGACCAAGGTGAACACACAATTAAGAAAAATATTCATTGGCTACTTGCTATACACCCAACACAATTCTCAGCCCTTTGCATGCATTGTTTTATTGACTCCACTAGAAACTCCAAGATATATATCATTAGCCTCCATTTACAGATGAGGAAGATGAGGCAGAGAGGGAGGTTAAGTAACGTGCGTGAAGTTGTAAAGCACAGCGGGAGCTGGATTTGAGTGCAGGCAAACTGGCATCAGAAAAAATGTTGGATAACATTGCTTCTCATTGTGTCCAAGAGGCCACAAAGGAGGACTAGGCTGCCAAAAGCTGGGAGGGCCGCAGGCCAGGAAGGTGTTTCTAAATGGAGAGAAGAACATGGATCCACCCTCCACTGGTAGGGTGGCCTCTGGGGAAAGGAGACAATGATGGAGATCCTCTGTGTATGAGATCCAAAACCAACCGGAGAGCCAGAGGAAATAAGCCAGCAGAGAACAAAGTGTTCCAGTATTGGGAAAGTATTGAATAAGCCATCAGTAGACATAGGAAGTCAGATTGGAAAGTCAGGAGGGCTAGCTCAAGAGAGGAAAGGCCATGACCCGTCACGATACTTTCACAGGGACCACATGATACATCCAACATCTTACCTCAGTGAGCAGGGAATTCATGGTGTTTAATGTCTGAGATGTTTAGGTTTAGTCTGAGTGAAATATCTCTTTCCAGCATTGGTGTTTTTATAAACCTAAACTCCCGTCAGTGTGCAAAAGCAGGCAATTATTTCTCTGCTACACCTGCAGTTCTAATAATGTTATTTTCTTCCTTTAAGCTGTATGCTTCCTAAACTTCACCTGTCTTTAAAACAGCTCACACTAAGATCTAAAGCTTGTTGCATCCATGACTTTATTTTAAATGTGTCCCTGAGCATCTGGTAGATAATGGTACAAATCCAAACAACAAAACTACAGCTAATAATCTCAGTGCACTATGCCATAAAACATGTGTCATGTCATTTCAAACATCAGGGAGGGTTCTTTTCTCCTAAAAGTGGCACTGAATATAGGATTTTAAAATTCACCTCTTAAAAGAAGAAAATTTAGGGCACTGAAAATTATATAGGACTTCAGCTTAAAAGGGAATCCTTGCTTCTCAGTTGCTGGAATTATTAAAAACAATTTATTGGGAAAAATTATACATTTTAATCCTTCCCCTTGGCATTTAATAATTCAGTTTGCACACACGGGCAGACATACACGGGCACACACACACACACACACACACACACACAAGGCTTAAACTTAATTTACAGTGAACTATTTTGCAGTGTATAGTAGGATCAAAGTCTTTACAAAACTCAGCTTAATTAGAGGTGTATTCATGAATTTCCAGAGAGCCATTTTAAGAAATATCATTAGTATCATCAATATTATTCGAGATGCTGTAGAACATAACCCAGGTATGCAATTAACTTTGCATTAAGATTTGAAGTGATATAAGCTTTGCCTGTGAATATCATCTCTCAACTTGTAAATCTCTAGAGCATGGTGACAATTTGGCCTGACTACAGCTGTGTCTGAATGAAGTACTTTTCTTTTGTGCAGTCAGGACCCTACTAGTATGAGAACTCCTTTTTCTCCTTTCAGTTTATTTTAAAAATCATTTATTAAGTTTCCCTCCCGTAAAAGTCATTCCAGAGTTTGCCTTTTCTTTTTTTTTTTTTTTCTTTTGAGGAGGAAGGGGTAAATTTTCAGGCAGTTTCCTTAGTCATTCTAGGCAGCTAGCCAATGAGATATAGACTAAACAGCACAGAGAATATTAATTCCACCTCACAATGCATGCACAGAGCCAGTGATGCATAAAGCTTCATTCCAGAGCCGACAATAAAGGGGTTGTACAACTGTCTAAAGTCCAACGTCACAAACAGTTTTCTGAGGGAGTTGGAAGGAGATAAGAGAACAGACCGTGGGGAATAAGTTTAAAATGGCTAAATAGTGATGGCAGAGCCAAATTCATGCCTACAGCAGTGGGGTGCAGAGAATGAATCTGAGTACCTTTAATGCCAAATTTTAAGAAAAGAAGTTTCAAAATGAACCTAAAAGGCTTCAGTACTTGTGGCACTTGGGCTCAGTAGCTGTGGCTCACGGGGTAGTTTCTCTGCGACATGTGGGATCTTCCCAAACTAGTGTCCCCTGCATTGGCAGGTGGATTTTTAATCATGGCACCACCATAGAAGTCCCTGGTGGGAGATTTTGATAATAGGGGAATCTGTAGATGTGTGGAGGCTGGGAATGCATGGGAAATTTTTTTTTTTAGCATTTTTATTGTGGTATAATTGCTTTACAATGTTGTGTTAGTTTCTGCTATATAAAAAAATGAATCCGCTATATGTGTACATATATCCCCATATCCCCTCCCTCTTGTGTCTCCCACACACCCTCCCTAAACCATGCCTCTAGGTGGACACAAAGCACTGAGTTGATCTCCCTGTGCTATGTAGCTGCTTCCCACTAGCTATCTGTTTTACATTTGGTAGTGTATATATGTCAATGCTACTCTCTCACGTCGTCCCAGCTTACCCTTCCCCCTCCCCGTATCCTCAAGTCCTTTGTCTACATCTGCGTCCTTACTCCTGTTCTCCTGCCTCTAGATTCATCAGAACCTTTTTTTTTTTTTTTTTTTTTTTTTAGATTCCATATATATGTGTTAGCATACGGTATTTGTTTTTCTCTTTCTGACTTACTTCACTCTGTATGAGAGACTCTGGGTCCATCCACCTCACTACAAATAACTCAGTTTTGTTCCTTTTTATGCTGAGTTATTTTCCACTGTATATATGTGCCATATCTTCCTTATCCATTCACCTCTCAATGGATGCTTAGGTTGCTTCCCTGTCCTGGCTATTGTAAACCGAGCTGCAATGAACATTGTAGTACATGACTCTTTTTGAATTATGGTTTTCTCAAGTATATGCCAAGTAGTGGGATTGCTGGGTCATGTTGTAGTTCTATTTTTAGGTTTTTAAGGAACCTCCATACTGTTCTCCATAGTGGCTGTATCAATTTACATTCTCACTAACAGTGCAAGACAGTTCCCTTTTTTCCAAACCCTCTCCATTATTTATTGTTTGTAGATTTTTTCATGATGGCCATTCTGATTGGTGTGAGGTGATGACTCATTGTAGTTTTGATTTACTTTTCTCTAATAATCAGTGATGTAGAGCATCCTTTCATGTGTTTGTTGGCAATCTGTATGTCTTCTTTGGAGAAATGTCTATTTAGGTCTTCTGCCCATTTTTGGATTGGATTGTTCTCTTTTTTGATATTGAGCTGCATCAGCTGCTTGTAAATTTGGAGATTAATCCTTTGTCAGTTGCTTCATTTGCAAATATTTTCTCCTATTCTGAGGGTTGTCTTTTCATCTTGTTTATGCTTTCCTTTGTTGTGTAAAAGCTTTTAAGTTTCATTAGGTACCATTTGCTTATTTTTGTTTTTATTTCCATTTCTCTAGGAGGTGGGTCAAAAAGGATCTTGCTGTGATTTATGTCAAAGAGTATTCTTCCTATGTTTTCCTCTAAGAGTTTTATAGTGTCTGGCCTTACAATTTGGTCTTTAATCCATTTTGAGTTTATTTTTATGTATGGTGTTAGGAAGTGTTCTAATTTCATTCTTTTACATGTAGCTGTCCAGTTTTCCCAGCACCAATTATTGAAGAGGCTGTCTTTTCTCCATTGTATATTCTTGCCTCCTTTATCAAAGCTAAGGTGACCATATGTGTGTGGGTTTGTCTCTGGGCTTTCTATCCTGTTCCATTGATCTACATTTCTGTTTTTGTGACAGTACCATACTGTCTTGATTACTGTAGCTTTGTATTATTGTGTGAAGTCAGGGAGCCTGATTCTTCCGGCTCTGTTTTTCTTTCTCAAGATTGCTTTGGCTATTCGGGGTCTTTTGTGTTTCTATACAAATTGTGAAATTTTTTGTTCTAGTTCTGTGAAAAATGCCAGTGGTAGTTTGATTGAGATTGCATTGAATCTGTAGATTGCTTTGGGTAGCAGAGTCATTTTCACAGTGTTGATTCTTCCAATCCAAGAACATGGTATATCTCTCCATTTGTTTCTATCATCTTTAATTTCTTTCATCAGTGTCTTATACTTTTCTGCATACAGGTCTTTTGTCTCCTTAGGTAGGTTTATCCCACGTGTTTTATTCTTTTTGTTGCAGTGGTAAATGGGAGTGTTTCCTTAATTTCTCTTTCAGATTTTTAATCATTAGTTTATAGGAATGCAAGAGATTTCTGTGCATTCATTAATTTTGTATCCTGCTATTTTACCAAATTCATTGATTAGCTCTAGTACTTTTCGGGTGACATCTTTAGCAAACTGTGACAGCTTTACTTCTTCTTTTCTAATTTGGATTCTTTCTATTTCTTTTTCTTCTCTGATTGCTGTGGGTAAAACTTCCAAAACTATGTTGAATAATAGTGGTGAGAGTGGGCATCCTTGTCTTTTTCCTGATTTTAGAGGAAATGGCTTCAGTTTTTCACCATTGAGAATGATGTTGCCTGTGGGTTTCTCATATATGGCCTTTATTATGTTGAGGTAAGTTCCCTCTACACCTACTTTCTGGAGAGTTTTTATCATAAATGGGCGTTGAATTTTGTCAAAAGCTTTTTCTGCATCTGTTCAGATGGTCATATGGTTTTTCTCCTTCAATTTTTTAGTATGGTTTATCACATTGATTGCTTTGCCTTTATTGAAGAATCCTTGCATTACTGGGATAAACCCCACTTAATCATGGTGTATGGTCCATTTAATGTGTTTTTGGATTCTGTTTGCTAGTATTTTGTTGAGGATTTTTGTGTCTATGTTCACCAGTGATATTGGCCTATAGTTTTCTTTCTTTGTGACATCTTTGTCTGGTTTTGGTATCAGGGTGATGGTGGCCTCATAGAATGAGATTGGGAGTGTTCCTCACTCTGCTATATTTTGGAAGAGTTTGAAAAGGATAGGTGTTAACTCTTCTCTAAATGCTTGATAGAATTCACCTGTGACGACATCTAGTCCTGGGCTCTTGTTTGTTGGAAGATGTTTAATCACAGTTTCAATTTTAGTGCTTGTGATTGGTCTGTTTATATTTTCTCTTCCTTCCTGGTTCGGTCTCAGAAGGTTGTGTTTTTCTAAGAATTTGTCCATTTCTTCCAGGTTGCCCATTTTATTGGCATATAGTTGCTTATAGTAAACTTTCATGATTCTTTGTATTTCTGCAGTGTCAGTTGTTACTTCTTCTTTTTCATTTATAGTTTTGTTCATCTGAGTCCAGTCCCTTTCTTTCTTCATGAGTCTGGCTACTGGTTTATCAAATTTGTTTATCTTCTCAAAGAACCAGCTTTTAGTTTTATTGATCTCTGCTATCATTTCATTCATTTCCTTTCATTTATTTCTGATCTGATCTTTATGACTTCTTTCCTTCTGCTAACGTTGTGATTTTTTGTTCTCCTTTCTCTAATTCCTTTTGGTGTAAGTTTAGGTTGTTTATTTGAGATGTTTCTTGAAGTAGGATTGTATTGCTATAAACTTCCCTCTTAGGACTGCTTTTGCTGTATCCCATAGGTTTTGGGTTGACATGTTTTCATTGTCATTTGTTTCTCAGTATTTTTTTATTTCCTCTTTGATTTCTTCAGTGATCTCTTGGTTATTTAGTAGTGTATTGTTTAGCCTCCATGTGTTTGTATTTTTTACAGATATTTTCCTGTAATTCATATCTAGTCTCATAGCTTTGTGGTTGGGAAAGATACTTGATACTATTTCAGTTTTTAAAAATTTACCAAGGCTTGATTTGTGAACCAAGATATGATCTATTCTGGAGAATGTTCAATGAGCACTTAAGAAGAAAGTGTATTCTGTTGTTTTTGGATGGAATTGCCTATACATATCGATTAAGTCCATCTTGTTTAATATGTCATTTAAAGCTTGTGTTTCCTTATTTATTTTCATTTTGGATAATCTGACCATTGGTGAAAGTGGGCTGTTAAAGTCCCCTACTGTTATTTTGTTACTGCCAATTTCCCCTTTTATGGCTGTTAGCATATGTCTTATGAATTGAAGTGCTCCTATGTTGGGTGCATAAATATTTACAATTGTTATATCTTCTTCTTGGATTGGTCCCTTGATCATTATGTAGAGTGCTTCTTTGTCTCTTGTAATAGTCTTTATTTTAAGGTCTATTTAGTCTGATACGAGAATGCTATTCCAGCTTTCTTTTGATTTCCATTTGCATGGAATAGCTTTTTCTATCCCCTCACTTTGAGTCTGTATGTGTCCTTAGGTTTGAAGTGGGTCTCTTGTAGGCAGCATATATACAGGTCTTGTTTTTGTATCCATTCAGCCAGCCTATTTCTTTTGGTTGGAGCATTTAATCCATTTACATTTAAGGTAATTATGGATATGTATGTTCCTATTACCATTTTCTTAATTGTTTTAGGTTTGTTTTTGTAGATCTTTACCTTGTCTTGTGTTTCCTGCCTAGAGAAGTTCCTTTAGCATTTCTTGTAAAGCTGGTTTTGTGGTGCTGAATTCTCTTAACTTTTGCTTGTCTGTAAATGTTTTAATTTCTCTGTCAAATCTAAATGACATCCTTGCTGCATAGTGTAATCTTGGTTGTAGGTTTTTCCCTTTCATCACTTTAAATATGTCCTGCTACTCTCTTCTGGTTTGCAGAGTTTCTGCTGAAAGATCAGCTGTTAACCTTATGGGGATTCCCTTGTATGTTTGTTGTTTTTCCCTTGTTGCTTTTAATATATTTTCTTTGTATTTAATTTTTGCTACTTGATTAATATGTGTCTTGGTGTGTTTCTCCTTGGATTTATCCTGTATGGGACTCTCTGTGTTTCCTGGACTTGATTGACTATTTCCTTTTCCATGTTAGGAAAGTTTTCAACTATAATCTCTTCAAATATTTTCTCAGACCCTTTCTTTTCTCTTCTTCTTCTGGGACCCCTGTAATTCAAATGTTGGTGCATTTAATGTTGTCCCAGAGGTCTCTGAGACCTTTCTCAATTATTTTCATTCTTTTTACTTTATTCTGCTCTGCGGTAGTTATTTCCACTACTTTATCTTCCAGGTCACTTATCTGTTCTTCTGCCTCAGTTATTCTGCTATTGATTCCTTCTAGAGAATTTTTAATTTCATCTATTGTGTTGTTTATCATCGTTTGTTTTCTCTTTAGTTCTTCTAGGTTCTTGTTAAACATTTCTTGTATTTTCTCCATTCTAGTTCTAAGATTTTGGATCATATTTACTATCATTATTCTGAATTCTTTTTCAGGTAGACTACCTGTTTCCTCTTCATTTGTTTGGTCTGGTGAGTGTTTTTGCCTTGCTCCTTCATCTGCTCTGTGTTTCTCTGTCTTCTCATTTTGCTTAACTTCCTGTGTTTGGGGTCTCCTTTTTGCAGGCTGCAGGTTTGTAGTTCCCTTTGTTTTTGGTGTCTGTCTCCAGTGGGTAAGATTGGTCCAGTTGGTTGTGTAGGCTTCCTGGTTGAGGGGACTTCTGCCTGTGTTCTGGTGGGTGGGGCTGGATCTTGTCTTTCTGGTGGGCAGGGCTGTCTTCAGTGTTGCTTTTTGGTTATCTGTGAACTTATTATGATTTTAGGCAGCATCTCTGCTAATGGGTGGAGTTGTTTTCCTGTTTTGCTAATTGTTTGGCATGTGGCATTTAGCATTGTATCTTGCTGGCTGTTGGGTGGAGCTGGGTCTTAGCATTGAGGATGAAATCACTGGGAGAGCTCTCCTCAATTGATATTATATGGGGCCGGGAGCTCTCTGGTGGTCCAATGTCCTTGGCTCTCCCAGCTCAGACCCTGAGACCTGACACCAGGCTGGAGCACCAAGACCCTGTCAGCCACATGACTCAGAAGAAAATGGAGAAAAAAGGAAAGAGAAAAAATAAAAAATTTAAAAACCACAATAACATTATTAAAATAGAAAAAAATTAAAATAAAAAAATTAATAAGTAAAAAAAAGAAGAGAGCAATCAAACCAATAAACAGATCCACCAATGATAACAATCGCTAAAAACTATACTAAGATAAACATAAAAAAATAGAAAGAATCCAGTTGCAGACAGCAAACCCCAAGTCTACAGTTGCTCCCAACGTCCACTGCCTCAATTTGGGGTTGATTCATTGTCTACTGAGGTATTCCACAGATACAGGGTACCTCTAGTTGATTGTGGGGATTCAATCCACTGTTCCTGAGGCTGCATGGAGAAACTTCCCTTTCTCTTCTTTGTTTGCCCAGCTTCTGGGGTTCAGCTTTGGTTTCGGCCCCTCCTCTGCATGTATGTTGCCTTCAAGCATCTGTTCCCACCCAGACAGGAGGAGGTTAAAGCAGTGGCTGATTAGGGGACTCTGGATCACTCAGGGCGGCGGAGGGAGGGATATGGTAGTTATAATTGGAATGCGGGTACGAGCCTGCAGTGGCAGAGGCCAGCGTGATGTTGCAACAGCCTGAGACACACCATGTGTTCTCCTGGGGAAGTTGTCCCTGGATCATGGGACCCTGGCAGTGGCGGGCTGCACAGACTCCCGGGGTGGGGGATTTGGGGGGGGGGGGCGTGTGAATTGTGACCTGTGCTTGCACACAGGATTCTTGGTGGCTGCAATAGCAGCCTTAGCATTTCATGCCTGTCTCTGGTGTCCAAGCTGACAGCCACAGCTCGCTTCAGTCTCTGGAGTTTGTTTAGGCGGTGCTCTGCCTTCTGTGGGCAGACAGGGAAGGAATCCCTCTCCTCGCGCACCCCGAAACAATGGTCTCTTGCCTCATAGCAGGTCCAGAATTTTTCCCAGACTTCCTCCTGGGCAGCTGTGGTGCACTCGCCCCTTCAGGTTTTGCTCACGCAGCCAACCTCAGTCCTCTCCCTGGGATCCAACCTCCAAAGCCCAAGCCTCAGCTCGCAGCCCCCGCCCACCCCAGCGGGTGAGCAGACAAGCCTCTTGGGCTGGTGAGTGCTGGTCGGCACTGATCCTCTTTGCAGGAATCTCTCCGCTTTGCCCTCCGCACCCCTGTTGCTGGGATCTCCTCTGTGGCTCCGAAGCTTCTTCCCTGCCCATGCCCCCTCTCTGCCAGTGAAGGGGCTTCTAGTGTGTGGAAACCTTTCCTCCTTCACAGCTCCCTCCCAAAGGTGCAGGTCCCGTCCCTATTCCTTTGTCTCTGTTTTTTCTTTTTTCTTTTGCCCTACCCAGGTACATGGGGGTTTTCTTGCCTTTTGAGAGGTCTGAGGTCTTCTGCCAGCATTCAGTAGGTGTTCAGTAGGAGTTGTTCCACGTGTAGGTGTATTTTTGATGTATTTGTGAGGAGGAAGGTGATCTCTACGTCTTACCTCTCCTCCATCTTGAAGGTCCTCTGCATGGGAAATCTTCTGTTCAATTCTCCTGTGAACCTAAACTGCTCTAAAAATCAAGTCTATAAAAAATTTAATATCCTTGAAAGTACTTAAATATGTAATGCAGAAGAGGAATGGAACTTCTGGGAGAAAAATCACTAAGTATTTTGATATTTGTAATAATTTATTTATTTATTATTAATGCAGTTTTCGATGTATACACATTTAAGTTTTTATTTATTCTGGATACTTGTGAATACTAATATCAAAAAGGAGTATGTTATTGCTGTGTATGTTACTTGCTCACAGTAACTCTCATAAGTAAACTGTTCCCCCTCAACAACCTTAAATAGCATATTATATATAATTCAATGTGTTTCTCTGGTTGTATAACATTTTCTTATGTATATGTGGCTTCTAGAAATTTAGCCATTTATTCAGCACTTAGTGATCAGTGTGTCAGGCACTCTGCCAGTTGCTGGGTATTGAAAGATAAAAACTTTAAATTCTGTCTGCCTTCCAAGGGTTCACATTTATTGGGGAGAACAGATACTTGGTCACATAATTGTAGGTTTTTAATAGTTTCCAGGGACCTCTCTGGTGGCACAGTGGTTAAGAATCCGCCTGCCAATGCAGGGGACACAGGTTCGAGCCCTGGTCTGGGAAGATCCCACATGCTGTGGAGCAACTAAGCCCGTGCGCCACAACTACTGAGCCTGCGCTCTAGAGCCCGTGAGCCACAACTACTGAAGCCCATGTGCCTAGTGCCTGTGCGTTCTGCAACAAGAGAAGCCACCACAGTGAGAAGACTGTGTACCACAATGAAGAGTAGCCCCTCTCTCTGCAACTAGAGAAAGCCCACGTGCAGCAATGAAGACCCAGTGCATCCAAAAGTAAATAAATAGATAAATAAATAAATAATTTATTTATTTTAAAAAAAATTTCCAAAAGAACAAATAATTGGCTGAATTATAGGGGTAAGAACATGGTGCTATAAGATGTTTCAGGGAGTCATCTAAGCCAGACAAGGAGGGAGATCAGAAAGTGTCTTCAGAGTACACTTGAGATGATATTTGAAGGATGACAGGAAATTGGCCAGATTGGGTGAAGGCAGAAGGTGGGTACCATGTCCAAGGTAAGGGAATGGTACATGGCAACGCATATATGTGTGAAAGAATGCTTTTGGGAATTGTAAGAGGTTGGGTAGAAGTAAAGTGGTAGAAAGCCCAAATACTCCTCTAAGGAGTTATGACTTGGTTGTCAAGATACTAAGAAACCACAGAAATGTTCTAAGCAGAAAGTGACATGAAGTTATATGTGTTCTAGAAAGATCAAGCTATCCTTGGTGTAAAAATTAAACAGGGGAGGGGTCAAGATTGGAACATGAGAAAGGTTAAAACTTGAACTATGCTGGTCTCAGTAGGGTTTGAGAAGGAGACAGATTGAAGACAATGAAATGTGGTCCCAGATCACGATTGCCAAATCATGAACACGGATTAAGTGCCATCAAGATTTTATCTTTGTTGCTTTAACGTCCCTCTAGAAATTCAACAACGTATGTGTGTGTGTGAATGAAAATATTGTCTCATTATTTTAAGGTGACAAATATATCTCTTTGGTAGCATCATCTTTTTCTTACTTATTAACTTAAAGTCAGTCGAATGACAGCAAACTTTATAGGTGTGTTCTTCCAGAGAATCTATCTAAACTCTAGTCAAGCTATAATATAGCAGATACATTCTATGTGTGCCTAACAAAATCTTTTATTACCAATGGAATTTTTGCACCATTTTACAATGAACTGGTAGTTAATGTGTGTTTACTCTTTTCAACATGCTTTTAAAATCTTAACTGGGAATGAGGCACTGAGTGATTCAGCTGTTCTAACTGTGCACAGAGAGCTCTGGAGGAGCATCTGATGGCACACATGTTGCTCCCCGTACACGTGGGAAATGCCAGTGGAGACTACAGGCATATTGAAGAGAGCTGGGGTCAATTTTAAAAGAAAGAAAATAAATTTGATATGAAAATATCTTTGTAAGTACTGTTGTTAGGGGAAACACTGACTGAAACCGCCAGCCCTGGCCAGGCAAAGACAGTAACAATTTGCATGAGTTATTTTACGGCAGGAGATCCTGGTAAGGAACACGGAACTGACAAGCCACCACCAGCCAGAAGAATACGGGAAAGGTCAGAAGGAGAGAGGAGACACCAGTCCACATGTCCTCCCAACCTCCCAGAATCCTCCTCGCTGGAATCCATCTTGGCTGAGTGATGCAAGCGCCACCAGGAAGGACCCTGAGTCAGAATGACTGGCCAGAGACAACCCAGAATCGAACCCCATTCCCACAAAACCCGAGACCGCGCGCCACATGGCAGAGCAGTTCTCCTGGGTTCCCTCACCCCGCTGCTCTCCCCCCGGGCGCCCCTTCCCAATCAAGTCTCTTGCTTTGTCAGCACACGTGTCTCCTCGGACAATTCATTTCTGAGCGTTAGACAAGAGCCCGCTCTCGGGCCCTGGAAGGGGTCCCTTCCTGCAACACTATTGTCCTAACTTGTCACGTTTTTGTTCAAATTTGGAATGAATTAAATAGAGAAGTAAATATAAACTCTCTGTGCCTTAGCTTCCTCATCTGTGAAGATTTCTATGAGATTAAATTAATTTTCACCTGGGGATGAAGCAGTCAAGTGCAGACTTCAGACTTCACAGACAGAATGCTGGGCTAAAATTCCAACTGGACCACGAGTAGCCCCTGTGACCTTGGGCAAGTTATTTGCCCTCTCTGTACTTGGTGTCCTCATCTGTTAAAGAAGCATAATAATAATACTTATTTCATAGGGTTGTTGGGAGATTAAACAAGTTAATATTTACGGTGCTCAGAATAGTGCCTGGTACATAGTAAGTGCTATGTAAATGTTTGCTAAATATATAAAATTAAAAATGGGAAGAAAAGGAAATAACTCGGTCTCAATGAAAGGTTGTTTCTTTCCCTTTCCATTTCAAATGCTTTTTAATAAACTTCTTTGGATGAAATATAGTATATGATTTAGGTCACAGAGTGATCTGTGAAAAAGAACACTTCTTTTTAAAATAGTTTTCTCGGGCTTCCCTGGTGGCGCAGTGGTTGAGAATCCGCCTGCGGATGCAGGGGACACGGGTTCGTGCCCCGGTCCGGGAGGATCCCACACGCCGCGGAGCGGCTGGGCCCGTGAGCCGTGGCCGCTGAGCCTGTGCGTCCGGAGCCTGTGCTCCGCAACGGGAGAGGCCACAACAGTGAGAGGCCCGCGTACCGCAAAAAAAAAAAAAAAAAGTAAAATAGTTTTCCCCATTTTTCCTTTAAAATCTCTTCCAGGTGTATCAACACATACAAATGGTGATTTACATAGGAGTGTGAATTTGTGTATATATCAATGTTTATATACATAAATAAATTTATTTTTGTATAAAAGTGTATCTCCAAAGACTTCTGATTACACCCTTTGTTATTGTATAATCCCTGTGATAATGACATTAGTGTCTGAATAGGCTGGTCAGTCAATGTATTCTGATGTGAGCCTCTCTTTTTCCTGTTCATTGACGGGACAGAACTGAGACTAAAAGAAGCAGTAGTGCTCTGATGTAGTTTTGATCTATCTTGCTTTCCAAAAAGGAATAGTGTTTACATTAGAGTATTTGGCAAGCGTGAAGTAGTTTTTGGGGCCCTACTGTTGGCTTAGAAGCCACATTCACCGCTGGCCCCTTAGCTGGGAAACACGAATGGCCAATTATTCTGTGACCTGTTGCTGAACTGTTAACAACCTGCAAAAAAGAAGGTCCTCGGCAAACACCTTTTAAAATGCAGGAGAATCTAGGTGTCAAAGGATGTCCATACCACAGAGACCTTTATATCATAATGCAGACCCCTCCTAGCTTTTAAAATGGAGGCACCACGGTGACTTTCATTTGATGATAACTGGGGTGACCCTGTATAATGAGAATGAACCATCCTAGCAAGATAAAATACCATAGGCATTTTTATTGATTAAACACCCCAAGACTAGAATTTCCCCAAAGACAACGTCTAGGGTTCTCCTCTTAGTACTCAATTTCAATATGAAAATACTTGACCTTTGATGGCAGCCTTTTTATTTTGGTGCTTTACATGACAGCTGAGGGAGGTACAGGGAGGGCTGTGTGGGAGTGGGAAAAACAAGTAAACAGTGGACTGCATTTCTTTCATCTTAAGACACCACTCCACATTTTATTCTTTCTGAAATCAAGATGTGCAATACAATTGCCATTGCATTAAATGGTGTGTGTGTGTGTGTGTGTGTGTGTGTGTGTGTGTGTGTGTGTGCTTGTATGCTTTTCTTTTCTCCAATTTCCCTTCCCCATCCTAGGAGTTTCCCCCCACTAAACTGCCACTGGAAACTGTCTAAATCAATGAGGAGATGATTACAAATGATGGCCCACCTGCTGAGTGTAAAGAGTTTCACAGCAGGGCTGAGCCTGCCTTCCCTTGGCCATTCATTTTCTTTCTCTTTCCTTCAATCCCTCCCTCTGTGGAGAGGGAGCTTTTTACATCCCTATCTCCTTCCTCCAAATCACACTGTGATAATGACATGGTTTTCTGTTATTCTGAGGTCTTCTCGTTGCTTTTTCACTCCTCTTGGAAGAAATGTTCAAATACTCAAGATCTACTCCAGTTAATTCCTTGATGGTCCATTTGCAGGCTCACCGAATCTTTCTAAATTCTAGAGCTCCTCATTTTTAGTAAGCACTGATCATTTTTCACCACCCACCTTAAGCAAATAAAAATTGTAGGGGGAAAACTAGAACAATGGCTCTATTTACTATTCTACAAGAATCTGTTAAGCAACTAATACTTTCTAAGAACACTGCTGCTGAATACTGTGGTTAAGGTGAATCATTCGGACATTTGGACATTTGCTATCTTGGCAATTAATTACATTACTTCTTTTGTTTGTCTCTCTTGCTGCAAGAAGTCTTGTGGGTGTGGATGATCTTGTTAATCATATCTCTGTTCACAGGTCCCTTACCTGTGTATTCTTTTCAGTTAACATTTTTATTTTTTTAATAAAAATTGTATGTGTATAAGGCATACCATGACGATTTGATATAGAGTGAAATAATTACCACAGACCAGTTAATTACCATCTCATCTCACATAGGTACCTTGTGTGTATGTGTGTGTGTGTTATAAGAACACCTGGAATCTACTTTCTAGGAATTCAATACAGCATAATTAACCAGAGTCATCATGCTGTACATTCGATCTCTAGACATATTCGTCCTACATAACTTTGTACCCTTTGGCCAACACCTTCCCACCCCTGGTAACCACTGTTCTACTCTTCACTCCTCTGTATTCACTTTTTAAAATTCCACATACACATGGGATTGTGAAGTTTTTTTTTTTCCTTTTCTGTGTTCCCTTACCTGTATTTTCTATCATTTGAGGAGAAGAATAATTCTATCAGCATGCAGCAGATTCAGGCATTTCACTTGCAATTATGAAAACCTGGGCATAGGTGATGGTCCACAGAAGACTAAATTGAACTAACAAAAAACCCTCACGAGCCTGGACAAAGTCATACTTCTCAACTGTGTGGGGCTTAGGATGGGGTGTGAGGCCTGCGGTGACGACTGTGACTGTCATTACATTTTAAATTCTCTTCCTGGGGCTTAGGCGTTAGAAATCGGTAAGATAAGAGCTTGGAACTTTTTATTGTTTGATTTGTTTGTTTTTACTTTTCAGAGATGGCAATTTGGGGCTGCAATTGGGGTGGCCCTTCAAATCAGGAAAAAAAGAGGCTTAGGAAGGCTAATATCAAATAAGACCATAATAATAATAAAAAGGAGTGCAAATGAAAACACTGTCAGAGAGCGTGCAGTGAGTGAGTGCTCTCCTTACAATGCCTGGGGTGATTTTGTGTCCGTGAATAATGAGTCTCCAGACTGTGATCAAGATTAGAGTACTGAATCCAGAGACCATTGCTGGATTTTGGTATGCTTTACAGTTCACTTATGTTGTTATTTTTATTCGCAAGGCCATTTGATATAGTAGGCTGTTGAATCAGACAGGCCCCAGTTTGCATCCTGGGCACTTAATTATCTATCTGACCTTAAATAAGGTCTGCATTTAGACTTCTCTTTTGTAAATAGGAACGGTAATATTTATTTCATAGTGCTGCTGTGAGATTTCAGTACGTCTGTACAATGTTTCTAGTACTAAAGGAAACTCTTTTCTTCCCGCTTTTCCTAGCTTATGGCCTTCTTAGGTACTTATGCTCTATTTAAAAATAACGCATTTTCTAAAGAACTGAAGGAACATCCTTTAGTTACCACATCCTTTAGAAAACAGGTGAATCATTCAATAGCTAATAACAGAAAAGTAATTAGTGGCACCATGATGAACTGTTCTGAATGGCTAAGTGGCCAGTTAAACTTCAGGAATGCCCCAAATGATAGCATTATAAAATGCATGCGTTTAATAAATGGGTTCCCACAAGTTTACGCATCTTTTAGAACTGTTGGTTATTCCTTTTTTCTTTCTTTCTTTTTCTGAAAATTCAATAAAAACTTTTTTTAATCACCATAATCTCATTATCCAGATGCAAGCCAAGACAACTCTCAGTACACAGTGTTATCTTAATGGTGTAAAAATATACACATGGAAAATCTGGGGATCTCACTGCATGGGCTGTTTTACAGTCTTTTATCCGTCTAACATTACGTGTAAAAATGTTACTTTCAAAAGCTTCATGATGTTCCCCTGGGGGTGTACCATACCTTATTTAATCATTCCCAACCGGTTTCCTATTTTTCTCAAGTTAAACTTTTATCCTTATCTCCTTCTTCAGAGAAACACTTAAAAGTTATTGGGGCAAAGGGAGTGCACTTTAATTTTTAATATCTTTTTCTTAAATTACAGAAAATTTGTCTTCACCATCAGATCCCACTCCAGAGAAAGTCTAGGGCGGCTTTCATCCAGTTCAATTCAAACCACCCCAAATTCTCTTCCAGTACTGTTTTCAAGGTCTTAATGAACATCTACCAGCACAATCGCACAGATCTGTTGGTTATTAGGATATTTTGCTTATTTATTGAAGTAGAAAGTCTAGGGGAAATCTCCAAGCTTGAGAAGTCAAGTTCCACTACCTGCCCTGGGCTTACGGACTCCTTCTTTAGCCTAGAGCTACTTCAACACTGCCTCCTGGTGGTGGAGAGAAGAGGTATTTTATAAACAAATGACAGGAACAATATCAAATATGTTTCCTACTCTGAGCAAGAAACCATGTTTCTTGGATTTGAGAATTCTTTTATAAAATATGAGCAATGGGCGTTCCCTTGGCAGACTATAGACTGAGTGGGGAAGATTCACAGATTGGTTGAACAAGGGATACAGGGATTATTTCATTTTAGTGCCTTTGGGAGGAACACTGTTTTTCCTTGTCGTCATTATAGTAAACTGGTGAACACCCAGGGAATTCAGTCAAAGACTAGTAAAATATCAGAGTTGGAAAAGGTAGTAAGCATCCTTGATGTCTAACTCGCCTTATTATATTAAATGACTAGACCAAAATTACACAGGCAATTAGTGGCAGATCTTAGGGCCTGGAATACTCATTTTTCACTGAGCCCTTATCAAGTGCCAGGTATTGTGCTAGATCATAAAGGTATAGTGGTAAAAATTCAATATAGCCCCCTGCCCTCATGGAGCCATTGGCACATTGGTAACTATACCTATTGTTTTCTATTGTGAGAAGACTGTGAAATAGATGCTCTTCAAAAGTGATATTTGGGGACTTCCCTGGCGGTCCAGTGTTTCAGACCCCCCACTTCCACTGCAGGGTGCACGGGTTTGATCCCTGGTCAGGGAACTAAGATTCTGCATGCCATGTAGTACGGCCAAAATAAAAAAAACCTGATATTTGCTTGTATGGAGATGTGTCATCAGGCTGGACAGTGAAATTCCTGGGAGTTTAGATTCCCTACCATAGGCAGGACTCTATGCTATGCATAGGCAGGCCTAGCATAGGCCCCTGTTTAATTTATAATTGTCAAGAGCAATGATGTCAAGCCCTTGTAGAGGACAAAAAAATGAAGCCTTTAACATTTAAGTTATAATAGATGGATCTCATTTTCACATTACTGGTGTATGCCTATAGAAGTTTGGGTGTGTCCAGGATCTCTGGTCCCCTCTGTGGAAAGTCAGAACTTACTCATTTTAGCCAACATGGAAGGAGTTTACCTGTCACTGTTTAAAGTCATTACCCCATGCAACACTGAAAGGTCTAAGTATGAAATTCATGAATTAGTTTACAACATATCTCATCATCATGATTAATGTGGTTAAATAATAGTACATGGACTCTGTCTTTTTCTACTAGTGTGATGAACTCCCAATGCATTTCAGTATAGAGGCCCCAATTATCTCAAAAGTCACTGTTGATAGTTTTTAGACTTTCATGTTTACCTAAGCAGAGAAGACCACTATGTGTGTGTGTGTGTGTGTGTGTGTGTGTGTGTGTGTGTGTGTGTGTGTGTTTAGTTGTGCTTTCTCTCCAACCACTTTGCCAAAATGAAACAATATGGCTCTAAGAAAGTTCCCCCTTAACTTCTTAATTCTAATCTAATTTTCCCAGATGGTTAAGGGGCAAGTGATGACCAAGTACTCATTTTATTGACAAGTTAAGGATTTATGGTTTTTATACCAGTATTATAAGGATTTAAAACACATAGACCCTTATTTTCCATCATATAAAATGCTCTTTCCAAGTTGTTTTGAACAAATTATCTCTTTGCTTTCACACGTGTTTGAGGAAGTATCTTTTTGGCTCAAGTTTAAGTGGGATCAGTGACATCTGTCTCTTACAGGGATATTTTAAGAAGCAACTTGCATAATCCAGGTAAAATGCATTTTACCTGGATTATCCAAGTTGGTCATGGACCAGCTGGTCATGGACCCAGTCATAAGGAGGTTTGTGCCCAAAATATAAACTTGTACCCATGGCGGAGGTGGATAAGATATAGAGCAAGTATATAATTCTTGTGAAATTGTGCCCTGAGATGGAAATCTGTCATTGGAGGCTCCAAGGACAAAATAGGCTATTTCAAGGCATGACTGATAAACAAATGAGGGAACTCCTATTTTGGGAATTAGAATCTCAAATCCAAGCCAACCAGTTAGACGTGATCCTTTCATAGGGATACACATCCCTCCATAGGGCATAAGGACAAACACACCTTCCCAAATCTTTATCAGTGCTGCACACTTCAGGGCTCTGCTAGCGAGGCTAGAGGGGGAAGGGGCAGAACCAGCAAGTGGCTCAATTCTCCAATGGTAGAGTTACAACTGGTTGAGAAAAAGAAGACTTTAATTATGAGTCCAGGAAAATGTGTATCTGTGCATCTAAGAAAATTAGCCATTAAACGTCTACAAAGACACTGATCCCCAAACAAAATCTGGAAGTTCTGTGTTCAAGGCGGAAACAAATGAAAAAGCAAAAGCACAGATTTGGAGTAAAGATTTTGTGTGTGATTTCCCTCTCAACTTTGGGCAAAATACTTACCCTTTCAGAATCTTAATTTTGTCCTCTGCAATAACAGTGCATATTGGGACTTCCCTAGAGATCTACGCTCCCAATGCAGGGGGTGCAGGTTCGATCCCTGGTTGAGGAACTAAGGTCCTGAATGCCACACAGGCACAGACAAAAAAAAAAAAATAGTGCATATTAGAAATACAGAACTATTATGGCAAATGAGAAAGTGCATAGGGAAGCATACAGATTGTAAATATTGTAAAGTGCTTGTCATTATTATTACCCACTCTTCCCTGCTGTGTCTTTCTCCATCCTCTTCCTTCTCTTTCTGACCAAAGAACACATTCTCTTACATTCAGAAGACAGTAGGTTAGACCAAAGCCCTCTCCCCTCCTGTGAGCCTTGGCAATAGGAGTAGAGGAATGTCCACTGCCTTGTGCCCTCACAGGTCAAATGAACAGAGGCTCTGGCTGTGGCAGTAACCTAGGAGCCAGAGAGCTCGGATCCTAAACCCATTAGTTCGTGACCTCTCATTCCTTGCTTTTAGCAGAATGAAGACAGCACCTGCCATAGAACTATCCCAAATAGGTAGAGAACTCCCAAGAAGCTCTCCTTTTTATGGGAGGTTCTCTTTTGTCTGTGGATCCCATTAAATTATCTACCCTCTTCTAATCTTATGGTTTAATTGTTGATTATTATGATGCTCTTTCCATCTAGAAGATCAATTGGCTTTTTTTTTTTTTTTTTTTTTTTCTGTAGGCTATCTGAAGCCTCTTCTGCCATTCTGTACCTGTGGAAATGAGAAGAGGGAAACTATCTTATTTATCTTATTTCAGGGGCAGGGAGGGGACCCTGTGAGCGATGCAATCATTTCTTATGGGAAGAGAAACACACTTGTGTGTTTTTAATATATAAAACCCGTCCAAAGCTGTAGCAACAAAGGGCGTTGCAGAGGAATTTGAGATTATTCTCTGAAGAGAAGAGAACCATGACGTCACAGAGGAGGGATCTGCACCAGTGTCATTGGAGTTTCATTGTAGTCAGAGCCTGTTGCCGAATTTCTCTTCTAGTTGGGGTTAAACAGTTTAAAACTTACATCTGTCTGCATATCTTGCTGCTTACAGTTTTGGCAAAAGATGGAACACAAGTATAACCATCAAAATAAATTTATGGAGGGATCATTATGTGTTATTGTCATTGTTTTAATAGTTGCTTTGGGATTCATATTTTTCCCCCTACTCTAATAGTGATTTTTATGATACTGAGCTAAAAACCTTTCACTCTGCTCGGAAACACAACGTATTTTTCTTTCTTTCACAAATGATTATCACAGAATTCATGTGGTTTTCCCACAGAGAGGAATTACTATGTCGATACATTAACTTTTCAGATTGCACTCATCTTCACCATTCTGCCCCTGTAGGTTTGTGTACTTTGTATTTCTGGCAGAAATTTCTCAACATCCACGTCTGAAGCAAAAAGTTGGAAATAGATTTTTCTCCAGGGATATCTTTTTCTACATTCAGGAACATGTTTTATTTTTCCTTCACTCAGATTGAAGGGTCTTGAACCCACAGCAAACTGAGGAGATTTCTCGGTTCATCTCATTCAAAATCCTTATTTTTCAGATGAGAAAACAAAGTCAGCAAGCTGTTGACCCAGGACAGATAATGGTATCGTTCCAGTCTAACTCCAAAGACCTATGAAGCAGGAGTGCCAGTGGTGTGAGTTCTAGGCCAAGTCTGAGTCTGAGTGTGAAGGAAGTAGAAGACCAAGGTCCCAGTTTGTTTGTGGTTTTTTTTTTTGTGTGTGTGTGTGTGTGTGGTACGCGGGCCTCTCACTGTTGTGGCCTCTCCCGTTGCGGGGCACAGACTCCGGACGCGCAGGCTCAGTGGCCATGGCTCACGGGCCCAGCCGCTCCGCGGCATGTGGGATCTTCCCGGACCGGGGCACGAACCCGTGTCCCCTCAAGGTCCCAGTTTGAAGACAGAGAGTGAGTTGTCTCCTACTCAGTCTTTTTGTTCCATTTAGCCTTCAGTGGATTGGATAGGCCCACCTGTATTGAAGAGGGCAATCTGCTTTACTCAGGCTACAGAGTCAAATGAAAATCTCATTTAGAAACGCTCTCACAGAAAGACTCAGAATAATGTTTAACCAAACATCTGAGTACCCTGTAGCCGAGTTGATCTATACAGTTAACCATCACACTGTTCCATATCTGAAGACCCATTAACGTACTTGGCTAATGAATGAGTTTATGCTTTAGCTTTCAGGAAGAGTTATTGAGGGGTGATGCTACATTTCCCCTTCTTTCTGTCACTTCTGTGTCTGTGAGGGGAAGAAAATGGTCTCAGGGTTTATTCCCTTAGTGTTGAATTATGCTACAGTCTTTAGGAGGCAGTGGTGGCAAAGTAAGTTGCCTTTAAATAAAAAAAAATATTTTGCTTATCTCCCAGTTACAGTGATAAGTTCGTTTGGTTGGGTCACTTCCTTTATTTTTTATTTATTTTTATTTTTATTTTTTTTTTTTGGTCACTTCCTTTAAAGTTGGGATCCTTAGGAGAAAACTCAATTATATTTTGTGGCATTGGGACAAAGACCATTTATCATCATCATGAGTTTAATTAGAAATGTTTGATGTCCATTTGTTTTTCCTGAAAAAGCTTTGGCTATTTTCATGTCCATGGTGAATTGGACAGTTGATATTAGATTCTATTACTTTATAATTATCATTTAACTCATAGTTAATTATATCATTCTATTCTAGTTGCAAATATTCAACTAATATCCTGTCTCCATTCCTGCTTCTGCCCCCAGCAACAGAAATCAGTCATGAAGGAAGAATCAAGACTAAGTAGTTTTTCCATTTGGCCCCGTATCAAATGTATTTATCAACACACAGAATTAGCTCAGCAAATCCAACTCAAACTGAGAAAGCTGCTTTCTTTTTCCATCTATACTACCACTACTTTATGTCAAATTCTCATCACCTCACCTGACTTATGATGGCCTCCTCTTGGTCACCTTGCCTACATATTTCTTCTCCTCTAGCCTATTCCACTTATGTCTGATTCCCCTTCCTAAAACTCAACTATGATCAAGTCATTACCCTTCTCAAAGATCCTTTGTACTAGTTATTACCTCCTAAACAAAGGTTCACATCTTAACCTCATACTCAAAGCCCTCATGCAGAAGTGGATCCAAGTTTTTATATATAAGCACTTAACTTGGCATAGAATAGGCACTCATGTGGTATTTGGTGACTGAAGGTGTAAACACGGAGCACAGATCTGAGGACAGGTCTCCTGGGAGATGAGTCTTACACTCTTGGTTGATGGGGCAACCAGTTTTAAAGAAAAAAGGATTCATTCATCTATTCCACACTATCAATATTTTTAGTTTCTTTTAATTATTTCCTTTCTCTCTTTCTTTCTTTCTTTGGTTGTGCTTGGTCTTAGTTACAGCATGCAGTCTCCTTAGTTGTGGCACGTGAACTCTTAGTTGTGGCATGCGAACTCTTAGTTGCAGCACGTGGTATCTAGTTCCCTGGCCGGGGATCGAACCTGGGCCCCCTGCATTGGGAGTGCGGAATCTTAACCACTGCACCACCAGGGAAGTCCCTCTTTTAATTATTTTCATCATAATCTTACTACTATTAGGCTAGTCTACTTTTTTTGGAATTTAGATGAGAACGTGTTATATATATAGAGTGGGCTTCAGGACATGGGTTCTCTGTCATTTCCCCCAAGAAACGTTTCTCTCCTAAGGACTTATTTCTCTATTTATCTCTCACCATTTATGTTACTTCTACTCTGGAAAACAACCTCAGTTGGAACAGTTAATCCCTTTCAACTTGAAAAATTTTATTTATTAATGTGCTTACTCACCCAGAGATTATATTTTTTATATCTTTCTTACATAGTAAAGTGCCAGGAAATTCCTTTTGGATTGCTGATGGTAGCATCTACCCAACTCTACCCTCTGCTCCAGAAGAGTCTGTGTCTATTGCCTGGAGTTGTTTCGGCGGTTCCTACGAGAAGGCAGGCTCCCTTAGGTGCATTGCTACATCACTGAAGATCACCTGTCCTAGGACTGTGAGTGTTTGTGTATGTGGTAGTGAGTGAGGTGGAGATGGGGAACATAGTCTGCTTGGGTTTTTGAAGATATCCTTCTTTACAAGCGTGGACAAATTGAACGCTATTCGGGTAAACAAGAGAAGAGAAAGGGATCAGAGTCTCTACATTTTGCAATTTTAAAGAGATAAGCCTCTTTGAAAGCCATTATGCAACTCTGGGGAAGAAAAGAGGTTGTCATTTTAAATTCATGGGATGGTAGATGGGAGATCAAGTCCTAAAGATTTAAATATAAACTTCCTAAGGGCAGGGACCTTGTCCAGGTTGCCAGACATTGTACCTTCAGAGTCAAACATAGTACCTGGGTCATGGTAGACACTCCACATCTAGTAGGCACACTAAATGTTTATATATTTAGTACATGAATAAGTAAATGACCTAGCATAGCTGATTTGGCTCAATTGGAAGTGCTATGTATTTAAACACATAAAGCTGCAACCTTGCAAACACAGACCCAGAATACCCCAAGATGCATTTGGAATCAAATGAGTGGGATTCTTCTACAGAGAACACGGTGGCCAGTTCAGGAGTCTGGATCAACAAGTGATCCTCTCTGTGTGACTGTCTAACCACTTTTCAACTTTAGATTCATATTATTGAGAATCATTAGCAGTTGCAGGCTTGTGAGATTATATCTCTGGCTCCTCATGAGCGCAGAAACCTGCTTGATCCCTTCTTTTGGATGGTACAAGTCCTTAGAGTTCTTTGAGCAATCCAAGTAAAATCTCAGGAGGAAAATCTGAGACTTCTTCCTGCCAAAAATACACCTGTGTTTTAATGTTATTACATAAACAATGAAAAAAACTGTGACTGCATTTTTTCTCTGAGTTTGTGGAGCAGTTCTTACTGACTGAATAAATAGATGAATAAATGAGACCAAGTTGGTAATCAGGCATAAGTCACAAGCAATAAACAGTCAGTGTCATTGCTTTCCTGGAGTTATTTATCGATACTCTGAATCGCTCCTTTACTCAAACAGAAATGTAGCACATTACACAGAACCTTTATATGTAGGCTAAAACACCCACCACATATAATGGGATTAAAGACATGGTGAGGTGGAAAGAAGACTGGATTGGGCTCAGGTCATGTGACCCCTGACCTTGCAGGTAGCTCTATCATGTGGCTGTCCTGTGATGCTGGGCAATCACTACATTCCCTGAGAGTCTCACCTCTGTCCTCTGAAAATTGATGAAGGTAGATTAAATAATCTTTTCCTTTCAAGGCTTAAGATTCTTTTATCCCCTGAATGGGACATTTTGTCAAAGAGCTTCTTCCATCTAACGGTAACTTTTACAGGCTATGCTCTCGCAAGTGAGAAACTGAAAAGATAGGATTAGTGGTTGTAAAACCAAAATGGCTTACAGGCTTTAAAAAGTAGTACTGTTCAATGTCCTTTATTCATACAGCAAAATCTAGTGATGAGCTCATCATTTCCATTATAAATTGAATATTTCTTGGTGTTTATAAGTTGATTGGAACATTTAGCTTAGAATTTAATCTTGCCAAGAAGTTTTCCAAGAGTTCTTAATACAAAAGTGATATTCTGCCACTAGGTAAGAAGCCACAGGAAAATAAATACATAGAAAAACACCAGTGACTTTACAAACCAGATGCATACCTTCACAAGCCATTTAGAGAATCTTCTTCTCTTGGTTTTATCAAAGGTTAATACTATAAGCCAAAGGAAGAAAACTGAAGAACAATTGTAATGAAAAAATTGTGTGCATGATGTAAAAAATAAACGAGGGAGAAAAAAATAATCATGGTGTATTAGTTAAGAATTTAGGCTCTGGAGAGAGATTGACCTTCTGGATTGGAAGATCAGTTCTGTCAGCTCATAGTTACGTTGCTGTCAAAGGAAAGAACTGAGGCAGGATTCTCTGGGTTAAATGTCAAAGTAGTATTACACAGAAGAGAAAAATGACAAGTTGTGTCATAATCTACTTAAATCCTCAAAAACAGTGTGAGCTTTATAGCTAAAATGAGAACACAATTCAAATTTACAATTAGATGTTTTCCCAAGAGGTAGAAAAAGTGAGGAAAAAACACAGGCTGTGGCAAGAATAGGCTTCCAAAGCTCTTCAAAATTGGATTGCAGCCTACCAGAGGATTGGCCTAATTGGATGGGGTTCTTTGGAGACTGAGAACCGTGATGAGAATTTAAGACTCTGTCAGGGTGGACCCATTGTGATTGGGACAAAACATTTCTTTTATAGGATTTTGGACGTTTAGAATATGAATTTCAAAAGTGCAACATATGCAATACATCATCTTAAAAGGAACACTGGACTTCTAGTTAAAGAACTGACAGACGAGATTACTTGAAAACACTTTCTAATAAAAAAATCCTATAAATGATGGGTAAAATATAGCACACCTTCCTTTTCAATGTACCACTGAGCTCACAAGAATGCAAAATATGTCCTCAAGTGTCAGAAACAAAGCATAATTAAAAGTCAGATTGTTGGGAACACAGGCAAATACTACAAGTCCTCTGGGGATTAACAGGATGGGGGTAACTAGTTTTTGATATCCAACCAGGGACAGGAAAGAAAACCTTAAACCTATGTTTTGTTGTAAGCTGGAACTGGCATCCTTCAATTGGGTTTAGAATCTGTGAAGGTCTACATTCAAAGCAAAAGATTGGACTACTAGAAAAATCCACCTACCAGCATAAGTTGATAGGAAAAAAATCTTGCTCTAACTAGGCTCTAGATTAAAAAAAAGTTTCCACTGAGAATTTATACTACAGACTTATTCTTCCTGAGTTTTGATACTAGAAACAGTTATATCTACCAGGGATTCATTGCAGAAACAAATGCAAAGTACTATAGAAAGATGACCATTCATACTACTCTGTAGAAGATTTCCACAGATTAAACCTTAAGGACAATGAGCTCACAATCTAAAATTTCCAAGCACATTAAAAAACAAGCAACCATGAGAAAATCAGCTGACAAAGGATTGAGCCACACCCCACCACAAGAACCTCATGTAAGGAATTACTGAATAGAGATTACAAAATCATTGAGTTTAAATAATTAAAAATACAAAAAGGAAAATTAAAAAGGGAAAACCTCAAAAAAAATCAAACAGATCTGGAAATAGAGTCAAATGAGACTACTAGAAGGAAAAAATATTATAGACAAAAACATTCAATTAATGGTGTGACAGAGACTTATAACACACCTTCCCCCCTTTCCATTCTTCCATTCTCTTCTCCCTAATAAAATCCTGGAGAATGTACCTACCTGTAACAAACAAACAAACAGAAACAGAACAAAAACATTCCTGGGCTCCCACATAAGTGCAGCCATGTGACTAAGTTTTAGTCAATGAAATACTAGCTAAGCTTGTTGGCTAATTTCCAGGAGCCACTTTGTAACTTTAAGAATGGAAGCCATGAAAAGAATCTGAGGGCTTCCCTGGTGGCGCAGTGGTTGAGAGTCCACCTGCCGATGCAGAGGACACAGGTTTGTGCCCTGGTCCGGGAAGAGCCCATATGCCGTGGAGCGGCTGGGTCCATGAGCCATGGCCGCTGAGCCTGTGCGTCCAGAGCCTGTGCTCTGCAACAGGAGAGGCCACAACAGTGAGAGGCCTGCATACCTCAAAAAAAAAAAAAAAAAAAAAAAAAGAATCTGAAAAAGAATATACATATATATCTGAATCACTTGATTGTACATCTGAAACTAAGACAACATTGTAAATTAACTATACTTCAAAAAATATGGTTACAAAAAAAAAGAATGGAGGCCAAATGCTAAAGATTCTTATTACTTCATAGAACTGCCATAACAGCCTGAAAAGGCATACTTTTGGGTATCTTCTATAGGAGAGAAACAATAAGCTTATATTGCTAAGGCACTGTTTTTTTCCCCTGATTTTTATTATAGGCAACGGAACCTAATTATAATCATGATACATAAATTAAACAGCAGAATAGGCTCTGTTGAAGAAGGAATTGGTAAACTAATAGAAATAAGGAAATTTTCTAGGGAGCTTCAAAGAGGGATAATGAGATAAAAAATATGAAATTGAAGAACAGTGGAAGATAGAATGAGAAATGTGTGTGCGTGTGTGTGTGCGTGTGTGTGTGTGTGTGTGTGTGTGTGTGTGTGTGTGTGTGTGAGACTGAAGAAGAGTAGACAGAACTTGGGGAGGAGCAGGGGCCTCGTAAATGTGCAGGGAAGGAAAGAAATGTTTGATGAGACTGGCTGAGGGTTTTCTAGAATTTTGAGTCTTCAGCTTCAGAAAGTATGTACCAAGATAATATATATACATACATATATATATATATATATACAACAATCCATACTTACATATCTATTTCCTGGTAAACTATAAAACATGCAACACAGAGATCACAAATGCAACCATAAAAAAAAGACAAAGTTTCTTCAAGGGAACAAAAGTAGGATGGGGAGGAGTTCAATAAAAATAAGCCAAAAGGGGTGGACCTTCAAGATGGCAGAGGAGTAAGATGTGGAGATCACCTTCCTCCCCACCAATACATCAAAAATACATCTACATGTGGAACAACTCCTACAGAACACCTACTGAATGTTGGCAGAAGACCTCAGACTTCCCAAAAGGCAAGAAAATCCCCACATACCTGGGTAGGGCAAAAGAAAAAAAAAAAAAAAACAGAGACAAAAGAATAGGGATGGGACCTGTACCTCTGGGAGGGAGCTATGAAGGAGGAAAGGTTTCCACACACTAAGAAGCCCCTTCACTGGCAGAGAGGGTTCATGGGCAAGGGGAAAGCTTCGGAGACATGGATGGTAGCACAGCAACAGGGGTGCAGAGGGCAAAGTGGAGAGATTCCTGCAAAGAGGATCAGTGCCGACCAGCACTCACCATCCTGAGAGGCTTGGGTGAGGGCTGGGAGCTGAGGCTCTGGCTTTGGAGGTCAGACCCCAGGGAGAGGACTGGGGTTGGCTATGTGAACACAGCCTGAAAGGGGTTAGTGCACCACAGCTAGCTGGGCGGGAGTCCGGGAAAAATTCTGGACCTGCCTAAGAAGCAAGAGACCATTGTTTCAGGGTGTGCGAAGAGAGGGGATTCAGAGCACCACCTAAACGAGCTCCAGAGATGGGAGCAAGACACGGCTATCAGCGTGGACCCCCGAGACGGGCATGAAATGCTAAGACTGCTGCTGCAGCCATCAAAAAGCTGGTGTGCAACCACAGGTCGCTATCCACAACCCCTGGGAGTTTGTGCACCCTGCCACTGCCAGGGTCCCATGATGCAGGGACAACATCCCTGGGAGAACACATGGCGTGCCTAAGGCTGCTGCAATGTCACACCAGCCTCTGCCACCGCAGGCTTACCCTGCAATCCATATCCCACCCTCCCCCTGACCTGAGTGAGCCAGAGCCCCCTAATCAGCTATTGCTTTAACCTCCTCCTGTCTGGGTGAAGAACAGATGCCCTCAGGTGACCTACATGCAGAGGCAGGGTCAAATCCAAAGCTGAACCCCAGGAGCTGTGCAAACAAAGAAGAGAAAGAGAAATCTCTCCCAGGAGCCTCAGGAGCAGCAGATTAAATCTCCACAATCAACTTGATGTACTTTGCATCTCTGGAATAACTGAATAGACAATGAATCATCCCAGAATGAGGCGATGGACTTTGGGAGCAACTGTAGACTTGGGGTTTACTTACTGCATCTAATTTGTTTCTGGTTTTATGTTTATCTTAGTTTTTTATTTAGAGCTTCTTACCATTGGTAGATTTGTTTATTGATTTGGTTGCTCTCTTCTTTCTTCCTTTTTTAAAAATTAATTTCTAATTTTTTAATTTTTAATAATATTTTCTTTATTTTTATTTTAATAACTTTATTTTATTTTTTCTTTCTTCCTTCCTTCCTTCCTTCCTTCCTTCCTTCCTTCCTTCCTTCCTTCCTTCCTTCCTTCCTTCCTTCCTTTCTTTCTTTTTTCTTTCTTTCTTTCTTTCCTTCCTTCCTTCCTTCCTTCCTCCCATCCTTCCTTTTCTGCATTTCCTTGCGAGCCGTGTGCCTGACAGGGACTTGATGCTCCAGCTGGGTGTCAGGACGGAACCGCTGAGGTGGGAGAGCCAAGTTCAGGACACTAGTGCACCAGAGACCTCCTGGCCCCACGTAATATCAAACAGCAAAAGCTCTCCCAGAGATCTGCATCTCAACGCTAAGACCCAGCTCCACTCAATGACCAGTAAGCTACAGTGCTGGACACCCTATGCCAAACAACTAGCAAGACAGGAACACAACCCCACCCATTAGCAAAGAGGCTTCCAAAAATCATAATAAGTTCCTAGACACCCTAAAACACAACACCAGATAGGATCGTGCCCACCAGAAATATAAGGTCCAGCCTCATCCACCAGAAAACAGGCACCAATCCCCACTACCAGGAAACCTACACAATCCACTGAACCAACCTTACCCACTGGGGACAGACACCAAAAGCAAAGAGAACTACGAACCTGCAGCCTGTGAAAAGGAGACCCCAAACACAGTAAGTTAAGCAAAATGAGAAGACAGAGAAATATGCAGCAGATGAAGAAGCAAGGTAAAAACTCACCAGAACAAACAAATGAAGAGGAAATAGGCAGTCTACCTGAAAAAGAATTCAAAGTAATGATTGTAAAGATGATCCAAAATCTTGGAACTAGAATGGAGAAAATACAAGAAACATTTAACAAGGACCTAGAAGAACTAAAGAGAAAACAAACAATGATGAACCACAAAAGAGATGAAATTAAAAATTCTCTAGAAGGAATCGATAGCAGAATAAATGAGGCAGAAGAACAGATAAGGGACCTGGAAGATAAAATACTGGAAATAACAACCACAGAGCAGAATAAAGAAAAAAAATGAAAAGTATTGAGGACGGTCTCAGAGAGCTCTGGGACAACATTACGCACCAACATTTGAATTATAGGGGTCTCAGAAGAAGAAAAGAAAAAGAAAGGGACTGAGAAAATATTTGAAGAGATTATAGTTGAAAACTTTCCTAACATGGGAAAAGAAATAGTCAATCAAGTCCAGGAAACACAGAGAGTCCCATACAGGATAAATCCAAGGAGAAACACGCCAAGACACATATTAATAAAACTAGCAAAAATTAAATACAAAGAAAAAATATTAAAGCAGCAAGGGAAAAGCAACAAATAACATACAAGGGAATCCCCATAAGGTTAACAGCTGAACTTTCAGCAGAAATTCTGCAAGTCAGAAGGGAGTGGCAGGACACATTTAAAGTGATGAAAGGGAAAAAACTATAACCAAGATGACTCTACACAGCAAGGATCTCATTCAGATTTGATGGAGAAATTGAAACCTTTACAGACCAGCAAAAGCTAAGAGAATTCAGCACCACCAAACCAGCTTTACAACAAATGCTAAAGGAACTTCTCTAGGCAGGAAACACAAGAGAAAGAAAAGACCTACAATAACAAACCCCAAACAATTAAGAAAATGGTAATAGGAACATACATAATGATAACTACCTTTAATGTAAATGGATTAAATGCTCTAACCAAAAGACACAGACTGGCTGAATGGATACAAAAATAAGAACTGTATATATGCTGTCTACAAGAGACCCATTTCAGACCTAGGACACATAGAGACTGAAAGTGAGGGGATGGAAAAAGATATTCCATGCAATTGGAAATCAAAAGAAAGCTGGAGTAACAATTCTCATATCAGACCAAATAGACTTTAAAATAAAGACTATTAAAAGAGACAAAGATGGACACTACATAATGATCAAAGTATCAGTACAGGAAGAAGATATAACAATTGTAAATATTTATGCACCCAACATAGGAGCACCTCAATACATAAGGCAAATGCTAATAGGCATAAAAGGGGAAATCCACAATAACACATTAACAGTAGGGGACTTTAACAGCCCACTTTCACCAATGGTCAGATTATCCAAAATGAAAAAAAATAAGGAAACACAAACTTTAAATTATACGTTAAACAAGATGGATTTAATTGATATTTATAGGACATTCCATCCAAAAAGAACAGAATACACTTTCTTCTTAAGTGCTCATGGAATATTCTCCAGGATAGATCATATCTTGGGTCACAAATCAAGCCTTGGTAAAGTAAGAAAATTGAAATTGTATCGAGTATCTTTTCCAACCACACACTATGAGAGTAGATATCAATTACAGGAAAAAATCTGTAAAAAATCAAACACATGGAGGCTAAACAATATACTACTAAATAACCAAGAGATCACTGAAGAAATCAAAGAGTAAATCAAAAAATACCTAGAAACAAATGACAATGAAAACACGGTGACCCAAAACTTATAGGAGGCAGCAAAAGTAGTTCTAAGAGGAGAGTTGATAGCAATACAATCCTACCTCAAGAAACAAGAAACAAGAAACAACAAGAAACAAGAAACATCTCGAATAAACAACCTAACCTTACACCTAAAGCAATTACAGAAAGAAGAACCAAAAAAACCCAGTTAGCAGAAGGAAAGAAATCATAAAGATCAGATCAGAAATAAATGAAAAAGAAATGAAGGAAATGACAGCAAACATCAGTAAAACTAAAAGCTGGTTCTTTGATAAACAAATGGTTTATCAAATGATAAACCATTAGCCAGACTCATCAAGAAATAAAGGTAGAAGACTCAAATCAACAGAATTATAAATGAAAAAGGAGATGTAACAATGGACATAGCAGAAATACAAAGGATCATGAGAGATTACTGCAAGCAACTATATGCCAACAAAATGGACAACCTGGAAGAAATGGACACATTCTTAGAAAAGCACAACCTTCTAAGACTGAACCAGGAAGAAATAGAAAATATAAACAGACCAATCACAAGCACTGAAATTGAGAGTGTGATTAAAAATCTTCCAACAAACAAAAGTCCAGGACCAGATGGCTTCACAGGCGAATTCTATCAAATATTTAGAGAAGAGCTAACACCTATCCTTCTCAAACTCTTCCAAAATATAGCAGAAGGAGGAACACTCCCAAACTCATTCCATGAGGCCACCATCACCCTGATACCAAAACCAGACAAAGATGTCATAAAGAAAGAAAACTATAGGCCAATATCACTGGTGAACATAGACACAAAAATCCTCAACAAAATACTAGCAAACAGAATCCAGCAGCACATTAAAGGATCATACACCATGATTAAGTGGGGTTTATCCCAGTAATGCAAGGATTCTTCAATATAGGCAAATCAATCAATGTGATAAACCATATTAACAAATTGAAGGAGAAAAACCATATGACCATCTGAATAGATGCAGAAAAAGCTTTCGACAAAATTCAACACCCATTTATGATAAAAACCCTCCAGAAAGTAGGCATAGTGGGAACTTACCTGAACATAACAAAGGCCATATATGACAATCCCACAGCTGACATTGTTCTCAATGGTGGAAAACTGAAACCATTTCCACGATGATCAGGAGCAAGACAAGGTTGCCCACTCTCACCATTATTATTCAACATAGTTTTGGAAGTTTTAGCCACGGCAATCAGAGAAGAAAAAGAAATAAAAGGAATCCAAGTTGGAAAAGAAGTAAAGCTGTCACTGTTTGCAGATGACAGGATACTATATGTAGAGAATCCTAAATATGCTACCAGAAAACTACTAGAGCTAATCAATGAATTTGGTGACGTAGCAGGATACAAAATTAATTCAGACATCTCTTGCATTCTTATAAACTAATGATGAAAAAATCTGAGAGAGAAATTAAGGAAACACTCCCATTTACCATTGCAACAAAGGGAATAAAATATCTAGGAATAAATCTACTAAGGAGACAAAAGACTTGCACGCAGAAAACTATAAGACTCTGATGAAAGAAACTAAAGATGATACAAACAGATGGAGAGATATACCGTGTTCTTGGATTGGAAGAATCAACATTGTGAAAATGACTATACTACCCTAAGCAATCTACAGATTCAATGCTATCCCTATCAAATTACCAATGGCATTTTTCACAGAACTAGAACAAAATGTTTCACAATTTGTATGGAAACCCAAAAGACCCCAAATAGCCAAAGCAATCTTGAGAAAGAAAAACGGAGCTGGAAGAATCAGGCTCCCTGACTTCAGAATCTATTACAAAGCTAGAGTAATCAAGACAGTATGGTACTGGCACAAAAACAGAAATACAGATCAATGGAACAGGATAGAAAGCCTAAAGATAAACCCATGCACATATGTCATCTTATCTTTGATAAAGGAGGCAAGAATATACAATGGAAGACAGCCTCTTCACTAAGTGGTGTTGGGAAATCTGGACACCTACCTATAAAAGAATGAAATAGAACACTTCCTAACACCATACACAAAAATAAACTCAAAATGGATTAAAGACCTAAATGTAAGGCCAGACGCTATAAAACTCTTAGAGGAAAACATAGGCAGAACACTCTATGACATAAATCACAGCAAGATCCTTTTTGACCCACCTCCTAGAGAAATGGAAATAAAAACAAAAATAAACAAATGGGAACTAATGAATCTTAAAAGCTTTTGCATAGCAAAGGAAACCATAAACAAGGGAAAAGACAACCCTCAGAATAGGAGAAAATATTTGCAACCAAGCAACTGACAAAGGATTAATCTCCAAAATATATAAGCAACTCTTGCAGCTCAATATAAAAAAACCAAACAATCCAATCCAAAAATGGGCAGAAGACCTAAATAGACATTTCTCCAAAGAAGACAAACAAATTGCCAACAAACACATGAAAAGATGCTCAGCCTCACTAATCATTAGAGAGATGAAAATCAAAACCACAATGAGGTATCACCTTACACCAGTCACAATGGCCATCATCAAAAAATCTACAAACAGTAAATGCTGGAGAGGGTGTGGAGAAAAGGGAACCCCATTGCACTGTTGGTGGGAATGTAAATTGATACAGCCACTATGGAGAACAGTATGGAGCTTCCTTAAAAAACTATAAATAGAACTACCATATGACCCAGCAATCCCACTACTAGGCATATACCCTGAAAAACCATAATTCAAAAAGATACATGTACCACAATATTCATTGCAGCAGTATTTACAATTACCAGGACATGGAAACAACCTGAATGCCCATTGAAAGATGAATGGATAAAGAAGATGTGGCACGTATATACAATGGAATATTATTCAGCCACAAAAGGAATGAAACTGAGTTATTTATAATGAGGTGGATGGATCTAGACTCTACCATACAGAGTGAAGTAAGTCCTAAAGAGAAAAACAAGTACCATATGCTAATGCACATATATGGAATCTAAAAATACGGTACTGATGAACCTAGTGGTAGGGCAGGAATAGAGACGCAGATGTAGAGAACCTATTTGAGGACACAGAGGGGGAAGGGGAAACTGAGATGAAGTGAGAGAGTAGCAGTGACATATATACACTACCAACTGTAAAATGGATAGCTAGTGGGAAGCTGCTGCATAGCACAGGGAGATCAGCTCGGTGCTTTGTGTCCACCGAGAGGTGTGGGATAGGGAGGGTAGGAGGGAGACGCACGAGGGAGGAGATATGGGAATATATGTATATGTATAGCTGATTCACTTTGTTATAAAGCAGAAAATAACACACCATTGTACAGCAATTATACTACAATAAAGATGTTAAAAAATAAAATAATCCAAAAGATAATTGGAGACTGGAATACTACTTTCAAAATGTTGGTAGAGAAAAGACAACCTCGGATTCTATAACCAGCTAAAATATAACTTAAATATGAGGAGAAAATAGAAACATTTCCATCTCTAAAAGCCAAAGAGCTTTCACTTCTAAACCCTGAAAGAACTGCTGAAGGAAATACTTCAGAATGAAGAAAGTTAAACCTAGGGAGAAAAGAAATGATTGAAGAAATAGTGAGCAAATAAACTTGTAAACATATGTGTAAATCTAAGTAAGTATTGGCTATGCAAAATAATAACATATGAATGTCTCATTGTGGGGTTTAAAAATTTGAGGTGTAACTCATTGGCTAACAATAACACATGAGGCAAGAGAGCCTGATCAGAGTTTAAACATCCTAAGTTCCTTGAATTTCTACAGAGGAAAGTAGACATATTGATTAACATTAGATTTTGCTAAATAACATTTAAAGGAAAGCTCTAAAATATTAGAAATAAAAGGGTAAATGTGTGGAGTTAATATTTGGGTAAATTTAAATAAACTTTGACTTTTAAAACAATAATATGTGTGATCGGTGGGATTTACAATATATACAGAATTAAAATATATGACAAAAATAGCTTAAAAGACTAGGAGTAGAGATGAAGTTGGTAAATTGATTTTAAAATGTTCTTGGGCTTTTCACTTGTCTGGAAATTGGAAAAAATACTAATTTGAGTAGGCTGTAATAAGAATACATTTACCATTTTTAACTTAACACTAAAAGATAATAAGTGAATAAATAATAATAAACTTATGGAAGGGAAATGGATAATTTTAAAATTCTACCTTATTGAAATTATGGAACACCTAAACCAGAACAAAAGATAGATTGCTTCCAAAGGAATAAAAAATACAACTGAGGGTAGAATTCTCACTAAGAATAGCAGCAGGGCTTCCCTGGTGGCGAAGTGGTTAAGAATCTGTCTGCCAATGTAGGGGACACGGGTTCGAGCCCTGGTCTGGGAAGATCCCACATGCCGCGGAGCAACTAAGCCCGTGAGACACAACTACTGAGCCTGCGCATCTGGAGCCTGTGCTCCGCAACGGGAGAGGCCACGACAGTGAGAGGCCTGCCCACCGCGATGAAGAGTGGGCCCTGCTCGCCGCAGCTGGAGAAAGCCCTTGCACAGAAACGAAGACCCAACACAGCCAATAAGTAAATAAATAAATTTATATATATTAAAAAAAGAATAGCAGCAAAAAGACAAGTACTTTTTTAAAAAGTCAAATAGAAGGACAAAGAAACAGAACAAATGAGAAAAACAAAATAAATAGGATAATGGTAGATTTAAAATCAAATATGTCAGCAAATACATTTTATTATAAATGGATATTGAATTTTATCAGAAGCTTTTTCTGCATCTACTGAGATAATCATACAATTTTTATTCTTCAATTTATTAATGTGGTGTATCACACTGACTGGAGATTTGAGGATATTGAAAAATCCTTGCATCCCTAGGATAAATCCCACTTGATCATGGTGTATGGTTCTTTTACTATATTGTTGGATTCGGTTTGCTAGTACTTTACTGAGGGTTTTTGCATCTATGTTCATCAGTGATATTGGGCTGTAATTTTCTTTTCTTGTGGTATCCTTGTCTGGTTTTGGTATCAGAGTGATTGTGGTCTCATAGAATGAGTTTGGGAGTATTCCTTCCTCTGCAATTTTTGGGAATAGTTTCTGAAGGATATGTGTTAACTCTTTTTTCAGTGTTTGATAGAATTTGCCCGTGGAGCCATCTGGTCCTGGACTTTTGTTTAAAGAAAAATGCGGTAAATGTCTTTTATAAAAGAAAGGTAATAAAACTGATTTTTTACAAAAAGTTCAATCCTGCTTACAAGAGACACACCTGAAATATGGGAACCCAGAAAGGTCAAAAGTAAAAGAATAAAAAATATAACGTGCAAAATTAAACAAAATAAAATCAGACTAGCCATATTAATAGCAAAGTAGACTCTAAAGAACTAATATTGGAGACAAAGAGAAAGATTTCATAATGATAAAGAGGCCATTTGAATAGGAAGATATAATAATTCCCAATTTTTTTGCACTGAATGATAAAGCCTCAAAACATATGAAAAACAGAACTAAAGGGAAAATTAAACCATACACCATTGTGGCTGGCAATTTTAATACCTTATTTAACTAATAGAAAAAGCCAACAATAAAGAATTGGAAGATCTGAATATCAAGATTTTAAAATGTGAGTAATTCTCAGGGAATGATCACAGAGATGACATCTGATCACCTTTGCCACATAACAGAATCTCATCATGGGAGTGACACTGTCACGGTGGACTTATTCTGGGTCAGAAGCAAATTACAAGTTCCTCCTGCACCCAAGGGGGAGGGGTTAGACAAGGTCCTGCCTCTTTGAGGTCCCCGTGGTTGTCTCCCATATTTGATTTATACTTACAGATTGCCTGTTATGTATCGGATATGGTGCTGGTGTGAGGACTGCTGAGTGAAATGGTCATCGCTGTCTGCTCTCAAGAAACTCCTAGTCCAAAGGGAAACAAAGACAAACGTTTAATAAACAATATATATGTGTCATGAAAGAAATACGAAGGAGAGGACCTTCCCTATCCTAGTGGCAGGATGAAGGAGTTCGGGAAGAATGCATGAATGAGAGCAAGCTTGAGCTGCTTCCAAAGAGATGGTTTCTACAACCCAGGTGCAGAGAGTGGGGAAAGACATCAGGTAAAGGGGACACTTGAGCACGCTTCCCACGTGCCTGGGCCATGTTGCTGAAGGGCAAAAATAAAGGGCTGTTTAAAATCAGAGACATAAGAGGAAGGTAGGGGTCTTGTACACCTCTTCCAAAGGGTTCACCCCCTTGCCCTTGCGCTGTAGGTCGCCGTTCATTTCTTACTTTTTTTGTCTTTCCAACTAGACTGTGACTGAGACCAGAGACCGCGGCTTAGGCATTTTACAACACCCTGGACAGCACGGATTTCTCTAGCAGTCAGGCCTGAGCTTGGCAAAGGTGGATGGGTTGGATCAATGAGCCAGCCCTGAGCACTCTTTCCTGGGAGTGACTGTTTGCGGTCTGGGACCCCCTGGCTTCTTTGCAAGCCGGGGACCCACCTGCCACCCTACCCAGACGCTGAGTGCGCCGCTGTGTGGCCTCTCACAGCTGCTCCCCTGACCCTGCCTCAGCTGCGGCTGCGTCACCGGGAGGACAAAGGGATCCCGGTGTACCGTGCGCACACGGCCTTGTTTGTGATTAGCGGACCCTGAGGGAAAACAGGCTGCTCAGGCCGAGCGGCTCTTCACGTTTCCTGTTGCTGTGTTTTGCAGGAGAGCGGGGCGCGTGGCGGCGGCTTCGGGTGGAGGAGACGTGTTTGCAGCCAGGGGTGACGCGCGTGCGCGCTGCTGTGCTCCGTGCCCTGCTCCCCAAGCAGCAAAGGTGGGGACCCGGGCTGTTCCTTTCAGGGCCGCCAGGTCCCTGAACGATTGGGGGAACACCCGTTCCCTCTGCGAAGTGGGCAGTGTTTAGGCTGGGCCTGGCGGGGAGAGTCGTCTGAGTCACTGGGGACGGAAGTAAACCCTGCTGCTGGGCTGGGGCTGGGAGGACAGGCGTCTTGCAAAACCCTCAAGCTCGCGGTTAAACCCGTCTCCTGTCTGCTGGAGATTTCGAGCCACAAAACGGCCCTTAACCCAAGTGTCCCCGTCCCCACCCACACTCAGATGTAGCTTCTTTTAGGAGTGGCAGATGGCAATGTTCCTGTCGCCCTGAGATCCAGGGCAGGGGGGCAGTCGGATTTAGAGCTGTCTTGTTCCCAGTATTTCTCAGCTCTGTGCCCTCCTGCACAATTTGAATTCCACTTCCTTCCTCTGTCCTCCCCACACCTCCCCTCCCCTCCAAACGAAAACAAAAAACCCTTAGATCTCAGTCCCAGGATAGATCTGTTATTTTAAAAATTCTTTAAAAATAATTGTTATTTGATTGTGTTATTAAAGAAAAGCCAGAGCAGTTAGATCAGGGCTAATATTATACACGTCTTCATGAAAAAAAAAAAAAAAAACAAGTTTTCTCCACAGGTAACAGATAATAAGGATATGGATGAAGCGAAGTGTTGCCTGGGATTTAACTTCAGGTTGGGAAAACGACATAGAAGGAACACAGCAGTGGGAAATCAAGAGTCGGCAGTACATCTCTGCCCCTCTACCCCCCAGTGTTCTCATCTGGAGATGGCAAGCCTTGACCCAGAGATCTCTGAGTGTCTTCAAGAACCAATCGAAAAGTCTATGCTGCAGAGATGATCGCTGAAAGGGTTTGCAGTGCTGTAACTTTAAAAACTTTTCTGGGATTTCTCTCAGCCTGCTGAGGCAGTGGAGTGTGATCCCCAAAGGGGCAGCTTCAAATTAAAGGGTGGGAGCCTTGAAAGAGTGTGGGAAAGCCCAAGAGACACAAGGAGTAGGTGTCTGAAGTCTGGGAAGGGGCAGCAAACTGTGAGAAGGAGGCTCAGATATCTGGATCTATTTCACGGTTTGTCTCATTAAGTCTACACATTTGCTCATGCAGAGGTTTGATCTAATGATGTTGTGAGAGGATCAGGTAACACCGAAGGCCCATGTTTCAGATGACCATGCTGAGGCCTGGGCACTATTGCAGTGGGGAGAGAAGAGATGGGAGCAGCGTTGGGAAAACTGGGTGCTCGGCTGCTCTTCCCTTGGCTCCCTGGAGACTGGTGGGGTGTGGTCTGCTGTCCTTTCAGAATCTTCTCAGCTGTACCAAACCACTCAGCAGCAGGTAGATCCGGAGTTGCTTTGGGGCGCAAGTTTACAGGATGGGATTCCGAGGTGCACTGGATATGATACTTGACCTCCAGGAATTCTGAACTGTGTTCAAGAAATAGCCCTCTGCACATAGATATCCACCACATCCAAAGGTACAGCTGCTCGTTGATGAGGTCACAAACTTCCCATCACACAGACTCAAGTTCCAGCTCTGGTCTTTCTTACCTCTGTGTGCCTGCAGAGCTGTAGGGTATGGTTGGGCAGGATGTTCACTGTTCAAGGGTGTCAGGCCCCAGAAGTAAGCGGGATCTGAAATCCAGCCCCTACTCTGCTGTTTAAGCCTAGTGTCCTGGCACGAGAGCTGCTTCCACTTGGAAGAAGAGGTTTATATTTCTTAATAGAGCAGAGACATCAATCACTTGCTAAACTTGTATGCCCAGAGGATGCTTCTGCCTGAAGGGACATTTTTCTAATTTGCACGAAGGCATCCTGTGAGCTAGGGTATCAGGTCAGGGGTGGCCCTGTGAACTTTTATGATCCTCAGTTTCCTCATCTGGGAAGTGAAGAGAATAAAACACACTCCATGGGATTATGCAGCGATAAGTATAAACAAGGAATCCAGTGAAGTGCTCAGTACTAGGTAATAAATCCTCAATAAATAGCGCCCTTATTATCATCGTCATAATATCTATTTCAAAGATTTGCTCTGAGGATGAGATTTTTTTAAAAAATCATAAAACAGCTGCCCTGTGTTCAATTAATGTTAGCAGGGTTTTTTTGTTTGTTTGTTTCATCTTTTTTTCTCCCTAATGTTCAATAATTTCATGATAAACAGCGGAAACTGGATGAGATGGGAATTGTGGAGAGGCGGAGATTCTTTAAGTCAGGGCTCAGAGAACTTCATGGTAGAGGTAGAATTTAAATTGAGCATTGTATGCAATTTTTCCAAAGATGCTTGGAAAGTATGCATGAACTAAAGCGATGGGGATGAAACAGAACAATTGCTCTTAATTCCCACTATGTCTTTTTTGGGGGGGCTGTGCCACGTGGCATGCGAGATCTTTGTTCCCCGCCCGACCAGGGGGTCCCCTGAAGTGGAAGTGTGGAGTCCTAACCAGTGGATTGCCAGGAAAGTCCCACTATGCCTTAACCCATTAATTAAATAGCTGGAAAACTCTTGAAAGAAAAAATAAACAGTGGACAACTGGGAAGTTTCTTTGGAAATGGCAGTGGGTGGATACTCTTCAGCAAAGGAAACTTGTGTCCAGAGCCACGTTTTACGGGAGGCCTGATAACTGCTCCCTCAGGAAAGTACCCGAAATCTAGGAGGGCTAGCTCTGGAGTCACAGCTGCACTGAATAGAGAGTATCTCTACATTTGGTGACATTTTGGCTAGTGGCTAGAGCCCACCAGCAATGAATGGATTTATCACTATCGGTTGATACCCCATCAGACCCCCTTCTGTCAACAAGCCTGGCTGCTGCTAATTCCCTAGAAGAGTGAGAGGGATGTTCTTGTTTCTGTCCCTCATTCAAAGGCCCATTTAGTCAGCCTAAGGTTATAGAGAACAGAAGAACACAGTTTCTTTTTTCAGGTATTTTAAGGGTAGTGTAAGTCTTGCAGTTTTTCAAGTCATCAAATGCAATCGTGAAAATTCTTATTTCTCTTTTCCATTTTTTTTTTGCTCTGTGGGTCAGATCTGGAATCTAGTTCTGGCTCTGCCTCTACTTGTGTGACTGTGGTCTAGTCCCTTAATCCTCCTGAATCTCTTTTTCTTCATTGTTTAAATGATAAAACTTCCCTCATTATCCTTTCTAAGATAGACCTTTCCTTCTTGTTATTTTGTATAGCACTGTCATTTTTATTTCTTTGTGGAACTTATCAAAAGTTGTATCAAAACTTGTCTACTTCATGTATTTATTATTATTTTATTGTTTAAAACTGCCTCACCAGTCTAGCACTGTCTATATCTATCTTGTGCACTATTGTATCTTTTTTTTGTTAACATCTTTATTGGAGTATAATTGCTTTACAATGGTGTGTTAGTTTCTGCTGTATAACAAAATGAATCAGCTATATGTATACATATATCCCCATATCCCTTCCCTCTTGCATCTCCCTTCCACCCTCCCTATCCCACCCCTCTATGTGGTCACAAAGCACTGAGCTGATCTCCCTGTGCTATGCGGCTGCTTCCCACTAGCTGTCTATTTTACATTGTATCTTTAGTTCATAGGAGGTGCAAAAATATTTGTTTTGTAAATGAATCAGTCACATTAGTTAAGTATATGGAAATTTCTTTTTGAAAAGAGTAAATTGTTACACAAGTTTAAGTCATTCTTATAATCTTTATTTGCCACTTAGTATTTATTTTCACTCTCATTTTTGTTGCGAATTCACTCTTGGGTGAAAGCTAAAATCAGGAGAAAAAGCACCCTGAATCACTCATGTCACAAACTGTAAAAATCTATGACCATTTTTAACCCATGGCTATTTTGTGTGTTTTAAGGGTTGTTACTTCTGCCCTCAGGTACTCTTCCTCACTGTCAGCTACAGAGCCCTAATTCTACCCTGAAACAGTTTATTTATTTAAGGTCTTATATCTCGAGTGCAAAGAACAAAGGCTCATTCATATATTATCAAAATCATTAACACTTTTTTATTAAGATAAGGAGTACTGTCAAGAGTAAAGCCACAAGGAAGGATCAAAAATAACGGAATCACACAGACCCATCTAAACATATACATTTCCTTATGAACAAGCAATAAACACAGGCACAAGGCTATGTAATTCCATTTATAGTAAAGAATTATGTGTTTAAGGGAAACAGAGCCTGCAAAGATACAGTTTAACCATCACCAAACCTGTTTCATTGTTATACTAGGCCATCTGAAGCTAGGGATAAATCTCCTTTGGAAGAAGTTTAGAGAAGAGATTTCCTTTTTCTTTCATTTAAAAAACAAATTACAGTTAGATAGCTAAAAGGGTCGCAATTTAAGCTTTGAGTTCTGCCTTCGTAACTGAAGAAATAGTCTGCTTCCAAATTCAACCTTCTGCTTCTTGGAAAACAGATAACTGTTTGCAATTTAAAATTCGTAGCATTTCCATTTTCAAGATTAACAACAACAATAAAATCTAGGAGTCTCACCTCAGACGCATCTCATTTCATGAAATGCAAATCACATACATTCAGGAACTATCAGATGTTTGTAAATAGCAATAACAACAAGAAACTACAATAGTATTTTCAGTTTATTACATTCTTACAATATTTCAGACACGAAGGTAGGTATTTACAGCCATATGTGTCTTTTAATCTTTCTTATAAGGTTATTCTTGAAGATTGAATCAGATGTTAACCTATAAACTGCTATTATTTAAACTGCTAGCTGTTTACCAAATCCATTCTCTCCTTCATTAACAGGGCCGTAGCTGTAGTTCTTTTGCCTTTCTTAAAAATCTTTTGGATTCTGTACTTACTCTTTTTCTCTGCTTCCTGATGAAGGCAATGATGCTGGTTACAATAAACACGGACACCTTGTCTTAAAGATGGTATTGAAGCTGTCCTCCTTAGTTTCTAAGTCACTGCAAGTAAGAGAGCCTTGGACTCTTCTGTGAGTGAGAAATAACGTTCTATCTTGTTTGAACCACTGAACTTTAAGGACTCTTTTAAAAAATAGCAGTTATCATTATCTTAACTAATATGAATGTTAAAGGAAAGTTCCTGGAACATAGAAACAATGTTCTATGAATAATTGCTAGTTTTTATTATTTTTATTACTAGCAGTAATTGTCCTCACAGCAACTCTGTTTTTAGATGAGAATTATGGTAGAAGATACAATGAATACTGGAAAGCTATGTGCTGTCTGGGTTAGCAATCAATTTCTAGTGAATGAAAGAAGAAGCCTCAGTGGAGGAGGTGACCATTCTCCTAGTTGTTATTTTAATTCCTGATTTGAAATTTGTCTTATTTTCAATAATGATATTTCTCTCTGTTCTGTAAACTTTTATGATAATGGAAAGCTGAAAATAGCAAATGCCCTTAAATGTAGAGGGATTCATAATAAACCGTGTACGAAAAGGGAATCTGTTCCATCACCCAACTCTTCCTGCAGATGAAGAGTCCCGTAAATCATAATTCTAAGGGGATGGGAGAGAAGACACTAGCTTGTACTTCTTCTAAATCCTGTGGCAAGTAGTGGTTATTTGTAAAGCACAGGATTTCTAGGGAACCATCCCAGAAAAAGATGTGGTAGCCCTGATTTTTGTGTGTATGAGTTGTGGCCAGGATCTGGAAGATGGGTTTTATATTCCATTTTTTTAATTGTAGGTTGCTCTATCTATACTTCAATGATGCATATTCTCAGATCCTATCAACTTTCCTCATTATTCCACCCCAAAATGATCTAGGCTAAAACTGCTTAGGCGCAGAAAAGGGGGGAAATAATTGATTGGAAACCCTCCAAGAGGAAGAATTGGGTCATGACCTTTGAGAGCTTGGTTCCCTTTGTCTGTTTTCCCTTTTCCCTACAATGGCACCACCTTGCAAGGTTCCAACAAACCCTATACGTACAGGAAAATCTGCATCTCATTTCTGCTGAAATATGTTTTCAATTTAGGATTTGAGTTTCCAGATTGACTTGTGAACATCTAAAGGACTCAATGTCATTGTGACATAATGTTCCCCAAAGGCCAGTAGGCCGTCAGCAGAGAAATGGGCAGTGATTAGCTAGCTGTCAGTGGTCAAAGGTGCTGATGTGACTATGGAAACCAACGTGGGAAAACTGAGAAGAAAAGAGAGAAAAATCGATGGTGTGGTGGGGGAGGGGAAATGGTATGAGGGAAGCTTTATAAGTTAAAGGGATTGTTAGAAGATGAAATATGAAGAGGGACAAGATGGCAAAAGATGGAAATTTTACAGATAATTTGGAACAAGTTTAAAAGACCACTTTAAATAGAAAAAGATCTTAGGAAATACATTTTCAAACCAAGGGGTAAGAACCAGAAAATAAAGGGTACAGTAATCTACATTTGAAGAAAGTAGACTCACAGACAGTCCAGGGACTAATCATGATGGGATGATTTAAAAAATCATGATAATAATAATTTTTAAAAAGCAGTAATTCCAAGGACTACTTCTGCCATCTGTAAAGATGTGTTTACATCCCAATCATTTGGTCCTCATTTTACTGAGATCTTCTCATTGAATCATTTGTGGGAATATTAATATCCCTGCTTTACAGGAGAAAACATAAAAATCAACAGGTTTTAAAACTTGTTGGAATTTTCCTCTTCTTCCCCTCTACTCTCTATTCCCTAAAACAAAGTTTTGATCAAATTGTATTTAACTGTGTTTGTTTGAGAGGTGAAAAGTCATCACAAAAATATACCACTGGGCATACGGAGGACGGAAGAGGGAACTATTCTGTTATATTTGTTTTGTTAATGATGACTTAATGGGATTTAATTTATCAATTTATATATGAATCTCCCCTCTCCCACCCCAAACCAGCCCTGGGAGCCACTTCATTCCTCCTCATTGGCCCCTCTCTGACCCCTCATGTAGCTACCCATAAAGCAGGCATTCCCCTTATGTCTAAGGAGATGCTCTGATTGATTTTGCTTGATTCACTGTACTTAAGGGACAACTGCATCCAAAATTCCATCCCTTACATAACTGAGAATCATGAAAGGAAAAGTTCATTTTTGTGCTATTTATGGGAAATTGGCCTGGAGGGAAGAAAACTTCTTTCCAATATTTGGCTTGAGGCCTTTCTGTGAGAAAAGAAGTGTCGTTTGCTCAGCAAAGGTTTTTGTTCACTATTTTGAGTATTCTGGACCACATGTATATACAATATATATTTGCCATTTAAAAGCCCCCTCAGGGCTTCCCTGGTGGCGCAGTTGAGAATCTTCCTGCCAATGCAGGGGACATGGGTTGGAGCCCTGGTCCGGGAAGATCCCACATGCCGCGGAGCAACAAAGCCTGTGTGCCACAACTACTGAGCCTGCGCTCTAGAGCCCATGAGCCACAACAAGAGAAGCCACCGCAATGAGAAGCCCACGCACCAAAACGAGGAGTAGCCCCTGCTCACCCACAACTAGAGAAAGCCCGCGCGCAGCAACGAAGCCTTTAGAGTCAAAGAAAGTAAGCTATACTGATGGATTAGTACTGTATTTGTGGAATTTGAATTCTCAGTCAGAACGAATTCTCACTTTTCTTCTGCCCCATCCTTTCTTTGTCAGTAACCTAGCACTTACCACGCTATAATAACTAGTTATTAATGTGGCCCACTACCAGACTATGAGTTTCTGGAAAGTTGGGATTATGTCTTTTTTATACTTTTAGGTCCTGCAGGACAAATCTGTATTATCGGATGCTTCATTCTTACAGGCTGCTTGTGAATTTGCCCAGTGCTTCATATTCTTTTCAGATATGATAGAAACCAATCTTTTGCCCAGGTTCGTAGCTAACTTGACTTTTTAAGACTTGCAGTGAATGAATTCTCCTAAAGTATTCTAAAGTCTTCCTCTTATTTTTTTTACATGAAGTATAGATGATTTCCTCTTTCTTCATAGAGCATGTTTCTAATTACAAATGACCAACACCTGCCCTAGGTTGGACAGGATAACACCTGTGTGAGATGCAGCTGCTATAACAGTGCTTCCATCTGCAACATATTACGTTTTGTTTATTAACAAATGATTTTTTTTTCCAAAGGAATTCATTCGAGTAAGAGAAAGAGTGACAGAAAAGCAAATACTTTTCTCACTATTGCTCAAAACTTTTCATTCAGGTTTCAGGTTTTCCTTCATCCTTTGGAAACAGAAGAAAAAGAACATGACAAACTCAACATCCAAACAAAATAAAATTGGTTGAGTCAATTCTCAGCTTGTTGCAGTTGGGATAGTTACTGTGGGGAGCTATAAATACCATCCAATTTCATATCGTACCGTTTGGAATCTTAGCTGAAGTAATTCTGTTGTCTGCACCAAATCTGCTTATTAAATCTGACTAGAAAAAAAAAATCCTCCCAGTGGACCAATGAATATATTTTATCTACCTTGCTTCCTTAGCTTTCTAAATTTTGGCTTGTATGTGTTTAAGTTTTGATTTGCCAAGACTTTCAAAAAATCTTTAAATTGGACGTTTTGACCAGAAAATGCAATAGAGACTCATAGTTTTTTCTAAACAAATTTTCTAACCACAAGGCTGTCCTGCAACGTGTCTGCTATGGAGAAATCTAAATTTTTTGTAGTGTCTTTCTTCTCATCTGGAAGCAATTGAATATTGAATGGTACAATTTTTTGTGCTTAGTCACATTATGCAAATTTTATATCACTAAGGAGCATTAGTATACGTTTTAAAAATATTATTTGTTTCAAAATATAATTGCAGTTCCTGCCTTTTAAGACCTTGAAGAAGAATGCTGGAACTTTGAGAATGGCTGCGTTCGGTGGATGTGAGGTGGTATTTAATTTACAATAACATAACGTTCGAAAGGTTCCCTTCATTTATTTTCTTTCCTTTCCCCTCCAGCATGCCTACTGAATTGAGAAAACTTTGTTTCTTCAAAGTTAATAAAAAAACCTACTCCTAAATTTGGCTCCGGTGCCTCTCTGGATGACCAAGTTTTGTTAATGGTCTGATAATCCGTTCTCTTCTGAGGAAGTTCTTCAGAGGTCAGAGGCTAATGGTATCAAACATCAGCCTGTCTGGTTTATTGTAAGGGTGTTTCGTTAAGATCAAGATCTCAGATAAGAGCAGAGTTGCTCTGGTTAGGAAAGGAAATGGTTTCTGATACAACACAGCAATTCCTAGAGGGAAGCGGAGAGCAGGAGATTCCCTGAATACAAGATAACTTGCAGTTTGCTTTCCTCCAAAACCCTTAGATAGTCAAAATACCATCATTAAATACTGGAAGAACCCAACCTTGATTTATGGATGAAAATAAAACTCACCTTCAGATCTACACTATTATGATGAGCAGCAAATCAGGTGAGAAGAAACTGTGAAGCAGAACAAATGGGTTCGCAGTTCCTCGAGTTTAAACCCATCCTCCCTGGATTTGGAGGTCAAAGCTCACCACTCAAGGGGACACATCATATTTTATTTAAGCACTTTTCTTCTAAGGAGTTGAAAGCACCTGGCAGACATGAACTCTTTTGTGCAGTGAAAGATAACACAGATATTACCAAGTAAAGAGCTACACTTGAAGATGAGAGTAACTTGGTCCATCCAGTTTAATAATACTGACATTATCTCCACATTACTTGGTTTCTTATGTACACTTTCAAGGTGATATATCACTTTAGCCAGTTCCCTGATTTACAGGAAGATGGCTCTACCTACTTGGAGGCTTTTTTTTCACAAAAGACCAGAGTTTTGTCAGTGTCATTACAAAGTCCCTGTGCACGAGATTGTGTGCTCTGTTAATATTTATTCCCATTTTTTTCTAAATTTTTACTTTCACTGATCAAGGACTATCTTAAAAATATCCAATTATCAACTGAGGAGAAAATGTTCAGAAGAACAGGGAGAATTAAAATATGACTGGGAAGTATGGGAGAGTGTTTATGGTGGCACGGTAGTTCAACCTCTTCATTTTACTGATAAGGAAAACCCAGAGAATACCAAGTTTTTTATTTCCAGAAGGAGAAAAAGAGAAAGAAAGATGCTTGTGTTTATGGTGAAACTTTCCTTTGAAATTCTAACCTTAGAGGAAGTCCCAGTTAGAGCAGCGGCTAGCCTAAGAATACCTGCTGTTCAGGATCTGCCTCTGGAAAGTCAGCATCGTTCTGAGTAACTACATCAGGGTTTGGGTTCTTCCTCGGAAAAGGGAAAATAGTACATTAAACCATGACCATGTCTCCTAGTTCTAAATGACTGGAGTCATCTGGTTTCCTGCCTTGGATACTATGACTATATCTTGTTCTGAATTAATTATGTCTTCAAAGCCCATGGCTTACATGGAGCTGGTGAACGACGTCTGGCTTGCTTTTTCGCAGATCAACTCAGCTTTACACTGACCGTGTTTCTAAGCTTCCAGGTGCTCTCTGGTCCACAGCAGAGGAAAGACAGAAAGTATTTTTTGTTCCAGATAGCAGGGCATCCATCCATTACCCAGCTCTACTGGTTTCTGGGGTCCCAAGTGAAGATCACAAACTTCTTCTGCATCCAGCCATCCTTTCAAAAACTGCCTGAGTCCATTTCTTCCATGAAGCCCTAGCTGATCTCCTTAAGCTTCTTCTTACTGGTTACAGCTCTAACTGCATTGTTTATCTGACAGTGGTTCTTACATTGCTTATTTCTTGCATGTGTCTTTTGTACCTATCTTACTTCCTCAGTGACTCTGTGAAGCCTGTTAAGAAAGGGACTCTGTCTTTTATAACACTGTCAATGTCTACTGTGCTGCTGGACCTAAAAGTAGATGCTTAACAGCATGCTTTAATGTTTTCTCTGCAGCAAAAGTTGTAGTAGCAAGAAAAAACTTCTCCCTCATTTTTATCCTCTTATTCACCTCCTCCCCACCCACTGTGACAATGATTGCTTGAGTGTGACTAATGATAGAATAACTTTACATGGGTTCATTCATATATCTTGCATTTTCATTCTCATAATTACACTGTGAGATAAATGTTATTATGCCCAATTTTCCAATGAGAAAATGGAGGCTCAAAGAAGCTAAATAACCTCCCTGGGGTCACATAGGCAGGAAGTGGCAGAGTAGACATTCAAGACAGGATGTAGTGCTCTCTCCTGAGGATGTTTTTCTTATTCCTCGATGTCTCATTATCTTCCTTGAGACAATGTGACAGAGTTGCATTATACAAGGTGTTCCGCACTTACATTAAAAATGTAGAGATAAATAACAAGTTTCTACTGCATAGCACAGGGAACTATAGTCAACATCCTGTAATAAGCCATAATGGAAAAGAATACGAAAAATAATATATATGTATATTTTTAAATGAATCACTTTGCTGTACACCAGAAGCTAACACAACATTGTAAACCAGTATGCTTCAATTTTAAAAAATGCTGAGATAAAGCCCAGGTCTACACTGGACACAATTATAAAGTAGATGTCATTTATCTTGGCTACTACAGTTTTACTTTCAGGAAATGTTTCCCCTTAGTGAGTCCTCTTCTCTGAAAATACTCAGGATTTTTTATTGTCCTGACACATTACCTTCCTCCCCTGTTCCTCTTATCTTGCTTACTCAGAACCCTCCAACTCACTGGCATTGAAGTGTAAATTACTGCTAAAGTGTATTTCTTCTATAGTTATTTGCATTTCTCACGTAGAAAAGGTAAAGCAAAAGAGACGATTTTTGACTGGTAGTTCAGTTCCATACCAGAGAATGTGGGAATGGTCCAAAAGCACTCCCTGCCTGTTATTTTCCCTCAAAAAGAGCCACACGATAAAAATAAATATTGGGGAGGAGAACATTGTCTGTCTCCTAGGCAAGTTTCCAAAATCATATCCTGGATTTCTAGGTCTCTGGGTCATCCCATCACAGCAAAAGTCTGTGTGAAATATTGCAGAGTAATAAAATCTACGGGCTGAGAATAAATCAGGTTAGTGTCCCCAGATGGCTATAATCCAAGGTCCAGACCATCCCCTCAGAACAACTGGATAGTAACAGTGAAACAAACAGGTGCAGGACAGGTGCAGTGGGATTGAGACAGCCTCGCCTAGGGAGCTGTATGTAGGTGGTGTCAAAAAATGCAAAGAAAAATAATAGCTCATGCCGTGCCAATCTTTTGTATTTTTTTCCTATTAAACTATTTTACTTGGGACTAAAAGCAAAGTAAGTCTACTCACATTTTCGGATTGAGAATCGTAACCAAACTCCAGAAAATCCTTTCTTTCTGCTAGCTTTTTCCTTGGTTACTCAACTTAGATTATTTTTCCTCACTTACCATTTCCCCAAAATTCATCTGCTTTGTGTAATTTGATTGCCTTCAGAGCATCTAATCCACCCCTTGTACACTCTGTAGGTGCCATGAGATCAGGACAGTATTAATCCACTCCTTCTTTCAGGGGTGGGTCTTGGTTGACGTGACCTTAGTCATGTCCACTCCTCCTACCACAATGACTGGCTCGTAGATAATCTTGGAGCCCAGGCTTATTTTAGTTACTGTCTAAGTTTGGGATTTAAATTGGTCCAATCAGAGTGAAACCCTTGACTTTTGTTTGCCGATTGATAGCAGAAAATCTGCATCTTTTTCTGGACAACTTGCAAATGGAAGGGCTAAGATGGTTGTAGCCATTTTGCTATAATGAAAAGTGCCAACCAATCTGGAAACAAAATCTACTCCTATGTAAGGATAGCCAAAAAAAAAAAAAAGAAAGATAATTGCAGAACAGTGGAGCTAGAGCATTGATCAAACCATACCTGCAGCTGCTCTGCGGCATGTGGGATCTTCCCGGACCGGGGCACGAACCCTTGTCCCCTGCATCGGCAGGTGGACTTGCAACCGCTGTGCCACCAGGGAAGCCCCTATTTTTATCGTTTAAATCTATTTAATTCTTATTTTTCTGTTTCTTATTACAAAAATCATGCTATATGATAAGCCATATATTATAATATATTGATGCTTCCACCTCAGAGGCACATATGTATTTATTTTTTCTTTTGAGTATTTTAACTTTGAGATATGGCTTACATACAGTAAAACACACTCAAACATATTTTGAGTATACGTTTGGACAACAGGTATACACCCATGGAAATGACACTTCACTCCAAATTGAAATGGATTTAAAGAATGGCTGCAAATTCTTGGAGTCCTGAGATGGCCACGTGGATGTGTCTGAGCTAGCCTGCTGGAAGGTGAGAGGACGCCTGGAGGAGAAGCAAGGAGCTTCACCACCTCAGAGCCTGCCAACAAGCAGACATAAGTGAAAGGGCCTTCTAGATCATCCAGATCATATAAAAGTATGTATAAAAGATGTATAAGATCAGATGACAAAAACCACCCAGCTGACCAGCAAAATCATGGGCTAAATAAAGTGAACATTGCTTTAAGCTGCTAGGCTTTGCAGTGGTTTGTTACACAGTGAAAGCAAAGTGATAGAAAAATATAGAACATGTCCCTCACCTTGGAGAGTTCCCTCATGCCCCTTTTCTGTCAGGTCTTACCCGCCATAAGGTAGCTGCACTTCTGATTTCTATCACTATAGTTTATTTCTACTTAAACTTCATAAAAAAATTATACATGTTATATTTTACACATATATTTTATATCTTTTGTGTCTGGCTTCTCTTACTCAACATGAAGTTTTTGAATCTATGTTTTTGTGTGAGTGCTCCTTGCTGAGTATCATTGAATCATTGTGTGACTGGATAATTTATTCATTCTCCTTGATGAACTTTTGGGTTGTTTTTGCTCGTTCCAATTCTGTCTGTCTCCTAATCAAGCAATTCTTTTTTGCCTGCTTGGTTGAATGTAGCTACTAGAGGTAATTATTAGGCTCTCTTTCTTGATTTATGTTAGCAACTCACTAGCAACTGGTTTCTTTGTAGTGACATTACCCTTTAAACCAGAACTATAAAATTGTACAAATAGTAGGTGGTTTTATTATCTAACTCTTAGTCAGAACTTTAGTTGATTTCTCTTCCAACACCAGAATCTGAATAGTATGAAGATAATCCTGATGACAAAGTAAACTTAGAGGGAGAAGGGGCACTGAGCTTTTTCTCATGTGTTGTTTGATCTGTTACTGCTGAAAATCTCTATTTTACTGGGTGATCAGAGAGCTTTGTAATTCAAACCTGCATTGCTGTGTTATGCTAAAGAAATAATTATTTTATTTTCATTGTGACCACATATTATTAATTTATAAAATAAATATGGTTAAGATTCTTTACTACCTCTGAAAAATGCATTATTGTAGAGAGAACTTCTTATATATAAAAAGCTTAGCCTGACGCCTAGCACTTGGTGAGTATCTGATGCATATAGTTTGCTTTCTTCCTCCCTCTGTGTAACTGCAAAGACATCATTAAAGGTCAGTGGACATGCTACATGTCATATATGTGACAGGAATAAAAATACTTCTCACTATGTTCAAGTTGAAGAAATAATGCCAGTTCTTGCACACAACAGTAATTGACAAAAAAGTTGGTCAATTCTGCAACAGCTGGATGAATAGAGCTTATTCACAGCAAAACAAAAAGCTTGAATCTACAACCCACAAGCAATTTTAGGGAGTTCTGAGGTCTCACTCACTTTCTTTGTCTATGAACTACAGTTCTAAGGAACATATTTGAATGGCAATTTGGAGAGAGATCCTACATGAAACAGCAAGAAAACAAGAATACACTGGTGATCAAGATTTCTTGGGGAATAATAATTCCTATTTACACTGAGTTTTAGGGATATTTTACTCGGTCACTTTTTGAGAGAGTAAGACATTTCTACTCTGTACCTCCACAAATTCTTCATTGCTAGAAAAGGAAATTCTCTTTCTTTTTTAAAAAAAACTTTTCCTCAACCTAGGGAATGAACGTTATCTCTCCATTGCTGAAAATAAGAGATTTCAGGGTATATTGGAATGGATTGTAAATGTGTATAAATACAAAAGTGATTTGGTGGTTGACTAATGATGTCCCCAGGTATCAGGGTCTAGTAGTACCCCTGTCATGTATTTTCCTTTTAGATGTGCCTGAAGAATTGCCTCAAGACCTGTTTAATCCCAATCTGATAGCATGGAAACTAGGAAGACTCACTTGGGACCAGTGTCTCAGGCCTTTGAATTCAATGGAGAAAACCCTGACTGTTTTTTGTTGTTGTTGTATAGCCTTGGACAACATAACAAATGAGGATAAGAAAAGAAAAGTGAAGAAAGGTATAGAAAACAAACTGTCTCTTTGATTGGCTGCACTATGCCACCATTGAAACACAAATAAGATGAATGCCCAAAGGTTAAGTTGAATATTAAGAAAGTTTTCAGGATGAACCTTTATCTTGAACAGCTGCTTCTTATATCTTTGCTATTAAGGCCTAAATGATTTTTTTATATGGCCGCAAATTTTCTTCCTTCTATACAATCAAATATGTTTAAGTGTATTTTTGTCATAGAAGAATGATCTGAGAAAATATGGTATCTTCTTTCAAATTAATATGAGCTTGCAATACACTTTAAAAAAGAGCAGACATGTTCTTAATTAATATTCCCTTAATAAAACTGCTAGATTAAATGATATTATCCATTTCCTCTATTAATCATGCTGGCTGAAGCCCACAGTTACCGAACGCTCATGACTAGCAGGCTTTTCTCTAGAGTGTCTACACACCTTTATTCTCATCAAATGAGTTGAATACTTGCCAAGTGTCAAACATGGTGATTCCCAAACCAGTTACATCAGTAACACTTTACAGTCATTATGTAATTTAACTAAATATCAAACCAATTAAATATGAGAATGAAAGAAGATAATTATTTCTAAGAAAAATAAGCTCTGTGCCTTAAAAACAGGAATGCTCTACACCATTAAAAATATAGAATATAGATGGACAACTGTAAAAAAAAAAAAAAAAGTGGAGGAAGAAATATCACTTTTGTAAAGTCTCTGTACTCAGGTTGCTTTGCAAGGGTCTTTCACAAATTCTGCTCCAACCTGAAGAAAGCAAATGTGGGAATCTCACAGATTCATTGTGGGTGTGGTTTTCATGAGAAAAATGATGCAGATTTCAAGTTAGTGAACCTGTACTCAAAGAAATGTCTTGGCTTTACATCAACAGTTTGGTTGATAAATGTGTATTTTCAAAGTTTTAAATTAGGTTAAATATTTATGTATTCCTCTTATTGTTTTTCTCTTTAACTGATTTTTTTTTTTTTTTTTTTTTTTTCGCGGTACGCGGACCTCTCACTGCTGTGGCCTCTCCAGTTGCGGAGCACAGGCTCCGGACGCGCAGGCTCAGCGGCCATGGCTCACGGGCCCAGCCGCTCCGCGGCATGTGGGATCTTTCCGGACCGGGGCACAGACCTGTGTCCCCTGCATCGGCAGGCGGACTCTCAACCACTGCACCACCAGGGAAGCCCCTTTAACTGACTTTTTGATTGATTTTCCTTCTTTCAGATGTAAGCTGGAATTGTCTCTGCTCAGAAATTCAGTTTAAATTTTCTTGAGTGTTACCTCTGTAATTTATGGAAACTCAAAGGAGTTCATTCTGTTTCTTATAATTAATACCTTTTTTTTTTTTTTGGCAGCCTCTGAATAAGACCCTGAATCCACTTGCAGTTCTAGTGTGATGACCACTTTTCATTCATTTTCCTGGAGAAGCTAAGGGGGCTAAATAAAATATGGATGCAAAGGGACTTCCCTGGTGGTCCAGTGGTTAAGACTTCGTGCCTCCACTGCAGGGGTTCAATCCCTGGTCGGGGAAGTAAGATCCTGTATGCTGCAAGGTGTGGCCAAAAATTTAAACAAAACAAACTATATATATATATATATATATATATATATATATATAGATGTAAAGACATTAGCACAATGCCTGGCACTCATTCAAAAGTAGGAGTTGCTGTTATTAATATTTCTATTACTTTGAATCATGACAGTGACTGTGCAAAATGGTATCTTTCCCATTTCATCTGTTAAAAATTGAGACTCAGAGAGGTTAAGTGATTTTTTTCCCCAGTTTGCACAAAAGTAAGTAGCAAGACCAGGGTTTTATCCTGAGTTATTTGCTTTTCCAAACCTGAGGTCACTGCAGTGTATCCATAATACATTGAAGTAAACCAAGGCTTCCTTGAACGCCACCAATCCAGGCCAGAAGGAAGAATGTGTTTCCAGTCTTCTTTCCAACACTAATAGAACAAGTGTTTTATGTTCCAGCCATAATTGGATTAGTTGCTATTTACTAGCCATCATGCCTCTACTGATGCTTCTTGTTTTTTTGCCTTTTGTTCAAGATCTCTCTCTGCTCACAACAATCCAGTTTTCATTTTGGAAATCCTATCTGTTCTTTGTGGATCCATGTAATTTATCTAAATCATCTTGTTAATAGAAACAAAAATTGTACAATTATTGATACAAAGAACAGCCATAGTACTACACAAAATTTATTGAATATTTCCTCTGTACTAGGCAATGTGCTAAATAGAATATATGATACATGGTGTGCCCCATGAGGTCAACACCCATATGAAGATCTTAAGGATTAGAAGTGTTGAGTAAAAAATCCCAAGGTGTACACAACTGTTAAGTAACTGATATGGTCTGAATATTTGTGTCCCTCCAAAATTCGTATGTTGAAAATGTAATACCCAAGGTGATAGTATTAAGAGGTAGCACCTTTGGGAGAAAATTTGGTCATGAGTGCAGGGCTCTCATGAATGGGATTCACGCCTTATTAAACAGACTCCAGAGCACTCGCTCCACTATGTGAGATACAATGAAAAGTCGGCAGTCTGTGACAGGGAAGACAGTTTTTCATGAGGACCTGGTCATGTTGGCACCCTGATCTTGGACTCTAGCCTCCAGAACCCTGAGAAATCAATTTCTGTTGTTTATAAGCCACTCATTCTGTGGAATTTTGTTATAGAAGTCAGAAAGGACAAAGACAGTAATATAATGGGATTTGAACCCAGGAACACTGACTTGGGAGGTTAGATTCTTACTCCATTCCATTTGGTGTGTGGATGTGTTCAATGGATTTGCTATTTGTTCATAGGAAGCCTGTGGCAATTTCTCTTTCTCTAGGATTAATAGAGCTATCAAGCTGAGGGTAAAGGTTTTACCTGGAGTTGAAGTCTTTCCATGAAGCAGAAGAAATGATTTTTGAGCCACTAGACTCACAGAGGTTTGCTTATGAAACTAAGATGTTTTCAGCATGAAAACAAAAATATGATGATAATAAAGTTGATATTCAATTTCGAGAGAAAATGCCCTAGAATAGAACATAGCCTAGACTTCAGGGACAGAAGAAAGTCAAAGGGAATTCAGAGTGAAATAAATCTCAATGGAATCCCCCTTCCTTTCTCCCACCCCACAAAAAAAGATTCTGCCATATACAGGTATACTTCTTAAGTACTCAAATCACAGAAAACTGCTTTTGGCATTTTTGCCTTTACAAGTTAGTATTTCCCTTTGGTCTATCCATTACTTATTTTAAAAATAATAGATTAGGGCTTCCCTGGTGGCGCAGTGGTTGAGAGTCCGCCTGCTGATGCAGGGGACGCGGGTTCGTGCCCCGGTCCGGGAAGATCCCACGTGCCGCGGAGCGGCTGGGCCCGTGAGCCGTGGCCGCTGAGCCTGCGCGTCCGGAGCCTGTGCTCCCCGACGGGAGAGGCCGCAACAGGGAGAGGCCCGCGTACCGCAAAAAAAAAAAAAAAAAAAAAAAAAATAGATTAAATACATGTAAAGACATCTTCTATAAATCAGTTTCAGACAAGTTCAAAAGACAGGAAAATGTGTAAATTACTGTATTAAGTAGAATTTGTTATTAAGTTATGTAAGAAGTGTTCTTCAGTTGTATAAAAGATCTTTGTGAAGTATTTCTGCTGTCTTTGTTTTCTACACTGCATGAGTAGACACTTAACCATGAAATAAAAATTCAGAGATTTGTTTAATAATGCCTAATAAAAATGTCTGCCAGTCATCCATTGAGATGGATGGATACTTAACAACTTGAAGTGTTAACATAATTTGGCAACCAATGTTTTATTTGCATAAAAATGAATTCTTTGTTACTGCTGCTAATTCTATTATTTCCCACTCAGCAGTCATAAGAATATGGTTATTGTTATTATCTTAATATTTTGGGTTAGATATTTAATAACAAGTTGATGGGGCCATTGTAGATATTAAACTTTGAATAACGAATGCATGCCAGACATGCTCAAGAATGCTATGGAAGTGTAGATTGCAAATATGATATCCTGAGTATGTAGTATAATGCCTGGAACATAGTAGATGCTCAATGATTATATCAAAATCAAAAGAATTGAGCAGAGAGAGTAACAATAAACTATATTTGAAAGAATCTATGGTAAGCTCTCATACAGAATATATTGTCAAATTATGTGATAAACCAAGATTGGTTTAGAATTTGCATGACTACATCTTATCTTTTTTAAGTACAAGTTTTAAGAAGTAAAATAGAATTACCATATGATCCAGCAATCCCACTACTGGGTATATACCCAGAGAAAGCCATAATTCAAAAAGACACATGCACCCCAATGTTCACAGCAGCACTATTTACAATAGCCAGGTCATGGAAGCAATCTAAATGCCCATCAACAGACGCAAGGATAAAGAAGATGTGGTACATATATACGATGGAATATTACTCAGCCATAAAAAGGAATGAAACTGGGTCATTTGTAGAGATGTGGATGAATCTAGAGACTGTCATACAGACTGAAGTAAGTCAGAAAGAGAAAAACAAGTATCATATATTAAGCATATATGTGGAACCTAGAAAAATGACATAGATGAACCGGTTTGCAGGGCAGAAATAGAGACACAGATGTAGAGAACAAATGTATGGACACCAAGAGGGGAAAGCGGCAGGGGGTGGTGGTGGTGTGATGAACTGGGCGATTGGGATTGACATGTATACACTGATGTGTATAAAATGGATGACTAATAAGAACCTGATGTATAAAAAAAAAATAAAATAAAATTCAAAAAAAAGAAAAGCAAGTGCAGAAAAGGATGAATAATATGACCCTGTTTTTGTAAAACTAACAACAATAAAAAATATTTTGTAAACTAACAACAATAAAAAATATTTTGTGTACATGTATATATGTGTATGTATAAGAAAAAGAAGAAATAGATAGCTGAAAAAAAAAAGAGGTGATGTCCAGTGGCAATATATTTAAACTGTCTTACATGGTACAAGGTAGTGTTTAATCGTGTTCAATATGAAAAGTGTCTTGTATCATACCGTATGAGTTTGAACCACCATGCTTTTACACTGTTACATTGTTCAAGTTAATTGAAACCCATTGGGAAATTGCTCTGTGCCTCACATTATCTTCACTATGAAATGAGGATTGTCATGGTACTTCTTCATAGAGTTGTGATGTTACAATGCCTGGCACATAGTCAACGAGGTATAGATGCTAATCTTTTAGATTTTATGCTATTTCTACCTTCCTGTTGATACCATTTCTACCTTTTGGTCATTATACTTTTGGAAAATTCAAGGTACACAATGGTTTTAAATTATATGAGGCTGCTTAGCTTTAAATAATAATAGAAGTTTAGCTGGATTTTTGTGTTTGGCATTTTTTTAAAATAAATTTTTCTGTCTTCATCTGGAGTTCTCATTTTTCTCTATTTCCCTCTCAGCACCAGTTATTTCTTTCTTCCTTTTGACACCCTGAATTTTTTAAAGGAACCAACCCTTCTTCAAAATCAGTCTGTATACTTCAGGTCAGGATCCATCCTGTCTTACCCCAAGATTTCTTTCCCTTTGGCCTCTGTATTTCTTCCATATCTATGCCTAGGGCCAACTAGAATTAGGAACAATCACTGAGAATTATTTGGGGGGGATGGGTGGAAGCAAAGTGTCTACTTACTCTTTCTGCTTTAACTGCAATTGAAAACAATGTAACTTCAGAGGTGCTGGAGATTGCCACCTGGAAGCAGAAAATGAAGATGGAAAGAAACTGGGTCCTGATCTCATGCTTGGACCCCTGGAGTCCCCATGACTGGGGTTCACAGGTAATTGAGTCATAAACCAGTAGATTCTCTTTGCTTAAATAAGTTTAATTAATTTTTCTGTCACTTGCAACCAAAAGAAAGTAAAATGATAATCTATTTCTTGTTTTACTAGTGTCTCTTCCTTCTCCTCCACAGTCCTCCAAACCCCCTATTAATTTACTATTATTAATCAGCTCTGGATTTAGGAATGAGATAATCTAGTTTGTTAATATTTTATCCTAATTTGAATCAATATGCTCTGAGAAGGCTTGAGAGAGTTTTGGTACATGTCTATTTAACTTCTTAGAAATGCTTTTTTAAAAAACTTTTTTCAGAATCTTGGCCATCCTTTGGATAGTTCATGCTGCTTGATAGTAACATATTGCGGTTGAACGTCTTTCAAGCCATAGAGCCTAGCATCAAATCTCAGACTTATCACTCATGAGAGTTATATATTTGAAAAAATTATAATATCTCTCGATATCAGTTTCTTATTTTACAAGAGTGAGGATAATGATACCTCACAGCACTTACAGCAAGGCATTACATTGATGACTGCATGTGAAATAAGCTACATCCTTTTAAATTAATGTCTAAGTTGATGAGATGCTTTCAGCTATTCAAATAATGGTTATTGATCCATGTATTCTGTTTACAGATTTTTTTTTCCCTCTGTAAACATTTACTTTAAGATATTTCATTTCCTCCTTTTACCTTATAGGAGAGAGGGTCAGAAAGAAAGGGGGAAAATAAATGTAAATAAATATTACTTTTTGTTGTTTAGTTTGATATCACACATGTCGAAAAAGGCTGAAGCCTTTAATTTCAATCAGCCTTAAGAGTTTGGATTTTTGGTAGCATAGTCCTTTGTTCTTATGTTCCTTCTATGTTTAAAACTTTATTTTCCTGCAAATACTATTTTCACAGAAGAGCATTTTACTAGACATTTAAATTTGCTAGAATGATAGTACCTGAGGTCACTCCTGGTTTCATATCCATTTAGACATACCTGCAATTTCAGAGGAGTTATATTATGTGTTTCTGTAGCATTCTAATAGTTTAAATGTGCCTTAAACACTTAAGCTTTTATTGTCAATCTTCCTGTTTCACAGTCTTTCCAATTCAATCCTGCCTTCCCCACAAGGAAGACAGCTAGGAAACCTACTCAGATTTCCTCTTTTCAACCTCCCTGCTGCCAGCTTTCCTACTCCCTTTCATCCCATAGGAAGCCAAGAGCCTGCTCAAATTTCCTTTGTGGAGTATGTATCCCACCTGGTTACTTCTTGTCCTATTCAGCAACAGGTGGTTATTTTTGTACTGTCAGCACTTTGGACTCCCTGGCTGTCAGATTTCATTCCCACTGGAAATGTAGACATTTGAGTTTGCTCCAGACGTCAGTGGGTATATTGCCAATTTCCATTTTCTGAAAATAATTTTCTTTTGATGGAGTAATCTTGTTCCTTAACGATTCCATTAAATAAAAAAGAAACGATTTTAGTTATACTTAAAGGCTGAATCAGTGATTGATCTGTTTGTTGCCTCTTTTCTGATTTCTTTCAAATGGTCTCCAAGCATGTAGATCATACAATGGAATCAGAATTCTGGCAACCCCATTTTTTCACCATGTTGCATCATGAATTTCAGTGTTCTTCTCTTTACCACTATATTTGGGTTGGAAAAAGCTAATGAATCAGAATTCCTAAGGATAGAACACAGGACTATATACTTAAAAAATATTCACCCTAGATAATAGTGAATGCTAGTCAGGCTTGGGACCCATTGGACAAAACGATATCATAACAATGAAAAATGAAAATATTTAATAGGTGTTTTTTCCCCCATAGGAAGAGACTAAGAAAGTAAAGCTTAAAAAATTTTTTTTTTCAAATAAGAAAAGCTAAGGGACAATATGATCGAAATGATAAATGGCCTCATCAATATCTCCCAGGTATGAATTTTTCCCAGCAGTCTCAGGAACATGAAAAAATTTTACACATTATGTTGTCTATAAAGACTTATCAAGTGCTTGCTTCGGCAGTGAATATACTCAAGTTGGAATGATACAGAGAAGATTAACATGGTCCCTGAGCAAGGATGACACGCACATTTGTGAAGCGTTCCATGTTAAAAAAGAAAAAGACTTAAACTAAATTTTCCTCTGAGCTCTCATGTTGTTGGTCTGCCTAGAAATTCAATCTCTGTTATTATAGGGGATTTCTCCTCATCTTTTCCTAAAGGGTTGTGCAAGACTCGTACGATCTGATTCAGAGCAGAATATTCCAGAAGGCTCCTTCTTTCTTGACCCATGTGCATCATCACTAATGGGCTCTTCATTGTAGTCCTCATGGTGACTTGGAGTCAGAAGGTACCTTGGCTCCCTCTATACTTTTGGACATTAGATTTTTGGCTTTGCCTGGAAGGCCAGTGCTTAGGGCAGACCAAATTCCTCTCTGAGATTATGTTGCCTTATCAAGCTCTAAGCCTCACCAAGAGACCAGGGCTTAGAGTGCTGCTGTTCACAGTTTGTTCTGCCATCTTCCGTTTCACAGTCTTGGGTAATCTCCCTGTCTTTTACTTTGATCATTTGTGCTTCTACCATCCATTTGATCTGTAATTCTTTGCCATACATATATTATCATCATGTGGCATGAATGCGGTATGAGTTCCATGTACAAATAAGATGAAAGCAGCTTTCATCAACCTTTTCATTGCTAAGGGTGAAGGAAACACAGGGCAGGGAGGTGTAATGTAACGAACATCAGCTTAAGAGCTATACACAAATACAATTAAAATTGGAAATGGCTGCTTAAAGGCAGGAGTATATCTGAGTATAATTCTCTCATTCCTAAAATAAGGACAGTAATACTTAACTGCTCTAGAGGTAATGTTGCTACAGAGGTAATATGCATAATACATCTGGCCCAGAACAATTTTTCTTTCATTATTAGATTATTGATAGTTGGCATGAGGTTGGGTAGACCATTATGAACAGGGAATGAATTTATATGAGTCTTCAGATCATAGCCTCAACCAAAAGAGCTCCATGCTTTTGAGTGTGTGAGTCTATTTCCACCTCTTCATAAGATATCTTTTCTTCCATTCTTTCATTCAACAAATGTTCACTACTTAAGATAAATCATATACTTTGCCATAGTCTATGATTTTAATAAGAAAGGCTAACACAGCTTGTCACAGAGTTCATATTGAGGTATGTGTGTAGTAGGGGAGGGCAGCCAATTAAAATGCAGTGTGTTAAGTGCTAAGATATATGTTGTAAAGGGAACTTTTACGCACGGGGCATCAGTGGTAGAGAGAAGTTATATCTAGGCATAGAGATCACCATCTTCTAAATACTTTGTTAATTAACTGATTATTTGTTGCTTTGCCTTCTTTCTTTTTTTTTTTTTTTTTTTTTTTTGGCCATGTGGCGCAGCATGTGGGATCTTAGTTCCCCAACCAGGTATCGAACCCGTGCCTCCTGCAGTGGAAGCAGTCTTAACCACTGGATGGACAGGGAAGTCCCGCTTTGCCTTCTTTCTAAAGGCAAAATCCTCCATAGTTACTTTGCTCTGTTAGTTATACTTTAGAACACAGAAAGTGCATTTGCCCTTGATTAATTTACGTCTAGTTGCATCAGGTTAAAAAAAAAGAGTTCTGACGTCCACACTGATAGTCTCGCCTATCTTTCTTTTCTTAACTCTCTTGTTAAAAAGCTTAAGGCAACGATATCCCTTTGTCTTTTTTTTCCTCCTTGTTTAAACTGGGAACATTTTCTTTAAACAAAAATCTTATTGGGATGTTAAACTTTAAAACAGAAAAAAAAAACCCAACCCACATGTGTTTTTGTTAGTCAAGAACTTCTCAAATTTTCTCCAACCCCTCCCCACTATTCTTTCCTAACCCTCCAGAAATCCCTCTACAGAACCTTAGTTTAGCTCAGATAACGTAAGACAGGTTGAGGAAGAGAGCAGGCTTTCTGAATCTGAATTATGGTGAAGAAGTGATTTAGCATTTGCCATACCTGAAATTCAGGAAGATAGTCAAGATGAGGTTTCAAATTGTTTCCAATGATACGAGTTTATCGATAAATGATGCGTTAGTGAGATCTGAACTGCGTTTATTCAGAACCGTTTCCTTGTATTTCAGTAATGTTTCTAGGCCATTCAGATTAAAAACTTGCTAGTGCCACTGGAAACAATAAAAAATATGTCATACAGAATATGAAGAAAGGACAAAGTGACATGGTCTTGCCAATCTTATTTTTGGGAAGAGCATGGAAATTTCATGTTTCTTCTTGGTGTTCTTCAAGATTCGAAGTCTTTCTCTTTTCATATGTAAGGATTTGAAAAGGTCGGTATTCAGTAAGACGGTTAAGATTTGGCCCTATTTTATGAAACTCTTGGAAGAAGGAGAGAGAGAGCAAGAAAGAAATTTTCCAAGTGGTTGTACAGATGAGATATTACTGTGTGGTGTACTTGCTTACAGCTGGTAGTAATCACTCCTCAACAGCATACGATTATTTCCCAGTATCAAATGTGAACATATGTGAGCCTTTCCCTTCAAGAGCAATTTTTATTCATGTTCTTGAATATAGGTTATCATTGTGATCCTAATGCACATTCATTAGAGTCTGTTTTTAATCAAATGAAAGGTCTTTACTGATGAATATTTCTTGTGGGTAAAAAAGCAAACCCACTGAAAAATGGATAACAGAAATTTCTTTGATAAATCATTTAGCTTTTCTTCTTCATTTTGAAAAACATGGCTTGGTAATGTATATCTTCAGAGGCTATTGTTTATTCACAAGTACCATAAATATTTTTTTACAGTCATGCAGAGTTAGCAGCTCAAGAAGGTAATTCTTTTGGAGAAGACCATCGTCCACCTTATATTAAAATAATCTTAATTAGCTCCAAGGTAAAAAGTATTTTGGTCTCACTTCCATTTATTTTCAGAAAATTTAAAAGCAATTCTGTAAGATATACTTCAATATGATGTCATCATAACTGTGGTAGACTGAAAAAAATGTTCCCCCAAAGACATATTCACTTCCTAATGCCTGTAATCTGTGAAGATTAATTTATATACTCATATGGCAAAAGATGTGATCAAGTTAAGGATCTTGAGAGAAGGCATTTAGCTTGGATTATGTCATAAACCTTAAATACCATCACAAGTGTTCTTATAAGAAAGAGATAGAGGGATATTAGGCAAAGTTACACAGAGAAGATGATATATAGATGAAGCAGAGAGCAGCCACACACCAAGGAATGCTGACAGGCACCAGAAGGTGAGAGAATGCAGGGAATGCATTCTCTTCTAGAGTCTCTGGAGGGAGTGCAGCTCTGACTAAACCATGATTTCAGGCTTCTGACCTCCAGAACTGTGAAAGAATAAGTTTCTTCTGTTTTAAAATGTCAAGTGTGTGCTAATTATTACAACAGCTACAGCAAACAAAAATAGTTATATTAAGAAAAGCAATAATAGAAGCTACCTAAGGTAAGTTTAAATTCCTATTTTATGTGAAATGCAAAATCAGCTGCTAGTCTGTATGAATTGTTGATTGGTTTATGTTTTTAGCGCTTTCTATAGGTTAAATTCATCCTTAATCCATTTTTCTCCCTAATCCCACATTGCATTTCTGTTGAAACATTTCTTCTGATTATGGCCCTACATGAGGTACAACTCTGATTTGCTTGGATATATTTGGGGCTGTGGTTAAAATTCAGGGTTGCTCTTCTTATTTGAATTATTGGATATTTTATTTCTCTTTCTATTGCCATTCAGTAAATGCATATTTAGGCCCTAGGAATGATCTTAGGCTTTGCAGGATTCATGATCAATAAGTTAGGCATATCCCTTGCCTTCATGGAGTTTATAGTGGAAGAGTAAATAAATAATAATAACAATAAACAATTGCAAAACAGTGAAAAAATATTTAACCACTGTACCTGAAAACTTTGTTATTTTGATCAAGTTTTATAATAGTAATTATTCTATAGAATTCTAAAATAATGGTTCAACACAAAAAAGGTATTGATTGGAATCCATACATACAGCGGTCTTATACAGTCATGCCTCGGTATCTTCGGGGCATTGGTTCCAGGACCCCTAAGGATACCAATTCCAGTGCTCTAACAGTAAAGGTACTAGTAATTGTAGTATACAAAGGCAAGCATGGCAACTCTACTCCCTCCTACCAAATTTATCAAGTCTTCCTGTGACACTCAGAGCAACACACCAAATCCTAAGGAATGCCTTAGAACTTAGAATTTACTTCTCACTTTAAGTTTCAAGTCCTGGTATCCTTTCTTTGTAACACTCTTCCTAATGCAGACTGTTTAGAAAGAACTTTAACTCATTCTTTCATTACTAGGTTGTCAACAAATTTGTGCTATGCATTCCTTATGTGAAGTGTTGGAAAGTAAAGCAAAATCAGGTGCAAAGCATGACAGAGGAAAGCTGGCGAAGATGGATATTAAAACAGACTCCTTTCTTTGTAAAGCATCTTATGAAGTCATATGAACCATAGGAAATTGCCAATATTTAATTATTTTTGACCTACAATAACTGTGATTTCATATCGTTCAACACAATCATCAGTAGAGATTTGGCAGCTCACTGGCGAATTTAGTTTGACTTAGCGTGTACTGTGCCAAACCTGGTAAATATATTCAGGCCAGTTTTCAGTTTGTTTCAATCATATTCAACAGAAATGAGTGGTTCTGTTTTTTCCCATAGGTCCGTATAAACTAAACTGGATTTTTGCAAACACCTTTTAGGAATATTCAAGTTCTATTAGGCTGCAGTTTTAGCAAAAGAAGATGTTCTTCTCACTTCAGTTTCTTAATACTCTAGACCAGGGATAGACAAACTTTTTTTTTTTTTTGGAAAGGGCCAGATAGCAAGTATTTTAGATTTACAGGTCATATGGTCTCTTTAGTAACTACTCAAATCTGCCCTTGTAGTGCAGAGAAGCCATAGATAACATGAAAGTGAATGAGCATGGCTGGGTTCCAAAAAAACTTTATTTATTCATAATGAAATTTAAATTGAAATATTTTGATATTTGATATTTTTGATAATTTTTATTTTGATAATTTTTCAATAGTTAAAAAATGTAAAATTCATTCTTAGTTCACGGGCCATATGAAAGCATGCAGAGGGTCATCATTAGCCCATGGGCTGTAGTTTGTTCATGCCTGCTCTGGAAGTACATTTGTCAAAATGTTTAGGAAACCGTGAGATTTTTTGGGGTCCATGACTCATTAGGCTCAATAGATGAGCCAAGAGAGTCCTTCCAAGTTCAAATTTCCTAGAATCCTATAACTTCAAATTTCTACTCAGGAGTGCTGCCACAAATGCCATTATTCTAATATTCAGCAGGTTCTGTTCTAAGAAAGGAGGTGCCTTTTATTCTCCAGCAGATATTCTCAGTAGTACTGTACACTAATTGGGAAAAAAAAGTCAGAGAGGAAACTAAACCAAGGGAAATTTCATTTCCTTTCTAGCACATAAAGACTAGGCAGTGTCAGATTTTTCTCCTGCATTCATCAACACCTCTACCAGATGAAGGTAGTGCTTTGAGGGTCAAATAGAACAGAGCCCTAGGCATCCCCATTGAGATCCATGGACTTCCTCATGAGCTAGTTTCCTCATTTTGGAAGTCTGCAGTGAGATTAACTTGCTTCTTTCTTTTGCTCTGTCCTTTTAACTGTTAATATCTACTGAACAATCTTTCATTTTGCCAGCTATAATCACAAACAGCCACAAGGTTGGACAGTTTATGCCCCTAACTTACAAAGGGTTCATTCACTGATTGATTTCATGTCTGAAGAAAAAAGATTACCTATGAGGTGTAAGTAAGTGGGTGTGAGCAATCCCTGTTCTTCGGGAAAATGAACACTTCATTCTGAGCTGGAGATTGGCCAACTGGACAGCGATTTGAGAACATTTTTTCATCCTCTCCTTCTTTAGCTGACTGCTCTTTCCACACTAGATAACTGAAGCTTTTACTTTCATCCCTGCCTGAAAATCAAGCCATTTGCAAATCTATGTCACTTTCCAGAGCTGGTTGGAGAGAGAAGGCAGTAGTGTCATTTTATCCTACCTCAAACAGAATAAGGTGATTTCGGTAGAGTAGACAAAGAACTCTAAGTCACACTTGGGACTTTTCTCTTTAAGGTGAAAAATAAAATCTGGGCATGAATTATTGGTTTGAGAATTGTGAGTGGTCACTGTTACATGCGGAGTGATTTTCTTTGTGCCATGGTGGTTGTTGGAGCTTTCTACATAATATGGAATCCGGTTTAATTCAAAACTTCATCACTTCTTTACCTCCCTGTGCCTCAGTTTCCTCATCTGTACAATGGGGTAATAACAGCAGGCTGTTCTGAGAACAGAAGAGCTGATTCTTATTCTTTTCATGGTTTGCCTCATTTAATTATTATTGACCCCAATATCAATACCTCTACTACCTGAATTCTACTCACTGAGTACATTGTGTTGGGAATGTTAGACCTTGGAAAATCCAGCTTTTGCTTAACTCTTGTGGCTCTTCCTCTCAAATCCTATAATCTAGTCATAGAGATGACTTTGATCCCGAAAGACTATGTTCTCCCTGTTTCTGTGACTTTATACATATATTATTCCCATCAGCTTAGAAACACACTTTCCTTTCTCTGACTTGCCTAAAAACTAATTTCTAGATGCTTAGAGAGTTTCCCTTTGAGAAAGACATTCCAACCTTTGCCCTTTGTTTCCCATCCTAAGCCATAAAAGTTTCTATGCTGCATGCTGAGTTTTTTTTTTAAGCACTTGATTTTATTTATTTATTTATTATTATTTTTTGGCCATGCCATGAGGCTTGTGGGATCTTAGTTCCCGGACCAGGGATCAAACCCTGGCCCCCAGCAGTGGAAGCTCGGAGCCCTAACCACTGGACCACCAGGGAATTTCCCTGCATGCTGTTTTACTCAAGCACTTACGTTGTATTATCTACGTATCTGATCCCCAGGTTTCTATACTGTCACCTCTTCATAAAAATAGGGCTGTTTTTACTTTGCTTTAATACCTTAGCTTAACATTAAGTCAGAAGTAAGAAGTGAATGTTATTACAATTATTGACGTATAAAAAATAGTTTAATATGATAGTTAAGATTAGAATTGTAGAGAAACGCTTGGGGAGGTTTTCTCTTTTCATTCTTTGTCTTGTACACTTCATTGAGGACAAAAAAAAATACTACAGCCAAGAGATCGGCAATAAACCATGTCCTGGCTGTACAATCTGTCCTGGATTTCTCTATTCTCTTAGATTCTAGCTTCACTACATTGGTCATGTTTTTTCTCCTATTATTGCATTCAATTATGTCACAAGCCCAAGTATGTCATGAGAAACTCAGTAAGAGCCGAGGCAAATGCAGGTATAAAATAGCTTCTTCTTGGAATGTCTTGTTCATTTTAGCAGGAAACAACCAAGAGGCAGCAAGAGTAACAAATTAGGTGATATGAATATAAAATTAAATCAGCAAACACATACTTGTTCCTATAACACAGAAAAGTCAAATTTGCAAGCTGTGTGACTTGCATAATGACAGGAATACTGATGTAGTATAACAGAGAGTACATTGGACCAGGAGTGAGGAAACTAGGTTTTCACCCGGACATTGCCACTTGCCAGCTGTTTCAATTGGGCAATGTCATCCTTTCACTCCTAGTTTTCTCTTTTGTACAACAGAGTTGGTTATATTAAGATCTGGTGGGCTTTTTATTTCACTGTCAGAATGTCCAGCTAAAGAGGTCTGGGTCTACTCTTTGATAAAAACCCTTACTCCTAACTAGTGTTTTCTCAAGCTTAACCCTTTGTTCTTACCTTGCATCTGTGGGGAACTCATTCTGCTTGGGAAGTTGTGGAGTAGTAAATTGGGGAGAAAGAATTTCAGTAAACAGGATTGCTTCTAGTTTTTAAAAGCCCATAGAGAAAGTCCTAGACGCTGGGCAAGCATTCTCTAGGATATTCTCTGGATTTTTAATTTGGATACTTTCCATTCCTTTAATCAAGCAACTGCAGGATGGGATCTATAGTAATTACTCCTCAAAAGAAAAGTCTCCTAGGCTTTCTTTCCGGCTCCAAAAACTAGTGTATTGAAGATTAGCCTGCTCTGCTTCTGCAGCTGGGAAATTGCTATAAAGCAGTTGTCCAAATCCTAGACTATCTATACAATCACAAGCCACTGGTGAGATTCAGATCCAGAAAATGGGCTCAGGTGAGTTTAACTGACAAAAATGTTTCCCATCTTCTGATGGAAATTCTCTTGTCCTTGCTGTACACAGTGTTCCTTATTCCCCACCCCTTAATCCTGGGCCCTAGAAGCCTAGATATGATGAAAAAAGTATTCATCAATTAAAAGAGATGACTGGTATTTGTGTGTCTATTCAACTGAAGGCATATCTGAGAACCAGCCTTATTCCTTCTCTTAATTAGGGGCTGCTGCTTCTTGCCTTTTCCTGCATTTACACTCTCTATCTCCTTCCAGGGACCGCTGTGCTCATATGTCTATCTCCCCCATAAGTGACCATTACATCTCCACCCCACCCCGTGAAATATCCATTACGTTCCCAGTTCTGAACTTTACCCTGTCTATGCTCTGCTATGTATTCCGTAATCCAGTTGAGTTTAAATTGTCAGTAGTAGGTAAGAGTATAAGGCATCACATTTCCTACAAATCAACCATGTTTTCATGAGAATAAATCATGACTATAATAGGTGGGTTAATAGTTGCTAACATCAAACAGTCAAACTGGCAGGTCTACATTCCACCTTCAATATACTTGGCCCTGCCTTTGTGTTCTGCCTAGTGACCAGAGGCCTTCATTATTTCAGAGCTGTGGGCTACCATCTACCATTGCAGACATATATTTTCCATGCCAGGGAAGGGATTTTTGCTGAAGAAAGGATATCACGTAAAATCACTCATATTGATAATAAACTAGCCAAAGACAAAATCTTGAATCCTCCTTCCATCTCATCCTTGCTTTCCTCTCTGTCCTCACACCTCCATTTCTGCAAGTGACTGGCACTGCGTTTTATGAAAACATTTCTTCAACTGACTGTGTTGAGAAAGGGATGAAGGTTTATTCCAGTCTGGCTCCCGATATTGTCAAGAAGTAAATTGTCCCTAAGCACCCTCACTTCTCTGCTCTGTTGGTGATCATCAAGATTATTGAAAATGTCAGCTGAGAGCATTCTCATGCAAATGGATAGAATCTGAGCAGTAAACAAAAATAAAATTTCTTGCATTTGGAGGACTCAAACTTATTTTGAAACCTTCAAGATGAATTCCTTTGAAAACAATTTTTCTTTTAAAAATACTTAATATGCTCTGTTCACCCTATATGGTATCAAACTTCGTATTACTCCTCTAGGAAAAAAAAGATACAATTTTGAGCTTCTGTGTTTTCTTAAGAGATTCAAAATTACCAGACAGATAGTAAAGGAACTGACTCAAATATATTTGTCAGAAGACAGAGCCTTTGTAACCTGTCTCCCCCAGGTGCAGTTTTGAAACCACCTAATGCTAATGAATGGGAGGGCTGCCTCACCTCTGGATGAGACACTGTCATGGTGACATCTGGATTGGATTAACTCTTCTGGGCCAGTAGTCACTCTCCGACTGAAGCAGAAGCAGGGACATGGTCAGACTGTAAGACTGTAAACACTTAGCACAGGAGCAAAGTCCAGAGTCCCTAGCCACCTTTTGAGAATTCACTGTCAAGTCATAATGAGATGGATTGGGGAGAGTGGGGAAGTGTAGGTTTCCTTACTCTAATTCTAGAGTTGTGCCCTTTTCCTCTTGCTGGCTAACTCCTGCAGAAAGGGGAAAAAATGTGTAACAGCAAGGGGACCACACCCTGACAGTTTATTTCACCAAAACTTCATAGCCAACTTGGGACTGGTGAAAAATAAGATTCCAAGTCAAGTTACATTCTGGGTCGATTTGTGGCAGTTTGTCCTCATGTGGAAAATCAATAACAGGGATGCAAGAAGCATCATGTCTGATGTTTTTGATTTTTAAGATGACACATACAAAATAAACCAACATTTTGGTCAGGATGACCTTTGTCAGGGTCAGATAGTTTTGTTTCCCAGGGGAGGTTTAAATAACACATTCAGAATGAGACCTTTTGCCTTGGCAACAGATTGTCAGGATTGCCCCAGGCTTTGAAAAAATACATGTTTCTCTGTCAGTCTACCTTATTTTCCTTAACATATTGATGCAACTAGGTAATTTCAGTGTGGGCTCCAGATTTAGCACATTATGATGTGTTTAAGCAGTACATATATGGTTAAATTCTTCACGCTAATAATCTAAGAGATCTCATTTATACACTCTCTCCTTGGTCTGCTTTGAATAAAAATTATAACTAAATTAATATTTGTTTATTGTAAGTTTTAAAGTCTTGAACTGTCCATTAAAAAAGTTAAGATTTGGGGGCTTCCCTGGTGGCGCAGTGGTTGAGAGTCCGCCTGCCGGTGCAGGGGACATGGGTTCGTGCCCCGGTCCGGGAGGATCCCACATGCCGCGGAGCAGCTGAGCCCGTGAGCGATGGCCGCTGAGCCTGTGCGTCCGGAGCCTGTGCTCCGCAACCCGAGAGGCCACGACAGTGAGAGGCCCGCGTACCGCAAAAAAAAAAAAAAAAAAAAAAAAATTAAGATTTGGGAAATCGGGTTCAGATATCATAGAGCCTATTTTCTAATATTCAAGATTCATAGAACCACGTTGCTTGTAATCTAGGTAACAATATCACTTTTTTTCAATTTCTGAAATGGGCAAAATACTAGAGAACAGGAAAAAATCCATTTCCTAATGACCAATCACAACCTTTAAAATAGTTAAGAAGGAACAAATTTATAAGATTTTTAATAATAGATCAACTTCAATTATATGAAATAAAAGAGCAGTGTTTGAAATATTAGGACTATCGAGATCTAAATTTTCATGATTGTCATCAATGAGTTACTAGCCAGATGCCTCCTGAGGACAATTCACAGTGCTTGATATGAGGAATTTAAAGTATATGGTTTTTTTGTTTTTTAAATTTTTATTTATTTATTCATTTTTTATTTTTGGTTGTGTTGGGTCTTCGTTTCTGTGCAAGGGCTTTCTCTACTTGCGGCGAGCGGGGGCCACTCTTCATCGCAGTGCACGGGCCTCTCACTGTTGCGGCCTCTCGTTGCTGAGCACAGGCTCCAGACGCGCAGGCTCAGTAGTTGTGGCTCACGGGCCGAGTCGCCCCGCGGCATGTGGGATCTTCCCGGACCAGGGCTTGAACCCGTGTCCCCTGCATTGGCAGGAAGATTCTTAACCACTGCGCCACTAGGGAAGCCCTAAAGTATATGTTTTGATCCTTATTCTGTAAAAATATTTATTTAGGAAGATGAAACTTATAGATAGATGGGCATAACAGAAGTTCTCAATGAATGGTCAAGTCACAAAATGCCGTGGGAATTCAGAAAGGGAAAAAAAAAATATTGTGATGTAATAATCAAAATAAGGGAAAATGATTTGAGTTCGGCTTAGACTATTTGGACTTGAAGAGAACAGAACGTTCCAGGCAGGTGGGCCTAGAGAGCAAAGCTTTGAAGATGGTAATGAGCATAGCTGTTAGGGAAACAATAAACAATTCCCTTTGATTTGTGAGAGAGGTCAGTGGAGACTCCAGGAACCATATCAGCGAGGCAATCATGCAAAGCTTCCTTACTGGGCTGAGGAATGCAACGAGACTAGCGGGAAACGGAGAAGCATACTCAACAGGACCGGAATTATATGTTCCGAAGTTAGGGAATCATGGACACAGAAGGAAGGGATCAGAATCTCAGGGAAAATAAAAAACCTCAGAACTGATATTGCTGGACAGATCTTGGCTGACTTTAGAACCTGCTATCCTTTTTAGTTCATCTTTTCCATCCTCATTTCACCTGGGCTGACCCTTTCTTGGCACTGAACACAGCCACTTGCAGTCCATGTTTCTTCTAGGCTAAAAGCACTTTGTGGATAAAAATCTGTCTTTTTTCTTTGTTTCTCTAGTTTGCAGCACATTGACTAACATATTAGAAACTCAATAGCCATTTGTTAAGTGATTGATTGAATGAGTAAACAACTAAATAAGACAATTGTAGCAAGTAAACATTTCAGTTAATGGAACTAGAATGCCAATATTCACCTAGACATAAGATGACAATGTCTCTTATTCCTCCCTCTTTCATCTTTCCCACATCTAATCTACGTCAGCAAATACTATAAGTCACATGGTAGCATCCTCTGCCATACTCTAGTGGCTGAAATTATCACAAGTATACCTTGATTGATTAGAAGGGAGGAGACAGGGACCCATCTCTATATGGGAGGAGTGTCTAAGAATATGGGAGCACACTGTCTACTGTAACATCACTTCCTTTGCAGCCTATTGTACTTTTTTTATCCTGTATGCTGCCACCCCATTTCATTCAGCTTCCTAAAGTAACAGTGCAACTTCCCTCCTCAAAAGCCTTCAATGGGTCTCCATTTCCTTCTGAATAAAGAACATACTCTTTTGTGTGTGTGTGTATTTCCTTTTTCTTAATTGAAATATAGTTGATTTATAATGTTGTGTTAGTTTCAAGCGTACAGCAAAGTGATTCAGTTATACACATACATATATACTAATTTTTAGATTATTTTCCATTATAGGTTATTACAAGATATTGAATATAGTTCCCTGCGCTATACGGTAGGTCCTTGTTGTTCATCTATTTTATATATAGTAGTGTGTATTTGTTAATCCCAAAGGCCTAATTTATCCCTCCCTCACCTTTCCCCTTTGGTAACCATAAGTTTGTTTTTTAAGTCCTTGAGTCTATTTCTGTTTTGTAAATAAGTTCATTTGTATCATTTTTTAGATTCCACATGTAAGTGATATCATATGATATTTGTCTTTCTCTGTCTGACTTACTTCACTTAGTGTGATAATCTCTAGGTCCATCCATGTTGCTGCAAATATATATATATATATACTACGCCTTCTTTATCTATTCATCTGTCGTGAGGCATTTAGGTTGCTTCCGTTTCTTGGTTATTGTACATAGTACTGCTATGGACATTGGGGTTCATGTATCTTTTTTTTTTTTTTTTTTTGCAGTACGCGGGCCTCTCACTGTTGTGGCCTCTCCCGTTGCTGAGCACAGGCTCAGGACGCACAGGCTCAGCGGCCATGGCTCATGGGCCCAGCCACTCCGCGGCATGTGGGATCTTCCCGGACTGGGGCACGAACACGTGTCCCCTGCATCGGCAGGCGGATTCTCAACCACTGCGCCACCAGGGAAGCCCTCTTCCACTGTTCTTAATGCATTTAAATTATCCTGGACCCAAACTTACTGTTACCTATAAATGTTAGCTCTCCTGCTTTTATCATTTTTGCTAATGTTCTGTCTTCCACTTAGAAGGCTGTTTATTTGTACAGTAACTTCAGTTTCTAAAACTTCATCTACCCTTCAAAATCTAACAAAAACACGCTGCTTCGGAGAAGCAGATAATAAATAATTATCTATTGTGTGTATACTTCAGCATGTCCTTCACTGGATTACTTAATTATATTTGATTCTACTGAGCAAGCTCAAATTACACTACACCATTACTCATAAAAGTTAAAACACTTAAATATATAATATATAATTACTTAATAAGAATTTAAAAATATAATACATACAGTCACTCTAGCAAAAGTTTAAAAAACTAAATTTGAAGTTTCAGTCCAATACTTGTCTCATGATCATTCCATTTACCAACTACTACTAAACTTTTCCCTTTCTCTGTATCGGAGGCTAAATCAAACACAATTTAAAATATTATTTCTAAAATATTTTACATTTTCTAAGTTCAAAGGCTTCTAGTGCAAACATATAACACTTGGGTTATCTTGATGACTGAATGGCAGGTTGACAAAAAATTCTTACATGGCTTGGTCTTTAGTTTGCTCAAAATGTAAACAAGGGTCATCAGTTCATCCTCTCTTCTTTTTTAATTGTTATATAATCGATGTATAACATTATCATCTTCTCGTAGTAGGTCCTGTCAAATCACTTTGCATTTTAGTGGTTTTAGGTCTGCAGTCACCACAGCTGCAAGCAACTATATAGTCTATTCTCTCTTCCATAAGGAAGTAAATAATTAAATGTTCTAAATAAACTCTGCCCTAGGTAAATATAATTCTTTTTAATGTGATATAGACAGATATTTCTCTTGAACAGTTATAAAAACAACTAAAAACGCACAGAAATGAATGTATATGGCTAATTCTATCATTTACAGAAATGGATTCTGAATAATTTTTTTGTTATTTTAAGAAATGATGAACAGCATAAAGTCACCATTCTTAACCAAGCTAAGTATGTGTTTATGTAATAGGTATACATTTAGGTAATAAGGTAATGTTGAACTCCTTTTCTAGGTGTTGTCTTAACATCATGGCCTTTTTCTCTGTGTTTCATTACCTGGGTGCAGAACTTCTCCAAGAATAGAATTAAAATTACTGCAATTCACTGTCTATTTCTTTCCAGATTTCTAACTAGAGTGGATGTAATGAAAAATAAAATAATTGAACACATGGTTCTAATGATGAAAAACTTAAACGATATCACACAATAGCAAGAACACATATAATGTCTCTTTTTGCTAATTAACTAGATTTCAGGAAGATTCACTACTAAGGCTTTAAAGGTAGATTTAGGCCACTACATTTACCTGTTCAAGAAAAATAACAAGATCAGATTATTTTAAAGCAATTTTAAAATGATACTGAAAAAATTTTTTAAAAAGCAATCATACGTTGATTAAATAAATTACAGTGTAACCATGGAACAGACTATCAGGAAACTGCTAAAAATGAGATAGTCCTATGCCTTGACAAGAATGATGCTTATAATATATTGTGAATTAAAAAAAAATTAAGTTTCAGAAATGTATGCTTAGTATTGATACCACTTTTTCAATCTCTCAAAGTAAAACCTTGAAATTGTCTTTGACCCTTCTCTTTGCCTCACGCTTTGCTTTTAATTCTTAGGGAAATATTTTTGACTCTACTTTCAAAATATGACACCATCTCTCGTCTGCAGTGGGCCCATAACAGTGCTCCTTGCTCTTCCTTTTGCCACCCTTCAGTGGGTTCTCAACACAGCAGTCCGAATAATTTCTTTAAAACACAAGTCATATCATGTTTACTGTTTTGCTCAAACCTGCCAGCGGCTTCCACCTCGTGCAAAATGAAAGCCAACGTTCTTACAATGGGCTACAAGGGCCTCCATGATCTCATTTCCCACTACCTTCCTGTCCTCATCTCCTCCTACTCTTATTCTCTGCTCCACTCCTGCTCCAGTAGTTTCCTCTCTGGTCCTAGAACAAGCTAGGCATGCCACCTTAAGGCTGTTTCATATTCCTGGAATGATCTTCCTGCAGACCCCACATGGCTGACTTGCTCACTTCCTTTAAGTCTTTTCCCAAATGTCATCTTCTGAATGAGACCTACCTCAACCATTCCGTTGTAAAATAGGACATTACAGCCCCGGCTTCTCCCCTAGTTCTGTCTAGTCCCCTTAACCTTTCCTACCACACTATACATTACTTATTCATTATAGTCATTATTTATAAATCTGCTTCTCTCTAAAGAAAGTAATCACCATGAGAGAATGGATCTTTGTCCATTTTGTTTATTCCTATATTCCAAGTATCTGGAACAGTGCCTGGAATACAGAATGTAATTAATAAATACTAATGGAATATTTTTTTTTTCCAGTAATATAGAACCTAGTCTCAAGAGACATATATCAACTGTTGGTGAAGATCATGACTAGGAAGTTTGGAGGGGTGGATAGCGTTTTTACCTTTCACTTTCTATAGCTCTATAATGTTATACTTTTTAAAAACAGTACAACTTTGATAATAACAATGCATATCTAAAAACAAAAAAGAGAAAAAATTCAACCTTCATTCTACTATTCTAACACATTCAATACTGATTTTTCCTGTGCAATTAAATAGACTTGTAAACAAACAGATTACAAATAGCTTTTGCAGCTACATATTTTTGGAAACTTGATTCTAATATACTGCTGCAAACTTCTTTTCATTATGAAAGAAGGATTCCTAATATGTGTTTCCTCAGAAATTAAGGAGAATTGTTAAAATGCAGACTGGAACTTTTAGTGCCACCCACATTTGAGACTGCATTCACTCACAATTTCTGATAAAATTGCACTTCAGAAGGAGATAAAAAAAAGCAAACTATCCTTCAACTTGATATGACTCAAAAGACTTGGAGGTCTGTGTGGATACATGTACATGATAGTTATGTTGTCTTTATATTTGTAAAGCTCATCAAACTGTGGATATCATCTGTGACTCTTTCTCCAAAACAGAGCTAGCCTTAAATGTAGAGAAAAAAATAGGTAGTAGATTGACGATTTCATAACAGTTGACCTTTGGCAAAATATGTTTCTATTGCTGGTCATAGTAGATAAAATAAGCAGAAATAAGAAATTGCCTGCAAGACTACTGTTAGGATTTATCCATGTTTTCTGGGAGGATGAACACTGGCACATAATAGAATTACTTTGCATTCTGATCAAATAATTAGCTATTTCTTAGTAGAGTCTTGAAACAGTGGATCAAAAAGAGGTAAATGGCATGGGGTAAGAAGTAGATTTAGGAGGGAGTGATGAGAAATGGCAGAGGTCAAGGCAAATGGGAGGGGCTATGAAAGAGGCAGGCGCCAGAAGTCACTGGTTGCAAGGAGCTTGTTAAAGGGCCTTAAAATAAATTTTACTTTATTATTGCTCTTACCAATGTTAGCAGACAGAATTGCATCTCTTTCATGCAATTATTCATTCACTCAGCAAAATTTCATTGAGCACATACTGTGTAACAAGTCCTGGGGTGGATAAAAGAGTACATTTGTAGAAGATTAAGACACAGCATGTGCCTTTGAAACTGACTGCATTGGAAATTCAATGAGGTCAAGTGTCTGTTGCTTCCTGCCCCAGAGCAGCCCTTGTCAAGCTCACTTGGAGCTTTCCCTTCATTTCCTGAAGGGACTCAGCCAGTCCCAAAGCTGCCAGGAGCATACAGCAGTTTACACAATCTGACTCCAGGCTGCTGGAGCAGCTCACGTGCCCAGCTGCTTGGATAGCGACAAGGAAGGCAGCTGTGCAAGCCCACAGGCCTTGCTTGGCCACCCAGGAGCTCTCCCTGGAGGGGAGAAGCCGGAGCTACAGCCCACCTGGCTACCGCAGGACATTGAGAGGTCAAGCTGGGAAGGGCCAGGACTCTACAAACCATCACCTTTAATACTGAACCGTGTAGGACAGGGCTTTGGGGGAGCGTTCTGGAGCCCAGGTAAACTCTTGACCTTATCGACCCTTATTTTTACTGCTTTTTTTTTTTTTTCCCATTTGCCGGTTTCTATACCTACTTTCCTCATTCTCTTGATTTATCCTAATGTTTATTAAGCACCTACATCTTGCCAGACATTCAGATACTGAGGAATACAAAAGTAAAAGGGATATTACTCCTTCACTGTAAGCTCTAATACCATCAAAGGAAGAAGAAAGGTACCCAACATTTATTGTGTATCTCCTATGTGTCAGAATCTGAAAGGGCATCACATACAGACTTATCCAAGGCTCACAGTGACCTCATAAATAGCTAAATATTGTTGCTAGTTTATAGATTGGGAACCAGAGTTTTGCCCTCAGCTAGTATGTGATGAAGCATTGTTCACTACAGGTTTACAAGCCAGAATGACCTAGAATAAAATCCCGTTTCTCCCATCACTGCTAACTATGTTACCTAGTGTGACCCCACGAGGTATTCTAAGCCTCACATTATTTTACTGTAAAATGGGAATAATAACTAGTTTATTGGGTGTTTTTGAAGATGAAATGGAGTCAAATACTCACTACTAAACTCAGTTTCTGACACATGGATGGCACTAAATAATATTACCTTTATGTTGTGTGAATTGACATTTGAATGTAGGTCTGTCTGACTCCAAAGCTCTGAAACATACTCTCCTCTTTTTTTTTTTTTGGCTGCATTGGGTCTTTGTTGCTGTGCGCGGGCTTTCTCTGGCTGCAGCGAGTAGGGGCTACTCTTCATTGCAGTGCGTGGGCTTCTCATCACGGTGGTTTCTCTTGTTGCAGAGTACGGGCTGTAGGCACGCGGGCTTCAGTAGCTGTGGCGCGTGGGCTCAGTAGTTTTGGCTCACAGGCTTAGTTGCTCTGCGCATGTGGGATCTTCCTGGACCAGGGCTGGAACCCATGTCCCCAGCATTGGCAGGCGGATTCTCAACCACTGCGCTACCAGGGAAGTCCCTAAAACATACTCTCCTCTTATAGTAAACTCTAAGGAAATAGGCTAATGAACATTTACTTTAAAAATGCCTTAGGGCTTCCTTGGTGGCGCAGTGGTTGCGAGTCTGCCTGCTGATGCAGGGGACACGGGTTCGTGCCCCGGTCCGGGAGGATCCCACGTGCCGCGGAGCGGCTGGGCCTGTGAGCCGTGGCCGCTGAGCCTGCGCGTCCGGAGCCTGTGCTCCGCAATGGGAGAGGCCGCAACAGTGAGAGGCCCATGTACCGCAAAAAAAAAAAAAATGCCTTAAAAGTCAGTTTTAAGTATGATTCTTTTCTGCAATTTAAATGTATGTTTTTTCTTTTTTTCTTTGAACAATCCCCTGTAACCATTCTACAGTGTATGATTTTGCTGTTTTAACTCCATTTAATTTTTGACAAGTGAGAAAAGAGATGTCTGTATTAATTGCGATATAGGCTGTGTTGCTCTAACAAACGGATCCCAAACACACTGGCTTAAATAAGATAGAAACGTTATGTCTTTCTCTCTCATGTAATAGTGTGAAAATGAGTGGTCCAGCTTAGCCAAGCCACTTTTCTTCGCAGGCCATACAGGGAACCCAGGCCAAAGCTGGATGCTGTCCTAGGTTTCAGCCCATAAGAAGACCAAGAGAATGAGTAGAGGGCAAGCAACATCCTTTAAGAAACTGACATGGAAGTTCCAAACAACACATCCACATTCCATGTGCTTCTCAAGGAGGCTAAGAAATGATTCTAGCTGGACAGTCATATGCCCAGATAAAACTCTCCACCTATGCAAGACAGTTTGAGAAGAGAGAAAAACTAATGATGTGCTGATGCTAAGTTACATAACTATATCATGCCCCTGCAATAATTTGGTTGCTTTTTCTTTTATATGTAATTGAATGAGTTGGCTAGTAAGGCTATAGGCTTGGCAATTTTTTAAGTCTATAGCAGGCACCACTTTAGGACACAGATAGATTCTCCTAGAGAGCATCTTCTTTGACTACTACAGATAGAACTATTTTCTTTCTCATCTATTTTTATTAATCATTAATTTTTATTTCAAGAACCTATTAATATGCCTGTCTTCTTTCCTAGGAGCTCTTCTTCACATAGGAAATGATACTGTCTTATATACTTGAGTATCTCAGGGGCATAGCAGTAAGTCTGCTTTCCTAGGAGCTCTTCTTCAAATAGGAAATGATACTGTCTTATATACTTGAATATCTCAGGGGCATAGCAGTAAGTCTGCATATATTAGAAGATTAATTTTGAATAGATGAATGAACAAACTGAAATATGTAACATAAATATATTTATGTGTTATATATAATATATAAACCTGTATTTTATATGTTAAGAAATATATGTGTATTTCTTGCATGTAGGTTGAGTTGATTCATTTATTGGGTATATTTTGTGAGATGTTGTGAGAAGACAATGAAGGATAAAAGAAGAATAGATGTCCTCCTACCTCAATGCACACTTTAAATATACTCAGATGTATTTATTCCCACATTGGGTTCATTCTTGATGCCCTGAGGTATATAAAAGCTTTTAGTTATTTACACAGCAAATAGTGATGCTTGGGCAACTTCAAGGTCAGGATATATAGTTCTTCTTTTTTTTTTTTTTTTTTTTTTGCGGTATGCGGGCCTCTCACTGTTGTGGCCTCTCCCATTGCGGAGCACAGGCTCCGGATGCGCAGGCGCAGCGGCCACGGCTCACGAGCTTAGTTGCTCCGCGGCATGTGGGATCTTCCCGGACCAGGACACGAACCCGTGTCTCCTGCATCGGCAGGCGGATTCTCAACCACTGCGCCACCAGGGAAGCCCCTATAGTTCTTCTTGATAGGAAAGGTTTTAATAAAAGACACTTTTGTTTCTCTTAGCTATCTCCTGCATTTGTCCCCATTCCCAGCTGAGTCTTGGAAAGGTTTGTGATTCAAGTAAAGTTTATAGGAAGTTACCTTCCTAAAGCAGTTTATGAGAACTTGAAAGAGGTTCCTCTCCACTCGCAACAAAATAAGCTTGTCTGTTGATTTATTTCCCTTTCCTCACTTTTCCTGAAATCTCAATCTCTCAAAAAAAAAAAAAAACAAACCAAAAAACACCTTTGCCTGTTTTTAATTTTCATTTCTTTGGCAAGCTGTCTTACTTTTTCTTTCCTTTCATTTTTCAGAAATGATACCTTTCCCTCTTTCCCCACCTCTTCCCCAGGTACCAGTGGTTTGAGCTTCTTTGCCCCAAAATTCTAACTTTGTTTCTCAGCTACAGTGCAATGAAATGTCTTTCTCCAAACGTTGAGACCTCAAACCAAGCGAGTTTCAGGATAATCTCTCATTTTCCTCACCGTGTTGTATATTATCATATTATATATCCAGGTAAATTGTTATGTAACAATTTGCTTATAATAACCTGCATATTTCACAAACATAGCTAAGAGTGCTTAGAATGCCTTTAATAGTTTTGAAGGAGGCATTTAGAACACATAAAAGCAGTTGGCCGTTTGTAAATCTGGCAAAAATTATTTGATTTGGTGAATGCTCCTTGTATCTATCTTAAAACAATCTTGGCTATATTCCTTCTTAACTAAATTATTTTCCAATCAAATATACGTCATTTGGCAAGTAGCTTTTCCTAAAAAAGAAGACTACAACAGTAAAGTTCAGTGAAATGTTCTGTGCGTCTGTATATCGCATATAAATTTTGTTCTGTGTGTGTATGTATATTTAGATATTATTTGTGAATGCAGAGAATCACATGGCTTGGGACTGGAATTGAAGATGCTTAATAAAACCTCAGCCTACTTATCTTCCCTTATGCAACTGGTATGGACACTGAAGTCAGACAATCCCGAGCAAAGGTAGTGGGCATTTATCAGGGGTGTAATCTTAGGTAAGTACTGTAAAGTCACTGGGATCCAGGGTCCTCAACTTTGAGAGGCCAAGAATAACTATCTCAGAGTGAAGATTAAATGTGATAAACTATCTGTATTAGTCAGAGTTCTCCAGATAAACAGAATCAATAGAATGTGTGTGTGTGTGTATATAAAACACACTATTGGTTCTCTGTGTGTGCGTGTATATTTACCTATATACGTGTTTACATTCTAAGAGATTTATTATAAGGAATTGGCTCAGATTATTATGGAGGCTAATAAGTCCCCAAATCTGCAGGATGAGTCAGTAAGCTGGAGACCCAGGAAAGCCCATGATGTATTATTCCATTCTAAGTCAGAAGGCCTGAGAACCAGGAGAACTAATGTTGTAGTTCCAGCTCAAAAGCTAGCCAGCTCAAGACCCAGGAAGAGCCGATGTTTCATTTCAAATCTGAAGGTAGGAAAAAAACCTGATGTTCCAGTTTGAAGGCAGTCAGGCAGGAGGAATGCTGTCTTGGGGAGGGTCAGTTGTTTTGTTCCCTTCAGGCCTTCAGTTTATTGGATAATGCTCACCCACATTAGGGGGAGGCAATCTACTCTACTCAGTCTACAGATGTAAATGCTAATTTCATCCAAAAACATGCTCACACCCAACACCCAGAATAATGTTTGACCAAATATCTGGGCACCCCATGGCCTAATAAAGTTGACACATAAAATTAACTATCGCAATATCTGAAGTTCCTTTCACAATGATTGAAATAGGGCTTTATCAACATTTTAAATAAATGAGATAATAAATAAAACCATGATAAAAACAAAGGGAAATGGCTTTCTTAATCATTGTTTAATAGGGAAAAGAAAAAAATTGGCGACACAAAAATAATTATTCATGTAGAAGCTAAAAATCACTTTAGAAGGGTGAGATAGAAGAATGAAAAGGAGGAACTGGTCTCAGGAATATACTTTAAAATACAGAGTATTATGGTTTTCCTGGGAGTAAATAGGGCACACAATCAACCACAGCAAACCACAGAATGAGAAAATCAGCTTGTGGCCAACCCAAAGGACAACTTTATAACCACAATCTGGGATGACTGACGAGCCATAATTCTAGTGGAAATCTAACATGGAAATGAAGGGAAAAGTCTTGTGTTTGGTGCTGTATCTCTCAGTGAGTTCTATATTCAACAACTCCTATAAGACAACAGATAAGGGCCTCAAAACCATGGAAGATTTTAAAACTTAATTTTCCCCAGAGAAATAAAAGGAACTCCTTATGGAAAAGAAGCTATAGACATGGATTCGGTACGGGATATTTTTTTCAACCGATCCTATTATTTTGACTTGAATACATCTGAATGTTCTATGCTTATTCATTGTCTGCTAGTGCCAGGCATTATATGGATTCTATCATAGGTGTTGCATTCATATGTAAACATTGTAAGTTACATGTAGATATCCATTTTACATATGAGGATAATGGACCTTAGAGAAGCAAAGGTTAAAGCCACATATCTAGGGAACACTGGATCTGGGATTCAAACGCAAGTCCTCCTATTCCAAAGTCAGAATATTGAATAGCCCTGGGCATGCTTTACAGTCGACCCTTTCTGTCGCATGAAGCATGACAAATAGAGATGCATCTTTTAAAAGCTCTTTGAACACTCTACAAGCAGCAAGAAATCTGGCCTCCTACCTGCTTGGATAAAGCAAAATTTGCATATATGTTTTATCATCTGTATACACAGCAAAATAGAAAAATCTTGCCTGAAGACAGTAACGCTAAGCCCAGCTGGATCATCTATCATGCGGAAAGAGAAAATATAGTGTTTGTTTTGTCATAGTAGGAGGGGATGGGGAAGAACTGCTTCCTTACAATGTGTCTAATTCTCCTTTGCCGTTAAATTCATGCGACAGGTGCTTGGCAGTATTTTTCAGTGGCTATGAACATGGGCTTTGGGTACTATTCTAGAACAAAAGAGACTAAAGAGACAGGAAAACTAAACATTTAGATCCTGAATTGAGAAAATACTTTTACAAAGACGAACTACCGACTACTACTGGTTTCGACAAAAACCAAATGCGGTACATTTTTGACAAGTCATAAACCTAGGTAAAAGGGAATACTGGTGTTTTTTGTACTATTCTTACAACTATTCTGTTAGTTTTAATTTTATCAAAATAAAAATTTTGGAGATAAAAGCAACGATAAAATAGATTAAAATGCCTCTGCTCCAAAAAGGAGTATGGGATTTGTAACCGGATAGATGTGGTTTGAGTACAGCTATGCCATTTGCTAGGTATGGGACTTTCAAAGAATTATTTAATCTTTCCAAGCTTCAATATTCTCTCAATAATTGAGATAAAAGACACTAATCACAAAAATATATTGTACGAATTGAATGAAATATTTTCTATAACATGCCTAATAGAATTCAACATATCATACCAAAACAGTCTCATGATAATTATCATAATAAATATTTGCTTTATGAATTTAATTTGCCTATGTTATCAGAACAATTGTTTTACTCTTTTTTCTCAGGGAGAACTGTCTCAGAATTACTGTGAAACAAATTTTGCTGCATCTAACCTTCAAACATCAACTCTGATCTCCGAGATTGTCAAGGTATATTATTCACCACACGTTAGAGCACTGCATACCTCTTTGGGAAAAGCCACGGAGTTATTTTTACAAAGCTAATAATAAAAACTTCTAGAAAGAGCGAACAGCTCTGTTGTATAGACTCTAGTCTTCTCCCTAGGTGTGTCTGTCAAAATGAGGCCTTTTCCCACAGGAAAAGCTGTCAGAAAATCCAGCTACTGTTTAATACCATTTCCCTTTTAGTGGACCATCCAAATAAGACAGAAAATCTACTGCTCACAGAAAATTATAATTATCTAAAAAAATATGGTTGGTGTAAAAAATAACAAATTGTTAGTAAAATTACTGTAAATAATAATAATAATAAAACCAGCTTACATTTCTTCATACCTTCAGTTACTATATGGTTACATTTATATAACATTCTTTAAATGACAAAGTTATAGAGATGGAGAATGGATCAGTGGTTGCCAAGGGTTAGTGCCCAATGCAGGTGGTGTGGGGGGCATGTAGTTATAAAATGTCAACATGAGGGATCCTTGTGGTGTTAGTAATTACACTGTTCTGTATCTTGACAATTGTAGTGAGTACATGAACCTACACATGTAGGTTGCACAGAACTAAACGTGCACACACACACACACACATGCACACAAGTGAGTGTAGGTAAAACTGATAAAATCTAAATAAAATTGGTGGATCTTATCAATGTCAAATTTTTGGTTGTAATATTGTGTTACAATTTTGCAAGATGTTACCATTAGAGGAAACTAAGTAAAGAGTACTTATGATCTCTCTGTATTATTTCTTTCAACTGCATGTGATTTAACAATTTTCTCAAAATTAAAAATTTAATTAGGAAAAATATTGCTTAATGTCTTTTATCGACCTTGATGCCCATAGTAACCTTTTGCGGTAGAGAACAGATATTTTTCTAGGTCATTTACATATATTTTAATAACTCTTTGCTCTCTGTCCAACTTTCAGATAGAATCTTCTGCCTTGAAAATTGCGAGTAACTAGTACATAATTGCTGGGTCCCCATTTCAAGATAAACAAGTTAGGCAAATGTGGATATATTCGATTTGTCAGTTGATAAATGAGGAAACACTTCTCCAGGAAGAATAGGAGCAGCTTGAGTGAGTAGAGTTTCTTGAGCATGCCCGGGGGAAAATGAAGTCATTGTTATCTGATGGGACACCTTGAGCAGGCTGCCTGGCAAGCCACCACCAACGACGACTGTCCATAATGAGAGTCTGGGATCAATTAAGGAATCGTGAACTTCTAACCTGTGTGAACTGTCACGGTTGAGTCCTGGCCTGGCTGATCTCTGAGTTTCCAGAGGTTAATCATAGCACTCCACAACTGACAAGACCCTTCTTTCTTTTTCTACCTCCATTGATGAAACTTGTGCCCTCTGAAGCCACAGAGGGGAAGAAGTCCCCTTTCCCTTTATTTCTAGAGAAGGAAAAAAAAAAGGTAAATATAGTCTTGCTCAAGGATGATCCTCCCAGGCTTCCATGCAAGGGACACGAGTTTGAGCCCTGGTCCGGGAAGATCCCACATGCCACAGAGCAAGTAAGCCCGCGAGCCACAACTACTGAAGCCCATGAGCCACAACTACTGAAGCCCGTGCGCCACAACTACTGAAACTGGCATCCCCTAGAGCCCATGCTCTGCAACAAGAGAAGCCACCACAATGAGAAGCCCGCACACCACAATGAAGAGTAGTCCCTTCTCGCCACAACTAGAGAAAGCCGGTGCGCAGCAACAAAGACCCAACGCAGTCAAAAATAAATAAATAAAGGATAAACCTCCCGTATCTAGAGCAGTGACTGGCATGTAATAGGTGCTCAATATATTTTTACCAAAGGAGTTCCAGCCCACAGCTCTTAATCTATACACCTGAAAAACAATATATTGATAAACAACAAGGTCCTACTGTATAGCACAGGGAACTATATTCAGTATCCTATGATAAACTAAATGAAAAAGAAAATGAAAAGAGAATGTATATATATGTGTATAACCGAATTACTTTGCTGTACAGCAGAAATTAACACAACATTGTAAATCAACTATACTTCAATAAAAAAAGAGAAAAATGTATCTGTCATCTATCTATTAAATGCTTACTGTGTATCAGACATTGCCTTTACATTTGTAAGTACCAGTCATTCCTTTCAAGTGTTCTATACAATAGATGACATCTATTTTTAATGTCCATTTAATAGATGAGGTCATTGTGGCATAGGCAACTTGCACAACTTAACAAAGGTCACAAAGCTGTTAAATGGCAAAGCTGGATGTAAATACAGCCAGAGCAATCACTGTGGTCAAACTATCAGCTTGTCTTGGATCCAATAATTTACAGGGAGTGTCCATTCATTAGGCTGAAGTACGTATTCAAAAGTGAAGGCAAAAGTTTGGTTTGGAGCTTAACCAAAATTGTCATATAAAATTTCAAAAAGCATTCTAACCGCTCTTTTAATGTTGATAACAATCCTGCAAAGTGGAAGTTATCAACTCTAGCTTATTAAAGGAGAAAATGGGGTCAACAGGGTGGTTAAGTGGCTTAAAATGATACCCATTTAATAAGTGTTGAACTCCGTCTCCTGAGTTTTATCTTCTAAACCAGGCTCCTGGGTTCACTATGTATTGCTGAATCTTGCACTTCAGGGTCAATTTTGCATCAGCAGAATTTTAATTCAGTTGGAAGGTCTGACTCTGACTAGCTAGGTTAATTAAGTTCCTTGAGATAAAATTTGCTCATCTATCATATGAAGCTAGTCATAAAACCTGCACTTTCTGTCTCAGTGGGTTTTTCATGAAGAAAAGATGATAGACGTGAAAAGGCTTTGTCAGCTGTAAATTCACAGGCTCATTTAAGTTACCACTATGACTACTATTTTTCGGAATCATTTTTTAAAATTTTTATTGGAGTATAGTTGCTTTACAATATTGTGTTAGTTTATACTGTACAACAAAGTGAATCAGCTATACATATACATATATCCCCTCTTTTTTGGATTTCCTTCTTATTTAGGTCACCACAGAGCACTGAGTAGAGTTCCCTGCGATATAGTAGGTTCTCATTAGTGATCTATTTTATACACAGTACCAATAGTGTATATATGTCAATCCCAATCTCCCAATTCATCCCGCCCTCCCACCCCCTACGCCCTTGGTATCCACACGTTTGTTCTCTACGTCTGTGTCTCTATTTCTGCTTTGTAAATAAGATCGTCTATACCAATTTTTTCAGACTCCACATTATATACGTTAATATATGATATTTGTTTTTCTCTTTCTGACTTACTTCACTCTGTATGACAGCCTCTAGGTCCATCCACAGAATTATTTTTACTTCCAGGAAACAAATGGGAAGCTGATTGGATTATAATTTGGGGGCATTATACATTCAAGTTTGGACTCATTTATTTATTCATTCATTCATTTGTTCAATTATACGAGACACACTATACTAGACCTTGTAGAAAATACAAAGGAGTTAGTAATTTATATAAATATTTTCTATCAAACTGTAGTTATACAGAAACCATGTCTTGTTCACCATTACTTCATAACTATGTCTGAGTTTGACTCAGTCATACAAGTTCATACAATACTTCATACAAGTTATTATAAACTTACTAATGGCCCTCATCCTTAGCATTATCCATGTTTTCTGAACCACACACACACACACACACACACACACACACACACACACACACTCACACATGCACATACACCCTAACTCAGCAATGGGTATTCAAAGTCTCATGGACCTCATAATCTATGCATGAAGTCAGACAATTAAATCAATCACTGTAATTATAAGGTCTATGAGGTGGCGAGGCAAAGAAGTCTGCCACTTCACTGTCTACTACTAAACGCACGACCTTGCAAAATCACTTAGCCTTTGGCTTAACCACATTGAACTAGAAGAACAAATGGGTCTAAAAAGTAGAAAATTCTATGTGGTGATGTTTGAAAACCACTAACAGCAAGGGATTATTTGCAAACAAACCTAAATGTTTTCTATTCAATCCAACAGGTGTTATTTCATACCCTCTATAATGGTAGGCACTGAATTTCTTGGCATCTTTGAAAATAACCACCTATTCTCTGTAGGCAGAAATGTATTCTCTAGAGCTGTTTTTCCAATAACATTTATTTTAACAATAATATGCTTAGTCTGCTGTGAAAATACAACTTCACTGATTAGGCAGCCAGCCCAGTCAAACATTGTTTGGGGTTACAATTATAGCTATTTAATTGTTGAACAATCTCATAAGAGCTGCAAAAGAATCTCAGTTTGTTTACAAGCAGCAATTTAAACTTGTTTTTTTTCTCTTTATCCTTTTTACTCTTTAAAGGAAAACTCAGGATAAGTCTAGCCTGAAGCCCCAGAGTACAATTAAGTCTCCCACAAAATGCATCGGGACCAGGAGGCTCCCTTTTAGTTAACACAGAGAGCTGTTCTGTTCTGAGACCTCTTTCTCCTTGCTCAGAAAGGGGGTGTTTATGTACAGCTGTGGGGAATTACTCACAAGAGGTTTAAACAGTGGAAAAAGAAAACATCCTCTTTTCTTTTTGGAACCACCCAGCCCACCAAGGTTTACAGGCTTAGCCAATGGAAAGATAGATTACGGTTCACTGAAAGCTCCCCTTGGAAAATGTAGACCCAGACTCTCTTAGGACAGCTACGAGATCAGAAGGGCTGACAGAGTGACATTAGCAGCTACAGGGAAATGGCGAGACAAATCCTTTGAAGAGACTTTGCTTCAGAGATGGCTTGTAGGTTGTATACTGACAGAGAGCCATAGAGCCCAGGGTTGTATAAAAATGTGTGACGGGAGTATGAATTGCGCTATGTTCTTTGCAGGGTCATTAAACTCCCTTTAGCCAACAATGAACAAAATCTAGATTTTATTCTTCTTTTGCATAAATGTTGGATAAAGGATAGAATGGTCTTTTTCAGTTTTCCCTTCAAGTAATTTTTTTTCTGTGCGTTTTATTTAATTACTTTGTGCAAAAGAGAAGCAGAGAATTTAACTAAATGAGAAATTTGATTAAAAGATCTCAGAGTGGCCTGCTCAACAGCACCTTAAAATGTTAATAAATCAATCACTAGCTATGCTGTTATCACTTCCAGTTAAACATCGAGTGGTGATTTGTGGGGAATTCCCTCACTTTTAGTTTTTATGACTTTTTGAGAAGAGAGTCATGGGCTAGAGTCCTCAGACTATCTAAGAAATAAGATATTTATTAGAAAATAATAAGTATGTATATTATTTTGAAAGTCCAGAGTCAAATTGTAATGCTTTGGGACACTATAGTTTACCTACTACAGTTTTAAAAAAAAGAAGAAAGAAAAGAGAAAAAAATAGAGAGAAAATTCTGTTTGTTTCCTGGAGTAGAGTTCACCAAAATAACTTCTATGAAAACATCCTTAAATAGAGCAGTCATGGCTATATATTTCTGGGGAAAATTATTTAAGGAAAACTTTTCTGTATGCATGGCTTAATTGAACTGAGCTTTGATTAAATATAACAGTTCAGGAAATGATATAACTTAGAATTCCTTAAAACAGTAGCATGCCAGTTTTAAGTATTTTCTTCAAATTGTCATGAAGATATCAACCCAGGGATGAAATTCTTAATTTGTCTTAGTATCCCTGCCTCAATGAACTCTTATTCTTAAAATTCACTACTTCTCATTTGCATGTTTTTGTAGAGTGACATGAAAATAAGCTCAAAATCAATAGATCAAAATTGATGCTATTCACCATTTCTCAATTTACTTTGAATATTGCCCCCAAATATTTTGACTCAATTTATTTATGGTAAACTCAGTTGCTAGGCCATATACACAGCTTTGTAATTTTAAGCTCTCAAATGATATAAAAAGCAGCTTCTTAGACGACATGGATTTCTTGTTTGAAAAAGTCTGCAATAGTTAATCTTTTTTTTCCCTTAAAATATAACTTCCCAGGGCTTCCCTGGTGGCGCAGTTAGTGCGAGTCCGCCTGCCGATGCAGGGGACACGGGTTCGTGCCCCGGTCCGGGAAGATCCCACATGCCGCGGAGCGGTTGGGCCCGTGAGCCATGGCCGCCGGGCCTGCGCGTCCGGAGCCTGTGCTCCGCAACGGGAGAGGCCACAGCGGTGAGAGGCCCGCGTACCGCAAAAAAAAAAAAAAAAACTTCCCAGAATATGATTATGACTATTTCACATGAATGGGTTTTCTTCCTTAGCGTGTGTGCCATTTCTAGGTAGGGATGGCCTGAAATCAAACATAATCAGCAATGCTGGCTGTAAAGACCCCATAAAGTAGTTAGGATTTTCCATAATCCTCCGTCTAAAACGATAACAAACACTTGGTTTATATTCATTGAATTCATATTTCTTAAAAAGAAAAAATACGATGCATGGGAAGCACGTGACATAATTGGGGAAGCTCACTTATAAAAACAAATGTAATCATTGCCATGAGATTATTCCATAGAAAATGTTTGGTTTATGTAAACTAGCCAGTAGTTGAAGTAGAGGGACTCTCATTCAGTTTTCTAAGGGAACTAAAATCAAAACCTTAACTTTCAATTCCTTGGGTCTTTTGTAGGAAGAACGAAAATAACTTCAAGAGACAATTCTTTCTTCTCTCCTTTCTTCTCTCCCTGCCTTCCTTTTTTCCTTCTTTCATGACAAAGTTTTCATATTTTCAGCTGTCCTTGTTAAATTTACTTTTATTTCTCCTTTAAAAAAATAGGGTCTCTTTTTTTGTTTGTTTTATTGCAATGTTATATTTCTACAATGTTGTGGGGTGTAGCTTACCTGGTGCATAATAGCTGCTCAAAAATACTTGCTGAGTGAAAAGGACTAACTTAAGTCACACAGATTAATTGTAGAGAATGTGAAAAGTACCCCCCTCTCTCCAGAAGAAGGAACAGCACAGATGTTTCCTATGTGGAACCTTCCATGGGTTTATCAAGCTCTATTCCAAACCTCCCCATGCGTTTGTGACTGCCCTTTTAGTAGGTTTTACATACAGCGTGTCTCTCTTTCCCTCTTTGAAGTCCACTGAGGAGCTGAGAAAATCTAGAGAGGATAACAGAAGCAAGCCCAGTAAAGGTAGCCTTTAGAACATAATTACCCTGGATTCCCTGGGTTTAAAAAATGTCCATTCATGGCTAGAAAATGAACACTATTTACCCAAAAGGTTGCAGCTGTTACATTCCCTTGAGAAAACATCAAGTGAGACCTATCCATGCCAGGTTTTTCTGATTGCCTAACCTCAATGATTCAGAGATAAAATCCCAAAATAGGCATTTATAAAGGCAAGGATGACAGGAAGAGAAGACGCAGACCTGGGGCTGGTACTTGTGGCTGCTGGCTCTCATAGAAGCCTGCAAGCTATCTCTCTCGTAATGTTGCCAGTTTGCTTAGGTGATAGTCTCGTGCCAGTCAAAACAGTCGCAGGCATTTCTGTCCAATGTATTCTGTTCTGTCCACACTGGGGGCTATTTCCGAAAAACAGAATAACGGAAGCACTGAATCCAATAACGAAACCAGAAAACGTAAGCCCTCAGATAAAAGGAGAAAACAAAAAGTAACAGGAGAAATGTGTTTTCCCAGGAATGTCCACATCCCTACAGACCCAGTTTTCAAAAGTGGATTTTCTTTGAATAGGGTTTAGATTTGCCAACAGGCTATTAGGATATAATACACGACTCACAATTCTCCAAGAAAGGATCTAAGGTTTGTCGTAGTTTTCCCATTTTCCCAGAGATGGGTAGAGCCAAGAGGAAGGGGTGAAGGAAAGTGGGTGAAAGATTGTGGGAGTTGAAGAAAACTTGCTGGATCCTATCCAGTCATCTTCAAAGGGTAACCTCTTCCAAACAGAGCAAACTTTCAGGGGGGGATTATGCAAAGCCCCTGCTTTCCAACACCCCTGAAAACCTGCTACCCCTGTCCATTCAGATTTGAGGATTAAGAAAACTAGGGGGAATGAAAGCATCTATTTATCCCTGGTCCATGTCAAGAATTGTTCTTCTGAGCTGGATCCTAAAGCTTTATTGGTGTTGTGATCATCTCTTTTAAATATTTTTTTAGGGGGATGGGGAGGCGAGCATTTGTATTATCTGATAGTTCTGTGTTTAATTTTCATCAAAGATGCTTAATTGTGTAACTCCTGGCTAGGTTTCCCTTGCCAAATGATAAAAATCAGAGTTGGAAAAGACCTATTAGGTCATTTTATCCTAACTCCTGCCAGTGAGAATTTTGCCTCTAATATGCAAGATGAGGCGTCCACCCCTTCCCTTGGGAGATTAGCTTCTACAATCCAATTAGTCCCCACTGCCAACACATTTTCCCTGACCTTCAACTTACAATTAATAGTATTGTTCTTAATTCCACGCTCACCAATGAAGCATTTGCTTTCTCTTAATGTTTTCAAATTTGAATCCATTGATAAGTCTATTTTCTTATTCCTCCCCAAATACACTCATTTATTTTTTTCCTAGAATCTTTAGTTTATTTGTTATTTGTTATTCTTTGCACAGCTCTGTGTCTCTTTGATACGAGGAGAAAGCAGGCTTCTAATTTCCCAAGCTGGCATGTCTCATCAGCAGACATGGATGCAGTGGAATTAGGCAGAGACACTTAAATGTTTTCATAAAATTCAGGCTTCCTCAGTATTTGACTCCTATTTTCCAGAGGTGAGTGGCTCGAGATATGTCGGCAATTTCGTGTGTCAGCTTTTCAGTTGTGTGTGTGTGTATGTTGTGTGCATGTGTCCAATTGTCCGCTCTGGAAACCCTGGCTCAGATGATCAGATGAGATAAGGTAGGCAGAGATTAGAAGGAGGAGGAAGAATATTACAATAATGAACTTAAGAGACTGAAGAAACTCAACCACCCACCAGAATACCTCACTCCCTGAAGAACAGACCCTCTCAGGCTGAGACGAACCATTGTGAACCAGTGCCTCCCAGTGCACACGTAAGACAGGCCCCTCTCTACAGCAAGGTTTGCCCTTCTGGGATTTTATTTCTTTGTGTCCTAAGGCCCTGGCTTTGTTCCTGTCTTGCCTTGTCTCCCTTTTCTGATTCTCTGGCCTTATTTTGGCCAGCGGATTGCATTTCTCTATCCAGCTCCCCATGTAGCGTCAGTCTCCACCTCATGACCTCCTCTCGGCCTGCTGGCCTAAGGGATGAGTACCTCCTTCTTGCCCCTGCCCTCGGTCTAAGCCCTCTCTTGCTGCCCCTCCCTTTCCTGAGGATCCAGTACAGACACCTGCCCAAATGCCATTGTTTTCTCTACATCACCTGTTATTTCAGTGTCAGGACTGCCTACATGCAAATTTACCCTCAGCTCCATCACAGGCCATAGCTCTGACTCAAAGTAGCTTGCTTCTATGGTTCTTTAAGGGAGTTTTATAGATAACTGACTCTCAGAGATGTAAGAAAAATTCTTAATGTGGTCTGTAAGGCCCTAAAAACCTCCTGGCTAGCATCACAATCCAATCACATACCACGGACCCCTCTCACCCTGCTCCAGACACGTCGGCTTTCCCTCAGTTTCTTTGCTATGCGAGCACCAGTCTTTTCCACATTGGGGTCTTCATCCTATTGTTTTTCCTGCTTGCCTAAGTGTCACTTTTTCATCCACAATGAATGTCACAGCTTACATGGAACTTAGACCCAAGTACCCTCCCCGGGACGAAGTTAGGTTCTATTGTTATACTTCATCACTTAGCCTTATACTTGCATTGAAAGTACTTACCAAAAATTGTGAACATACATTTACGGATATTTTAAGTTATTTGACATTTGTACAACTCTATAATGTGTGAAGACAGGCCCACGCTTACTGTTCATTCCTGCCTGTGCCTACTATATCATAGGTGCCCAATCAGGCGAACAGTGCAACCGTGACAGCAAAGATTAGGAAGCAGAATAAAAGTTAACAGTCAGCTGTCCCATGATTGATAATCAATTACTTGTCTTTATTTGTTTATTTATGGCTGCGTCGGGTCTTAGTTGCGGCACACAGGATCTTTCGTTGCGGTGTGTGGGCTCTTTGTTGTGGCTTGCGGGCTTCTCTCTAGCTGTGGCGCGAGGGATCCAGAGCGCGTGGGCTCTCTAGTTGTGACACGCAGGCTTAGTTGCCTCGTGGCATGTGGGATCTTAGTTCCCCTACCAGGGCTCGAACCCTCGTCCCCTGCATTGGAAGGTGGATTCTTAATCACTGGCCCACGAGGGAACTCCCTCAATTACTTGTCTTAATCTAGATGATTCTGTTATTTTTCTTCATACTTGTAAACATATAGTTTGGCTTATATTAAAAAAATTGACATTGCACATATCTATATCAGGTATTGCATTAGTCAGGGTTTTTTTGTTTTTTTTAAATTTCAGGCAAGAGAGAGCAACTGTACTATTTTTACTTGAAAAGGGACTTTTCAGGGGAAAATAGGGAGCTCATATAATTAATGAGAAAATGTAAGAGTCTGTTTGGTGCACAGATAGAAACTAAAAGAGCATAGAATCTGGGCAGTAGAAGCAATGCTTTCCTGCATTGTCCCTGTACCACTGCTCCCAGACACCACTGAAATCTTTGGCACTTTTACTGGCTCCCACCACAGAATCCTACACCAGCTGTCAATGAACTCCAACCATCCATTTGTTTGCGACCAACCTAAGATTCAAAGTCCTGGATTAGAGGACTGCTGGACCAAGGACTGGTTAGGTAACTTAGCCCTGGTCTCTGGGTCAGACAGAGAAAGGATTCCCAACCTTTTGCACAGGAATTTTGAGCTAGAGATACTCAAATTTAAAATCCCTCACACAATGAGTTATTCCCTCCAGTTGAGGGGAGACGAATGATGGTCATCTCTCTGGCAACCGATCAAATCAACCAACCAACAAACCAACCAATGGCAACTGCTAAGTCATAGATATTACTCTTCAGGATGGGTCATTCTTAATGCATGAGGCATCACCTTGCTTCCTGGTCATCTCCTCTGTTGCTTTCCAAATTATTAATTCTGTGGGTCTTCTTTTCTAAGAGTCTGCATTTCTGAAATCTGATTTTTCTTCGAGGTATGAGGTTGACAGCTTTGAATTATTCTGCAGTTTACTTCAACAGCACAGGTTGTTATAATATTATCTTAGGCTGAGTTTCCAAAAGCTAAGTCTGAGACCCCCAGTTCTTGTGAAAGTGTTATTATCGATAGAAAAGCCCATAAAGAATGGAGGAGTGAAGCAGGATAGAGAAAGGGAAAGTGATGAGCCAAAAAGCCATTTCAGATGAAGTCCAGCCTTGGCTTGATCCGGAGAGGGAGGTCTTTGAATCATTAACCGCTTAGCTGGGTTGCCTACTTGAGGCAAGGGGTAACCCTTTATATACTACACCAGCCAGTCATTGGCTTTGAGATGCCCCCCAGGGGGTGGGCATAACTCTCCAGTTGAAGCAGCTGACTGTTAGGGGCACACTCTCCAGAGAAAGGGAGCATCTGAGACCTATTAATAGTTGACCATCACAGAAGCTGGGATGGGGGGGTACCAGCTGTTTAAGGGGATCTGAGAGGGACATCACAGTATTTACTCCAGCACTCTTCTATCTAACCTCTGTTGGGTTCATTAATTTATTGTCTGTGTTTGCAAACAAATCAGCAAAAGAGCAACATTATTAAATTAACCCTGAAACAACCCCTCAAAACAGCCCTTTTCTTTTTGACTTTGCCAAGGTATAAAAAGGTAGTGGTAATGTTATGCCCAGCTTCTGGACAGAATAGACATAGTTCAAACAGTTGAACACTAAGCAAGCCCAAACATACGGACACTTAGAAGAACACAAATCAATAACTGGATTATGATTTCATTTTTCCATCCAGATGTTGACTGCTAGGCTAAGACATGAATATGACAAATAACAAACCATGCTATCTTTCTGTAAAATGAATCAGTCCTTGCACATTGGCCCCCAAACACTAGAGTTGAGATTTATGATTCAGGAAAAATCTATGATGATAATATTAATAATAATGAAAATAATCATCTCCAAATTTTAAGTCCTTTTTATACATTAAGTGATTTAATTACTCCCAATACTTTATGAAAATGTAGGTATTATTATCCCCATGTAACCCTTGAGGAAACTGAGGCACACACAGGCTCATAACTCAATCAAGGGCACACAGCTAGTAAGTGATGAAACAAGAATGATTTTTTTCATTACTGCTGGGTGTGTCAAAATGACCTCAGCATTTTCCAGCATATTGCAGTTCACTTTGATTCTGAATTGGATTCTTCATTTTCAAATTAAAGTATTGAAATCTGAAAGAGTAGTAACCCTCTGCCCTTTGGAGGAAAATATATGCTGAATGACACATCAGCAGCAGGACAAGCTCTAACCTAGAGGCAGTGGATGCTGCATTGAACATATTTCTCTCTCTTTTATTGGATTTGTCTCATACTTACCACCATGAACATACATGAGTGGTCCATAAACCAAAATTAAGCGAATTAATCTGTTGAGCTAGGAAATGAAAATTAATCTCATCAGTACTAACATCTGTCATATTTTTTGAATTTTATTTTATTTTTTTATACAGCAGGTTCTATTCATTATCTATTTTATACATATTAGTGTATGTTTGTCAATCCCAGTCTCCCAATTCATCCTGTACTTAGCTGATACTATGCAAGTATAGGGGTGGCCAAAAAGTTCGTTCGGGGCTTTCCCGAACTTTAGCAATGAAGACTCTATTTTGCTACTTGTTTTAGTTTGCCTCATATCTTTTCTTCCCGTTTTTGGTTGGAAATCACACATCCCACATTACAGGTCTGGACACATCACAGAAGTTGGGCCAGTCACAGTATTCCATCCACCTGACTACCACTGATTGGGTCAAAAATGAGAATGTGACATAAGCAGGACCAATCAGGTTTCTTCCCCAGGATTTTTCTAACCGGAATTAGTTGGATACAACTCTTTTTCCTTTCTACTCATGAAATTTATGAGAATATAAGATCAAACCTGGTTGTAGTCTTGTTTTTAACCTTGTGAGGATGGTTAGTTTGAGATAACACAACTCTTTGTAAAAAAAGGCAAATATAGAAGACTATAGTCTACTGGTTTGAATCCACAGATATAAACTCATTGGTGTTTTCTTTAGTGTGTGGTTTGCTTAACTGAAAAATAATTTGTCTTACACGTCCTGCTTCTTGTAATCAAAGTGTTGTGCATAATACATATATGTCATTACTGATTCATACAAAAACCCCCTGAGTTAGGTATTATTATCCTTATTTTACAAATATGAAAATCAAGGCCCAGCAAGCTGATATCATTGTCCCAAGTTTGTACGATTAGTCAGTAAGGGGCAGATGTTGGATTATAAATTTTCTCACTTCCAAATCATTAGCTAGATACTATAAGCCTCGAGAAAATCTGCATTAATTTAAAAAAATTCAATTGTTAATCAACACCTACAATATCCTGACATGAATCACAATAGGGATTTTACACATATGGCAGTGTGTATATCTTAGCTCATAGTTGTTTATTTCCTATAGTTTATCCAGGACTTTTGGTGAGTATAAATATAATGTTCAGGGAATGAAATAAAATAGAATAATAATAAAATTTTTTTAATTTTTGAAGAAATAATTTTAACCATGCATGTAATACCATACAATATTGGATTTGGGGCAAAGAAATTAAAATGCTGACTGAAATATATTCTTTCTCATAACGTTGTTTACAAATCTGAAAGACTTGGAAAACTGATGGTTTTCTACTGATTCTAATGATGCAGTTAGTCAGAAATATATGTTATCAAACCCCAAGACACCTCACATATTTTATCATTTAAGAAAACCTGGCTAATGGATTTTTTCATTCTTTTACTATATGATACATAGAAATGAAGAAATCGTTTTTTTAAATTATAGGATAAGAAAGTAAGAGACACGCTCAGTTTTATGATGACTTCACACAGATAGAATAAGAATTATTTGTATATTTCATCTTCTATTTGTATCATTTATTAAAATTTATCTGAGAGCCTTTATGAATACTCTAAGACCCAGTCTAAGTTTCACTGCCTCTGAAATGTCCTCCCAAAGATCTCAGGAATTAGGTTTCAAGAGTTAGGGACATTTGGAGAGGTAAAAAGTCAGGGAAAATTACTATATATGGGAAAATATAGAGTCGGAAAATTCTACTCCATTTATGATCTTATTGACTTGCCTTGTAATTGATATTTATCACATTTATTCAAATTAGTATTTATTGAGCACGTAATATGTGCAAGTATTATGCTAAAACTAGAGTGATATAGGTGTGATGACAGAAAAGGAGTGACATACATTGATGTGAAAAGGTGCATTTTTTTTAATATAAGGAAGCTTCCATATACATCTCTATATATGCAGAGATACACAGTCATACAATTTAAAGGTGCCACTCTTTGTCCTCTGAAGTGGTCTTTTAGTTACATGAATGAATGAAGGGATGTACCAGGCCCTTCAGAACATCTGTAAAAGGAACATTTTTTTGTTTGTTATAGGATTAATATGAAACTGTATCTATGATTTAATGTTAGAGAAACCTCTCATGATGGATGGGGTTCCCCAATTAAAAAGACACTGTGATGTGTAGGGAACTCCCCATAAAGCAAGGGGAACCCCATTCATCATGAGAAGTCCTGGTGGCCTAAATTTAACAAAAGGCCAAGAGCCAGAGAAGCAAGGTCACTTCCAGCACAGCATGTAATTGTATTTTGAGATGCTGAGCAAGTGAGGGTGAAATAACAGAGTGATGTGCCCATAATAAAGAACACTCTATGACAAATCACAGCAAGATCCTTTTTGACCCACCTCCTAGAGAAATGGAAATAAAAATAAACAAATGGGACCTAGTGAAACTTAAAAGCTTTTGCACAGCAAAGGAAACCATAAACAAGATGAAGAGAGAGCCCTCAGAATGGGAGAAAATATTTGCAAACGAATCAACGGACAAAGGATTAATCTCCAAAATATATAAACAGCTAATTCAGCTCAATATTAAAAAAACAAACAACTCAGTCAAAAAATGGGCTGAAGACCTAAATAGACATTTCTCCAAAGAAGACATACAGATGGCTAAGAAGCACAAGAAAAGCTGCTCAACATCACTAATTATTAGAGAAATGCAAATCAAAACTACAGTGAGGTATCACCTCACACCAGTTAGAATGGCCATCATCAGAAAATCTACAAACAACAAATGCTGGAGAGGGTGTGGAGAAAAGGGAGTCCTCTTGCACTGTTGGTGGGAATGTAAATTGATACAGTCACTATGGAGAACAGTATGGAGGTTCTTTAAAAAACGAAAAATAGAATTACCATATGCCCCAGCAATCCTACTACTGGGTATTTACCCAGAGAAAAACCATAAATCGAAAAGACACATGCACCCCAATGTTCATTGCAGCCCTATTTACAATAGCCAGGTCTTGAAAGCAACCTAAATGTCCATAGACAGATGAATGGCTAAAGAAGATGTGGTACATATATACAATGGAATATTACTCAGCCATAAAAAGGAACTAAATTGGGTCATTTATAGAGACATGGATGGATCTAGAGACTGTCATACAGAGTGAAGTAAGTCAGAAAGAGAAAAACAAATATCATATGTTAGTGCACATATGTGGAACATAGAAAAATGGTACAGATGAACCAGTTTGCAGGGCAGAAATAGAGACACAGATGTAGAGGACAAACGTATGGATACCAAGGGGGGAAAGTGACAGAGTGAGCAGGTGGTGGTGGTGTGAAAAAAAAAAAATCTCATTATCCAAGTTAATTATTTTTCTTTTTACATTTTGCTAATATTTGATCACTCGGTATGAGAATTTTGTGTTGGCCAGAGCATTGACTAAAACAATCTTACAAATGTATTTTCTTGTGTTTGGGAAGAGCCTATAATGGACTTCCTCATGTTAGTGATTCTTTCTACCACCACCTTTGACATCACTCTCTTTAATATATAATACTTCTTTGTTTCTTATGAGGAAACCTCGTTAAAGTTTCTTCACTTCCTCTTAATGTCTGGAGATATTTTGTTTGAGTCTTTGGTTGTTTACTGTCGGGGTCATTGTTTTTTTTCTTGACAGAAAATATTTTCCTAACTTCCTGCAGACCTGTGGCCTTAGAAATGGAAATGAAGGAGGACAATGCTTCATGCAGAAGTGAGGGCCTCCGGCTGAGCTGGACTCTCTCTAGTAAAGCAACTCACGCTTGCACATCTGTCTCTCTGCTGACTCACAATTAGTTCATAGGCCACATCATTCAAATTTGTGTCCCAGTGAAATACCCATTACCTATGACATAGTTACCAGGCAAGAAATGTGATCTTCAAGGTTAAATCTGCAGCTAGCCAAAGCCACCCACTATGTAGATATCCTAAAATATCACTAATAATGTGATATTTTGCTCAGAGAACTTCTAAATGAGATCTTGACATGAATTTACATACACACATGTGAGACTGTTGGATCATATATGAACTCTGTCATTCACTCATTTATTCATTTACTCACTACTTTATCCCTCACACTTTTACTATTACCACAAGATCCTAAAATTCCCATTGAGATAGTGTCACTGCAGAATGCCTGAAGATTTGAAAAGGCTTCATAGAGCACTTCTATGTGTCTGGGCTAAAGTAAAGGTACTTGTCCCTAACCTTGCAAAAATTACACCATAGGAAAATTTGTTTCTGAGTGTCCAACCTGACTTCATTACACCTCCTTAGTCCTTTTTAATAATCTAATTAAAACCCCTGAATCTTGGTAAACAAGACCCACTCTGAATTGCTGTCTTCCTCCTGCCTTCCTGCCATGTATACTTTTGTAGTATAGCATTTGGAATTTCACTGATATCAAGAACAAGATTCAATGTTGTACTATTTATCTTGGAGGTGTCTGACCCACACATTTTATCCTCATTTATCTTAAGTTAAAGACCTTGAAGCAGTGTCAAAGAGGTGGGAAAGGTAGATTGGTTAAAAGAGAAACTAATATAAAGTGGGGTTTGAACATAAACTTAGGCTTGTAGGTTTCAGATTCTGGGAAGCTTCCAGGAAATGGGGAGTGAAATAGGGCTGCCTAGTAAAGGATCCCAAGAACTAGACTAAGATATAACGATTGTTTGGCTATCCTTGGATGCAGATGAGCATATTTGAACATTACTGACTTCTTAACAACTCCAAAAGTAGAACTCAGTAACCTTACACATAGAGGTAAGCTGGCTGCTGTTGGCTGCAGGGAAAGTGTTAATAGTAGGGAAAAAGGTTTTCACTCTTGAGAGAGAGCTGAGGATGTTAGTTTTAAAGTGTTTATTCTAAAATGTTTTCAGTGTGAGTGCAGTATCTTTACGTGTTTGTGCTGACTGTGTTTAAGGTATAGAATCAGATCATCTTGTCTTTTAGGAGTTACCTTAGACTTCATCTAGTTCATTTTCTCACCAACACAGAAACCACCAACCACAAGGGAACCCTGACACATTGCCCTTCCTCATATTTTTCAGCATCTCAAGTGGCAGACAATTATTGGGGGCAACATTTCACAACTCAGGCTACGCCTGTTGTTCTAATGTCCTTTTTTATGTTGTACTGAAAATTACAAGTTGAAAAGCAACTAGCACAGGAGCTGGCATATAGAAGACATTCTATGTCAATAAAGGTTGCTGATTCCAAATCAGAAGTCCTGCAACTTTGATTTTTATATTCTATGTCTATGCCTTTTATCCTCAAATTACATGAGGAAGGTAGACCATGAAGATCTTGAAGACATAACACGATAAAAGGAATAAAAATCAACACCTTGGTTCATCTGCTTTACATCAATTGAATCAATTAATGTGAACAGCTTATCAGTTTTATCAACTGTCCCATAGCCAAAACTAGTGTGTATACATTTACAAGTGCCAGTTTCACTGGGTTGTGGTCATATTTGATTACAGTCGTTTTACTTTGCTTACCTATAAATTATGGTTGTTGATTCGCTAATAATTTTACTCAATTTGAAAAGCCACTGTGTTGAAGTATTTTCTAAATTGTCAAAAAAAGAGAGATCACATTATGTCCTTTTTAGTTTGGGATCTAGTTGCATTGGATTCTTTAAAATACTAGAAAGTTCTGAGTGATACATAGGGCAGTTCTAAGCAGACAGTTTAAATATTCAGAAGCCCCCTACACTTCAGAACAAACTAGCCCTCAGCATTTTCACCTCTGTTCTTTCTTTTTCCCAGAGACAAACTACTGAGCATCTTTGCAGGGGAATCCTTTTCTGGTAAATTGTAGTTTGAAAACAATTTGTATTTTTGTTTCGAGATTCTTTGGCATCAGAGCTCCAGTTGCTTTGTATTGATCACTAGGATGTATCTGGGAGAGTTCTTGATGTGTCCAAATGATTGTCACCAATCCTCTGGGGCTTTGCTCTGACGGCTTCCATGTGGGCCCTGGAGAAGGGCTGGATTGTGGAAAGATTATAAATATGGGTGGAGCCCAAGTCCTCCAGATGTTACTGCTTTCATATTTTCAATGTGAATTCAGGGACCTACCCTCCTCTCTGACGAAGATAACTAATGCCTTTGGCCTCATAGCATAGTCAGAAAAATGTGGTCATTTGAGGGGGAATGTCTACAAGCAGCTCTTCCTTCCACCTACCCTGTGGCTAATAAAGGATGATAAGCCAGGGCTTCTCTTCTCTCTGGTCAACTTGGACATTCTAAGGCCACGTCTGAACACTCATTGCTTTTGCTATGTCAAGGATTTTGGCTCCATCTCTACCTACCCTTCTATGAAAACAAATAAGAGTCTTCTGACTGGACAAGAAAATTATCTGAGGAAGTAGCTTATCAAATGAGTCAAAGTGTGTCTGACCAGAACTTCCTCTTTCTGTTGGCATCCCTTGCATCTGACATAGTCAGGCTTAGTGGTGGTAGGAAGTAGTTCAAGCTAAATTTCTGTGGTCACTCTTTCCACTTTCAGGCGATAGGTCACTCAGTGTACATGGCGATGAGCCAGGCATTTTGCTTCTCTTTCTACATCATTTAAGTGTATTCCTTCTCAGACACACTTCCTACCCAAATGGAAAGACAGACAAAACATAAAGAAATCTTTAGCCACTGGCTGTTTGCTGTGGTCCTGAATTAAGTGGGGGACTTGGTAGAATGAAGGGAAAACTTACCAGGAGTCAGTGGAATTCTACCTAGTCTTTTCTTTATCTACAACTAGCTTTACTTCCTTTAACATTTGATGTATTTCAGTGTGTTAAGTCTTCGGATCTGAAAGAATGAGTATGATTCTATTTTCAACAGGCTTTTAATATGTGCACCTCAATGAACATATACTTTTTCAAAAGCTATCAGCCTATTTTAGCTATACTTCCATTGTTTAAGAAACAGAGTCCCTCTTTTCATATAAATCAGTAGATTTCATCTTTTCTGCCAATCAGACACATCTGAAATAAATCATGCACTCCCTCCACCCCTCCCCCACCAGTCTATGGCTTATTATGGCAGTGAGTTTCAAATGGAGGTGGCAGCAAGGCAGACACTCCTTCGAAGGATATATCAGAACTTTGGGGGACACAGAAATGTCTATGTTGAAGTAAGAAAAAGATTATTTTGCCATATTTTGTATGATTTGGAATGTTTAGAGATCATCAAAATCTTCATTATTGAAGTTTCTTGTATAAGGAAATTATAGAACATCTATATAATTCTATAAATTATTTGTACTACTTTTGACTATTAAAATGATGCTTATAAAGAACTTTTAGTGGTAAGGAAAAAAGGTTAATAATATAAAGCAGGTTATAAAAATAGATATAAAATAAAGGTACATATTCTCAACTTGATGTCACCTAGATAGACACACAAAAATAGGAATAAAACTGGAAAGAAATGTGCCAAAAATAACAGTAATGCCCTGTGTTTGCTAGTATTATTGATATATTTCTGCTTCCTTACGGTTTTGTTTGTCTAATTATGTGCAGGGAGCAGATATTATTTTGATAGTAGAATAACACAAAAATGGAGTAAAATGAAATAAAAGAGTACTTGAGGCAGAAATGGAGGTCAGGAATTCTATTTCCCAAGTTAAACATTTAGATATTGGGGAGGTTATCTCACTTTGAATAAGCAGGGCCATTGACAGATAACAGGTATGCTTGTACCCCAAGAGCTTCTTGAATTGTTTCCACCATTCCCTTGTATTTAAGTTTCCCCTTCAAAGTCAAGTAGACACAGGTCTGCTTGCAATTTAATTTACTTTCATTCCTATATTGAGAAGAGCTCTCTCACTGGAAGGAGGTTTTCAGAAGTCTATGGGTATCCTTCATGTTCTCACACTCTCATCTTGAGCTGCTTTTTAGCCATTGCCTATTCGTTGCATGAGGCAGAATACTTAAAGATAGCTTTGTCTGCCTGTTCCCGTTGGTTGGCAGATGCCTCTGAAAATAGACAGAAAGGCTCATCCACTCTTGGACCGTAAGCTAGCCATTCATGTATTGAAGTCACTGGAGGCTGATGTAATGATAGCAACCATTCATGTTGTCAGACAAGAGGACTCTGTATGAAGCACAGAAGACTAGGGTAATTTTAACTGGCCATTCCTCACATGGAAACAATGTCATAGGACTCTGATTGGCTGAGCTTTGACAGTTTTTAAAGGAAATGTGAGGTGGTCTGAGCTAGTACAATGCTTCCAGAGCATTCCTCCTGCCATCTAATAAGTAAAATTTCGGTTTCTAATTGCATTGGCCTTTGGAATTAAGTGACCAAAATATGTGGACTATTATGAAAATCAGTCATGATAACACTTATCAACTTGATGAAAAGTCATCATGGAATTTTTTAAGCCCTGAGGTCAGTACCCCCAAACTTGTCTTTTTCCCATTTAAAACTAAAACCACCATTAAAGAAAATGTTACTGGCAAAAATGTGAGTACTGGGAACTGTTTTGTGTCTCTGGATCAAAGGCATACAATGTGGTGATTAAAAACATGCTGACTCTAGAAATTCGGGGCTTAATTAATGAGTTAATAATGGGAACAGAGCTTCTTTTCTGTAGAATTTAAAATTCCAATTATAAGCAATTTTGGTTTTGGCATTTCATCCACAAAAGATCTTGAGTAGATTGTTATTAAATGGCTGATTTATAACAACACCTGGGATCTGTAGACTGTCCAAGGAGGTAACAGGAACCTGGATCTCATTCACATTTCCATGGGACAGGTTGTGGACAGATACTTTTTTTTTTGAAGATAATTTTCCTGAGTCTCATTTAGCAAATCTGTCATCAACAAAGTACAAAAGAGATTTAAATACTTATTAGACAATGCATTCAGTATGTGAGCCAAAGTATAAATGGTCTTAAGTAGTACCTGTCTGATAAATTCTTCCCTTTATAGATCAGGAAATTTCAACTTAAATTGTCTGGCTGTTGTCTAATCTCTATTTTTTATGTAGTAGCTGAACTGAATTAAGACACAATTTTCTTAAATTATGCTGGTATATTAAACTTTACTAATGTTCATTTTCTTCTCTTTTCTGTAGGGTTGATTTTGTTGTCTCATCTAAATAAAGGTGATGTTGTGGCCAGCAGATAACCAGGTGGATCTGAATAACTGTGGACAGTCGCTTCATCTGCTTCTGGCTTCCAGTCACCTTTGAACTCCCATTTCAACCCCTCTTTTAAAGAGGTAGCGATGGAGGCAATTAAAACAAAATCTGTAAACAACATAGTTGAGAATAAAAAGAGAAAGGAAACATCAATAATTTCCCATCTATTCTTGAAATATGTATATATATAATATATATATATATTGGGGGGAGGTCTGTATGTCAGGCACTGATTTGGGTACTAAGGCTATTACAGTGTATTAAACAAAGCTGGCACTATGCCCAGAATGCTTCCAATCAAGCACTTGAGATGGACATTCAGATGTAAGTATAATGATCTAATTACAGTTTGGATAAGGTGTAATATCATGAGATGTATAGTTGTGCATTTGTCATGATGCTTTTAGCTGGAAATGACAGAAACCCAATTCAAACTGGTTTAAGGATAAAAGAAAATTCTTTGATTCACAGACAGAAAATCTAAGGGCAGACTGGCTGGATCCAGGAGCTAAACTTAATCTCTGTTTATCCTCTGATATGATTACCTCATGGAGTAGATACTAAGCTCTCCTTCTCCCACGTTCATGGCCCAGTTCATATCCTCATAATTGTTAAGTCCAGCAAGAACATCTTTGTTTCCCATATTTCTAAAATATTCAGAGAATCAAGAATCATTGGCTCTGATTGGCCAAATCTAAGTCAAATACTCACATTTTGAGCTCCAAGTAGGGTCAGCTTTACCCTAAATTATAGACTAAGAATAGGGACTGTATATTTCCTCAAGGGAGATCAAGATGCTATTATTAGAAATGGGAGAAATGGCCAATACACAGGAAAGCCATAATAGATGTCACCACACAGAGACATCTGTTAGAATTTTCACTCTGCCAATGAAAAGATCTAAGAAATCTTTGCTAATTGTACCTCCAAGAAGGTGGAAATTCTTTACAGCAGCAATAGAAAATGAATTCAATATGCTTCTGGACAAGAAGGAAAAGTGTGAATTAGAAGGAGCTGAGTTAAAAGAATGGAAGGATTTCAAATGAGAAAGTTTTCTAGTGATGTTCTGTATGGCTCTGATTTTAGTCTTAACTTGTTTAAAAAGAAAATGAGTAACTGTCTATTAAGCTGGGTAATGCTGAGCCAAAGTCTTACTTACAGAGTCTAGGTCAGTCTCTAAGTTACAGTCATAGTTTGTGGTGAAATAAAGAGACAGTGAAAGGTGAGAAACGGAGGATATAAAATCAGTCACATGAGTAATCATCAATCCTGCCAGCATATGCCTAGTCTTAGAGTCAGACCTTTTATGATTTGAAAACTGCTCTCAATTTTTGCAAGGCTCTCTTTTATGTCAAACCTCATCAGATGTATCAGAACTTAAAAAAAATTAAGAATGATTATATATTACAGAGGAACAAAGCAATAGACAGACTTCTAAAAAATTTTGTTGGTTGTTTTGGCTAAAAGAAGGACCTCCCATGATATATCATGTATCTTTATGATATGGCAGATGGCTCCATCGTCTGTACTGAGAAGGATTAACTGAATAGGATCTCACAATTTTGCAAGCAGTTGTACTGCAGCGTGAACGTGAAATATGCCTGCCAAGAAGTTTTGCTTTAATAGCCCTCACATGCACTAGACATTTCTATCTGCAGAGGATGTTTATATTCACCTTGGGCTGTTTCCAAGGTTTTACATTGGGTATCTCTTGGATATAGGCCTTCACTTAGAGAACTCTTTTCTTCTTAAGAAGGAATAAAAAATCTTCCAACATGAAAAGAAGAAAAACACTAGTGAGACGTCATGCATTTTTTCATGATGCACGGCAATCACCCACCAACCACCACACCAGTGCCTGGAAATGACGAAAGTGTGTCATGTCTAAGAGAAATCGAAGCTGAATGTTAGCTCCTAGGGAATAACAAGCAAAACATGTCCAAATTTTGAAAGTCGAGAAACCTCAGCTACTAAGTTCCAGAGATTCTTTAGATTTGTAAATAATATCAAAGGAGATCGGAAATTCCAGCTGTCTTTTGCAGTATCCTTGATCTGATAGGGATTTCCTCAAGAGCTTATGACTGTGAAGAAGTGCAGACAGACTTTGCTCTCTAGAACTATTGACAAATGCTCTTCCTCGCAGACAAAACATCCAGGAGAATCTACTCAAGTTGTGATCAAGTACTGACTCTTAGGAAATGGGTCTTCCTTACCATTTCCTTTAGTTTTTAGCAAAACTTACCCACCAGCCCCTTCATTCCATTTAACTGCATTTTAACGAAAGCTCTAGAACAGATTTTGAGTCTCCACTCAAAAATTTAAAAGAATCATAATTTGAAAGAAGTGGGAAAAAACCTCAATAATTCTCAAATCAGTGCTCATATTTGACTTATTATCATACTTTATAAACTGTAGTGAATTAGATATTTGGTAATTCTTTCTTTTATTCATTCATTCATTCATCCATTCAAACAAAAGCCAGTCATGCAAAGAACTGGATGCAGTGTCCAGCTAAGAAAATAAACAGAAACAACAAAGTCCTAAAGGAAGAAAAGCTTTTACAGGCTTGAGGTACCAAGAGAAGACAGGTGGCCTTCTCAATGCTGAACATCCAGAGGTTTGCAAATATCTAAATGTTTTAAAAACACTATGGAGTTTCCATATGCAAATTATTTCTATGAATTTACACAAAGGTTTAGTTATCTTTCATTAACTATCACCTCCCTCTGAAATTGTAATTGGCATTATCTTGTCCACTTTCAGAGTTCCAGATGTGGAGTTAAACATTTTATGTAATCCAATTTCTTTTTGCAAAAAAAAGAAAAGTGAGGTACAGGAAGTCAGTGGCTTATCAGCTACCATCCATTCAGTTGCTCAAGACATTAATCTAGGATTCATTTTTAATTTCTTTTCTCATTACTCTCACTTCATCCCTATCCTGTAAGTCCTGTTCATTTCTCTCCATCTCTACTCCCGTAAAAACAAATACCAGCTCTCAACTCATCCACTGCATTAGCCACCCTTGTCTACCTACATGCATTCTCAATCCAGAATCTTCATAGTGATCTTTAAAAAATGTGATCACAGCATTCCAGAATCAATCCATTTCTTTTTAGAAAGAGAAAGAAATAATAAAGGTATAAAATTTTCAATTCAAATAAAAGATTATATAATTTTTCAACTCTAATTTGTATTTGTATCTCTTGAGTCTTACACTGAAAATCTGATTCTTAATGATTCCTGATACATTCACTTCTATGCTTTATATATGTCTGTGTGTGTGTTTCCAAATAACATTATCTATATTATACTGACAATTGGACTGCTGAGTGCAGGGTATGACTCTTTTGTTATATTTTTTGTCTTTTCCATATATCTCATCCAAGCTGTATAGTCAAAACATTGTCTTTTTAAATCACTATGATTATTTTTTAAATTTGGTTATATGAACAAAGTAAGAGGATTTGGTTTTGTTTTGTTTTATTTCAATTTTTAGAGATGCCTTTTTCTGATGTAAATTTTGTTCATTTAACTAGTGCAATATTCCCCTGGTCTCACAGAGCTATAAAACAAGATTAAGAGAAGTGTGTCTTTCTTCCCTGTTCCTTCCGCTCTTCTCTAACCTCTCCAATAGGTAATCGTTTTTTTAATTAAATTTTGGTTGATTCTTCCATTGTATCTTATTGAAAGTAAAAACTTAAAAATGAATAAATTGTTCACATTTCGTTCTGTTTTTTTTGGTTTTTCCCTTGATGGTATATGCTTGTGTAAAGACAATGAAGATATAAGACTTATTTCTTCATATCACAGTATATTATAGGCGGTAGATATACCATAGTATATTCAGTTCGATGCATGATGATTCCTGATAAACATGCAAGTGATTTTCATTATTTTACAATTAGTGCTATAACTACATGTATCATTGGGCATGCATCCTTTTATAGGTTTGCCAAGGGATCTTCAAGGTAGGGCCCAAGAAGTGGAAATTCTGCATCAAAATATAAATACATATGGAATTTTTCTAGATACTGCTAACTTCTCATTCATTAGAATTGTGACATTTTGCAATCCTACCAACAATGTATGAGATTTTCAGTACCCTATTGCCTTAACAAATATGTCTTAAACATTTGGACTCTGTTACCAATCTGATGCAAGGGACATGGTATCTCAATATAGTTGTTGTTGGTTTTTTTTGTTTTTTTTTTTGGTACGTGGGCCTCTCACTGCTGTGGCCTCTCCCATTGCGGAGCACAGGCTCCGGACGCGCAGGCTCAGCGGCCATGGCTCACGGGCCCAGCCTCTCCGCGGCATGTGGGATCCCCCCGGACCGGGGCACAAACCCGTGTCCCCTCCATCGGCAGGCGGACTCTCAACCACTGCGCCACCAGGGAAGCCCTCAATATAGTTTTAATTGAATTTCTCTTATATAAATAAAATTTTTTTTTTCAAATGTTTGTGCCCCATTTACATGTCTTTTTATGAAATGTCTGTTCATATCTTTCACTCATTTTCTATCAGATTGTTTTTTCTTCTCAATATTCAGGAGATATTTATATATCAGTGAAACAACTTTCTATGATATAACTTTCACATATTTATTCCCAGTTTGAGAATTGCTTTTTTACTTTTTAATTTTTTTTTCCATGGAAAGTTACCTTTAAAATTTTATGTACTCAGATTTATCAAACTTCTCCTTAGGACATCTAGATTTTGGCTATACTAGATCATTTTTTCTATCTCCTAGATTATAAAAGAAGCCATCCATGTTTTACTTCAGTATTTATATACTTTTAGTTTCTTTTCTTCAAAAATTCTTTCAAATGAATGTTGTAATCAATTTGTGTTGCTCCAAGGACATTGTCATCAGGATCACATTACATTAAGCAATTAACATAGGGAGAACTGACATCTCTATTATGTTGAGGCATCCTCACCAAGAATATGGAATGCTTTTGCATTTATTCAATTTACCTCTATGTCTTTTAAGTGTGTGTCTAAGTTTTCTACTTTTCTTTTTAAGTTTATGCATCTGTTTTATTTCACTTCATTTTATATCTTTATTGAAAATTAGGTTTGCTCTTCCATTATTTCCTCCATCTGACTATGTTTGTATATGTGTAAGTTTCTCTATGCAAATTTCATTCTTCTACTTTGCTAAATTGTCTTGTTTGTAGTAGCTTTTCTATTAAGTGCCTTTGGTTTTCCAGATTTACAATTTTCTAATCTGTAAATGCAAATTGTTTCACCTTTCCTTTTTCCTCTATTTGCTTTTTAAAACATAAGCACATAAGCTAATTCCTTCAATACAATGTTAAATAGTAGGGGAGATACTGGGCAGTGTTGGCTTGTTCCATGATCAGTATCCAGTGGTTTTATCTCAACACAGCTTTGGAGGCAGCAAGGTGAATCTTGGATTTTGGACTCAAGCAGTCATGGCTTTAAGTTATGCCTCTAGTACTTACTGGTTCTGTGATTTTAGTCAAAGAGCTTAAACTATGAGTTTCAGTTTTCCCATCTGTCAAATGGGAATGATAACTTCTTTGTGTTATGAAAACAAATTGCAGTGACTAATACGATGACTGATGCATGGTAGACATGACTAATACTATGACTGGCACGTAAATAAATGTTTGTTCTCTTATTTTCTTCTATTTTTGGGTTCTTTCTGAATGAGCACTCTGTCACCTGAGGAATCCTCGAGAAGGCGAGCAGAGATAGAGTAGCCTCGACTGAAGACATTGTCACACTCACAGTACTGAGTGAGACTGGCACGGGAGGCACAAGGAAACCAAGTACTCAGCTGAAATTTCTAGGTAGCAGGCAATCAAGTGCTTCAGGCGGCAAATAGGTGTATCCAGCTTCAATGCAAAATCTGGCTGTTATCCATGCAGTGCCCTCTGGTGGTTAGGCTAGTACTGTAGTTTAAAAAACTGTGTCATGAAACAGATTAGTAGTAAAAATAGCCAATATTTAGTAATTACTTTCCATCTTCCAGGCCTGCCAAATAATTGACGTGTATTCTCTTATTTTAATTCGAATAAATTCTATGAGATATGTACATGTTGGCCTTTTTTACAAAGGAGGATATTGATACTTACAGAGGTTAATTAACTTAACCCAGATCACATAGCTAATTACTGGGGATGCAGGGATTCCACACCAGATATATTTGGTTCTTATCTACTGTGCTATTGCATACATAACTGTATAAAATATGAACACAAGACTTAGAAGCACCTTAGAGAGCAAGTCCTCCCCCACAATGGACAGATGAATAAATGAAGGCCCAGAAAAAGTGTTGCACAGTTAGCCATTAAGCAATCTGAGCTAAATTCCTGGGTTCCCTGACTCCTAGTATTTGTTCTTTTGATTGCACAAAAGCTGCCTGGCCTTATTTGATTTAATTTGCCTCTCTCGTGATTGTTCGACATTTCCCCAGGGTAGTATGACAGCCCTACCTATCCTTACAATAAAAAAAAAGGGGGGCTTCCCTGGTGGCGCAGTGGTTGAGAGTCCGCCTGCCGATGCAGGAGACACGGGTTCGTGCCCTGGTCCGGGAAGATCCCGCATGCCGCGGAGCGACTAAGCCCGTGAGCCATGGCCGCCGGGCCTGCGCGTCCGGAGCCTGTGCTCCGCGGCGGGAGAGGCCACGGCAGTGAGAGGCCCGCATACCGCAAAAAAAAAAAAAAAAAAAAGGGAGTCGAGAGAATAATCTCTACCAAATTTGACAACTCATTAACTATACTTTACTGAAGAGATTTAATTGCTTGCCTTATATCCTGTTTTCAGCTTCCTTCTCCAGTAGCAAATATCAATTAAATTCTAATAACAAAGAGTCTTACTGCAGTTGACAAATAATCCTTTTCAGGAGAATTGCCCTCAGTGACTCTCCACAGGCAAAATTTACACTCTTTCAGCCACAATTCTTTGCTGCTCTTTCCTCTAACATCCGATGTGACAGGCCTGCCAGGACAAGAAACAGGTTTGCCCTTTGAGGGCATTTTCCCATATAATGAGGCGGCCCCTGCAGAAATCACTCTGCCAGTGGTGACAGGTCACTATAACTCCTGAGTGCTGACCATACGGCTGCCTATGATTTACCCAGCTGACCAGCATCTGTATGGAACTGATTTCCTAGAATGCTGCCCTGATTTTGCAGTTAAGTTGTTGACAGTAGAACAGTTTACAAACGACAAAGAAGGAAACTAGATTCCCTGATCACAAGTCTCAGGGGAGACAATTTTAGTTCATTTTTAGATAAGTTTTGGAACAACTGTCCAGAAGACACTAGCATCTAATCATCAGTTATATTCATGTAGAGACTGGTTCTCTAACTGGCCAAAATATGGTATGAATGACCCAAACAGGAGGTTGACTAGATGATTTTCAAATTATTTTCCAAGCCCTACAGTATATGCTTCTTTGATTTAGTCATAGTTTTCCCTCCAATGTCCATTGCTCTTTAATTCACTCTAAGCAATAATGTACTATAGTTACCTAACCATAGACTTCAAAAATTATAAATACAGTGAAACATTACCATAAAGTGGGTGCACATAAACCCGAGATGACCACTGATGGTTTTGTGTGAAGCACAACGTTTTGTAATTTTTGATGTTAGGCAAAGTACAAGTGTTAGAGCTTATAGTTCTTAACTGGAACTTACTTGCTTGATTATTAGACAGATCACGTGAGTTCATAGTGGTATGAGAGACTCAATATCTCTTGCACAAAAGAGATGGGAAAAAATGTGACGATTTCCAATATCTCTTTCAATTTTAGCATTCTATGTTTCTAGAAATGACTCAGAAGATCATTAGTTGGTAAGTGAACAAAGGTAACAATAAAATCTGTACTAGATTAAGAGCTATGAAATCTGTTTAGTCTTGTTCTTATTTTATTCTATGTGCATATAAATCTTATACACTTGTTTTTATGTCATATATGAATATATATATGTGTATATATATATATATATATATAAAATTTTTTTAAAGAGACCTAATCATGTTATATGAGGAACAATGGAATCAGTTGAGGGTAGTAAACAAAATGAAGAGGAGACATAAGGATTATATAACAGAAGCTTTTAAATATAGAAAGGTCTATAAAGGTCTGTCATGTCAGTGGGACCCAACTTGTTTTATATGACTCTAGTAGATATAGGGTTAGGAGAAAAAAATTCCCTGTCAGTGTAACACACTTGCTATCAAGTTGTTTGAGAGTAGCATAATCTACCTCACTTTTCAATGTATTCCATATCAATGAAAGTTTCAGTGTACCCTTGATGCTGTTTGAGCAGAATATTAAATAAGGGATTCAAGGATCAGGTTCCTTGCCACGCTGCATTTTGTCATTCCATGAATCTAGTCCTACACTCTCATTTGTGAAGTAGCATCAATTAGTCCTTCTGTAGCCAATCAAATCCTTTCAGAAAAGTCCATTACTCTTACAGAATGTCTACAAGCCAAACAGACGGGGCGTGGTCTAATCTTTGATAATTTGTAATCCCTCCTGTAGCTACTCCACATCGAAGAGAAAGAAATTTCCCCTAAAGGAAGTCCCCTTGGGATTAAGCTCCACAAAACATGAGGCTCCACAGCCATAGATCTTTAATTCACTCCTCCTGGGTAGAGTCACACTTCATCAGGCCACTAAGTGAAGTGATACCTACCACAGTCAGGAAACTAACTGGGAAAGTATATCTGTCAGAGCGTCTAGCCACCCAGAAGGAGCTCCAAGAATCTTAATCCTTAGTGAACCATGAAACTCTGGGGCAGGCAGTTTACAGCTGGAGATTTGTTTGCTTATGCAAATTCCATCATAAATCACCTCATCCTCAACTAAAAGGCTAAGGCTAAGGCCAAGATGCCTGTGTAGCATTATCACTGGGTCACAAAGGCTAAGGGTTTATGGGGCAAATCAGCCATGGATTGGTTCAATCTTTTATTAAGTTAGTTTAATTCCCATTTTCCAGAGGAAGAAACCAAGATCCCAAGTATAAAAGACTTTCCTTAGTCATAAGAATTTGTTGAGACAGACATTCTGCCAGCTGGTGCTGCGTTTCCTCTCCAACCAATCTGCTGAGATCAGTGACTTCAATTCCTGTTAAAGTTTCAAAAGCCCATAATGGTGGGAAGGACGGTGACATTAGGTCAGAGGATAACCCCTCACTGCCTCTAATCGCTGACTGTGTAGGTGTGTGTCACAGGCTGTTGCTGAACAGTCATAAGGCATTCCTCCACTCACGTCATCAATTCCACGTTTCCTTGGTGAGGAGACACAACATGTGTTTCTTGACAAAATGCTTTCTGTTTTAAGAGTATTTAATGATCTCTCTCTGCTGGCTCTGAATGGTAATAACATTTTAGTAAATCAAAAGGGATAGGTGATTTTAAGAGGGATGGGAACTAGTCCAAGGGAAGAAAGAGAAAGAGGGGAAAAAAATGCTGAAGACACTTCATTATAAATCCCATCGGTAACATTACAGCTCCGAATTTGTCTTGATACAGATACAAGTTTATGGGTGCATTTGAGTTCTATCTCTCTCTCTGATACACACTAATCTTGCAGGCTTGAGAATCCTCTACTCTCCATTAGGCTGAGTTTTCTAAGCTGAGGAAGGGGCTAATGCCTTAACACATGCACCCATGTGTGTGTAGTCACACAGTCTAGGTGCATGTGAGGACTTAATTAAATAAGACAGCATATGGAAAATATCTTCTGAAAATTATCAAGTCACATCCATGTAAAATAGATAATTATGTGTGTGAGACTGACAGAGAGGTGACAACAAATACTGATCACCACAAAGGGTCATCTCGTGGTAACTTTGGGGGCTGTCACCACCTCAACCTAGACTCATTTGGGTTATATCATCTTTCCTCCATCGCTTTCCAGTTATGTGGCATCGAACAATTTATTTAAATTCCCCAAGGCTCATTTTAACCATCAGTAAAGCAGAGACAACAGTCTCTTTTCTATCTACCTCCCAGGGTTCTTGGAAGGAAGGGGTGAGACAAGAGATGTGAAATAAAATTCTTTTAAACTTGAAACCTAGATTATGTCCACAGTTAAAGGAATATATTATTATTTCTGAACCTTAGGCTCCCCAAAAAGGCACTGGACCTCCTGGTTCTCTGGTTGGGGAAAGATGCCAAGAGGCGGCCTCCCAGGAACTTTCTAATCTGTTGCTTGTGAGGCAGTAGGAGGCAATGATTAAGATAAGGACTCTAGGGACATACTGCTTGGATTTGAATCCCGGCCCTGCCGTTTTCCAGATGCATGACCTTAGGCAAACATTTTACTTCTCTATGCCTCAGTCTTTGTCAATTAAATTTGTATAAAATATAAACTCGGAGGGTTGTTTTAGAGATTAAATGAGCTAATTCACATAAAGAGCTTAGAGCCCCTCTAAGTCCTAGCTACTGCTCTAAATGTTCCCTTTCCCAGGCTCAGTCCAGTTCAGACCTCCTTTCCCCAGGATTAGCCTCAAAAAATGTTTACCTCTGGGACCAGGGAATGGAAAGGCAGGTTAATCTTTATCCCTTAGTTTGTCTGCCAGAATTCACCTCACTGAAGGACTCTGCTTGGTCTTGGAGGTTCAGAAGTTTTCGTTGCAAATTTCTCTAAGCCAATTTGGCTGTTGTCAATTCTTGAGGTTTTTTATTTTTTATTTTTTTTTAGTTAAGTAGATTTTGGGGATATGTTAGGGTTGTGGGTCTTTTCTTCATGATTTCACTATTAGTTTAAAATAAAACCAAGTTCGTCTGGGACCAAATTCAGCTACACCTGTTGATACCTATTGGCAAACAGCAAAAAGTCATAGAATGTCTTGTAAAAGTTCAGTGGAATCCCAGTTCTCTGTTGTTTCAGCTGATCTAGGAGCAGCTTAACTAAAAGGGTCACCTGAGATGAGTGTGACCGTATTCTCACTGGGATATGGACAAAACGCCTGGCTGGAGTCCCATGAATTGTCCAAATCCAAAGTTGGACAGAGGAATTCTTAGAAATTAAGCTTATGGTTCTGTCCCTACTGGTACAGACACTTGGCTGAATAGGTTCCTCACAGTTGAATGCTGCAAAAGAAGAGAGTGTCTGCACAATATTTGTAGCCAGTCCACATATATTCAACCTCACTAATTTTACTGATACTCATTTCTCATATCCATTATGCTCTGGTTTCACCAATTAAAGCCCCCTTTAACATCTATTAGTTTAATCAATATATTTTGGGGTCTTGAATGGAAATAAAGCGAGTTGACACCTGTGTGGTGGCTGCCTCTGACGTAGGGTTTATGAAAAAAAAACCTGGCATGGAAATTCCCAATTAGATCAAGTAATCAACTCTAGAGTAGAGATTAGATAGAGATTCACACACATGCAAGCGTCACGCACACACACACACACACACACACACACACTCACACATACACTATTTTGGCTGAAGCAATTTTCTCAAGAAAATTACAGACCACAGATCAATTATGGTGGATATAGCTCATATATTTCAGAAAAGGAGTGTACTTAAGTCATTCTGTCCAAGAATTTCTCAAAAAGCTTCTTCTGGCTTTTTGGTCTAATCATCATCAAAGAGACGCTGGTTGGAAAAAATCCAAATTCTCTAGACAACTTCCTCTAACGCAAGAATTGAAGTCATTGTTTTCCTTCAGGCACCATTAGCTCTAGCCAGACTGTTGCTCACATAAACCTGATGCCTTCTAATCTTAAAATTTTGTTTCCATTTGTTCTTCTATTTTGAATGTCCTTTTCTACTCATTCAACTTGCTAATATTCATCCATACTTCCAATACCTAATTGATACCTCCCCTTTGACAGAACTTCCCTGATTCTCCCAACATAAAGCTCTCGCTTTCCTAAGACACTTACCTTTTAAACTCTAATTTAATTTTGTATTTGCTTCTACTAGACTGTAGGTTCCTGAGGGCAGTAGGTATATCTGATTCGCCACCGTAGCCGCCACAGTAAAAATACAATGCCTTGGTCAGGTTAGCCAATAAATAATTACTGATGGAAAAGACCCATTCTTGGTGGAGTAGAAAGAAAACCTGAATTATTTGAGTGGTGACTTCCCCACTTATCAGATGAGTGAACTTGTGAGAAACATTGGTTTTTCATCTATAAAATGTGATTATGTCCATCTGACTTATTTCAGGGTTGTTATAGGAATCATATCAAATGAGGATATGAAAATACTTCATTCATTGTGAATGTATTACTGGTTCAAAGGATTCTCCAATTCACAGAATTCATAGAATCAAAGGTTAGTTAGGAAAGCCTTACCATTTAACAGATGAGAACAATGAGGTCCAGGAAGGAAAATGGACTCAAACAGACTAAAATTACCATGCGAATTCTATGACTTCCCATTCAATGTTATGTTTCTTACTGTTTCCTCTTTTGATCTAATATTTTCAAAACAATTTGGTATCCAGTTTCTAAGCAATCAACCATACATATATATATATATATAATATATCAGTTTGTGTTAAATTTTAAGAAAAACATGGTTCATTTGCAATACCTTTAGTCTGACCACAGCAAATGTGATATTCTGATAGCTTATTTTCCATAGAAAGCATTTTGAAAATGAAAGTGTCAACATAGTGGAGGAGGGCTTTCTCTTGATTATATTATCTCCTTGATCATTTCTTCTTTCTCTCTTTTGCTCTAATATCAATGTTTAGGTGTCACAGATCTTCACTGACTTTCTTGGGGATCTCATTCCATATCCTTGTCATCCATTTGGGCCAAGTCTTATCCTATGACTCAAAGAAAGCCAACCCTTCTTCCTTACAGGGTTTCTGTGATAACTAAATTATATATATATATATATATATATATATATATATATATATATATATGTATAATAATTTTCTAATTGTGCTATTTGATATGAAAGCTTAGTTAAGTGCCAAATGAAGATGTATTAGGGCTTGGTGGTCTTCTATTTTATTATTTATTTATTTAATATTTATTTATTTACTTACTTAGCTGTGTCCGGTCTTAGTTGCTGTGCGAGGGCTTCTCTCTAGTAGGGGCACATGGGCTCTAGAACGTTCAGGCTCAGTAGTTGCGGTGTGCAGGTTTAGTTGCCCCACGGCATGTGGGATCTTAGTTCCCCAACCAGGGGTCAAACCGCATCCCCTGCATTGGAAGGTGGATTCTTAACCACTGGACCACCAGGGCAGACCCTTGGTGGTCTTTTAAGTCAAACAAGTTTGGTTTGAAGCCAGTATTCACCATTCACCAGCTGTTGGCCTTAGGCAAGTTAATCAACTGCCTATATCTAATTTTCCTCATTATGAAATTAGATTTAAAAACAGGACCTAATATTATTGTCTCTTGAGGACATATGTATAGTTTCTAGTTGCATTTAGTAGGGGCTTAATGAATAGCAACTGCTTTTAACGTGCTATATACTTGTGAAGGTTTTGGGGTTTTTTTAAATCACTATGTCTATACCTCTACCAGCTATGAACAAGACCAGGGATTGGACTCTCCCATTTGCTGCTGTTTCTGCATGCACTAGTATAATGTTGACATAGATCATGCTTACCAAATGTTTGGTGCACCAGTGGATGAATAAACACCCGAGAGAACTCATAAGAGAGGACTTAGCTAACTCCTAGTCTAGTCCTTCACATTCCAAATACATCCTGGCTATCCTTCCACTCTGACACAGACCAATTCAATGACTAAAACAGGATCTACTGGGGATGTGAAGATGCACTATTCAAATTCCATTTTTTTTCCTACAAAGCCTGACATCCAACTCACAGTTATTATCTTTCTCCCATTTTAAGGCAGAGTCTTGGGGATGGAGAAGATAAGGTGAATGTGCATAGTATTTGAGACTTCAGCATCATTTCTAGAAGAGGAAACGACACTGAATCACTTCTCCCATGAATACCTTTCAGCAGGACTAAATTAATGTAGTTAGCTGCTACCAAACAATCGACTTCCAGACAATGATGTTTCATCTCCTTGCTTTCCTCACAGAGAGAATGTGAAGGGTGGCCCCGTGGTTCCTGCTGTTAAGTGGAACTTGAGTGGAAAAGAAGAGGAACTTTGTTTCTGAGCTGATAATCAGCTAAAAAAAGGCACATAAAATCCAGAAGGGAGATCAGCTGGAGCTTTAAAGAGGCTCAAAAAAGTTCTATGTTTCAAGGCCTTTACAGGTTATACACGATAATAGGCAAAGTTTGAGGGAAGAAGACCAACCAAGTCCAATCTCACTGTCGTATAAAATATATGTAATTTAAAAAATGCTTTAAAATTATATGCTGACGGACTTCCCTGGTGGCGCAGCGGTTGAGAGTCCGCCTGCCGATGCAGGGGACGCGGGTTCGTGCCCCGGTCCGGGAAGATCCCACATGCCGCGGGGCGGCTGGGCCCGTGAGCCATGGCCGCTGAGCCTGCGCGTCCAGAGCCTGTGCTCCGCAATGGGAGAGGCCACAACAGTGAGAGGCCCGCGTATCAGAAAAAAAAAAAAAAAAAATTTATATGCTGATACTTTGTTCTGAGTTTTTTCCACAAAATAAGCTAAGAAAAATTTCAAAATAGCACAGGTCTCAAAGTAACTTTCTGTCTTGGCCACACATGGAAAAGAAATCAGGAACATCCATGAACAGTGACCTTTTGGTCAGATCATCTGCCCCAGGATGTGGCATCACACAGTGGAAAGTCAGATATGTCAGGTGTAAACACTGACTCTGCCACCACTACGTATATGACCTTGGGCATAATCACCAGCCACCTGAATGATGGTGTTAAGCTTCCAAATGAGAGGTCCCTGCTTTTGTCCTTGCCCATCAGTCTATCCTTGGCATAGCAGCCAAAGAGATCCAGTCAAAATGCAAGCCAGATCGTGCGCTCTGACGGCATGACCTCCCATCTCCCTCAGGTTCAAAGCCAAAGTTCTTACAATGGCTGATAATGCCCTGCATGATCTGATGCCCTCGCTGTTTCCTCTCTAACCTCATCCTGTACTTCCCCTCGTTCACTGTGCTCCAGTCAGACGGGTCTCTCTGGCATGCCTCGAATATCTGGGAACCCCCGCAAGCTTGGAGAGTCACAACTGCTGTTCTCTCTGCCTGTATTGCTCTTTCCTCAGATACCTAAGTGGCTCTCTCTTTCAGGTCCTTCAGGCCTTAATCCAAACGGTGCCTTCTCAGTGAAACATTTCTCAGCCAGTCTATTTAAAATCACCATCTTTCTCCACCATGTACGCTCTCTCATTCCATGTTGATGTTTTTCCTTCTTATCTCTTAGCACCACCCCATGTGCTCTATGTTCCTTATCTCATTTATTATCTGTCTCTACCCATTGGAATGTAAGCTTTATGAGGAGAGGACAGGGAATTTTGCCAGTTGTGTTTATTGATCAACTCTTATTTTCCAGAATGAATGCCTAGAAAGCACATGGTAAACATTCAGTAAATCGTTAATGAATGAATGAGGGAGATAATGGATTAATTAAACATACTAAGATTCTCTAAGACTTGTTTCCTCATTTGTAAAACAGAAATAATACCTCCTGGCATAGCCCTATCACATCCTAGGTACCTAATTCATTGCAAATCTCTTCTTTACATCCAGTCTCATATAAAAATATTTTCTATCGTCTATATCCTGAGGATAGAATTAACAATAAATTTCTACTTATAAGCACCAGCATACCAATTCCACAGTCCCACTATCATGATTTCATTTTGCAAATTACTGCGACAGATAGGCTATTTCTGGTTCTGTCAGGCCCTTTTACAGAATAAATGCCCAATAAATATTAGTTTTCTCTTTTCTTTCTTCCTTTATGTTTTATGTACATAAATACTGTCTCAGCCAACAAGGTCCTTTTAAAGATCCTTTGCTTACCTTGGTAAAATCCAAAATACCACAATTCAAACACTAAGCAGAGACTCAATAAATGTTGGTTTAAATACATATAAAATATCAGGACCTTAATAACAATTTTCTCCCCCCAGAAATGCAGATGCCTTAGCTGTCTATTCCCAGGCAAGAGTTACTTTTGGGGTAAAGTGTGGACCCATCTAGAACAGCAATGATTTTGCCATATACACCTCCAGGTGCTTACATCTCTGAGAGACAGTGAACAAAGGCACAGCAGGCCCTTGAGCTGCTTTGGTTTCATTCTGCTTTTCAGAGATCTTTGGTGACCACATGCATGCTTCAGTTTATTTATCCAAGGCTGCCCTTGCAGGGCCAGACCAGAGAAAAAGGGGAGGGTGCTGCCAGATGTGTTAAGGGAGGCAAGTGCCTAGAAAGCCTTGGTTTGGGTTTCAGCTAGTAATTATAAAATGCTAAGTATAATCTGGGGCACTCTAGTTTTCCTGCCCAGACCACAGAGCCCTGGGGGAAAGGAGACCATAATAAATAAAGGTGCCCTCTCAGCACTTGGGAAAGTATTCACAGAATTTCAGAGAATTTTTCATGCAAGAATCCAAACTAGAATTGGGTCACAGTTGGTGTGTGTGTGCGTGTGTGTATGTGTGTTTGTCCTACATAACAATGGGTGATAAAAGCAAAATGGTTGATAAGTAAAATCCCCAGCTTTGAGGCCTGAGTGACCTGACCCACACTCTACTCGGTATGGGGTCCTCTTTCCTTTAGGCCAGATATGGAAATTGTTTAACAATGGCTATAAACTTCCTTTCTGTGCTGCCCTGGGGCTAAAAGCACAGATGAAGCAGATACAAAGAGGAGCCCTCAGGGAGAGAAATAGTCAAGGTTTTATAAATATAGAGAGAAGCAATTATCTGGGTGATATAAAGGTATCAGGTTGGGAAATGGGCAATTATTAAAGAAAAAAGTCTCCTTGAGATGTGTGTAATTAACAATGAAGAACTAAAGATATGTAAAAATTTCAGTGATGCAATGCTATAAAATACTTAGCGTATTTTGAATACCTAACTGCTGTATGGCTGGCTGGCCCTGCATGAGACATTCTATTCTATTCTATTATGTCAACGAATCACAACAGTAATCTTTTATAGTAGTTATTTTCCCATTTTACAGCTGATGAAACTGAACACATAGCGTGCAAGTGACAGAGCTACAGCTTGTGAAATCTAACAACCTAGGTCTAATTTGAACAATAGAGAAAAAGTAGACTTACAAAAAGAAAGAAAAGAACAGAGTCTTAGGGATCTGTAGGACAGTAACCAAGATCTAATAGTCATACCATCCGTGTCCCAGATGAAGAGGAGAAAGAACACAGGGCTAAAAATTTATTTGAAGGAAGAATGACTGAAAACTTCCCCAATTTGGCAAAAAAAAAAAAAATACAACCTACAGATTCAAAAAGCTGAGCTAACTGCAAATAAGATAGACTCAAAGAATCCCTTACCAAGACTTATCATAATTAAACTTCTGAAAAAGACAAATCAAAACTCTTGAAAGGAGCAAGAGAAAAATGATGTAGGGGAACACCAATTCAAATCCATAGATTTGTTTCATCTGAAGCCAGTATGGCAGAAGGGAATGGCACATTTTTCTGAGGATCAAAAGAAATAATTGTGAAAATTGAATTCTATACTCAGTGAGAATATACTTTAAGTGTAAAGTGGGGGGGGGACCCCGAGGTGATGGAAAACTAAGAGAATTTGTTGCTAGCAGAACCAACTGAAAGAACAGCTAAAGGAAGTTTTCCAAGCAGAAAGAAATGATGATGGAGAGGTTTTAAACTTTATAAAGGACAGAACAAAGAAATGGATAAAAGTAGGGAAAGATATAATAAACGATCTTTTACCTCATGAGCTTCTTAAATCATATCTGATAGTTAAATCAAAAATTATAATATGTGATGCAGAGGGAATAATTAAGACAATAATTAAGACAAAAATTAAGACAATTATATTTTTTATGGAGAAAAGAAAGAACAAAATGGAAGTAAGATTTCACTACACTAGAAGAGGTAAAACATCATATAGCTTAAAATGCTAAATAAATCAAAGTTGAATTCTAAATAATGTTATTGTAACCCAGAGGAAACCCTAACATACCACTAATTACTCAAAATACAAGTGGTCTAAATCTACCAATAAAAGGGCAGAAGTTGGCAGCGTGGATAAAACAAAACAAGCTCAATATTACATAATAACCTAAATGGGAAAAGGATTTGAAAAAAGAATAGATACATATAGATGTATAACTGAATCATTTTGCTGTACACCTAAAACTAACACAACATTGTTAATCAACTCTACTCCAATATAAAATAAAAGTTAAAAAAAAATTCTCCATCTGAGAAACAAAAAATAAACAAACAAAAAAAAACAGCCATGATCCAACTGTTGTGAACTGAACGTTTGAGTCTCCCCCCAAATTCATATGTTGAAGCTCTAACCCACCGCCCACCCCACAAATGTGATAGTATTAGGAAGTGGGGGGTAATGAAGCTGTGATGAAGTCATGAGAATGGAGCCCCCATGCTGGGATTAGTGCCCTTAAAAGAAAAGAAAGAGACACCAGAGCTTCCTCTCTCTTCCATGTGAGGATATGAGGATACAGAGAGAAGGCAGTCATCTGCAAGCTAGAAAGTAGGTCATCACTGAGAACCAAACCTGCGGGCTCCTTAATTTGAGATTTCCCTGTCTCCAGACCTGTGAGAAATAAATATCTGTTTTAGCCAACTTGTCTAAGGTATTCTGTTATAACAGCCTGAGCTGACTAAGGCACCAACTATATTCTGTCTATAAGAAATCCACTTCAAATATAACATGAGGAGGTAGGAATTAAAAGGGTGGAAAAAGATATATTACACAAACATTATTAAAAACAGCTGACATGACTATATTGATATCAGATAAAATAGACTTTAGAGCAAAGACAATTAATTGGGGGCAAAGAGGGACATTACATAATGATGCATTTTAAATCCTGACTTCAAGCGAGAAATCTTCTCATATTTAGTGATAATATATAAAAGATAAACTATATAGGACTTTTGCTCTGTTATACACCAGAGAAGAAGAGTACACTTTTTATTACAGGGTTCTTTATACAACCTAGACTCTTTCACTAATATTAATGTTATTATCATTTTTTCTAATTAACCAGTTACAAAACAAACAAAAATCTAGCAAAATGGAAAAAGAATCCAAAGACTTAGAGGTAGGACAATCTTCAGCATGTTTGCAAACAGAAATAGAGCCTATATGGCAGGAGGGAACTCATTTGAATGAAGAGCAGGAGATGAGTTTAGATAGACAGGCTGAGGCCAAACCGTATAAGTCCTTGGAGGCCATGGCAAGGAGTTGGTTGTTTTATTCAAAAGGCAATGTGAAGTCATGAGAGTATTTTAAGTAGAGTAGTGATATGATTACAGTTTTATGATTCTATGACTGTTGGGAAGAAAGAGAATTTGAGTATAGCTTAGAGCATGGTGAGTTTGAGATGAATGTGGAACATCTAGGTAGAAATGTCCAGTTATTCAAACAAGTCAGGAACAAAAATGGCAGTTATAGATGTGTGTCATTGGCACAGAGCTGGTATCCAAGGGAACCAGACGAAGATAAAGAAGCCTTTTGGAGGAGACAAAAACTTCAAGAAGGAAACCCCAGGGAATGCCATTATAGAAAGTGAGGGAGAGAAAGGGGGGCTGAAGGGGATCCCCAGTTGTATTCCTTTTACATCTGGATTTATTTCTAGACTGAGCATCTGCTCAATAATCTTATATCTTTTCCAATCCTGATGAAATGGATTGGGAAGTCCTTTGACCTCTGGAGTATTTTATTTAAGTTTCTGAAATATTTTATCATATAAAAAGTAGTAGTCATGCTACATAAGAGAAGGAACTAGGGTTTAAATATTTCAGGGTTGTTTGTTTGGCATCCTTATGTAGCTAAAAGAACAAACTACCCACAGGTCATTTAATCTGGACATCTACACTCTCCCATGTCTGATTGATAGCAGTCTTAACTTTATCTTCAAATCATCTTAATTACCAATTTAAACATCCAATATTGTTTCCACTTGGAGGATTTATTATACCTGAGGTTTTTGAGTCAATATGTTTATGGCAAACTATAAATTCGATGAGATTCCAAATTACCTGTTCTGAATTTCTTCCCACCGTTACCATAAAACCAACCACAGAAAGGATACATTTTAATAGCCCCTTTCATTCATATCTTATTTTCAAATCATCACATCTCAGTTATGGCCAGGTAGACTATCTCCCTCCTTCTATCTCTGTTTCTATCTATCCATCTCTTGTTCACCATATTGATCATAACTTTGAATTTAGATCCACTATTTAATGTAAAACCAGACTAAAATGTTTAGAATCAAAAAAGTGTAAAGATTAAGAGAAAGCAAAATGAATAGCATCAGCAAAAGTTTTCCTATTTCAGGAATAGATTAGTATATTTAGTGAGCAAATATTTAATTTGAAGTTTCTCTTAGAAAGAAGTTGACTTGAATATTGAGCTGGTACCTATGCTGTCAATAATGTCTTCTAAGCTGAATGAGGAAAGCTATGGCTTATAGATAATTATGTTTGTAGCAGGAGACTCTTAGCAACCGAAAGGTGACTCAACAGGTGAGAGCCCACCACAGAGAGAACAGTAAAACCTGCGAGAAAACAACAAGGCAGCAACACATATTTCATTTCAGATCACAAAATTGCTGACCCTTCCTTCTACAGTCTACTTCTTTGGGTGGGTTTAATTCTAGAACAGTTAGGTTATTTCTTTTAGTAAACCTTAAAATTGAAGGCAGATATTTTTAAAGTCCTTTACAACAGATAAAGAAAGATGACAAGAAACAAGCCGGAAAGTTCAAATAGACTGGCTCCCATTCCCTTGCTCTTTTCTGTGTTGGAGGTATATTAGAAAAGGTTTGGATTCTAGCTCTAGCTATGTGGTCCTTGAACTGAAATCACATTTCACTCATTTGTATCATAGGAAACAACCTGCACCCTGTAAGATTTCAGATCATTCATTTAAAGCAGCTGGTACATAAAAAGTGGGCAAAAATATTTAGAATCAGAGTTTATACTGAAGTTTTACCAATCTCTTTAAGATCAAGAATAGCTATACATTTCTAAATCTCACCAACACAGTCTCATTACCAAGTTTTCCAAGCTGAAAGTCTTTTAAAGAAGAGGAGAAAGAGTAGTGGCCTGGGACCTGAGAGTCATGGTTTTATACTACTTATGCAATGAACTTGGACAGAATCCCTCACCACTCTGGACTCCAGTTTCATCAGATATAAAATGTGTTCATTTGCAAATGCATGTGGTTGTCTCAATTACCCCACGTTCAAGAACAGCTGAGCTCAATCATGGTAATAATATTAGTGGCGGTGGTAGCAGTAGTAGTAATATAATAATAATAATAATAATAATAATGGTGCTTCTACTTCCCTGGTGGCTCAGTGGTTAAGAATCCGCCTGCCAATGCAAGGGACACAGGTTACAGCCCTGGTCCAGGAAGATTCCACATGCTGCGGAGCAACTAAGCCCATGCATCACAACTACTGAAGCCTGCACTCTCTAGAGCCCGTGAGCCAAAACTACTGAGCCCATGTGCCACAACTGCTGAAGCCCGAGCGCCTAGAGCCCGTGCTCCGCAGCAAGAGAAGCCACCGCAATGAGAAGCCCGTGCACCGCAACGAAGAGTAGCCCCCGCTCACCGCAACTAGAGAAAGCCCGCGCGCAGCAACGAAGACCCAAGGCAGCCAAAAATAAATAAATAAATAAATAAATTTAAAAAAATAATAATGGTGCTTATTACATTCCTGGCATTATTCGAAACCCTTTATACATATTAACTGACATAATACACTCACCCTATGCAATAAGTACTATTACTATTGTTCTCATATTTTACAGAAAAGAAACTGAGTCACAAAGAGATTAAGCAATTATCTTGAGGTCACCACACATAGTAAATTGCCGAAGGAGGATTCACACACAGGCATTCTAGTGCCACATTCTGGTCCCTAACTCCATGCACACTGCACGTTATGTGATGGGTACATTTGACCATCTCCACTGCTGAAATTTTTGGAGAGAAATTAAGACTCAATGATAAGTCTTTATGGGTAGAAAGAAAAAGGGCTCAAAACAGTGACCAAGTACTGGAGACATCTACTCCAGTTCCCCAAGTATTAAGTCATTCACCCCATTTGGGGGCTCTGGCAGTAAGCAGTAATTTCAAAGTTTGTGCCCATGGAACAAAAAAAGGTAGCTTGACAATGGTGATGAGCTTAATATGCATGGAGATTTCTTGCGTATTTTGCATTTTATTCCCTACCCTATAGTCCTATCTGTGCTCTAACAAATGCAATTTGAATTTTCTTCCTTATTCAACTCTGCACAGCTATTTAATGTTACATCTTTGACAACAGATGTCAGGCTAGCACTTGAATAAGATCTTTTCCCTATATGTTATTCTCCTTTGGTTTTCGCTTTATTCTTGTTTAACAATTTTGCTCAAAACAGTCAGAAGAGAATGAAAAATAAAAGAAGGGAAGAGGCATATGGTTTGGGCAAGAATTTCCTCCTTGATTTAGAAGTCTTCATCCATCTCTTGGATTATTATACCAAATTCTGCTAGAACGGGACAAGGAATATATGTGTGAGGGCAGGGGCCAGAGAGGGGATAGGACTGAAATAACCTCGCTTGCCTTTTTCTTTTAAATAATGTTTAAAATTATTTTTTTGTAATGTGACAAACCCTGCTTTAGAAATGGAGACTGTAATAAAAAGCACAAACTTTAATTTCTGCCTCCTGATCCATACATTTCAGATTATGGGGAAACTGGCATCTGTTCACAGACTCAAGATTGTCTTTTCTGAATCTCTATGTTTTCATGTGGTTTGTCTGCTAAGGGATTATGTCTGTATTAGTATATGAAATTTTTCTTGCTTGTTTTCCCCTAATGGAGTTGTTGAAAACGCACAAGAGGAACTGTATCACTTTTAACTTGAAGGAAAACTCATTGCAGTAGAAACACTACATAAAACAGAGAAGGTCCCAACCTGCCTTGGCTTTAAGTTCTCAGTCCTTCTTCACCGTCTTTTTCTTCACAGTCAGTTATCCCAAGGATTGCTGGGTTCGTCATCCTATGTAATGAATGCAGCCCCCACCCCACCCCCAAAGAAAATGGGAGTTCAGAAACTGGCGCTTGGAAGGCAAGGTTTTATATATATATCTCCTTAGTCCCAAATACAACTTGACTTGGGTTGGGATTATACTTGAAAACTGGAGTCCACCTTTTAATGTAATTCCTGGGCACATGTGTTTTTACTCCAAGTCTGCAAGTCCAGGTTACACTATTTTCCAGCAAGGTTGAAGATAAGAGTTGAAAAGGTCACTTCAGAGAATGGGAGGTGACCAAGGCAAGATGAAAGATTACTGGAGTGATTACTATTGGACTAGCATAGTCCTCAATTCTAAACTTAGTTTACCACATTACTCATTAAGTGAATCAATTTTCCAGTGGCAAAGTGCCGGAATCAAGAAGTGCACACCACCTAATCCCTTAAAATAAGCAATTCCTTATGTTTGCAAACAGGTTCTTTCCCTGTGCCACCAGTGCCCCCTGACACACACACCAGGCCTTCCAAACAACCTACTGGCTCCTAAAATACTCATTAGGATGGAATCTATAACATTCAGGGACCTCCAAGGTCCCTGCCTACCTCCACTCTTTTCTATCCCTCCAGAGGCAGCCACCCACCCAGCACACTGCAGACTCATTGGCTTTCTCTTCCCTCATCCAACGTTCAAAATTGTGTCTCTCTTCAGGACTTTTGGGCACTCTGTTTCCCCTCTTTGGCGCATTCCCACTCAATCACGCATAAAACTCCACCTCTGCCTAGTTAGCTCCACTAACTCTTTAACTAGCCAGTGAGGTAAGTATCACTGTCCAGGCTTCAGAAGGCAAAAGCCCAAAGTGGCACAACAGCTAGCGAATTGGTCAGGAAGGCAACACAGGGCCGTCAGTATTTGAATTTGGTTTTCTCTAATTCCTTAGTTTCTTTTTTTGTAAACTGCCTTGTAAACTGAAAACATGAAAACATAGAGATTCAGAAAAGACAATCCTCTGTTTCCAACACTCGCATTCAAAGATCTGAAGTTGCAATGAACGCTTTTGCTTGTTAAGGCACTTTATCGGAATGTCAGAAATTTAATTTTACAGTGTGAGACTACTATCATTTGTGTGCTAACTTCACTGCCTATGGCATCTGATTGCGTAGCTGAGTCCTCGTGGTGCTCGGGCCATCTTTTCATTTGTCCCTTGATGAATCCAGCGCACGCTGCTGTCTTTCTCTCTCTGCTCAAGTCTCTACTCTTTGGCAATTAATTACACGTTGTCTTGCAACATTCTTTGGATCTCCATCCGGTAGTTTTTTAACTTTTATATTGTTATTAAATTCTTGAATATGTGTCTCTGATTCTTCCAACTAGGCTATACGTTTCTTCAGGTTAAAGTAGAATATTTTACAAATAACTGGCCATCTTTATCATTTGTGTGCACATCACAGCATATAAAGTTCTTCAACTTGCATCTTCACATTACTTTTTATACCAGTTCTATGAGAAGATGAGACACTTTCTTCAGGTGAGGAAATGGAAGTCAGAGAAACAATTGACAATACCGCCATTTGTAAGGAGTGAAAGCAGGTCTTTAGATTTCTGATTGAAAGTTTCTGTTTTTATTTTCCCCACCACACCGAGTTACTTTCACGTATGTCCATTGTGCCTAGCACAGGGTCTTGTACACAATATATACTTAATAATTATTTGTGGATTGATTTTATATTTCAAGTGAAACTAAATAAAGGAAGAATCATCAGGATCTGGAGCTGCATGGCAAATGTCTGTATGAAAAGTAACTAAATGAACTCACTGCCTGGATTCTTCCAAAATGACAGTGTTTGGTGTTGAGGAAGCAAATTATTTGGCTGAAGTGACTGAGATTTTCCTTTTTTAAAAAAATATTTATGGTTTTAAGGTTAGAATACAGCTCACATCTCGCAAAAACTGGAGAATACATGTGTGATTTAAAGAAACTTTTACAAGGTTCCATTTTTTGCAGGACCACGCATGCCTCTGTGATTATTGTAACAGGAGTAAACAGCTCTCCTTGGCTTTCAGCTCATGGCCAGTGAAGGAAGAGCTTGGAGTCTGGCTGGGAAGTCAGAAACATGTGGTGGCTCAGGATCCTGGGCAAAATAGGGTAACAATAATAGTCATTTTTCATTTTCTAGTCCTTGGTGTCTAGAGGCCTTTGGGGAATTTAACAAAATATACATAAAGCCCAATTCTGAAAACAAAGCCACACAACCCCCAGCCTTAACCAAGCAGGCCCTCTGGGAAAATAATAATAAACGTTTTCCTTCCTTTGCCACCAACGTTACAAACCATCAGCTGTGACACTGAGAACAAAGAAGTCAGAGGTTATGGGAAGGGGAAAGAGTGAAACTAGAGAGGACCCCAAGAAGAAAATAAAGGTGCATGCCTGCTCTAGGAATTGCTTCTAGACTTAGGTAGAACATGAGTTTGACATAAAATGCCAGCCACCCTTCACCCCCTCACACACACGCAGTACACACACACACCCCCATCACCAATGACAAGAAGATACCTCTGAGTGATAAATTAGGCACATGAGCCTGTAAGAGGAAGGAACTGTCTGTTATGGTCACAGAAACAGATACTTGACTTGCTTAAGAAGTGATATAACATATGTCTTAACAATTGAAAGATGCTTGCAATGTATTACCTTAAAAAGCAAGTTGTAATTAACCTGCACATTTTGTTCCACTTTTGGCACAAATGTGTTTTATGTGCCTGTGTACAAACATATGCATGCTAGGAATGCATTAAAAGATGAAAAAATTATTTTTTCCATTTTTGGTGCTTGAGAATATGGGCATTTTTTTTTTTTTTTTTTTTTTTTTTTTTTTTGGTTCGCGGACCTCTCACTGCTGTGGCCTCTCCCATTGCGGAGCACAGGCTCCGGACACACAAGCCCAGCGGCCGTGGCCCACGGGCCCAGCCGCTCCGCCGCGGCATGTGGGATCTTCCCGCACCGGGGCACGAACCCATGTCCCCTGCATCAGCAGGCGGACTCTCAACCACTGCGCCACCAGGGAAGCCCAATGGGCATTTTTATATTCCTCTCCATGCTTATCTGAATCTGATATTGGAATTCATCCTATTTTCATTTATGTTTAGCTATCCTCCTTTAGGTCTATGACGGGGTAACTCACATAAACCACTCACTATAATTCACGGAAGGTGTTTGCTGCACACGTAATGTTAGTTCTCTCCCCCACTGCTTTTAACGTACATGTAACCTGACTGATAGAAGTTTCAGAAAATTAGCCACCCAAGAACTGAGGTGCCTCTATGGTGAGTGAACTCATGATTGCTGAAAGAAGCCACATGGCTGCATGGGCTGGGAACGATACCCAACAGTGGCTATCCTGAGTTCAAGCGTCTTGATTCTTTTATCCCATTTTCTCATGATAAAACCTGAGGATATTTGTCAGCCTTTATAGGTCCTGGGAAAATAAAAAGTTTTCCCTTTGTAAAGGGACTCCTCCAGTCTTCAGTTGGAAGTAAGGACTCTGTAAAAGTCTCTGTAACAAGACTACTGTCTCTCTATAAGTCTTGTGATAAGAAAGAAGCTGGGGTGGGGTGGGCTGGTGGGAAGGCTTCTAAGAGACAACTGGAAAATTCAGAAATAAACAACAAATTAGCTTAAAAAGTCTACCAATATACTGTAACTGAAAATGTTGTGATATCTATCCAGATAGAAACAGGAATGCCTAGAATTTCTTTCATAAAATCCTAAGGGTTCAGGACAGTGTGAGGATTCCCTAAATTGCTAGAGAAATCAAAGGATATTAGAAGATTCTAGAGTCATCTAGTAGAGTCATATGGGGCAAACTAATTTAAGACTTCCTAATAAAAAATGTTTCTTTGCTCAGGATCTATGAATGACATTGAGATGTTCTTCTTTTGGGATCTGTAGGATGTAGGAATTGTAGGGTTCTGAAGCTGCTTTAGTTTGCCTGTTGGAGAATAAGTAATAAATGATACACATGTTCTTTTCTTTGAATAAAATTTTCCTCCATTGCATAGTGACTTGCAGGAATCTGAATAGACTTTCCCGGGTTGCTGTGATGGAGCCAGGACAAATGAGCCATGTCATCACCATGTCTGTTTGCTCAAATACCATGGAGGCTGAGGAGATGTGGTTTGGACAGCACAGATGAGGAGAAATGAAACTCATGCGTGTCAAAGGAAGTCCAAGTGGCACAGAATCTCCATCTACATTTATCAACATAGAACCTACAGTTCAGTTACTTCAAGGAACCTGTGATGTGCAAAAGATATTATAATCATTCTCATTGTTAGTCAGGATAAAAAAAAAAGATCATTGTTGGTTTACGTATCTGGGAAGAATGCCAAGATGACATCACAAAAACTAAAGTAGAACCTAGCATTCAAAACCACCAGCTACTACTCTCTCACCTTTGCTTTCTTTGCTTGCTGACCTCATTCTTTTCTACTGCAGACAGATTTTTCCATGTGGTAGGATACACGGCTATTGGCATCATCATTTTAGCAGCCCTAGTTGAAAATCAGAACATAATTTCACCAGCGCCTATATCAGTCTCTGAGAAGGAGAATTACCAGCCGAGAATAGCTCAGTTCTCCTTGCTTTAGAACAATTTCTGTTGCCAGGTCCATATGATGCTGTAATTGGGCCAAGTCTGGGCCATGAACATAGGGGGAAAACATGAATGTAAAGTAAGCAGACTAAAAAAGGAAATCAGCAGCTACCACAGACTACTGTATTCTATGAGACCCAAAAAATTATGATTAAAAATCAGGCCAGAAACTAGAGAGAATGTGATTTCAGCACAATACTGTGTTAAATGTTACATATATATATATATATATATATATATATATATATATATATACTTCAATAAATACAGACACACAACCCCCCCAAATAAACATTTATATGTTAAATGGTTTTTTTAATAGTCAAAATTGTGTAAAGATGTTGAAATGAGTTACTTTGTAAAGTAAAGTAGTGAGTTGCCCATCTCTAAAGGTGTTCAAACAGAGGTTGGGAGATAAGTCCACAGTAATGTTTCAAGAATATTGTTCAATTATGTTTGGTTGAGCCTAGTGAGGTATGGAGAAGACATTCAGGATTTGTACAACATGGCAGAAAGGGAGAACCTGCCCTTCACTGAAGTTCAACCAGAGCATTTCTACTTGATATATTTCACCTACTGGACTCCCATACAAGGTTTTAAGAGTGGTTTGTCAACTAAAGATTAAAAACTTAAAATGCACCGTAGTGACTGTGTAGATGTTCCTTAGATAGCAGGTAAGATAAGATAGCCTTTAAACTCTGAGATGACCTATAACCATGTATATAAAAAGAGATCAGTAAATATTATTAAAGTTCATTTTAAAGATAAAGTTCTATGATTTTCCAAGCCTTTTGGGGTGAGGGGTTTCAGCTGTGGAGCATTCAAAAGTACTAACACATGTTTCAGAGTCTAGCTAGGTTTAAGAGTTCAGCAAATTAAGCTACTGGGTGGGGTCTTCCCACATTGAGTTCTCATCTAGTTAAAGAATGCTCCATTAATAAGTGTTTCCCCCCCTCCCCCAGAGGTTGTGGCTCCATGTTCTAATGGATCCAACACAAATCAAATTGTTAAATGTAAACTGTTTTCTTAAAAAGGCAGGGGAGAGATGATGTGCTATTCTCATGTATTTCCAACCCATGGTTCATGATCTTTCTCATCTCATCTACAGAAGTGTGCAGAACAAAGACTTCAGGTATGCATTTTGCAGATGAAAAGACTGAGTTAATTGAGCTGACTGAAATTCCATTGGTAGTTATATCTCCTACAGTTTAGTTTATTCACTGCTTTTATTTTAAAAAGAAGATTAGAGTTTAGAGTTAGGGAATGGTAAATTGAGTCTCTTGAATTAAAAAGCCCTTTTTTGTAGTGCATGCCGATTTCTATGGTGTAACTATTTCTACTGTAGTTGATTTTTGGCTTCCAAATTCCACTGAACATAGACTTGGGACAAGATGTGCACATGACAGATGGTACCGCTAGCTCCGGCACAACACCAGATGGCTTTGACCAGAACTGAGACTTATAACCAAGGAGAAAGGAGGCCATCTTAAAAAATCATGCCAACAAAAGTAAGAAATTAGAGCCCAAATTATGACCACAAGTGCCAGAGACATATGAAAATACATTTCAAAAGGAATGAGAACTTTTGACTTCCCTGCTTAAACTATCACTACTTACTAGTGATCTTAGGCTAAAACTCAACATCTTTACCAAGGCTTACAAATGTCTGCATCACCTGTCATCTGTCCCTCTTCCTTATTGCATTCCCTTGGCTTCTTACAGTTTTACAAATACGGCGTCTACTCTTTCCCACCATAGCCTCCATATGAGCTTCTCCTTCTGTCTGGAATCTTTCCTTGTTCTCCTCCTTGCCCTTGGGTTATCCAATAACTCATATTCATTTTGAGGTCTCTTCCTTAGAGAAGATCTCTGAACCTCCCCCTCTTCACTAGGTCATGTCTCTGGTTATATACTCTCCTAGAATACTCTAAGTTTTCCTAATAGCACTTACAGCAACTACACAATTAGTTGTGAATGTGTCTTCTCTTCTACAATGTAAGTTGACACGGTCTGTGTGTGTCTTGCTTTCTGTCAAATCCACAGCACTTAGCACATTACCTAGCTTATTAATTCCATTAATAATTGATGGAAGAATGAGGGAATGAGTGAAAAAGCAGGAGTTTGTTAAAGTCTCAAAAATGACCAGTAGAAAAACAGAAATCAAGTTACAGATGTAGAAAATAAACTTATGGTTACCAGGGGGTAAGCGAGGGAGGGATAAATTGGAAGATTAGGATTGACATATACACACTACTATATGTAAAATAGATAGCTAATAAGAACCTACTGTATAGCACAGGGAACTCTACTCAATACTCTGTAATAACCAACATGAAAAAAGAATCTATAAAAGGGTGGGTATATGTATATGTATAACAGATTCACTTTGCTGTATACCTGACACTATCATGACATGTAAATCAACTATATTCCAATAAAAAATTTTTTTAAATGACCAGTAGAGATTCTTTAATAATTCAAATGATTCCCTCCCATCATATCTTTCCCTTTAAAAGAAAGAGTTTTATCTGCATAGTTATTATACCATAGACTGGTTAGACAAATGTAAGGCTCCAAACCTAAAATAACCATTTTGGCTCTGTGTTAAGCTAGTAGGAAAAGCAAATTTTAAAAAATAACAACAACATATCTTTGGGGAGCATAGCTGTGACTAGTACATATTTTATTTTTAAATGATTTTCCATCTTTAAGAACTGCATATCCACTGGTCTTGAAGTGGTTTGACCAGTGATATCATCTTTCCTTATGACTTCTGCCCATGCCTGTCTCATCAAATCAATCAGCTCACTAGAAAAGAGGTCTTAGCTGCCTGAAACATTTTAACCAAACCTCCTCTTATTTCTCCACATCAAGAAAGAGGTGCCTTTCACTACAGAGCTGGTGCTGGAGTTGGTGAGGGTGTAGAAGGGAAGGTTGGGGGGAGACACTTGAAGTACAGTAGGTTCTTTGAAAATTGTAAAGGCTTCTGGGGAAACTTGAGTCCTCTCAGGTCCTCAGCTCAAGGTCCTGGGACAGTTTTCATGACTGTAGGTCAATACAAGGGAATACAGAATTCTCCAGGCAGAACAGCAAGAGAGTTTTGAATTTCATACGTGCACTGGAAAACCATCTCCCTCAGCACGTGTGGATTTCTACACCCTTTGGTTCAACACCGTCAGAGCAAACTGAAATATTTTTTCACTTGGAAGATTTTTTTTATTATTATTAACCTCTTCTTCTTCTCCCCCTTGTCATCTGACATTTCCTTCCCAGGTTGATTTTTCTCCAATAGGCTTAGACTTTGGAATTTGTGGATCTCTAGTGTTAACTGTCCAGATGCAATTTTGCCTTCGTTCAGCTTCGTTTTAAAGCAGTCTCCTATTTCCCCAACTACAGGGTGCTTCTTTAGGCCACGTGCCGTCCTCTGCCCCTCACTGTATTTACAACTTCCCCAGACCACTTCCTATCTCTATAATCTCACTCACCCTTCTTGCGTTACTGCTTGAGAGCCCAGCCTTCATTTCCGGAGTTGGGAGTATGGTTTCGATTAGAAAGCTCTGTTTTTCCCCTGGTCTTCATAGACTGGTTTTCAGTATCCCAGTCCACTTTTCATTACTGTCTTCCTCTGGCCACAGTTTGTTAAAGCATAATGATCTCATCTTCTTCTCTTTAATGACTTGACCCCATTTCTTCCCCTGAACCGTATTACATTATGGTTGACATTATTTATGTTTTTCTTTTTGCCCCGGTGACATGCTCCAAGCTGTCTGTTTTCCCCAGTGCTGGGTCAGAAAACACAAGCCATGTGCTTAGCACATCCTAAGTTAATTCTTTCTTTTGAAATGACCCCTTCCAGGGTTCTACAGAAGCCGTCAAATCTACATCTATTGAAGTCACCGTGACAGTTTCGCAGAGGATATCAACCAGGTTGGAAAACCTTGGATTTGGAATCAAATTTCTCTTTTTTGCTCAGAAAAGGGCATAAACTGTTGAGTCTTCTCTCCAATAAATGGGGGAAGAAGGAACTGTGCTCGCTACTCATCCCCGGACTGTGAGGAAGGTAGATTAGGGCAATAGGGAGAAAAAGAGGGGTCAGGGGACCAGGTTTTGTAATCCCATCTAGGGCCCTTGCTTGAGTGACTTATTCAGTCCTAAAGCTCATGATTTGCTTTGTTTTTCACTTACAAAATGAACCTAATAATATTTTTCCTGTTTGCCACAGACTTAATCAAAGAAATCCAGTTCACTTAAAAATGTTTTGGTAACAGTGAAACAGTGGAGGTAGAGTATAGTATGGGCTTCTGAGTCAAACTTGATAAAATTTAGGTCTTGATCCCAAGATTTACTGGGGTATAACCTTGAATGAGTTATTTAACATCTATAAACCTAAGTTTCTTTAGCTAGAAAATTAGATAACAAACGTTTTCACCTCTCAGGATTGTTATAGGGATAAATATAATAATTATACTAAAGCGCTTAAAAGTGTGTTTCATGGAATGTGCTTAATAAATATTGGATATTATCACTATTAACAATATCCACGATCACTACAACTTCTAAAGCAGTCTAAGAGAATGGAATTATGCGGAGTTATATTTGTTTATATGTTCACTTCTCTCAATCAGACTTTGGATTCCCTAGAAGAGACAGCATGTCTTAATTTTCTCTCCTTAGCACCAAACACAGGGCCTGAGACATAGAAACTCAATAAAGATGGACCAGTGTTAAAATGTGGTAGGTGACAGTATCAATGCCTCTGAGCCTCTTCCATCATAATTGCTAGACAATTTCAAATCCCTTCTTTCATGCACCAGAATACAAAGAAACCCATCTATTATGCTCTGTGCACAAGACTGATCTTTCCTTCCTACTATTTCAGGGTTCTGCCCTGTTACTTTTCCCTCCTCCATATTTTTTTCTACAAAGTCCTATAAAAATTCTAAAGACAAAAGTAGTACACAGTCACCCTGAATTCGATGCAAAAAAAAAAAAGTCAAAAGTGAAAATCGCTCCTTCTTTTCCTTCTGTTGTTATACAGTGTTGATAATCTGGCATGTACATTTCCAGATTCTTCTTTGTATGCAGAAACATACACATACATATCACATAAAGAGGTTTTTTTTGGCTTTGTTTTAAAAAGTGTCATACTATAAATATTATTCTTGCTTTTTCCACTTGTATTGATAAATAATTTCATGAAAATATTCAATTTGAAGACTATCATCTACATCTGGGTATTTAGGTTATTTTCCTTTTAGTTCCACTTTTCAAACGATTATCTATATATTGCTATCTCTTGATTCAGCAAATTTAAATATTAACTATTCATATCACATGAAAATAGGTGAGGATTTTAATTCTCATCCTTTCTTTTCTGACATTTCACCAATATATGTGTTTTGAAATATTGGTTAAATTTGTATTCCATATTTTTGTTACTTCGACTATGTAAACAATTGTTTTTCACTGCTGAATCACGTAGTCCCTAGGATCACATTGTTTTTCTTCTTGAACAGCTTACCGAACTCCCTTTTCCTCATTTAATTATTGCATAATTTTCTCATTGTGTGACTATTTGGCTAAATCTTCCAACATCCAAAATACGCTCCGTAAAATGTCTCTTCGTAGAAGTTTTCACAGAGCTTAAACCAGCTACGTAATCTACCAGTTCCATTTTTCCTAGAGGTGTTTTCTGGAGTCCTCGTTTATCTGTTTTAATATGGATCTGGTTTTGTCTATGCCTGTCACACTGCTGTTCTGGGACTTTCCTTCACCAGTATCCTAGGGATTGCTTTTACATATGATCTGTTTTAGTTTGCCTGTTTCTAGGTCCTCATAACTTTTTTCTTGATTTACTTGCTTAATATGTTGAGGCATTTCTTTGAGCATATTATTGAGAAAGAGTTCAAGGAGGTAATATTTTTGATATTTCACTCTTCTGAAAATATCTTTATTCTATCCTTACTCTTAGTTGGTAGTTTGAATGGGTATAGAATTCTAGGTGGACATTTATTTTCACTCAGAGTTTTGAAAACATAGGTCCATAACCTTTCAGCTTTCATTATCATTCATATGATAGTGTTTTTTTTTTTTTTTTTTTGCAGTACGCGGGCCACTCACTGCTGTGGCCTCTCCCGTTGCGGAGCACAGGCTCCGGACGCGCAGGCCCAGCGGCCATGGCTCACGGGCCCAGCCGCTCCGCGGCACGTGGGATCCTCCCGGACCGGGGCACGAACCAGCGTCCCCTGCATCGGCAAGCGGACCCCCAACAACCGCGCCACCAGGGAAGCCCGATAGTGTTCTTATACAAGATTCTTTTTATGTAGATTCCAGATCCTTTGTATATGACACGGTCTTATTTATTTTTTCTCTGGAAGCTTTTGAATTTTATTCTCTATCCTAGGTTTTTGAAATTTCCTAATGAGTTGCCCTGGTCTGTCCTGATTATAATTTTTTAGTGTTTTGAATTTTGTGAGCTCTTTCACCTTGAAGACTCATGGACTTCAGTTATATTTTATTTTGTTATTTATTGGTTAATTTTCTCTACACTACCATCGAGGAATTTTATTTCTTTGACTTAACTAGTTGCACTCTGGTACTTTATAGATCTAATATACTCATTTTTTTCTCTCCTATTGTCTAGATCTACTTTTTTGTTCTATTTTTTGGCAAGTTTTTCTCAGTTATTTCTTTCAATTCTTTTACTGATTTTGAAAAAAAATGTCTATTTTATTTTTTCTGCAGGAATTAATTATTATCAGAGTTCTTGTTTACTCCTAGTGTCTTTTCTTGTTTCATTGATATAGTACCTTTTTTATGTTGTTGAGATGAGAGCTATCATTTAAAAATAGTTCTGAGTTCTTTCTATTTTTTTTTTTTTTACTCTGCTCTGTATTTCATGTTAAAAAGTTTTCTCCAAAATTTTGTGATCTTTAAGCCCTTTAAAAGCAGACACTTTTTTTTTTTTGAGCCTTTAAAAAGCAGAAACTCAATGAGTAGGCAGAGTTTAGTAATTAGTAGGCAATCAAGTAGACAACTGGAATTATTTAAAGGACTTTTCCCAAATTTCAGAATTAATAGGCTTCTTCTTATAAGGCAGTTTAGGATCTTCAGAGAAAGACAACAATCTCCTACAGTAGGGTAAAGGAAGGGAATCTGAGGTCCTGTCTTTGAGGCTCTGTCCTTTGACATCATCCTTTTGTTTTCCATCTGAAACTTTACCTCTCACCCTTTTCTGATTTTTATTTCTTCCTGTCAAGAGACTCCATATTTACTTTCTTCAGAATGTATGTCTCCATTTTCCTATGGAGAGAAGCAAGGGGTAGTCATTAACTGCATAGGATAGGAATGAAAATGACTCTATTACGGACTTTCAAACAACCCAGATGCTTTTAGTCCAGCCTCTTCACCACCTTCTTCATACCTACTGCCTCTGTGGGGAAATCTGCTTGTTTTTCATTGGTATCCTACTCTGTTTCTACTTTCTCTGCACTGATAAGTCATTTCCCATTAACCCTTGCAAATTCTGCTGAATCATATATGATGATTTGAGTTATAGATACTTCATTTTCATTGAAGACTGAAGATATCTTCTGTTCTCTTTGTAGTCTTAGGAAAGAAAAGGGCAGGAACATTTCTGGAGACTTTAATTTTGATGACTTTGGGATTTATTACTGACTTGAGATAAAACTTCTCCCATCATCATATGGTCTTTATGTCTTAAAAATGGGTCACATGACAATTTTTTACTCTCATTCATCTTGCTATGATTGAGGTAAGGAAGGGTCATCAGTTTGAGGATTTTTCCCTTGAACCTTGATGGCTTTAATTACTTAATTTCCTAACTGATGTTACAAGTGTTTTAGTTGATGATTTCCTCACTACTCTCTCACATCTCCTTTGGTGAAAAATAAGAATAAAAAAATAAATAATATAAAAATCATGAGTAATATATTATGACCGTGAAGCAATAAAAAATAAACTAGAAGTAAAACTAAAACTTTTTTTTTCACATTTTGCAACACTTAAGTTTGCTAAGACTTTCTCTTACAAGGTTCTTAATGTTTCACACCACATTAATATTACAAATAAATTAATGACATATTTCATAAACTTAAAAAAACACAATCATAATGCTAAAAGTAATAGGTATAAGCTTAAAAAATATAAAACCAAAATAACAGCCCTTCCTGCATACACCTAGAGACAATGATGTTTCTATAATATATACCCTAGAGTAGCCACATAGATTAATTTTCAGATGCAGTTTGTTTGGTGCTTCTGTTGTATGACCAACAATTCAGTGGGTTTTAAATTCTAATTGTTAATAAGAAGAGAATTTCAGCTAACAAAGGCTGAATAAATAAGATACCCCCCACTCCCACCTCCTCTTCCATCCCATTCGATTTCATGTTAATACTAAGTTGTTCATATGAATCTTATAAATAACCCCTCTCTATGCATAATGAATTCCCTAACCATCTGGAGGCAATTCTGGAGTGTTAGGAGGCCACTTTGTGACCTTATCTGCTTGAGACTATTTATTCCTGGCCTGACCTTCAGTTCCAAGCATGTGCAGCTACTATCTCTCCCAGGTGACTTACAAAGGTGTCTGTCAAATGACACCTTAATGTCCAGCCTGGGACACTGGAACTATTTGATGGTCAGCGTAAGGCCTTTCTCAGGCTGCTGATGTCTTATTGATAAAGTTGTGCCACTGTGAAATTATAACCAAAGCAAAAATCTCCCAGATGAGCTGTAATAGAAAGAGCATGGACTTCAGATTTGGATAGAACCTAATTTCACTTCAGGCTCTGCCACTTTCTGATTAATTTGAAGTTAGGAAAAATAGTCTCTCTGAGGTTATTTCCATAATCATCAAAATCCAGAGATTCTTAAAATAAGATAATGTAAATGTCCAGCACTGAAGGTGTTCAGAAAATTGTAGGGTTTTGCTACTGTTATTTTTAGATAGAGCAGAGAACTTCTGTAGGGTTATTTATGTGAGGAATAAAAGGGGATTCAAGAGGACTTCTGGCCTAAATATTCCTTCCAAGGACTCTCCTTAGTGCTGAAACACCTAAGGATTATAATCTGTTATACATCTCAGCAACTGACAGATCAGTAAGTAACAGCTTTACTATATGACAGTCCTATGAGAACTATATAGGAAGCATCTTCAGATATTTTCTGGATAAAGCTGAGATATAAATAACTCTAACAAAAGTATAACTAAGAGTCGTGGAGGGATAATATTCCTTATACAATGCCTAACCTATTTGTTTATTAATATATTCAATGAATCATTGTGAACAATTAAATTTTTTCCTAAGTTATTGATCTGGATGATTATTTAACAGGATACCTCTAAGTGTCATGAAGGAAAAAGACATAGAAAAGTCTGATTTGCTTAGGAGAAAGTGGGTAGAAAATATATGAAATATGAAGTAAGCATGTCTAGGTGAGGCTTCTTGGACAAAATAAGGATATTATGTTTCTAAGAAAAGGGGGGATTCTAGTAGTAGGGTTGGGGGGTATATATCAGAGTTTGGCCTTGGGCCATGCTTAAATACTGGCTTAGTTTAAGTTGTCATTGGACAACTCTTCCCAGCCAAGTCCACTTTTTCACAATTCACTCTACTTTGGTGTTGTATGGGACACTTGGAAATAAATCAACTTTGTAAGAAACATCATTTCTCAGTACCTGGGATTGCACCATCAAACTTCTCTCATGAGCCAACTTTCCTATTCCACTTTGTGGAATACAAAGTGACCTCTTTGTAGTGAGAAGAGAATGTTTTAATAGATTTTTTTGTCCATCTGGGTTGGTCCTAGAAAGAAACCCTGTGCTCCTTGGAGTGATGATGAGGTGTAGGTGAGATCCACTCACAGCCACAGCAGAGCTTTTTGGAGGACTGTCACTGTGTTATCTTTGCTTGGGTCTTCTGCTAAGAAAGGACCTTTACCTTCTGGCCTCAACAGCTCTCACATCCTGGAATCTACCATCAGGTTCTGTTGATTTTTGCTGCACTGCTCAAAAATGTCTTTTGTTTGTCTCTAAACCTTGATTTCAAGCCAAGTGTTTAAATGACCCAGAATCTTAGTTGGATAATAACAGATACTTTTTTGTAGTATGGGAGAGGGAATGCTTTAATTTATTTAAGAGCATACTTAACCTATGACTTCCTTTAATATTTTTCCCCATACATTTTTTGGTAAAATCTTTCAACGAAGAGATTTGGAAAAAAAAAATATGACATCTCTACATTGTTGTCAAGATAAAATTTTCTTCCACTGCTCCCATTGCTTCATATTATCTTCAAACCAAATTAATTTTCCTGTGCCTCCAAACTCACTTTAACGGAATAGTATACCTGCTTAATAAGGTTTCTTGTGAGGAATGGCATGATTAAACATCAAAAGACAAAAAGTGTTTTAGAGAATTAAAACTGAGTACAGCCCTTGTTATAGCACCCTTAAGTCATGAAATTATGTTCGAAGAAAACAAGATGTTAAAAAGATGGTTCCCTAAAGGATAAAGTAGGTTGTACAGTACATATAATAGGAAAGAACATGCTAGGCACAAGAAACTTTATCAACAAAGGGAGAAAAGGCAGGGTGATAATTCAACTCCTTCAGAAATATTGGTTAAAATACCCATTATAATTTGTAGATAATAGTAACAGCAGCAATGAAAACTACCACTTAAGTGCTGCCATTTACTGCCCGCCTACTACACACAAAGTCCTTTATTTATTTTACTCTCATCTGACTCTTATTACAACTGCACTTCAGATAAGTAATACTATTTTTTAATTTGCAAATGAGAAAAATAATTTCTCTGAGGTTGCTTTACTTGCTAAAGTAAGTGGTAGAAATACGATTCAACTGAACCCCAAGTTTCTTGTATTTCCACAGCCTCATGAACTGTGGAGATTAAATGTGATCTCACCACTGGAGACTCATCAGAGTGGTGCACAGTTCTGGAGCCCCTCACTCACTGTAGAGGAAGAGGCTATTGAAAGGGTGGGACTTTTACAAAGAAACGTTTGGTGTACAGTGGACAAGAAGATTGAAATCTCTTCCATTAAGGAAGAATGGAAGAATGGAATCAGTTATTCCTGGGATTAGTCGTGACCAAGGATAGCAGAAACCTGTGTTCTAATCACACATCTGTTATGAACTAGATGCAAAGACCTTGAGAAAGTCCGTAGTCTTTGGGGGTAGTCTTATTATTAGTTCACTCACAAAAGAGGAGGCTTTCCCTGGGTGGATCCAAATTGGTTTACTCCAATTGGACTTCTTTGATATATGAATAGGATTGTGACATTCGAGCACCCAGTTATTCTAGAGGTAAAGTCTAGCATTCCATCCTTAGAATAATTTCTCTCTTGTTCACCTCCTTCTGCCTCTCTCTCTCTCTCTCTCTCTCTCTCTCTCTCTCCAGTGTAATGTCGATATAGAAAAACATGGAATTCAGGCTGTCGCTGGCAGCCATTTTATGAGTATGAACAGGGCCAGGCTCACCACCATGTCGGTGCTATAAACAGTGGAATGGAAAGATAGAAAGAACAAGCAGCCCTCAGAATCTTGTTGAAAATTAACAAATGGTGAAGCCTGATTTACCTATGAAAGTTATATTTACTTTGATTATTTCAGGTAGTTTGAGTTGGCATTTCTGTTACTTCCAACCAAGAACATCTTAACTGATACACTCTGTGTTCTTTATCGAGGAGAATGATCAACAAACGGGAACAAACAGCACATATATGAATAGATGAAATTAAAGCTCTGCATATATCAGGGTGACAGAGTTAGAGAATCCAGCTCTTTGGAACGAGTTCAAGGGCTAGTATGTTTTGGAGTATGGACATAATATATTGATGTGATACCAAAAATACACTATTAGTGTAGTCCCAAAGTTACTGCAGATAGTCTAAGAAATCTTAAAGACCGGAATAGGTATAGATTCTAGAAATGACAGACTTTGTGTATCTCAGGGAAAAAAGTCTAGAATGAACAATAATGCAGATGATTTGTGTGCTCTTCTAAAGTGGAGGAATAATGACCATGATAAGCTAACACAAGTACCTTTATTCAGGCCAAATTCACGCCGTTTTCTTTCACGCGAAAGTTAACAAATGGATAGATACGATGAATTTCATAAGCAATATATCTGGATTTCACCAAGGAATTTGGCAAAGATTTACATGGTTTCTTGGCAGACAAGGCTGAGAAATGTGTGATAGATGACAGTACAGTTAAAGTCACAGTTGGTTTAAAACTTGTGATCAATGAATTTTTATTATAGGATAAGTGTCACCTTGGGATGAGGTCTAACAGGCTTCTCTCAAACAACCAATCTCATTTAATATTTCATATAAATAATGAAGATGAAGATAGATAAGTCCTCCTTATCAAGATTGCTAGTGCCCTCAAGTTAGTTAAAAGGGATAACTAATGATTCAAAAATGAGAAAGTTTTGATTAAAAAATAACTCCATAGGCTTCAGTGTTCATCTTTTCATAACAAAGAGCAATTATTTTTTAAAAATCCACACATAGGAGGAAAACATATCAACTTCCCCAAAATAAGATGGTCAAGATATATAGAAAGTGTGTAAATATGGTAGTGTGGGTGTGTAGCTGTGTGTCTATTTGTATGGACAACTTTCAAGAAAAAAGTACACATACATACGGATGAGGAAATTCCTAGATAAGAACTTAATCAGGACTTCAAGGCTTAGTAATTTGTCCATGATTTAGATATTGTAGGTCCTGGGGAGGGGGGCCAAATCTGAAAGGAAGGCATTGACTGTAATACTACTCTGTTTATTCCTTTTAGTGTGAAGAACTAACTTTGTTGTTAGGACAGCTTTGTAGAATTATGGGACAATTAGGAATATAGTTCCTTTGGTCTTATAATATTAGATTGTCCTATCTTTTAAAATAAAAATTGTGATACTTTGGAGGGTGTGTGTGTGTGTGTGTGTGTGTGTGTGTGTGTGTGTGTGCATCAAAATTATCCACTAATCACCTGGAATGGGAAAGACTTATGTGCCTCTCACTATGCTGGTGTGATCTCAAAGGCAGTTTGAGATTAAGATACCTATATCCACCCTAAATTCAGAGTGCCAAAGACCACCACTGATTCCCTATTGGAGCCACTGAGGCGTTACTGTAGAGAGAATCAACCGAGTCTTGGTTGGAGAGAGGGAGGGGCTGGCAAGATAGCTCCTGGGCTAACAACCACCCCTTCACATAGATGTTAGTTTTCCCTAAAGATGTGTGGAAAGTCACAGAGTGGGTATTAGAAAAAAAGAAGCAGTTCCACAGATTAAGGAGTCACACGTCCATGAGACCACCCCTCTGAAATATTGTACCTTCTCTGTAGTTCTCTTCTGGATCATAGGGAAGTCATATTACCCCTATGGTTTTAGATAATTTGCTCTTCCACATTTCAAAGCTTGGTACATCATAGAATCTCTATATTAGAGCAAGATAATTTTTAAAGGGGAAAATAAAATTGTTTATTAGATTTATTTGCATGTCTTTAGAGGTGCCTAAATGGATTATAAAGCATATTCCAACAGACATTTGAAAATAATTAGGTTTGGAGGACATAATTATGGAAGGCTTGGATAAGTTTTATTTTATACTTTATCTATGTTTGATATTGTTTGAAATTTGTGTAATAAGAATGTACGTACTGCTTTTGTAATTTAACCAGAGTATGGATTCAAGTTAATTTTAACTTCCAAATGTCATAAAATATTTGGCTGATTATCATATATAGAAAATGGGAGGAAATTTTGCCATAAAGTGGTCTGAGCTTATCTTGAGTGTTTTATTTTTGTTTTATCCTGGGTTCCACATTTTACAGGGTGAGGTAAACACTCAAAAAGAGAGTTTAAATCCACGGTTGACTATGGGAACCAGTGTTGCCACCTAGGGATTATGTTCAACTAGAAAATGCATGCTAAGGGAATTCCTGGTGGCCCAGTGGTTACATCTCTGCACTTCCACTACAAGCGGCACGGGTTCGATCCCTGGTCAGGGAACTAAGGTCCCACAAGCCGTACGGCACTGCCAAGACAACAAAACACAACAAAACTGGAAAGAAAATTCACGCTAAAACCTGAATAGGGCAGAGCATCCCACAACATCTTGCAGCCACGGAAGCAGGCAGGTAAACTGTCTTATCTTACAAGAGATTTCTTCTAAAATTTGCTGATGTTTAAATGACGGCAATTAATTCAAATTATTTAAAATCGTATGGGGTTAATACTCCTGCCGTGGGCCACCCGAGTGTAATCTCTGACCAAAGAGGAGGATGGCCATCATAATAAAGGCTCCAGAAAGTAGTTCATAATTGGAATAGGTGAGAGCACCAAAAAGTTTCCTCCTAAAAAGTTCAGAAGGAAAACTTTTAAATGATTAGAGAGGCTCAGAAAGTACATGGGCTGTCTTGTCAAACACTGAACTTTCCCACTTTATTTACAGAAGCTTGATGACAATTTATTAAGGATACTGAAGATGGGATCCCCGAACTAAGTGGGAAGCTTGTTATCTCTAAGGTCTTTCCTAAGATAAGATTGTTTGAGTCTTCCTCTGAGTCATAAAGAAATGATACAATATTGCCATACTTGTTTTGTCTTTCAGGAAGTCAATGTACATTGAGACCATGGACCATCAAAGGCACGTTTTAAAAATTATTATTAATAGTCCTTTTTTAAAAGTATGTTGGATTTCTAGGCTCCCTACTAGAAAACCTAAATATATACATATTTTAACAGCTAGATAAGAATGTGAAAATAAATTTTCTCTAAATATCTTCACATTTAACTTTTTTTTTTTTTTTTTTTTCGGTACGCGGGCCTCTCACTGTTGTGGCTTCTCCCGTTGTGGAGCACAGGCTCCGGACGCGCAGGCTCAGCGGCCATGGCTCATGGGCCCAGCCGCTCTGCGGCATGTGGGATCTTCCCGGACCGGGGCAGGAACCCGTGTCCCCTGCATCGGCAGGCGAACTCTCAACCACTGCGCCACCAGGGAAGGGGAAGCCCCCACATTTAACATTTTAACAGAAGTTTTAAATGTGTGATTGTGCTGAGAGGTGATTTAAAATCTTCAGATATCTGACGATGCTAGATTTTTTCCCCCCATTTCTAAACTATGTCAAGAATTGTATTTGTTTGTGCAAATGTTTTACCTTTAAATTAAAACAATGTATTGGAAGCCAGTAGGACTGTCTTGTTAGGGTCTAATATTAAATTCTTGCAATGTGCCAGGTGCTGTTCTAAGTGCTGGACTGGGCTGGGAACATTTCGTCTTTGCAACACTGTATGATGAAGCTACTGTCTTATTCCCTGTTTTTCATCTGTGGAAACTGAAGCACGGAGAATTTAGGCAACATGTTCAATGTCAAAAAGCTGGTAAATGGTATGAGTTGGGGTTTGAACCCAAGTAGTCTGTGCCCATAACCACTATCTATGTTGCTCACCAAGTCTAGTCTCTGAAGATGCCTTTGAATTTTGATTTTGGATAGATGATGTTAAAGTATATCAAACTATTTCCTCATTTAATAAAGTAATAAAATAATAATTTCAGAAACAATTGAAGCCATGTGTACATACTTTTCCAATCTAATTCCCTCCACTTATCAAATGTTAAGAATTTGCTATATTTTCCAGGCTTCCCTGGTGGCGCAGTGGTTGAGAGTCCGCCTGCCGATGCAGGGGACACGGGTTCGTGCCCCGGTCCGGGAAGATCCCACATGCCGCGGAGCGGCTGGGCCCGTGAGCCATGGCCGCTGAGCCTGCGCGTCCGGAGCCTGTGCTCCACAACGGGAGAAGCCACAACAGTGAGAAAAAAAGAATTTGCTATATTTTCTTTAGAACTTACAAGGAAATAAAAACACTTATAGAATTAGCTGAAAGCTTCTCTCTACCTCTATCCATTCTATTCCCTCATTCCTTTTCTAGAGATAACCAATATTTTGGATAAAAACCCAAAGCTTAACACCTAGCCAGTAGTTATCCCAAGACAAGGGCTCAGAAAATGTTTATTAAGTAAATGAAGTACTGAATTAATATGCAAAAGTTTGATGAGTTTTGTGATTTACACACACACACACACACACACACACACACACACACGCTCGCATATTTGCATTCTTCATTTTGTTTAAAATAGAGTAACTTCATGGTGTTAAAACAACACAGGGGGGCTTCCCTGGTGGCGCAGTGGTTGAGAATCCGCCTGCCGATGCAGGAGACACGGGTTCGTGCCCTGGTCCGGGAAGATCCCACATGCCGCGGAGCAACTAAGCCCGTGAGCCATGGCCGCTGGGCCTGCGCGTCCGGAGCCTGTGCTCCGCAGCGGGAGAGGCCACAACAGTGAGAGGCCCGCATACCGCAAAAAAAAAAACAAACAAAAAAACACAGGGCATTGCAGAGCAAATGTTTTCCTGTCTCTTTTCACTAACACTTTTCTAACTGAGTAAACAAGGGTTATTCTGGTTAGATGGTGGAGTGGATATCAGTTCTTTGACCCATCAGGCAACACTTCCTCCTCTCCTCTTCTTAATAGCTTTTATTTTCTATAAGAGGATCCGTGAGGTTCTAGATAGACTGACTCCACTTCCAGTTCCAAGAGCGAGGTATGTGTGACCCAGGCTGAGGAATCAATTTATTTGATTACAGTGATTGCTTTGGGGTCGGTGGGGGGGGAGGGGGAACATATGCTAATGAGAATGAATCTCTGGACATCTGTTAGAATTTTTGGCACAAAGGCCACTCATTAAACAGATGGTTCTAGAATGTGTCTGAAGGAACCCAGACTGCTGCAGCTTTCTTTTGCTGCTATGCAGGAAGCCAAACCAAGGATGAGGTCAATGCATGGATTGGGGGGAAAAAAGGAAGTTCAGAAAAATTGAACCAGAGTCCTAATAAAAACGTGAACATCTGAATCAACCTACAACTGAAGTCTAATCTATGTTGGATATTTTAATTGTATGAACCAATAAATTCTCTATTATAAAAATTTATTTTTAATTATTATAAAATATAGCAAACATTCAGAAGATAATTTCACTAATGCTCGTAGCCCAGACTTCACCAACATACTTAATACTTTGCCCTGTTTGCCTCAGAATTTTGAAAAAAATAATAAGAATCAATTTCAGATCCAATTGAAGCCATGTGTACATAGCTTCCCAATCTAATTCCCTTCATTTATCAAACATTAATAGTTTGCTATATTTTCTTTAGAACTTTTCAAAGAAATAAAAGCAATGTCAGAATTAGTTGAAAGCTTCTCTATACCCCTCCTCATCCCATGCCCTTAATCCTTTGCTAGAGATAACTAATATGCTGAAATGTGTATCTTTCCCATCCTTTCAAAAATTTTAATAATTTTGTTACATATGCCTTCATTGTAATAATAATCTATCCTTTATGAGTTTTAAACTACATAAATGGTATCTACGGTACATAATATCCTGCAACTTGGTTTTTGTAACTCAACATTGTGCCTATTATTATTTTTTTATTTATCCAGTGTCCATATGCTTTCTCCTTTTTTGCATTTTGTTAGATTGAGAAAGGTCTCAATATTCCTTTTATCTTTGCTGTTTTGAAAGCTATATTTCCATTCTTTCTGTGGTAACTCTCAGATATTTAACATATCTATTTAGCTATATTATCTTCTAATGGAGACCAAAATTATTAAATATTCCGGCTTACTCTTGAACAAGAAGAGATCTTAGCATGGCTTATGTATAAAGTAAACTCTCTTTCCTTGGTATTGCTTTCAAAATTTAAGTTCCACTTAGAAAAAGAATGAAACAATACTATTTTCTCTGAGTTAGTTACATCAAAAAAGTGAGAAAATTATACAGTCATGTTGGTTATGTAGAAACAGAATTTATATGATCCGTTTTCCTGCCCTTTCCTTTTCACCTAATACAATCTCAACTCTCTTAAACTGTCTGAAGTCTTCCCCCCTCCAAGAATCCTTCACTGGCCATCTTAGCCCAGTGATGAGTTTGTCTACCTCTGAAATTCTTCTGTACTTCCCGACTTTGATTTTCATTTGACTGTTAATCATAAATTACATACTATCTTATAATCCTAGCTTTTAATTCAACGCTTTATTGTCATATTGATAGTTTTCTATTTCTCCTTAAGTAAGTATTGCACTCCTTGAAGAAAAGATGCATAGTCTCATAATTTGTTGTAACCCACTATTGGAGCTTTCCCGTAGCAGCTGCTCGATAAATGCTCCTTGATTATCTATCAGTAAGTGAAACATTCCCAAAGGAATTGAAACCCAAGATTTAGTACTTGGTCATTAAGGAGCCAGGGTGTTAACTGAAAAATGGTGGAGAAGCTTCATGTTACGTAACGTGAGGAGGAATGTCTTAGACTGAGAGGACAGTTTACCCAATACTCAGATGATGCTAATCAAGCTGGTCTCAATTCCCTTTCTCTGAGCTCCTGAACATATGGAGATAGTTAATCTTCTAGTGCAGGGCAAGAAGAAACACTAAGCCACCGAGGAGTGAGATAGCCCCAAATCTTATGCAACTCTCAGCACAGAAACTGACAATGACCAAACTTATCAGATATGTTTGTATGAGAAACAGCTTACTAGTCATTTTTGTATTTGTAGTTGCCATGGTGTCAGTGTGTGTGAGCATAACTGTTGGGGGATACAGAAGCAACATAGCAGAGTGGGAGGCACCGTAAGATACAAGTTGGAATAAGACGTATGTGGATATAAATCCTGGTTGTATTTACTTTCTTACTTCTTGTGACCTGGGAAAAGTTACTTAAATTGTTTGAACATCAGCTTCATTGTCTGGAAAATGGGTATAAAAATATGCAGCTCCTAGGGTTATTTTTAAGGAGTAGAAAAACATCTTGCATGGAAAACACTCTGAATAGCACATGACGGCTAATATTTGAATTTTTATTAATGGAAAAAAAAAAGGCAAGAGGATGAAGATATCAGGGGAGTGACACTTGCTAATGAAAAACTCCATGGGAGAATTGCTTTTCATGAGGGTGAAGAATTCCTCCAGCGAAACTCAGGTTACATTAGGTAATAAAAGTTATGCATATTTTTGGGTTCACTTTTTGATTTTCCTAAAAACTGTTGCTACCATAATTCCTTGTTTTGCTAACTCTAAGGAAAACCTATCATGGATGAAAGCAAAGAACATGCTTATATTTCCATCTTCTTGAACTTTGGAGTCTGCAGCTTTTCTATGCTTCTTCTCAATTTTTATTTCTTGCCACACAAGAAGAATGCTTTAATATAATGGGTGAAACAGTAATAATACAAGAAGGAGCAGAGTTCAATAACCATATCGTTAGCTGCTAAGATTTCCAGAAATGTTTTGAAATTTTTTTTATAATTAAATGTACCCTAGCTGTCCTTTTACAAGTCTCTTACAAGGAGGGGTGTAAAGGGACTCTGCCACTGATCATACATTCTGATATATTTGAACAGCCGAGATCTATAGAATATTCTCTTCATATTCACCCACTCACCCATTCTTATATTCAACAAACACTTGATCCCTTCTGGGAGCTCAAGGATATGAAAGACACCTCAGTTTGAGATACCTACACTGCTTTGGGTCTATATAAATCCAAAGTTTAGCCTAATGCTTGGTACATAGTATAACTATATCACAATTGTTAAATGAGTAGATGATTTTGTAAAAGCTAATGTCTGCTGGCATAAAGTAAGTAAATGAGCTCTGTCTCACAGTTTTCTGAGTAGCTGTGTTGGAAATTTACATGGATGTCCAGCATGGTGTTTTCAAAAGATGAGTAACTGTAATTTGTATTCGTTTAACCTTTTCAATTCATGAAGTCTTTATACAATTTTTCCCTTGGATCTGGCTACTTATTTGCTATTTTATAGTGGATACAAGTCTTAGAAAAAGAAAGCATTTACAAAACAAGTTATGAAGAAATCCCAACATGGATGGTACATAGAGGTTGTGAAGAGGAGGCTTGGGTTTGGGGTTCGGTTCCTTAACTGAGTTCCTATGTGATTTTCACTAAGTCCCTTCTCTGTGGGCATCAGAGATCTGACCTGATAATGAGAAAATGAGGTTAGATCAACTCTAAGAGTTTTTTTCTTTTTTAGCTCTAAACTTTTAAGTGACATTGAAGTTCAAAGAATAGGAATATTGGAAAAGGCAGTGTAGTATTGAAGAAAAAGTCAGGCAGGCGAGATTCAGATTCTAGCTGCTCTGCCAACTGTGTGACTGGGGGCCAGTTGCTTAAGGAAACCTTAGAGAAACAAGGTGGGGTAGTGGGGAGGAGCCCGGGCTTCGGCTGAGTTCAGTTCCCAGTTTTGTTATTGAGTAACCCTGTGACTTGGGACAATTCATTTTTTAATTATTTTTTTAATTAATTAATCTATTTATTATTTTATTTATTTTTGGCTGCATTGGGTCTTCATTGCTGCGCACGGGCTTTCTCTAGTTGCGGCTAGTGGGGGCTACTCTTAGTTGAGGTGCATGGGCTTCTCACTGTGGTGGCTTCTCGTGTTGTAGAGCACGGGCTCTAGGCACACAGGCTTCAGTACTTCTGGCACATGGGCTCAGTAGTTGTGGGTCTTTAACATGTCATTGTTTTTCTTGTCTTTTTGTGTTTTTTGAGGGATTGGTGTAATTGCAGAAGGTCTTACACAGATATGACTGGAGCTGGATTGTAATGGATTGTTAAGATTCATAATATCATTCTCACTAACTATCTAGCATATTATTTTTGAAAGCAAACTGTATGTGATAGGCATTGTTCTAGGACAGAGATGAATATGAAAGACTAAGTACCCAGTCTTTTTTTAGCATATATCCTAGAAAAAGACCTAGCCAATCTGAAAATAAATAAATAGTTTTGGTAGCAAAAATTTCTGTAAAGTAAGTGAAGCAATGCTAGGGAATCACGACTGATGGGAGAGAGTGTGGAATGAGATTTAGAAAACTGTTAAAGGTAAAATGTGTAGGCATTGAAGATTCTTTTGAGGATTTATTAAGGGGAAATTTTTCTTTGTCCGTTAGTACAAAGTTGAATAATACATTTTCCTTTGACTTACATTATTTTATAACCACTTTTTCTGGCTATTTAACATAAATCTTAAATGTCGGTGGTCTCCTCCCTTTACGAGTTGTTTCTCTGTTTCAGGTTCTCTGACATTTGGATGATCCAAAACATAATGAATGCACACCGGGTTGTGTCTACACTGTGTCAGGCAAATGAGGCGTTTGACAATTTTAATTTTAATTCAGGGTTTACTTTTCGGGTTATATAGGCAGAGCCATAGATGCCTGAAGCACTTGTAGTTTTAAACTTCCTGCAAGAATTTGGAAGGAAGTTTCAGGTGTAGTGCTTGGTTCAGGGTTTTGGGTGGGTGCGGTTGTAATATATCCATCTTTCTTTCCATCTGTCTTCGACCACATGAACATGAACACAAGAAAGTCTTGTGAACTTTGGAGGGGTAATTAAACAGGTGGAAAATGAGGCCAGGAAGTCGGCTTTGATGCTATGCTATCTCACCTTGCTCCTTAAGCAATTTCAGATGGCGTGCACATGGACACCATGACGATACACTGTCAGGGTATAAATGACGTGCAGGAAACCAAAGGACATTCAAATCCAAACAGCTACAGAACATGTGGTATGAATTTTGCATTTTCTTTTAATTCTTTAAAATCGGGGGGTAATAGGACAAGGAAAATAGAGCTATTTTTAAGTCCTTTCCATAGAGGGGAAATGGAGACAGGAACAGCAGCTGTTTTCTATGGAGGAATGAATGGGAACTCATTTTTCCTGAGAACTTCTATGTGCTAGACATTACACACTGTAACAAGCATTATCTGAATGTACAACTGAACAACAGTCCTACATAAATTTGAACAACAGTTTTCTGTGTACAGAGATCATTCATACTTGTTCATTGATGTAACCCTAACAAATCTGTTTCACAGGTATACAGTGGTTCAGAGGCATGAGTTTTGATCAGAATTGGTGGATTCAAATTCTAATCTCACTACTTTCTTGGTATGTGACTTTGATGAGTGTCTTTCTCTTTGTGCCACATTGTTCTTATTTGTAAAACAAGAATGAAGATAATATTGACTACCTGTGAGGATTAAGTACTGTAATAATTGTAAAGCACTGAAACTAGGACAGTGGCTGGCATATAGCAAGAATGTAATACATGGTAGCTAGTATTATTATTCTAATTTTACAATCTAGGAGAAGGAGGCTTTGGGAAATTAAGTATCTTACCCAAGAACATGCAGATAAGAAGTGGCAGGGTTTAACCTTAACTTCATTATCCTGACCCTGGCTGATGCTCTTAGTTTTTGGATATGCATTACATTTAATATCCTATGATTATATGGAGGGAAGATGTCAGACATATCACCTGCTTTTAAGAAACTTCCCTTTTCTTTTCTTTCTGGAGGGTAGAAGGAGACCCATATCACAAGAAGCTATAGAAAAAATGGGTGTTGGTCTATATCTTACTTAGCATTTATTAGCCTTTACCCAAAAAGATCAGAAGGTGTTCACTGAATACATTCAAAATTTTTTTTATCATATCTTCACAAAGGTTACATTGAATGATGAATAAAACAGTATTAATTGATAGAAAGCTTTAATTTGGGGGAACTAGCAAATTCCCCAAATATATCCCACTATAATGGGATTAATAATAATAATAATAATAATACTTTATTTTTGCAAACTGGAGGTCCCTTAAATAGACCAAAGGAGAATCTATTTTGGGGTGGAGAAATAGGCATAGAAACAAGGTAAACAGGTCAACAGAAAATTTCTCTTTATGTGAATCTATTTCACTTTCCATCATGATTCAGTGGTTTCCATTGGTCAAAGGGTAAAGTTCAATATGCTTAAAAGGGACTGAAAGGCTTTCCAGAAATTGAATTTGCCTTCCTCCTCTCCCATCTATCTCCCACTACTTCCACTCTGTACTTGAGAAATACCGAATTGCTCAGCCTCACACTGTATGAATCTACACATGAGTCACATCTCTCACACTTTTTCCACTGCCCACTATCCCTTTGACATCAGTTCTTTTCCAGACTAAGTTCTACTCATTCTTTAAATCTAGACTCGGGTTCATCACTTCTGGAAAGACTTTGCAGACAGGGTTAAAAGCCTATTCTCACCCACATGACAGCTTTATCATTGCTCTTATTTCATCATCTTAATGCTCTGTTGTGTGTCCCCCTCTCACTTCCTAAATTTGAGTTTCTCAAGAATCTTTCCTGGCAATTTGTCCTGACTTCCCCTTTCATGGTAATGATCATGAACCACACCTCTCCGTTAACACAGCAGATTTCTGGGGCAGTAAGAGGAATAATTCCCCATGAATCCTCCCACATGGAGGACCTAACAGTAGTAGTGTCCCCTCTTCCCGCTTCATATGCCCCAACCCCTTACCTGAACACAGACAATGCATCGTGGAAGATGAGATTGAGCGTCAGACAGAGAACTGCTTTCTTCTTTTACTCATTCAAAATTATGTTCTCTTGTTTTTATTACTAGCATGAAATTTCCAAAATCCTGGGAACATAAGGGCATCATATACTGAAGTAGGTGGGTATCCTACTCCCCTGATTTTAGCTTAGGTTGCCAAAATGCAAACTTTCTAAAGGATCACCATTAAGTTTATTTTCCACGGACAATTTTCATGTAGGTATTAGAAGCATACTGGTTGCCAATGAATCTCCTTATACATGGAAGGGGAGGCCAACTTTGGGACTTACAAAAGTCATGGACTCATTGAGTTTTAAATTTGTAAAGGGATGGATCTGCAAAAGCTTAGAATTTTACCACCTCAAGCCAAACACAAACTTTCTGTGAGCAAGAATGGCTTCTCACAAATTAGGGTCATATATGAGATATTAAATTTTTTCATAGCCACATTAAGAAAGTAAAAGAAATAGGCAACTTAATGTTAAAAATATTTTAAACACACTTTACTTAAAATATTATTTCAAAATGTAATAAAGATAAAAGTGTAAACAGGGTTTCCCTGGTGGCGCAGTGGTTTAGAGTCCGCCTGCTAATGCAGGGGACACGGGTTCGTGCCCCGGTCCGGGAAGATCCCACGTGCCGCAGAGCGGCTGGGCCCGTGAGCCATGGCCGCTGGGCTTGCGCGTCCGGAGCCTGTGCTCCGCAACGGGAGAGGCCACAGCAGTGAGAGGCCCACGTCCCGCAAAAAAAAAAAAAAAAAAAAAGTGTAAACAGATATAAACAAAAAGTAATCAATATAAACAATGCAAAGAATTAGTGTTTGATATATTTTTCTAGTAAGTTCTGGAAATCCAGTGTGTATATTATACTTTTAGCACACGTTAATATGGACTTGACACATTTCATATGGTCAGTTGTCACATGTGCCTTGTGGCTACTGTATTATACACACAGTATCTACATGTGTGTATACATGTGTGTACACACATGTAGAGGACAGGGACCACTCCGCTCCATTTCTTAGTACTGCTAATGCAAAGAAAGTTGTCTTGTGGCATCGGAGTACTTAAAAACATATTTAAAATAATGGATTAAATGGATCATAACATAATTCAAGAATAGAAGACAATTTTATAAATCTTAAGGATATGAATGTATTTAAATAAGGAAAATGTACCATTTTTTGATTCCCATAAACTTGGAAACAAGGAGCATTTTCTGGTGCACATATAATATTTTCCAGTAGAGGGCAGAGATCTAACTGAAACTAGACAGTGAGAGCTTAATGGTATAAGATAGCTTATTCAGTGTGAGGGACCTTTTCAGACCTAAACTTTAGAAATGGAAAACCAATAACCTTTCTCAGAAGCATATGATTTCATTGCACTGAAACAACTTAGGCAATGGATGTATGAGGAGAGTGAGATGAGGCTCTATTCCTTTCCCTTTCTGGTTTAAGCTGTCTTGATAAAGGTCTAATTATTTAACAGATGGGCTACTTTAAGTCGAATTCGCAAACCCCATTGGGATAGCAGTTCACGAAGGAAGTTGATAGGTCTGTCCACATCCACTTTTTCTTAGAGATCAGTCCATTTATTGTTTTCTAAATGTCATAAATATTTTGACCTAAACCTCTCTCAGTGCCTCTGTATTGGCAAATAATTTCTCAATCTCCACCCCTTTCTCCTATTCTCTTCCTTCTTTTATTGTTCTTTGGCATTCCTTATAAAAGCACACAGAGGAAAATGAAAAATATATGGGATTTAGACATTTTTCAGAGCTGGGAAGAACGTATTTTAAAGTTCAGAGACTTTTCTCGAGCAAACATGCCAGGACTTACGTGTTCACCTGAGTGTTGTATTCCAATGTAGTCCTCTCAGAGAGCATTTAACTTATTCTCACAATATTGCCCTGATAAAAATATTTCTGTAACTTCAAATGGCACTGATTTCAGCATCAGTTTATTAGTAAGTCTGAACTACCAGTCATTTCATTAGCATGCTTTGTTTTCTTTCTGAAACACTGTATTACTTCATTTTAGAACCCACATTGATTTACAACACCTAAGTGTAGATAACCTTTGCCTGTTTTCAAGGTAATATTCACCTACAAAGAAAATGACTTTTTAAAGGTTTAGAAGGCAGTTCCCAAAAGATGTTGAGAAATAATAGTATATTAGAATGAGCATTCAGTTTCTCAAAGGAACTATTCTGAAATTGCGTCTCTTGGTAAGTGAGCAGTTCAGGTGCCACTATACAAAAGTTAAACTTACCCCTAAGTAAGTTTAAGTTAAGAGACTGCAGATAATCTTATTTGCACTTGATACCGTCTTCTGACAAAAGCTATGACGCGACCTAGAGTATAGGATAAGCCATAATATCTTATATGTTGTTAGCACACAACTGCGACTTTGCTAATAATAGCAAACCTGGCTCGTCTATGAGGTCTAATATAGCAAGCCTGAATTTATCTCAGTCTGTTTGCAAATCCTTTCCTGCCTGACTCTGTGAGGTTGGTCTATAACTACTTCTATACAATCTACTTGCTGCCCAAACTAGAGCTTATTTTCTGTGTCTGTCTTTTTTCAGCTCAGTTCTGACGTACATTGATCAAACACTTTGTCAGCTGGAACTCCAAACATGAATGTGATCCTATTCTTGACCACAGGGAGCTTAAAGCTGGTTAGCAAGCCAGACGCTTAAACAGTTAGTTTTAATTTCTCACAGTCATAACTCTGGTAGAGGGATGCGGTGGTGTCTATGAGAGAAGATTCATTTATTCACCAAACATTTATTATATATGGATTATGGGACAAATATTGATGATGTGAGGTGTCTGGATGGAGTTCAGCTCCTCATTGGAGCTTATAGAGAAGCAGTACCTATAATAGTCCTTAGTTACTGAGGAGAAAAGAACTCGTTTCGTTACCCAGCATTTTCTCTCAGTTTGAACTAATCTGAATTTTAGGAAGAGCCTTGTGTCTCTGAGAAACCGCTGTTCCTCCTGGTCTCATGTTCTTCTAAACTTTTAAAATTGCCAAGTATTCCATGTTTTCATTCACTAAATCCTGACCTCTTTTCTCTACGTCTTTTATCCTTTTCCCCCTTTCTATCTGTTTCCCTTATTTACTTGTCTGGATTCTCTGTTTATCTAGTGCCCAAAGATTCTGACAATGAGTCTCTTGCCCAGAGACTTAACATTATAGATTACATGCATAACCATACAGATGGCATTCTGTGTATGGGGAAAGAATATTAAAATCATTTAGTGGCTAGTTGGGGGTCAGCATATCCTCGTAACTCAGAAATACAAATAGTTCAAATATGGTTTTTCTTTCAAGAAGCATCATCACTAGCTAAAACCAAAAATGGCCAGAAGAAATTCAAAGCATTACTCATGTTCCTTGTGAGACATTAAAGCACTTCCAATTCACAATCTCAGCAACACTTCTCGCATCTCATTTTCTCTTCTCCTCATTTGTGTCACGCACAACACTCCAGAGATACTCTTATTTATGACCCTCCTCACAACTTCTACATTCAATATTTCTCCTTCCCATAAAAGCAGCTTTTTAATTCTCTCTCTTTCTCTCTCTCTCCTTCTCATTACATTGATTGACTTAACCTTTCTTCTGCTACTACCTCATTCTCTTTTTCCAGCCTTGTCTTCTTTTACTCTGACTCTGCTTGTGTATTAAACTCTGACCAAGAATGAATCCCTGGGCTGAGAAGAGGGTGTTGTGAGTTGGCAATGAGAGGAATCCTCTCTGGAGGCCAGATGAGTCCAAAGTTTGCAAGCACTCCCATATTATTAATTTTTTATTTGTGCATATTTACAACTCTAACACACGAGACGAAACATCTTCCTAATTCAAGGTAGACTGAACCCAAGGTCTTCAAGCAAACCATTGACTACATGGTGGTTTTACATTAATAAACTCAGTGTAACTAGGTCTTAAACTCTATTTACAGCTCCCATTTTTATAAATTGATGTCCAAAAGGCTTAGAATCTTGTTTTTATTAAAATCAAAATCTGATGTTCTAGGAATGGGAGTTGTTAGATGTGGCTTTGCCCCCAACAATGTTTTCCAAATAATCTGTTGCAAATGTTGAAACTGGGTACCAGTGAGGAGTGTTCTGTAGGAATTTGGGTACGTACAGATCTGTGTCTTGGAAAGCAAACGAATACAATGACATCTACTGTTGGCTCCTCCAATCTTTAAGCTTCCTGGTTTTCAGAAATGACTCTGGATGTATTTCAAATTGGAAAGAGCCAGAAGAAAGAAAAATAGGACTTCTTGTTGACTTGAACTTTAGTTAGTTTTCTAGGAAATGTGTTAATTCACATTTTGCTTCATTTTCTCTGAATTTCCAAAACAACTATACTATAGTTTAAACCATATTTTAGTGCTTGATGATGATCTAATGCTTATTTATTTTATTTGTATCATCTTTTTGTCCCTTAATGGCTTATCAGATACAAAGAAAAAATTCATCTTACAATTTTTTAGCATAGTTCCCTGATATACAATGGCTCCTCAAAAATATACAATAATAGAAAATTCTGAGAGGAGTTAAACTAGGATGAATTGAGAGCTTTTTATGTTTTAAGTATTATACTAGATGTGTCGATGCATTATTTTTTAACTGAAACTTCACAACAATGCAATCAGATCCTATTATTCTCATTTTTTAAAATGAGGATTTTGAGCTTCAGAGAGGCTATTTTTCCTTGTCTAATATGATACTGCTAGTGAGTAACACATTTGAGATTTCTGGGGTTTTTTTCCCGCTTACCTTTTATTTCATAAAATACTTTTTCTATCTTTATGTATGTATTCATATAAAATCTATATATTTAAAAATACTGAACTGAGTGGAGTACAGAAATGAAATTGATTCTTTTTTCTATCACTGCCCTGAAGCCTGCTGGGTCAGTTTCCCCTTCTCTGCCTCTGACTTGATCTCAGGAAGTCCTATAGCTGTTGCAGTCACAGCTGGTCTGTCTCATCTAAAGCTTCAGACAAAATTTTCAAGTACAAAATTTCTTCTGCCAAGTCACACGTAACCCTAAACTTTCAAAGTCCAGCAGTGGGAAAAGAGAATATGGTCTGTTCTCCATCTCTCATTCCTCTAACTCTCTTGTTCTTCTCTTCCTCCTTCAATCCCAATGATGCTTCTGGGTTCTCCAGGTTTGGGAAGGTGAAAATGAATGAGAAGAATGGATTTGTTTTGTTCTCCCTTAATTATTCAATGCCTTCTGCATGACAGATGCCCAAAATGCAGATGTCAGTGAAGATTTGAATACAGAATAGTCTGTTAGATCATTCCATTTTAAAGAAAGACCTAGTAAATATGGCTTTTTATTTAGAAAAGTCTGGAGAATGAATGTGAGAGGATCCAATTGAGAAATGAATTATAGTAGTAAGAGAGGAAAAACAATAAAGGAAGATTGCCATGGAGAAGACATTTAGAGAATTAGAATAGGTAGAAACACTTAAGTAAAAAAAAAAGATTAAAAAAAATTTATGAAAGTGTTGCAAGAGTACTGATGTGAAGAAAATGGAGAAGACATGTGAAGTCCATTCGGGGTTGACAAAAGAGATAAAGGAGATACAGACTGAAAGACCATCTGTCTTTCATTTCCCAAGTACATGTTCATTGAAATTCTTATTCACAACATATGAGGATTTGATGCTGGATTCTATAATTGCTCAGACTCTATAAAGAGTTTTGGAATCAAGCAATAATAGGCAAACTCACAATGGGGATTGTGTGTTGAAGGGTCAGGAAGGAATATAAGGAAAAATAATGAATATATGCTTTCATTTAGAAAAAAATGTAGTAAGTTTTACAATCCTAGGGGGAATTTTATTTCCGAAGAGAGTTTCCCTATTTCCCATTATACTAAAGTTTAGGTAACTTATCCTCTGAGAGCATCAGCATGTCAATTGCTTATTGTCTTGTGGCTTGTTGTGTGGTCTACTTGCCTATTGGAATCAGACCTGAAAACTTTTATCTCTGGTCATATTTATTCAAAAATTATTTTCAAGTGGCTTCAGATTTCACTGTAAATGTTCACAGAAACATAAGTGGTATTTTTCTAATAATTTTTTAAAGTACTATGAAATATTAAATTTCTAAAAAAAATGTTTATAACGGAAATTCTGTTTAGGTGTCTGAGCCTGTGGTGGCAGAAAGGATCACAAACTGCAGTGTGAATATATTGTATTAATCTCATTTTAGAAGTTAACCATATTGAAATATATTATAATTTTTTGGATATCAATCTTCAGTCTTTGAATGTCGACTAAGTGTCTATAACAATAATAATGGGCAGAATCCATTGACTATTTCCTCCACTAGCCCAGACAGGATATCAGTTCCCTAAAACATGAAATGCTCATTTGGAGAAATCGTCAGATGGCCTCTCTCTCTTCCTCCCCTCCCCGCCTTCCCTCTCCCCCACGAATACACAAAACACTCCATGGATCCCACCTCTGTGTCTGTTGGGTATGGACTGTCTTTTCATACAGTATAACAATTTTTAGGAAAATTTCCAAATAAGAAAGGCTTTCCAAATTCATATATTTGAAAACAATTGTACATTCTCAACATGAGGGCAGTAATAGGGTTAAGTCCCAATATAAGGCATTAGGGAATGTGCTGGTCTTGACAAGGGAGAAAAGGGGATATACCCTAAAAGAGAAGCAAGATATAGCCAACTGGTACTGGCAAAAGCTGGGAGAGGATGTATGGGAGTAGATTTTGAAGGTGTTTGATCAAGGGGGCTAGAACATAATATTTATTAAGGGAGAGTTTATCAGTTTGAGAACACTCTCCTCATATGCAAAATTTAAAATCCTGGCAAAAATATCAGGAGATGGTGCAAACATGCTACAAAGATGACTCCTGGAAGAACGGAGAAAACTATGGCCAGAATTGCTGTGACAGATGATGGAAGAAGGTACTTAACATCTCAAAGATGTGGGTATGCTAAAGAGGGTATTGTATATGACATCAGAGAACTCACCAGAGAACTTTGTCCCATGGGAATACAAAGAGAATACACAAATAGTATTCAAAGTGGTACCAAAAATAATAATAAAAAATGCATCTGTGAGTGGTGCACCAAAATAATTTACAATTTCAAGGGTGGCCTCTGATTGACAATAAGAAGTGCTATTTCAGAACTGAGTTCTGTAATACAGTGCAGTTTATAAGACCTCAAAACAATAGAGGCTAGATAATTTGCATAACTCTCAGAAGCCAGGTAGACAACAACAGATGGGTAGCAGGAGTGCCTGACTATAAAGAGCTACAGATATAGCTAACAGAACTTGTTGTCTCTACTGAAGATGGGTGGTCAACAGGACTCCTACTCAATATGTACAACCATAAGAAAACAGAGAGAGATGATCAGGAGAATAAGAGCAAGAGCCCCATGAAAAAACCATGGTCCTTTGCCCAGTGTTTGGAACCGACCTTGTTTGTGGACTCAAAGCCCACTGATTGAAAGCGAAGTTGGACCCATCACTACAGAAGGATTCTGCAAACTCAAGGCAAGTTTCCATGGTAGTTGTTCCAGCTGTAATCTGTCCCTCAGTCCCCGCAAGTCTATGATATAACTGTGGGGGGAAAAAGATTCTCCAGACCAGTTGAGAAGAGTGAGAGAATACAAGAGTCGCTGATTTACTGTAAGGAGGAAATGCTGCCTAAAAATCGTGTGAGTTTTCTGTGTCTGAAAGGGAAAGAAGTTCCTTGATTCAATCCTGATTCTGCCCTCTGGGAATAACTCCAATAACTCATGACCCTTTGTTATACCCTCTGGAAGGTTCTTCTCATCCATTGTCCTTCATGATGGCACCTAAAGAAGTAGTTGGGATCATGCCGTAATTGAGAGGTATACCACCTGAAAGTCAATTTCCAGTTGGTGCAAGTGTAGAGTTTGAAAGTTTTTTAAGGCTTGAGCAGACAGAATTTTTTTTTTTCTCTCAACTCTTTGATTCAGTGTCAATACAATTCCCATGAAAGTTTTGTAAGCTTCTGTTCTACTTGTGTACAAATTCATATGCTAGTATCCACATGTTTTAAAAAAATCGTTATTATTTTACTTGTTCTCAAATCTGCTATCTTCCTTCCCTCTATGATTCCCTTTCATAATTAATGATGGTTATTTTGAAACTCCTTAAGATAATCTGCTTTAGTAGAAAAGCCACATTTCTAAGCTTATCTTTGCCTCAGTTTTGAATGGGAATGAGACCTTTTTGTTCTATTCCTTTTATAGGCTTATATCTTGCCACTTGGTGTAATAGAAAGAAAAATTACCCCTCCCCAAACATGTCCATGTTCTAGAACCTATGAATATGTTTCCTAACATGGCAAAAGGGACTTTGCAAATGTGATTTAATGAAAGATTTGAGATGCAGAGGGTGTCTTGGATTATCCAGGTGGGTTCAATGTAATCAGAAGGGTTCTTACAAAAGGGAGGCAGCAGAACTGGAGTCAGAAAAGGTATAGTAGCAGAAGTTGGAGTGATATGGGGACAGGAGCCAAGGGAAGTGGGAAGTTTCTAAAAGCTAGAACATTTGGGGTCTTTTGCTTCTACCACTTCTTAAACCCTTCATCCTGGAAGTAACATATCACAATTCCATCCACATTCAGTAGGTGAATACTAGTCACGTGCCACCTGGAGATGCAAGAACAGACTGAGACTTGTAGAATTGTGGCTGGAAGGAACAGTCAATGGGCTTTACTGAACACATAGAAGTTCTGTCCTAGTCAGAGGAAGTCCTGTGGAGGTGGATTTTCATGCTGCAATCTGAATGTAAGTAGGAAACAACCAGGTAAATAGAAGTGGACTGCTTGATATTAATTATGCACTTAATAAATACAAATTAAATGAATGAATGGATTAAAGAGAAGATCTTGGGGCAGAAATGAAAGTAGTTCGAGAAACAGAAGATCTCTGTAGGTGGAATGAAGTGAGTAAGATAAAGAGTATTTGATGGTGAGAATAAAATAGACAACACCCAAATCATGCCAGATTTTCTATATCATGTTCATTTTTAAATGTGTTCTATTTGTGATGAGATTCATTGATAGATTTTAGGAATGGGAGTGGTACCAATGACGTGCATTACTGAAAGTTCCTTAGACTGTTGCATGAAACAATGGATGAACATAGGTACGGTGAATATAAAAAGACAAATGTGAGATTGTTGTAGTAGTTTTGATGGGAGAAGCAGTAGTTCTACTTTGACTTAAAAAACTAAGGTGAAAAGAGGTGGATAAATTTGTAATATATTTTAGAATTTGTGTCTCCCATGGAGTTATTATCCCTTCCAGTTTGAAATCATACACACACACTCAGACACAGAAACACACACACACACACACACACACACACACACACACCAAATAAATTTATTTCTTTACATCACAATCATTGATAAAAAATTGCTCCGTATTTTTATTCCAAAGTAACACCTGATAGCACAGAGAGAAATGTGGACAATATACATTAAATTTAGATTAAGAAGATTATAGTGACTACAAGTAGACTGAGTGCTAGTTTGACTGACTGAATTATAATGTGTTGAGAAAAATCAAAAGGCAAATTTGAATTAGAAAGGGTGCCATAACTGACCCTTACTCTCTACCATGGGCACAGAGAAAAAGAAGTGAGATATATGCCATGTGTTTGTATTAACATACTAGAGGTGAGGCAGGGAGTACTCTTTCCACTTTGCCTCCATTTTTAGATTTTTCATTGGATTGAAGAAAGTGGAAAAGGCACAAAAAAAGATAAAGAACATGCCAAAAGGGGCCCCTCAGGCACTTGCAGCAGCTGTCCTGCAAAAAAGAGAATTATAAAGGAAATATCAGCATAAAAGAGATACAGTATATGTCCCATAATTGCAAAACCATACTGAATTCCCTGTTCATTTAAGTCGGGTTTCACATCTGGTCCATATGTTAATTGGAAATCTCAGAATTTTCATCAAGGAAGATAAAGATGCCAGATGCTTTACTAAGAGGATTTATTTGTTTGTGAGTAATATGCATGGAAATGTGACAAAGGGAAAGGCATGCCTGGAACTGGGATTTAACACTAGTAAGTGAGAAAACAACCCTCCTCTGTAAGGGGCTATACAAGAAGTTGTAAATTTTGATTTGATTAACATAATTAATTACTGAAGACGGAAACAAAGCATAGATGATCTACAGTTAATCTAGCGTCTTCTGGGACCTTTTGTTAAGACCAAAAATAAGCATGAGGGAAAGTAAAGATTGGAAGTCTGAATTTCTAAAAGCACATTGCTCAATTCAGGAGAAAATTGCCTCCTTAACTCAATGCTTAACCTGAGTGAATCTACATGATGCCAAAGCATTCAGATGGTTGGATAATTAGAGATGAGGATAAAGAACTTGATGAATGGTGGAATTTTTGACTTGTCATCCAGATGTTTTGACCCAATGATGAACACAAATTTTATTGCAGATGATAGTAATTTTGATTCAACATATTACTTAAAACCATCAAAAAGATTACTATTGTATACAACAAATATTATATACTATTATAGTCTAACGCTCATTCTTATCAACAATTCTGACATTTTCCATGATGAGCATTTTGCTGCCTTCACTTATTCTTGCCTTGAACAGGCAGGTGAAGCACAACTCTAATCTTACTCAGTGGCCACAGGGTGTGGGTATCCTCGAAGAGGCAGGGGCTCTTGCAATGTGCTTCTCACCAAAAATATCTGTAGTTCTAGCCAAATTACATGTTCTCATTGAGCCTCAGTTTTCTTCTCTTACAAAATAAAGGCATTAGAATTAATAACTATAACAAAAATACTTTGGGTAGCAAATAATAGAAAATGAACTAATAGTAACTTAAACAAATATTGGTTTATTTTTCTTACAAAAGAAGTAATCTGGAGCTGAACAGTCTTAACACAGGGCCAGTGGCTCCACGACACCCTCATAGATCCAAGAGTCTTCCAGATTTCTACTCCACTATTCCTAGATGTTTGCTTTTCACCTCATGGTATAACATGGCAGCTATAGCTCCAAACATTGTTCCTACATTCAAGGTAGCAGTAGAAAGGACAAATGGTATTGCCTGCTGTGCTGGCTTCTTATATTAGGAATATATATATATATTTTTAAAAACAACATGCATTTATTATCTCACAATTTCTGTGGGTCAGGAGTCCTGACATGGTTTAGTTGAGTCTTCTGCTTAGGGCCTCACCAGCCTACGATCAAAGTGTCAGCTACACTGTAGGAATATATAATTTTTAGAAATAAAATCTTATTAGACTTTGTCTGACATATCAGTAACCTGAAATATGTAACACAGCCATGTCTAGCTGATAAAGGGGATATAAAGGCAAATGTAGACCTGGGCATATTTTTCACTCCAAACCCAAAGAAGTGCTATCAACAGGGAGAAATTGAGAAATGACTAGTTTGATGCATGTTTCCCTCACAGGGATTACTAAAGTCCCTTTCAAAACTCTATGATGGGGAAAGTTAGGATAGATAAGGTTTAGTGGAATTGCCAAGCTGGTATTAAGAAATCATTGTTCAGTCCTTAATGACTATTTGGAGAGTTGCCTGAAAATGAGAAAGAGCCCTTGGGTCTTCTCACTTACGACTATAAAATAGAAGTTTCACCCCCCAAAAATTACACGATTAGAACACTAACATAACAAGATAACTTCTAAGTTTTTGGAAAGATTATCGGCATTACCTCTAGGATTCATGGGCTTTGTGAGAAAATTCCTACACAACTTTCAATTAACAGTTGTCAAGATGGTGCCTTTTTATATGGCAGCCAGATGTATCTTTTTAGTCTGATTGTACTCATACTTTTTCTGCCTTTCTGAAAATGGAAGTATATATGTATATAAATCTGGGTATTTACTAGATTTCTTCAGTCTTCTATGTGTGTGTTGTATGTGTGTGTCTGATGACTGAAAATAAAACTACTTTGCCATAGGATTCTGAATACTGAGCATACAAAAACAAACCTTAGCTAGAGATTTGGGAGGGTTCAGATATGCTTAACAGCCTTCTTTTCTGCTGAATTACTAGAATCAAAGAAGCTCACATTACTGTGGGGAACTTTGGAGCATTCATTTATGCGATCAACAAATATTTAAAGAGCAATTACTATATCCTGTATGACAGGAACTGCCTAGGCTCTGGGGGTTATAGTCATGAACAGGGTGGAAAAAACTCTTGCCTTCATGAAGCTTATACAGGCCTTTCACAAATTAGCTTCACAAAGGGGACAACTAGAGTGGAATCTGAGGGTACAAACGTTAGCTCCTATGCATTTATAGAGCATTACCAAACTGACAAAGCACTTTCACGTAGTATACATGTACAACTTCTTTGAGGCAAATTTTCTACATGGAACTTAAAAGTTTAAAACTTAGATACTATAATCTATCAACAATTATTTGGGTCTCTTAATAGAAGACTTTAAATGTTTTCCAATTACATCAGCTTGAACAATGAACCCAAAGAGAATATTAGATGGCTTAGAAGAGGAATGGGGAACCAGGAATTTGGGGCAAGGTCTTGGCTTTAGCTCTAACTGTTTGTGTTACTCTGCACAAGTAACACAATTTACCTGGCTCTCTCTTTCACCATCTTAAAATAAGAAGTCAGGAAAGGCACTATAAAGTCCCTTAGTTTCCAAACCTAGAGATCTATAACAATGTTGACTTCCCTTTATAGGAATACAGAGTGTGGGTGAGAAGGAAAAGAATCAGGAAGTAAAAGAAGGTTTATGGATAGACAAGATTAAAAAACCCTATTTATAACTTCCCCCTCTTCCTGTTTGTGGAGGCCCAGACAGGTAGACCCTGCCAATAGATCACCCAGGCTCAAAACTCGTTCTAAGAAGGCCTCACCTGGAGAGTTACTGTGCCTAAAGGTAAAAGATGAGAGCAAAATTGCATCCATAAGAGACTGTCAAGAGTTAAAACATGGAGAAGGATGTTGAAACATGTTCTCAAAATAACAAGGCCTTAGCAATTCCCGATTTCCCCCTCCCCGAGCCCCTGGCAACCACTATTCTATGCTTAGCTTCTATTAGTTTGACTGTTTTCGATACCTCATATAACTGTAATCATGCATTATTTGTCCTTCTGTGATTGGCTTATTTCACTTACCATAATATTCTCAAGGTTCATACATGTTGTTGCCTACTGTTGGATTTTCTTCTTTTTTAAGATTGAATTATATTCCACTGACATGTCTAGAGATAATGGTACTATATTGTACACTTAAAAATCTGTTGAGAGGGTAGATCTCACATTAAGCATTCCTATCAAAATGACTTTTTAAAGGAAAAAAATTTACAAGGCCTTAAAGGAGACATTAGAAGCTATGTATGGGGGGAAATTAACGAAAAATGGAAGTGAACAAATGTGGGATCCAGGAGGCTAGGCTGAGCAGATTCAGCAGGATTTTGAATTGATATTTCAAATCCATTTACCAGCTTGGGGCATGTTTTTATAAATGATAAAAATGGAAATGTTAGTGTAGTCAGTGTTTTACTGGAACATTTTAATACGGCGAATCATATTCAGTTTTCAATAGCACAACTTTCAATAAGTACACAGAGAAATTTTCTACTGAATTCAGAAAGGAAATTAATTTATGTTAGGTATATAATAGGCATGCCTCCCCCCAGATGGGATAAAAACAATAACAATATTCAAAATGTTTAGACATTATGTTAGATAAATAAAAATGGCATGACATTACATAGATTAAATAAGAATATTTGCTATTTGATTGCAAATAAAGTTGAATCTTGGGCTTCCCTGGTGGCGCAGTGGTTGAAAGTCCGCCTGCCGATACAGGAGACACCGGTTCGTGCCCTGGTCCGGGAAGATCCCACATGCCGCGGAGCAACTAAGCCCGTGAGCCATGGACGCTGAGCCTGTGCGTCCGGAGCCTGTGCTCCGCAACGGGAGAGGCCACAACAGTGAGAGGCCCGCATACCGCAAAAAAAAAAAAAAAAAGTTGAATCTATTGATAATATTTTTGCCTATGGTAGGACTGTTGTAGAGAAGGATATGCCTATTCTTTAAAATGTTAACAGAGGCTTTGCCTGCACATCTAAATTTATTTTAAGAAGCATTAAATTCAGTCAACCAGTAAATATTTTGTAATTTTTCTATAAATTAAGTGTTTTGCTGAATCATGCACAAGTCCCCCCAGATTTAGTGTTTGTTGTTGATTTTTTAAATAGAACTTTCCAAATTACACACTAAGAGAGAAGCACCTCAGTTTGCTGGGCTTATACCATTAGCTGGTAGTTGACTTAAAGTTTTAGAATTAGATATTTAGTTTCTACATTTTACTTGTCTGGTTAATAGCCCATCTTTTAAGTTCTATATGAGGACAATGGCAGATTGTCCTCCAATTATAATAGGCTGGAATTAATGATTCTACTTTATATATATTTTCTACATAATAGCTCAGGGTTATGTGTGTGTGCGTGCAGGTATATGTGTGCATGTGTGTTTCTTTTGGAGAGGGGACAGATTGTTGTGGAGGATGAAAACACTTAAGTCTCCATGTGTGAACCTTCAGGCTGCTAGAAGCAGGAGGCAGTGGCAGAGGGCCTGATCTACCAAAGAAGGGTATCTGACATTTTGGGAAGTGGATTAGCTCTTATCTTAAAATTTTCATAAAATAGTTTTAACATCATTTTATATTTGGTAAGTGAGTAGAAGGTATCATTTTCACAATGAAAATTAGGAGAAATATTTAACAAAGATGTTCGAGAATTACTAAGCAGTCTGCTAAAACTACTCTGGATTAATAGAGTCAAAAATCAAATATTATATATACATTGCTCGTAGCTTTTCCTCTATGTCACTGTAAAGACTTTTCTTTGTCATTTGTCTTGGTTAAGATTGCTTATTCTTCTATTCTCCATCTCTCTTCCACGATATTAGCAAGTAGAACTGGATGAAAGTTGTACTGGGCAAAGTAAACCATTGGTCTTCTAAGAAAACAAGTCCTCCCCTACCTCACAGCACAGAGGAAAAAAGCAAAATCATGGATTCAGAAAGACCTGAGTGAATATCACAAATCCACAACCACAATTTAATTGTGCTACCCTGGATAAGTTACTGTCTATACATTTGTAATTTCATATTAAAATAAATTTGATAACTAAATTGAAGATGATTTGAGGATTCATGAGAAAACTATGTGAAAAGAAGTATGCAGAAGCTCAGTTTCTTTGAAGTTTAAAACAGCATATTTGTAATATTAGTAATAACAATGATGGTAATAGTGTTATTATAATAGAATAGTGATAATAATAGAAATAGTAATAGTAATAATAATTTTTATCCATAGCTGAAGTCACCTTTAGCAAAGCCTATTTGGTATGAAAAAAAATCATAAGAATAAGACAGTTAATTGTAAAAATATGAAGTAAATATATATTCCTTATTTATGAGGAAGGCCTCAACCAGCAAAGTAATCTAAACTGAGGTGCATCAAAATAAACTGTTAAGTATTCACTTCAGTAATATAATCCGGTTCATTATCATAAGCAGAATCAAGCAGAGTTACAATTTCTTTCCTAAATCTTATTTTCTTTATTACCAAATATTTGTGTTTGTTTGCTCTTGGGAGGTGTGTGTGTGTGTTTGTGTGTAAGAGACAAACTCAGGACTGATTTTTCCTTCATAGTAGAAAAAAGTGTTTGAAAAAGAATGCCAGAGTGCTTCAGAACAAAACTCTCATGCCTCACACATATTTAAGATAAAATTGCCTGTCTTTGAGATAATGTAAGGTGTCTCCTCCAATAGATGATAAGATCTACAAAAACAAAGAACAGTTTTCTTCTTGTGTCATTTTGTTGTTTGTTGTCTCTTAGCACCCACCACTTAGCACAATGCCTGATACAGGAATTTGTTATAAATGGTGAATAAATAGATGAGATAATTTCAAATCAGTGAATATCCACTAGAGCACCCACCTATGTAAATAGATGTTATCATTTACATTCATCTTGGGGACAGAATTGAGTTGTTCCTGACCTTGTGGAAAGTTCTCTCATCTCCAGGGCTAGGAGAAAGTTGGATATAAGACATGACAAGACATGACATGAAAACTGAGTCTTCTTATTGGGAATTATCTTGGCTTCAGCTCAGTGAAGCAGCAGGGCTTTGCAAGATACTCTGAGGGTGGATTTGGTCTTTATTTCTTAAGTATATCTATTTATAGTAGCAAAATGTTCAACTAATTAATTAATTAGTTTCATAGTCTGATATATACATTAGACTGTATAATTACATATAGTTATATGTAGTATACATAATACATATTTATATACATAGTTATATATTTATTTATGCTTTAAAATTATTACTCAAAGAATTTTGAAATACTATAGGTTTGAACTAGCAGCAGTTAACCTGGAGGCACAAGATTTTAGGTGATTTTTCCAAGAGTCAGCTCGGAGTAGGATGACCAGTTGGAGAGACAGGTGAAATATAGGATAAAATAGTGGAGTGCATACATGTTTTTTTTTTTTTTTTTTTTTCGGTTCACGGGCCTCGCACTGTTGTGGCCTCTCCCGTTGCGGAGCACAGGCTCCAGACGTGCAGGCTCAGAGGCCATGGCTCACGGGCCCAGCCGCTCCGCGGCATGTGGGATCCTCCCGGACCGGGGCACGAACCCGTGTCCCCTGCATCGGCAGGCGGACTCTCAACCACTGTGCCACCAGGGAAGCCCCATACGTGTTTTTTGAGGGGAAATCTCAGACACTGCTCTAGAAGAGGGACCTGGTAGAATCAGAAAGGATTGGAGCTTGAATTTATTGAAATTTAGGTATGAAAGGAAATGTCACCTTATTTCTATATAAAATTTGGTGAGAAAGTAGATACATTCATGACATATATGACATCCCTAGGAAAACATTGTCTGGCATGTGGCCAATCCTCCTAAGGTAATATTGTTACCACTATTATTTTTGTAATTGTTACTGTGATTGACGGTGTGCCCAACCAAATGGTACGTAGAGAAGCATTTATTGAATGCCCTGTACTTTTGTAGATGTGATGGGTGATACCCAAACTTAATAACACCTGCAGTAAGAAATGCAAATTCACCTCTTCAGATAAAGCATTTGTTTAGAAAAGATCTAACCAGCAAAGAAAAAATTGTAAAATTTATTTAGTACAAATTTATTTAGTACTAAATGCTAGGGAAGCTCATTCAGTTTCACTTAGTGCTTTGAGTCCTGTCTGAAGGAAGTGGTCATGAGCTCCCAGAGAGAAGTCATCTTCTCTCTAGTTGAGGCTATGACAAAGATCAAAAGATTTCTTGTAGTAGTTTTGCTGCCCACAGAACCTAAGAATTTAATGGAGACTTAAAGAGTGACAAATTAGAGGCAGGACATGGTTTTCAGGTCTTACATTTTTCACCAAAGAAAACAAATGTCATTTTCCTTTTTTTTTTTTTTTTTTTTTTTTTAACAGAGACACAAGCAATTGTAAGGAAGCTGTCAAGGGATCCAGATAGTGAAAATTCATGGGAAAAATGAGGTATCTTTTTCAAGGCCCAAGAGTTGAGAATAAATGTGGTTATTCAATGTGCAGGGTGTTTTAATTAGGAAATGAGCTAACAATTTCCTTTCGAGTAGCCCTCTCTATTGCTGTTTGTCTGAAGCAGAAATGTTCAGAGAGGCCAAATCTGTGCTCATGCGCTGTGTGGAAATGACAACACAGGAGACAATGCTTTGGCCAATAAATTCAAGCCAAAACAATTTTTGCATGAATTATGCAAAGAGAATATAAATCTCATCTTTTCCTTATATGTTGGGCCAGCATTCCTTGAACAGAAATATTTTATATCTTTCCTTTGGATCGTAAGACTTGTTAATGGAAAGGCAGGACATACACTGGATATATAAAGCTTTAAATTATTTTTTCTGAAGATATAATCAAAGATTGGTTAAGTGGTGTTTCTGAAGTCTTGTTTATGCTTACTACCATCCCAGTATAAAAAGGAAAATGAATTGACTTTCTTGAGGAAGGATTTAAGAACAGCAAACCTTAAAACTGTAAGCTTTAGTTTATAGGTTTCAAAATGTAAAAAGTATTTGTCTCTGGTACCTAACAGGTGCTTATTAAAAATGCTTACTGTAAGCTAAAGAAAACAAGTTGTATGGAACTAGAAATCAAAAAAGTGAACTTAAGTATAAACCTTGCACGCTGAAGTTATTAAGGGGTGGGAAAAATTTCAAAGGTAACTCAAGTTAAAAATTTGTATAAGCAATCTAAAAGAGAATAGTAAGCTTCTCCTTCTGATTTAATATAAAAAATTATATAAAAACTGAACATGAAGGGTTTATTTAAATAGCTAATACATGGAAAGTACACAATAAAAATAAGAGGTTAATACAAACATTAAGAAAAGTATAGTTTACAATAGGGTAAAGAGAGAAAACAGAGTACATTATTCATGTATTTATTCATTCACCAAATATATCTTGGCACCTACTAAGTACTTAAAACTATCATAAGTTCTAGGGACCAAACAGTGTGCCAAAATGAAGGGAGAAAAAATGAAATTAATCTCTAGGGGAAATAAGCTTTCATAGACTCTTCCACATCTACCCAGGACCCCAGCTGTGGAATAAAATCTGTTGAATACAAGATGTGTTGTATAAAGGCAGTCTGACCTTCTCTTTCATTTAATTAATTAATCTATTTATTTATTTATCTATTTATTTATTTATTTATGCCACACCACGTGGCTTGTGGGATCTTAGTTCCCCAACCAGGGACTGAACCCGGGCCCTCGGCAGTGAAAGGGCTGAATCCTAACCCCTCCCACCAGGGAATTCCTGCCCTTCTGTTTTAAACTTGTGACCTACTGGGTATATTTTATTTGCAGGTTTTAGGGTTCTGTGATGTTAAGGCTCTCAGAAGAAATGATAAATCAAAACAAAAATCTGGACAAGATGCAAAGGACAAGTGCTGTTTTCTCTTGGCCTAATGCATTGCAAGTACACTATCAGTGATCTTTGACATATTTATGTCAATTCAGAGAACACAACTATCATACAAAAAAACACTATTATGTAATCTTCAGAGCTACCAAATATACTCCATATTACCTTATGGTTACAGGATTCTTGATGTTCTTCTACTGTAATGTTGATTTTATAGTTACCAGATGCTTGGCCATGTGCCTTGGGTTACCCAGGTTCACTGGTCCAACAAACAAAACAAAATTGGAATCATATTGAGTACATACATCTGATGAAATAACAATATGTGCGAGAAATAAGAAGAAGAGTTCCAAAGGGGAAAAAAATTGAAGTACTGTCTTATGAGGGTAGGAGCATGAATGCCCAGAACCTTTAAGAACTGAACTCAGCATTCTCAGAAAAGCTTTAATGTGTGAGCAAATTCCAGTGGCTACCAGGACAAAATGTACTTATATGTTTCACACAGCTTTGTTTTAAGGGACTGGGAGGACTGACTGTGTAAGTGATGAAATGCACATTCCCCTCATGTCCAAAAACTCATCACAGGGATATTTGTCAAAACCTGTCTGCATAAAATCCGATTTGTAATACATTTTAATATTTACATTAGATTTATCTTGGCAGATGTTTTTTAGTTAATCCCTGTATTCAATAAATCATGCTGAAGAACTTACCTTAGATCACAGACTTCCCTGTGGCTCAAATAAAAAAATAGCTGTGTGTTTAGTAACTTAAGAGAACGCGCAGGCAATCATATTGAACTTGACCACACAGCTTCCCACCTTTTCTGGTTCCTACATACTAGCATTACTGACTGTTCTTCAATTAGCCCCTTAAGTTTCTACCTCCTGAAAGATGACAGATAGGAGCAATCAATGGGATAATGAAAAAGAATGTGTCACTTGGACCAGAAAACCATAGGTAAAATAATAGCTCTGCCATTGATGAGGTGTAGGACCTTGGGAAACCACTACCTCTTTATGAGTTTCAGCTTCAGTATTTTTATCTATGAAAAGGGGATTATAATACATTCCTTGTCTATCTAATAAGGTAGGCGTGATGACTGAATGAGAACATGTGTGGAAAAGCTTTGTAAATTAGCAAGGGCCTTACCTTTGCAAACTATTTGCAATGTGTGAAAATAACATTGCCTTTTGAAACTTGAAACGTTAGTACATTTGATGGTGCATAATCAATACTTCAATAAATATTTTGGAGACATTTGAACAAATCTTGTCATATCCTTCAATTTATTTTCAATTCCAGCTGACTTGAGAGAACTCTGACTCCTTGTTGTTAAATGCCCATGTAATTGTATATTCAGAAAACACCAGAGGCTAAGAACAAGTGTTAAGCCACTCTATGTTCCCATTAAGATGAATTTCTGGGGAATACAATTTATAACAAAAGCCAGAACTATGGCCTTTGAATTCCTGATTACAGAGACCATTTTCCCCACCAAAACATAGAAAAGTTTTTAATCACTTTTTTGGTGGTAAAAAACACATAACATTAAATATACCATTTTTAAGCATACAGTTCAGTAGTGTTAAATATATTCTCATTGTGCAACAGATCTCTATAACTTTTTCATCTTGTAAAACTGAGCTCTATAACCACTAAACACTAATTTTCCCTCCCCCCACCTCTTAGCAATCGCCTTTCTACTTTCCGTTTCTATGATTTTGACAACTTTAGATGCTTCGTAGGCATGGACTCATATAGTATTTGTCCTTTTGTGACTGGCCTATTGTGCTTGGCATAATGTCCTCACCATGTTGTAGCATGTGACAAGATTTCTTTTTTAAGGCTGCATAATATATCATTGTACATATATAGCACATTTTTTTTATTCATCGGTCTGTCGATGGACATTTGGGTTGCTGCCACCTCTTGGATATTGTAAACAATGCTGCAGTGAACTTGGGTGTACAAATATCTCTTCAAGATCCTACTTTAAATTCATTTGAATACATACTAGAGGCAGGATTGTTGGATCATAGGGTAATTATATTTTTAATTTTTTGAGAAACCACCATGTTGCTTTCCATAAAAGTTACACTACTTCACATTCTCACCAACAGGGCATAAAGGTTCCAATTTTTCCACATCCTTGCCAACATTTGTTATTTTCTGGGGGTTTTTTGATAGTGACCATCCTAATGGGTGTGAGGTGATATCTCATTGTATCTTTGACTTTCGTTTTTCTTATGATTAGTAAAGTTGAAACTTTTTTTCATATATGTGTTGGTCATTTGTATATCTTCTTTGGAGAGCTGTCTATTCAAGTGTTTTGCTCATTTTATAATTGGGTTTTTTTGCTATTGAGTTGTATGAGTTCCTTGTGTATTTTAGATATTAACCCCTATCAGATACATGACTTCTTATAAATATTTTCTCCCTTCCATAGGTTGTTTTTTCCCTCTATGTACAGAAGTTTTTAAGTTTGATATTGTTAAAATGTTCATGGCACCCAAAGTTATCTGCAGATTCAACACAATCCATATCACAATTCCAATGGAATTCTTTGCAGAAACAGAAAAAATATATACTAAACATGCAAAAGGATGAAGTTGAACCCTTACCTTACACCTTACACACACAAAAAAACCCTCAAAATGGATCAAAGACTTAAATGTAAGACTTAAAACTATAAAATCCCTAGAAAAAAGCATAAAGGAAAAAGTGTAGGACATTGAAGTTGGTAATGATTTTTTGGATAAGACACCAAAAGCACAGGCAACGAAAGCAAAAGTTGACAAGTGGCACTACATCAAACTAATACACACTTTAAATTAAAAGTACAATGTAATAAAAATTATGGTATGGAATCTCACAATATATCAAATAACCACAGTAGAAGGCACTCTAAATTATATAGGGACCTGTTGGCAAGGCACTGGGGAAAATGTTGGCATTAGTTAAGTGAAATGGAAGGAGTGGACATAGCCTGAATCCCTATGTCATGGTTTAGAGACCCGAGATCATACGACCCAAATAAGAAGGTGTAAGTAGTCATCCCTCAGTATCTGAGGGGGATTAGTTCCAGGACCCCTACAGATACCAAAATCTGAGGATGCTCAAGTCCTTATATAGAATGGTGTATTATTTGCATATAGCCTACAAACATACTCTCATACACTTTAAATCACCCCTAGACCTGAGAACCAGACTCCCACCCTGCCCTACATTAGACCAATTATCATGGATGCAGACCTTCAACCAACCCCAGCACCAGGCTGCTCCTACAGCCCCAGGTTTCTTGCCTACCCCAGTGCCAGGCTGGCCCCATTGACCTAGACTTCAGACAGTTCCTACGGACACAGGCCCCCAGCCAACTCTATCACCAAGCCGAACCCCTGTAGTCCCAACCTTGAGGTTTGCTCCTACAGACCAGGATTCCCAGGCTGCCCCAGCATCAGACTAGCCCCTGCACACTCAACCTCCAGGTAGCCCCTTGAGCCCCTAAGTTACAAGTCTCATTTTAACGTCTATAAAAGAAAGCACAGAACATTCTTCTCACATAATCTGGTTGTGCAACCAGCTACTATATCTAAAGATTTTTAGAACGATGTTTGGCACTGGTAAGTGTTCAATAAAAGCTGGCTATTACCATTAATTTATCCTAAATATATATATTTTTTAATTTAAAGATTTACAGACGCAGGATTATGATTTATAAGGAAATACATGTCCACCTTGTTTTTATTGCTGTCGGAGATTTGATAGCTCACTGCAATTTCCTTATAACAATAGTAAGACTCTTACTCTCTGGAGTGTGAGATTCCTTGGCCCAGAGGTGAAGTAACAGAACTTGGTACAATATATGAATGCTGAGGCTCTTAGAGGTTTTGAACCATATTATCGAGAGGAAAATGTCTGGGCCATGGATCTGTGCTGATTCACATAACTTGGAGGAGATAGGAGTGGCACATTCCCTGAATAACAAAGATGTGTGACCACACAGGTGACATTAACATGGATTATGTGGCACAAGGATACCTAGGTACCAAACAGCTAGAAATTGGGCTTTGGGACTTCAAGAAAAGTTGTAGTAGCCAGCTGGTATGGACTAAATGGTGTCTGTGGGCAGCATAGAAATGGAACACCAATCCACAGACAGGCCACCAAAGCTTTGACAATACCATTTCTGTGTCAGCAGAATGGATAGACAACTATAGAGCCCTTTCCCCCAAAACGTTCTGCATTGCATAAGCTCCAGCATACATGTGTTTGCTATGAATCAGAATCATAGAGAGAGTTTGGGTCTCCAATGAATGGACAAAATACAATGTCCTGCCAACCTTGAGAAAGATTTGTTTTGATAAAGCAAAATAATGTGATTTGTTTTGAATCTGAGAATTGTGGAGTATAATTATCCCATTATATTAACTACCAAAGGGCTCTAGAAAAATACTCTATTAGACCCAGACCAATGTCATGTTATAGAGCGTGGCCTGCTTCACTTCACGTCTGTTCTTTATTGTGGTGATTGGGTAGATGAATGGAAATGAAACTAATAATATCAAATGTTCTTTCTACAACATCAAAAACAGAGATTCGATGAATTGGAAACATGCTAGGTCTAAGGTTATGCTTAATTAGAATGAAGGAAACCCTGGAGAATGAGAAAGGCCCCCATACACATGAGTAACTTAAACATTAAATGGTCACATGTGAAAAAAATTGACAACACCAGAAACATGTTGTCATATTGCATCAGGAAAGTTTTACCAGTTAGACTTGACAGAGAAATCTAAAGATGACACAGTGCACTTTGAATGTGCAAAGTGGAAGCTGTTTGCAGAATACCAGCATGCCAGAGTGTGGCAGAGTTTGAATCCCAACTTTGTCATTTATTAGTTGTGAATCTTTGGGTAAAACATTTTATCATATTCAGTGTCCATTTCTTCTGTAGTAAAAACTGGGATAATAATGGCTAATTGGGCAGAATTATTATTAAGAGTTACATGGTAAATTCACATAGGAAAGTCCCTCACTCAGTACATGGCACATTTTAGGAGCTCAGTTGGTTTGGTTCAGTTCAATTGAGAACAGTCAAGGCAGGAGTAAATTTTTTTAAATGTTGGTCAAACATCTGGTTACTTTGGTGTTATCTAGTCATGCAGGGTTGTTTGAATGGTTTTTAAAGAAAAAAAATTCTTGACTTTTAATAAAGAAAGGGATCTCTAGCCTGTGAAATGAAACTTCATTGTGAAACAAATAAAATATTTAATATTGAAGACATTTGCTCATAATTAATCTTGTAAAAATAGAAGAATATATATTCACACACATATACGTATCATTTTTTACATCGTTGTCAATTTATTGAAGCTAAATTTAGTTGAACAATCTTGAAAAAACAAGAGAAAATGATTTTGAGAAAAAATAAATAGCAAAAAGTGAAAAAAAAATCCTGTGGAATATTCAAAGTGCTAAAAAAATACTGTCAACCTAGAATTCTATACCCAGTATAATTATTTCTACATCTATATCTACACCTGTATATCTATGAATATATATTCATGAAGAGTTTCCTTCTTTTAATTTGTAACTGCATAAAGCAAAACCTGTAACACAATTTTGGTTGGTTTATTTTTTACATAATATAACATATATGAATATAATAACATGAAAGATATTGGGGTAAATGGAACTCTACTTTACAGGGCTCTTAATTAACACCTGTAGTAATGCAATATTAAATCTAATTAGGTTTTGATAATTTAAATATTATATTATAATTCCTAGAGCAACCTTTAAAAATAATTCAAAGAGACACACCTATAAAGCAATAAAGGAAATGAAATAGAATCCAAAAAATTGTTCCACACAAATTTTGTTCAATAGCAAACAGGAAGTAAAGGAAGAACAAAAGAAAGAAAGTTATTAAACAGATAGTAACAATGTAGCAAGTGGCAAACCTAAATCCCCCAATTAAAGGAATTACTTTAAATTGAAATAGATCAAGTACTCTAATCAAAAGCAAAGACTGCCAAAATAAATGTAAAAGATGACAAAACTATATATACTTTAAAAAATTCACTTTAAGTACAAAGATACAAAGAGTGTGAAGGTAAAAGAATGAGAAAATGCAAACGAAAATATCAGAAGGCCAGAGTGGCTATATTGATATTAAATTATACAGCCTTCAAGAGAGGCTTATTTATTTAGAGATAAAAAGAGAAAATTCATAATGATATAAAAGATCAATACATCAGGAAGCTATAGCACCTAATAACAGAGCTTCAAAATACATGAAGCAAAAACTGACAGATCAAATGACAGAAACACAGGTATCTTTTTATAAGAAGTATGAGATTAAAGAGCATGTGATGAGTAGGAGGCAAGTATGGAGAAGTGGGTACAAATGTGTCACTATCAGGATTTCTGTGTTACTGTCATTTTCACTGTGAAAATGATTTGATAATGAACTTTGAGAGTCATTCATTCATTCATTTAATAAATATTTTTTGAGCATTTACACTTGGGACAATAAGGTTAGGGTGGTTATGTAGTGGGGAATAAAATAGACATAACCTGCCGTCATAGAACTTGGTGTTTCTTTTGGCAAAAAGCTGATTTACATAATAATCTTTCTTCAGGAAGAGGAATTCAAGTTGTCCTAGACAAAACAGAGGAGGAAAACAGAGAAGAAATGGAGAGACTGATGACCAGACTGGATGAGACCCTGAGCAATCACAAATAGGAAGAAGCCTGGATTAAATATGCTAGAGGACAGGGAGCAGGATAAACACAAATGGGATATAATCTTATTTGGTTAGGAAATGACAATAGGACCAAGAAGACATGTGATAGACCATCGAGCTGTAAATGTGGTTGGTGTAATATGAATTCATAAGAGGCTATAAAGGAGAGTGAAATTCACAAGAGACAATAAAATACATATTATGAAATTAATAGGAGAAAATTAAACATATAAATACAAATATATATATGCGTATATATGTATATATAAGTAAAATAGATACGTTTCAGAAACAGGCAAAGTTTTGAGTACTGTTTGGAAAAGTGATAGAAAGCAAGAAGGCTTTTCTTGGCAAGCGTGATTAAGTTTAGGGAGGAACATTACAAAGCAAAGCCATGTGAAATTTGAGTAGAGATCTTCCAAGGGGAAATGATAGCAGATAGTCTCTGTAGTGGCTGAGGGAACACAACAGGAAGTAATGCGAAATAAGGTTGGAGGAGAGAAAGGGTTGGAAGGAGCACCTGATGAATGCTGGACAACCAGGTTTTAAGTGGAAAATAGAAATATGAGCAACAGAATAATGCAAGTAAAAGTGATGTTAGAGAAAAATTCTCCTTGCTGCTGTGTCACAGATTTAGAAATGAATTATTATAACAATAAAAGTTGATCAAATAACATTTTTGGATGAGGGACTTTGGAGGATAATTTCCTCACCCTTGGCAAACGTTTTCATAGTGAGGGAACATCTATTATTGCAATGTTCTGATCTCCTTATTTACTTTTTTCCGTGGAAAAGGAGATGACTTATTTGATTAGTGAAGTTTATAAAAGGTACTGAGCATGCATGACTGAATTCCCTTTTCCCTTTGGTACTCAAATTCTTATAAGAAGCTCCAGTTCATCTCTGACCCTCCATGACATATGTGTATGAGAGTAGACTTCTAGGAAGGAACTTGTGTGGGTGGGTGTATATTTAAATTTGCCTATAATATTAGACAAGCTACTGTTACCATACTCCATCTGCTTGACCTCTGTGTTTCTCAATATTTTTGAACTTCAATGGGGAATAGGTTCATTATTTACTCTCTCCATCAAGCCCTAGGATAAAAGAATTAAAAATGAAATACAGGCTATTTCTTAAAATACTCCTGTTTTAGCTACAGTCTTGAATGTCTAATTATTAGTTGGCAATACTCTGGAAAGAGTTTAGCATTGCTTACATAAATTTGGGATTCATTGCTTATTTTATGCATCCATTCTTTTCTCTTTAGGGAGTCATCATGTTCTAATGGAGGTATAGAAATTGTCTAGTGAGAAATGAACAAAAAGTTGCAAAATCAAAAAAATTGGGAATTCACTATGCTAAGATAATAGTTAGAGCTATGAGTGATTCAATCGTCCAGAAAAGAAGAGTGGGAAGATAAGAGGACAAAGGGAAGAACTTTGTGGTTGAAGTCACGGACTGTGGGGAAGGGAGTGAAGACAGGAAGTGTGTATCCATAGAATGGAAGAAAAGTGGGGTGCAAAGGACATGAATGGTACTAAGGAAGTAAGAGAAATGGAAGAAAAGATAAATAGGTTAGAAAAAGTCATCTAGGCATTTGCATATTTAAAGGTAGACTAAGAGTCACAGATATGGAAACAGAAGTAGTCACTGGAGTAGAGTGATGGTGACAGCCACCGGTGCTGAGGAAGGCAACCACTGGTACTGCATTGATAAGTCATCTCAATTACATCCCAGTAATTCAGGATGAGGGCAAGGTTTTGTGTGAAGCGGTTAGATTTTAGCTCTATTTAGCTATGTTCTTAAAGAACGATTAACAGTCACCACACCTTCACTGAGTTTTTGCTCAATGCCAAACACTATGCTAAGGCACTCTTGAGTCCACAATAAACCAGGCTGACAAGGTTCCTGATTTCCTTAAGCTTATATTTTAAAGGAAGAATGAAATATTTTGTGAATAAACAACAAAAAATGTCACACAGTGATAAGTTCCAAGCAGAAAGTTTAAAAAGAAGGATGTGATGCAGAGTGACAGTCTGGCTTCTTTAATTGGTACTTAGAGAGGCCTCTGTGCATGTAAGGAGGTCCCTTAGGTTAATAAAAGATAGTGATGGGTTGGACAGAGTGTGACATGAGCCATAACAGAAGATGGGTTCTGGTCCTCCAGTCCTGCAGTGCCAGGCATCATTCCACAAGAAATCGTTCTGCCTTTCCCTTCTGAGAAAGCAACCAGCAAAAGCTTCTTAATTTGGTCTTGCTTAGTTGTGAGCAAGTTTATATACATACCATCACATTCCCTACAGAGTGGAACTAGATGATCAAATACATTTAAATCAGGAAGAGGAATAATTACTCAATCTCTTTGGAATACTAGGTGCCTACATCATAGCAAGTTTTATACTGTAGTTCAAGTTGGGCATATTTTCCATTAATTTAAGAAATGAGGAAATTGAGTCCTTGCAAAAAAAATGAGTCATTTAAGGCTTCATGTTGATTCTGGGGCTCAGCCCAGTGCAAGGCTAAGCTTTCTGATTCTAGTGTAAAGCATTGGAATAGTCAAACTCCTCTAAGCTGAAGTGACACTGTTGGCTAATTTTGTATTACGTATTGAATGCCTATATTGTAGTGGCCACTGGATGGATTGACAAAGAGAAATTAGACAAGCTGTTAGAATATCCAATGGCTGACTAACCTCTAAAATAGATTCAAGGAAAACAATGTCAAATACTCAGAAGTACACAATTTGGACTACATTTTAAAGGCATATTGTGGGCACATCTTGGAGAACCAAAATGGCAGCTCATCAAAAGCATACTTATTTGGGCTTTAGCCACAGAGAAAATCTGGAATCCAAAGGAAATCACTCTAAGCACATATGGGTTTGTTTGTTTTCTTCTTTCAAACCCTCTCTGCCTTCTGCTTAGTTATCAAAGGTAGCCTCCACCAGCAAAATCAGAGTTGAAAATACAGACTTATAAAAGAGGGAAACATCAGAATCATGTTTCCCAGATTATTTACAGGTAGTAAAACCAAAGACTATCTCTGTTTCACCAAAGGCAAAAAGTGCTTCAGCAAAATTTGTGATCTCTGCTAAGGAAGTGGCTTAATTGTTAATAATCTGAAAGCCTGGCAGAGACTTAGATAATGATAGAAAGCATAGACTCTTGATGTTTATTTTTATAGATTACAAAGGGGGCTTGAAATCATTGTATAAGGGTTTTGATGTACTTGAAACCAAACAAAAACAAAGCAGGAAATTGGGTATTATGAAGAGTCCTTTGCTGTTGAACACAAAAGGGTAAGAGATTTAAGTAGAAGATATTTCTCTTGACCCAGAGAAGGCATCTGATAACCCCCAACAAGAGGAAGGGAGTGGGGAAAGAAACTGTTCAGCAAATGTAGATAAACACACAATATATTGTGTGTTTATTTGAGGCTCCATAATAAACAGAAACAAATTAGACTTCATCTGTGCCCTTGAGAGCTTATAGCCAAAAGAGAAAGGCAGACCCATAAGGAGATATTTTGAATAAAAAATGGACATGGGTATAATAGAGGATTGTTGAGTTTGTTAATGGAACACAGAGGGGTCACGTAAACTTAACACAGAGAAGTCAGGGAAGATTTCCTTAGGAGGCTATGTACTGACATTAGCTAGAGTTTGTTAATTTTTCCTCAAATTGTTTTATTTTTAATTAATTTTTATCGGAGTATAGTTGATTTACAATGTTGTGTTCGTTTCAGGGTTACAGCAAAGTGGATCAGTTATACATATACATATGTCTGCTCTTTTTTAGATTCTTTTCCCATGTAGGTCTTTACAGAGTATTGAGTAGAGTTCCCTGTGCTATACAGTAGGTTCTTATTAGTTATCTATTTTATATACAGTAGTGTATATATGTCAATCCCAATCTCCCAATTTATTCCTCCCCTATCTTTTCCCCCTTGGTAACCATAAGTTTGTTTTCTACAACTGTGACTCTATTTCTGTTTTATAAATAAGTTCATTTGTACCATTATTTTTAGATTCCACATATAAGTGATATCATATGATATTTGTCTTTCTCTGTCTGACTTCACTTAGTATGACAATCTCCAGGTCCATCCAGGTTGCTGCAAATGGCATTATTTCATTCTTTTTTATGGCTGAGTAATATTCCATTGTATATATGTACCACATCTTTACCCATTCATCCATTTATAGACATTTAGGTGCTTCCATGTCCTGGTTATTGTAAATAGTGCTGCAGTGAACATTGGGGTGCATGTATCTTTTCCAATTATGGTTTCCCCAGGTATATACCCAGCAGTGGGATTGCTGGATCATATGGTAGCTCTATTCTTGTTCTTTTTAAAGAACCTCCATACTGTTCTCCATCATGGCTGTACCAATTTACCAACAATGTAGAAAGGTTCCCTTTTCTCCGCACCCTCTCCAGCATTTATTTTTTGTAGATTTTTTGATTATGACCATTATGACTGGTGTGAGGTGATACCTCATTGTAGCTTTGATTTGCATTTCTCTAATAATTAGTGATGTTGAACATCTTTTCATGTGCTTTTTGGCCATCTGTATGTCTTCTTTGGAGAAATGTCTATTTAGATCTTCTGCCCACTTTTTGATTGGGTTGTTTGCCTTATAAAGTATGTTAAAATGAAATCATAGCATTAATGAGTGTTTAGAATAGGAAAGAATCATCAACATCATGTATTGTTCCCAGACTCAGAGAGGTTTAATTCATGAGCCCAAGAGTCAATGACAATGGCCAAAATAAATTGAGCTATTACATGGCATGTGAAGTTCCAAACATATTTTCACAGGTCCCCCAAGGGTAACCAAGCTAACTGCTTAGTAATATACTTTGTTTGATTAAATTTCATTAATACTATTATGAAAAGTCAGTGAAGTTAGTGAGGAAAGAATCATTTTCCCCCCAAAGGGTGTGCCGTAGATGTTTAATAGGGCAATTTGACTATGCTTAAAATGTAAAATTGTCTTTCTTGTTCCCCCAAGAATGTCCCTATCTGCAGCTGTCAAAACTGACTTCACTCAACCTCGTTTATTTAAATGTCTGTTGAACTCCCCCAAGCCTCTCAGTCAACAAATAAATTTGGAGCATAGCAAAACTTTCCTCAAATGATTTTTAGTATAGGAAGAAAGGAAAGCTTTGCATATTAGCTCAGAAACAATTGAAAATAGACATATATGTACTTATGTATTCTCCGTATATTAGTTCTCAGAGGATTGTGCCAATCTATTTAGTACTCACATTCCAGAACATACTTGGTATCTGACCCCTCCTTATAGGAATAAAGGATTCCTTCAACTCAAATGCTCAGGTCCAACAGTGTGTGGAAGATGTGTGCTTATATGTACAAGTAGCCCACTTTGACATTAAAGGTACATTTTTTAGTTTTTAGCTGGTTTTTGACTTTTGAAACAATTAAAGAAAAATCCTCTTTTTTCATATATTGTATTGGTTTCATACTGGTGCCATAATGAACTACCAAAAACTTAATGGTTTAAATCAATACAAATTTTTATCTTATAGTTCTGGACATCAGAAATCTGAAATGAGTCTTACAGGGCTAAAATCAAGATGTCAGAATTCTGTTTATTCTGGAGGCTCCAGGACAGAAGCTGCTTGCTTTTTCCATCTTCCAACCTTCATACCTTGGCTCATAGCCCTATACCACTCCAACCTCTGCTTCAATTGTCACGTGTCTGTCTATGATTCTGACCCTCCTGCCTTCCTCTTTTAAAAACCCTTGTGATTACACTGAATCCACCCAGATAATCTGGGATAATCTCCTCATTTCAGTATCCTTTAATTAATCACGTTTGCAAAGTCATTTTTGCCATGAAAGATAACATATTCACAGATTTTGAGTCTCAGAATGTGACCTTCTTTGGGGATCCATTATTCAGACTACCACAGACGTCAAAAGCTAAGTAAGAGAAAAAAAGAAAAATAAATAACTTTCAAGAAAGTAATAATTTTGAAAGCAATGGCTTTCAAAGGATTTCTTCCATTCCTTTTTTTCCCAAAAAACAAAAAAAGCAAGACATCAGAGTACCTTTACAACCAGCACAATATGAACACAATACAAAATAAATGTAAGTGGGCTTCCCTGGTGGCGCAGTGGTTGAGAGTCCGCCTGCCAATGCAGGGGACACGGGTTCGTGCCCCGGTCCGGGAAGATCCCACATGCCTCGGAGCGGCTGGGCCCGTGAGCCATGGCCGCTGAGCCTGCGCGTCCGGAGCCTGTGCTCCGCAACGGGAGAGGCCACAGCAGTGAGAGGCCTGCGTACCGCAAAAACAAAACAAAACACATAATAAATGTAAGAGTTTAAGCTTTTTCCAGAAAGAAAATGAACTTTTTCCAAATAAGTCATAGTTTCTAATTTCTAGTGTGGTCAAGGACAAACAAAAAGTTACTATGCTATATGAGGAAACTAATATACACATAAAGAAGAGCTCATTTTAAAACACGTTATCTGCCAAAATAAAATTGCAATTTTAACCTACCAACTTAAAATTACACAGAAATTTCAAAAGTTATTTAGAATTGTGAGCTGGAAGGGATTACAGGCAACGTAACACCCTAAATGTGCATGACAGATGCTTATCTGTGCCAGAGGTCAATGCTTAGTTATATTCTGTATGTCATCAGCTGAGCCAGACAAAGGGAGGATGCCACTGGGGGAGAAATGGATTGAAAGAGGAAGATCTGATATTAAGATACACACACGAAAAAGAGTGAAAATTAAATAAATTTTAAGAATCTCTAAAAGAAACCAAAGAGGAAGAGGAAGAAAAATGAAACAAAACAAACTACCAATAATTTTCTACAGGGTCAATCTCTAAGTATATGAAAACAGTAAGACACTGATATCTGTTGAGCATTCTACTATGCATTTGACATTAATCCTGGATTATTTAATTTAATTCTTTTGGAAGCCCTGTGGGGTAGACTTACTGATGTCCATTTTATAGATGAGGATGCTAGAGAACAAAGATCTATTGATGGGATGAAGGTCACAGAGCAAATTTGGCAGCAGCCAAAGGAAAAAAAAAAAAATCTAAATTGGGTCTTTTGCTTCCAATGCCCTTTTTAGCATGCTATTCCGCTATTTCCTGCTGCTTTAAATTTTCTGGAAAAAATGCTTCTGTATTATGTTTTTTGTTTTTGTTTCTGTTTTTACATTAGAAGACACAACTAAGACAGTATTTTTCTCAGGGTAACGAAAGTCAATATATTTTTTAACTGTTGTTAGAAATGATATTGTGATGGGTAGATAGGGTACCTAATATGTTGAAAAAGCTAACTTTTGCCTATATTCTCAAAACAAAACCAAAAACTATTCAAGAGTAAAACACATCAAAAATCCCTACCAAGCGCCCAACACTGCTCTAGGAGTTTGAAATCCAATGATGAACAGGGCACGCAGAGCTCATGCCCATGTGGTGCTCACTGTTTAAGTGGGGAGGAAAGGCAACTGATTATATTAAAATGGAAAATAAGGGGAGATGAGTATCATGATAAGACAAGTTTGAGTGGTGGGTATGCAGAGCAAGGGCACCTAACGTAGTTTCGAAAGAATCAGGAATGGCTTCCCAGAAGAAATGGCATTTGTCCTGAGACTCAAGGGATAGTTAGGAATTAGCTAGGAGTAAAGGTAAATGTTGGTTAGGGGATATTATCTAATTAAGCTTTATATTTCAAACTTTTAGGTTCAGTGAGCACTTGATAAACTGATTTTAAGAAGGAAATTTAAAACGATGAGTACTATTCATGGTGGCAGTTAAGGTATATGATTAAAACCTGAAGCCGTGATAAAAGGAAATGCAAGTTCTCCCCTCTATCTTTCTCAGATAGAACTAGATAGGGCCTGCTACAAGAAACTCTGTAAAAAGATCACTGTTTAATGTTTAGTAGCATGAAAGAACTGTGAACTCTGAAACACTATAGACCTTAGGCTCAATAAGACGCTTTACTTCTTTTTAAATTTCCACTGCATACCCAGCAATTCACCCATTGTTTAATTAGTGTCACTATGGCTCTATAAGGGTGTTGTCCACGTGTTGCAAAGATGGAAACATTCTGTAAATCTGCATATTATCCAATACGGTATCCAATGGCCACATGTGGCTATTGAATCCTCAAAGAGTGGCTAGTGTGACTGAAGAGCTACAGTTTAATTTTTATTTGATTTTCAGAAATTTAACAAAAATCTAAACAGCACAGACCTATAACATGAGGGGAGAATAGAACATATTATTTCCAAGAAGAATCTTAGGTGAAAATATAAAAGCATTCAGATAACTATATAGTTCTATAGCTAACATATTCAGTGCTGAGATCAAGGGAACTATCATGTTCTCTCACAATAGATATCAAAGTGTCAGAGTCAAGGACAGAACATTACGTGGGAGACAACATGTATGCGGTCCTGTGGCAATTTATGAGGCCTAACCCTTATCTAAGTGCCAGCAATGTACAGTTGTCTTGGATTAAGCTCTCTATAGATCCTTAGTATCTACAGATTTTTGACAAATGTTACAATCTCTTTGAGTGTCAGTGCCCTGACCTGAAAAATGAGGATATTTAGTAACCACAAAAAAATAGCATGTGTTATCTGAGTAGTTCAGTATCTCTCATATATTAAGCCCTTAAGAGAAAGGAGTTGATTACCCTTTCCAGAAGCATCTAACTCATTTGGAAGGAGAATAACTTGAACTTTGGGCCTTATTTCATATTGCAGGTTCATTTACGAGTACTTTCTGACAAGTCAATGAAACCTGAATAGGAGCGACTATTAAGACGTAGACAGTGATGGGCTTCCCTGGTGGCGCAGTGGTTGAGAGTCCGCCTGCCGATGCAGGGGACACGGGTTCGTGCCCCGGTCCGGGAGGATCCCACGTGCTGCGGAGCCTGCGCGTCCGGAGCCTGTGCTCCGCAACGGGAGAGGCCACAGCAGTGAGAGCCCAGCGTACCGGGAAAGGAAAAAAAAAAAAAAAAAAAAAAGATGTAGACAGTGAGGAAAGAATAAGACAACAGGTTCATTTCAGACTATCCCAAAGAGCCAAAATGGAACAATAACTGCATTTATCTATTACAAATCATGGCTGAAGTTAAGCTGCTTTTAATCCTTGGAACTGCTCAGACTTTCCAAGGGGAGGAGAAGTTTTACCTAGAAAACTGTGTGTGGGGAAAACCCACACAGCTCTAGGTAAAACTTTGCAACTGTTTACAAGACAAAAAGGAACTCTCTATAGAAACCAAATATAAACAGCATATGTTATTAAACTCAAAACACATGAAAGAATAAAAGAAAGTCACGTATATTTTCTCAATGTGACAGAGTCTGAGGCAAGTCTTGGGAGAAGTTGAATAAGGCCACAAAAAAGGCTTTAGCTTCTTTCAAAGATCATTAAAATAGCCCTCTTCCCCACAAAAGGATTTTGTCTCTTTAATATGGATGTCACTTAGAAGCCCATAGAATACATTAAATTCTTAGAGCATACATTCATCGTCATGTGATGGAAAGTAACTATAGCGGCACGATGTGAATTTATAACTGTGAAAGGAAGGTCGTTCCTGCTGAACCCCTTGAAAAGGATGGGGATTGTGTCCTCGACTTATTTTTCATTTTAAAGGTTTCATTACAGTTTCATTTAAGAGGATGGGGAGTATCATTTATTTTGGAATTAGTCCTCGTGAAAAAAGTGTGTCATCCTGTGCGTTGGTTTTCTACTGTTACCACAAACTTTGGGGGTTTAAAACAACACCCATTTATTAGCTCAGAGCTCTGTAGGGTTATCTGCTTGGGGTTTCGCGAAGCTGATGCCAAGGTGTTGGCTGATTGCAACCTCATCTGGAGTTTGGGGTCCTCTTCCAAGTTATTCCGGCTGTTGGCAGAATTCCGTTTCCTCACTGGCTGTCGGGTAGGGCCTCTCTCAGCTTTTTAAAGCCACTCACATTCCTTCTGCAGTGGTTCCCTCCATCTTCACACCAGTAACAGTGAGTCAAGTGACCCTCAAGCTTTGAATCTCTCTGATTTCCTCTTTCTACCACTGGCCAGAGGAAACTCCCTGCTTTTAAAGTGGCTCGTGTGATTAGATCAGGCCCACCCTTATCATAAGGTCGACTCTGCCGTGTAATATACGTAATCACCAGAAAGACATATTTATGTATTCGAAGGATTAAGGCATTTCTGGGGGACTTGGAATTCTTCCTGTCACACTGTGTATGGTACTCACAGGATGTCTTCTGATGAAGGCATGTAGTATCAGCATCATTAAAATACTGCCCACAGAGTTTGCTCTTTTATTTAAATAAGCATTACAAAATGTAACCCATTTTCCTGGACCACATCACTCCCAGAAAACTGAAGACTAGCTTCTGGGTTAGTTTATCTAATTCTGAATATATGAATTTAATCAAAATCGATTTAGCCACACTAGTGGCTAAGATATATACTGCTTTCTCTAGGTACCAACTTGAAGAAGACAAGGTCTGTGGCCCGTAAAGAAGTTGTATTTTAGTGCAGGAAATGGATACACAAACCACTATGATAAAATGTGATAAGTGTTCGACGGAAGGTCTAGACTTAAGAGCCATCCCCTAGCCGCTCTTAATAGGTGAATAACAGTACCCTGGATGCAGTGTGACGGAGTGTGAAAAGCATATACCTTGGAGACCACAGAAGGGATTCATAGATGGGCTTCCCCACTTACTAGTTATTCAACCTTGGGATATTTGCTTAACAACAGTTTAGTGGGAATTACTAAACATACTTCATGTGTTTGTTAGAGGATTATAAATAATATGACATATATGAAAGCGTGCAAGTTGCTCTTAGCATTTATAGGTTTTTTCCTCTTTCAGAGAAAGTCTTGTAACCTCTACCTCAATGTAAACCACAGAAGTTCAGACAGAAGATGAGTCAAACAAATAGCTTTGTTTTCAGGCTCATGATTGTCTAGGGGAAGATCTTCCCCAGAAACTGCCCTACCTTTTCACCCCTCAGGCTTTCATTTGTGGTATTTCAACTAAGATTTAATGAATGGTGCTCTACAAATTAATATGAGTATGATATAGAACAATAAACACTTGGATTTTTTGCCTTTCAGAAGCTTTCCGATTACTCACAGATAATAACCACCTAGCATGTGATGACAATTACCTTAAAATAACAAAACACCAATTAACAGCACATGTTGGAAAGCGACTTAAAGACAGTTGGTCAGTTCTTGTATGTCAGATATCTCTTGAGAACTCTTATTTGCACTATTGACTTGCTTATCAGATTTTTCTTCATAGGCAGATAAAAAGATATATGTCACACAGAATCTTTGAATGACTCCCGATTCTAAATAAATGGGGCTTGAATCAGTAAGATATTCATCAGCATACACGTTCTTCCAAGTATTTTCCACTTGGGTTGTTTGTGAAATTGCAGAATTCATCCCACGGAAGACAGGCTCCATATGAGGCTTAATTCTGAAAATTATGAACTTCCTGTGTTTATAGTAAACACTGGGAATTTGAGAGGGCCGGGCTCTTTGTCAACCTCATGATGAGTGACTTTGTAAAGGTGAACAGATCCAAACGTAAGATAAGGCCAGGAGAGCTGGATCGTGTATCTTAGTTGCCTAAACTTTGTCAATCTGTGAGATTTAACTGTGAAGGTTATTCACAGTTAACCACAGCAGGAAGCTCACAGTAACTTACTGGTCTTGGATTTTAAAAGAACCTCAATTATGAAAACAAAAAAGCGTATCGGATTTCAATGCTTCATTTTTCATTTTAAATCATATATAAAAAACAATTTTTAAGGCAGTATATACATGACATATGAGCTCCACTCTTAGTCTTCAAAACTCCCTTCCCTTCACAGTAATCCCACTAATCCCTTTTATTCTACTTAAAAGATGATCAAAAAGGGTTTAACACAGAGCAGCTGAAGAACATAAGGATGTTTCCATCATTTTCATTACCTGGAGAAGAGTGCTAATCCACCCTTCATTTTTCCACAGATAAGAATATATAATATATATTACATATATATGGATCTATATGTATGTATATATGTATGTATATGTATATATATATGAAATAAAATGAGCTTTAACGTATATCTAACTTCTCCCTGATTTTTAAAGGATTAGTCAGTGTTGCACCATGTTCCCATTAATTGTCTCTGAAAGTGGTTATATCTCGTACCTTATTTTGAATTATTTCTTTGTTGGAGTATCTCTTCTGTAATTCAGTAAACTCATCCAGGGGCCATTAACTATACTTAGAATTCTCCTGCAAACACATAGCCCAGGGCCTTGATTAGTAAATGTGCATTGAACTGAATTGAGATTATGGTCAGCGTTCTCAGCAGTAGATTTATGTGTCTGAGTCAATCAACCTGTCAGTATGTACCTATGCCTTGATTGGCTTCTATAAGGCCCAATTTACTGATACATTCTGGGTCTAAAAAAGAAAAAAAAACATTAAAATTGCTAACTTTTATTATAAAAACCTGAGAAGTATGTTGTCTTAGTTGAAGCTGAATTTTAGAGGAAAATGTCCCAGATTAAAGCAACACTTTGGCATAGCTACTCTCTGTTATGAGAGATTGAATATAATATTCGTGGCTTCCTCCTTTTTTTTTTCAACCTCACAGATTGTGACCACTTCACTGATAGGTATAGTATTTTTCCATAAGTGTCACTACTAGTAAATATAAATACAAAATGGTAAAAATATAAAATATTTTAGGAAGACAAAGCATCGAATAACAGTTAAAATGTACTAGGTAATTTATCTATGATAGGATTATTTAGCAATACCACAGATTCCCAATACATACTGTACAGGGACAGCATATTTCCTCATCCATAAATTGTAAAGAGATTGAGTTGTCTGATAGATTTTCCATTAACTGTAACTACATATTTAAATAATTATCCCTTTCAGAAAAAAAATACCAAGATGTCACTCCTCATCATAAAACTCTACAATTTCAATTCTTGTGTTTTTAAACAAAACCTCATAGCCTTATTTTCTACATTTTCGGAAGAAATTCACTTATCAATAATTATTCACAAACAGTTGCAACAATCCTTTAGAGTAACAATTATTAATCTCAATTTTAAAAACTAGGCTTGAAAGAGCTGTGATTCCAACACAGCTGTTTTATATTTCAACATCTCTTTTCACTGTACCAGCTATCACATGGCATAGCTAAGTTTCTAAGCTACTCATAAATTGACATCCCAGACTTATCAATATTTAAAACCATGTACCTACACACTGCAAGCAATTTTTATTTTCGTTTCTTGGAGAAAGTGGTTCTTGAGGTAGTTCTCAAAGTTTATATGTCATGTTTTGATTGATTAAACATCCATCCACTACAGACTTAGAACTGGATAGGTTGTTGTATACTACTAGGAGTACGTTTTCTTGTTCTAATTTGAATTTTTAAATTTTTTAATTTTTTAATTTCTATTTTAATTTGCAACCTAATAAATAACCTTGCAGAGATGAGAGACATTGATCATCTAGAGGTACATTAACAAGAGCAAGAACATCAGTCTGAAAGTGCATGTTACTCTTTGAAATGGAACCAACAAAAAAGGATGCCTTTGTCGTAATTCCTGAGTCTTCACAGGGCCTTTTTATACTGTAGGGCAGGAGATGGATCTTGTGGTTTCAAGTTGTGTAAGAGGTGAGCTCATTGACTCCAGAAATGAGGGCGCTAATGGTGTAGAGAGAACCTCTTCGTCCTTAGGCACTTAGCATTTTGTCAGTCCAGGCTGGGACTGGCTCCTGTGGAGCTTCAAAAATATGAGCAGGGAGAAGGGGGCCTATTTTTGATGGATGATTATTCTCCAAGAAGAATAATCTGCCCCCCCCATAGTTAGGTGGAATAGTGGTTTGTTACATAGATTTAGAACTTTGAACATTTTTCTCTTAATATATTTTTGATGTTTATGAGATTTATAAAAGAATTCACCATATTTTAAAATCTTTCATAGAAGGTTTATTAGGCAGCTTGTTGAGATTCAGCATTGTGCAGGAGGGGTTGCAACTCTTTCTCTCTTAACTCAGCCCAACTTCCCATTGCTTATTTTTGAAAAAGCCCTACGGACTCTAGTCATCAAATATTATTGAAACCCCATGTAAAATAACCAGAACATTTGTATTTTGTTTCCCTATGGATTATGCAAGGGTTTCCAAAATAATGCAAAATTTTTTGGCTAGCTTGTTTTGCACTTTGTGAACCTAACATTAAAACAAACCCACAAAATAGTTTTGTTTTGTTTTGTTTTTTCTTCACAACATATGAACCTAGTACACCCCTGGCTTTGTCAATTAGGCCACTAATAAGGAAATGATAGGAAACGAAAAGCCCAAAGAATGGATTTTCTTTACAACCAAACAAAATGCCCGTCTAGCAAGCGCTTCAGAGAAGCGCTTGTAAAACAATGTCGTGTAATCAGTGAGGCATGTGCTTGAAGGCAGACAGACTGGGGCTTCAGAATTGCTTTACCTTTCACTAGCCATACAGCTGACAAATTATTTGTCCTTCCCAAGCACCGCTGTTATTTTTTCAGGCATAAAATAGGAATAATGGCAATTTTCATTCATTTATATTCTACATGTTTTGAGTGCCTATTACAAGCTACATACTCTCTGGAGCCAAGGAAGTAGCAATGAAGGAAACAGACAAGAATCTCTGCCCTTGTGAAAGGCACCCTTTATTGGGGGTGAAAAAAAGATAAACATAACAATCAAATAAATGCATAGTGTGCTGAAAGATGAAAAAGAGGTAAATCTGTAAGATAGGCTGTACTAGTGAAAGTTATTTCAAGTAGTGTGGTTAGAAACAGCCTTACTATAATAGTAACATTGGAAAAATTGTTTTGAAGATGAGGGAGTGAATAGATCATAGCCAGAAGATATTTCAGGAAGACAGAATGTGGGTCTGGTGTTTTTTTGGCCACTAAGTTGCTGTTCTCCAAAATAAGAACACTTTGCTCTCATTTGCAGTGTCCCATTAGGATCAACTTGGATTTAGGCTTCAGTGAACCTGGATTCAAGGTTATCCTTCCAATCGGGATGGAGTTAGAGGTCTCTCGAAGAGGGAGATGTTGTAATTAGAAGAAAAATGTATGTATGGCCTATGACCAATATCTATCCTATGTATCATAGCAGAGAAACGGTTCATAAATGGAGAAATGGAATTTTAAGTTCTCAGATTGGCCATTTTCCTAATCTATGAATCAATCATGAGAACAGGAAAAAGAAGGGGAAAAAAACCCCAAACCTTGATGTTGTTCTGAATGAGTATTTAAAATTAAACAGAATCACAAACACTAGGCTCTGGTGATTCTTTTTCTTCACAAATAATTTTTTTTGGGGATTCTCCAAAAAATTCCATGCTAAAAAAGGCCACATACTGGAAAGTCTAGTTTAATATCAATACTATTAAGTTGAATATTAAGTCAATTATTAAATATGATTAAACTTAATGTCACTATTAATTTGAATAGTAAGTTGATTCTTAAATATTAAATGTGGTTAGATCCTATAGGATAACCTTCATTTTTAATTTGTAGGAAAAGCTTATGAAATGCCCCTTGCCTTACTTATAGGCATCTGATAAACTTATCTGGCTATTTATCCACTGGTAATTTAAAGGGAACCTGCTGTGAATCACTTTGTAAAACAAATCAAGTGCCCTGAACGCTTAGATATTTATGTGTCAGATTTTTCTAGAATGAGGAATATCTGTTTCTCCATCAAGAAGGACAACTCAGTGCTAGAGGAAAGTAAGATTAGTCACTTGATTTCTTTACTTCAATCTGTCTTGCTCAGGCTATAGTTCCTGTTCGACCCAGGGAAGAACATAGTCGAAACAACCATTAGAATGCATTGCACCCATCGTTGGGGAAGTGAGTGAGGAATGGCCTGCTGCTTGCTTTGTTTCATCTTCCTTACCAGTCACCCTGGTGAACGGAGAGGGTGGATTAGCAGCCCAGGTTAAATAGCTCATGTTCAAACCATGACCCTGGGAAGAAAGCCTGTTCCACCTCTCTGTCACACATGAATCCAGCTGTGTGTGGTGTTTGCTCTTTGCTTCCCCATGGATTTCCCTTCCACCTGTCCCCAGGACCATTGCAAAGCATGAGTACTTGATCCTGTCCTCCAGCTTAGCCTAACTCACTTTCCCTGTGTGAGCTAAAGTTGAAGGAAGCTCTACTTGTGTGTGCAAACATAACAGAAGCAAAAGCATGCTGGAGAGGGTGTAGAGAAAAAGGAACCCTCCTGCACTGTTGGTGGGAATGTAAATTGATGCAGCCACTATGGAGAACAGTATGGAGGTTCCTTTAGAAGCTAAAACTAGAGCTACCATATGATCCTGCAATCCCGCTCCTGGCATATATCCAGAGAAAACCTTAATTTGAAAAGATACATGCACCCCAATGTTCATCACAGCACTATTTACAGTAGCTAAGACATGGAAGCAACCTAAACGTCCATCAACAGATGAATTGATAAAGAAAATGTGTATGTATATATATTCATATGTATGTGTATACACACACACACACACACACACACACACACACAATGGAATATTACTCAGCCATAAAAAAGAATGAAATAATGCCATTTGCAGCAACATGGATAGACCTAGAGATTATCATACTAAGCGAAGTCAGACAGAGAAAGACAAATATCATATGATGTCACTTACATGTGGAATCTAAAAGGAAAAAAAAAGACACAAATGAACTTATTTCCAAAGCTGAAAGAGACTCACAGACACAGAAAACAAACTTATGGTCACCAAAGGGGAAAGGGGGGAGGGATAAATTAAAAGTTTGGGATTAGCAGATATAAACTACTACATATAAAATAAACAACAATGTCCTACTCTATAGCACACGAAGTATATTCAGTATCCTGTAATAAACCATAATGGAAAGGAATATGAAAAAGAATCTATATACTATATAATAGATATATAACTGAATCACTGTGCTCTACAACTGAAACTTACATGACATTGTAAATCAACTGTACTTCAATTTAAAAATTGTTTCAAAAAGCAAAGGCTTTCAATTTTGTACTGGACCATTTGTTGCCCCATTCATATATCTCTCTGTGAATTCATACTTAGCATTTATATCTGGCCACTTTTAACAGAGGATGCACCATAAACAGCATGTCAGCCTGGAAGCCTCAGATTTACGTGAGTCATTTTGCAGACGGTCAGGCTGATACCACCTCCCCACATTCACCACCTCCACTTCTTGGTCTTAAATAAGCTACCATGATAAAGCCACATTCTACCTATTGGTATGGTCTCTAATATTTCTTTTATTTTTCACTCACTTATAATGCCAGGTTATAAGAATTATGCATGAATGTTATTCTTAAATCTGAGAGCTGTGTTTAGAAGATTTTGTTAGTACTTGCTGTAGCCAGGGCATTTTGTGGCAGTGAAAAGAAGTCCTTGGTCAGAGACACAGGGATTCGTAGTAAGCAGACATCTGTGTGTGGAAGTAAATTCGATATGACATGAGTGCGCAGCCTTCTTTCTATCTTAATGCCAGTCTTCTACGTTACTTAGGAACTTAGGAATGCATCCATCAGGGCTCAGTTCTGTACCGTAAACAGAGATGCAGAGAGGCTTCTCTCAGCTTCCTGGCCACATAAGTCTCTCTCAGGAGGAGGACAGAGAAAATAATAGTCCTACAAACTCTAAACTCTCAACCCACAAATTGTTTTGATTTGAAACCCTCCTACCAGATCCACCCAATAATATGTTGGGATTTGAAGTAATAAAACCTCTGGTGAATTAGAAGCAAGTAGAATGAGCACCTCTCTCATTGAAGACCACAGAGACTGAAAATGTCCTTTCAATACAGTTTCAGACAGGCCCCTTTGAAATAACTTCTGGTCAAAACACAGCAGCCCAGGTGTATGACATAGTCATAGAGTAAGGTCTTTCATACTATTTTTAGATTAAACAAAGGGAAATAAGAATTTGTATTAACTTTCCAATTCTTTCCAATTTTATTTCTCCTTTCTAGTAAAGTGGGATTGGATGATCAGGGGCCTTTGTCTCCCAGTCTCTTGAATTGGCATTGAATGATGTTCTGCTAAAAAACTCAAGGAAGCTTCTGTTATTGTCTTCTCAAATGCATCCCAAGTTGACAGTTTATTACTAAAGTAGACAGAAATTCAGAGATCTGAGTTCAAGCTACAAGCGGACTTTAAATCACTTCACCTTTCTGAGGGTCAAGTAATTTATCTATACATGGGAATAAAGGTCACACTCTCACAAGGTAGTTGAAAACACTAGATGATGTGTTTTATATGGGTTTAAAAACATATATGTGTGCATGTGTGTGTATATAATTTTATTAGTTCCTTCTTTAATGGTAGAACTGACTTTGTTTTCCTAAAGTAAGTGATTTAATCTCACAGCTACTGAGTCTGTAAAATGGAATGGATTAGATCAGTGGTTCTCAACTGGGGCAAGTGGACATTTGTCATTGTCTGAAGACTGTTTTGTTTGCCACATTTGGAAGAAGTATGTTACTGCCGTGGAGCAAGAGGCCAGAGATGTTGCTAAACATCCTACAATGCATAGGACTGCCTCCACAGCAATTATTTAGGTCAAAATATCAATAGTGCCAAGACTGAGAAATCTTGGATTAGATGACCATTGAAAATGTGTATCAACACTAAGAGCTTTTTTCCCCCCTGATATATTATTGCTTCAATCAATTACAAATATTTGTTGAGTACCAATGACTTCTCATTAAATTGAAGAAAATCTGAAATCTTGGCCATGACCTACAAAGTTCTATGTGATCTGGCTCTGGCCCATCTCATGCTATTTTCAGCCACTCTCTGGTCTAGCCATGCTGGCCTCTATGCTGTACCTTCAATATGGCAAATTCCTCAGGGATTTGAATGTTCATTGTACTAGAAATCTTGTCAGGTTTCTGCTTGTTTAACTTTCTCTTTTATTCACATCTCTGCTCAGATCTCACTTTATCTGAGAGACTTTCTCTAACCATCTGATGTGAAATGCTATCATGCTTCATGTTCACTCCCTTATGTTTTTGTCACTGTATTTTTGTTCACAGATTCATTCCTAGTGCCTAGTATGGCAAAGGTGCTCAAGAAACATGTTGTCAAATTAATAGCTTGGGATCCTGTGCCAGACACTTTTTTTGGGTCTATACTATTTCAATTCTTTTTTACTTTTAAATACTGGTTTTAATTTTGTAATTGTAACATGGAAGATGTCAGACATTTTTTAATACAAATAAAATTTAAAGGAAAAAAGATCTTATAAGGATTACAAAGATTATTGATTTTTTCTCATGGAGGAAAAAAATAGCAGTTCTTTTCACACAATTATCATATCTACAAGGGTAATGTTAGTTTAATTAACATTGTAGGAAAAAGTTCAAGTTTGTATTTATTTTGGAGCTAGTGATTGACAGAATAATACTTTTCTGTGTGCTTATTTTATTTGTTTTATTGTGCTTTGGTTTGTCTCAGAGTGCAAACATTTCTCTCTCTCTCTCTCTGACATAGTATGTGGGATCCTGATTTCTATGAGAGCAGGGTCAGATCTTAGTTCTGCTTGTGTTCAAGTTCTTGTCTCTAAGGCAAAGATTTCACAGCATTCATTAATTTGACAATCTTCTGAATCAGTACGATTCATTTGGTATTTTCTTTCACTTGTCTCTTTATTTACATGAGCACAGTTAAGAGCTGCTGATGATACATGAAGGACTTCCTAGGGTGTGGTTAATAAAATAGTCCTAAATTATATTAACACTCAAAAATGACTCTTTTTCTGGAAATTTTGTATTTCCTCTGGGGTAATAATTTGTGTGCCAGAAATATCTAATTGTCTCCATCAGCTTGCCTATAGATATTAAGAAAGAATAATTATTCAGTTTCCTTCTCCAGGTTTAGCCTGACCTACCCTATAGTTGCCGGAATATTCTTTTTTATTCTGAGAGCTCCTAGTTTGTCTATGTGTCTGTCCTGCCTGAAGGAAACATTACTTGGCTTCCTGTAAAGTTGAAGGTCCTTTAGTGATAGACCAGATAACAAGCCAGTTACCACAGAGGACATTTTAGGTATCAATTTTCCCATATGAATTATATATATTACCCCAAATTTCTAAAATAAACCCATGTTTCTTCTACACATAGAAAACATATATAAAAAATAAATATCAAGAGAATGAGAAGACAAGTCACAGACTGGGAGAAAATGTTTACAAAAGACATATCTGATAGATTGTTGTCTGAAATATGCAAAGAACTCTTGAAACTCAACAATAAGAAAATGGGCAAACTTGAGTAAAAAATGGGCAAAATCTCTGAAGTGATATCTCACTAAAGAAGATATACAGATGGCAAACAAGCACTTGTATAGATGCTCTGCATTATATGTCATCAGGGAATTACAAATTAAAACAACAACGCAATACCACTACATACCTATCAGGTTGGCCAAAATCTAGCACATTAACAATACACAAATGTGGAGCAAAAGGAATACGCATTTATTGCTGGTGGGAAAGCCAAATGGTACAGCCACATTAGAAGACAGGTTGGCAATTTCTTACAAAATTAAACATAATCTTACATCACACTATCCAGCAATCACCCTCCTTAATATTTATTCAAATGAGTTGAAAAGTTGTGTCCACACAAAAACCTGCACACAAATGTTTGTAGCAGCTTTATTCATAATTGCCAAAATGTGGAAGCAATTAAGATGTCTTTCGGTAAATGAATGGATAAATCAACTGTGCTACATCCATACAACAGAATATTATTCAGCACTAAAAAGAAATGAGCTATCAAGCTGTGAAAAGACATGAAGGAAATTTAAATGCATATTACTAGGTGAAAAAGCTACATACTACATGATTTAACTATATGACATTCTGGAAAAAAGCACAAGTATGGAGACAGTAAAAAAATCAGTGGTTGTCAAGGGTTGGAGTCCCGGGAGGGATGAATAGACAGTGCACAGAGGCTTTTTAGGGCAGTGTAACTATTCTAGATGATACTATAATGGTAGATACATGTCATTTTGTATTTGTCAAAATGCATAGAATGTAAACACCATAAGCGTATCCTAATATAACCTGTGGATTTGGGTTATAATGATGTGTAGGCTCATTGATTATAACAAATATACCACTCCAGTGTGAAATGTTGATGATAGGGGAGGGTGTGTGTGGGAGAGGGGAGCAGGGGACATAATAGAAACTCTGTACTTTCCATTCAATTTTGCTGTGAACTTAAAATTGCTCTAAAAAATAAGTTCTGTTAAAAAAATTAAGCATAGAAAGATAAAGCAAAGATGTAGGAATGTTGTTTCCCCACTCTGGGCACAGCATTTGGGAGAGAATAGCTACCATCCATTGGAAAGTAATGCAAAAGGAATTTGGCAAACAAAAGACATAAGGAAAAACAGGTTCTGGTAAAATCTCTAATTAAGTGGTAAATATGGTCACTTGAAGGAGTATATTTTCACTGAGGTGGTCTGCTAATTGAGCAAAAGACTTAATTTTGAATGTTTTCTTAAATATCAAGCCAATATCCCAAGGTATCTTTTGCTTCTCTTCCATTCTCGAGCCAGGTACATGTTATCCTCCAAATGGAGGCTAAAGACTAAACTGCTTGATTTTTCATAGCGACTGAGTAACAGGCTTTCTGCAAGGATGGATTGATTTCTGGGTCACTTTCCCCACAGGCTTGAGTAATCCCTTGCACACAGTAGAGATGCAATTAATAATTTTTTAAAAGTGTAATATAAATTTATTTTGTGACATTTTCCTCATTGAAGATTTTTTTAAATAGATTAAAATCATCAGTATTTCATAAAAAATAAATACATCAGAGGAATTTTATTAACGCCTGTAACATAGGTGGCTTGACCCTGACTATCCACTTTTGTTTTCATGTCAAACATCATTTTTTTAAAAGTAATATAAAAATGATAGATTGCTGCATTCTACATGTCCTGTGTCTCAAACATTTTGAATCAACTTCCAGTTTTTTTTCTCAACTCTGTATGTTAATGGCATTTGCTCCTGTTTTTAAATGGGAAGGGTATCCATTTTTTTAAACAGTGATATTTAGGTCTTCTTTTTCTGATTCTTCAAGAAAATGCTGCATGCCAAGTTTGAATAGTAATTGGGGGTCTGGTCCAGAAAGCAGTAAGCAATTACAGAGAGCCAGTGGTACACATGTATCAACACGCTCAGCTCAATTTCCATGAGAAGGGTGTGTGCATAACCATTCTGGAAACTTGGGATGACCATGGAGGCTACCTGCAAATTTCATCTGCTGCCGAAACACTGCACTGGCTCTGACATCCACACAAGACTTTGCAGCAAACTATAGTCCGGTTTTGTCAACTTCAGCCTCTAATATTCTACTGTCCAGTCAATCAAACGTATACTCTTGCAATGCAGACTTTTTCAAAAGTGCCAAACTATCTCAAGGACAAACGGCCCAAATCACTGTGTGAAAAATCAAACCTAAGAAATCCAATAAATCAATCAAGCTCGTCTTTTATTGCAGCCTGCTCAAGTACTGCATGTTCTATTTCATAGCCCAGAAGGAAGAAAAGTTGATGAATATCAGTTACACTATGTAAAAGCTCAGTGAAGATAAACATTTGTCCATTTGGAATCACAAAGGAAGTGCTGGCTCAGCACATATACTAAAATTGGAATCACAAAGGCATTTATCTGGGGAATCAGCCACATGAATAATCTCAGAGATCCCTAGGATATCTTTACTGTGCTCAGTTAGATGATAAACCACGTCTTGTCCTAAACAGTGGTATTGGGTGTTTTTCTTTTTCTTTTTTCTTATTTTATTGGAGTATAGTTGATTTACAATGTTATGTTAATTTCTGCTATACAGCAAGGTGATTCAGTTATATATACATATTATTTTTCATATTCTTGTCTTTTATCACAGGATACTGAATATAGTTCCCAGTGCTATACAGTAGGACTCTGTTGTTTATAAATCCTATATATACCAGTTTGCATCTGCTAATCCCAAATGCCAAGGGAGGAGGCAGTGAGGGAGGGAAGGATTGGGATTTGGGGCATCTTTCTGAGTTAGTATATCATTTTAAAATTCTTCCATCCATGTTTCACGTTCCAGTGCTGATAAAATTCTGAAATGTTCTTTTCCCAATTATAGTAGCTTGCTCTTTCCTATGATTGGACTTACCTCCAGCTGAGTAAAATAAAACAACTGCAAGTAGCAATCCAAGTAATAACTTCCAATTTTTGTCTTCCTTAGACTTTCTTTAAATAGTTCCTCTGATTAGGAGGAAGTATTGCCACCATTTCCTTATTTCCCTGAATACTTACAATGATTACAAGTAGTTTCTACACTGGTTTAAGAATTATCAATAAGAGAGGAATTGGATAAGTTGAAACTTTGAGATGTGGAAACTCCTGATGTCTCTTATGAGAGAACAATTTGGAGGACACAATATTGAAAGAGCAGGGATGAACACAACTTCTTTTATCAGTAAGTGCCTTGAAAAAGAGTCATTCTATGTGGTAATTTTTGTGTCGTCATCCAAATTTCCTTACTTTTGGTGCTCTAGAGGCATCCTGTTCTTTTGCTATTGAAAATCCTATAGAAATAAAAGTTTCCAAGCAGAAAAGTCAGCTCATCACACTGATTTATTCCCAGGCCCTGATACTGACTTACTATATGGTTCATTTGTACTAAATGACAGTCTGGTGAGATTACAGCTAGTGTGTTACATTTTCTCCAGTTGGTCAGTGAATTAAATCAGAAGAAAACACAGTTTCTACTAGCAGACTACAATCCACAGATGAAGCTTATCTGTCTTTTGCTTGATTTGTCCTAACAGTGGCAAAAGTGATGAGTCCCTCCAATTAGTGACTGTGTTTGTTTATTTGCTTTTCCGAGTGAGTTAGTAAGCTTTGCAATTGTCTATATCTTTTTCTCCCTTACTGTAAACTCAATGAAAGAAAGGTTTTTGGCTTGATTCCCATTAGAACACCAACACCAGACACAATACCTGCAAATAATAGACGCTCAGTTAATATGTTGAAGGAAAGAATGTATGAACAAGCAAAGCTGATTTTTTTTTTTTTTTTTTTTTTGCAAATCTGATTTTTGAACGCTAATTAGAGCACTATGGTATAGTCAATTAGCCTTGAACCAGAAATCAAATACTCAGATTCAAGGCACTATTCCATCCATTTTTATTATCTATTCTTTCATAGATCTTGAAAGCTCTGAAACTCAATTTCCCTACTTGAAAAATGAGTAGAAATCAATCTGACCAGCTAATTCTACTAAGATCTGAAGACTCTATCTACATAAAGCCAATGAAAGCACTGTGAGTTTTAAGCTGCTGTATAAATGCATGATCAGACATGGTGTGTCACAATGACATCAATCAGGGAAATAATTTACAAAGTCAGTGGGAAGTGTCAGGAGGTGGAGAATGCTTAATTTGCCCGAATTCTCAGGGCAGTATGGTATATAGTTGGAAAAAACATTTGATAAGCTACATGAGCCGTAAGTGCAATCCCTTACCACTCCCATTCATGTTCCACTTTCAAATAATGCCCAATAAAACTTTCTTGTAAGAAGTTCTCCACTGGACTTCCCTGGTAGCACAGTGGTTAAGAATTTGCCTGCCAATGCAGGGGACACAGGTTCAAGCCCTGGTCCAGGATCATGCTGCGGAGCAACTAAGCCTATGTGCCACAACTACTGAGCCTGTGCTCTAGAGCCCTCAAACCACAACTACTGAGCCCGCATGCCACAACTACTGAAGCCTGCATGCCTAGAGCCCGTGGTCTGCAACAAGAGAAGCCACCACAATGAGAAGCCTACACACTGCAACAAAGAACAGCCCCTGCTCGTCTCAAATAAAGAAAGCTCACATGCAGCAAGGAAGACCCAACACAGCCCAAAATAAATAATAAAGTAATTAATTAATTTTAAAAAAAGAAGAAGGTCTCCACTTAATTGCAGATCTTTTGAATATAGAGTGCAGTATAAGTATGGAGCCAGAGGTGTGTTGCTTGAGGCACAGAGGGTGAATTTTTTTTCTACAACTTTCCCTAGAAATTAATTAAAGAGACAAAATTTTATTTCTTTAAAGTAAAACTTTGAGATGATGCCTGCCTACCAAAGATACCAAATCAAAAGGCTGCCTGGGATGTACACATATTGTAATGGTCCAACGTCATATATAATCATGTCAGAATCATATTGGACTATATCAGACCTAAAGAAAATCTCATCTTTGTTCCATAAAGTCAGAATATATTAATGTAGGTGAGACCAAGCTCAATCTTCTTAGCCAAAACGTTAATCTCACATAGCAATGTGGGGACAAACCCGGAGCCAAAACCCAGTATTCTACCTCATGCTGTACGAAATGTTTTACAAGTGATTATATTTTAAGTATTGATTCAAAAGCATTGAACAGATCAGTTCTTTGTACCATGCTTTTCCATTCCTTTTTTCCAAACGGATGGCCTACATTTAAAGTAGGCTGATGAAAACCGGTAACAGCTTGCTAATGGATGTCAGAATCTTAGCTCATTTTATTCAAGTGTCCCTTCATTTATTCCTTAATTCATCAAACATGTATTAGATGCCTAAATGGTCCAAGCATCTGGAGTTGCATAGGGAATTACAGTAAATACAAACAAACATTGTGTGTATGTGTGATCTGAAATGTTTACTAGTTACAGTCTGAGATAAGAAACATACCAATAAGTAAAACATTTGGCTCTTGGGCTAATTTCCAAGAGAAGTTAAAAAAAATGTCTATTTTCTGTGTTCCCTCTTCACAACTGTGTTGAATCTGGAATATAAAGCCACTAGAGATTTGACCGCAGTATTTCATTTCTCTTACACAAATTCAATAGAATACTGACATTCAAATTATGCCTACTCTCATCTTGATACATTTCCAAGATTACCTGAAAATTTTAAAACAGTTTGAAACAGACTCTCCAATACATTAATGCATTCATTCAGCAAACATTTACAATACCCATCATGTGTCCAGCACAGTGAATAAGTACTGGGAGGTTAAAACACAAATGAGGCTGCTCCAGAAGAACTCATTATTTTCTACCTTTCCCCTTCTCCTTCTCCTTTCTCTTCCCCTTCCCTCTCCCCTTCCTCCTCCTCTTCTTCTTCTTTTTCTGCTTCTTCTCCTCCTCCTTGTCCTTCTCTTCTTCCTTCTTCTTCTTCTTCTTTTTTTTTTTTTTTTTTTTGCCGTACGTGGGCTTCTCACTGTTGTGGCATCTCCCGCTGTGCCACCAGGGAAGCCCATTCTTTTCTTTTTTTAATGGATGACCCTCTATGTCTATGACTATATATGAACTGGACTTTCAGCTGACTGAGTAGTTTTAGAACTATGTTTCCAGAATTCTTTAGAGCTTTCCGTGGAGACTCTTGGGAATGACTAATCCAGTGGCATTCCAGGCTCCCTTTCTTCACCTGATCTCTGGCAGCTTCACAAAGAACTGCTATTTAAATTGGGGCTTTGAGAAAGGTTTCATTTGAAAAAAGAGTTCTTAGACATCTTTAAATTTTAAAAGCACTCTCTTTCTTGTCTAATTTTCATCTTTGGAGGATAAACTGAGGCAAACAGAGGAGAAGTGATAGCATCAATACTATACAGCTACCTAGAGAGAACTATATTTGAACATGGGTCTTTCATTCTCAGATGCTCATCCCTTTAGTTTATTCCAGGCACCAGTTCTCCTCTGCCACATTGCCCACTGTAGAGGTAGAAATCTCTGTCTGGAATTGTAATGACAAGAGTGTCACCATGTGCTGTGTGTTTCCCCTCAAGTGTAGACTTAACTACCTCTTAACCTCCTTTTAGCTTTAGTCAGAAACACTCTGTCCATAATTTTCAAAATGTAATTCAATTTAGAAGACATGAACTATGAATTTACTAAATTGACTATGCTAGTCTTGTAAACACTAGGTTAAAATATATATATATTCCTTGAAAAGGAGTTTCTTATCAATTTCTTTAGGGATTAGGGACACAGACATGCATACATCTTCAGTGAAACCAGATCTATATTAGTGTCTTGTTGTTATGAGTTGAATTGTGTCTCTCAAAAGACATGCTAAAATTCTAACCCCCAGTACCTCATAAAGTGGCCTTATTTGGAAATAAGGTGATTGCAGATGTGACTTATAAATTAAAGTGAGGTGATACTGGAATAGGGTGGGGCCCTAATCCAACATGATTGGCGTCCTTATAAGAAGATGGCTATGTGAAGACACAGAGACACAGGGAGAACACCATGTGAAGATGGAGGCAGAGATTGGAGTGATGCACCTATAGTCCAGAGAATACCAAAGACTGCCAGCCATCATTAGAAGCTAGGAGAACGTCATGGACTAGAGTCTCCCTCAGAGTCCTCAGAAGAAACCAAACCTGATCTTGACTCTCAAATTTCAGACTTCTAGCCTCCAGAACTGTTGAACAATAAACTATTGTTTTAAGCCACCCAGTTTGTGATATTTTGTTATGGCAGCCACAGGAAACTTATACACATGTGCAAAGTTCACAGATGAGGAAGCCATTATCAACCTTGCCATGTGTCTGGCACTCTGCTGGGAGAAGGTGACATTTGAGTTGGGCACTCAGGAGGAAGTCGGAGTCAGCCAGAGAGAAAAGGCTCATGTGTGTTTACAGCACAGAAGAAAGCAGGAGCAAAGGACAGGATTTGGAAAGGTCTTTTGGTGTTTGAGTAATGCTGAGTAGCTCTGTGTGGAACTGAGCTCCAGTGTGGAACATAAGTTGCTTGGTGCTTGGGCAAAGACTGATGAAATGCCCTTTTGCAACAAGAGAGTTTACTTAAATCAAGAAAAAAGTCAAGTTTTGGAATCACTGTGTGTTTGTGTGTGTGTGTGTGTGTGTGTGTGTGTGTGTGTGAGTTTAAATATGTACTTATCCCCAGATGGTTTTTCTTTCTTTCTTTTAATTTCTTTTTAATTATGGCAGCTATTCTCCAAACATGTTTTTGTTTATCTCAAACTAAGTATACAGTTTCAACATATGGAGCATATTTTGTTTTACTTCAGTTTATCTTAAAAAATCAGCTTTCCTAACTCTTGTTGGCAGTGAACCCAAGTGATTTCTTACTTTTTATTTCCCTCTCTACTTTCTCCTCTTTTTTCTTTTCTCTCAGTTACAACTTATCTCGATCTCCCTCATTCTCACTTTCTCTCCATTCCTCCCTTGTTTACTTTTCTCCTTTCTTCCTCCCTGCTACCTTTCCTGCTTCCTTTCTCCCTTCCTTCTCTTCCTTTTCCTCTGGGAAGTCATGAAAGATTTCCCATGTTGATGAACCAGCTCATTTAGTGGCAGAAACCAATAGTTCCTTGGCTTGTGGACATTTAATCAGCCTAGAAAATACACAAACTGGAAATAATGTTAATAAACAAGTCAGGGATATTATTTGCTCTTTCATTTATAATATTATGAACGTGGCATTCTAGTCTGTTCATAATCTGAGCCCAAACTATTTTATCACCCTTAGTTTTGCATGATGTGTTTTCAAACCTCAGTGTATTTGGATCTCCTATTCTTCCTTTTCTTAGGAAGCCTACTTTCATCCTCTCAACCTACTGCACTCCACTTACCCTTCAAGATCCAGCTCAAATATCCCTCCCTTTAAACACATTTTATGATGTTCGCTGACAGAATTAATCTTTTTCTCCCCTGGATTCTCCTAGAGCTTTGTACATTCCTCTATCTTTGCTTTATTACGCTTGGTATTTATTTTCATACATGTATCCTCCATTAAACTGAAGTCATAAATGTTTCTCATTGTCACAAAATCTGCTGTGTCCAATAGGCACAAAGCACTTCATAAATTCTCACTGAAAACATGCTTGAGTGGAAAGAGATTGCTATCCTCATACAAGAAGCAAAAAGCTTGTCTTTAATATCCATGCAACTCTTCCTTAAAATCATTTGCAAACTGCCCAATGTGAAGGGCACTAGAAATGTCAGAAACTGGGCATTTGAAGAGAAAGCCACTTAGAAAGCTGAGTATAAGATTGATAAGGAAACATAAAATAAAATAAAATATTGATAGTGGAACTTATCCTTTCTTGTTGTGTATATTCATGTAGCAGAAACTGGGCACTCTAGTGGACTTCAAATACAGTGTAGGAGCTCAGTGATATATTCATGAATGTTTCTTCAGTGGCACTAGAAGAAAAAGTTTTACCACTCATACCAACCCTGAAATCAGTTACACTATGCTGAGATAGTTTATGAGTGCAACTGTGCCGTAAGTGACTCATGAGGTCTGCCAGAAGAATGAAAGTAGAAGTAGGGGCACATGTGTCATGTATACTTAACGTCTGTACTCCCCCAAAACAGAGCCTATGTCTTTCTTTTAAAAACCCCCAGCACATTACTTGACATTGAATATGATCTACAAAGGGCTTTTGAATGAATGAATGAAGATTGTCTAACCTGATACATAGCAGGAATGCAAAGTCACAATCTTCATGGTTGCAGCTCTATAATTCCTGCATTTGTCCATTACTATTAGCATTTTCAATGACTTTGTGATATAAGAAACTTTTAAAATTATATTGCATGACCCTTAATTTCAGCAACTTATTTCCAGCATCAGTGACCTTGGTCATGACCTTATCTGTCCTTCAAGCATTGCTTAATGGAAGTCTGTGCACTGAGTAGGGATAATGGTCCATGGACTAAGTAAGCATAGGTTCTGACCATGTTACTTACAATGACTGTAGTCCCCTATCCCTAACCACCTCCTTCTAACAAGGGCCTTGGAAGTCTCAGTGATATAAGCTGCTAAGGAGAAAAATGTGGAGAGGATAAAACAGATGAGGTGGGTTCTGGTCCCAGGTAGGGAGGTATAATGGACAGTAGCATGAGTGGTGGAGGGTCTGATAGAGGAGGAGGAATAGAGGTGTAGTGGTGTAGTACAGGGACCCATAGGCACCATGGATCAGCCTCACCACACACCCCCCCCCCAAGTCACTATTCCCCTCCCTGGGGTCCTCACCTTCATTTCTCATGGGCAAATCGAACAGTTTCTTATCTTAGAGCAGTAAGAGATATTTACATGAGTATGACACATTTTCACTGAAGAGCTTGAGTTAGGATGTGTTTCTGCCACATGAGGACAATGGATTTTGTTACCTGGGAAAAAATTGTAACTTTCCCATACCTGGATGTTCCCATCCTCATTGGAAAGGTGGTGTGTGAAGGAATTGAGATTACAAATGAGGAAGAGTTTATAGAATGTCAAATGCTACAGAAACACTTCTTGATTATTATCTTGATATCGTCCTTAAGGTAGGATACGATCGGGAGATTGGGACTGACGTATATACACTATTGATACTATGTATAAAATACGTAACTAATGAGAACCTATTGTATAGCTCAGAGAACTCTACTCAATGCTCTGTGCAATTGACCTAAATTGGAAGGAAATCTAAGAGGGGATATATGTATATGTATAGCTGATTCACTTTGCTGCACAGTAGAAACTAATACAACATGGTAAAGCAACTATACTCCCCAAAAAATTAATTTTAAAAAAAAAGGTAGGATAGGATTTCTCAAATGAGGGAAGTCAGTCTCAGCCAGGTCAAGGACCATAGATGGAGGAGCACACAGTTTATCAGCAGCAGAGTTCTAGAACCTGGTCTTGTGACTTTCACCCCAGTCTGTTTTTATTTTTGCTTCCCCCATGCTCATCCTCAGAAACCAGGTTGTCTCTGATGGAACAATGTATGAACTTTAGTTAGGAGGTGTTGTTTCATTACAAAAGGGTAACCTTACCTGTTACATTCATGATCATTTAGATAGCTTGTTTTCTTTTAGTTTAAACCACAAATTAAATAATCTAAATAAGGAATCTATTTTTATAGTTAGAAGGGAAATTTTCTGGTTAAACGTCTCACAGAGCTGGATCCTGAGGCTCTGAGTGGTTGGTAAATCGCTTACCTGGTGACAAATGAACTATAGTGGTAGCACCAGTGCAATAGCCCCTTGCCCATGCATGTCACCAGGCCCCGTGCTGCCTTTCCTTTACAGAGCGCCAAGTTAAATCAAGAGATAACAATCTTCGGAAGCAACATTAAACACTTCATGCAGTACCTGACAGTAGACTCCTAAACCCCCAACACAGTCAAGCCAGGAGTCTTAAGAACTTTTACATACATATTTGGAAGCTGTATTCAGCAAGCAATTGTTCTTAGGTGCTCTGAGTGAAAGAAAATAGTTTTGATCGGGAAGGAGATGAGTCGCTATCCCCATATCTTGCATTGGAAAGAGGGTGTGGTACAGTCCTCACTAGAAAGCAAACCTGGGAGGAAGGTGGGCAAGACTCCCAGGTGGAAATTTGTTATCTTTGTTGCAGGACCACTCACCTACCAACCCATCAGTCACCAGCTTATGTGTTTCTCTCCACTGTTTCCTTCACTCTCCAGTGGGAAGAATTCTCCTCTGTCCTCTGGCTCATGAAACAACCTGGGTTTCTCTGACTCTCCCCATTTCAGCTAAGAAGCCCATATTTATGGTTAATCAAACTACAAATGCAGAATTGTCAGTCTGAGGGTGGCTTCTTTAGAAACAGCCAGGGGCTGCCTATTTGATGCTTTGAAGCACATTTTCACCCCAGGAGTTAAGCTAACGTCTGTTGAGAATTGTCTCCAGCTCTGTCACTGTTGGAGAAGAAGCTCCTCCATAAACCCCAATTTTATGTCATGAAAAGACTCCACTCTACACTAAGACGTTAAGAATAGTTTGGGGGAAACGTTCTAGTCATTTAAAATAAGAAATCAGCAAAACTTCCACAAACCCTCATGTTAACATAGTGATTCCTAATTTACAAAGCACTTTCCCCTGGCTAGCCTTGCCCCTGTTTGACTTTAAACCACAGAACAACTGCATTGGTTAGAAAGAGTTTGTTGAGGAAATCTCCCTTACACTCCATCCAGTTCCAATGACAAAACTCAGGTCCTTGAAAAAGCCATGCTCCTCTCACCACCAACATCTGCTCCCACTATTTTCTCTTTCAGGACTTCCCAAGGGAAATTTGCCCACCCTCTCCCCCTCTATCCCTACTCCAAACATTCCTTATGTGCATAGGAATGAAACATAGAATCATGTTTCTATCTTCCAGAGTATCTGAAATCAGTTTCTGGTTATTCATTTTTCAGTATGATTATTTTAATATTTGTCACCCTATAAGGTTACACATCGTTTCTGTGCTTAGCTTACTATTCTATCTTTAGCATATGTCTAGCATATAATAGCTCAATAAATACTTCAGAATGAAATGAATGACCACCACCCACCTTCCTTTTCAACTGAGAAATCTGAAGCTCAAAGCAACATGCCAAATGTCATGTTACTAATAAGGGTTTTTGATGTCAGAGAGACTTGAAATCTCCAATATCAAATTTTAGCATTGGCATTTACTCATTTGGGTGATTTTCTTTAAATCTCTGGTTCTCTTTTCTTTTATCTATTAAATTCATATAATAGAAACAAAGGATTGTAAGTTCTATAAGAAATAAATTACATATAGTGTTTGTGTACTCTTAAAATACCCTTAATAAATCCATTCATATCTTTTAAGTCAATTAGTTGGACCACTGATCCTAGGCTATGAAGCTATTTCTATATATTTCAAAATCATCAATATCTCTTCTTACAAGAGGAAAATCTGAAGCAGAGGGCAAGTAATCAGTGCTAAAAGCAATTGTTTCTTTTTATCTTTTCTCCTTTAGCTCATAATGCAGTGACAGAAAAGACTGTGAAATAAAATTTTCAAGGCAATAGAAATGGAAGCAAAACTAATATTTATTTAGTTTATTTAGCATCTTCCTAAATGCCTGGTATAATGCTTGTTGCCTTGTCAATTATTCACATTAACAAGGATTGTTTGAAAGACAAGCCCAAGATGGAGATGTTTAGGAGAAAATGAAGAGTTCTCATGGTAAAAATCAGAGAGTGAAGTCACAGTGTTTTTACTGGCAGATTTGCTAAGGTATGGAGCTAAGGAAACAGCCAAGATAATAGTTATAGAAGTTGTCTGAAGAGAAGGCTTATGCAATTTAAAACCAAAAAAGGAAAGAAAATGAAAGAAAGAAAAAAGAACAAAAAAAGAAAAGAAATAAAGTAAAGTAAGCATTAAATGTCAAGAGATGTTCCACTCAAGTTTCTTGACACTTAATCTTGTGTTTGATCCACCAGGCCACCTGTGTTGCTCTATAATATTATTATGTCCAATGTATAATTTATATTTTCTGTATTGTATTCCAAAGCTATTAAAGGCAGAACACAGACCAAAGATATATATATATATATATATATATATATATATATATATATATATATATATATATATAAATCGCAGCATAGCAATAGCAAGGGAATATAAAAATATTACCCTTCAAATATTCTATTTCAGGCTGAAAATGAAAGAAGGATATTGGAAAACCCCCACATATATGACTTAATATATATTATCTAGTTCATTTAACTTCAAAACTGCTTTAATACAGCTACATTAGAAGCAGTAATTATACATATTTAAAACTTTGGCTGGAGAGAGCTGACTGAGAACATTGACATGGGTAACAAGATGTTTGTGTAAGAGAACATGCAGGGGACTTGGAGTCAAAAGGAACTGGGATCAAATTCTAGCTCTGCCACTTATGATCTCTGTCATACTAAGGTTAGAAAATGAAATCTGGGGTTAGTAATGCCTACATTATAGGATAGATATGATTAAATAAGGTTGAAATAATATTGAAAATAATAATTATTGAAAATAATATGAGTAGTTTCTATATACTAATACTTGTAATACAGTCTACATGTAATAAATACTGTCTTTTTCTCCCAAAAGCATTTGTTGTTTTTAAATAGGAGAGAAAAGATAAACTATCTTTGAAATACTAAATGATGTGCATCAGCCATGCTGCTGGAAACAAGAAAGTAAATGTGCTTTGCTTATCAGAATGGTGTCACTCTCATCTACCATGCACCTGTTTCTTTCCTTCTCCTCCACCTTTACCTCAACTATTGAAGGAAAAAAATGATTGAGGTGATGCCAAGGCCTACCTTATTCTAAAGGAGACTGAGATCATACAAATACATCCAAGCAAGCTGGTGATCTTCAGGAAGGAAAATTATTCAAGCATTTTTTATTCTGCATATATAGACACCCAAGTCATTATATTTTTCTTGACTTATTGCACTGGCTAAAATATCTATTACAATATTGAATAGAAGTGACTGAGTATTCTTCTTTGTTCCTAACTTTCAAGGGAAAGCATTTGGGGTTTTTTTTAACCATTAAATGTGGTGTGAAGTATATGGTTTTCATAGATGCCCTTTATTAGACTAAGGAATGTGACTTCTATTTCTAGGTTGATGATACCTTTTTTTCAGGAATGGATATTGGATTGTGATACATGTTTTTCTGCATCTACTGAGATAATCATATTTTTTAGCCTGTTAATCTGGTTAATTAAATTAATGAAGTCAAATATTAAAATATTAAGCCGATCTTGCATTACTGGGATATAACAATTTTGATCATGATGTATATTATCCCTTTATATATGATTTGACTTAAGTTAGCAAAACTATATTAAGAAATTTTGGATGCATATTCATAAGGAATATAAGTCTGTAATTTCTTTTTCTTATAATTTCTTTGTCTGGCTTTGGTATTCAAAGAACACTATCCTTATAGAAAGATTTGGGGTGTGTTCTTTCTTCAAATTCCTGGAAGACTTTTTAAAGATTTGTGCTTTTTCTTTCTTTCTTAAATACTTGGTATAATTCACTATTAAAACAGCATGGCCAAAAAAAAAAAAAAAAAGCTGGGTTTACCTGGTGGAGCAGTGGTTGTGAGTCCGCCTGCTGATGCAGGGGACACAGGTTCGTGACCCGGTCCGGGAAGATCCCACATGCCGTGGAGCAGCTAGGCCCGTGAGACATGGCCGCTGAGCCTGCGCATCCGGAGTCTGTGCTTTGCAACGTGAGAGGCCACAACAGTAAGAGGGCCGCGTACCACCAAAAAAAACCCCAAAAACAAAACAGCATGGCATAGAGTTCTCTTCATGTGAGGTTTTTCACTATATTTCAATTTTTTAAATAAATATAGCGCTATACAGGTTATTTATATCTGCTTTCATGAGTATTGTTATTTACTGTCTTTCAAAGAATTTTTCCATTTCATCTAAGTAATTGAACTCTGCAAGCATTTTTTTTTTTTTTTTTTTTTTTTTTTTCGGTACACAGGCCTCCCACTGTTGCGGCCTCTCCCGTTGCGGAGCACAGGCTCCGGACGTACAGGCTCAGCAGCCATGGCTCACGGACCTAGCCGCTCCACGGCACGCGGGATCTTCCTGGACTGAGGCACAAGCCCATGCACTCTGCATCGGCAGGTGGACTGTCAACCAGTGCGCTACCGGGGAAGCCCTTAGCAAGCATTTTAAATTACTAAATGTAAAAAGTAATTATGAAAAGCAACCTGAAAGCTTTTGAAATTTTATAAAGAAATAGATTATGGTACTTTACTGCTTAAATCATCCTAATACTTTCTATTGAGCTCCCTACTGAATTCGAATTTCATATGAATCATGTAATGCAGCCCATTAATTATCTTAAAATTTGAAGTTTGCATGACCTGCAAGTTCCTCTGTGATCTTATCCTTCTTCCCTTGGCACTCGGGCCTTCCCATACATACAAAGTTATCTCCCACAGCAGAGACTTCACGCAGTCATTTCTTCTGCTGGAATATTTTTTCTATGATTATTATATGGCTGGCTGCTTCTCAACATTCAAGTTTCAACTCAAATATGACATCCCTAGGAAGTCCTTCTTGGCTATGCTAGTTAGAGTTGTGGGCTTACTATGCACTGAAGTAGTAAGAATTCTAAGATGACCCACAATTACCCATACCCATGTACAATCCACTCTTTTTGAGTGTGGATAAGACCTGTGAATATGTTAGAAGACCACTGTCATGATTTATGCCATGTTGTTTGGTACAAGTGAGTATGCAGATGTAATTAAGGCTCCCAGTAAGCTGACTATAAATTAATCCAAAGGGCCATTACCTGGGTGGCCTTGACATAATCAAGCAAGTCCTTTGAAAGCAGAAATATTCTTCTGTTTATATGGGAGAAGTAAAAAATTATTTTGTGAGAGAGTCCACAGATTCATATGGCATAGACCTCAGGATTGCCTCAAGATGCTGAGATTACCTCTGGCCAATAGCCAATAAGAAAACAAGAACCTTAGTCCTACAATTGCAAGGAACTGAATTCTGCCATCAACATGAATGTGCTTGGAAGAGGGCCCTGAGTCCACATGAGACTATAACTCCAGTTAACATCCTGATTTCAACTTGATGAGACCTTGAGCAGATGGCCCAGTTAACTCATGCCCAGACTCCTGATCTAGGAAAACTGTGAGTTGATAAATTGTTCTGCATTAAATTGCTAGATTTCTGGCAATTTGTTATGCAGAGATAGAAAATGAATACACCCAAAGCCACTCTCTATTACACTGCATTATTTTATTTTCTTCAGAACTTAAAACTTTGAAGTCATACATTTTCTTGTTTATTTCAGTATTTACCCCAGAATATACATTCTACTAGAAGAGCAATGCTGGTTGTCATTCTGCCAGGTTGATTCTTGCCATTCTGGCTATTTGAGAGGTAGATTGGAGAGAATTATAAATCTGTTTCTGTTTTTCCGTTTAAAGAAGAGAAGCTAATATAGACTGCATAATATTGAGATTTTTCTCAGTGGGACAAAATGATCTTTCTTTGGTATTCTTCAATTTACTAAATAATTAAATATGAGGGAAAGTCTAAAAATTCTTCAAAATGAGAGAACCAAGCCAAGATCTCACATAAATCAGAGGCATGTAGCTCTGTTATTTTTCAAATAATACAATTGTTTATGGAAGCCATGCAACATTTCAGAACAGAATTTTATTTTGCATAATGAATATACATAAAATTTTTTTTGGATTTTTCCCTCTGTTGTTATCGTGACCACATGTGGTGATGGTGCCAGAACATTCCTCCCTTGTGTGTTTCATGCCCAAAGTGATCCTCATACTCAGGGTTTCCAGCGTATCTGTCTGTTTTGTGAATGCTTGCTATTGTTATCCTGAAAAGGTAATCACAACTGCCTGAGCCAAAGAGGAGGGAGAGAGAGCTACATGATTGTCTTTTATCCTCCTACAGGAAGAATTTAACTCCTTTAATTTTACTGAACTAGCAAGCAAAAAATACACTGATTAATTGTTTTTAAATCATCATACTTCCAGGTAATATATCCCCTTGGGTAAAAATTCAAGTCTAGAACTTTGTGGCCCATTATATTCACGTTCAAAATCTTATAGCTAAACAAAGAAATGTTGCATTTGTTATCACCTTGAATTCAAATGTATTGAAACATCCAACCTGTACTCTTCCTGAGTGTCTAACATTTGGGGCTGTTAGCAACTGCAACCTTGTGAAATATGCAATGTCACCTTCAAATTCCAGGTTTTCAAAACGTTACAAGATTATATTGGATAAACATGTTTTGCCTTCAGCTGGTCAAGCTGCTTGGTAAAAGCCCTAAACCCCAAACTCTCCATTTAAACCAGTTTCAGTAACATCATCAGAATCCATTCCAAGATTTCAAACATGGTGAACATCTTCAGACGTATGTCTAGAAGTACTAATATCTTTTTGGTATGTGTTAAAGGACTCTAGAAATTACTCTATTCAAAATAAATATATTTCCCATTGATCCTCATTGGTACCGAAAATTTTACCATTAAGTTAAAAAAACTTTTTTTGTGCTCAAGATTTACTGCTTACAAAATGATGGGAAAGTAATACACCAAGTCCCTTGTGTATTTGCAATTTGTTCCCTGAAACAGAAATCTAGCTTAACCTGGTAGGTAGAAAACCATATTGGGAAGGGAACAGTCAGGCAGTCCAGGTTTAAATCTTGTATCCATTTCTTATTGAAATGAAAACTTCTGGACCAAAGTATCATCACATGTTAAAACCTAATTCAATAATGCATCTTACAAGACTGTCATAAATATGTTACGTAATGTAAGAAAAAGACCCAAACAAAACATGATTATTAGTAGCTATTATTGTTTTTATTTTAGGTGACCTGCTAACATTTATTGAGTGTTCTCTATAGACAGTCGATACATACATAGAGATGGAATAGGTTTGTTTTATGTGAATTCCAGGACAAAATAAGAATCAAAGAAGAAAACCATAGGGAGAAACAAAATTGACTTCATTTTAAAGAAAAGAAAAAATAAATGATCATTAGTCATTTTAGTATTGTTGCTATTACTTATTGACTGACTCCTTTCTATAGTCAAGGTACTGCGTTAAGTGCTTTCATAGATTATCCTATTAAATTTTCGCAACCCAACATTTATTACTGTTTTTTGGAGACTCACACTGACTAAGTTCACAAAGAGCTTTGCAGCTATGATCTGAGCTCAGGTATGTTGAATTACAGAAAGGTGCTGACTGGAAACAAATAGACTGCCAGATATTTCTCCAGCAAAGACAGGTTTATTCATGATCAGCAGAGAATTGCAATTTGGGATCTGCAACCATGAGACACAGGCAAGTCCTGCACACAAAGGAGAATGTTTTTATAGAGAGGAAGAGGAATTTGGGAAGTCTATCTTAAACAAAGAGCCTATGGCTTTTCATTGGCTGAGTCCTTGCAAAGAAAGAAGAGTCTTTCTTCTTCCTGTTGGGCTTTGCTGTGTTCACAGGGTGTAAGAGCACCCACTTCTGGTCTCCCAACCCTATTTAGTTGAGGTTTCTTTTTATTAATTTTTTTCCAGGGGTTAACAATGGGATCTGTAGGACAGCTAACTTGGAGGTACAAGGTAACTCTCAATTAGACTTCATATAACCTCACTTAAGTTGCTAAAGATTTATTAAAGTACAGAGTCTAGATTCAAATGTCATGGAGGTCTTACTTGACACCAGGACATTTATTTCACGTGGACATTTGGAGAGTTTTGGGGATGTCATGCCAATCACATGGTGGGAAAAGTTGGGAGTATTTTGTGATATTGGGATTTATAATAAGAAATGCTTATTTGGTCTTTGTCCCCTCTTCTGGCACAGACCTCCATAAAAATCTTGGAACTTCCTAAGTGATAAGAATAATAAAAGCATCTTTTGTTATGTTAATGAGACAGCTTTTGGAAAGAATTTAAGGATGAGAGCCGGTTGCCAGTGGATCCAATCATGTGATTATAGGGTTGGAACTTTCAGTCCCATCCCTCTGACCTTTAGGGAGAGAGAAAAATCAATCCCTAATGACCAATGATGTAGCTCATCAGGCCTATGTAATGAAGGCCAATAAAACCCCCAAAGTATGGGGTTTAGAGAGCTTCCTGCTGGTGACTCTGTGCAGCTGGGGGAGAGTGGTGCACTTACAGAGAGCATCGAAGCTCCACACCCTTTCCCCATCCCATGTTCTGTGCACCTCCTTCATCTGCCTAACCCCGAGTTACATCCTTTTATAATAAACCTATAATCTAGTAAGCAAAATGTCTCTCTGAGTCTTGTAAGCTGCTCTAGCAAATTAATTAAACCCAAGGAGAGCGTTGTGGGAACCTCAAATTTATAACCAGTTGGTCAGAAGTATAAATAACAACCTGGGCTTGGGACTCATGTCTGAAGTGTGTGGGTGTGGGTGGAGGGGCTACTGAACACATAACCTGTGGAATCTGATGCTGTCTCTGGGTTGGTAGTGTCAGAATTGGATTGAATTCTTGAACACCCTGCTGGTGTCCCAGAATTGCTTATTGGAAGTGTGAGGGAACCCCCCACCACCATCATATGGGAAGTGGGTCTTAGAACACCAAAATAATTTGCAAAAATAATTGAAGACAATAAGAGAAGGGCATAGCTGTGGATCAGAAGATGACCATACATACCATATGATGACCATACCATAAATACGTATCTAATGACGTTTAAAGCAGACCATGAGATTAGTTTTAAAATGACTTAGAAAGTATAAATAACATTTTAGGAACTGCAATAAGTCTCTAATAGAGTAGTTACATTAAGGAGATAAATAGTATACAGATGATAATTTTTAAAACATGTCAGGTAGCATGAGATCTAGAGCTACATGACTTGAACTAGAAATTTTATTTTGCTATCTATGTTATGCTAGCTATACTATGCTGTATCTATTTTACTCATCTTTGTGAACATAGACAATCTGTTTCACCTACCATGAAGAAGTTTTCCTCCCTGTAAAATGAAAATATTATCTTGACTAATTTATGTAATTACTGACCAGGATAAAAATGAAAACAAGATAGAATATATGAAGATACTTTATAAATAACCCAGTGATCTGCAAATTTATGGAGTGCTTAAGATGTTGATGAATGATCATGGTGGAGGTGATATTGCTGCTGCTAATGGTAGTGATAATGGCAAGCAATTCAAATCAGCATGACCCTATAAATAAGTTTATTGATCTGAAAATTGTATCATCTATCTATCTATCTATCTTAATCTGCTTATCATCATCATCTCAGGGGCCAGAAAGGCCCCTATAATTGTCAAAGATTGGGACTGATTCTGTCCAGCAAGTATTTAGTTAAGCTTTAGTCAAACTTAATCCATAGACGGCAAGAGATCACCCCTGAAAGCCTGGAAAGCTGGCTACAAAAGTTAAACTTGATAGAGATGGCTTGGGTACTTTTCTTGGTGGACCTTGTGAGTTTTTGCACATCTCTGTAGATTGGGCAGCTGCCCAAGGGGTGTGTCTTTAAGTATACCAACATGAACACATGTCCTGCAGATAATTTTCTGGTCTTTTGAAATGGTGGTATTGAGACGATATTAATGGAACTTCAATATCGACAGATTTGCTTGATTGTTCTCCTGGTTACAAACATAGAGATTTAATGTTCCTTTCCAAAAAACAATTTTTAATGAGAGAGGAAAATGAAAATCTTTAGTGGAGAAGAGAATACTGGAAGAAGGAGTTAACACTTTCAGAATGTAAGTATAGGTTGTAAAGCAGGAATTAAGTGGAAAGAAGATAGTTGAATCAGACAGCAATCGATTCAATTCAAGGATTCACTAGGGTTTAAATTACTGAATTTTAGTATTGTTTTGGACTAGATAATCCATCAGAATAAAAATGTCCATATTTTTAAAATAAGTAATCATAGTACATACTTCACTGAATTGGTGGAGATCAAATGAAATAGTATATGAAAATTGCCTTCTACAAAGTATTGTTTATCCTGCCTTACCCAAAATAATTTATTTTTTTCTCAATTCTACCAAAGTCCCAGAAATTATCTTTGTGGGTCTTACATTCTTTTAACACACTATCTTAATTAGGTTATTAATTTTTATATTTATAATAAATATATTTTATTTATCATATTTTCCTATGTTAATATTATTTTATTTTTATTGCTATCATTTAATTACTAAGCATTTATTGATACCATTATTAGGAATTGTTGCATTTGTATGTGAGTTTAGGTTGTGAGAACAGGACATAAAACAGGAGCTGTTTTGGGAAAATGTGTTTTAATTTGATGGTCAGATATTGATAATGACTGAACAGTACTCTTATAGCTTACATTTGATATTTAGTGGAAGAAGAGTCTAACATGTATTGTTCTTCCAATATGACTTTTTTTTTTGCATGATCTGTGAAAACTTACAAAGTCATGAAATTTTAGGTTTTAAACCTGAAAGACACTTAAGGAAACGGTTTGTGTAACCCCTCAATTTATAGGTGAAGAAACTAGGGCTTTGTATTTATAGATAGTGTCTATTATCCAAGTTACAAGATAGAATATATAGTATGATATGTACTTATGTATAAATAACCATAGATAAAAACTAGATAAAAACAATCTGGAAGATAATATGCAACACACATGGAGATCAGCTTGGTCCTTTGTGACCACCTAGAGGCGTGGGATAGGGAGGATGGGAGGGAGGGCATATGGGGAAATATGTATACATATAGCTGATTCACTTTGTTATACAGCAGAAACTAACAAAACACTGTAAAGGAATTACACTCCAATAAAGATGTTAAAAAAAAAAAAAGAAGCTAATAGACAACATGTTTCTTGACCCCAAGGCTATCATCAGGAACATTCTTCCTCACTCCTCCTTTGCATTCTTTAAGTAAAAACCAATAGAAAAAAACCTCTTCTTACTTAAGATTTCTGCTCAGTTGCCCTTCCTTAGAGAGATCCCAGAACCTTCAGGCTACGTTTAATACCCAGACCTTTGCATGGTCTGTGGAATGGAATGCAAATAGGACTTCTCTAATGTCAGGTTTTACACGTTAATTTAAAAACTAATTGTGGAAAGAACACAACTTCACACCGAGCTTCTTAGTAAATATTTAAGTGTAAAATGTATTATTGTTTACTAGAGGTATAATGTTGAACAGCAGATCTCTAGAGCTTATTTATTTTGCTTGATTGAAACTTTATGCCCATTGCTTATAATGTCACCTTCTCATGTATTATTCTCTCATCAATATCTGTATCCCCACTAGACCATATGCCCCAATAGAGCAAGGGCACTACCAGATGTTTTTCACCGTTGAATTTCCAGTCTTGAACATAAATATTGGCTCATTGTAGATGCTTGATAAATATTTATGGACTTAATAATACATAACAATCAAAATACAATCAAATGCCATTTTGAAAACATCCTAAAAATTCTAGAATTTCCAGAGCGATTTTTCTGACTACATTTGTCATTCTGGTGGTCTTTAGAATCACGTCAGTCCCCAGTTTATTCCTAATCATAAATATTTCTGAAAGAAATCTGAGATACCTTTTCTGACTGTATTGCAGTGCAACTGTGCACATGCGCATGTGTGTGTGTGTTGAGAAAGAAAGAGAAAGGGAGAGAGAAGGAAAAAGGGAGAGAGAGGGAGGGAGAAGAGGAAGAGAAGCAAAGCATTAGGAAGCAGAGGTTAACTTTTTGCAAAAAAAGGCAACAAATTCATAAGAGAAAAAAATAAATATCACTTATGGTAAAACACTAATATTAAAGACATTACCACTTAATATATGGGGACTATGTGGATAATAGTCATTAAATTTAGCCTCACATATATTATATATATATGAACCTATGTAATATATGAAAAAGGATGTGATAATACAGGTTTCCCCCACTATCCGAAAGTAGAGAGTTCCTATGAAGCCTTTACTGAACCAAAATGGCATAAAGTGAATAAGCAATTACCTTAGGACACCCCTTGCTAACGAATGCACAAAATAAATTGAGATAAAGCACAAGTGCCCACAGACACAGTTTAAAGCTATTGCAGCTCAGTGCTGAGATGCTGAGGGTAGATCCCCGGGGAAGGAGCTTGGCGGGGCCACTCTCAATGCATGGGGTGTGTGCTGCCTCTATAGCAGCTCCCTGCAAAACGAATGCTGAACACTATTTTCATTTTTTGCCTTTTGTTTTTTGTAAAAGTGAAGATGCCCTTTCTTTCACTTAGTGAAAATAGGTGCTAATGCAGGTATTTCATAAAAGCGAAGTGGTGTAAAGCAAACCTACAAAAAGAGGGGGATACCTGTGAAACAGTAGGGAAGAGAGCAGGGCACAACCTTTAAAAGAATGACACCGGGCTTCCCTGGTGGCGCAGTGGTTGGGAGTCTGCCTGCCGATGCAGGGGACACAGGTCGTGCCCTGATCCGGGAAGATCCCACATGCCGCGGAGCGGCTGGGCCTATGAGCCATGGCCGCCGAGCCTGCGCGTCCGGAGCCTGTGCTCCGCAACAGGAGAGGCCACAACGGTGAGAGGCCTGCGTAGCCCTAGGCCATGACAAAGACTGGTTAGAACCAGCTGGGTCAGTGATGGCAGAAGATTTGATTTCCAGTAGACCTCGAGCCTCATTATACACTCATTGTAATACATTAGCATGCTAACTGACACACCCACCATGACAGTTCAGAGCTAACCACGAAAGGCCAAAAAGTGGGCAGTGGCCCAATTCCTGGAAATCCCTGCCCTATTCCCCGAAATAATAGGAATAATCTTCCCACTTGCCTATGAAATTACCCAGCCCATAAAAACTAACCACACCATATTTTGAGGCTCTCTAACCTTCTGAGATGTCCCATACTCTGCGGAGTGTGTTTCTCTCTAAATAAATCCACTTCTTACTTATCACTTCGTCTCTGAATTCTCTCGCAACGAGACAAGAACCTTAAATTCACCGAGAACAACTGTAACTGCTTTTCCAAATATAACAGTAACAACTATATTATTTTTTGAAATTTACTCAAAGATGCATGTCCATTTTCTCATTCAAATCTCTATTCTTATTAACCCAATTTCAAAACAATAAACTAAGGGTAATAATAACTTATGCAGTGCTTGCTATGTAGTCAGATACTCTTGCTAAAGCATATACACGTATAAACTTATTTAATCTTCATGAAAAAAATCTTACAATATAGGTATACTTCTTTTCCTTAGCCCGAAGTAGGAACTGAATGTTAGCTAAATTTAGTTTAATGTCACAAAACTACATAGTTGCTTACCTTAATACCCTTTTTGCCTCCTTCCCACCTCCTGTGGGAAATGTAGAATGGCAGCAATGGAACCAGCCTCTGTGGAGCAGAGCCAGGCCACAAGTCTGGATCCTTTGGTCACCTTGTGAAGTGGAAACATTTACTCACATTGGACCAACCACCTAATTTGGGGCTGTTACATCTAAGGGAAAGAATTTTTTTTTCTTATTTAATCCACTGTAATTACAGGACATTACCCTGTGCTCTAACAAAAAAACCATGGCTTCTACCAAGTATTTTGGGGAAGGCTAAAAAGTTCTTAAACCAGATAGAACTGAAGTTTCAGCTCAAAGAAAATCCTCGTAAGCAACATCATGGTCTTGTCACAACAGCAAAATCCTGGCTTATCATTTCTATAAGGAAAAGGTATATACTCTACTGAATGTACCATGTCTCAGAATCTCAGTATTGCAGGCTCGTATATCTACTTTTGTCATCAATACACAAAGAAAAGACACATCTGTTGAGATAGATTAAAATGGTCCAAGATCACAAGATGGGTGTATAAAAACAATGTCAATTTTTAAGTTTACAATGAGAAGTCACTGTCACACAATCAGAGACACTTGAGTTCATGTAACCAATTTATTTTCTTTGCAGAGTCAAGATAAACAGGATGTCAAATTGTAATCAGAAGCTACTACACAGTTTTATGAGAACTGGATATACTCAAAGTCTGTATAATCAGCCCCATGAGTCCCTGTAGGCAGATGTACACCGGAAGCCAAATCTTAATCAGAAGTTGCTTCATCAACATGGAATCAGATGTAAGGAGTTTGATGATTCAGGCATCACGTGGTACATCTCACAATGTGATTCTCTTGGCAATAGGAACAGATAAGCTATGGTCCATCTTTAGCTAAAATCATTGTCACTATGGTAAGCTATCTCCACTTCCAGATTTGGAGTGGCTTAATCATGAGGATAAAAAAAACTCAAAGTGAAAACAAAGGCTAACGATTTCCCTTCACTTCTACACTGTTTCCACTTCATGTTTTTTGCCTCCTTTTCCTTTGATTCCTCTTTTGATCTACTTATTCTATTTTTAGCTCTTACGTTACTTTGAACTAATGTCATACTTTTGCTACAGTCAAATGAGTTGATTTACTGCTTAGTTATCAAAGGGCAATCTTGTTTCAATCATTTCTGCATCTGGAGGGCCCATTAATAGAGGGCCCAGGTATTCACAATAAAAGAAACTTTTTCAGAAGTTAATTTTTTTTTTTTTTTTTTTTTTTTACTGCAGTAAAGTTGCTTTACAATGTTGTGTTAGTTTCTGCTGTACAACAAAGTGAATCAGCTATATGTAGAAGAGAAATATTTAGGTCAGTTACTATGAATTACCAGAATTTTATCACTCCTTCTTAATCCTATTCTGAGATTTAACTTTGTTTTCTTTTAGCTTTCTTTTGGCATTTGACTGTGTATTGCTTTATAATTTGGAAAATTTTATACCTTTATAATTCACACTTCAGTTTACAAGTGGCTTAAGGGGAATGGCCATTGGTGACTTAACATTGCATTTGCTTCAACACTTAAGACAATGTCTTAAAAAATAGGTTCAATTAACATTTGAATAATTAATTCAGTTAAAAAGTTAATAAAAACAATTGAGATGAAAAGTGTGCTAAATTCTTTCTGTCTATATGCCATAACTAGAGGAGCCTGGCTAACAGGATAACAAGGTTTCTAAGTCAATACATATCACTTTATACAAATGCTGCAAATTACTCAGAGGATAATAAAAATTCATATGACTATGCATTACATCATCATATGTTAATATCACCATCATGATAATGGACTAAAATGAGCACCTAAAATATGTATTATCTCAATTCTTTTCCCCAAATGTTTTGAGGTGTAGTATTATTATCCCTCTTTTCAAATACAGAATCCAAAACACAGAAAGGGAAAGTCACACAAAATCCTGTAACCTGCTATTTTTTTCTCTTTTTTTAATTGAAGTAGAACTGACCTGCAACGCTATGTTAATTCCAGGTGCACAACATAGTGATTCACTATTTCTATACATTATAAAAGGATCACCACGATAAGTCTAGTTACCATCTGTCACTATACAAAGTTTTTACAGTATTATTGACTGTCTTCCCTATGCTGTAGAGTTCATCCCCATGACTCATTCTATCTGTAAGTAGAAGTTTGTATCTCTTAATCTCCATCACCTGTTTCACTCAACCCCCTCGCCCACCTTCCTTCTGGCAACCATCTGTATGTTCTGTGTATCTACATGTCTGTTCCTGTTTTGTTATTTTTTAATTTTTTTTGTTTTTAGATTCCACATATAAGTGAAATCATACAGTATTTGTCTTTCTCTGTCTGACTTATTTCACTTAGCACTATATACTGTGGGTCTATCCAAACTGTTGCAAAAGAAAAGATTTATTTTTTTTATGGCTGAATAATATTTATATATGTATATGTATTATATGTGTATGTGTGGGTGTATAGATGTATATGTATATATATATATATATATATATATATCACATCTCCTTTATCCATTCACTTATAGATGGGCACTTAGGTTGCTTTTATATCTTGGATATTGTTTAAAAAAATGCTGCAATGAACACAGGTGTGCATATATCTTTTCTAATCAGTGTTTTTGTTTTCTTTGGAAAAGTACCCAGAAGTGGAATTGCTGGATCCAACGGTAATTTGACTTATAGTTTTTTGAGGAAACTCCATATTGTTTTCCACAGGGGCTGCACCAATTTACATACCAACCAACAGTGCCTGAAGGTTCCTTTTTTTCCACATCCTCACCAACACTTGTTATTTATTGTCTTTTTGATAATAGCCATTCTGACAGGTGTGAGGTAATATCTCATTCTGGTTCTGATTTGCATTCTCCTGATACGTGGTGCTGAACATCATTTCATGTGTCTGTTGGCCATCTGTATGTCTTCTCTAGAAAAATGTCTTCTCAAGTTCTCTGCCCATTTTTTAATCAGGTTGTTTGGATTTTTAATGTTGAGTTATATGAGTTCTTTGTATATTTTGGATATTAACCCCTTATTGGGTTTATTAATTGTAAATATCTTCTCCCATTCGGTAGGCAGCTTATTGTGGTGTTGATAGTTTCCTTTGCTGTGAAAAACCTTTTTAGTTTGATGTAGTCTCCTTTGTTTATTTTTGCTTTTGTTTCTCTTGCCTGAGGAGACAAATCAAAAAATAAAATTGCTAAGACTGATGTTAAAGAGCATAGTGCCCATGTTTTCTTCCAGGATTTTTATGGTTTCAGGTTCCACATTTAAGTCCTTCATCCATTTGAGGTTCTTTTTGTACATGTTGTGAGAAAGTGGTACAGTTTTATTCTTTTGCTTGTAGCTGTCCAGTTTTCCCAACATCTTTTATTTGAGACGCTGTCTTTTCCCCATTGTATATTCTTGCCTTCTTGCCATAGATTAATTGATCATGTAAGTGTAGGTTCATTTCTGGGTTCTCTATTCTGTTGCACGGATCTATGTGTCTGTTTTTGTGCCGGTACCATACTCTTTTGATTACTGTCACTTTGTAGTAGAGTGGGAAATCAGGGAATGTGATATCCCCAGCTTTGTTCTTCTTTCTCAAGATTGTTTTGGCTATTTGGGGTCTTTTGTGTTTCCATACAAATTTCCAAGTTATTTGTTCTAGTTCTGTGAAAAAATGCCTTTGGTATTTTGGTAAGGATTTCACTGAATGTGTAGATTGCCTGGGATAGTAAGGTCATGTAAAATATATATATTTCTGTACATAAATGCAGTCTCTCCACCAGACAAACACCTCCTTTTCCTGACTTCTTAGCTTTAATAAAAAGCACTCTTTCTGCCATATTGTTGATTTCTTGTTTCATTTATTTTTCTTTTGCTAGATTTTAAGTTTCATGAGGACAAGATAAGATATTTGTCTTGTCTGTTATTGTTTCCCAGAAAAAAAAGATCCCACAGTGCCTAAGGCATATTAGTCATCCAATAAACATTTGTTGAATGAGTCAATAAATTTAGAGTTTCAGAAAAGTGTAACAAAGAATATTTTATCCATTTAAAAATTGAGGTGGAAAGAGAAATAAAATGATGTTAATAGATTTTTTATATTAGTGGTTAATATTTGTGTTGGATAAAATGCTTCCATAGGGGTTTAGGAATAGAAATTTACATTATGAGTAAGTTTGATTTCTCATAAAATTATCATACTAGATTATTAAATTTAATTGCAGGCAAAGAATCTGAGAAGAAATAAACTGCCTTTAATCTTCTAGTCTCTCAAACTCTGACTCTCACAGTGGCTGGAATTAAAAAAAAAAAAAAAAAAGGAGAATTTCAGACAGTGGTGGATATTATCAGATATATTTTCCCAACAGGATACAGGTAAACAGGTTTGGAAACTTCAGCAGGAAACCTCTAGCAAAGATTTGCTGCCATATGAGACCTGGGAAAGAGGATATTGGGCTAATCCTTGTCTGATATTTATGTGGGTGTCCTTAAAAGGGAGGAAGGAAATGGACTTTTTCCACAGCTGAATTCCAGATGTATCCAAAGGAACACATTTTACTCCTACTGATGTCAACTGTCTCCTAACTCCTTTCACTAATTATTACAGATTGGGCATTGTAAACCCCTGTCATTTCAGGCAACCACTCTTAATGTTCTTGGTGTATGGTGTCTCTCTGATCTCTGCTTCTTAGCTTAATAATAACAAGAATAGGAAAAATAACTGCCATGTAATGGGCACCTACTGTTTGGCATGTCTTGGCATACATCACCTACTGTAATGCTCATGGCAAACCTGGTAGTAGTTACTACGATCTATATTTTACAGATGATGAAATCAGGGGCCAGAAGTTGTTTGTGTTCACAGAGTTAGTGACTCTGTGAACTGTTTAGTTCAGTAGAGTCTCAAGCTGAGGGTTTCTTGTAGCAGTGTTTCCTACAAAACCTAAGAGAGAAATCCTTAAAGAATGAAGGTCAAGATTAAGTGTGAGCATGTTAATTTCAGTTTTTTCTTTCCAGTCCCTTTGTCTATTTAATGTTGAAGCAACAGCTCCATTCAAACCAGCCTTTGGCCAACTGAACCGTCCAATTAAGTGATCAACCAACTAAAAATAAATGAATTGTCAGTTTGATATTTAGAGTTAAAACATACAGTTTACAAACAACATATCCTTGGTTTCATTGGTCTTAGCATTGCAGGTGATACATAATTATTACATAAATTAGAACTACCATGACTTTTGTGCCTTCCATATCTTATTTGGTCTTCTTTACATGACTTCAGAGATTTCATGGTTAAAAAAATATATTTATCTTGTCCAGCCAAAAATGTGTTTTCTAACCTGCTATCTAAGAAAGGTTTCAGACCTAAGAGGCAGGGAGATGGCCGATTCAAGCCTTCTTTCAAATGTTTGGGGTTTGAGACAGCCAGTGCTACTTGTCAGCTAGAATGTGATTGGATTTGGGAAAGGATAATTTTCACCATGAAACTTGAATAAGTCATTACTTTAGCCTTCAAGACCCCTGATAGAGATCTAATCCCAAAACTCCAGAGAAAAAGAAACTGCCTCTCCTAAAAGGAGAATGTATTCACTGGAGATCTGATTTCTCAAAGAATGTGATTCTAAAGTATTGATCAGTAAGACACAGATAAGGCCTTATCTGTCCATTGATGGACAGTTGTTATTTTCATCCTGCATTATTCACAATATAAATCTCTGCCTGGCTGCCAGTCCTCACTTACCACTGTTTTCCAAATCCAGAACAATTTCAGCCTCTTGTAGGCCTGACCTGTCTTTAGGGATTTTCCTAACTCAAGATAGAAGAGGGGCTTCCCTGGTGGCGCAGTGGTTGGGAGTCCGCCTGCCGATGCAGGGGACACGGGTTCGTGTCCCGGTCCGGGAGGATCCCACGTGCCGCGGAGCAGCTGGGCCCGTGAGCCATGGCCGCTGAGCCTGCGCGTCCGGAGCCTGTGCTCCGCAACGGGAGAGGCCACAACAGTGAGAGACCCGCGTACCGCAAAAAAAAAAAAAAAAAAAAAAAAAAAGATAGAAGAGATATAACTTGGGGCTCAGCCTCCAGCTCTGATTGGGTACTCAGTTCTACTCTACTTCTGAGACATGGTCCATATTTGTTCCTCATATTTGGTAGCAAGATTCCTCTTTTGTATCTTGTACTTGTTTTTATATTTGGGGACCTATACCTCTAAAACTGGGATCTGAATTTATTCTTTTCAAGACAGCTTCCAGGAACTAAAGCTCTGGCCCTGGTTCCTTGTCCATATGCCTGAGGCATTTTTACTCAATCGCAGATTTTCTTTGATACCTACCAAGCTCCCCAGATTCCGCACAATTATTTGCTCTGGATTCCCATCCCCTCAGCAAGCCCCTCTATATACTTCCTCCAATCCCTATCTCATAATAAATGCTTCCTGAATACCGTTTCTGTAATTAACTTTTTGCATCTGTGGTTATGTTGATGGACTGGACTTACTCGTGGTACCTGTGGCTGCTCTCTTTCCTGTGCCCATCCCTCCCAGAGCACTTGTGTTTGCCCTATTGCATTGCATCACTCAACTTTGGGTAGACATATGACACATAGGGTCCCATAAATCCTAACTGCTGAATATGCAGACAAATATCCCATTCTGGTCAGTGTGTGGGATTGCATAATCCCACATGCCATATAGCACTGCTGGCACGCTTTTTGCAGGAACAATTCCTCTTCCTGGAAATAATCACAACCAGAAGCATTAAATTTTGCAACACCCTGGGAAACCACTTGAACTATTCTGTGAGAGTGAAGAAGATATCAAGTATCAGTCCTGGAATCAACTTTTCTTAGAACAAAAAAACTGTGTTTGTGCTATCCTGATCACAGCAATTTTTCCTTGTATATTTTGAAAATATACATATGCTTATGTTATTTTATATATTTAGGTGTATAGTGCCTAACTTTCCCAATTCAAATTATGAGGATATTTGAGCAATGGAGGTGCTTGCTTCTCCAGAGGTCTTTAAAATTAGGATAGGTACTCACTTATTTGCGATTTAGAACAAAGACAAAAATTCTACCCAAATTTCTGGCTCCGTATCAAGCCCTGTATCTATAGGTTGCATTTTGTGGTGTTCATTTTGGCTCCTGAAGGTCTATTTTACATATAGAATTTATCATTAAAATTACAAAAATTATAAATAAGTTAATATATGTAATATATATAGACACATTTATACATATATATACATATATGTGTGTGTAGTCACATAACATTTTACCAAGTGCATTTGCATATAATATTTCATTAAAAGTCTCAAAATTCACTGCAAATTAAATATTATCTCCATTTTATAGATACAGAAGCAGAAATCTTAAGTTAGTTGATTAAAATCTCTAGCAAAACCAGGAACTGATTTCAGGTACCGTAGTTCCAAGTCTCCCATTGTTTCCTCATATTCCACTTACCAAGCTTACCGCCTTAGCATCACCTCTCCCTATTAGGGTCACCAGTACAGAGTATGTTATGCTTTGAAATACATGCTATAAAAGGAAGACTCAGACCAAACCTTCAACAAAGCATCCAGTCTGGTAAATTGTAATATTTTATATTTCAACTATCCTTGAGAAAAAAATGATTAACTTCCTAGATAACCTAGGATGGAAAATTTTATTTTTTTCCCCTTACCTAGAATGGGAGAGGAAAGTAGGAGAATCGTCAAACATCTGTTCTTGAAAATGAAGTATTGATATTTCATTTCTTTTTTAATTTAGTTTTTCAGACAACACATTTTGATTGGGCATTTATTAAGTATTAGGCACAGTGATAGAAACTGAGAATACAAAGATAAGAAAAAGAAAGCATCTCTTCTGCGGTTGTTCACAGTTTAGTGGTGAAGGCTGTAATGCTTTTAATAGAGGGGTCCACAAAATGTTCTGAAAACTTCGAGGGGGAGAATGTCACTCTATTTTGGGAAGCATAAAAAACTGAATTGAGTAAAAAGTCACTTAAGAAAGGAAAAGAAGAAAAAATATAAATCTGTTGAGTAATGAATTCAGATTGAAGCAAGTCCACATATTAAGGCTTAAAATAATGCAATTATAAAGAATATTCTGGAACTGGTGTGTTGTGGAGAAAGAAGGGTTATACATCAGTCTGTAAGTTAGTTTAGGCCAAGAAGAATCACAAATATCATTCGGAGATTTTTCTACTCATTCCAACGGTTTGTACGTGGAAGCATTGAAGGAGATCCTGAAATCTTCTGGCCAAGTCCCTAAATTAGATTTCCCTCAAAAGCAGAGCCTGAGACAGGATTTTGTTACAAGTAATTTATTTGGGATGCAATCTCAGGAATCAAGGTGAGGGAATGGAGAGGGGAGAAAGTGAAAGGAAGAAAGCCATTAGTAGATGTCAAAAATGAGTTGGTTATCACTGTGACATCTAGGGCTCAATCTGGCTTGGGATTCACTGGGAGATGCAGAATAGATCATACGGTTGCCCTACCAAGCGTGAGGAATCTGGAGCATTCATCGACACTCTCTACTCTTCATCCACTGTGGGTAATTCCTAGGGTGTTAACTTCCCAGAGCTTCTGGCTTGGCCTAAACTAAGAGCATTCTCATTAGATAAGCCTTTAGGTGGAGAGATAGAGGCCATGTTAGCTCCTAGGAGAGCCATGTGTAGGTGATCTCTTAGGTGGGCCTGTAGTTTTATGGGACTACAAAGAGGATCATATTTCGTTCTTTACAAAGTGTGAAACTAGCCTATTCTATCTGGGAGGCAACAGTGGAGACCCCCTCGAAGAGGCTGTGAATTTTAAGTCATTAGGGTTTTCTTCCTTGTCATCTCCTTCAATGAGTCTGCCTCCACGGTAAATCTGAAACATGCCCAAACCGTATCATCCATGATAGAATCCCACTGCCTGCTGAGAAGGTTAGTTTTTAAAATCTGGGGTATCCTAATTGCAGTCAGCAGGCTTCCTTTGAATGCCTATGGGGCCTGGGAAAGCAAACTGTGTTTGTTATTTGTCCTCCTTGGGATATACAGTATCAAGAAACAAGGCCCACCTTCCAAGGCTTCAATCTCTTTTCTTGCTCCAGATTGCAAATGACATCCTTGTGTGGGATGCATTAAAATCCTTTGTGTCCTGGTATCAGCCGGAGGCCTGCTCAGTGTACACCCTGGCAGCTCTCATAATGAGGAATAATAGGCAACATGTTTCCTTAAGATTTGTTATCTTTTCTCACTCAGCCCCAGCCAATGGGTCTGCTGGGCATTTGCTGAGCCCTGCTTTGGTGCAATAATGTGGAAGGCGAGATAGTAGAGCAGCATTTGTTATGGGATTCCAGCTGCAAACCTAACATCTGCTGAGTATTCTGTAACTTTCTTTGAACATAATTAAATACAATCACCAACCTTCCCCTTGGCCTCCCACCATAGACCCCATTAGAAAGGGGAAGAAACTGACATCAAACGTATGTGGAAAATGCTGAACAATGAAAATAATTCAACCTCAATTTACCCACATCCATTTCTGCTAAAGAAACATTTGAATCATTATTGTCCTGAAAGCTTTTCTGCTTTTTTCCTTTCTTTTTTCCTTCCTTCCTCCTTCTCTTTCTCTCTCCTCTCTTCTCTCTCTCTCTTTCTTTCATTATTTTCTTAAACAAATATTTATTAAATACATTCCAGTACCCATGCAAGATAGACATCTGCCCTTATAAGTTTAAAGTTATTTAAAACAAGTTCAGAAACATAGTATCGTGATTAGTGGGAAAAGCATTGACTTTGGAATCAGATGTACCTGGGTATAAATGCTTCTCAACTATTTCCTAATTATTTCACTTCCCTGGGTCTCCTTTCCTCATGTATAAAATGGCAAATGTTATTTTTTTAAACTCACAAGGTTGTTGTGAAGTATAAACTAGTTAACAAACCATAACACATGAAGCAACATATTACAGCTTTTCTTTTTTCTACTTGTCTCAGAACAAGTCCCTTTGTTCTTTGAAAAGAGTTAGACACTCCCTTTTTTCTGAATAAATGAGGAGGGGAATATTAATCTTTTAACATTTTAAGAATATATGACTGTCTCTGGCCAGAAGAATATATTCCCATATTCATAGAAACAAACAATTTCAGAGTCAGAAGGGAATTTTACTCTATATAGATGAGAAAAAAAACAACTTTAACGAATATGCCTCAAGTCATACAACTAACTGAGGGTTGAGAGTTGGCTGAAACTCAAGTCTTATGGCTTCTCTCCCAGTACTCCTTCAACTCACTGCTCTAGAGAGTCAATTTGAGAATATAGGCGACTGGCCCAAGGTGGAAATGGAGAGTCTGTTGTAATCTTTCTCTTATATCTGCTACTAGATTTCGTTTTCTTTATAAAATATGTTTGTAATGTAATTATGACATTTTTGTGGTAGAGAACATTGCTTTGCTCATAGAGCAGTCATCCCCATCCTCTTCTTTTCTGAAGTAGCCTTCATTCCACATAGAAGATAAAAAGGGATAGCTTCTTCCTTTCTCAGGCTCTTCAAAAGCTAAGACATGGGTATGAAATTAACATCAGCTGATGGTGCATTAGGGGATGGCTGATGCTGCATGAGGGGAATGTGTTCTGTTACTTACAACTTACAAACTGTTTATTAAAAATATATATGCAAAAATAGTAAGACTAATCCATAATGTTAATATTTCTATTTTGTTACATTTGTTTGTATGTCTTTGCATATACACACATCTATGTGAGCTCAAACATGTACATACATATATATACATGGTCACTTGTAAGTAGTATTTTGAAACATTTTTTTGTATGGTATTACCAATTTCCCATACAATTTAAAAATCTTCTACACCATTATTTCGGCTATACAATACTCTAACTTTTGACTAACTGGATGTTTATTTAAGCAGCTCCCTACCATTGATCATTATGCTTAGTTCCAACATTTTATATTATAAACAGCATCTTCATGACTATCCAGGAAACTAGAGTTGTCTTTCTTTCCCATAGCATATTAGTTTTCTCAAAACTGCATTTATAATGGCATTACTTTACTGAGAAGCCTGGAAAGAGCAAGTTACTTTGGATAGTTTTATACTTTCCAAAGTGCTTTTATATTCATTGTCTCTTTTGACCCTCACAGTGATCTGTTGAAGGTGATTGGGTAGCTGTTATTAACTCTATTTTTTAGGTGAAAAAACTAAGCGTTACTGTTTGATTGGCTTTCTTAAGAACTAAGCTAGCATGTGGCATGTCATTAAAGGTTTGTTTGACTCTAAAGTATAGTATCTTCTATCTTTCTTTTCTTTTTATCTTCCTACCTATCTGCTTTCCTCCCTTTTTATTATTTTTTTGACTAAAGAAAACATTATCTCTGCCGTTGAGTTGCTTATAATTCACTGGGGGAGAAAGGCAAGTAAATTGACATTTACATAATCTTGTGAAAAATGCAACTATAGGAGAATGAAGGAGTAGCTCTTAAATCAAACAGGAAAAGCTTCCTAGGAAAAGTAAAATTTAAGGAGAGATACTCCATATCAAGCTCATAATTCTCACTGAGGTGTTTAAAATTCCCTCTAATCAATTATAACCTCACTTAAAAATCTCCACTTCTTTGGAATTACGATATTACATTCAAATAAGACAGAGTCCCTCCCTGTCTTTGGCCATCGACACTGCCCTCATCCTAAACTCCCTGACTATACCAGCCCTCCTTCATTATGTATACAATCTGTTGTCTTACGAATACTTATTCCACTTAATATAATCTTGCCAAGCCACTCCCCTCTCTAAATCCTGCTCATCACATGAAACCCAGTTCAAGGTTTATGTCTTTCATGAAACCAGAATCAATATCTATGGCTGTGTCAGAGAAATACAGAATTCTCATATAGTTGGAGAAGACTATAACCTTCATTCTGTAAAATTTTCCATTCTCTGACCACAATTAAAGAAACACTAGATTGCCTACTATTATCACTTATTGTTCCTTGGACCAGGGCTACAGAGATATTTAGGGTATGGTCACTTCTAAGAGAAGGTCACTGTAATAGTCCAAGTATAGTGAGATGGTAACCTTCTGAGAAATGAGTTCTATATGTGTCCCCTTTTCTTCCCTTCTACAGATTTCTGTCTTTCTAGCTTTTTGATACAGGTGAGTATTATATGATACTGGTCTTGCATCTGAGTTTTCATAATCTTCTCAGAAGCTTAGAACAGTTTCACAACTAGGACAAAATATCAGAAGGCTGAAGAAATGCCACTCAGAGGAGCTTGAACAAAGCTGATATAAAAAGAGGCTGCCTGAGAAGGTGCTGACTGACAAAGACGTCCATTCAATGGCCTTTGACTTTGGAAGCCACTTCCCCTGGATTCTCAGAGATCTATTTTTCTCTTTTTAAATTTAATTTTATTATTATTTTTTATATAGCATTTTCTTATTAGTTATCTATTTTATACATATTAGTGTGCATATGTCAATCTCCCAATTCATCCCACTCCCCCACCCCCCACTATCCCCCCTGGTGTCAATACGTTTGTTCTCTACATATCTCAGAGATTTCTGATAATGCTTGGCAACACTGCTTTTGGAAATGGTATTTAGATTTATGTTAATAGACTTCACTGTAACTAACATCCATCAAAGCATTCAGGGGAATTTGGAAACTTTACCTTCTTGGCATGAGATCAATGTAATAGAGAAAAGGCATTCTGGTTGACAACTAAGCCATAGTCCCAGAAATATCACTCAAGAACTCGGGATTTTGGCACTGAAAACAAAAGTACATAAATATATTGCTGAGGGCAATCTCCATAAATTGGATCTGAGTTGCAAACCATGATGGATGGAGGGCCAAAAGATAGGCAAGTTATGCAGACCATTAGAAGTTAAGTGGGCAAATATAAATTTAAAAAATTGATTTTAGAAATACTTTGTTCTCTGAAGAACCTGACCTGTCCACATAGAGAAATGCATTTAATTTTATAATAAATACTTGCATTAGTAATCTATTGTTGCAAAAAAAAAATTACCACAAATTTAGGGGATTAAAACAACACACTTTTACTATTCCAAAGTTTCTGTGGATCAGGAGTCTGGGCACAGCTTATCCGGATTTTCTGTAAGGCTGTAATCAAGGTGTCAGCTGGGGTCCATTCTCATCTGAAGGAAAGACTGTGGAAGAATCCACTTCTTCCACTTTGTGAAGAAGTTCACACAGGCTTTTGGTAGAATGCATTTCCTTTTGTAGGATTGATGGCCCTGGCTTCTTGCTGGCTGTCAGCTGGAGGCTGTCCTCAGTTTCTAAAGGCTTCTCATAGTTCCTTGATATGTGGGTTTTTCCAACATGGCCTTTTAATTTATCAAGTTGACAAGGAGAATCTCTAGAGCTAGTTGACTAGTAGAGTCATATATTTTAACATAATCATGGGAGAGATGTCAGATTCATCCCTTTTGCCATACTTTATTGATTAGAAGCAAATCACAGGTCCCTCCCAAAATGCAATAGGAGGAGATTGAACAAAGCTGTAACCACCAGGAGGCAGAGATCATGGATATCATCTAGATCCATCTGCCACTATAAGGAATAAAAAATTCATGGTTGCATATGAATACACTGAGCTCTAAAATCAAGCATCATTTTTAAATCTATACCTTTCCTCTCTGGACTACTGCCATGGTTTCTGAATTGGTCTCTTAGCTCCTAATTTTACTCCTAAAAATCATACTCCAGAGAACAAGGTTTATTTAAAATCCAGTTTTAACATGTCACAGACCTGCTGGTTGCTCTTCCCTCCCTAGTCCGCCACCTGCCTTCAGGTTAAATCCAGAATCTTTAGAATGGAACCATATTGAATGTATACAGTACATCTCTTCAGTTTTACTTCTAGTCTCTTCAGTTCTGCTTCTTATCACACTTCTTATATTACCCTGCATGTAGTATGCTATTTCTCTTCTTAACCTTTGCATATGATCACTACTTTCCCTCAAATAACTTCCTTACCTTCCCTGGCACTTCCTTCATCTGGAAAATTCTAACTTGTTCTTTAAGAAAATGCTGGCTTCGTCTCCTGTAAGAAGGCTTCTCTGTTATTTCCTTGCAGTTTCTCAAATTCTTTAATACTCTTTGCATAGCTGAACAGTTTAGTACCAACCCACTATGTTATGTTTATCATTTTGTTTTTCTGTCTCCTCCAACTTGTCTCTGGACAAATTCAGGGAAGAATTATGTTTTGCTCACTTCAAAGTTCCTGATATTAGCATTGTACAATGTCATTTGAATGAATGCATGAATTAACAAAATAGTCCTTGTCAGTAAGTATATAATGTCAATTTTGGCTTCAAGATTTTTTTCTTGAATGCACATCCTTCATTAGATATCAGTACGTTGTAATTTTAGTAGTACCATTTTTCCACGTTATTGGGTGTTTGAATTTCACCTATCGTTTTAGAAAAAAACTTTAAAAGCTGTGAACATTGGATTTTTGAGATACAAGTTGCAAATATTCGCCCTTAATTTCTCTACCACTTAATTTTGCCTATTATGTTTGGCAATAGTTTTTAAATTATTTTATGAAGGTAAATATTTTCTTTTGATTATTTCCATGTTGTTATCTTCTCTGGTTGACACAGAAAATTAAACAGTTCATGTGCCAAAGTGGAAGAAGGAAATTTACTCATTCTTTGGTTAACACTGATACCATAATCAGAATAGACACATACAATGTAGTGGTTTAAATAAACATATCTCACAATGCCTTGAACACATCAGGTGTTCAATAAATATTAATTGTGTTCCTCCATTATTTTTAGTCACACACAATACCCATGTATTTGTAGGCAAATACATACAAACATAGAAACACAAACTCACCTATTCATATATTCTTAATTCAGAAACTGATCATGTTTAGGGGTTTTCTCAAAATATCATATTTTGCTTTTCAACATATATGGCTTAAAACAACAACAACAAATGTCTCACCATTCTGTGGGATGGGTCTGCTGTGTGGTTCCTCTGCTGGGGTCACCTGGGGTCACATATGTGACTTCAGCCATCTGGTTAATTACCAGGAGCCGGATGGTCCAAGAAGGCTTGACTCATGTGTCTGGTGATTGGGGCTAAGTGATGTCTGGCCTCTCTCTCCACATGGTCTCACTGTTCCAAGAATGCAAGTGCAGAAGCTACAAGGACTCTTGATGCCCTTCTCAGAAGTTGTACAAAATCACTTTCACTGTATTCTACTGGTCACAGCATATCACAAGGCCAATCCGAAGTCAAGGGCTGGGAAAAGAGACTTCTTGTGAGGAGCTGCAAAGAACTTGAGGCCAATTTTGATCCACCAAATTGTATGGTTGGATTTTTAGACCAAGTCCTAAAGGGGCTCTATACAGTCACTTGAACAAGTATCAGAATATAAGAGGAGCTTAAATACAGCCCTTAGTGAGTCAAGGAAACTCCTTAAAAAGTGAATATTCTCCTGTTCATTAATCATTATAAAATGTTTTGTCATGTTAGGTGCACCCTACACATATGGGGAACACTTGGAAATCTTAGGTTTTACACCCCACCAACTGGTTTCCTTTTAAATTCCTAACTTTATGTATAGATATGTAGGTACTCATATATATAGAAATATATAAACATGTATTATTTACATATAAGCATACTGTTATTCACAAACTGTATATAAATGTATTCCCATAGTTAAAAATATTTTTAAGTTTCAATCCAACTCCTTTATTGTGATTACATAGAGGGGAAAGTAATTTATATAAATACAGCCTGAAAACCTTTCAAAAATCCCCTATAGCATGGTTTTTGGCTTCTCCCATCATTTGTTGATATGATGTGTATGATAAAGACCACACAGGATTTATATCTCTATATTTTTTTAAATCACATACACATAAAAAAATAAAAGGAAAGGCTCGACGCCTTTTGCCTAAGTGCCACATTATGAGATATTTCTGTGTAGGGTATATTAGCAAAAACACGGACTGCGTCTTTAAGTAAAAAGAGCACAGATTAGTATGGAAAGACTTTAAGAGTTATGATTCATTTTTTGGAAACTTCAGCCATGTGCATTGCTAATCCTTTGTAGTTTTAATTGACCCTCTCCCTATGTCTATCTTATTTCAACTTCCTGTATCCCCAAGTGTGGCCGCAAAAATATTGGGCTGGACAAAAAGTTCGTTCGGGTGTTTAGTAAGATATGCCACACCTGAACGGACTTTTTGGCCAGCCCCATACTTTGATCCGCATATACTTTCCTTCTTAAGGAGCAACTAAGCAATCCTGTTAGGCCAGAGAAAATCATATGTTACAGTGAGATACAGAATGACATTAACAGGAGATTAACAAAGAACAGAAATTATTTTTTATGATGCAACCCTTAATTCAAAACGCATTCATGAAGAGTTTTAAAGAGCAACGAGATGAGCAAATCAACCACTTTTGAATTGTATCTATCAGACTGTATATGTCAATATATCACAGACTGTTGTGTAAATTCCTCCAGCTTCTAGAGCAGCAGTTGGCAAATTATGATCTGTGTTCCAAATACAGCTCATCCTCTGCTTTTGTAAATAAAGTTTTACTGGGACACCTTCATTCGCTAATGTTTTCTCTACTGTTATTTTTGATATACAATGCCAAAACTGAATAGTCTTGAAAGAGATCACATAGCCAGCACCACCTCAACAAATTACTGTCTGCCTCTGCACGCAAAAGTTCACTGATCCCTGATGTAGGGCCTTGGATTTCTTCTGGCAAGGTGAATGAGAATCAGAAGTTGCAAACAAAAGCAGGAGGCATTTAGGCATTTGTGGTTTACTGGGAAGAATATTTTTATCGATCATTGTCAAAAGGTTTGGGTTTGAATTTTGGTTGGCTATCTGTTGGCTGTGTAACTCTGGACAAGCTATTTAACCTGGGATTCTTCTGTTTCCAAAGTCTCTGCTACTTTGTCTCTGACCTTAAAACGGACGTTGATAAACATCCTGGAACAACTTTCTGAGCTGTAAAAATGCCGTATATATGTGAATTACTATTAATTATAGTAACCATTTAATACTGTTGACCAAAATATTTTTCTTTCATAAGCTTTGTAAAATTGCAGTCCTCTGTCTTCCCAGAGTAAGGTATGGTTGCAAAAGTGGCTTTTGCCAATGAAAAAGGAATTAAATGACTCCTCCTCTGAAGGATCTTGGAACATATTAACTAAAAAAGAAGAAAATCCAAATTAGGTGTTAACTTTCGTTAGTAATAATGTACGAATATAGGTTCATTAGCTGTGCCAAGTGTATCACACTCATGAGTGATGTTAACAACAGGGAAAATAAGGTGTCGGCTATATGTGAACTCAATCCTATCTCTGCAACTTTTCTGCAAATACAAACCTATCCTCAAATCAGAAGTTTTTTGAAAAGATTATCTTGACCAGAATTCCTAGGGACTCATACATTTTTTCTCAATAATCAGGGATTTTGGGGTCATTCCAAGGTTGAGAATAAACTATTTCCCTTGCCCTTCACATATGTGTTAGCTTTATTAATTCATGCAAATGTATTAAGTCATTCAAACTAATGGATACTGTTAAATAGCTGCCTTACAACAGACCACATAGCAAACACTGCACCAGGCACAGGAGGTATGGATTACAGAGTTTAATCAAATTTTATTTTTTTACTTGAAAAGAATAATGATCCTTGGGTAATTCTGAATTGTACTTGTTTTTCTTCCACTATCATTACTATAAAATATTTAGAAAGTAAAATCCTCAGTTTTTAAAGGGTATACAACTGGGTCTACCAGTTTTTAAAGGGTATTCTCTGTAACAGGAAGAGTTCTTAGATTTTTTTCCTGCCAAAAGGAATGGATATAAACTTCAACCAGTCATCCTGGCTCAAAAGCAGAACAGAGGGGTCATTGTTAGGAGATGAAGATGTAATGCAGAAAGAGAGAGAGCAGATCAGTGCAGCAGACACAAGTAAATGCAATTCCCTGGTGATAAGTAATTGGCAGCAGACATGCTGCCGAATGTATTGAAGACAGAGAGAACTTTCTTAAATTCAGTGAATTTTAAACAAAGCCCCCGGAGTAGTTAAAGACAGAGAATGAGGACTGAACTTCAAATGATTGCAAACTAGGGGATTAAGTATTCTCTGCAATCCCTGATATGTGCTCTAACACATAAAAACTGCACTGGAAATGCAAAAACAACTGAGGCATAAGGAAATGCAGCAGAACGTGCAATGTAGAAGATAGAGGGGTTACAATTCTTAGTGCTGAGCAATTTGAAACTGTTAATACTATATATCATTTATATTTTGTTTTGTGAACACACACACACACACACACAGATTAACCCTATAGTAGACTTTATAAAAATCTCAATTCATAGTGTGAAGTTCAATTAATCTAAAGTAAAAAAATCTCCCCGTGAAACATACCGTGTATATACAGGCTAGTTGGGACTCATCTGACAGTTCCTTTTAAAGCTGTGATTTAAGTTTTGCCAGATAACGTGCTCTGTGGTTTTGTATGCATTTTCACCACAGCACTAAGAGTTTGGAATTAGGAAACCCCATTTACAAACGAGGATTCTAGTTCACATAAGTCGATTAAATTACCAAATATAAGGTAGCAAATTAGCATTGGATCCAGATTCAAACCCATCTTCCTAACAGGTACGACCAAAATTCTGATGGTCAGAGTAGGCAAAATTAAATCTGATCCCATTATCTCCTATATAATCTGCTTTAGCCATAATTGTGCCTGTGTGGTATACTGAATTAATACATATAATTCTCACCAGTGAAACTGATCATGATGAGCTGGTTACAAACAGTAGAGTGGAGAGTCTGATTATTTGTCATGGTTTCTCGTGAAACACTAACGTCGTTAACCTGGAATGTGTGGACTGGGGCTGAGTGGGATGACGGGATGGCTGGGCCAAAAAAGAACTTTCTGGAGAGATAGCAACTTCTTCGAGAGAAATCTCATCCTTGAGAGATAGCACAACTGAGTTAGCAGAGTGATGCTTGCATCATCCAGTAGGATATATGTATGTCTTATCTTCCCAATCTACTACTTGTGTTGTCCTTTCTCTTCTCCAGCTTATTGATTTTGGGGGCATTTTTATATTGAAATATATCAATAATTAAAAAGTATATGGGACTCATTTGAATGGTTAAATAATAATAATAAGACAAATACTTGTGTAGCCAATACCAAGCCAACAGTTTTGTAGCCATTAAGCTATCTTTACCCATCTCTTTTCCTCCCTACAAGAGGTAACCCTAATCCTGAATTTTGTCTCAGTCTTTTCCTGGCTTCTCTCTGTAGTTTTACCACTTCCTATGTATTTGAATTTAATAAATTATTCAGTTTTGGTTGGTTTTAACCTTTTATGTAAATAGGATAATCTTACACACTTATTTTAGCCATCGTATGTTTGAGATTCATTCCTGCTACTAATGGATACATTCCTGTTTCCTGCAATTACTAGTTCATTTCACGAATGCTTCAGTTTATTTACTCATTTAGCTGTGCTGGACAATTAGGGTTTTCCCAGTATTTACTAATAATGACACTGTTGCTGTGAATATTCAGATTCCTGGCTCCTGACCCATGAAAAACATCTCCCTGCAAGTTTACCCCAGGATACGTAGCAAAGAGAGGAGCTGCTGTGTATCATGGCATGTACGTGTTCAAATTTACTAGGTAACTCCACTTTTTCCCCAGAATCGTTGTAGCAATGCATGCCCCACTGGCAATGGGGTAATAGTCCCTCATTACTCCACATCCTCATCAACATTTTCTATAATCCACCTGCATAGTTTTACCAAATTGGTCCATGTGAAATACTGGCTTAGTGGTTTAAATGTTCTATTTTGCTGATAATACAATTAAGCAATATTCTATATGTTTATGGTCATTTGTGTTTCTACTTCTAAGGAATGCCCGCTTGTGTCTTTTCTCATTTTATTTTCATTTCTTTCTTTCCCATAAATTCTTTGTATATTCGGGATGGGAGCTCTCTGTCAACTATATGTATTAAAAGTATCTTCTTCCTGTATGTGGCTTTATCACTGTCTTTGTGGTAACTTTTGATGATTAAGAGTTTGTGTTTTTAAATGTAATGTGGTTAAATTTAATCAAGGTTTCTCCTTATGTTTTATATTTTTATGTCCATTATAGTTTCTTTCAATATCCCTTTCGGAGGGTTGTTTCTTGTTTGTAAAACTATGTTCCTCTATTGTGTAGGTAGTATTTATAGCTACCGAAGCCTACTTAAACCCAGTATTCAAGTTTTCCTTTCTGTTTAATCCTTCTCAAAAATTGTTCTGACCTTCTCTTTCCCACTTTCCTGTCTGAACCTTCTTTGTGAAATATTACCATAACTAATTGAAAATTATTCTAAATACCTCTAGAGTCTAAATTAAGAATTACTTCATATTGGCTTAAATATCAGCTTCTTTCCGCCAACTATCCCTCACATCCGGTACACTTCCTGAAAGGTCAGAAACTTCAGGGTTCTCCTTTCTTCCGAAATCATAGCAATCAGGCTCCGTGAGTTCCTTCATCTCGTCTGTGGAGGAATATTTTATTTTAAAAAAAGAGAGAGAGGAAGAATGAAAGAAGGTTTTCTTTCTAATCCCACACAGAGAAACATTTCTTTTTGTAGCCAGATCCACATCAAGATGCAATCATTTGTTCTGGTTTTTAATCACACTTGACTGAATTGTTTACCTTAAAAATGGTACAATTAAAGATATTTTCAGGTTTCTATTCAGCCATGCAATGTGGCTCTCAGCCCAGGCTTGCTCCTAACCACAAAATCTTCCACCAAACAATAGATGTGCAGAGATGTTTGCAATACTGATAAAAGATACAAATAATCTTCCACATATATTTTTCCTTGCTATGAAGTGAGAAGCAGTACTCTGGAGAAGTCTTTGGGTTGCAATTTAGAAGATATATACATTCGTCCTTCAGTATCCATGGAGGATTAGTTCCAGGACTCCCCTGGATACCAAAATCTGCAAATGTTCAAGTTTCTTCTACGTAAACTGGCTCTGGTTTCCATGTGGAGTGGTTAAATCCAGGCATGGAACACACGGATACTAAAGGTCGACTGTATTCTACCCTTAGTTCTCATGTTAGAATCACTCTCTGTGCCTCACTTTCCTCATCTATCAAATGGGAGTGTCGAAGTAACAGTTTTAAAGTCTTTTGTTGATGTTGTTGTTTAAATATGTATGTACTGTTTTAACTCCGTTTCTGGAAGACCCCATATTTTCAAATGGTCAGTCACTATATGTCCTTCTTATTAGATAAGCAGTTTTATTAATGGAAGAGAGGCAGTAAAGCCCTTCAGACCCCTAGTATTTGGGAATAGGGTTGGAGGCTTTTCATCAGGTTGACTAAATATAACCAGGCATAGTATCTTACTCCAGAGCCTGACCTCCTTTACTGCCGTGGAAGAAAACAAACTTAATTCTGTCCAGCTGTTTTTTTTCTAGCCATATTTTCATTGTCAGTGAGCTCAGACACAACTTACAATATTATTTTCAATATAGGTTGGCCTTGACTATATACTGGTACACCAAATTTCATATTCACTTCCAAGGAAGAAAGCGTTTTGATTAAAACATGTTTGAATTTTGACCTTTTTACTAAATCTTTTTCTTTCCTTTTTTTCTCCTCCACACAAATATATAAAACAAATGTTTAAGTCCAAGACAAAGATAATTCTAAAGCTCTTTTTTTCTATGTGGGAAGTATAGTGTGAATTAACATACAAATGCTTATTATGGGATAAGAGCTTAATAACTAGCTTCTCTAGTCATTCATCGAAACATTTTTATTGAAGATTAATTTATGAAAATTGTGGCAGGCTAACTTTTGTCCCAGCTCTCATAAAACTTCTCATGGGAGACAAAGACAATGAACTGGTTTTAGTGGGCATTATTGCTAAGTCTAGAGCTGTCTAAGAAATAGAACTTCATTTTCTAGAGCTTAATATTTGTTTCCAAGACCCATTCTGCTGGAAGAAAATGGCCTCAGTTCTTCCCAGGGTTTTGTGTCTCTAGAGTTATGCCACTGATCTTGGGTCAAAACTATGGTCCTCAGCCCTGGTCTGGGTAACCCAAGGATCACCATTGTCTGAAATTTATGGCACTTTTGGAGTTTGTAATTTTTTTTTCTGTTGCTTTTGTACTGTATTTAGAGCGAAGTAATGTTTTGGTAGACTTCCCATGTCTACCAAATGCCTGGTCATTCTGTATAGCCATTTCACTCACTGAGTCTTTGTTGTTTCCCCAGCAGAGCTGCCAGGAAGTGGTCCTCTGATACCTCTTCATCTTGCTACTCACTTTCCCCACACAGGACCTGAGAGATAGGTCAGGTGGCTGGAATTTCTTTCTACTCTTGAGTGAATTTTTCTCCTTTCCTGTTTCCAGCCGAGACACCTGTTCTCTAAAGAGATCACATTAGAAACTAAAGGAAGAAAAGGGTTGAGTCACTCACAGATTGAGAGAAAAACGTTTGAGTAGGTTCAGCATGGTCTGGTTGTGTTTGGAGAATTATTCTAAATATACACTTTCAATTATGTCTTCTAATATTCCCATGAGATGAGCACTTATGATTTTATTGATAAAAATTAAAGCTCACTTTGTTAAGGCATGCCAAAAGCTCTCAGCTAATATATAAATATAGCCATTTTAATTATAAAAATTCATAAGATTGAAAAGAAAAATAGGTGGGATAGGGTAGAGTGGGTAACCTGACCTTGGAGGAGAGGAAGAGAGTCCCTGAGAATAGATATATACCTGAGTCCTAAAGAATGGAAGAAGCAGCTGAATGAACAGTTGAGAGAAAAGCTTCAGATTGAGAGGATATTGTGTGTGAAAACCCTTATATGATAAAGAAGTGAAATGTTTGAATTCTAGTCATTAAGAAGACTAGAATTACACCATCAAGCATGCAGGTGAGTGGGCCATAAAGTGAGCCAAAAGAATAAGGCAGCAGAGATACTGCCTACCCTTGAGAACAGGGATGAGGGTTTGGAACTTCCGATGGCTTTATGGTTACCTTAGTATATGATTCTAACTTCACCAAAAAGCTAACATGCACAAAAAAAAAACCAGGAAGAAGAAAAAGAAAACCTGTATTAGTTTCTTATTGCTGTTGTGACGAATTTGCACAAATTTAGTGGCTTAAAAGGCACAAATGGGGCTTCCCGGGTGGCGCAGTGGTTGAGAGTCCACCTGCTGATGCAGGGGACACGGGTTCGTGCCCCGGTCCGGGAAGATCCCACATGCCGCGGAGCGGCTGGGCCCGTGAGCCATGGCCGCTGAGCCTGCGCGTCCGGAGCTTGTGCTCCGCAATGGGAGAGGTCACAACAGCGACCGCAAAAAAAAAAAAAATAAATAAATAAATAAAAATGTACCCCTCAATTTATAGTAAGATATTTACTCAAATAATGTGGCCATCACTCCAGATAAGTTGCGATACTTTTCATGGAATCGTCTTAGGCTTCAAACAGTGTACAATGTTATATTTAATAGGTTCGTAACAGAAAAACCATCCTTTAAAAGTGAGTGTCAATTTTGGAAATAGATTTGAAGTGTTGCAGTATAAAGATTAGGGAATGACCTGGGTGTTATCATGTGGGGTCACAAATAATGTGACATTGCAAAATAAGGAGACTGGCTTGTGTGGATGATAACTGTCTTAATTTAGGCAGCTGTAACAAAAACATCAGAAACCGGGTTTTTCAACCAACAGAAATTTATTTCTTACAGTGCTGAAGGCTGGGAAGTTCCAGATCAAGGCACCAGCCCATTCGATTCCTGGTGAGGGCTCTCTTCCTAGTTTGCCAAAGGACTCCTTTTTCTGTGTCCTCATGTAGCAAAGAGAGCATCTCTCTCATGGCTCTTCTTGTAACAGCACTAATCTCATTCATGAGAGCTCCATCCTCATGACTTTATTACCTCCAAATGCCCACTGCCAAATACCATCACACTGGGAATTAAGGCTTAAACATATGAATTTGTGGGTGGCATCAACATTTAGTCTATAACAAAAAACAAAAACTGACTGAAAGTAGTTCACAAAAGTTCAGCTGTGTTTAGAGACATGACATGATGTCCTTGCCCAAATCTAGTCTTTTCCTAGTCATCACTGTCTTAATAAATAGCACACTATTGAAACCATGCAACTCAGATTGGAACTTGAACCCGTGACCTTTTAACTGAGATTACACACCTGGTCTCTGGACTTAATGAAGCTCAGTTTCTTGATGTCTTATTGCAGGAAGAATTCAGTTGAGAGACAAAGTGATAGGTAAGAAGTGAATTTTTTAGAAAGAAACACACTCCACAGACAGAGTGTGGGCCACTTCAGAAGGTGAGAGCACCACCAGGGTATGGGTTTGTCAGTTTTTATAGGGGTGGGTAATTTTGTAGGCTAATGAGTGGGAGGAGTATTCTAGCTATTTTGCAAAAGGGGTGGGGATTTCCAGAAATTGGGCCACTGCCCACTTTTGGCCTTGGAACTGTCATGGTGCCAGTGGGTGTGTCTTTTAGCTTGCGGATGTGTTATAATGAGCATATACTGGGGCTCAAGGTCTAGTAGAAGTTGACTCATCCACCATCTTGGACCTATTTGGTTCTAATCAGTTTATGTTGTGTCCTCGGGCTATGTCATTCTTTTAAAGGTTGTGCACTGCCCCTTCCCTCCTGTTTCACTATTATTTATTAACAAGTCATAAATAATTTTATTTATTTATTTATGTGTTTGATTACTGGTATATTTTCAATCTAGCTTCTTAATGTGTGTCTTCTATGGGGAATGATACCTTATTTCTTATGTTCCCTGACGCTATACAATAGGTGTCAAAAACTCTTTGCTGAATAGAAAAGTAAATATGATATTTTGGTTTCATGAGTGCCCAGTATTTCTCTCTTTTCTTTCTTCGCTGTGGCACCATGGGGGGGTCAGAGCAGTCTTGATCGACATAGCACTCCTGTGCAGATAATGGACTCTTTTTCAAAAACTTCTGTCAACCCATTGCTATGGCTGTGTCCCTACTTCTAATCATCTCTATCCAGAGGGACAGAATGGTACCTTTATTAAAGTTTCAGGGAGTTTTCAACTGATATCAGTGTTGAAATGTGAAGAATTGATTGAAATGAAGAGTTTTCAGCTCTTAGACATAGAACAACTATTCTATTTATCAGTGGCTATGTAACAAACTACCACAGAACTCAGTGCCTTAACACAACAACAACTTAGTATTATCTTTCATAGTTCTGGAGGTTTGGAGGCTCAGCTGGACATTTCTCATTTGGTATTTCTCATGCAGTTCCAGGGAGGTAGCAGATGGGTTTGGGGTCATATGGAGGCTTCTTCACACACATCCGCTGCCTGAACAAGGATGCTAGACAGCTGGGGCCTGGTGCAGCATCTTTCTATCCATATTCTCCACATTTCTAGCATGGTGGTCTCAGGGTTCCGAGAAAAAATGTTCCAAGGAAGTGGAAGTTGCCAACATTTAAGGAGTTGGCTGGAAACTGGCCTCGTGCCATGTTTAAAATATTCTATGGGTCAGAGCAGTCATAGATCTCCCCCAGATTCAGAGTGGGAGGAGTGTCATTACAGTTGGATTCTGATTGGTCCCACCAAAAAAAAGGGCAATCTGCAAATGAATATTTACTCATTGTGTGGAGCACATGTTGGGGGAAGGGCAGAGGCTGACAATTAGCTCCTGATGAGGTTAAGTATTTGTATTTTAATTTGAAAATATCACCTAGGAAATCAATGAAATCTTGGTAGAAAAATTCTCAAAATATGAAGGAATTATATTTGAGCCTTCAAATTATAAACACAATAGACATTTAAACAGAAATCTATCCATTGAGACAATTCAAAACCTGACATGTAGAGTCCATTAGGTTTTAATACCTTTAATTTTCAGAAATCCAATCTTGGCTGATGTGTGGTGGAAGAAATAAAATACAGTGCTTGACTTGAACAGGTCAGTTATCAAATTATCCCAAATAAAAAAGTCAACTTGTATTCCTGAGTTATATTCAAACAGCACTCTTCTCTTTTCTCAAGGTAATTTGAGAAGTTTTTTCTGTTGAGAGCTGAGAAAGATCTGCTTTCCGGTACAGTCATAACAGGCAATGTTATTGGTTGTAAAATGTTCATTTAGAATGGCTTGTAAAGAAAATATTTATGTATCTCAATACATAGACTACATTTCCTTGTAAAGTTATATTTGAATGCTATATAAGGAAACCTAGAGTGACAACCAAACAGATATTTTACATATGGGAAGGCTGAAGAATTGTTAAATGCTGACCCAGAACGGTCAATCTCTCCAGTAGACACAAAAATGTGAGATTATGAAATAAACTATGGAAGAAGAGATCATTTGAGTTATTGGCAGGAGTTGAAACAATTTATTCATTGGCAATTACAGCTGGGAAGTTCTAACATCCTTCCTGCCAAACAGCTCAAATAATCTAAGTATTCAGTTTAGCAACTATGAGTTAACACTTGCTGAGAAGGAGATAACTTCCAGTGAATCTTGACATTGGACCTGGAAGATTTCTCCAGTGCCAGCCCTCTAATTCAAATTTTAATGTGTATCTGAATTATTTGGGCATCTTGGTAAAATATAGACTCTTTCTTAGTAGGTCTGGGTTAAGTGCTGAGATTCTGCATTTCTAACAGGCTCCTGGGTGATGTGGGCATGGCCAGTCTGTGTACCACACTTTGAGTAGCAGAGCTCCAGTCAACATATCATTTTAATGAACTGTCACAATTGTAAGGAAAGTTGAGACTGAAGTAATATTTTATGACTCCAAAAGTCTTGTGAATCGAGACAGCAGGTCTCATTATGGAGGTTAAATAAATCATAGATAAAGTTCAGAGTTCTAAAGTTCAGAGTTCTAAAGCTGTTAGGGATTCCTTGCAAATTGTTCAATAGATTAACTGAAACGGAGAAAGATGGTCCAGCTAATCAGTAACGTCATGCTGTGCAATATGTTTGTGTTCTAGACAGCCACTAGTGATCTAAGATGGCTCAATGCTTTGAGAAGGGATTATCAAATTGTTAAGAAGGACAAAAGGACTGATGACATCCATTAGAGCTGATCATCCATAGTGATAAAAATGTAGAATCATTACAGTGATATATTTAGAACCTTATGGCATACTTCACTCTGATTACAAGAGCTCACTGTGTCATTTTTATGATAAAGATCTCATTTAAGAAAAAAGATATCACATACCGTTCTTGTTTTGGCAAGCCACCCATACTGCTATTAGAGGAGAAAACTTAGTGTGAGATAACAAGTCTCCACATAACCATGCATATCTGTCAGATTCTTTCTCATACACACCCTTTGTGGTGGGTTGAGTATAACATAGCCTTAAGCTATCTATCACTCTGCCCCTTAATTAGATGGGAAAATTGACTTGCACATAAGAGATAGTATAGGATCTCACACTAAGATGTGTGCAGGCACGTGTGTGTGTGTGTCTGTATGCAATACATATCTATGTATTCATGTACGTATCTATGTATTCTTCCATCTATATCTTCCTATATCTAAGGCTTATAGAACCTTTTTTAAAAGACAAGTCTGTAATCTGAATTAGATCACAATAAATCAAGAGAGGTGATGGAGAGACTTTTCAGGATTGGCTTAGGAAAAAGGAATTTTTCTGAGGAATTTTATGGAAAACTCAGTTATTTGGGTGAGTCTGTTTTCCCAGAGATAGGCTGGGGAAATAAACCCCTAACTACTCAAGTCTATCAGAATGATCCTCAGCTGTGGTTACATGAAAAGGATCTGATCTCAGGACTATAATTTCAAAGTGCAGGAAAAGGAACTTGTTTCCAGATACTTCCTCTTCTATTACTAATGCTAATCTTTCATCTCACATTAAGAAACAAATTGTAAATGTCAACATCCCTGTTGATAATTGACTTATTTTACTTTAAAAATTTGATTTAACTTAGTATTTCTGAATTTATTGAGAAGTACAATGTGTCCATTATTGTTCTAGCTACCGTGGAATAGGAATGACTAATACATGCACTTTGCCCAGGTTCTCTAAAAGTAAAGGTCAGGGCAAGGATAAAAGTACTGACGCCTGGGCTTCCCTGGTGGCGCAGTGGTTGAGAATCCGCCTGCCGATGCAGGAGACACGGGTTCGTGCCCTGGTCCGGGAAGATCCCACATGCCGCGGAGCAACTGAGCCCGTGAGCCATGGCCGCTGGGCCTGCGCGTCCGGAGCCTGTGCTCCGCAACGGGAGAGGCCACAACAGTGAGAGGCCCGCATACCGCAAAAAAAAAAAAAAAAAAAAAAAAAAAAAAGTACTGACGCTACATTTGACAGCAGGACGCAAGCTCAATTGATAGGTGTTAAAAAATAGAAGTGAAGCAAAAAAAAGATGAGAATAGTCCATTGAGTTAAACTGCCGGCCGCTTCCTTACTATAAGCCTCAGAGAGAAACCCACTGGATGCTGTGAGGCTTGTTTTCTAGCACGCAGCACTTTCTCTGGAGGGGCTACATAGAAAACTGCATCTAGGAGTAGTTCATAGAAGGAAGAAGGAGGAGGAATTTAACTGCCTGGATCTCTCCTGTCTCCTGTTTAATGTTGGTTAATGTTAACCCCGGGGAGATGGGATTCCCTCAGACCTCCAGTTCACTTCACCTGAACCCTCAGTGACCACTCAGTAAGGCAGATGCCACGTTCCCTAGTGTCACATTTCATCCAACTCCAAAGAAGAAGGGTACGTGGCACCAACAGAGCTCAACCTGAGGCTCCAAATTAGATTCCACCCAACTAATTTGGGAAGCTCAGTTAAGGTGCTGGAACAAGCAGCAGCGGTTTAAGGGTGAGTTGGGCGCAGGTGATGCACTGTCAAAATGAAGCAGTCAAAGCTATCAGAGATGGAGCAAAAGGCTTATGATTAACACAGTTGTCCCCTTAGGGTACCACATCTCACGCCTTCCAAAACATCCAGCTACTATACTACAGTATCAGACATCCTTTTCATGTATTCATGTTTTATTTTCTGAGAGGGTGAAGATAAATTTTGCTCCTTCCTCCAAGAGGTAATTACATGCCACATCAGATATAGAATCTCCTTCAATATGTTAACTAGTTGTCATGTCCTGGAAGCCAAAGGTGGAAAAAAACAAACAAATAAACAAACTATACTGCCTGCTACCGAGGTAGTTTTAAGGCTGTCATTGGCATTTATTAAGTCCCTCCTCCATTACCCATTTTAGATTCTCCTCACCCTCAGGCAGTATTTGGTATTTAACATATCCTGAAGGAAAGTGCTCTAAGCCAGCCTGTTGCCCTCCAGCTGTGCCTCAGCTGAACCACCAACAAGCTGTTTTATTATTGCATCAGGCCAGCTGCTTCTGTGTGATTGGGTACACGGTCTTGGGCCCAGAAGTGAATTTCCTTATTAATAAAAGTGTACCTTGGCCCAGAGCAGCATTATGTATGAGAACATATTGATAAATAAGGCATTTTGTAAGTCTTTCAATGGTGGAGGCATTTCAGGCGAAGAAGTACCTGTACATGAAGTATAAATTGAATTCTCTAACAACAAATGACTCCCCACTCTAAAGCCATTCTATTTCTGGCTGCTTCCTTTGAGGAATGTTGTAAGTCTCTGCTGATGCCTGGTTGGGCATTTTATAGTTGCCATAGTGATGAGTGGATTAAGATGGCATGGAAGTCTGCACCATCTGATTATGCATTTATTGATGCCTTTCAAATATCTCAATATATACACTATTATCTCAGATATATTCCCATGGCATGATGGAGTTGCTGCTGTGCAGACTCAATGTTAGGACTTAGTGGATTCAAGAGATCTTAGGTCACTTAGTCATTTAAATGTCCATGGTCAGGTGCTCAGTCTCTACTAGCACATCAGGAGCCCTATTTCAAATGGAGAGTTGTTTCCTACTCTAGAAAGCATGACTTTGATGTGGAATCCTATAGGTTTGCACTATGATGTTCTTATTGGGCCTTTTAAGGACTTATAGCATCCTTATTCAGCACAGACACCTCCTATACTATCACACCTGTTAGATCATACTGGTTAAGGGGTAGAGCCAACTTCAAACTAGCAGCTTCTCATGTTACCCAATGAAGCATCAAATATTCTCCCAGAGTTCAGTTATCTTTTACTTTTAAAATATAAAAGGTCCATCGATGGTTGGCAGGAAGTACAAGTTACGGCAATTCATACTTTAGAGAGGATTGCTGACAATCCCCAGACCAAAGAACTCCTAAATTTTTAATTAGCATATGTATGTCTTACCAGAACAACTAAGGATTCAATTATCCTGATATCTATATATGACCAGCTTGAGATCCTAAAATCATTTGACTATGGATATATGTTATATTGGAATACTTAGTAACTTCTCATTGGACAAAGATTTTGAAGGATGTTATTAATAAAATGAGTAGGGCTTCCCTGGTGGCGCAGTGGTTGAGAATCCGCCTGCCGATGCAGGGGACACGGGTTCGTGCCCTGGTTCGGGAAGATCCCACATGCCGCGGAGCGGCTGGGCCCGTGAGCCATGGCCGCTGAGCCTGCGCGTCCGGAGCCTGTGCTCCACAACGGGAGAGGCCACAACAGTGAGAGGCCCGCGTACCACACAAAAAAATAAATAAATAAAAAATGGAGTAAAAAATCTTGTTTTGTCTATGCTTTGAGATTTTTTTTGTTTCCTGTCATTGGCTTGGAGTTATTTTGTTATTGTGTCTAAGCTTTGATGAGCTCTCAAACTGGGCAAGGAATACAGTCTATAGGGATAACTTGATCTAGGAATCAAGACAAGGTTTAAGAGAGTATCTAGAATCCAGTGACAGAAGACTGTGTGCACACCCTGGCTATGGGGCGTCTCTGAAGTTCTATGTACCTCACATTATTCATCAATAAAATGGGATTACATGATCTAATTGACCATGTGGTAGGGTTCATGTTGATCGCAGGAATAAAAGTATTTGATACTTAAAACATGATAAACATGCAAGAGATTAACTTGGTTACTAAATACGCAGTGTTGAATTTCCCAACTATCTCTTTGTCTAAGAACAAACCATCGCTTATTCTGTGAGGGTATTTCTTGGGATAAGTAGGATTAATGTGATATTATTGCTTATATTCAGAAATGTCCACTTTGTGGAGGCCACATCACTTTGACAAGATAGGTGACTTCCTGAATGAGAAAGTCGTTTGTGCCATCAATGTTCTGGATAGAGGTAGTCTTCAAATAGAAAACCTACTCTAAGATACCAATCTATTCATAAGCCACAGCAGGAAAATAGAAAAATACTTTTAAAAATATTTTTAATATTTTTAAATATTCAGGAAAAAGGTCCCTTGTTTTAGGGAACTACGTCTGCCATGTGGAAGGTGACCAGGACCTATAAAGTAGTGATGGGTCCAGATGGAAGATGTCGTGCTGAAAAGTAAAGTCAATGTATTTATGTTCATTGGCTTTTCTTCTCTATAGTTATCTTCGCTTCCAGTGCTGTCCTAAGATAAAGATGTTTAGATACAAAAATTGGTATGCAAAGTCAGAGGATAAGCTGTAGACAAATTAGAGAGATACACACATCTTCTCTGTTTCTCTACACTAAGGACAGGCTGATCTCTTAAAGCTGGGGCAAAGTTTACTAAGGGGGTAAGTAGTCCTCAATGTGGAGTCTGGAAGATAGTGAGAATCAGGAGCCCTCTGAAAGTTCTTTTTTTCACCCTTTGAATAGCAAGACATCCCTCATGGCATTAACACTAGCCTTTTACAAGAATTTATCTCAAAAAAGGCAGTAAAGATATTTGTTTTGGGCCCTAGCCATTGACTAAAACATAATTACCTCACCTGATAAACCATTGTATATTTGCCAGGAAGTCATATAAAAGATAGCAGTAATGAATGATGAGTTTTATTTTTTCCTCTATGTATAGCAGAGTTGGAAAGATACCTATTGATGGAGGTCCAAAGGTTGTGAAGTTCTGGTCAAGGCAGTCCGATGGAAAATTGTGAAATCCCGATTCCACTTCACATGCCCATTATATTTTTGGAATCCACAGAAGAGTTGTGTAATTTCATTCAAAGTTCACCACATCTCTCTATCACTCCCATTTTTCAGATGAGTGAACCAAGGATCAGGGAGAGTCACTGACTTGCCAAAGTCAACTAACTCTTACATGTAGAACCAATCAAGACCCTAAGCCTTCCGATTCTGGATTTTACAACTTTCCCATATGTACCAGCTATTTCCATAGTAGTAGCTGGGTGGAGAATAAGAGATGAGACCAAAGTCTGTGCTGAAACTTTGTATCAATATAAACATTTCCCTAATATGGCCTTAGAGACTCACAAGGGGTACACACCCCAAGCAATTTTTCCCTGTTGACTGGAAACTATGTGACATATATGAAAGAAAATAGAGCACAAAGGATCTATAACAGAAATCCAAGCACTGACACTGAATCCAGAACTTCTACTGTACACAGTCGAAAACCATGCCTAAAGTATATTAGAGACACCATTTCATTCCCCTCCCCTCTGTCTCCTGTCCTCTATATATAAAACAGTCAGTGAGGGAAGCCTGGAAAAGGGGCTGCCTTCAGGTTCCCTTTCAATCTGGAATGAACATTGTACAAGTCTGTCCTGGAAGAGCTGTGAGGAATCAGGGTGGTGAACTGAGAAAGGGAATCTGTCCTTGTTCTGCCAAAGCAAGGTGAGTTGTTGACTGTAGTTCGTTGGGGCTCCACTAAAATCCAGGCTGCACTGGTGTGTTGGCCTAGTGGATGTCCACGTGATTTTCCTGATGCCTGAAGGAGGACACAGGAAACATAGCAGAGGAACAGGAATCTGTGCACAGATTAGGTTTGAGCCAGTGCCTGCCTATGGCCGTAGTTCACAGAAAAGACCTACATGTCATGCAAGAGAAGCTTTAAGGGCCCTTGGCTCTAGGTCAGAGCAGCAAGGGATGCAAATGTTTGGTGACTAATTGGAGTAAATAAAATCTTTCTTGTAGGAAAAAAAAGTATTTGGCAGATCCAGTGCCCACAGGATCTCAGAGGAAAAAAAAAAAGTGCAGTTAATCAGACAATTCTGAGGCAGACCCTAAGTCTGGCATTGACCCTAAAATCAATGTCATTTTGTTTCCCCTCTCAATTCCCTCAACTGCCTCTTGGACGTAAATTCACTGAGTATATGCATCTTGTTGAATTGGGAGTAGCTAATTTGTATTTTCCTTTTGCTTTAGCTTTGAAGAAAACATACTTGGGAACCTAGTAGGAAGATCAAGGTTGAAAGTATAGCCAGCAACTAGCTTTTTTAGATGAGGAATTTGAGGACCATGGGTGTGAAAGACTATTTCCAAGGCCATCTAGACCATTAGTGGCTGAGCTAATAATAAGAGCTACGTGCATAGGGTGTTAATATGCACCAGGGCCTGCAAAGCACTTCACACAATGTTCTCTTAAAATTACATCACAATTCATTTTCTGCAAATAAAGAATATGAGAATTAGAGAAGGGATTTGGCTAAATGGCAATAGGTCACAGAGATGACTTTCAGCCCCAAGATGTGATATGAGCCAGCCATGCTCAAGCCTGAGTATAAACTGAGTTCTAGGTTAGATTTCCAAAGCACTCACTTTGCTGACTACTTTCTGAGAACAGAACTGGAGAGGTATGGTCCCATAAGAGATTGGTTATGGGGTAAAATTAATAGAAAGAGAGAGAGGAAGAAAGACTACTTCCCTTCTCATTTTCGCTTTTCCTTTCTCTCTCTCTCTTCCCCTGCCATGTGTCCTCAAGCCAGCTGAACTGGATAATTATTAAGTTAAAAAAACAACAAAAAAAGCATATTCCAGGTGTTGGAATTCTATTTTTCAACCTGTTTAATATTTTCCCTAACTTCATTTCATTTGGAACCCTTCTAATCTTTTATATGATCTAATATTATTAAGCATCAGAAAGAATCTTACATTTTCAGGACTTCTCTGGTGGTCCAGTGGTTAAGACTTCACCTTCCAATGCATGGGGTGTGGGTTTTGATCTCTGGTCGGGGCCCACATGCCTCGTGGCCAAAAACCATAAGAAAACAGAAGCAATATTGTAACAAGTTCAAGAAAGATTTTTTTTAAATGGCCCACATCAAAAAAATCTTTAAAAAAAAAAAGAATCTTACATTTTAGAGCACTGCATTATCTTAGCTCCTGGATCAGTCTCTGAAAGCATAGCCTCTGTTATATAACTCCTCTACTAAATAGACTCTCTCCTTTTCCTTTTGATCTCCAATTTAGTGCACTACTCTCAGCCTAGATTTTAGGACCCTCCATTATATACACTCATCCTCCTTCTCATCTGGATCTTCTAGTGCCCTGTGACTAGGTGTTTCACATAGGCTCTCTGAACTTTTCAGAGTTACATGTCTCATTACTGATCTCTGAGACTTCAATTATGCTATTTCCTCCTAACATACAGTTGGCTCTCCATATCCAAAATTTCTATCCGTGGTTGGTTGAATCTGAGGATGGGAAACCTGTGGGTACTGAGGGCTGACTGTATTCATTGTACTAACCTATTATATATAAGGGACTTGAGCATCTGCGGATGTTGGTATCCATGGGGGCTCCTGGAATCAATACACAGAGGATACTGAGGGAAGACTAATGATAACTACATCTTTCCCTACTTTCTCTTCCACATTCTCATTCAGTTAGACCCCACATATCCATCACACCACAGCACAAACACCATCTTCCACAATCAGCTTTTCCTGTCTCATCCTCCCAAAGTGGGATTTGCTAACTTCCTTTTGTGAATTCCCACAGAACTTCTTTTCCTGTTTAATTATCACTGGTCAGGTTCCCGGATAAGCAGAGTCTGAGATGGGGACATCCATGAAGGAATTTTTCTGGGGAGTTCTCTAGGGGTCAACAGGCCTGGGGAAGTGAAAGAAGAGCATTGGGCTATAATAGTGTCTCTGCAAGGGCCACAGCCAATCCCATGGAGAACTTTAGAGCTATGAGGACACTTCAGAATTGTTCTGAATTATGGTAAGAGGGCCAGGGCCTTAACATCCCCCTGGGGCGAGGACCAAGGGCAGTGGCAGATAGGCAGGTTTAGTGTGAACTGTGAACTCCTCAGGGAATGAAGGCTTCTGCCTGAAAAGGAAGGGGGAGGGGTAGAAATGTGAGTGATACACACACACACACACACACACACACACACACACACACACACACACACACACACTATCCACTACATCAGCTTCTGAGGAATCTGGCATGCTCGGCTTTGCAGGCCATGTCTTCGGGTCTTGGAAACTATAAATTGTGTCCCAAATATCTCTTGAATGCCTTGCAGCTGTTAGCTTAGTACATAAGAGGTGCTGGATAAATAATTTGCTGAGATGAACTTATTTTGTGCTCTTCCACAGAACTTTCACTTTAGAGACATATTAATGAGGTATTTCAGACGTGTACTATCTCTACTTTACACAGGAGAAAATTGAGGCATAGAGTGACCGTTGGAGGTGGTCAATGGCACAATTAATTAAAAAGTTTCAGTGAATAAATCCAGGACTCGGGGCTCTCAGGCTGATTGTCTTTGCAAAAAAAAAAAAATTAAAAATCAATTAACAAAATATAAATAGTAGCTCAAAAAGGGCTACAATCAGGTCAAGAGTTAATAAACTTGCTCCCTAAGCTCCTCAAAAATTTCTGCTTCTGGACCTCCCTGAGGTGCCTCAACCTGATAAGTTATTAGACTTCCTTTTGGCACATGTTCACATGGAAAGAGCCAGAACTTTCAACTGAGATTTAAAACAACTTTGGCCTATTGCCCAGGGCTCATACTGTAGAGAGAACAAAAAGCATCCTTCAAGACTCTTTAAAACAACCACAACGAGGAAGATGACCCAAAAGCACAATTCCCGAAATCATTTTCAAGAGACTCGCTACAGTCATAAAATCAGGTGAAGTCGTAAAGAAGCTTTCCTTAAAACAGCAATACCTCTTTCCCTCTCCCATTTCTGTTCCCTGCCCCACCCGCTATAACTACATTATTACACCCGCCCCACCACCATAAATCATAGCCTTAGCAGAGAAAGTCACCTGCAATGTAGCCTATTTCTATGAAAACACTGGCAAGCACCGCATTGCTGGACCCCAGGAATGTGCATGAATCTGTTTATGTTGCACAGATGTGGCCTGTTACTTAGCAGAGTTTCTCTTTCACTGTCACGCCTGAGAACCCCAGATGATTAGGGCCAAAATCAGACCTGGTTCTACTACCTGCAAAATCAAGTTCTGGGCATTGTCACCTTGGCTGGTTACCTCCTTTTCTCTGCATTTTTGAGGAATGGACAGACATGTACATAGAAATCACATATAAGCACTTGTGCCCTGGCCTTATTTTCTGAGTTGTTAGAACAGTTCTATTCTTCCATTCAATATCAGGCCAAGAGTCCTTAAATGAGGCTTTTTCCATGTCATACCCTTTCTCAAAGGCCATCAAACACTCCTGACCTAAGCATAATACCAAATCCTTAACCTAGACCTCTGACCCTCCACAAACTAATTTCAAGCTGCTCTTTAAGTTCCATTGTCTACTTCTCCGTGGTACAAGTTCTACATTCCAGCAAAATCATCCTATGGGTTCTTATATTAGAAGCACTTCCCAAGATTGCCAGTTCAGGTCTCCTCAAAATACTCTAGTCAATAGCATGCACTTCATGATTCCCCAAACCCTGAAAGTGCAATTTCAGAAACCAAAGTCTGTATTCTGTCGATAGAGACAGTTCAACAGATTTCAAACTCTTGCTTCTCAATTTACTGATATGTTTCAGTGACAATTAATGCACATGCTAGAATTGGGGATGTCACTCACAATTTCCACATCAACCGTATTCATAATTTATATTTCCATGTAGATCACACACACACATATGCACACACACCTTACATTTTCACACTCACATGGCTTTTTGATGTTCTTTTTTTTTTTTCCCCTGCAGAGAAACCACTTCTTACCTACACTGGTCGAAATTCTACTGAGACTTCAAAGTCCAACTCAGATGCCATCTCTTCCTTGAAGACTCCTGGTAGCCCGCTCTGTGGTCCATAGGTGGTTTACATGACTTTCTGCCTTGTATTATCGTTTGTGCTACACCTCATCCTGTCTCTGTTAAACACTAAACTGTTCAAGGGTGGAAGCCTAATGTCAACCATCCCTCTATTCCAACAATATCTGGCACAATTCACTGGACAAAGTCAATGTTCAATGAAAAGTTGAAAAAGCATTAGGCATATCTTCTTTTTTTTTTTTTTTTTGCGGTATGCGGGCCTCTCACTGTCGTGGCCTCTCCCGTTGCGGAGCACAGGCTCCGGACGCGCAGGCGCAGCGGCCATGGCTCACGGGCCCAGCCGCTCCGCGGCACGTGGGATCTTCCCGGACCGGGGCACGAACCCGTGTCTCCTGCATCGGCAGGCGGATTCTCAACCACTGCGCCACCAGGGAAGCCCAAGGCATATCTTCTAATAGTCACTGAAGTATATACAAAACAAATTTGGGAAATACTTCAAAATATTTTTACCTATTTATTGAAGTTTAACAAATGTAAAATGTACAACTGTTAAGTATATAGGTTGAAAATTTGCAGGAAGTCGTGAAAGGCTTGTAACCATCTCTATGATAAAAATACAGAACATTATTTACACTTGAGAAACAGCCACCTCCCCTTGGCCCACAGCAACTCCCAAAAGTAATTACTATCCTGATTTCTCTCGCCTTAAAAAATTTTTTGTCTGCTCATATGCGTACAATTGTATGGTATGCACTCCTCTGTGTGCATTTTTTTGTTTTGTTTGTTTTTACTTTTTGCACATTATTATGATTACAGATTTTATTCATTTTGTTGTTTTGTATAATCTTATCCTTTTCATTTCTAAATGATCTCCTGTTGTATGAATGTGTAATGATTTAATAATGTTGATGGACATTTTGGCTGTTTCCAGTTTTGGCAATTACGAATAAAGTTGCTCTGAACATTTGTGTACATGTCTTTCAGTACAACACTTATGCATTCTGTGACATATTTGGCAAGGGCTGAAATTGCCAAGGCACTGTGTATGCATAAACTCAGCTTTATTGGCATTAACTTACAGTTTCCAAAGTGATTTTACCAAACTGAACCACCATCAACATTGTATGAAAAATCCTGCTGCTTTATTTCTTCACCAACAGGTGACTGTCAGATTTTTTAAACTTTAGTCATTCCGGGGAGTTTATAGGGGTAGCTGAGCACGGTTTTAATTTGCATTTCCCTGATGATAAATAATGATATGGTATTCTCTATGACCACTTGGATAACTTTATTTGTGAAACGCTATTTAAGTCCTTTGACCCATGTCTATACGTATTGTACTGTTGCATTTGTTTCATTAATTTATAACACTTGTTTATATATTCTGGATACAATTTCTTTGTCAGATATATGATTACAAATAGCCTCCTCTACTCTGTGGCTTGCATTATAGCTCTCTTCATGGTGTTTTCTTGATGAATAAAAGTTACTATTTTAATTAAATCTAGTTCATCAATCTTGCACTTTATGATTAGTGATTATGCATGTATGCATGAGCATTCTGTGCGTGTATGTGTGTGTGTGTGTGTGTGTGTGTATGAGTTCTCATTCAAGAGATCTTTGCAAAATTCAAGATAGTGAAGTTTTTCCTCTACATTGTCTTTTAGAAACTTTCTAATGTTACCTTTCAATTTTAGGTCTAAGGTACATCTGGAATAAATTTTGGTGTGTGGTATGAGAAAGGTGTCAAATTAACTTTTTCATAAGATATACAATTAATCTTGAGGCATTTATCTAAAAGACCACTCTTTGTCCATTGCTCTGCCACAGCACTTTATTGTAAGTCAATGGATGCTTGGGTCAGTTTGGGGGTATTATGTTCCATTTGTATATATGTCTATCTTTGAGCTAAAATCATAGTTTTAAAGTACTGTCTTATTGTTGTTTTATTTTTAGATCTGTTAGTGCATGTCTTCCAACACTGTTCATCTTTTAGATTTCTTTGATACTTTTAGCCCTTTGGATTTCTATATATATTTTAGGATTTAGTGTGCCAATTTCCACAAAAATAGCCATAGGTGATTTATAATTAGAGTTTCATTGATTCTATAAATCAGTGTAGGGAGACTTGATATCTTTTAAATATTACACCTTTTAATACATGAATCTGATATATACATCCACCTATGTAGATGTTTAAAATTTTTTCACTTAGTAATATTTTATAGTTTTTAGTGTAGAAGTATGGAATGACTTTTGTTAAGTTTAGTCTGGGGCAATTCTGGTGCTATCATAAAATGTTTTCTAATGTTCAATTTCTTCTTGTCTGTTATCAATGAATAGAAATGATAATTGAATTTTAATGTCATCTTATATCCAACAACTCTACATCCAGTTATTACATTTGGCTTTTTATCTGTGGAATTCCCTTGCATATTTAATATATACAATTAAGTTGTGCATGAATAATGACAGTTAAATTTCTTTTCAATTTTCACACTTTTAATTTATTCTTGCTTCGTTGAACTTGTAATGATATAAAACTATTGACTTGATGTGATATTACCAGGTATCCATACCTAGACTTCATGGATATCTTTAATATTTAATAATTAAATAACACTAGAGGGTTTTTCTTTTGGTAGCTCTATCTTATCAGATGATTAAGGGAGTTTCTTCTAATTTCTATTTATATTTTGTCATGGATTTATCATTGGTGATGAAATTTATTAAAGGCTTTTTATATATCTATTGAGATCTTCATACGGCTTTTATCTTTTTATGTTAATTTATGATTTATTAAACCAACATCTCATTCCTGAAATAAACTCAATGTGATCATAATATAATATTATTTTTCTGTATTTCTGGATTTAATTTTCTGAGATGTTGTTTAGCTTTTCTTGCGTGCATGCTCATGAGATGTTGGCCTATGATTTCTTTCACTTTTTTGCATGGTTTTTGTCAAGTTTTCTGTTAAGGTCATGCTGGGCCCATAAAACAAGTTTGCAAATGTTTCTTATTTTTTTGTCCTCTGGAATAGTTTGTTTAAGACTGGTGGTTTTTTTTTTTTCTTAAATGTTTAGGAGAATTCACCAGTGAAGATATTTGACTAGATTTATTTGTAGAGATGTTTTCAATTAAGAATTCAACAATTTTGTTCATATTTTCTATTTCTTCCCATGTTTGCTTGAGCAAATTTTTAATATAAATTGTCAAATGTACTATAATGAAGGTTTCCCAATAACTTTTTTATTTTTTAAAATAAATGTCATATATATAGTGATGGGTTCTTTTTCATTCTTTAAATGAATAAACTTTATGAGCAGTTTTAGGATTACAACAATATTGAGCAGAAAGTACAGTGAGTTCCCATATATTCCTTGTCCTCACACACATACAATCTCCTCCAGCATCAATGTCCTGTGTCAGAGTGGAACCTTTATTACAGTTCCTGAACTTACATTGACACATCATTATCACTCAAAGCACGTAGATTACATTAGGGCTAATGCGAAATGTTGTGCGGTCTATGGCTTATGACAAATATATACTGACATATATCCACCACTGTCATATTATACAGAGTGGTTTCACTGTCCTTAAACTACCCTTTGCTCCATTTTACCCCTCCATTCCCTCGAACCCTTGACTATCACTGATCTTTTTACTGTCTCCATAGTTTTGTTGTTTTCCAGATTGTCATATACTTGGAATTATAGAGTACATAGCCTTTTCAGACTGACATCGTTCACTTAATAGTCTTTAAGTATTCCTGACAGAGAGAATAGCATCGTATTTGCCGTTTTATAATATATTTTTCACTTACTTTACCTTTCTTTACTTTGGCTTACCGTCAAAAATATAGCCTCCAAGATAAATCTGGAAGAGATACCATCTACCCTTTTTGACAGATGAAGAAATAAAGAATTGAGTGTCAGATACAGTAAGTGACATAACAAAGTTTACATAACCAGTCAATCGACAGATCAGGGACTTGAACTTGTCTGTGCTTAGGACTGTTGCCAGAACTTCCAAGAAGATCTTACTGTGTAAGGCAGGGAAAGCAACTTTGTTGATGGTCATGAAAAGCAAAAACAAAGTACCTCAAGGTGTTGAAATGCTGTAAACAAATCTGAAATTAACAGTAATGAATAAATAGACTAATGAGAGTAATAACAGAGGGTGTTATATGATTTTAGAAGACTTGATTGTCACTTTGTCTGTCATATCAGGGTTTATGACCTTAGGCAAGATCATTGTATTCCTTAATTATCAGTTTCCTCCTTTGTGGGATGGTGACAAATGACATCAGCACCACCAACAAAAGTAAAAAACATGGATTGCTCTAAGAATAAAGTGAAACTACATATGCAAGAACACTTCAAAATTATAAAAAATGTCACTCAATCCCTAGCTAATTTTATGCCAATTATTGTCCCTCTTAGTCTTGCCAAATTTTTCGTACTTTAATAAACAGTTGTTTCTTGTTTCTGTAAAACAGATTCCTATATAATAGGAGAATTTTGACTTTCTGCATCACTTTATATCTCATTGCTTATTTTCGGTATTGAGTGAGTACACGTGTCCATGGGCCGCAGACTGCTGGAGTAATAAACCTGGTGCTTGAAGAATTATGATTTCAGGTGGGGAGCATGAAGCAACTGTACTGACACAAGTCTGTGTTCCTCCAAATATCCTAAATCATAAATATTGTGGTGCTGAAATTCAGCAGAGACATTACATACACTCTATGCCAAATTACTGTTCAAAATAATTTCCCTCTAGAATTACTGAAAGTTAGCAATAGAATGAGCTAAACTATTCTACTGCTATTATCATCTTTTAAATAGTAGTTATAATAGCATTAATGTAATATAATGAATCTCACATGAACTCATTTTATTAGAATTAGCCCTGTTGACAAAGAACATTAAAACAATATTCAATGAGGACTTCAATAAATGGAAACCTAAATAAAATTTTTCTCCATATTTTCTAATTTAGGTAGTAGAAGAAATAGGAGGGAAATAGAAAAGAAAGGAAAACAAACAAAAAGCAGGAAAAGAAAGGAGAAAGAAAATGTTGATTTTTTATGGAGGATCCATGATAAGAATCTGAGATTGGATGGGCTCAACGTTTTGCCACATGTGGAAAAAATATTCTGAAGCAATAATATGAATGGCAAGTGTTTTCCTCTTTATATAGAATTGGGCAATCATTGTTGGGTTAGGAACAATAATTTACAGGAGATATTATTACAGAATCACAAGATTGGACAGGAAGAAGGAGGGTGCCCTGGATGAGAACAGTATTAAAAATGCTTTCTAGTCATTAGATCATTTAAACCTTACGATTACTCATTTTGAAAGTTATTATTTAACCCATTGCACAGATGAAGAAATGGGGTCCTAAGAAGTTAAATTATCTGTCCAGGGTGTGATGGAGCCAGGAGTCAAATCCACCCAATTCTGCTTGAATGTAAGTTCTTGCTTGTTTGTTGATATCATATTGAACTAACAAAGGTAAATATAAAATTCATAAAATTTAAATGGAAAGGAGTTTGTGTTTTTTCACACTAAATGTGATATGATGCCATTAAAGGACTCAAATAAAAAAGTAAATTACATAAATTACTAATATCAGTCAAAATGGAACCTAGGATGAATCAGGTATTCTATTTTATAGAAAATAATGTTATTTTATTAATATGTGTAATGTAGCTAAATGACCAGAAAGGAATAGGTAAGAGGCATGATAAAAACAAATAGACATTTCTAAATTAAATTCTGAGATCATCTCAAAATGGATGAATCTGTGAAAAAGAGGGAATTGAAATCATATTATCTTTCTCGACTTAGTGAATTAGATACAATAGAAAAACATAAGTTGAAATAAGTTTGTTAATTCTCTTAAGAAAACTAGTAAAGAAAATAGATAAAAATATAAATTTCATGTGATTACATGAAAATGAAATACAGAAAACTTTATCAATCCAAAAACATGTGAGAAACAAGACAAAATACTAGAAAAAGTGCTAACATGCTAAAAAGCATGTCAAATGAAAATCATTAAATAAAATGGCCAGAATAATTTCAACTATGCCAATAAACAAATTAAAGGTGAATGGATTATCTGTTTAGTAAAAATAATATCACACTAGTTAAGGAAACAATATTCAACTGTATCCTATATATTGTATAAAAGATAAAACTAAATAAAAAATTGTAAAAAAGAAACATAAAGGCTGAAGATAAAGGGATATATATTAGTCAGTCTGGAATGACTTGGTGGATTAAGCAACAGAAATTTATTTACCCAAGTTCTGGAGGCTGGAAGGCTCAGATCAGGGTGCCAACCAGGTTGAATTCTGGTGAGAAGCCTCTTCCTGGCTTGCAGGCAGCCACTTTCTCCCTGTGTTCTTCCATGGGAAAGAGAAAGAGAGAGAGAGAGAGAAAGAGAGAGAGAGAGAGAGAGAGAGAGAGAGAGAGAGAGAGAGAGAGAGGGAGAGAGAGAGAGAGAGAGAAAGAGAGAGGGCACTTTCATGCCTCTTCTTATAAGGGCACTAATTTCATTATGAGGACCCCAACTTCATACTTCATCCAAATCAAGTCATCTCCCAAAGACCCTACCTCCAAATGCCATCACATTGGAGGTCAGGGCTTCAAAATATGAACTTGGAGGGGACACAATTCAGTCCCTAACAGCATGTAAACAAGTTATACTAAGGATGATATCAGTAATAGTATCAGTCAAAATATAATTCAATATGAATTCAAATAATCTATGTTAGGGAATATCCTATCATTATTAAATGATATAGCTCCAAGTTATTAGAAATGAAAAATATTTGTGACATGCTTTTTTTTTTAACATCTTTATTGGAGTATAATTGCTTTACAATGGTGTGTTAGTTTCTGCTTTACAACAAAGTGAATCAGCTATACATATACATATGTTCCCATATCTCTTCCCTCTTGCGTCTTCCTCCCTCCCAGCCCTCTAGGTGGTCACAAACCCCCTAGCTGATCTCCCTGTGCTATGCGGCTGCTTCCCACTAGCTATCCACCCCATGTTTGGTAGTGTATATATGTCCATGCCACACTCTCACTTCATCACAGCCCACCCTACACAGGTCATACAGTGCAATGTGTAACATGTGGTTTGATTTATAGACATAGATATGCATTTATTATTATATATAAATATATAAAAGTAGTTGAAAGGCACACCAAACTGTTGACAATATCTATATGGCTGGGTCCTGGCAGGAACTGATATAAAGTCCCATTGGTTTCTGTATCATCACGAGGTGATGTCAATTCAGTCACATTATCATCTAGAACATAAGCTGTAACATAACTTAATCACCACCCGTACTCTTCGTATAAAATAGCTGGAAAAGTGGGACTTTGGAAACAAAATAACATGTTAATTCACTGGTTCTTCCTGCCTTTTCCAGCTGGTATGAAGCCTAAATTGATAATTATAACTTCCTTCTCCTACCACTTGTTTTATATCTCCTTTCCCCTCTTACAGCACCTCAACTAGTCAAAGTTTCTTACCTGAGGTTGACCCTAAACTTTACTTCTAAAAGATGCAAATCCTGAGAGGTCCTATTTCTGTTGCATTAAGACAGTTTCCACCAGACCATTACTATCATAGGCACCACAGCAAGTCACCTGCATGCCCCATGCGATCCTCCAAGCCATACCATGTCTGAGCAACTTACTTCCTCTTGGTAATCAGGATCAGTCACCCAGTCCTAGAAAGTTATCATTTCTTAGACTGTTAGTTCAGCAGTATAAGGAGTGCAAAATGCCAGAGATAATCTTCACTGCTATTTTATTAGAAAAATGGCATTTAGCCCTGGTGCAATATTCTCCTTGGAAACAAGAACCTCTGAAAGTATCATTTACCAGAGCAAAGAAAGAAAGCAAAAACAGTAGAGTATCAGGTGTAATAATGAAAGTGGCCCCTTTTAATTGTAACTCTTTCATTTTTTAGTGTTATTTTTGAATTCAATGTTTTATATCCTCTTTTAGGCACATAGGCTGAGCATTTGGGGGTGTTTCTAATGTGTTTTAAATATTATTAGAAAGCACAAATTTAGGACTTTCATAACACTTGTGTGGAATTTAAAATGTTTACCCCAATCCCTTCCTGGTGAATTATTAGATCATTTTAAAATAGTTCCATTAAGACTAATGCTCCAGTGAATAGCTTCCTACATAAATCTTTATATAAAATAAGCAGTATTTGGGGTAGAGAAGGTGGCAATTGATTGTAAGAGCACTATAGGAGCAAAGCCACAAAGGTAAATGTCATGACACATTTTGGAAAACAATGATTCTCATGGGCCTGAAGTTTGTGCATGAGTGTGGGACTTAGCCTTGCAAAAAATTTGCACTGTGAGGGTGATAAAATGGATTTTTGAGAGTTCATTTGTCATAGTGACAGTAATTAGAACAGCTGGATTGAATCTCTGGCCTCACCATTTACCAACTGTGTGAATGTCGGTGCATTCATTTTCCTATATATAAAAGGTGGGAAATCATACTGACTTTATTGGGAATTTATGAGGTTAAATGAGATAATGTAGGAAAAGTGTTAAATATGTGCCATAGAGAGAGCTATCAACAAATGTTTGCAATGATTATTATCATTATTATGAACTTCAGCATCGTTATCGGTGTCAATTTTACTATTGATGCCCATTTAACAAGTTTCATGTCCAAGGTTTGCATTAGGCTATGAAGAAAAAAATAATGATAACATTGTTCAAATAATTTTTGCTTTGATATCTGGTAGATTCAGTATCAAATTACTCACTCTGTGGTGATGGACGTATTATTCAACATCTCTGAAGTTCAGTTTCTTCAACTGTAAGATAAGAATGTAAACAATTAACATATGATTGCTCTGAGAATAAAGTCCTTATTAGAGCACCTGATCTAATAGACACTTGATAGATAATAGTTTTGTTATTAAAACTATTATTAGTATTTTTGAAGTTGCTGCCTTTGTGTGTGTATGTGTGGTTAGAATGCAAGTCTTACTTCAATACAATGATTTCAGTGTAATCAGGACTCCAGAAATCCCAGGAGGGTCTCCACTAACAAGCCATCTTTATTTTACAATGAAAGGCTCAGAGGAGAAAAAGGGCCAACACTCCAGAATTAATATCTCTGAAGGATAGTTTCCCTTCAGTCAATTGAGAGTCAGTTGTAATAAAGGAAAAATGGTTATTTTCCTGAACAGTTTTGCTAATCATCACCGACAGATGGAACATTAGGAACCCTTGCAGGGAAAAGAGCAATGGTCAGATGGGGAGATGGTGGCTTTCGACACTGGCCTGGGATTCAGACCTTTGTTTGTTTTCCTGCTCACTGGTTTGAGAGTGTGCGTCGGTGATATTTTGGCCTCCTTCAATCAAACTTTCCTTCCACAAAAATGGAATGACCTGAAGACCATCTTAGCTAACCTCCCCCCAAATTCTCGAATCAGTCTCTAGATGAAATATCTTTTCCCGGCTCCCAGTTTCCTTTGTTACTTCCAAAGAGGCAAAAACATATGCTTCATGAAATCAACAATTCATTCCCACTCTGTGGCTTTTTATTGTGGGACTAGATAAAAAAGGGAGACAGAGTCAAGAAATCAGTCTCAGCTGAACATTGTCCAGCCCTAGGTGGAAATACTTTCTACCTATGTGTATGAGGCAGATCTCACTGATGTGGGCATCAAGAGATCACCAACTCACAAGAGGAACAGCTTCTCTCCTTTTATTACAGCCTCTACAGAGGTACTTGTGACAATGTTCCATTTATAAAGAAATTGTTCTGTGGATATTTGCATATTCCCTTGTCATAGTAATAATTATAACGGGTAACAGTTACAACACTTTCTATGTAGCAGCCTCTGAGTTAGTGTTTCCTAAGATATCTGTGATAAAGGATCAGATTTTTTACTAAATTAAATTAAATAATATAAAAATGAAACAAAAAGATATTCAAAATGCATATGCATTTTGAATTATTAGATTTAACATACATAAAATTGCCACCAAACTCATTAAAAATTTCTGAATGTTTATTTAAATTTCTACACTTTTCATGGAATGGTTACAGGTTGTGAACCAGCTCTATTTGTGAACCATGCTTTGATGGTGCTGCTCTAAACAGTGTGCATATTATAACATGATTAATCCTTAAACTACCTTATTATGTAGGTACTTTTATTTTTTCCATTTTACAACCAAGGAAGCATGAGGCATTAAATGACTTATTCAAGGTCATTCATCTTATAAATGTTCGGCAGAATATGAACTCAAGATCCAGAGTTTACACTCCTAACCACTATACTATATTGAAGAAATAAAAGTTTCTGATATGTTTCTAATACCAAATAGTCAAAGACAGAGTTACCGCAGTTCTGTATATTTGTGTCACACTCTGTACTGTCTAAAGTACTTTTACATATATTTGATCATTTGATACCGACAGCAGTCCTGTGAGTAAAGAAGACAAGAATCTTTTTCTCCATTTTCATATGTGGACACTTGGGTCCCTGAGATGTTAACTGACTGGTCTAAGGTAAAAGACATGATTTGAGCTGAATGTCCGGACTCCTCATCATCTATTTTATAAGAATCATACAGTAAGGGATGTGTGGTTTAGAAAAGAGAGACTAAGGCACAAGGAACCTTTCCTACTAAAAGTAGCAAAAATCTGTATGGTGGAAATAATGAAACATAAGATGCATGACTGTGCTTATAAGAAAAAAAAACAAAAAGCAAAACAGTTGCTAGAAACCAGAATAAAGATATTACTTAAAAGTAGAAAGCTAGGCATGTGACTTGAGGCTCTGGCTGCCTTGGTGCATTTACAGTTGGTTTACTCTAGAATAACTAGAAGTGGCGATAGAAGGGAAGCCTCATAGATAGTTAAAACATGGGTATTAACTTTAAGACCTTTTGTCTTCTAACATGATCTTCAATCTATATAGCTTTTGCATTCGTGTCAATTAATTTTTGCAAAAGCAATATTAATTAGAGTGACTATATCCATTTGAGATGAAGATACTGAAAATGACAGGGTTTAAAGAGATCGCCAAAGCTAAGAAGTAAAAGGGTTGGAATTGAGTAGTTTTCTTTTGGCTTGAAATCCCAGATTCTTTCCTATTTGTAGCAGTGTCTACATAATATTCCTGTTTTATAGATACTTCTATGATTTCCTGGGCTGTAAACTGCAGGGACAATGGAGGTAATGTATAGGGTGGGTAGAAATGGATTAGTTAAATTTCAGCTTTGGTCAGGTAACTGTTTAAGGAAAAAGATTCTAAATAATAGAAATGTCCTTTACAAAGAATATGAGACCTAGGTTATAGCACAAGCTTTACTATCAACTAATAAAGTAACTATAGGCCAAATTTTAATTTTTTCATTAAAAAAACCTTGAGAGCTCGTTATACACAAATACTGAGATAGGACAGGAGGATAAGATAAATGGTATATGGCCTTAGTTTTTTCATGGGATTCATGGCCTATTGCAGTGGGTTCATTAGCCTTTATGAATAACATACTCCTTCAAGAACTTATTGAAGCCTTTGGATTCTGTCTACAGAAAGCCGTAGAGGTGACATAGGCTTGTGCATACAATTCTGCTTACAATTTCAAGGGTTTATAGATTGTACCACTTTCTGAAATGAAAGGCATTCACAGGTACTCTAGGGAGCTCTAAGCATCACCCAGGTAAATCACCTGAGTTTGAAGAGGTGGAAAAGAAAATATGCATAAGCCAATTGGTAATATTAAAGTTATGGCTTACTAGTTCCAGCAGTGGCCTACAGAGGAATGGTGAGCTCTGCTAACAAGAAGTCAGGAGCGGCTTCTGAAAAGAGGAGATGCTTGGGCTAGATCCTCAAGAATGAGCTCAGAAATCACGAAGTCTCTTTGGAATTTCAGATTCTTAAGTTGTAAAATATAGGGTTAGAAGATCTCTGAGGTTTTTTTCTAGCCATGATATTTTATAATTTTATGGAATTCAAAAGATGCTCATGAGCTGATGTCCTCCCACGCACTGGCACCTCTTGACCCCAATCTTTAACGCCACTATTATGCTATGGTCTTTTTCCCCAAAAGGCATGGTCAGAACTGGTTTAGAAGAAAAAGGAGATACGCTATAAGACTTCCTTACATGTTTGCAAGAAAAAGTCCATGACTCTTGAATAGAGACAGAAAAACCCTCTTTTTCTCTGCAGTTCCTGTCTTGAGGATGTCTCAATTGGCAGATCTTTTGCCAATAGGTAAGGGAAGGCTTCCATCTATTGCTGCTGGAATTGTGGGCAGGAACACATGAAAACATTTCTCAGAAAACAGCATTTCTTCCTTCTCAATTAAGACAATGTTTTGCTTTTGTTTAGGAAACATAGAAACTGAGAATGAACAAGCTGAATTGGGTCATCTAATCTTTCCTCCTGGGAGTGGACATGTTGCTGTAGCATATTCATTCAATTCTTTTCCAATTTCACGTGGAGACTCCAGGGGGGCTTTTCACCATTCTCTCTGGACGATTACTCTGTGCTCTAAGTCAATATTGCATGAGGATTGCTATGACATTGGAAGGAAAAGTGAAAAGAACCTCCAACAAAAACATTTGTTGAGGGGGCCAATTTAAAGGGAGTTAACTCTGTACATAGATGTTAAAACTGAGTAAGCATAAGGGGCACTATATTTCCCTATGCTGAAAAAAGTAGTTTCATAATTTTGATTGACCAAAGATAAAAATGTAATTATGCTTCTGTTTCCTAAATGCAAGTGCACTATCCTGTGTTCCTCCAAGACTGCGTGATTATTGAACTTTGTAAGTTTCTTGATTTTTAAAAAATTGGGGTTTTTTTTAAAACATATTGAATACGATAATAAATGCTTTGAGCTTACAAGGAATTCATTATCATGTGTATGTTCTAAAAGGTTACATGTATCTGTATTCTGAGTTTTGTTGAATATTTGCTCTGTGCCAAATTGTTATGTTAAGCATTTTACATGAATTTTCTATGTCACACCTCATAAAACAGTATGATGGATTTTATCCCTTTTCCAGGAAAATAACAAAGAAACAATCAACAATTGAGCTTTACAAAAGCTAACCAATGTGCTCAATTTCATAACTACATATGGCTAGGCGGAGTTTTGAGGTCAGTTCTATCTGATTTCAAAGCTCTGAGCCACTGTCTTTTACTTTACATTCCCCATTCTACCTAGCAACACGTTAAGTAATTATCAGGTATTTAAAAAAACTCTTTCAGGGTTTCCCTGGTGGCTCAGTGGTTGGGAGTCCACCTGCTGATGCAGGACACACGGGTTCGTGCCCCGGTCCGGGAGGATCCCGCCTGCCGTGGAGTGGCTGGGCCCGTGAGCCATGGCCGCTGAGCCTGCGCGTCCAGAGCCTGTGCTCCGCTGCGGGAGATACCACAGCGGTGAGGGGCCCGCATACCGCAAAAACAAACAGATAAATGTTTTTCAATGCACTGTTCTTTTAGATAGAGAAGAGCAGCATTTGCTATTGAATTTTATGTTTATAGGGACCTTGCTTCAGTTTAGAAATATATAGAGTGTATATTGCAGGTCCCCCCACCCCCATGACTGACTTGTACACCTGCTCCATTTCTTTGACCTTAGGCACGCCACATAACACTTATGTATCTGCCTCAGTTTCCCATCTCTAAAATGGAAATTGAGTACATCTTTCATGAGGTTGTTGTGAGAATATAATGATTGGATATGTGAAAGGCAGTTAGAATATGGTTTAGAACTAACATAAAATTAAATATTAATTACAATATATTTTATTAGTATAGTTATGGTTATACTAATATCTTCATTAATGCTTTCATTGTTCAGTATATGTTTACTATCTATATTATACTATATCCATGTACTTTATTTATATTAATTATTACTATCAGTACATATCTCACCCCTGGTCATTTGATCTGAAATCTCTTCACTACCTGTGTATTCCTTTAGATTCTAGAATCTCTTTAGTTTTGTACAGTCTGCTAATTGAATCGAAATACCTCTAAGAGGAATATTAGTTTAGTCTGAATTTGCAATCTAATTGTGCGTTAATATATCCAGTTGTGTCCTTTTCTACCCAGAGTCTGGAGAAGGGATTTCAGATGAATGAATCTAACAGCAGCATATACGGTAGATACTTGAAAGAAGATGCAAGGGGGAAAAATGGGCTAAAATTAGAGCAAATAGGCTGCCTAGGAAAACGAGCCTTCCTTCTTCACAGTTTGGTTCGTGTATTCCCTGGATTAACTGATATTTAATATGTGGGGTGATTGTCCTTTCACACCTGAAAACACACCTTTCACTCATCCCCTCTGAGTACAAGTTTTTTGGATTTTTTAGCAACTTCAAGGATCAGGCAGTTAAGTTAATAAGCTGACATTAAAGTGTTTTATTGGCTGGAATTCTATAATTATATATTGTATCCTATAATTATATATATATATGTTTTCAATATTATTTGAAAAATAAAATTTATTTTTATTAAAAATAAAGTCATATTCAATATTAGTACTTAAAATGTATGCTCATAATGGAGTATTGGGAAAATGCATCAAGTGGAAACAAAGGAAAATAGTCACTTACAGTGCCAATATTCAAAGAGAAGCACACAACACTTCTTTGTATTTTTATTTTATTTTTTTATCTAAGTGTGAACGTTTGTCCTGTTCTCTTGCTCTGTTACGTTTTTATGCATATGATAATTTTGTAATTTTTTCACATATTAAATATTATACACATTTTTCTTATTGTTACATAATGTGTAAAATAATTTTAATGGCTGCATAAATTTGTTCAGTAGATGTGGTTTCCATATTTTATTTAACCATTTTTCTAATTGCTGCACACTTATTTTGTGTGTAGTTTACATATTATTTTGATTTATTGTACTTATAAATAATACTATGATGAGCATTTTGTGTATAAACAAATGTATTGAGCCCTGAATATGTGCTAGGTCCAGAGCCTGGCCCTGTGGAATCAATACTGAATAAGTCATGGTCCAGCCTGTGAGGACCTTATAATTAATACAATGGAAAAGATTGACAAATAAATCAGTAAACACATTTCTCTGTGCAACTTGGTAAGAGCTTTAATCTGATGTTTAAATTTTTTTTTGAAGCACAAAGGAAGAACATTTACCTCCAACAAGGGCTTGAGACAACTACCTGGATAGAGTAATGCCTGAACGAAGATTGAAAGTTGAGTAGAATTTAACTGGAGAAAATGGTGGGAACAGAAGAACTTTTTTTCAAGAGGAAAAGAGATTGTGCAAATGCACATAGCTCTCTGAGCAATACAGACTAGTCCAATATGACGAGAAAAAAAACAACAACTAGTAATAGGTTACATGTCTTATTTGCTAGGTGCTGTGTTAACCACTTTACAATCACTAGCTTATTTAATCCTTATAACATCCTTCTGTAGTAGATATTATCTCCATTTTAGATGAAAAAACTAAGGCTAAATCAAATTTTGTAACTTGCTCAAACAAATACAGTGAATATGCAATGGATCCTGGATTTTACTCCCACAATCTAATTCCAGACACCAGCTTCAACCATCATTTAATTTAGTGGTTGGAGATAATATTGTGAAGGCCTCAAGCATTAAACTGTGTCCCCAAAGCAAAGAGAACAACTTAAAGATCTTCAGCGATACAGTAGTTGTCAGTAGATCTTTTGACTTAGAAATATTGCTAGGCAATTATAAAATTTATATGGAGCATGTAAAAATAAATGAATGGGTGCGAAATTAAGGAAGAGGTTTTTGAAATATATAGGAGAAAGTTTAAAAAGTAGGATAGAATTTATTGGGCTTAGTTATAGATTTGCCATGGATGTCTAAATTCATTTCTTTACAAGAAATTCCTAAAATACATGTGTTTGTTCATAGGGTACACATATTTTTGAGACTCTTGAGTGTATTTTCAGAGGTTGCGTGTGTGTATATGTGTGTGTGTATGCCAGTTATTAAGCTATTTTTTTCTCAGCCAAAATCCCTTTTATAATCTGCTTTGTGATGCTGGGTCTAGTTCTCTATAAGCCATGTTCCTCCTTTGCCAGCTGGATTTCTGTAAGATATCTCACACTGGCAGGAGTGTCTGGTTCTAGTATTCAGCATCTGTGGTGTGCTTTAACTCCAAGAACCAGCCTTACTGCACAGTCTGAGAAGTAACAGCACCAGGTGGGTTCACCTGTTGTCTTGAGTCAGAAGGTCAGCTCTGTAGGGTGTCTTCTCCAAATTTCAATGCCCCAACAACTTCTTCAATTCGCCCCCAACTCTAGGAAGAGTAGTACATCTTTCAGTTCCTTATCTCTGTGTCACCACAGTATATTTTTTTGGCATTTGCCATTCTCCACCTCTTTATATTAAATATGCTCTGATAAAATAACTGGTGTGAGTTTTATATTCCTAACCAGATCCTGACATACTTTTTAATTAGGTGATGACTATTTCTCTGTTAGCAGCAACATATTTCTGCATTAATTAAAGAAAAGCTTAACACAAGTAAAACATTTGTAGAGGATGCTTTAAAGAGAAAAGTCCTCATAAGAACTTTATCACTTTCCATTTTTTCCATTAATCAATACTTCACAATGAACTAATATTCTTACCAATCTATTAACTAGAAAACATTTATATAGCCTATAGCTTTGAACCTAATCTGTTGATTTTTATTTTAGTGGGCCCTTAAATTTGCATACATATCATCCAGACTTATAAATCAATTCACTTCTTTGATTTATTAGTGTTAAAAATATTTCCAAAATCAAAGTTGTTTGGTTTAGAATTTCTAATAGTAAATTTGTCTTTGGTGAAAATACAGAAGATAAAAAGATGTTTAAACCTCTAAATATTATAATAGAATCTGAAATTATGTTAAAGTGAATGATAAATTTAAATGAAGCAGAAAACTAGGAGAGATATTAATAAGTTTCTGTTTGTTTAAGTACTTCAGCTGAGTCCAGAAAAATTTAAGATAGATAACAGAGAGGCCATGGGTATCACAGAATAGACAGATAGAGCTGCAGAATGTTAAAAAGGGAGTTAAGCTGCAAAAAAATACAGAAAACTGTATTTTTCCTCACTTTAATATTTCTACTACTGGTAAGTGAATTATAATTTATATAATTATTTAATATAGAATTTTTTTATTTTCCTTTAGAACATACTATTAGATTGCTGTTGCATTTTAGCATTTGAATGCATCTTAAAGTCAATGACATGTGATGAAAATGAATATATATATATTTATGATCATTTATCCATCATTTTGTATATATTTTAAATTTTGACTACCCCCTTACTCTTATTGATATGACTGATTTATTAATAGTAGATATCATGTTATCTTTTTTCTACCTAGGTCTTCTATAGTAAGAAACTAACCTAACTCAAGGAAAGAGATAAAAAACTTAAAAAAAAAAAGTTAAAAATGTTAAGGGAAGGATATAATTTGGGACGGTATGAATATATGTAATTTTCCATGAAGGCTGATTTTCTATAAATGTATTTTCTCTTCCCAGTTATTAGGAGTTAAGGTCCTTGAATTAATCATGTTAAGTAAACTCCACCTGAAGAACTAAAGAACATCTATTGAAAAGTATAAAGAATGATCTAAAATGCATTTAAGTGGATTTTCTTCCTTCGACTTAATTATTTTCAGATTTTCACATATCTCTGGGATGCAGGCACCCCACCTTGGAGACCATTACATTGCAAAGATCGTAAAAAGATTAGGATAATAATTTCCTTTATATTATAACTCTTGCATTAACAAGATTTTGAGTTCATTATTAATAAATTTTTTTTTCCTTAGAACTGATGTGGAGGAAAATTTGGGATAAAGTTCAGTTGAGAAGAATGAAAAAAATGAGTAAAAAATTATCTCTGTTTTCTTGAAGCCTGAAATCTAAAGGAACAAACTGACATCAAAGCACTGGAGTATAAAAAAGGCTTAATAGAATATACAAGAAAGAAAAGAACAAATAACTTGCTGTATGAATATAAGGGAGGAAGAAAATCATTCTGCCTGGAGGCCCAGAACCGATTTCAAAGAGAAGAGCCACATTTTCCCACAATTTTATCAACCCAGTCCAATCCATACACTACTGTCTAAGTTGTTAGCAGTAGATCCTAGGACATTCTTTATCAGAGACCCGACATTTTGATATTCTGGAATAATTAAAAAGAAACCAAATATGTCAGGATCACAGAATTTTTGTTAATTGTAGTGAAAAATGGAAAGAATCAGCCCAAGAGTATTTTTACATAAACTAGAGAAAATCCTTTCTCTCACTGCTATATTTCACAATATGACTTCAATGTCAGCCTGTTCTGCAGAACATCATGATGGGAGAGGAAATGTCTGAAACCTAAAGAATAAATCTCAGTGCTACAATGTAAGGGCAGTAAGGAAAAGTGAAGAGTTAACTTTGATCAAAGGGGTTTTCTAGTGCCTCTCAGTCCATACCATGCAGTTAACTGTCAAGCTCATCTAAACATTTCAATACAGAAGGAAACAGACCTTTCTGTGTATTTAATAAGAAAGTGGGAAGTGTCAATTTCATTAAACAAATATTTACAGAATCCAAAATATGCCAAGAACTCTGATCAGAACTACAATGAAGACCTAAGCCTTTTCACAAGGAACTTAGAATTTACCTGAAGAGGCTTCGTATCTAGAAATCATCTGCCTGTCTATATCTATATTCCCAGGAAAAATTAGTATGGATACTTTCACTTCTGTTTTAACTGTACTGGAAAGTATTGCTCATTTAAGTGCCGGCTACACTTATAGACCCACTCCAGCCAAGAAGAATACTAGGCGAGTAGGGAAACTGACTCAAAAAAAAAAAAAAAGAGCAGCCTAATAAAGATGTTATTGAGTCCCAAGCAAAGTTATAATTCTCCCGAGGTCTAGCTGTTTTGATTTTCAAAAAGTTTTCTTCTTGTTTTTGACCTCCCTGTATATTCTTGCCATAATCCTCAGTTTGTTGTGAACTGGTTCGTGCCAATAATAAAGCAATAAATAGCTTTCTAGTTAAGAAATTACTTGCTCCGGTGCTCCCTCTCGCTTTCTTTACTCGTCTTTGTCATGTGAGTTTTCCTCTCCGAAGCCCTGTTTGTACTTGATTTTATGGAAGAACATCCAGAGCAACCCATGTCCTCTCGCCTGCAAGAGAAGGATTTACAAGGCTTGCATCAGTCAGTCAGAGGAGAGGTATCAACCGGCTGATTGCTTCTAAGTCATTTTCAAATTGAAATAAGAAATAGCCTTTACAAGTTATTGTGAAAGCTTCTGCTATCCAAGGTTACCACTCTCAGTATTTAACTTTGCCCCTGAGAGCACATCTGTCTGGCTTTTCTCATAAGCCCCATCCCTGTAGCGCTAATGAGAACCTCATGCCTTCCAGTCTGAGAGCAGGATTTGGAATCATTTCTCCCTTGTTAATGTAAAGCATGTCAATCTGGGCCCTATGCAGTATGATTGGCTTTTCTTGCTGCTGAATCTGGCTCGTAGGTGGCTTTGTATCATCTACAAGGTTTCATATCTTAGTAATATATTGATTTTTAATTCCCTTAATACTAAGATACTAAGCTTCCTCTCATATCCTGGTGAGATCTGTAAGAGATAAAGGTGAGCTTTAAGAAAAAGAAAAAGTCCTTTCCCAAATGCCTATCTTTTCCTTGGTCTTACAAATGATTGTGTTTGGTAAGAGATTAAAGCTGGTATGGACAGCCAGCAAACATAGGAGTAGATTTATAGCCTCTAAAACAATACTTTCAAAGATTTCCTTTCAGAAAGCATAGCCCAGAGGCATCCCTTTGATTTTTCTGAGTCTCTAAGGAGTTGCTTCAGAAGCAAAGACGTTATGCTTCTTTCCTAAAAGATTTTGACATTCTATGGCTTTATACGAAAATATTGATCAGGAATAAAGAGTCAAGGATCCTTGCAGCCTTTCCTTGTCTGAATTGTAGGCACGCTTGGGTACAAAAAAAAAATTTTTAAGGTAGCATCAGCTACTTTTATTCTTGTGACTTTACACAATTCATTATCACTGTTTACTGTGTAAACAGCCATTAGCCGCATAGTTTCCTGTTCTTGGGAGAAAAATGAAAAGTTTTCATTTGGGCAATTTTTCATGTGGGAAATTACGTATACCCACATTTGGGGAGGTGATAACTTAGTAGCAGGGAAAAATGAAACCAGTCATCTACTTGTCCCCTAATATCAAGAAAGGCAAGCAAAAGAAAGATGTCACTTGAGGAAAGCCTTTAAGTCTTTAATATTTTAAGACTTTGCCTATAATATTTTTGCTAACTCTATGTAAAATTTTGAAGAGGTTCTCCAAGAAAAGGTGCAATTTTTGAAGTGTTCTGGATTGTTCAGAAAATTCTAATCAGTGAAGAAAATTCCTTATGCAGCACTGTCTTCCTATAATGTAGACAGTTATCTGCTTCACCCTCTAGAATGTGATCTCTGTTAGAACAAGAAGCATTTTAGTTATTTGATATTATCTATCGTGCCTAACATAGTGTGTGCCAGGTAAATAGCAAGTTTAATAAATTCTGGTTGCATTGAAAAATCGTTGTTCAATTGTTGATTTCTTTTTGCAGTATTAAACAAACACAACTTTGTTTCTCTCTATATGAATAATGAACCTAATTCAATTCTCTGTCCTGGTCACCTATCTAACCAGAAAATGGGGGTGATGGGCTATCCTTTAATGCTATTTTTCCGTGTTTGTTGTCTCCACCCCAAATTGTGGTTTTCTTGAGTGTAAGAACAATGTCTATTTCAACTTTGTGTCCCCAGCATTGAAGATGTCCATGTAATACTTGTTAAGTGAAGGAGTGGAATGATCAGATAGGATAAAACCATGGTTCCTACACAGGGATGAAACTCCTGACATACGCATTAGCACAAAAGTCTAAATAATAAGCAGGCACAGTAATAGATATGACAGTTATGGCCCATTAATTGGTATCTCGTACAAAATAGATGGTATCATGGATCTAGATGGTCCATTTTATAATCCATTGCCCTTGACCTAAACTCATCTGTGAAGTGTTTCGATATTAATATACACCTTGTATAAGTATCAACTAGGCTCAGCTGCGTGGGAAGTGCATGGAGCAAGCAATGAACAAGGCAGAAGGAAATTGCCAGTGGCTGCTATTTTTTCTAGCTCTGTGCTGTTTACCTCAACTGTTCTCTTGCGAGAAAGATCCTTCTTTTCATGGTGGGAATAGCTATTATCTGTTGAGTAATTACACTGTCTGATGATATGCTGAGAACCTTACATGAACACCCCTGTGTAATTCTCTTCTCATGCTTACGAGATAAGTACTATTATAACCTCTTTTAAGGAGAAACAAAACAGAAACTTTGAGTATTCAAGTATCTTATCCGTTGCATAGCAAAAAGCCGGGTTGGAATTGAAACACTTTTATTTTTCTGATGTTATAGTGAAAACCCCTGAGTCTTCTATGTTAAATTCTGCTGATGGGGAGGTAAAGCCTGTGCTGTGTGATCATAACAAGTATGACTAGGGTCAGTGCCTGAAAGTTACAGAGGGAAGAGTTCCACTTCAAAGAAAGAAAGGTATTTCCAAAGACTAGAGCTATCCAGACTAGGTTCTCTTTCTAGCATAATGCCTCATGTGTCATAGGTGCTAAATAAAGATTGACCACATGGGGCAGGTCACCTCCAGATGCAGTGAGATGATTCACTGTAACTCTTTAAATTGAAGCTGAACAAATCTTTTAGAAGATATTGAGGAGGGGGGCCTTGCATCACAAGATTAAAATTAAATAATCTCTAAGTGGTTTCCAAATCTGTGATCTAATTAGCTTACAACTACATGACAATCCAGATTAAAAAAAAAAAAATAAGAGAGGAGGGAGCTGAAAAAGAGAGGGGGGAGAAAAAGAGAGTTGCAGGAGCTAATATTCAATTATTTCTAGGAACCAGGAGTAAACAGCCTCAATTCTTCCATATTTGCCCAACCTGTTTTGATGGGCCATCCTACCTTGAAGGGAGGTAGCAGGAGATATATCCTCGATTTATACAAGAAGTTGAGGCAGTGATGGAAATAGTCAAGCCTCCCATGAGTCCCCCAAATAATTCATAATTAGGTTCTCCACAAATCCCCCTTTCCCTATTGCCAAATGTAATGCAATGAAAGCCAGCACACAGCTTTCTAACCTCTCAGGGTCAGATTGCACCATCCTCAAGTAAAAGAGTATTCTCCTGGTGGAGTTCTTCAAGAGTTTCGGAGTTTAGAAACCAAGTCAACTGTCAGCAAACTTTCTCAAATAGGTTTGAGGTTATATTCAGCAAGCCAGCCATTTGGACAACTGAGAATCAGTGCTCACTTTGCTGTTCCTTTGCCAGTTTTGTGTAACATACACCTGCTTCTGTGCTGATCAAGACTGACATTTATTCAGTGCTTTTGGATCTTCTTCCAACAGAAGAGGGTCTAGACTATTTCAATAAAATTAATTAAGCTGGCTAGTGTGGCATAGATTATAAAGTACTATGTTATTTCTTACTCAGCCAATTCATTGGCTGCTTTTCTTGTTTTGATTTGTTTTGATTAAACTGCCTTCACCAGAGAAAAGTCTCTTTGATTTAGATTTTTGAAAAGAGACATCATTCCCTCTAACTTGGACCTAACTCCAAGGAACTTCCAACTTCTTAGCATATAACGCCACTTCCCTTTAACTGTTATCTTTGTTGCCAGCCAACTGTGAATGTCTTGATCATGACTGATTTCTTTGGGACCATGAGTTGATTAAAGTTCCAATTGCTGAATGATACAGGCAGGGAGGCCTTGTCCATTGACTAGCAAGACGTATGATGTGGATACGAATCTTTCCCCAACTCTGGGGAACTTTGCTCCCACAAGACAATTATAAATGTCCAATGAGCTAAGAGCTAAAGTTCAGAACATAACAAAAATTCTGTGTTTGGGTAAGAATACGCACACCAGTATTGAAAAAAAATAAAATTTTAGAATAATGGAAGCTAATATATAAAACCGAAAATTTTACTAGTTACTGAACGACTGTCACTTGCAGGGTACTGTGGTGAATGCTGTGATGTGACACCCAGGTCTCCCTTTAGCGTGAAGTGCTTAGCTGCTGTGAGTATAGGCTTCTGATAACTCATAGCTGATTACTTCCCTGGGAATTGCTTTAGTGGAAGGAAACTGTCTTGCCCAAGTTTGTAAGCTGTCCAGTAGGCCAGGCCATACCCAATGAATGGTCCATGCAAGAGTATAATGGGCTGCTCCCTTTGTCTCAAAGTGGGACAACTCTGGAGCTCATTTCTAGAACACCCTGGGTGATGAGCGAGGTCTCCACTGCAATTGTGTGTCATAGCTCAATATTTTTCCTCTGGCCAGCCTTGCTCTCCTACTCCTTTAGAGATCTTGTTGCTAAGACTCTTGCCCAATAATCTCCTGCTTATAAATCTCCATCTGGGAGTTGTTTCCCAAGGAAGCAACTTGATCTAAGAAAAATACTCTTCTTGGTACTAGATGGTAATAGAGTCGGTTTTGCTTACAAAGGTGGATACTGATGTACCTCTGCTTACTTACAATGGTCTGGAATAGACAAAATGATAAGTAACTAACTATTCTATAGAAAAGAAGCCCACTCGTCCCCCTGCAATGCAGAATTCTGCTGTCCCTTTTCTTTGTTTCCATGGTATTCCATGCAAACTTCTACTTCTATTCTATTCTATTCTAATTTCATTTTGTTGTTGTAAGTCTCTTGAAAAAAGTTGTGAGCATTTTGGAGGCAAGGATTTGTCCAGCATCTGGCATGCTGCCTGCAATACGGCAGGTGCTAAGCAATTTGTGTGGAATGAGGAATGAATCAAAGAACAAAAGATAAGTAAGACTATTTGAAAGTTGAATGCAAAAAATATGCATATAGAATGATAAAAATTCAGAGAAGAAGTGGAATTTAGATTTGGCCTTGAAGAAATTTAGCAGTTTGGGGGCATATGGGTATTTCAAACTGAGAAAGCAACATTGACTGTCACACAGAAATAGTGATTAAGTTACATAAGTGTGTCATAATAATGAGAGCCTATTCCAACTAATTTAAGGAACAAGACATCTAGAGACTAGACCTAGAGATTGTCATACTGAGTGAAGTAAGTCAGACAGAGAAAGAGAAATAGACACAGACTTAGAGTTGAACTTATGGTTACTGGGGGCGGGGGGGAAGATGGGGAGAAGGGATAGTTAGGAATATGGGATCGACATGTACACACCGCTGTATGTAAAATGGTTAACCAACGAGGACCTACTGTATAGCACAGGGAACTCTGCTTAATGTTACGTGGCAGCCTGGATAGGAGGGGAATTTGGGGGAGAATGGATACCTGTACATGTATGGCTGAGTCGCTTTGCTGGGCACCTGAAACTATCACAACATTGTTAATTAGCTATACTCCAATGTAAAACAAAAAGTTTTAAAAAAAACCAAAACATGGAGCCTTTACTGAAATACAACAATGTATTTCTTGGAGCCATCAGCCAGTATTTCAATAGCATTCCATGAGGGCTTAGAACCAGGAATTTTAATATCAGAAATATCAGCTGCTTTGATTGTTTCTCTAGAAAAGAAGCTCCCCAACTCTTTTTTTTTTTTTTTGCCATGGCCCACGGGCCCAGCTGCTCCACGGCATGTGGGATCCTCCCAGACCGGGACACAAACCCGTGTCCCCCGCATTGGCAGGCGGACTCCCAACCACTGCGCCACCAGGGAAGCCCTCCCCATCTCTTTTGCCTGCTCACTCTTTTGTTTCTTTGCAACCCTTTACCTTCAGGCCACTTTGACCCCTCCATTCAAGAACTGAAAAGAGATTATATGAGGTTGTGACTAGGTGAAGAGAGATAATTGCCCCAGCAGTGGCCAGATAACAATTCCTGATTCAGCTTTTGTTGTCAGCAGGGGTGGTGGGAGATGCTTTGGAAATGGAGCATAAGCTAGTGTATGAATGGGCAGAGGAGTGGATATGACAGATCAGGAATTCTGAGAGGCATTTGCTAAGGTGCAAAGCTCATGGTGGTTAGAACTTCCATTCTAAATAGGTAATCATTATGGAATTCAACAACAATTTGCTTTGTTAAATTTTATAACCCTCTGTGTGTGTGTGTGTGTGTGTGCGTGTGTGTCTGTCTGTCTGTGTAACATCTTGGATTAAATATTTAAATTGTGGTAGCAAACTTCTGTTCAAGATTATGTTTAGATCAAACTAACATTACAACCATTCTGAGTTCCTTGAGTGGATTTAACGCTAGAGAGGAAAAGTCATGTTAAATAGAGGACCTAGCTTTGTAAGATTACCTTGTCCAGGCTAGAGTTGCCACATATAATCCTCAAAATGGACAGATTTCAAAACAAGCAGCATCTGTAGAAGTTTTATATGTGCCAAGACCCCAAAATATGAGAGTGAATAAAGCATCATTTTTTATCTTCAAAAACTTTTAGACTAGCATGTGTCAGTGACAGAAGCTCTAGGGGAGCAGTGACACATAAATAAAATATTACAATATGCTAAGTGACGTGATAGAAAGAACAAAGTGCTGTGGGAGCAACTCTCCCTGTAAAGGTCAAAGATGTCTCAACAGAGGAGGTGGCACTCGATCTTAAATAACAAGTAGCATTGGCCAGATGGAGAAGCTGGAGGGGAAGAAGAATTCAACAAAGGGAACAATATGTGCAAAGCCAGAGCATCATAAAACATCATGAAATGATTGTATAATGAAAAAAAAATTTTTTTTTTTAATTTAGTAGCAAAAACAAAATAGTTTACTTTGGTGTGTGTGAGCATGGTAAAGAACAGGTAGAACAATGAGACAAGAAGGAGAAAGTCACCAGAAGCCACTGAGAGACTGTAACTTCCAGGTGACCCACAAGCTGGACCCTGGCAATTGGAGGCTCCTCATCCCCTGATCTGTCCTTGGAATATCTGCTCTGCCTACCATCCCCACAGTGGGAGGTGTTTTCAAGGATGTGGTCTTTTTTTCTTTTTGGCTGCACCCTGCGGCATGTGGAATCTTAGTTCCCCAATCAGGGATCTAACCTGTGCCCCCTGCTTTGGGAGCATGGAGTCTAAAGCACTGGACCACCGGGGAAGTCTCAACAAAGACATAGTCTTGAGAGAGTAAGATGTTGTTGAGACCATCAGGAGAGTATACATGACTGAATTTTATAATCTATGCCAAACTAGTCAGCTTAATTCATTTTATGCAAAAAAGTCTAGACCTTCTTCTTAGCCTCTATATAAACTTTTAAGATTCTGATGGGTGAATGCAGAGATCTGCTAGTCTTGTGGCTGGCTGACAGAGACAAGAGCCATGTACATAAGTTCCCTTGCTTATTAAAACTACCACCCGCCAATCTAGAATGGTTTGCATCTGTCTTTGGCCTCTCTCTGCCTTTTGTGTACAAGGGCCAGTGTGTGAACCAACAAGAACTTTGAGAAGTTTGGAAGGATAAAAGAATTCCTGTACTTTATCAAAGCACTCTGGATGAAAGTTTTTAGGCTACTGGATGCCAATAAGAGGGAGGAAGGAGGAGGGAAAAGAAGGAGAGAAAAGAGAAAGAGGAGCAGGGAAAGATTTCCAGTGTGAAACCATTTAAAAGAGGACTAAAAGTGAAAAATATTTGAAAAAGTCTGCTCATTTCCATAGAGCAATAGGAAACCACTCCTTTGCACTATGTGAATCTCCTTGCTGCAAATGGCAACTCAGATTCTTGTTTAATGATATAAATCAAAGGAAATGTATGTATTGAAAATTTTATCTAGAGGATGCCAAATAATCTGGTCATATTTTCTCATTGCCTTTTCTTGAAGATCTTCAAAATAAAAATAAAAACAAAAATTAAGTTAGCTCAAATGTCCTGTGTGCATAATTCACCCTGAACACAATTCTTTTCAGAAGGGAACAGGTCCCTGTGTACCACCAAGGGGCAGTCCGGCATTGTGGAGAAGGGCATGTAATCTGGAGCCCTAAATCCTGGGTTCAAAATCTTATTTCTTCTCCTTTATCTTCCCCTTGTTGCTGTTGTTGTTGTTTGTATATTATTTTTTTTTACTGATGTAGAATTGACTCACAATATTATATTGTAAGTGATTTGATATTTTTATAGATTATGCACACCATAAAAAGTTATTACAATATTATTGACTATATTCCCTGTGCTGTACATTACATCCCTGTGACTTATTTATCTTATAACTGGTAGTTTTACCTCTTAGTCCGCTTCACTCCTTTTTTACAATCACCTGAGTAACATTAGTCTCTCTGTGCCTCAGCTGCTCATTTATAAAATCAGAATAAGAAAAGTACCTCTCTCCTGGGACTGTTGGGATTAAACGAGTTAATATATGTGAAGGGTTTGGAACAAAGCCTGGCACATACTAAGTGTTAGGTAAATTTTCCTTATTATTATACGGTGAATTTAAAAAAGCTTTTATTTCCTGCCTTCCTTTCAACATCACTTGGAGTAAGTATAGTTCTTTGTTTCTCCCTAACTGGTTTCTCTGTGTCTTTCAAACAAACACTATTTGGGGAAGAAATCTTCCAGGTAAATGGCTCCTGACTGACTTGAAGAATGTCACTTCCTGCTGGGGAGACAGTACAATTCCTAGTGATTGACCCTCAGTGACTCTCCTTCCCTAACAGTTCTCAGGTTGCAGCCAAACCTAGAAGAACAAAAGGTTTAAGGTCAGATGATTGGAAATGCTAATTGTAACCACTAACTTTGGCACCTCCTTGTATATATGGTCTCATACTCTTCATTAGACATTATCCATATGCAGGTCTTTTCTTCTCAAAGAATGTCAAATTTTTCACAGGCAGATTCCTCCCTACTTTTCTATATGCCATCATACCTGTCAGCCTGTTGGCCGAAAGCAGGTGTCCAGCAATACATGCCAAATAACACTCAATTGTAAAGCTTTGGAGTGGAGAATCACTAGTTGACTGATTTATACACATAGCATATCTATATCTTCTGTTGCACTGCCCGTTTAAACGTTTCAAAGCCCCCCATTTCTTTTAACCACAAACTTAAATTTCTGCAGATTTTCCACAGTCTGCATAATCAATTCTACTGCACCTAAAAAGTTTATTATAACAACAACATAACAGTTAATATTTACTGATTGCTTACTAGGCGGTGAGCATTGTTCTAAGAAAATTATCTTAATTTTGTTATTTATTACTCGCGATAAGCTTGTGAGCTAGGTAATATTATTACCCTCATCTGATAGATGAGAAAACGGAGGCACAGTGTTTTGAAGAAACATGGCCAGTTCAGTTACCCAGTTTAGCAAGTAGAGCTGGGATTTGAAATCTCCCCAACCCCCAAAGAGTGATTCTGGTTTACCCCACTAAATTACTATCCCAGTGCACCCACAGGCAAACCAGTCTTTTTCAGAAATGTACCATTATCATTCCCCTCTCCCTACTTTTACTCCTATTATTTCCCTGACAATAAAAGGCAGGATATCTCTATGACTCCCTCTCTCTCTTTTTTTAATTTTTCTTTTTCAGGAAATAACTTTTTATTTTATATTGGAGTATAGTTGATTAACAATGTTGTGTTAGTTTCAGGTGTATAGCAAAGTGATTCAGTTATACATGACTCTCTTTTGATGTCTACTACTAACAGCCCTCCCAATACTCAGACCACAAAGTTTTTCCCATTATCTTAAATATTCTGAACTATACTGTTTAATTAAATACCCTCATATATCTCTTATATATGTTCTACCAACAGTTTCCTTTGCTAGGCTTGTCTCCCTGGAAATATATCATTCCTTCCTCTGCTTCATAGCACTGAGCCCAGTGCTAAACCCATATTCAACACTCAATACAGACAAAAAGAGGTGGATTCTCGGAGTGTAATTGTAAGCATACTGGATCCTGAATGCCATTATCAAATAGCAACCTGGTGGGATGTTTCCACCCATAACACACGAAAACTCTGACACACTGAATCTTCTTTATCCTCTATCTGTGCAGCTCTCCATGGTGGCAACTGCAGGCACAAAAGTGGATTGCCAGACTGCCATAAATTGAGGAAAGCACACATTAGTGATGGGCATACTTTGGTGCAATTAAATGACACCTATCATAGAGTGACACATCAATTTCCACAGGAGTGAAAAAAAAATCAGTCATATTTAGAGAGTCTGTATCTTTTCCAATGTCTATTCTAACCTAGATGATAGGAAGGCTGGAGATGATGTAACAAAGAGCCCAGAGTCACAATGAGCAAGGTATACACACCATCTCTAGAATCAGTTTTTAAAAGTTATTTAGTAGCCTGTCTTAAGTGTTTGCTTTCTCTCTCAGCTCCAGCGGTAAAGGTCTGAATTTCGTAACTGCAATACCCCTGCATCCAGCGTGCCTGTCAGAATTCCCTTTGGTAGCAATTAGCATTTATTTTACAAGCCTTTCTTTGCTGGGAGAAGTTTTGGCTGGAATAAGCTAAAGTAGAGAGTGGGGCAACAATAAATTGATTCAAAGTTGAGCAAAATATTAAACTCTATGACATTGTAAAGCGAACTAGTCTATGGTAGAGATGTTTCTCCAGAGGCTTCCATTGCTTTTATACCTGATGTTTTTAATCTAGACTCAGGGCCAAGAGTCCTTGCTACCCCTACTCACTGATTCCTCCTTGTGAAGTAACAAACACACAGAATAAAAATTCAGGAGCTGCTTTGTAACAGGTTGACATGTGGTTAATCAAGTTTCATGTGGACTTTAGAAAAGAGTTTATACAACCTGCTCAAAAATAACAAATGAACATATATCAAGAATCAAACAAAAACCATAGCTGAAAAAGAGAGAACTTCAGAGATTCCCTTTTTAAGTGCATTTATGATGAAGAGGATTAGGTTAGAAAAAACACTAGTCTGGTGGGCTTTCGAATGAATTGCAGTTTAGCTCAGAGCTAAATCTGTCGCCCTGCCAGCTGTATACTGGGCTCTATCAGCGACCTTCTGCCACTTGAATGGAGTTAAGAGCACATTGGGACATAGGGTTATTGAAGAAAAGTCAAAGGTTGATCTCGGTGGTTAGAAACCATTAGGGATTAGAACAGGAGTGTGAATGAGCAGGAAATTTTAAAAATGGCCTGTGGGCCCTGTCACTTTACATCTTGTCTTGATTTAATGTCTTTCTGTGGGTTATCCATGCCCACGTCCCATTCCCTCAAGCATTATTCTACTCTTTTGTGTCCTTAAACCATCTCTACTCACATCTGTACCACATAATTGAGATCACATAGGAACCAAGTAGGGATGAGGTAAAACTCTTACGTTTGAAAAAAAAAAAAAAAACAGTGTACGGGACTTGAGTTAAAAAAAAAAACATAGTGCTAAGACAGGATTCAACCTTAAAACACACTGAATCAAATTCTCCCAGGGCAGATGTGGCTTCCTGGGGAAAAGGAAACTTACTGTGTTTACTATGGACAGCCCTGCCAATTCTTTTTATGCCATCAGAAGTGGCTTATGCCTAAGAGTATAAATCATGGACTCTTTCGGCTAACACAGTCATTCTCATTCATGCTTCTACATCTTTATTTATGTTTCTTCCCAATGCCCCACTTAATTATCTTTCCTGGTATTCTGTATTCCATGCCTGAGCAAAACCTCTCATGGTACTGGAGCATTGCTTCCTTTGGAAAGGTACGTCTGCTCCAGTTTCGTCAGTCTCTGACTCCTCTGAACATCCAAAGCACAAGTTATTTTTGCCTTTTCGTCCTATGGACACTTCACATTCTGATGTAACCTATGAGTCCCTCTTAGAAAGAATGTAAAATGTTTTTTAAATTCATAAAATAACACACAGGGGATTATAATAAAAACCAATGTATGGAAATACAGTTATCAAAATATTTTTAAAATTTGTGATATATGATTCTTTATTAATGCATTAAGGAAAAGATCTAGTTGAAATTCTAATTACTGTAATGTCAAAGTATGGTGGCTTAATACCTTAAAATATCTGCAACACTGAAGTATGATATGACAAACTAGAAATCTAATGACAATCGCGAGTGTTGCTAAGACCACCGTGTGTGTGTGTGTTTGTGTGTGTGTGTGTGTGTGTGTGTGTGTGGTATTTTCCTACATTCATAATGGAAGAAAATGCAAGATTTCTGTTAGAGCCTAGTGAATATTCCTGAATTCTACCAGGTTGAGAACCCCTGATTTATAACAGAGAAATCTCTTATCATCTGTCTTATTATTGCAACTAGTTGGTAAAATCACGACACTGACACTCATTTTCTCTATACCTTCTTCAGAGAAGAGACTAGTTCTTAGCCCTTTGTAGTAACTGAACCAGAAGTTTCTGAGCATAATGAAATGAAATTAAACACCAACTTATGTGTAGCTAAAAATGTGCCAAACCAACCACAAGCATTCCCAGAATTAGTTTTATTTTTCTTTGACATAATTTCTATTTTGCTTTGTAATATATGTCATTGCTTTCATTCCTGTCTCTTCTGGTAAATTGTGTATTCTTAGGGATGGACTCTGCAACAGGTTCTCTCTGTTCAGGTAATGAAAGCTTAAATTCAAGTGGCCATAATAGGACATCTGTGGAATAGGTTAACATAATATAATGAAAAGGAAGAATTGACATATTTCTCAAGAGAGTAAGGAGAGCCAAAGTTTGATGCAAGACTTTGGACTAGAGATTCTTGGAAAATTAGTAGGAAAGCTAAAGTACAGTGAATGTGGTTGGGGGCTCACAACATAATGTTCTTTCATTCCTTTCTCAATTGAAATTACAATGTCTTCCCCCTTTAGAATACAACACAATCTGTAATCATCTGAAATGTGAACTCTGATAATACAGAAAATTGGCTTTGAAAATTCTAAAACATGAGTCACATTTCCACATAAGTATTCGGAAGAAACCATATTTTTTTCTTTCAATCATAGTAGGTAAAAACAAGATAAACTAAAATCACCATCTTCTGGTGAGATCTATGCTCATATATTGTACTTTCCATCTTTATTTCTGGAAGATGGCAGGTAGGGGCTTTTGGTGGGAATTTAAAACATAGAAGAAGGGATGTTGTGATGCTTTCTTCATCTATTCTATGTAGGATTATCCATGCTGGACAATTAGAATTAAAGTATATCTTTCTAGGGAGATAAATTTATGTGTGTTGAATTTGCAGTGTTGAGACCACATGCAGATCACTGGGAAGTTAGAAAAAAAGGACTGGAATTCCAAAGAGAATTAGACAATTGCTTCCTTGTCCAGGAATGTAGATATTTTCTGTTTGCCATACTATATGTAGTGCAAGGTATATTAATCGGAGTTTCTATAACGTAGTCGTTAATAGCATAGACTCTGGAATTAAACAGACTGAATTTATATTTCAACTTACTACCTATAATACACTTAGTATGATGTCTGGATCATAAAAGGTACTCAATGAATATAAATATATTGTTACTGAATGGTTGACTGAGGTCATAGGCTGTGATGAGGTTTTGAAAATCTTCCTTTCAGAGGATAGTTGACTTTTATAAGGAAAAAAAGAAAGTAAGGCATAAATGTGCTGAAGATATTGTGGACAGAAAATGGAATAAATTATCCTTGTGGAAGAAACCAAAAGTAAGATAAAAGAAAATCAGAAGAGAAATTGTAGAAGGGGTTACTGGAGAGCAGAAATGGAATTATGATAATGTGGTAACACTTAAGTCTTATAGAGACAAAATTTCAAGAAAAATTAAATCTGAGAAATTTCACTGAATTGAATAATTGGAAGAATATTGATAAAAGTGCAGGCTTACCAGAGTTCTGGAAATATGATTGAGGAACATGAACGAAGTTGAAGCAGTAAATATAGAACAAACTTTTTGTCAGTGACTGGAAATTAAAAGATTAGAGAGTAGATGGAGGTGTGGCAGAGTCATGAAAACATTTTGGTTTTGCTTTTGGTTTTGATTCTGAGACCAAACAAAGGTTAGACAAACCTTTGGAGAAGGGGTGGAGAGGACTGAGAATACAAACAAAAGATGAGATAATTGATAAAGCTATGTGTCAAAAGAAATGGGAAAAAGTGAATGTAGAGTCAAATTGAAGGATGACTTTTAGAAAGGGGGAGAGACACATATCTTTCTGACTCAAGCAAGAATGATTTAAAAATGGGTGGAGTTAGAATTGAAGGTCATAAACTGGTAGATGAAGAAATTCCAACCAGATAACCTGAACCTATTCACTAAGGTGTAAGGTGTAAAATACAAAGAGACATGCACTGCTGTCCTCCTGGCCCAAGAGCCAACACAGAATGGTCAACCTTAGTACTCTTTCCCATAGAAATTCCTGAGGCCAAAGAAAACAGGTTGGTGTGTAGCTTTCCCACTAAGTATGAAGAATGGCATGAATGAAGAGTAGTGACTGAAAGTAAAAGGGACAATGTACATGGAAGTACTTTAAAAACAAAAGAAATTTCTAAACAAATGGTGCATGGATATGGGTCAGTTAAATCAGGTTTGCCTACTTCACAGTTAAATATAAATTCTAAAAGTTAACGGATATAAGTGTAAAGTTAATTTCATTAGACCAGATGGAGGGATAGGGTGATGGAAAAGAGTTACTTTACTTTTACATGTTGGCATGCCAGGAAGCCACGATTTACAAATGTCCCATATGAAATACAGCTTTTAAAATACTGAAACCTGTTGGACTTTAATAGAATTCTGACACGTACGTGTAGAACAATTCTAATTCCTTCCGGTTTCCCATTCTTCTCTTGCATTATGCAGTGCTGACAGAGCAGCCACATTTCCCAGGAGCTCCCTTTTCCTCAGCCCAGACGTTGCTCCAATTGTGATTTTTAAAAACTGAATATTTCAGATTTACCCATTGCTTTCTTTTCACGATGTGACTAATTCAAAATATGGCCGAAGGTTGACCAGGTCTCTAAGACAAAGAGTCAAGTAACTGCCTTGCTATTCAGTCCATGAAGAACTTCTCAGGGAGTCAGGGAGTGTCCCTCAATTACTAGATACTTTTCTGTAGCAAGTCAAGTACCAGTTGAGACACATTTTTACTTACAAGTTAATTTTATAATTTTTATTATTCCTGATGTGTGCACCATTCTTTTACCTTAGAGGATGATGCATTATATTAGAAAAGTGCATATTGTAAATTTTATTTTACAGGACATCTTTCTTCTCAGACTGAAAGAATAATTCTAATGTATTTGTTCTGAACACTCTTTATATGTAGATAGACGTGTTTTATTTCTGACACCTCCCTGGGTCAATCACGTGTGTCTTTGATCTCCTTGCAGACTACAGGCTACAGGTTTGAATGTAAAATGCTAAGAGATATTTACATCCATTCAGATTACTATTTTTAAAAAAGCATGGATGGTAGAATGGGTAAGGGAGTGGAGGAGAGTAAAAAAATCTAAGGAAAACAAATGCAGACCAGATGTTGCTTGGCAAGTTTCCACTCTGCAGACTGGGCTGCCAGATGAGGTTAAAGAGCATGGATACCAACTTAATTTAATAAAGAATTAGATGCTCTTCAGTGGTAAGGCCAGTGTTAATTGAGACAAATAATGATGATATGAAATTGCATTTTCTTTTCTTCTTTATCCCTGTCCCTCATTTTTATTTGGGAAAAAAAATAAATATTCTTAGACATGATCAGGATTCACAATGACCCCAACTTGTCAGTGCTTTAAACATCCAAAGACTGTTGTAAAGAAGGCTTAATGTCCCTATGATTTCACTTCTCTGGGGTTCCTTCTAAGGATGGGGGCATGGCTCAAGAGCCCCATAGGAAGGAAGAAAATGAGATAAAAGGGAATACTATACATAATTAACACAAGAACTTGGGTTCATCAATATTCTTTTGAACACATGCTATGTGTCCAGCATGTGTTTCACTCAGGGTCAGAGAAGCCCTATATGGTAGTTATATTTGTTCAGGTTCTAGATGGGGAAACTTGAGTACAGATATACTATGTGATCTGATGAAGTTCACAGTTCTGAGTGGCAGATGAAAATTTTAATCACAAGCCCCTTTACTACTAGCCCGACGTATTATTCCTCTTCCCCATACTTGCCATATAGCTGGTATCAGCATTGTATTAGTTTCATGTAGCTGCTGAAAAATTACCATAAACCTAGTAGCTTAAAATAACACATACCTATTGTTTTACTGTTCTCTTCATTAAAAGTTTGATACAGGTCTCACTGGGCTAAAACTAAGGTGCCAGCAGTGCTATGTTTCTTTACAGAGACTCTAAGGGGTACTTAATTTCCTTGGTTGCTTTTTTTTATTTTATCTATCTATCATCTATCTATCTATTTATTTCAGCTTCTGTGGACCAAGAGCATTCCTTGGATTATAGCCACCTTCCTCCATCTTCATAGCCAAGAATGTTGCATCTCTTCTTTATTTTTTCATCACATTTCCACCTGACTCTACTAACCTACCTTCCTCTTCCACTTTTAAGAAAAATTGTAATGATATTAGGCTCATCTGAATCATCAAGGTTACTCTCCTTATCTCAGGGTCCCTAACTGAATCACATCTGCAAAATTTACCATGGAAGGTAATATAGTCACAGGTTCCAATGATTAGCACTTAGACATGCTAGGACATTATTCTACCTACCACAAACATATAACCTCTCAACTCCTTTAATGAACCTTCCCCACTACCCCATCCAACATTTTTCCCAGGATTCATCTTGCTATTCTGTTTGTGCCTTTTCTTCTTTACTCAGTTCTGCCTACTAAATGCCATTTTTTTTTTTTTCTTTTTTTTGTGGTACGCGGGCGTCTCACTGTTGTGTCCTCTCCCGTTGCGGAGCACAGGCTCCAGACGCGCAGGCTCAGCGGCCATGGCTCACGGGCCCAGCCGCTCCGCGGCATGTGGGATCTCCCCGGACCGGGGCACGAACCCGCGTCCCCTACATCGGCAGGCGGACCCTCAACCACTGCGCCACCAGGGAAGCCCCTAAATGCCATTCTTGATTCTTATGTTCTAGAATAGATCCATAGTTAAGGATTAATCTTCTTGATTCTCTTTATGGTTTGTGCAAGTGAATGTGATACTACTCAAGGAGAGAGGGATACAGAATAATGTCTTTTCTGTGGATAGTTCATAATGCAGACAAAATACATGGGCAACATTGTTGTAACAGGCTGACTTCTGGGAAAGCAGGCTCTGAGATGGAGTTTAACATGCAAGTTATTCATTAAAAAGTTAGAACCAACATCTGAGGAAGGGATGAAAAAGAAACAGAAGTGGGCAGGGAGAGAAGTTGAGCTGTGAAGCAGGTCTCAAAATATCCTTGAATAACCCAGTGGGGCACTCCAGAGCTAGAATGATTCTTCAGAGACATCTTGAGTTGGGCTGGAAAAGCAGATTTTTACTTCTGCAGTGACTGCTTTTCGAAAGCATTGACTCTCTCAGTTGCTGAGGCTCGTCCTTTCTTTCAGGAGCATCTGGGTGGCATATCACAGTTCTCCTGTTTTCTCTTCTTTGCTTTGTTTTCTTCTCCCTTTTTATTTTTACTTTGTTGTTTTCCTTCAGCTCGCATTTCCCTACCTCCAGTAGTTTTCTGTCTATAGAGTTTTCTGTGAATAAATATTAAATGTGCTCATTTGGGTTATGCAGAAGACATGGGGCAGGTTTCATGGCTTACATGGTATGCCCCTTACTCAAGATATTATACCATAGGATATAATCACATCATAGAAGGTAACTATGGCCAAGAATATATTTAGTGTGGTTTATAGCCCTCCAACAAGTTGAAATCTTTTTGTGTTTAATATCTCAGATTTTCCTTTGAGATCTGATCAAAATATGAAATTTTCTCCATATTTTATTCCTTTACTTGTTTCCTTTTGTCATGATATCCTTCTACATTTCACCATCCACCCCAAGACAACCATTTTAGTGTATATAATGGGTATAGTTTTGTAGTGTTTTTTGGGTTGTTTCAAAGACAGTATGGTACTGGCACAAAAACAGAAATACAGATCAATAGAACAGGATAGAAAGCCCAGAGATAAACCCACGCACATAACGTCACCTTATTTTTGATAAAGGAGGCAAGAATATACAATGGAGAAAACACAGCCTCTTCAATAAATGGTGCTACACGTAAAAGAATGAAATTAGAAGATTTCCTAACACCATACACAAAAATAAACTCAGAATGGATTAAAGACCTAAATGTAAAGCCAGACACTATAAAACTCTTAGAGGAAAACATAGGAAGAACACTCTTTTACATAAATCACAGCAAGATCCTTTTTGACCCACCTCCTAGAGAAACGGAAATAAAAACAAAAATAAGCAAATGGGACCTAATGAAGCTTAAAAGCTTTTCCACAACGAAGGAAACCATAAACAAGACAAAAAGACAACCCTCAGAATGGGAGAAAATATTTGCAAATGAAGCAACTGACAAAGGATTAATCTCCAAAATATACCAGCAGCTCATGCAGCTCAATATCAAAAAAACAAACAACCCAATCCTAAAATGGGTGGAAGACCTAAATAGACATTTCTCCAAAGAAGATATATAGATTGCCAACAAACACACGAAAGGATGCTCAACATCACTAATTATTAGAGAAATGCAAATCAAAACTACAATGAGGTATCACCTCACACTGGTCAGAATAGTCATCAATAAAAAATCTACAAACAATAAATGCTGGAGAAGGTGTGGAGAAAAGGGAACCCTCCTGCACTGTTGGTGGGAATGTAAATTGATACAGCCACTATGGAGAACAGTATGGAGGTTCCTTTAAAAACTAAAATTAGAACTACCATATGACCCAGCAATCCCACTACTGGGCATATACCCTGAGAAAACCATAATTCAAAAAGAGTCATGTACCGCAATGTTCATTGCAGCACTATTTACAATAGCCAGGACATGGAAGCAACCTAATTGTCCATCGACAGATGAATGGATAAAGAAGATGTGGCACATATATACAATGGAATATTACTCAGTGATAAAAAGAAATGAGATTGAGTTATTTATAGTGAGGTAGATGGACCTACAGATGTCATATAGAGTGAAGTAAGTCAGAAAGAGAAAAACAAATACCGTATGCTAACACATGTATATGGAATCTAAAAGAAAAAATGTTCTGATGAACGTAGGGGCAGGACAGGAATAAAGATGCAGATGTAGAGAATGGACTTGAGGACATGGGGAGGGGGAAGGGTAAGCTGGGACGAAGTGAGAGAATAACATGGACATATATACACTACCAAATGTAAAATAGATAGCTAGTGAGGAGCAGCTTCATAGCACAGGGACATCAGCTTGGTGCTTTGTGACCACCTAGATGGATGGGATAGGAGGGTGGAAGGGAGACATAAGAGGGAGGGGATATGGGAATATATGTATACATATAGCTGATTCACTTTGTTATACAGCAGAAACTAACACACCATTGTAAAGCAATTATACTCCAATAAAGATGTTAAAAGTAAAAAAAAAAACTATATTGTTATTTTGTGCACTACATTGACTGCTTCTCTCAAATAACTGAGTAAAACTTGATTCTTCCACTAATGTTGCCGTGCTTTATCCAACCCCAGCAACCAGCACTTAATTACATAAAATCAGAAGTCAAATACTATAACTCTATGCCTTTAATGTTTCTTGCCTTCAACAGTTTTTTAATACCCTCTTGCTAGCTTCCTAGTTCAACCTGTGATTCTCTAACTTTTCAACTGCAGCAACCTCTTTCTACTTCCAATTTCTGCCTACAGTTTTCTCCCAATCATTTCCATTCTATAAGTTTCCAAAAGGACAATCATCCTGTTCCACAGGGCTAAATATGCTTGAAAATCTTTAATATTCCTTTGTTGCTTATTTTATTTTCACAAAATATCCTGTTTCTATCAATTATTCACCAAATAAGAGACCTTGTAAAACATACAAGTTTATACAACCCAAATGTATCTTCGGTTTTCTTGTTACCATGTCTGTGTCCATGTGAGCCTCCTTGCTTGACGTGTTCTCCATGAATATGACGTATGAATCTTTCTAATACTTCAGAGATTTTCTCCATAATCCCTGCACTCTAAATCCTCCCTCTATTTCTCTCCCAGATATCTTCTCTCCCCATCTTCTGTCTGTCTCTCTCTTTCTCTCTCCCTCTCTCTCATATGTATAAGTGTTTGCTTTTACACTCAGGTAGTCCAGAACAAGTTCTGTTTCATATCATATGAGCCAATCCAATCAGAATATAAACCCCATGAGGACAAGGACAGAACAAGTTCTGTTTCGTATCATATGAGCCAATCCAATCAGAATATAAACCCCATGAGGACAAGGACGCAATCCCTTATACAGTACACTCTGCACATCTTATACAGGGTTCTGAAAACATTAAATGTTGTATAAATTACTGTTGAGTTTCATTGACAATGTAAATACTCTTGCTGATTGAACTGAGATTAGCCTAAAAGGAGTTGGAAATTGTGAAATAAAGAGTCATTAAGTATTTAGAAAATCACCAGAGAAGAAACTACAGCCAGAGAGTTCATCCTCAGAGGCCATATTTGGTAACTACTTGGTTCTTTTCTAAGACACACTCATTATTTTTACAGCTGGAGAAGCCTGAGAAAATGTTCTGGTTTGAGAGATCACCTTTTTCACAGGCTGATGCCAAGCTAAAATAAATGTCATGAAAAAAGAAATATTCCAAAGCAAACCAGGAAATAACAAACAGAAAATGCCCTTTTTTTTTTTTATACTTGTGAGTTTATTTTCTTAGCATTGACCTTTTTCCTTTCCTCTAGTTTGCTGTGTCTTATTATTAGGAAAATTTGGCACGAATTATTGGTTTATTCTCTACATATGCCCATTTTTCATATGTTGCAGATTCTGTAGTGTGATTATTTATCAGAAGCACTTTGCTACGGGAAATCTTTTCTCTCTATATTCCTATTTGGATCCAGATTGGACACATTTCCGCCCCGCCCCCAAGCTCCTTTCTCACACAGCAGTATATCTGGGTGTCTCATGGTATCAGTGACCATATTTTCTCACAAACAGAGTAGAATTTGGTGACATAAATAAAATTTAGAGTGACAAAGAGTAAAAAAAAAAAAAAGAAACTATGGACATTAGTATAGCATGTGTAAACTATAAAAGAGCTTTTTCAAAACTCTATTGAAGAAAACATGTATCCTTACTCCACCATCTACTGGTAAATATGGGATATATATCCTCCTTGGAGATTAAACATGCTTGTTAGTATTTAAGGTTCTGGGAAGTCCTACATAGAGAAAACCTGTTAAAATATTTTTTCATAACCAGGGCTTTACTTTTGCCTTATATTAATTTCCTCTTTTTAAAAAATGGACAGTTTATTAGCATTTATAAAATAACTGAGAACTGAAAATTTATACAAAATTAGATTTAGCTTCAGATAAATATGACAAGAATATTATAGTGTTTGTAAAAGATGCAAGTTTATTTCTCTTTTATGGGTAAATAAGTGCAAAAGTAGACATTACATAGCTAATATGGTGGCTCCACTGTGTTACTGGGGACACAAGGTCCTATTTTTCCAGTCTATTCATTATAACATGTTTTTCTTTTCATGGTCATTTCATAGTAAAAAATGGTTGATGATGTTCTGATGTTTAAATTGGTGCTGGATCCCAGAAGAAGGAGGAATAACAAGACGACAAAACTGGGATGAAATCCTTTTTAAGCGAACTTTCTAGAATTACCACTGGACATTCCTATTTACAGTACTTTGAATGGTACTTGGTCACATGATTACATGTAGTTCCAAAGGTGGAAGAAAATGTAGTCTTTAATCCTGGGTGGGAGAAAGGACAGTTTGGATGTGGTAGAAAACTATCAATCTCTTCGACAATTACTATAAACCTGAAGTGTTGAATTAAGTTACCATTGTGCTGATTAGCCTAATTTTCCAGCCTCCCTTTATTTATAACTTCTGGTAGTTTCTTTTCGCATGCGGAAGATAGAATAAAAGATAGAATGTAAGGATGATGCAATATTGGAGGCAGGGAGACCAATAGGAAGTTTCTATGCTGTTCTAGGTAAGAAATATAAATGTCTTTGATTACAGGAGTGTCAATAATGATAAGTGATCAGATTCAGGGTATATTATGAAGGTACATCCTCCTGGATTTTCTGATTTATTAGATGTACAATATGAAGGAAATAGATGAATCCAAGATAACTTCTAGGTTTTAAGACAGAACAACTGAGTGAAAAAAAAGTGCCAGTTACTTTGATTAATGCAAGCTTGTGGGAAGAGTCAGTTGGGGCATGTGGAGAAAGAATAACTCTTGCCAAAATACTTCTGAAATGCTCCCTGGACTCCCAAAAGCAAGCATAAACTAAAGCATGTACATTTATGACTATAGAGAAGAAATGGTGTCAGGGGACAGAGCCCTGGAATACCCTAAAATTTATTGAAGAGGTAAAAGAGAGATAGAAAAAGATCATGAGAAGGAGAATCCAGTGAGGTTGAAAAAGTTTGGGTCACACAAACCAAGAAAGGAAAATGTTTTTAGAACAAAGGAATATGATCATCAACTCAAATGAGTATGTGAGTTTTGGTAAGATGAGGACAGAATATTACCTGTGGGTTCTGACAATAACGGGTTCACTGGTGGCCTGGGCGAGGGAGATTTTAGTGAGACGTTGGGATTAAAAGTCTCATCGGAGTGTTCTGGAAAGGGATTGAATGGCAAGGAAGAGGAGTCAGGAAGAGTAGGTGATATTAAAGAGCTTCGTGTTGAAACAAAACAGGGACTTGGAATCCTAGCTAGAGGAATCAGGAGGTCAAGATTTCATTGCATGTGCATTTTGTTTGTTTGTTTGTTTGTTTTAACAGGTACGCTCTTAAAACATGCTTTTTTATGTCCATAGGAATGACTGATTAGGAAGAGAGTAATCTGTGACACAATAGAGTAAAAGAAAATGGGTGTACTGGTAAATGTCAATAGTACCAAGATAAACACAGAATTATAATCAATTTTTCCAGACCAGAAATATTTCACATAATAAAGTAAAATGATAACATAGGTTGGATTTCAGGATGTGGTGCAACGGTTAAGACTGACTTAGCCCATAATGCTCCACAATTAATGATGTGCAGTTGATAAAGATGAAGAATTTGCCCTAAAAGAAGTTGAGAAGTGTCCAGAAAAAAAAAAGTGTTATGCTTTAGCTACTTCTTCAGAAGAAAACTGACACAATTTCTAGAGGAAAAAAAACAGAAAAGGGAGGTCATGAAGTGCCCTCCATTTCTAAAACCACTCTAGGGGACACAAAAGTGAAAAGGAGTCTATGGTTTGAGATGATCTTTATCATTTATAAAAGATAAGGGGTCAATAACTATAGAAATGTGGATAAAGATTCAAGACTGCAGATGAGGTTCTTCTTGAAATCTATAGTATGAAACTGACTATGAGGATACAAGGGAGGTCAACCCCAGTGAATCTCATAAAAGTGAAATTTAAAATATGTGAAATGTGTGTGAAAGCAAAGATTAAAACATATCTCCAGTGAAAGTGATACAAATAGTCTCAAAGGAGTTATAATAAAATCAATGACTTTAGAAGGTGAGTTTTTTGGTGTTGGTCCAGCCCTTTCCCCAATTTTGAACAGTTAATAGGCAAAATTCCCCATGCACAGTTATCATGTTGCAGAAGTACACTGTGTGACTTGGGGGTATATCTGTGTCACCAAATCAACAAACCATGTCACAGATTCTAATCAAGATGCTTGCTATGATGGCTTCTCTGTAGTTTCTGGTTCAAGGCACCTAAATGGCTTCAGCATACAAATCGATGGGTTACTAAAAAATATTTGGAAATAATGTGAAAACTAATTTACAAATTTCTGTTCAGATCATTTTGGTTGATAATTTTATATTCTCAAGTACACAAAAACATATTCCTTGGGAGTCGTTTCTGTTCAGTGTTTGAATTTCATAACACTTACTAGACTTATGCAATCTTTCTAATTCCTCCTGCTCTCCCCTCACCCTGCCCCAGAGTACTTTTACCTTTCACATGTGGATTTGCTTTTGTCTCAGGACATCTCAGGGAGGTGGGTTGCATGGCCATATTCATCTGCATTTTATAAACCAGAAGCTTCTTCAGAATGGGAAGTACTTGAACTCCTATAGCCAAAGAAACCTCCATGTATGGCCTGTGGAAGACCTGTCATTCCAGTTGGAACGACCTATATCTGGTCATATCTGAACTCTTTAAAAACATGTCCTTTAGCAAAATTGCTTCAAATATTAGAGATCTGGCATTTCAGCCATGCACGCTTATACATACAAATACATTGACCTGGAAGACATGTTACAGAAAGGGAGCAAAATATAAATTCATACAGCAGCTACATAATTTATGTGTAAGATTATGTATTTCTTTATAAGACATAAAGAAAGTATAGATACTTTAAAATATCCTCAAAGATCTCACTCTATCAAAACTAACGGGACTTTAAATTTACAAATATTTTTCTCTCATACAACAATTAAAAGCTGCTGTTACTTCTCAAGAAAAGAAAGAAACAAGAAGAAAATAAATTTGAGATTTTTCCTTCTTTTAGTTATACTTTTCATTCTGAGCTTTCATTGTGATAGTCGTAAAAAAATCATTTTCTGATTATTTTTCTTCACAGTCTTAATTTTCTTCTCTTTATCTACTTAATTATTAGTTCATTGTCTTTTACATAGATAAGAGGGAGTAATTTTGAGATCCTAAAATACGACTCCAAATAAACTTCTACTGAATGTGTTTCCTTGTAAATTAATGTTTAAACAAATTGACCCACAGACATACAGTTTGAAAAATCTCAAGATTTCTTTTGAAAATTTTACTGCATACTTGAGGCCCTAAAAATGAAGCACCAGATGCAGAAAGCTAAATCGCACATTTTGCAATCTAAAAATCTTTACCTCAGAAAAAATAATTGATTCCTTGTCTTCTTTTACCACATAGTTGGTGTATGTGTGTGTGTGTTTTAATATAGAGCCCAGTTATGACATATTATTTGTTTTCTTTTGTATTCTCCCAACTGGCTGAAAAGTACCCAGATGAATAATCTGGCACCAGCTTTCTGTTCATGTCTCTGTAGCCTGGCATTAGCAGTTGAACTGCTCACTTAACTCTCTCCTCCACTCCAGCTTCAAGGACTCCATGCAGAACTGTACCTTAGCACCAAGTACTATTTAGTTGCCTACAAGAAAAACTCTTTTGCTCAGAAAAACTCCATTTGTCAATGAATGCACCTAAATACCATCATTTGTGATCAAATGGAATATTTTGGGAACTGTGTTTAAATTTTCTGGCAGCAGTTACCCTCTGCTTCTAGGTGAATATTCTGTGATATTGCATTCTGGATGTAGATTTCCACAGAACACAGAAGAATGCCGAAGTCCTAAGTACCATGTGGTCTGGCCAATCCATGAAATAAAGCCTTTTCATATATTTTAATTGAAAGCACTTTCACAGTTGTCATATTTTTTTCACAATAACTCTGTAGGATAATGGTAAAGCAGACAATAATTATATCCGTTTTATAGATGGAGAGACTCGTGTGAAGATTCCCATCTCAATTTTCTTTTTTCTTCTAATATCACCAGTGTTCTCTCAAAGAACCTTGATGTTTCCTTGGAAGTTCATCTATTCATTACTTTTCAATAGAATCCATTGAGATGTTACTAGGATTCATCTTTATCCTTCCATTTCTGGAGTTAACATTCTAGACTACAGGGCTTCCCTTGTGGCGCAGTGGTTAAGAATTCGCCTGCCAGTGCAGAGGACACAGATTTGAGCCCTGGTCCACGAAGATCTTACATGCAGAGCAACTAAGCCCATGCACCAAAACTACTGAGCCTGTGCTCTAGAGCCCACAAGCCACAACTACTGAGCCTGTGTGCCACAACTACCGAAGCCTGTGCTCCTAGAGCCCATGCTCTGAAACAAGGGAAGCCACTGCAATGAGAAGCCCGTGCACCGCAACGAAGAGTAGCCCCCGCTCGCAGCAACTAGAGAAAGCCCATGCACAGACACGAAGACGCTATGCAGCCAAAATTAAAATAAATAAAATAAATTTATTTTAAAAAATTCTAGACCACAGATTTTTGCCACGTGCCTAGATTACTTCCATAACTTTCTAGATGTTCTCCCTAGCTATGTTCTCTTCTCCTTTTAGGTGGTGTCCAGAAGTTAGACAGTTATAGGAGAGTGGTTAAATAAAAAATTAAAAAGTTCCAGAGAAAGGGAATGCCAGCTTGGCATATTCTTGAGAAACTATAAGACATTTAGTATCACTGGAGACTGGAGTACAAAATCAGGACTTGTGTGAGATGGGGCTGGAGAAGAAAATGGGAGTAGGTCAGATAAACATTTACAATCCATGTCAAGGAAAGTTTATCCTGAAAGCAAGGAGGTTTTAAGAGTTTTATATGTGAAAATGACATAATCAAATACGGATGCTTGCAAATTCAATCAACACCCAAATTATGAAATGAGACAATATATTAGCGCATAAGGAGAACAGTACACTACAAAGGATGAAAGATAATTGGAAGACTGTGTCAGTAAACTAGCCAAGTGATTATAGTATTCTGTATTAAATTACCGGCAATGGAGTGAATAAAATGGATTGCTTTAAAAATACACAGGAAATAGATTTAAAATACATCGTTAACGATTGGAAGTAGAAGTAACTATTGAAAAAGTCAAGAATAATTCATAAACTCTCACTTTAGAACTAGTTTATGATGATGATTTCCCCTGAATTGATAATGCAGGATTTAAATTCCAATATGGAAATGATGAGTTTGAGATGATTGCGTGCATCCAAATAGAGCTGTCTTATGGACAGCTTAATGCACAGGACTGAGGTCCAGGAAAGATACAAACTTAGGTGTCACTTGTATAAATGGAGCAGCTGTTGAATGAATACACACATGGCTACAGTAGGACCTCGTACATGCAGGATGCTAAAAAGCATACTGTTTATAGTTCATTGGTCTTCTCTACTTTGGACAGCAGTTTGTGGTCAAATACATAAAATACTTCTTTATCCATAGGGGTAACATTAATTTTATCAAAACAATAAAAAGTGTGGTACAAAGCATTAAAATTAATATATATGGTCATGTACTTACTATGAACAAGGCATTATTTAATTTTTTTTTTCCAGAAAAGATATTTTATTTTATTTTTTTAACTTTGTTGGAGTATAGTCTCTTTACACTGTTATGTCATTTTCTGCTGTACAGGAAAGTGAATATGTATACATATATCCTCTCTTTTTTTGGATTTCCTTCCCATTTAGGTTACCACAAAGCACCAAGTAGAATTCCCTGTGCTATACAGTAGGTTCTCATTAATTAGCTATTTTATACAGAGTAGTGTATATATGTCAATCCTAATCTCCCAATTCATCCCACCACCACCTTTTCCCCCTTGGTATCCATACTTTTTTTGCTCTATATCTGTGCCTCTATTTCTGCTTTGCAAATAAGATTACCTGTATCATTTTTCTAGATTCTGCATATATATATTAATATATGATAATTGTTTTTCTCTTTCTTACTTACTTAACTCTGTATGACAGTCTCTAGGTCCATCCACGTCTCTGCAAATGACACAATTTTGTTCCTTTTTATGGCTGAGTAATATTCCAGTGTATATATGTGTCACATCTTCTTTATCCATTCCTCTGTTGATGGGCATTTAGGTTGCTTCCATGTACTGGTTATTGTAAATAGTTCTGCAGTGAACACAGGGTTGCCTGTATTTTTTTGAATTATGGTTTTCTCTGGGTATATGCCCAGGAGTGGGATTGCTGGGTCATATGGTAGCTCTATTTTTAGTTTGTTAAGGAATCTCCATACTGTTCTCTGTAGTGGCTGTATCAATTTACATTCCCACCAACAGTGTAAGAGGGTTCCCTTTTCTCCACACCCTTTCCAGCATTTATTGTTTGTAGATTTTCTGATGATGCCCATTCTAACTTGTGTGAGGTGAAACCTCATTGTAGTTTTGATTTGCATTTCTCTAATAATTAGTGATGTTGAGCATCCTTTCATGTAAGACATTATTTTACATCACTTACTCTTTGTGTCACTTAATCTGCTCAGAAACTCAATATAGTCCCCATTTTTATAGTAGCTCAAAGACAAATTAAAGGCCCCTCATTTACTTAGAAAGGCAGGAATAAAGCAAGATTACATATAAAGTTTTCTAAAATAGTGTGATTAATTCACATATATTAATGATTACTATATGTCTGGTACCACATTCAATACTGTGCACCAAAGTCTCTATTTTATTTATTTTATATTAGGCTACACTACATAACCCAATATAATGAATGGCACAATTAAATCTAAATATAGACAGAAACAAAAGTAAACTAACAACTCATAGACACCTAACCCCAATGTATTTTCAGTCCCTCTTCTTTGTATGTGTTTTAAATATAATTTATTTATTTATTTATTTAAGTAAATCTCTCCAGTTCTTTATTGATGACATAAAGAAAGGAACTCTAAGTGATGAAGTGTCTTTTTTTTTAAACATCTTTATTGCAGTATAACTGTTTTACAATGGTGTGTTAGTTTCTGCTTTACAACAAAGTGAATCAGTTATACATATATACATATGTTCCCATATCTCCTCCCTCTTGCATCTCCCTCCCTCCCACCCTCCCTATCCCACCCCCCTAGGTGGACACAAAGCAGCGAGCTGATCTCCCTGTGCTATGTGGCTGCTTCCCACTAGCTATCTAGTTTACATTTGGTAGTATACATATGGCCATGCCAATCTCTCATTTCGTCACAGCTTACCCTTCCCCCTTCACATATCCTCAAGTCCATGCTCTAGTAGGTCTGTGTTTTATTCCCATCCTACCCCTATGTTCTTCAAGACAATTTTTTTCTTAGATTCCATATATATGTGTTAGCATACGGTATTTGTTTTTCTCCTTCTGACTTACTTCACTCTGTATGACAGACTCCAGGTCTATCCACCTCACTATAAATAACTCAGTTTCATTCCTTTTTATGGCTGAGTAATATTCCATTGTATATATGTGCCACATCTTCTTTATCCATTCATTTGTTGATGGACACTTAGGTTGCTTCCATGTCCTGGCTATCGTAAATAGAGCTGCAACGAACATTTTGGTACATGACTTTTTTTGAATTATGGTTTTCTCAGGGTACATGCCCAGTAGTGGGAATGCAGAGTCGTATGGTAGTTCTATTTTTAGTTTTTTAAGGAACCTCCATACTGTTCTCCATAGTGGCTGTATCAATTTACATTCCCACCAGCTGTGCAAGAGTGTTCCTTTTTCTCCACACCCTCTCCAGCATTTATTGTGTCTAGATTTTTGGTTATGGCCATTCTGACTGGTGTGAGATGATATCTTATTGTAGTTTTAATTTGCATTTCTGTAATGATTAATGATGTTGAGCATTCTTTCACGTGTTTGTTGGCAATCTGCATATCTTTGGAGAAATGTCTATTTAGTTCTTCTGCCCATTTTTGGATTGGGTTTTTTGTTGTTGTTGTTATTGAGCTGCATGAGTTGCTTATAAATTTTGGAGATTAAACCTTTGTCAGTTGCTTCATTTGCAAGTATTTTCTCCCATTCTGAGGGTTGTCTTTTGGTCTTGTTTATGGTATCCTTAGCTGTGCAAAACCTTTTAAGTTTCATTAGGTCCAATTTGTTTATTTTTGTTTTTATTTCCATTTCTCTAGGAGGTGGGTCAAAAAGGATCTTGCTGTGATTTATGTAAAAGAGTGTTCTTCCTATGTTTTCCTCTAAGAGTTTCATAGTGTCTGGCCTTACATTTAGGTCTTTAACCCATTTTGAGTTTATTTTTGTGTATGGTGTTAGGGAGTGTTCTAATTTCATACTTTTATAAGTACCTCTCCAGTTTTCCCAGAACCACTTATTGAAGAGGCTCTCTTTTCTCCACTGTATATTGTTGCCTCCTTTATCAAAGATAAGCTGACCATATGTGTGTGGGTTTATCTCTGGGCTTTCTATCCTGTTCTGTTGATCTATATTTCTGTTTTTGTGCCAGCACCATACTGTCTTGATTACTGTAGCTTTGTAGTATAGTCTGAAATCAGGGAGCCTGATTCCTCCAGCTCCATTTCTCGTTCTCAAGATTTCTTTGGCTATTCGGGGTCTTTTGTGTTTCCATACAAATTGTGAAATGTTTTGTTTTAGTTCTGTAAAAAATGCCAGTGATAGTTTGATAGGGATTGAATTGAATCTGTAGATTACTTTGGGTAGTAGAGTCATTTTCACAATGTTGATTCTTCCAGTCCAAGAACGTGGTATATCTCTCCATCTATTTGCATCATCTTTAATTTCTTTCATCACTGTCTTATAATTTTCTGCATACAGGTCTTTTGTCTCTTTAGATAGGTTTATTCCTAGATATTTTATTCATTTTGTTGCAATGGTAAATGGGGGTGTTTTCTAAATTTCACTGTCAGATTTTTCATCATTAGTGTGTAAGAATGCCAGAGATTTCTGTGCATTAATTTTGTATCCTGCTACTTTACCAAATTCATTGATTAGCTCTAGTAGTTTTCTGGTAGCATCTTTAGGATTCTCTATGTGTAGTATCAGGTCATCTGCAAACAGTGATAGTTTTACTTCTTCTTTTCTGATTTGGATTCCTTTTACTTGTTTTTCTTCTCTGATTGCTGTGGGTGAAACTTCCAAAATTCTGTTGAATAGTAGTAGTGACAGTGGGCCACCTTGTCTTGTTCCTGATCTTAGTGGAAATGATTTCAGGTTTTCACCATTGAGAATGATGTTGGCTGTGGGTGTCATATACGGCCTTTATTATGTTGTGGTAAGTTCCCTCTATGCCTACATTCTTGATGGTTTTTATCATAAATATGTGTTGAATTTTGTTGAAAGCATTTTCTGCATCTATTGAGATGATCATATGTTTTTTCTCCATCAATTTTCCAATATTCTTTATCACATTGATTGATTTGCCTATATTGAAGAATCCTTGCATTCCTGGGATAAACCCCACTTGATCATAGTGTATGATCCTTTTAACTTGCTGTTGGATTCTGTTTGCTAGTATTTTGTTGAGGATTTTTGCATCTATGTTCATCAGTGTTATTGGCCTGTAATTTTCTTTCTTTGTGACAACTTTGTCTGGTTTTGGTATCAGGGTGATGGTGGCCTTATAGAATGAGTTCAGGAGTGTTCCTCCCTCTGCTATATTTTGGAAGAATTTGAGAAGCATCAGTGTCAGCTCTTCTCTAAATGTTTGATAGAATTCTCCTCTGAGGACATCTGGTCCTTGGCTTTTGTTTATTGGAAGACTTTTAGCCACAGTTTCAATTTCATGACTTGTGATTGGTCTATTCATAATTTCTCTTTCTCCCTGGTTCAGTCTCAGAAGGTTGTGCTTCCCTTGGAATTTGTCCATTTCTTCCAGGTTGCCCATTTTATGGGCATATAGTTCCTTGTAGTAATCTCTCATGACCCTTTGCATTTCTGCAGTGTCAGTTGTTACTTCTTTTTTATTTCTAATTCTGTTGATTGGAGTTTTCTTCCTTTTTTTCTTGATGAGTCTGGCTAATGGTTTATCAATTTTGTTTATCTTCTCAAAGAACCAGCTTTTAGTTTTTTGCTCTTTGTTATTGTTTCTTTCATTTTTTTTCATTTATTTCTGATCTGATCTTTATGTTTTCTTTCCTTCTGATAACTTGGGTTTTTTTGTTCTTCTTTCTCTATTTGCTACAGGTGTAAGTTTAGGTTGTTTATTTGAGATGTTTCTTGCTTCTTGACATAGGATCGTATTGTCATAAACTTCCCTCTTAGAACTGCATTTGCTGCATCCAATAGGTTTTGGGTCGTCGTGTTTTCATTGTCATTTGTTCCTAGGTATATTTTATTTCCTCTTTGATTTCTTGGTTATTTAGTTGTTTATTGTTTAGCCTACATGTGTTTGCATTTTTTACAGATTTCTTTACTGTAATTGATATGTAATCTCATAGTTCTGTGGTAGGAAAAGATAGCTGGTATGATTTCAATTTTCTTAAATTTACCAAGGCTTGATTTGTGACCCAAGGTATGATCTATCCTGGAGAATGTTCCAAGAGCACTTGAACAGAAAGTGCATTCTGTTGTTTTTGGATGGAATGTCCTATAAATATCAATTAAGTCCATCTTCTTTAATGTATCATTTAAAGCTTGTGTTTCTTTTTTATTTTCATTTTGAATGATCTGTCCATTGGTGAAATTGGGGGTGTTAAAGTCCTCTACTATGATTGTGTTACTTTCGATTTCCCCTTTTATGGTTGTTAGCATTTGCCTTATATATTGAGGTGCTCCTGTGTTGGTTGCATAAATATTTACAATTGTTACATCTTCTTCTTGGATTGATCCCTTGATCATTATGTAGTGTCCTTCTTTGTCTCTTGTAATAGTCTTTATTTTAAAGTCTATTTTGTCTCATATGAGAATTGCTACTCCACCTCTCCTTTGATTTACATTTGCATGGAATATCTTTTTCCATCCCCTCACTTTCAGTCAGTATGTATCCCAGGTCTGCAGTGGGTCTCCTGTAGGCAGTATATATATGAGTCTTGTTTTTATATTCATTCAGCCAGTCTATGTCTTTTGGTGGAAGCATTTAATCCATTTACATTTAAGGTAGTTATCAATATGTAGGTTCCTATTACCATTTTCTTAATTGTTTGTGGTTTGTTTTTGCAGGTCTTTTCCTTCTCTTGTGTTTCCTACCTAGAGAAGTTCCTTTAGCATTTGTTGTAAAACTGCTTTGGTGGTGCTGAATTCTCTTAGCTTTTGCTTGTCTTTAAAGCTTTTAATTTCTCCATCGAATCTGAATGAGATCCTTGCTGGGTAGAGTAATCTTGGTTGTAGGTTTTTCCCTTTCATCACTAACTATGTCCTGCCACTCCCTTCTGGCTTGCAGAGTTTCTGCTGAACGATCAGCTGTTAACCTTATGGGGATTCCCTTGTATGTTATTTCTTGTTTTTCCCTTGCTGCTTTTAATATTTTTTCTTTGTATTTAATTTTTGATAGTTTGATTAATATGTGTCTTGGTGTGTTTCTCCTTGGATTTATCCTGTATGGGACGCTCTGAACTTCCGTGAATTATTTCCTTTCCCATATTAGGGACATTTTCAACTATAATCTCTTCAAGTATTTTCTCAGTCCCATTCGTATTCTCTTCTTCTTCTAGGACCCCGATAATTCAATTGTTGGTGCGTGTAATGTTGTCCCAGAGTCTCTGAGACTGTCCTCAATTTTTTTCATTCTTTTTTCTTTATTCTGCTCTGTGGTAGTTATTTCCACTATTTTATATTCCAGGTCACTTATCCATTCTTCTGCCTCAATTATTCTGCTATTGATTCCTTCTAGAGAATTTTTAATTTCATTTATTGTGTTGTTTATCATTGTTTGTTTTCTCTTTAGTTCTTCTAGTTTTCTAGTTTCTTGTTAAATGTTTCTTGTATTGTCTCCATTCTATTTACAAGATTTTGGATGATCTTTCCTATCATTACTCTGAATTCTTTTTCAGATAGACTGCCTATTTCTTCTTCATTTGTTCAGTTTGGTGGGTTTTTACCTTGTTCCTTCATCTGCTGTATGTTTCTCTCTCTTCTCATTTTGCTGAACCTACTGTGTTTAGAGTCTCCTTTTCACAGGCTGTAGGTTCATAGTCCCTTTTGGCTTTGGTGTCTGCCCCCAGTGGCTAAGTTTCTAAGATTAGTTCAGTGGGTTGTGTAGGCTTCCTGGTGGAGGGAACTGGTGCCTGTGTTTTGGTGGATGAGGCTGGATTTTGTCTTTCTGGTGGGCAGGACCGCATCCTGTGGTGTGTTTTGAGGTGTCTGTGACCTTATTATGATTTTAGGCAGCCTCTCTGCTAATGGGTGGGGTGGTGTTCCTGTCTTGCTAGTTGTTTGGCATAGGGTGTCCAGCACTGTAGCTTGCTGGTCATTGAGTGGAGCTGGTTCTTAGCATTGAGATGGACATCTCTGGGAGAGCTTTTGCTGGGTGATATTATGTGGTGCCAGGAGTTCTCTGGTGGACTAATGTCCTGAACTCGGCTTTTGCACCTCAGAGGCTCAGGCCTGACACCTGGCTGGAGCACCAAGACCCTGTTAGCCATGCGGCTTTAACATTTAGGAGTCTGGCTGCTGATGATCAGAGTGCCATCTGTGAAACAGCTCCCACTCCTCAGGGCAGAGCAACAAATTCCTGCTTGTAGGTGTTAGCAACCTTGTCATAAAATTTCTTTTTCCTTGTTAAGTCACCTTTTCCCTTAAAGGAAACACTTTATGACTTCTCTTTGGCATATTCGAATTACCAGAATCACTATTCCAACCTTTTGGCCCTGTTATTAAGTAAATAATGGTCACTTGAACACAAGCACAGTGATACTGTGATGGCCAATCTAATAACCAAGATGGCTGCTAAGTCTGAATTCATTTTTTAGTTCTAACCTTTCTTGATGGAGACTTCAGCATTTTCTATATAGTGTATAGTCATCTGCAAATAGTGAATTTTACTTCTACCTTTCCAATTTGGATGACTCATTTCTTTTTCTTGTCTAATTGCTCTGGCTAGGACTTCCAATACTATGTTGAATAAAAGTGGTGAGAGTAGACATGCATGTCTTTTTTCTGATCTTAGGGGAAATGCTTTCAGTTTATCACCATGGAGAATGATGTTCGCTGTGGCCTTGTCCTGTATGGCTTTTATTATATTGAGGTACATTTCCTCCATACACTTTTTTAAGGGTTTTTTTTTTTTTTAATCATAAATGGATGTTGAATTTTCTCAAATATTTCTCTGCATCTATTGAGGTAATCATATGATTTTTATTCTTTATTTTGTTAATGTGATGTATCACATTAACTGATTTGCAGATGTTGAAACATCCTTGCATCCCTGAAATAAAGCCTATTTGATCATGGTGTATGAACCATTTAATCTATGGCTGAATTCAGTTTACTAATATTTTCTTGAGGATTTTTTAAATCTATATTTATCAAGAATATTGGTCTTTAATTCTGCCCCCCACCCATATCTATCTCTCTCTTCCTATCTTCTCTCTCTCTTGGCATTCTTTCCTAGTTTTGGTATCAGCATAATGGCCTTATAAATTGTATTTGGAAGAGTTCCCCTTTCTTCTAATTTTTGGAAGAGTTTGAGAAAAGTTGATAATTAATTCTTCTTTGAACATTAGTTAGAATTCACCAGTGAAGCCATCTGGTCCTGGACTAGATTTTTGGGAGGTTTTTGATGACTGATTCAATCTCTTTATCAGTAATCAGTCTGTTCATTTTTCTATTTCATCATGATTCAGACCTGATAGGTTGTATGTTTCTAGGATCTTATCCATTTCTTCTAGATTGCTCAATTTTTTTGTGTATCATTGTTCACAGCAGCCCCTTATGATTTTTTTTACTTCTGTGGTATCAGCTGTGATACTCTTCTTTCATCTTTGATTTTATTTATTTGAATCTTCTCTCTTTTTTTTCTTTTCTTGGTGAGTCTAGTTAAAAGTTCATCAATTTTGTTTGTATTTTCAAGGAATCATTTCTTAGTTCCAGGAAGCCCAGAAAGTTCCAAATAAGATGAACCCAAAGAAACCCCCACCAACACATGTTATAATTAAATGTCAGAAGTTAAAGATAGGGAGAGAATATTAAACTTAGCAAGAGAAAAACAATCTGTTACATACAAAGGAACCCCCATAAAACTATCAGAAGATTTTTCAACACAAACTTCGCAGGCCCAGAAGGGAGTGGCATGATATATTCAGAGTGCTGGAAAAAAAAAAATCTACCCAGCATAGTTGTGGCTCAGAATTTAAGGAGAGATAAAGAGTCTTCCAAACAAAAACTAAAGTAGTTCATCACCACTAAACCATTATTACAAGAAGTGTTAAAGGGACTTCTTTAAGATGAAAAGAAAGAGGTGCTAATTAGTAACAAAACACATATGAAAGAATAAATCTCAATGGAAAACTAAATATGTTGTAAAGGTAGTGGATTAATTACTTATAAAGCTATTATGAAGGTTGAAAGACAAAAGTAGTAAAAGTAACTATGATTACAATAATTAGTTAAGTAATATACAAGATAAAAAGACATAAAATGGGACATTAAATACATAAAGCAAAGGGGGCGAAAGTAAACATGTTGAGCTTTAGAATGAGATCAAAATTAATCTGTTATCAACTTAAAATAGACCGTTACAGATATAAGTTGTTATATGTAAGTCTCATGGTAACCACAAAGCAAAAACCTATAGTAAATATGCAAAAGGTAAAGAGAAAGGAATATAAGCACACTACCAAAGGAAGTGAACAAGAGAGTAAAGATAGAGATAGGAACTACAAAAATAGCTAGAAAACAGTTAACAAAATGGCAATAAGTACATATCTATCAATAATTATTTTTAATGTAAATTGACTAAATTCTCCAGTCAAAAGACATAGAGTGGCTGAATGGATAAAAAGAAACAAAACAATACTCATCTCTATACTGACTATAAGAGACACACTTTAGATGTAAGGACACACACAGACTGAAAGTAAAGGGCTGGAAAGAGATATTCTATGCAAATGGAAACCAAAAGAAACCTGGAGAAGATATTCTTATATCAGAGAAGTTGAACTTTAAAATAAAGACTGTAGTAAGAGACAAAGAAATGCATGACATAACGATAAAGAATTCAATCCAACAAGAGGCTATAACATTTGTAAATATGTTTTTCATCCATGATAGGAGCAACTAAATATATAAAGAAAACATTAACAGACCTAAAGTGAGTAATAGACAACAATACAAAAATAGTAGAAGACTTTAGTAACCCACATATCGATGGATATATCATTCATAAAGAAAATTAGTAAGAAAACATCAGCCTTAAACAACATGTTAGAAAAGGTAGACTTAACAGATATTTACAGGACATTTCATCCAAAAGCCACAGAACACACATTCTTCTCAAGTTCACATGGAACATTTTCCAAGATAGATCACATGGTAGGCCACAAAACAAGTCTTAATAAATTTAACAGGGTTGAAATCATATCAAGCATTTTTTTCCAACCACAGGGGTATGAAACTGGAAATTAACTACATGTAAATCACTGGAAAATTCGCAAATATGTGGAGATTAAACAACATGCTACTGAATAACCAATGGGTCAAAGAAGAAAACAAATGAGAAATAAAAAATATCTTGAGACAAACAAAAGTGAAAAAGTAATATACCAAAATTTATAGGATGCAGTAAAGAAAGTTCTAAATGGTAAGTTCATAGTGATCAATGAAGAAAGAAGAAAAGTCTCAAATAAACAACATAACTTTGAACGTTAAGAAACAAAAAAAGAACAAGCAAAGCCCAAAGTTGGTAGAAGGAAAGAAATGACAAAAATTAGAGCAGAAATAAATGACAATAAATTTTTTTAAAGACAATAGACAAGATAAATGAAACTAAGAGCTGGGTCAACATGCCTTTATAAACTGAACAAATAATTTTTAGAAGTTGATTCTCACCTGCTCTGATTCTTTCAGAATCCAACTATAAATTTTATTGGTGGAGGAATGGAGAATACTATACTAATCCCTAGAAAGTATTATGAGGATCCCACTTTTAGTAGTGTATTTTACAACAATATATTTATGTCATTAATAGATGGCTCATGATCTAATATCTATCCTTGAAGCACAGGTAAGATTCCAGTACATTCAACAGCTATATATCTTTTTAATATATCTTATTATGAGAATTTGAAGTCAGGTATGGTATCCTATTCATTTTTGTGTTTTAAAGCTTCAAATCCCACCACACTGTACCAATGTTACCCTGTCCCTCAGAGCATAAAATAGTGTCAGGAATATAGTTGATATTTAATAAATGTTTACTGAATGAATTAATAATTTAACGACATAGTGAATTCATGCAATTGCGCTGAAAAGGAAGGGAATGAAACAGCCAGCAGCACTTCCAGGAAACAACTGAGAAACACCCTTTGGCACTCACCATTTACTCATCTTAGCAACAGTCTTAAAGCTTAAGAAATAAAATTTAAGGCCAAGTAAGCATAGCTCAAGCCAACTACATTTTCACTCCCCAGGTCACTGATTACCTCACTAAATCTCTCACTTTGCTGAATACGTGCAAGCAAATATTATTATAGGATGCAAAAAAGTGAAACATTTTGGAAAGTTGTTTTTTGTTTGTTTGTTTGTTTTTATTTTTTTGGCTACATTGGGTCTTAGTTGTGACATGTGGGATCTTCGTTGAGGCATGAGGGATCTTTCCTTGAGGCATGTGGGCTCTTCATTGTGGTGCATGGGCTTAGCTCTAGTTGTGGCATGCAGTTTCCAGGGCCCATGGGCTCTGTAGTTTGTGGCAGGCAGGCTCCATTTGAGGTGCGCAAGCTCAATAGTTGTGGCACTTGTGATTAATTGCCCTGTGGCATGTGAGATCTTAGTATCCTAACCAGGGATCGGACCCACATCCCCTGCATTGCAAGGCAGATTCTTTACCACTGGACCACCAGGGAAGTCCCGGAAAGTTGTTTTGATTATTAATAAAATATTATAATGTCAACCCATGAATTACCACCATAAAACCCTACATTTTAGCATTATTTAGTAGACTTAGTAGCATTATTTAGTCAGTAGACTACAGACAGAACTAGATTTGACAAATTATATCTGTAATTGTGTCCCCCATTCCTCTCCATTTTGAACTATCTCTTCAGCTGAACGAACTTAATGTTCTCAATAGCTGCTTTCTTACGATACAACAAGACTGTCGGGTCCTAAAAGCATATTTGGGTTCTAGGTGCACACAGACCCTGACTGAATCTCTCTAGATCTAGCACAGCCATTTTATTTCCCTGATTGCTGTCCAGTTTCTTGTCCCCTGATTCTGATCAGAGTCTAAAGACCAGAACACTTTGATGTTTTGTTCATACTATCAGTTCTTGACTATGTGCCAAACTTGGATACTGCTTTGAAGATTTTCCTTGTGATTTGATTTCCAGCTTGAGAGCTAGGTTAATTTTACTTTTAGTGTTGTGACCATCTCTGGCCCTTAGAACCTCAAACCTCATTGAACAAAGAACTAGGGCCCCTTTACTTCCCCAGGAGGAAAGTTCAAACAAACATATGAATCATCTCATTCTTCTGTAAACAGTGATCTCTGTGCTTTTCCTCACACTCATTCCCCACTGGAAAGCTCTCTCATCTTTCACACAAGGGAGTCTTTGTGGATTATTTCATTCCCTAGATTTATTTCCTCCTCTGAAATCTCTTTGCGCTTACTAATATGTATCACTTTTTTTTATTAATCAGGTTTTTGGAAGGTAATTTTTATATTGTAAAATTCTCCTTTTTGAGTGTGCCACTGGTGAACTTTGTTAAAGATAGACTGTCATTCAACCAACACTACCATCAAGATATAGAACATTTCCATTACCAAAAAAAGTTCCCTCATGACTATTTGTAGTCAATTCTATAATCTTCCACCCCCAATGCCTGGTGACCACCAACCTACTATTTTCTGTCTCTATACTTTTGCCTTTTTCAGAATTTCATTTAAGTGGAATAATACAGTATGTGTTTTCTGGTATAATGCCTTTGAGATCCATCCATACTGTTTCATGTATTAACAGTTCATTCATTTTAATGGCTATGTAGCATTACATTATATGGCTATACCACAATTTGTTTATATATTTACTATGTGATGAATCTTTGGCTTGATTCTAATATTGACTATTATGAATATGTTTATACAAATATTCACATACAAATCTTTGTGTGGAAAATGCTTCTGTTTTGGGGGGGGTCATAATACTGAGTGGGACTACTGGATTATGAGATATAGATATTTAACACTATGTAGAAATGCCAATGATTTTTAAAATACCTGTACCATTTTGCATTATGATAAAAAATGTATGAGGGTTTCAGTGACATCACATACTAATCAAACAGTATTGTCAGTGTTTTTTTTTTTTAACTTTAGATATCTAATAGATATTCAATGATGTCACTGTGGTATTTTTTTTTAATTAATTAATTAATTTTATTTTTGGCTGCGTTGGATCTCCATTGCTGCACACGGGCTTTCTCTAGTTGTGGCGAGCAGGGGCTGCTCTTCGTTCCAGTGTGCAAGCTTGTCACTGCAGAGGCCCCTCCTGCTGTGGAGCACAGGCTCTAGGCACAAGGGCTTCAGTAGTTGTGGCTCACAGGCTCCAGAGAGCAGGCTCAGTTGTTGTGGTGCATGGGTTTACTTGCTCCATGGCATGTGGGATCTTCCCAGATCAGGGCTCGAACCCATGTCTCCTGCATTAGCAGGCAGATTCTTAACTACTGAGCCACCAGGGAAGCCCCTGTCATTCTGGTTTTAATTTGCATTTTTCTAATAACTAATGATGTCAAGCATTGCCATCTGCATATCTTCTTGGTGGAGTATCTGTTCAAATTTTTGCCTGTTTTAAAAGTTGGGTTATCTTCTTATTATTAATTTTTAAGAGTGTTTATATATTATCTAAATATGCCTTTACTACACAGAGGTTTGGGGGTCATGTTTTCTCCTAGTCTGTAGCTTGTTGTTTCATTCTCTAACAGTGTCTTTGTGAAGTAGAAGGTTTAAATTTTGATGAAGTTCAATTTTTCTTGCTTTTTCTTTTCTGAGTTATACTGTTTGTGTCCTGTTTAAGAAATGTTTGCCTAATCAGAAGTCACAAGGTTTCCTCCTGTCATTTCTTCTAGAAATTTTATAGTTTTAGCTTTTACATGTTTAAGTCTATGATACATTTAAGGTTATTTCTTGTATAAAGTGTGAGGTAAGGGCTGAGATTTATATTTTGCATGTGGATGTGTGATTGTTTTAGCACAATTTGCTGAAAAGACTATATTTTTTCCTTTGAATTACCTTGGTTACTTGTCTGTGAATCAGTAGAATATACATACATGGGTATTTACTTTTCATTATGGATTTGTGGAAAGCTCATCATGATTTTGGAGTCATACTAAGATTTAAGGCCTGTCTCTATCATTTTCTAACTGTGTTTTCTAAGGCTGTTTATTATGCATCAGTTTCCTGATCTAGAAAAAAAGTGATTACAAAATGTAATTTTATGGCTTCTTTAAGAATTCTGTCAAATAAGTGAGATATATTAAACTTCTAGTGGTATCTTTAGTTTATTTGTTTTTAACAATTTTTAAATCTTCCCTTCTTAGTTAGATTGGTAGCTTCTTAAAGTGAAGGACTATTTTTTTTTTTTCTACTTCGACAATAAGAACCACACAATCTCCAGCATAGAAGTTGTGTTCTATGATGGACAAGACAATGAGGGAGGTTTGAATCCTCAGAGAAGGTAGTGAAGAGCATGATCACTGGCTGTGTAAGCAAATTCTTGAAAAAAATACAGGTCGTGTGGAGATCAAGAGTGTTGAAATATGGCTGCACCCCTTAATCATATACATACTGCATAGTTTTATCCTCATTTTTTCTTTATTCGGTAAGAAGAAATCAAACATGAATTTAGTGATTTAGAACAAGGATCAATAGCATTTTATTTTCCATAAGTCACTTCATTATTTTGCAAGATTCTTATCTCCATTCCCACACACTGAAATTAAACGTTTATTTAAAATTGCCAAAAGTTCAATCTATAAGTCAAGCAAACTTGTTGATTACTTTAGGGAGGGTCTTATGAAGTTAAAGGAAGCAGAAGTGCATTGCTTTCAAGGAATTTGTCATTTCAAATGGATGTAGCTATGTTTGGATGGTAGATTGTTGAACAAGGAGTCAAATTAATTCAGTTAAAATTCCACTTTTGCTTTGGAATAGAAAGCAAGTTGTTGAACTGTGGTAACTGTCAACTTTATTATTCATAAAGTGTAGCCAATTCACCTCAAAAGGACTTTGCATGCACGAATGAGATAATAAATGTGAAAACACTTTGTAATCACTAACATCCTATACAAATATAAGGCATTGTTATTACTAGGACTCAAAGCCAACTTTAGAAAAGAATATGTTATTTGTTGATCAATGAAAATAACCCTGGAGATCTCCTTCCCTAAATCAATCCACACTCTACTAAGATGTAATACTACCTGTCATTTTACCATGTGTAATGCATTGCTTTATGTTAAGTAAGGGCTTCTCAGATTTCCATTTAAAATGGAAATGCCTCCTAAAGCATAACAATAGGTCTCAAAGATGTTATGTTGAATACCTGGCACCTAGGCAACATGTGTCTTTCTCTCCACTCTTTCTGACTAGGGCAGGATAATATAAAAACATGTGTCCTAGGAGACTTAAAAGAGTAGGAAAAAAAAAAAAAAACATGTTAATCTAAAACAATGAAACAGCCAGTTATTTTACTAGCAAATGGGTTTATTTGGGAAGGGAACTAAGATACCACGTGCTGTGCCATGAGGGCAAAAATAAATAAATAAATAAATTGCAATTTGGGACATGCAACTATAACAAAACTCATGCAAGTTTGCGTAAAACAAAAGAGAGGGAACTTTTGTACAGAGAAGGGGAAGTGGGAGGGACTAATACAAACAAGAAGTCTGTTGGAGGAAACTGGGAGTTCAAAATATAGTGGCTTTTCATTGGCTGAGTTGTTACAGTCTCTCATTAGCTGACTCACTGTCAGTCAGACAGAACTCTCTCGTCCTTCTGCTGAGAGTGGCAAATCAGTCACTTCCTGCCAGAGATGCAATTTGTCTTTTCCAGTGAAATCTGTATTGAGTTTGAGTGGTAAGTGCATGAGGGCTCCCTGTTCTGGACTCCCTACTCCATTTTAGTGAGGATTCTCTATATTAATTTTCACACCTAGAAACTGGAGGAGAATATGTTGGAGAGAAGTGAAAAAAAAGGTCCATTTTTCCAATTGTTTAGTGTGGGTCCTGTAAATAGCAGACATAAGGAATATATTAACTAATGATTAAAATCACAGTCTGTATTTTTAACACCTATATTGTGCTATAATCGACATAAAGAAATGCATTATTTAAGAGCACAGGTTGATGAATTATGACATGTAGACTCCCATGAAACCATCACTATAATCAAGAAAATGAGGAGAGACCTTCAAGATGGCAGAGGAGTAAGACGTGGAGATCAACTTCCTCCCCCCAAATACATCAGAAATACATCTACATGTGGAACAACTCCTACAAAACACCTACTGAACGCTGGCAGAAGACCTCAGACTTCTCAAAAGGCAAGAAACTCCCCACGTACCTAAGTAGGGCAAAAGAAAAAAGAAAAAACAGAGACAAAAGAATAAGGATGGGACCTGCACCTCTGGAAGGTAGCTGTGAAGGAGGAAAGGTTTCCACACATTAGGAAGCCCCTTCACTGACAGAGACAAGGGGGTGACGGTGGGGAAGCTTCGGGACCATGGAGGAGAGCGCGGCAACAGGGGTGCGGAGGGCAAAGCGGAGAGATTCTCACAGAGGATCGGTGCCGACCAGCACTCACCAGCCCGAGAGGTTTGTCTGCTCACCCGCTGGGATGGGCCGGGGCTGGGAGCTGAGGCTCGGGTTTCGGAGGTCAGATCCCAGGGAGAGGACTGGGGTTGGCTTTGTAAACACATCCTGAAGGGGACTAGTGTGCCATGGCTATCTGGGAAGGAGCCTCGGAAAAAATATGGACCTGCCCAAGAGGCAAAAAAAAATTGTTTTGGAGTACGTGAGGAGAGGGGATTCAGAGCACTGCCTAAATGAGCTCCAGAGACGGGCGCAAACCGTGGCTATTAACGCGGACCCCAGAGATGGGTATGAAGTGCTGAGGCTGCTGCTGCAGCCACCAAGAAGCCTGTGTGCGAGCACAGGTCACTCTCCACACATCCCCTCCCAGGAGCCTGTGCAGCCCACCACTGCCAGGGTCCCGTGATCCAGGGACAATTTCCCCAGGAGAACACATGATGCGCCTCAGGCTGTTGCAACGTCAGGTAGGACTCTGCCATCACAGACTCGCCCCGCATTCCGAACCCCTCCATCCCCATGGCCTGAGTGAGCCAGAGACCCTGAATCATCCACTCCTTTTCCCCATCGTGTCTGAGGTAAGAACAGATGTCCTCAGGTGACCTACACGCAGAGGCAGGGCCCAATCCAAAGCTGAACACAGGAAGCTGTGCAAACAAAGAAAAGAAAGGGAAACTTCTCCCAGCAGCCTCAGGAGCAGCAGTTTAAATCCCCACAATCAACTTGATGTACCCTGCATCTCTGGAATACCTGATTACACAACAAATCATCCCAAAATTGAGGTGGTGGACTTTGTGTAATTTTGACTGTGTAGCTATGCTTTACCATTTGTCCTAGGGTTCTGTCTGCTGTTTTTTGTTTGTTTGTTTGTTTGTTTTTTAGTATAGTTTTCTAGAGCTTGTTATCATTGGTGGATACATTTTTTGGTTGCTCTCTTCTGTCTGTCTTTCTTTTTTTATTACTTTTTAATTTTTTCTTTATTTTTTATAATTTTAAATTTTTAAATTTTAATTATTTTATTTTATTTTTCTCTTCTTCTTTCTTTTTTCTCCATTTTCTTCTAAGCCATGTGGCAGACAGGGTCTTGGTGCTCTGGCTGGGTGTCAAGCCTCAGCCTCTGAGATGGGAGAGCCGAGTTCAGGACATTGGTCCACCAGAGACCTCCCAGCTCCATGTAATATCAAACAGTGAAAGCTCTCCCAGAGATCTCCACCTCAACGCTAAGACCCAGCTCCCCTCAATGACCAGCAAGCTATAGTGCTGGACACCCTATGACAAACAACTAGCTGACAGGAACACATACCCACTCATTAGCAGAGAGGCTGCATAAAATTATAATAAGGTCACAAACACCCCAAAACACAACACTGGATGCGGTCCTGCCCACCAGAAAAACAAGATCCAGCCTCATCCACCAGAACACAGGCACCAGTCCCCACCACTAGGAAGCCTACACACTCCACTGAACCAACCTTAGCCACTAGGGGTAGACACCAAAAACAACAGGGACTATGAACCTGAAGCCTGCAAAAAGGAGATCAAAAACACAGCAAGTTAAGAAAAAGAGAAGACAGAAAACACACAGCAGATGAAGGAGCAAGGTAAAAAACCCACCAGACCAAACAAATGAAGAGGAAATAAGTAGTCTACCTAAAAAGAATTCAGAGTAATGACAGTAAAGATGATCAAAAATCTCAGAAATAGAATGGAGAAAATACAAAAAAAAGCTTAACAAGGACCTAGAAGAACTAAAGAGTAAGCAAACAATGATAAACAGCAAAATAAATGAAATTTAAAATTCTCTAGAAGGAATCAATAGCAGAATAACTGAGGCAGAAGAACAGATAAGTAACCTGAAATATTAAATAGTGGAAATAACTACTGCAGAGCAGAATAAAGAAAAAAGAATGGAAAGAATTGAGGACAGTCTCAGAGACCTCTGGGACAACATTAAATGCACCAGCATTTGAATTATCAGGGTCCTAGAAGAAGAGAATACGAATGGGACTGAGAAAATATTTGAAGAGATTATAGTTGAAAATGTCCCTAATATGGGAAAGGAAACAATCAAGCTAGGAAGTTCAGGGAGTCCCATACAGGATAAATCTACGGAAAAACACGCCAAGACACATATTAATCAAACTATCAAAAATTAAATACAAAGAAAACATATTAAAAGCAGCAAGGGAAAACAACAAATAACATACAAGGGAATCCCCATAAGGTTAACAGCTGATCTTTCAGCAGAAACTCTGCAAGCCAGAAGGGAGTGGCAGGACATAGTTAAAGTGATGAAAAGGAAAAAACTACAACCAAGATTACTCTACTCATCAAGGATCTCATTCAGATTTGATGGAGAAATTAAAAGCTTTACAGACAAGCAAAAGCTAAGAGAATTCAGCACCACCAAAGCAGCTTTACAACAAATGCTAAAGGAACTTCTCTAGGTAAGAAACACAAGAGAAGGAAAAGACCGACAAAAACAGACCCAAAACAATTAAGAAAATGGTAATAGGAACATACATAGCAATAACTACCTGGAATATAAATGGATTAAATGCTCCAACCAGAAGCTATAGACTGGCTGAATGGATACAAAAACAAGACGTGTATATATGCTTTCTACAAGAGACCCACTTCAGACCTAGTGACAAATACAGACTGAAAGTGAGGGGATGGAAAAAGATATTTCATGCAAATGGAAATTTTTTAAAAAGTTGGAGTAGGAATTCTCATCAGACAAAATAGACTTTAAAATAAAGACTATTACAAGACAAAGAAGGACATGACATAATCATCAAGGGATCAATCCAAGAAGATATAACAATTGTAAATATTTATGTACCCAACATAGAAGCACCTCAGTACATAAGGCAAATGCTGACAGCCATAAAAGGGGAAATCAACAGTAACACAATCATAGTAGAGGACGTTAACACCCCACTTTCACCAACGGACTGATCATCCAAAATGAAAATAAATAAGGAAACATAAGCTTTAAATGATACATTAAATAAGATGGATTTAATTGATATTTATAGGACATTCCATCCAAAAACAACAGAATACACTTTCTGCTCAAGTGCTCATGTAACATTCTTCAGGATAGATCATATCTTGGGTCACAAACCAAGCCTTGGTAAATTTAAAAAAACTGAAATTGTATCAAGTATCTTTTCCAACCACAACACTATGAGACTAGATATCAATTACAGGAAAAAATCTGTAAAAACTACAAGCACATGGAGGCTAAACAATACACTACTAAATAACCAAGAGATCACTCAAGAAATCAATGGGGAAATCTAAAAAATACCTAGAAACAAAGCACAATGAGAAAACGATGGCCCAAAACCAATGGGAGACAGCAAAGCAGTTCTAAGAGGGACGTTTATAACAACACAATCCTACCTCAAGAAACAGAAACATTTCAAGTAAACAACCTAACATTACACCTAAAGCAATTAGAGATAGAAAGACAAAAAAAATCCCAACGTTAGCAGAAGGAAAGAAATCATAAAGATTAGATGAGAAATAAATGAAAAAGAAGTGAAGGAAACAATAGGAAAGATCAATAAAACTAAAAGTTGGTTCCTTGAGGAGATGAACAAAATTGATAAACCATCAGTCAGACTCATCAAGAAAAAAAGGGAGAAGACTCAAATCAATAGAATTAGAAATGAAAAAAGAAGTAACAACTGACACTGCAGAAATACAAAGGATCATGGACAAATTCTTAGAAAAGCATAACCTTCTGAGACTGAACCAGGAAGAAATAGAAAACATAAACAGACAAATTACAAGCACTGAAATTGAAACTGTGATTAAAAATCTTCCAACAAACAAAAGCCCAGGACCAGATGGATTCACAGGCAAATTCTATCAAACATTTAGAGAAGAGCTAACACCCATCCTTCTCAAACTCTTCCAAAATATAGCAGAGGGAGGAGCACTATAAAACTCATTCTACGAGGCCACCATCTCCCTGATACAAAAACCAGACAAAGAAAGAAAGAGAAAACTATAGGCCAATATCACTGATGAACATAGATGCAAAAATCCTCAACAAAATACTAGCCAACAGAATCCAACAGCACATTAAAAGGATCATACACCATGATCAACTAGGGTTTATCCCAGGAATGCAAGGATTCTTCAATATACACAAATCAATCAATGTGATACACCATATTAACAAATTGAAGGAGAAAAACCATATGATCATCTCAATGGATGCACTGAAAGCTTTCAACAAAATTCAACACTGATTTATGATAAAAACCCTGCAGATAGTAGGCATAGAGGGAACTTTCCTCAATATAATAAAGGCCATATATGACAAACCCACAACCAACATCTTCCTCAATGTGAAAAACTGAAACCATTTTCACTAAGATCAGGAACAAGATAAGGTTACCCACTCCCACCACTACTATTCAACAGAGTTTTGGAACTTTTAGTCACAGCAATCAGAGAAAAAAAAAATAAATGGAATCCATATCAGAAAAGAAGAAGTAAAGCTGTCACTGTTTGCAGATGACCTGATACTATACATAGAGAATCCTAAAGATGCTACCAGGAAACTACTAGAGCTAATCAATGGATTTGGTAAAGTAGCAGGATACAAAATTAATGCACAGAAATCTCTTTCATTCCTATACACTAATGATGAAAAACCTGAAAGAGGGAATTAAGGAAACACTCCCATATACCACTACAACAAAATGAATAAAATACTTAGGGGTAAACCTACCTAAGGAGACCAAAGACCTGTATGCATAAAACTATAAGACACTGGTGAAAGTAATTAAAGATGATACAAACAAATGGACAGATATACCATGTTCTTGGACTGGAAGAACCAAAATTTTGAAAATGACTATACAACCCAAAGCAATCAACAGATTCAAGGCAATCCCTATCAAACCACCAATGGCATTTTTCACAGAAGTAGAACATAAAATTTCACAATTTGTATCGAAACACAAATGACCCCAAATAACCAAAGCAATCTTGAGGAAGAAAAACAGAGCTGGAGGAATCAGGCTCCCAGACTTCAGAATATCCTACAAATCTACAGGAATCAAGACAATATGGTACTGGCACAAAAACAGAAATATAGATCAACGGAACAGGATAGAAAGCCCAGAGATAAACCCTCACACATATGGTCATCTTATTTTTGATAAAGGAGGCAACAATATACAGTAGAGAAAAGACAGTCTCTTTAATAAGTGGTGATGGGAAAACTGGACAGCTACATGTAAAAGAATGAAATTAGAACACTCCCTAACACCATACACAAGAATAAACTCAAAATGGATTAAAGACCTAAATGTAAGGTCACACACTATCAAACTCTTTGAGGAAAACATAGGCAGAACACTCTATGACATAAATCACAGCAAGATCCTTTTTGACCCACCTCCTAGAGAAATGGAAATAAAAACAAAAATAAACAAATGGGACCTAATGAAAGTTTAAAGTTTTTCCACAGCAAAGGAAACCATAAACAAGACCAAAAGACAACCCTCAGAATGGAGAAAATATTTGCAAATGAAGCAACTGACAAGGGATTAATCTCCAAAATTTACAAGCAGCTCATGCAGCTCAGTATCAAAAAAACAAACACCCCAGTCCAAAAATGGGTGGAAAACCTAAATAGATATTTCTCCAATGAAGATATACAGATTGCCAACAAACACATGAAAGGATGCTCAACATCATTAATCATTAGAGAAATGCAAATCAAAAGTACAATGAGGTATCACCTCACACAAGTCAGTATGGCCATCAACCAAGAATCTACAAACAATAAATGCTGGAGTGGGTGTGGAGAAAAGAGAACCCTCTTGCACTGTTGGTGTGAATGTAAATTGATACAGCCACTACTGAGGACAGTATGGAGGTTCCTTAAAAAACTCAAAATAGAACCACCATATGACCCAGCATTCCCACTACTGGGTATATACCTTGAGAGAACCATAATTCAAAAAGAGTCATGTACCACCATGTTCATTGTAGCTCTATTTACAATAACCAGGATACGGAAGTAACCTGTGTCCATTGACAGATGAATGGATAAAGAAGACGTGGCACATATATACAATGGAATATTACTCAGCCATAAAGAGAAACAAAATTTAGTTATTTGTAATGAGGTGGATGGACCTAGAATCTGTCATACAGAGTGAAATACATCAGAAATAGAAAAACAAATACCATATGCTAACACATATATATGGAATCTAAAAAAAAAAAAAGAAAAACAGTTGATTCTAAAGAACCTAGGGCCAGGACACGAATAAAGACACAGACGTAGAGAATGGACTTAGGACATGGGGAGGGCGAAGGGTAAGCTAGGACGAAGTGAGAGAGTGGCGTGGACATATATACCCTACCAAACCTAAAATAGATAGCTAGTGGGAAGCAACCACATAGCACGGGGATATTAGCTCAGTGCTTTGTGACCACCTAGAAGGGTGGGATAGGGAGGGTGGGAGGGAGACAAAAGAGGGAGGACATATGGCGATATATGTATATGTATAGCTGATTCACTTTGTTATAAAGTAGAAACTAACACACCATTGTAAAGCAATTATACTCCAGTAAAAATGTTTAAAAAAAGAAAATGACAAAATCCATTACCTCTTGCTAATAGATATAATCCCTCTTGCTGTTCTCTCTCCCCTCTTCCCAAGCGACAATTGATCTACTTTCGGTCATTCTATATTACTTTAAATGTTCTAGAATTTTGTGTAAATGGAATTACACTGTCCCATACCCCCACCCCCACCAACCTTCTGGGAGTGGAGAGGGTCTGGAGGTTGAATCAATCATCAATGCCCAAGGATTTAATCAATTGTACCTCTGTAGTGAAGCCTCCATAAAAGCCCCAAAGGACAGGGTTCACAAAGCTTCCAGGTTGGTGAATTTGTGGAGGTGCAGGAGAGTGGTGCACCTGGGGAGGGCATGGAGGCTATGCAGCTCTTCCATCTGGCTGTTTCTGAGTTATATCCTTCTGTAATAAACTGGTAATCTAGTAGGTAAACTGTTTCTCTGAGTTATGTGAACCTTTCTAGCAAATTAGTCAAACCCGGGAGGAGGTTATGGGAACCTCTGATTTATAGCCAGTTGGTCAGAGGAAGCACAGGTAACAGCCTGGGTTTGCAACTGGAATCTGAAATTGGGGGAGGGGTGTGTAGGAAGTCTTGTAGGTCTGAGCCCTCAACCTGTGAAATCTGATGATATCTCTGGGTTGATAGTGTCAGAACTGAGTTGAATTCTCAGACACCCTCCTGGTGTCCAAAAACTGCTTGGTGATGCGTGGGAGTCCCCCCATTCACTGCCCCCAACACAGACATTGGAATTGGGTCCAGGAACCGAAAAGACTGAATAATTCTTTTGAAACTGGTCCAGGTTATACCATGTATCAGGAATTAATTCCTTTTAACTGCTGAATAGTATTCTATTGTATGAATACCACAGTTTGTTCTTTCACATTTGGATGGATCTTTGGATCACTCCAATGTTTAACTACTATGAATAAAGCTGCTATGACATAAGTATTTAAGTCTCTGTATGGACACCTATTTTTCTTTATCAGGTGACTATCTAAGAGCCCAGTGGCTGAATCATGTGCCTGGTATACATTTAATTTTGTAAAAAACTGACAACTGTATTCCAAAGTTGTTGCACCATTTTGCTTTCCCACTAGCAGTTCATTTGAGTTCCAGTTCCTCCATATCATCTCCAACACTTGGTATCATCAGTGTTTTTAATTTTAATTATTTTAATATGCATGCAGAATATTGTGGTTTTTATTTACATTTTGTTCATGACTAATGATATTAAGCATCATTTCATAGGCTTACTTGCCGACCACATAAATCTTCTTTGGTGAAATATCTGCTTAAATGTTTGCCTTTTTGTTGTGTTGTTTGGTTTCTTATCAATGGATTTTGAAAGTTCTTTATATAGGCTGGATACAAGTCCATTATCATTACATGCTTCTTAAATAGTTTGGCCCAGTCTGTGGCTTGTTTTCTCCTTCTCTTTATATGACTCTTGGTTCTATATCTGAACTCTATTCCGTTCACTGATCTATTTGTCTATCTTTATATCAAGGTCACATTTTACATAGTCCCTCAATTTTTCAAACACTAAAATTTTATAAAAACCTTTACATACATTATTTTGTGCTTCCAATTTTGTTTGAAATATACATCAATAATGTCTTCAATCCCCAATGTACAATTGTAGGAAATGAGGCTCTGAGACTAAGAGACTTCCTTAAACTCACTTAGCTAGTGAGTGAGTGGTTTCATCTGGAATAAAAGCAATGTCTTCTGATCTCAGTTCAGGCTTTGTTCCATCATGTCATGCTATTCTCACTAGATTCTGGGGAATTCAATCAGATTTAATTATTTATACCAAAACCAATCTCTTCCCTCCTGAAAAATATTTGAGATGGGCTTGCATAAAAGTTATAAGAAAATTAAAGCCATACAATTCCTCATGATTTGTTTATACTTGCTCTTGACTGATTCAGGCGGGAGGGAAGTAACTGAATAAAGTGTATATTCTAATTTTAGGTATTCTAAACCATTCTGTAAGTTCTTAAAATGCTGGAATCATATTATCTTATTTTTGGCTATTTTCTTAGCACTTAGCACAATGCTTGGGATAAAACAGACAATTTTTTGTTGTTCTTTTAATAGTTACTATTACAACTGAGATTTGGTGAGTGGAAAAAGCAAAGGCAGAGAGAACTAGCATTTGTTCCTGGAGTTAAATGGGAAAAATTGTATTTTTTTCTTTAGCACACTTTGAGCAAATAATTCCTAAACTCTATGTCCAAGTTTCTAATCCAAACATATAGGTTGGATATAGGCATTGAAAATTGTTGAACTTAAGATAGTTATTAAATCAATTAGGAATCTATGGTCCTGTACATGTGCTAAGATGATAGCTGAATGACAGACTGTTTTTGCACTAGTTAAGAAGCTCTTTCGAGGGGCTCTCAGTCACTTGGAACACAGGCCATTTGAGTATTCAACTTTCCTCTACCTGGCTGACTTATTCTCCAATGTAATAGCATAGTTCCCACTCTATGGGAGAGAAATAGAACTCAATAACAATCCTGTAACCAAAGGAACATCATGGTGCCCATCCAAGTTCCCAAGTGAGACTGAGATGTAGTAGCATGTCACCATGCAAGGATTAAGGGACAGTTGCACAATGTATTTCATAACAACCAACAGACCAATCAACTGCCAAGATAATTTAATTGTTAAAGCAGTGAAAACCCATCAGCTTGAACTTTTTACGGCCTAAATAATGTGTTCTCTTCCAACACCCCATGTGGCAAAAAGACAATGCGCTAAGTTATTATGTTATACAGAAGCTAAGGTTTTGTAAAAAAAAATTATTTAATTTGTCCCATTAATCTTCTGATACAGCCTTATGATATATTCCTAAGTGTATGACTCCATTAAGTAATTAACACTTTACCTTTCTATTTTTTTATACAGTTTGGAATGATTTTTAAGTTATTTTTATTCATTGCCTCTGATTGTATAGGAAAATGGAGCTCAGGAATGATAAATTTGGCTTCTCGCCATGATGGAATAACAAGCAATGGATTTACTCTGTTACCTGAAACAAGCAAATGTTCTCAACAAATATAAGAAACAAAAATGTTGAAGATGTTTGAAATAAACAAACAAAGGATGGTGATCCCTGAGAGATAAGAACCAAATAAGATGTGCACAATGATGGCCCCATGTTACTGCCTTGAGAGAACCTCCAAGCTTCAGTGCAGGGCCCAGGACCCCAGTCAGAACCCAGAGCACTTCCTGAGTTGGGGAGACGGTGCTAAGTCCAGGAAGAACAAAGTGCTAGAATATGTAGAGCAGAGTACCAGAGGGCTGACAGCTGAATAGAGAACTTGAGATTCTGTGGCATAAACAAACTAATGAAACAGAAAAGGGAGTATAGAAATAGGCTTGAACGTTTGAGCAGCTGATTCTGAAAAAAAGTGCAAAGACGTCATTAAGAAATAAGATAGTCTCTTCAACAAATGTTGCTGAAATGACCAAGTAACTCTATGCAAAAATAATAACTTATTTATACCTTGCAACATATACAACAATTAACTCAAAATAAATTACAGTACTAATTTTAAAACTCAAAATGACAAAATATCTAGAAGGAAAGAGGAGAAATTCGTTATGACCTTAGTTTAAGTAAAGATTTTATAGATATAACCTCAAAAATATGGTCCATAAAATAAACACAGATAAATTGGGAATTCATTAAAATTAAAAGTGCCTGCTCTTCAAAAGACACAGTTAAAAGAATGAAGAAACTAACCACAGACAAGGAGAAAATCTCCACAAATGAGCACAAATCAAATATATGATAAATATCTTGGATCAAGATATTGAGTATATAAATCTTAAATATAAGAGAGAGGTCCTGGGGGGAAATATACATTTGGAAGCTATCAGTAAATAGATAATTACTTGAAGACATACAATTTGATGAGATCATCAAGAAGGTGGATGAAGAGAGAGAACGTAAGGAGTGTAAGGAAATGTCTTGGAACACTCAGCTGTTAAACATTTTAACAGAAAGGAAAAGCACAAGAGACTGAGAATGAGGGGCTAATACTGTAAGGAAGAAAACAAGGTTACTGCGATGTCTTAGACACCATGAAAGGAGTATTTCAGGGAGGAAGAAGGAGTCAACTGTGTTCAATGATTTTGGTAGGTCAAATAAGTTGAGGAGTGAGAATTGACCATTGAGTTTAGCAGTGTGGAAGCCATTGATGACACTGACAGGGTCATATTTTGTGATGAAGTAATAAAGGCAAAATTGTGTTTGGAGTGGTAGATTTAGGAGAAAATAGGAGGTGAGGAACTGGAGACAGCCAGTCCAGAAAATTCTTTCAAGGAACTTTGCTTTAAGGAGATCACAAAGTTGCCATGATACCAGGAGAGGGGGAAATGAAATCAAAAGAAGATCCTCTGTACCAAAATGAGAGAAATAACAGTGTGTGTGCTGATAGGATTAATTCAGGAGATGGAAAACATTGATGATATAAAGAAGAGAGGGCAATTAATAGAGTGGCATTCTTGAGTAAATAAAAGGGAATAGGATCTTGCACTGAGAGGAAGGGGTTAGCCTTAACTAGGGGTACGGACAGCTTACTGACTATAAAATGGGAGAAAGCAGAGTATGCAGACATTAATACCGCAAAGTGGAAAGATATGACAGTAGGAGTTTATTAAAGTTCTATTCTGAATGATTCTATGGGAGGCAGTGGTAATTTATGGCTGCTTTTGCCCTACAAAGGCAAAGTTAAATAGCTGTGACACAGACCATATGTCCCACAAAGCCTAAAATATAATATTTACTATATGGTCTTTTCCAGAAAAAAGTTTGCCAAAGAGATTGATGCTTCTGAGTTCCAGCTTAGTCATGTATTCAAAGAAATTTTAACAAGTGTCTACTATATACCATGTTCCTTGCAAGGTAGTGGGATAGAAAGAGCTACTGAAATGGACATTATCTCTCATTCTTTCCCTTGTTCATGTCTGATTATTTTCCTCAACACACAGTAGAAGCAGCTCCTGCAAGTTATCGTAACTTAAATGGCACATACACTAGACAGCCTTTGTCTTACTTGTTCCCTTGGCCAATTTTGAACATATTAACATATATCCCATGTTCTCAAGACCCTAGAATCATCCTTTTATCCTCTGTATGTGAAAAGTTTCAGTGCATCTTTCAAAAAACCAGGGATAATGACAGACAACTTATAAACTTCTGTCTTAGGAGTTTGGAAGGCATTCACCAAGATGAAATAAAGGAGGAGGTGTTGGGTCTATAAGAAGAAGTTAAAAATAGTGATTTGGGCTAGAGACAAATGCAATTTTAAGAATCATTAGCATATAGATGATAGTTGAACCTATGGGAGTAGAAAAAAATGAGAAGCTTATGGGTTATTCAAGGAAGTTCAAAGTAACCAGAAGACAACAGTACAGTACAAGTCAATTCAATTCGACTGACTGATATTTCCCCCAGTTCTCACTATTTGCCAGGATATATAGAGAATTTGAGCAAAGTAATATAATAAAAAATTAAAGAGGAATAAGGTGGAAAACCAACTTGAACCTTCTAGATTACTTAGGAAAAAAATGTGTAAGATGGTACTTTGTTTAATAAATTTACAAAATACAGCATTTCACCATATTTTGAATACATTTTTTATGACTAGAAACTATTTAATGTCTTGTCATTACATTTACACAGCCAAGCCTCCCAAGAAGTATTTTTATTTAGATTTTCACACAACGTTTTTTTTTTTTTTTCAATTTGTACACAATTTATTCAGAATATCACATTCCTTATCTGAATTCATTTTTATTGGCGTTTTCTCAAAAGCGGCATCTTTGTTTCCTTCAGGGCACTTTTCATATTTTACAACTAACTCAATAAATGTCCAAAGTGGCTATATTTCTGGAATAATGGACTGAAATTTTTTTTGTTGTTTACAACTTTCCCACTTATTTTTTAACCTTAAAATATTGTTTCCCATGATAGCAGAATCAAAACAATGTTGTAAGATGATAACTTTTCCATTGTCTTGTTTCAACCCATAATAAACAATAAAACTGTCAACTTCTGAATTCTTCCTCTACCCACCTCTCTCTTTATGACCCTCAAGTTCATTTATAATGGGGGAAGCTGTTAGGGGCACTGTTGGATGGCTGGTTTCACAGAAGTATACAGTTCCACAGAGAATGCAAACTTTGGGGGTTTCTCTTTTTCTTTAATTAAAAAACATTTATTCTTTTAAATAAAGGCAAGAGAAGCAGCTAAACATGTGGTTGATCTGATTAGAAAATTAGAAATCATGTGAAACTGATTTTTAAAATTGTGTAAAATATTTTTTAACTAAGAAAAATTTATTTTTACTAAATGTATTTTTAAGCCAATCCTTTTCTAGTATATTTTATAATTCATTATTTTGGCCTTAGTTTCTCAGTTGCAGAATGGGAGGCCAAATAGCTGTTTTACAAAATGGTGTCCTTTTCTAAAATGATATTAATGTAGATCAGGGTTTCTCAATCTTGGCACTATTGACATTTTGGCTGAGAAACTTTTGTTTGTGAGAGGCTATCCAGTGTAAAATAGGACATTTAACAGTAGCCCTGGCCACTACCCACTAGATGCTAGTAGTAGCATCCCTCAAATTGTGACAATCAAAAATGTTTCCAGACATTGTCAGATGTCCCCGGGGTTGAGGGTGGTGAGGAAGGAGGATGAGAATAACTCAGGCAAATTTAACAAAATCAATATAATTTAATGATAATTATTGAAGAAAAATTTAATGAGGAGGTTTTGGTTTATTTCCCTCCCTCCCTTCCTCCCTTCCTTCCTTCCGTCCCTTCTTCTTTCTTTCCTTGTTCTCTCCCTTCCTTTTTTCCTTCTTTGCTTTCGTGCATAAATCCTTATTCAACAAAATTTTACATGGAACTTCAATGTGCAAAATTTTACATAAAATTCCAGAGTGTGAAAGTCTAACATATGGGCTGAACTCCTTGAAATGTGTGGTTCTGAGATTTACTGCATTTATCATGATTTTTATTTTCTGTATTTTATGATGTTATAAAAAGCTTGCTGGCCAGGGAAAGACTGCTGCTCCCAGAGCAAGCCCTTTCTTAGCAATGGGCTCAACTGAGAACACTTCTCTCATATGCAAACCAAGCAATCCTGAGTCTACAGCCCACCCCCCCGCCCCCCGCCTCCCCGCCAGCTCCTTATCTAGCTCTCACACACCAAGCCAATATCACTTTGCCTTCTGTCCCAGGTATCAGGCAACCAGAGATCAATCACCCCTTTAGCCCAAAGCCTGCTGGAAATATTCAAACTAGCCAATCCTAAGATATATCCCTTAGCTTTCCTTGCCTTTCCTGTGAAATCCCCAATGAAGGCTCTAGTCTACACTTTGCCCCTTGCTCCTGTCTTCTGCCACCTAACCAAATCCTGGCATTCCCCGGTGGCCCTGCACGGCGTGAAGTGGCCCCCTCTTTGGGGCCCGTGAGTATAATGAATCACCTCGAAGCCTCATGATCATTTCTCCCTGTGTCCACATCGACTTTACCATAGACATAAACATCCATTTACTTTTACACAGGAGTCCAATATGTACAATTTTACATGGACAGCTAACACGTGAAATTCTTGCAGATGGGCTGCTCTCCTTGAAATGGTGTGGCCCTGAGACTTACTGTAATAATTATGTTTTTATTTCTGTATTTTATGATATTTACGAGGTATAAGCAAAATTTACACTCTTAAAACACTGACCCTCTTGACTCTGCCTTATCTTCCAACTCTCCAGTCCAACGACTACTGAAAAGGTGCTGTCGATACCTTGACTTCTTTAATCCTCATAAACGAATTGATGCAGGTATTATCACCTCAAACCTACAGAAACTTAGCTATTAAGTGGTTGCCCAAATTTAATTGTAATTTTTTTCCATAGCAAAATACTTTCTTAAATTGAAGCTTAATCAAGGGTGAGCCACTATTAGACTTGTGCTATATGTGGTATGTACACTAATATTAAGGATTAAATGTTGTCATTATTTATCTTATGGATTAGCTTCAACATCATCCACTGAAGTTTTCCTTGCCATTAGTTTGTTCCTCTACCATTGACTGCATTCAAACTAAAATGCAAATTGAAATGTGCCACTTTTTCTCAGAACCCCATGATGATTTCTCGTCATTTGCCACATATGAGTTAAACTCCTTAAGGTAGCATATGGAGTTCTCCAAGATATAGTCTCTGCCTACCTCTCCATGTTTATAACTCACTTGAATAGCATTCTACTACTCATAATGTTCCCTGTGTCTACTCCCACCTTCACATCTATGTGAGTGTCTCTGACACAGATGCCTATGCATCTCTGCTTGGAAGAGACCCTTCCTTTCAGCTAATTCCTTTTCACTTATTAGAGCTCAACTCATGGATTAACAGTGTTGGTAAAACCTTTCTTAGTAACTCTATTTAATTTTTTTTGGCCATGCTGCAGGGCATGCGGGATCTTGGTTCCCTGACCAGGGATCAAACCCATGCCTCCTGCAGTGGAAGCATGGGGTGTTAACCACTGGACCACCAGGGGAGTCCCAGTAACGCTGTTCTTAACTCTGGGTTATATACGTTTGTTTCTATTCTTAATATCTTTATAATAATCTGTTATATCTCTATCATTACTCTTAGAACACAGCAATATAATTATCTGTTTGTTTTTGTTTATTTGTTTTTGGGTTTTTGTTGTTGTTGTTGACTTTTTTTGGCTTGCAGGATCTTAGTTCCCTGGTCAGGGGTCAAACCTGGGCCCTGGCAGTGAAAGCGTCGAGTCCTAACCCCTGGACTGCCAGGGAATTCCCTATAATTATCTGTTTTGATGCATATCTCCTATACTATCTGACAATTTTTTGAGAACAAGGTTGTAGAATTAATTTTAAAATCAATACCTTGAATAGACCGTGAATATGGGAATTGCATAAATCTTTGTTGGTTACATGGATTAATTTCATCTTAGTATCCTCAACTTAACAACTAGGTTAAATTTTTATAATGGTGCTGAAAAAATTATCTTTTAAAAATAGGACAGTCTCCTTAGCTTGCCTAGAATGTTCTATTGAGTGCAAATCTCAAGATGAGAAGGTGTGAAGAGACCTACAGAAATTCATTACCTTTTTTTGAAAAATAATTACATGACACATTTTTTTCTTATCGCTTGCCACAGGCAGACTCATCTTTGAGGACAGAGGATGGCATATATATTTTGGGATATTTTAACAATAACAGAAGTAGAACATGACTCATTGAGCCTTAAGTGGAAGGAAAAATAATTTCAGGTTGCAGCTTTCAATTTAGATAAATATACAAACCACCTGGAAGTCATATACATTTTAAACTCTGAGATTAAAGTAAATAAGTCGGGGGAGGGAAGTCAGGAGTGAGAGACTCAATGTTTTATAGAAACTATAGATTTAGGCAATCTTGTTGAAGTAAATTGTATTCTTATAAAAACCTAAAATGATTAAAGACACTATATAAAAGCTTAGGTAATCCTAACTGAAGTCAGTGATTAGAAAAAAAAAAAAGAAAAGGTTGGCAATCATGTAGGCAAAGGTTTCAATGTGGTGTTTGTTAACTTATGATTGTCCTTGTCCAGCTTCTTTGTCCTTTGTGAATCCTCAGTGATTTTTCTCACTCACGTTCTCATTCCCTAGAACTGTTATTCTGTCTTTCCTTCCCAGTATGGTCAGAAAACTGCACTGGAAGCTCAAAGGAAAATTAGGCCTTACCTTAACAAGGTAAACTTCTTTATTAGACCCCGGAAATGAATTCCAAACTCTCCCTTCATTATACCTGTAAATTAAGAATGACATGTCATTCATGCTAAATGATCTATTCTTGGAAAGCACCTTAAGGCTAAGATCACTAAAGCCCTGTGTACATAGTATCCAACAGCAATGTATGTAATGTGTGAACAATTATAAAATGAGTCACTGTGATTCTCTACCTTTGCAAAAGCATTTCTTTTTGAAAACTGGGTTTTTCAAAATGATCTTTCCTTCCTCTGCTCAGTATCCCAGGGCTCAGCGTTCTACTGCCAATATTCTATGAGATACAAGTAAATGCCTGAACTTTCCCAGATGGTCATGTTGGAACTTAATTGAAGACACACCTCTACTACAATTAGTTGGGAAAGTTGGAACTAGTGTTTCTTAAAAGCCTATCAAAATGATAGTCATTGCATGATTATTATAATACTATGATGCAGAATTATTATACCCATTTTATAGATGATAGGAGTATTAGTACAGTACTGCAATCGCCTTCACCTACTTTTTAGAATAGCCTACACAACAAGCTAAAGGAAAGAAACATTTCAAGGTCAGAGTACAGTTAGGCCCAGCAGTTTGGGATGCTCAGCAAGGGCTGGCAGGGATGTCCAGTGCCCGTGGAAGACTCTCAACTGACTCATAGCATTCATTCACACACCCAGGGTCATATAGATGGTAAAGTCTTTCTGCTTCATCATATTGAATTCATTTCAGACTCTCCAAGTACACTCATACTTGCTTCTTTTGATCCCTACTACAGAGATTTACGGTCCACTATTTACACTCTGTCTTTCTAAATCTGGCTCAACATTTTCCATTTTCCTGTGATTTTTATTACATTTTACATGCTGACTACCATTATACACAAACTCTTGCACCTGGTCTTATCTTTTGTTTTTTATAATTTTTTTGTTCCTTTAAGCTCTGTACTCTTATACTTCGAGGCAGAATAGGATAGTGATTAGAAGCACAATCTGCATGTCTGATCGTGCGATTTCCAATTATATCATCAGTTCTTTATAGTTGTGTGATATTGGGCACTGAATATAAAATCTTTTTTTCCTTTGATATTTATAAGAAAAATATTTTATTTTTCAGATTTTTATTGGAGTATCATTGATTTACAATGTTGTGTTAGCTTCTGCTGTACAGCAAAGTGAATCAGTTATACATATATATATATATATATATACTCATTTTTAGATTATTTTCTCATATAGGTACATATGTTTATATATAAAATCTTGATGCTTCATTTTGTGCATCTGTAAACAGAGGTATAATACCCATTCCTCAAAGAGTAATTGTGGGAGTAATTGAATTAAAATAGATGATCAATTAGAAGAGTGCTTGTCACACAATAAGCACTCAATAAGTGTTAATATCATCATCATCATCACCACCACCATAATTATTATATTCATCCTCACCGTTCTACCAAAGCCGTTTCCTCAATAACATTTAGGTAACTCTGTTATTTTTGATTCACGTTTGCAAAACATGGTCCTGTTGACCATTGTGTCTGTCAGAGTCCAGCACAGAGACAAACCACTCTACCTATTTCAAGCAGTATGGTACCAATACTGGGAATTAGTTGCTTACAAAATCATTTGATGGATTGGAGGACTGGAAGCCAGAAAGGGCACCACTGTACTACTGAGTCCAAGAGCACATCATCATCGACAGGACTCAGAAGTCAGGATGCTGCTCTGCCCCACTACTTACGCTATTACGAATGCCATTCGTACTCTTGAAGCTAGGCTCAAGCTACCAGAAAATTGAATCTGAAGAGTCAACTGTTTCTAAAGAGCCACACTTCTTACTATTCCTTCTTAACAGAAACTGTAGCAGGAAGGAGATTTGTATCTCACATCATCCTTGGCAAAGGAGTTTTGGACATGTAGCCTTTAGCTTCTTTATTTCTTTTTCTTTTGTCCTGACAGTTCTGTCCTGATAACTTCAACTGTCACCTCCCTTTAACTAACTACCAAATCCCTACTCACAGCTCTGACCTTCTTTCTTTAACTTCAAATACATTGCTCCAAGAAATATTGGAAATTTTCACATGTCTATCATACCATAGCCTCAAACTCAGTATATTTATAGTGTAACAAAACAAACACAAAATTCACCCAAATGTCTCTCTGTATGTATGATTTTAATTAGTGACACATTTTCTCCAAAGTGTTCAGGTGAAAATTTTTGTTTATCACAACCTAAAAATTCTCCTACTCTTGTCTGATACATAGTTAAATGGTAGAAATTCTGAAAGAGTAAATAGACTGCATGGTCTTCAGATGATCTTCCATAAACCTCAAATCTTTTACTTTGGCTTTTCCTTTCTTTAAAATTAATTTTTATTGGAGTATAGATGCTTTACAATGTGTTAGCTTCTACTGCACAGCAAAATGAATCAGCCATACATATACATACATCACATCCCTGTTGTATTTCCCTCCCATTTAGGACACCACAGTGCATTAAGTAGAGTTCCCTGTGCTATACAATATGTTCCCCTCAGTTGTCTATTTTTTTTTTTTTTTTGTGGTACGCGGGCCTCTCACTGTTGTGGCCTCTCCCATTGCAGAGCGCAGGCTCCGGACGCGCAGGCTCAGCGGCCATGGCTCATGGGCCCAGCTGCTCTGCGGCATGTGGGATCTTCCCGGACCGGGGCACGAACCCGTGTCCCCTGCATCGGCAGGCGGATTCTCAACCACTGCGCCACCAGGGAAGCCCCAGTTGTCTATTTAATACACAGTATCAATAGTGTATGTGTGTCAATCCCAATCTCCCAATTCCTCCCACCTCACCACTTTCCTCCTTGGTATCCATACATTTGTTCTCTATGTCTGTGTCTCTATTTCTGCTTTGCAAACAAGGTCAGTAACAGCTGGAATTCATATTCCCTATCACAGCATGATATTACAGTAATTTTTTAGCTCTGAATTACAGTGGATTTTTACATTTAACCAAATATATTTGGGAATGCTGACATCCTACTATGGAAACTTAGGAGTCTAACAAAGAGACTCATTGGATGGAGAAGTTGTTACAACATGTGATATAAAATTACTGGCAAGGAGGTATATAAAATCAGATAGATTCAAATTTTATCTTTGACACTGTGTGTTTCCTTGGGAAAGTTACTTAAAATCCCTAACCCCAGGCTTACTTAAGTGTAAAATAGAGGTAAAAATGGTACCTACATTATAAGGAGGTCATTATGAAGAATAAATATGATAATGATATAATAAAAGTACTTAATGCAATACCAGCCAAAAGCAAACAATAAATTTTGGTTAATATTATCATCGCTGATATCTATGCCATCCCTCCTTTCTTTTTTTTTTTTTTTTTTTTTTTTTTTTTTTTTTTTTTTTGCGGTATGCGGGCCTCTCACTGTTGTGGCCTCTCCCGTTGCGGAGCACAGGCTCCGGACACGCAGGCCTAGCGGCCATGGCTCACGGGCTTAGTTGCTCCGCGGCATGTGGGATCTTCCCGGACCAGGGCACGAACCCGTGTCTCCTGCATCGGCAGGCGGATTCTCAACCACTGCGCCACCAGGGAAGCCCCCTCCTTTCTTTTAAGTATGTTTTAAGGTAATGCTGCAGTTGGTATAGTTTGATAGTCATTATTATACCTTGTAGATTCACAGATATAAAACTGCTTAGAAAAACTTAGGGACCTGTGGTATGGATACTGTGTAGAATCCTAGGGCTCATATAGGTAACAGACGTACTATGTTGAGTAGGTTAGAAGATGAAAAGAAGTAGGTCTGGCTTTAGTTCCCACAATCAGTTTACAAATACTGGTATTTAATGCAATTCAACTTACAAATATTTAAACAATCAATTTATAAATATTGGTATTTAACACGATTATCCTTTGTGTGTGTGTTGGGGTGTGTGTGGAATATTTAGGCAGCAAACAGAATTTGGAAACCATTGCCCTGAGTTATCAGTAAAAATTGTTCTCTTCCGCTAAACATAACAGTGGACTAGGTTGATATTTAATAGTAAAATGTGAATATTTTTTAGTTCAGCCACACTCTACAAATATGTTGAACTGAACAACATAAGGATAGTCTTACGATACTAGAGAAAATGTTAAACTCTCACTTACACCTTTATTTCTCAGTTTTGATAGTGACTTTAATTGTGTGTTGAAATAGGACTGAAATAGCCCTTTAGAATAATTGATTATAAGTCACCAGGGATTATGCAAACTTGCACTTTGGGTCAGGGATTGTCTTACAAAGATATTGCAACTGTTAAGATAAGAAGTTCCCTCTAACTCTATACCTGGAGTTGCCCCATAAAAATTCCTTAAATAAATGAATGAAGGAATTAATTTATTAGTTAATGACTTAATTAACTTGAACTTAATTTGTCATGACACTTTTCTTCAATTTCAATTCTGAAAAAAAAACCCTTTATTTTTTACGTATTTCAAAATAGTGAATTTTGTCAAACGTGGACAAGTTTCTTCCTTGTCTAAATCAGCAGCTTTTTAGAAACATTTTTTTTTTCTATCAGCAGCTCCTAGATGTACCCACTGTGTATAACTGCCAAGCAGATTTGGGAGGCCACAGAAGAACAGGGGTGGAGAAATGAGAACATCATGGGGAGGAGGAAGTCGTTACCAAGGCGTGAGCACAAGCCGTTCCCCACCACACTGAGTGAGCCAGTCCACAGAGCACACCCTGGGACCTCCCACCGTAGATATATTTCTGGCTTCATCTGGGAGAAGCAACTAGTTGACAGTCTCTGCTTCCTCATGGCAGTCAGAGACTTGCTGAAAACTGATATCATTTGGGCCTGTCTCCCTGCAAGACAAAAAGCATAACATCCCAAAGAGCGAAACATGTTCTCCCCACTATGTTAGGGGGAGAGTGGGGAGAGAGAGCTCTGCCTGCTTGGAACAGCCAACTCTTTAACGGGAAGGCAGCAGAGTTTTGCAAGGCAAGGGAGCTCGGGGAATGCTCTGAAAACCACACCTCTGCCTCTTGGCACTGGACAGCCACGGAAAATCATTCTTTGGGGACTGGGTTTTGGAAAACTTTTATGCTCATGATGAAAGCACAAATTCTAACAGAAGGTCTGTCGCAGTACTAGAGCTTAGAAAGCAAATGGCAAGAGAACATTCTTAATGAAAAGCCAGTGTTCTCAGGAGACAACAGCCAACTTGGATGGCTACGTTAGGAATATAGACACTGCCATGATGGAGTTGGTAGTAGAGTAGGGTGGTAAAATTCACAGAAATATATATAACCTTGGTAGAAATTAGTACATGCTAAAAGAAAGGTACAGATAAATTGCTCATGGGATCAAGGAATGAAAGAGTGATTACTTCCATTGAAAAAAATTACCAAAAGCTTTATAGAAGAGATACAACCTATAAACAGTACTCAGTAAAGCATAAAGATGATGTGCTTAAAAAAGAACTAGAAGAATAAGTTTGAAGCATTCCCATCTCAGGGAAACAATTGTGTGTCATGTTATTTTACCTTTATTGAATTAAAAGTAATTAGAATCCCTTCAGCTAAAGCATCCTATTGGAATTTTAAATGGGATTATGTTACATTTATAAATTAAGTTGGAGAGAATGGATATCTTAAAAATATTTGGTCTTAGTCTGCAGGCTTATCTCACTGAATTAACCCCATTTTCTCTAATTTGCCTCAGAGGAGAGAATTGAACTTTCACTTTCTTGTATAATATCCATTTTCCATTGTTCCATCATGCAGTTTGTTTTGTCTTGGTAAGTGTTTGGATTTCTTGTCATTAAAATATTATTGGGACCTGAGTATGGGATAAGATCGTAGAATGACCCTGTCCAAAAATAATGCCTGCCTCTGTGCTAAGTGTAATAAAGACAATATTACTTCAAGACAGAAAATGTATTTTCCAGTGAGATTCACTCTTGTTGTGTGTTTTGCTAACCTTTGCCACATTCATCTTTCTATACACACTATGCCTTCTAAAGTCTGAAAACAGAAAGCTAAGACTCCCTGATTTAGAGTGGATTAAAGGGATAAATTTGTGGTGAGAAATGTATTTCTCTACCCACCTCACAGGGGCACAACCTTTGAGCCTGGCCATTTCCGTGGGAAATGGTGATTACAGTCAGTTTTTGAATTTCAACTGAAATATACTTAAGAGAAAATTGTTTTTCTCTGAACAAATAAACTATGACTCAATTTAGAAACCAACACCAAAGCATTATGGTTTCATGAAAAAAGAGTAAATGGGTCATCTCCATATTGCTGAAGTATTGAATTAACATAAAATATTTTTTAAAGGAGATCATTAACTGTTTGTAAACACTTTAAGAAAAAATGCACAGATATGTAGGGTTTTGGATTCCATTTGAGGGGTTTTACTGAGACCTTGATGTCTATTCTTGAACCAAGGGTTGGAGGATGCCAGGTCAGGAAACCATGATCTATACTGTTTAAGATGACCTTTAAAAGGGTAAGAGGCAGGTACAAATGGTGGAATTGAGCCCAACCTGGGAAGAGATGATCATAGCATCTGATAAAAATTGGAGAGGGTCTGGAGGTGAACAGGATCCATGACTAAAGACTCAGAGATAAAGTTGTCCCAAACTTTCCCTCAAAAAGAAAGAAAAAAATAAAAGTATTTAAACAAGTTATTTAAGCCATATTTACATGCTTTGAAAATGTACACTTATAAAACAGTGAGAAATTTTGTCAGACTATTTATATCATGTTTTGAAAACCTGGATAATCAAATACCAATGCTAATTTTAACTGAAAATAATTTTTAAAATTATTTTACAAATTCAACAATATTCTTCATTATATTCATCATCATATTTTGCTCAATAGCAGGAAGCTGGCCCCAATGTATAGAGCTGCTTTAAAAGAATTCGATGTGAATTATTATTAATTTTGGTAACATATAAAAATTCAGCTGTTTTATTTAAAGATTTCAAATCAGCTTTCATCATTGCTGTTAGAGTCAATGTTGCACCTTTAAGTGACAATGGCTACATGCCTTATTGATAAATGACAGGGAAAATTGTTGGGCCAGAAAATAAAGCTTCCAAGAGCAAACAAGGTTGGAAGAGAGATTTGGCTGAAAGCTATAGTTTCTTATATGCAGTAAGACAAATGTTCAGAGAATCACTTTCAAGTCCTGCTCTCACACTCCTAGGGTCAGAGGAAACTTATTGGAAGCATTTCTTTGGTGTTCAGGCCAATTTTCTTCACATTTCATCAACCTGCTCCAACATAGTGATGTGATTAGAAAAGTTGTAGGCTGAAAACCTAGGAATCTTGATAATGCAGAGCCCTGGTATTTCTGTCCTGAAAAAAATAATGGAGGTCCTAGAGGAACAGCCATCTAAACCCAATGAAAGAAGCTAAGCTTTCACCCAAAATTTTGATCAGAAAAGTCAATGGAGTAAAATTAATGCTGGCTCTCACTTAGAGCCAATGCCCAATTTGCACAAGCATAGGAACAATATGAAAAAATCCAAAGAAATGAATAGCACCAGAGTCAGATCCAGGTTTTGTGGGGCCTGAAACTTACATAAATTGTGAGTCCTCCTCTTAGAAAACTAATTTTAAAAAACATACTTTGCAAAATTTACAGGCACAACCAAGTATGCAGTGCTATGTTTCCTACAAGAATCTTCGAAAGAGCCCATGTAAGTTACAGGCCTGATTCTTTGCCTTCACAAATATCTACCTCTGAGATACTTACATAATGGAGAAAGAAATATTTGATTTGAATATCTATTTCATGCAACTGTTACAGAAATTGTATATGATAATATATCGCCAAGAATATAATTAGTACACATTTGAAAAAATTTTCATTTCTTTCCTCACACTTCCTTGGCTATTTTATATAGATATCAACAATTGATTTTAAAAGATAACAAAATGTTAAGAGAACTCTTTGAGATAGTTCTATAGAGGAAAATTCCATAACTTTTTAATGTATCTGAAATAGCAGGTATTTTGATATTGTTATTTTAAAGCAAGAGATATCTAGCAGGCTGGAGACTTTAACATATTTTTTTAAAAGTACTTAGATATCAATTAATTAATTAATTAATTAATGACTACTATTGCAGATTTGGTTCCTGGGGAAGTAGACCCTGAGATGGAAATTAGCCTGCAGGAAGTTTATAAGGGAGTACTCGTAGGACGAAATCTAAGAAAGGGAAAGTAGCATAATTGGGCAGAGGAGGAAGTTGGGTAATGATTCAATCACACTGGACCTCAGCCAAGCCCACAGGAGCTCTGAAGATGGAATTGCCAATCCTCCTGCACTGGAGTGAGGGAGCAGTGTTTGATATCCCTACATCAAGCCATCATGATATCTAAGTTGCCTCTGGGAAGTCGATGTGTCCTTGATAAGGTGGCTGTTTTTAAACCAGGCAACTTCCAGGGAGAATTAATAGGTTAGGGCTGTCTTTCATCTGCACTTCCAGGATCTGGGGAAGGGGGCCTTTTAATCATGCAGCTGGATCTGGGAAATGTGGCAGAGTCCACTATAGGCTACTCTCTTCAGCATCTAGATCCCCCTCTTTAAACAAGTTCCAGAGCAGCTCCTCCAGGGTACTGGCTGGTCTCCTGATGGAGGAAGCATATAAAAACAAGTTTAGCAGGGCCAACTACAGGTCTCCTCTCCCAATAGACTTCCTTGTCCAGTTGAAGTTGGTATCATGTTGCTCATTATCTCCTTCTTGTCCCATCAGTTCTAGATACATCTTCCCCTTAGCTAGCCACTCTGCAGATCTACAGATCTAAGTGGCTTACCTAGTTGTGTGACAGAACCTTATTCCTGAAGGGTATGAGCCTGGTCGCCATGCTATTTTCAGGCTGTAAATACTGTACTCCTTCACTTGTAATAAAAATTGGCCAGAGATATAACGAGAGACACTGATATGGAGCACTTCTATGCCAAACATATTCCTCCTTGCTAGGATGGTGACTGTCCTTCTTGTGTGCTAGTCACTAAAGGTAAGGAGCCCCAAAACTCAGGCAGCATCTATGGCTTAAATTTAAATAGGACTTCTGCTGTTTTACCTAGTATAAGCATTCTTCCTTTAGGAGCCAAGACCTCTAGGCCTGGAAATTGTAGAGAGCCCACATTTGTGGGTATAGAAAGCACAAATTATTCCTTAAGCAAATAACTGAAATAATGTTAAATGGGTCCACTTCCCATTATCCTACTTCCACACTTTGGATTCTAGACCTATGCATTCCTTTTGTTGGGGGCGCAGTATCATGTAAAGTTAATGTAAATATCAACCCAGGAGGATGGCTCCCATTTCTCACAAGACTTTATCTCTGGTGTTTATCTGTGGCTTCAACAGGTCATTCCACCATTCTATCAGATCAAAAACTTACAGGCAGTGCAACAGATGGTGGGAACACTGGATTCCATTGTCAAATGCTCATTACCTCTCCTTTTTGGCGTAAAATGGATTTCATGGTCTGTTACAGTAGTGTGTGGGATCCTGTGTTAGTGGTTCAAATACTCTGCAAGCCCTGAAATAATGTTAGTTGAGGCTCTGAGGATAGCAAAAGGAAACTAAGGGTACTAAAGGCAACCTTGTACCTATTCCAGTCAATGGACTGAGTCATTGCTCCTTCCATAGTGGAAGAAAACCAATGTAGTCAACTTGCCCTCAAACGGGGGGTTAGTTTCTTGAAGGAATGACGCAGTGTTGGAGAGTGCTGCATTGGTCCCCGCTGCTGACTGGTTGGACACTTGTCAGAGACAATAACTAGATCAACTTTTTGTGAATGGGAGCTCATGTTGGGGCCACATGCATAACGTCTGTCTATGCCCAAATAGTTCTTCCTTTCATATGCCCGCTGTGTCAGCACTAGAGTGGCCAATGACACAGGACGGCAGCTTTAGTCATCAGCAGGCCCCATCATTACATCTACTTGATTGTTTCTGTTTAAAAGTACTCGCTCTCTGCTGGCTTAACTTGTGGTACAAAGATCTCCAAACCTGTGACTACTCCCATGGATAACATCCAAATGCCTCTACTTCAGGCCTCCTTTTCCCTGGTCTTCCAATTTTTCTCCTTCTAAGCCCCTGACAAACTGGTCAAGACATCTGCCATTCCCCATGAGCTTACATATATATATACTAACTATGTGTTCCCTTCCTATAAACCTAGTTTTATCTTTTCCATATCCTCTGATGAACTTGGACAGCCTATAGCTCCTTAATTTATATGTCTTCCACCAAAGTCACACTGCTTATGGAGACTAATTAAAACTGCTATGTCTAGATTCTATACTCCTAGGACAGAATCTAATTAATTTAATTTATCCTGAGGAAACTCTGAGCTAAAATTTTTTTAACCCAGCCTTCACAAATTTACACACAACCATTAATGGCTCTCCTTGTGGAGGATCCTTAGACTACTGACTAAATTAACAGAAGTTCATCAGCATGCCCTCTTAACAATGTCATAAGTATAATTTTTTTGTAATATTTAGCATGGATAGGAGGGCAGTTGTTGATAACACAGATATGCTAAGTTAGCCTCATCAGAAAAAAGTACTACAGTTATTCTCTGGGCAGCTCTGTGCAGCAGAAACACTTGCTCTTGCCATATTGATACTGTGCACAGAAGTGGTTTCTCTCTTCTAACTGGAAGAAGATTGAAAGAGTTCTCTATGGAACTCACAGGCTGCCGAGATAAACTTCAACACTCTTTCTCTTCTGTTAGTCTGTGTCAGCTATCGAGAGAGGGGGAATTCCCTCTGGCTAGCAACTATCCTTTAATATCGAAATCACTGAGATACTTTGCTTAGATTATGTCTTGATACCTGGTCCAATTAGCAATAGCCACTTATAGACAACAACTCATCTGGATGGCCGTGCTTCTGTGAGTACAGGAAGAGTCAATTCTCAGAAAAGTGGGACGTGGATTAGGAAGACAACCAGAAAAGTATGTCTACTGCATATGCAAAATTTACACTGCCATAAATACAACTCTAAATCATAGATATTTCATGTATTGAGAAAAACCCTAGCAGAAATGTTAAGCTGTTAAAGTAAATAGCATATAAAATATTGGATCCAAATGGCAACTGACCTCTGCTAAACTAGACATGTCTGCCAGAGAGCTCCAAAGAGTTGGATCAGAAAGATGTAACTTTCCCAAGTATTGAAATCCTTTAAGCTTACTAAATTCATATTTACAAACCACAGAAGTATTTATTTCAGATAGAAGTGTTTTACCTTTCAATCACATGTACTTTGTTCAGTTGTTCACAATGTTCGATGTACATTTATGAGTATCCACTAAATTCTAGCTTCTGTGCTGGGAAAGAGAGGATACAGCAGGAAAATATCATTTTCCCACATCCAAAGGGCAGACATTAAGATGATGGCTACCACCACATATTGGCAGGGATATGGGAAGACAAGTAATCTCTTGCACTGCTGGTAGCAGTGTAAATTTTAGCAGTCAAATTGGTCATCAATCTTGCAACATTTAGTGTAAATCGATATTAACAAACCCCGAAGCCCAGTATTAAACTCCTAAATCAAAAGCAAGTCTTTTAAGGGAAATTAACAAACATGTTCACCATGGCATTAGTTATATTGTGAGGATTTGTAGGCAAACTAGGATTGTATTGTTAGGCAAATGTGCAGTGGTTGGAGATACCAGAGGTACATAAAGTAATAAATATAAAAAATATAATTCTGAGTGGAAAGTGAGAAATGTATTTCACAATACTCTTCCTGCATATCAAAAGCTATATAGATATAAAATACCAAAATTACTGTTTATGTATATATACATATATTATGTATTATGTATATAATTGGAGTAGTTTACTCTTATGAGGAAATGGGACTAAGGATTAGGAGTAGGAAAAAGTAGGAAAGTAGGAAAATCAAAGAAAGCCAAAGGAAGAGAAGAGTGTGTCCTTGTACAGGCCAAAAATACCAGAAGCATAGTTGATTTTTCTATGCACCTGGGTACATTTCTGCCCTCCACACACACACATCAAAGAAATTTTTTAAAGTGAGAAAAAGCATAATTATGACCTTCCCAGAATTTTTTTTGTAGTAAAAGTAATTTCATTGACTCTTGTGATTGGAAGAATAATATTACACTGCCAATATAATGTTTACCTTACCTATTCTGCCTGGGATCCTCCTGAAATATATTAGTAGAAAATCCAAAACTAGAAGAATTGGGTATATCAGCTGGTCCTCCCTTGATACCCTTTTTTCTTTGGTGGGATGAGAGATACTGTTTCTTTCAAAGTTCTCTTCAGCATTTCTCTTGGTGTTTTCTTTTTTTTCTTCCAGTCCCCTTCATCAAACACTCCTCGGGTGGTGTTCTTGCCAAGAACAGGTAAGGATCTTAGATAAATGTGTTACTCATTGCTCCAGGAGCACTTGGCTTGATATGTTTGGAAGTAACCTAATTTATTTGGTTTTGTGACAAAACAGCAGTTTTTATTGAGAAATGAATTTAAACTAGAATGATTTTGTGGACAGTTAACCCACATAAGATGGACGTATAAGATGTGTCCCTGGTAAGGTGAGAAAATGGTCTCAGGCACTCTCTCCTTTGTGTCCTCATATTCGGAATATCCTCCATGGTACTGTACTGCAGTGATTAGCTGACAGCCTTTCCAATGCTTAAAGATCTGTCAAAAATGGCCCACACCTTAGTTTCAGGTTCTGATGCAGTAGAAGGGCTTCTCATGAATCCCACACTTCTTCATGCTTCTTTCAGCTTTCGTGTTCTGACATCCTTGCTTTCAGTCTTGGTTGAGTTTCGAGTCATACAATATGCTAATGAGGCCCCTTCACCGCTGTCCATCAAAAATCATTCTTGGCTTTTCACTAGTTCAGCAACACTACTGAGAATTTCAGGAGTAACAGGGCCAGATCACAGTGATAGCCTTTCAACCTTTTGCTGACACTCAATTTACCCTTTTGCAAAATCTAAGTTCCTGAAATATCATTTTCACATTTTACATCCAACCACCTAAAAATCTTACCCCTTTGTTCAAATTGCTTCTTACATACCACTGACAATATGTCAACCACATTGTTTTTAATCTTACAATAAATCTAATCATTTGTTAAACGCGTTGATCCTTTCATTATACTGGGCACACCATGGTAGCAGAGATATTTGCATATTCATCTTTATAACCCCAAACCAAAATAATAGGTACTCATAAATGATTTGTTGGGTTAATTAATTAATTAATTAACAAAATACTGATTGCCAAAATCAAAAGGAAATCAAGAGTAGTTAAATATCTGCAACATGAGGTATTATAGCAACAGACTTTTGGAAATTTTCAATAGGCTTCTTGGCCAAATTTACTGAAGTCAAATCTGAAGAAAACAACGAAGAATATGCAGCCGTTTGCACAGTCCCAGCCTATAATGCAATTTGTTTATAACGCACTTTGCTTATAACAGAATTTGACCCATATCGTATATTGTATATTTTCATTTGCTAATGATTTTCAAAGCAACTAATTCTACCGGACACATGTGTCCTCTGTACTCTAATTCTGGCTCAATCCCTTAATATTTGGTAAAATCGAATTTATTTTTCTGAGTCATCCTCTCAGTAGAGCAATATTAAAAATAATATTCTTTCCACTTACATCTACCCTGTATTATGTTTCCTTTGTATGGCACTCAGTTTGGAAAACAATAATAGTTTGATTTTTATAGTGTTTCAAAGAATGTAACATTGGTATCTGCTACTTCCTTTCTATTTTTCTCATAGGCCTTTGTGTTAGGGTTTAGTCTAAGTGACTTGCCTGAGCTTTCACAGCCAGTCAATAGTATAAAGGGAACTTTTCTTCAAAGCATCATGTAGAATCTTTTTTCTTTAAAAAAAATTTTATTGATATATAATATATAACATTGTGTAAGTGTAAGGTGTAAAATGTGTTGATTTGCAATGTTTACATATTGTAATATGATATATAATATACAATGCCCACTGTAGCATCAGCTAACACCTCTATCACATCACATATGTAATTATCATTTCTTTTTTGTGGTGATTATAGTCATCAATCCTATATTATAAACTTCAAAGTGGAATCCTCTTAGCCAAGATTTCCCGAAGTAAGATTACCTAACATATCTCCATTAAGAAAATCGCATTCCATAGGCCTTTTAGAGTGGAATGTTCAAGACAGTTTTCTTCTTTTTGACCTTGTTGGGGTGTGTGTGTGTGTGTGTGTGTGTGTGTGTGTGTGTGTGTGTGTGTGTGTGTGTGTGTGTGTGCATAAATCAAAATTTACATTCTAATAGCAACAAAATATATGCCATTTACTACTCTCTTCCTTTCTATTATACTTTTCCATTTGCTTTTTATTTTCCATGTTCCTCTTTAGCTCCATTCGTAGACTTTTTTCCCATGCTTATCTGGAATCATAACACCTCTCTTTTCTTAAGCCACTTTGTCCAATCAGAAGGTGAGCTCATGCTGCTTCCTGGATAATGAAAATAGTCCAGTGCAACAGTATGACCATGTCTATTCTAAATGCTTTACCAATTCTTCCACTTGCCATGTTTTTTCCTATAAGTCCCTGAGAAAGGAAGGTACTTTCCTTGTCATCACAAGGTGGCTGAGTCTTAGAGTTAAAACAGAGCCCAAAATGATACATAAGCAAGTTCTTATTCTCTTACACCTAGTTAATTATTCCTCCCTTGGGTTCCTGGAGCACTTTCTACTTACGTATATTATATTATATTTATCACATTACATCCTAATGTATTTTATCCATGTATTAAACATATAATTACTCTGTGTTTACTATGTGCCAGGATTAAAACAGAAAAAATATCCCTATTCTCAAAGAACTTCTAATCTAACAGGAAGAAAGAAACAGTAAACAAGATATAGCACGGAAGGGGTCACACATGCTACATGTCATTTGTTTTTGATTTTAAAAAAAAGCATTAAGAATCATGGTCATTTCTAAAAGAGCAAGCTTCAGGCCCATATAGGGATCAAGAGAAAATTCCCCAGGAACAAATAGAGAGAATTTTAATGAAACTATAATCACAAGCCAACAAAGATACTTTCATCTATTATTTAAAACAATCCTGTCAGAAGTTTTTTAATATATTCACTTATCACTTACTTATTTAAGTAAGAGGCCCAAAACGATAAAGACACATATGGTCAACTTGAAAATTATCTTGAAAATCAAATATCCCAAAATTGAACAATAGAATTTTAAAGCATCTATTCCAAGAAAAATACAAAAAAATCTGTTATATTGGTACGTGCTATGTTATCTCAGATATGGATAGTTTAGTATGATCAGTGATTTCCATTTCATATGGGATATACAGCTATATTCTTGTTACCACCTTCCTAAGGAATAGGAAAGTTAACTTAAGAATTTTCCCTTTTCCTCACACAAGCAGCTCATCTCACTTCCACCTCTCACAATTCCACAAATCCTGGGAAAAAAGCAGAGACACCTAAACGTTAACATCTTCACCAGGGCAGGTTTCTTATGCTGGATAAAATAAAAGGTTGTGAATGACCCTGAAACCAAATACTTCCAAGTAACCCACTCTGCCCTCTGACACCTACAACACCAGTTTCTCCCCGTAGGAATGAAAAGTGCAGCTTTAATCCAGATAGAAGGTTGGGTTAAATAAAGTGAGAACCTGTCCCTGGGAGGTAAGCCAGCCATTGTCAGACCTTCTATCAGGGCATCCTTGTGGTTCCAAGCGGTTTGTGAGGTTTGGACAAAACAGATTCGTGCATATGTGGAACAGGTTTTATTTCTTCTCAGGCCACGTAGTTTTCTGCCATAAAACTCACCTTGGAGGAAGAGTCCTGGCTGTTTCCTGAATAGCTGGTAGAAACATCTACCACACAAGGTCTAAGTGATTCTTTGTCACATGATGTGTGAGAGACCAAATATAGCCCACAAGAGAAGAGCTTTAGGGATATCAGGACAGTATTTTGTGATCAATGGCAGCAAACTTTTTAAACTTGAGTAATAGGGATTCTACCCTCAAATCTTAATTCACTGACACATCTTATTGATACAACCATTTTAAACATACTGTCAACACCAATATCATCGGTCTCCTGCAGTGCCCCACGATGAGAGTGGTGTACCTGCCTGACTCTTCTTTTCTGTTTGTTTTATTTTAAATCTTTATTGGAGTATAATTGCTTTACAATGTTGTGTTAGTTTCTGCTGTACAACAAAGTGAATCAGCTATACATATACATATATCCCCATATCTCCTCCCTCTTGCATCTCCCTCCCACCCTCCCTATCCCACCCCTCTAGGTGGTCACAAAGCATCGAGCTGATCTCCCTGTGCTATGTGGCTGCTTCCCACTAGCTATCTATTTTACATTTGGTAGTGTATATATGTCCATGCCACTCTCTCACTTAGTCCCAGCTTCTCCTTCCCCCACTGTGTCCTGAAGTCCCTTCTCTATGTCTGCGTCTTTATTCCTGCCCTGCCACTAGGTTCATCAGTACCTAGTGGTACTTTTTTTTTTTTTTTTTTAGATTCCATATATATGCGTTAGTATAATGTGTTTGTTTTTCTCTTTCTGACTTACTCCACTCTGTATGACAGACTCTAGATCCACCCACCTCACTACAAATAACTCAATTTCGTTCCTTTTTATGGTTGAGTAATATTCTATTGTGTATATATGCCACATCTTCTTTATCCATTCCTCTGTCAATGGACATTTTGGTTGCTTCCATGTCCTGGCTATTGTAAATGGAGCTGCAATGAACATTGTGGTACATCACTCTTTCTGAATTATGGTTTTCTCAGGGTGTATGCTGAGTAGTGGGATTGCTGGGTCGTATGGTAGTTCTATTTTTAGTTTTTTAAGGAACTTCCATACTGTTCTCCATAGTGGCTCTATCAATTTACATTCCCACCAGCAATGCAAGAGGGTTCCCTTTTCTCCACACCCTGTCCAGCATTTATTGTTTCTAGATTTTTTGATGATCCTGCCTCACTCTTGATTATCACTCAGTTCAGTGATTTCCCTTCCACATTGTCTTTCTTTCTCACAGCCTTGCCCGGGAACATTACCCTCAAGTAAAATGCATCATCAGTGTAGATCATTTGTTTTTCTTATTACATGATTATATATGATCATTAGAGAAAAATTAGGCAAAAAAAAAAAAAAAAAAGAAGAAAAGGAAATGAGAACCAATGATAATAAAATGACCTATATTATCAATTAGAAATACCAGGTATAATTTAGGTTAACAATGAGACTGCCACTGTTGTCCATCATGGACTTATGGAGGAGTTTCTGGGTATCATTTATCAGTTTCGAATACTGTTTTCCTTTCCTTCTCTGAACCAAATACGCATAAGATTCTGATGATGGTCTAAGTAATCTTTTATCGAGGGTTCAAATAATAGTACCAGGAAGAGGGGAGAAGGAAATAAGAAATAAGCCTCTGGTCCAATTATCTTATTACCTTATGACTCACAAAGGAAAAAAGCTCATTGCCTAAGTCTTAGAGGAGGTCCATCTGGGTGCTTTCCTGATCCCTGACTCTTACCTTTCATTTATCATGACCCACAGTCTTCTAATATCTTCTTTCCCATTTGCTATATTTGTACTGTACACACTCTTCTGAAATGGGCCACATTTCCTTCCAGAAAAAATAATATTCTGGTTCCCTACTTATTATATATTTTTCAGATGTGCAATCTCAAGAGCTACCAGAACACTCTGAGTGACTTCTTCTGCCCATTTTCTGCTGGTTTTATGGGGGGAATGAGGTAAAGATATGTCCAGTGTGTCCCAGGTCTATCTGTGGAGAGTCAGTGGAGAATTCCCACTCTGGGAAATGTTTCACAGTTTCTTAAGGTGTCTGAAATCATATACCGTATAGCCATCAGGATTCATTGCCTTGTAAAATGTACCTATCTAACTTACATGATATAATTCATCGCATTTACTTAACACAATCAAACCCTATTTTTCCTGCAAAGTAATAGCTCTGACCGAAGGAAACATTTTCACCATGCCCTCTCCTACACACACACACACACACACACACACACACACACACACACACACACACACACTCACACACACATACACAATTCAAGGTTAATTCACAAAATTTTCTCATTTTAACTGGAATCACTTTTTCATAATTCAAGGCTTCTCCTTGACCACCTTGAGGAGTTCCCAGTCACCTGCTATTTTCTCCTTTAAAAATATTTGTCATAACCATCATTATTGGTTGTTTTGTATTCCACTACATTACTTAACCAATCTTAGACTTCTCAAAATATTGATAGTCTCTCCCTCTCTGTCTCTTCCCCTACCACATCTGTCTCTCTCCCTCTCTCACTTTATTCTAAACAATGCTGAGATCATTCTCCTCCTATCTAAATCTTTTAAACTATCTTCAATTTTGGCCTTTGAATGATGCCCCAGAAGTGGAATTGCTACATCAAAGACAATGAACTTACAGGAATATTAATCTGTATGGCCAAATTTGCTTGGTGGTAGATTATACCCATTTTGCCCCTAACAGCCCTGTTTCAGACTATGTATTTTATGGAAAACATTGGACATTCTGACTTGTTAAAAATTTTTGTCCATTTGGTAAGCAAAAATAGCATCTAATTGTTATTATAATTCATGCAATTATAAATAAAAGAAAACAATAAGAATGGGTTTGAGGGGAAGAGAATTAAAATAGGAATAAAGTAATGCATGTGATTCAAATTGTGAGCCTAATATAACTAGAAGAATACCTTCTAATATTTATAATTTTTAAAAAATGCAGAGTACAGAGCTTAATTTTTTCTCAAGAATGCTGTTTTTCTCAAATCTTCTGGTTTAATCTATACAAATGTATTGTTTTTTGATTTAGAAATCCCTGTAGGCAAAACCACACTTTATATTTCTATGCTTTGGTAAATCATAAAGCATGTTTTCAACTGGGCCACGTTTGTTCAATGGATGATTTTGCTCTTACTTAAAAATGATGGTGAGGAAATCGGGGTCTTCAAAAGTTCAGTGACTTCACCACAGTCACATCCGAGTAAGTGCCAGTTCCATGGCTGTAGAGGAAAAGAAAAGAGTCAGTGCTTCTTTTTGCTCTACCTCCTGGGAAATTCCCACATTAACACTGGCTCAGGGAGTAATGAATAGATTCTTTCAGAAATAGAGTGGTCACAGTCTGATCTAAGTTAGCAAGCTTTCATTTCATGTAGACAAAGAAAACAAAAATGTTAGGCTAGCTTCTCAGCCTGAGGGCCTCGGAGAAAAGGAAGCTGTCTAGAGCAGGGATCCTTTCAGCTACAGTGAGCATGAATTAGCGACTAAAACACACACATTCTGCATGAATATGGGCACATCCGGATTGTTGTTTACCTTCACTGGAGGGCAGGTAACCCGATGCGACCACAGACTCTGCAAGTTTTAACAGGCAGAGGAGAAGAATGTGAATTTGGATCTTACATTTGTATAGCATCTTTCAGGCGAGACGTTCCCCAAAGACTTTGGGAGCCAATAGTCAAAACTACGATGAAGCTGTGAAACACTAGCTGTCCATCCGTAAACATGCAGGAGACCCTGGAGGACAGACGCCCCCTCTCTCTTTTGCAGCTGAAGAGGAAATATCACGAAGCAAGACTCATAAATAACTACCCATACTCGATTGGGGGAATCAAAGGTCCTGGAAATTATGTTTACACACCTGAGGGCTGTACTTTAAAGTTTTCTGAAACCTATTTGAGGAGAAAAATCTCTAAGGCGGTTCAGTCCTAACCAATACTTCAGGGTTACATGCAGCTCCTGACCTCAGTGCTTCATACAAACATGACCACATCTGATTTACGCTGAACACAACAGGGTAAATACTATTGTCCCTACTTTATGGGAGAGTGATAGGGGCTTAGTACCTCTCTAAAAAGAAATAATTGTCAAATATTGATATTATTACTTTCTTTTAAAAAAATTCTTATTGGAGTAGAGTTGATTTACAATGTTGCATTAGTTTCAGGTGTACAGCAAAGTGAATCAGTTATACATGTGTGTGTATATATATATATATATATATACATATATACTATGTCCACTCTTTTTTTTAAGATTCTTTTCCCATATGGGCCATTACAGAGTATTGAGTAGAGTTCCCTGTGCTATATAGTAGGTCCTTATTAGTTATCTATTTTACATATACTAGTGTGTATATGTCAATCGCAATCTCCCAATTTATCCTTCTTCCCCCTTCCCCCCTGGTAAACATAAGTTTGTTCTCTACATCTGAGACTCTACCTCTGTTTTGTACATAATTCATTTCTACCCCCTTTTTTTAGATTCCACTTATAAGTGGAATGTTTGTCTTTCTGTGGATAAGTGGATATTTGTCTTTCTGTGCCCGACCCACCCTACTCAGCATGACAATCTCCAGGTCCATCCATGTTGCTGCGAATGCCATTACCCTGCTCTTTTTTAATGGCTGAGTAATATCCCATTGTATATATGTATCACATCTTCTTTATCCATTCATCTGTTGATGGACTTTTAGGTTGTGCCCATGCCCTGGTATTGTAAACAGTGCTGCAGTGAGCACTGGGGTGCATGTATCTTTTTGAATTATGATTTTCTCCAGGTATATGGCCAGTAGTGGGTTTGCTGGGTCATATGGTAGCTCTATTTTGAGTTTTTTAAGGAATCAAGTACTGTTACTTTCTAATGGAGGTGGATCCTGGTAAAAGGGAGGCCATCTTGTTTTAGTGTACACTGCAGTGGATTTGGATGTAAGAGGGAGAATGCAATAGTGGTTTCCAGGGACTGGGGTGGAGGTGATGTAGAGCTGTTGTTCAAAGGTGTGAAGTTTCAGTCATGCAGGGTGAGTACATTCAGGAGATCTGCTGTCCAACGTGAGCCTATAGTTAACAAAACAGTGTTGTGCACTTCAAAATTTGAGAGGGTAGATCTCATGTTAAGTGTCCTTACCACACACACACACACACAAAAATCAAGGGACACGAGGAAACTTTGGGAAGTGTTGGATTTGTCTATTCTCTTGATTTTGGTGATGGTACTGGGTGTGTACATATGTTCAACCTCACATCATGGTACACATTAAATATTTACAGTTCTTTGTATATCAATTATACTTCAACAGAGCTGTTAAAAAGAGAACAGAAAATTTTAAAAGAATAAATAACAGAAAAAGAAAGAAAGAAAGGATTTTGGAAACCATCTATAAACAGTTTTTTTCAAATGGGCTGGTTGAAAGTAGTTTTAAATGTAATGTGCAAGTAACATTTATTTGTTTTTTTGTGTGGATATGATTTAAAACCATATTAATCTTTAGAAACTCAAGAGATTCTTTGAGAGGTTGTTCTAGCACTTGTAAATAAAAGCCAGAGGGTAACCAGGTGAGAAACTTTTTTCCCATAGATATCTATAAGTCAGATTTAGGTCTCACAATGTTTTGAACTTGCTATTCAGAACACTACTATCTATATTTCCAAAGTGACCCCAGAAAACAACCAGGCCACACTCAGAAGAACAGTGCATCTATATGTAAGATATCTGAAGAAAAAGAGTGGGCTGTTTCTCACCCGTTTCAATGCCTCTAAATCTAGGGCTCTACAATCTAAAATGATTATTTCTAATTGATATCCATTTTCATTTCATTTCATTTATTAAGTGAAGTGATGTTTGTGGCATGGTGCTATATAACCTTCAAGGTATTTGCATTCAGTTATTTCCATTTGTAAAATTTCTGCCCATTGAGATATCAACTGAGAAAGTACTCCATGCTTCAAATTATATTAGAGTGATATAGTGCTGATTAATATATTCATGATCTTTACCTTTTCTATTGAGGTCTCCTAAAGGAGCATCTAATAAGAGTGCATTGGGGGTATGGTAAAAGGTTTTTAGTAGGAAGTTATATCTGAGCTGAGCTGTGAATAGTGAGGAAAGTAGAACTGATGGAAGTTATTTCTTGGTAGACCAGTCAGATATTGCTTGAGTCTCAGTAAAGCCAAATTAGATCTGCCTACAAGTATTAAAGACTGTAAAGTGTGTCCTGCTATTGGTTTTAGTTGATACATTTTTAAAGGATATGGTTTAATGCTAGAGTTTTGTCTATGCAATGGAATTATTTTTTTTAACTCACCCCACTGGAATATTTTTGCTAGAACTTTGTAAGTGGTAATGATGACCATGAAGGAAAAATAGAGGAAGAAGAAGAAAAGTTAAAGGGGAGAAGGAAGAATAAGAGAACAAGGAGAAGAAACCACTGCATTTTATCATGGAGAATTTTGGCTTCTGCAGGCATGACTTAAGATTATCACCTTTAACTCTCTCAACAGTAAGACATCGTCAAAGAGAATTGGCTGTCAAATTACTTCCCAAATTAAACTGCAGCATAACATATCTCTCTGGGAACTAAAGAAATGAGAGACCTAATTGTTTATGACATTAGAGATTATTTCATCCAAATTTCTCATTTTACATATGATGAAACTAGGGCTGAGAGGGTTTAAATGTCAGCTGCCAAATTCCACAGTGGATTTGCAGCAAAGTCTAATTGAAAAATAATAATGGTATTCTATGGAGATATAGTGGTAAAATACAATAAGAGATTAACGCTGAGAAACAGAAAATTTGCAAGTATGTCTGCTTTCATTCTCTACTATTTTTCCACAAACCACAATGTCTTTAATTTTTTTAATGGTCTTATATTTGCATAATACTTTTCTTTTTCACCTTTTTTTCTATTTGTTGTCCAAAGTAATTTAGAATACAGCTTTCATTCCCCACCCTTTCATATCTTTCCCATCTTTGATCAATGATCAGTCACCCATAAAATTTAGGAAATTTGCTTTAGAAACCATAATGTGGAGCCTATTGGATCTTGTAAATCACTGAATGTCAGTTGAGATAAAGGACATGGAAAACTCAGCTTATTGGTTCAGTTTCTTATATGTAGTGCCACAGTGACTGGAAAAAAAAAATGGTTGAAAAATAGCAATATTTTAGTGTTAAAGCATTTGTAAAATTGTTTCCCTCTTAAGTTGGTTATAGCCTGAGGTATCACCTGACTACCAAACTTAATGCCATGCAACCAAAAAAGAAAAAGAAAATGCCTTAAGATTTTTCACATAAACTAGGTCAAATTCTCGTTTAAGTTATCCTAGAATTATAAAAAAAGATCATGTTTACTAAGGTAAATGATGATGACCTGATACTGAGGTTTTGTTTGTTGGTTTGTTTTTTTAAATGGCCTAGGACTACTAAGATTTTTACATGCCTTGTTTTTTGTTTTGTTTTGTTTTTGCGGTACACGGGCCTCTCACTGCTGGGGCCTCTCCTGTTGCGGAGCACAGGCTCCGGAGGCGCAGGCCCAGCGGCCATGGCTTATGGGCCCAGCTGCTCCGCAGCATGTGGGATCTTCCTGGACTGGGACATGAACCCGTGTCCCATGCATCGGCAGGCGGACTCTCAACCACTGTACTACCAGGGAAGCCCACATGCCTTGTTTTGTTTAATTCTTATATTGATTTGGGGAAAGTATTTTTATTTTAAATATGTGGAAATTGAGGTTCAGAGACAGAATCACCTTACATTAGGTCACATAGATTCCTTTTACATTTAAAAATAAGTGTCTTGGCCTTGGCTATTGTGGCCTACACGATTCTCAGTAAATCTAGCATGACCTAAATTTCCACCTCTGTTCCCAGTCCTTACCATTCTTTCTATGTTTAGGTAACACTGGCTTTCCAGATATCACAGTTTTCCCATTTTATGCTCCTTGCATCTGTTCTTTCCCTTTATCTCTTCATATGGTAAACTTTATCTCTAGTTCAGTTTGTGGTTTTCATGCTATCCACTCAGAAAGCCTTCTATGAATTTCTCAACTGAAATAGATTGGAAATGTTTTCACCATCTCAGCAACTTGTTTTTTTAATGCTTAGCACAATATATAATTATACATTTGTACTTTTATATCACAATCGCTATGAGGGCAGGGATCTTAGAATAGTATCTAGAAGAAACTAGGTGCTCAAAAAACATGAAGAAATGAACACATTTAAAAATGGGAAAAAATTGATGAAAGGAATTGAAACCAGGTGAGTTTCACAATGCCCATTCTTCCCCTGCCTTGACCCTGTTGTATTTGTTATACTCCATTGCTCAACTAAGCTGCACCTATATTTGGGCTCTAACTCTGTATTCTGGAGCTTATTATGAATTAATTAGACTTATTGGTCAAATAATTCACAGGTTAACTTATCTTCCTATCTTGATTGTAACCTGTGTAAGTCACATTTTGTGTCTATAGTAGTACAGCTAAATGATTTTTCACCAGTGACACCCTCACATTTTATTGGACAGAACTGGACACAGGAGCCAGTGCAACTAGCTGAGGGCCAGGAAGCAAAACCCACCACATCTCCAGAAAGGAGAAGAAACAGAAATATTTGTGGATATAAGTAAGGACTCTATGGGAAGAATGAAGTAAGAGAGAAAAGAAGAGAAGGAGGAAAAGAAAACAAAAGGAAGAAAAGAGCTAGAAGAGGATAGTGAAAATAGTAATTGAGGATTACAATTTTGACAGCTTTTTGGATGAGTCAACTTGGTTGAGCTAAAGTTCCCAGTTATTCAAACACTAATATAGGTGTTGCTGAGAAGAGATTTTCCAGATGTAATTAAAGCCCTTAATCAGTTGACTTTGAGGATATCCTGGATTATCTGGATGTGTCTGGTGGAAAGTTTAAATGCAGGGCTGAGGCTTTCACTAATAGTCTTACAAAAATTGCTTTAGTTATAACTGGTTGAATAAAATAAACTGCCTCTCTTCCATGAGGGAGGCACATTGAACAACATTTAAAATTTGTGAAAATTCCCATATTCAGTTAAAATCATTGAATGATTGTTAACTGCAAAATGTTGATGTGGATTGAATCCTTGATCACAGTATTTTATGAAACTAGTCAAATGTAGTATTTTTTTTTTTTTTTTAAGTAAAACTAAAAATTAGAAAGACAAGTGTGAGATCCAATCAGGGAAGTTGAGAAAATATTTCTCCCCGTTCTCTCAAAAAAACAAAAGCAAAAGTAAACGATTGCCAACAAACACATGAAAGAATGCTCAACATCATTAATCATTAGAGAAATGCAAATCAAAACTACAATGAGATATCATCTCACACCGGTCAGAATGGCCATCACCAAAAAATCTAGAAACAATAAAAATGCTGGAGAGGGTGTGGAGAAAAGGGAACCCTCTTGCATTGCTGGTGGGAATGTAAATTGATACAGCCACTATGGAGAACAGTATGGAGGTTCTTTAAAAAACTACAAATAGAACTACCATACGACCCAGCAATCGCACTATTGGGCATATACCCTGAGAAAACCATAATTCAAAAAGAGTCATGTACCAAAATGTTCATTGCAGTTCTATTTACGATAGCCAGGACATGGAAGCAACCTAAGTGTCCATCAACAGATGAATGGATAAAGAAGATGTGGCACATATATACAATGGAATATTACTCAGCCATAAAAAGAAATGAAACTGAGTTATTTGTAGTGAGGTGGATGGACCTAGAGTCTGTCATACAAAGTGAAGTAAGTCAGAAGGAGAAAAACAAATACCATATGCTAACACATATATATGGAATCTAAGAACAAAAATGTCATGAAGAGACTAGGGTTAGGATGGGAATAAAACACAGACCTACTAGAGCATGGACTTGAGGAAATGGGGAGGGGGAAGGGTAAGCTGTGATGAAGTGAGAGAGTGGCATGGACATATATACACTACAAAACGTAGGGTGGATAGCTAGTGGGAAGCAGCCACATAGCACAGGGAGATCAGCTCGCTGCTTTGTGTCCACCTAAAGGGGTGGGATAGGGAGGGTGGGAGGGAGAAGCAAGAGGGAGGAGATATGGGAACATATGTATATGTATAACTGATTCACTTTGTTGTAAAGCAGAAACTAACACACCATTGTTAAGCAATTATACTCCAATAAAGATGTTAAAAAATAGAAGTAAACGGTACAGTAAAATAGAGTACCTTCATAAAATTATTAAAAATATACTTAAGGAGGAAGAAAAGTAATGTCAGAATAAACACAAGCGATGAAAAAAGGAAGACTAATTGAGAGAAAAAAGTAAACCAGTGACTAACTCAAGAAAAATTAAGTTATTAAACAAAGAACAATAACAATTTTAAATATAATAACAATAAAATTTGTTTTGAATTTGCAGTTTATAAAATTGAACTTAATCACTCAACTGCAATAGCATTGGATTCTGGAGAACTACAACTCACAAGAAAGTGTTCTAATATCTTTGTATTGTTTGGAAGAATAAAACATTTTTAAAATTTTTAAACTTTATTTTTAATTAGTTAATTAATTTTTTGGCCACACTGTGGCTTGTGGGATCTTAGTTCCCCAACCAGGGATCAAACCTGGCCCTTGGCAGTGAAAGCTCAAAGTACTAACCACTGGAACGCCAGGGAATGTCCACAAACTGTTTTGTTAAACTATATATAAATTCTGTTAAGCTTACTATTAATTTAAATATATCACTTATGTAAATAGAATGCTAATTTTCAAGGTAATAAAGAGAAAAAATAATAAAATGAAAAATACTACATCTGAAGAAAATGTGCATTAATTAGAGGACAATGAAACATCTTTTTCTCAAATGTTTCATTTGGGCTCCCTTCCTTAGCAGAAAGATTCCCTCTTCCTTTGCTCTGTTTCCTTTTGCCCTTTCAGTTTATATTAAGGTCTACAAGGTGTACCCTGCCAGACTCCATTCCTGGAGCCAGTTTGCTTGTGAGTTTGTTTCCTACCAACTCTCTGTCTTGCTCTTGAGTGAAGCTCAAATCACTAACGTTTAAATCAGTTGGCTTGGATGTCACCAAGTATAAGATACAGACAAGCCCTGCAAACGTAAAATCCTTTTATCCCTTTCTTTGAAACACACAGACCCAACCACACAGTATGCATCCTACTGTAAAACCTTTGATAAAATTGCCCACAGGGAAATGACGCCTGGATTTATTAGGTGAGTAACATACCAAAGAAGTGACATTAGCACCACCACGAGAAGAGCAAATCTTCAGGTTAGGACCATTTGGCAAGGACCAGCTGTGCCTTGATGTGATGATAAGCTATACCTTTACAACAGAGTTACATGTCCTGCTGGGTTGTGTGGAGTTTTGTGTCTTCCATAAGCAAGAAGAAAAACAAACTTTATGGAAACTCACCAAAACTCAAGCCTAGATTCCCATTTTTTTTTCCCTATTCCTGCTGACTCAATATAACACAGTCATCCAAGAATTTTTGCACCAGATTGTCTCTTTTTTAGCTATTTCCTGTCTAGATTTCTGACCAAGTGGTTTCTCCAAGAACAAGTTCTGAAATCTAATCTTTATTTCCTTGACTGTGTACCTTGTTTTAGCCTTACTGTTTAGCTTTGGCCTTTCCAGCCTGGCAGCATCCGTGGTAACAGGAAAGTGATAAAGAATTCTGTAGATAGAGCCAAACTGCTTGGGTTGAGATTTGACCTTTGCAACATCTGAGTTGTGTGTGTAATATTAGGGCAAACACTGAATCTCTTAAATGTCTATTTTCTTATCAGAACAGTAGAGAAAAATAAGCCAAATCAGAAAAACAATCAGAAAATAGAAAAAGTTTATAAACATGGAGTTCACGAAAGAAAAACTTCAAATGCTCAAATACGTAAATTACGAAGAGTTGAAGTTTTCTAGAGATGCAGTTTTAACTTATATTATTAGAAATGATAGCTATGGTAATATCTAATGTGGGGATGTGAGGATACCATAACTTTAATAAATTCTTGTTGTGAATGAAAAATAATTCTTACATTTTTGAAAATAATAGTATTTCTCCAAAGAGATATTTTTAAGTGTGGTTTATAGGTATATTTGCACATGTGCAATTATATGTAATAAGATGTTGATTTAAAATTTCATTATATTAGCCAAAATTTTGAGACTATCCTAAATTCATCAGTGGTAGAATAATTAATACATTTATGCTATAATAATAATACAATTATACTACGTATAGTATATCATGAACTTAATATCTTCCTAATATACTACAAAGTGGAAAATCAGGTCTAATATATAAGTACAGTATATACAGCATATAGGAACAATATATAAATAAGTACAGCTCATGTTTAGTCATTCTCAGTGATATGATTAGTTGTTTTTAGAATTGAAATACAACTGTAATTGTTGGTAAATAGCCACTTCCCTAAGCTCTGCAAGTCAAAGAAGAGTTGGGTATTGGCTGAGTTATTTAACTGAGTTAATCATAACTCAATTTAAAAAAAAAGAATTCCTCCTGTGATTCTAATGGGAAGTCAGAGTTGAGAGTCATTTGTCAAACTTTTTTGTTTAATAATGGGAAACTGTCAATAAATAAAGTGAATTGTAAGTATTCACCCTGAGAAATATGTTTGAAAAACAAACAAAATAAACAGAAAACAATAAAGACATGAGTTTTTCAGAAATAACATTTGAATATCTCATTTTGCCCTAATAAACTAGTGATCAGATCATTTAAATGACTTAGAGTTGCAGTTCCATTTAAACATTGATATCAGTGCAAAGTACATACATAAATTTTTCCTTGCCTTTGCAGATGGTTAGTATTTCTTCTAAATATTATTATTATTATTATGGTAATTATAATTATTATACAATTCAATATAAATATAAAGATAATTGGAAATATTATGATTACAATATCCTAAAATTAATGAGGTGATCTCACAAACTGATTTTAAGGTGAAAAAGTAAGAGTTACCTTTTAAAAAATAATACTTATTCCTCATGGGAGCGATGTATTAGTATAGGTCAGGGGTATATTTCCTGAACAGTTAGAATTCTGGGACAAGCCCAAGACCTGGCAAAAACAAAGTGCACTTGGGAACTGATTCTCTTTTTGAACAAAATACTTTAAATAATTTTTAGGGCAGTATTTCTCAAAGCATGATACTATAAATTACACCTATATTAGTATAATATAATACTTTAAGATGCAGATTCATTGTCTGGGGTGAGGTCTAGAGCCAAAATTTAAGAACCATTGCTCTAGTCTGAATCAGGTGGTCTCAGGAGCAGGCTTTGAAAAACATAGCTCTGTTTAGGATACATTTTTTTAAAATTTATAAACAATTAGCCTATTATGCTCACATGGGAGTTGAATAAAATATTCAGTACAGGGCACCATTTCTGAGTGGGGTTTTAGCTAAGCCCCTGCAGTGTGACTCCTATTCAGAAGTGGTGCTGTGGAAATCTCAGTTCCATTACGTAAGATAGCTGGTGCTTACTGAGTAGGGAGATTAACAGGAGAAAACACCATCTTTTAATCTTTTCTAGACTTCCAGACTCCTACCACCCAGAATTCATCCTTGCCTGCCAAAATAAAGATAAAGAAGCTTAATTGATGCACAATTCTAATTTTCCTGTGGCTTTGAAAGTTCATATTAGGACTTGGTCCTTGAGTACCTGTTCAATAAACTTTGCAGCTGCTATATTTCTATGTGGATAGTGAGGAATTCCTAGTTACAGGACTATTGCAGAAGTAGCTATATAAAAAGTAGGAAAATATTACTGTAGGAAATCATAGTTACAACAGAAAAATCAAGCCCAATTTGATTATCATATTGCTTAGAATTTGTGGAGTACCTTTATATCTGTAATCACTGTTTTTGTAGGTAGGAAATGAATCATACAAGTGTTCAGAAGAAATTAATTTAATTTCTGTTTTTTCACAAAGCAACTGTGTCTCATATTATTTCCTAAGTCAGTTTTCTACTCTAACCAAGTAAATACCTACTAAGTCCCCAAATATCTCATTTTTATTTGTATTTTCAATATTTTCTTTGCTTTCTTAAATTTCATTTTCAGAATCCAGCTTATTCTACACCTGGGTGCAGCTTCCACTGTATTTTTCCACTAAAATTGTTTGTGTTTCCTGGAAGGGATAATCTACAGGAAGAACTTAGCGGGACTTCTTATACACTTCCATTCAGAGAGCCAGAAATAGTGATGGAGTGGGTGTAGGAGATTCTATCATAAGCAAACAAAACTCAATATAAGCTGGCACTTTATTTCTGAAAATGAAATTAGGAATATATATTACAAAGACAAAAATATCTCTGCTTTTTATATAAATAATTCTACTTTTAAAAGTTGGAATTAAAGAAATAGTCATAAAGCCTATCACCATTATAATTGCAAAGATGTTCATTCAAATTGATATTTTAATAGAAAGTATAGAAGACCCATAAATATTCAGCATGAAAAACATTTATATAAATTATGGATTATTTATTTTAAAGATTATATGACTTGTAAAGTTATGCATTTAATAACACGAGTACTTGATAATTGCTCCCCACATATTAATAATTATGAGATAGAAAATTATAAATATAATTTATGTTAATCATGTAAAAAGTACATATATGCCTGACACTGTTCTGGGCTCTCAGGATGCCACAAAAATAAAAAATGGACAACTGTACTCTTAGGGCATTTATATTCTAGTAAGATGGAAAAGCAGAGAAATGTTAGGGAACCATACAATCATCAGATAAAAATACAAATAAAGAATGTAATTTCAGGGCTTCCCTGGTGGCGCAGTAGTTGAGAGTCCACCTGCCCATGCAGGAGACACGGGTTCATGCTCCGGTCCGGGAAGATCCCACGTGGCGCGGAGCAGCTGGGCCCGTGAGCCGTGGCCACTGAGCCTGCATGTCTGGAGCCTGTGCTCCACAACGGGAGAGACCACAACAGTGAGAGGCCCGCGTACAGTAAAAAAAAAAAAAAAAAAAGAATGTAATTTCAGATATGAACAATAAATAGGACAATCTGATAGAGAAAAATTTGTGTACTTTAGATATGATCAAGTAAATCCTATCTGATACAGGATTTTTAATTTTTTAAAATTAATTTTTAATCAATTTTATTGAAGTGTAATTTGCATATAATAAATTGTATCCACTTACAGTGTACAATTTGATGAGTTACACCTCTGAGATTATCACTATGGTAAAGCTACAGATTATATGCATCATAAACTTTTCCTTGTGCCTCTTTGAATGCAGTTCCTCTGCCCTAAGACCCATTAAACTACTGATTGACTTTTCTTATTATAAATATAATAATATTGCATTGTCTAGAGATTCATATAAGTAGAATCATACAGTATGTGCATTTATTATGTTGTGGTACATATCAGTACCTCATTCCTATTTATTGTGGAGTGGTACTCTATCATGTGGCTATATAGTATATGTTTGTTCATTCTCTGTTGATGGATCTTTAGGTTTTCTCAGTTTAAGGGCACTCTGAAAAAAGTTGCTATGAATATTTATGCATGGATCATTGTGTAGACATACGCTTTCCATTCTCTTGGAGAAATGCCTAGGAGAGAAATGATTGGGCTATAATAAATTTGTTGGTGTAATTTTAAAAAATAAACTTCTAAACTGTCTTCCAAAGTGGAGGTGTAATTTTACATTTCCTCTAGCAATGTACCAGGGTTCCAGCTACTCCACATTCTTGTCAACACATGGAATTGTCAGTCTTTTAAATTTTGGCCATTGTTGTCATTTGTCATTTGTGAAATACTGATTTAAGATATTTCTCTCCTGTGTTTGTAGTGGTGTGGCATTGATTAGCAATTTCTGATGACCATTGATACTTAGCTATCATTTTATGTGCTTATGTTTATTTGTCTATGTTCATTAGTGTAGTAACTGTACAAATCTTTTGCCTGCTTTTTAAAAAATTATGTTAGTTTTTCATATTGAACTGTAAGAATTCTTTATATATTCTGGCTACAAGATCTTTGCAGATAGATATATGTATTGCAAACATTTTCTGAGATTGTGGTTTACAAGTTTTAACATCTTTGCCCATTCTAAATGTTGAGAAAGTCCAATTTTCCTTTTTTTTTCTTTTATGATTTGTGCTTTTTTGTGTCCTATCTACAAAAATTTTACAGAGCTTTTCTTTCATAATTTATTCTAGAAATTTTATAGTTCTGCCTTCTATAGTTAGTTCTATTCTGCTTTTTATGTTTAGTTCTATGATCCATTTCAAGTTAATTTTTTGGTATGTCGTGAGGTAATGTTTGATCAAGTGTATTTCTGCAGTGTCAGTTGTAACTTCTCCTTTTTGTTTTCCATACAAACATCCAATTTTATGTACCATTTGTTGAAAAAGTATTTTATCCCCTTTTAGTGGCTTCAAGATTACTGTTGACAATTGACTTCAAATGTGTGGTTTTAATTCTGGACCTTTTTATCTTCCATTAATCCATATGTCTTATAATTTTATGCTATTGATTCTTGTAGTTCACAGTAAATCCTGAAGTCCAATTGTAAAAGTTTCCCATTTTGAAAACTGATCTGGCTACTTTAGGCTATCTGCCTTTACAGATAAATTTTAGAGTAAGTTTGTCAATTTCTATTTTAAAAACTGCTATATTTTTATGTGGATTGCATCAATCTACATAGATCAATTTGGGGAAAATTAGCACTTTTACAAAACTGAGTCCTCCAATCTATATTGCTCCAATTATTTAGGTCTTCTTTAATTTTCCTTGGCAATATTTCATATTTTTCTGTGTAGAAATGATGTATGTTTGTTGCATTTGTCCCTACATACTTTTTGATGCTATTGTAAATAAGACAAATTTTGAAATATTTTTCAATTTTTGTTGTTAGCATATGAAATATGGTTTTTAAAACATTAACCATGAGTACTGTGTTACTGCTAAATTCACTTGTTAATTCTAATAGTTGCTTTGTAATTCCCAGGGTTTTCTACATACATAGTTCTGTCAAGTGTAAAAATAAACCTTTATTTCCTTTGTTCCAAACAGTAAGCCCTATTCTTACCTTACTTGCTTATTTATTTTTTATTCTCTTACTTTATTGCACTGATTAGGATCTCCAATAAATGTTGAATAAAAGTGGGTGAATGAACATTTTTGGCTCTTTCTCAATTTTATGGGAAAACAATTAATATTTCATCATACTAAGTATAGTATTTGTCTTAGATTTTCATAGATGACTTTATCACATTGAGAAAATCCTCCTCTATTCTTAATTTCCAAAGAATCATTATTATAAATTAATTTGCAGTTTAATAAATGTCTTTCTACTTTAATTATATTTATCATATGATAGTCTTTATTCTGCTAAGGTGGTGAATTACACTGATACTCAAATATAAAGAAAAGTTTACATTCTTTTAATAAACACTTGTTTATACTATGGAATTACTTTTTGTGTTGTTGAATATGATTCACTTGTAATTTAAATATTTTTACATCGATTCATACAGGGATATTGGCCTGTACTTTTCTTCTATTTATTATGTCTTTATCAGGTTTTGGTATTAGTTTATCATTTGTGTTATTACTGGGATTATAAAATGAGTTTAGAAGTATTTCATCTTCCTTTACTTTTTGAAGAGAATTGTGTAATATCGGTGTTATTTCTTCAATTCACCACTGAAACTATTTTGCTTCAGTTTTTCTTTTGGAGAACACTTTTGCTATAGAGTACAATTTCTTCAATAAATTTTCACATTTTTATTAAATGTCAATTTTGGTAAGTTGTGTATACAAAAGAGTTTAATCATTTCATTTAGGTTGTTGGGATGGTTGGTGTAAAATTCTTCATAACAATTTATCATCATCATTTTAATGTCTATAATATCTATAGTGATTTTTGAATCACTTCAAAAAATTTTGAATTTATTTTGCCCTTATTTTCTAGCTTCTAATCTTCTTCTAATCTTAATTCTGTGATTTTAAGACTTTCTTATCTTCTTGTATAAGTGTTTACAACTACACCCTCTAAGCACTGCTTGCTTTAAGCATTCAAGACTTGTAATATGTTGTAAATAGATTACTATTCTGTTTGCAATATTATATTATAATTTGTTCTTTGACCCATAAACTTTTCAAAAATGTTTTGCTTAATTTACAAAAAGAATGAGTTTTATGAAATATTTTATAGTTTTTAATGTCAAATTTATTTCTGTTTTGTCACAGGTCATACTCTATGATTACATATCTTTTACAATTATTTGAACTTGTTTTATGGCCAGATATGGTCCATCTTGTTGAATTTATAATGTATATATGAAAAGAATGTGCATTCTGAAGTTCTTGGGTATAGTGCATCATAAATACCAAATAGGTCAAGTGGTTGAGAATGTTGTGATTATATATTTCTTTACCAATTTTTTTTGTCTAGTTTTTCTACACTGCTAAAAGATTGGTGCTAAAATCTATGCTTATTTAATTTATTTAACTTATTTATTTGATTACTGTTATATTTTGCTTAACATTTTCAGGCTCTATTATTAAATACATACATAATTATGATTGTCAATTCTTCTTAATGACTTTTTTATCATTATAAAATTTCTCCTTAATCTCAGGTAATACTTCTTATATGGAAGTCTATTTTATCTAATATCAAAAATCCCACTCCAGTCTTAGGATAAGTACTTGCATGGTATAACCTTTTCCATTTATTTTTTAACATAGCTGTATATTTATATTTAAAATGTATATCCTGTTAAGAGTACATAGCTGATTCTTACATTTTTGTTCATTCTGAAAATATCTCACTTTTTATTGGAAAGTTTATTCCAATTATATTTAATTGTAATTATTGGTATGAATCTAGGTCTTCCAATTCATTATTTGTTTTCTGTTTGTTCCTCTATTGTTTTGTTTTGCTTTATTTTGTTGTTTGATATTGTTATGCCTTTGATTCCCTTTCCTGACTTCTTTTCAATCATTTGAATGACTTTTTGAATTCTATATTAATTTATCATTTGATTATTGACTGTATTTCTTATTTTTAATGGTTTTAATTTCACAACCTGTGTAATTCTAGTTAATATTGTACCCCTTAACATAAAATAAAGAAGTCTTGTAAACATATAGGTTCATTTATTCACACCCACCTTTCTTTGTGCTATAGTTTGCAGTTCTCTTGTCTTAAGTTGAAGTGAAGTCTGCCCCTTGCAAACATGTTTCAAGGATCAGCCAGAAACTAGGGCAGAGTTTACACACAAAACATGGGCTCTCTTTCTCTGGTTCCTTCTTGCATAAGAGTCTCCCCTCACTTCCTGGCACGTTTAGCTGTGCCAGGATTTGTATTCTACCCACTCAGAACTTCAGCCTTTTTGTGCCATATTTCATTTATGGTTTATTGAGTTGGTGATTTTCAGCAGACACCTAAATAACAAGGACAATGGAGTATGTGTAGGCCCAGAGGAAGTGAAAACAACAAATACAAGGACACATGCAAAAGTCTTATCTAGAATGGAACCAGGCAATTGCAAAGAAAATAAAGAAATCTAGAAGTGACATCAGCAAAATGTTGGCAAAGGCACTTCTAGCACCCTGTCCCCTCCACACACTCAAGAAACATCAATTTGAACAACTATCCATGCACAAAAATACCTTCCCTAGAGCCAAAGATTTCAGGTGAGGGATTACAGCACATGGGTGAAGAACAGAAATAAGAAAACATGCATTGGGGAGAGGAGGAAAGGTAGATTGACACTAGCCCCATGACCCCTTCACCAAGCACCTCCTCATGGAAGGAGATTGAAGTGAGCACCCAATTTCACCATGGACCCCAGAGCCAGTCTTCCCAGACCAGACCCACTACAGTGGCCCCAGGTCACTACTATGGACCCAGGTGGCTCTCACCGACCCAGGCTCTTGGCTCACCACTGCACTGGCCTGCTTCTAAGGCCCTGTGCAGCTTCTGTAAAATTGTATCTACTTGCAGATGATATGATCTTATATATATAAAACCCTAAAGGGGTCATCAAAAATTGTTTAAACTAATAAATGGATACAGTAAAGTTTCAGGATACAAAATCAAAATATAAAAATCAATTGTGTTTCTATACACTAACAATGAATTATCTGAAAAAGAAATAAAATACTCTTATTTACAATAGCATCTAAAAGAACAAAATAGGAATAAATTTAACCAAGAAAGTAATGATCTGTACACTGAAAACTACAAGACACTGATGAAAGAAATTGAAGAAGACACAACTAAATGGAAAGATATTCTGTATTTGTGGAGCTGAATATCTGTTATTGTTAAAATGTCCACACTACCAAAAGCCATTTATAGATTCAGTGCAATCCCTATAAGGATTCCAATGACATCTTTCACAGAAATAGAAAAAACAATTCTAAAATTTATATGGAACAACAGAAGACACTGAGTAGCCAAAGCAATCCTGAGAAACAAGAACAAAACTGGAGGGATCACAATTCCTGATTTCAAACTTTATTACAAAGCTATAGTAATCAAAACAATATGGTACTGGCATAATAAGACACATAGACTAATGGAACCAAATTAAGGCCCCAGAAATAAACCCACACATATATGGTCAACTAATATTTGAGAAGGAGCCTAGAATACTCTATGGGAAAAAGATAGTCTCTTCAATAAATGGTGTTTGATGATGTTTGTAAAACTGACAGTCACATGCAAAAGAATGAAATTGGACCTCTATCTTTCTCCACTCAACAAAAATTAACTTTAACTTGAAACGAATTAAAGACTTAAATGTAAGACCCCAAACTGTAAGAGTACTAGAAGAAAACATAGGGATAAATATCCTTGGCATTGGTCTTGGCAATGATATTTTGGATAAGATGCCAAAAGCACAGGCAACAAAAGCAAAAATAAACAAGTGGGACTATATCAAACTAAAGGACTCTTTCTGCAGAGCAGAAGAAACAGTCAGCAAAATGAAAAGGCAACAAATAGAATGGGAGAAAATATTTGAAAACCATCTACCTGATGAGGGGTTAATATCCAAAAGACATAAGGAACTCATACAATTCAACAGAAAAAAAAAATCTGATTAAAAATGGAAAGAAGATTTGAATAGACATTTTTTCCGAAGAAGACATACAAATGGCCAACAGGTACATGAAAGGTGCTCAGCATAATCAATCATCAGAGAAATACAAATCAAAACCACAATGAGACATCACCTATTAGAATAGCTATTATAAAAAGATGAGACAACAAGTGTTGGTGAGGCTGTAGAGGAAAGATAACATTTGTGCACTGTTGGTGGGAGTGTAAATTAGTGCAGCCACTGTGGAAAAGAGTATGGAGGTTCCTCAAAGATTTTTAAGTAGAACTGCCAGCAATTCAACTTCTGGGTATATATCCAAAGCAAATGAAATCATTGTCTTGAAGAGACATCTGCACCCCCATGTTCATAGCAGCATTATTTAGATTAGCTAAGGCATAGAAACAACTTAAGTGTCCATCAATGGATGAATGGATAAAGAAAATATTAATATTATATATGTGTGTATATATATGTATATGTATGTGTATATATATATATATATATATATATATATATATATATATATATATATGGAATGGACTATTGTTCAGCCAAAAAAAGAAGGAAATCCTGCCTTTTGAAACAACATGGATGGACCTTGAGGACATTATGTTAAGTGAAATATGTCAGACAGAGAATGTCAAATACTGTATTTTCTCATTTATATGTGGAATCTAAAAAAGCTGAACTTATAGAAATAAATAGTGATAGTTGACAGGGGCAGGGTGGGGACAGCAGGGAATGCATTAGTCAAAGGGTACAAACTTCCAGCTATAAGATGAATAAGTTCTGGGGATTTAATGTACATCATGCTAACTATAATTAGCAATACTGAATTATATACTTGAAAGTTGTTAAAAGAGTAAATCTTAATGTTATAACACACAAAAATGGTAATTATGTGAGGGGTTGGAGGTATTAACTAACCTTATTTTGGTAATCATTTTGCAATATATATGTGTATCAAATCAACACACTGTACACTTAAACTTGCATATGTTATATGTCAATAACACCTTAATTAAGCCAGAAAAAAAAGAGAGAAAGGAAGTCACTGTCTGAATCACAGGTATGCAATTAGTTATACACAGATATATATGAAGTTAAAAGATTATAGGGGAAACAGAGTAAAATATCTCAGTGGTGGTTAATTATAGATAATTTTAATTTCTTTTTTATATTTCATATATATATACACACACACTTAATGTTTAAGTATTGTATTTTAAGTCCTAAAATAATTAAAAGTGAAAAAGCAAATTGACTTTATAACATAGTGTGGCAAAGATATCTTAAATATTCCTATTCTCAGACCAAACACATCTCAATAATCAACTTTGTCAGTACACAACTCAGTATCTAGACATAATCAGGCACTCCTTTATAAGACAGGGTTTCAGATGTCAAATGTGTTCAAAGGAGAGATGGTTTAAGGATAGAAGAAATATTAAGATGAAGAAGAGAATATTGGACAGGATATGTCTTCAAACTCCTAAAGCCTCTAATTTGGAGATGGTATATGAGTTTATGCAGTTTGCTTCCTGGAGCCAGGAAGTTAACATTAAGAACAGATTTGAAGCTCTTTAAGTTCCAGTCTTCCAATGAGATTCAGTGGTTCTAATTAACTGGTTCTAATGAACTGAAGAGGCAAGAAGAATATAAAACTATGTCAATGGGGAAGAGACACAGCACACATATAAAATGACTTTACATTCTCTATTATATTGTATTGTAACAATACAATACAAATGTTAGTCTTATACCAACTAACTCGCAATCATCTCTCCCTCCCTTTTCATGTCACTGTCATCATTGTATTACGTAAATTTAAACACTATTTATATCTATCCATGGCTTCCTTTCCCATATCAACCATAACTAATGGATCACCAAGTCTCCAAAACATCCTCATTCCAGTCCTCTCACAGATAACTCTACTGTTAATCTCATGGGTCAAGATTCTTTTGAGTCGTTTTGCTTAGATTTAGATGTTACCCTTATCTACCACCAGACTGATAAATTCTATACAAACTGTCTCTCTAAAGTGCATATCTCATTACTTCATTCTGTTTCTTTATATAATTTGATATTTTACCATTACCTGGAACTGGTTTTTGCAACTTTTAAAATCTTAGGTTAATAAGTGACAAGTCCTTGGCAGAATGACTAGCACTTAGTAATGCTCAACAAATATCAACTCTTTTTTACACAAAATAATTTCCAGACTTCCTCCATATTATACTGATAGCAGTTGCTTCTATTCATTGAGAACATGAGTATTGAGAAAATAAAAATGAAAACTATAATGTCATCTGTAGTGAATCTACATTAATTCCAGGAACATCTATACACATTTCAAAAACAGTAAAATAGATATGTGTGCGCAACACAGCTCATGGATCATGCTTGGTGCACTTACGTGGTAAGTCTGTGTCCACCCCCTACCACTACACTCCTCTACAGTCCACATTAAAGAATCTTTCTATTGTAGAGCTATGATTTCTTAACATGTTATCATAATTTCTATCCAGCTAAGCTATAATCTTTCAATCCCTCTCTAACCCCATTCACTTTCCATAATATGTAATCTCTAGCTGGTTATGTATCACTGATTTGCCTTTTTTCCCCCTCCTTCTAAGACCCCACTGAATTTGTGCTTAATGGAACTCATCGCATTGTAGATTTACCATGTGTTTCTTTGGCTTTCTCTCTTTGTAATACACTAGTGCAGGACTGTGGCTTTTATAATTTCAAATATTATTCCACAATCACATCCTGACACATTTAGAACTTGGTCTACATGGTACAGTTAGTACATGGTCCAGATTTCCCACACAGGAATTCTCATACTTAAACATACAGCCTGTGGAAAAAAAAAAATCATTCAAGCAAGTATTAGAAAGAGTAATTATGTTCCTTACCCATAGAAGCTGTGTATGTAAACATACATAGATAATGTATGTTTATTTTTTTAAAGAGTAATTTAAACGTTTTCCATTTTATTTTCTAATTTGGGCCATTTCTAATGCTCACCTGGACCATTCGTTTCTTTCAGGTGCTAGAGAAATAACTAACATTTAATTTTATGACTAAAACACACATTGGGTGACATATGAAAATGTCATCAAGTGACAATTTGGATCTGTTTACAAATATATGTCCAATATGATTTGTTATGGGACTAATAACAATTTTGCCTTTTGCCAAAATTGGGCGTATGCCCTGATCTCAATTGTAGTTAGAAGCAAAAGACTGCAGAAAAGAAAAGTGTCTCTGATGAGACTCAGAAATAATTTATTTCATGTATTTGAATAATTTTACAGTTTTAGTTAAGTTCCTACTGTTTATTATTATTACAAAATGACCACGTCCATTTGCCATGTTTGTACAACATAATTAATAACACCTGACCTAGAAGTTTTGTACAGCAGAGCCCTAAGTGAATCCCAGCATCAGCCATACATGACTTGAACTCAAAATATTGAATGTCCCCATGGAAAAAGCAGACAGAGACTGACAACACATTTGAAGTGTAATTCCCCTCTGGCGTTCACAGTGAGTCAACAGAGAAGTCATCAGAGGAATGACTATACTTTGAAATCACTGCAGTGGTTGGGGGATGCTTTCATCATTAAGTAAATTATAAGAAAACAATATATAGATTATATATTCTGAAGATCTTCTTTGAGCAAAGTACTGAAAGGAAATGAGAATACAACCATTCCAAATCCATGTGAGAAGCAGTCTCTGACCCCATGGGAATTTCAATCTATGGGTAACTCTGTACCTTACCTATTATATTCACTCACTCACTTCTCATTTATCCTTCAATATCTGTAATTCAGTTTTAGCCCCTATGTGATTGTAGACACTGCTACTTGTCTACTTTAATGTCTATTCTGCCCCTTTCCTCAGTATTACTAGAATTTTCATTTTTATCTGACTTACCAGGAAAAATAAAAAGATTATCTTTCTAGGAATATTTGGGGACAGGAAATAATTAAACATTCTTTTCAAGTTTATGCATTTTCTTTCAAAAATGTCTAGCCAACCTGTAGGTAAGGTAGGTGATGGACTTTGTGGTTTGATATGAAGGACACCTCTGAAATGGTACCCTTACCTAAAGTTCCCTTTGTGCTTTCTAGACATTCTTTTAAAGTGATTGAAATGTTACCATTATTGATACATTCCGCTGACCATAAAATAAAATGTGTACTCTTTGTCCAAAGTCAAATAAATGTGTTTATTCTTTTTAACTTTTACCAGCAATAACGTACAATATCTTATCAAAAGAATGGGAAAAAACAAATTTTATTAGTGGAATGGAAGAAAATTAAAGATATTCTGAGTGTCCCTAACTCAACTGAACAAGATCAATGTTTAACAAAATAAGATCAAAACAGTTTATAACTGTCTTCCTGAATTAGAAATATAATGTCTTGGCTTGTTTATGCACTAAGGAAAGAGTTTAAAATTGGAATTAAATAATATTCCTTTCAAAAATTAAAAAAACTCTTTCTTTGCCTAAGCTTCGGGAAATGGAGGTATTAACCGCAATGATGGGTAAGAATCCAGAAGGGTCTCAAAAGAAACAAACAATACCTTAGCCTGAGAACCCAGAATTCTAGGAAGGAATGGTTACTGAGGAATCTACTTTCAGTATAATCTTTTGGAACAAGAGGATAAGTTCTCTGTCAGAGTGGTAGAATGAAAGTCCTTCCTATTTCAGAGGCAGGATTTCTTTTTATCACATATATTTAAAGAAAGGATTAGTGAAGATGTATTGTGCTGATAATTTTAGGGGCTAAAGAATATATTCATGAATTTAATAATATCCATGGAAGTGGGGGGTAAGACTGGCACTTGAAAACATAAGTGATGAGTAAAAACATAATACATCATCATGAACTAAGTGGACTGCTTTCAGGCACATACAAGACAGAATCAAGCCAGGCACCTGTCCTCACAGATTTAGGCTTAACTCAGGGTTCATATATTTTTTCCAGTTAATCCATCTCTTTCATGCTCTTTCAGAGTTTCCGACAGACATATCCAAACTTTAGTGCTCTTCACTAAGACACACTTCACCCTCAATAATATTAACATTCATATTTTTCTCCAACAGAAAATGGTCATTTGCAAATCACAGAATCTAGAGTGGGAAAGAGCTTACAGCACATTTAAAGTGTTTCTGAATTTGAAGTCTGTAAAAACAATTAACATGTGCTTCTTTGGAAGTCTGATGAAAACTATGGACCCTCTTGTTCTGAAAAATACATATATCTGTGTGCACATATGCACAAACATACAGGTACATACCCATTTGATATAACTGTTTTGTTCACAAATTGCCTGAAACCCTTCTACAGACCCCTTGGATTACCAGATTCTCAGAGAACAATTCTAATTGTAGGGACTTTACAGCCTCTCAAAGTCTTCCTCTACTGCTTTATGCCTGGATAGTCTCAAACAAGCTGATCTCTTTTATTTCTGAAATTTGAATCTTACATTCTTAAAATCTAAAATTGTCTTGTAGATTGAAGTTGATTTTTGCCTGCCTTTTGAAAACCTAGATTCCTCTCTCTTTTTAAACACTTTTTAAGATTTTCTTTTGGATTTGGCAGCTATGGCACAGTAGTAATTGCTGTAATTGATAATTTTTTGGAATACATTAATTTTAGAGAAGAATCTGTCTATCATATTAAACTAGAGAAAGAACAAATTTGAAAATGAGACTCAATTCATAACTTCTGGAGTTTGTTAATTGTAGGGAGTTTTATGTTACAAAAGAATGATCATAAGACAGAGAACAGGAAATCAAAGCCTTATTCTTTTTTAATTTTTTTTAATTGAAGTATAGTTGATTTACAATGTTGTGTTAATTTCTGCTGTATAGCAAAGTGATTCAGTTATACATATAAATACATTCTTTTTCATATTTTCCATTATGTTTTATCACAGGATATTGAATGTAGTTCCCAGTGCTATTCAGTAGGGCCTTGTTGTTCATCCATTCTAATACATAATAGTTTGCATCTGCCACTCCCAACCTCCCAATCCATCCATCTTCAACCCCTCTCACCCTTGCAACCACAAGTCTGTTCTCTATGTCTGTGAGTCTGTTTCTGTTTCATAGATAAATTCATTCGTGTCATATTTTAGATTCCACATATAAGTGATATCATACAGTATTTGTCTTTCTTTTTCTGATTTACTTCACTTAGTATGATAATCTCTAGTTCTATCCATGTTGCTGTAAATGGCATTATTTCATTCCTTTTTATGGCTGAGTAGTATTCCATTGTCTATATGTAGCACATCTTCTTTATCCATTAATCTGTCCTGGACATTTAGGTTCTTTCCATGTTTTGGCTATTGTGAATAGTGCTGCTATGGACATAGGGGTGAATGTATCTTTTTGAATTATAGTTTTCTCCTGATATATGCCCAGGAGTGGGATTTCTGGGTCATATGGCAACTCTATTTTTAGTTTTTTGAGGAACCTCCATATTGTCTTTCATAGTGGCTGTACCAACTTATATTCCAGTGTAGGAAGGTTACTTTTTCGCTACATGACCTCCAGCATTTATTACTTTAGACTTTTTATATTATGGCCATTCTGACTGGTGTGAGGTGGCACCTCACTGTAGTTTTGATTTGCATTTCTCTAATAATTAGTGAAGTTGGGCATCTTTTCATGTGCCTTTTGGCCATGTGTATGTTCAAAGCCTTATTCTTGATTATACTGTCACACACTAGCCAAGTATATCTAGAAGCCCTGAATTTGAAATATTCTTTCTTCCTTTCTTTCTTTCTTCCTTCCTTCCTTCCTTCCTTCCTTCCTTCCTTCCTTCCTTCCTTCCTTTCTCTCTCTCTCTCTCTCTCTCTCTCTCTCTCTTCTTTCTTTCTTTCTTTCTTTCTTTCTTTCTTTCTTTCTTTCTTTCTTTCTTTCTTTCTTTCTTTTCTCTCTCTCTCTCTTTCTCTCTCTCTTTCTTCCTTTGTCCAGTCTATGGTAGCAGCATTAAATATAATCTTATACAGAAGCCCGTTATGAGGTGAAAGTACATTTTATTAGTATAACTTTATTTTGCATATACTGAATCAACCACTGTTTTAGAACATTAATTTCATGAAAATAAATATTTGAAATATTGAATTATGGAATGTATTGTATTTTTATTCACTCTTAGAAGCAATGTCCTTTGAATAAAAGATTTAGCAGAAACTCTGAAGCACTTGGTGAGCCCATAAAGAGGAATGTTCACTCTGTCAAACTGTTTGTGTTATAGTAAGAAGGTGACTATTAAATCAAATAGATCTGAATGTCAAATGTGGCTCTGCCACTTGTAAGTCACGCAAACTTGGACAAGTTATTTAAATTTCTTATTTTTAAATTTTGTGTCTTTGAAATGAAAAAAAATAATACTACCTTTAAGAGTGATGTGAAAGTTAAACAAATGTTAAAAGTAAGCAGCTCAACCTTTAACGCCTAATAGAAAAGCAAAAATTAACATTTCCTTTTTTCTCTGAAAGTCCCTCATGTTCCTTGGGTTTAAATTTCACAATATGTGAAATGAATGTGATATACTAGACTTATTCAACCTAACAAGCTCAGAATTCTACAACTAGTTGACTCAACAGCTAATGTGGACTTTTCTACCTGCCTTGTGTTACTCACGTATGCTACTTCCATTGGCATACGAATATCACTTAGAGACATAGAACAAATCAAGTTCCCATGCATTTTATCAGTGTCTGTAAGTGGCAGGAAGAACTGCAGAAATTGATACTAAAAACTGGACGAAGCTTAGGTTTCTTTAAATATATCTGTAAAGGAAGAGTTCATTGCAGAATCAGCATGTAGCACATCTCTCCATCATTATTTCAACATTCCGGTAACACATAGCGTTACTTATTACCAGGACTCAGTTCCCTTTGGTTAGAATGTGTTCCTGGGCTAATTTTTCTTATGCTGAAAATTAGTTTTTAGCACCAACCTTTGTCAACCATGATTCAGATACCAGCCTGCCCTTTAGAGATTTTGTAAAGAGTAGTTGCCCAATAGTGGAAACTAAAGAGGAGATCATTCAGCTCTGTCTAAGATATGGTAGAAATTCCTGTGGTTTCAGACCTCTGTGGCCTGAAAATGAGGCTTTCATGTGGGCTTAGCATTCCCTTGGACTGCTGATTCTTTTGGGAATTCTACATGATTCACTGCCCTGACAGGACATTTCAAGCACTTACCAAAGAGTTGGTACATAATCATAAAATGAATTTAAGTATCATTAGTGTTCCTTACCTGTGTTCAATTTCAAGATGAGGAAGACAATGGGAATACAGCATAGAATGGGAGAGGAGAAGTTATCAACACTCAAAACTTCACTAAAATAGAGGTCACTTAGAACCCAGAACCAATTTTTCATTAGCAGAATTACTCTGTATTTTAGGCTAAGTACGGAAGGTGAGAAAATATGCATCACCAAAATCAGGCCCAAGAAATTCTTGACATCCTAGGTGAAGCAGAGATAGAGGATGAGACAGAGAGAAAGGGGGGTGGTGGTGGAAATGAACAGTAGAATCTTAGTATTTGTATGGCCTTGGGAAAGTCACCCTCTTGAAATACAAATTAATATTTATTGATTTATTTATAATCTATTAAGTAAATTTGAGACATAACCTGTGTTTTGTTTCTGTTTTCTCCTTCTGCTCAGCTTCACCCTATTTTAAGGCTCTACTCTGCTGATTATTTAAAAAATTATTTCTTTCTTCTAGCTAAAAATTATTCTCTTTTATGTTTTGTGTGTATGAGGAGCAACATGGACAATGCATTACACTAGACAGAGAGGGAGATTTGTAATCAGGAGATATTATTTTCTCTTCTCCAGCTTGGTCATCAGCATGCACACTGTATAGTCTGGTGGGTTCTAGATTTCCCACATGAGGAAAAATGTCAACTTTCCAAAAGCTAACTCATCAAAGCATCATTTTGCTGAAAATCTAACTTGATGGATGTAGTAATCTACATTCATACATAAAATCATCTTTGATGATGATTTGTATTTTCATAGATATAAAATCTTATTATCTAAAGGATGTTCTTGAATACACTGAATCAATATCAGCTTATAAAAAACATTTTTAAAGGGCTGTTCAATTTGTCAAACCTGAAGATTACTGAATGACTTAGTTTTTCTCTTCAATTTTATTTTCTTATGATTATAACTGAAATTTCATTTCATATGTGATGCCATTTTATATTGATTTAAAAAAATATTTTTAAAGTTGTTTACAGTTTTCCCAACACTTTAGCATTTTTTAAGATTCTTTCCAAATTTTGTTGATTTAAAAATTTTCCATATTTTCCTCTTTACTTACAGAAAAAACTTGTTCATTTTAACTAAAAATAAAAAGCTTACAATGTTTAATATTAATCTGGATGGTTTTAACTGTGTTTTAAGATTTTTGCAAAGGGTCATTAGGCTGGTTTTTATTTTGCTATCACAACAGCTAATTAAGAACACTTCTCTGCCCAGCTGTCTACTGATGGATCTTGAAAACTGGTGCAGAGCGAGGGGCCCCTCTGCTGGAGAAAAGACAGACAAGAGATTCAATGAAAAACACTGTCTGTCTGGCTTGTCAGTCCCTGAGAAGCTTTGGTACAGAGAAGGAAGGGAGGCTGGTGGCAGGAGGAAGATTCAAGGCATTTATATCCTCAGATAAAAGCCCCACACCCCTCACTTTAGCCTTGCTAATCTATCTTATCTGAATTGACTTTAGAATCAGACTAAAGTATACATTTGAGTAAACTTGAATTAAATGAACTGATTGTTTGGCTAAATGATCCTTTGGGCAATGGACCTCTCAGCAAATCAGTCTCAGAATATTAATTTTGGTCATAAAATAAAAATTTCTCTAATACTTAAAATTTTTATGAATGAAATCAGCATCCCTATAAGAATATATTTTATGTTTTCTAAAGTAGTAATTTCATGACCTTTTCTCATTAATTTATTTATGCATTCAGCAAAAAGTTTCTGAGTATCTATCATGTGCCAGCTATTATTTTGGGTGCTGGAATGCATTTTGTTAAGATATTTACAAAAGCATTTTAATATTGCAGGTAACAAGGCAGAAATCAGCATAAAGTACAGAAAAAGGATATAAAGATGGTATTGGTTATATCCACTGTCTCAATAGAAGTGGGAATTGTAGGAGGTATGATAATGTCTGGAAAAAGTTTCACAGAAGAGACGCCTTTTGACATGATTTTTTTTTGCCAGTTGAAGTTGGAAAAGTGGATTCAAGAGGAAAGGGCACAAAGGATAAGGAAATACACAATATGTAGTTGGTACAATCAAAGGGCAGAGTGCAAGGGATGATGTGATAAAATAGACTAGAGAGGAAGGCAGTAGCCGAATTACGAAGAATCATGAGCATCTGTGCAGGGGTTTAGGTGGGATAAGTCTAATAAAGAATTTTGACCATAGGAATGCAATATTTTCAGAACTGTGGTAGAATATTGGAGTGCACTAGGGTAAGATTTTTGGCAGGGACCAGTAATAGTAGTATTGTGTTAGATCATCATGACCTAATGGGGTCACCCCTGAAGGATGAACTTGGTAGTAATCGGGGATGAACTAATGCAATAGCTTTCATGTTGCCACGTGCAGACTGATGAGAGAGCTATCTAGAAGGTGCTCAAAGACGACACTTGGTTTATAACATGGTCCAACATCACAAGGAAAGGAAAATAAAAACAGGAGCAAGTTTTATGGGGAAGAAACCCTTTCTAACTTGGTTATATTGGTTATAAAGTTCTGGGATATACTGACAAAGTCTATGTACTATTCATTGGTTACTGACCTAGTTATAGAATTGTCTCAGACTTTCAGCATTCAGCTGTGATTATTGAACACAATCACATTCTTTGAAGAGATAGACTTTCAGGTAAGTGTCTGCATTACATACTTTTACTGCTTATTTTTATTCCTGCCTCTTGTATATTCTTGATAAGAAGGAAAAGAGGCAGATGCTAGCTAGAAGATAAATCCTCCCAGTATTAGAAATCTTGTATTATGCTAACAGAGGGGAAGATTAGGTGATCAACTCAGTAGCCTATGAACCCCCTAGGCTAATAGAATAATTACTTCTGGTCAAAAGAGAATCTTTACTTCCAAGCAGATCCCAAGATAGTCCAACAGATGAAAACAGTGAGTTGAGCAGGGTTGCCTTTTCCTCAGAAAAACTGTTTGTATTCATGGTTTTTGTCAGTCACCACCAGATGTGTCTAGCTGAAACTCTCTCCACCCCATTCTTAACACCATTACTTCTACACACATTCCTATGTCATTAAAACCAGTCACTTTACTATTTTTAGAGTTCTACTAATTTAGTCAGTAGTCTCATGACCTTCTGCAAGGAGATTAATAAACTAATGAGAGCAAAGTGTACTAGTTAGTATGCAGAATAAGATGCTATAAAACAAAAAGACACTAAAATAATTACTCACGCAAGATAGAGGTTTTATTTAACACTCTTCTAACAGCCCCAGATTGGCAGGGACCCATGGTGGGCAAGCAACTCTGCCCTATAAGAGTATGCAGGATTCCAAGTTAATTCTATGTTGCTCCATCACTCTTTGGGATATTGACCTTGTCTGCATAATTGAGTCCACCACCTTATCACCCCATGTTAATGTTCCAGTATCATGGAATTAAGTTATTAAAAATGAGAGAGGAAAAGGAGGTACCAGAGGAAATAAGCAAGGATTATATTTCTGAGAATGTGTAAGTAGAACTACCTAGTGGCCAGTATTTCACAACATTAAAAAAATGCATATCTAATATCTTTTTTAATGTTACTTGAATTTCAAAATAAATAAATTATCATACAAAAACTTGAAGAGAGAATATAAGATGATTATGTGGACCAAGCATGTGTAGAGAGAGCTGGGGATTGAATTAAGTAAAATGAAAAAGCTGAATTAAATATATCAAGACTTGGTGGCTTTATATTTGATTTGGTGCATGTAGAATCTTGCTAGTTTTTACTGCATTCTTGACTTATTCTGATGGGGTTAAATTTTATTTTAAAGAGAGGTTTTGGAGAAGTTTTCTGATAATCTTGGTCCTTTCCTCATATCTAACTGAGGAAGAAATGATATTGCATCAGAAATGCCCCAGTCATTCTGCCTTTCTGGATAATGGTTATCCTGTAAAGAGTGAGTTAAAGTAGTTAATACAGGGTTAACTTTTCAAAGGTCTAACTTGAAAACCAAGGAAAGAGATAATAGAATAGGAGGAGAGAGGCATAACAACTCAAGAGAGATTGTTTTTTAAATTATTTTTACTTTAGAATGAGGGCATGTTTATTCCCTAAAAGAAAAAAACCAATAGAGGAAAGATTGAAAATATTAAAAAAAAAAAGAGAAATGAAGCAAGAGGAAGAAAGAGAGAGGGGGAAGAGAGAAGAGAGAAGGAAGAAGGGAGAGAGAACAAGGAAAAACTCAATGTTCAGAAGGGAATGCTTGGAGTGTTGAGCAAAAAAGATAGAAGAGAGGAAAGTTTATCAGTTAAAGAAAAGCAGGGAATCCCCTGGTGGTCCAGTGGTTAAGACTCAGCACTTTCATTGCAGATGGCCTGGGTTTGATCCCTGATTGGGAAACGAAGATCCCACAAGCTGCGTGGTGCAGCCAAAAAAAAAAAAAAAAGTTAAAAAAAAAAGAAAAGGGGAGAAGATGGCATAAGAATAAGACACGGAGCTCACCTTCCTCCCCACAGATATATCAGAAATACATCTACACGTGGAACTGCTCCTATAGAACACCCACTGACAGCTGGCAGAAGACCTCAGACCTCCCCAAAGGCAAGAAACTCCCCACGTACCTGGGTGGGGCAAAAGGAAAAAGAAAAAACAGAGACAAAAGAATAGGGAAGGGACCTACCCCAGTGAGAGGGAGCCGTGAAGGACGAAAGGTTTCCACACACTAGAAGCCCCTTCGCGGGCGGAGACTGCGGGTGGCGGAGGGGGAAGCTTCGGAGCCGCGGAGGAGAGCGCAGCGACAGGGTGCGGAGGGCAAAGCGGAGAGATTCCCGCATGGAAGATCGGCGCTGACCGGCACTCACCAGCCCGAAAGGCTTGTCTGCCCACCCGCCGGGGTGGGCGGGGGCTGGGAGCTGAGGCTCGGGCTTCGGTCGGAAGCCGGAAGAGGACTGGGGTTGGCGGCGTGAACACAGCCTGAAGGGGCTAGTGCGCCACCGCTGGCCGGGAGGGAGTTCGGGAGAAGTCTGGAGCTGCCGAAGAGGCAAGAGACCTTTTCTTCCCTCTTTGCTTCCTGGGGCATGAGGAGAGGGGATTAAGAGCACCGCTTAAAGGAGTTCCAGAGACAGGCGCGAGCCACAGCTATCATCACAGACCCCAGAGATGGGCACCAGACGCTTAGGCTGCTGCTGCCGCCACCAGGAAGCCTGTGTGCGAGCACAGGTCACTATTCACACCACCCCTCCCGGGAGCCTGTTCAGCCCTCCACGGCCAGGGTCCCGGGATTCAGGGACAACTTCCCCGGGAGAATGCGCGGCGCGCCTCAGGCTGGTGCAACGTCATGGTGGCCTCTGCCGCCGCAGGCTCTCCCCGCATCTGTGCCCCTCCCTCCCCCGGGCCTGAGTGAGCCAGAGGCCCTGAAGCAGCTGCTCCTTTAATCCTGTCCTGTCTGAGAGAAGAACAGATGCCCTCGGGCAACCTACATGCAGAGGCGGGGCCAAGTCCAAAGCTGAACCCCAGGAGCTGTGCAAACAAAGAGGAGACGGGGAGGTCTCTCCCAGCAGCCTCAGGACCAGCGGATTAAATCTCCACAATCAACTTGATGTACCCTGCATCTGTGGGATACCTGAATAGACAACGAATCATCCCAAATTGAGGAGGTGGACTTTGGGAGCAAGATAGATTATTTTTTCCCCTTTTCCTCTTTTTGTGAGTGTGTATGTGTATGCTTCTGTGTGAGAAGTTGTCTGTATAGCTTTGCTTTCACCATTTGTCCTAGGGTCCTGTCCGTCTGGTTTTTGTTTTTGTTTTTACCTTAAAATTTTTTTTTCTTAATAATTATTTTTTATTTTAATAACTTTATTTTACTTTATCCTCTTTCTTTCTTTCTTTCTATATTTTCTCCCATTTATTCTGAACTGTGTGGATGACAGGCTCTTGGTGCTCCAGCCAGGCATCAGGGCTGTGCCTCTGAGATGGGAGAGCCAAGTTCAGGACACTGGTCCACAAGAGACCTCCCAGCTCCATGTAATATCAAATGGTGAAAATCTCCCAGAGATCTCCATCTCAATACCAACACCCAGCTTCATTCAACGACCAGCAAGCTACAGGGCTGGGCACCCTATGCCAAACAACTAGCAAGACAGGAACACAGCCCCACCCATTAGCAGAGAGGCTGCCTAAAATCATAATAAGGCCACAGACACCCCAAAACACACCACCAGACGAGGACATGCCAACCAGAAAGACAAGATCCAGCCTCATCCACCAGAAAACAGGCACTAGACCCCTCCACCAGGAAACCTACACAACCCACGGAACCAACCTTAGCCACTGGGGACAGACACAAAAAACAATGGGAACTATGAACCTGCAGCCTGCAAAAAGGAGACCCCAACCACAGTAAGATAAGCAAAATGAAAAGACAGAGAAACACACAGCAGATGAAGGAGCAAGGTAAAAACCCACCAGACTTAACAAATAAAGAGGAAATAGGCAGTCTACCTGAAAAATAATTCAGAATAATGATAGTAAAGATGATCCAAAATCTTGGAAATAGAATAGAGAAAATGCAAGAAACATTTAACAAGGACCTAGAAGAACTAAAGAGGAAACAAGCAATGATGAACAACACAATAAATGAAATTTAAAATACTCTAGAAGGGATCAATAGCAGAATAACTGAGGCAGAAGAACGGATAAGTGACCTGGAAGATAAAATAGTGGAAATAACTACTACAAAGCAGAATACAGAAAAAAGAATGAAAAGAACTGAGGACGGTCTCAGAGACTTCTGGGACAACATTAAATGCATCAACATTCAAAGTATAGGGTTCCCAGAAGAAGAAGAGAAAAAGAAAGGGGACTGAGAAAATATTTGAAGAGGTTATATTTGAAAACTTCCCTATTATGGGAAAGGAAATACTTAATCAAGTCGAGGAAGCACAGAGAGTCCCATACAGGATAAATCCAAGGAGAAACACACCAACACATATTAATTAAACTATCAAAAATTAAATACAAAGAAAATATATTAAAAGCAGCAAGGGAAAAACAACAAATAACACACAAGGAAATCTCCATAAGGTTAACAGCTGATCTTTCAGCAGAAACTCTGCAAGCCAGAAGGGAGAGGCAGGGCATATTTAAAGTGATGAAGGAGAAAAACCTACAACCAAGATTACTCTACCCAGCAAGGATCTCATTCAGATTTGGTGGAGAAATCAAAACCTTTACAGACAAGAAAAAACTGAGAGAGTTCAGCACCACCAAACCGGCTTTACAACAAATGCTAAAGGAACTTCTCTAGGCAAGAAACACAAGAGAAGGAAAATACCTACAAGGACAAACTCGAAACAATTAAGTAAATGGTAATAGGAACATACATATCGATAATTACCTTAAATGTAAATGCATTAAATCCTCCCACCAAAAGGCACAGAATGGCTGAATGGATACAAAAACAAGACCCGTATATATGCTGTCTACAAGAGACCCACTTCAGACCTAGGGACACATACAGACTGAAAGTGAGGGGAAGCTAAAAGATATTCCATGCAAATGGAAATCAGAAGAAAGCTGGAGTAACAATACTCATATCAGACAAAATAGACTTTAAAATAAAGACTGTTACAAAAGACAATGAAAGACACTACATAATGATCAAGGGATCGATCCAAGAAGAAGATATAACAATTGTAAATATTTATGCACCCAACATAGGAGCACCTCAATGCATAAGACAAATACTAATAGCTATAAAAGGGGAAATCGACAGTAGCACAATCATAGTAGGGGACTTTAACACCCCACCTTCACAAATGGACAAATCATACAAAATGAAAATAAATAATGAAACACAAGCTTTAAATGATACATTAAGCAAGATGGACTTAATTGATATTTATAGGACATTCCATTCAAAAACAAAGAATACACATTCTTCTCAAGAGCTCATGGAACATTATCCAGGATAGATCATATCTTGGGTCACAAATCTAGCCTTGGTATATTTAAGAAAATTGAAATCATATCAAGTATCTTTTCCAACCACAATGCTATGAGATTGGATATCAATTACAGGAAAAGATCTGTAAAAAATACAAACACATGGATGCTAAACAATACACTACTTAATAACGAAGTGATCACTGAAGAAATCAAAGAGGAAATCAAAAAATACCTAGAAACAAATGACAATGGAGACACGACAACCCAAAACCTATGGGATGCAGCAAAAGCAGTTCTAAGAGGGAAATTTATAGCAATACATTCTTACCTTTAGAAACAGGAAACACCTCAAATAAATAACCTAACCTTGCACCTGAAGCAATTAGAGAAAGAAGAACAAAAAAACCCCAAAGTTAGCAGAAGGAAAGAAATCATAAAGATCAGATTAGAAATAAAAGAAAAGGAAATGAAGGAAATGATAGCAAAGATCAATAAAACTAAAAGCTGGTTATTTGAGAAAATAAACAAAATTAATAAACCATTAGCAAGACTTATCAAGAAAAGAAGGGAGAAGACTTAAATCAATAGAATTAGAAATGAAAAAGAAGTAACAACTGACACTGCAGAAATACAAAGGGTCATGAGAGATTACTACAAGCAACTCTATGCCAATAAAATTGACAACCTGGAAGAAATGGACAAATTGTTAGAAATGCACAACCTACTGAGACTGAACCAGAAAGAAATAGAAAATATGAACAGACCAATCACAGCACTGCAATTGAAACTGTGACTAAAAATCTTCCAACAAACAAAAGCCCAGGACCAGACGGATTCACGGGTGAATTCTATCAAACATTTAGAGAAGAGCTAACACCTATCCTTCTCAAACTCTTCCAAAATATAGCAGAGGGAGGAGCACTACAAAACTCATTGTACAAGGCCACCATCACACTGATACCAAAACCAGACAAAGATGTCACAAAGAAAGAAAATTATAGGCCAGTATCACTGATGAACATAGATGCAAAAATCTGCAACAAAATACTAACAAACAGAATCCAACAGCACATGAAATGGATCATACACCATGATCAAGTGGGGTTTATCCCAGGAATGCAAGGATTCTTCAATATATGCAAATCAATGTGATACACCATATTAACAAATTGAAGGAGAAAAACCATATGATCATGTCAATAGATACAGAGAAAGCTTTTGACAAAATTCAACACCCGTTTATGATAAAAGCCTGCAGAAAGTAGGCATAGAGGGAACTTTCCTCAACATAATAAAGGCCATATATGAAAAACCCACAGCCAACATCATCCTCAATGGTGAAAAACTGAAACCATTTCCACTAAGATCAGGAACAAGATAAGGTTACCCACTCTCACCACTACTATTCAACAGAGTTTTGGAACTTTTAGTCACAGCAATCAGAGAAGAAAAAAATAAAATAAAAGGAATCCATATAAGAAAAGAAGAAGTAAAGCTGTCACTGTTTTCACGTGACCTGATACTATACATAGAAAATCCTAAAGATGCTACCAGAAAACTACTAGAGCTAATCAATGAATTTGGTAAAGTAGCAGGATACAAAATTAATGCACAGAAATCTCTGGCATTCTCATACACTAATGATGAAAAATCTGAGAGTGAAATTAAGAAAACACTCCCATTTACCATTGCAACAAAAAGAATAAAATATCTAGGAGTAAACCTACCTAAAGAGACAGAAGACCTGTATGCAGAAAATTATGACACTGATGCAAGAAATTAAAGATGATACAAATAGATGGAGAGATATACCATGTTCTTGGATTGGAAGAATCAACATTGTGAAAATGACTCTACTAGCCAAAGCAATCTACAGATTCAATGCAATCCCTATCAAACTACCACTGGCATTTTTCACAGAACTAGAACAAAAAATTTCACAATTTGTATGGAAATACAAAAGACCCCGAATAGCCAAAGCAATCTTGAGAACGAGAAATGGAGCTGGAGGAATCAGGCTCCCTGACTTCAGACTATACTACAAAGCTACAGTAATCAAGACAGTATGGTACTGACACAGAAACAGAAATATAGATCAATGGAACAGGATAGAAAGCCCAGAGATAAACCCACGCACATATGGTCACCTTATCTTCAATAAAGCAGGCAACAATATACGGTGGAGAAAAGACAGCCTTTTCAATAAGTGGTTCTGGGAAAACTGGACAGGTACGTGTAAAAGTATGAAATTAGAATACTCCCTAACACCATACACAAATATAAATTCAAAATGGATTAAAGACCTAAATGCAAGGCCAGACACTATCAAACTCTTAGAGGAAAACATAGGCAGAACACTCTATGACATATATCACAGCAAGATCATTTTTGAACCACGTCCTAGAGAAATGGAAATAAAAACAAAAATAAACAAATGGCACCTAACTTAAAAGCTTTTGCACAGCAGAGGAAACCATAAACAAGACCAAAAGACAACCCTCAGAATGGGAGAAAATATTTGAAAATGAAGCAACTGAGAAAGGATTAATCTCCAAAATTTACAAGCAGCTCATGTAGCTCAAGAACAAATAAACAAACAACCCAGTCCAAAAATGGGCAGAAGACCTAAAGAGACTTTTTTCCAAAGAAGATATACAGATTTCCAACAAACACATGAAAGAATGCTCAACGTCATTAATCATTAGAGAAATGCAAATCAAAACTACAATGAGATGTTATCTCATACCAATCAGAATGGCCATCATCAAAAAATCTACAAACAATAAATGCAGGAGAGGGTGTGGAGAAAAGGGAACTCTCTTGCACTGTTGATGGGAATGTAAATTGATACAGCCACTGTGGAGAACAGTATGGAGGTTCCTTAAAAAATTACAAATAGACCTACCATACGACCCAGCAATCTCACTACCTGGCATATACCCTGAGAAAACCATAATTCAAAAAGAGTCATGTACAAAAATGTTCATTGCAGCTCTATTTACGATAGCCAGGACATGGAAGCAACCTAAGTGTCCATCAACAGATGAATGGATAAAGTAGATGTGGCACATATATACAGTGGAATATTATTCAGCCATAAAAAGACATGAAATTGAGTTATTTGCAGTGAGATGGATGGACCTAGAGTCTATCATACAGAGTGAAATAAGTCAGAAAGAGAAAAACATCTACCATATGCTAACACATATATATGGAATCTAAGAAAAAAGAAAAAAAAAAGGTCAGGAGGAACCTAGGGGTAAGATGGGAATAAAGACACAGACCTACTAGAGCATGGACTTGAGAATATGGGGAGGGGGAAGGGTAAGCTGTGACAAAGTGAGAGAGTGGCATGGACGTATATACGCTACCAAACATAAAATAGATAGCTAGTGGGAAGCAGCCACGTAGCACAGGGAGATCAGCTAGGTGGTTTGTGACCACCTAGAGGGGTGGGATAGGGAGGGTGGGAGGGAAGGAGATACAAGAGTGAAGAGATATGGGAACATATGTATATGTGATTCACTTTGTTATAAAGTAGGAACTAACACACCATTGTAAAGTAATTATACTCCAATAAAGATGTTTAAAAAAAAATAGAAAGGAAAAGGAAGACACCTTTCTCTAGAATGAGATGAATTTCCACTCAAGAAATTTTCACCATTCATCTCAACACCTTCCTTCAAAGGTGAGAAAGCTGATACTTAGATAGGTGTAGCAACCAGAAAGTATCTGAGATAGATCCTTTCAGGCTTTTTTAGTGTTTACATGTTTTTAATAATTTTGTCATTTTGTTACTGAAGCTCACACGCCTAGAACCCATGCTCCACCACAAGAGAAGCCACCGCAATGAGAAGCCTGCGTACCGCAACCAAGAGAAGTCCCTGCTCGCTGCAACTAGAGAAAGCCCATGTGCAGTAACAAAGACTCAACACAGCCAAAAATATAATTAATTAATTTAAAAAAATTTTGCTTTGCATTCTTTCTAGGTCCTACTTGCCCTATTTAAATTTTTGTGTCCTGAGTGTAGTCATGAGTTTCTAATGGAAAAAATTGAATAAATTGTTATGGGACATGATGAGACTATGCTTCTTTTATCATATCTCCTGGTTACTTTTTTGCTTTATTAATTATGCTCTCTCATAACTTATTACATTTGTAAATCAGACATGACATATCTCTAAACCCCCAAATCCATCCCTGTTGTCACAGAATATTTAGACAGTGCTCAGGCTGAGAAGTTCTTGATGCCCAATGCAGCATCCAAGGAAAACACACCATGTCTTATTATAATAAAAACAATGAAAAAGAAAATGAAACAATATTCTCTGCATGGTCAAAGCAAATCTTTACTTTCAAGTACAGTGAAAGCTTACTGCTCCTTTTTCAAAAAAGTAAGTCTAGCCTCATTGTATTGAGCCCCATCGGAGTGACTCAGTTTTTTACGGGCTTGTTCATCAGTTCTGCTGTTCCCCACTCACTGACAACTGAAACACTCACTATTTATTCCACCCCAGGGACTTCTTGAGAAATATCAGGCAGCAGCAGATGGGAGCTATTGGGATCCAACCCAGAATCTGCTTTTCCAGATCACTGCCTATAAAATCTTGAGTGTCATGAGGAGAGTGGAGCTCTGCTACATTTTTCTTAATGGAGAAAGATAAAACAATCATAAAAAGGAAAGATACTGACTACAAAATATACTTTTCTAGCCAGGAATGTTACACTTTCCAAAGTCACTGAAGTGTCACCAGCAGAAAATCTACAACTGGTTTCCATCAGCATCTAGCATATTTATAATGCTTGGCTTTGAACTCTCAGCCATGCGGTGAGGTTAGCTTCAGGTGCAACCAGTTGGACTGTTATTCCTGGGGACTCTAGGCATGACTTCTAGAGCTTGCAACGTTTACCTGAAGGAGGCCCATCTAAGAATTTCAACGAGTGTCCCAGAGAAATACACAATCTTTTCTCCCATCTCTCAGCACTGCTGGAGGCACATCAGTAGAGAGCACCCTGACATACAAATGGGACCTAATCAAAAGCTTTTGCACAGCACAGCAAATCATCAACAAAATGAAAAGACAGCCTATGAAATGGGAGAAAATATTTGCAAACGATGCAATGGACAGGGGTTAATATCCAAAATATACAAACAGCTCATATAACTTAATATCAAAAAAACCCAAACAACCAAATCAAAATATGGGCAGAAAACCTAAACAGACAGCTCTCCAAAGAAGACATACAGATGGCCAACAGGCACATGAAAAGATGCTCAACGTCTCTAATTATTAGAGAAATGCAAATCAAAACCACAATGAGGGATCACCTTAGACAGGTCAGAATGGCCATCATCAAAAATTCCTCAAATAATAAATGCTGGAGAGGGTGTGGAGAAAAGGGGACCCTCTTGCACTGTTGGTGAGAATGTAAATTGGTGCAGCCACTATGGAAAACAGTATGGAGGTCTCTTGAAAAATCTAAAAATAGGGACTTCCTTGGTTTCACAGTGGCTAAGAATCCTCCTATCAATGCAGGGGACACGGGTTCGAGCCCTGGTCTGGGAAGATCCCACATGCCGCAGAGCAACTAGGCCCATGATCCGCAACAAGAGAAGCCACCACAATGAGAAGCCTGCGCACGGCAATGAAGAGTAGCCCCCACTCGCAGAAATGAAGACCCAATGCAGCCAAAAATAAATAAATATATAATAATAATAAAAAACCCTAAAAATAGAGCTACCATATGATCCAGCAATTCCACTCCTGGTCATGTATCTGGAAAAGACAAAAACTCTAATTCGAAAAGATACATGCACCCCAGTGTTCACAGCAGCACTATTTGCAATAGCCAAGACATGGAAACAACACAAGTTCCCATCAACAGACTATTGGTTTAAGAAGATGTGGTACATACATATATAACAGAATACTACTCAGCCATTAAAAAGGGATGAAAGTAATGTCATTTGCAACAACATGGTTGGACCTAGAGAATATCATACTCAATGAATTAAGTCAGACAGAGAAATATAGATATCACTTATATGAGGAGTCTAAAAAATAAATACAAATTAATCTATATGTAAAACAGAAACAGACTCACAGACATAGGAAATGAACTCATGGTTACCAAAGGGAAAAGGGTGGGGGGGAGGGAAAAATTAGGAGTTTGGGATAACAGATACATATTACTATACATAAAATAAATAAACAACAAGGATTTATTGTTTGGCACAGGGAACTATATTCAATATCTCATAATAACCTATAATGGCAAATAATCTGAAAAAATAAAAATATATATATGTATAACTGAATCACTTTGTTGTACCCTCGAAACTAACACAATATTGTAAATCAACTATAATTCAATTTAAAAAATGACTTAGTCCAAGAAGAAGAATGTAAAATATTAATAATGTTTAATACTGATTACATGTTGAAATGATAATATATTGGATATATTATGCTATCTAAAAATATTATTAAAAGTATGTATAACTAACAAAAAAATACAGAGCACTGTGTTGTGCCCTTCTGTCAGAGAAAGGCCCCAGCTGGACCAGACCCAGCCATCGATTTCAGCTCTCTGAGTATTTGGATTTTTTTTTCTTTTTTAGTTTATTGATTTTTATTGATTCTAAAATTAACTTAATTTTTTTAATGATAAAGAAATTAAAATTATCCCAAACCTAACTACCCAGAAATAATTATTTTAAAGATGTTAGTGTATTTCTCTTCCCTCCATCTCTTTTCCTTTCACTTAAAATGAGAGAGAATATGATACATTACAAGAAGTGCACATAGTTCAGGGTGGTGTGACAGGAATTTGAGGGTATGGGTAGGACTCATACATGTTTAAAATGTTTTCTTTCCCCAAAACATACCCAAGACTTTAAGGGAAAGAGATAACCTTTACTTATTAATGGAGCTTACAAATCAAAATGAAAAATAATGTTTTAAACTCTTGAGCCATATTGGCAAAGTGCTGCAATAATACTGAGAATGTGTTGAGAACATTTTAGTGCCAAAAAAAAAAACAAAATCGGTAAAGAGCACCAGAAGTGCACACACACACACACACACACACATACACAATTATATATATACATACACACACATGTATATACATGCATAATTTATACATACACACATATAGTATTATGTACAGAATATATATTTATTATATATTCTATACATATGTTATATTATATTGGGTTTTATTTGCATTTTGTTGATCGATGATGAGTGGACATCTGTATAAAACGCTTCTTTGTGAGTTTTGTGTGAGTGCATATGTGTTGTCTACTTATGCTCTTTTACCAATTTTATTTTTAGTATAAAAATGTTATATGCTTTGACCCAGTAAATCCATGCTTAGGAGTCTGTTCTGAGGGAGTACTTAAAGATGAGGTCTGAAATATATATTCAAGCATATGCATGAGAGCATTATTTAAAGTGGTGAAAAATGCAAAGCAGTCAAGTCAATAAAATTAAGGGAATAAACAATTTTTAAAAATCCATCCAACATGATATGTTACAAGTTTTGCTCCTTCAGCCTTCACCTTACCTCTACTTATTGCTCTATAAGTCCATATTTGCAGAATCTATGACTGAGTCCCTTCCTCCACATTTTGTTGGCATTTTAATTGCCACCATTACCCAGATTAAGGAACTTTCATTGGGTAAAGCAAGAAGCCATCTCCAAACTTCGATCCTTGTTTATTGATGAAGCATCTCCCGTGTTAATCAGAGAAATTTCCATTCTCTCCATTTGTTCTTATAAGACACCACTAAGAGAGACATAAAGAGATAAGATTTGGTCCCTACAACAGCAGTAACAGGTGAAGTTTTTTTTTCTGTCTTCCTATCCTTTGCTTATTCTATCCTCCTTTCCACTCTCAATCTGCATCCCCCTGCCACTTCTGCAAAGGAATTTTCATCCTGTTTGTTGACTCACTGACTTAGCTCACAAGGTCCCTTCTAAAACATATCATGATTCAGACCACTTTTTCTTCAAATCTGTTTTATAGACCATCTGCAACTGCATCGCCTACTATGGGCTGGAATCATGCCTGTATTTAGAAGGAAGCAGAGCAAGAGAAAGTTCTCAGGATTACTTGCATCTTGAATCCAACTGGCCCCAAAAGTTTCTCTACTCCTGAACTTCCAAGATAAAAGAGCTAATAAATCCTCCTATTTTAGCTAGCTTGAACTGGATTTCTATTGACTTTCAAATCAAATAATTAACAATATATACAAAAATTGAGACCAAGATTTTTGGTTGAAAGTAACATACTCCAAAGCAAGGAACAAATTAAGATAGGATAAATGGGAGATGTTTTGAAGGGAGAAGTAAGAGGGAGCTCCATTGGTCACACATTAAGAAAAGAGATGATTAAACTTTTATCTAGATTTCAGTCAATGTACACACCAAACCTGGGAGGGTAAAGAATTTGGCAGAAAAATCTCAGGATGTTGGGATATTTTAGTTGTTTCTTATGGTCTTCAGTAGAATCCTGATAGAAAAGAACCAATTTCCATCTAAGGTATCATGTCTGACATTGGAAAGAGAATTACGTGCACTTCTTTCTTTTTTTTAAGAGAGGCCATTTGCTATCTGATGCTAACAATCCTAGAGTATGGAGGATCAAATAAGCTTCCGTCTCCAGGAGTTAAACAAAACATTTTTCTCTAAGGTGATGTGCAAATAGACAATTAGGCAACAAGTGCAGTGGAGATTAATTTTTAGATACAGGAGTTTTAATAAAAATGTGTTACATTGATTCTTTTTATTCCACCCTCCATTATCTCTTGCTCTTGACTGCACAAGGCAGAAGCAATAATTGCTTCCATTTTATGGGATGTATCCTTGTGGCAGGAAAATGGAACTATGCGTTCGTCACCTCTGCCTATTATTTTATATCATCTCTAGGTACAACAAGAATGGGTGTCATTACTCTGAGGGCCATAGGAAAAGATGGAAAGGATCGAAGACTATTGCGTAGAAAAAGAAACCACCACATGATTCATATTCAACAATTATGGATTTATAAGATTCTGTAATTAGTTTCTAATTCATAGTGCTTATTATAATCAAATTGACTAGCTGCTTAGTAGGGTGCTACATTTATACCTGAGAAACTTCAAACAATTTTGTACAACAGCTTGTTTTTCTAACTGCAAAGCAGTTCCTAGGACTGCATAATCTTCCCAGTTGAAATAGATGGTTTCCTGTCCCCTATTATGTCCACTTAAAATGCTCTGGGTTATGTCATTGAATGGCTAGAGATAAATACAATTATCCCAGGGAGGAAAACTGTACGTTGCCAGATTGTGAGACAAAGGAACTCATATCAGAGGACGATTATTATTGCCCACCTTAGGCAAGTAGTATGTGTAGTCTTCTATACACCCACACTCACTGTATTTTCTTTGCCCATCCTTGGAGCTTTAATGGTATTCTCCCTGGACCTCTATGTTTTGAAAGGTTTTTCAGTGGTTGTATGTTTTATTTAACTGTAGGATACAGGGTGAACAGGAGCTACATTTGACCTAACTGAGAAGAATGAAAATCTTCTCAAAATTCTTTACTTAAAGCTGGAGTCAGATATTAAATGTGATTCTAAATTGTTTTCTTAGAGGGAGTAATGTGATTGTATGTGTGCATGTGTATGGGTGTGTAAATGATTGTATTACATGATTGTTAATTTTATGTGTCAGCTTGAGTAGACTATGGTGCCCAGTTGTTTAGTCAAACACAAGTCCAGGTGTTGCTTTGAAGGTATTTTTAGATGTGATTAACATTTACAATCAGTGGACTTATTTATTTATTTATTTTACAACCAGTTGACTTTAAATAAAAACAATTACTTTCTATAATATGTATGGGCCTCATCCAATCCAATGAAGACCTTAAGATCAAAGACTTGAGGTTTCCTGAAGAAGGAATTCTACCTCAAAGCTGCAAAATAGAAATCTTGCCTATTTTCAGCCTGCTGGCCTGCCTTACAGATTTCAGTCTTGCCAGACCCTCTCACAGCATGAACCAATTTATTAAACTCTTTCTATCTCTCTATATAAAAGTATATATACTCATAAGTATATAAACTCACATATATGAATATAAACTCAGATATTTAAACTTGTATATTTATAAGTATATAAGTTTATATAGGTATATAAGTAAACTTATATATCAATAAATATGTTTATGTAAGTATATAAATATATACATGATATATATATGTATATATAGGTGTATATATGTGTGTATATATATATATATATATATATATATATAACTTTGTAAAACAACTTGGTAGTTTCTTAAATGTCAAACGTGCATCTACCATATGATGCAGCCATTCCACTCTTAATATTTACTCAAGAGAAAAGAGAGAATAGAAAAACTTGTACATATTTACAGTAGTTCTACCTGTATTATCCCAAAGCTAGAAACAACTTAAATGTCCTTCAACAGGTGAATCAGTAAGCAAACTGTGGTAAAAATCATATAAAAGAATATACTCAGCAATAAAAAATGGAAAGAACTATTGATACATGGTACTAATGGATGAATCTCAAAATAATCATCCTAAGTGAAAGATGTCAGTCAAAAATGAGTACATACTATGTGATATCCTTTATATACAAGTGTAGTATATACATGAATTTGCATTTCATAGACTAGTATATAAAGGATATAATATAATGTGTAGCTTTCAAATGATATCTGTTGGTTTATAAATGTGCTTCTCCATTTTTCTGTTTAACTTTGAGTTGTGTAAGGGCAATGCAAAGGAAATTCATATTTCTATTCCCTGTTCCTATTACTTTACCAGATATGTAGTAGACTTTTAGTAAATATTGGCTATATTATTTAATTTCTGAAAGATATTCAATAGCATCTTCCAAATTCTTATGGATAAATGTTTTATCTACTGCTTTTATAAAATAATTCAAACTCTAGTTCATTAATCTGTAACAACTATTCTAATTGTCTCAAATTCAAGGACATAAGACAAATTCTGCTACTAGGAAAGGAGAGGGCCTTATAGGCAAATTGGGAATGGAAGCTGGTCTCACTGTAACATTTTCTATTCATTTCTCAATTCATTCAAATGTTGAATTAAAAACTTTTGGATTTTCCCTCCCCTCATAGAAACAACCAGATGGCAATTTTGGCTACCTTCATTAGTGCCCATAGAGACCTTCCAAGATTCCTCAATACCATGCACGCAATCCTCAACTCATGCAATAGGCTGATGTAGATGCCAAGTATTGTTGGGAACCCAGGGGTAGGATTGTGGATGATACAAATCCTTCTGTGGCTTCAGAATGACAGTTGTCTTAAGAAATGGCCTTCTCTGTGACCTGCCTGCTATTTCAAAGAGACTGTATGTCAGTCCCATCAAACAGACTTGGTATTAACATAAAGATGAAACAGCTGAGGCAGTGAGCACATTACTGGAAACTAGGAATCACTGTGGTGAAGTGTTCCCCACTCAAGTGAAAAAGAGCCTTTAAAGAAGGACTGTGCAATTTGCAAATCTTGGTTCAGAATGTGCCCTTTGAGATTCTCTTTTGGAGCTGAATTTAATTAACTGAAAACAGAACCTTAAATGATACTTGTTGCGAACGTAAGAATTTTGTTTTTCCTTACTGTGCACAAATCAAGTTCTAAATGCCATCAAATCCACTCATCTCTCACAATGCCCTGGTTTGCCATTTTTGAAAATAATTATACCAGGTTGCTTCCTCTTCCATTCTTTGGTATTTGTGTTGGAACATTTTCAAATATTTTAAAGTTGATCAAGTTCACGGTAGCAGGACGGAGTTGGCAGCACTGTATTGATAAAGATCATTTTGTTTTTCTACAGTCTCCTTTCTTTAAGGAAACAAAACCTCAAATACTGGGACTTCTTAATCTTGATGAATATCTTAAAAAAGAAAAGAAGGAAGGATATTGAGCAAGCCATCTTTTTCGAAAACATTCCAACATTCACAGATTCAATTACTAACAACTTATAATCAACTCTGTGCCAGGCACTCAGATACAAGCACGTATAAAGGAGGAAGTTTAACCTAGTAAAGAAAGAAGTCGGGTCAACATATAATTACTATAGAACATTAACAATGCCATAGTTATGTAGAAATCCATATGCAGAGGTTCTCAACTGCATTCTATACCTAACACACATGAAGGATGATTTAATTCTATCAGTAACAGTTGCTCCTGAGGACAAAAATGAGGAGAGATGGGAATAAAGAGAACAGTGTATGCAAACATAGCAAGATATACAGGAACAATGAAATCTTACTCACGGCTGGAACACAGAAGTTAGGAAATGAATGAGGGAGTGTTACTTGTGTGGAGACCCCGTGGGCTACAAATTCTGAAGCATCTTGTACATCATAGTAAAAACGTCTGTGCTTGGTAAATGAGAGCCACAGAAGGATTTTACATAAAGATAACATGATATTTAGAAATGTATTTAGAAATTTTTATCAGGTGGCAGTGTAGAAAATATTTTTAAGACAGGCAGATTAAGCTGAGATGTGAATAAAGCTGCACTACAGTTTCAAAGGCATGACACTAACATAAATTTGATGCTGCTTTTACTTCCTGAAGACAACAGCCGTGAGATCAAACCCAGTTGTGCTCTCAGTTATGACCAAAATCTTGGGCCCTGGGCCCTGGTCTCTGTGCTGTCCTTGCTGGCCTGCTGCCTCATCTACTCCCCAACAGGAGTTTATGACTTCCTGACCTTCGGGACGAAGTTTCTGCTGACATTCTGATGTCCTACCCAGGCAATGACGTGGTCATCCTCGTTGCCCGGGTCCTCTTCTCTGTCTCCATCATGACCGTCTACCCCATCGTGCTCTTCCTGGGGAGGCTGGTGATGCAGGATTTCTGGAGGAGCGACTGCTGCGGGGCATGTGGGCCCCGGGCCCTGGCCGAGTCCTAGGGACCATGGGTCCGATACTGCTGACAGTCCTGTGGGTCCCCGTGACGCTAGCCCTGGCCCTGTTGCTGCCCGACCTCGGCGAGATCATCAGCATCATCGGCGGCGTCAGCTCCTTCCTTATCTTCCCAGGTCTGTGCCTCATCTGTGCCATCAGTGTGGAGCCCATAGGACCCCGAGTTAAGTGCTGCTTGGAGGCCTGGGGAGGGGTCTCCGTGCTGGTCGGCACCTTCATCTTTGGGCAGAGCACGGTGGCTATTGTCATGGAGCTGCTCTGAGGGGCGGTCAGTGCCTGAGCAGGACGGGGTCTCCACAGCCGCCCTCATCTGGCTGCCTACATCCAGACGTGAGACCAATGTAATTTCATTATAAAGATGCTGGAGAAACTGCAACAAACGACAACAAAAACCCCCGAAATCTTCTTTGAAGTTAAGCTAGGGAAATTTGGGGGCTTATCTACTAGTTATTTTGATAGAGGAAACCCTGATAATTCTTCTTGTATTTTCCAGAATACCAAGAAGTAATATTGTAAATTATCCATCCTCTCTGTGTGTGACAAGGATGGAGAGTTTAATTACTGCCATATTTTTGAGAGGTGCAGAGTGAGGAAACTGTTTCCTCAGAATTTGTTTCCAGGATTCCTCAGGGACAACACATTGCCTCCCAAAAGCGTAGGATGTGAACTCTGTCCAAAGGAATCTGTAGGGGATTTCCCTGATTAAGAATCCGCCTGCCAATGCAGGGGACACGGTTTCGAGCCCTGGTCCGGGAAGATCCCACGTACCTCGGGGCAGCTAAGACCGTGATCCACAACTACTGAGCCTGCGCTCTAGAGCATGTGAGCCACAACTACTGAGCCCGCGGGCCTAAAGCCCGTGTTCCGCAACAAGAGAAGCCACCACAATGAGAAGCTCGGGTACCACAGCAAAGAGTAGCCCCCCCTCACTGCAACTAGAGAAAGCCCACGCAGCAACGAAGACCCAACACAGTGAAAAATAAATTAATTAATTAGTTTAAAAAAAAGGAGCCTGTAGTGTCCAGCTGTTCCCTATCTGGAAGATGGGATAATAATTCCAACTTTGCAAGACTATTATAAGAAGTATAGAAAATACATTCCAAGTGCACAGCACAATGTCTATTTTATAGTAGGTCTTTAATTATAATTAATTATTTGTATAAATTATTCTTTAAATTCTGTAAATTATTCTTATAAAAAGAGGCTAGGCACCACAGGAACACCTGGAATAAGGATGTACAGAAATCTAAAGAGGAAAAGGATGTGAGCAAGGAGGATTCAATTATGTTATTCACAATATTTCATAAAATTGGCAGAACTTCCTGATACTCTGGAACATATGTTTTTTTAAAACGTGCAGTAGCAAAAGATGTGAGGGTGGGTGTTGCTGGGGCAGATAAGAGTCTGTGTGGAGAGCTGTGGTGTCCATCAGGTTGGTAACCATCAGAAAAGGTTAGCAGGCAACTAAGGAAGATAGCAGGGGCTGAAAGCACCAACAGAGGGAAAATAAATGTCAAGAAACTTAGAAATGGAGGGTAAAATCCAATGTTATCTTATCACTAGAGTTGCTGAAAGACAGCCACAGTGTTCCTATAAAGAAGCTTCTGGAACTGAAGAAATCAGAGGAGGCATATGAGGAAGCCTGAGAAATCCTGTGCAGTGACAGACATTGAAGAAATCTACTTTAGGAATCCCTTCAGCAGATGAACTAAATGGCAGTCTCTACAAGGTAGACCATATGCTTGTTAGTTGCGGCCAAACAGTAAGTCATCCCCAAAACTCCAAGTCTGGCATGAAAAACTTGAAGACCATCTGTGCTTTATATTCAGATTGTCTCCCTTTTCAAACCTCTAAGATTTTCCATACAAAGTCAATCTTTTCCACCACCATTGGGTCAATATCTTTACATAGAGATTATACATCTACTACTTTTTGTGAAACTCCAAATTTAAATTCAGGAAGAACATTCATTCATTCATTCATTCAACCAATGGGCTAGGCTCTGTGATATTTTCTGGGGCTAACTCAATGAAAAAGACAGTCATGGTGTCTATCCTTTCAGGACACTGCATTCTAGTAAAGGAGACTAATGTTAAACAACTAATCACACAATTAATCATATAATGATCAGTGAGGTAAAATGTGGGGATACTAGGAGAGTGTATACGATTGTATTCACTATTGCCATAAGCAATTAAAGACAGGGCCTGCCATGATTATATTTGTTCTTTTGTTTTTTTTTTTTTTTTTTTTTTTTTTTTAGGATCTCCTGGATGGCCTCTTCAAAACTGTTTTCAAATATTTATTGATTGAAACTCATTTTAGGTTGGCAGCCAGCCATTGTCCTTCAGTAGAACACCATTCACCTGGAAGCCACAAGCGTTCCTGCTGCTACATAGGAACAAACAGTTCTCAGCTATTTCCAACTCCCCTCCCTGCCCCTATCTTCTGTGCACCAGATATGCATGTAAGGTTTTGGTGGAATAAGAAAGAATACCTTCCCACCAATAATGTGACTCACTTCTGCTTGTGCTTTGAATTTCATAAACCCTCCTCTTTCTCTAGAAACTCAAAACTTGTCCAGAAGACAAGGACAGGACAGATGACCCATCAGGCCTCCATTCTTCATCTCTCTGATCTGCATATCGACCCTGTGAAAACACACACACCAATTTTCTCCATCTGCATGTAGATAAAAAAATATCTTTCATGCATATCAGTTCATATAAATGATTAGATTTTGTATATTTTTGTTTTACTCCTTTCCTTGTAAAAGAGGCTCTAGGAAACATCCATAAACATAGACTTAAATATAGATCTTTAATATATTTACCTAAAGTCATTGCCAAAAAGGTAAAATACTATGTGGACGGACACATTCTTTCAACTATAAAGAGTATTTGTTTTCTCTTTTAGAAATCTGTGGAAGTATATATCTAATTTAAGAGTATATTTACTAATTCCATTCTAGGAAATGTATTGATTCTGTAGGTCCTTTGACGATAAAAACTTAATATACTAATGAATAAGGGCAGAGCACCCTGCCTTACTCAAATCTACAGCCTGCCACCATTCTTATATGAATAACAAATAAAAAGCTGCTTTCTGAAAGCAACACTAGTCATCAAAGAATCAGATTATTAAACAAAGTAAAATATGTAAATGTTTTTCTCCATATCACTTATTGCTCTCTGAAATTATATACACATACATATATATATTATTTATCTATTTACCTATCATTTATCTATCTATCATTTATCTATTAACCTATCTCCTTTTAGATTGTCAGGTCCATGAAGTTTCCAGTAACTGAAAGAATTTTGGACAAACAATAAATATAGATTGAGCCCTTTGATCCATGAACATAGTATATTTCTCCACTTATTTAGGTCTTCTATAATTTTTCTTACCAATATTTTATAGTTTTCATAGTTCAGGTATTACACTTATTTAGTGAAATTTAAATGTAAGTATTCATAATTTTGATGCTATTTTGGTCTTTTTGTTTTTTGGTCTTTTTCATTGTAATTTCTAACTATTTCCAATTTCTTTTGTATATATTTTGTTCGTTTCCTAGTTTCTTACGATGGAAACTTAAGTCAATAGTTTAATAACTTTAAAGCTATAAAACTCCCTCCCAAAAGCACTTTAGAGTTATTCCATAAATTTTATATGCTGCATTTCAATTGTCCTTCAATTAAAATATTTTTGTTTCTTTCTGTGATTAGCATTTGATCCATGGTTTATTTTTAAATGTAGAGTGTAAATCCCAGGTATTTGTCCATTTTCCATGTATTTTTGTGTTCATGATTTCTAGTTTACTTTCACTGTAGTCAGAGAACATAATTTATATTTTTTCAATCCTATAGCCTAGGATATGATATACTTTGTTGATTCTACCATGAACAGTCAAAAAATAATGTGTGTGTATATTAAATGTATGTACACCACTATGATTCTTTCTAAAATTTTGATTGTGTTTGTCTAGTGTATATTTTTCAATTCTCTTACTTTTAACCTATATATATTTTCATATTGAAAGTGGCTTTCCTGTTTACAACATGTAATTGATTCTTGCCTTTTTAATTTAAATTAATAATCTCCTCAGTTTTTTTCACTGATGTGCTTAGAACAGAGGTTGGTAAACATTTCTATAAAAGACCAGATCATAAATATTTTCATATTTCCAGGCCATTATGTCTCATTCATAACTAATCAATCCTGTCAGTGTAATGTAAAAGCAGCCATAATCAATATGCAAGCAAATAGGCATGGCTGGATTTGGCCCTTGGACTGTAATATGCTAACCCTTGGTTTAAATCATTGAGATTTAATGTGATTTTTCATATGGTTGAATTAAAATCTTCCTAGCTGTTTTCTGTTCATTTCATCTGTTCTTTGTTTCTTTCTTTTACTTTTTTCTGCATCTTTTGGATTGAGTATTCTTTTATTAGTTTATTTTGTATCTACAATTAGCTTATTAGTTAGAACAATTTTAAAATTAACGTGTCCCCTCAATAGACGTTCTTGAGTTTGTAATATATGTATTTAATTAATTGTGGTATATATTCAAATAACATTATGACACTTTTGCTGTAATCTAAGAACCTCAAACAATATATTCCAATGCATTCCTCCTATCCATTTTACTAATTTTGTATTACATTTTACTTTCACATATGCTATAAACAGACAAATGTTGCTATTTTTAGACAGTCATATTTAAGAGCAATAAAAAGAAGGAAAAAATTATTTTTATTCTTTTATGCCATATCCACCATTCTTCATTTCTTTGTGTAGATGTGCTATTTTTTTTATAACATCTTTATTGGAGTATAATTGCTTTACAATGTTGTGTCAGTCTCTGCTGTATAACAAAGTGAATTAGCTATATGCATACATACATCCCCATATCCATCTGTTACTTGATACATTCTGACTGAAGTAGTGGAGCAAGGGGAAGGCGTTCTATGTTTCTTTGATTCAACATCAATTTTAGTTAGGCACTTGCCTTTTGTCTTATTCCTTCATCTGGAACATATTCCTCTGCCATCTCATGTTGTCTAATTTTCTGTGTTTGTGGTCTCCATTCCACAGGCTGCAGGGCTGCAGTTCTTCTTGCTTCTGGTGTTTGGCCCCTGGTGGATAAGCCTGTCTAAGGGGCTTGTGCCGGCTTCCTGGTGGGAGAGACTGGTACCTGCCCACTGGTGGTTGGACCTGGATCTTGTCCTTCTGTTGGGAAGGGCCATATCAAGGGGTGTGTGGGGTCAGGAAGACTTTAGGCAACCAGTCTGCTGATGGGTGGAGCTGTGTTCCTTCCCTGTTGGTTGTTTGGCTGAGGCATCCCAGCACTGGAACCTACAGGCCGTTGGGTGGGGCCAGGTCTTTGTGTCAAAAAGACAGCCTCCAGAACACCTCATACAAAGAGTACTCTCCAGTATCTCTGTCACCAGTGTCCTTGTCCCTACAGTGAACCACAGCCACCCCCTGCTTCCCCAGAACACTCCAAGATGAGTGGGTAGGTCTGCCCTAGGCTCCTATGAAGTCACTGCCTTTTCCCTGGGTCCTGGTGCACACAAGACTTTATGTGTCCTCCAAGAGTGGAGTTTCTATTTTCCCCAATCCTGTGGAGTTCTTGCAATCAAGCTCCACTGGCCTTCAAAGCCAAATGCTCTGGGGGCTCCTCCTCCCAATGCCAGACCCCCAGACTGGGGAATCTGACGTGAGGCTCAGAACTCTCACTCCTCTGGGAGAATCTCTGCAATATATCTATTTTCCAGTTTGTGGGTCACCCACCCAGCGGGTATGGGATCAGGTTGTATCACATGTGTCCCTCCTACCATCTCAGTGTGGCTTCTTCTTTGTCTCTGGATGTAGAGTATCTTTTTTGGTAGGTTTCAGTCTTTTTCCTTGATGGTTGTTCAACAGTTAGTTGTGATTTTGGTGTGTTTGTGAGAGGAAGTGAGCTCAAGTCCTTCTACTCTGCCATCTTGAAAGTAGACTCAGGTATTCACCTTTTGAATGTATTAGTCAGTTTCAGTCAGTAGACAGATGCCTCAGAATAATATGAAATGGGAATTTTTCACATAAGGAATGATTAACTATGAATGAGGAATTAAATATTACCGAGAGATAAGGAGATCTCAAAAGAATATCCTTGGGTTGAGGGGAAGTATCTAAGAGTGAAACAAACATTGAAGTATGGGTGCTTCCCAAGGCTGGAATCCAGTCATTGTTGAAGTGTGTATGATTGCAGCCCACTGAAGAATGGACAAGTCTCTTGAGCTACTCCCAGGCAAATTTTTTTCCACAGTTGTCACCGGTGTACTTGTGGGATGAGGTTGGTAAGCAAGGAAGTATGAACTGGGAATGGCATGTAGGAAATTCCCCACTAGTGCACCAGAAGACTACATTTGGTGAACAGGAAACCACTTTCTAGGGTGATGAAGAAATTTCTGTGAATCTGTTTGTGGGGGTTTCTGAAGCTTCTGAAGTTGCTGGAAAGCTAAATAGGGTGGAAGCTGTATTCATCAGAAAGCCACTGGAAAGCAGTGAACTGAGGAAGAAGAAAGGTATATTAAACACCCCAAGAAGCTGGCCAGGGAGCTTGCAGAATCAGGAAACTGACCTTGTGATAATACTGTTCAACATGGTGAAGTCTGCAGGACCATCCATGTAATCCAATGGGAATCTGTCCACATGGGTTTCTGCTAAATTTGCCAGGAAATCTGATGGAGAACCTGTGGAACTTGCCCAGATATTGCTCTTGGGTAGAGCCATTGGACTTGCCTCAGGGAAGTCAGGTGAGGCATCTGTGGAACTTTTGATTGTGTGAAACGGGAGGAAGTCTGATGGGGCTTCAGGTCTTGCTGTGAAGCTGCCTGTAAGTGGTGCTGCTGACCCACCCAGAAAACCAACTAGGCTGTAAAACCCAACTGTGAGAGTACTGTTGAAATTCACGAGTCCACTCTCCCTGGTGTCAGTCATACCAACCCAACTTCCCAGCAGCAGAAAGAATAAAACACTTTTGAACCAGGATGAAAAGTCTCATTCTCTAAGAGTGTCCCTCCAGTGCCCTCTGCTGTCAAACTTTTCTTTTTTCCAGTGTCCCAGTGTCACAAACAGGGCAATTTGGTGCATTTGGAGCTGAGAGGTAAGAAATTAATAAATGGTCCAGTCTATCTCTTGGGCTCAATCCCAAAAGCAGGATTAAATCAATCCCAAATCTCATCTTTGTGAATCTATCTTCTGGGACCACTTACAGTACCAATTCTGTATCATTTAAGGTCCAGTCAGGAAATGGAAACCACATAATAATATGAAATAATTATGAAATATTTTCAAGGAATTGACTATTAAAAGGGAATAAAAGAAAACTCTAAAGAATCATCTACTGCTGAGAGAAGAATACCCCAGGAAGACATAGGCATTGAAGGGGATAATCCTCTCCAAGCCTAGGATTCAGATTTTGCTGGAGTGTATGGGCTTCCAGAATATACATTTGTTGAGATGGGCTTGGTCAGAGCTAATCCGCAGTCAGTGGACTGAAGCAGCTGGGTTGAAAACTACAAACCAGGGCTGACAAGCTAAATATCTACCCCTGGAAGACTGGTGATTTGAGGATGGTAGACAGAGAACTGTGGGCCAGGAGTGGCAGGCAGTGATTTTTTGTTTTTTCCAAAAAGCATATAACAGGCTGAGGTGGTTGGGCAGGAAATTCACCAGGAAGCTGTCAAGCTGTCAGCTGGATGTGTTGAAGAACTTGCAGGGAATTTGGCTCGGCACCAGCTGGGCTCACCAGAAAGTCACTGGGAAGATGCCAGCAGAGGGGAGGGTGCTGTGAAACTTTCTAGGAAGCTGCCTAGAGCTCCCACAGAAGGATCAAAGAAGGTACCTGTGGGGGCACTGTTCCACAGGAAGTTCTCAGTGAAGACACCTGCAGAATGCCACCAACACTCATTGGGGTGAGCCCTATCCAGGTTCTGCACACCAGCCTCCACCACTGAGACAAAAGGAAGCAAAGCCTGCCAGAACCAGGAAGAGAGCCCCTTCCTTCTCCAGTGTTCTTTCAGGGAAAAAATAATGTTCTTGTATCACACAGGACAAGGAAGGAGGGATTCAGAGTTGAGAAGCACTGGATGGATGATTGGAGTTCTGGGTCTCCACATGAGGTCTTCTCAGTGACTCTTTCCATTAGTGATCTGGGCTCTGGACGTGACCCTGCCCCAGCTCTGCACATAGGTTTACCGTTCCCATCCTTCAGCAGCAATGTGTCTTCATCCTTGTACTGAGGGTGAGGAAATTAGCTGCTCTTCCTCCCTCTACTCCAGGATGATATAGGAGATGCAAGCGCTTCTCCCTTGCTGCAGCAGCTCTGCTCTTCTCCATCAGGTCTGTCTCAAAGGGAGGTTTCCTCAGTTCTCTAGCCTTGCTCCAAGTTTTCTTGGGGAACCTCAGTGAGGTCTTGAAAAAGAGCCTTCGAGTGGACAGAAATCCCCCTCGTGTTTGTGAAGCTCAGGATTTTTCTGACTCTCATACTACTCCACAAGCAGCCACCAGAATTCTGTTAAAAATTTTAGCTCAATTCTTCCCACAGTCTGCGACATCATCCAAAAATCCAACAGCAACTACTCCAGATGAGCAAATCCTCTTGTCCAATCACTCCGTAGTAATGCCCACCTTCCCTTCAACTTGAAGTTAGTTGGTTTCACTGTGGCCTCAGCTCTCAGATGAATTCAAGAAAAGTTGTGATTTTAAAGATTATCCAGTATATGTTGTTAAGTTGGAAGCAGCGCTTCTTCTAGCTTTTTTACATCATAAGGGCAAGTAATCTTCCCATAAATGTATATTTGTAGACAAGTGAAAGAATAAACATTAGTAATGCTTAAAAAAAAAAAGTAAAACATTTCTGATTCCCCATACTGGGAGTTTTCTGGATCACCATGATTTCCTTCTGGGCACATACTAGTTCTTCAATATCCCAGTTAAAATGTGCTCTAAGTTTAATACCGTAAGTGTGTGTTTAATACAGACAGGTTTGACTCAACCAGAGCCATGAGAACCTTATTGAAATTTCCTTTTTAGAACATCTTGTTTAAATTAGACACCTATATTCTGACAACGTATTTAACTTTTGGTTCATTCATTTACTATTAATTCATTTATTTATGTATTCATGCATTTATTCATGATCCACATATTTACACACATGTATTTGCACTATACAAGAACACTATTAAATATTAGAGAAATAAAAATAAACAAAAAATAAATAAGAAAAGCATATAAAAGTACCTAGTCCACATCACAACTTAGAGACCTGAATGGCCTTAAAATAATTTTTTCATGTGATCTTTTTAAAAAATCTTTGTTCTCAAGTTATCTCCCACTCAGTGCTAGGTACTTTATATTCTCTATTCATCAAAAACTTGGCAGGCAGTTTGTATTTTAAAAATATAATAAACCTTGCTTTTCTTTTTAAAAGATCCAATATGGTTCAAATTATTCTATAATTTAGCACTAAATGGATATGGTTATCCACTAAATGGATAACCATAAATGTTTGCTCTCCATTGCGTTAAATATAATCAGACCTTCCAACATCCTTCACCTTAAATAATGTCCTCTAACGGTCCTCATCATCCATTGTTAACTCTACAACTAATTTATTTCATTGTGTTCTACCTGATAATTCTATAAAGTAAATGTGAACTTCGAACTCTCCAAAGTTTTTCATTATAATTAGAATAAAGTTCAAAGTCTTGAACTAGTTCTAAAATTCTCTAAATGATCTGGCTTTTATATTCCACACTTATTCCACCCTTATTCTTCACAAGCACTGACTCTCTGTTTTTTTTTTTTTTTTTTTGAAAATGATATTATCCTCCCCACCTGAGGAGCTACATGAAAGCTGCTCTTTCTGGCAATATGCTTTCTCCCAGCCAAAAATTGATATATTCTCCAGCCTTCCCCTAGTTATCTTTTTCTTCTCAGACTAAATATCATGCTTCACCAAAAAGAAAAACAACAGGGGGAGACAGAGAGAGAGAGAGAAAGAAATCCTGTTCATTTTCCCTGGTGCTATGTTACCTGAATACTATATAATCATTTGGAACCTTCTTCATACTGGTAAGTATTTGCATGTCACTGTCATCCATTAGATTCTAAGCAGAATGAGGGCAGAGATGGTGTCTCTCTTTAATACTGCAAAATCTCAAATTACTAACAGAGAATCTGGTTATGTGGAGAGTAATCAAAATTGAAAAATACATTATAATGTTTAAAATAAACCGATTCTTATCCAAATATATTTTGCCCCTCCCTTCCCTAATTGACCAGGTTTTTTAAAATCTATTTTTGACATTTTAGGTGTCTTTTTAGCCCTTGGTTTTTCCTATTATTTCTTTGCAGTGTGACTTAGTATGTGATTCTCCGTTGCTTAAATTACTGTCTCAGATCATTTTCACGCCAGCAGTTTTGTTTGATCACTCATAATGGACTATTTTCCTGGCAGATGAGTCTCACTTCAGAATATACAAAATAGGGAAAAATGGATATTTTCTAAATAAAAAAATACCTATGTTAGGAGTCATATGAATATAAGAAAGCACAAAGAAAACTTACTGAGAAACTAGTATATTTTTATATCTGCTAATAGGTAAAAATACATCAAGCCATTAATGGAGGCATAGACAAAGAAAATATTTTTTCATAGGAAGAAGCAACAGATAGACTTCCAGTTTCCTGGACCGTGATAAATAAATTTCTGTTGTTTATAAGCTGCCCAGTGTGTGGTATTTTGTTTTAGAAGCCTGAAGGACAAAGACCACAGGTACTGGGGAGGCACATGGTGAAGAGGTGCTCCACAAGCTTCACGTTCTGAGAAGTCTTCCAAGTTGAACAACGACAGAAATTGTTACTGTAGCCATGTCTCTTTTGAATTTAATTTATTAACTCCACTGTGTCTCCTCCTAGATTTGACCAGAAGGCTCTGATCCAATGTTGTACTTTGCTCTTTGAAATGTTGGGGAGCTACAGTGCCCCAATCATTCCCAGTTCACTGCTTATTAAGATTTCTTATGCCAATGTCTTTGATAACTGCTTCCAAGAATTCAATTGGAATCTGTAAATTTTGCTTATATATGTACAACGCAATTCCATAACTAGATGAGGGTCCATGTTTCTATCCTTCTATGTGATCAGTTATTGAAACTCTTCACTTCCATTTACGTTCTAGAATGGACTCCAAACAATCCTTGATGGCAATGCCAATCATGATGGCATTGTCAACTGTGGTGACAGCCAGGTGTCACTGACTAAACAGCATGTTCTCCGAGACAGGCACATGTTACATTTGTTTATCTCTGTGCTGTATTTTGTCTATTTTCTTTTATAATTGTCAGTGATATTTTACTCTTTATTTTAATTTCCCTTTTGGGACCTGGACATAAAAAGGTATCTACCTTGTAAATTTTACCTTTCACCTTATTTTATATACCCTAATATGAAAAAACAAAACAAAACAAAATTCAAAGAGACATTTCTTTAGTGCTACTGAATATTTTAAAAATCAGGTAATTGATTCACTCTATTTAAAATAAAATTTATCTTCCACTGTAATCTAGAAAGAAATGGAAATAGTCAAACTGCAGAAATGCAAGACAGTTTCTAAAAATGTACATTTTTCACTTGCAATTTTCTGTTCAAAGTGTTTGATTTAAAAGCCTAACCCTTCTGGCAAAGGGATCCTACCACAAACAACATGTAGCCTCTTGAGCTGAAGACTTTCTTCACTCACTAGAAGCATGAGGCGGCATTACTGGAGATGTGCCTTCATCCCCCTTAGGTGGCAGCAGTGTAGATCAGCAGGAGTGACAGTAGCAAGACAAACGAAGCTGGCCAAAACAGCATTGCAAGAGCTCTAAAAGCAAATAATTTTTGGAACCTCAGGCCACAAAAATAGAATAGGGCCTGGGTTGTCAGCTTAAACAGGGTGACAGCCTGCTAAAATGTTGTACACTATTTAAAGAAGACCCAGAGTCTCTAACATAGAATTCAAATTGTCCTTATGAACCACGGATTGATTCATGGAAAACTGCAATTTAAAAACCTAACAACTGTTTTTCAAACCTCTTCTCACAGTTTGTACCCTGGTTTTAATAATATGTGCTAGTAATACATTCTCACTTGAGAGTGTTAAACTATGATACCTCTGCAGGATATGCTTTATGTTCTTTCACAACTGAAAGTGATTTACTTCCTTCAGAGAAATTTTTGGTAGTTTCGGAAGACTGAGAAAACTTGGAGGCTATAGAACGAGGGGAAGGATTAAAACGACTCCACAGAAAAGAATGGTAATAATCACTGGCAATAGTCTTTGCTTTTAATCATTATCTCATGTATTTATGAATAAATGTACTTCTGCTTCGTTTTCTTCAGAGGTTTTGACTTTCACTATGAAAGAAGAACTTGCCATGTGCAGATGTGGTCCCAAAGTATTGGAGGTCATTGAGAATCCCACTATGCCCCGGATGGGTGGTTACAACAGCTTTCTCCAGTTTGTCTTCTAAATAAAGTATCTAAACTTTACAGAATATTCTTGCATTATGCCAGCACTATGCCTTGTGCTAGTTTCACTAGACTTCTCATTTTATCAGGGTGACTAAACAGGTGTCTCTGGAAATATCAGAACACAAAATAAAGCTGAAAAAAATCAAGAGCTAAAGGATAGGAGAAATTGTTTTCTAGAACTATGAGAAGATTAGTGTCATATGAATTTCCATAGGTCAGAGAGCATCAAGGAATAATTTGATAGACTTAGACCAATTAAGAAGACAGATACAATTATATTAACAAATGATATTTGGAAAAGGTTAGGAGTACAGTGTTTTTATATTACATAAAACCATTTTCATATTACTCCCAAGATAATCATTAACTTATCATCGTGTGACATTAAGCAGAGCTCTGTTATTTTAAAATTTATTTTTCTTTAAAATTGATGTAATAGTACTGACTATATAGTGCTGCTCCACAAAATTAATTCAATGTTCACAAATAATGCCTACAATTAGCCAGACACTATTCTAGGCATTGTGGGTCTAGCTGATAATAAAATAGTTGAGGTCCTAGCTCTTATATAGCTCAAATTCTAGTAGAAGTGGTAGATAAGCAGATACATAAACATAATGTGTTGTGTTAATACAGTTTTGATAAATATAAGTTGTAATAAGAAGATAGAGAGCATTAAGGGACAATGGGACTGAGATTTAGAATGCCTCTTGACAAAGTAACATTTGAACAGAGACCTGAATGAATGGGAGTAGGTAGTAACATCTATATCTGGTTAGACATTTTTTTCTGGAGCCAAACGTCTTGCCTTTGAATCCTGGCTCTGTCACTTACTAGTTGGACAACTTTGGAAAGTTTAACTAATAGCTCATGCTACATCTTCCATATCTATAAAAAGGTAATAAAAGGTCAGATCTTTATTTTTTTTTTTTCATTTATCTCTAATCACCTGTATCACCTTTAAAGCAGCCAGAATCAGTAGAGCAAGTGGGGTAAGTAAAAGGACAGTAAAAGGAAAATGTTAATGATCTTAACATTTGGAACATTTGGAATAATAATGGAACAATGGGAAAGATTTTTACAGTTAATGGAATAAGAGACATTAATAAGATAGATAATAAGATAGTTAAAGGAATAAGAGATGTTCAGATTGAAAGAAAATTTATTATTAGATCTTACTTAATATCTGAAAATGTCTTCGATCTAAAATCAGAGGGAGAAGGGAATCTATGGGATCTGCCAGTGACAAAGAAGTAAGATTGGACTGAGGGTTCTCTTGAATATGGTAAAAAAATAAATAAATAAATGAAGCTTTTCTGATTATTCCACACGAAGTTGAACCTGTTTAACAAACTGGTTTTACAAGCAGTATTGCCAAGGGCTAAATCTGCAGGAGAAATAATTGACAGAGGGAAGCAGCACATCTTTCACCAAATGAGGCTGGAATATCACTTCTCATGGCCAGGAGTCTAAGATTCTCATACCAGGAAGGACACCATTTCCTTTAGATTCAGAACATGATAAAACGTGTGTTGTTCCCTTTTAGGACCTTGTTTATCAACATTGATGGGGTCCCTATACCTAAGAGACCACATCATTGTTTTCTCTTCTTAGCAGCCGTTACTATTACACTCTTATTCATTACCCCATGCCTTCCTCTCCTCCTTGTTGGCTGGTCTGTGACACAGAAGAGCAAAACATAAATTTATATCTATGGTCTGATGGGAGAAAAAGCATAAATAAGTAACCCATATGATTTTGATTTTCATTTGTTTATTCTCACACAGACAACAAATATTTGAGAATCATAAATTGAAGGAGTGCTACTAGTAATTGTGTCCAAGTGCTCCTGAAAATATACTCTATGAATGACATGAATATATAAAAACTATTAAAGTGTATTATTTCCCTTATGTAATTTTTTTCTTCTGCTATCAATATTATTTTTAGAAAAAGTACCATTTTGTTTCCTCTTCTCTGGAATTTCAAACATGTTCTTTAGAAAACTCATTGGGAGTTTGAAACTTTTAAGCATTTAAATATCACCTGTTCTCTCAAATAAATTGAGTCTTAGTAATGACATATATTGATCAGTCAAGCTACGTGATGCTTTCCAAAACAAAATATTCTTCACTCAGGAATACCAAATATCTTTATTTTAAATTCCTTTAAATTATTAAATATTTTTACTTTCAAAAATAAAATTCTAATGTCAGAGGAGTTATCTTTCATCATTGAATATTCCTTTTTTATCTCTCCATTCAACTCCAGCATCAATGACACATGTTTCCCCAAAGCCACATCTCATAATCATATACTCTATGTAAATATAGGCATGCTGGCTATGGAAACATAATTTTAAGATGTGCAATAACTTTCCAAAAACACAATTTCCAACCAGACTGTCAAAAGTAGTTAATCTTCTATGTGAAATTTCTAAAATTGGGAGTTTTAAGAAACAATGAAATGGCATCTCTATTTACAATATTTTACACAGCTCTTGAAATTTCCCATGTACTTCTGTGTTAAATATGTCATTACCTAAGAATTTATACAACCTTGAAAATAAAGAAACTGAAGTAAGTGGAATTCTTAGACGACCAAGAGGAGACCCAACCTCTGGTGTACATCCCTGTATAATACCTTCCCCTTGAGTATAAATGGGGCCTTCGAACGTAAGAAAGGGTATTCCTGGATGAGATGATGCTATTAGCAAAAGTGAAGGGATTTTTGTAGATATATTTAAGGTCCTTGATGACTTGACTTTGAGTTAATCAAAAGAGATATTTCCTAGGTAGTCTAATCATCTTGTGAGATGAGTCCTTTAAAAAGGGGTCAAGAGTTTGGAGACTTAAAGCACCACAGACTCTCCTGATGGCCTTGAAGAAGCAAGTAGCTATGAGTTATACAGCTTCAAGGAAATGAATTCTGCCAGCAACTATGTTCATTTGGACAAGGAATCCAAGCCTCAGATGAAACTGCAGCCTTAGGTGACACTTTGATTACAGCTTTGTGAGCCCCTGAGAGGAGGATCCAACAAAGTTATGCCAGGACTCTTGTCTCATGGAAAATGTGAGATAATAAATACCTGGTGTTTTAAACTAGTAAGCGTGTGGTTATTTGTTCAGCAGCAATAGAAAATTAATACAGATCCATAAACTCAAGTGATGGCATTGTGCACTATTATGTCAGGAATATGAGGGACATTCTGAAGATCTCTCTCACATAGAGCGTGTGATAAAATTGGAATATGGAATAAAAATTCACGCACTCAAATTCCAAATGATATCTTGACTCTTTCCTTCTTTCTACGCCCAGTGAACTCAAGCACATCTTCTTTTCCTATCTTCTTTATGTGGATACTTTCGTTGTTTTAGATCTTTTTTCTAAATATGAGCATTTAAAACTATAAATTTTCATCTAGACATGGCGTAACTGCATTTTATAAATTTGCTATTTGGGTTTGTTTATAATTCAGTTAAAATATTTCCTAAGTATTTCTCAATGACATTCTATAGTAAGGCTGTCCCATATTTTGTATATTCATTAATCAATTGATGAACATTTGAATGAGGAGGATGCAATGGTGTAAGTCCTGATCTGAGTCTGAAATCCTAAGAATCAGGAGTGCCAAGGTCCAAGAGCAAGAGAGGATGGATGTCTCAACCCAAACAGAGAGAATGAATGTGCCTTTCCCCCACCTGTTGTATTCAGGTCCTCGGTGGGTTGGATGATGCTTACCCACACTGGTGAGGGAAATCTATTTTACTCAGTCTACTGATTCAAATGCTAATCTCTTCCAGAGACACCCTCACAGACACACCAGGAATGTTTTGCCAGCCCCAACAAGTTGATATGTAAAATTAACTATTATCACATTAACTATTTTGTTCACTGTTGTATTCTTATCACCCGATGCTTAATATGCCTGCTATACACCGTATACATTGTAGCTTAGCCAAAGATGGGCCAATGTAACATTCAGTACTTTCAAGTGAATAGGAGGCATATTGACACAGATAGCAAAAGGCCTGAGGTAAACAGAAAGAGCACACCGTGGTTATGAAGGTCTTGCCACAGCATTTGAAGGACTGATTTAATAGTATAAAACATGATTGCCTAAATTGGGGATGATTGGACTAGTGACAAAATTAGTCAGTTGATCGTTCTACTTATCAATAAAATAGCAACAATCAACCACATGAAGTAGAAATGTCCAGAAGCTAGGGAGGTAGTTTGGACCATCAAATAGGGACACAGTAATCTGAAAGTAAATGTAAAATCTATAACAGAAAATTCACACAGATTTTTAGCAAAATTAGGTTTGTGATGATAGGGTGATACTGATACTGTCTTATTGCCATCACTTCAGTTTGGGAGTTTCTTGCTAAAATGCTGATAATAAAGTATTAACATGATCTCCACTGCCTTTTTTTTGTTTTTTGGGTTTTTTTTTGAGGATCATATTCTAGGTAAATTATGTATCATATGGGAACACTCCAGTAAGAACAAATGGAACAGAGAATGTTGATGTTCTACTCTGACTCCCTCAGATTCTTTATTAGCTACATACACCAATCCCTCACGTTCTGTTTTTCTCTCATTGGGGCTTCCAGAGGACTTTCTCTGGGCATTTGAGTCGCCTTCTTGCAGGCTTGGAAACACAGAAGGGCCTGGAAATTTTACCTCACCCTCAACACACATTTTCCTGAAGCTAAGGACTAAGAGGTACGGGAAAACAAAAGCCCAGCACATTGCTTCAAGGCAGGAACAATTCTCAGGTGTAATGTATGATCTAAAGCTCAATTTGGATCTGAGTCTGAGACTTCATCTGAAATTAAACCCTTGCTTGACTCCTGTTCTTTCTCCATCAGCCTTCCCCCATGCCTTACTGGTTTTGCCTGAGAGCACTTTCATAAATAATCACTTCTACCTGAATCCGTGGCTTAGAATCTGCTTTTAGAGAAGCCAATCTAAAACATTTGGTACCAAGAATGGTCAAAGAAGCAGACCCAAATGATAGGATTCTGTGGTTGGATCACTCGCCCGTGAGTTGGAAATAAGGATCCATTTTCTTGAGAGATGGACTGTCACTAGCCCTTAGCATGCTCCAGCCTTAAAATTGTTGAGACTCTGTGATACCAATGGAAATAAATGTTCTGACTTAACTATGGTACATGTAAGGACTATGGGAATAGGAGATTGTTACTGGATGATTCTGATGTGTTGAAGAGAGAAAATGATAAACACATGTTGATCGGTTACTAACAAAGTGTGAAACTCAGATAACTTCCATCCAGTATTTAAGAGAACTTTATCATTTGCAGCGTGAGGGCAAATATAGTTGAAGACTAGGCACAGAATTTAATGTAAGAGTGACAAAATTTGCAAACATTTAAAGAAAGCCGATTTGAAAACTTGGCCAGGTGTCCTACATCATAATCAGTGTCCTCAGAGAGAACTGAGATCATGAGATTGGAGTGTGATTATATAAATAAATTCACCTGAATGCCCAGAAGCACAGCCTTCTGGGCCTGCAAAAGTAGCCCGCTGTTGTAGCCATACCACAGAGTCAGGACGGACCGCCAACCAAAATTTCATTTGTATATCAGTACTAATGACATCATAAGGAAGGTATGAGAAAGTTTATTACTCATGTCTTGAGATTTTCGGGAGAGAGCAGTGCAGTTCCAAAGAACTTGGGGAAAAAAGGGAAAAGAGACTGGCTTGGAGTTTTAGAGAGGTTATGGGGTGGGGCTAGGGTGGGGCTAGGGTGAGGCTTCCTGAGAACGGTTTGAACTTCCCACCGGAACCAAATGAAGAAGCATTTGGGCTTTTGTATCAGATGGCTAAGATCTGGAGCAGAAGGGAGCAGAGAGTGTGGAGCAAACATCAAAAAATGGAGCCGTGGACTTCCCTGGTGAGGCAGTGGTTGAGAGCCCGCCTGCCGATGCAGGGGACACGGGCTCGTGCCCCGGTCCAGGAGGATCCCACATGCCGCGGAGCGGCTGGGCCCGTGAGCCATGGCCGCTGAGCCTGAGCTCAGCAGCGGGAGAGACCACAGCAGTGAGAGGCCCGCGTACCGCAAAAAAAAAAAAAAAAATGGAGCCAGACTTTATTATATTATAGCAGCTCTCTCAACACCATTACTTGAATATTATGCTAAAGACATTGTAATGTGGTTTTTTTTTTTTTCCCCTTTAATGATCTGCTTGATTCCTGGTCACCAAACCGAATACAAGGGGCCAAGCTTCAGCCTAACCAAGTGTTGAACCTGCTAAAGAAGGAAAGCAACTTTTCGCTAAAGGAACTACAGGCCCTGGATAATACATACCTGAAAGAACAAGGTAAGCATGCCTGAACATAGATTTTTTTGAGATGTAGAATCAAGGGGAGTAGAATGTCAGTCTGAATGTGACAACATGGGTGGAACTTGGCATTATGTTAAGTGAAATAAGTCAGAGAAAAAGACAAACATTGTATGATCTCGCTTATATGTGGAATCTAAAAAAAAAAACAACTCATAAATACAGAGAACACATTGGTGGTGGCCAGGAGGGGGGTGGGCGGTAAGGGGTAGGCAAATGGCTAAAAGTGGTCTAAAGGTACAAATTTCCAGCTAAACAAGTCCTGGGATATAATGTATGCATGATGACTCCGGATAATAATACCACATTGTATATTTGAAAGTTGCTGAGAGAGTAGATCTTGAAAATTCTCATCACAAGAAAAAAATGTGTAGCTCTGTGTGGTGATAGAGGTTGGCTGGACTTATTGTGGTGATCATTTTGCAATATATACAATGTATCAAATCGTTATGTTGTGCACCTGAAACTAATATAACCTTGTATGTTAATTATATCTTAAAAAGTCAGGCTGGCTAAGAAAGAATTTTTGACATGCAGCTATTCTGCCATGATTCAGGAATTAATAATAAATTACTGGGATGGTTCTTGAAAGTTCAGAAAAAAAAAAAGGTCCACATTAAATAATAAAACAGGGGCTTCCCTGGCGTCACAGTCGTTGAGAGTCCGCCTGCGGATGCAGGCGACACGGGTTCGTGCCCCGGTCCGGGAGGATCCCACAGGCCGCGGAGCGGCTGGGCCAGTGAGCCATGGCCGCTGAGTCTGCGCGTCTGGAGCCTGTGCTCCGCAACGGGAGAGGCCACAACAGTGAGAGAGGCTCGCGAACCGCCAAATAATAATAATAATAAAACAATTTCCAAATAAGCCTAGTTAAAATGTGGAAGAAGGAATCAAAAGTATCAGGGAAGGGGGTCACAGTAAAACGAATTTATTATGTAAGGTTAGAAATCCTACCAACTAACTCGTATAATTCGCTTCCCTTGAGAAACTTGCTTCTAACCAATACTTTGCTGCAGTATTAATGAAAAGTCACTTCTTGATTAGATTTTAAAGGATTGTGCTTCAGTCTTATTAACAGGATCTCCACTGCCTTTTTATTGGTTTGCTGGCCTTTTTGTTTGTTTGTTTTTTCATTTTTATTGGAGTATAGTTGATGTACAATTTTGTGTTAGTTTCCAGTGTACAGAGGAGTAAGTCAGTTATACATACACATATACCCACTCCTTTTAAGATTCTTTTCCCATATAAGTCATTACAGAGTATTGAGTAGAGTTCCCCGTGCTGTATAGCAGGTCCTTATTTGTTATCTATTTTACATATAGTAGTGTATATGTCAATCCCAATCTCCCAGTTTATCCTTCCCCCCCCTTCCCCTCTGGTAACCATAAGTTTGTTTTCTACATCTGTGACTCTATTTGTTTTGTAAGTAAGTTCATTTGTACCATATTTTTAGATTCTACATATAAACGTTATCATATTTGTCTTTCACTGTCTTACTTTACTCAGTATGACAATATCTAGGTCCATTCATGTTGCTACAAATGACACTATTTTGTTCTCTTTTATGGCTGATTAGTATTCCATTGTATGTATGTACTACATCTTTATCCACTCCTCTGCTGATGGACATTTAGGTTGCTTCCATGTCTTGGCTATTGTAAATACTGCTGCGATGAGCATCGAGGTGCCTGTATCTTTTTGAATTTTGGTTTACTCTGGATCTATGCCCAGGAGTGGGATTGCTGGATCATATGGTAGCTCTATATTTAGTTTTTTAAGACACCTCCTTACTGTTCTCCATAATGGTTATATCAGTTTGCTGGCTTTGATGAAGCAAGTTGCCCTGTTGGAAAGTTCACATGGTAAAGACTGAGTGTAGCTTCCAGCCACAGCCAGGAAGAGACTGAGGTTTTCTGTCCAATAGCCCAACAGCCCAATTACAATGGACCCATTCCACTTTGGAGAAAACAACAGTTTGTTTTGACTGGTGTTGACAGGAGTACAAACATGGCTCTCCTTTCCAAGTATTGGAGTTACAGATCTGAAAGCAGAGTGTCTGGTTTACTTACATAGAATCTGATTAACTGCCTTGGACAAAGGGACCACTTTATGGCAAATGAAGTGTTATAGTGGATACATAACCATTGAATCCACTGCTCCAACTACATAGACAGTGGGTAAGAATGCCTTCTTAAAGGTGTATCTGAGTTGTCAGCTTAGAGGAGCAGCCTATGTGCACCAAGAGCTGTTCTTCAATATTCAGTGTGTATCTCAATTCAAAGGTCATTTTATGATGCTGTGTCCTTAGCAGATAGAACAAGTCGAAGGGGACCAGGATATGCCACCCCAAAATATGTCACTTTGTCATGTTGATTATTTGGAAGTAATGTTACTTAAGAAACAGCCAGTGCAAGGAGAACACTCTAACCTCCTTTGTCCCCTAGAAAGCAGGAAATATATCTCCTATGTGAATGGTACCATCCCTATACCAGGAGGATAGAAGGCATCTTAATCACCACCAGAGATAGAGAATTCAGGGCTGAGAAGATTGTATAAACAACCCTCATTACCTCTTCACTATTTGCTCCCCTAAGCCCAAACCCTTTGTCTTGTCATTTCTTCACAAGTTTATTTTCTTGTCTAAAAGATACAAAAGCTGCTTGCTTTGGTCACTTCTTTAAGCCTCATATGTTTGGGGCTCCTGTATGTATGAAATTAAATATGTTTTTCTCCTGTTAATCTGCCTTAAGTCAATTTAATTATTAAATCAGCCAAAGAACTAAGATGGGAAGAAGGGAAAACATTTTTCCCTTCCTACAATATTGATCTTAGAACTCTGAGATGTAAGTAGGGGTGGCCCTGCTTACTAACATTCCTAGAGACCAAACTGAGTATTTATGCTTCCCGTATTTGAACGTTTAAGGTCTTCGGTCTAGAGGTCCTGGTTTCTAGAGAAAAAAGACTTCCACCTGTGAACAATTTTTTTAAATTTCCACTAAATTTAAAGCTATGCCTTCCCCTCATCACTCTGAATATTTTGTTCAAGTAGACCAGCAGTTAAAAAAAAAAAGACAAAATGTGGGTGGTGTGATGAATTGGAAGATTGAGATTGACATATATATACTAATATGTATAAAATGGATAACTAATAAGAACCTGCTGTATAAAAAAATAAATAATTTTTTTTTAAAAAGACATAGTTACTATACTATACTGGTCTGGGTAATGAACACTGGGCAGCATGAAGAGATGGGGTTGCTGCTATATAATTGGGGGAGGAACAATATCTTTGGCAATCAGATTATTTATTGGGGCCTCTCTGAGTATGCTAATACCCAGTTTTATCAGTGAATATGGGCAATTGCAACAGAAACAGGTTGATAAAATCATGGTAACTGGGAACGATGACTTCTCTAATAGGAAGGTCTGGATCACCCTCCAGTGAAAACCCCAATAGGAGCAGAAGTTAGGGTCAGGAGACACCCACATAGGTAATAGAGGATGGAGATAATAAGTATCAATGAAATCCGCAGGATGAATTGCATCTGTTGGGACCCTAGCTTATTTCACTAATTACTCACATATTTTTCTCTAACATTGTGGCAAATTAGAATTTAGGGAGCTATGTCAGCACAAAGTTAAAGTAAGATGTAAGAGGATTTGAGAATAGAAATGGGTAATCTGTAGGGTTTCTTCTGACCAGTATTGACAGGTGCACAATTCTGTCTCCCCTGGTCCAACTGCTTTAAGTAGGAAATCCTACGTGGGGACAGATAGAATGTCTGGTTTACATACATGAGAGCCTACTGAACATTACTGGTGTGCTGCCCAGGGCCCTTCAATGCCTTTTATGTTTTTGCATACCCATGTTCCAGCTTCCACACCCTTCGTAGCAATAGCCTTCTACTTGTGAATTTTCTTGCCTTTTGACTCTCTATTGTATGGAGAGTCAGAAGTGACTGGGAGTTTTAAGCCTCACCCTAACACCATACTCTTGTCTTTTTTTGGATTAGACTTCTTCTCCCATGACTGATAGAATATATGCTGTCTTGCTCCCAATACTTAAAGTGGCTAAGTAGCAAGAAATAATTTGTTGGGGTGGGAGTCCAGATATTTTGCCTCCACATAGAAACAACTCTGAGGGGTAATTTAAGTTCCAGAGCATGAGTGTTAGTATCCTACAAACTCTGTGGTGTCAGGGCAAGGATTTCTCTTCTATCACAGTTAGAAACAGCCAGATTTACACCAGCACCAGTCAAGACAGACTTTACCTTTTCCCTCTCAACTTTCTCGGGTGCTTGCTCTCCCAAATTAGGAGAAACTCAGAAGGAGAAGAGTATTAGGCAAAGTGGTTGAGCACTTCGGAATATATATCAATATATATCCATTTCTCACTGCCAGTCCCTTGAAAAATGGATCAGAACTGAATTGGCTAATGATTGTGAGAAAATATGAATTGAATCTGAATTTTTTTTACTAGATTTTGCTATAGCATTTAACATCTGCAAATGTGATTTTTTTTTTTTTTAATTTGTTTTTGGCTGCGTTGGGTCTTCGTTGCTGCGTGCGGCCTTTCTCTAGTTGTGGCGAGCAGGGTCTACTCTTCGTTGCAGTGCGTGGGCTACTCATTGTGGTGACTTTCCTCGTTGTGTAGCACAGGCTCAAGGCACGCGGGCTTCACTAGTTGTGGCATGCGGGCTCAGCAGTTGTGGCGCACGGGCCTAGTTGCTCCGCAGCATGTGGGATCCTCCCAGAGCAGGGCTCAAACCCATGTCCCCTGCATTGGCAGGCAGATTCCCAACCACCGTGCCACCAGGGAAGCCCACAAATGTGATTTTTCTAACATCAGACTGTAACACAGGAAGGCATGGAATTTGCAAGATGTATTGTCCAGGACAGATAAGAAGAAAATGATTTTGAACAAGGTAGTAAGAAAAAAATTGTTTCCTGTATGGTCTACATCGAGTTCAATCTATTCAATGAACTGGCTAAACGAGTAGTTTTGCCAAAGCTAGTATTTATTCAACTCCTATTTATTGCTTCATGTCTCCTTACTCTCTTTGCTGGTTTTTCTGTGAATAAAGAGGTTGATATATTTGCCTAGGTCCAGGATCCTGCTGGGAAAGAACGGTAAACACTCTAAACTTATCCCTTTTGGATTAAATTCTTTTCATGGCTCATAGAGTATGTTATATACAGTCAAGCCCTCAATGCTTAATAAATATAAAGTGCTTAGGTGCTATGAATATTTGCTTCAGAGGTTTCCTGAGAAAGGAGGAAATGTATAATGTATCTTTCTTTTAGACTATATGTATTTTCTTTCTGTGAGTATTCTACATCAAGAGTTTTTTAATTTTTTAGAAAATGTGTATATTCTTTTATTCCACTATTTGCAAATTTTAGATATATTCTACATGATATCATTATTCTAGAAAGATTCTTTAATCTTAGATTTATCAAATCATCTAAACACATGGTTTAAGTAGTATATTCTATATCTGCTATCATGACCTAAGATTTTCCCTCAAAGTATCAAATATCTTCTTAAATGTAATAATTTTCAAATGTCTGATAAAATCTTTCCCAATTTTTTTAATTTTTAACTTTTTATTATAAGAATTTTCAAACACAAAGTCGAATAATGCAATACACATCCATGTGCCCATTACCGAACTTCATCAATTGTCATCATTTTGCTAATCTTGTAGAAACAAGTGTTAATTATAATCAGAGATAAAACAGATTCAAACTTCGTGGGAAAGAGTAAAATATACTTTTTTACCAACAGTCATATGGTAAAGGTGGGCAGAATCATTGCATGGTGCAACATGGTAAAGTAAATATAGGGTTAAAATCCTTAACAGAAGGATGCATCTTGCATGAAAGGAGGTAGGACATATTTTATAGACCCCTCTTCATGCTGCAGGAAGAATTAGGACCACAGCTACATTTGCCTATTTATTTTTTAGCTTATGAAGTAAAAGAGAATAGCAGAATCATTTCTGGTGTAGCAGCAAATCAACGGATTAGGTTACTTATAGACATTCTCTTCTAAGATATTCCTCTGACACTGCGAAGCTGAAGAAGGCTAATGAATCACCTATTTTAAATTGTAATTTTTGCTTTTCATGTATGATTAAACATACATGAAACCTCTCTTATTAAGGCCTTATTAAAACCTCTCTTTTAATAAGCCTCTACTGAAATAAACATTTGTGGGATAATTCTAGCAGGCTCCGGACGCACAGGCTCAGCGGCCATGGCTCACAGGACTAGCCGCTGTGCGGCGTGTAGGATCCTCCCGGACCGGGGCACGAACCCGCGTCCCCTGCATTGGCAGGCAGATTCTCAACCACTGCGCCACCAGGAAAGCCCTCTAGCAAGTTTTTAATGTAAATATTCAATAGTTTCTATAAAGAACTGATTTGTATTTTCTGCTACAGTCCCTTCTTATCCAAATTGCTAATATGCTGTGTTACTTAGGCCTGCCAGTACTGCATAAATTAAAGGGAAGAGGGCATGGGCTTCCCTGGTGGTGCAGTGGTTGAGAGTCCCCCTGTTCATGCAGGGGACACGGGTTCATGCCCCGGTCCGGGAAGATCCCACATGCCACGGAGCGGCTAGACCCGCGAGCCATGGTCGCTGAGCCTGCGCGTCCGGAGCTTGTGCTTCGCAACGGGAGAGGCCACAGTAGTGAGAGGACCGCAAAAAAAAAAAAAAAAAACGAAGGCAGGAAGAATTCTGTCTTTGCTGTCATCTGGCTTTTCTTCCCTTTCAAAACAAGGTGTCTTTTAATCTATCTAAAATTTTCCTTTAGGTTTTTTACACTTAAGAGGAATATCTTTGAGCCATTTTTTTGACATCTTTATTGGAATATAATTGCCTTACAACGTTGTGTTAGTTTCTGCTGTATAACAAAGTGAATCAGCTATATGTATACATATATCCCCATATCCCCTCCCTCTTGTATCTCCCGCCCACCCTCCCTATCCCACCCCTCTAGGTGGTCACAAAGCATCGAGCTGATCTCCCTGTGCTATGCGGCTGCTTCCCACTAGCTATCTATTTTACGTTTGGTAGTGTATATAACTCCATGCCACTCTCTCACTTCGTCCCAGCTTACCCTTCCCCCTCCCTGTGTCCTCAAGTCCGTTCTCTACGTCTGCATCTTTATTCCTGTCCTGCCCCTAGGTTCATCAGAACCATTTTTTGTTTTTCTTAGATTCCGTATATAGGTGTTAGCACACGGTATTTGTTTTTCTCTTTCTGACTTACTTCACTCTGTATGACAGTCCCTACATCCATCCACCTCACTACAAATACCTCAATTTCGTTTCTTTTTATGGCTGAGTAATATTCCATTGAATATATGTGCCACGTCTTCTTTATCCATTCATCTGTTGATGGACACTTAGGTTGCTTCCATGTCCTGGCTATTGTAAATAGTGCTGCAATGAACATTGTGGTACATGACTTTTTTTTTTTTTTTTTTACATGACTATTTTTGAATTATGGTTTTCCCTGGGTATATGCCCAGTAGTGGGATTGCTGGGTCGTATGGTTGTTCTATTTTTAGTTTTTTAAGGAACCTCCATACTGTTCTCCATAGTGGCTGTATCAATTTACATTCCCACCAACAGTGCAAGAGAGTTCCCTTTTCTCCACACCCTCTCCAGCATTTATGGTTTGTATATTTTTTGATGATGGCCATTCTGACCTGTGTGAGGTGATACCTCATTGCAGTTTTGATTTGCCTTTCTCTAATGATTAGTGATGTTGAGCATCTTTTCATGTGTTTGTTGGCAACCTGTATATCTTCTTTGGAGAAATGTCTATTTAGGTCTTTTGCCCATTTTTGGATTGGGTTGTTTGTTTTTTTGATATTGAGCTGCATGAGCTGCTTGTATATTTTGGAGATTAATCCTTTGTCAGTTGCTTCATCTGCAAATATTTTCCCCAATTCTGAGGGTTGTCTTTTTGTCTTGTTTATGATTTCCTTTGCTGTACAAAAGCTATTAAGTTTCATTAGGTGCCATTTGTTTATTTTTGTGTTTATTTTCATTTCTCTAGGAGGTGGGACAAATAGAATCTTGCTGTAAATCTTTCCAAATTTTAATACTGTTTTTCAGCCTGAGATCTTCCCCCTTTTTCGTTTGCAGTCAGTAACACCATTATCTGCATTACCCTCACTCTTTCTCCTAACACAACACCAAATAAAGATACAAGCCAGTTAAAACTGCTGTGTTCATATATTTTTCACACCTAGCTCTTCCAACTAGATCCACCAATGGTAATCTACCCCTACAATGATATTATATACTTGGAAACATATAGCAATATGTTTAGTAATAATAGTACTATGTATATATTGCATTTACTTACTCGGCCTTTGAAATTAAATCTTTAATGTGTTTCTGGGATAATACATTTGCAATGTTTGAAAGTTTATTTGCCTATATGGATACACAAAACATCGAATTTTTTTTATTGAAGCATAGTTGATTTATAATATTAATTTCTGCTATACAGCAAAGCGATTCAGTTATATATACATATACATTCTTTTTTATATTTTTTCCATTATGGTTTATCACAGGATATTGAATACACTTCCCTGTGTTATACAGTAGGACTTTGTTGTTTACCCATCGTATATATAATAATTTGCCTCTGCTAATCCCAAACTCCCAATCCTTTCTTCCCCCGCCCCCTGTTCCCCTTGGCAACCACAAATCTGTTCCCTCTGTCTGTGAGTCTGTTTCTGTTTTGTAGATAGGTTCATTTGTGTCATATTTTAGATTCCACATAAGTGATATAGTATGGTACTTGTCTTTCTCTTTCTGACTTCATTCTTAGTATGATAATCTCTATTTCCATCCATGTTGCTGCAAGTGGCATTATTTCATTTTTTTGAAGATTGAGTAGTGTTCCATTGTATATATGTACCACACCTTCTTTAACCATTCATCTGTCAATGGACATTTAGGTTGTTTCTGTGTCTTGGCTACTGTGAAGAGTGCTGCTATGAGCATAGGAGTGCCTGTACCTTTTTAAATTATAGTTTTGTCTGGATATATGCCTAGGAGTGGGATTGCTGGATCATATGGCAACTCTATTTTTAGTTTTTTGAGGAAACTCCATACTGTTTTCCACAGTGGTTGCACAAACTTACATGCCCACTAACTGTAGGAGGGTTCCCTTTTCACACCCTCTCCAGCATCTGTTATTTGTAGACTTTTAATGGTGGCCATTCTGACCTGTGTGAGGTAGGACCTCATTGTAGTTTTGATTTGCATTTCTCTAATAATTAGCGATGTTGAGCATCTTTTCATGTGCCTATTGGCCATCTGTATGTCTTCTTTGGAGAAATGCCTATTTAGGTCCTCTGCCCATTTTTCGATTGGGTTGTTTGTTTGTTTTTTTGTTGAGCTGTATGAGCTGTTTATATATTTTGGAAATTAAGCTCTTGTTTGTTGCATCATTTGCAAATATTTTCTCTTAGTCTGTAGGTTGTCTTTTTGTTTGTTTATGGTTTGGTGTTTTTTTTGCTATACAAAATCTTATAAGTTTGATTAGGTCCCATTTGTTTATTTTTGGTTTCATTTCTGTTGCCTTGGGAGACTGACCTATGAAAACATTGGTAGGATTTATGTCAGAGAATCAAAACATCCAAATCTTAAACAGGACTAGGTACTGAAGAGAATGCCAGCTTATGCCTGATTGTGAGGAAACTACTGCTCTCTTCTGCATCAAGTGCTCTTTGAGCAATCATAATGCTGGCACCAACTGCACAGAGAGAGCAATAAATATGGAAAAGCCATTCTTTCTTCATATGAGGTGACATGCTTAGTGTGTTTAAGCCTTAACTCTTTCATTTGTAAAATAATGGCCTTAGATTATTCTTCACGATCTCTCACAGATACAGGTGTTAAGGATCCGAACTACAGAATAGCAACGGCCTGGGTTCAAATACTTTTTCTTTATTTCCTGATTTTCTGACTACAGGCAATTTCAATTCTTCAGGTTCTTTTGGTTTCTTTTCTGTTTTGTAACATTTAGAAGGGGGGTACTAATAAAAGTAGAGCTGTTAAATATTTATATCTGTGTAAAGTACAATGTGATATATTTTTAGTGAGGTTTTTATTTAGTATTTTAGAATGAGAATATTACAGTGATATTCTATTTTAATTACTGCTTTAAAGATTCAAGATATCAGTTATTTTTTTTCAAAGTCATTAGGGAGAGGGAGAATAAAATAGGAGCAAAAAATTTTTGCTATTGTGTGTATTCCTTTCAGAGAAAATTACATTTCTTTTTGCTAAAGGGAATGAAAACAACTTTATCTGGCCATTCTCATGGGCACCTACATACAAAAATAAGAACTAGATGTGTTTCATGTTATTCTTGGATTTTTGGTGTAAACACATAGTTTATTCTTATTTCAAGAACACATTAATTATTGGCCTATTAACAAAAGACCCTATTTCTTTATCTCTGGGAAATTTTATATATACATATAGTGATAGATAATCTCTGTGATATATATATATATATGTGGTATATATAAGTTAAAAGAATATATATCTGTCACATATATATTTTTATTTCTCCTAAGCACCATCAACTCCCTCCTTGACACCCAAAAATGCTATGATTAAATATCCTATTTAATGTCATTATGATAATTTATTTGAGACATATGATCTGAAATGGAAATTCTGAGTCAGTGTGTGTCAATTAAAAAATTCATTAACTACAGTAAGAGTTCTTTTCACATGGCTGTGTAAAACTAAACTACCACCACCTGAAGATTCCTATTTCCACATTTATTCTCTTAGTATTTAACCAGTTTCTAATTTTCACTAGTCTTTGTTGGAATCATACCTTTGACCTTATATTTCTTTGATTACTGTTGACCTTATCTCCATGTTTGTGTTGACCATTTTTATTATATCATATTTATTATATATATATATTTATTATCATATTACTCATTTGAGAGTTTTTCTTTTGGGTTTCCTACATATTTCTTCCTGGTTTGCATGAATTACTTATTTAACATAGATATTCATTTCTTGTTATTATAAATATTGTATCCTGACGTGTCCATCTTTTCAGATATTCCATTGTTCCTCTGGTAAATAGAAATATATAATTTTGATCTTTTTAAAATTTATGATTTGTACTTTTCCTGTTATTATTTAAGAAATGCATCCATGACTCAAGTTTATACAGTCTTCTTCACTTTCTTCTATTTGAATTTTGCTTTCATTTTTCATGTTAACTTTAAAAATTCATTTAGAGTCCATTATTCATATCAGGAATAAGAAGTGCCATTACTTTTGAAATATAGTGACCCACTTTTTCCATAGCTCTATAAAGTGATGGATGGCTTCATTTTTATTTTATATCAGATTTCTTTATATGTTTACATATGTATTTCAGACCTCTAATTGGTCAAATTTTCTGCTTCTATAGCTATACCACAATGCATTTTTGCTGTTTTTTCAAAATTAATCTTGATATTTGTTAAATTTTATGACAGCTGTTGATATCTGCTAGTTGTCAATGCTTTAGCTTCAAAAATGTTATCAAAATTGCCTTGGTTCATCTTTTCCATTTCCATACACACTTTTGAATCAGTTTGTCATTTCAAATACCTGGCACTATTTTGACTGGAATTGAATTTTATCTGTGGATCAAATGATAGTTCGTATCTGTACAATATTTTGTCTTTGAATCCATAAATATATAAACATATATGTGTGTTTTTATATAAATGCTTCATAATTTTTCATTAATTTTATCCCTAAAGTATTTGTTATTTGGGGGTACTATTACAAATAATATCAATTTAGATTTTTGTTGAATTTATATAAAATGCAATAACTGGTTGTATATGGACCTTATATCTGGTGACTATAACAAATGCACTTATAAATTCCAACAGTTCTTAAATTATTTGGATATTGTTCAAACAATATTATGCCAACAGGAAATAATCATTTTTTCATTGCCAATTTTGAGCCCCTCATATCATACAATTTACCCATTTAAAATATACAATTTAACAGTTTTATTATATTCACAGAGTTATGTATCCATCACTACAATCACTTTTAGAACATTTCAGTATGCCCCCCACAAATCTGGCATTCTTTAGCTGTCATCCCCCACCAAATCTCCATTCCCACAGTCTTAGGGAATCAACTTTGTGTCTCTATAGATTTGTCTATTCTGGACATTTTGTATAAATGCAGTCAAACAATATATGGCTTTTTGTTACTGGCATCTTTAGGTTAGCAACATATTTTCAAGCTTGTTACATGTATCAGTACCCCTTTCCTTTTCATTCCTGAATAATTGTCCACTGTATTGGTATACAACATTTTACTTATCCATTCATCAGTTAATGGACATTTAGGTTGTTTTAAATTTTTGGCTATTATGATTAATACATATTTATGTACAAGTTTCTTGTTTTCAGTTTTGGCTATTTTCAGTTTATCTATTGTTTGCATTGTTGCTGGTGTTTTGGTGTTATATCCTAAAAAAGCATTGCCTAATTCAAAGTCATGATTTGCACCTACATTTTCTTCTAAGAGTTATAAATTTAGCTCCTACATTTAGCTATTTGATTAATTTTGAGTTTATATTTTTATATGGTATGAGTTAGGGGTCCAACTTCATTATTTGCATATGGGCATTCAATTGTCTCAGCGCTATTTGTTGAAAAAACTATTCTTTCCCAATTGAATTATCTTGTTGCCCTTGTCAAAAACGAATTGACTATAAATGTAAGTGTTTATGTCTGGACTGTCATTTCTATTTCATTGATTGATATGTCGATTCTTATGCCTGTATACTCTTTTGATTACTATAGCTTTGTATTAAGTTATAAAATCAGGAAGTGAGAGCCTCACAACTTTGTTCTTCTTTGTCAAGATTGTCTTGGCTATTTTGGGTCTCTTGAATTACTATATAAATTTTCAGGCCAGCTTGTTCACTCTGAAAAATAAGAAGTTGTATTTTTTTGTGGAAATTACATTGAATCTGTAGATCAGTTTGGGAAGTAAGTTCTTTTTACTGTATTATGTCTCCTCATCCATGAACTTGGGATCTCTTTCTATTTATTTGATCTTCTTTAATTTCTTTCACCATGTTTTGTAGTTTTAGAGTATATATATAGTTTTACTTCTTTTGTTAAAATTATCCCTGTTTTATTGTTTTTGATGTTATGATAAATGAAATTGTTTTCTTAATTTTATTATTCTTAATTTCATTATTGTTACTAGATACAAATACAGTTGAATTTATATATTGACTATATCATACAACATTGCTGAACTCATTTATTAGTTAATAATTTTATAATGTATTTCTTGGCAGTTTCTATATACAAGAGAATGCAATCTGCTGTCATTTCTTCCTTTCCAATATGAAGGCATGTGTTTTATTTTTTACTTAAATACCCTGGCTAGCATCTGTAGTACAATGTTAAACAGAAGTGGCAAAAGCAGGCAACTTTGTCTTGTTCCTGATGTTAGAGGAAGAGCATTTAGTCTTTAACTATTCAGTATAATGTTAGCTATGAATGTTCCATAGATTCACGTTATCACATTGAGAATGTTTCCTCTATTCCTAGTTTGTTGAGTATTTTTACTGTAAAAATTATTTATATTATTAAATGCTTTTTCTGTGTCTATTGAGACAATCATATGATTTTGGTCCTTTATTCTATTGGCTTAGTGTATTACATTAATTGATTTTCATTTGTTAAGCCTACCTTGCATTTCTGGGTTCGTGGTGCATGTCCTTACAATATGCTGTTGGATTAGGTTTGCTAGTGTTTTGTTGAGGATATTTGCATGTATGTTGATAAGAAATATAGTCTTTAGGTTGGTTTTTTGGTTTTTGGTTTTTTTTTTGCATTATTATCAGGGTAAAACTGGCCTCACAGAATGAACTGGGAAGGTATACCTCTTATCTTTCTTGGAAAAGTTTAAAATTTGTTAATTCTTTAAACGTTTGAAAAAATTCACCAGTGAAACCACTTGGTCTTTGGCCTTTATTGGTAGGAAGTCTTAAAATTACTAATTCAATTCCTTTATTGTTATAGGTCTATTTAGAATTTCTGTTTCATCTGAGTCAGTTTTTGTAGTTTGTCTTTCTAGAAATGTGTCCATTTCATCTGTGTTATCTAATTAGTTGGCATACATTTGTTCAAATTTGTCACTTATAATACTTTTTATTCCTCTAAAGTTGGTAGTTATGCTCCCTCTTTAATTTCTGATTTTAGTAATTTGACTTTTATTTTTTTCTTGGTCAGTCTAGCTAAAAGCTTGTCAATTTTGTTGATATTTTTAAACAGGCAACTTTTGCTTTGGTTGATCTTCTCTGTTATATTTCTATTCTCTATTTCTCAATTTTCTACTCTATTCTTATTATTTCTTTCCTTCTGCTTGCTTTGGGTTTAATTTTTCCTCCCAATTCCAATATCATAATGTGGAAGGTTAGCTTGTTGACATGAAATCTGTCTTCTCTTTAATGAAGGCATTTAGAACTACAAATTTCCCCCAATGCACTGCTTTAACTGTATTACACAAGTTTTGGTATATTTTGTCTTCATTTTTATTCATCCCAAAGTATTTTCTAATTTCCTTTGTGAAAATTTCTTTGATACATTCATTGCATGAGTGTGTTGTTTAATTTCCACATATTTGTGAATTTACCAGATTTCTTTCTGTTATTTCCAATTTCATGTCATTGTGATTGAAATATATATTTTGTATAATTTCAATCCTTGTAAATTTATGGAGATTGTTTTATGGCCTACCATATGATTTATTCTGTAGAATGTTTCATGTGTGCTGGAGATAAATGTATGTGTGCTGTTGTGGTGTGGAAAGTACTATTGATATCTATTATGTCTAGTCTGTGTCTATTATTTTCCAAACTTTCTATTTCTTGTTGTTTTTCAGCCTACTTGTTCTATCTATTACTGAAAGTTGAGTATTGAATTCTACTATTGTTGAATTATCTTTTTCTCCTCTCAATTGTGTCGGTTTTTACTTTATATATTTTCAGGCTTTGCTTCTATTTTTAGGTAGATGTATATTTATAATTGTTACAACTTAATGATATTAATAACGGAATCTTTTATCATTATAAAAGATCCCTGCCTTTTATTTATATTTATATTTTTACCTAATTGCATTGGCTATGATATTAAATGCAAAAGTGTTGAATAAAAGTAGTGATAGTGAGAATCCTGCCTTATTCCTGATTTCAGGTAAAAAGCTCATTCTTTAAGTAAAAACATTCACTATTCAGTAGGATTACAATAGTAATTTTGCTATTGTTATGCTTTGTTTTTTGGTAACTATTTTTAATCATGTTAAAAACTTTTCTGTTCTCATTTGCTAAGATTTTTCAAAAATTTTAATCATAAATAAGAGTTACAAAATAATTTACATTTCATCATTACTGAGTTATTTGAAATTCAAGATCTGAATCTGACCTGAACTTATCAGTAATAAGTAATTTTTCTTTGTTGTTCTCTTTACTTGGTTTATTTTTTATTTTTAAAATTTCAATTTCTCTCTTCCATTATATTTATCATTTCTTTCTATTGTATTTATATTTGTTCTATTTATGATTTATAGATGTTAGAGGTAAAATTTTAGATTATTTAATTTTAATTTATCTTATTTTCTTTTATGTAATTTAAAGCTCTAAATGCTTTTCTAGGTATATCTTCAAATTTTAAATAAATTTTTACTGATTATTTGCCCTAACTTTCTTTACTTTCTTAAGTTATTTTATGAGTTATATTTAATCTGTGTCATTATAATACATTTTTAAATTTTTGTATATACTGGATTTTATTCTTAGCTATCCCAGCTCATGCGTTTCTTCCTGTGTGAGCTTAAACCAGTTTCTTATCCATTCTGTTTTGCGCTTCTCTATCTGGAAAATTAAAGTTGTAATAGAATTATATGTGAAGTATTTAGATTCATATCTGGTATATAATAATTTTTATGTGTTAATTATTTTTTTATTCTATTTTTATTCCATGTGGGTTAGAAAAAAAAGTGGATAAGAAGAGACTTATTTGGGATGTATTAATGCTTCCTTGTGGCTTAATCCATTATCATTTTGGAAATGATTCTATGTTTTATTTTTATTTTGTTATGTTTAGTTTGGGGTATATTTGAATGTCGAGTGTATGTGACTTATCAAATGTGTATGTATTGTTTCACACTAAGAATTTATCTATCATTCTCTATAGTCAGTGTCCTTTCTCTGGTTGGTTTAATTGACCATTTATTATTTGAAATGGCAGTGTCACAATCTCCAAGCAACATACTAGATCTATATTTTCCTATGCTTTTTTTTTTTTTTTTTTTTTTTTTTGCGATATGCGGGCATCTCACTGTTGTGGCCTCTCCCGTTGCGGAGCACAGGCTCCGGACGCACAGGCTCAGCGGCCATGGCTCATGGGCCCAGCCGCTCCACGGCATGTGGGATCTTCCCGGACCGGGGCACGAACCCGTGTACCCTGCATCAGCAGGCAGGCTCTCAACCACTGTGCCACCAGGGAAGCCCCATACCTTAATTTTAAATTACTTTAATGCTAAAAAGTGCTACCCATCATCTGAGACTTCAGCGAGTCACGATCTTTTTGCTGGTAGAGGACCTTGCTTCAGTGTTAGTGGCTGCTGACTGATCGGGTGGTGATCATTAAAGGCTGGGTTGGCTGTAGCGATTTCTTAAAATAATGAATTGATTGACTCTTCCTTTCATGAACAATTTCTCTGTAGCGTGCAATGCTGTCTGATAGCATTTTATCCACAGTAGAGCTTCTTTCAAAATTAGAGACAATCTTTTCAAAGCCTATTTCTGCTTTATCAAACTAAATTTACATAATATTCTAAATTCTTTGTTGTCATTTTAGCAATATATTTAGTATCTTCACCAGAAATAGCTTCCATCTCATAATGCCACTTTCTTTGTTCATCCATAACAAGCAACTCCTCACCCATTTAAGCTTTATCATGAGATTGCAGCAATTTAGTCATATCTTCAGGCTCCACTTCTAATTCTAGTTCTCTTGCTATCTCTACCACATCTGCAATTCCTTCCTGCACTGATCTTGAACCCTCAAAGTCATCCCTTAAGGTTGGAATCAACTTCTTCCAAACTCTTATTAATGATATTTTGACCTCTTCCCATGAATCACGAATAATCTTAATGGCATCTAGAATGATGAATCCTTCCCAGAAGGTTTTCAATTTACTTTGCCAAAATCCATTAGAGGATTCAAGGTCTATGGCAGCTACAGCCTTACAAGATATATTTCTTAAATAATAAGTTGAAAGTTGAAATTATTCCTTGATCCATGGGCTGCAAAATAGATGTTGTGTAGTAGGCATAAAAACATGTATCGTGTTGTGTATCTCCATCAGATCTCTTGGGTGACCAGGTGCATTGTCAATAAGCAATAACATCAATATTTTGAAAGGAATCTTTGTTTTCTGATCAGTAGATCTCAATAGTGGGCTTAAAATATTCAGTGAACCATGTCATAAACAGGTGTGCTGTAATTCATGCTTTGTTTTTGCACTTATAGAGCACAGGCAGAGTAGATTGAGAATAATTCTTAAGGGCCCTGGGATTTGGGGAATGGTAATGAGCACTAGGTCAATTTAAAGTCACCAGCTGCATTAGCCCCTAACAAGAAAGTCAGCCTGTCCTTTGAAGCTTTGAAGCCAGGCATGGACTTTTCTTCTCTAGCTATGCAATCCTAATTGGCATCTTCTTCCAATATATGACTGTTTCATCTACACTAAAAATCTGCTGCTTTGGTGTAGTGACCTTCATTAATTATCTTAGCTAGATCTTCTGGATAACTTGCTGCAACGTCTACATTAGTATTTGCTGATTCACCTTGAACTTTTATGGTATGGAGGTGGTTTCTTTCCTTAAACCTCATGAACCAACCTTTTCTAGCTTCAAACTTTTGTTTTCTGCAGCTTCCTCACCTCACTCAGCCTTCATAGATTTGAAGAGAGTTAGGGCCTTGCTCTGGATTATGCTTTGATTTAGGGAAAAGTTGCGGCTGGCTTGATTGTCTATCCAGACCACTAAATCTTTCTCTATATCAGCAATAAGGCTGTTTTTCCTCTCTTACCATTCATGCGTTCACTGGAGTAGCACTTTTAATTTCCTTCAAGAACTTTTCCTGTGCATTTACGACTTGGCTCCCTGGTGCAAGAGGACTAGCTTTTAGCCTATCTCGGCTTTCAACACGCCTTCCTCATTAAGCTTAATCACTTCTAGTTTTTGATTTAAAGTGACAAATATGACTCTTTCACTTGAACACTTAAAGGCCATTGTTGTGTTATTAAGTGGCCTAATTTTCATATTGTTGTGTCTCGGGGAATTGGGAAGCCCAAGGGGAGGGAGAGAGATTAGGGAACGGCTTGTTGGTGGAGCAGTCAGAACGCATACATTAAGTTCACCATCTTATATAGGTGTGGTTTGTGGCAACCCAAAACAATTACAATAGTAACATCAAAGATCACTGATCATCATAACAAATATAATAATGGGAAAGTTTGAAATAGTGTGAGAATTACCAAAAAGTGACACAGGGACACAAAGTGAGCCAATGCTGTTGGGAAATCAGTGCCAATAGACTTGTTGGATGCAGGGTTTCTACAGACCTTCAATTAGTAAAAAAAAAAAAAAAAAAAAAAAAAAAAAAAAAAAAAAAAGAAAAATGCGATATCCTCAAAGTACAATAAAGTGAAGCACAATAAACTGAGGTGTGCTTATATATATTACTTTCATATTTTTACAAGTAAAGAGATAAGCAACTCACCCAATGTCACACCATTAGTGAATGATTTAGATGAAATTCTAATATAGTCTTGCAGTTTGAAACATGGTACTCTTAGCCACAACAAAAATACTGTTTCCTTATGTAATTTGAGTTGGACTTCCTTTCTGAAATGTGCTACCATCAATTCTAATTTTATTAAAATTGACATAAAGTCTTCCATGAAACTCACTGGTTTCTGCTAATTCATGAACTTCAACTTCCTTAAATGTCTACAAAATGTATTTTCTCTCAAATATTAGCTCTCAATTTCATTATTTTTAGTTGCACATCTCCTTAGTCTTAGAATAAAAGTCTAAATTCATAATGTTAGTAAAGTTCTCTGAACATTAGAGAATTAAGAGAGATAAGCCTCAGAAAACAAAGGCAATAATTATCTTACACATGTTAGGATTGGCAACGATCTGTTTTCTTGGAACCATGTTTGAGAAAACTAAGTTCTTCCTTCATTGTGGATTGCAAAATCTTCAAAGGGAAAAGGAATAGAAGCACACTTATGATATTACATTTAGGTATGGGCTAAGAATGAGAAAAAAGAAAAACTGTTGCGTTCATAACTATAATCATTTTCATAACTCTCCATTATTTTACATCCCTACTTAAGGACCAACTTAAATATGATTTTCTCTCTAAATTCATGTTGATATCTACCCTTGAACCCTGTTATGGCTCATTATACTTTAGAGCTGTGCTGGCCAGTATGGTAGCCACTAACCACGTGTGTCCATGGAGTATTTGAAATATGGCTATTGAATTGTTGTGCTGTAAAATATAAAATACTGAATTTTAGAGACAGTATGAAAAACAATGTAAAATACTTTATTCATATTTTATATTGATTGAAACTTGGTGATAATTAGTCAAATCCATTTCACCTACCTACACTAATCAAGGTCCTCTACCAAAGAGGTGTATGTCCTCCAAGCAGCACATAAGATAAACAATAAGATATTTGCCCGAGTTATATGTTAGGAACTTGGAATCAGCTGTGTCTAGTTTTGAACTGAGCTGGTTAGGCTGTATAAAACCACCAACCGTCCAACTGAGCATGCTCAAGTGTTGATTCAGTGACCTGACATCAGAGGGCCTAAAAACTCAAGCTAAATGCCTCCATTTTTGAACGTGTAGCAGGCTGTAAGTTATACATGTGCAGAACATTGATTACCGCACCTTTCTCCAATCACCTTTCCCCACGCCCCCACAAGCCTCCCACGCCTCAGAGAGCCCTGCTTCCTTATTCTTTATCCTATAAACACCTGCACCGTTTGGCTTCGGGTATTTGTCCCCTTTCTTGCTGGCCTTGCCAGCAAACCATCCCTTTGCTGCAAAACTCGGGGTCTCAGCGTATTGGCTTGCTGTGGGCATTGGGCAAAACAAATTGTCTCAGTAGCAGATTATATGTCAAACTGATAACACTTTAAATAGACTAGGTTAAATAAAATGTATTTAATATCACCTCTGTGTGTTTAATATGACTACTACAAAGTGGAAATTATGTGGCTCTCATATTTCTATTGGGCAACAAAGAGAAAGTATTTTCAAACTTCTCAGATCATTTTAGTTGGGTGTTAAGTTTTGTGATGTATTTGCTGGAGTAAGATTTCCAGAATTTACTCATCCTGTATAACTGAAACTTTGTACCCTTGACCAATATTTCCCCAATTCCTTCCCCCTCCAGCCTCTGGTAAACACCAATCTACTCTCTGGTTCTATGGGTATGACATTTTTATCTACACATATAAATGAGGTCATGCAGTATTTGATTTTTGTGTCTGACTTTTATTTCACTTAGCATAATGTCCTCCAGGTTTATTCAAGTTATTGCAAATAACAGGATTTTCATTTTTAAGGCTGAATAATATTCCATTCTTATGTGTGTATATATACAGATAGAGAATGTACATATACCTTGTTTTCTTTATGAATTCATCAGTTGACAGACACTTGAATTGTTTCAGGTTTTTTTTCAATATTTTGGCTATTATAAATAATGCTGCAGTGAAAATGGGAGTGCAGATATCTTTGAGAGATACTGATTTCCTTTCCTTTGCACATGTACTCAGATGAGGGAATGCTGGGTCATATGGTAACTCTATTTTTAATTTTTTGAGAAACCTCCATACTGTTTTTCATTGTTGCTACAGCAATTTACACTCCCACCAACAGTGTACAGGTGTTTAGTTTCTCCACATCCTAGCCAAACCTGTCATCGTTTATCTTTTTAATAATAGCCATTCTAACTAGCTTCAGGTGATATCTCATGGTAGTTTTTTTTTTTTTTTTTTTCTCGCGGTATGCGGGCCTCTCACTGTTGTGGCCTCTCCTGTTGCGGAGCACAGGCTCCGGACGCGCAGGCGCAGCGGCCATGGCTCACGGGCCCAGCCGCTCCGCGGCATGTGGGATCTTCCCAGACCGCGGCACGAACCGGCGTCCCCTGCATCGGCAGGCGGACTCTCAACCACTGCGCCACCAGGGAAGCCCTCATGGTAGTTTTGATTCTCATTTCCCTGATGATTAATGTACTCAGGCTTTTCATCTGTTCATCATTTGAAGGGCGTTTACATTGTTTCATGTTTTGACTATTGCGAATAAACATGCTATAAATATTCATGTACAGGTATTTGTGTGAACCTAAGTTTTCATTTCTCTAGGATAAATATCCAAGAGAAGTTCTGATTCATATTTTAAGTGTATGTTAAACTTTATAAAAAGTGCCAAACTGCAGACTAGTTGTTACCATTTTACATTCCCACCAGTAAGGTAGGAGAGATCTGGTTGCCCTGCATCCTTTTCAGTATTTAGTACTGTCCATATATTTTTTCTATTAAGTTTGGAGTGATATCTCATGCTTTATTTACATTTCCATAATGACTTATGCTTTTAATCATCTTTATATGTGCTATATGCCATTTACATATCTTCTCAAATGAAATGTCAAAGACTTTCTTATTTTCTATTTGGATTATTTGGTTTCTTACTCTTGCCTTTAGGTTTTCATCATATATTCTGTATGCAAATCTTTAGAGATGCAATTGGAAAATATTTTCTTAGTCTGTGGCTTGAATTTTAATCCTCATAATAGAGACATTCACAGAGAAAAAATTTTAGTTTTAAAAAAGTTTAGTTTGTGTTTCTTTCCCTTTTATGGCCATGGCTTTGCTATTTTGTTTAAGAACTTTTTGCTGAAGCATAGATCAAAAATATATTCTATGTTTTCTTCTAAAATCATTATACTTTTAAGTTTTACACTCTGTGATGCATTTTTTGAGTTAATTTTGCATAAAGTATGAAGTACAGTAAAGTTTTCTGGTGGCAAATCAATAGTTTGGAGAAATTAGAAGTTTGGGAGATCATAGAAGCAATATACCAGAAAGCAATCTGTGAGGTCCAGAACTAAGATATTGGCAGTGTGTGATGAGCAGAATATTCAGTTCATCAGGTTGGCAAATTATAGCTGAGCACACAGCACTTTGCTGCACTCTGAGGAGGATTTATATTGAAATAATTCAAAACTACTGTACTGAATAATCAAAGAATATTATTTCCTAAACAAATAGATATTGGTGGGAATAAAGAGAGACAGAAGAAATTCAACTGAGTTTCTCAAGAGATCATAATTCTCATTTAGATTTACTTACACCCTATGAGCATCTGCAGGAGTATGGTGATAAGAACTCAAACAACTTATCATCAAATGTCTTTATATCTGAGATGAAATGTGTTCAAATCAGTGGTTCCCTTAGAGAAGTTCTAGTTTTGTCAACTAGGTTAAGGATCAAAGGAGTCCATTCTTTCAGTATTCAGTTCCAACAATCAAATGTGTTCCTGCCTCATCAAGTAAAATGCAGTCCCATCACAAATCAGAGGAAACCATATGGTGATTTTTCTTATCCAGCATCTAAATCTTTTCTGTGTTAAGGAAAGAGCCCACCCCCTACCCACTCGCTCTGAGCCTTAAAAAGGAACAAAAGATATCACACATTATAGAATATTAAAATGTAGGGTACTTCTTTTCCAAGCCACCCTGGCAGATAGCTCTCAGGTCCTTCCAATCAGATTTAATTATCTGGAACTTAAATGGTATCTACATATGCAAGCAGTACAAAACAATACCGGTGGAATAACAACACAGTATTCTCCATGTGGAAATAGTTTTGAAGCAGAGGGGCAGAAAATTCAGTCAAATCCTCACAGGAAGGCAGATATTATTTGTGCTCATGGCATGAGAGTGTGATTGGTTAACATGGAAAGAAATTTACATGAACATAAAAATCTTGCTATAGGAAGAATTAACAGATACTAGATTAAATGTAGCAGCTTTAATAGCTAGGACAGACTGTAATCATTTACCTTGGTCAATTTGACTTTTTTACACAAGTGTGATGTGGCAATGAAGACAACCTCAAGATTACCAGGATTTACCCTTCCACAAGGAATCATTCTCGGCTATTGAGTTTAGCACTTTAATTCTAAAATCTCTGGTTAGAGCAACTACAGTAATAAATTCATTCTGATTATGTTATTTTCCTCCAGTACAGTGTTGGCCCTTCCTATTTGCAGATTTTGCATCTGTGGACTCAACCAACTGCAGATAAAAAATAATTTTAAAGTTCCAGAGACTTCCAAAAAGCAAAATTTGAACTTGCCATGTGCAAGCAACTATTTACATGGCATGAACATTGTAACAGGTATTATAACTAATCTATAGATGCTTTAAAGTAGAGTCATCTCTATATGATGGACATGTAAAGGTGATATGTAAATACTATGTCTTTGTATATGATTCTTGAGCATTTTGTTAGATTTTGTTATCTGCAGAAGGTGCTGGAACTAATCCACCGAGGATATCAAGGGACAACTGTACATACCTCATATTACATTCTCACATGTATTCTCAGGTTTCTGCAGATATAATTGAACAGACTTGTGCAATTATTTGCCGTGTGTGGCTTTCCCTCCTGAAACATACAAGCTTGCAACTCTAGGGTTTGCTGAGGTCTGACTCTAGAAAAAGATCTGTAACCCATGTGGGGTGATACCAGCTATGCAGAAAACCATTATTTTGATTGAAAAACTCAATATTTTTATGATATATTCCCAACTCTTAAAAACATCTACAATTCAAATCAAAACCTCAACAGTTATTTCTAGAGCTTGGCGAGCAGGTCATTTTACATAGAAATACAAATTACCTAGAATAACAACAAAAATCTTGAAAAGGAAAAGAGAATGGAGATTTATATTACTTGTGTCATTCAGGGTTCAACTCCACGATCATCAGAGAGGACAATAAAGGTTAGATTTAGAGCTGTTCCAGTCCCTGTCAGATGAGACTATATCTTTCTTGCTGAAAACTCAGAGAATAGATATACCTGAGGTGAGTGTTACAGACTGAATGTTTGTGTCCCCACAAAATTCATAGGTTGAAATCCTAACCTCAGTGTGATGGTATAAGGAAGTGAGACCTTTGAGGAGTGAATAAATCATGAGGGTGGAACCCTCCTGAATGGGATTAGTGCCCTTATATATTAAAAAAAAAAAAATCCCAGAAAGTTATCTCACTGCCTTCTATGCTGTGAGGACGCTGAGAAAGCTCTCAACAGACACTAAATCTGCTGGTGCCTTGATCTTGGATTGCCCAGCCTCAAGAACTGTGAGAAATGTGATTTAAGTCACTCAGTCTGTAGTATTTTTGTTAGAGCAGCCCCCAAAGAATAAGACAATAAGGAAATATCAGTAATTTTCTGCATTATGTGGTCATTTAAGCAGAGTTTTCCACTGAGAGCTGGCATCAACTGCCAGCAGTGATAATGAGCTGCGATAGATAAAAGCATTGTTCTGTATTTTGTGTTTTATGTGCTAAATTAAATTCTTTATTTTAAAAATTGGGGTATAGTTGTTTTACAATGTTGTGTTAGTTTCTACTGTGCGCTATACAGCAGGTTCTCATTAGTTATCTGTTTTATACATATTACTGTATATATGAAAATCCCAAACTTACAATTCATCCCACCATCCCGCTGCCTGCCTTGATGTTCATATGTTTGTTCTCTACATCTGTGTCTCTATTTCTGCCTTGCAAACCAGTTTATCTGTACCACGTTTTAGACTCCACATATATGCATTAATATACGATATTTGTTTTTCTCTTTCTGACTTACTTCACTCTGTATGAGTCTCTAGGTCCATCCACATCTCTGCAAAGGACCAAATTTCATTCCTTTTTATGGCTAATATCCCATTCTTTATGTGTAACACATCTTCTTTATCCATTCATCTGTCAATGGACATTTAGGTTGCTTCCATGACCTGGCTATTGTAAATAGTGCTGCAATGAACATTGTGGTACATAACTATTTTTGAATTATGCTTTTCGCAGGGTATATGCCCAGTAGTGGGATTGCTGGGTCATATGGTAGTTCTATTTTTAGTTTTTTAAGGAACCTCCATACTGTTCCCCATAGTGGCTGTATCAATTTACATTCCCACCAACAGTGCAAAAGGGTTTCCTTTTCTCCACACCCTCTCCAGCATTTGTTGTTTGTAGATTTTCTGTTGATGCCCATTCTAACCCATGTGAAGTGATACCTCAATGTAGTTTTGATTTGCATTTCTCTAATAATTAATGATGTTGAGCAGCTTTTCATGTGCCTCGTGGCCATCTGTATGTCTTCTTTGGAGAAAAGTCTATTTAGGTCTTCCATACATTTTTTGATTGGGTCATTTGTTTTTTGGATATTGAGCTGCATGAGACGTTTATATATTTTGGAGATTAATCCTTTGTCCGTTGATTCATTTGCAAATATTTTCTCCCATTCTGAGGGTTGTCTTTTCATCTTGTTTATGGTTTCCTTTGCTGTGCAAAAGCTTTTAAGTTTCATTAGTTTCCATTTGTTTGTTTTTGTTTTTATTTCCATTACTCTAGAAGGTGGGTCAAAAAAGATCTTGCTGTGATTTATGTCAGAGTGTTCTTCCTATGTTTTCTTCTAAGAGTTTTATAGTGCCTGGTCTTACATTTAGGTCTTTAATCTATTTTGAGTTTATTTTTGTGTATGTTGTTAGGGTGTGTTCTAATTTCATACTTTTACGAGTAGCTGTCCAGTTTTCCCAGCACCACTTATTGAAGAGACTGTCTTTTCTCCTTTGTATATCCTATCCTTCTTTGTCATAGATTAGTTGACCATACGGGCATGCACTTACTTCTGGGATTTCTATCCTGTTCCACTGATCTATTTTTCTGTTTTGGTGCCAGTACCATATTGTCTTGATTACTGTAGCTTTGTAGTATAGTCTGAAGTCAGAGAGTCTGATTCCTCTAGCTCCGTTTTCCTTTTTTTCTTTTTTTCAAACTTGCTTTAGCTATTCAGGGTCTTTTGTGTCTTCATACAAATTTTTTTTTTTTTTTTTGAGGTATGCGGGCCTCTCACTGTTGTGTCCTCTCCCGTTGCGGAGCACAGCCTCCGGATGCACAACCTCAGCAGCCATGGGTCACAGGCCCAGCTGCTCCTTGGCATGTGGGATCTTCCCAGACCGCGGCATGAACCTGTGTCCCCTGCATTGGCAGGCAGACTCTCAACCACTGAGCCACCAGGGAAAACCTTCATACAAATTTTAAGATTTATTGTTCTAGTTCTGGGGAAAATGCCATTGGTAATTTGATAGGGATTGCATTGAATCTGTAGATTGCTTTGGGTAGTATAGTCGTTTTCACAATATTGATTCTTCTAGTCCAAGAACATGGTATATCTCCCCATCTGTTTGTGTCATCTTTGATTTCATAGTGTCTTATAGTTTTCTGAGTACAGGTCTTTTACCTCCTTAGGTAGGTTTATTCCTAGGTATTTTATTCTTTTTGTTGCAGTGGTGAATTTGTTTCCTTAATTTCTCTTTCTGATCTTTTGTTATTAATGTATAGGAATTCAAAAGATTTCTGTGCATTAATTTTGTATCCTGCAACTTTACCAAATTCATTGATTAGCTCTAGTAGTTTTCTGGTGACAGCTTTAGGATTTTCTATGTATAGCGTCATGTCATCTGCAAACAGTGACAGTTTTACTTCTTCTTTTCCAATTTATATTCCTTTATTTCTTTTTCTTCTCTGATTACCGTGGCTAAGACTTCCAAAACTATGTTGAATAATAGTGGTTAGAGTGGACATCCTTGTCTTCTTCCTGATCTTAGAGGAAAGGCTTTCAATTTTTCACCATTGAGAATGATGTTTGCTGTGGGTTTGTCATATATGGCCTTTATTATGCTGAGGTAGGTTCCCTCTAGGCCCAAGTTCTGAAGAGTTTTTTATCATAAATGAGTATTGAATTTTGTCAAAAGCTGATTCTGCATCTATTGAGATGACCACATGATTTTATTCTTCAGTTTGTTAATATGGCATATCACATTGATTGATTTGTATATATTAAAGAATCCTTGCATCCCTGGGATAAATCTCACTTGATCATGGTGTACGATCCTTTTAATATGTTGTTGGATTCTGTTTGATAGTATTTTGTTGAGGACTTTTGCCTCTACATTTGTCAGTGATATTGGTCTATAATTTTGTTTGTAATATCTTTCTCTGGTTTTGGTATCAGGGTCATTGTGGCCTCATAGAATGAGTTTGGGAGTGTTCCTTCCTCTGCAATTTTTTGGAAGAGTTTGAGAAGGATCAGTGTTAGCTCTTCTCTGAATGTTTGATAGAATTCACCTGTGAAGCCATAGAGTCCTGGACTTTTGTTTGTTGGAAGATTCTTAATCACAGTTTCAATTTCATTACTTGTGATTGGTCTGTTCATATTTTCTATTTCTTCCTCATTCAGTCTTGGAAGTTTATACCTTTCTAAGAGTTTGTCCATTTCTTCAAGGATTTCAATTTTATTGACATATAGTTGCTTGTAGTAGTCTCTCATGATGCTTTGTATTTCTGTGGTGTCCTTTTTAACTTCTCTTTTCATTTCTGCTTTTATTGATTTGAGTCATCTCCCTCTTTTTCTTGATGAGTCTAGCTAGATGTTTATCAATTTTGTTTATCTTCTCAAAGAACCAGCTTTTAATTTTATTGGTCTTTGCTATTATTTTATTTGTATTTCATTTATTCCTGCTCTGATTGTTACAATCTCTTTCCTTCTACTAGCTTTGGGTTTTTTTGTTCTTGTTTCTCTAGTTCCTTTAGGTGTAAGGTTAGATTGTTTACTTGAGATTTTTCTCATTTCTTGAGGTAGGATTTTATTGTTATAAACTTCCCTCTTAGAACTGCTTTTGCTGCATCTCATAGGTTTTGTGTTGTTGTGCTCACCTTGTCATTTGTCTCTAGATTTTTTTAATTTCCTCTTTGATTTCTTCAGTGATCTCTTTGTTATTTAGTAGCATATTGTTTACTCTCCATGTGTTTGTAATTTTTGCACTTTTTTTTCCTGTAATTGTAGTGTTGTGGTCAGACAAGATGATTGATATTATTTCAGTTTTCTTAAATATACCAAGGCTTGATTTGTGACTGAAGATGAAATCTATCTTGAAGAATGTTCCATGTGCACTTGAGAAGAAAGTCTAATCTGCTGCTTTTGGATGGAATGTCCTATAAAATTAAATCTATCTGGTCTATTGTGTTATTTAAAGCTTGTGTTTCATTATTAATTTTCTGTCTGGATGATCTGTTCATTGGTGTAAGTGAGGTGTTAAGTTCCCCCAGTATTATTGTGCTACTGTTGATTTCCCCTTTTATAGCTATTAGCATTTGCCTTATGTATTGAGGTTCTCCTGTGTTGTGTGTACATATATTTATAATCATTATATCTTCTTCTTGGATTGATCCCTTGATCATTATATAGTGTCCTTCCTTGTCTCTTGTAACATTCTTTATTTTAAAGTCTATTTTATTTGATATGAGTATTGCTACTCCAGTGTTGTTTTGATTTCCATTTGCATGGAATATCTTTCCCATCCACTCACTTTCAGTTTGTATGTGTCCCTAGGTCTGAAATAGGTCTCTTGTAGACAGCATATATATGGGTCTTGTTTTTGTAACCATTAACCAGTCTGTGTCTTTTGGTTGGAGCGTTTAATCCATTCACATTTAAGGTAATTATCAATATGTATATTTTCTTAATTGTTTTGGGTTTGTTCTTGTAACTTCTTTTCGGCTCATGTGTTTCCCACTTAGAGATGTTCCTTTATCATTTGTTGTAGAGCTGGTCTGGTGATGCTGAATTCTCTCAGCTTTTCCTTTTCTGTAAATCTTTTGATTTCTCCTTTGAATCTAAATGAGATCCTTGCTGCATATAATAATCTTGGTTGTAGATTTTTCCCTTTCATCACTTTAAATATACCCTGCCACTCCCTTGTGGCTTGGAGGGTTTCTGCTGAAAAATCAGCTGATAACCTTATGGGGATTCCCTTGTATGTTATTTGTTGCTTTCCCTTGCTGCTTTTAATAAAATTTTTCTTTTTTTTTTTTTTAACATTTTTATTGGAGTACGATTGCTTTACATTGTTGTGTTAGTTTCTGCTTTATAACAAAGTGAGTCAGCTATGCATATACATATATCCCCATATCCTCTCCCTCTTACATCTCCCTCCCACCCTCCCTATCCCACCCCTCTAGGTAGTCACAAAGCACTGAACTGATATCCCTGTGCTATGCAGCTACTTCCCTGTAGCTATTTATTTTACATTTGGTAGTATATATATGTCCATGCCACTCTCTCACTTCATCTCAGCTTACCCTTCCTCCTCCCTGTGTCCTCAAGTCCATTCTCTACATCTGCACCTTTACTCCTGTCCTGCCCTTAGGTTCTTCAGAACCATTTTCTTTTTTTTTTTTTTTTTTTAGATTCCATATATATGTGTCAAAATACAGTATTTGTTTTTCTCTTTTTGACTTACTTCACTCTGTATGACAGACTCTAGGTCCATCTACCTCACTACAAATAACTCAGTTTCATTTCTTTTTATAGCTCAGTAATATTCCACTGTATATATGTGCCACATCTTCTTTATCCCTTAATCTGTCGATGGACACTTAGGTTGCTTCCATATCCTTGCTATTGTAAATAGTGCTGCAATTAACATTGTGGTATATGACTCTATTTGAATTATGCTTTTTTCAGGATATATGCCCAGTAGTGGGAGTTCGGTGTCAAATGGTAGTTCTATTTTAGTTTTTTAAGAAACCTCCCTACTGTTCTCCACCATGGCTGTATCAATTTACATTCCCACCAACAGTGCAAGAGGGTTCCCTTTTCTCCACACCCTCTCCAGCATTTATTGTTTCTAGATTTTTTGATGATGACCATTCTGACTGGTGTGAGGTGGTACCTCACAGTGGTTTTGTTTTGCATTTCTCTAATGATTAGTGATGTTGAGCATCCTTTCATGTGTTTGTTGTCCATCTGTATATCATCTTTGGAGAAATGTCTATTTAGGTCTTCCACCCATTTTTGGATTGGGTTGATTTTTTTTTGATATTTAGCTGCATGGTAATATTTTTCTTTGTATTTAATTTTTGATAGTTTGATTAATATGTGTCTTGGCATGTTTCTCCTTAGGTTTATCCTGTATGGGACTCTCTGACCTTCCTAGACTTGATTGTTTCCTTCCCATTTTAAGGAACTTTTCATCTATAATCACTTCAAATATTTTCTCAGACACTTTCTCTTTCTCTTCTTCTTCTGGGACCTCTATAATTCAAATGTTGGTGTGTTTATTTTTGTCCCAGTGGTCTCTGAGGCTGTCCTCAATTCTTTTCTTTCATTTTTCTTTATTTTGCTCCATGGCAGTTATTTCCACCATTCTATCTTCCAGCTCACTTATCCGTTCTTCTGCCTCAGTTTTTCTGCTATTGATTCCTTCTAGAGTATTTTTAATTTCAGTTATTGTGTTGTTCATCACTGTTTATTTGCTCCTTAGTTCTTCTAGGTCCTTGTTAATCGTCTCCTGTATTCTCTCCATTCTTTTTCCAAGATTTTGGATCATCTTTACTATCATTACTCTGAATTCTTTTTCAGGTAGACTGCCTATTTCCTCTTTATTTGTTTGGTCTTGTGGGTTTTTATCTTGCTCCATCTGCTGCATATATCTCTATCTTCTCATTTTGTTTAACTTACTGTGTTTGTGGTGTCCTTTCCACAGGCTTCAGGGTCATAGTTCCTCTTACTTCTCATGTCTGCCCCCAGTGGGTGAGGTTGGTCCCTTGGCTTGTGTAGGCTTCCTGATGGGGGGACTGTGTTCTATTGGGTAAAGCTGATCTTATCCCTCTCATGGGCAATGCCATGTCTGGTGGTGTGTTTTGGTGTGTCTGTGAGCTTAGTATAATTTAGTCAGCCTGACTGCTAATGGGTGGGGTTGTGTTCCTGTCCCGCTAGTTGTTTGGTGTGAGTCATCCAGCACTGGAGCTTTCTGGCCATTGGTGGAGCCAGGTCTTAGTATTGAGATGGAGACCTCTGGGAGAGTTCTTGCTGATTAATAGTCCATGGGCCCAGGAGTTCTCTGGTGGTTCAATGTCCTGGACTCAACTCTCCCATGTTGGAGCCTCAGGCCCAAACCCTGGTCATAGCACCAAGACCCCACAAGCTGCATGGTGCAGAGAAAAGGAAAAAAAAAAAAGAAAACAAACAGACAATATCCCAAGACAAATGTTAAAAGACAAACTAAACAGACAAAATCACACAAAGAAACATACACACTCACAAAAATAAAAGAAAAAAAAAAGAGGAAACAAAAAAGGGAGAGCAACCAAACCAATAAACAAACCCCAAAATGAAAACAAACACTAAATTCAAACAAACAAAAACAAATCAAATGCAGAAAGCAAACTTAAAGGCAAAGAAAGCATAAAACAAACACACAAAAATGATCCAAAAAACGTAGAAACGAAAGATGAAAACAAAAGGAAAAACTATAAAACAACAAAGAAGTAAAGTAAAAATAGAAAAATGTAAAATATAGTTTAAAAATAAGATAAAAACAAAGCAAGACAAAGGAAAAAACACAATATAAGGAAAAAATACAGTAGAAAGAGTAAAAAAATATATTAAAAATAAAAGTGTAAAGAAAAGGTAAATAAAAATTAAAAGAATACTAAAAAAAGAACAGAACAAAATGAAAAGTAGTAATAATATTTTCCTGTGGCCTCAGCTGTCAGTGTCCTTGCACCCAAAGTGAGCAACCACCTATCCCTGCCTATCCAGGAAGTCCTTCAATTCTTCTAACTATGTCTCTGGACCTGCTGTGGGCACTGTGGCACCAGCTCAGACTGATCTGGCCTGACTCCTGTACATACTTGCCCCCCAAATCCACAGTTGCCCCCAAGGTCAACAGCCTCAATCGTAGGAACACTTGTTGTCTAGTCAGATATTCCACAGATGCAGGGTTTACCAAGATGATTGTGCAGGGGTTTAATCCACTGCTCCTGGGGCTGCACGGAGAGATTTCCCTTCTTCTTCTTTGGTCTCACAGCCCGTGGGGTTCAGCTTTGGTTTTGACCCCACCTCTCTGTGTGGGCCACTCTCAGGCATCTATTCCCTGTCCAGGCCAGAGGGGCTGAAGGCAACAGCTGATTAGGGCTCACTTGCTCTCTCAGGCCCGGGAGAGGAGAGGTAATGGAAATAACCATTGGGATGTATAGGGAGTGCCTGTGGCAGCAGAGGCCAGCATGAAGTTGCCACAGACTGATGCATGCCATACATTCTCCTGGAGAAGTTGGCCCTGGATCATGGGACACTTGCCAGTGGCAGGCTGCACAGGCTTCCGGGAAGGTGTGGGCAGTGAACTGCGTTTGCTCACAGGACCCTTGGTGGCAGTGGCAGCAGCCGTTACATCCACCTCTGGGGACCGAGATAACAGCTGTGGCTTGTGTCCACCTCTGGAGCTTGTGTAGGCTGTGTCCTTCTCTCTGTGGGTGCAGAGAGTAAGAAGCTCCTATGGTGGGCCCGCCCCTCTCTTTGCACACCCTGCGACAGTGGTCACTTGCCTCTCTGGCAGGTCCAGACTTTTCCCCAGACTCCCTCCCGGCTAGCTGTGGTGCACTAGCCCACTTCAGGCTTTGTTCACACAGCCAACCCCAGTCCTATCCCTGGGATCTCACCTCTGAAGCCCAAGCCTCAGATGCCAGCCCCCACCCATCCCGGCATGTGAGCAGATAAGTGTCTCAGGCTGGGGAGTGCTGGTCAGCAGCAATCCTCTGTGTGGGATTCTCACTGCTTTGCCCTCCGCACCCCTGTTGCTGGGCTCTCCTCCATGGTGCTGAAACTTCCTTCCCGCCCACCCATCATCTGTGCCCGTGAAGGGGCATCCTAGTGTGTGGAAACTTTTCATCCTTCACAGCTCCCTCCCAGAGGCACAGGTCCCATCCCAATTCCTTTGTCTCTCTTTTTTTTTCTTTTCCCGTACCCAGTTATGTGGAGATTTTCTTGCCTTTTTGGAAGTCTGAGGTCTTCTGCTAGCATTCAGGAGGTGTTCTGTAGGAGTTGTTCCACATATAGATGTATTTTTGATGTATTTGTGGGGAGGAAGGTGATCTCCATGTCTTACTCCTCCGCCATCTTGAAGGTCCTCTTAAATTTATTTTAAAAAATACTCTGGAACATATACTTAGAAATATAACTGATTTCTTATGTTTTTATTTTTTACTGTGACTTTACCAAATTCATTTATTAGTTCTAGTGATTTTGTTATATTGTTGATTTCTTTGGGTGTTCCTTATAAATAACCAGGTTTTCTCCCTTTTAGTCTTTATGCCATTCATTTCATTTCTCCCTAAATTGCCAAGCACAAGATTGAATAGAAATAGTGATAAAGAGCACCCTTGTTTATTCCTGATCTTAGAGTGAAAGCATTCAATCCCTCATCATCAGATGTGAAGTTAATTATAGGGTTTTCCAAGATGTTGTTCACCAAGTTGAGGAATATTCATTATGTTCCCTGTTTGCTGAAACACTGGGATGTTGCTTGAATGGATATTAAAATTTCCCAACTGCATTTTTGACATCTTGGAAAATGGTTATATGGATTTCTCTTTTATTCTGTTAATATCATGTATTAATTTTCGGAATGTGAAGCCAGCCTTGTATTTCAGCAATTAACACCATTAGTTGTGATATTATCACTTTATGCAGTACTAGAATTGATTTGTTAACATATTATTGAGAATTTTTATGTCTTTTTCTTTTCTTGAAATATTTTTGTCAAGTTTTGATATCAAGTTTATACTGATCTTCTAAATTGGGTTGTGAAATGTTATCTTCATTTTCTCAACAAGTTTTTTTGTTTATGATTGGCATTAATTCTTCCTTAAATGTTTAATTCTCCAGAGAAGCTATCTGGATCAGAAATTTTCTAGGTACAAAGGATTTTGATTATAATTTAATTATTTGTATGATTATAGAATATTCTAAATATTTCACCCTATCAATTGTACGTTTTATCTTTCAAGAAATGAGTCTATTTCACTTTTGTTGTTAGACTTATTGACAGAGAGTGGTTCATGACATTACCATATTGTGTTTCTAGTGACTAAAGGATAGATATTATTCATTTGAGCCATTGGTTGCTTAGGAATGTGCTCTTTAATTTCCATATATTTATGAATCTCCCAAATTTCCATTTTACTGATTTCTAATTTAATTTTACTGTGGTCAGAAAACATACTTTGAAACTTTTATTTCTTTAAAATTTATTGGAGTTTTTTTATGGTCAAAATATGGTTTATATCAGATAATGTTCTATGTGCACTTCAGAAGAATGTGTATTTGCTATTGTGGGTGGAGTGTTCTATAGAGGAATGTTGATATACTTGGTTAACAGTGATTTTTAAGTCTTCTATTTCCTTACTGATCTTCTGCCTGGTCCTATACATTACTGGAAGGAGGGTTTAAAGTCTTCAACTATTATTCTTAAATAGTCTTTAATTTTTCACATCTGTCAGTTTTGCCATCATGTATTTTGTGACTCTTATTTATGATTATTATATCTTCTGAATTGATGAAACTTTTTATCACTAAAAATGCCTCCTTTGTCTCTAGAAATTTTCTTTTTGTCTATTGTTTGAAATTAGATTAGCTATCTTTTGTTTACTTTGGTATTTTATAGCTTGTGACATCATTTTATTACCAATATATTAGTGTACTTGCATCTAAATGTTCTGTTTTAGACAATATATAGTCATGTTTTTTATCCATTTTGTTCATATCCATACTTTAAGTGTTCAATCCAATTACATTTAATGTAATTATTTATGTTATGATTTATGTTTACCATATTACTGTTTGATTTCTATCATGTCTTAGGTAACTTTTTCCATTATTTACCCATTGCCCTCTTTTTTGTTAAATATATCATAATGCACCATTTTTATATCCTTCTTATTTCTTTTTTTTTCTACTTCTTAACAGTTGTCAAGGGAATTACAACTAACTTCTTAATTTATAACAACCTAGCTTTAATTAATACCAAATTACTATTAATAGTACACAAAAAATTGCTACCATGTATCTCCATCCATTGTCCCTTGTATGTGATATCACTGACACATATATAACACCTTTATTTGTTATAGATCCATGAACCCAGGACTATAATTATTTCTTTATGTAGGTTAAAAAAAAAAATCAGACAGAGGGAATTCCCTGGCAGTGCAGTGGTTAAGATTCTGCACTTCCAATGCAGGAGCTGTGGGTTCAGTTCCTGGTCAGGGAACTATAAGACCCCACATGCTGTGCAGCAGAGCCAAGCAACAAAAAAATGAACAAACAAAAAAAATGTAATAAGCAAAAATATTTGTATACTGTCTTTCATACTTACCTGTGTAGTTACCATTATTGGTACTTTTTTATATCTTTATATGCATTTGAGTTATTTGTAAGGTCCTTTTATTTTAGCCTGAAAAATTCTCTTGTTTTTTTTTATTTTTGAATTTTATTTTATTTTTTATACAGTAGGTTATTATTTGTCATCAATTTTATACACATCAGTGTATACATGTCAATTCCAATCACCCAATTCAGCACACTACCATCCCCACCCACCCACGGCTTTCCCTTGGTGTCCATACATTTTTTTCTCAACATCTGGGTCTCAACTTCTGCCCTGCAAACCGGTTCTTCTTTACCATTTTTCTAATTTCCACATGCATATGTTACTATACAATATTTGTTTTTCACTTTCTGACTTATTTCACTCTGTATGACAGTCTCTAGATCCATACATGTCTCAACAAATGACCCAATTTCATTCCTTTTTATGGCTGAGTAATATTCCATTGTATGTATGTAACACATCTTTATCCATTCATGCTGATGGGCGTTTAGGTTGTTTCCATGACATGGCTATTGTAAATAGTGCCTCAATGAACATTGGGGTGTATGTGTCTTTTTGAATTATGGTTTTCTCTGGGTATATGCCCAGTAGTGGGATTGCTAGATCATATGGTAATTCTACTTTTTAGTTTTTTAAGGAACCCCCATACTGTTCTCCATAGTGGCTGTATCAATTTACATTCCCACCAACAGTGCAAGAGGGTTCACTTTTCTCCACACCCTCTCCAGCATTTGTTGTTTGTAGATTTTCTGATGATGCCCATTCTAACTGGTGTGAGGTGATACCTCATTGCAGTTTTGATTTGCATTTCTCTAATAATTAATGATGTTGAGCAGCTTTTCATGTGCTTCTTGCCCATCTGTATGCCTTCTTTGGAGAAATGTCTATTTAGGTCTTCTGCCCATTTGGGGATTGGGTTGTTTGTTTCTTTAGTATTGAGCTGCATGAGCTGTTTATATATTTTGGAGGTTAATCCTTTGTCCGTTGATTTGTTTACAAATATTTTCTCCCATTCTGAGGGTTGTCTTTTTGTCTTCTTTATGGTTTCCTTTGCTGTGCAAAAGCTTTGAAGTTTCCTTAGGTCCCATTTGTTTATTTTTATTTCCATTACTCTAGGAGGTGGATCAAAAAAGATTTTGCTGTATTTATGCCAACGTGTGCTCTGCCTATGTTTTCCTAAGAGTTTTATAGTGTCCAGTCTTACATTTAGGTCTCTAATCCATTTTGAATTTATTTTTGTGTATGGTGTTAGAGAGTGTTCTAATTTCATTCTTTTATATGTAGCTGTCCAGTTTTCCCAGCACCACTTATTGCAGAGACTGTCTTTTCTCCATTGTATATTCTTGCCTCCTTTGTCATAGTTTAGTTGACCATAGGTGCATGGGTTTATCTCTGGGCTTTCTATCTTGTTCCATTGATCTATGTTTCTGTTTTTGTGCCAGTACCATGTTGTCTTGATTACTGTATTTGTAATATAGTCTGAAGTCAGGGAGTCTGATTCCTCCAGCTCTGTTTTTTTCCCTTAGTACTGCTTTGGCTATTTGGGATCTTTTGTGTCTCCATACAAATTTTAAGATTTTTTGTTCTAGTTCTGTAAAAAATGCCATTGGTAATTTGATAGGGATTGCATTGAATCTGTAGATTGCTTTGGTTAGTAGAGTCATTTTCACAATATTCTTCCAATCTATGGTCATGGTATATCTCTCCATCTGTTGGTATCATCTTTAATTTCTTTCATCAGTGTCTTATAGTTTTCTGCATACAGGTCTTTTGTCTCCCTCGGTAGGTTTATTCTTAGGTATTTTATTCTTTTTGTTGCAGGGTAAATGGGAGTGTTTCCTTAATTTCTCTTTCACATTTTTCATCATTAGTGTATAGGAATTCAAGAGATTTCTGTGCATTAATTTTGTGTCCTGCAACTTTACCAAATTCATTGATTAGCTCTAGTAATTTTCTGGTGGCATTTTTAGGATTCTCTATGTATAGTATCATGTCATCTGCAAACAGTGACAGTTTTAGTTCTTATTTTCCAATTTGTATTCCTTTTATTACCTTTTCTTCTCTGATTGCCATGGCTAGGACTTCCAAAACTATGTTGAATAATAGTGGTGAGAGTGGACAGCCTTGTCTTGTTCCTGATCTTAGAGGAAATGTGTTCAGTTTTTCACCATTGAGAATGATGTTTGCTGTGGGTTTGTCATATATGGCCTTTATTATGTTCAGGTAGGTTCCCTCTATGCCCACTTTCTGGAGAGTTTTTATCATAAATCAGTGTTGAATTTTGTCAAAAGCTTTTTCTGCATCTATTGAAATCATATGGTTTTTATTCTTCAATTTTTTAATATGCTGTATCACACTGATTGATTTGCATATATTGAAGAATCCTTGCATCTCTAGGATAAATCCTACTTCATCATGGTGTATGATCCTTTTACTGTGTTGTTGGATTCTGTTTGCTAATATTTTGTTGAGAATTTTTGCATCTATATTCATCAGTGATATTGGTCTGTAAGTTTCTTTTTTTGTAGTATCTTTGTCTGGTTCTGGTATCAGGGTGATGGTGGCCTCATAGAATGTGTTTGGGAGTGTTCTTTCCTCTGCACATTTTTGGAAGAGTTTGAGAAGGATGGGCGTTAGCTCTTCTCTAAATGCTTCACAGAATACACCTGTTAAGCCATCTGCTCCTGGGCTTTTGTTTGTTGGAAGATTTTTAATCACAGTTTCAATTTCATTACTTGTGATTGGTCTGTTCATATCTTCTATTTCTTCCTGGTTCAGTCTTGGAAGGTTAAACCTTTCTAAGAATTTGTCCATTTCTTCCAGGTTGTCCAAGTTATTGACATAGAGTTGCTTGTAGTAGTCTGTTAGGATGCTTTGTATTTCTGCGGTGTCTCTTGTAACTTCTCCTTTTTCATTTTTAGTTTTATTGATTTGTGTCCTCTCCTTCTTTTTCTTGATGAATCTGGCTAATGGTTTATCAATTTTATCTTCTCAAAGAACCAGCTTTTAGTTTTATTTATCTTTGCTATTGTTTTCTTTGTTTGTATTTCATTTATTTCTCTTCTGATCTTTATGATTTCTTTCCTTCTGCTAAGTTTGGGTTTTGTTTGTTCTTTTTTCTCTAGTTCCTTTAGGTGTAAGGTTACATTGTTTATTTGAGATTTTTCTTGTTTCTTGAGGTAGACTTATATAGCTATAAACTTCCCTCTTAGAACTGCTTTTACTGCATTGCATAGGTTTTGGATTGTCATGTTTTCATTGTCATTTGTCTCTAGGTATTTTTTGATTTCCTCCTTGATTTCTTCAGTGATCTCTTGGTTATTTAGTAACGTAGTGTATAGCCTCCATGTGTTTGTGTTTTTTACATTTTTTTTTTCCCTGTAACTGATTTCTAATCTCATAGCATTGTGGTCAGAAAAGATGCTTGATGTGATTTCAATTTTCTTAAATTTAGTGAGGCTTGATTTGTGACCCAAGATGTGATCTATCCTGGAGAATGTTCCATGTGCACTTGAGAAGAAAGTGTTATCTGCTGTTTTTGGATGGAATGTCCTATAAATATTAATTAAATGTATCTGGTCCATTGTGTTATTTAAAGCTTCTGTTTCCTTATTTATTTTCATTTTTGATGATCTGTCTATTGGTATAAGTGAGATGTTAAAGTCCCCCACTCTTATTGTGGACTTTCCTCTTTTATAGCTGTTAGTAGTTGCCTTATGTATTGAGGTGCTCCTATGTTGGGTGCCTATATATTTATAATTGTTATATCTTCTTCTTGGATTGATTCCTTGATCTTTATGTAGTGTCCTTCCTTGTCTCTTGTAACATTCTTTATTTTAAAGTCTATTTTATCTGATATGAGTATAGCTACTCCAGCTTTCTTTTGATTTCCATTTGCATGGAATATGTTTTTTCCATCCCCTCACTTTCAGTCTGTATGTGTCCCTAGGTCTCAAGTGGGTGTTTTGTAGACAGCATATATATAGGTCTTGTTTTTGTATCCATTCAGCAAGCCTGTGTCTTTTGTTTGGAGCATTTAATCCATTCACGTTTAAGGTAATTATTGATATGTATGTTCCTATGACCATTTTCTTAATTGTTTTGGGTTTGTTTTTGCTGGTCCTTTTCTTCTCTTTTGTTTCTCACTTAGAGAAGTTCATTTAGCATTTGTTGTAGAGCTGGTTGGGTGGTGCTGAATTCTCTTAGCTTTTGCTTGTCTGTAAAGCTTTTCATTTCTCCATTGAATCTGAATGAGATCCTTGCTGGGTAGAGTAATCTTGCTTGTAGGTTCTTCCCTTTCATCACTTTAATTTTATCATGCCACTCCTCTCCGGCTTGTAGAGTTTCTTCTGAGAAATCAGCTGTTAACCTTATGGGATTTCCCTTGTATGTTATTTGTCATTTTTTCCTTTCTGCTTTCAATAATTTTTCTTTGTCTTTAATTTTTGCCAATTTGATTACTATGTGTCTCGGCATTTTTCTCCTTGGGTTAATCCTATGTTGGACTCATTGTACTTCCTGGACTTGAGTGGCTATTTCCTTTCCCATGTTAGGGAAGTTTTCAACTATAATCTCTTCAAATATTTTCTCGGGTCCTTTCTCTCTCTCTCCTCCTTCTGGCACCCCTATAATGTGAATGTTGTTGCATTTAATGTTGTCCCAGAGGTCTCTTAGGCTGATTTCATTTCTTTTCATTCTTTTTTCTTTTTTCTGTTCCACAGCACTGAATTCCACCATTCTGTCTTCCAGGTCACTTATCCATTCTTCTCCCTCAGTTATTCTGTTGTTGATTCCTTCTAGTGTAGTTTTCATTTCAGTTAATGTATTGTTCATCTGTTTGTTCTTTAATTCTTCTAGGTCTTTGTTAAACATTTCTTGCATCTTCTTGATCTTTGCCTCCATTCTTTTTCTGAGGTCCTGGATCATCTTCACTCTCATTATTCTGAATTCTTTTCCTGGAAGGTTGTCTATCTCCACTTCATTTAGTTGTTTTTCTGGGGTTTTATCTTTTTCCTTCATCTGGTGCATAGCCCTCTGCCTTTTTATCTTGTCTCTGTTTCTGTGAATGTGGTTTTTGATCCCCAGGCTGCAGGATTGTAGTTCTTCTTGCTTCTGCTGTCTGCCCTCTCAAGTTTTTCTTATAGGGAAGTTCTGCTAGTGACAGTTTCCCTCACTTTTTGTTTATCTAGGAAGGTCTTTATTTCTCCCTAATTTTCAAAGAATAGTTTTGCAGATATGGAATTTTTCATTGATAATCTTTTTCATTCAATCCTCTCAATATGCCATCCCACATGCCTCCAAATTTCTGAATAGAAATTAACTGTTGACATTATTAAATATTATTGTGCATAGTGTCTCTCTTCTATCTTGCTGATTTAAGATTCTCTCTATATTTCTCAATGGTTTGATTTTGACATACCTAGGTTTGAATCGCTTTGGATTTATTCTGCTTCGAGTTAATTGAGCTTCTTGAATGTAGATTGTTTTCTTCAAATTTAGAGAATTTCAGTCATTAATTGCTTGAGTATTGTTTTTCTTTCTCTCTCTTCTCCTTTTAGTACTTCCATTATGTGTACATTGGTGGGAGTATAGGAAATCTCACTTTGTTAAAATGACTATTTCTGAAAGCAAGTACTATATTTTTCTGGTCATGAAACAAATCTGTCCTCTTCCCCAGAAAAAGATGCAACATCTATCTTCCAAGATTATCTGATATACACATACCCCTGATTTGATAGTTCAGGACAAAAGCATGTAGACACAAGATATGTAGAAATGCTATGGAGAAATCTCCCACATGTGTTCTTTTGGAGAAGATCCCTTTTCTTCTTCCTTTCAGAAGAAATAAGAGTAACTTAGGTAACTGTAATTTTGATACTCATAAGCATCTTCATTTGAAAGTAAGAACTAGGGATGTTTAATCCTTTCATTTATATTTCAGATGTAGAAACTTAGATTTGTCACACTCCATTTAATGGAACCACTCATAATTTTTTTTAATCATGAAATTTCTTTCCTCCTTCTATCTAGATGCCATTATTTTCTCACCACAACTCTACATAAGCAGTAATCTTACTGTGTAAAAGATTGTTAAACAATAAATGCTGGAGAGGATGTGGAGAAAAGGGAACCCTCCTAAACTGCCAGTGGGAATGAAAACTGGTAGAGACACTATGGAGAACAGTATGGAGGTTCCTTAAAATAACTGAAAATAGGGCTACCAACAATCCCACTCCTAGGCATATATCCAGAGAAAACCATAATTTGAAGAGGTACATGCACCCCAATGTTCATTGCAACACTATTTACAATAGCCAGGACATGGAAGCAACCTAAGTGTCCATCAACAGAGGAATGTATAAAGAAGACATGGTATATATGGAATATGTATATACAATATGTCATTGTATATGACATATACAATGGAATAGTACTCCTCCATAAAAAAAATAATGCCATTTGCAACAATGTGGATGGACCTAGAGATTGTTATACACAGTATAACATATTGTTATACTGAGTGAAGTAAGTCAGATAGAGAAGGACAAATATCATATGTTATCACTTACATGTGGAAATTAAAAAAAGACTACAAATGAACTTATCTACAAAACAGGAATAGGGTTACAGATGTAAAAAAAAATAAACTTATGGTTACCAGAGTGTAAGGGGGAGGGAAATGGTAAATTGGAAGATTGGGATTGACACATACATGCGACTATATATAAAATAGGTAACTAATAAGAACCTACTCTGTAGCACAAGGAACTCTACTCAATACACAGTAATGGCCTGTATGGGAAAAGAATCTAAAAAAGAGTGGATATATGTATAACAGATTCACTTTGCTGTACACCTGAAACTAACACAACATTATAAATCAATTATACCCCAATAAAAATATATTTTAATAAATAGTTGATTCTAGAGAGGACTTGCAAACTATCTTTTCTGGTAAATTAACTTTCCAATGAACATTTTGCTCTCAACTGGGAATTTTCTCAGCAATTTTAGGGAAATATAAAATGACATTCTTCATGTAAATATATGCAAAATGAGTGTGATTTCCCTAGTGGTGTACAATGCTACCTAAAATAAATGTCATGGTTATAATAAAGATACCTTTGTCCAGAAAGAATTTTTCCTTTTTTCCAATTATCATCTATAAAAAATTCTTATTGTGAAACCATAATTCAAGTTTCATACTTAAGATTCTATGACCAATTTGTTTGAACCATGTGATAATTACAATACAATAATACAATACAATTACAAAAACCACTTTGAGTTGCCTTTCACACAGAAGATTTTATTTTTATAGTCTTAGTTACTTTGGAGAGGGCTTTAGGTTAGACCCTTCACATCGTTTGGATCCTGAGCTTTTTTTTTTCTTTCCCTTGCCCTGTAAACATATTTTTAAAATTTTTATATTTTTTCTTATGTCAGCATGCCCACAAGGTAAATGTAATTTTAAAGATTACTTACCTCATTTAATTTTTTTTTTGGCCTTCACTCTTACCCAGGTAGTTCAAGTGTTATTTCAAAGCTTTTTGATCTATCCCTGTATCCATTTGTATATCTATATCAATTTCTATATGTGTAAATATTTTTGTTTTTCCAAATTATTGTTGATATGGATCATCTGACTCATAGGAAAGTGAGAAAAGCTAATGCCACTTTGTCCATTATAACTAAAAGTTTCTTCATAAGAAACACTTTTATAAGTGTTTAGGGGGCTTCTTTCTGTCAATAAATTAGTATTTGTCAGTGTTAAGACATTTCCTGAACATTTTTATTCCTCACACTGCTGCCTCTATCCCAGCACCATGGCCTTCTCAGAACTTCTCCAACATGTGGGAAATTTTGGAAGATTCCAAATTATGCTTACCATTGCAAGCTTATCATTAGTTACTCTCATCACCACTCACAACTTTGAGGAGATCTTTTCTGCAGCTATCCCTGCTTATCGTTGCTACTTCCATCTCCTTGACAACACCATATCTCAAATCAACCTTACTAGGAACAAAACAGCTCATGGCCTCCAGAGAATGTCCATCCCAATGGGTGCAAACAAAAAGCAGGTGCAAACGAAAAGCAGGAGCAATGTCATTGCTTTCAGCAAACCCAGCAGCAGCTTTTAAATAACAATGACATGACCGTAAATAGCACTGAGCTGGAGACAACCTTGCTTAGATGGTTGGACCTATGACCAAAGCTTTTTTACCTCTACTGTTGTAACTCAGGTATGAAATAATGTGAAAAATAGTAATTGGCCATTTTTTATATACAAGCCTCCACATTAAATTTGCTTGAGATGCTTAGGTTTGGAATCTGTTACCCAGATAACAAAAATCTTAAATATATGAAGGAAAAAAGAAGGGAAACACTTGCTGAAAAATTACAGCCATTGACTGTATTAGCTTTTTACTCTATCATAGTGGTGAAGAGTCATCTTAAGAGGCAGGCAGACCAACATTTGAGTTCCATTTTGGCAATTACTTGTATGTGATTTACAGCATGTATCTTAACATTTCCTAAGCAAAAAATGAAATATTACCTATTAAGGATCTTAAAATTATTAAATGAAAAACATGCCAAAGTCTCTTAAGTTGATAGCTCAGTGCATTACTAAAAAGCACAAGACAAGAAAACATTAAGCAATTTTTACATTTACCCTTTGTGTTAAATGTATTTCACATTTTATGAATAGATAAATGAATCTCAGGCAGGCAGTATAAACTGTCCTTTTGCTCAAAAATGGTAAGTGATAACCTTGTAATTTCATCAATTATGTCTAACTTGGTAATACATGCATATCAAAAATCATACTATACATCATTTTTGTTAAGAAGAAAACTGAGTATTGACAAGTATTATCATGAAAATTAAGAATTCATAAAAGAAATTTCCTAAATTTCCTAAACCTTTAAACAGATGATATAGAAGACTATTTGATCATCATGAACTCTATTTTTTCCCCATTATTCTAGTTTGTCAATGTTATTGTTAAAATATGCTGCAAAAATTAAACTTGACCCATTAATGTTAGGGTGAGTCTGCAGTTTACCTCCATTGCTGGGGAAATTCTGTTGATTTAGTGCAACTCCACTTGATAAGTACTTTTCAATTGAAATACTGCTTCATCTTTATTTCTTTCATATTTTTCCCAAACATTCAAAATTTCAGTATAAGAAATAAATGAAACTACTTAAAATATTTATCTATTGTAAATACCCACTTGAATGCCTCAAAAACAGCTTGATTTAATGTATTTTTTCACTAGCATTTGCAACTCAAGGCTGTACCTCTTAGGCAAATTGTATATATTGTTCAGATCACAAATCTGCAGGCCATAATTTTCTCCCCCCTTAACTTTTTCATCTAATTTTCTGTCAAGTCATCTATTATAGAATTTAGGTGTGTGTGTTTACATTTCTACTTCCACTGCTGCCAAACCATTAAAACCACAAATTTCACCTGCATCATTTTAATTGTCCCTAATTCTTCTCCCCTCCATTTATACTCTCCTCTATGTTTTGCACACTATAATGAGATTTGTTTTTCTTATGCTTAGTCCTTAAAACATATCAATAACTTTTGTCTTCATAATCTGCATTCAAAATAAATGATTTGAACAATCTAGAAGATAAGATCTCTCAGTTTTAATATCATTCCATACATCTTATAGTTCTTTTATATACCAACATTCTCCATATAATTCCTGGCAACTGTCAGGAGTGGAATGAAATTCAGTGGAATAATATACAACTGTATTGGTCATTAATATATCACAAGAGCCTCACACAGTACTTAGAACATAATGAGCACTTAGTAAGTTTAAAGTACCTTGAAATTTTTAAACATTTTTCAAATATACATCTCAATTTTTAAGCGTACATCATCAAAATGATTTTTTTACCTCATACTGAACGATTATACAACTTGCATACCCAACTTTGTTTTATAATCTTTGATGTATCTAATTTTCTCTTTTTGGTGGGATTTAGTATGTGATTCACAGTCACTCAACTCACTGTCAGAGTCCATTTTCATGGCAGGATACATAAGTGGAACTCCTGTAAGTGGCTACTTTGCTGACAGGTAAGTCTTATATTTTGTTTCATAAATGACCCAAAATACATAATACATACAGTCTCTGAGAGCACAGTGTTAAAGTCTGAAGACCCAGAAAGAGGCAAAAACAGGCTTATTGTGAAAGCAGATATTCTACCTAGTTGCAGTCTGGATAGAAGGTTACATGCCAAATAGTGCTCAATGAGTAGAGCTGCATTGTTTGAAAAGGAAGTCTTCTGATTTCGTTTGGGTTGCTCTTGAAACAGAATCTAGGACAATATACTTGTGTCCAAGTTCTTTATTTAGGATGTGATCTAAGGAAACATGAAAAGGGAAGGTGGGAGGGGAAAGAAACTAATATAAGGTATATTAACAAGCAGGGTACCATATGGGAATCTGGGTGGCTTTTCCTGACATTTACAATTTACCCTGTACACAGACACTTTTGCCACTATGGTCAGAGAAATCCTGTTGGTAGTAGACACAGGTGCTTGGCCTTAGAAGACATTAGAAGGTATAGAAAGTTTAAGTATTGAGGGAATTGGCAAGGCATCAGTATCATCTGCTACAACATCACAAAGGATATGAGAGTCTCCTTGAGACTTATCTATTGACTAGTAAGTCAATAAATAAAATTAATCGTGTAATATATTCACAGTAGTGGTAAAAATAACAATGACTATTTAAAGGTAGATGCACTAAAAGTAAAGTGGAAAAAGAATTAGTTGGATAAAATGCATAGAGCAAAATTTCATATAAAATCTTAAGGTTTTGAAAGTATATTCCAAGTTAAGGAATTCGGATACTATCCTTCATACCACAAAACATAATTGAGTTATTCTTTTGTTGTAAGACATAATAAAAAAAATCTTAATTTAAGAAAATAATCTGTTAAGCATAAGAAAAAGAGACTGGAGAAATGTGTAATAACAGTGCAAATAGATTAATGGGTCAATCAAACATTTTAGAGGTTAGAAGACTCTGAAATGTAAATGCCTTGGAAAATTTTATTGAAGGGAAGAAATGAACAGGTTTAGAAAACATTATAAATGAAGGAAAAGGAGAGGAAGGCTTTATTATGGAGGATGGTGACAGGAATTATGGTAGCCCGACAGATACAAAGTTGGGAAGATTTTATGGATAAAGATCTGTTTGAGAAGATTCAGTCCAATGGATCATCACCAAAAGCTATTATTTTCCAGACATAACTAGACACGGATATTTCTATGATGTGTAAGATCACTCTGATCATATAAAACTTACATTCTTTTGAGAAAGCTGTATATTTATTAGCATTTTTCCACATAATGGGATAATTATAACCAAAAAGGTAAGAACAGAGAAGAACAGATATCTCTCAAGCTGGAACTTCTCAGAACAATTCATACAATTGTACAATGACATATAAACTTTTATTATTTTAGATTGTTTGCACAACTCAATTGGTTTTCTTCTAGATTTGGCCAGAAACCTGTGTTGATGGCTTCTTCCCTGTTCTTGGCATTACTTGGCACCTACTGAGTTTTTGCACCAGCCTTCCCAATTTACTGTACAACTTGATTTCTTATGGCATTATCACTGGGGGCAATATACAGTAATTCTCTTGCACTTTGTAAGTTTGACTTAGTTCTTATCTTCTCACCTAATTTTGTCAAGTTTTAAACACACTGTTTATGGGATTAGCTCTTGAAACTTTTCAGTTATAGAATAGATTCCAATCAGTGCCAGATCTATCATCATAACAGTGATCATGAGAGTGAGGGCTCTGCTTATGAGCACTGGGCAGGTGATACTGGCTGGAATTGTTTATGTCTTCCAAGACTGGCACATGCTACAATTGTCCATTTCTGTGCCTTCATCGTTTTTCTGTTCCTCTGGTATGTAGATTTTTCTGGTTTGTTTTCCTTGTGATGGTTGGGCACTGAAACTTTCAATAAATGTGGACTGCTGGTCACTTTACATCTTATTGTAATAAGAAAAATGTTCAGAAAAGGACTTAATGGATAAATCTCAAAAGTTCAAGGAATATGATAAATTAAATGTTTAATTAATTTAAGCGATTTAAAGTAGAATTTTGCTTGGGTTCTCTCTCTCACGTGCACATGCGCACACACACACACATTGTTATCACCGTCCAAAAAAATAATAGGAAGTGTGTTTATTACAGAAAAACAAAACTTGAATTAGTTGAGTAATGACCATAATGTGGAAGAACAAGCTTGCAAGAAACATGATAGAACTTCATTAGGGTTAAGGTAGGGAGAACTTTACCACATGAAGCTGACAGTAGTTTCTGAAATTTTTTTTTTTAAAGTTAATCTGTCATCAGTCACATATTTCTCTTTCTTAAAAATTTAAAAGTGCAGAAATCAAATGCTATTTTCAAATCTAAAAACAATATAAATGAAAAATAAAATATAAAAAATATTCAATAACATATCAGTAAGTTGAGTGTTGAGGGAGGAAAATGACCTGAGTTCTTTCCTGAATCATCTCTTCCTAACTGGAGAAGCTATAGTGTTCTAGAGGAGTCCCACCACCATTAAATGGAATCAAGGTATCTCTGTATCTCTGAATTCTTATTCTGTTTGGATTAGCCTCCTATTCCATCTCAGTGTTGCTGCCTCTCTTCACAAAGGTGGCCATCACAATCTATTCATTGGCTGATTATATCTGGCAAGTTGGATAAAGCATTCAAGGAAATGAAGAAAATAGCTCATTTAAATGGAAGGAAATATGTTGCAGAGAATCTACACACTGAGGTAAGAAAGAAATAGTAATGTCTTGAAGTTTCTTCCTTATAAAGGTAAAAAATCAATACAAATAAATTGTACCACCATAAGGAAAGCAAAAAGTCATAATAACCACTAACAGTGGAATCTCAACTGAAGGAAAAGTTCTGGTAATCATTTCTGGCCATGGATTGATGACTGAATAACAGTGATTACAAAGCTATAATGATTGAATAACATGATTCCAAGTAATAGCCTATATTTCAATCTAACTCATAGTGAATACATTAAATGTGCAGTGTAACTCAAATGTGTTAAGCCACACAAAATTTCCATAATAAGGATATGTTGTTTCTTTCACATTACAACTGAGCTTGGCTCCATCACATAAAACTGAGGAAGGCCAGTTTTCTTCTTCTCCCAGTACTACTGATGTGTATGGAACTTTCTGGATATTTGGGGGGAAATGAATAGATTACAATTGAATTCAAGAGGTAAGACTTGGAAGTATTCCTAATTCACAAAGAAATATCCCTGGAGTATAAACATTGTGCCAAATTCCAAGTGGAGAAACTATGACTAATTCTGCTCAAAAACTCACATAGTATGAAACAATATAACACATGGTGATATATTGAAAGTGTAAACAAGGAGCCATGTGAATATATAGAAAATGATTCTTTTGAGAATATTAAGAAACTTTGTGTTGAATAAGGTTTAATTTCTTTTATTAATCTCATTTAATCTTATATCACCCATAAGATGGGAATAATATTAATAATTGCCTAACTTTGACACAGGATTTGTACACAGCTCAAGTGAGATGAAAAGTAGAAAATACTTCATAATATCTAAAGAGTAATACACATTTTCAAGTAAGAACACATTTTTAGCAAAAAAACCTCTTGTTCTTTGGTAGGACTATAAAATGATGTGGAAGAGAATATAAAATAATTCTAGGGAAATAAGTTAAAGAATACTTGTTTCATTTTTTTCCAGTCATGTTTTTTAATATGTTTGTTTCAAAATATTTTCACTTTGAAGGTTTTGCAAACTGCAATGAAAGAACTCACTTTTCTCAAACATCATTCCAAGAAAATAAAGGTCATTTTGAGTTCCATCAGATGCAGGATCATTGTTTTCCTGAGTTTTCTGAGGTTTGTCTTCTGCCTTAATACTGTAACATCAAAGAGAACCATGCCAACTACATAGTGTGCTAGTTCAAATTATGTATTTTAAAACATAAAAAATAAAATCAATAACTAGAGTGTGAAATTACATATCTTGTGTAGAGATTTGTGGAAAGATAAATTAGCAGAAACCTTGGTGTTTCACAGAAGACTGAAAGATTCTAATAGAAGAGTAGTTGGTAGCACAATTCAGGATAGAAGACCAATGTCATTTACAATAGGAAGCAATATTCCATTCCATAGTGGCTAATAGTACCATGTTTTGAGTACGTAAGACTATGTTTTGAGTTTTTAGTCATAAGACTATGCCAAACTTCTTGTTGCAATACTCACTAGTTATGTGATATTGGGTAAATTGCTTATACTTTTTAATTATAAAATTGTGTCATACTTCAAAATGTTGCTGTACAGTTTAAATTTACAACCTTCAACAAATATTTACTTAGCTCTTGTCTATTATTTTTCTAGGTACTGTATATGCAGCAGTGTACAGCATTGATAAAACCCTTGCTATCATTAAATATATTTTCTAAAAGGAAAAAATAAAAATCAAAAAATTGCATAATATGACAAGGTATGACAAATCTCATAATTAAAAATTAATCCTGACATAGCCATACAGATGAAAAACAGATCAGTGGTTGTCAGAATTTGAAGAGAAGGGAAGGGTAACTAAGAGAAACACAAGATTTTTTTAGGGCCATGAAACTATGCTGTATGGTACTGTAGTATTAAGTATATAACCCTATGCATTTTTCAAAACCCATATAATTTTATAGTACATATATAACTTTAGTGAACTTTTAAGAAGTCTCTTAGGAGGTTGTGGGAACCTAGGATAGACTGAAGACTGTGTTAAGGAATCTGATTGTCATAACCCTGAGGGGATGAAAAAAGGATTCTGGCCTAAGTAATTTTAGAAATGAGTAGAAATTGTAAGGACAAAATGAACTGCACACAAGCACTGTACTCCTGTTAGTAAAATTGTTTCTCATTTGGGGTACCAGGTTAACAAATCTGAAACTTCTGAACATGTATACTGGGTTTGAACAGATAAGTAAATTGATTGTGGGTGATAGGAGGTAGGTTTCTCATTGTTGGAGAAGATGGTTATAGATAAGTAAGAGGATGACTAGAATGGACTATCTTATACTAAATTAGAGTTGGAGATATCAGTATAAACTCATGTTTAGACTAAAATAGATACAAATTAATTAGAAATATTTATAGGTAGGTGTATATACTTGATTAATACACGTATATGTATTTCCTTGCTCTATCAGCTTAGAGGGTCTAGAAGCAATGACATTTCAGTAACCATGAGCACACTTAGCGCCCAGTTCTTAGTTTCTAACACCATTCTCCAATAAAGTTTTTTTAAAGGGTCCCTTGGAGAAATGACTGATTCTAGAGCTGAAGAACAGGACATACATGAGCCTAGAGCAGTTTACTGTGTATAAAAAAGGAAGTACTGGGGGGAAAAAGCATGCACAGAATAATGGGGTATATCATAACAAAGAGATCCAAGGGCGAATTGAAAGTTTCCAATGGCCAAAGCTAGAAAAATTTAAGCAACAAAATGACATAGTATTGGATTTTAACCCAACTGGATATAAAAAATAAATATCTGTATGTCCATATTGATATAAATAAATGATTGGATAAATGCATACATGGAGAAGAAAATAAAAATCTCCAGTATAGAAAAATTCTAAGTAATTTATGTCTGTTAAAAAATGAGCTTGATCTCTGTGGTCTACAAGGTATCAATATACTGAACATATTACTATGGTTACTTTAGGCCATGAAACTAGGTATATTTTAAATGAAATCATTTTTAACATAATAACTTAAAATGCTTGTAGGTACTCCAAGCTAAAACTTATTTTGTTTAAACAGTTTCCTTAATCCTGAGAAATAATGGTTATTAACCCAGCAAAAAACAAAATACAAAAATTCTCACAAAATACACAACTATCATTCTTCTATTTTGTGTTACATTTCTGATTCAATTATTCCTATCCTTCTCTGCATTTTTTCTTCTTCATTTGGTGGTCCTTATTACTTCCTGTGAAAGATACTGAAATCATTAATTTGATGCTTTTTATTCTAAGAATTAAAACCTTCTGTCTAAATACTACATTATCTGAGTCTAATATGTGATGTTTTAATTCTTTAGTTCAAAATATTTACTAATTTATATTGTGATTTCTACATTGACACATGGATTATTGAGAAATATATTTCTTTTCTTTAATTTTTATTTTATATTGGAGTATAGTTGATTAACAATGTTGTTAGTTTCAGGTGTACAGCAAAGTGATTCCATTATACATTTACAGGTATCTATTCTTTTTCAAGTTATTTTCCCATTTAGATTATTACAGAATATTGAGCAGAGTTCCCTGTGCTACACAGTAGGTCCTTGTTCGTTATCTATTTTAAATATAGCAGTATGTATATGTCAATCCCAAATGCTCAATCTATCCCTCCTGCCCCCCATTCCCCTCAGTAACCATACATTCTTTTCTAAGTCTGTGAGTCTGTTTCTATTTTGTAAATAAGTTCATTTATATCATTTTTTTTAGATTCTGAATATAAGCTGTATCATATGATATTTGTCTTTCTCTGTCTGACTTACTTCAGTTCATATGATAATCTCCATGTCCACCCATATAGTTGTAAATGGTATTATTTCATTCTTTTCAATGGCTGAGTAACATTCCATTGTTTAAATATACCACATCATCTTTATCCATTCATCTGTTGATTGACATTTAGGTTGCTTCCATGTCTTGGCTCTTGTAAACAGCACGGCAGGGAATATGGGGAGTATGTATCCTTTTGAACCATGATTTTCTCCAGATATATGCCCAGGAGTGGGATTGCTGGATCACACGGTAGCTCTATTTTTAGTTTCCTACAGAACCTCCATACTGTTCTCCATAGTGGCTGTAGCAATTTAAATTCCCACCAACAGTGTAGGACAGTTCACTTTGCTCCACACCCTCTCCAGCATTTATTGTTTGTAGACTTTTTGATGGTCATTCTGACTGGTGTGAGGTGATACCTCATTGTAGTTTTGATTTGCATTTCTCTAATAATTAGTGATTTTGAGCACTTTTCACATGCCTGTTGGCCATCTGTATGTCTTCTTCAGAGAAATGTCTATTTAGATCTGCCCAGTTTTTTTATTGGGTTGTCTGTTTTTTTGGATTTTGAGCCACATGAACTGTCTGTAACTTTGGGAGACTAATCCCTTGTCAGTCGCATCATTTGCAAATATTTTCTCAAATTCCGTGTGTTGTCTTTCCATTTTGTTTATGTTTTTTGTTGTTGTTGTTGTGCAAAAGCTTTTGAGTTTAATTAGGTTCCATTTGTTTGTTTGTTTTTCCATTACTCTTGGAGACAACCTGAAAAAGATCTTGCTGTGATTTATGTCAAAGAGTGTTCTGCTGATGTTTCCTCTAAGAGTTTTATAATATCTGGTCTCACATTTAGGTCTTTAATCCATTTTGAGAATATTAAAGAATGTTTTAATTCCATTTTTTAAATGTAGCTGTCCAGTTTTCCCAGCACCATTTATTGAAGAGACTGTCTTTTCTCCATTGTAGAGTCTTGGTTTCTTTGCTGTAGATTAATTGACCATAGGTGTGTGGGTTTATTCCTGAGCTTTCTATCCTGTTCCACTGATCTATATTTCTCTTTTTGTGCCAGTACCATACTGTTTTGATGACTGTAGCTTTGTAGTATAGTCTGACACCAGGGAGCCTGATTCCTCCAGTTCCATTTTTCTTTCTCAAAGTTCCTTTGGCTATTCGGGGTCTTTTGTATTTCCATACAAATTGTAAAACTTTTTGTTCTAATTTTGTGAAAAATGCCATTGGTAATTTGATGGGGATTGCATTGAATCTGCAGATTCCACTGGGCAGTATAGTCATTTTGACTGTTAGAAGAATATTGATTCTTCTAATCCAAGAACATGGTGTCTCTCTCCATCTGTTTGTGTCATCTTTTATTTCTTTCATTAGTATCTTATAGTTTTCTGAGTACAGGTTTTTGCCTCCTTCGGTATGTTTATTCCTAGGTATTTTATTCTTTTTGTTGCAGTGGTGAATTTGATCGTTTCCATAATTTCTCTTTCTGATCTTTCATTGTTAGTGTATAGGAATGCAAGAAATTTCTGTGTATTAATTTTGTATCCTACAATTTTATCACATTCATTGATGAGGTCTAGTAGTTTTCTGGTAGCATCTTTAGGATTTTCTATGTAGAGTATTATGTCATCTGCAAAGAGTGACCGTTTTACGTATTATTTTCCAATTTGGATTCCTTTTATTACTTTTTCTTCTCTGATTTCCATGGCTAGGACTTCCAAAACTATGTTGAATAAAGGTGGCGAGAGTGGAGATGCAGTAACATGGATGGACCTAGAGATTGTCATACTGAGTGAAGTAAGTCAGAGAAAGACAAATATCATATTGCTTATATGTGGAATCTTAAAAAGTGGTACAGGGGCTTCCCTGGTGGCATCGTGGTTGAGAGTCCACCTGCCGATACAGGGGACATGGGTTCATGCCCCAGTCTGGGAAGATCCCACATGCTGCGGAGCGGCTAAGCCTGTGAGCCATGGCCACTGAGCCTGCACGTCCAGGGCCTGTGCTCTGCAATGGGAGGGGCCACAACAGTGAGAGGTCTGCATACCAAAAAAACAAACAAAAAAACAAAACAAATAGTGGTACAAACAGACTTATTTACAAAACAGAAGTAGACTCACGTCACAGGTGTAGAAAACAAAATTATGGTTACCAAGGGGGAAAGGGTGGGGATAAATTGGGAGATTGGTATTGACATATACACACTACTATGTGTAAAATAAATAACTAATAAGGGACTACTGTATAACACAGGAGACTCTATTTAATACTCTGTAATAACCTATATGGGAAAAGAATCTTAAAAAGTGGATATATGTGTATGTACAACTGTGGATATATGTGTATGTTTGTTGAATAAAAGTGGTGAGAGTGGACATTCTTGTCTTATTCCTGATCTTAGAAGAAATGCTTTCAGCTTTTCCCCATTGAGTACAATGCTAGCTGTATGTTTGTCATATATGGCCTTTACTATGTTGAGGTAGTTTCCATCAATGCCCACTTTCTGGAGAATTTTTATATAAATGGGTGTTGAACTGTGTCAAAGCTTTTTCTGATTCTATTGAGATGATCATATGGGTTTTAGTCTTCAGTTTGTTGATGTGGTGTAACACACTGACGAATTTGTGGATATTGAAAAACTCTTGCATCCCTAGGATAAATCCCACTTGATCATGGTGTATGATCCTTTAATTGTTGGATTCAGTTTGCTAGTATTTTGCTGAGGATTTTTGTATGTATATTCATCCATGATATTGGCCTGTAATTTTTTTTTGTGGTATTTTTATCTGGTTTTGCTATCAGGGTGTAGGTGGCCTCATAGAATGAGTTTGGGAGTTTTCCTTCCTCTGCAAGTTTAGGGAAGAATTTTTAGGATAGGTGTTAACTCTTCTCTAAATGTTTGATAGAATTTGCCTGTGAAACCACCCGCTCCTGGACTTTTGTTTGTTGGGAGTTTTAAAATCACAGTTTCAGTTACAGTACTTATGACTGGTCTGTTCATAGTTTCTATTTCTTCCTCGTTCAGTCTTAGGATATTGTACCTTTCAAAGAATTTGTACTTTCTGGGTTGTCCATTTTATTGGCATAGTCTCTCATGATCCTTTGTATTTCTGTGGTGTTGGTTGTAACTTGTCCTTTTTCATGTCTAATTTTATTGATTTGAGCCCTCTCCCTTTTCATCTTGATGAGTCTGGCTAAAGGTATATCAATTTTGTTTATCTTTTCAAAGAACCAGCTTTTAGTTTCATTGATCTTTTCTATTGTTTTATGTGTCTCAATTTATTTCTGATCTGTTCTTTATGATTTCTTTCCTTCTACTAACTTTGTGTTTTATTTGTTATTCTTTCTCTAGTTAATTCATGTGTAAGGTTAGGTTGTTTATTTGAGATTTTTCTTATTTCCTGAGGTAAGATTTTATTGCTGTAAACTTCCCTTTTAGAACTGCTTTTGCTGCTTCTCATAGGTTTAGGATTGTCATGTTTTCATTGTCATTTTCTCTAGGTATTTTTTAAAATTTTCTCTCTGATTTCTTCAGTGATTCATTGGTTGTTTAATAGTGTATTGTTTAGCCTCCACATGTTTGTGTTTTTTACAGTATTTTTCCCTGTAACTTATTTCTAATCTCATAGCATTGTGGTCGGAAAAGATGTTTGATATGATTTCAATTTTCTTAAATTTATTGAGGCTTGACTTGTGACCCAAATTGTGATCTATCCTGGAGAATGTTCCATGAGCACTTGAGAAGAAAGTGTATTCTGCTGCCTTTGGATAGAATGCTCTAAAAATATCAATTAAGTCCATCTGGTCTAATGTGTTTCCTTGTTAATTTTCTGCCTGGATGGTCTGTCAATTGACAAAAGTGGGGTGTTACAGTCCTTGACTATTATTGTATTACTGTTGATTTCCTCTTTTATGGCTGTTAGCATTTGGCTTATATATTGAGGTGTTTCTATGTTGGGTACATATATATATTAACAATTGTTATATCTTCTTGGCTTGATTCCTTGATCGTTATGTAGAGCTCTTCTTTGTCTTTTGTAACAGTCTTTATTTTAAAGTCTATTTTGTCTGATATGAGTATTGCTACTCCAGCTTTCTTATTTACATTTGCATGGAATACCTTTTTCCATCCCCTCACTTTCAGTCTGTATGTGTCCCTATATCTGAAGTGGTTCTCTTGTAGACAGCATATAAAAGGGTCATATATTTGTATACATTCAGACAGTCTATGTCTTTTGGTTGGAACACTTAATACATTTATGTTTAATGCAATTATCAATATGCATTTTCTTATTGTCATTTTGTTAATTATTTTGGATTTGTTTTTGTAGGTCTTTTTTCTTCCATTCCTCTTTTGTTCTCTTGTTATTTGATGACTAATTTTAGTGTTGTATATGGTTTCCTTTTTCTTTTGTGTGTGTGTGTGTGTGTGTGTGTGTGTGTGTGTGTGTGTCTATTGTAGATTTTCAGTTTGCAGTTACCATGAGGTTTTGATATAGCAGTCTATATATATAAAAGATTATTCTGAATTGCTGGTCTTTTAATTTCAAATGCATTTCCAATATCATGCATTCATACTCTCCTCACTATTGCTGGTTTTGATATCATATTTGTGTGTAGATGATTTCCTATTTTTACTGCATATTTGCCTTTACCAGTGAGCTTTTCCATTTGTAATTTTCTTGTTTCTAATTGTGGTCTTTTCTTTTCTGCCTAGAGAAGTTCCTTTAGCATTTGTTGCAAAGCTGGTCTGGTGGTGCTGAATTCTCTTAGCTTTTGCTTGTCTGTAAGTTTTTGATTGTCCCTTAGCTTTTGATTTTGCTGTCTAATCTGAATTGGAGCCTTGCTGGGTAGAGTACTCTTGGTTAAAGGTTCTTTCTTTTCATCACTTAAGATATATCCTGCCACTCCCTTCTGGCCTGCAGAGTTTCTGCTGAAAAATCATCTGATAACCTTATGGGAATTCCCTTGTATGTTATTTGTTGCTTTTCCCTGTTGCTTTTTAACATTTTTTTAGTCTTTATTTTTGTCTATTTGATTACTATGTATCTCAGCATGTTCTTCCTTGGGTTTATCCTGCCTGGAACTTTGTGCTTCCTGGACTTGGGTGACTGTTTCCTCTCCCATGCTAGGGGAGTTTTCAGCTATTACCTCTTCAAATATTTTCTCAGATCCTTTCTCTCTCTCTTCTCTTTCTGGGATCCCTATAATATGAATGTTTGTGAGTTTTATGTTGTCCCAGATGTTGCTTAGGCCATCCTCATTTCTTTTCATTCTTCTTTCTTTATTTTGTTCCATGGCGGTGATTTCCAACATTCTGTCTTCCAGCTAACATCTGTTTTTCTGCCTCAGTTATTCTGATTTTGATTCCTTCTAGTGTATTTTTCATTTCAGTTACTGTACTGTTCATCTCTGCTTGTTTGTTCTTTAGTTCTTCGTTAAACATTTCTTTTTCTTTAGTTCTTGTTTTTGTTAAATGTTTCTTTTATCTTCTCCATCTGTGCCTCCATTCTTTTTCTGAGATCTTAGGTCATCTTTATTATCATTACTCTGAATTATTTTTCATGTAGATTTCCTATCTCCACTTCACTTAGTTGTTCTTCTGGGGTTTTACCTTGTTCCTTCATCTGGGACATATTCCTCTGCCATCTCATTTTGTCTAACTTTCTGTGATTGCAGTTTCCATTCTGCAGGCTGCAGGGCTGTAGTTCTTACTTCTGGTATCTGCCCCCTGGTGGGTAAGGCTAAGATCCTTGTGCAGTCCCTCCTGACAGGAGGCACTGGTTTTTGCCCACTGGTGGATGGAGCTGGCTCTTGTCCTCCTCGTGGGCAGGGCCATGTCAAAGGGTGCGTTTAATAGGCCTTTGTTTCCTCAGGAAGGCTTTAAGCAGCCTATATGCTAATGGGTGGGGCTGTGTTCCTGCCCTGTTGGTTTTTTGGCCTGAGGTGTCTCAGCACTGGACCCTACACACTGTTGGGTGGGGCCAGGTCTTGGTTAGAAAATGGTGGCCTCCAGGAGGGTTCACGCCAATGAGTACTGCCCAGAACTACCAGTTAGTGTCTTTGTCCCTTCAGTGAGCCATAGCTGCCCCCTGCCTCCACATGAGACCCTTCAATACCAGCAGGTATGTCTGGCCCAGGCTCTTATGAAGTCACTGCTTTTTATCCCCTGGGTTCTGGTGTGCATGAAACCTTGTGTGTGCCCTCCAAGAATGGAGTTTCTGTTTCCCCTAGTCCTGTGGATTTCCTGCAGTCAAACCCCACTGGCCTTCAATGGAAGATTCTCTGGGGTCTCCTCCTCCCATTGCCCAACCCCCAAGCTAGGGAGCCTGACCTGGGGGCTCAGAACTTTCACTCCTGTGGAAGAACTTCTATGGTTTAATTATTTTGCAGTTTGTGGGTCACCAACCTGGTGAATATGGAATTTGATTTGATCATGATTGCACCCCTCCTACCACCACATTTTGGCTTCTGCTTTGTCTTTGGATGTATGGTATCTTTCTTGGTATGTTCTAGCCTTTTGTTCCCCCAGTGGTTGTTCAGCAGTTAGTTATGATTTTGGTGTTTTCATAAAAAGAGGTGAGCTCATATCCTTCTAATCTGCCATCTTGTCTGTGTCCCTAATATTGTGTTTTTAATTTCAAACTCCATTTGTTTATGGCTCAATGGCTCCTGCAAAAATCAGGTGGAATTGTCACAGCCAAGAGAAGTCCAGGGAGACACAACATTTAAATGTAGTTTTGGTATCATGGATGATATCCAGAGTCAGGATCCCTGAATCTCTGTATGTAGTGCCACTTCTGAAGCAAGGTCCTAGAGTGACACCCCACCATGTGTGGTGGATAGCGGGCAGGATGTGATGGCTGTCTTCACTCCAAGAAATATATTTCTTAATTTCCAAGATAGAATTTTCTTGTTAGAGTTTTGTAATTGACCTCTGTCTATTCATAAATTGAAGTATAGTTGATTTACAATACAACAAAGTGATTCCATTATATGGAATATATATATATATATTCACTTTCAGATTCTTTTCCTTTATGGGTTATTATCAGAGATTGAATATAGCTCCCTGTGCAATACAGTAGGTCCTTGTTGTTTATTTTATGTATAGTAGTATGTGTCTGTTAATCCCAAAGTCCTTATTCCTCCCCCTACCCTGTCTCCTTTGGTAACCATAACTTTGTTTTCTGTGTCTTTGAGTCTGTTTGTTTTGTAAGTAAGTTCACTTTTATCATTTTTTTTTTAGATTCCACATATAAGTGATGTATGATATTTGCCTTTCTCTGCCTGACTTAGCTCACTTAGCATGATAATCTCTAGGTCAATCCATGATGCTGCAAATGGCATTATTTCATTCTTTCTTATGGCTAATATTTTATATATATGTGTGTATGTGTGTATATGTATGTGTGTATATATATGTGTGTGTGTATATATATATATATACATTTTCTTTATCCATTGATCTGTTGATGGACACTTAGGTTGCTTCCATGTCTTATCTATTGTATATAGTGCTGCTATGAACATTGGGGGTGTACGTATCTTTTCAAATTAAAGTTTTCATCTTTTCTGGATATATGCCCAGGAGTGGGATTGCTGGATCACATAGTAACTCTCTTTTTAGTTTTTTAAGGAACGACTATACTGTTTTTTCATATTGTCTGCACCTATTTACACTCCTACCAACAGTAGAAGTATTCACATTTCTGCACACCCTCCTCAGCATTTATTATTTGTACACTTTTTGATGATGGCAATTCTGATTGGTGTGAGGTGATACCTCATTGTAGTTTTTATTAGCATTTCTCTCAGTTTGATTTTCATGGGCCTGTTGGCCATCTGTATGTCTTCTTTGGAGAAATGTCTATTTAGGTCCTCTGCCCATTTTTATCATTGCATTTTTTTTTTATATTGAGCTTTATGAGCTTTTTGTGTCTTTTGGAAATCAAGCCCTTGTCAGTCACATCATTTGAAAATATTTTCTCCCAGTCTGCAGGTTGTCTTTTCACTTTGTTGATGGTTTCCTTTGCTGTGCAAAAGGTGATAAGTTTAATTAGGTCCAATTTGTTTATTTTTGCTTTTATTTATATTGCCTTGGGAGACTGACCTAAGAATACATTGGTATGATTTATGTCAGAGAATGTTTTGCCTATGTTCTAAGAGTTTTATGGTGTCATGTCATATTTAAGCCTTTAAGCCATTTTAATTTTTTTGTTTATGGTGTGACAGTGTTTTCTAACTTCATTGATTTATGTGTCGCTGTCCAGCTTTCCCAACATCACTTGCTGAAGAGACTGTCTTTTCCCCATTGTATATTCTTGCCTTCTTTGAAGATTGACCATAGTTGTGTGAGTTTATTTCTGGATTCTCTATTCTGTTCCATTGTTCCGTATGTCTATTTTTGTGCCATTACCACACTGTTTTGATTACTGTAGTATTGTCTGGAGTCTGGGAGGGTTATGCATCTGGCTTTGTTCTTCTACCTCAGGATTGCTTTGGCAATTCTGGGTCTTTGGTGGTTCCATGAAAATTTTAGGATTATTCTAGTTCTATGAAAAATGTCCTGGGTAATTTGATAGGGATCATATTAAATCTGTAGATTGCTCTGTGTAGTATAGCCATTTTAACAATATTCTTCCAATCCAAGAACACGGGATATCTTTTCATTTCTTTGAATCATCTTCAATTTCCATTATCAGTATTTTATAGTCCTCAGTATATATCTTTCAACTCCTTGGCATTGACCTCTGTCTGAATTGCAGTCTGAGAATGTGAATGAGATATTAGTATAGTCTCAGTTTTAGATGCCTTACATATGCCTTAAAGTATGTTCTATAATTACTGTTTTCTGTTATATGTTCCATCAATATGCATAAATCTATACAGTTCACATTTCTCTATCATGTAATAATTTTCTAATTGTAAAAACATTAAAAAAAATAACCTTTACAGAAAATAATAAGTATAATGATTTTAATTAAATACTTGCTAATATTTATTTAGCACTTACATTACTTATGGATTTTGTGACATAAGCCATTTAATCCTGAAGAAAACACTAAGAAGATTATTTGAGAAATGCAGAAACTGAGGAGCAGAGGTATAGTAAACGCCACTAATCTTCAAATAAGTAAATCAGAAGGTTTACAACATGTTTTGTAAATTTACAAAACCACATCAAGAAAGTCAGTGGTCACCAAGTAAAAAAGGCCTTAAACCCCTATTTTCTCAACCTCAGTAAATAACATTTCAGTCCACCTCTTGAGGCTGAAAACCTCAACTGTCCTCAGAAACAAACAGGTTGTTTGACACAAATATCTGTCTTTCTCACTTCATTTGATCTTTGAGCTTTTGTGGAAGAAAGGCATACTTCTATACCTTGACTTTTATAATGTCTATAATCCTCATAAGTACGGTGTATCCATAATGAAAAATATAACAAATATTCAAATATAGAAAAAGAACAAAATGTATTTTTAATGTCATTTTATTCTCTATTCTCTTTTACAGATTTTCTGCAATTTTATTCCTTTATGGACTGATGTTTGACTTACAGAATTCAGGGAGTAATATGTTCTTGTCTCAGGCTCTCCTTGGAGCTGTGGACTTCCCAGCCAAATGTCTTTCTTTGAAATGAAGTTCCTTAAATGCCAGCCTTCAATAGCTTTTGTACTTTTTATAGCTGGATGTACTACATGAATCAATATATTTATACCCCAAGGTAAGAATAATAGTTTTTGGAAAAAAGCTAGAGGATGGTAATAGTGTTAATAGTGTTATCTTAAAAAAATTATTAAATAGTGTTTTAGGTACTGATCAAATTCACATGTGGACAATAACTTCAGTTCAGCTTGGTGTCATGATTTAGGTATTTTAACACCAAATGTGAATTAAGAGAGTGTAATATATTTATATTTAATTTAAACAATTATCTATATAACTACTACTTGATAATATACCAATTATATAGACTAAAATATAGAATAAATTAGATTACATAATATAGTTGATATATCATAAATTACAATTCATTTATATGTTGCCATATTATAAAATATAATTGAATTGTATATATGAATAGATACATTCTATAATATATCTATTTTATATAATTGGTATTTAAACATACAAATCTTATATTTATGTCTCTTCAAGAAACATTTATTCATTGTTCACAACATCACAGACTTTGTTAGGGCTGAGATCTTGATAAAATTGATGAATGAGATATATTTTTGGCCATGGAGGAGCTTACTTTGGGAATATATGTGGTGGTCTTGTTTTCCTATCAGTGATATAATAGAGTTCCAAAACTAAAAAAAATAAAATCAGCAAAAGACATTGAATGGTCAGCTCTATGAGGGAATGTGAGGATGAGTCAAGAATGAGTCCTAGTTTTACCACCTGGTGAATGATAGGTGGTGATTCCATTTAGTAAAATGGGAAGACAGAAGCAGCTCAGAAGGATAGATGATTTCAGTTTGGGGCATACTGGATTCAAAACGCCTTTTGATTAGAGGTGGCTATATAAGATATCATCCAGACTGGAACACACTTGAAAGAGAAAAGGAAATGCAATTAATAATTATGCCAGTTCAAAGGGTGTAAATTGGCACTGTCCTGGTCAAATTGACTTGTGTGAAGGATCAAAAGGCAACAGTTGCAAGCAACAGTAAAAATGGTAAAGTTCATAAATGTATGTATACATTGTAGTATATATTTGGTCTTCTTGATAGTACTAGAAAAGATCAATGGAAATCATAAAATTAAAGCAGAACCCAAGTTTGATATGTGTGTGTGTATAAGGGCAGGAAGGAGGCTGTTTAAAACTGGGATATTCTATATATATATTTATATATATTATCTCAGTGATGAATGATTGACCTATTGAGACACAGAGACACAGTAAACAATATCAATCTTTAATAATTCAAGAAATGGTGAAATCAGGAGCACAATAGAAGAGTTAGTGTTGAAGATTAAGGATAATAATAGAAGTATTTCCTCAATTTTTTCTGATAAAGTTGAATTATACACCTGGTGTAAGATAGGTTGGTGTGTCTTTTGGAGTTTAAAGGCTATGGTTAAGTGTTTACCTCAGTCATGACTCAGACAGGAAATGGGGGTCTCAGGCTATAGAAAGGAAACATTTAAATACTTTGGCTGTAATAGAAAGATTTATTCAAAGAGAATATCTTTGATCTTTATAGGAGTCTCCATTACATATTTGTCATAATTCAAGAAAACCCACAGTCAGTGGACTCTTCTTCAGATCTAACATGAATCCCTAATCCTCTCAATGGTTTGAGAATGTGAATATATTATCGATAGGTACATGAAATTTCACCTCTTCACCTACTCTCTTTGTAAATACCAGTGAAACTGCAGGATATTTATAATATATAGTAATTTTAGAAGCATTTTAACACTTGAGATTCATTGAGAACAGTCCTGGATGCCTTGAGGCACATTGCAAAAATTCTTTTATCTGTTTTGTCTATGCATGGTCAAAACAGAATTTATTTTCAAAACAGAATTTATTTCTTAGAAGACATGACCTTCAATTACATGTACATTTCATTAGCTGTTCAGAGTAGCAGTTTATCTGGAGTTCATGAGAGAATTTTTAAAGTGGCTTCAATTTCATACTCCAGATATGTGATATTGGAAAACAAACTTTTCTAAAAAATATCAGGATAAGGGAATAACTTCATAGTTGTGGTGAAGACTGAGGCAAGAAAGAAAGCATATTTCCTTCTCCACACATATTGTTTGTCTAATCATCATCATCTTATCATGACTTTGGACTAACCAAAATATGTGCACTTGTTGAACACTGATGTAGTGTATTAGGCTCCTAACTTTTTAATTTTTTCAATTTGTATTAATTTTTATTGGAGTATAATTGATTTACAATGTTATGTTTCTGCTGTACAGCAGAGTAACTCAGTTATATATATATATATATATATATATATATATATATATTCTTTTTCACAATCTTTTCCATTATGTTTTGTCAAAGGATATTGAATATAGTTCTCTGTGCTATTCTTACTAAAAGGTGGCTTATTACAAATAATCTAAGATGAGGTTATTCATGGTAGGTAATTTTTATGCTTCATCATATTGACCTAGGCACACTAATGACTTTCTTAACCTCATAGATATACCTTTTCTACACCTTGGAATTGCTATGTTGGGAAAAGGATTCATGGGAATATACTTCATCATGAGGTCAACCTACAGTCATGAACTCATACCCACAGAGATCAGGTAAGCCACTGAGCTCTACCTACAGAGACCCCCAACTGAGAGTTTCCTGGAACTTGCTAGAGATTTAAATAAGTCTAAATGAAATTTCTACTCAAAGAAACTTTAGCTAATTACCACAGTGATTTAAAAACAGCCCTTGGCAAAAATTTGGATTACCCATAAATGTTCTACAATATTTTCTCAAATCCCTGATATTTTTACAACTAATCGCAACTACTTGTCCTCAGAAATTCTCCATTTAGTCCTTTGCACTTCCACAGCACATTCATGAACAATCTAGGCTTTTTTGCCAAGATATGATTTTATTCACTGTTTTCAAACCCATCCTGCCTTTGTCCATACCTGAGCTTTTCCATCAGTGCTCAATCCCATAGACCCAACTAAGTACTATTTTTATATTTTTACCACATAATTTAAACTATAACATGATTTAAACTGAATCATACTAGAAAACTATCTGATCGTAGCAACATGCAAATTACTGAAAGTTTCATAATATATCATAATCCAAAGCAGTGAAAGTTTTATGGGATTTCAGACCCAATGCCAATCAGACCATGTGAAAAGTCTACCCACCTTTCATTCTTTGACATTCATCTAATCCTTTAGAATGTTTTTAATGTTGAATATACTAAATAGTCAATGGACTTTAGATGAAACACATGATACTCTCTCTCCAAAACTGAGTATAGTTTTCTTTTGAGATGACATATTTACAAGGATAATAGCATTTCAAAATCATTGGGAAATCAGGGTTCCAAAATGTTTTATCTTTATTTGCAAAAGGCACACAATACAGGGTAAACAGTGTGATATGTTAGTGCACATGCTCTTAAAGGGCATATAATTAAAACAAATTTCAACAGGAGTAGGAGGAAGGGAAAATAAGAAAGTGAGGAGGGGGGAGAGCAAAAGGAGGAAGAAGGAGAAGATTTCAGAAATTTCTATGAGCTAGACATAGATATAGGACAATAAGTCCATAAGCAGAGAAGACAGGACTTTCCTTCATAGGCCTATTTTAGTAGGAGTCAGTGACAATAAATGAGAAAACATAACAGAAATCTCACTTTCATATAAATGCTCTGAAGGAAATATTTTTCATAGGACCAAGAATACTGTGTACAAATCAGCAAGGGAGTTTGGAGTAGGTCTCATTCTGGATAAACGTTTAAATTGTAATCCAAAGGACAGGCAGCGGTATATGAAGTGAGCTGAAAAAAACAAGTTCTAACCAAAAGCCATAAAACAGGACAATTCTTCATTGTCTAGGAATTCAGAAGACCAGTGCGATAGGAATTTAACATACAAGGGGAAAATAACCACTGTGAGCTAAAGTTGGCAACATAGTAATGAACTTAAATTTTATTTTCAGCACAAGGAGCCACTAAAGCACTATACAGTAGAAAAATGAATACAACTGCAAATTATAACTATTATATCTTGATTTTAATTAGAATTCAATGAGAGAAAGGTGACCTTTTATTGCAGTTATCAAGAAGGGTTTTAAAGATAAAAATCACTGAGAAGGCTAAGATTTATTTAAATAATGTTTTCTTATTCTTAAGGTCCAGAGTAGAGGGTGTGATTACACTTATTAATGGTCTGGCCTCAGCACTGGGCTCTCTAGTAATGATCACCAGACAGTATTTTGAACCCTTGACAATGATTCTAAGTGGCACATTCCCCATTGTGGTGTCTGTGTCTACTTCCTACCAGGGACTTTGAATCTTCCTCTCCCAGACACCACAGAGGATGTTGAAAGAAGGTAAGAATAAAGACGTTCTTTTGTGTTAAATTTTCTTCTTTGAGAAATTAGTTTCTGTAATTGTGAGGAAATGCAAAAGAATAAATTATTTTTCAACATGGTTAAAAAAATGCCAATAGAATTGATAGGTGTGGTGAATATTTTTAGTAGTCATTTAAGTATTTCATACAGTCTACATATATTGACATTAGTGTTCTACATGTGGATTTAATTTTTTTTACATGTCACAATATTGAAATTATATTTGTATTAAGAACTTACTACAGAAATAGCAATACCTTTCAATAATAAGGAATTATAATTATATCAACTTGCCAATCATATCTACATATTCTATACAACATAATTGCATTAGCTTGCTGGGGTGGCTATAACAATACCACAAACTGGGTAGCTTAAAGAGAAATTCATTGTCTCATTTCTGGAGGCTAGAAGTCCAATATCAAAGTGTTGTCAGGCTTGGTTCCTTCTGATACCTCTCTCCTTTGTTTATAGATGGTCATCTTCTCCCTGGACCTTTATGTTGTCTTTCCTGTGTGTGTGTCTATATTATCCTCCTCCTCTTAGGAGGACACCAATCATAGTGGATTAGGGACCATTCAAATGATCTCATTTTACCTTAATTAACTTTAAGTCCTATCTCCCAAAATAGTCATATTCTAAGGTATTTGCGGGTTAGAACTTTAACATAAGAATTTCAAGTGGGAGGGAGGGAGACACAAGAGAGAAGAGATATGGGAACATATGTATATGTATAATTGATTCACTTTGTTGTAAAACAGAAACTAACACACCATTGTAAAGCAATTATACTCCAATAAAGTTGTTTAAAAAAAATTTCAAGTGGGCACATTCAGACATATAACAAAAATCAAAATCCAAAGAATTTTCATTAAAATTAGCTAAAAGATTCTAAAATCATGATGGAAATATAAAAGTACAAGAACATTTTAAAAATTATAAAAAAGAACAAGGTCTGTATAGAGATTTCTGAGACCATCTATTTTGTATAAGACTGGATCCTTCCCAGTTCATGTTTTGTTTTCTTTTGTTTGGTTTTCCCAACTGAAAGTGAGTGTTAGAAAGCTAAAAAATACTAGGTAACAGAATACAAGAGGAGCTTCAAGATGGCGGAAGAGTAAGATGTGGAGATCACCTTCCTCCCCACAAATACATCAGAAATACACCTACATGTGGAACAACTCCTACAGAACACCTACTGAATGCTGGCAGAAGACCTCAGACCTCCCGAAAGGCAAGAAACTCCCTACGTACCTGGGTAGGGCAAAAGAAAAAACAGAGACAAAATAATAGGGACGGGACCTGGACCAGTGGGAGGGAGGTGTGAAGGAAGAAAGGTTTCCACACACTAGAAGCCCCTTCGCGGGCGGAGACTGCGGGTGGTGGAGGGGGGAAGCTTCGGAGCACGGAAGGGTGCAGCAAAAGGGGTGCGGAGGGCAAAGTGAAGAGATTCCCGCATAGAAGATCGGGGCTGACCAGGACTCTCCAGCCCGAGAGGCTTGTCTGCTCACCCGCCGGGATGGGCAGGGGCTGGGAGCTGAGGCTCAGGCTTCGGTCGGATCACAGGGAGAGGACTGGGGTTGGCAGCGTGAACAAAGCCTGAAGGAGGCTAGTGCTCCACGGCTAGCTGGGAGGGAGTCCGGGAAAAAGTCTGGAGCTGCCTAAGAGGCAAGAGACTTTTTTTGCCTGTTTGTTTCCTGGTGCACAAGGAGAGGGGATTAGGAGCATCACTTAAAGTAGCTCCAGAGATGTGCTCAAGCCACAGACCCCAGAGACGGGCATGAGATGCTAAGGCTGCTGCTGCTGCCACCAAGAAGCCTGTGTGCGAGCACATGTCACTATCCACACCTCCCTTCCAGGGAGCCTGTGCAGCCTGCCAGGGTCCTGTGATCCAGTGACAACTTCCCTGGGAGAACGCACGGTGCACCTCAGGCTTGTGCAAGCCTAGGCTTGCCCTGCATCCCTACCCCCCTCCCTCCCCACGGCCTGAGTGAGCCAGAGCCCCTGAATCAGCAGCTACTTTAACCCCATCCTGTCTGGGTGGGGAAGAGATACCCTCACACTACTTACTCGCAGAGGCGGTTACAAATCCAAAGCTGAACCCAGGGAGCTGTGCAAACAAAGAAGAGAAAGGGAAATCTCTCCCAGCAGCCTCAGGAGAAGCAGATTAAAGCTCCACAATCAACTTGATGTATCCTGCATCTGTGGAATACCTGAATAGACAACAAATCATCCCAAATTGAGGAGGTGGACTTTGGGAGAAACGATATATATATATTTTTCCCTTTTTCTCTTTTTGTGAGTGTGTATGTGTGTGATTTTGTCTGTATAGCTTTGCATTTACCATTTGCCCTAGGGTTCAGTCCTTTTTAAAAAAATTACTTTAAAAAACATTTTTCTTAATAATTATTTTTTAATTTTAATTATGTTAGTTTATATTATTTTATCTTCCTCTTTCTTTTTCTCCCTTTCATTCTGAGCCATGGGGATGACAGGCTCTTGGTGCTCCAGCCAGGCATCAGGGCTGTGCCTCTGAGGTAAAAGAGCCAAGTTCAGGACACTGGTCCACAAGAGACCTCCCAGTGCCATGTAATATCAAACAGCAAAAATCTCCCAGAGATCTCCATCTCAACACCAAGACCCAGCTTCACTCAACGACCTTCAAGCCACAGTGCTGGACACCCTATGCCAAACAACTAGCAAGACAGGAACACAGCCCAATCCATTAGCAGAGGGGCTGCCTAAAATCATAAGGCCACAGACACCCCAAAACACACCACCAGACGTGGACCTGTCCAGCAGAAAGACAAGATCCAGCCTCATACACCAGAACACAGGCACTAGTCCCCTCCACCAGGAAGCCTACACAACCCACTGAACCAACCTTAGCCACTGTGGACAGACACAAAAAACAATGGGAACTGTGAACCTGCAGCCTGCAAAAAGGAGAACCCCAAACACAGTAAGTTAAGCAAAATGAGAAGACAGAAAAACACACAGCAGATGAAGGAGCAAGGTAAAAACCCACCAGACCTCAGAAATGAAGAGGAAATAGGCAGTATATCTGAAAAAGAATTCAGAATGATAGTAAAGATAATCCAAAATGTTGGATATAGAATACATACAAGAACGTTTAACAAGGACCTAGAAAAAACTAAAGAGCAAACAGTGATGAACAACACAATAAATGAAATTAAAAATTCTCTAGACGGGATCAATAGCAGAATAACAGAGGCAGAAGAACGGATAAGTGACCTGGAAGATAAAATAGTGGAAATAACTACTGCAAAGAAGAATAAAGAAAAAAGAATGGGACTTCCCTGGTGGCTCAGTGGTTGAGAGTCCACCTGCTGAGGCAGGGGACATGGGTTTGTGTCCTGGTCTGGGAAGATCCCACATGCCATGGAGCGGCTGGGCCCCTGGGCCATGGCCGCTGAGCCTGTGCATCCAGAGCCTGTGCTCCGCAATGGGAGAGGCCCGCGTATCACGCAAAAAAATTTAAAAAAGAATGAAAAGAACTGAGGACAGTCTCAGAGATCTCTGGGACAACATTAAACACAGCAACATTTGAATTATAGGGGTCCCAGAAGAAGAAGAGAAAAGGGGATTGAGAAATATTTGAAGAGATTATAGTTGAAAACTTCCACAATATGGGAAAGGAAATAGTCAATCAGGTCCAGGAAGCACAGAGAGTCCCATGCAGGATAAATGCAGGATAAATCTAAGGAAAAACAGGCCAAGACACATATTAATCAAACTATCAAAAATTAAATACAAAGAAAACATATTAAAAGCAGCAAGGGAAAACAACAACTAACACAGAAGGGAATCCCCATAAGGTTAACAGTTGACCTTTCAGCAGAAACTCTGAAATCCAGAAGGGGGTGGCAGGACATATTTACAGTGATGAAGGAGAAAAACCTACAACCAAGATTACTCTATCCAGCAATGATCTCATTCAGATTTGATGGAGAAATTAAAACCTTTACAGACAAGCAAAAGCTAAGAGAATTCAGCACCACCAAACCAGTCTAGGCAGGACACACAAGAGACGGAAGAGACCTACAAGAACAAACCTAAAACAATTAAGAAAATGGTAATAGGAACATACATATCGATAATTACCTTAAATGGATTAAATGCTCCCACCAAAAGACATAGACTGGCTGAATGGATACAGAAATAAGGCCCATACATATGCTGTCTACAAGAGACCCACTTCAGACCTAGGGACACATACAGACTGAAAGTGAGGGGATGGAAAAAGATATTCCATGTAAATTGAAATCAGAAGAAAGCTGGAGTAGCAATTCTCATATCAGACAAAATAGATTTTAAAATAAAGACTATTACAAGAGACAAGGATACTACGTAATGATCAAGGGATCAATCCAAGAAGAAGATATAACAATTGTAAATATTTATGCACCCAACATAGGAGCACCTCAATACGTAAGGCAAATACTAACAGCCATAAAAGGGGAAATCGACAGTAACACAATCATAGTAGGAGACTTTAACACCCCACTTTCACCAATGGACCAATCATCCAAAATGAAAATAAATAATGAAACATAAGCTTTAAATGATACATTAAACAAGAGGGACTTAATTGATATTCATAGGACATTCCATCCAAAAACAACAGAATACACATTCTTCTCAAATGCTCATGGAACATTCTCCAGGATAGATCATATCTTGGGTCACAAGTCAAGCCTTGGTAAATTTAAGAAATTTAAAATTGTATCGAGTACCTTTTTGACCACAATGCTATGAGACTAGATATCAGTTACAGGAAAAAATCTGAAAAAATACAAGCACATGGAGGCTAAACAATACACTACTTAATAACCAAGAGATCACTGAAGAAATCAAAGAGGAAATCAAAAAATACCTAGAAACAAATGACAATGAAAACAGGATGACCCAAAACATATGGGAAGCAACAAAAGCAGTTCTAAGAGGGAAGTTTATAGCAATACAATCCTACCAATCCTACCTTAAAAAACAAGAAATATCTGAAATAAACAACCTAACCTTACACCTAAAGCAATTAGAGAAAGAAGAACAAAAAACCCCCGAAAGTTAGCAGAAGGAAAGAAATCATAAAGATCAATCAGAAATAAATGAAAAAGAACTGAAAGAAATTATAGCAAAGATCAATAAAACGTAATGCTGGTTCTTTGAGAAGATAAACAAAATTGATAAACCATTTGCCAGACACATCAAGAAAAAAGGGAAGAGACTCAAATCAATAAAATTAGAAATGAAAAGGGAGAAGTAACAACTGACAATGCAGAAATACAAAGGATCATGGGAGATTACTACAAGCAACTCATTGCCAATAAAATGGACAACCAGGAAGAAATGGACAAATTTTTAGAAAAGCACAACCTTCCAAGACTGAACCAGGAACAGAATATATGAAGAGACCAATGACAAGCACTGAAATTGAAACTGTGATTAAAAATCTTCCAACAAACAAAAGCCCAGGACCAGATAGCTTCACAGGCAAATTCTATCAAACATTTAGAGAAGAGCTAACAGCTCTCCTTCTCAAACTGTTCTATAATATAGCAGAGGGAGGAACACTCCAAAACTCATTCTACAAGGCCACCATCACCCTGATACCAAAACCAGACAAAGATGTCACAAAGAAAGAAAACTACAGGCCAGTATCACTGATGAACATAGATGCAAAAATCCTCAACAAAATACTAGCAAACAGAATCCAAACACATCCAAACAAATACTATATGTTAACTCATATATATGGAATCTAAGGGGAAAAAAGAAGTCATGAAGAACCTAGGGGAAAGATGGGAATAAGGACACAGACCTACTAGAGAATGGACTTCAGGATATGGGGAGGGGGAAGGGTAAGCTGTGACAAACTGTGAGAGTCTCATGGACATATATACACTACCAAACGTAAAATAGAAAGCTAGTTGGAAGCAGCCGCATATCACAGGGAGATCAGCTCGGTGCTTTGTGACCACCTAGAGGGGTGGGATAGGGAGAGTGGGAGGGAGGGTGATGCAAGAGGGAAGAGATATGGGAACATATGTATATGTATAACTGATTCACTTTGTTATAAAGCAAAGCAATTATACTCCAATAAAGATGTTTAAAAAAAAGAGTGCATGTGTTCCATTCATTATTGTATGCTCAAGTCCTAATATTACTTGAAAATATTTTTTTACTTAAACTGATGGAGTAGAGAGCAAGGGGCAGAGGGACATTTATACACATAGTAAATCTAAGAGAAATCATCACCACTCTTCTGCATCCAGATGTCTTTCTCTTTACTAGCCATCATAAAGAGAAGCTGATAGTTCTTGATAAATGGTTTCTTTAGTAATGGAAATTTTTCCTAAAATGTAGTAGGGACAATTAGAAAACAAAATATGCAAATAAACCTCACTTTAGTTGGATGACTAATTAAAACAAATTGCTTTACAAGCTAGAGTGATTTTAATAACAGAGTGCTTTGTATCATTTGCAGGTCCACACTGTAAGGAATCTAGGAGAATTTTAGCCATGAGGGTTTTGTTAAGTCCATTCACACAGATGACAGAACAGTACCTCACATTTCTGCCCTTAATTACTAATGAAATATGTATAACTGAATCACTTTGCTGTATACCTGAAACTATCACAACATTGTTAATCAACTATACTCCAATATAAAATAAAAAGTTAAAAAAAATACTATGCAAAACCAAAAAATAAATTACTAATGGAGCTACCTCAATCACAGCTATGGTGTCTTTTTCTTTCCTATGACCCATAACCAGCCCCTGCTAGTACTAAAAGTGATGGTAAGACTGTGAGTTAACTTAAAGCTGGTTTTCCTCAAAGAATTGACTGCAATTATGTGTTTTAAGAGGCAAAAAGTAACCTATACCTTGCTTAGAGTAAGTGGAAAATAACACTTGTGCTTGGGCTTACAGCTAATAAGATAACCAGTCATTTGCTTAATTATTAACTGTTAATAAAAACAAATATATCCTCAAAGAAAGTATTTTATATGTAAGAAAAAAGAAAAGGGGAATTATGTATTGATGTCATATAAAATTTCAAAGGCAAAGATAAAATAATTATCAAACAATATTACAGAAAGTATTTGAGTGTTCATTGTCTGATAGTTGTATGCTAATTGTTTTATATTGATTATCTCATTTCATTCTCACCACAAAACCCTGACATTATTTCATTGGGAAGAGGAATATAGGGCTTATAAAAGCTAAGTCTCTTGTCCAGGGCCATATAACTAAAAATCATGAAGCTAGGGTAGCAACACAAGCTATATGATTTCTAAGCCTAAACTCTTTATTTGTTCTCTAGAAACCAGAAATTACCAAGCTCTATATACATGATACATCCTGAGCTTTGCCTGAAGAGATCAGGTACATTCAGTTCCCCACAGTGAATAGCTTTTGGCCACAGAAAAGTAAACCAACTTTAACACCCGATTAAATTAGACTTTGAAAATAATAAAAGAATACACTGATTAAAAAACCAAACAACCACAACAAAAACTATGTTACTGGCCCATGTGCTTAAAACAAAACTTCTAGTAAATTATACCAAAAAAAAAAAAAAAAAAAGACAACACTCCAACAATTAGTCTTGCTATAAGCTTAGGTTTTGAGAAATGGAACAAAAAAAAAAGGGCAAATTAAAAGGTATTGTGAATCCTTATTTTAGTAATTTCTTCCTTAAGTCTCTACATTTTAGTTTCTTCATACATATGAGTTTGAAAAAATGTAGATTTTTAACGAATACTAAAAACTTTTATTAAATATTTTTAAATTAGCAAATGAGCATATAATGGCCTAATGTATTTAATTTTACATGACAGACTTTTTTCTCTAAAAATTCAAATTTTCTAAAGCTAATCATTTTCCCATTAACTTGTAGCAAATTCCAGAGATCAAATGTATTTTCAAACATCTATTGTTTGTCTAACTCTGTTTAGAGACAGGGTCCATGTCCTCAAGAGCCTAAAATATGGGAAGATCAAATGACGACCCATAAAATTTTTAGAGAGCAAGTTAAGTTTTAAATCATAAGAAAAATTCCACATTTTCTTGAGATTTTAATAAACTTAAATACTAGGTGAAGGTATCAAGTAGAAGGTAGGACTCATGATAAACATTAAAGAAGCTATAAATATGGGGAAAATGTAGTTCATATGTGAAGTAGGAAGTATAATGGTTTAAAAAAGCAGCAGCATGAATGATAAAGGAATCTTTGGAGAAATCATGAGGGAACTGGCATAAATGGAGGATTTGTGTTGGGGAGTAGTAAGAAATGTAGTGAATAGACCATATAGAGAGAGCCAAGTTATAGAAAATCTAATCTTAAATATAGGACTTATATACTTAATCTGGTAGGAAAAAATAAATCCCTATGAATTCTTAAATAGAAAGAAGAGGTGTTTTTGGAAAATCAGACTAGCAAACATTAACTATGAATTTGAACATGACTAACATCAAGGATTTCAGCTGGTAGAATGCTATAGAAACAAAAGCTTGAGCTAAAGGCAAGGTAAATTTGAGGAAGTGATGAATATGGAGTAATCCTTAATGGAAAGATAAATAATAGACACAGTTCAAAGAGAAAAGTTATATGAATTTTTGAAGGACAAGGAGATAAAAGAGACACCAATGGTTTTACACTGGAATAATGGAAGAAAAATAATAACAGTCACCAAAGTAAAGGTTTAAAAAAGAAATTTGTGGGCTTCCCTGGTGGAGCAGTGGTTGGGAGTGGCTGGGCCCGTGAGCCATGGCTGCTGGGCCTGCGCATCCAGAGCCTGTGCTCCGCAATGGGAGAGGCCACAGCAGGCCTGTGTACCACAAACAAACAAACAAACAAAACAAAACAAAAAAATCCTTGTTTTAGCAGAAAAGAGACAGAGAAACCAGGGAAAAGTTGAGTTCAGTTTTTGATCCGTTTCACTCAATCTGATATTTGCACAGTCAAGCAGAGGCAATATGTCCCAAAAGTAGGTGGAAACAGGAAATCAGAGATAAACATTGAAACAAATAGAATGGACTAACTCGCTAAAGGAGTGATTGCAGAGAGGAATCAGGTGAAAGTCAGTGAGTACATCTTTGGGGAGCCCGCACATAAGAAAGAGAAGTCTAACAAGTAATAAGAATAAAAAACAGCATTTAGGACAAATTCCTAGAAGCATACAACTTACCAAAATTGAATCATGATGATATAGAAAGTCTAAACAGACCTATAACTAGTAAAGAGATTGAATCAGTAATCAAAAACCTCCCTACACTCAAAAGCCCAGAACCAGATGTCTTCACTGGCAAATTCTATCAAACATTCAAAGAAGTAATGCCAATCCTTCTCAAAGTCTTACAAAAAGTTGAAGAGGAGGGAATACTTGCAAAATCATTTTATGACTCAGTATTGCCATGATACCAAAGCCAGACAAAGATACCACAAGAAAAGAAAACTACAGGCCAATATTTCTGATGAACACAGATATAAAAATCCTCACCAAAATACTAGCAAATCAAATTCAACAGCACATTAAAATAATCATACACCATGACCAATTACAGTTTATCCCTGAGACGCAAGGATAGTTCAACATACAAAAATCAATTAATGTGATACACCAATGGATAGAATGAAGAATAAAAAGTACAGGATCATTTCAATAGATTCAGAAAAAAATCATTAAAATTCAATACCTTTTCCTGATAAAACAAGCTAGGAATAGAAAAAAATTACTTCTGTATAATAAAAGCCACATATGAAAATTCTGCAGCTAACTTCATTCTCAATAGTGAAACGCTGAAAGCCTTTCCACTAAGATCAGAAACAAAGAAAGGATGTCCACTTTCACCACTTCTATTCAACATAGTTTTGGAAGTCCTAGCCAGAACAATTAGGCAAGAAAAATGAGAGGCATCCAAATAGAAAGGAAGAGATAAAACTGTCCTTGTCTGCAAATGACAAGATCTTATATATAGAAAACTGGAGGCTTAAAAAAATAAACACCAAAATTCAGTATAGCTGCAGGATACAAAATCAATATAGGAAAAACCATTGCATTTCTAGGCACTAATAACAAACTATTTGAAAAGGAAATTAGGAACACCACTTCATTTACAATAGCATCAAAAAGAATATAATACACAGGCATGATCTTAAGGAGGTGAAAGGCCTGTACCGTGAAAACTATAAAACATTGATGAAAGAAATTAAAATAGACACAAATAAATGGAAACACATCCCATTACTCATGGATTAGAAGAATTAATCTTGTTAAAATATCCGTACTACCCAGAGATCTACAGATTCAATGCAATCTCTATCAAAATTCCAATGGTATCCAATAGATAGAAAATCAATCCTAAAATTCATATGGAACCATAAAAGAGCCTAAATAGTGAAAGCAATCTTGAAAAAGGAAGCAAATCTGGAGTATTCACATTTCTTGACCTCAAAATATGTTATAAATTTACCATAATCATAACAGTATGCTGTTGGCATAGAAATAGACATAAACCAATGGAACAGAGTATACAGAAATAAACCCTTGCATATATTGTCAGCTGGTTTTCAACGAGGGTGCCAAGAATACTCATGGGGGAAAAAATAGCCTCTTCAACAAATGGTTCTTGGAAAACTGGATATTTACATGCAAAAGAATGAAATTGGATCATTACATCAGACACAAAATTCAACTGAAAATGAATTGAAGATTTAAACATAAGACATGAAGCTATAAAACTCCCAGAAGAAAACACAGAGGAAAAGCTTCATGAAATTGGTCTTGGCAATGATTTCATGGTTTTGACACCAAAACAACAGGCAACAACAGCAAACGTCGAAAAGCAGGACTACATCAAACCAAAAGCCTCTGTACATCAACGGAAACAATCAACAGAGTGAAGAGGCAACTGATAGTATGGGAGAAAATATTTGCAAGGAGGTTAATTTCCAAAATATATAAGAAACTCCTGCAACTTAATAGAAACAAAACTAATAACCTGATTTTAAAAAGCCTAAAGACCTGAATAGACATTTCTCCAGAAAGGACACACAGATGGCCAACAGGTGTATGAAAAGATGCTCAACCTCATTATACATCAGGGGAATGCAAATCAAAACCACAACGAGATGTCACCTCACACTTTTTTTTTTTTTTTTAAGACAATGTGTTGACAAGGATGTGGAAAAAGTAGAATATTGCTACATCACTGGTGGGAATGCAAGGTGGTGCATCTGCTATGGAATACAGTATGAAAGTTCCTCAAAAAATTAAAAATAGAACTACCATAAACTCCAGCAATTTCATTTCTGGTTATTTATCCAAAAGATTGAAATCAGGATCTCAAAGAAATATTATCACTTCCATGTTCAATTCATCACTTCTTAGTCCATTCAGGCTGCTATAATAAACTACCACAGACTGGGTAGCTTGTGAACAGAAATTTATTCCTCATAGTTCTGGAGGCTAGGAAATTAAAGATCAAGGCATGAGCAAGGTTGCATTTTGGTGAGGACTCTCTTCTTGGTTCATAGCCAGTGCCTTCTCATTGTGTCTCCACATGGCAGAAGGGTATACAGATTTCTGTGGGGCCTCTTTTGCAAGAACACTAATCCTACTTATGAAGGCTCCACCTTCATTATCTAAGCACCTCCCAAATATCTCACCTCTTAATAATATCTTTGAAGGTATGAATTTCAACATATGAATTTTAGAGGGACACAAATATTCAGATCACAACCCAGTGCCATTCACAATAGCCAATATGTGGAAAGAAACTAAATATCCACCTATAGATGAATGGATAAAGAAAATGTGGTATATACATACAGTGGGATATTGTTCAGCCTTTAAAAAGAAGGCTATCCTGCAATATGTGACAATATAGATGAACCTGGAGGACATGATGCTTAATGAAATAAGCCAGTCACAGAAGAACAAATACTGCATGATTTCACTTTGTGAGTATCTAAAATAGTTGAATTCACAGAAGAGAAGAATACAATGGTATTTATCAGGGGCTGGACAGAGAGGAAAATGAGGCTGCTAATCAATGTGTACAATATTTCAATTATGCAATATAGGTTCTTGAGATCTGATGTACAACACTGTGCTTATAGATAATACTGTATTGGACACTTAAAAATCTGTTGAGAGTAGATCTCATATTAAGTGGTCTTAACAAAATAATTTAAATGAATAAATAAAACCATTTATATTATGAGTTATGTTCGTGAAGTCCTTTCATTTCAAAATGGAATAGTAGGGCTTCCCTGGTGGCGCAGTGGTTGAGAATCCACCTGCCGATGCAGGGGACACGGGTTCGTACCCCGGTCCGGGAGGATCCCACATGCCGTGGAGTGGCTGGGCTCGTGAGCCATGGTCACTGAGCCTGTGCGTCCGGAGCCTGTGCTCCGCAACGGGAGAGGCCACAACAGTGAGAGGCCCGCGTACCAAAAAAAAAAAAAAAAAGAATATTAAAGTGATAAGAGGAACATTATACAAATGAAAATTTCCAGATATAAGTGTTAATCGTACTTTAAAAGATATAAAACAATTCTGAAACTTTGGTATTACGTTCGTGTTTATGTATGTGTGTGTTCTATCTCATATACTCTATGATATCATGCTCTTACGAGTGTTATTACTTTAAGCAATACTTTCTGAGGTTTTTACTTTTTATTAAACTAGGATGAGTCTGTTCTTGAGTGGTGTGAACCTCTATTTGAAAGTCAACAAGGACTTGTGGTTCTTTGGGTGAAGGGACTGGATAGAAGCTCAGATGGATTTGCTCTTATAAATGCTCATTTTTACCTCTTCTTCTGTTTTCTAAAAAGAGGTTCCAAGCAATCAAACCAGATTAAATGTCACCAAAGCATCCTTCTAGATGCCACAAGCTGAGATGACACTTGCAACTGACAGAATAGTTTTGCATCTTAGTTTCCTCTTTATTTATTTACTTTTTACTTTTATTTTTTTAGTTTCCTCTTTTGTGGCTCCTTCTCAGGCTCTTTACTTTGCAGTGATAAGTGTTTGGTCTTTGTCTTCTTCATCTAAATTCCATCCTTGATGACCTTTTCCAGTCATGTGGCTTTAAGTGCTCTCTTTATTACAATACATCTATTTTCTAAAATTCTTCCTCATGCACAAAAGGTTTTTGATAACATTTCAAATATCCACAACATAATACCATCCAAAAAGAATGAATATAGGCCAAAGCTTTTGAAGCATTCATTAGTATAGATCTTAAACAAGTTAAACTGTTAATAACTCAGTTTTCTCACCAGAGAAGAGAGATAAGAATAATGCCTCAATCTTAGCACTTTGAGAGCATTAGAGGTTCCCTTTTCCTCTTGTGATAAGATTGTCTAGCCCTGCTTTCTTCTCCAGAATTACATCTTGCCTTTCCTGGTCCCCCTCAGAGTATACAATCCAAACATGGTAGACTATCTTCTGTTCCTCAAAACTGTTGATCTAAATGCAAGGCCAGATACTGTACAATTCTTAGAGGAAAACATAAGCAGAACCCTCTCTGACATAAATCGTAGCAAGATCTTTTTTGATCCACCTCCTAGAGTAATGAAAGTAAAGACAAAAATAAACAAATGGGACCTAATTAAACTTAAAAACTCTTTCACAGCAAAGGAAACCATAAATGAAAAGACAACCCACGGAATGGGAGAAAATATTCATATTTGAGAATGAAATGACTGACAAAAGATTAATCTCCAAGATATACAAATAGCTCATGTAGCTCAATATCAAAAAAAAAAAAAAAAAAAACCCCAAACAACCCATGGAATCAGAAAAATGGGAGGAAGATCTAAATAGACATTTCTCCAAAGAAGACATACAGATGGGCAAGAGGCACATGAAAAGCTGCTCAACATCACTAATTATCAGAGAAATGCAAATCAAAACTACAATGAGGTATCACCTCACACAGGTCAGACTGGCCATCATCAAAAAACTCTACAAACAATAAACGCTGGAGAGGGTGTGGAAAAAAGGGAACCCTCCTACACTGTTGGTGGAAATGTAAATTGGTGCAACTGTTATGGAGAACAGTATGAAGCTTCCTTTAAAAACTAAATACAGAACTACCACATGATCCAACAATCCCTCTCCTGGGCATATATCCAGAGAAAACCATAATTTGAAAAGATACATGCACCCCAATGTTTATTGCAGCACTATTAACAATAGCCAGGACATGGAAGCAACCTAAATGTCCATCAACAGAGGAATGGATAAAGAAGATTTGGTACATATATACAATGGAATATTACTCAGCCATAAAAAGAACAAAATAATGCTATTTGCAGCAACATGGATGGACCTAGAGATTGTCATACTGAGTGAAGTAAATTAGACAAAGACAAATTTATCATATGATATCGCTTATATGTAGAATCTAAAAAAAATTGGCACAAATGAATATTTACAAAACGAAATAGAGTCACAGATGTAAAAAACAAACTTATAGTTACCATGGGGGCAAAGGGGGAGGGATAAATTGGGAGACTGGAATTGACATATACACACTACTATATATAAAAGTAGATAACTAATAAGGACCTACTGTATAGCAAAGAGAACTCTACTCAACACTCTGCAATGACCTATATGGGAAAAGAATCTAAAAAGGGGTAGATATATACATGTGTATAACTGATTCACTGTACAGCAGAAACACAACATTGTAAATCAACTATACTCCGATAAAAATTTTTTTAAAAACTGTTGAGATTTTTCTTGCCTCTAGGCTTTTACACGGATCTTCCCTATGGTTGGAACACTCTTTTCCATTACTCTTTGCATTACTATCATAGATGGTACTTTTCCTATTGGAGCACTTTTATTGTAGCCTCCACTAGGCTGTAAGGATTTTGCACCAAGCACCACAGCTATTTTGTTCCAGTATACCCTGAGTGTTTAAGCGCATAGTAGCCATCAACAACTAATTTGAATCAATAAATAAATGAGTGAAAGTTTTTGTATGAGCAGCTAGAAGGGCCATCACTAGTAATGAATAATAGCACAGAAAGAAAATGTTTATATGAAAAGATCTCTTTTGAATATTACAATTTTAAAATTCCATCAAATTTAATGGAAAAGTTATAGATTGTAATTTAGGAAGTAGGGTAGGAATATGTTAAAACTGGGAGTCAGCAGCCTAAAAGTGGTAAGTGGAAGAGACTGCCTAATAAGACAATATAGAGTAAAACTGGAACCTCACTGAAACCTTGAGAATACTTAAGGCAATCCAAATTATTTTATTGCATTGGCGGTAATATGACCATTTCATTTATTCAGGACAAATGATTTCCTGTAGGAAGATTGTTGGATCTCTCATCACCCCACCTAGCCTCAAATCTTGCTCCTATTTTCCTGTCAAAGGCCTTAAGGTAAAAATACTAAAAGTTAAATCCTCCAGCCTCTAAGAATTTTTTCCTAAACTCCAAATGTTTCTAAAGCGTGTGTTAACTGACTTGATGGGGAGGAATTCTTTCACAATGTGTATACATATGTCATATCATCATGTTGTACACTTTGAATATCTTACAATTTTATTTGTCATTAAATGTTTCCAAAGGAAGGCTCCATCAGCCATTAACACACAGCACAAGTGGGCACACAAAATTATTATCTTTGTGTCTGAAGGAAGCCAGGCTTTGTGTGGTTCTATCACCAATAAATTGGGAGTCCACCTAGCTAGTATTGAAATAATCAAAATTTGCATATGTAAGATTCCACCTGGAGCATTAGTAATTGCACAGTCCCTTGACTGCTTACTTTACCTTTGGCTCTTAATTTTCACAAGCTAACATTTGTATTACCCAGTCTTTTATCCACATTTGCTGCCTTGATTGGTCCACTTCCCTTGTTCTGAACTATACCTTCACCTTTCTGGTCACGTTCATGACTTCTTTCATCAATCTGTTCTCGCACACCCACTAATCTAACCTCTCCTTTTTGACTATGAAACAACTCCTCCTCCTCCTGCTCCTCCTCCAACTTCACTCTAGACAGTTCTTTCTAGCATAGTCTGGCCCCCCCAGCCTCTGAGCCTTTGTTGTCTCAGCACTTGGGCCACTAGTAATGGAACACAATGTATCAGAACAAAGGGAACTGGACTGCACTGCAGGATGACATGTACACAGGATGGGAGGAGGATGAGGAGATGACTGTAATCAGAAAGCAACTTAAGGCATAGGAGTTTTTATGTGTAAGAAGAAACATTCAAGAGAAGCAGAAGGATTCTGAAGAAGCAATCTGAATATTTCAACTTTGTTCCACAGGTTCTATAGTGAAAAGTGGTTTCAGAAATTATTGAGGAAAAGTAGAAAAGCTGAGCCATTGTACCATTTTCACCTTTTCTTCATTACCCTTCACTTCATGTTCTTTCCTCGTTCTGTATTCTGAGCTTATCTGGTAAGCTTGCTTAATATCCAGCTTGATCATTCCCACCTGATCATATTCTGCAAAGCTTCACTTGAAGCCTCACCTGAAACCACATATTTTATAGAATTGAGATGAACGCTAAAGATAGCCTAGATTTTCAATTTATTCTACAGGGGGCCCAGGAAGATCCACTGAGACATATCAGAGAATGGTTCCTGATGTAAAAGCAATGACACGGAGGTAAAATTTTGAATGCATACTACCATTTTGAGCAAAGCAGCTCCACTTTAACCTACTTTATTAATTTTCCCTTAAGATTTTACTTTAAGAGGGCACAGCATAGCCTAAAAGATAATTTTGAAAATCAGTGACTATCATTCTTCTTCAATTTATAAATGGCATAGCAGAAAAAAGATGTAGTATTTTTCCCAATATCACACAGCTAATTATAATTAGTGGCAAATTCTAACTCTAACTCCCTGGTATGCGACCTTCCCATGATCCCTCACTAGCAGCTCCATCAACACAGCAAGATTTTCCAGTGCAGGTAGCTACTGAGTGGTGCAAGGCTATAATGGCAGGATACCTAAACTGAGACTTTGAACGTATATGGTATCCAGAAAATTAACATGAAAGACTTGAAATCCATGATCAGGAACCAAATTGAAGAGCAAGGAGGTTCCCATGAGCAGCAGAAAAGATCAGAGACTAAGCTTAAGAATTTCTGTCTAAACAAGCAGAGCTAAGGAAATATCAAACTAAGGTATAAGAAGAAAAAAGAAAGTGATTCAAGACACAAGGCCGAGACTGATTTCAAGAGAGCCATTTTACGATATGATAAAAGGGATAGAATGCAAAATCCAATAAAGAACATGGAATTAGTATCCAAAACCCAAATACACACAAAAAAGTGGGAATCAGGATGGAATGGAAATCTATAAAAGTAAACAGTTCACTACCAGCAACACCTCAATGTTCCATCTGTGAGACCAGGATCAAGATGAACTTCTCTGCTCTGATCTTATTTGGAAATCCAAAGCAGTAGAGCTTACTCCTTTGTTACCAGAAAGCCAGAGAGAGACAGGATTCACCCTTGGACTGCTAGGTGGTCTTAAGGTAGGGATCTGGCCTATGCTGGGTATGATAATTAGTCATAATAGCAAAGAACACCATGTTACCAACAAGAGCAGAGACAATCCCTGGAGAATAATAAGCTCCTTCATTAAATCAAAACATAATAGTTTTGGTTTTCACATCTTGGCTCCAATCAATTATTTTCTTACACTGAGACAGGCCAACTCTCTCTCAAAATCAATTTTGAAAGGCCGAGAAGCTGATAATACTAAATATATTGAAATATTTGAATTGAAATACTAAATAAGAATATCTAAAATATTCATAGCTCAGAGCTACTTCAGGAAATCCCAGCCTACCTATTCTCAGCAAAGGACAGTGAATAGCAGAGAATGTATGCCCACTATGGACAAGAAACATAATTTACCCGGAGCTGAATATTATTCTGCAACAATTGGGCAAAGTCATTTTCTTAAGGTGAATTAATTTCCTCAATTTTGCTTGGCTTTTATTGCCTTCTCAAAATTCAGACACATAATATCAAACAGATGGCTTGAACCAGTGGATAAATAAGTCATAAAAGAGTTTTGTATACTTCATTGTTCTGGTTTATGGCTAAACACAGCAATCAGGCTCTGTTGAAGCCTGGATAAAATTGCTAGTTTAATTTTGTTTGAGTTCCAGATGATCTGGAAGAAATAAAACTTCTCCAGGAGCAAGTGTTCTTGGAATCCCTTCTTCATGTAATTTGCCCAAGAAATCAATTCAACCTTTCTGAGGTTTTCCAAGCTCTAGCTTAAAAAACAAAAACAAACAAACAAAAAACTAAGAGAATAATAGCTTTATCATTGTTCAAACAGAGCAAACATGCTAACTAGTTAGTTACACAGATACCATGAATGGTCAGTGGAGATAATTCAAATGATAGAGTAGGGGGTAAAGGTATAAAAATGGTGGAGAGGTTGTGTGGACACTACAAATGCACCTACCAGTACAAGTACAGCTCTCCCAGATGGCACTAGATCACATTCAAGTAACCTTAGACAAGGGATTTTATTTCCTTATCTCTCCACTCTGAGAACTAGATTTTACATGAAAATTGCCAACATAGTCTTTTCTTACATCTAACCAAATAGGTTCTCTACTGAGATTTTATGAGAATGACGGAAGATTGAGACACAGACCCATAGTATATACTAAGCTATATGAAACAGACCAGTTACATAATATAATGAATTATAAGATATTAGAGAAATGTGGTGGTCATGGTAACCAAGACAGTTAATGTTCCATCTACAAGGACGCATGTCGCCTACCTCCAGCCAACGTTGTCGTGCATGTTTTGCCAGAACTTCTGATTTTTCAAGAGAAGCCAGAAATCTTGTTTTCCAGATTCAGTTAAGATAAAACCTGATTGACTGCCTGCTTTAAATTAAGCTACCCAATGCCAATCTGAAACCGATGATGAGTGAGCTCTGAAAAGAACTATGTGCCACGGGGTATCCAGAACAGAGGAAACTTGAATAGTTACCTGGTTTGATAGGTCTCTTAACAGAGGAACCCAGTTGCAATGCAGTAGCCCTAACGACCTGGCTGTTCAACCACTGCTTATACACCACCAAGGAAATTTACTGTTGAATGTATGGAATGCTTAGGTTTATATTCAAGATTTTGCCTTTGAAGCAACATGGACCACTATTATGGCCTCTATTCTACTCAAACCTAACAAGCTGAAACCAGAAAATTGACGGGTTCAGTATTTGTGTGCTCCCTGGAAAGATTTTGGGTGCCACCTTGCTGCCTGAAAAATGGTCACTAAAAGAAGTTTCCATCAAAAACTACAAAGTAAATGTACTACAGTTTTTATGGTCCATTATATATGTTATCTATACTATAGTAAATATCAAAAGTTACTTAGCTATGTTATAAATGAACTTATTTACAAAACAGAGACTCACAGACATAGAAAACAAACTTATGGTTACCAAAGGGGAAAGTGGGGAGAGGAATAAATTAGGAGTTTGAGATTAGCAGATACACACTACCATATGTAAAATAGACAAACAATAAGGTCCTACTGTATAGCATAGAGAACTATATTCAATATCTTGTAATAAATAACCTATACTGAAAAATATATGTATAACTGAATCACTTTGCTGTACACCAGAAACTAACAGAACATTGTAAATCAAATACACTTCAATAAAAAAATTTTTAATTAGAAATCATTATTTCATGCAATGTAGTAGCTTAGATTGTATCCTGAACAACAACAAAAAAAGATACATCAGTGTAAAGACAATAAAATTCAAATGAAATCTGTACTTTAGTTAATAGTTTGTACCATTGTTAACTTTGTATTTGGGATAAATATATCATGGTTATGTAAGTAGTTAACATTAGGGGAAGATGGATGAGGGGTACATGAGAGTTTTGTAATATCTTTGCAACGTTCCTGAAATCTCAAATTATTCCACAATAAAAAATAAAATATATATATTTTATATAATTTTTAGTTGCAAATGCCACATGAATGTGGCACTCACTCAGGGAAAGGTAAATAAAAACAAAACTAGGTTGGCCTGGAAGCAATAGAAGAGTCTGCTCCAACAAGACAACCAGAGCTATTAACTGCCAACCAAATATTGGCAGCTACAAACCAATCGGCTTGGTAAATTTAAAAGGCCACAGTACAAATTTAAAGCTTTATCAGTCACCAGCTGAAAGATTTGTTAGGTTATTTACTTACTTTCTATTATTAGTTCAACCATTGATGGTATATAATACCTACTATTTGTCAGGAACCATTCTAGTTCCTGGGAGATTCTGGGATGTAAACAGACATGGTTCCTGCTCTTATGGAGCTTATAGCACCAACAGGGAACCAAAACTTTGAACTAATAAGCATACAACTCAATTTCTGTGAAAATCAACCCTAAAATCAACAGGATAGTCCATGCTCCAAAATAGTAGGTGCACATACAAAATCTGAAAGAAAACTTAAAATAGAATATTTATGTCTTAATCATACTTTTCACACTAACATACCATCCACAAGAGGAGTAGGAAATTTTGAAGTGGATCATGCACTCTATTCCATGAACTTTCCTTAGCTCAATTTCTTTCACTACTGTGTAGTGTCAAGTCTTCAGAATAGTCATGCAACCCCATTCTCATGGTAGTTAGGGAACCTTTCCTCTTGGACTTTCTGTTATACGTTTCTCATCTAGAAGGAAGGAAAGGAAGGAGGGAGGGAGGAAGGGAGGAAAAAGAAAAATGATATCTTCCTTATCCCATATCCAAAGCTATCTTTCTAAGTTTTGTTTTGTTTTGGTATGTCATTCTTTTTGTATTATATTTTTTAACATCTTTTTGGAGTGTAATTGCTTTACAATGGTGTGATAGTTTCTGCTTTATAACAAAGTGAATCAGCTATACATAAACATATGTTCCCATATCTCCTCCCACTTGCGTCTCCCGCCCACCCTCCCTATCCCACCCCTCTAGGTGGTCACAAAGCACAAGCTGATCTCCCTGTGCTATGCAGCTGCTTCCCACTAGCTATCTATTTTATGTTTGGTAGTCTATATATGTCCATGCCACTCTCTCACTTCGTCCCAGCTTACCTTTCCCCCTCCTTGTGTCCTCAAGTCCATTCTCTACGTCTGCATCTTTATTCCTGTCCTGCCCCTAGGTTCTTAGAACCATTTTCTTTCTTTTTTTTTTTTTTTTTTTTTTTTTTAGATTCCATATATATGCGTTAGCATACGGTATTTGTTTTTCTCTTTCTGACTTACTTCACTCTGTATGACAGACTCTAGGTCCATCCACCTCACTACAGATAACTCAATTTCATTTCTTTTTATGTCTGAGTAATATTCCATTGTATATATGTGCACATCTTCTTTATTGTGCCACATCTTCTTTATCACCTACTTTAACTTGGTTTATCCTCTCTGTATTGTGTGTTAAACTTATGAGCTTTTTTTTTTTTTTTTTTTTTTTTTTTTTTTTTTTTTTGTGGTATGCGGGCCTCTCACTGCTGTGGCCTCTCCCGTTGCGGAGCACAGGCTCCGGATGCGCAGGCCCAGCGGCCATGGCTCACGGGCTTAGTTGCTCCGCGGCATGTGGGATCTTCCCGGACCAGGGCACGAACCCGTGACCCCTGCATCGGCAGGCGGACTCTCAACCACTGCGCCACCAGGGAAGCCCTAAACTTATGAGCTTTTAAAAATCATTTTTGGAAAAAATAGAAGATATCACCTTCTCTATTGCACGTTTCCTAGGTCTGCTATAACAAAATACCACAAACAGTGTAACTTAAAATTTATACTCACAGTCTGGAAGACACAAGTCCAAAATCAAGGGTAGGCAGAGCCATTGTCTCTCTGGAGGCTCTGAGGAGAATCCCTCCCCTACCTACCTGGCTCCTGCTGGTTGCCAGCAAGCTTTGCTGTTCTTGGCTTGTAGCTGCATCACCCCAATTTCTGTCTCCATGTTCACATGGTCATCTTCCCTCTGTGTGTGTCTCTGACTGCATTTCTATGCCAAGAACCTCTTTGTCCTTTCTCTAATGTTAGGGGCCACCCTAATCCAGTATGATTTTATTTTAACTTGATTACATCTGTAAAGATCCTATTTCCAATAAATTTCCATTCACAGTACTGGAAATTAGGACTTGAAAACAACTTTTGTGGGGACACAATTCAGTTCACAATGTTCGCCTACTCAAATGGGTGCATGAAAACCGTCATAGTCTTTCAAGGTTTCATTGCTTTCTGTCTAAGCAGAAAATTTTCATTTTGGTATTACTGAACATTCATTTAACCTCACTAAAAGAGAGCTCTTATTTAGAATATTTTGATATAGCATAGTGAAGTGAAAATTGCAGTGGACTTGGAGGCAGAAAAATTGGGGTTTCTATCTCAATTTCCTTCTTACCATTCTAAGGACCATAAAATGTAAACCATATGTCAGCTGAGTGAAATTTGGCCTGAACCCCAACTCACCCTCTGTCAAAGTCCAAAGCCCACCCCATAACATTTATTGATTCCCAGTTGCTTAGTTCCTCGGGTTTCTCTCCAACTCAGCATCCTGGCTTCGAGCATGTTCCTTTAGTGCTGCTCCCAACAATACGATGGCTGTCAGGGAAAATTGCAAAAGACTTTGAAATGGGCAAAATGGTCACTGAGTGTCCTATAACCCTTCTGGGTTATCTGTGTCTTTCTTGTCTGAGCTATTTTACAACTCTGTAGTTTGTAGGGAAATGATAGTAATCCATATAAATGGTTCCTATCCATTGAAACACAAATGCCTTTTGACCAGTGGGGATGCAATTGATAGCCCTTCTCCACTGGAAGAAGACAGTTTTGCATCTATTCATAAAATAATTTCAGCATTCTTGGATGCTTTTATAAGTGTGTGTCCTTTGACTATTCCTTTGAACTGCTTATAATATTTTATTCGTTCTCTCATTAATGAATTATAAAATCTTTGACAGAAGTTCAATTTTTATGAGTCATGATTTTACTTTTTATTAAATTATCATTGAACAAGGCAAAGTTCAATACCTCCACTTCAAAATAAAGTATTTATACCTCAAGATTTTCAAGAATTGGATAAGTTTCCTAAAACCTGGGTAGGAGAAAAGAATCACAGGGAAGGACCTCTGTCTTTCTTTATGCTTCCATAAAGGGTTAGGGTTAGGTGGTCACAAGGGTGACCACCTAAGTAAGGGAGTGATATAAGGGTGTGACCACCCTTATATCTCCCTTACTTTCTCTCCTGGCTCCCTTAACTTGAAAATATTCTTCCACAGTCTATACAGGATTTCACCCATATTCATGTCCTGGAGGTTCAGTAACCAGTCCAAAGTGTCTTAAAAGATCACATTCTCAACTAAAATAGGTCTCTCCCTACAAGAACTTGTACTAGTTCGTTAATACATATAAATTTTCCTCTTTCCAGTATGGAAGTTGGTACAAACTTTCTGAGCCTAATTACTCCATAAGCCAAATAGGGCTTATCTCAAGGAGCCCACAAGATTTAAACACAATAGTATATATAAAGGCACAGAGGCAGAGAGAAGAGTTGTACTACATCTTAGTTGAACCTGAAACCACTTTGATAAAGTACAAGTGAAATACAGAATTTGTCTAAAGATTCCAGTTACAATTTCTTTGAAGACCTTGGATATTGACCATTCTTTAGTTGTTGCAATTTTCTAGATCAAGAGGAGGTTGTGTTCCATATTCATCCTCAAGCTCCAGTAGGAACTATTCCCAAAAGGAACTCCCTTCATCCTGCTCTCTGCCAACCAATGCTGCACAACAGTTCTGTTTGGTCTGAGAGAGGCCTTGATGATGACCCTCTGTCGGTTGCACTATTATAAAAGAAAAAAACCCTCTTTCCATGTCTCACTCTGAACCCGCGGCTTACTTTTCTGACCCCATTCAACTAAAGAGACTTCCTGGGAGAGTGGGGTGTGACAGGAAAAAGGAGCATCAGGGACTTCATAAGTGAGTGACTTTACAGTCGACTTATATTCTGAATCCAGAATCTAGTTCTGGACAGAAACCTACTCCTTAGGTTGAATCTACACTTCTAAGCTCTACCATTTACTAACCATTCTTCCTGTCGGTCTCTTTGAATCTCAGCATCTTCATATGTAGAAGCGCACCCTTATTTTTCATTCACCTGCCACTTGCTGATCTCCCCGTGTCATCCTCAGCTAAACGTTTCACATTCCGAGAAGGACCAAAATCTGGAGGCCAAGAGAAGTAGAAGGAGATAGGTTATTGTGTAAGGAGTTGCAAAGAAAGGACAAGGGAGGTGAACATTTTCCAAAACCCAGAGGGAAAACGTTCAGTTGGTTTGAGATTTATAACCCTTTAATGCAATTCAGGAGTGTTGTCCATAGAGCTTCTTTCTTCCTGGGATCCACTTTGTGATTATGTTTGGGCATAGATTAGCACCCAGCAATGACCAATATTTAGCAACCTTTGCACGACCAACTGACTGTAACCAAATATTACCCATTTGGTTATATGTCTATAAAAGAAGAGTGGCAGATTAAATGTTCAGGAAAGTGAATGTAAGTATATGATGAGAAACAAAAAGTAGTATTAAAAGCGGGAACTCTATAGCCAAGCTAGCACTCGGAGTTAATCACAGATCTATTGCTTATTAATGTTTGACCATGGAAATATATATAAATCTCTGAGTATTAATTTACTTATCTGTAAAATGATGCCATTGATTCCTGTCCATAAGATTTTTGTAAAAAGTAAATATTTAAATATCACCTCCACAGAAATTTAATTCCCATGCCAACTAGATACTTATTATCTTTCACCCAGCACCCTATTGTTCCCTTCATAGTAACTTGAATTAATAATTCTATGCATATGTATATATGTATGTACATATGCATATGTTTGGTAACTTGATAATTTCTTTGTTTACACTTGATTATTACCTACATCTTCCATTAAAATATAAGCTCCATTTGAGAATTTATTTTGATTTTGCACATCCCTCTATCCTAGAACTACAAACATTGTCAATGCTCTGCAAATCATTGTGTAATTAATAAATTAGTTCATAATGTATAAAAAGCATGTAGTACTATCACCACAGTGCAAGTAAAGTATAAGATAAATAGTAATCATTTTGAACTCTCCAACAAAGGCTAAGTTGTTCTGTAAGGAAAAAAATAATAGACGTTTCAAACAGAAATTAAATAATCATGTTTCAGGGTTGCTATTGTACAATTTTCTGTCCTAAATTGGATTTTGGACTCATTTAATAAAATTAGGCAGGCTTCTGACCATGAGTTAATAGCTACTGATGAACAAATGCAGAGCCAGCCAAAACTCCGAAAACAAGTTCATACCTGCCAAGTAGAGGGAACAGGAAAACAAAATAACCATTAAGTCATTCTCTGACTTAGCTTCTGATCAGGACACACTCAGCTTTTAGATTTAAGGATGGCTTCTCATTACCTCCAGGTTGAAAATTCAAGAGTTTCTAGCAAAACTTGGGAGGAAGGTTAAAGGGGTCATCAATGAAATATCCAATAGTCAAAAAAGTGGAAATTCAGATACCCACCTTCTTCTTCCTCCCGAGAACAGTTTCCACCCCGAACACAGGATTAGATCATCTACTTACCAACAGAGAAGAAAGTTTAGAAGTGGAATAAGTGCTCTAGCCTTGGCAAGAGGGTCCATGCTTCAGATCAGTTTCCTGGTCCTTTGAGATTGCCAGACAATGGGATGCATTTATTGTTAACTCTCTCATTTAATTCTCACAACTGTTGAGTAAGGAGGGAAAAAATGGCTCAGATAAGTAGAGATTTAATTGGGGGCAATAACATTATGAGGTATCAGGGCCAGAGTTAAAACTCAAGAAAATTCAGTTCTCTTGTTTTTTCACCTAAACAACAACAACCTCACACAAACACTCTGACCTCTATCCTGCCCCTTGACTAATTAAGTGCAGAGTTCTAACAATTTGTGTGGGGAGTTCTTGTTAAGGGGCTTGAAAGGCTTATAAATGAAGAAAGCTGGAGAGATAGAGATGCGTTTGCCTTATCCCTTCTCCAAACCATTGTGCCCAGGAGAAGAATGACCGTGTGGGATTTAGAAAGTACCTTTCTTCCCTGAAAGTGAAAAGAGCCACTGTGTTGTTCAGAAGGGACAAAAAAACCGTCAGAGATCTCTGACTTCATGATCTGGCCCATACTTTTGTTTTCTAATTGTAATAATCACTCTTTTTGTCAAATGGTACTTGATAACTTAGGTCTTTCAAGATATTTCTTAAAGGAACCAGGTTACTTCAAAATCAGGGAAAGACAAGTAAAACAAGCAAACAAATTTTTGTCTACACAACCTTGGTCCTTTTCATAAATTGATGTGTTTCCATGGTAACTATTCAGCCATTTCATTTCATCTTTAGAGGACAGGCTAGGAGAACAGAGGGACCAAGTCACAAAGCAGAAGGATTAAGTCTTGACTCCTGGGCTCAAGTTTGTCCAAGTCAACAATGAATTTATTTTACCTCCATGATGCCTTTCTTCCTCACCTGCCACATTCAGTCAATCCTGAAGCCCTGTTGATACCACTTCCTTTATATTTCCTGAATCTGTCCACTTGTCTTTTGTAGTCCCTGCCCACACTTAGACCACCATCATCCCTTCCAGGGATTACCCTGGTAATTTCCTAACTATTCTCCTTGCTTTAAATCTCATTACTCTTTCCTTCCCCATCTATTCTCCACTCAGCAGCCAAAACGCAAATTTGATCCTGCATTTCTCATCATCCTCTGCCTTAAAATCCTTCAGTAGTTTACATTTATCCCTGACATTAAATGGTGTTTGCAGGGTGGTGGGGGAGTGATGGTGGGGGGATTGTTCAAGTAAGTATCTGTAATAGGAATAAAGAAATTATACAAATGTCAAGTGCTTGCAATTTCCCCAACCCCACACTTCCACCATTAAAATGGAAGAGCCTCTGAGACCCTGTGTCTATCTTGAAAACTACAGACCTGGCTCTTTTGTGATGTTAGGGGTAAAAATGGAGATGACAGGAAAAGGGTTTATTCTGGAATGAACAGACAATAACTACCTGGAGTGGGGTGGGTGGATAATAAATGAAAGGAGGAAAAAAAAAAAAAAAGAAAGGGAATGCATGGGTTAGATGAAAGTGCTTTGGGAAGTTTGAAAGCAGAGACTAGAGGATTGTAGGACACTACTGTGTTTATAGAAAATGGGGAAACATGAGGTAAAGAATTTTACTGTGCATTATGAATGCAATTTTCACTACTGGTGTTTTTATAGTTTAAAGTGTGGTGAAGAATTATATTGCATTTCATTTTTTTTTAATGTAGAACTGATGTATCTGAATGCCACACCAAGAAACTCCTATCCCACTCATTGGCTATATATCCCATTATAAGACAATTTCATCTGACAGTCCTTATTTTTCCTGAATTTCCCAAAAACTTAAGCAAAAAAAAAAAGGTTTGGATCAACTTCAATAGAACTGGCTGTGGTTATTACTAAAATCCATCAGACTGTCACCTACTCTACATGCTATAATCACTCATTGCACCAGAACTTATTTTTTCAGTCTCATCTCCCAGGGGCACAAAAGACTCTGCCACAAGGTATTCATTTATTTTCTTAGAAGCCTGATAACCACAGTATCTGCTGGAGAGAAATTAGGGCCAAGACTAATGTGGAAAAGCACACTTTTTTAACCTCTTCCATATGAGGGTCATTATCATTCCAAACCATCTCAGTTGTCAGAAGACTTAGAATAAAGATGTGTATACCACATTCATTATGACTTTCCCAGTCTAACAGCATCAGTGTCTTGAGAAAAAGAATTTATATTCCTACTACCCATCCACACACAGACCTGTGCACTCATGAACCATATTAACTAGGTGGATAGATGATGATGGTATAGATGGATGGATGGAGAGATAATAGAGACAGATGATAGAATTATGCACACATAAAGAAAATACAGATTTTCTACTGGGTGCCTGATTTTATGCCATTGTGTCAGTTTTAAGAACTGTTATTATGTAATAATAATAAATGTTAATGAGAATTAAGTGTTATTTAAATTTTATAACATTGTATCTATCTTTATACAAGTAAATACACAAATCAGAAGTCCATTTTCAGACCCCGAATAGCCAAAGCAATCTTGAGAAAGAAAAAAATGGAGCTGGAAGAATCAGGCTTCCCGACTTCAAACTATACTACAAAGCTACAGTAATCAAGACTATGGTAGTGGCACAAAAACAGAAATATAGATCAATGGTACAGAATAGAAAGCCCAGAGATAAACCCACGTACATATGGTCAGCTAATTTATGACAAAGGAGGCAAGAACATACAATGGAGAAAAGACAGCCTCTTCAATAAGTGGTGCTGGGAAAACTGGACAGCTACATGTAAAAGAATGACATTAGAACACTACCTAATATTATACACAAAAATAAACTCCAAATGTATTAAAGACCTAAATGTAAGACCAGACACTATAAAACTCTTAGAGAAAAACATAGGAAAAACTCTCTTTGACATAAACCACTCTTTGACCCACCTCCTAGAGTAATGAAGATAAAAACAAAAATAAACAAATGGGACCTAATTAAACTTAAAAGCTTTTGCACAACAAAGGAAACCATAAACAAGACCAAAAGACAACCTTCAGAATAAGAGAAAATATTTGCAAATGAAACAACAAAGGATTAATCTCCAAAACATACAAACAGCTCATGGAACACAATATTACAAAACAAACAACCCAATTAAAAAATGGGTGGAAGACCTAAGTAGACATTTCACCAAAGAAGACATACAGATGGCCAAGAGGCACATGAAGAAATGCTCAACATCACTAATTATTAGAGAAATGCAAATCAAAACTATAATGAGGTATCACCTCACACGAGTCAGAATGGCCATCATCAAAAAATCTAGGAACAATAAATGCTGGAGAGGGTGTGGTGAAAAGGGGACCCTCCTGCACTGTTGGTAAATTGTAATGTAAATGTAAATTGATACAGCCACTATGGAGAACAGTATGAAGGTTCCTTAATAAACTAAAAATAGAACTACCAATGACCCAGCAATCCCACTACTGGGAATATAGCCTGAGAAAACCATCATGCAAAAAGGGACACATACCACAATGTGCATTGCAGCTCTATTTACAATAGCCAGGACATGGAAGAAACCTAAGAGTCCATCAACAGATGAATGAATAAAGAAGATGTGGCACATATATACAATGGAATATTACTCAGCCATAAAAAGAAATGAAATTGAGTTATTTGTAGGGAGGGGGATGGACCCAGAATCTGTCATACAGAGTGAAGTAAGTCAGCAAAACAAATACCATATGCTAACACACATATATGGAATCTAAAAAAAAGGATACTGATGAACCTAGTGGCAGGGCAGGAATAAAGGTACAGACATAGAGAAAGGACTTGAGGACTCGGGGAGGGGTGTCGGGGGTAGGGAAGGGGAAGCTGGGGTGAAGTGAGAATAGCATTGACATATATACACTACCAAATGTAAAAGAAGATATCTAGTGGGAAGCAGCCGCATAGCACAGGGAGATCAGCTCGGTGCTTTGTGACCACCTAAAGGGGTGGGATAGGGAGGGTGGGAGGGAGGGAGATGCAAGAGGGAGGGGATATGGGGATATATGTATATGTACAGATGATTCACTTTGTTGTACAGCAGAAACTAACAAAATATTGTAAAGCAATTATACTCCAATAAAGATGTATAAAAAACTTATAATAATAATGTTATTTAAATTTTATTACATTGTATCTATCTTTATACAAGTAAATGCACAGATCAGAAGATAGCCAATTGTTAGGCCACGTGACCTGGGGTTATAGTCAAATCATTATGGCCATAAGTAGTATTAAACGTACAGAATTTTAATATGAAGTCGGGGATCTCTCTAGATCAGGACTGCTCTTCTTGTTCTATTTACCAGCAGAGAGCTACGTGGTTAGGAGCACTATCAGTGAGGTCAGAACTGGGCTGACCTCCAATTTGGCTATTACTAGCTCTAACCTCAAGCAATTTAACTCTCTTCTCTAAGCTTCATTAAACTAGTCTATAATAACAGAAATAATAAAATCCACTTCCTAAGGTCTTTGTGAGAATTAAATAATGAAACCCAAGCTAAAGCATTTGCTGATTACCCAGCACAGGGCAAGCTTTTAAATAAATGCTATTATTGTTAAAACAATTACTAATATTCCCCAAGGCCGTGCATGAGGTAAAGGGGCAAAGGAAGGGAGGTCTTTAACTCTTGCCAAAGATCTGGTATGAAACTTAATAGCTTGGGACAGTAACGCCTGAGCAAAAGCACCACTGTGCCCTTTTCGCACTTTCCTTTCCTCTCATTTTCCCATATATCCCAACTCAGACTTTTTTTTTCCTACTCCCACGTTGTTTTCAGGTTTCATCACAAATGTAAATAACTGTAGAATTTAACGCCTCACATCACTTCAGTATTTATCAGTACTGAAGCCTTTGTTGGTTCTTTTCCACAGAAAGTTCTATTTTACCATCATTCTTTAACTTTCCGACTCTTTCTCAATCACTCGCTCGTTCATTACATTTTCTTACATTAAATTCTTCTCATTAGTTCTTGTAATAGAAGAAATTTGTTGGAGGGGAGACAATGCCTATTTATTCAATGTGAGTAACTTTTTAAAAAATACAGTCTCGGGCTTCCCTGGTGGCGCAGTGGTTGACAGTCCGCCTGCAGATACAGGCGACGCGGGTTCGTGCCCCGGTCCGGGAGGATCCCACATACCGCGGAGCGGCTGGGCCCGTGAGCCATGACCGCTGAGCCTGTGCGTCCGGAGCCTGTGCTCTGCAACGGGAGAGGCCACAACAGAGAGAGGCCCGCGTACCGCAACAACAACAACAACAAAACTCCCCCAAAACACAAAACAATCTCAATTCAGGAATCTTACACATATGCTGCTTAGAATAAATGTTTGTTAGATTTTTACCTTTTAAAATTATTATTGTAACCTTCTGACTTTAACTGAAGCTTACTTGCTGATCTTAAACTTTATTCGTATCACTCACATTTTTCTATTTTATCTTTTTGTTGTCTATACATTGATTTTAAACTCCATTTATTGTAAAATCAATTCCAATAGGCAGATGTATTAACCACAGATCTGACTAAACAAAACCCAAACCCAAACCCAAACGCTTTGAAGCAGCATCTTTCCACATTCCGATACAATACTTATAAACACAAAAAGATAACACTTGCAACAAAACTCAGGATGTCAATCAACTCTAGAATTTGGAGGGGATTTTCATTGATTACACGCAAATGTGAAATATAAATGAACCTGCACCCATGCTGTGTATGTCAGACGCCTCTTATGCCCTGTCTCACAACCCCTTTGCCGCCTTTTTACTCCAGTATTGCTATGGCAACTGACCCTGGGCAGATGTAACCTGACAGCTGCTGACCTCAGCTGCAGTGAATATATCTTGCTTTCTGTCAGTACATCTCTACTGCTGCTGTGAATGACGCCTGCAGGAAACTGTACAGCTATTTGGGCACATTGGCAAACCTGCAAGAATGAGAAAGTAACCCCACGGAGCCACCCTTGACCAGTGAGGGGTGGGCACAAAAGGCTAAATCCTTTCCTGTAACTCAGGTACCTCCAGTTGCCCACTGCAGTAACCAGTTCCATAGCAGACCCTTGCACTGGCTTTGCTTTCCCCCCTGTTGTACTATTCTCGGTTCCTTTAGAGCCTAAACAAAATGAACTTTGTGAAAGCTCATCTCAGGCTCTGCTCATTTTTCTTCTAGAACTCAGGCCAGGACAATACGTGTGCTTAGAGTAGAAAGGAAGATGCCTTCTCTCTCCTCCTACCCTTCAACCAAGCAACCCCTTCTCCACCGTGTGGAGACTGCTTTCTAAGGAATCAAGGATACTGCGTACAACCTAGTTTTACCTTCCACCCACATCAACTTCTTTCATTAGACCTAAGTTAGAGAATGTGATTCCTAGAGCAACAGAAGTAGTAGGGAGAAAACAATAAAGGGAAGAAAGGAGGGACGAGTCCAGGAGGGGCTGGCCCATTGAATCCTAGAAGTCTCCCTCTAGCCTTGGTAAATTTGGAACTTAAGGTCAGGACAGAGGTAAGAAAACACTTAGGTGCAAAGCATATGGGGATGCAGGTTTTCCTGCCCAATTTCAATTCATCGGAGGGCTAGGAAGGGAGAAGATCTCAGCTGATCCCACAGAGTTGCAATAGCTGAATGCATCTGACACACCAGAACTCCAGGTGGGTGCTCTGCACATTCTCATATCCTCCAGCTCCACAACCGAGGATTTGGCTACACCCAGGTGAATACAGAGTGAGAACACGTGAAATCCAAGGACGAGGGCATTGAAAGATTTAAGTCTAGAGACAGGAAGATCTCCATAGTCTACACTGAATTTTTTAAAACTGTAGCTTTTGCTCTTATTATGGTTTCCCTTTGTATAAGGACTTCTAGACAGCTTGCTATTAGTTCTTTGACCCACATCAGCAAGCATATAAAAACACTTCACAGAACAGCTTTTGTATACTACCCTCCTCACTAGCTTCTTCTTACTTTGTTGCCCTTACTCCCCCTTGTAAGAAGATTCGTTTGTGAACATTTATATTTTGTTATAATGGCTCTATTTTTGTAAGCTTCCTCAAATCTGCAGCCTGTGGCATATATAAAAATAAACACATTTGAAACTAGAATAGAGCATAATGGTAAAACAAATGATGTAAGATATAATCCAGTAAGCAATTTTTCAAAACAGAAAGAAAATACAACTTTCCGCCACTTTTCCCTTGGGTTCTTCCCAATGTTAGAAGTCCTTGGCTTCATAAAGCTGAGTGACATACCCCCATTTTACCTTCCTATACTCTTGTTCTTCTTTTAAATTGAAGTATAGCATCAGGTGTACAGCAAAGTGATTCAGTTATGCATATATATCTATTCTTTTTCAGATTCTTTTCCATTATAGGTTATTACAAGATATTGAATATAGTTCCCTGTGCTATACAGTAGGTCCTTGCTGTTTACATATTTTATACATAGTAGTGTGTATCTGTTAATCCCAAATTCCTAATATATCCTTTCTTCCCTCTTTCCCTTTTGGTAACCATAAGTTTATTTTCTATGTATGTGAGTCTATTTCTGTTTTGTCAATAAGTTCATTTGTATCATTGTTTAAGATTCCACATATAAGTGATATCATATGATATTTGCCTTTCTCTGCTTCTTTCAAATCCTACTGTCACCATACGCACGCAATCTTTCTCTTTGGAGCTGTACTCCAACTGCACAATCACTGCCTCTTTTCTTCACTCACTAGGACTTCCTGTGTTGTCAGCCAGGAAAACACATGATCTAACAGCATGTATTAAGGTTTGAATCACTGATTATATTTTAATAATTAATATTATCTTCTTTGAATGTGCAGATCAGATCACAGGAACATAGCGGTAATGATTTACGGTCCCCAGCAGTTACTAGAGAATATTTATGGGGCACAGACATCTTCCAAGTGCCATGAAGCTCCCTCCCCAGTGTGGCTACTTTGTAACCAATGCCTTATGGAAAACAAAACCAACAAGGTAACTCCCCTTTCTGTTCAATTCAGTCTTAGCCAGAGAATGCTATGATCTCAAACGTCAGAGATTTAACAGTAAATCAAAGCCATCTAATAAAATCCTCATCTAAATTCAGCATATATGTAATTTCTATCGTATATGTATTGATGCTGCAATAGTGACCATTAAAATTAACTTCCCTTTAGAAATATTTCTATAATCTGTTGTATCAAATCTTGTTCCTCCTCTTTATTTTTATTTTTCACTTTTAGCCACCATTCTAAACAGGCAGACGGGTCTCTTAGGTTTCCTCATTTTGGTGGGTTTTGTGATGGTGAAAGTTAGAAGTTACTCAAAGAGGATGATGTTACTTATCTTTTTTGAAATCTCTTTGACATTATTATACAGGGCTAATTAGGAGATGAAAGAGGAGAAAGTACTTAGAGGGCAGGAAGGAAGGAGATTCTAGCAGAAAGGACAATAAGTCAGAAATCAGAGGGCCCCTGAGTGGTGGGGAACAACATAATACCTGATGGCAGTACCCTAGATAATGGATGGGTCTTCACCTAGTGTTTCCACAGAGGTGTTATGCAATCATCTCACTCAAGTGCTGAACAGGGTCATAGCATGACCCTGGGTCATAAAGTGACTAAATGGGTCATTAAGGTCATTGGGATCATAATAATCATTGGGGTTATTTTTGACATAATCATCAGAAGAGTTTAGGTTTTCCAAAGAGTGGACCATGTTCATACTGCATCTATGTGCAAAATAGTTTCAAACCATTTAACTGACTCCCCTCAAAGTCAACTTTGCTTTTTCTTTTTAAACTAATTTGTCTCTTGATTATTAATGGGTCATTCAAGACTCTGATAACTTCCAGCTACCTGGGATTCCTAGGACCCACACTTCCTAGTGACCAATCCTATCAGGAAGCATGAGACCAGTGATGAAAGTCCCATGAGTGAATATTTTCTCTTCCTCAGATGCTCATCCTTCTTGCACAATGGAAAACCAACTAGGTTATACATTGTAAAAGAGCAACAGTCAAAATGAGGATTTGACACCAAATAGACAAAATGTCGATCGATGAGTGGCTTTGAGAGTTCAGGAAAGTCACTCCTTACCTGCAACATAGTTTCCTATCTTAAAAATGAGGGAGTAATTCTGTACTGAGTCATTTACCATCAAAATCACTGTACAACTTGGATGTACATATGGTCCAAGACACTGTCTGATCTTTTGCCTGTTTGCTCTCAGTTCTATTTTTGCCATTCCTTTACTGTGGGGTAGACCACTGGAGGCTACATTTCCCAGGCTTCTTGGCCAGCTGGTTTGTGGTTAGGTTTGGCCAGTGGGAAACACTGGTAAGGGATTAGTGAATAAGAAAGGAGAAGCCATAGTATCAGCCCCCACCCTTGCAGCTTTAATGATCCTAATGAATTGGGAAATACTGGTGGAAACACAGAAGTTGTCCTGCTGATGCTTAATTTACGGTTGAGACAACAGGACGCATCTAAAGAGTAGCCATGGAAAATCATAGTCAGCTTACATCTCATGAACATCTCTGGGTGGCATCACTGGAAATACTGTTATCTCCATGGCTTCAACTCTTGTTAGACAGCCTTTGATTTTTTTGATTCCAGCTCCCACAGGAAAGCCCTCCACCAAGGTTCTAGCTGCCTGGAGGGTCCTAGCCACTGGACACTATTATTACCACCTTCTCCATCTGTCCCTATAGCCTTAGGCAAGTAGTGCCTTCCTGATGTTGCTAATCCATCTCTGGGTGCCCTGCTTCGTCCATCCTGTTTGATTTTTCACATATTACCTCATTTTCTTCTTTTTGAAACATTTAAAGTGGTTTCTGTTTTCTTGACCAGACTGTGACAAATATCTTTCTCTCGAGATTTTTACTCAGGATAACTGCAATGGGATCCTAGTTGAGAATCAGTGAATAAATGACCTCTATGAGTTCTTGCTCTAAAACATTATGATTACATGAATTGCATAATCTCTTCTAGGGTGAGAACACTATGATTATTAGCAGGAAAGAAGACAGCTAGTAATTCAATTTAATTTAATGATAATTTATTGAGCTTTACTGCTATCAGACAATACCCTTGTAGTTTGGGAGATACTGGAATCTCAAATGAAATACAGGAGAAATAAATGCTACCATTGGCACTGATATAGCTATTTCCCTTAGAAAATAATCACCATTGATGACAGGAGGATTCTCCAGCTATATCTGCTTCCAATTTAAAATCCAGACCAAGTTCATTTCATCGTCTGAGTCTAGGTCAGTTGCCCATGTCCTAGCTATAAGAAAACCTGGGAAAAAATGGCATCTGGAATTTTCAGCTTCTACAGTTGGAGGTAAGCTTTATCTTTCACTAAAAGAATTATGAATTCCTTCTGGATAGGAAAGAGATTCAGAGGCTGGCACATTAGAAACTGACAAATGGTCATGATACTCATTTCTTTAGGCTGGCAAACATCAAATAACACCCTTTCCCTCATAAATATTTTCAATATACACACACATACATATACTCTAGCACAAAATTGCATTCCTAATAAATTCAATCATCCACCAAAGGAATCAATCCCATATATTTTTCAGTTATTGAATCTAGCATAGGATCTAGGAATAGAGAGAAAAATACAAACACTCCAGGTCTCCTCTAAAGATTCTGATTTAGCAACTGGAATGGGACCCAGGCACTACATGTTGAAAAGGTACCATAGATAATATCCCTCAAATCCCTAGTTAAAACCCATCATACCTAACAACCTCTAAGTATCCTCTCATTTATAAAATAGTATAAGTAATATGAGCTTTTATAATCTAAGTCCAAAACTCCAAATTGTGAAGTGATAGAAATGCAAATATCTTGAAGTACAAAAAGTCCTTAATTCAAAAAAAATTAATATACACAGTCTATGGTCAGTATTGAATTTCTTCCTTTACTGCTCAAATCACACCCTACTTTTTCCTCAGCTGGCATCTCAGATGGCCATGATTCTTTACCTAACTTCATTCCTTCAGAACTCAACCTCTTGATTATTCTGCCATTATAATATAGATTTAGTCATCTATTAACTATTATGATTAGATCCCCTGATTTTGGCAGGTCCAATGAATCCCTGAATTTCTTTGATCTTTCTCCATATCCTACTTTTGTAGACATTACATTATTTCCACTTGAGAGTAAAGATTAATAACTTCAGCTAATCCTATAACTCACCCACTTTTTTCCCTTTATTTATCAGTTGCATGTGAAGTTCAAAATGTCAATATGGATGTTTAAGCTTCCAATTCAGGGTAAGCATTGCTGAATCTTTATTTATCCCTTGAATGTTTAAAGTTCTAAGGCAGTACAGTTCAAATTCCCAGGGAAGGTAAACATGAACTACTATGTCATTATGCTATTTAAAAGGCCAAAGGCCTTTAAGGTGATTGGGAAACCAAAGAACCATGTGAGCATTAACTTGTGGTCCAACTTCTTTTGTATTACAATGCGTTCCCTATTTCAAAACAATATTGTTTATTAACATGACCCTGCATATATTTTTCAGTAAGTCCATTGTTGGTAGAGTTGTCAAAAGCCAATAGGCAGAAATAATAGATGGAAATTTGAGCATGAATGCCGATTCCAAAGAGGATAAATCACTGTCTCCTCCATCATAGAAGGTGTCCATGTAACAAACTTGACTTTATCTGTTTTGTTCCGTGGTGTATCCCAAGTAATTAAAATAGTGCCTGACACAAAATAAGTATCCCATTGAATGAATAAATGACAAGAGGCTCTATTTACACGCTTGCTTGACATCTCAAGGTCAAGTGTTTATTCTCTGCTAGGACCCAGTAGCAAGCCATGAGCTGTTATTTCTCAGAAGGGTGAAAGCTACTTACTAGATGAAGACAGATTTGCTCCAAATTTTTTAGGATGTTTTTTCCCCAAGGGACCAAGCTTCATACAGCATCCTGGTCTACCATAGATATTTGGAGTATCATAGTATCTATTGATTGATAAAGGAAGAGTGGTAGAAGTGTTTATATTATACAGTCTTACATTTGGAAATTCTTCTTTTACTTTGGACAACACTCAAAGCTAACAGCCTTCAGGGCATGATAAGTTTGAAGTAGCATATCCAAATGTAATACACGTTACCATCATAATCTAAAGTGGTTCAAGAAGTACAGTGCCTCCTTAATAGGAGAAGGTATGAGAGGTGACACACTCTTGCACATTAGAGAGGAAGCAAGGCCTGAAACCTTATAAAGTGAGGCTGATTTCACCAATCTTGATGACCACCCAGGTATATATTCATCCAATTCACCCAGGCAACTCAAGACATTGCAGATGCTAATGGCTAAGAGTTAAGCCTGGCCCCACAAACTGTCTTTTCATTGCTTCTTGGCTTACTCATGACAGAAAGAATGACATCAAAAACATCAAAGAGATGTCCTCCATATGCTTACCACACTCTATCCTAAGCAGACTGCAGTCACTGCCTCTGCCTTCCACCCGCAGAAATTCACCCAATACAGCGTGAGCTTACTCTCACCCTTGCCTCCCAATGGAGTGTAATAGTATAACAGTTCTGTTCTGTCTACTTTGTCTCCTCTGCTATAGTTATCCCAACAAATCCATAGTTCCTATCAATACATAACAGACAAAAGTCATCTTGAAGTAGAAATTCTACCCAGAGGAAGTTCCAGTGTTCTTATGCACTGAGTGTAAAACTCTACTCAATCCTTTTTTGGAAGATGAATTTCCCTGGGAGATGGTTTTGGTGATAGACTGAACTAAGGAGGGCTTTTCAATTATCATTAGCACAATCTTTATGTTTTCTGAATTTCCAGTCTTCCATACCCTTACAATTAGTTTTAGACAAATTGGAAATTTTTAAAAGAAGAAAAAAGTGCTATTCTGCAACTCAACGTTTGATTTTTAACTGTGACTCACTCAAGGTCGAGTGAGCCATGGCTCAGGTTTGACCTTCAGGTCTCTACTTATGACTGAGGGGACTTTTGGGTTTGTAAAAACTGGAAGGAGTCATTCTTCCCTCCCATCCACCCACTTACTCCCAGATAATATCCTACAGAATCAGGCTTGACATTTGGCTACTAATTTTCCCCAGATTTGCTACCTGTGTATGATGACCAAACATCCCAGTTGACCCATAACTGGGGAGTTTCCTGGGATTCAGGACTCTCAGAACTAAAGCCAGGACAGTCCCGGGAAAACTAAGATAAGTTGGATACACTAGGTCCCATTTACCTTCTCAGCTGTGGTTTGGAAAATCACCTATGACAGATTCTCACTACAAAATTGATCAGATAAATTTCACTAATTAACTTTACCAGGCAAGTGTAGCTAGACTTTGATGCATCCAGCATCATTTCTGAAGTGATCCCTGCAGCTTCCATAGCTAGTTCTAATTAATTGAATGGAAGGCAACCTTTCTTTTGTTTTCTCATGTTTCCAACAGTAAAAACTTTACAGTAGAAAGTTGGTGATTTAATTTGCTTTTCTTAATTTCTAGTGACGTTAATGTGTTTTACTCTTTGGGTGGCAATCTAAATAGATGTTGACTTTCAGCTATGGATACTGGAGGCCATTGTCCAGATTCCCCCTTCAAGATAGAGACACTCACCCTCCACCCCTCGACTTGACTTCTGGAAGTACTCGTTACTGACAACTCAAAGCTGAGTCCATCTCCAGGAATTGGCCTAGAGACCACAGGGATTTGTCTCACCCAACATCACACTCCAACTCCAGAGACAGCCCACATCTAATAACTGATTAATGGTAAATTCAAAGGTCCAGCCCCCTTGCCTTAGTTCAAGACAACTCTAAAGGACCACCCAAGTTCCAGAGCTCCCTAAGGGATCAATGGAAGTCATTTTTGCAACTGCATCACAATTTAACTTTGCCTAATCTTGCTTTCTTCACTTTCCCACAGATATTGAGCCCAAATGTACTCCATAATAAAATTTCTGCATGTTATTCTCCATCTCAGTCTTTCTGTGGACCTTGATCAAAGACAGTTTCCTGTTGTACCTACAGACTCTACATATGCTGTGGTAGATGGTGGGGCAGAAGCTTGGGGGGGGGGGCTTCTTAACCTTTATAAGCACTTCCATCCATTTTACCCCATTGACTTGCCATGAAAACCATAAGTAGATAGAGTAAGGCTATAACATATACAAAACGTACCCCAAATCATGCATTTACAGGTTTGTATATTAACAATAAGTAAAAAGAAAACTTACGGTATAATCTATACTTTAGTTAGCAGATACAAATCCAGCACCAGAATTTTACATTACTCAGTTCAAATAGGGTGACTATGGTCATACTTTGCCCCTGTAGTCTCACAGTTTACACCTGTTGTCTGAAAATAATTATCAATAGTGTCCCCTTTCATTCTCAAAAGGATCCCAATTTTGATAATAAAATACGTGATCCTCTAGTTGTAAGGAATTCTCCTTATTTTACAAATTAATAAATGAGAGCATTGCATGGTATGGACAAAGATGGATATAGAAAAATAAATGTGTACTGACACACAAATCACAGCATGGATCTAAGAAACACTGCCTTCCTCTCTACAAACATCAGCAAATAATGAAGACAAAGCAGAATAAAATAAGCAACAACTTAAAGATTGAAGATTTATAGATACACCTTGAGCCGTGAGTTGGTGTCCCCTGCATGCCACTGATATCACTTTTATTATTAACTATGTTTTTACCATTTCTTCTCTAGCAGAGAAACCTATCAGTTGCCTGTGATTTTAGTAATAACATCAACAAGCTTTTATTTCAAGAGCAACTACACTATTTAAAAGCTATTAATGTGTCAGCAGTGTATTATAGTGACTTGTGAAGCTGTTCTCAAAATATATGGGAGACACTGAATTCTTGCACAGAGCTAGCTGTTGATTCTCTTGGCTTTACAATGATTGAGCCTTTGAGGAAGCCAAATACTGAAATCAAAGATATAACTTTTATATCACTGAGGTAAAAAAAAAAAAATCACTACTACACAAAACTGGATACAGGTGACTATGCAATATGTGAGACTTGATTAAAAAAAAAAAGATGGCAGTTATAATATAAAAATCCAGCCCAGTTTTAACATCCCAGTTTATTTTTGGGAAGTTGTAATACAAATCGTCCATTCCCCTATTCCTTACAAGTCATTAAAGAAAAAGGAAAAAAATTCACTCTCTGAACATTGACTCAACACCCTTCGTTTGACTACCTAATTCTTAAAAGATGTAAAAATATATTTATCACAATGTTCTGAGCTTTACTGACAGGGCTAACAGTTGACCTGGAAAAGAGAGAAGCATCTCCTGCGGAAGAGGTACATCAGGAAACAAAGCTGTCCTCAGTTACCTCTATCTTTCTACCTGGTGCCCACAAAAGAAGAGTGACTGTCCAGAGTTATGCTTACTGCTGTTGTAATACTGGGAAGCAAGTGGACAGATGGTTATATGGGCAGGGGTGCGGGGTAAAAGAAAGAGGGCTCATCTTTTGAACTCAAAAAGAGACTCCAGGGAAAAAAAGGAGAAGGAAAAGGGAGATATGCAAACAGTTTGTAAAAGCTTACTCAAGGAAATCAGACCCAGAACCCTTTGGAGGCTGTAGAGGAAGGGAAATGTGAGGCTGCATCTGAAGCTGACCCCATTTATGACCAGCATCCAACACCGTAATCACAAAAAGTACTATCCCCTTTTCCTCAAAAATTGAACCCAAGCAGTGACACTAAGCATAGTTGGGCAAGAGCCAATAAGAAAAACATCTCAAATGATAAGAAGACCTGACTTTGTAACAATTACCATGAGATATAAGACACAGCCTAGAGTAAGATATTTCAGACAGCAATGAAGCAGAGGAGAAAGCTTCACACATCTTGATCTGGGATTCAAGTGTCTAAACTTACATTTTCTGCTAAATAGCAAAGTAGAAGTTCAAGGCACCATTGAGAGAGGGAAAACAAAGGGCACATAATGGTTCATCCTTGAGGAAATTGGAGAAAATGTCAGTAATCGTTGCTACCCAGTGAGACTGATCTGTCCATTCAAGTCCACCTGGCATCTGCCTAGATTTTAACTCTGAACCTATCCATAGCCAAAGAGACCACACACACTCGGCAGAAGGGAGAAAACCTAAAACCTTGACCAGGGACTTTTTTAATCATCAAAGCTAGTTCCTGGTGTAGTTTAGTCACCTATTCAGAAGACTCACAAGCATCTCACATAACTTCTCTTTTTCAAATAGATTCTAATGTTATTTTAGACAAAGGTCACAATTCAATAGAAATAGCCATTTTACTTAGGTCAGAAAACTTAGGTATGAGTCTAATGCCCCTATTCATTTATAATTGGGCTTTGAGATAAACTTTATTAGATTGTATTTATCACACGCTAATAGGGAAAATAACCATAATAATGTAATGACGGACTTTTTATCACTTTCTATGTACCACTTTTCTGTGTACCACTGTGCTAAGCACTGTATATATACCATCTTATTTAATTATATAGGGTAAGTAGCAGTATCATCCTCATTTGACACGTGAGGAAACTAAAGTCTACTTTTAAGTGGCAACAAAGTCATCATACTTGAGAAACAATGCTATTAGAGTGTGAAAATGTCTTGTCACACTTTAGGAATAAAAATCTTTACTCATTAAAGCCTTCTTCTCTAGAATGACCAACCTCTATATCAGAGAATTACAGTTTTCTTCTCCAGATATTTTCATAATATTTTGTCACATAGAGACCTAAGTCATAATCTGCATAGAGCAAAACACATAGAACATTTTGAATTCCAAAAGATGAGACCAGGTGCTATGCTAACTTTTTCATAAATCAACAGAGAACTACCCTGACATCCATAATTTGTAAATCAAAATAATACCCAAGGTTTATATGTATAAAATGGGTATTATTTTGATAGGCATGTACATACACATACACACACACATATATAGCTACTGGGGGAAGGGGCAGTGAGTTGAACAGATATTCATAAAGCTGCACAAGGCTAGAAACTACTGGAGTTTACCAATCGGTTGTAGAAACTTTGTGGAACATCCAGGTGTTCAGTCAAATTCCAGAAAGGCTGTACTTTAAAATGAGGGCTATCCTGATTTCATGGAAAGCGTTACTGTAGACCAACCCCAGTAAAGGTTAAAAACCACGAGTTAGCAAATTAACTACACTCCAAGATAAAATACAAAATCTCTAAAAGAAATTCCAGGCTCCCAATGATGCAAGTTACATTGTCTCGCATATAATTTTTAAAAATTACTTAGACATTGCAAAAATCCAGGACATTTATTGTCATATTTTGGAGGGAGAAGAGTACTGACTTAACACAGAGTTAAAATTTACAGACAAGAAATTTTAAATATTATAAACATACTCAAAGATAAAAAACAAAAGATATACATCATGGATGAAGCGATGGAAAATCTCAGCAGGTAAATGAAAAGCATAAAAGAAAATCAAATAAGAAAATCAAGAAATAAAGTATATGGAATGAAAAATTCACTGACAAGTTGTAGTCACAGATCAGATGTGCAGAAAAACAGATGCGTGTATTTAAAGACAAAGAAACTATGCAATGTAAAATGCAGAGACATGGAAGACTAAATATATTTTAAAATAAATCTCAAACAATATACTGATCAAAATATCCACACACAAGATTGTACATATTGTATGGTTCCATTTATGTGAATATCCAAAACAAGAATATGAATTTTTAGTGACAGAAATCAGAAAAATGCTTATCTCTGGTGGGGAGTAGATTAACAAAGGAAGGGAATTGAGATACTTTCCAGGGTGATATAAATGCTCTATATCTTAACTGGTGTGTTGGTTTTATGTACACATTTTGTCAGAACTCACCACACTGTGCTCTCAAGGTCTGTGCATTTCACTGTGTGCAAAATATACCTGATAAAAATTATAAGGGAGTAACAGGGACATGGAAGTGATCACATAAAATAAACGGGTTTTGAAGAAGTAGAGGGATTTGATCATTTCTGAGCAATGTATACTTTAATAAGGAATTCTTATGTCCCCATTTGATAGAGGAAATGAACCGAACACCAAACTCAATATATTGATAGGTGGGGCTTGCCTTTGAAGGAGCTGTGTAATTTCCAGACAGATGAGGAGGGGCAGGGTATGGAGGGAAGTGAAGTACTAACTTTGGAATCCCCATCTGCTCCCCACTTGGTGTCCCCAGAAGCGTTACAGGGGTTTTGGCATCAGACTGACACACAGATGGGAGGGAAACCCTGCAAATGCTCTGAGGGGGAACTAGCCAGGGTGAGGTTTCTTAGCCCTACACACAAGATAACCCACAGTCTCTTCAGCCAAGTTTCTCCCTGAAAAACCTTCTTCATTCAGTCAGTCCTATACAGTATGATTCATGATGTCCTTAACCTTGGATGCTACCCCTCATAGAGATGCCTCAACTCCATGACTGTGCTATTGCCTAATGGGCCAGATTCTCATGATCTATAATAACTCTGGGGGAATCCAGGATGGAATGGAGCCCGTGTTAGCAGTGCTGATAGCTGTAACTCTTTGTCCAAATGTCTGTCTCAATTTTAAGCCTCGCACGTAATGTGGGTGGCCAGAAATACATTCTTCTGTGGCTGCTAAGCCAAATAACTGCATGATTTCCCATTAAAAGTTTTTCCCCTAGGGACCCTGAATTGGACACATCTAGATTATGCTACTGTAAAAAATAAGTGTAGCTGGTCTTCCCATCTGGTGACATGTAGCTAGTAGTGTCTATAGAATTTCTACAGTATAGAATAGGGGTTACTCGCCAGCTCTAATCAGTTGGCTGTAGCTTCTTGGGTTGCATAATTGACTATACTTACAAAGTATGTCCAGGCTTAGAGAAAACGAGATTGACTCACAGTGATTTCCATGAAGTGGTGGAGAATGACAGTGTTCCATGCTACCAATTTACAACCTCAGATACTATTAAGAGAGCACAGGACCTGACCATGAAGAAAACTGAATTCTAGTCCTGAACCTAACACTAACTAGCTCTCTGACATGGGAAAGTACTGCATAACTGTGGGTCTTTATTCTCAGGACTAACAAAGGGATAAAATAATAGTTGATCTCTAAACACCACTTCACCTATATTATTCTGTGAATCATCAAAACTGCACTTCTCTCCTCCTAGGTAGACTCATGCCTTCCTGCTTTTCTCTCACCTCATAATACCCATTATATGTAGAGGAACAAACTCAGACAATCAAAAAAATAAAAAGAAATAAAACATTGTAGTTTCTTATCAATTGTCATAACATTGAATTTATTCAATTTAATATCAACATATTTAGGTAAAATTCTTCTTTTTCATCAATTATTTTTCTGACCTATATAAAGATTGTAAGTTGTAAATTAATATTATTAATGTTATCATCAAGAAGTCCCACCTGCCTATAGTGTGTCCTGAATGTGCATTCTATGAATCTTTTCTATAAGATGGTATTGTTATATGCTTTCTAGTTTGCCAACAATTTTGCCTTCATTATCTTAGCTGAATCATACAGGTCTATGGAGTTAGCTGGTATATTATGTTTACCTGATTTTGTGGATGAATTAACTGAGGTTTGAAGAAATAAAGTCATTCATTTTCTTTGATTGATTCCTTCGACTGGTAACTGGCAGTGCGGGAGCTGGAATGCAGATCTCTTCCTGACTCATCTAAATGTTCTCTGCTCTATGAGAATAAGATTTCAAGTCTTTCAACTTCAAAGCCAATGTTCTTCCTATCTCTTGAACTGCATTAATTAGTTGGAAACCTAAACCAACTAGCCATATGTCTGGAGTGATCAGAAGCTAGGGAACCACGGGGTAGGGATAAGGTAAATGGAATTCAAGCACTGAAAGGAGGGTCAGAACAGGTGATCTTTAAGGCTGAAATGCTATCTTCAGCTCAAGGACAAAAATAAATATGCTTTCTTTCCATTTTGTCCAGGTGTGTTTTTTTTTTTTTTTTTTTTTTTTTTTAAGTTTTGCAGCCCTTTGCTTTTATTCTTTCTTTCTCTGCACTTGATTTTCCTGTAAGGCAGAGAAAGATGGACTCAAGTGCTCAGATGTGAAAAAGCTTGAATTAACGTAGCAAAGTCCCTAGTATTGGCCATTCCCAGAACCTACAAACAAATTGGGAAGATTTGGGGACTTATACCATCACCTATTGTTCATAGTCACCATCTGCCTTAGGGCCTCTACCCTCCTGGGTACAAAAGCACTAGACTCAGAATATTTGTGTCAATATGACTACAGCGTAAAGGGAGGGTCATTTAAAAGAGCTTATTGTCACAAGAGAACACAGGAGGAAAGATGGAGTAGATATTAGAAGAACAATAAACAATCTTCTATTTAGTATTTTCTAAATACTAAATGGTGCCATTTCCTTGGACAAAATTTCTATCACTAAAATGGAGGATGGCTGGGACATTAGAACAGCTTTTAACAGCTACTGCAAATTTGTATTCTAGTGTAAGGGCCCAGACATGGGCATTGGGTATGTCTAGGGATGTTTAGGTTTTATCTTCTCCAGACAAATAAGTTATCAGATGGAAGCATTAATTGATTTGAAAAGATACAAACCAACTCTTAAGCTGCAATTCTCTAAATGTCCACTATGATCATGAAAACAACTACTAAGGTTAAAGATATCAGGTCTGAAAATTTCTTAATTCTGGGAAAGACACATTCAAGAAGAGGAGTACCTCTGCCCAGGAAGGGAAGAAACAATCTCTTCCAGAAAAATATAAAAAGGACAAGTCAGAATGCCAACAAAGACTATCATATAAGAACAATGGAAGTGTCCAGATGTGTTAAGGAAATCAGTTACCACTGAGCTATATGGTGGAAAGAGGCAAAATGTGCAAAAATATTCCTCTCTTTATTCATTTTTCTAGGCAAAAAGTCAATGTCTAGACAATTCTGCATTTAAAGCTGGCTTCTATTTTAACATGATTATAGATATTGTCATCATACCTGTCAATTTGCAGAGGCAAAGGCAACCTTAAATATTATGTTGTGTTGAATGAACCTTTACAGAAATTTCAGTATTTCAGCAAAATATAACTGATCAAAGTAATACAGAAAACCTTTAAACGGAAATCGAAAAGATTAACAGCCCTTCAAAAATGGAGACTAATAACTTAAAGAAATACCTCCACTATTCACAGTCATGTGTTTCACAATGTGCACACACACAATAGCTAATACTGCATATGTCTCTAATTATAAATATGTGTAGGCAGTACTTTTCTAATCATAAGATCTGCGCCAGGCTAAGTATAAATATCCTCACAATTGTAACTGCAATGACTGACTTTTTAATAGTACTATTGCATTTCGTTTTCCTCCAGTTTAAAAATTATTTTAAATATGGTTTAAATTATTTAACTAGAAAGTCTCATTTTAGAGTCTTCATGAGTACAAAAAGCAAGAAAGGGGGTGTATTAGCAGTAAGGCTTTTCAAATGTACTATCCTTCTTCAAAAAAACGTGGATGTCCACAGTGAACATTATGTGTAATGTTGCAGTGGAATGAACATTGCTCAGTGTGGGAAAATATTATCACATCACATAACCACAGACATGCAGTTATCTGACAACTCTATAACATCCAGAAGACATTTCTGAAAAATTATTTTTTTCCAAAGAGTCTAAAGCAAATGAAGAATTATTTAAGCATTATTATCTTAAAACTCAATGAGTTTCAAACCTTTGCAAATCAAAATCACAATGAGATATCACTTCACATCTGTCAGAATGGCTATCGTCAAAGACAAGAAATAACAAATGTTGGCGAGGATATGCACCAAGGGGATCCCTCCTGCACTGTTGGTGGGAATGTAAATTGGCGCAGCCACTATGGAGAACAGTAGGGAGGTTTCTCAAAAAACTACAAATAGAATTATCGTACGACCCAGGAATTCCACCCCGGGTATATACCCGAAAAGAACAAAACCCGCTAATTGGAAAGATATATGCACCCCAGTGTTCACAGAGGCATTATTTACAACTGCCAAGAAATGGAAGCAATCTAAGTGATTGCATCCTGATACAAAAGTGAGAGAGTAGAAGAGGAAGGTAGTTAGGGCCTTAGAGCAGAGAATTTTAAATATCATATAAATAAACGTATACTTAATACTTTCAATCATTCATGAAGAAAGACTTGTTGAGTACGTACTCTGTGGTGGGTACTATGCTAGGGTGTTGGGGATATAGCCGTGGACATATTCCACTCCGTTCCTGCTCTCATGAAACTCACGTTCCAGTAATGACCCTCTCAGTGTGGGCATAGATAACTCCTCCAGGCCAATGAAAGCCATAAACGTGTTTTTCAGCCTACCAATAGAAGAGGAACATCTCAGAGTTTGGAAGTGATTATCACAACTATCCTCCCCCCTACCAAATTCAGAAAGACTTGAAAGAGATGCAGGAGTCAGGAAAATGGAAATGAAATGTTCAGCCTTATTAACAAATCTGAACTGGAGAAGGGGTTTATCCTGGCTTTCCTACTGACCTTCCTAAGATCCCTGCATCCAGCAAGTCTAGACTGGCATCACCCACTCACAAGGGAGCTTGGACCTGTGGCACCAGCTCTCCCCAGATCACTACTTCCCCCTTACTTGTTTGGCTCAAAAACATCCAGCTTCAGTGATGAGGGACACTGAGAAATAGAAATAGCCTCTAGATCTTCCTCTAGAAGGAACACCACAGATCTAGCTTAGGTAAATTTACCTGGGAAAGGCAGGAGAATGATTAGCTGCCTCTATGGGTAGGCAAATAAGAAAAGAGAAAGAACCTAAAAGAAGCTGAGACTTTTCCCAGTCTTACAAATTAAATATCATTGTTCTTCTCTTGGTAGGGAGAGAGAATTGGACAGGGAGACAGACTACAGGATTCTTCCACAAAAGTTCTCACTTTTGTGGGAACTTCTGTGGAAGAACAGAAGAATAAGCTCTCAGCTCCCTAAAAGAAAAAAAAAAAAATATTGAGCTGACTGTGGAGCATGTGACTAAATTTAAGGTGGAAAAAAAAAAAAAAAAAGAGACTCTTTTAAAAACTAGTCCAAAGATGACAGCCTTGAGTCCCAGAGAAGCTACTCAAGTTCAAGAACACAAAAGTGGTCTCCAAACCTGAGTTAAGCTGATCCCAGTATCTAAGGCATTTTCCTTACACCAGTGTTTCTACTTTGGGTCTGCACTTCCTCCAAAAGATAAAAATCAAATCTATCATCATATTGTCGATTTTAATTTTATTGGTTTTATGATTTTTAATATTTATAAATGTGCCTTGATTTTACAGCTATATAGGAGCTATAGGCATAAGGACTTTACAACTAGATTATTCTTTATGTTCATATAACACTGATGTGAATAATTCCACTTATAGAAGTTTATGAGAATAGTATTTTTGTCTTTTAAAATGGCATTATACAGGACTCATATTTGAAAATTGTTACCCCATAATGCCGCCCCAGAAAATGATATTTGTCTCAAATAGAAAATTCTAAAAGGAGTAACTAGTGTGGCTTCTGGGGAAGTGACTAAAAAAATTAAGAGATTCATTTGGGGCTTATTTTAGTAATAATGAGGAATGTGAAACAATAGTATTAAAGAATAATGTATTAAATAGCTGGGACAAGATGCCCTGGTTAGGGGTTAATATAAAAATCTATCACAAGACAGACATTAAATATAAGGGACTCTCATAGTTCTACTAAAATATACATTTTAGAGCCAGGATATCAAGATAAAAGCAATTATCAATCATTTTTAATTGCTCAATTTATTAAATTGCTCATAGAACAATAGAATAGGCTTGTAGTTTCTCCTGAAAATTAAATCACCATGTAGAAACAACTATGAAAAAAATAGCAGTTTTTCAAAAATTATATACAGTATCTTGAAACTAACTTATTTATATATACATCAATCATAAATGAGCAAGAGAAAAATAAAAGACAAAATTTCTCTGAATCTCACCACTCTCACCTGAGCAGGCTTATTTGTCGATGGGTTGACAGCCCTCACTCCATTGCTATGGAGTTTTTTAAAGGACGGAGTGAACCTATAGGTCTAAAATATTTCTAAATGGAGTTCTGGTATCAACGTCAAATATTTTTGTATCTGGACAGCCAGGCAATCATTATTTCCTGCTGTATCTCTAGTTTCAGAAGAACAAACATTAGGAGATGAGATAAAAATCTGGGTTGTGGGAAAGGGAGAAGAACTGTGTACAATGTTTTTCTCAGGTGGCTATTTCTGTCCAGTGAGCTTAAAAACAGATAACTAACTTCATACCACCCAACTTTCCAGTTACACTGATTGGTAAGTTTAACTATAACATTAGTTAATCGTCTCGCATATGCCAAGTTAATAGACACTCCAAAATGACTAAAAATTCTAGGATAATGATAAAACTGACCCAAAAGTAGTTACAGGGAACAAAATCAGATTTCTAGCTTTGAAAATATCTGTTCGCCCATTGAATTACACTCCAGCTTCAAATATCTGATGTGATAAAACAACAGAATGATATTAAATATTAATAGCCCCAGGATGCAATGTAAATATGGAACATTTGACAGGTCAAAATTGGGAATATGGATGTCCCATTCTTTAGCAAAATAGGGACATGTTAATAATCAGCAATTTCGATAAGACTGATGGGATGGCTTTCTCCGGGCGAACTACTATCAGCACAACGGAGAGCTTGTCTCTATCTGTGAGCCTGAAGTTTCATGATCCAAGTGGATTGTTCAAAAATGGGCAACTCCAGATAATGAGCATTAAACTCCAAATGGGATTGTAGATAGTGATTATTTCCCAAAACCCCAGAATCTGAAGTCATCCATGAATCCACCCTTGAGGATTTCCAAACTTGGGAGCTATCCATAGGAAGCTCTTGTATACAAAGCTCCAGGCATGTTGTGGAAACAGGAGTCTGTCTTTGTACAGTGTAATGATGAAGAACTCAAACCTCAGGTTCATACAGGGCTGAGTCTGACTCTTGGTATGTTACTCACATAGGTATATGAGCTTAAAAAAGTCACTTTAAGTCTCTCAGCCTCTGTGTCCTCCTCTTTTTAAAATTTCTTTAATGAATTATAGTTAACTTATTATATTAGTTTCAGGAGTATAACAGTGATTCAGTATTTTTATAGATGATGCAAAGTTATTACAATATTATTAACTATATTCCCTGTGTTGTACATTATATCCTTGTGACTCATTTTATAACTGGTAGTTTGTACTTCTTAATCCCTTTCACCTATTCTGCCCACCCACATGCTGCCTCCTCTCTGTGTTACTAGTGGTTACTAGTTTGTTCTCTGTATCTGTGAGCCTGTTTCTGTTTTATTTGTTAATTTGCTTTGTTTTATAGATTCCACATGTAAGTGAAAACATACAGTATTTGTCTTTCTCTGACTTATTTCACTAAACATAATACCCTCTAGGTCCATTCATGTTACTGCAAATGGCGAGATTTCATTCTTTTTTATGGCTAAAAAATATTCTATTATATATATAACATATATGTAGAGAAAGCATATATATATATAATATCTTCATCCATTCATCTGTCCATGGACTTTCAGCTTGCTTCCATATCTTGGCATTTATAAATGATGCTGCCATGAACATTGGGGTGCAAATGATTTTTGAATTACAGTTTCTGTTTTCTTCTGATAGAATAGAGTAGAAATGCTAGGTACTATGGTAGTTCTATTTTTTCTATTTTTTGAGTAAAATCTATACTGTTTTCCATGGTGGCTGCACCAATTTACATTCCTAACAGCAATGCACAAGGGTTGCCTTTATCCACATCCTCACCAACACTTATTTCTTCTCTTTTTAATGACAGCCATTCTGACATGTATGAGGTGATATCTCATTGTGGTTTTGATTTGCATTTCTCTGATTATCAGTGATTTTGAGCATCTTCTCATCTGTCTGTTGGCCAACAGTATGTCTTCTTTGGGAAAACGCCTATTTAGGCCCTCTGTCCATTTTTAATCAGATTATTTGGCTCTTGAGTTTTATGAGTTCTTTATCTATTTTGCATATTAACTCCTTATTGGATGTACCATTTGCAAATACTTTCCCCTGTTCAGTAGGTTGCCTTTCATGTTGTTAATGGTTCCCTACACTGTGCAAAAGCTTTATAGTTTGATGTGATCTCACATTTATTTTTGCATTTGTTGTCCTTGTCTGTAGAGACAGATCCAAAAACGTATTGCTAAAACAGATGTCAAAGAGCAGACTACCTACATTTTCTTCTGGAAGTTTTATAGTTTCAGATATTATATTTAAGTCTTTCATCCATACTCAACTTATATGTGCATACAGTATGAGAATGTAGTCTAGTTTGATTCTTTTTCATGAAGCTTTTTTTGATTCTTTTTCCACTACTTATGGAAGAGACAGTTTTTCCCCCAATCTTGTCTTTGTCATAGATTAATTGTATGTATGTGGGTTTATTTCTGGGCTCTCTATTCTGTTTCACTGATTTGTGAGTGGTTTTGTGCCAGTACCATAGTGTTTCTGGGTGGTTTTTTTTTTTTTTTTTTTTTAACATCTTTTTTTTTTTTCAACATCTTTATTGGAGTATAATTGCTCTACAATGGTGCATTAGCTTCTGCTGTATAACAAAATGGATCAGCCATATGTATATACACATCCCCATATCCCCTCCCTCTTGCGTCTCCCTCCCACCCTCCCTATCCCACCCTTCTAGGTGGTCACAAAGCACTGAGTTGATCTCCTTGTACTATGTGGCTGCTTCCCACCAGCCATCCATTCTACATTTGGTAGTGTATATATGTCCATGCCACTCTCTCACTTTGTCCCAGCCCACCCCTCCCACTCCCCTTGTCCTCAACTCCACTCTCCAAATCTGCACCTTTATTGCTGTCTTGCCCCTAAGTTCTTCAGAAACTTTTTTTTTTAGATTCCATATGTATGTGTTAGCATATGGTATTTGTCTTTCTCTTTCTGACTTACTTCACTCTGTATGACAGACTCTAGGTCCATCCAACTCACTACAAAAAAATCAATTTCAATACTTTTTATGGTTGAGTAATATTCCATTGTATATATGTGCCACATCTTCTTTATCCATTCATCTGTTGATGGACACTTAGGTTGCTTCCAAATCCAGGCTATTGTAAATAGAGCTGCAATGAACATTGGGGTACATGACTCTTTTTGAATTATGGTTTTCTCAGGGTATATGCCTAGTAGTGGGATTGCTGGGTCATATGGTAGTTCTATTTGTTTATTTAAGGAACCTCCATACTGTTTTTCATAGTGGCTGTATTAATTTACATTCTCACCAATAGTGCAAGAGGGTTCCCTTTTCTCCATACCCTCTCCAGCATTTTGTTTGTAGATTGTTTGATGATGGCCATTCTGACTTGTGAGAGGTGATACCTCATTGTAGTTTTAATTTGCATTTCTCTAATGATTAGTGATGTTGAGCATCCTTTCATGTGTTTCTTGGCAATCTTTATATCTTTTGAGAAATGTCTATTTAGGTCTTCTGCCTATTTTTGGATTGGGTTGTTTGTTTTTTTGATATTGAGCTGCATGAGCTGCTTGTATATTTTGGAGATTAATCCTTTGTCAGTTGCTTTGTTTGCAAATATTTTCTCCCATTCTGAGGGGTGTCTTCATCTTCTTTATGGCTTCCATTGCTGTGCAAAAGCTTTTAAGTTTCATTAGATCGCATTTGTTTATTTTTGTTTTTATTTCCATTTCTCTAGGAGGTGGGTCAAATAGGAACGTACATAGAGTGTTTGCCTATGTGTTCCTCTAAGAGTTTTATATTGTCTGGCCTTACATTTAGGTCTTTAATCCAATTTGAGTTTATTTTTGTGTATGGTGTTAGGGAGTGTTCTAATTTCATTCTTTGACATGTAGTTGTTCAGTTTTTCCAGCACCACTTATTGAAGAGACTGCTTTTCTCCATTGTATATCCTTGCCTCCTTTGTCATAGATTAGCTGACCATAGGTGCGTGGGTTTATCTCTGGGCTTTCTATCCTGTTCCATTGATCTATATTTCTGTTTTTGTACCAGTACCATACTGTCTTGATTACTGTAGCTAGGTACTATAGTCTGAAGTCAGGGAGCCTGATTCCTCCAGCTCCATTTTTCCTTCTCAAGATTGCTTTGGTTGTTTGGAATCTTTCGTGTTTCTATACAAATTGTGAAATTTTTGTTCTAGTTCTGTGAAAAATGTCACTGGCAGTTGGATAGGGATTGAATTGAATCTGTACATTGCTTTCGGTAGTATAGTCATTTTCACAATGTTGATTCTTCCAATCCAAGAACATGGTATATCTGTCCATATATTTGTATCATCTTTAATTTCTTTCATCAATGTCTTATAGTTTTCTGCATACAGGTCTTTTTTCTCCTTAGGTAGGTTTATTCCTAGGTATTTTATTCTTTTCGTTGCAATGGTAAATGCGAGTGTTTCTTTAATTTCTCTTTCAGATTTTTCATCATTAGTGTATAGGAATGCAAGAGATTTCTGTGCATTAATTTTGTATCCTGCTACTTTACCAAATTCATTACTTAGTCCTAGTAGTTTTCTGGTAGCATCTTTAGGATTCTCTATGCATAGCATCATGTCATCTGCAAACAGTGATAGTTTTACTTCTTTTCTGATTTGGATTCCTTTTATTTCTTTTTCTTCTCTGATTGCTGTGGCTAAAACTTCCAAAACTATGTTGACTAACAGTGGTGAAAGGGGACAACCTTGTCTTGTTCCTGATCTTAGTGGAAATGGTTTCAGTTTTGCACCATTGAGAACGATGTTAGCTGTGGGCTTGTCGTATATGGCCTTTATTATGTTGAGGTAAGTTCCCTCTAGGCCTACTTCCTGGATGGTTTTTATCATAAATGGGTATTGAATTTTGTCAACGCTTTTTCTGCATCTCTTGAGGTGATCATGTGATTTTTCTCCTTCAATTTGTTAACATGGTTTATCACATTGATTTGCATATATTTAAGAATCCTTGCATTCATGGGATAAACCCCACTTGATCATGGTGTATGATTTTTTTAATGTACTCTTGGATTCTGTTTTCCTGTATTTTGTTGAGGATTTTTGCATCTATGTTCATCAGTAATCCTGGCCTGTAGTTTTGGGGGGTTCTTTTGTGGTGTCTTTGTCAGGTTTTGGTATGAGGGTGATGGTGGCCTCATAGAATGAGTTGAGGAGTTTTCCTCTCTCTGCTAGATTTTGGAAGATTTTGAGAGGGATTGGTGTTAGCTCTTCTCTAAATGTTTGATAGAATTCACCTGTGAAGCCATCTGGTCCTGGGCTTTTGTTTGTTTGGAAGATTTTTAATCACAGTCTCAATTTCAGTGCTTGTGATTGGTCTGTTTTCTACTTTTTTCCTGGTTCAGTCTCAGAAGGTTGTGCTTTTCTAAGAATTTGTCCATATCTTCCAGGGTGTCCATTTTATTGGCATATAGATGCTTGTAGTAATTTCTCATGATCCTTTGTATTTCTGCAGTGTCAGTTGTTACTTCTTTTTTCATTTCTATTCTGTTGATTTGATTCTTTTCCCTTTTTTTCTTGATGAGTCGGGCTAATGAATTATCAATTTTGTTTATCTTCTCAAAGAACCAGCTTTTAGTTTTACTGATCTTTACTGCTGTTTCCTTCATTTCTTTTTCATTTATTTCTGATCTGATATTTATGATTTCTTTCCTTCTGCTAACTTTGGGGGTTTTTTGTTCTTCTTTCTCTAACTGTGATAGGTATAAGATTAGGTTGTTTATTTGAGATGTTTCTTGTTTCTTGAGGTAGGATTGTATTGCTATAAACTTCCCTCTTAGAGCTGCTTTTGCTGCATCCCATAGGTCCCATAGGTTTTGGGTTGTCATGTTTTCATTGTCATTTGTCTCTAGGTATTTTTTTTTAATTTCCTCTGATTTCTTCAGTGATCTCTTGGTTATTTAGTAGCATATTGTTTAGCCTCCATGTGTTTGTATTTTTTACAGTTTTTTTTTTTTTTTTTTACTGTAATTGATACCTTGTCTCATACTGTTGTGGTCAGAAAAGATGCTTGATACGATTTCAGTTTTCTTAAATGCACCAAGGCTTGATTTGTGACTGAAGATGAGATCTATCTTGGAGAATGTTCCATGTGCACTTGAGAAGAAAGTCTAATCTGCTGCTTTTGGATGGAATGTCTTATAAATATCAATTAAATCCATCTGGTCTATTGTGTCATTTAAAGCTTGTGTTTCATTAATTAATTTTCTGTCTGGATGATCTGTGCATCGTGTAAGTGAGGTGTTAAAGTCCCCCACTATTACTGTGCTAATGGCGATTTTCCCTTTTATGGCTGTTAGAAATTGCCTATGTATTGAGGTGCTCCTATGTTGGGTGCATAAATATTTACCTTAGTTATATCTTCTTCTTGGATTGATCCCTTGATCATTATGTTGTGTCCTTCTTTGTCTCTTGTAATAGTCTTTATTTTAAACTCTATTTTACCTGATAAAAGAATTGCTCACCATTGTAAAGCAATTATACTCCAATAAAGATGTTTAAAAAAAAAAAAGAATTGCTACTCCAGCTTTCTTTTGATTTCCATTTGCATGGAATATCTTTATCCATCCCCTTACTTTCCGTCTGTTTGTGTCCCTAGGTCTGAAGTGGGTGTCTTGTAGACAGCATATATATGGGCTTTGTTTTTGTATCCATTCAGCCAGTCTGTGTCTTTTGGTGAGAGCATTTAATCCATTTACATTTAAGGCAATTATTGATGTGTATGTCCCTATTACCATTTTTTAAATTGTTTTGGGTTTGTTATTATAGGTCTTTTCCTTCTCTTGTGTTTCCTGCCTAGAGAAGTTCCTTTAGCATTTGTTGTAAAGCTGGTTTGGTGTTGCTAAATTCTCTTAGCTTTCGTTTCTCTGTAAAGGTTTTACTTTCTCCATCAAATCTGACTGAGATCCTTGCTAGGTAATCTTGGTTGTAGATTTTTGCCTTTCATCACTTTAAATTTATCCTGTCACTGCCTTCTGGCTTGCAGAGTTTCTCTTGAAAGATCAGCTGTTAGCTTTATGGGGATTCCCTAGTATGTTATTTGTTGCTCTTCCCTTGCTGCTTTTAATATTTTTTTTTGTATTTAATTTTTGATAGTTTGATTAATATGTGTCTTGGCATGTTTCTCCTTGGATTTATCCTGTATGAGACTCTCTGCACTTCCTGGACTTGATTGACTATTTCCTTACCCATATCAGGGAAGTTTTCAACTATAATCTCTTCAAATATTTTTTCAGTCCCTTTCTTTTTCTCTTCTTCTTCTGGGACCCCTATAATTTGAATGTTGCTGCATTTGATGTTGTCCCAGAGGTCTCTGAGACTGTCCTCAGTTCTTTTCATTCTTTTTTCTTTATTCTGCTATGCAGTTGTTATTTCCAGTATTTTATCTTCCACCCCACTTATCTGTTCTTCTGCCTCAGTTATTCTGCTTTGATTCCTTCTAGAGAATTTTTAACTTCACTTATTTTGTTTTTCATCATTGTTTGTTTGCTCTTTATTTCTTCTAGTTTCTGCTTAAATGTTTCTTGTATTTTCTCCATTCTATTTCTAAGATTTTGGATCATCTTTACTATTATTACACTGAAGTCTTTTTCAGGTAGACTGACTATTTCCTCTTCATTTGTTTGGTCTGGTGGGATTTTACTTTACTCCTTCATCTGCTGTGTGTTTCTCTTTCTTATTTTGCTTAACTTACGGTGTTTGGGGTCTCCTTTTCACAGGCTTTGGTTCACAGTTCCTGTTGTTTTTGGTGTCTGCCCCCAGTGGGTAAGGTTGGTTCAGTGGGTTTCCTGGTGGAGGGGACTAGTGCCTGTGTTCTGGTGGATAAGGCTGGATCTTGTCTTTCTGGTGGGCAGGACCACATCCAGTGGTGTGTTTTAGGGTGTCTGTGACCTTACTATGATTTTAGGCAGCCACTCTGCTAATGGGTGGTGTTGTGCCCCTGTCTTGCTAGTTGTTTGGCATGGCGTGTCCACTACTGCAGCTTGCTGGTCGTTGAGTGGAGCTGGGTCTTAGTGTTCAGAGACAGATCTTAGGAGAGCTCTCACTGATTGATATTACATTGGGCTGGGAGGTCTCCGGTGGTCCAATGTCCTGAACTTGGCTCACCCACACCTCAGAGGCTCAGGCCTGACACCCGGACAGAGTACCAAGACCCTGTCAGCCATACAGCTCAGGAGAAAAGGGAGAAAAAAAAATAAAGGAAAAAAAAATAAAATAATATAAAGTTATTAAAAGAAAAATATTAATTTTTTAAGTAATTAAAAAAATAGAAGAGAGCAATGAAACCAATAAACAAATCCACCAATGATAACAAGTGCTAAAAACTATACTAAGATAAACATATAAATCAGAAACTAGTCAGTCGCATACAGCAAACCCCAAGTCTACAGTTGCTCCCAAAGTCCACCACCTCAATTTGGGGATGATTCATTGTCTCTTCAGGTATTCCACAGATGCAGCGTACATCAAGTTGATTGTGGAGATTTAATCCACTGCTCCCGAGTTTGCTGGGAGAGATTTCCCTTTCTCTTCTGTCTTCACACAGCTCCTGTGGATCAGCTTTGGATTTGGCCCTGCCTCTCCATATAGGTTCCCCTCTGGCCTCTGATCTTTGCCCAGACAGGATGAGGGTAAGGAGCCACTGATTTGGGGGCTCTGGTCACTCAGGCTGGGGAGGAGGGAGCGGTATGGAATGCAGGGCGGGTCTGCAGCAGCAGAGGCTGGCATGAGGTTGCAACAGCCTGAGTCATGCCATGTGTTCTCCCAGGGAAGTTGTCCCTGGATCATGGGACTCTGGCAGTGGCAGACTACACAGTTTCCCAGGAGGGAAGATGTGGGTAGTGACCCGTGCTTGCACACAGGTTTCTTGGTGGCTGCAGCAGCAGCCTTAGTGTTCCATGCCTGTCTCTGGAGTCCGTGATGATAGCCACGGCTTGCACCTATCTCTGAAGCTCGTTTAGGCAGTGTTCTGAATCTCCTCTCCACACACATCCCGACACAATGGTCTCTTGCCTCTCCAGCAGGTCCAGAGTTTTCCCCAGACTCCCTCCCAGCTACTAGCCCCCTTCAGGCTCTGTTCATGCAGCCAACCCCTGTCCTCTCCCCGTGATCTGACTCTGAAGCCCGAGCCTCAGCTCCCAGCCCCCACCCATCCTGGCAAGTTAGCAGACAAGCTTCTCAGGCTGGTGAGTGCTGGTCAGCACTGATCCGCTGTGTGGGAATCTCTCTGCTTTGCCCTCTGCACTTTTGTTGCTGCTCTCACTTCTGTGGCTCTGAAGCTTCCCTCCCTCATGCCCACCCACCCCCTGTCCCCACAAGTGAAGGTGCTTCGTAGTGTGTGGAAACTTTTCCTCCTTCACATCTCCCTCCCAGAGGTGCAGGTCCCTCCCATCCCCATTCTTTTGTCTGTTTTTTCTTTTTCCTTTTACCCTACCCAGGTACGTGGGGATTTTCTTGCCTTTTGTGAAGTCTGAGGTCTTCTGCCAGCATTCAGTAGATGTTCTGTAGGAGTTGTTCCACATGTATATAGATGTATTTTTGATGTATCTGTGGGGAGGAAGGTGATCTCCCCATCTTACTCCTCTGCCATCTTGAAGGTCCTCCTACCATAGTGCTTTGATTACTATAATTTGTAGTATAGTTTGAAGTCAAGGAGTATGATATCTTCAGCTTTGTTCTTCTTTCTCAAGGCTGTTTTGGCTATTTGGGGTCTTTTGTAGTTCCATACACATTTTAGGAATATTTGTTCTAATTCTGTGAAAAATGTCATTGATACTTTGATAAGGATTGCATTAAATCTGTAGATTGCTTTTGGTACTATGGACATTTTAACAATGTCGATTCTTCCAGTCCATGAACACAGTATATCTTTCCATTTATTTGTGCCATCTTCAATTTCTTTCATCAAAGTCTTAAAGTTTTTAGAATTCTTTTACCTCTTTGTTTAAATTTATTCCTATGTATTTATTCTTTTCAATGCAACTGTAAATGGGAATTTTTTGATTTCTTTTTCTGATAGTTCAATATTGGTGTATAGAAATGCAACAGATTTCTATATATTAATTTTGTATCCTGCAACTTTACTGAATTCAGTTATTAGTTCAAATAGGTTTTTGGTGGGATCTTTAGGGCTTTCTATGTATAGTATCATGTCATCTGGAAATAGTGACAGTTTTATTTCTTCCATTCCAATTTGGCTGCCTTTTTTTTTTTTTTTTTTGACAAGTGTTCTGGCTGTGGCTAGGACATCTAATATTACGTTTAATCAAGGTGGCAAGAATTGGCATCCTTGTCTGGTTCCTGATCTTAGAGAAAAAGTTTTTAGCTTTTCACCATTGAGTATCATATAAGCTATAGGCCTGTCAAAGCTGACCTTCATTATGTTGAAATATGTTCCCTCTACACCCACTTTGTTGAGAGTTTCTATCATGAATGGATGTTGAATTTTATCAAAAGCTTTTTCTTCACCTATGAAGACTTTCATGCAATTTTTATTCTTCACTTTGTTAGTATGGTGTATCACATTGATTTGTGATATTGAGCCATCATTGCATCCCTGGAGTAAGTCTCACTATGAACCTTTTAGTGCATTGTTGAATTAAGTTTGTTAATATTTTGGTGAGGATATTTGTGTCTATGTTCATCAGGGATATTAGCCTATAATTTTCTTTTATATGTAGTGCCTTGTTTGGTTTTAGTATCAGAATAATTCTGACCTCATAGAATGAGTTTGGAAGTGCTCCCTCCTCAGTGTTTTAGAATAGTTTGAGAAGGATAGGTATTAACTAGTCTTTAAATGTTTGGTAGAACTACTCCTGTCCAGTCCTAGTCATAAACCCTGCTGGGTTTTCAAAACCCATTAAGGAGGCTCATCTTCCTGGTATTTGTCCCCAGGGCTAAAGTGCTGAATATGGGACTCAAAGCCCTTGTTCCTTAGGAAAGACCTCTGAGTTTGCGAGATCCCCTCCCACTTTTGAGTTGCCTGCCAGGGGTGTGGGTCTTGACTAGATCATGAATCTTCTTCTTCTACCCATTTTGATGTGATTTTTTTTCTTTATATTCTTAACTGCCTAAAGAGCTGTTCTATACTAATATCCAGGTCATTCTCAGAGGGAGTTGTTCTATAGGTAGTTGTAGTTTTGGTATGTCCCTAGAGGGAGGTGAGCTCAGGATCTTCCTACTCCGCCATCTTGATCCTACTTCAGTGTCCTCATCTTTAAAGTAAGGATAATGCCTACCTTGCAGGGCTGATACAAGATTCAAATTCCATAGTAAAAAGCACTTAGCACTAATCATGGCATATTGTTCTATACCACATGACTCTTTCTGCTAACCAGCAGGCAGGCCCAGATCTAGCCTTCAACAGTCCTTTGTCCTCAAATGCCCCGCAGTGGGTATTTTATTATCTAAGATTTGCCACTTACTCCAGACAGCAAAATGAAACCCAAATAAAGTAAATGTAAAACTTCCAATTATAAAAAGTAGAAGAAATTTTAGGTGAATAATTATGTGATATCTAAATCATTGTGAGATTATGGTAGGTGGGGTTTTTATATTTTTCTAAATTTCAAAGTTTTTTATTTTTCAAATTGAAGAATGTAATTAAAAAACAAAACCACTACCAACAATACTACTTAGATTATGGGAGAATAATAAAATTACATAGTACGCCTTCTGGGGTTTTTTTTCCCCCTATTTTCCACACCTGAGAAAGGTCTGATACATATTTCCCCATTATCTGACAGAGCAACTTCTCATATTTTTTGCCATTCTAGGTCTATTCCTTCTCTGATCCTTTGCACAGCCACAATTATCACCTTCTATTCTTTCCTAATCATAGCAGAGAATGCATATGTTGCTCTAAGCATGCATATTTCATTGGGCCTTGTGCCTTGATTAACCAAGGGAAAATGTCAGTGGTGACTCCTTCCTCTTATTTCCCTCTGGTTTTACACAGTTCTGGTCTGACACTGAAACCTCAATATTTGTGAATTCTGCTTTCAACTAGAATAGTCCTATACTTGGATATATTCTCAAGCTTTCTACTGAATTACTGAAGCCCAGAAATATTTCTATTGATAGTGGTAGCAAAACAAACAAAAGAACACCTTTCCAGGCTTATATTTAGACTAGATAGTGGAGGCTGTAACCTATACCTCTCTAATATCAGAACACTTGCCAGAAAAGCTATACAGTTAAGCATTTGGCTATTCAGGATTTCTCTAGGAAAAACGTGTTAAGTAATTAAATCTTCATGGTAAATTAGTTTGTCAGGCAAATTTGCTGCTTGAACCATGCATCTTCAGTAAGACATAAAAACAGCAACGTCAGGTGGAAAACACAATGAAGAGATCATTTATGAGAGTGAAACCAAACTCCACCTCGTATTTTTTCTAGAATGTGCCTATTTTCAATAATATTCTCATAACTAATTCTTTGAGTCTACAAATGTTTTACATCAAATAATTCTACTTTTCCAAAAGCTATTTAGATCTGGTACTCAGCAACATGAAGAAAGGCATTGGATTCCAGTCTGGATTTTGCCACTAACTAATATGTGCCTTACATATGTCATTTTGCCTCCTTAGAACTCAGATTACTTATTTATAAAATGAGAAGTTAAAGAGAGTCAGAAAGACCTTTTATAGCTCTAATATATTATGGTTCAGTGGCATATTTACTTTGAATGACACATGAGCAAGGGCTAAAATTAAAAAGCCATGTTTGACTTATAGACTCGTGAGATGAGAATTGGAAGAGACCTGAAAGATTATCTAGGGATCATAAAAGCAAACCTTGGCATTGGAAAATGACCTATTTGTTTTAAAAAGAAAATGTTATGCAATAAACAAATGCAGCCAAATAATCTTAAAATAAAAAGCATATGAGCATATTCTCCACTATTTTGCTTCTGAAAATATCAGGATGGAGGATAAAACATTTATCATCCATCATTTCAGAAAGGGAGCCACCATTTACTCTATGCTTACTATTTTATGAGTATTTTGCTAAGTATTTCACACATTTTTTTATTCAGTCAATGAGAACAACTTTATGAGGCAGATGTTAATATCCCCATATAACCGGTCAGGAAAGTAGAGTGCAAAAATATAAGATAACATATGTAAGGTTATTCAATCAATTCAATATAGTATATTTAGCAGGTGGAAATCCAAGAATATTCAAAACCAGGTCTGTTTGACTCTAAAATCTGTGCTCATTTTACTCTATGACATAACTTGTCTAAGATTTTCTTGACAGTCAAGCTTTCCCATTCATTCCAGACATGGCCTAGTTTTGAAGGCCAGAGAAGAGGAGATTCATCTTAGACTAGGTAAATGTCATTGCATTTCATTTCATCTGATTGTTCATTTCCTCTTTGGAAATATAAACCAGTTCACAGGGAAAATAGTCTAATAATCAACCTCCCTAACTTCAAGGGTATAATTATTTTTGTAAAAGCTCCTCTGTAGTTATATTAAAATTGTTTGAAATGTCCTCTCATTTTTACTCATCAGTTATCATCATAATAGTCTTGGAACTTCAAAGTTATGTCAGAACGTTTATGATAGAAAACCATAAAGGGCATAAAGCCAAATATTGTACCTTAATTCTAGGGGATTCATACACATATTTTGCTGCAGTTCTGTATTTATTATTTTTATTTGGCATGTCCTAACAGCACAAACTATATAGTTCTCAAAATATCTCTGATCATGTGGACTAAAAGAAATTTCTATTTTTGTTTACAATCCTCTTAAGTCTATGTTATTTTTTCTTAAGTATGAGGTTATTGAGAGAATTAGAAATATAAGTCAAATTATATCTGACCTTGGAATTACAAAATACAACAGACGTTATAGTGTAAAATTCTTAGAGCTATAGCCCCAAAACAATAAATTATATTAAGGTACTTCCAATTGAAAATTTTGAGGATTAACCCCAGGTTTTGATAGTATAAGCTGTCCTTGGACACTTGAATGTCCATAAGTAGAATAAAGTGATGAATAAAAATACATATATATAATACATGTAGCATATACATATGTACACATACATATATCCATATACATGTATAAATACATATTAAAAAGTTAATAAATATGACTAAAGAAAACACGTGCACACACACACACCCCTACATGCATCATAGTAAAAACTGGAGAACTCTAAATAAAAGAGACTTTTTAAATAGAGTACAAATCACCTAAAATCTACTGGTTTTTACATTGACAGCTGACTTCATGAGCAATGATGGAATCCAAAAGTTAATGAACTGAAGGAAAATAACTGTACATCAAGAAGTCTAAATTCAGCAAAACTGTCTATTAAGAACAAAGTCAAAATAAGGATATTCTCCAAAACAGATACAAATACGAGAAGGATGTAAATAAAAATTTGGCAATGTTTACTTTCAAGCATTGCGGATTGTCACAATGTGTTTTTAAATAAATATTTATGCTAATACACAGGCAGTCCTAGCTTTGCACAATAGTGCAGGACCATAAAAATAACTAAAATCTTGCAAAGTGATCTTTTTAATAATCAATTTAAAAAATTACAATTGTTCTATGACCTTTAAACTTTTTTTGTCAAAACATTAAATACCTTTTTACTGTCAGTTATAAATATATAGGGAAATGAAAAATAGTAAAACTAACATTTAGTACACTGTAATTTAAAACAGAAATATTGAGAAAGTATTTTGTTTCTGGTAAAAAACTTATCAAGATTAGTTTGAGCAGTGCTTGCCTTCTTCTCATTGTATAACTTATAATATGGAGTGAACATCTTCGTTATGCCTTGCCAAATTATAATACACCCTTCTAAGTTTGGGAGAGCTTCCAGCACCTTATCCTTTGTGCTTTTAATGTCATGAACTATCTGCAAGAGTAGTTTTAATATATTGTTTGCCCGAATCATTTCCTCTGGGTTATCTTTTACCACAACTACTTTCCCCATTTATATTGACAAGATCATCTTCACCAAGTTCCTCTAGCTCTTTATCTATACTCTTCAAACAGCAGCACTGTCAACATTCTGGCAAGCAGCTATTTCTTCCAAAACTCCATTTTTACAGCTGATTCAAATTTCACTTGCAGCCTTGTCAATTGTTTTACTCTTTGTTACTCTTCATCTTTGTTGGCTAATTCCCTCTTTTGGTTATCAATTTTTGTAAAATGCTGCATGAGTTTATTGCCAAGAGACTAGAAGAATACATCTATATACTTTGCTCTCTGTAAATGAACTGAACAACAGGTGTGCTGTGCGTGTATCACTAAGAGACTCTGAAAGAAGTGGCACGATTGGTCACTGATCACAGGTAGCATTGGTTATTTACATAGTCATTTGTGGAATGAATATCTAGCAGCAAAGTTTGTATTTTATGCAATGATTCAAAGTTAGTACAACACAGTAACTAAAATTTGAACCGTGTTGAGGGGAGACTGGTGTTATTTAATGGAACCATGATAACTGATGTTTGTGCATATCAGAAGCATGTAAAATGAGGATTAGTTACACGTGATATGTATTATTGTGTATGATTTTCTATATTTTCTACAATGAACGTTTATTACTTTTGTGATAAGTAAAAAATTTCAGACCAATAAAAATTGAGAGTATTTACCACCAACAGTCATTCAGAAAGTTAATTGAAAAGGATTGTGCTTCTGGCAGAAAGGAAATGATACCAAATGGGAAGTCTGATGGACTGAAAGAAGATACTGGTAAATATATGCATGTATCTTTTATAAATGACCTTATTAAAATATATGTAGAAGGACAAGATGAAACAATTTCTTATCACAACCCTCCCAAGTTAATAATTATCAAGTGTTTTAATTCTAGTTTTGGGCTATGAATATTGATCACTTTGTTAAATACTGTTTGCTTGTTAAAAAAGCTGGGGTGAACACTAAAAGAATACAGAGAATGTGCATTCCACAAAATGGAGGGGAAATAATAGGAGAGAGATAGTTAGAAACTTAATCCAAAGAAAGCAAAAATGAGGGAATATAAACAAAAAAAAAAGGAAATAGACAGTAAAATGGAACAAACAATATCTTTCACAGTACATATTAAATAATATAATGCATATAAAAGTGACAGTTGCATTCCAGACCTATATTAGATGTTTAACAAATGTAAGTTGAGTCTGGATCAGAAGTTCATCATGTATATATGACAGAACAAGAGTCTCTTATATGTCTGAGATCTTGGGGCAAGATTGGACTTAAAAATAAGTATCCAAAGCATAGAATACTTGTTGTACAACATTAAAATATGCAATTGCTTGTGTAACAAATAAGATCTCTGTACCATGTAGAGTTTGCTCACATAGTGTAATTGTGACACATTCAAACAATTTGGGGTCAGGTCTACTGATAGAAATGCTGAATGCCTCAACTGGCTGGCCATCATAATAATACTAAATTCTTAAAACACACAGGACCTCACTCTAAAAGTCACCTCTAGAGTTCCTAAACAGTTGTGTGCATATCTAATGGGAAAATGCACACATTTATCTGCTCTTTCTTGGAGACCCAAAATTTGGAGCAAATACAATTTTGATTTTTCTTTGGTGATGACTGGGGATTCCTACCTTATGGTACATAAACTGACTTGAGATCTGGTAACTAGATTGAGTTCAGAGTAAGTTTTTAATAATCACTCAATACAGCAGAATGGGTTGGAATGAACAACTGGGATAAAGCCCAAAGAAAGTTAAAATGATTAAAACTGGGGAAAACAGCTTCCATGAGGAACACAAAATAACTTTGTTTGCTTATCCTAGGAAAAGAAAAAGGGTCCACAAGGAATGTGGGATATTTAATAAAAAATTCCCCACCCCTCAGAGGACTGTTGTTGATGTTAAACAGCTTTTCAGTTTTTATTTCAGAGTGTACATGGCAGTGATTTTCAAAAGGCACTAAGCATAGATTCCTCAACGTAAAAGTGAGTGGAAACGCAATCATCAGGAAAGAACATAAAGCTTTTTCTGAAGACTTTTAGGAGAAAGAAATGAGAACTACTTTTCTTAAGCACCTATTTACTACGTGACAAACTTTGCCAGATAAGATAGAGGCACATCTTTACCTATCCATATTTTTAAATATATCAAATATATATGCATATGTATATAATTCAGCTTCTAAACAACCCTTTGATAAAGAAGAATTAACAATTTAATTTTACAATAGAGGAAACAGAATCAGAGACTTAGCACTTTGCCTAAGTTCATACTACTACATAATGGAGGCTCCAAGACTGAAACTTACGTCTCTCTAGTACCATTTTCCCTGCCTTTTACTCTGCCCCATCCTGCAGGTCTGTTTGGATTGATTTCACTGATTCCCTACCTCTAAGCAGGAAGTAGAGTGATGGACAACCCAAGTTTTCCTATACTCGCACTTAAGGTTCTTCTAGTTCAGGAAGCAGCAAACATTTTCTGTAAAGGATCAGAGAGTATTTTATGCTTTGCAGGCCCTGTGGTCTCTGTCACTACTATGCTGTCATTGTTGCATGGAAACAGCCATACACAGACATAAATTAATGAGCTTGGATGAGTTCTTATAAAACTTTACTTATAGCCACTGAAATCTGAATTTCATATAATTCTCAGGCATCACAAAATATTCTTCTTCTTTTTTTGCTTTTTTCCAACCATTTAAAAATTAACAAAAGATTCTTAGTTCATGGGTCATACTAAAAAAGGCAGTGGGTCAGATCTGGCTCATGGGCCATAGTGTACCAATCTCTGCTCTAGTAAACATTTTTTTAAAAAAACCTACAGGAAAGCATTACCCTCTGCTGCTTTTATTGTCTAGTTTGTGGAGGATCAAAGCAGCCTTCCCCGGTAAGCAAGTTGAGTGAAAGTCTGTTAGAAACAAACCATTTTAATGAAAACTCTCCCTTTGTCCGTGTCTGGCAAGGTTGTTTTCAGTCAGGCAGGTTCTTTGTCGTTGTTTTCTTATATAACATCTTCATTGGAGTATAATTGCTTTACAATGGTGTGTTAGTTTCTGCTGTGTAACAAAGTGAATCGGCTATACATATACATATGTCCCCATATCCCCTCCCTCTTGGGCTTCCCTCCCACCCTCCCTATCCCACCCCTCTAGGTGGTCACAAAGCACTGAGCTAATCTCCCTGTGCAATGCGGCTGCTTCCCACTAGCTATCTATTTTACATTTGGTAGTGTATATATGTCCATGCCACTCTCTCACTTTGTCCCAGCTTACCCTTCCCCCTCCCCGTGTACTCAAGTCCATTCTCTACATCTGCATCTTTATTCCTGTCCAAGCAGGTTCATTGGATTAAAGTTTGCAGTTGGAGAGTAGACATTAGGTATTGGTTCATTAATCACAATGAGACTATCTTGGCATCAAGGATTTAACATTCTGGAAATGGCCTCTGGCTAGAAAGAATGAGAATTCAGTCTTTAATCCTACATTCTTGTGGAAAAAAAAAAAAAAAAAAATCCGCCTAAATAGAGAAATCACTTGTCCAAGATAAATATTTCCGGAGACAATATGAAATTCATGAAAATGAAAGTTTGACAACTATGGGTGTATCTTGAGCTTCTGGGGAGTTAAAAGGAGATCGACCATTTTTCTTAAAAGGTTTGAGGATTAGGGAAAGGCACATCTTCATCAGAATTGAAGTCCTCAGTGGTTTTTAGCCTTTGCAGTTCTAATTCAAACAAAACCGGAGCCTAACAATTCAAGCCCTGTGGGATTTACAGCAGGAAAATAGTATCATTTTAGGTTTACCAGTTTGTTCATATCGCAAAAGTTTTGGCATGGAATTATTGCATAAATCCTCAAACTCCTATTTGAGGCTCTGTCTACTCAATAAGCATCTACACCAAGGACATTTGCTGCTTCCTCTAAAATCAGAGTCCTGGACCAAACCAAAGTGTTTATTCAACAGCCACCAACAGTAGCAACTCTGCTGAAGAGGAGCGGGGGCTACCTACTGCTTGTGCCCCTGGAAAGGGGGTGCCAGGCCATTATTGGCCTTAAATATCCCTGCCATCTATTCAATAAACATAGTCTGAATGCCTATTGCGCTAGTAAAAATATACAAACAGGTAATACACTTTACTACCAATACACAAGTAGCTCATCTTCTTACATTCAGCAGACGTTTGACAGAATGATTTGATTAGGTGAGTGAATTAGTGAGTTTTCAACAGAAAAGATTTTGTTGCCCAAACTGGGCATTGGCAAGAGGTACTGTCAATGTTGCCATGGCTCCTGCCAGAGGAATTCTTACTCTTATAAATTACTCGCCACTTTTGAGCACTTTGCTTGTGCCAGAAACTCATTTTCACTGTGAGAGAAGTGCGAATATGATTCTGATTTTACAGACAGGCAGTTGAGACGGCGAAGTAAATTGACCTAATTCACACAGAAGGGGTTAAGACCCCAAACCATTTCTGTTTGACTCAAAACTCTATGGACTTAATGTCTACTCATTGCAGCCTCTTGGAACATAAGCTTATAACTGTTCATCACTGGAGAGAGGACAAGAGAATGATTACTTACACCAGTATGTCCATTCTCCTTCTGGAAGCCCTATCACTCCCATCCGACGTCAGGGCATTCCTGGGGAAACCAGATGGTACTCAGAGACATACTGAAATCTAAAATCCAGAAGAATACAAGGAAATGGACTAGCATTCAGGTACACAAGTCTCCTGAACACCTCCTGTCATTTTCACTCTTTCTTTCCCTGGTATTAACTACATGCGGATTCCATTTGCCGGTTTCCAGTCCTGTCCCATCATTACAACTCTTTCCAAACATGCCTTTTGCTGCTTCCTTGGAGTTTAGGTCTTTCTTTTGGGTAGCAGAGTCATAGTGGTAGAGGATGAGGGGGAGGAACAATGATTCATTCTGCACTCACACAAGACCTTGCCAAGACTAGGATCAAAGATGCAAACTGCTGGATGAGTCAAACATGCAATACACTTTGAAAGCAAGACCTCTTTTATGTTGAAGGTGCAGTGTGTAGGAGAAAGCAATAAAGGTCTCCCCTGTTCTTAGGCTTTTTTTCTAGAAATAAGTTCATTCTTCCAAGGAGCCTGGTTTGATTAACAGGGTGGGGCAAACACATCCAAATACAGATAAGCCAGGCACCAAAGAACATAGAGCTTCAGCCAAACACAACATTCGACAGTTTTAATAAAAAACAAATTTAAAAATATCACTCCCTATTTCAGTTTATGTCCTCTGAATATGTTCTCCTTGACATATCTGTTGTATAGAATCTATGTGATTGTGTTTGTATGTTCTGTGAGGTTTGGATCAAATATTAAAGGAAAAAGGAGACAGCCTGCCTCGGCAAATAGTATGATCGTTCGTCATGCACTGATCTGGTAAAACAGAGGGCACAAATGGTTAATCCATGGGCCTATTTAGACGAGGGGCATGTTTTTAAAGGGCACGATGTTAGACACTCTGATTTTTTTTCTTTTTATAACATTTAAAATTCCACATAAAAATTCAGCTTGGAGCTCAAAAAAATCTCCTAAATGATGACTTCTTGTAGCAATAGTCAGTTGAAGCTGAGTAGAAACTGTCCCTGTAGATAGAATGTACATAATCCAGGTCGGCAATAATGCTCAGCCTGGTGAACGAATTATACAACAATCCCAGAAGAATTGGAGTTCACAACTTCTGATGCCAAAAAGTTAAGGACTTCTCATTAAATTACTCTCCATGTGGGGAGAAGAGAGAAATCTTCAGAATTTTCTAATAACTTGAGGAGATTTTACATCATAAGAGTTTCTCCCTGTACCTATTCTTGCTGTATTAACCCCCTCATGTGTTAGAATTACTTCCATAAAGTGGGTCATAGCCTTCAGGTTGATGGGAAAAGGCTGAGAACGAACGTCTTTAGAGATTTGAATCAACTGAGAAAAGAGTGAGCTTGAACATATTCAGAATATTTATTTCAAGGATTACTAAATAAAGTTCAGTTTGTGCTATTGGTTTACACTGGCAGAGATGAGTTAAAATGATTATTGAGCGCTCTGGGAGCCGATTATAGCGATGGAAAAGTAACTTCTGCATAATGAATGAGTGAATCAGAGCAATTGTGGGAAACTTTTCTAACACAAGAAATGTTTCCTCTTACAGAATCGTTTGTATTCCAAAATGTAAAACAAATAAAAAAGTTTTTTCACTTGAATACGAGGAGGGATTTCCTCCCTCTTTTGTAACACCCACTCAACCCCTAGGGCACAACAAATAAGAGTTTGAGAACCAGGGAAAAGGATTATACCTTATAGTTTTAGGTTACTTTCAGCTTTAAATATCTGTAATTCATTGCAACTGGAATAACATCCGTTTCTCATAAAGTCCTCTTACTAGACATATCACCTCAGGCAGGTAACAAAGTCTCTGAGCCTCTTATTTTATAAAATAAGGATAATAAAATCTGACAGTAATACACATACACACATACTAAGTGTTTGTGTGTTGTTTGTATTTTGGGTCCATTCCTTCCCTACCATTACCCTAATTAGATTCAGATAAACTTGGTTCCATTTCCCAATTCCAAAGGTGACACAAGACACAGGCGATGACACAGGCATAGAAAACTCATGCCCAGAAGCTATCAGTAAAGTGTTGCTCTTTCTGGGGCACTGAGCAATAGAATGGAGAAGACCCAGAGCTATTTGCAGGCATCTTTGCCACTCTGTGATAAAAGGCTACCTGAGAATGATGCCACCAGAGACCAGAGCAGAGGAAAAAGAGTGAAACCTCCCTGATCCTTACTGCCACACCCAGACTATCCCACACTTTGTGAAGTGACATAAGCTAATATATTTTCTCAATTTAAAAGCTAGTCCATTTTGAGTTTTCTGTCATTTGCAACCAAAAGAGTGTTAATAACAGGGTCTTAACTATGGGGTGGCTCTAAAGATTACATTAAGCCATGGAAATGAAAACAATGTGTAAAGTGCTAGCATTACTTTCCTCAAATCAGCATTTCAGGACATTCCATCATTCTCATTCAAAAGTAATTTCCATCTTTTACCGTCAAATTTCATACTATTTCTGATTCAAGGTGAGCCAAACATTTTGTCTATTGTGTATTTTTTCTTTCTGCTGACAAGTCAGTTATTTCAACATCTATTCAGTCTATAATGTATAACTATTTACAAACAGCAGCGGTTCTGCCAATACATGACAGGAAAATTCACCACCAATGTGTGCTAGCAACAAGTCAAGTCAGAGATGCCAGGTCATTGACATTTTTCAGATTACATTTCATTTGCTCAATGCCAAAGCTCTCTGGATTTCTAGAGCATGTAAAGTTGCATTACCAGGATTCAGCTACATTTTAAAACATAGAGATGGACAAAATCAGGAAGAGGAGCATGGGATATAGTCTGGGAAAAAAAAAAAAAGACTAAGACTAAGCCGAATTACTTCAAGAGTAGACAGGGAGTTGTGAAGAATAACTTAAAATGTAGGAAACTAGTGATATCATAGAAGCTAAGGGAGAAGACTTTCAAGGATTTCAAAAGTTATGGAAAATATATGAAGAGATGAAGATGGGGAAATATCCACTGGATTGGTGACCTATGCTAGAGCATATTCAGTACAGTTAGGGAAGGGAAAGGGAGATTGGAGCAGAAAAAATAGTAAATGAGAGATAAGTAAGTAAAAGCAGTGATTATTAACTATTCTTTTGGAAGTCTAGAGATGAGAAAAAAAGGAAGAATTTCATTAGAATGAGAAGACTGAGTCCAAAAGAAAAATATTGAATGAACTGAGTGGAAATTGACCCATGTCCATATATTATTCTAATTTCTTATACATAATACAATTAAGCTAAAAACTTGAATGTCAAAACAGGATCTGGACTGACATGATAATTCATGAGTTTAAATAGACTATATGTGTCTTGAAGGTAGAGACAATACCTTCTAATTTGTTGACTTCTCCATGATACCTAGCTCTGTGAATGGGACAGAGGGGCTACGGGATTGAAATAACCATGTGAATAAACAAATTTAAAAATGTTAGTTTTGTCACAGTTCATTAAAACCATTTCAGATTATTTTATGTCTTCTGCGCAAGAAATGTAAATCACTGAACAAATAAACTGAAACCTTCAAGTCTTCTACTGACAAAATGACCCAGAAAGGCATAAAGAGCAGTCAATTATAATAATGATATAATGGTCATTTCAAACTGATTCAACAGTTATGAAAAAAACAGTATGCAAAAGAAACAAAAGTGTTCTTTTAAAGGAAGTAATGAAACAACTTTGAAGGAACATTTTTTCTCTTTAGATATCCAAAAAATAATAAACTTATAACCAGTTAGCATGAATTTTCAAACTATGTATGTCTATTCTTCTCATTGAAATATTGAAATTATACCTCAAGGAAGGGGTTATATGGATTGTATATTACCAGTTTTAATAAAGAAGTATATGGGGAAGCAGTTACAAATCTGAATGTCAATCTATCTTAGCTACCCCAAGCTACCTGTCCACACTGTCTTAGGTCAGATTCTTGGTAGCAAAGCCTATAGGGTACATGTGCCCAATATTTATTAAAGAAGTGCTCCCGGGAAGACTGGTGAAAGAATAAGGAAAGTAGCTTAGGGAAGGGAGAAGAAGCCCAGAAAGGATGGATTTTAGGATAAGTCCCAGCTTCAGTCAGGCTGCTTCAGTCCTGCACTAGTCAGTCACTGGTACAAGCCACTAATAGTGGGCAGGCAAACAGGCAGTAGGTAAATTTTCAGGCAGAACTGCAGAGGCGGTTCGGTCTAATTGCTCAAGGGTAATTCTCTAAATATAGTTGAAGGTTCTACTTAACCAGCAAATACGCAGAAGTGGGGTGTTGGGTATGTAGAACCAGTGTAAGGGATCAAAGGGTCTTGGAGAGACCACCAATAAAACTCATACTCTAAGCTAGCTATTTTTTTCTTTTTATATTTTATTGAGGTATAGTTCATTTACAATATTATATTAGTTTCAGGTGTACAACAGAGTGATTCAAGAAATGTATAGCTTATACTCCATTTAAAGTTATTATAGGGCTTCCCTGGTGGTGCAGTGGTTAAGAATCTGCCTGCCAATGCAGGGGACACTTGTTTGAACCCTGGTCCGGGAAGATCCCACATGCCATGGAGCAACTAAGCCCATGCACCACAACTACTGAGCCTGCACTCTAGAGCCTGTGTGCCCCAACTACTGAGCCCATGTGCCACAACTACTGAAGCCCACACACCTAGAGCCCTTGTTCCACAAAAAGAGAAACCACAGCAATGAGAAGCCCACACACCGCAACAAAGAGTAGCCCCAGCTCAACGCAACTAAAGAAAGCCCACACACAGCAACGAAGATGCAACACAGCCAAAAATAAATAAATATTTATTTATTTTTTTAAAGTTGTTATAAAATATTGGCTATATTCCCTGTTCTGTATAATGTATCCCTGTAGCTTATTTTCACAGGTTAGATTGATTCATTCTATTAGAGAAGATGGAAAGCCAAAAACTCTATTTCCTAGACTTCCTTGAGGCTAAATTCCTGTATTAGAAATAGATTCTATGAGATTTGGACAGTGGAAACGAGGTAGAGAAATCTTCCTGCAGCTGTTGACTACTGTTGCTATCTAGGAGGGTCATAAAAACAGAAGTATTCCCTGAGCAGTACTGTTAAATACATTCTCCAACTTTGTACAGGTCCAAAAGCAGTGGCAGAGCATCAAAAAGGATAAAATATTTAGGAGTAAATGTAACCAAGGTGAAAGACTTGTACACTGACAACTACAAAACATTGATGAAAGAAACTAAAGAAGACACAAATAAATGGAAAGACTGTGTTCATGGATTAGAAGATTTCATATTGTTAAAATGTTCATACTGGGACTTCCCTGGTGGCACAGTGGTTAAGAATCCTCCTGCCAATGCAGGGGACACGTGTTCGAGCCCTGGTCCAGGAAGATCCCACACGCTGTGGAGCAACTAAGCCCGAGTACCACAACTACTGAACCTGCGCTCTAGAGCCCACACACCACAACTACTGAGCCTGTGTGCCACAACTACTGAAGCCCACGCACCTAGAGCCCGTGCTCTGCAGCAAGAGAAGCCACCACAATGAGAAGCCCGCACACCACAACAAAGAGTAGCCGCTGCTCGCTTCAACTAGAGAAAGCCTGCACACAGCAACAAAGACCCAACACAGCCAAACGTAAATAAATTAATTAAATTTTAAAAAGTGTTCATACTACCCAAAGCAATTTATTAATCCAATACAATCCCTGTCAAAATCCCAATGGCATTTTTGGCTGAAATTGAAAAGAAATCCTAAAACTTATATGGAATTTCAAAGGCCCTCAAATATTCAAAATGATCTTGAGAAAGAAAAACGAAACTAGACACTTCATACTTCCTGATTTCAAAACGTATTGCAAAACTACATTAGTCAAAATACTATGATACTGACATATAGACCGACTGAACAAATTAGAGTGACCAGAAATAAATTCTCACATGTATGGTCAAATAATCTTCAACATGGATAGCAAGAATACACAATGGAATAAGGATAGTGTCATCAACAAATGGTATTGGGAAAACAGAGTATCCACATGCAAAAGAATGAAGTTGGACACTTACCTTACACCATATACAAAAATTAACTCAAAATGGATTAAAGAGCTAAATATAAAACCCAGAACTGTAACATACGAAAAAAGCTTTATAACCTTGAGTTTTTGAGAATGATCTCATGGATATGACACCAAAAGTATAGACAACATAAAATAGACAAATGGGACTACATCAAACTAAGAAGCTCTACACAGCAAAGGAAACAACCAACAGAATGAAAAGGCAATTTATGGAATGGGACAAAATATTTCCAAACCATATACATGATAAGGGGTTAATATCCAGATTATTAAAGAACTCCTATGACTCAACAAAAATAATCTGATTTTTTTAATTGGCAAAGTACTTGAATAGACATTTCTCCAAAGAAGATACATAAATGGCCAACAAGCATATGAAAAGATGCTCAAAATCACTAATCATCAGGGAAATGCACATCAAAACCACGATGAGATATAACTTCACACCTGTTAGAATGTTTTCTATTCTTTTGATAATGAACAACAAGTACCGGAAAGAGTGTGAGGAAATTGCACTTGTCCACTGTTGGTGGAAATGTAAAGTGGTTTAGCTGCCATGTAAAACAGTATGGAGATTCTTTAAAAAATTAAAAATAAAATTACCATATGATCCAGCAATCCTACTTCTAGGCATATATCAAAAGAATTGAAAATAGGATCTCCAGGAGATATCTGCACACCAATGTTCATTGCAACATTATTTGCAATAGCCAAGAGGTGGAAGCAACCTAAATGTCCACTAACAGATGAATGGATAAAGAACATGTAGTATATACATACAGTAGAATATTATTTAGCGTTTAAAAAATCTTGTCATATGCTACAACATGAATGAAACTTGAGAACATTATGATAAGTGAAATAAGCCAGTCACAAGAAGACACATACTGCATGATTCCACTAACATGAGTTATCTAAAGCAGTCAAACTCGTAGAAACAAAGTAGAATGGTGGTTGCCAGGGACTGGGAATTGTTCAATGGATACAGAATTTCAGTTTTGCAAGATGAAAAAGTTCTACAGATCTGTTGCATAACAATGTACATATAGTTAACATTACTGCACTGAACACTTAAAGGTGGTCAATATGGTAAATTTTATGTTATGTGTTTTCCACCACAGTTTTCTTCTTAAAAAAAAAAAAAAGCAGTGGTGGTGGTAGAGGCTACTTGTACTGACTTCCTACTCCTGGATCGAATCTTTAGTGTCCACTCCCTTGGTTCTGGTGTGAAGAATTGCGGCTGCTGGGCGTCAGAGGGACCATAGCTCAAGCTGCAGTCTCACAAGTGCTCCTGTGGAAGAGTGGTTCTCATACTTTAATGTGAGGCACACAAGTCACTGGGAGATTTTATTAAAATCAGATTCTGGGTGAGTTAGTCTGGCATGGGGCCTGAGAATAAACAAGCTCGCAGGTGATTCAATGCTCCATGTCCTCAGACCACACTTAAATATCAAGGCTTTAAGATCAGGTCTGTATGGTTCTGGACGCCTAGAATCTGTTTTTACAATCCTTTCAATTATTTTACAAGTATCTGTTTAAGTAGGAAGGGACTGAATACAGGTAGAGGACCCAAGGTGGTTTCTAATTCCTGATTGAATCTGGAATGAACCTTGGACAGTTGTTCAGTTAATTCATTTAACAAATATTACTGAGAATCTATTATATGTCAAAATTCTAGGAGGCAATGCAAGAGTGGTAAACAGGACAAGGCAAGATCTGTGTTTTTATGAAGATTGCATAATATTGGTGAGAGACATTTAACAAATAAATATATCTGATAGTGAAAGATGCTCTTAGGCAAAAGGTTGATATAGTTTTATCAGGGACATTGGCTTCATCAGTCTCTCCATCTGATGCATATACGTAGTGGCACATGGGTCTTAGAGAAGTAACAAACTAAAGTTAATGTGATTCTCGTGCTAAAAGGACCAGTCTTCTACTCACATAAAAGGCCCAGACTGGTGAAGTCAGGAGAGAAGGGCCAGGTACGTATCTCCTTCACCCCGAAGATACACGGGGCAGGGGAATTAATTCCTAGGAAACTTGCCTTAAACAGCCGGGCAATCCAGCAGACAGATCACAAGGCTTTGAAGTCTGGTGAGACCTTTACGGCTGTAGAGAATGGACAGCATGATAAAGTCAATGTGAAGCAAGAAAGAAGAGTTTTAAAAAAAGAAGGAAAAGGACGAGAAATTCAAAACAGAATGAAGATTCAGAAGTAAATAGGTAAAGAGAAGACAATGGTTGTCTCCAAGTCGTAAAGCTCCACCCACTGATAAAAGAAGGTATTGCCTTATATTTTTAGAGAACCTTCTCTTCCATGACGTAGAAAAAATGACCCAACAATGTAAATTGGATTTGGTGTCAGAGTCCCTACATTTCACCCCTGAATATGTAAACTCAGGCAAGCGACGACCTCAGTGAGTCCCAGTAGGAGAATCATTGTAGCCATACCTCCTAAAGAGGATTTCAGAAAGTATTAGTTGAAGTGGCAAGTGTGGAACCCATGACAAATAAGAGGACTCAATAGGATCTACATACCATTTATTCTCCTCTTATTTGTCATTCTGAGGTAACCTTTTTCTAGAAGCGACTGGCCCTAGGAGAAGGGTCAGTTTTGTACTCGGGGCAACCAAAGCAGGACTCCAATCCACATTGTTCTCACTCTCTCCCACCGGAAATCTTATTTCAGGTATAGTTATGGCACAGTGTAGCACTTTATTTTTTATAGTCACAAATGGAGTATACTTAACTTTTATTGATTATATTCCATTTTATTTCATAAGTGTTTCAAGACTGCTTAAAAAGCCATATACAATAAATGAAAGTATAAACTTAATGTAGTATGAGAATAGAAGGAAAACCAGGAACAGGGACATTAAAGTCAAGAATGAGATTAAAAATTAATATCATAGCAGGGAGAGGACTGGCAGTGTGAACACAGTCTGAAGGGGTTAGTGCGTCACGGTTAGCCAGGAGGGAGTCCGGGGAAAAGTCTGGAGCTGCCGAAGAGGCAGCGACACCTCTCGTCCCGGGAGCCTGTGCAGCCCGCCACTACCAGGGTCCCGGGATCCAGGGACACCTTCCCCAGAAGAACACGTGGCACACCTCAGGCTGGTGCCACGTCACTCCGGCCTCTGCCACCGCAAGCTCGCCCCGCATCCGTACCGCTACCTCCCCCCCGGCCTGAGTGAGCCAGAGCCCCCAAATCAGCTGCTCCTTTAACCCCATCCTGTCTGAGCGAAGAACAGATGCCCTCAGGCAACCTACACGCAGAGGTGGGGCCAAAGCTGAACCCCAGGAGCTGTGCGAACAAAGAAGAGAAAGAGAAATCCCTCCCAGCAGCCTCAGGAGCAGCAGATTAAACATCCACAGTCAACTTGATGTACCCTGCACCCGTGGAATACCTTAATGGACAACGAATCATCCCAAATTGAGGAGGTAGACTTTGGGAGCAAGATATATTATTTTTTTCCCCTTTTTCTCTTTTTGTGAGTGTGTATGTGTATGCTTCTGTGTGAGATTTTGTCTGTATAGCTTTGCTTTCACCATTTGTTGTACGGTTCTGTCCATACGTTTTTGTTTGTTTGTTTACTTAAAAAATTTTTTTCTTAATAACTTTTTATTTTAATAACTTTATTTTATCTTACCTTATTTTATTTTATTTTTTTCCTCTTTCTTTCTACTTTTTATCCCTTTTATTCTCAGCCGTGTGAATGAAAGGCGCTTGGTGCTGTAGCCAGGAGTCAGTGCTGTGCCTCTGACATGGGAGAGCCAACTTCAGGACACTGGTCCACAAGAGACCTCCCAGCTCCATGTAATATCAAATGGTGAAAATCTTCCAGAGATCTCCACCTCAACAACACCACCCAGCTTCACTCAACGACCAGCAAACTACAGTGCTGGACACCCTATGCCAAACAACTAGCAAGACAACACCACCCATTAGCAGAGAGGCTGCCTAAAATCATAATAAGGCCACAGACACCCCAAAACACACCACCAGACACGGACCTGCCCACCAGAAAGATAAGATCCAGCCTCATCCACCAGAACACAGGTACTACTCCCCTCCACCAGGAAGCCTACACAACCCTCTGAACCACTTTAGCCACTGGGGACAGACACCAAAAACAATGGGAACTATGAACATGCAGCCTGCAAAACGGAGACCCCAAATGCAATAAATAAGCAAAATAAGACAGAAAAACACACAGCAGATGAAGAAGATAAAAACCCACCAGACCTAACAAATGAAGAGGAAATAGGCAGTCTACCTGAAAAATAATTCAGAATAATGATAGTAAAGATGATCCAAAATCTTGGAAATAGAATAGAGAAAAATGCAAGAAACATTTAACAAGTACCTAGAAGAACTAAAGAGGAAACAAGCAACGAAGAACAACACAATAAATGAAATTAAAAATACTCAACAAGGGATCAATAGCAGAATGACTGAGGCAGAAGAACGGAAAAGTGACCTAGAAGATAAAATAGTGGAAATAGCTACTGCAGAACAGAATAAACAAAAAAGAATGAAAAGAATTGAAGGCAGTCTCAGAGACATCTGGGACATTAAATGTACCAACAATTGAATTATAGGGGTCCCAGAAGAAGAGAAAAAGAAAGGGACTGAGAAAATATTTGAAGAGATTATAGTTGAAAACTTCCCTAATATGGGAAACTAAAGAGTTAATCAAGTCCAGGAAACACAGAGAGTCCCACACAGGATAAATCCAAGGAGAAACATGCCAAGACACACATTCATCAAACTATCAAAAATTAAATACAAAGAAAACATATTAAAAATAGCAAGGGAAAAACAACAAATAACACAAAAGGGAATCCCCATAAGGTTAACAGCTGATCTTTCAGTAGAAACTCTGCAAGCCAGAAGGGAGTGGCAGGATATATTTAAAGTGAGGAAGGAGAAAAACCTACAGCCAAGATTACTCTACTCAGCAAGGATCTCATTCAGATTTGATGGAGAAATTAAAACCTTTACAGACAAGGAAAAGCTGAGGAGATCAGCACCACCAAACCAGCTTTAAAACAAATGCTAAAGGAACTTCTCTAGGCAAGAAACACAAGAGAAGGAAAAGACCCACAATAACAAACCCAAAACAATTAAGAAAATGGGAAGAGGAACATACATAATGATGATTACCTTAAATGTAAATGGATTAAATGCTCCCACCAAAAGACACAGACTGGCTGAATGGATACAAAAACAAAGCCCATATATATGCTGTCTACAAGAGACCCATTTCAGATCTAAGGACACATACAGACTGAAAGTGAGGAGATGGAAAAAGATATTCCATGCAAATGGAAATCAGAAGAAAGCTGGAGTAGCAATTCTCATATCAGACAAAACAGACTTTAAAGACTATTACAAGAGAAAAGGAAGGAAACTACATAATGATCAAGGGATCGATTCAAGAAGAAGATGTAACAATTGTAAATATTTATGCACCCAACATAGGAGAATCTCAATACATAAGGCAAATGCTAACAGCCATAAAAGGGGAAATCGACAGTCACACATTCATAGTAGGGGACTTTAACACCCCACTTTCACCAATGGACAGATCATCCAAAATGAAAATAAACAAGGAAACAGAAGCATTAAATGATACATTAAACAAGATGGACTTAATTGATATTTATAGGACATTCCATCCTAAAACAACAGAATACACATTTTTCTCAAGTGCTCATGGAACATTCTCCAGGATAGATCATATCTTGGGTCACAAATCAAGCCTTGGTAAATTTAAGAAAATTGAAATTGTATCAAGAATCTTTCCTGACCAAAATGCTATGAGACAAGATATCAATTACAGGAGAAGAAGATTTTGTAAAAACTACAAACACATGGAGGCTAAACAATACACTACTTAATAACAAAGTGATCACTGAAGAAATCAAAGAGAAAATCAAAAAATAGAAACAAATGACAATGGAGACACGATGACCCAAAACCTATGAGATGCAGCAAAAGCAGTTCTAAGAGGGAAGTTTATAGCAATACAATCCTACCTTAAGAAACAGGAAGCATCTCAAATAGACAACCTAACCTTGCACCTAAAGCAATTAGATAAAGACGAACAAAAAACCCCGAAAGTTAGCAGAAGGAAAGAAATCATAAAGATCACATCAAAAATAAATGACAAAGAAATGAAGGAAATGATAGCAAAGATCAATAAACCTAAAGGCTGGTTCTTTGAGAAGATAAACAAAATTGATAAACCATTAGCCAGACTCATCAAGAAAAAAAGGGAGAAGACTCAAATCAATAGAATTAGAAATGAAAAAGAAGTAACAACTGACACTGCGGAAATACAAGACATAATGAGAGATTACTACAAGCAACTCTATGCCAATAAAATGGACAACATGAAAGAAATGGACAAATTCTTAGAAATGCACAACCTGCCAAGACTAAAGCAGGAAGAAATAGAAAATATGAACAGACCAATCACAAGCACTGAAATTGAAACTGTGATTAAAAATCTTCCAACAAACAAAAGCCCAGGACCAGATGGCTTCACAGGCAAATTCTATCAGACTTTTAGAGAAGAGCTAACACCTATCTTTCTCAAACTCTTCCAAAATATAGCAGAGTGAGGAACACTCCCAAACTCATTCTACGAGGCCACCGTCACCCTTATACCAATACCAGACAAAGATGTCACAAAGAAAGAAAACTACAGGCCAATATCACTGATGAACATAGATGCAAAAATCCTCAACAAAATACTAGCAAACAGAATCCAACAGCACATTAGAAGGATCATACATCATGATCAAATGGGGTTTATTCTAGGCATGCAAGGATTCTTCCATATTCACAAATCAACGTGATACACCAAATTAACAAATTGAAGGAGAAAAACCATATGATCATCTAAATAGATGCAGAAAAAGCTTTTGACATAATTCAACACCCATTTATGATAAAAGCCCTGCAGAAAGCAGGCATAGAGGGAACTTTCCGCAATATAATAAAGGCCATATATGACAAACCCACAGCCAACATTGTTCCCAATGCCGAAAAACTGAAACCATTTCCACTAAGATCAGGAACAAGACAAGATTGCCCCCTATCACCACTCTTATTCAACATAGTTTTGGAAGCTTTAGCCACAGCAATCAGAGAAAAAAGGAAATAAAAAGAATCCAAATCGGAAAAGAAGAAGTAAAACTGTCACTGTTTGAAGATGACATGGTACTATATATAGAGAATCATAAAGATGCTACCAGAAAACTACTAGAGCTAATCAATGAATTTGGTAAAGTAGCAGGATACAAAATTAATGCACAGAAATCTCTTGCATTCCTATACACTAATGATGAAAAATCTGAAAGTGAAATTAAGAAAACACTCCCATTTACCACTGCAACAAAAAGAATAAAAACCTAGGAATAAACCTACCTAAGGAGACAAAAGACCTGAATGAAGAAAACTATAAGACACTGATGAAAGAAATTAAAGATGATACAAATAGATGAAGAGATATACCATGTTCTTGGATTGGAAGAATCAACATTGTGAAAATGACTCTACTACCCAAAGCAATCTAAAGATTCAATGCAATCCCTATCAAACTGCCACTGGTATTTTTCACAGAACTAGAACAAAACATTTCACAATTTGTATGGAAACACAAAAGACCCTGAATAGCCAAAGCAATCTTGAGAAAGAAAAACGGAGCTGGAGGAATCAGGCTCCTGACTTTAGACTATACTACAAAGCTACAGTAATCAAGACAGTATGGTACTGGCACAAAAACAGAAATATAGATCAATGGAACAGGATAGAAATCCCAGAGATAAACCCACACACATATGGTCACCTTATCTTTGAAAAAGGAGGCAGGAATGTACAGTGGAGTAAGGATAGCCTCTTCAATAAGTGGTGCTGGGAAAACTGGACAGGTACATTTTAAAGTATGAGATTAGAACACTCCCTAACACCATACACAAAAATAGGCTCAAAATGGATTAAAGACCTAAATGTAAGGCCAGACACTATCAAACTCTTAGAGGAAAACATAGGCAGAACACTCTATGACATAAACCACAGCAAGATCCTTTTTTACACACCTCCTAGAGAAATGGAAATAAAATCAAAAATAAACAAATGGGACCTAATGAAGCTTAAAAGCTTTTGCACAGCAAAGGAAACCATAAACAAGACCAAAAGACAACCCTCAGAACTGGAGAAAATATTTGCAAATGAAGCAACTGACAAAGGATTAATCTCCAAAATTTACAAGAAGCTCATGCAGCTCAATAACAAAAACACAAACAACCCAATCCAAAAATGGGCAGAAGACCTAAACAGACATTTCTTCAAAGAAGATATACAGATTGCCAATGAACACATGAAAGGGTGCTCAACATCATTGATCATTAGAGAAATGCAAATTAAAACTACAATGAGATATCATCTCACACCAGTCAGAATGGCCATTATCAAAAAATCTAGAAACAATAAATGCTGTACAGGGTGTGGAGTAAAGGGAACACTCTTGGACTGCTGGTGGGAACGTAAATTGACACAGCCACTATGGAAAACAGTATGGAGGTTCCTTAAAAAGCTACAAATAGAACTACCATATGAACCAGCAATCCCACTACTGGGCATATACCCTGAGAAAACCATAATTCAAATAGAGTCATGTACCACAATGTTCATTGCAGCTCTATTTACAATAGCCAGGAGATGGAAACAACCTTAGTGTCCATCATCAGATAAATGGATAAAGAAGATGTGGCACATATATACAATAGAATATTACTCAGCCATAAAAAGAAATGAAATTGAGTTATTTGCAGTGAGGTGGATGGACCTGGAGTCTGTCATACAGAGTGAAGTAATTCAGAAAGAGAAAGACAAATACCGTATGCTAACACATATATATGGAATCTAAGAAAAAAGAAAATATCATGAAGAACCTGGGGTAAGATGGGAATAAAGACACAGACCTACTAGAGCATGGGCTTGAGGACATGGGGAGGGGGAAGGGTAAGCTGTGACGAAGTGAGAGAGTGGCATGGACATATATAGACTACCAAACGTAGGGTGGATAGCTAGTGGGAAGCAGCCACATGGCACAGGGAGATCAGCTTGGTGCTTTGTGACCACCTAGAGGGGTGGGATAGGGAGGGTGGGAGGGAGGGAGACGCAAGAGGGAAGAGATATGGGAACATATGTTTATGTATAACTGATTCTCTTTGTTATAAAGCATTAACTAACACACCATTGTAAAGCAATTATACTCCAATAAAAATGTTTAAAAATTAATATCATATGGCCCTCATGATTTTGGCTTTGAGCTTTCTGATAGTCAAATATATGGCCCACCATTTTCCAAAATGGGAAACTTGTCTATGAAATGAGAACTAATCAGTGACCTACTGGAAAAATAGCCACTCTTACTTCTAAGATCAGCCACAAAAATCTTGCTACAAAGGACACTGCAGGAAATGATTCATATTCTTAAGAGATACATAATGGAAGGTCTTTCTTATCGTCTTCAGTGTAGCCTGATGTATCATGCTTAAATCCACTCAATAAAACCAATTCTGGGGTGATGGCAGTGGTGGCAACAATACTTCCATGTGTATTGGGAGCATTTGTCACACTCAACTGAAATACTTTTCAAGGTCATATAATGGTACTTCGTGGGGGAGAAGAAGAGTTTTGCAGTGAGACAGTTCTGGATTTAAATACCATCCCCACTGCTAAATAACTTTGCGGTCATAAGCAATTTTTTAATGCTGCTGAGCTCCATTTTTCTCTCTTTAAAAAGAGGAGTAGGCACCGCTTTCTAGGATCAAATGACATATAGGAAAGCAGCTAGCATGGTGTGAGGCACATGTTTAGCTTATTTTCTTTCTCCCTTCTCTATTCTCCACGATGCCTAGCACAAGCTTCCACAAATGGTAAGCACTCAATAAATACCTGTCCAACAGCACTCAGTCCTCTAAGACACCCTGATGGTATTCTGTCCCTGAGGCCCAGACTGACTCAAAGATAAATGCCTTGGACCATCCTCCAAATCTAGATTGTTCAGTGTAAGATTGTCCAATTTTTATTAAATGCTGATTCAACGTAGGCAATGCTGAAGAGTTTAGGGACCCTGTAAGAGGCACTTTCTGAAAGGGCCCCCAGCGACCCCTGCTTCCTGATACTCACGCCTTTATGTGAACCTCAGTGCGAGCTATACCCAGTGGTTTGTTTCTAATGAATAAAATAAAACCAAGGTGATGGGGTATCACTTCTGAGATTAGGTTACAAATGGCCGACTTTGATCTCTCCCTCTCTCCCTCTCTCTCTCTTTGGTTCTCTCACCTGCTTGCTCTCATGAAGCAAGCTGTTATATTATAAACTGCCCCAGGAGGAGACCCACATGGCAAACTGAGGGACACCTCTGACCAATAGCCAGTGAGGTACTGAATCCTGCCAACATATGGCTGAGTTTGGAAATGGACTTTTTCCCTAGTGGAGTGTTTAGAATCTTTGGATAACTTCAGCCTCAGTCAGCATCTTGATTGCACCCTGTGAGAAACCCTAAGGCAGGTGATCCAGTTAAGCTATATTCAGATCCCTGATTCACAAAAACTAGACATGTGTGCATTTTTTTTAGCTGCTACATTTTTTGATGCAGCCATAATAACTAATACAGATCCTTTACTCCAGTGGAGTCCTAGGCCCTATACCTGATCTGACCTAGGTCTCACTGACTCCTAATGAGGACCAGATAATAGGAAAACAATACAGTTTAGCAAAGCTAATCTGCAATCTGCAATCCTCTTGATTTTAGCTGGTGTCTAAGGCAGTAGGGAAGCTCGGTGGTTACATTAGAGGCCCTGACCTTGCATTCGTAGGTGTCTTCTAATTGGACTAATGGAATTTGGCCTTCATTCCCTTTCTGAGTGGTCTTCCAGCTCTTCTCTACTTAGAGTCGCCTGGCACAGTCATGATAAAGTATCTCTAGCACCACCGGCCTTAAGAAAATCGCATTATTTTTAGCTTGTCAAATGCACAGAATTCCAGATATTAATAAATCAATTTTCAGGGCCAATCTATAGAACATTTTAGGAAGTAAAAACGTTTCCATTGAGAAGTTTGGTGTACTTCAGTAAATAAAGTTTCCCTGCCACTGTTTCTCTCTCTTTAGTGAGAACTGAAGTAATGCATCTACATCTTTTTCTGCCAATTTGTTTCCACACTATCCCATCCACACTGTCTCCAAACACACACACACACACACACACACACACACACACACACACACGCACATGCACAATGTGGGAATTTCCATTAGAAACAAAGATGAATTAGCCAAATTGACATTGCTTGTGACTAAACCAGATGTAAACTGTTCCATCAGAAATAAAAGAATTACACTCCTTGCCCCTTGCCAAAGGTGCCATAACCCTCTGTGCCATTTTGATCTCTAAGCAATGTCCAGGCAAAAACATCATTTCCCAGGCCCAGATATAACAGCATATTGCCTAGAAGAGAGCTGAGCCGAGTTTCACCACATCAAGCAAATTAGTTTGTGAAAGGAAGAATATAGTGTGAGCTGAAGCTTCAAAGATGCAGGGTCAAAATACACCAGCCCAGACCACAGACCAGATGTGAACAGGTGATCTCAGCAGTGCCTGGGTCAGTGCTGCACAGGAAGAAATGAATCCTGACAAGGGCTGGAAGTCAGGTGGCTGAGTTTGCATTCTCTGGCTCAGCCTCGGCTTTCTCTTAAGAAGACTTATATCTGGGGCTTCCCTGGTGGCGCAGTGGTTGAGAGTCTGCCTGCCGATTCAGAGGACATGGGTTCGTGCCCCGGTCCGCGAAGATCCCACATGCCGCGGAGCGGCTGGGCCCGTGAGCCATGGCCTCTGAGCCTGCGCGTCCGGAGCCTGCGTTCCGCGACGGGAGAGGCCACAGCAGTGAGAGACCTGCGCACCGCAAAAAAAAAAAAAAAGACTTATATCCCTCCCAAACAATCTGGGCATGAATTTAATTCTTCATTAAATAAGGGCAAAAACTCAATTTTTACCTAGTTATAATTTCCAAATTATATAAAAAATTGTAGCTATTCATAATTATGATTCTGTAACTTATTTGTATAAAGATTTTTAGTTGTTGGACATATGCTTCTCTGCATCCTAACAGCACTGCAGTAGCTATAACCCCATTTTATTGATGAGGGAAATCAAGCACAGAGAAGTAGTATGTTATGACAATATATGACAACATGACAGTACGAGCACTAAGCTTGAACCCCAACATCTGGCTTGGCCACTCACTAGCTGTGTCATACTGGCCAGTCAACCGAACCTTTCAGTCTCTCTGAAATTGGAGATAAACACTGACCTTGCATTTGTAAGGATTCCATGTAAAGTTCTGCAGGGACTTTAATGCGAACACGAACGTGCTCTGTATCTTATAATCACTAACCATAGTTCAAAACATTATGAAGTGGCAGAGTCAAGAATGGTCTCTGAACTCTTTGCTTCTCAAAGTGTGGTCTATGGTGTGGCAGAATCAACAATCCCAGGAAGCTTGTCAGAAATTGGAATCTCAGTCAGTTGCCCAAAACTAATGAATCAGGATATGCATGTTGACAAGACTGCCAGGTGACTCCTATCCACATGAAAGTTGTGAAACACAGCCCTTACTTCAGTCTCAGAGTTGATCATTCTTCCCTAGCAGACTTCCATGAGCCATCCAAACAAAACAGACCCCTAGGGTTCATTCCTGAATCTTTTCCCATCTCCTTTGCCCATCCTCCAATGAGAAAGCTTTCACAGTAGATATTGGTTTACTTGCAGGGCTGGGTGAGGGGACAATCATCTAAGATAGACTAACCTTATTTATTTTAATAATTATTATTATAGATTATAAGTCTAATGCATGTGGAAAATATTTTTTTTACTGGAGAAAATATATAAAAAACCTTGCAGTTTCCCAGTTAATATTTAGAGATATTTGGCCTTTCCTTTACATACATACATTATATGACATAGATAAATAACTAATAAGAACCTGCTGTATAGCACAGGGAACTCTACTCAATATTCTGTAATGGCCTATATGGGAAAAGAATCTAAAAACAAAGTAGATATATGTATATGTATAACTGATCCACTCTGAGGTGCACCTGAAACTAACACAACATTGTAAATCAACCCTACTCCAATCAAAAAATTTTTTTTAAAAGTATGACTTTTGTTGCATGGTACTACTACATCATAGGTTTAAACGAGGTAATTTTAAGAGAAACATGCATGTATTCTCCACAAAACTGAAACACTATTTAAGCATTATATTCTCCCCAAGCCTAGCACACCACTTAGCACAAAGTAAGTGCCCTCGGTAATATTCCCCGTACTGAAGATAGAACTTCCAACAAATTTATAATCAGATTTTCCCTAATAAACACAACATTGTAAATGAGCCATTCTTCAATTTGAAAATACATCAGATTAAATCTACAAAGCATTTTACAAAAAGAAATGTTATGTTAGCACAGATGTGCAATCTGTCTGTAATGAGTGGTTCCAAAATGATTCATTAATGGATTATATTTTTTTTGATATAGGTTTCATTTTTCAAGAAGCTTTGGGGAATACTGTAGTAATTCCCAGATAATTTCTGAGTTGGTAGAAGTTCAGTGCAAAGAAACGCTTTGCAGCAGAATCAGAAGTGGCAGTGGTATCATTGTAGCTGAGCGATTTCTAGGAAGAGCTCAGATGATCCTGCTGGTGCTCTGTCCCAATTTCCAAGTAGTATGTTGTCCCTAGCAATGTCCTGCATTTCATCGTTTCAGAAAAACTCATCTTTGTGCCATCTAGTGTCAAGGAATCTATTTCATATTATAATGTTCTTTCAATGGCAAAGAGCATAAAAGAATGGAGTATCAGAAGCCTAGCTCTGACTACCATACGTATATCTAGAGAAAGGTATCTCCACCTCGTCACTATCGGTATATTCTTTGTTCTGGAGAGAGTGCTATGCATTGCAGGATGCTTAGCAGCATCTCTGGCCTTTACCCACTAAATGCCAGTAGCAAGCTCCTCCCCCTGAAATACAACAACCAAAAATATCTCCAGGCATTGTTAAATGTCCCCTGGAAGGCAAAATCACCCCCTTATTAAGAACTGATGTATTCATACCTACTTAGAATGGCTATAATTAAAATTTTAAAAAAAAAGAAAATGGCAAGTGTTGGCAAGGACATAAAGAAATTGGGACCCTATGTGAAATAGTGTAGCCACTGTGGAAAACAGTTTCTCAGAAGATTAAATGTGGAAGTACTACCTGACCCAGCAATTCTACTTTTAGGTATGTATCCAAAAGAACTGAAAGCAGGGACTCTTAATATCTGTACACCATGTTAACAGCAATATGATTCACAATAGCTAGAGTGAAAACGACCCATTTGCCCATCGACAGATGAATATACAAATGTGATATATATGTGTGTGTTTTATTTACACATATATACAGCTTTTTATATTTTTATGCATAGAAAATTCAGTCTTAAAAAGGAATGAAATTTTGACACATGCTGCAACATGGACGGACCTTGAAAACATTACATTTAGTTAAATAAGCCAGAAGGACAGGTATTATATGATTCCACTTATATGTGGTACCTAGAATAAGCAAATTCAGAGACAGAATGCAGAGTAGAGATTACCAGGCACTCGGGGGAGGGGGGAAAGGGAAGTTGTTGTTTAATGGATACAGAGTTTCTGTTTGGAATGCTCAAAAAGTTGGGGATGTAATAGTGATGATGCATATACAATATTGTGGTCGTATTTAATGCCACTGATTTATATACCTACAAATGGTTAAAATAATAAAATTATGTATATTTTACCAAAAATTTTTAAAAACTTAAAAAGAAACTGACCTAAAGTGATCATTTACATTCAGGAGAATTAGAAACGAATCAACCAAAAATATAAATTTCTGTTCATTATTAATTATGCATAGCTTTCTTAGATGACTTATTTATTGTGTTAGAAGATGGGGAAGGGAGGGGAATCCCTTGCCTAAAAAGCTGGGAGACCTGGATTCTGGTCCTAATTCACTATATGAAGTTAGCATATTATTTTACTTCCTTTATCCTTCAATTCCTCATCTGTAAATGGTAGAGTAATAACATTATCGCCATGTGCAGTTGTAAATTTCCATATTCTATAAGTCTGAGAATGAGACCGTGAAAATCATTTTCAAAGCATTCGTGGAAAACCCTGATAAGAAGTATCATAAACATTTCTTTGTGCAGAAATATCAGAAAATGATGAGGCATTATACTGAACTTGACAAAGTGTGGTGATCTGAAAACTACAATCTTAATATTTCCATTGTGATAAACACACAAAGATTTCCTTGCAGGTGAGATGTTAACTGTGCTTCCCAACTTAAGGTATAAGGTTGTTTCAAATAGCATCCCTGTCTTCTCCCCTTCCTTCCTCCATCCTCTTCCTCATCCACCTTCTTTATTACCTATTTTACCTATTTCATTACCTTTATTACCTATTCTCTCTCACCTAACAAAGTTTACTCTAAAAATTATATGATCATATCATTAGAAGTATATTTATTGGGGGGATGGTTAAAAACAGTACTCACAGATAATAATGGAGATGATAATGATTATAACATAATAACTAATATTTTTAAGCATTTAAACCGTGGACAAGTCGTTGTATCACTTTTCATGTGATATCCTGTCTAAGCCTCATAACCATCGTATTGGTAAGTACTGCTGTGATGCCCATTGTACAGGTTCAGAAACTGATCTCCCAGCTATGAAGTGATGGAGCTGGAATTTGAAAACTAGATATTTCTGAATACAGTGTCTACACTCTTAACCATTTCTAATGTTTGCCCTGTCTCGAGCTTAAAACTCTCCACCAAGCAAGGAATCAAGAGCATCTATCATAAGGAGAAAAGAAGCGGTATGTTCCACCATCTTTTCCTAGGAAATGGAAAAGAAGATAGCTTTCTAATCTTTTTTGAATGAATAAATTCATGAATAAGCGATGGCTAAAACCCCAGCACGGGCAAAAACTTGTTTGCTCATAAAGACTTGTTACTAGAAGGAGTTTCACTGAATACCAGTGTATACCTCCTTAGCAGAGAGACAGATATATAGATGTCATCTCATCTACAATATACTAAGCTGTTGCTTGTTTTTTTTTGTTTTTTTTTTTCTGGTGACCTATAGAAACCACTACCTAAGAGAGTGACCACCTCCATCAAGCCTCATTTCTTCTTCTACCCACTGGCTCAGGATCCTGTCAGCTACACAAGTGCTTCACCTTCTGGACCTATGCAGCCAATAGACAGCATAGTTTCTTGATATCTGTCGGTCTCTCTTCTTAGCCTTAAGGTACCCTTCTTAGGTTTTCTCTTTCCTCATGGCCCCTTGAGCCCTTCTGCAAAGATAGCTTCTCACATCTGGGCGGGTATTCTAGTCACTTACCTCTCTCATTAGTACTTGATTAAATCCCTCCCATACTGGCTTTTACATATCAAGAGAATACGTTTTATAATGTGTCAGAAAGGCCTGATGACTTAGTCTCTTGGCAACACATTCAGGCAGCAGAGCTGCCTGAGGACTTGGTGGGTTAATGCATGCGTGTTTCTGAGTCTCTCCATTCCCCCTAAGTAGGGAATAGATATTCCCATGAGCGTGACTATGTCAGGATTGAGACTGGATTAATTAGCAGGCACTTATCCCCTGCCTAGAGATGCAAGTTAAAAAAGAAAAAAACACAGGCACAAAATCATATTGTGTCAGCAGGGTGCTTATAACATTGGCAGCCTTGGTTTTTCAACATATTTCTAAAAGGCTGTGTTTCCCTCAATGAGGAAGTTTAAAGAGTAGATGCCTTTGAATCTAGAGACATAAAACTCCATTATATCCAACACAGTTGATGCATGCCCCCCAAAAAAGAACAACTGAAAGAAAATAAAATGAAAGACTTAAAATTCCTCATCATTTTAGTTCTTTACTGATTAACTTCTTGGAATGGATTGGTGTCCACATACAGACAGATATTTCTCCTTATTTTGCTGAAGGTTGTTTGTCTGCTTATCTGTTTTCAGTGAAGAAGGACCCAAACCTGGGAGAGGAGAAATCATTTCCCACTATATCCCAGATTTAGGTATTTTCTGATCAAAGTTATTAGCTCATGGCCAAGTCGACCAGGTTTTGCGGCTCTGTCAATTTAAAAATATATAAGACAATGGGAAATGCAATAAACCAAGATGGATAGAAAATTCTGTGCTGCACTGTAAACTGTTCAAGGACAGGGATAAGTGCCTATTGTCACTTATCCCTTGAGCTGCCCCATGAACATTAACTGTAGTAAAGGTATAGTACAAAGAAATCATATTCTGTTTCACAACAATTCTGTAAGACACGAATTAGCAACCCCATTTTACAGATAAAATGTAAACCCTTACAGTTAGTATGGAACAGCTACTCCATAAGAATAAGCAAAGAGGAGAGGGAGGGAGGAAGGGAGGTGGGTAAAGAATTGATTGGCACGTAACTCGAATCCATTCTCCCCACGCTGTTATCTAGCTGTAGCAAATCGTATTGATGTGTATTTATTCGGTCTCTCTTTCCTTTCTCTGTCCTTAATGTAGGTGCTATTTAATGGTGAAATTATATAAAATGCAATGGAATGAAGAAGAGGTGCAATGATCTGGGATAATCCAGAAAAAAAAAAAACCTGTCTAGTGTTAAGATGACAGTAAATCCAGCTTCAGCGTTTTCGTTTTTAAAGCAGGACACTGTGGTATGGTATAAAACAGGGGCCAGAAGACAGGGTCTGCATTCTTTTCCCTGTTTGCAACTAGCAATGTGTCCAAGAGAGTAACTAACTGCATGGTTAGTTTCACCATCTGTAAAAGAATGCTAATTTTTTTTTCTTTCTTTTTTTGGCTACGTGGTGCGGCATACAGGATCTTAGTTCCCCGACCAGAGACTGAACCCATGTCCCCTGCATTGGGAGTGTGGAGGCCTAACCACTGGACTGCCAGGGAAGTTCCCCCAAACGGTAATTTTCATACTAGGGTTTCTGGGACAAATTTAAAAGATGGTGTTGGTGAAACAGCAGGTCAAATGACTGTTAGAATATTTTTGTAAGGCTCAAATCTGACGAGCACTCAGAAAACTGTAGTCTTTACTGTCATCACCGTTTATTCCTTTCATTTCTCAAGAGACCCTGGTGTGCATTTTATTATTTTAATGGGAAAAGTGTATGTGAAACAAATAAGAGTTTGTTTGGAACTCCATAGTTTATCAATAAATAGCCTAGAAGGTCTGTTTCCAATTACATGGCCTTTAAGTCCTTGGTCTGGCTTCTGACATTAGTGTTCCACAACCCAGCCAAAATGATACTCACACACAATTGAAGGAACAAGAGGGATCTTGAGAGGTATATACTCCCTTTGGCTCACACAGGCAACAATCCCGGCATGGAGCCTTTTACAGAGTGAAAGAATGCAGACTCTGCTCTAGCCATGCTGGAGTAAAGGCAAAGATACCCTATATCGTTGTCATCAGGGAAGCGCAAATTAAAACTGCAACAATATACCACTCCATACCGACTAGAAAAGCTAAAACTCAAAAAGGCCCGAATGTAGAGCAACTCACATATTGCTAATGGGAACATAAAATGTTACAGCCACTACATGGTTACTTCTTTTTTTTCCTGTGCAGCTAATAAGCAGAGGGGAAACACATTAAGACCATGCAAGCATGCTGCTTCTTATAAAAAATTTCTGCCTAGATTAAACATTCATTGACAATTCTTACCTGAAACAGTCTTTACTCTGATGACTGCAGAACGATAATCAACCCCTGTGCTCTCTGTATATATTTACCGTTGGGACTCAGCATTCCACTGTAAGCAAGAACTCCTTTCTTCCCCATCCATCCTTCTTTCTTTCTATTTATTTATCTATTTATTATCAGGATGAATACATAGGTTACTATTTTTTCAATAGTTGATAGTTTACTTTTGTCAATTATTTTCTGCTCAGATGGTCTGAGATTTGGCCAGTAGGTATCCCTTCAAGTTGGCACCTGTGTCCTTGGGATATGCTCCATTATTTTTTTAATCACTTTCTTACCTTTTCACTATTTAAAACTTTTAGGAGTAAATCCAGCAGGAATGCATCTCTTCTGTTTATAAACTCCTTAATATCCAAATCCTCCTATATCAGTTTTTCATATCTGTCGTAGCCCTACTAGGTCAACGATATCCCAAAGAGAGGAAAGATATTATTGCAACTCTATCCCCAGTACCTAGGGCATAATAGTCACTATATATGCCCAAATACACACACACTTCGCTCCCTATTTCATTATAAACCTGTAAAGTTAGTAATTATCTTTCACATTTATATATTCCTATTTCCCTGGTTCCCAGCACAGTGCTTTTCATATAGCAAGTGCCCAGTAAGCATCTGTTGAAAGGACTGGAAATATTACTCACACAGAGAGCAGAAAAAGCAGAGAGAGAGTACAAACAAATCTCCAAGCAGAAGTTCATAAATATGCCTGACAATGGGCTGGGCAATGAAGTGTAGGGTGTGATGTGAAAAGACCAAAACTCAACATGTGGTGTTTCCAATCAGCTGTCCCTTTGTACTTTTGCATGTGGTAGTGACAGTGACTTCTGTGGCCAGTGCCTTACTTTACTGTGTGACTCAGCCTCGTTGCCTGAATGTGTTGCCAAGAGCTAATTGCCTTTCATGCTGCTCTAATAGTAATGACGACCACCGAATACCGAGTGCATGTTACGTACCAGGTGCTGGAGAGAGTGGCGACCCTCCTCCATCGGTTCCCTGGACAGTAAAAGGAGCCAAGGCGCACACTATTACATGGCCCCAAATTATTAGCACTAAATCAAACTCTACAGATAGCCCTCTTCCTAGTCACCTTATATGGAGTCAAGCTGCCTTTTCTAGTTAAAAAGTTGCAGACGGTGTGGTAACTTGCCAGACATTGTTGGCTAATAATCAGTACCTCTCCATCCTTCTTTGATCTCTACTGTACCACGGGGGCTGAGAACCTGGAAAACACACACCCCTGATCCCCTTGCCAGGACCAGTTAGTTAGATTCAGATGATGGGAGAAACTGGTGTGAGATTTGAAAGATGGAAAAGAAGAAAAAGCCATCCCCACCTGCTGACACTGTCAACATACACATTTATCACACACCACATGCCCTCCTCCCACCACCCCCCCACACACATATATTCACACAAGGACAAACACACCACACACAACGCACACGCATACGTACACACAACAACACACACTCCACTCCTTAGGAACAAGGCATTCATTGACTTGATACTTCCTTAAAGCCAGGCAGCAAAGTGGAGTCCTAATGATTACTGGATCAATTGCTTTATCTTACTAGCAGTGCAAGTCTTCTAAATCAAACCATTATTCTGGCTGGGATACTTTGACCTAGACAGAGTTATGTTTGATCCGTGACATATTTTGAGCATAAACATGGTCACTATTTGAATTCTAAACATTTGTATAAACTTTGTACTTTCAAAGGAAAAATATCGCCAAGGGAATTTTCAACACAAATGTTAATGCCCGCTTTATTTTTTTCTTAAGGTTAGAGAATCACCAAAGTCCCAGATACTTGAGCAATAGGTAGATGAAGACGGAGAATAAGGACATTTTAGGCTGAGAGGCTATCCTGAATAAAAGCATGGAGAACAAGGGAAAGCAAAATAGAAAGTTTTCCAGAGGCAGAGAGCATAAGTGTGCATTCAATTTGGAGTTCTAGTCTTTTGACTTACAGCTCAATTGAATATCCCAGTACTGTACGAAATAGAAAAGAGATTTTTTAATGGTTCCTTGAACTCGATAAACCTCACAGCTTATAAGGCCTGCAGTTAGGGTAACTAGCCATCCGGGTTTGACCAGGATGGAGGGGTTCCCAAGACACAGTATTTTCAGTACTGAAACCAGGTAAGTCCTCGCCAAACCAGGACAAGTTTGTCACCCTACCTGTAGGCATGAAATAAAGACCCTGTAATGTCTTACGTTTTGTTTTACTTTAATAAAAAGACTAGAAGGAAATTCTTATATTCATCTAACCCTTTTCAGTTTGAGTGTTTTCATACATATTAGTTTAATCACCACCACAGCTCTTAGGTTAGTAATTCTCAACCTTGACTACGTATTAGTGATTACTTGAGGAGCTTCTAAAAACCTAGGTGCCTGGGAATTATCCTGAACAAATTAAATCAGGCATCACATTTTGTGAAACTCCCTGCTGAGTCCAATGTGTAGCTGAGATTGAAAACCGCGGACTTTGATTTCCCTCTAAAGAGTTCCATTTTATAGAAAAAGGAACGTGGAGTTTTAGAGTGACTAAGGTCAACACCATTATTCTGTAACAGCATCAGAACATGAACCCTAATCTGTGGGGTTGAAGGAGTTGCAGTAATTATTCAAATTCTCTCCCCTGCCAGACCTCTTAGTCTACCTCTGAGAGGTCAAAGGAAAATACAAATAATTGGAATAATAGGAGACTTAAGCAGTGTTGTTTTAGCAGCAGAATGTCTCCTTTGGAAGAGACTTTACTGGACACACAAATCGTACACTTGAGGTGAAAGGATGAGATTTCTACCTCTGTTCTTGCTACCGAAGAGCACACTTCAGGGAAAGCAAGGAGTTATGGTGTGCTTAATGACTAGGTTTCTGTTTTACTGTGCAAGGTTTGCAAGTTTAATTCAAGGCTGACTCTCCTACACAAGACGGGAGATTTTAGAAGGAGAGACGGCAAGCAGATGTACGATCAGAGCTTACAGCAAAGAGCAAAGATCGGTAACGGTCATGGAAGAGGGTCCGGTTGAGAGCTATTGATTGTGGAGTCCGATTCTGCTTCCCTGATGTCCCACAACATCCTCAGTAAAACTCCTCTTCTTCTTTTTTTTTTTTTTTTTTTTAACATCTTTATTGGAGTATAACTGCTTTACAATGGTGTGTTGGTTTCTGCTTTACAACAAAGTGAATCAGTTATACATATACTTATGTTCCCATATCTCTTCCCTCTTGCGTCACCCTCCCTCCCACCCTCCCTATCCCACCCCTCTAGGTGGTCACAAAGCACAGAGGTGATCTCCCTGTGCTATGCGGCTGCTTCCCATTAGCTATCTATTTTCCATTTGGTAGTGTATATACGTCCATGCCACTAGAGTTGTGGAGTTAAATCAGGTTGGGGGGATGCAGCTATTTGGATAGGAAAATTGTCCCATCTGGGTTATATTATTAGGAATGCTGAACAGCTCTGTATTTATTTAGTACATAGTCATCAAGTATCTACCTTGTATTAGACCCCCGCCTAGTCTGTGGGGATAGAAAGATGAAGAAGGCATGCTCTCTGCCTTAGGGAAGGTTATGAACAATTCAAAATTGGCTAGGTGTATCTTCACTTCTTAGTATAAATTTAGTGTCTGATCATTTCATGTGAAACGAAAGACTCTTAGGGACCTTGTCTTAGTTTCTATTAAACCAAATACACGTACCTCAAAATGAAACATCCTAGGCAGTAGTCTTTCCCAGCCTTATTTCTATGTGCTTACTGTGAAGTCTTAGAAAGAACCGTGACCTCAGCCAATCCATCCACTGAAGTACACATTGGCCTATTGAACTCAGGACATACATACTTAGCTTGGGAAGCATGTAAGTTACATTCAGCAGGTGAGCAAAATTTAGATCCAAATGCCCTCGCAGGACAGCCATGGAGAGCTGTGCAGTCTGTGTACTATTCAAATGCTGCAATGCAGCCAGCCCTCTGCTTGTGAAGCCTGGTGCCCCGGAACAGGACTGTATCTGCCAAAAGCCTGTTGTTTTTGTTGTATTTCAATCCATCTAATTCACACCAAGGCTACATTTTTTCTAAGAAGTTCTTGGACTTGATATGTTACAGCAAAGATCATCTGAACATCTTCCCTGTAATCATGGAACAACACAGGACACTTAAAGAGCATATTTGCACATATGTTAGAAAAAAACCTGAACTCTAGAAACCATGTTACAGAATTTAAAGGTTATTTAAGAGTAACTCTGAGAAGAACCATTTTCTAAGACTCACAAACATCATTATCAAAAAGGAAAATCCTTTAAAAAAAAAAAAGATTTCTAACAGTATCTTTTAGCACAATAACAACTGTCCAAACTATGAAAGCAAGAGCAAATTTAAAAGTTATGGTCCTTGGGAACTTTCCAAAAGATACAAACCTATTGTTTTTGAAGATTAACTTGCAAACTTTAGGGGACACCTAGAAATGGAAACCTGAACTGGATGCAGACTTCAGATTTGCTCAGTAGTCAACAAAGCAACCATCCACTTAGACACACATTTTGACTCAGAAGTTTAGCCAAGATCCTGAACCACTATTATCACATATGTTTTAAAGTCTAACCACAGAGCAAGAAATGGTAGGATTTACCAACCTTAATGCAAATATACCTATGATGGAAAATGTCATTACACAAAACCAGAACTTTACCAGAAATGACTGCATACAACTGTACATTGGCAGAAGAGTCTTTGGTGGTCAAACTTCATGTTCAAAAAATTCTTTGAGAGAGAGACAGAGACCATAAAGGAAGACAAATCTAGAGGGGAAATGTTTGAAAACCCTCTAAGCGGAAACATATTAAGTCAGAAAATTATTCCAGAAATTGAAAAGTGGAACATCCTCAGCAGGGTACCAAAAAAAGGAAAACATGAGGCAGTGCATCATAGCAGAAAGAGCTTGAGCTTCAAATAAGCTTTATTTTGCTGTGAGACAGAGTGAATTTCACTGGATCTGAATTTCCTCATCTATTAATGTGGGATGAGCTAGGTTATATGTCTCATTCTTTAACTTAACTCTGGATGAATTTCTAATTGAAATTAGAAGCCATAATCCATCAAAATAATTAGAAGACAGTTGACTCAGGTGCTAGAGGTGACAAAACAAATTGCAAACAGATAACGAGGGTGAGCAAATATTTACACACAGATAAATAAAGTCTATAGTTGTTTTGTATCTTGTTACCAGAGAGTCGATGTCCTAGAACAAAGAGAAATTTCATAGTTCCAAGGACTTATAAACTTGAGACTATAGGAAACTATTGTTAAAATATTCATTGGAGAAAACTATGATTTGTCACAGAAGTATTGTCAACAGGTTGACATATCAAATAAACCATAGTTAAACCATTAACCATGAACTTACTAAGGTCTTATTATTTCAAATAGTATACAGATGATCTTAAAATTAGGAAAAGAATTAAAGGCATTCTCTTGTAAAAATTTTTTACAAGTAAAATTAAGTGGTCCTAGTAAACAAGCTTTAGAACACGACACAAAGTCTCAATTTGCCACTAGAGTTAGCACCATCTTTGTAGGCTGTTATAAGGATTAAATGAGATAAAGTATGTGATACTAAGCATTTAGTTTTATGTTACTATAATGTTAAAGCCTCAGCTAAGATGTACTCTTATATTCCAATATTCCCTAAATCAGCAAATTTTCCTTTCTTTATATCCATCATTCTTTACTCTGATGCGTTTAATGACCTAACTAAATTCATGGCTTTATAAAAGTAGCTTTGTTCATTACTACAGGCACATTTCTTAGAATCCAGCATGTAGTAGATGCTTAATAAACACACTGATGGATGTTTTGAATACTTGGGTGGATGAATGAAATACTGAAGTAATTGGACTATAGAACAGAGAATTCATTTCCTTACTACAATAGGAGAGAAGCAGGGTTTGTAATTGGACCAATAAGTCAGGTCTGTACAATTCCACATCTCCTTGTCTGAAATGGGCTGGTCTTCAACTGCCTGTCTTTTTTCTCAAGAAACAGTTTCTCAGGTTCTGCTTTCATATTTGAAGATCAACCTTCTCTCTCTCTCTCTCTATACACACACACACACACACACACACACACACACACACACACACACATATATACAGTCCAGGTCTATGCACTGCCCCACTTCATGTTGTGGTAGGAAAAAGAATTCTTGCTCATTCGGTAGCCTTTATAGAGTTTCCTTGGGACTATCTAAGCAGTTATAGCCATCCCTTCAAGAAGTGAATCTATCCCACTATACAGTGCAACCATTCATTCGTAATTTCCCACTCAAATGTCTCATGGTTGGGTGAGAAAGCTCTTGGGTAGAATGTCTACCTTTTTCTTACTCTGAAGAAGCCTACACGTACTGAACTCACTCATGTGCTGAAGCTGTTTGTTCATTCATTTAGTTATTCTCATTGCTTACTGAATATGTTCTATGTATAAAACCCGTGAAGGCAGGGAATGTTTTTTTTTTAATCTAGTCTTGGATGTGGACAAAAAAGTAAATAGGCAGATATATGATTTAGGATTACAATAAATACTACAAAGAATATAGGGAACATTATGAGAGAATGATGCAAGCTAAGACCTTAAAAGTTGAAAAGATGACCTTCATGCAAAGATCCAGGCTGAGATGAAGACATGGGGCAGTGTTCAGGCAGAAAAACAGCTTGGGCAAAGTTCCTGCCTCAGGAAGAGGGCTATTTGAGGAACTGGTTGGAACTGAGCGGTCCGGGAAGGGATTAGTAAAAAGTGATGTTAGAGAGATCATGTAAGGCTTTGTAGAAGGGGGTAAGGACTTTTTTAAAATTTTAAGTGTAATTGGAAACATTTAGTGACTTTAACCAGGAGCATTTTGTAACCAGATTTTTTAAAATCACTCTGGTTGCTGCATGGAAAGTGAGTTGTTAGAATAAGAAAATAATTCTGTTACCATATAGCAAATTTGACAAAGTCAGTAGGAACAATGGGTTTAACACGTGCTCCCATCATTTACTAGAGAATTTTTAAGTCAGGCCTGAGTTCCAGATGGGAAAGGAACTGACAGAAACATAAACCCATGGGCAGCTCATGTCTATATCAATGTGTGCATTCAAAAACTGTTGAATAAATAAAGGAATTAGAGTTCTTCCTTGTTCCATGAGGCAAAAAGACTCCATTTCCTCTCCATGTTCAGAGAATTGCGGGCGTGTGGACTGCTGCCATATTCTTTCTTTGTATCCCAGAATGAGAATAGACAGGGATTTACAATAGTCACATGTGCCATTATTAAGAGAGATTATGTGTACTCTCCAGGGGAACAATGAGTAGTAACATTGGGTACAACCAAATAACTTGTTCATTATAATCACCAGAGATTCAGACATGCACATCTCTGGATGGGTATCCTTCGTCTCCACATACTGCAGTTTTCCAGCACATCATAATGACTGTGTTTTCAACTGAGTTAGTTTAACATTTATAGGAACCGTTACACATACAACCATGCAGGTTCAGAGCTCCAAATTCAAGGTCAAGCAAACTAAAATATACTCAAGTCTTGAGCACTTCTTTAAAGTATTTTAAAGTGATTTCATCTCTGGGTCATAATTTTAGCGAGATTCTTGAGAATCTTCACCTTAGAATTTGCACTTATTTTCATCCTTAAGGAATTCAGGATTATTTGGGTTGTATTTTATTGTGATAAATGTACAAATACTGATTACCTAAGTGACACAAGGCAGTGTTTCAACATTAAGCTCAACACATGCATTCTTTCTTCTAGACTTAAATAACTCTTCAAATACCATCACAACTCTCAAAATCTCTCTTTAGTAGGCAAGTCATATATTTCAGATTTCATTAGAAGATTTGAGTTTGAGGTCAGCATAACCAAATTCACACATATGGCCACGCCAAAAAAAAAACCCCTCTAAATTCTTGTAAATGCTTTGACAATTGATTCCAATGATGAACTATGGCAAAGTATCATAAAATAGTGTTTCTTCTACAAACTTCCAAGTATTATCAAGTGTTCAGAAATGACTGATAGACCACACAAAAAAAATAGTAAAACAGATTTCAAACTCTTTCCAACAATTCCTGTGTGTAAAGCATGAAATCTAACAAAAAGAGACTAATATAAAAGTTAAAAATATCAGAACTTCATTACACTGACCTCCTGATTTTCTTTCCTATTTTTTTAATTTTTATTTTTTGACTAATATACTAAGATTATATTTTTCTTCAGGGAAAATTTTACCTTTCCTCTGTTGATTGTATTTAATACAATCATTCCATCAAACACAAATATTTTAGTTGATGGCTATTAACAATATACCCTCTGGGTGTATAGAGTCATTTAAATGTTTAGATTCATTCTGAGAATTGACTTGAGAATCCAAATTATTAAGAGAAATGTCTGAGAAGAAGGTCTGATTTATTAGTTGTTGGTTTTTTTAATTCCTTGCATCAGAGATGACAGACAGGTAGGGGGAAAAAAGGGTAAAAAAGAAAGTGAAGGTGAGAAGAACAGGAAGGTGAAAGAAAAATTAGGAAGATATACTGAAACTTGGAGGTAAAAAAAAAGACAAAAGAAGGAGGAGCAACGTTTTAAGGGGATGTAGCTATCTGGGACTAGCCATACATATTTTATTTAAAAAAATAGATGGCTTTAATTACTATTATACTTAAGAATAAATAAAGCTTTAAAAAAACCTTGGAGGACAAAATTTAAAGTCAATGAAATTATCACAAGTGTTAAAGAACATACTTGCCAAGTTATTAGGTTTCACATTGATTGACATTCTGAACATCGAGACTTTTTAGAGACAAAATTGAAAAGCCAACTTACTAATAATGTATTAGTAATAATCAATTTAGAGTAAGAACATCTCATATTAACATTCTTACAGCTATAGACCATCATAGGAATGGGGAGTAAGATCAATGCAAATTATCTTCAATTTAGGTGCACCTTGAAAAGACTTGTCACCAGAGGCAATTTTACTGTCTATCATTGATAGTTATTGTTGGCAAATTGTCAGTACTTCCTTCCCAAACAGCCTTAAACCTATGTAACAGCTCTCTTGCTCAGAAAGATTAAATCAGTTGTTAGAATCAGGGTTCTATTTTGATTTTTGTAACTAAGTTACTCAAATTAACAAAAGTTATTTAGTTTTTGAGGCACTCGTCTGATGGATAATTATGAAAATGGGAACCCAGAAAGAAATTCAATATTGGAATGAGGAAAACATACTTTTGTAAAAATTTTGGAATGATCACAGTGTAATTACATTTGGGCTAGAATTTCTTGCCAAGCTTTATAGTCAAGATAAACATAGCTGAAATTAGAAGGGCAGCCTGATATCGAAGGCCCTAACCTGAAGGCCAGAGGCTGGGGGCTCAGTCCATGGTTCCTATAACGATTTGATATGTGGCCAGGGCAAATTTCCCATGGAAGCTTTGACACCACCCATGAAAAAGAGGTGCAGGAGGAATACCTCTTAGGCTTGCTCAATGTCATAATCATATCAATCAAGGGCTGGTTCATTTTCTATCAGGTGTGACATAAGGTTTTTTTTTAATGGATTTTATTTCCTAAAAATGAAATTTTCCCCATTTTATAAGGTGTATTCCTCCTTTTGCAATATATTTGTTCTTACTCTAAGACAATCATCATTCCTTTGAGAGCAGAATGGCTTGATTAAAATTAGCCACAGGATTATTTTGATTTTGATTTTGTCAAACTTCTTCAGAGATTAACACATCATTTGCGCCACTGGACAATTTCTCCATATTCAAAGACAAGACCTGGAAATTGAACTTGTCGGCCTCCTTTTTAAGCTTGTGGTACAGCATTATTTTATGGGTATGTTGGGGAGAAGGAGAAATCTCTTCTTACTCAAGGAAATGCTTAAACTCTTTGAAATAAGGACTCCTCTGACCCGTGCTAGAGACTTTCCTAGTATGTGGAAACAACAGAGGAAACACCCAGAACTTCAGTTTCTTCATTATCATTGTCTTTCACAAGAACCGTAGGAAAGCTGAACAAGCCATCCTAAAGCATTTGCCCATTCTCCTTTGTTGGGAAGACCCTAGCCAGAAATTAACTAAATCTTCATTGTGAAGATGGTTTTATAACTATGGCAGTGTGGGATGCTTTGTACCTTTTCTCATTAGTTCATTTAGTCAACAACCACTTTTTGAGCTTCTATCATGTGTCAAGCACTGGAATAGGACTTGGAAATATAATGATGGCCAATATAGAAAAGTTCCTATTATAGATTATATACTCTCAGGGTAGGGAAATAAATAGGCAATTTTAATACTGGGCTATGATGGAGGAAGTTCAAGAGCACAAGCAGGAATATCAAACTCAGTCCAAGGGTGGCAGTTGAGTCATGTACAGTTGGTCCTCGTTATCCATGGATTCTGTATTTGCAAAATTATCACTAAAATTTATTTGTAACTCCCATAACAATACTTGCAACTCTTTCTGGCTTACTCATAGACATTCGCAGAGCAGCAAAGAGATGATGCTATGCCTCCTCATTTCAGCTCTCTGAGAGATGAGGAAAAGCTGGAGACTGCAAAGGGCTGTGCAGGACCGTGCGAGATGCTCTGACACCAGCCAGTTAGACTGGGTATGAATCTCAACTCTGGCACCTGTTAGTGGGGCGACCTCACACAAGTCACTTAACACTGCTGAACCTTATTTTCACGTTGGTAAAGTAATAATCCTGGTAGAAAATAGAATCTACCAGGATGAGCTGCTTTTAGGATTTAAGGTTATAATCTATGTGAGGTATGTATATGCATACACATGTGTATGTGTGTTTCCCCTAGGAAATAGTTCATTATTTGGTAATGCAGTGTTGCTGGGACTTCATAGAACATAGCTATCATGAGAACAAGAATCAGTTTTTATATCACTAGGAGTTTAAAAGTCCAAGAAGGGATTAAAATACATGCAGAGCATTTCAAAGACCAGTGATAGCTGCTGCATTTGAAGAACTGAAAAATTCAGAATGAAAACTGAGCTTTGTGCCCAAGGAAGAATGTAGTGAAATATAAGGTCTAAAAATTAAACAAGACAAATCATGAAGCATTCTTAAGATCCTGAAATGAAAAAGTCTGGAATTTATACTGATGGATATTGGGGACCTCAGCTGAAGGACTTTAAATATGGGGGTGCTACAATCAGATGTAACCCAAGAAAATGGTGCCCAGGAACATATGCAGTCCTATCACTGATGTGTTTTGAGGTTTAATGCTACCAATGACATCCTTTCAATATGGGGCGAGGAGCTTTTGTCTTAGAATTGGAAAGAGAACGATGAGTCTGCAGAGGACATAATGAAGATCATCAGAAAATAGAAAAATAGTCTTTCCTCTAGGAAATGATTGCGAGAGCCAAATGATAAGGTGCAGAAAGTCCCGCAGTGATGAAGCAGTCAGCTTCTGGAGAAGTAAGAAAATATTTTAGAAGAGTGAAAGAAAGGACAAATCTGAATAATACCCTATGTATGTGAGCCAGGGCAGGGATGCAGCAGTATTTGACCCTCAATGGCCTCAATATATACAAATGGTTTGCTGCAAAACTGACCTGTAGATGAAGCCTATGTGGAAAGGCTCTTCACATCTTCATATAAACCAAGCTCACAGAAAGGCATTCATAGGATCCAAGATTTGTGTGCATGTTAAGAAAAGGAAAATGGTTCCAGTTTCAGAGACCAAAAAGAAAATTAATGTTGCTCATAACTTCTCAATGTTAATTAACCATATATAATGGGGCTCCACAGTAACTATTTTACTCCTTTTTAAAAAAAGTTTTTCCCAGGATTGGAAGAAAGGATGTCAACCTAGCTAGATTAGGTGAAGCGACGGGGGAAATCTGTTTAAAAACTGAAGCACGCTTTATAGTCTTCCTATACAAAACTACAAGTGTCTTGAAGGTAAACACTAAGTATTGTCAATATATTCTAATTTTTACTACCTAAAAGTTATGCAACCTGAAGAATGTTGTTTGACTTCTGAGCCTGAGTTCCCTCAGCCTCAAATGGAAACACTACCTAAATCATAGGATGGTTGTGAAAATTAACTGAAATAATGGACTAAAATGATTATTAACATAGTGTTCAATAATCTTAGACATTATACAACAGTGATGTTGATGGTGTACCTTCCATAGTTGACATAATGCTTAATATTCACAGTGGAAGCCCAGCACGTGCGTGATGGAAGGTTGGATAACTGACCTATAATATGTACTCAACTAGGAAGATCCTTAAATAGTGCATTAATATACACTTTGTGAGCATTTTTGAATGAATTAACTGGTCAGTGTTATCAAAATAGCTATCTGACTGGGCATAAATGTCAGAAAAACTAGATGTTAGAGAAAACTTCTTGATTTGCTCATTCAAATAACTGGATGTTTGGAGATACATTCAGTCTTACAAGGCAGTAGTTTTCCTTGGGCTCTGGTCTGTAGAATAAGATGACTGTTACACATTTTATTGTGGGTTTTTTTTTTAATTTTACTATTACTTCCCATCATTATAATCTTTTTACATGGCAGCATTTAATATTTTTTCTAAGTGGGAATTATTTTGATTTCCCCCAAAATCACTAGTAAAAAGCAAAGGAAAATGAGCAAAGAGTTGGGAAGGTTAAGGTGGTGATGGTGGTAACGCTGAAGAGAGTGTGCTGGCAAAGACATAATAAAGAAAGGGAGGTGGCTATAGTGTCACAGAAACAGTCTTGGTTTTGGACCCGGAGCCCTTAGGTGAAAAATCCTACTGTGCCACTTAATATGCCTGTGATCTTGACCAATGTAGGTTGAACTCTTCCAGGCTGCCATTTTCTTATCCGGAGTGTGGAGTCAATATCATGCCTGTCTAACTACTAAGGTGTTTCTAAAGGTTTAAGGAAATAGAAATTATAAAAGTGCTTTGAAATGGCAAAATGTCATAGGAAAAGAGGGATTAATTATCTATACTGGCTGCTTTTTTTTTCTTATGAACCATAAAATAGAAGACAAAGCTTTGTTGATAGCAGCTTCCAAAAAGATGAGGCATGATTACTGAAAATATAGCATTTGCAGAAACAACCTGTTGAGGAGACTTGCTATATAGAGGGTTTTTTTAGAGATATAAGAGTGCAACAAGATAAACCCATATCATGTTAAAACTGCACACACATAAAACATATTTGATTGGTTACCCGAGCTGTGGAGGAAACATTTTAACAGTTAGGATTCACAGTTTCAAGAAAATACCACTTTGGCTACCTTTGGCTAGCAAAATATAGGATTTATTCGAGGATATAGATGGCCTTATAGAATTAATAGGATGGATGCTGATAAAGGGAAGTGCATGCTTCAAAATGGGCAGGAATACCACAAGAGCTTAAGCACTAGCTCTACTAGAAAATGCCAGGCTTTTCTGCTCCCTACCACCACAAGTAAGTCCTAACTATCCAATGAATCTTTGTCAATCTCTCCAGGTTCAAATCCCAGGTGAGTGAATCATAATGGACAAGCCAAGACAGCATGCCCTTTCTTTGCCAGAGTAAGTCTTAGACTGTCTGCCCTCAGGCACTTTTAGTAGTAGGTGGCACTGCGTTCTAGCAATACATTTCAAAATGGCAAATCTCCACAAAGTAGGAAGGGGAATTGGATTTGCATGCCCAAAATGTAACAACAAATGTCTAATGTATCCATGAAATATGAGGAGAGGAAACAAAATACTGAATTACTGATGAAAGCGTTCCCTTAGGAGAACTGACAAACCAATAAACTATCCATTGTCTCCAGGGTCAGAAGTCCTAGGAAACCAAAGACTCTTTGGTCCAAAGATACATAGGTGGAAGTAAGCATATGCTTTATTTATCACCTACTATGTACAGGAAGACACGCCTTAAGACATTTTTACAGGTGTCCCCAGTTCATTGACAAAAGGATTTTAAAAACTACTTTTACTTCATTCTTTCTTCCCTAACTCCCATACTTCCCATATTCCTACAACCAACCCCTCCGTCAGCAAATCTACATCTTAAACTACCGTATAATTTGAGCACTTTTTTTTTTTATCAAGAACTAGATTCGTTAACATTTGTAAAAATGTCAAGCACATTATCTCTAAAATTTAGATCGACCTTTAAAAGGAAACATCACGTCCCCCATTTTTTACGGATGGAATGAAATGTTAAGTAACTTGCCCAAGATCACATAACTAACAACTACTAGATATGAGTTTCAAATCCAGATCTGCAGATCTCCAAAGATATTTGTAGTCAACAAATTACAATACCTCCTCAATTTTTTTGCTTTACCTTCCACGTAGATCTGAAGAAGCTGATCATTTCTTAGGGACTGTTTTCTATAAGCTAGATAGGACTTCCATTCCTCAGAGTTCCAAAAAATTTCCAACATACTTATAACTGATTAACGAAGTTGTGAAGTGTTCTACCCCTCCCAGAACTCTCCTCTGCTTTCTCTTGCTTACACTGTTCTAGAGCTGAAGATTTCTTCATTCTTTCATCTGCTTCGCAAAGCAAGTTCCCCTCCAGTCACTATCAGAGGCCAGAATAGTCTTTGCCACTTTCTCCCCATCTCACTGCAGTGAGGAAGTGACCTGTTTCTCACGTGTCTGAGCAGGATAACATGTGTGAAATGGAGGTAATTATCAAAATATTCCATAGCAGGGACCGATGGAAACAAAGTCTAAGGCACCATTTTTGCCTCTAACAAGCGGATGCTATTCTGGTTTCTCAAAGCTTAGGATTAGAAATGGCAGTTTAATTAAAGAGAAAGTATATAGACTGTACTGGTTTAAAAAGAAAATCACCAAAATGGAACTCCAGAAACTGTATTTCTGGTATTTAACAGAATGGGCTTTATTCTTGACTATAAAACATGTGCCATGTAACTCTATTCCCTTCTCTATTCTCCTCTCCTCTCTCTTCCTTCCCTTTCCTTAAATTTTGTCTTGCATCTTCTCTCCTTATCACAGCCTGAAGTATTTTAACTATTAACCAGCTGGAGGTAAAGAAGTACAGAGTGCATCTGAGCATAGCTCAGTGTTCAAAAAGATCAATTTGGGAGTCAGTACACAGTTGCACAAGAAACAACAAAGCCAAATATAGGAGAGATGCTATATGACATCAATTTTAAAAAAGAACTGGGTGTGGAATATCTAAATAGCGTAGACCATTAGTAAAATCCCATTTGTTCTCCTTAATTTCCTATAGAGTACTATTATTCCCTCTTAACAGATGAAGGAATCAAACCCTGGGGAAAGGAAATGATTGGTTTGACCTTGTACCACGTGAGTGATAAACTGAGTGGAGAAGACTGGGTGTGAATTGGGAATGGGGTTGGGGACGGCAGGGACAACGATGCAGTGCCTGGTCTTAGGGCCAGAGCCACCCCCTCAGCACCAACTGTTTCCCAGCAGGAAGGGGGCTTCTAACTTTCCAAGAGATTCTGGAAATTGCATCTTTAGCGTGAAATAGTCTGCTATGTATTCTCTGTCTGTGAGCCAATGCACCTGATCAGTGCAGGACATTTGCTTTCAGCAAGTGAATTAGAGCAGATCCAAGCCATGACTCCAGTCTTCCAGTTCTTTATCTGGTGTGGTCTCCGTATACCACTCTCCCCGCCAAAGACTACACCGCATGTGTATGTGTGATAGATGAGGATAGGGTAGCCAGATGGTACGAGAGATGGTGGAGGGGCCTAACAAGACTTAGCTCTACCAAAAAGCAGAGAGAGAACAAAAGAGGCACTTATTGAAAAAGACAGTTTTGACAGGACTGTCACCAGCAATAAGGTTAACGCCTAACATGTTCTCTCAGCAAGATTCCTTCAACTTGATTTATGTTGGAGAAAAAGTACCTAAGAGAAAACTTTCTCCTTTCAGTCCATGTCAGTTGAAAGGCTATACCAAAAGGCATTTGGGGACAAAAATAGAACTAAAAACCCAGGTACCTGGGGCCTTTTATTATGGATGTTTGGGGTCTTCATTTGTTCATTCAATACCCAATTACTGGGTATTTCCATGAGCCAGCCACTGAACCTGGTGTAGGCAGGCTAAAGCTTCTTATATTTAAGAGGCTCACACTTTACAAGACAACAGATTTGGTTATAATACAATGAAAACTGCTATGAAAAATGTTTATGCTACGACCAAGCCTAGAAGTTCACCTCAACTTGAATAAACTTTGGACTGTAGGCCCCTGACCTCTCTTTACTTAGAGCATTTACTTTAGGAATCTTTTCATTGTAAATTCTTTCATGGCTCCTTTGAGATGCAAATCTTCTCCCAGCTTCTTGACAGCTGTGTGGCCCAGCAAAGTCTTTCTCAAGGACTTGGGAGCCATCCCTTTGAAATATAATCATTGAGAAAGATAGTGTTCCTATTTCCCAGTTTCTGTGAGTGTGTAGGAACTTTAGTTAGCAAAAATTAGGAAACACAGATAGCCTAATGACATTGACCAACTTCCCTGCTAACCTCCTCCAGAACTTTTTCACTGGCTCATCCAGTGCTTAAAAATCCTCCCACCTTTTGTTTAAGTGGAGTTGAGTGCAGTCTCACTCCCCTATTGCAATAGGCTTGAATAAAGTCTTCCTTGCAAATAAGGCAGTAAGTATATATATATATATATATATATATATATATATATTTTTTTTTTTTTTTTTTACATCTACCAGCTGGTCAGCTTAGAGGAGGGAGAATTAAGTCATTGGTGACTAGAGTGGAAGGATGCAAACTTCATGTAAGAGGCTATTAAATGGAACTTTTGAAAGATGAACAGTGAACTGCACTAATCAGCCAGAGTAGTACAAGATATTCCAAGCAGTAGGTCTCCCTGCACCTTCACAGGCGTGTGAGAGCAGCATGTTTGGAAAATGGCTTGAAATGACTGGTAGGCTGTGAAAAAACTGAAGCTATTATCATGAAAGTTTCTGTGGTTTTTACTTCTGCTCTACTTTACAATTCTGGCTTGAAGTTTTCATTTTAATTTAACTGTTATTCTAATAAAAAAACAAAAACAAACACTGAATCTGATGGAAGACAGTACTAGCCAGAGCCCATGTAATCCAATAATTAAACTAATGTTTACTGAGTGCCTACCATATGCCAAGCAAACAGATACACGTGCCCTTGTTGTAGAAATGTTTGGGTTAAGAGCATGGGCTCTGTGGCCATGCAGCTTGGCTTCAAATCAGCACTCTGCACCAGCCATGTGACTGTGTGTGACCTTGGGCAAGTGACTTGGCCTCTCATGACTCAGTTTCCTCATCTGTAAAACACTATACTTGATTTTCTTAGTTGTTATAACAACTAAATGAGTTAAAACAGGAAAAACATTTATAACAATGCCTGTACATACTAGTCGTTTAATAAATGTTAGCTATTATATGACATTTATTTAAACCAAGCTTAAGTCTTATTTATGGCTAGCTAATGGTTATATTTCAAAAAGCATTATTACTAATGATACAGCCTTAGGAGAAATCACGACTTTTTGAAATTCCCTATCATACACCTCCTTTCCAAATATTCTCACTATAGGAGAGGGTGAGTTCCCTACCAATGGATACCCTCAACTCTCTTGTCTCTTACCACAAACGTGCACAGTATAAGATCTTGTGATTAGCATAACAATTTCACCCCAACTCTCCTCAGGGTTTTTCTCAGCTTCCACCACATTGTCATCAGCAATTGCTGCTTGGCCCATCAGAGTTAATTAAGGAAAGGCTTGTTTTAGCCTTCCTGTCTCCTTGTGATCTATGAAATGTGCTATAACTTCACCTTCTTTATTTCTTCCTCCATTCTACAGCGGAAAGAGGAGAGAGAATAGGAGAGAAAGAAGTGGGGGGAACAGGGGGAGTGGGGAGCAGGTGAAAGCAAGGCCAATTCTTGCATTAGCCTGGGAGCCAGGCTGCCTGAATTAAAATCCAACTTCATAAGCCATGTGACCCTTGGCAAAGAATTTACTTCTCTGTTCCTTAGTTTTCTGATCTGTAAATTATAGATGAAACAAGTATCCATATCATGGGGTTGATGCAAAAAATAAAATAAGTTACTGTATCATATAAAGCACTTAGAACTGAACCTGACCCATGTCAGCTTCTTTCATGAGTCTAATTAGAGTTCCCTGACAACATTCTTCTCTTCTTCATGCTAAGCTTCCCTAACCCTCTCTGATGAATTCTTTGCTTGAAATGAATATTCTGAGTGCTGGGCAATGAACTAAAATCTTTGATCCTCTTACAAACCATCACACAGACCCAAATGAGTGTTCCTTCATATTCACTCTCTCTCCCACTAAACCTTAAATTCCTTATTAGACATTCAAGTCCCACATCTGGCCAAAGGTTGGTGGCCAGTAAATGTTTGTTGGTTTAATTATATAAACTTCTATGCACAGAATGCTTTCTAAACTTTTATTAGAAATTGCATTGCAAAGACATTTTTAAAAATATCAGACTCATTAAAAATAGAGTACCAAAGTGCATAAGAAATATTTTAAATCCTAAGAATTTTAAGAAACTGTATACCTGATGACACTTGTACGTGAATTTTAAATGAAGACTACATACTACAAAAAATATAATAGTTATTAATCTATAACAGCAAGGGAGAGTTTATATACTGTTATCCCTCCTGTGTTTTGTCAGTTCCAGAATTTTTAGTTATGTTCAGATATTAAGGGAGGCTTTTATCCACTAAAGCTTTGTAAAGGAGAAGGATTAGCTATGCTCCTGTGCTGTTCTCAGAGCTGTTCTAATTCTTGTTGAGCCTGAGGCAAACTCGCAACACCAAAGCAAGATTGTCATGGAGATACAGTCATCTCATATTAGAGCCACCGCCTTAGCTATGAATTGTCCTGTCTAAAGAATGAAGAGCAGCATCTCTAGATAGATAAACTTTTGAAATTAGCAGAAGGGCCAGAAATGTACGTGATTAATTAGAATCAGTTAAATAGTCTCAGTTTGTAGAGCTGAGTGAAAGATTCACAAAATATAGTGCCTCCTATAGTGCCTTTTTAAAAAGAAATAAATTTATTTATTTATTTTTGGCTGTGTTGGGTCTCTGTTGCTGTGCGCGGGCTTTCTCTAGTTGCAGCGAGCGGGGGCTACTATTCTTTGAGGTGCACGGGCTTCTCATTGCGGTGGCTTCTCTTTGTTGTGGAGCATGGGCTCTAGGCACGCAGGCTTCAGTAGTTGTGGCACATGGGCTCAGTAGTTATGGTTTGGAGGCTCTAGAACTCAGGATCAGTAGATGTGGCGCATGGGCTTAGCTACTCCACGGCATGTGGGATCTTCCCGGACCAGGGCTCAAACCTGTGTCCCCTGCATTGACAGGCAGGTTCTTAACCACTGCACCACTAGGGAAGTTCCCCAATTAGAGTTTGAGGGAAGCAGGAACTCATACAGGCCATCCCCTGCTCCTCCCTGTCCCCCTAAGTCACTTATTTTCAAAATACATCCCCAATTCAGCCACTGTCCTCTGCTAGGTCCTCCATTGGCTTTCCACTGAGTTGGGACTTAGGGAAGAATGAGATAATGAGAATAGGAGAAGCTTCAAAATGCAACAATAAGTAGAGGACCAAGAAGATGTGCCTATGAAGAAGGTTTCGAAACAACGACATAGACGTAGCACAATCAGCAACAGGGATGAGTCCAAAACATCTGGATGAAAAGTAAAACTAAGTAATCACCTGAAAATTACTAAAGATAAAGTTATATTTAAGGAGACAGAAGTATTTTTTTGTGTGTGTGTGTGTGTGTGTGTAGTTTAAAGGCAGGAAAAATAGATATAATCAAAATCTACTGGACCACTGGATCATACAATTATCTTCTTTGAGATTCACGAGAACAGTAGGTACCAATATTCACCAACTCACCCCATACAAATAATTTTTCCTAGAATAAAATTTTGAGATTCAACCTTGTATACCTATTAACAGCTTTTTGTTCATTTCCTTAAATAAAAGGACAGATAAAAAGATAAAGTCATGTAATAATGATATAAAATGACCCTATACATTATTCTATTTCTAATTTTATAGGAAAAAATAATGAGAATCTAGAAAATTTTAACCACCTCTAGGTCATAAGTCATTCATGGAAACAATCAAAGTCTCCTAAATTTTAATATCTTTGTAGACCACAACCAATGATTAATTTAAGTAATTTTTTCCACATACTTTTGAATTTCTAAGACAAGCCCTTCACTATCCCAGATATTGTGTCATCTATGAACAGACAAAACTCTTTCTTCATAGTTTACAGTTTCAAAACAATGAAATAGACATAGCACAATCAGCAACAGGGATGAGTCCAAAACATCTGGATGAAAAGTAAAACTAAGTAATCACCTGAAAATTACTAAAGAAAACCAAGGAAAAGCTACATAATTCAAACTGCATAAGTGCTATGTAATTAATACAGTTCTGAAAATGAATGTATATCTATTCAGATGGAATAGTCTGGGAAAGTTGCTACAATTTAAGCTCTGATCTAAAAACTGAGAGCATACGTATATGACATTGTGGGGAAGAACACTCTAGGTAGAAGACAAAGCTTTGGAAAAAGTTCAAAGACAAAAAGAAACTCCACCTCACCTTGTTGGAAAACTAGTAAAAGGTACACATGGCTAGAATCTACTGAGTTAGAGCTAGCCCATGGAGAGCCTCATGTGCCAAGATAAGGATTTTGGATTTTATTCTATGATCTTGGTGTCAAGTGATTTGAAATTTGGAGGTTGCATGGTCAAATTTACTAATGTAAAGGAACAGTCTGGCACTGTATGAAAAGTAGGTTAAAGAGAGGCAAGAATGGAAGTAGGGATGTTTATTAAAAGGCTAGCAGAGATAAAATAGACTTTAAAATAAAGAATGTTACAAGAGACAAGGAAGGACACTACATAATGATCAAGGGATCAATCCAAGAAGAATATATAACAATTATAAATATATATGCACCCAACATAGGAGCACCTCAATACATAAGGCAACCTCTAACAGCTACAAAAGAGGAAATCGACAGCGACACAGTAATAGTGGGGGACTTTAACCCCCCTTACACCAATGGAAAGATCATGCAGACAGAAAATTAATAAGGAAATATAAGCTTTAAATAACACAACAGACCAGTTAGATTTAATTGATATTTATAGGACATTCCATCCAAAACAGCAGATTACACTTTCTTCTCAAGTGTGCAAGGAACATTCTCCAGGATAGATCACATCTTGGGTCACAAATCAAGGCTCAGTAAATTTAAGAAAATTGAAATCATATCAAGCATCTTTTCTGACCACAACACGATGAGATTAGAAATGATGGGCTTCCCTTGTGGCGCAGTGGTTGAGAGTCCGCCTGCCGATGCAGGGGACACAGGTTAGTGCCCCGGTCCAGGAAGATCCCACATGCTACGGAGCAGCTAGGCCCATGAGCCAAGGCTGCTGAGCCTGTGCGTCCGGAGCCTGTGCTCTGCAACGGGACAGGCCACAACAGTGAGAGGCCCTCATACCGCAAAATAATAATAATAATAATAATAATAATAATAATAATAATGATAAATAAATTACAAGGAAAAAAACGTTAAAAACACAAACAGATGGAGGCTAAACAATACATTACTAAATAACCAAGAGATCACTGAAGAAATCAAAGAGAAAATCTAAAATACCTAGAGACAAATGACAATGAAAACACGACAATCCAAAACCTATGGGATTGGGCTTCCCTGGTGGCGCAGTGGTTGAGAATCCGCCTGCCGATGCAGGGGACACGGGTTCATGCCCCGGTCCGGGAAGATCCCACATGCCGCAGAGCGGCTGAGCCCGTGAGCCATGGCCGCTGAGCCTGCGCGTCCAGAGCCTGCGCTCCTCAATGGGAGAGGCCACAACAGTGAGAGGCCCGCGTACCACAAAAAAAAAAAAAAAAAAAAAAAAAACCTATGGGATGCAGCAAAAGCAATTCTAAGAGGGAAGTTTATAGCTATACAAGCCTACCTCAAGAAACAAGAAAAATCTCAAGTAAACAATCTAACCTTACACCTAAAGGAACTAGAGAAAGAAGAACAAACAAAACCCAAAGTTAGCAGAAGGAAAGAAATCATAAAGATCAGAGCAGAAATAAATGAAATAGAAACAAAGAAAACAATAGCAAAGATCAATGAAATTAAAAGCTGGTTCTTTGAGAAGATAAACAAAGTTGATAAACCATTAGCCAGACTCATCAAGAAAAATAGGGAGAGGGCTCAAATCAATAAAATTAGAAATGAAAAAGGAGAAGTTACAACAGACACTGCAGAAATACAAAGCATCCTAAGAGACTACTACAAGCAACTCTATTCCAATAAAATGGACAACCTGGAAGAAATGGACAAATTCTTAGAAAGGTATAATCTTCCAAGACTGAACCAGGAAGAAATAGAAAATATGAACAGACCAATCACAAGTAATAAAATTGAAACTGTGATTAAAAATCTTCCAACAAACAAAAGTCCAGGACCAGATGGCTTCACAGGTGAATTATATCAAACATTTGAAGAAGAGGTAACACCCTAACTTCTCAAACTCTTCCAAAAAATTTCAGAGGAAGGAACACTCCCAAACTCATTATATGAGGCCACCATCACCCTGATACCAAAACCAGACAAAGATACTACAAAAAAAGAAAATTACAGACCAATATCACTGATGAATATAGATGCAAAATCCTCAACAAATTACTAGCAAACAGAATCCAACAACACATTAAAAGGATCATACACCATGACCAAGTGGGATTTATCCTAGGGATGCAAGAATTCCTCAATATACGCAAATCAATCAATGTGATACACCATATTAACAAACTGAAGAAGAAAAACCATATGACCATATCAATAGATGCAGAAAAAGCTTTCAACAAAATTCAACACTGATTTATGATAAAAACTCTCCAGAAAGTGGGCATAGAGGGAACCTACCTCAACATAATAAAGGCCATATATGACAAACCCACAGCAAACATCATTCTCAATGGTGAAAAACTGAATGCATTTCCTCTAAGATCAGGTACAAGATAAGGATGTCCACTCTCAACACTATTATTCAACATAGTTTTGGAAGTCCTAGCCATGGCAATCAGAGAAGAAAAAGAAATAAAAGGAATACAAATTGGAAAAGAAGATGTAAAACTGTCACTGTTTGCAGATGACATGATACTATACATAAAAAATCCTAAAGATGCAACCAGAAAACTACTAGAGCTAATCAATGAATTTGGTAAAGTTGCAGGATACAAAATTAATGCACAGAAATCTCTTGCATTTCTATACACTAATGACGAAAAATCTGAAAGAGAAATTAAGGAAACACTCCCATTTATCCTTGCAACAAAAAGAATAAAATACCTAGGAATAAACCTACCTAGGGAGACAAAAGACCTGTATGATGAAAACAATAAGACACTGATGAAAGAAACAGATGGAGAGATATACCACATTCTTGGATTGGAAGAATCTATATTGTGAAAATGATTATACTACTCAAAGCAATCTACAGACTCATTGCAATCCCTATCAAATTACCAATGGCATTATTTACAGAGCTACAACAAAAATTCTTAAAATTTGTATGGAGACACAAAAGACCCCAAATAGCCAAAGCAGTCTTGAGGGAAAAAAACAGAGCTGGAGGAATCAGACTCCCTGACTTCAGACTATACTATAAAGCTACAGTAATCAAGACAATATGGTACTGGCACAAAAACAGAAATATAGATCAATGGAACAAGGTAGAAAGCCCAGAGATAAACCCATGCACCTATGGTCAGCTAATCTATGACAAAGGAGGCAAGGATATACAATGGAAAAAAGACAGTCTCTGCGATAAGTGGTGCTGGGAAAACTGGACAGCTACATGTAAAAGAATGAAATTAGAACACTCCCTAACACCATACACAAAAATAAATTCAAAATGGATTAGAGACCTAAATGTAAGACTGGACACTATAAAACTCTTAGAGGAAAACATAGGCAGAGCACAGTTTGGCATAAATCACAGCAAGATCTTTTTTGATCCACCTCCTAGAGTGATGGAAATAAAAACAAAAATAAACAAATGGGATCTAATGAAACTTCAAAGCTTTTGCACAGCAAAGGAAACCATAAACAAGACGAAAAGACAACCCTCAGAATGGGAGAAAATATTTGCAAACAAATCAACGGACAAATGATTAACCTCCAAAATATATAAACAGCTCATGCAGCTCAATATTAAAGAAACAAACAACCCAATCCAAACATGGGCAGAAGACCTAAATAGACATTTCTCCAAAGAAGACATACAGATGGCCAAGAAGCACATGAAAAGCTGCTCAACATCACTAATTATTAGAGAAATGCAAATCAAAACTGCAATGAGGTATCACCTCACACCAGTTAGAATGGGCATCACCAGAAAATCTACAAACAACAAATGCTGGAGAGGGTGTGGAGAAAAGGGAACCCTCTTGCACAGTTGGTGGGAATGTAAATTGATACAGCCACTATGGAGAACAGTATGGAGGTTCCTTAAAAAACTAAAAAGTAGAATTACCATATGATCCAGCAATCCCACTACTGGGCATATACCCAGAGAAAACCATAATTCAAAAAGACACATGCACCCCAATGTTCATTGCAGCACTATTTACAATAGCCAGGTCATGGAAGCAACCTAAATACCCATCGACAGACAAAGGGATAAAGAAGATGTGTTACATATATACATTGGAATATTACTCAGCCATAAAAAGGAACGAAATTGGGTCATTTGTTGAGAGGTGGATGGACCTAGAGACTGTCATACAGAGTGAAGTAAGTCAGAAAGAGAAAAACAAATACCATATATTAACGCATATATGTGAAACCTAGAAAAGTGATACAGATGAACCAGTTTGCAGGGCAGAAACTGAAACACATATGTAGAGAACAAACGTATGGACAGCAAGCGGGGAAAGCGGCAGGGGCCTGGGTGTGTGTGTGATGAATTGGGCGATTGGTATTGCCATGTACACACTGATGTGTATAAAATTGATGACTAATAAGAACCCGCTGTATTAAAAAATAAATAAAATAAAAATTTTTTAAAAAGGCTAGCAGGAGTCTGGGTGAAAGAAGAAGTTAGTCTGAACTAGGGTGAGTGTAGTAGAGATAAAGGAAATTAGATAGAGTCAAGAATGTTTATGTAAGTAGAATCAAAGGACTTGATATAATAAAGAATGGGAGTAAAAGAGGGAAGAGTCAAGATTGACTTCTAGCTTCTATCTTGAGCTGATGAGTGTATGACTGAGTTGAAGATTGGGGAGTAAAAGATCTCAGAGGAAATCAAAAGTTCAGAGGAGTTAAGTTTGAGGTACTTGTTATTCACCCAAGAAGAAATGACAAACATACAACTGGATATATGAAGTGTACAAAATTCTGAAGAAAGGTCCAGACTGGAGACCGATTTTGAGATCTATGTTAATACATAAAGTCTTGCAATGTGTGGGATCATCTCGTAAGCGTGTAAAGGTAACTGTTACAGAGAGGAGAGGAAACCTGCTTTTGAGCTTAGATGAATAGCAACAATAATTTTTTAGCTTTTCATATATATTGACTTCTAGATAATACAAAGAAGAAATGTTTAAGTATTCTAAGTCTCTTTTATAATTATTTCTGAACATAAAATACCATTTGAGGAATTTTGTATCATATACTATACCAAGTGTTTTCCATGAATTTCTTTCTCACAGTAATGTTATCAATAAGGTAATGCTATTACCCTGAACATACAAAGAAGCTGACATACAAAGAGATTCAGAAAAATTACTTATAATTGCTCAACTAATAGGAAAGCAACTAGAATTAAACATACGAATTATATAATTCACGAATTCCACTCTATCCCCGAGCTATATCACTTCTATTTAACTAATTTTTCAAAGTAATTTTATATAACCCTTACAACTTCCTGGTAAAGTTGGAAATACTACAGATACAGATTTTAAAACTTCAAAGCTCACAAATGATATGTAATTTGACAAGTGCCTAGTATCAGTGCTGAAGAGAATATTTGCCACAGTGATACAGTTTATCCATACACAATTAGGCAAAGACTTTGGCAGTATTAGAAAATAAGTACTATAGATTTCAGGTACATCCAAGATAATGTACCTTGGTTCATAATCCAAAGACAATGAATTATGATTAAATAAGTGAGGTTTCATCCTACCTCTTTGTTAGCAGAACATTCAAAGGCCTACTACCTATGTGTCTTAGTGATATAAACAAAGGTTCTTTTATAAACCTAAGTATTTACATATCTCCCTGGTTTACAAAGTACTACTATATTCATATGATTTGAACACAACTTCACTCTTTACTCTCAGCAATGGAAGCAATGAAGGAACTAAGAAAGGGAGGGAGGAAAAAAGGGAGGGATGGGAGGAAGGAAAAAGAAACGCTTGTGTTTCCTTGATTAAAAGCTTCATCCATATCCCTTCCTGGTAATAATAATCCAGCTTCATTTTTAATACAATGTTTCTCAAGGAAACATGAAAAATGGGCATTGTTCAGTAATAAGGAACTCATCAAAAGGGTTGTTTTGTCTGTTGAAAGCCAAATAACCAGCTGATGAATGAATTCTTCAGATCCCCATTATTTACTTAGGCATTGTATAGATGGGTGATCTTATTCCTTTTGAAGTTTCAGCTTCAAACAGCATCATTTTTTTTTCAGTTTCTTAAGAAAATATATTTACCTTAATTTGTAAAAAACCAAGTGGGTGAAATTTTGTAACACGCCTGGAAACAAGGGAAACAACAACAGATCGGGAAATCCCTGGTGTAGCTGCAGCCTGAATCACTCAGTTGTTTTTGCTGTTGGGTAGCCATGGCCTTCAGGGCCAGTGATGGATGAGTGATGGAGTCAGCCTGATTTTGTACAAAATCCATGCTTGAAGTGGCAGCCAAGGTCAAAAGACAAAGCTGGCTGGATCTCTGCACCTAGTGTACTGTTCCTGTTTTCTCAGGGGCTCTGGGGAGGCCCTTCAATGTGGGGGGCCAGGCTTATCAACCTACCCTTTTCCTACTCCCCCACTCAACATTGTTACCTCATTTCCATAACAAACTCATACTTTCCTATTACCATGTCAAGTATGCCACCCAGGTTCAGTGCCAGGGTAGAAAAAATAATTTTGTTTGGCTGAGTTAATATGAACCTATTCAAAAAGTCCACAAAACAAATGCAGTCTGATTCTCCCCATTCTTTTTCTTCCCAGTCCTGTTTACCGAGAAGTATACTTTGGCTCAAATGTGTATTAACAAGGAAATCTATGTTTGTAGTGACCTGCTCTGAATGGGTCCCATTCTTACTGAAAGTCTTCTACTGTAACAAAGGAAAAAATCCTGATAGGTTGGAGAGAGTAATTCATAGAGGAAGATGTGCTGACAGCTCCGAATGAATAGCTTTCCTCCTCTAGGGCTCCAACTCAGGAGGCCCCCGGGCTCAGGGAACTTATTCACTCACTAGAATCCCAGAACGGCAGTCACATCCAACCAAATCTTGGAAGTGATTAGAGAAGAGACCTCTTTCCTGAAAAAGCAGCCATTCAATTAGCTACACACAGGGTTTTTGGGGGAGGGGGGGGTGTTTTTTTTTTTTTTTTTTTTTTTTTTTTTAAATTAGGGAGTAGAGAAAGATGAAATTTCAGACTCTGGATTTTAATAAGTCTCTGATTTTTCTATCTACAATGGCTTCCTGTATTCTGTGAATGATGAGCCAAATGGAGCTGCCATGTTGGAATAGTTATGAGCTATTCAAGAGCAGACCAAAGGCATGGAGCCTATAATGAACTGGGATCAGATATTACCAAGATGTTATCTATCATGACAACAAAACAGAGGGACAGAGGATACATATAAAATATTTGGGTCATTTCCCTGGATGGGGAGAAGTCAGCCCTGGATTCAAGTCCTATATATATTGTTGAAAAATCTGGTTACACATGACAGTGTGTTAAGATTATCCAAGCCTTAGCACAAGGAAGAAAAACTGAAGGCTCCTTGCTAAGTCTAGGCTGCTGGATTTGCATTTATTTTATCATTTTATTTTTGTCTTACATGCTCTTTAAAACTTAAATTTGAATGCTTTAATGTAGTGATATCTTTCCTATCCTCTTCAGGACCCACCACTTGCTTTTGGATTTCACCCATCCTGCTACACATCCATTAAGTAAACTTTTGCTGAACATCTACTATGTGTCTGGCACTATTCTAGGCACTGGGCTTTCAGCCAGCAATTAAAAAATAGGCGAAATCTGTTCTCTCATGGAGCTCACATTCCAGCAGAGAGAGGTGGGAGGAGGAGAGAAAATAAGTAAAAAAAAAAAAAAAAAAGTAATCTATCAGACAGTGAAAGTACTATGGCAGAAAAAGAACAGAATGAACACAGTAGACAAGTGTTGCAAAGAAAGATAGGGTTGTTGTGAGAAACTGACAGACACACACACCCAAATATACATTCACCCTTTCCATAACGAGCCTCAAATCCCTCTATCTACAATGCAAAAGAAAATACTGAAAGCAAGTCATCTTCCTGCAAGTCACAGGAACAGAATTTTCATTTCTTACCAGTTTATTTATATAACAAATAATACAACTGAAGCCCCCTACTTTCCAAGAACTTACCATGAAAGACATATTTCCACAGGCAGAGAGATGGGAGGGATCAAGGCAAGAGTGAGTATCAGAATAATATAAAGATTTTTGCTTTGTTTTTCATCCTTGGGCTTTAACTTAAAGACTTCTCTGTTGAAATAACTTTTCTTGTGAAGTCAGATATAAAAATATCATGTTCCCACTTATTCCAACCTCTTATCTAAATGATGCCCATTTATAAAGGGAACCTACCTCAACATAATAAAGGCCATATATGACAAACCCACAGCAAACATCATACTCAATGGTGAAAAACTGAAAGCATTTCCTCTAAGATCAGGAACAAGACAATGATGTCCACCCTCACCACTCTTACTTAACATATCTTTAGAAGACCTAGCCACAGCAATCAGAGAAGAAAAAGAAATAAAAGAAATACAAATTGGAAAAGAAGAAGTAAAACTGTCACTGTTTGCAGATGACATGATACTATACATAGAAAATCCTAAAGATGCCACCAGAAAACTACTAGAACCAATCAATGGATTTTGTATGGTTGCAGGATACAAAATTAATGCACAGAAATCTCTGGCATTCCTATATACTAACAATGAAATATCAGAAAGAAATTAAGGAAACAATCCATTTACCATTGCAGCAAAAAGAATAAAATACCTAGGAATAAACCTAAGGAGGTGAAAGACCTGTACTCAGAAAACTATAAAACACTGATGAAAGAAATCAAAGATGACATAAACAGATGGAGAAATATACCATGTTCTTGGATTAGAAGAATCGATATTGTGAAAATGACTACACTACCCAAAGCAATCTACACATTCAGTGCAATCCCTATCAAACTACCACTGACATTCTTCACAGAATTAAAACAAAAAATTTTACAATTCGTATGGAAACAGAAAAGACCCCAAATAGCCAAAGCAATCTTAAGAAAAACAGAGCTGGAGGAATCAAGCTACCTGACTTCAGACTACACTACAAAGCTACAGTAATCAAGACAGTATTGTACTGGCACAAAAACAGAAATATAGATCAATGGTACAGGATAGAAAGCCCGGAGATAAACCCACACACATATGGTCACCTTATCTTTGATAAAGGAGGCAAGAACACACAACAGAGAAAAGACAGCATCTTCAATAAGTGGTGCTGGGAAAACTGGACAGCTACATGTGAGAGAATGAAATTATAACACTACCTAACACCATACACAAAAATAAACTCCAAATGGATTAATGACCTAAATGTAAAACAGGACACTATAAAACTCTTCGAAGAAAACATAAGCAGAGCACACTTTGACATAAATCACAGCAAGATCTTTTTTGACCCACCTCCTAGAGTAATGAAAATAAAAACAAAAATAAACAAATGGAAACTAATTAAGTTTACAAGCTTTTGAACAGCAAAGGAAACCATAAACAAGATGAAGAGACAACCCTCAGAATGGGAGAAAATATTTGCAAATGAAACAATGGAAAAAGGATTAATCTCCAAAATATGCAAATAGCTCATGGAGCTCAGTATCAAAAGAAATAACAACCCAGTTAAAAAATGGGTGGGGGGGCGTCTGTCGGCACGGACAGTAGAGACGGGTGTCAGACGCTAAGGTTGCTGCTGCCGCCACCAAGAGGCCTGTGTGCAAGCGTAGGTCACTCTCCACACCGGCCCTCCCGGGAGCCCGTGCGGCACGCCACTGCCGGGGTCCCGGGATCCAGGGACAGCTTCCCTGGGAGAACACACGGCGTGCCTTGGGCCTGTGCAGCGTCACGCCGGCCTCTGCCGCCGTGGACTCGCCCCGCCCCCGTGCCACTCCCTCCCCCCAGCCTGAGTGAGCTGGAGCCCCCGAATCAACTGCTCCTTTAACATCGTCCTGTCTGAGCGAAGGGCAGTCGCCCTCGGACAACCTACACGCAGAGGCGGGACCAAGTCCAAAGCTGAACCCCAGGAGCTGTGCGAACAGAGAGGAGAGGGGGAGGTCTCTCCCAGCAGCCTCAGAAGCAGCGGATTAAAGCTCCACAATCAACTTTAAGTGCCCTGCAGCTGTTGAAAACCTGAATAGACAACGAATCATCCCAAGTTGAGGAGGTGGACTTTGGGAGCAAGATATACTATTATTTTCCCTTTTTTTTTTCTTTTTGTGAGTGTGTATGTGTGTGCTGCTGTGTGAGATTTTGTCTGTATAGCTTTGCTTTCACCATTTGTCCTAGGGTTAGACCGACCCATTTTTCTGTTTTTTTTTTTTTTTTTTAAAGGAAATTTTTCTTCTTAATAATTATTTTTTATTTTAATAACTATACTTTATACTACTCTGTCTTCTCCCTTTCTTTCTTCCTTTCTTCCTTCCTTTCTTCCCTCCTTCCCTCCTTTCTCCCTTCCTTCCCCCTTCTTTCCTCCCTTCCTCTCTTCCTCTCTTCCTTCCTCCCTTTCTTCCTCTGCACCTTCCTTCCTTCCTTTCTTGCTTCCTTCCTTCATTTCTTCCTTCCTTTCTTCCTTCCTTCCCTCCCTCCCTCCTTCCTTCCTTTTCTTTCCTTTCTATTTATTCTACCTTTTATTTTGAGCCGTGTGGATTAAAGGTTCTTGGCGCCCCAGACAGGCACCAGGGCGGTGTCCCTGAGGTGGGAGAACCAACCTCAAGACACTAGTCCACAAGAGACCTCCCAACTCCACGTAATATCAGACGGCGAAAATCTCCCAGAGATCTCCATCTCAACACCAAGACCCAGCTTCAATCAAGGACCAGCAAAGAACAGTGCTGGACACCCTATACCCAACAAAGAGCAAGACAGGTCTACAGCCCCATCCATTAGCAGAGATGCTGCCTAAAATCATAATAAGGTAACCAACATCCCCAAACACACCACCAGACGAGGACCTGCCCATCAGAAAGACAAGATCCAGCCTCATCCACCAGAACAGAAGCACTAGCCCCCCCAACCAGGGAATCTACTCAACCAACTGAACCAACCTTAGTCACTGGGGACAGCCACCAAAAACAACAGGAACTACGAACCTGCAGCGTGCAAAAAGGAGACCCCAAACACAGTAAGATAAGCGAAATGAGAAGACAGAAAAACACACAACAGATGAAGGAGCAAGATAAAAACACACCAGACCTAACAGATGAAGAGGTAATAGCCAATCTACCTGAAAGAGAATTTAGAATAATGATGGTGAAGATGATGCGAAATCTTGTAAATAGAATAGACAATTTGCAAGAAACAGTTAACAGGGACCTAGAAGAAATAAAGAGGAAGCAAGAAACGATGAGCAACACAATAAATGAAATTAAAAATACTCTAGATGGGATCAATAGCAGAATAACTGAGGCAGAAGGACGGATAAGTGACCTGGAAGATAAAATAGTGGAAATAACTACTGCAGAGCAGAAGAAAGAAAAAAGAATGAAAAGAACTGAGGACAGTCTCAGAGACCTCTGGGACAACATTAAACGCACCAACATTCGAATTATAGGGGTCCCAGAAGAAGAAGAGAAAAAGAAAGGGACTGAGAAAATAGTTGAAGAGATTATAGTTGAAAACTTCCCTAATATAGGAAAGGAAATAGTCAATCAAGTCCAGGAAGCACAGAGAGTTCCATACAGGATAAACCCAAAGAGAAACACGCCAAGACACATAATAATCAAACTGTCAAAAATTAAATACAAAGAAAACATATTAAAAGCAGCAAGGGAAAAACAACAAATAACACACAAGGGAATCCCCATAAGATTAACATCTGATCTTTCAGCAGAAACTCTACAAGCCAGAAGGAGTGGCAGGACATATTTAAAGTAATGAAGGAAAAAAACCTACAACCAAGATTACTCTACCCAGCAAGGATCTCATTCAGATTTGATGGAGAAATTAAAACCTTTACAGACAAGCAAAAGCTGAGAGAGTTCAGCACCACCAAACCAGCTCTACAACAAATCCTAAAGGAACTTCTCTAGGCAAGAAACACAAGAGAAGGAAAAGACCTACAAGAACAACCCGAAACAATTAAGTAAATGGTAATAGGAACATACATATCGATAATTACCTTAAATGTAAATGGATTAAATGCTCCCACCAAAAGACACAGACTGGCTGAATGGATACAAAAACAAGACCCATATATATGCTGTCTACAAGAGACCCACTTCAGACCTAGGGACACATACAGACTGAAAGTAAGGGGATGGAAAAAGATATTCCATGCAAATGGAAATCAGAAGAAAGCTGGAGTAGCAATTCTCATATCAGACAAAATAGACTTTAAAATAAAGACTATTACAAGAGACAAAGAAGGACACTACATAATGATCAAGGGATCGATCCATGAAGAAGATATAACAATTGTAAATATTTATGCACCCAACATAGGAGCACCTCAATACATAAGGCAAATACTAACAGCCTTAAAAGGGGAAATCGACAGTAACACAATTATAATGGGGGACTTTAACACCCCACTTTCACCAATGGACAGATCATCCAAAATGAAAATAAATAAGGAAACACAAGCTTTAAATGATACATTACACAAGATGGACTTAATTGATATTTATAGGACATTCCATCCAAAAACAACAGAATACACGTTTTTCTCAAGTGCTCATGGAACATTCTCCAGGATTGATCATATATTGGGTCACAAATCTAGCCTTGGCAAATTTAAGAAAATTGAAATCGTATCAAGTATCTTTTCCGACCACAACGCTATGAGACTAGATATCAATTATAGGAAAAGATCTGTAAAAAATACAAACACATGGAGGCTAAACAATACACTACTTAATAACGAAGTGATCACTGAAGAAATCAAAGAGGAAATCAAAAAATACTTAGAAACAAATGACAATGGAGACACAACGACCCAAAACCTATGGGATACAGCAAAAGCAGTTCTAAGAGGCAAGTTTATAGCAATACAATCATACCTTAAGAAACAGGAAACATCTCGAATAAACAACCTAACTTTGCACTTAAAGCAATTAGAGAAAGAAGAACAAAAAAACCCCAAATTTAGCAGAAGGAAAGAAATCATAAAGATCAGATCAGAAATAAATGAAAAAGAAGTGAAGGAAACAATAGCAAAGATCAATAAAACTAAAAGCTGGTTCTTTGAGAAGATAAATAAAATTGATAAACCATTAGCCAGACTCATCAAGAATAAAAGGGAGAAGACTCAAATCAATAGAATTAGAAATGAAAAAGGAGATGTAACAACTGACACTGCAGAAATACAAAAGATTATTAGAGATTACTACAAGCAACTCTATGGCAATAAAATGGACAACCTGGAAGAAATGGACAAATTCTTAGAAATGCACAACCTGCCGAGACTGAACCAGGGAGAAATAGAAAATTTGAACAGACCAATCACAAGCACTGAAATTGAAACTGTGATTAAAAATCTTCCAGCAAACAAAAGCCCAGGACCAGATGGCTTCACAGGCGAATTCTATCAAACATTTAGAGAAGAGCTAACACCTATCCTTCTCAAACTCTTCCAACAGATAGCAGACGGAGGAACACTCCCAAACTCATTCTATGAGGCCAACATCACCCTGATACCAAAACCAGACAAAGACGTCACAAAGAAAGAAAACTACAGGCCAATATCACTGATGAACATAGATGCAAAAATCCTCAACAAAATATTAGCAAACAGAATCCAACAGCACATTAAAAGGATCATACACCATGATCAAGTGGGGTTTATCCCAGGAATGCAAGGATTCTTCAATATACGCAAATCAATCAACGTGATACACCATATCAACAAACTGAAGGAGAAAAACCATATGATCATCTCAATAGATGCAGAGAAAGCTTTTGACAAAATTCAACACTCATTTATGATAAAAACCTTGCAGAAAGTAGGCATACAGGGAACTTTCCTCAACATAATAGGGGCCATATACGACAAACCCACAGCTAGCATCGTTCTCAATGGTGAAAAACTGCAACCATTTCCACTAAGATCAGGAACAAGACAAGGTTGCCCACTCTCACCACTCTTATTCAACATAGTTTTGGAAGTTCTAGCCACAGCAATCAGAGAAGAAAAAGAAATAAAAGGAATCCAAATAGGAAAAGAAGAAGTAAAGCTGTCACTGTTTGCAGATGACATGATACTATACATAGAGAATCCTAAGGATGCTACCAGAAAACTACTAGAGCTAATCAATGAATTTGGTAAAGTTGCAGGATACAAAATTAATGCACAGAAATCTCTGGCATTCTTATACACTAATGATGAAAAATCTGAGAGTGAAATTAAGAAAACACTCCCATTTACCATTGCAACAAAAAGAATAAAATATCTAGGAATAAACCTACCTAAGGAGACAAAAGACTTGTATGCAGAAAACTATAAGACACTTATGAAAGAAATTAAAGATGATACAAATAGGTGGAGAAATATACCATGTTCTTGGATTGGAAGAATCAACATTGTGAAAATGACTATACTACCCAAAGCAATCTACCGATTCAATGCAATCCCTATCAAATTACCACTGGCATTTTTTACAGAACTAGAAATAAGAATTTCACAATTTGTATGGAAACACAAAAGACCCCGAATAGCCAAAGCAATCTTGAGAACGAAAAATGGAGCTGGGGGAATCAGGCTCCCTGACTTCAGACTATACTACAAGGCCACAGTAATCAAGACAGTATGGTACTGGCACAAAAACAGAAATATAGATCAATGGAACAGGATAGAAAGCCCAGAGATAAACCCACACACATATGGTCACCTTATCTTTGATAAAGGAGGCAAGAATATACATTGGAGAAAAGACAGCCTCTTCAATAAGTGGTGCTGGGAAAACTGGACAGCTACCTGTAGAAGTATGAAATTAGAACACTCCCTAACACCATACACAAAAATAAACTCAAAATGGGTTAAAGACCTAAATGTAAGGCCAACCACTATCAAACTCTTAGAGGAAAACTTAGGCAGAACACTATACGACATAAATCACAGCAAGATCCTTTTTGACCCATCTCCTAGAGAAATGGAAATAAAAACACAGATAAACAAATGGGACCTAATGAAACTTAAAAGCTTTTGCACAGCAAAGGATACCATAAACAAGACCAAAAGACAACCCTCAGAATGGGAGAAAATATTTGCAAATGAAGCAACTGACAAAGGATTAATTTCCAAAATTTATAAGCAACTCATGCAGCTCAATAACAAAAAAACAAACAACCCAATCCAAAAATGGGCAGAAGGCCTACATAGACATTTCTCCAAAGAAGATATACAGATTGCTAACAAACACATGAAAGAATGCTCAACCTCATTAATCATTAGAGAAATGCAAATCAAAACTACAATGAGATATCATCTCACACCGGTCAGATTGGCCATCATCAAAAACTCTAGAAACAATAAATGCTGGAGAGGGTGTGGAGAAAAGGGAACCCTCTTGCACTGCTGGTGGGAATGTAAATTGATACAGCCGCTATGGAGAACAGTATGGAGGTTCCTTAAAAAACTACAAATAGAACTACCATACGACCCAGCAATCCCACTACTGGGCATATACCCTGAGAAAACCATAATTCAGAAAGACTCATGTACCAAAATGTTCATTGCAGCTCTATTTACAATAGCCAGGACATGGAAGCAACCTAAGTGTCCATCAACAGATGAATGGATAAAGAAGATGTGGCACATATATACAATGGAATATTACTCAGCCATAAAAAGAAATGAAACTGAGTTATTTATAATGAGGTGGATGGACCTGGAGTCTGTCATACAGAGTGAAGTAAGTCAGAAGGAGAAAAACAAATACCGTATGCTAACACATATATATGGACTCTAAGGGAAAAAAATATCATGAAGAGATTAGTGGTAGGACGGGAATAAAACACAGACTTACTAGAGCATGGACTTGAGGATATGGGGAGGGGGAAGGGTGGGCTGAGACGAAGTGAGAGAGTGGCAGGGACATATACACACTATCAAATGTAAATTAGATAGCTAGTGGGAAGCTGCTGCATAGCACAGGGAGATCACCTCTGTGCTTTGTGACCGCCTGGGGGGGTGGGATAGGGAGGGTGGGAGAGAGGGTGATGCAAGAGGGAAGAGATATGGGAACATATGTATATGTATAACTGATTCAGTTTGTTGTAAAGGAAAAACTAACACACTATTGTAAAACAATTATACTCCAATAAAGATGTTTAAAAAAAAAAAAAAAATGGGTGGGGGGGGTTCCCTGGTGGCACAGTGGTTGGGAATATGCCTGCTAATGCAAGGAACACGGGTTCGAGCCCTGGTCTGGGAAGATCCCACATGCTGCGGAGCAACTAAGCCCGTGGGCCACAACTACTGAGCATGCGTGTCTGGAGCCTTGCTCCACAACGGGAGAGGCCACGACAGTGAGAGGCCCACGCACCGTGATGAAGAGTGGCCCCTGCTCACCGCAACTGGAGAAAGCCCTCACAAAGAAACAAAGACCCAACACAGCCAAAAATAAGTAAATAAATAAATTATTTTTTTTTAATGGGTGGAAGACCTAAATAGACATATCACCAAAGAAGATATACAGATGGCCAGGAGGCACATGAAGAGATGCTCAAAACAACTAATCATTAGAGAAATGCAAATCAAAACTACAATGAGGTATCACCTCACACCAGTCAGAATGGCCATCATCAAAAAATCTACAAACAATAAATGCTGGAGAGGGTGTGGAGAAAAGGGAACCCTCTTGCACTGCTGGTGGGAATGTAAATTGATACAGCCACTATGGAGAACAGTATGAAGTTTCCTTAAAAAACTAAAAATAGAACTACGATATGACCCTGCAATCCCACTACTGGGCATATACCCTGAGAAAACCATAATTCAAAAAGAGTCACGTACCACAATGTTCATTGCAGCTCTATTTACAATAGCCAGGACATGAAAGCAACCTAAGTGTCCATTGATAGATGAATGGATAAAGAAGATGTGGCACATATATACAATGGAATATTACTCAGCCATAAAAAGAAACGAAACTGAGTTATTTGTAGTGAGATGGATGGACCTAGAGTCTGTCATACAGAGTGAAGTAAGTCAGAAAGAGAAAAAAAATACCGTATGTTAACACATATATATGGAATCTAAAAATAAATTTTTAAAAATGGTTCTGAAGAACCTAGGGGCAGGAGAGGAATAAAGATGCAGACATAGACAATGGACTTGAGGACACGGGAAGGGGGAAGGGTAAGCTGGGACAAAGTGAGAGAGTGGCATGGACATATATACACTACCAAATGTAAAATAGCTAGTGAGAAGCAGCCGCATAGCACAGGGAGATCAGCTCAATGCTCTGTGACCACCTAGAGGGGTGGGATAGGGATGGTGGGAGGCAGACGGAAGAGGGAGGAGGTATGGGGATATATGTATATGTATAGCTGATTCACTTTGTCATAAAGCAGAAACTAACATACAATTGTAAAGCAATTATACTCTAATAAAGATGTTTAAAAAAAGTAACTTTATATTCTTTAACCCTGTCCGTTGGCATCCTTCTGTCAACACTATCACTTTCCTAGTGCCTGGACCATACCAGGCATGCAAATATTTGTTGAATGAATAGAGTGTAAGAGTTTTTAACATACATACCGGGAAGTGATGCACATCCCTTCTACCCACACTCTGTTGCTTAGAACTCAGTCAGAGGGCCACATTAACTGCCAGGGATGTTGAAAATGTCAGGGATGTTGAAAATGTAGTCTAGTTGTATTCCCAGGAGAAAAAATAGATTTGGTTAAGAGCTACCTAGTCTTTGGCCACATTTATAACCCCCGAGTTTCACCTTCAAAAGTCTAACTGAATGTCATTTAACTCTATTTAACCATCTCATTCCATCTAAAGAGGAGTCATATACATTAAAAATGCCATCTGAGAAACTGAAATTTCCTAAGCCATGTAAGGAAAATGATATGTGGGTCAACCAAACTGGGAAAACGAATCCTCTATTTCCTTGAAACAAAACTGGTGAAAAATCAACTACGTCTTTGTAAGATGCTAGAAGAAACAAGTAGGTAAACGTAAGTGGCTCTGGACTGAAAATTAATCACAGAATGTAGTTTCAGAAGTTGAAAATAAAGAAATGGCATAAAAGTCATTAACAACATGCTGTTGCCCTCAGAAGCAGATGCACAAGAATATATTTATAAGTAAGATCCATATGTTTTGCAAAAACACTCAACAAATCTAGAAAGTAGCATGGACATTATGTAGCTCTCCTAGGCCCTCTCCTGTGTGTGGACCTGAGCAAGGATTGGCATATTTTAAGCATAGAAAATAAGGCAAAATAGGGAATCATCTCATAAAAATAGTCATTGTGAAAAATGCCAAATGAGTCAAGTGGAAATGTTAGACTCAGAGTCCAACGATGGGATGAAAACGCGCCTAATTTGACTCCTGTATCTACAGACTTTCCCAGTAGAAAGAAATGGTACAAAAGGCAAAGCATCATACTTTCAGTGGGGTTTTAAGTTGTGAAATGATCCTGTGGTAAGGATTAGGTTAGAAAGCTCAAGGATGACAGATCAGTAAGTAAGAAGGAGCAGAATCGTGTGCAGAGCCCTGGTCCAGGAGTCAAGAGACACAGATTCTGGTCCGTGCTCCTACTTGCTGTATAATGTTGAGCATATTTTACACTCTCTCCTTCCATGATTCCAAGAAAACTTTTCAACCTTTTCTGGGCCCTCTGAATCTTGAGATTACTACCTTAAATGAATAAATGAATCACTGTTGGTTTGTGTGAGGTCGCCGATGTAATCCTCTGTTTAAAAAAAAATGCTCTTGTTCAAATGTACTAATTTTGGGGGGCTTTTTTAACAGTTTATTTTTAAAGAATTTTATTCTAGTGGCTTATATTATTTTGTTTAGACTGAAAAATAATTCTAACCTATAAATTGAAAATAACCCCAAAGATTTAATTTTTATTGGAGTATAGTTGATTTACAGTGTTGTGTTAATTTCAGGTATACAGCAAAGTGAATCTGTTACACGTGTACATATATCTACCCTTTTTTTTTTTTAAGATGTTCAGAACTCTTTTGTTTTTTAAAGAAGATACTGGGGGTAGGAGTTTATTAATTTTTTTTCTATGTATTTATTTTTGCTGTGTTGGGTCTTCGTTTCTGTGCGAGGGCTTTCTCTAGTTGTGGCAAGCAGGGACCACTCTTCATCGCGGTGCGCGGGCCTCTCACTATCGCGGCCTCTTGTTGCAGAGCACAGGCTCCAGGTGCGCAGGCTCAGTAACTGTGGCTCACGGGCTCTAGAGCTCAGGCTCAGCGGCCATGGCTCACGGGCCTAGTTGTCCCGCGGCATGTGGGCTCTTCCCAGACCAGGGCTCGAACCCGTGTTCCCTGCATTAGCAGGCAGATTCTCAACCACTGCGCCCCCAGGGAAACCCTTCAGAGCTTTTGAACAGAGCAAAGGGCAATGATCGATTTAGGAATCTATATAACCTTAAGAAAATAATCTGGAAGAATTTTCTACTTATCCTAATAGGAAAAAATACACGTCCAGATAAACACCACATACAAAAATATATTAAATTTGATTCAGAAAGCTTCCTGACTATTGCATGAACTAGTTACATAGCCTAATCCCAGTGTCTTAACATTCTCATTTTCCTTATGCTTACATTAGTGAAAAGGATCAAGGGAATGAATATAAGCATATCAGGATTAGCCAAGCATCAGAATCACCATGGTACTGGGAACACAATTCTATATAATAATGCTTTTGTGTTTGAAAAATCACTGAGCTAAATGAAAGATTATAAAGAAAGTCCATAGGAAGAAATACTGTTAATTATTTTAAAGACAGAAAACTTTATTATCAAAAGATATCCAGTAAGGGATAGGGGCTTCTAAATTTTTCCTTCTCTCCTGCAGCGTTTACCCTATTCTTTTCTTTAATAATTGGTCTCTTTAACACAAATCATCTAATAGATGTGTTATTTGGTGAAGATTACACAACTCTAGAAACTGTCTCTGTATCAGCTGTGTATATAGTATAATTGTATATGTATAATTGTGGAAGGGGCCCTTGGGAAGGCTAAAGTCAAATGGCAGAAGGCCTAACTAACTATTTCATTTGAATTTTTCAGGATGCCTCTGAGGAAACAGACTAAGAGATGTTAAGTAAACAGCCCAAGCACCCACGACCAAGCACTAGGTGCAGATCCAGGCTTGGAATTCCAGGTGCCTCGGCCTATGCTTTGACCTTGACAACATTACAGTGGCTCCCATTTTCCAGCTCCTGAAAATTGGCCTGGTTTCAAAAACCAAACTCAGGTAAGGGGACAGACACAGGTAATCCTGAGGACACCCCTGCTGGCATCTAGAACGGCATCAGCTGCAGGTAAAGTTGATGAAAGCCCTTTGGGGAAGCAAAACACGATGATTCAAACTGAATGCTCAAATCCCTTTTGAAACTCTGAGGCAGAAGCTTACCAAAAAATTCCAGAAACTTTTCAGAACACCAGGAAACAGTGACTCTATCAAAATACCCTCAAGTCACCTGGTCGTTTATTTTGGGGATTTCGTGATTGCTAAGATAAATAAAAATCACTGTTTGCTAATAGGGTTTAGAGAAATGAAGTGTCTCTTCTACTTCCAGAAAACAAGCTTGGGTTTAATGAAATGTAATTTTCTTAGTTAACTACTGAGAGAAAGCTATCTATTCTTGCTGAAGTCGTTAACTATGAGACTGCTGGAAAGTACAGACTCTTAAACACTACAGCACAAAATTGAAAATAACAGGTACAACTCGGCATAAAAAAGTACTTGTCCTAATAGGCTTATCGTGGCTTTTCTGAGACGTATTTGACAAAAGGAAAATAATTTTTGGTATTATATTTATAGTTTTGTTCATAATGACTTTAAGCAAAGAGCCTCCGAGCTGGGAATATGCTGAAATGATTATTAAAAAAAAAAAAAGAAAAAACTAGATAGAGGATAATTAATACCCCTGTGAAAATTCTTGTTTACTCCTCAAAGCCAGTTAAATGAAATAGACCAAACCTGAAATGTTGAGATTATTCTTTGTGATTTTGTTCGACAGACAACACAGGTTACATACAATGCAAAAGCAGAGGAATTAGATGAGCAAGAATTAAATTCTCATAGAACATCTTAGGATATGAATGAGGACTATTTTCTGCATCAATAATAGAAAGTCTTAGAATATGAATAATAAAGGATCTATGACATGGGAGAGTTTCACTCAAGCCTAGGTATGTCAACACCTGGGTTCTGGGCCTGCTTTTTTTTTTCAAAATAGATGTGTCATTTGGGGCCCATCATTTAAACACTCTGTTCCTCAATTTCCTTAGTTTTAAAGTTAAGAAAAGACTTCCCTATGTTTTAGTTTCTTTGTTAGGACCAAACGTGGACTTAAAAGTACTTTGTAAATTCTAATGTAGGGTTAAATCTGTGTTCTCCTTGATCTGCACAAGTGTTTAGAAAAAAGTAATTGCTATTAGTTTACAAAAGTAATTAATGGCTATTAAAAATCAGGATATTTCACATAAAATTTAGATGTTAGGCTTCTCTTGAAAAATCAAACGTTTTGGCAACACTGGCCCATATTCCTCTGTAACACAGTTGTCTGGAAATGAGTACTATTCACTCCCTTGGAACAAGATATTCCTCAGTTTCTGTAGGCCCTACAGTTCCCTGTTGTTTTACTCAGGGGCCAATTCATACATCCATATGATGTTCTGAAACTCTGCCTGCCCCAAAAAAGAAACCAAGAAAGATTAATATTAAAACCAACAGTTACTAGATATCAAGTGAGAATTGCTTAGCACCCAGTTGTGAGTTAATATTTTATATTGATCACTTTACTAAAAAGGTTCTTATTGGCCTTGAATAAAACAACCTGCAACCCAAATCTCTCTGAATCAGTACCATTCCTCCTCCTTTCAAACTACTGCTGCCATAGAATTATTCCATCTGACTTTGCCCAAATGTCCACAGACACTATTTATCTGGAATTCCATTGAGTGGATTAGATTTTAATTCTGAGATCATTAAGAAATTATAGGAGATGATCCATATACCACTCATTGTGCTATGAAAGGAGTGGAAGTGCCAGTAAAAAAAAAAAATGTGCTTTTTCCAGTGTAGTTATTCAGGATACCAAACAATATTAGCAGACAGATGACTTCGCCAATAAGCATTGCAACCACTTTCCTAAATTTAACTGCAATTGTCTTTAGGGATAAAATATCAAAGTCTGAAAAACATACTATATAGTTGGAAAATTATCTTAGATTCCTATTTAAGAATGCTTAAAGCAACCATTAAATTTCAATCTATAAAAACTTTTAGCTTTGGACTATTTTTAAAAACCACTAGACAGTGTTTGAGGCAATCTAACCCACAAAGTACAACTTACTTTTTTTAACTGCAAGTAATGTTTTGATCTTGGACACAGAAATTAATTCTTTTTCAGTGCCCAAGTCAAACCTTTTCGACTACTTCAATGGCCAGAGGACATGAGATTGCTTAGAAACAGACAAGAATATGCCAGCCACAGATGGATTTCCATTTGGAAGCATTTTAGATACAAGAGCAGAAATTAGCCATCCCCCTTCTTTTCCAGTGGGGAGGACCATGTCAGCTCCACGTCAATAAGAAGAGCTCTTAAGTCACAGGATGAAGAAGGAGGTAGAAGACTCGGATGAAGGATGCCCTGGATGAGAAAGTTCCCAGTTTAGGCAGGCAGAGAGGCAAGAATTTCTAGGAAGACATTCATCTAGGATGTGCACGTCCAGTCTGACTACAGGTAAGATAGATTGCTTCTGGTTGCCCTAGCTTTACCTATAACTATATATGGAACTAACCCATCTTGTAGGATTTCTTTCTTTGTTCTCTGTTGTTTTTAATGCTCATTTGCAAATACTTGGTTCTCAGGCTTCCAAAGGTCCATCTTTCCATTTGTAGAGTCAGGCTATGGGACAACACAGATGATCTACCTTCTGTGGGAGCCATTCTTCCTCTGACACCACTTACTACCCGGGAAGCTATTGATGAGATGCAGCAGTGAGCAGCCCAGTCCTTTCCCACAACTGTACAGCAGGTTTCTGCTGATTCTTACTCTTTTACAAACTCAAATGATGAACACAAGGTCTCAACCACTTCTCTGTTCTCAATTTTAAAGTCTGTTTGGAAAGATCACTCCCCTTCAGACTCCCTTTACTCAAACTAGTCAGAAGAGACATTACTACAGACTCCATAATTTCTGTTGACTTATCTTAGTTAGGTTGATTGTCTGCTAACAACTTTTGTGGCTGTGGGTTGGTTGCTTCATCAATTGGCATTAACAGCTTTTTTTGGCTATTTATAACCTGAAGGTTGTTTTCTCAAGAGAAAAATCCAGAAGAGAGTATCAAACCTCTCTCAGCACTAACGTGTACTCAGCAAAGTGCAGAAATAATAAGTACAGTTCAGCGGGTATGGGGAAGAAGCTTTAGTCTTAGAAAACAAGCAGCTGCAGGTTCCTTTGGTAAAAAAACACACTAGTGGTTCTTAAAATGTGGGGATCACGGACACTCCTCAAGACACCAAGGAAAATCATAATAAGCCCTCTTTCTACAATAATGTACAATATTGGGCATTTAAGAATTCTCTAAACCCACTCATGGTCTTAAAAGATGCACAGACCTCAAGTAAAAGCCCAGGGAGGAATGCAAATAAATATTCTTTTGTCTTCAATTCATGGTCTTGGTAGGAACATTACTTATACAGCCTAGTTAACAGATAGTCCATAAGAGAGATCTTTACCCAGTGAAAGACTGGAAATTCAATACAACTTGAATTCAAACACTGATATGCTGAAGTGATTACTGTTCCCAGTTTATGCATGAGAACACTGAGGTCTAGCAACTGTAGCATTCCCAAGTTTACTAGCTAGTAAGTAATAAAGCTAGGGTTCTAACATAACAAGAATCTACGCTAGTGGATGGGCCCACTGATGTGACTTGCACCTGAAAATACACCAATACATACTCAACGCTGTCCATAAGCAGTAAGCTTTTCTTGATGTGGACCACTTTTAAAGTCTTTATTGAACTTGTTACAGTATTGCTTCTGTTTTATATGTTGGTTTTTTGGCCGCGAGGCATGTGGGATCTTAGCTCCCCGACCAGGGATCGAACCTGCACTCTCTGCATTGGAAGGTGAAGTCTTAGCCACTGGACCACCAGGGAAGTCCCTAAGCTTTTCTTTGTTTTTTAAGATCACTTAACCTACACATCACGTTTCATATCTCGCTTGAAGGTCATGTGACATGAGGGAAGTAACAAGTTCTATAGAATGAGACTAGGGAGACTATTTCATCTTCAATCAAGACATGAGTATCACTAACTTATTTTTTAAACTGCAGCCTAAATATATGATATAACAGAAAAAGCTTGGGTACCTGGATCCCCGAGTTCTTACTAAAATTCTGTTAGCCTGTAGACAAATAATTTGTCTGAGCCTCAGTTTCCTGATCTATTCATTGAAAGTGCGTAAGTAAGTGTTTTCTAAAATTCTATGGGCCTGTCATTCTGTTAGAGGAGACTTTGGAAGGCAACCCAGTCTCCGGAGTTCTACTAACATATCATTCCAGGGAGTTGTCTCTGATCAGACAAGTCTGGGTAAAGTGCCTCACATATGTGTCCCTGAAGCCCTTTAATTCTAACACAGCACTTACTATGCTGTTTTGAAATCATGCACTTATCTACCTCATTAAATAGTAACTTCTCTGAAGACAAAGGCCCGAGTCTTTTTACCACCCAAAGAAGCAGAACATGTAGAATAAGATCATAGACTCCAATGCCAGACTGGTTTGCACCTCAGGTTTGTGTCCTTGGGAGAGTTACCCAACCACTCTGTACCTTGGATTCCTGACGTATAAAGTGGAGACAAGAATGGCACATAACACATGGAATTATTGTGAGAGTTATGTATGTAAGACACGTAAAGCATTTAGCAGGCTCCCTGGCATGTAATGAACATTCGATAAAGTATTATCACCAATGTCTAACATTTCCTGGCATGTAGTAGATGTCCATATATTTGCTAAATAAGTGAAAGATGTATTGATAAATTACCTCCTCAGCACTCAAAATCTGAACCCTAAAGAGTCCAAATTAATGACAAACTGTGACTTAGGCAGTTTGTCTAATCCAAAATGAGGTACTTTTGAAAAAGAATAGATACATGTATATGTATAACTAAATCACTTTGCTGTACACCGGAAACTAACAAAACACTGTTAATCAACTATATTCCAATATAAAATAAAAATTAAAAAAAAATAAAATGAGCTACTTTTGTTATCTAGACTCAATGCTCTGTGCATTAAATGAAGTTGTATTTAGGAGTGCTGTTGAATAGGAAGCTAATGTTCTTGTGGCTGTTTTCAAACTCCGGTGAAACTTCAAACTTCACAGATTAGAGGTTGTAACAAAGAGTGACTTCCCTGGCTGTCCAATGGTTAAGACTCAGTGCTTCCACTGCACAGAGTTCAATCCCTGGCCAGAGAACTAAGATCTCCACATGCCGTGGCCACTCCCCCCACCCAAAAAAAAAAGAGAGAGAGAAGTTGTAACAAAGAGAAGCATTCCCATTGCCAACCATCTACCTTGAAATATATTACATGAGCAAAGACCATAAAGGGATATGTTTACATGAGAGACTTTGAAGCTCTGTGAAACAAAAATTGCTATGCTTTGTGATTTTCACACTAGAGCATGGACTCAACTTTTCTCTCTAACTAGATACTGAGCCTTCATTTATAAAAGTTCCTATCTTGGTACTTCCCCCCATCATTCTTCATCGAAAGCTCCTCCATCCTGTTTCCACTTCTGTTCCTGGGTATGTGATAATATTGTTGTGGCTTTCCCAACATAATGGTGCTAGCTCATTTGTAGTAAACTAATTTAGAATGCATTTGACTTGCAGATTATGTTTTGGTATACTACATCCTCAGATAGACAGACATATACTCAAAATAACGCTTAGAAATATGTGTTACAGCATCATTAAGATGAATAGCTCCACATTGTAGCTTGTCCATGCTCAGAAAAATATAACCTTAACAGCAAGTTCTTACTAATTATTTCATGAACAAAGATAGTCCTTTAGGAAGGAGCATTTTTAAAAGGTATTACAGATATCTGAATCACTGTCTTTATAAGAAATAATTGCTAACTTTATTAGCTATGATTCATAAAGAAAATTCTGTTCCATGTACATTCATACTATCTTTTTCAATAGCTGTCTGAGTAGAAAGAATAGACAAAACACCACCCCAACATAACACATAAGCATAGATTCTTGACTATTCATGATCCCTAGAATTTCAGTCTGGAATTAGAAGAGATAAAGGAAAAGGATGATACAAAGATAAAGGAAAGAGGAGATAAAAGGTAAAGGATGTGGGGCTAGACAATTTGAGTGTATTGCCCTCTCTGGGCTTCAATTTTAACTAGGGGACTACCAAATTACCATCTATTATAATAATCCATAATCCTATAATCTCACCTCTCTCTAATGACCATATCCGGGTTGTAAACTGATTTACCTTCTGTTACTCAGTAATTAGCAAACTACACTGACAAAGTGCACTACATACATTTTAGCTTTGAAATATTTTGCTTCCAACATGGCTTCTTAAAACAATAATGATGTTATAGCAGCTTAATTTGTCAGTAAGTTGACATTAAATTGTTTTCTCAGCTGTGTTAAGTGACAAGAATCAGTTCCACATGTTTATCACATAGACTATGATTTATGATTCCTGAAGTAAACTTGATGTTTGCTTCCACTGGAATACATTTATTTATTTTAATTCTGAGGCTATTTGGGGCAGGGAGAAGGAATGTGTTACTCTCTTAAAAGTTTCCTTTAATGACTATATCAAAGTAGGAGTGAAATCTTCAACTATACTCTCATGCTACTTCAAAATGTGTTATTTCCAGTTGTAGGAAATAAGGAAAATAGCATTGAACATATAACCCTACATATATACTCAGCTGACAAAACTGATGAAGCTGTTTAAAAAAAAAAAAAAAAGCTGTTTTAGAAACAGACTCAGACAACAAACTTATGGTTACCAGGGGGGAAGTGGTGAGGGTGGAGGTAAGGATACTTAGGGAGTTTGGGATTGACCAACAAACAAATAAATATATGTGTGTGTGTGTGTGTGTGTGTGTGTGTGTGTGTGTGTATTTGTAAATAAAAAATAACTTTTAAATAAATTTTAAAAATAAAAAATAAACTGTTTTAGCAATTGGTTCTGTACACTGTCACCAAGACAACACCAATACTGACAGCCAAAAGTACATTGTCTTTCTGTGTGAACATATTTTAGATAACCTTAATTGCAAAGGAAATTAGATCAGAGTCTGATTCTGTGAGAAAATGCAGAACTCTACCCAGATTTCCCCCATGCAGTGGGATGTGGTCTGTTTTCATAGGCTGAATAATCCCTCAACTTCCCTTCAATAACTCACCATAATGTCCCCCAAGACTTATCTTCATCCCAGAGTCATTGCCACCAGCAACTATGGCCATGTATGACTAGTCCATTAAGAAGTGAAGCAAGAGGCCTGATGAAATCACATGGCTAGCCTAAAGACGTAGAATATTCCCAGGCTCTCTTGAGTAATATACCATTTTCACTGGATTTTCAGGAGTTTCCCCGGGGCTAAGAGGGGGAAACTGTATGATGTTTTCTGTAGAGAGATGTTTGACTCATTTGGCTACTATTGCATGTGACCTAATTGGGAAGGAAATCCAAAAAAGAGGGGATATATGTATACCGTGTAGCTGATTCACTTTGCAGTACAGTAGAAACTAACACAACATTGTAAAGCAACTATACTCCAATAAAAATAAAATAAAAATAAAAGGATGGTAAAGTTTCAAAAAAAAAAGAATAGATAATAGGGAGCAGAGGAGTTTGTACTGTTAAAAAAGAAAACCTTACAATAACCTGTGGAAAATGGCAGGATCAAACAGGTTTTTTGTTTGGGGAGCAAACAGGGTAGAAAGTATTGTTCTTGAAAATAGTTTATACATGTAGCAATTTATAAAGATATTTTGCATAGTGCTAGTATTAACATAAGGAAATCAAAAGGTTGAAAAAAAGACGTTTTAATCATTGGATTTGTTTCTAAATGTACAGCTGAAACGTATTTGAATCCAAGTTTCAGTTATTCTGATGTTAGAACAAAAGGCAGCAGCTCTCACCTCACATGTTGTGAACAAATAGTAGCTTGTCAATAAATATTTGTCAAACGAAAGGTGAAAAACCAAACCTATTTATCCAAGTAACACCTAGATAATGCCTGTAAATCTCAGATTGCAGTCAAACCTTATACATGATAGAAAACAGAGGTGGGGCAGACAGCTGACTTTTGAAGTATCTCACAATCATTTACAGTCATCTATGGCATTTTACAAGTGATAACATAAAGACACACATTCGGTGTCATCTAGGTTGAGAAGTAGTCACCATGTCACATTTGAAGATGAAGAAAAATAACAGTCGCTAGGAATTAATGACAACTTATCAATAAAGAACTGTAGATTGGCCTGAGAACCTAATAATAATTTTTATTAATGATTTACATTTGAGTGCTTACATTGAAGCAGATGTAGTGCCAAGCACTGTTTATACATTATATAATTTGATTCTCATAAATGTTCTGTAAGGTAGGTATTATTGTTCCCAGTTTATATATAAGGAAATAGAGTCTAAAAGAAGTAATTTCCCTAAACTAAAGTTACAAAACCTGTGGGTGGCTGAGCTGTGATATAAGCCAAGTCCAGTAGACACACACACACACAAAAAAAAAGCCAATTCAAGTATTTTCCTGCAGTAATTTGAGATAGACTTTGAAAGATAAACATATTTTAGACATTCAGAGATGGGAAGGAAGGAAAGACATTCCAGGCAGAGAGAATGGTTGTTACTTCTGCCCATGACTGTATGAGTCTAACCCGAAAGAATGGGAGACAGACCAGCAATATTCAGTGTTGAAAATCATAACCACATGTATCCATGTATATGATTATGAGCATCTGTTCAAAAAATAAAACGACACACATGAACTTTAGATAGATTCGGACAGACATCACAGTTTTTCACTGCAATTTGCTTTGCATAACCAATTCTTGCCCTTGGTTCTCCAAGGCCAAGACTGAGAAACAATAACTTTAAGATGGAGCAAACACTCTGACAAAGAGTGAGAAACGATAGGTAACACATTTGATCAGGAAGCACAAAAGGGGCTCCACTTGCCCAAAGAGACTAGAAAGAAAAAAAGATGTTCCCATGAGGCATAGCATAAAATTGACAGAATTTTACTCAAGATTAAAACATAGCTCAGAACCACAATATCAACACAGAGACACTTTGTTGAATCACCTGTCCCACTCTTAGGAAAAATAAGTCCAGCCAGGTTTGGTACACCACGAAGGAAATTCACAAATAACAGAGGAATCCAAACAGGCCACTTATGCCTAAGTCAGAGCTCATTGATCATATCCAGGATAATCATCACACATACACAAATTTCAGTACCTCAAGAAAGTAAAGATTTTCACATGGGAATGGAGTGTTCTGGAATTAACTACTCACATCTTTAGAATTTAACTACTCATAGCTCTAAAATTTCTCTGTCGTATAATTCTTTGAGTTGCATGAGAGTCATTTTCTTAGGTAATCTGGTCAATCCTTTTGACCAAAAATCAGGTTATTCTTTTCCAAAAGAGAGACAATTACCATGTCTTTCCAGAAATCCTTGCCCAACATCTCAGAGACTAACACAGATTAAAGTACAGTTACCTTCCAATCATCCACATAAATTACAGAATTCTGTCTGGGCCCCCTAAAATAGGAGCTTCCATCCCCTCCAAAAGTAATGGGATAATTCCAAAAGAGACATGCACCACAATGTTCAATGCAACACTATCTACAATAGCCAGGACCTGGAAGCAACCTAAATGCCCATCAGCAGATGAATGGATAAAGACGTGGCACATATATACAATAGAATATTACTCAGCCATAAAAGGGAACAAAATTGAGTTATTTGTAGTGAGGTGGATGGACCTAGAGTCTGTCATACAGAGTGAAGTAAATCAGAAAGAGAAAAACAAATACCGTATGCTAATACACATATATGGAATCTAAAGAAATGGTACTGATGAACCTAGGTGAAGGGCAGGAATAAAGACACAGACGTAGAGAATGGACTTGAGGACACAGCGGGGAAAGGGGAAGCTGGGATGAAGAGAGAGTGGCATGGACATATATACACTACCAAACGTAAAATAGATAGCTAGTGGGAAGCAGCCGCATAGCACAGGGACATCAGCTCGGTGCTTTGTGACCACTTAGAGGGGTGGGATAAGGAGGGTGGGAGGGAGACACAAGAGGGAGGAGATATGGGGATATATGTATATGTATAGCTGATTCACTTTGTGATAAAGCAGAAACTAACAACATTGTAAAGCAGTTATACTCCAATAAAGATATATTTTTTAAAGTAATGGGAAATGCCCTTGTCCATCTATATACCTCACTCTCTCTTCTCCAAGGAAGTAAGATTGATGAGTCTGGCAGATAAATCTGAACATTTAGCTCAGCAGCCTTTTCCCTCTAGTTTGGAATCCACCTGTTCACGGAACCAGTGCACTTTGGTTCTGGTCTTTTACCCCAGAAAGTAATAAGCCATGGGTTAGGGTTCATCTTCTAGAGCCTTTTCTTTCTGTGACTGCTCTACCAGAGCTTCTGGACTAACGTAAAGTAGTAAATCTGTTTGTCTCCTTCACAGAACCAAACTCCATTTGCTGGATTTACCCAATGTCTAGAATTGAGGAGGTAGCGATATTAGAAGGCCATGTTGTCTTGATGCGTTTAGGGAACAGACTGCAATTCAGCTATACCAAAATTATGAAGCTAATCATTTTTACTTTGATCTGTATGACTCCTGTATCTTTTTATTAATGTGTTCTAAACACAGAGAGGGTAGTCAGAATAAGAATTATCACTTTACCCCCCCCCCAAAAAAAGAATTTATCCAACACAAAGATTCAAAGGTAAACCCTGGCAAATTCAAAAAGCAGGAAACAGGAAATAAATGTCCCTTAGATTTTTCCACTTATACTTGGATTCATATTTTGGCTCCACCTCTTAATATCTGTGATCTCAAGCAACAGACTGACTTCTCTAAAACTCCCTTGTCTCATTAAAAAAGAGAATAATCGTTCCTGCCTCAAAGATTGATTTAATTGCACTAAACACATTTAGGTGTGCTTAATTAAAGGACATAATTGAGCTAAGCACAGTGGCTGGCACATATCAAGTACTGGCCACCTACTATTAACAAAATGTGTTTGTTATCTGAACAAATAAAAACTCATCATTAGTCCTCCAAATGTCCCAATCCCCAAGGGTGCAAGAGATCAAGAACAGTCAGAAGAACATTGAAGGCAAACAAGTAAATTTTTTAAACAGTCCTCAGTAACTTATGCACATACCATTAAAAGATGACTATATCCACAACAGAAAAAAAAACATTTAGTTAGTGTGTTTATTATTTCATGAATGTCTCTGGGGCTCTGATACTATAAGGGCCTCTTTTTTCCTTTCCATTAACTATAATGCATGGATTTTCTTAGTTTTCTCTTTAACATAAAGTTGTCTTTATACTCGTTAAGTTTTAAGGTTATTGTAGTCCCATTGATCTAGGTCCAGCGGGATATTAAATTGAAAAGAGTTGATTAAATAAAACAGATGGAATTCATTCATTCATGCAACTGATTGAGTATAGTGGTGCCAGTTATTGTTTTAGGTGCTGAGGATAAAGCACTGAACAAAATAAACATGAAGGTAAACATACATGGTGTTTAATTCTAGACAAGGAAGATAAAAAAATTAAGGGAAACTTCAGGACAATGGGTTACCCTGGCAACAAGCATCTGGTTTGCAACTCAAAGAATTAGACTGTACTCTCATTAACGAAAAGGAAGTGTGAACTTCTGAGTGTTATAGAAATATAAAAGAGTAGGAAAAGGGTTAACGCTCACTTTCATCGGCAAAATCAGACCTGTCCTCCAAACTATGATTTCTTTTTTTTAATCAGACAGGAACTCCATGAAGAAATATTAACACTATTACTACTAATAATAGTTTATGGACAGTAATAATAACAGTAGTCGGCACTTACTGCGGATTGGTATTCACCAGGCACTAAACAAAATCCTTACCTCTCCTATGAGGTAAACATGATTGCCTCGTTTTAAGATTAGGAAACTGAGGCTCATCAAGTTAAGTAGTTTGCCAAACATCATGGGATGCCAAGATTCAAACCAAGACAACCCAATTCCAGAGCCCCCGCCTTCCACACTCACGTAAGTCTCTTGTACTAAGAACGGGGAAAAGAACAAGGTTTTCTGAATCCCAGACCTCCTCTACCCTCAGTATCCTGGGTGAAGCAGTACTCATACAGAGCCCAGATTCTGAGGGGATCCCAGGGACTATTTGCCATCTATGACACCTGCTTTTTCAAATCCATCCAAGAAGCATTTACTGAGCACCTATTAAATGCTAGGTAATGTGCTATCCCCAGTTCAATACAATGCATACTGTCTAATACCATTCCAATCCCTCAGACTCTGAAATTATATTCTGTGAATTTAACAATGAGTTTCCACCAATTTCCATGTGTAGGCTTTATTGTCTTGCTGATGATAAAACGTTCTCAGCAGTTCCAGACCTCTCATCCTGACAATGACCAAGTAAAGAAAGGCCATTTCTTCCTGTGGTTCCTCCTACAGGAGCAAATAAACTTACATGTCCCAGCTAGCTTCCTCACAAGTCTCACTGCCTTGAATGAGATCACATGTCCATTTTAAATGAATACCTTTGTCTTAAGGAATGGCATGTGAGGATTGGTTTAAGCCTGGACTTATGAACCAATCATGAGAATAGGGAGGTGAGATTATCCTGAAATTTCTCAGACTCACCTCCAAAGTTGTGCAAGGGTTAGCTTCCCCTAAGGCGTGAGTGCTGAAGGCAAACCAGCATTTTATTACGGATGATAAAGGAGAATAGACTCAGGGTAAGTAACAAAGTCCACCAAAGCTTGATGCTGTTAGGAACTGATTTGTAGCTCATGAAAACACCAGTTCAGTAATTACTGAACATCCGCGTTAAATCATTTCTAACTGGGGAAAAAGCAGGCATACATCTATTTTCTTGTCAAAAATGGCTGGGCCCCCGCCAAGTGGGTCCACCCTGAGAAGGTTTCAGACTTGATCAGGAAGACGGTTAGTTGGAGCTGCAAACAGAGAATGCCACCAGAGAGAGAGAGAAGAGCCCCCAGGGGCAAAACTAAAGACAATGAATCAGTCATCAAGGTCCAAAGAAATGAGACAAAATAAAGAAATTTTTAGAAAAAGAGGAGCGGGCTTCCCTGGTGGCGCAGTGATTGAGAGTCCGCCTGCCGATGCAGGGGACGCGGGTTTGTGCCCCGGTCCGGGAGGATCCCACATGCCGCGGAGCGGCTGGGCCCGTGAGCCATGGCCGCTGAGCCTGCGCGTCCGGAGCCTGTGCTCTGCAACGGGAGAGGCTGCAGCAGTGAGGGGCCCGCGTACCGCAAAAAAATAAATAAATAAACAAAAATAAAAATAAAAAGGAGCAAGCAGATACATCCGGAGGTGGAACGGCATAAAAGGACACAACTGGGAGTGAAGGCAAAATATCCAGAACTGTATAGCCCCGAACAGGGACGGCATGTTCTCATGCAGCTTATTCCTTCTTGATCCTGGCTCTGGATATATGTGCAATTCAGGTAAGTTCAGACAGGTAAGAGCACCGGGCTTCCTTGGGTCCACCATGTCTGTCACTGACCAAGCCCTCGAGATTCCGCTCAGAACAGTGGGGCTACTCGGAATAGGGATATTATCCTTACACAAGCCCTAAACTTCACTAATGAGCAACCCTTTAGCTAAGACACTGAAGGCTATTAAAATGCAAATATTGAAATGACCCCGCGTGCTTACTAAGCATCAGTTAACAGGCTGCTCTGGGTATGAGGCCATGCGGCAGTCATGGGAGTGAACTGCTCAGATCTCCTTTCAGGAGAGCGCCTGACCTGAGGACTGAAAGGAGTGGACAGTGTCTGATCCACTGTCGTGCTCACACGGACGGAGGGCGTCGTCCCCCTGGGCCGCGCCGGCCAGTGACGGAGCACAGCAGCGGCCCTACAGCCAGGCCATCCCTGCCCGGTGTGGGACTCCTCCAGCAAGCGATCTCTGCTCCCGGACATATGGGCTGAGATTTTCTCAGAGCTGCTCCAGTCTGAGACTCTTCCTACTCAGTCTCCCTTTCTTTCCTCTCCCCCCTTCGCAGGGGTCAGAACTGCCTCACGATCTGAGCCTCTCTCCAACGATTTCCGCTACTTCTCCCCCATTGTCCTTCACAGGTGTTTCTAGTTCTGTCTTAGCGTGTGCTTCCTAGAGCATCTGAACTGACACAGATCGTAAGAAATGTTAAGATCTGGGGCTTCCCTGGTGGCGCAGTGGTTGGGAGTCCGCCTGCCGATGCAGGGGACGCGGGTTCGTGCCCCGGTCTGCAAAGATCCCACATGCCGCGGAGCGGCTGGGCCCGTGAGCCATGGCCGCTGGGCCTGCGTGTCCGGAGCCTGTGCTCCGCAGCGGAGAGGCCACAACAGTGAGAGGCCCGCGTACCGGAAAAAAAAAAAAAAAAAAAAAAAAATCTATTATGCACTGTTAAAGCCCTTAACATCTATAGAAGGAAAGAAATCTTAAGAGTTTGAAGAACCTTCACATCAGCTAGCTCAACATCCTCAGAATTTCAGCATCTTTTGTGCAGCACCGACAAAAATTTATACAGATACTGCCTGAGCACTTCTGAAGGTAGGAAGTTCCACATTCAGTGGAACAGTTCATGCTACAGGCCACTTAGCTTCTCCCTGCAGAAACTACCTCCCCATTACTTCCCCCCATGCTTCTAGTTTTGTACCCTAGGACTACCCAGAATGAGCTTATATTATCTTCACATTGAAGGACACATACTTGCTTAACCAGCAGACCAAATACGCCTCATATTGGATATGGTTTCCAGAGTCATTATCACTATGCTCGCTCCTCTTTTGCACTCCAATTTCTCAATGTCTTTGAAAATGTATCAGAGCTGCAGACAATCATTGTCTATTCTGGGAACCCACTGTTAAGCTGTAAGCACCACGAGGGCAGGTGTCAAATCTCTACTCTTTATCACATAGTTAACTCATGACAGAAACCCAATGTACATTTATTGAATGAAGCAAGGAAGAAATGAATGTCCTACCAGTGTCCCTAATTCTCACGAGACCAACATTCCATCCACCATCGAGGGATCTAGACTCCAGTCCTAACAGGAGGAGCTGAAAAATCTGTTGAGCAGGTCCTCCTGATCAGGTCAAGGTGAACCCTCCAGATTCCTGCTGAAGATAGCCTATCTTCAGATGGATGGACTGTCCATCTCCTGGATGGCTGCAGGGTACAGTAATCTGAAATAACTCCTATCCTCTTAGTCAAAGAGAGAATGAAAACAAGATACCAGGCAATTTTGAGGGCAACTGAGCCTAATCACTAGTAAATGTAGCTTGATAAATATCCTGAAGTCCAACCAGTTTTGAGAACATTCATTCCTCTGAATGTAGATTGAGTAGAATATGTACTTGGGGAGAACAGAATTCTGGTCTTTTTCTGGGTGTTAGTTTTACGGAGATTTCATTTTTATTTCTATCTAGTATAATAATTAGAGCATCATTCATCTTGCTCACTGGGACATTTTTATACAGTTAAAACTGAATTATTTTAGGGTATTTTTATACCGTCTTTTTGCACTTGTACAAAAAGACAGTATTATATCTTCAAATTGTGTCAAAACATAATTTGAAGTGGGAAATAGGGGATTTACTTTTTCTATAAGCGACAATGTGCACTTGAAGCACACTTGAAGCTTATTTAATATTCTTCACAACGCATTTCTTTTTTTTTTTTTTTTGCGGTATGCGGGCCTCTCACTGTTGTGGCCTCTCCCGTTGCGGAGCACAGGCTCCGGACACGCAGGCCTAGCGGCCATGGCTCACGGGCTTAGTTGCTCCGCGGCATGTGGGATCTTCCCGGACCAGGGCACGAACCCGTGTCTCCTGCATCGGCAGGCGGATTCTCAACCACTGCGCCACCAGGGAAGCCCTACAACGCATTTTAAAACCTTCTGGGGGCAAAAGCTAAAATTTCCAACGGCCATGGAAGACCAGGGACATATGGGGTGCGGGGGGGGGGGGTGGCAAAGAGCCTCAGTGAAGATGAGGCTACCACTGCAGTGACTCAGGGCAGGCCTTTCCCCTGAGAGAAGGGTTAACCATAAATTTAGCTACTCAGCCCAAGTGGTTAAAAGTACAAATTGCTGGAGAGTGTTAAAGAGGCAGCCTTTATTCCTTGTCTACACCTGTATCTACACCTGCGACACCATGGAGCTGACTTGCCCCAGTTCAGTAGGGAGAAAGACCAGGAGGTACCACAGTATCATCCAGTCTAAGCCATGTCCTTCAACACAGTTTACTGCAAGTCTTACCTTTGCAGAGTTCTGAGAACTGCCTGGCCATTAATGACAAGAATACTTTGGCCACTGTTTGCTTAAGTCCCTTATGTGCATATTTTATTCGTTAGAACCTGGAGGGTGAGAACTACAGAGAAGCCTGAATTGATCATCAGGGACAATATTCATTCTGCATTTATTTTGGAAATAGAAAATTCAGAACAATGTTTTCCAGACTGTGATCCACAGAACACTAGTTCCATAAGATAACAATATGTGCTGCATTTTAAAATAAAATCTATATCCAAATATGTTTCGGAAAGAGAGTTAAAGTAGGCTGTTGTGGGTCTTTTCTGTGGCTTTTGGTAATCTAATGTGCACTCAGATCACCTACAGTAGATAATGAAGTTTCTCGTGATTCCCATAATTATTTGACCACGGAACTTCTTTGTTTTAAGCAGACAATATTGGAGAGAGACCCTTCCACAGAACTCCACTTTGGGAAATTCTGATTTGGACTAACTCTACAGAGTGAGCACCATTTCTTCTTTTAAAAACATTCATTCAGGGCTTCCCTGGTGGCGCAGTGGTTGAGAGTCCGCCTGCCGATGCAGAGCACACGGGTTCGTGTCCCGGTCCGGGAAGATCCCACATGCCGCGGAGCGGCTGGGCCCGTGAGCCATGGCCGCTGAGCCTGCACGTCCGGAGCCTGTGCTCCGCAACGGGAGAGGCCACAACAGTGAGAGGCCTGCGTACCACAAAAAAAAAAAAAAAAAAACAGATTCATTCAGAACCCACTACGCGAGCGGCACTGGTTAGGCAATGGAAAAATAGAAGTAAGATAGAGTCTCTCTGTCTTCTAAGAACTTACAGCATGGTGGTGAGATCAGACCCACAGAAGACTGGAAGCAGAAAACCAATTAGGGGGCTGATGCATCAGTCTTGATGAGGCATAATAAGCATGAGGCAGCTACAGGAGAAGGAGGGGAGCAGCGCAGAATTTAAGAACTGAAACACGTTTAGAGAATGCGTGCTCTATGCAAGACAATGTGTTAGACAAATGACATAGTACAAGTTCAAAAAAGAATCTCACCAGAGCGTGAGTTTCCTTCAGAGAGAATTCTCTCGGGTGACCCCAGGCTGAGTTGGTAGGATGAGGGGAAGGAATGAAATCAGAACTATGATATTATGGGATAGTCATAGGTCCAGTGAACCCCAGCTAAGAGCTCATCAAACCGCACAGATGAGCATATCTCCCACAGTTTAAGTATCAAATAGTAAATTTGCAAAACCACAAAGAGGAAACTCTGCTGCCAACTTGGAAGCTAGGCAGAGAGAACATTGATTGGGGGAGATTTTTTTTTAATTAAAGACGAAAGCATTTTGAACCAGGAATGAGCATATTTGAGGCTGTTCCCTGCTTAAAATGAATTATATCTCCATCTTGAAAGGTGATTTTTTTAAAGTCTCCTATGGAAGTAGCAGAAACTGTAGAAGGCATTCACAAAGAGAGGGTATTTCACCGAGACCCCTGAAGCTCTGAGAGTGTTATTCCCAGGGCACTTGCCCTGTTTGAGTGTGTGCAACAGCAAGTATACATCAGTAGAAGAGTTGAAACGTGTGGCTGAACTTAGCTGAGGCAGAAAACTGGGAAGGACTGAACTTTAATCACAGATGAAGAGAAAAACTCTCTACAATTAGTGTATCATCAGCTTCAAAAAAAAAAAAAAAAAAGTGTCCAGCCTGCATGAATCTCATCATGGACAAGTGGGGGACACCATCAGACACAGGGATTCCCAGACACAGAACCACAGGGATGCAGAGGAGAACCCAGACCGGATCTAAGATCAGTGCTCCCAGCTGAGCCACTCAGTGAACGCTAAGTGCTCTCACAGGCCCCAGGAAACAGAGCAGCAGCATCACAGCTATCTTTCATTCGACGGTTACAATAAGACACACGTACAGCCTTTTGAAAGTAGATCGGAGATTTTAGAGCATATGCACTTCAGACTGATCCAAACCAGATTTACCCAATTGATTACAACTGCCAAGGGCAATCATTCTAGCAAAATGGCTGTGTCTGTTCTGGAAGCACTTCAAATTTGTCCATCTCTCTTTTTCCCTAGTAAACGTTTTATGTGAAAGACTCAAGGGTGTTTTCCTTTACTTTTCGGCAATAAACTCCATGTTTGGCAAATTAACTCTTGCAAATTTTCCAAACTGTTTCCTTACTAGGGTTTTGCAGAATAAAGGTATCTTCCTTCCTCTTACACCCTTGTTCTCATGGTCCTGACCCACATTCCTGACCCCTTTCCTCAACTCCTTTTGCAATAAGTGTGTATATACCACAAATTAAGACTCCTTTATATGTGGTCAATCAGATTGTTCTTATCCACTGCTCAAAACCTTCCAGTGGGACTTCCCTGGTGGTCCAGTGGGTAAGACTCCACGCTTCCGACACAGGGGGCCCAAGCTGGATCCCTGGTCGGGGAACTAGATCCCGCGTGCATGCCGCAACTAAGAGTTCACATGCCACAACTAAGAAGCCTGCATGCCACAACTAAATATCCCACTTGCTGCAGCTAAGGCCTGGCACAGCCTAAATAAATAAATATAAATAAATGTTTAAAAAAATAAAGCAGCTTTTAAAAAAAAAAAGCAAAAACAAAACAAACAAAAAACCTTCCAGTGGCTTCCCTTCCCATGTTTGGAGGGGAAAAAAAGGAAAACAAAAACAAAAAAAAAACAGAAGTCCTTTATTAGAGAGGTCTTCCCTGGCTACTCTACGTAAAATGATATCACATCCTAACCACTTGATATGATGTATATTTGTGTGTTTATTGTCCTTCTCCATCCAGAGATTATAACTGTTTGGATCACAGAGTCTGTACATAGTAGTTGCTTAATAAAATTTTGAGTTAATAAAATGAAAGATCTAATTCTTTTTTCTCTGTACACCAATCGTGCAGACTGACTTCTGTTATCCTCATAAGTCACACACAAGGCAACCTATCTCTCCCTTTCATCTACCCCCCCCACGGGAGGGCGAGCCAATGGAAATCCTGCCCCGGGCCTTGTCAAAACATAGGACAGGAAGTCTCCTGTCCTATATTTGTCTCCACAATTAGACTCTCTCTGCCCAGACATCAGAGAGCCACCTCGCTGGAAGGCCCCCTCTCCCAGGGACACCTCTTGCTTTACCTATGCCTAAGTAATAAACTTTGGAATTACTTGCAGTCACTGGCCCTTGCGTGGTGTGTATTGATGTTCAGTACCTGAACCCGAAACAGACAAAGGGCATCAGACCCCGCATCAGGCCAGTTTAAACCATATCTACTCTGCCACGCTCACTGGGCCCTCCCAGTGCAGGAAACCAAAAGATTTCCCCCGCTCATCGCCCCGGTTCAGACCACCTCTCCCGAACCCTTCCTCAGTCTGGACTTGATCTTGCTTTCAAGCATCTCAGCTGCTAACCCTATTTCTCCCCCTATTAGTCTCCTCTTTGCCTCAGAAGTGCGAGTTTCACTCACTCCTCACAAGGAAGGAGCCAGCTTCGCTCTGGCTCCGCTGCCGCTGATCTCATGTGATAGAGGTCATCCGGGCCTTCAGTTTGTCTAGCGCCCCAGGGAACACCTCTTTGCCCAAGGGGAACTCTCCTAGGAAAGGGGCAAGTGGGAATCTAGGCTTCCATAAACAGAAAATATTTTCCGCCTTTAGTGTATGGTTTAGTCACTCTCAGATAATCTTAATGTTTTAATATAGTCTGGAACTAAAGAACCCCTCTAGGTATTTCTAGGGTCACAAATTCAAATACCCATGGTTGCCAAGCAGATGTCATAGCCTGAGAAGTGGCTGGGGATAATACAACAGAGATTGTTGAGACTGGGGCCAGTAGAGAGCACAGACCTTTCCTGGGGGCTTTCTACTTCAGCCACATTTAACATTGTTCTGTGCTGGCCAAACAGAACAGATCTTTGGGCTGGATCCAGCTCCTAGGCCACTAGACTATAACCCCTGAGGTATGTTTAATGAAAGATACCTGGATCAGGTGGGATAAACCAACCACTTTGAGTAAGATACCATTTCTCAATCTTGGCCACACGTAATCATCTGGAGACTTGAAAAAAGAAAAAATAGTGAAACCTAGCAGGACCCTGTGGGGCTCCTGGGCACAGAAGCCTTTCTATGTCTCCCATTTCTTATTTGTAGGGAATGGACGCCAGCCTCCCCGTGACCTTGCTAATCAGGGAAGGGAGGGGATGCAGAGACAAGGAAGGAGCAGTCAAAAAACAATAGTGCAGCCTCGGGGCAGGGTCCTGGTTCTGCCTCGAGGGATACACATAATAACTTTGAGCTCTTCTAGGGAACTAAAAGCCCCAGCAAATGAAAGATGTTAGCATCCTTCATTCCAGAGAAGGTCACAGTTTGATAAACTCAGGAAGCTCATCAGGAGACTACCTGAGGCCAAATCAAAGAAACCACAGAAACTCATCAGGAGACCACCTGAAACCAGATTAAAAGGCTACAGGCCCTTCACACACCCTGATCCTTATCAGCAAGCCTGCCCTTGAACCATTGCTGTAAAAGTCCTCTCACCAAATCCCTGGGGTTGGGACACACAGTTTGAGGCATGAGCCCACTGTGTTCCCCTTTGCCTGGCAAATCAATAAAGCTATTCTTCTCTACTTCCCCCAAAACTCTGTCTCTAAGATTCGATTTGGCACTGGTGCACAGAGGCCGAGTTTTCAGCATCAATACTGATGCTGGGATTCCCAACCCTAGAGATTCTGATACAATTGCCCAGGTGAGCCTGGACATCAGGCAGTTTGAAAGATCCGGAATGATTCATGTTTACCCAAGTAAGCATCACTCCTTTCAAGGGTCCGTTTAATGAAACTTACTAGGCTGCTTGTAGCATAAGTGAAGTCCACAAGTAAAGCCTTGCTCCCAAAACAGTCAACATTTTAAAAATAAAGAGGAGCATAAACTTGCAAGAAAAGCCAGTTGATTGTAAGAGAAAGATAAATAGCAAATATTTAGAGAACAAAAGATTTCACAGGAATGCAGCACATTAAATTCTTAACATTAAGAGCCAATTTCTAACCAAAAGTTTCCCCAATGACACCTTAATAGAAGAAAATGCTTCAAGCACATAATGCACCTCCCTCGTTGCATGTCCAAAAGAACTATTATTATTTCAAGAAGAAAAACTCATCTCCAAGGGTCTGTGCAATGTTTCTGGAGTATCAACATTAAAAGAAACCGTGTTTTCTTTAGAAGACTCATGGGCATACATACCAGAAGTTTCATTTCAATCCAAGCCCAAGGATTTACCCACAGATGTTGTAAGCATCAACCTCCCACTGCCTTGTGGTGGAAATGATGAAACTGAAATTCTTCAATAGCCGAAGGATAAGGAAATTGTGCTCCTCTAGTGGATTTGTGAGATGGGAGACAGGATAAAGTCAGTTTTTATGGGTTCACTTCTTTTTGTTTATCTATGAACCACATTCTTTGCCAAAAATCCATGATTTCTAACAATGTCTTCTATAAATACTCAAGACCTCACATTCTTGGAAGTTGCTACATTGGGATTCCTGGATCCCTTAACCATGGGTATTGCAGTGCCTTTTCAATCAAGCTAACCACATCCAGAAGCAGCTCCTCCTGAATGGTACCCTGGAAAGAAACTGGTATCATGACCTTGCCTGTAGCCACTCAGTGCAAGGATCCTTAAAGGTCTTACTTAGAATAACGTAAAACAAAGTGTACCATATATGCTCCATAAAATGTTCTCAAAATAAGAAACGTATGGGAAAATAAGTTTAGGAAAGGTGTGTAACCTTTCTCCCTTTTGTTGTTTCCCAATGTTCATCAGAACAATGAAGGCTCTGAAAAAATCCAAAACAAGAAACCCAGAATTCCTTTTCGACTGGATTAAGCATTATATTCCATGTAATTAGTGTTTGGGAGAGTATGCTTCTGAAACATTTGTATTTCATGCAGAACATTAGGCTCAACATCAGGAAACCAAGAATCTCGTCCCATATTTGATGTGAGTAGTTGTATGACCTTGACCAAACCACTGAAGTTCTTTTTTCATTTTGCAAAACCATAAGAGAAAGAACATTGGCTCAAAATTGTAGCCTGGACCTTGGAAACGTCTAGATTTCAATAATTTATCTACCATTTAATGTTATTTCAGATCCACAATCCCTCATCTATAACTTAAAAATATAGGAAGTCTCTGAAAACAAAAAGGATTTTGTAACTGACTTAGTACCTAAACCTGGCCTAAGCTAATATAAGCCTGTTTATACATGTTTTCTCACTTAGCATGACTGCCCACCAGTTTGGCTGCATAGCTATCCAGTTGATCATACTGTGTACTTAAAATTTATTTAAGTAAAATAAATTTTGCCTCATAGTGCTTTTGTTAAAAATCTGAAAAATTCTGAATTCCAAAATGTATCTGTCCCTCAGGGTTTCAGATAAGAGTCTGTGGGTCTATATGAACACTTATCACACTTATCATGTACCAGGCATTATTCTTAATGCTTTAAACATATGAACTCATCATTCCTCATAATAACCCTATGAGGCAGAAACTAGTGTTATTTCTATTTTCAGATGTGAAAATATGAAAAGGATAAATAACTTACTCAGAGCAACATAGATAATAAGTGAAGGAGCCAAGATTCAAATCCAAGCATTTTTCCCCACAGTCCAGCCTTCTGACCACAATGCTAGTCTATAAGAATTTATGAGTCTCATTTAAACAACCTTTGATTTAATCTGTAAAATGTTATTAATAACAACTACCTTTCAGGAAAAACTTATGGCCAACTCTCAATGGCTTTTGCAAAGAAGAATCCATTCTGAATAATCAGTAACTTTCATAACCAGGTCTGCAAGGGGCGATACAGCTAACAGAAAGAGGGGCTGCTTCATGTTAATCTAAAGCATTCCCCTCTCTTGTGCAATTTAGACACCCACATAAAAAAAAAAAAAAATAGGGCTTCCCTGGTGGCACAGTGGTTAAGAGTCTGCCTGCCAATGCAGGGGACACAGGTTCCAGCCCTGGACCAGGAAGATCCCACATGCCGCAGAGCAACTAAGCCCATGCGCCACAACTGCTGAGCCTGCGCGCCTAGAGCCCGTGCTCTGCAACAAGAGAAGCCACCGCCATAAGCCTGTGCACCGCAATGAAGAGTAGCCCCCGCTCACCGCAACTAGAGAAAGCCTGCACACATCAACGAAGACCCAACACAGCCAAAAACAAATAAATAAATAAATAAAACTTATTTTAAAAAATGGTGCTATACCCAAAGGCACATTACAGATTACCTAAAAGTACACTGCAGTGTGTCACTTAAAATTTAAATGAAATGCTATAATCGCCAAAGCAGTTTAATATCAGGAACTGCGAAGTTTGGGAGCTGATGTACAATGAAGGCATTGAGGGTCCCTTTCCTCAGCAGCTGCTCTAGCTGGCACCCCATGATAAACACCTAAAAATCAGACCCACGAACCACCTGCCCAAACTGGGGTAACAGCTGGACAAGCCACCAGGGAAGTGGAAAGGCAAACTAAATAAGTTTGATTTATTTCTATATCTCCCCAGGGTTCTATATATTTTATGGTTCAAGTATATTTTGCCTTCCAGGTGCGTTTGGTTTCCGTCTTTGAGTCTAATCTTTGAATCCACTCTAGCCTTACCTTCTTATTTCCATGCTACCTTTACTTTCAGTCTGTTTAGCATTACCCTCCTGACCCTAGGCTGATTGTCTTCAGTAAACCCAAGGATCTCCTCTTCCTGAAACAATGTCAGGTTACAGAGCAAGAATAATAAAAGACTGAATAGGACTGTAGTATCATAGCCAGGGCCCCAATATCAACCTTCTGAAAACAACCTGAGTTCAGATACCTCTTCCCACTGGGAGATTCAATCATAGCAGCATTGCCATCTACCAATTGGGGAGAACGGTATCTGTGCCAAGAAGTGTTTTCTCCAGGAATCTTGTTTCTTATTAAAAGAATTGGGCAAAGGGAATTAAGAAGAAAAAAATGGCAAGTTAAATCAAAATATGATATGTTATTAAAAAAAAAAAGGAACAGCAAATCTACTGTGGTTAATCCTGCTACAGTCTCATTTAATGTGTTTGGAAGAAATTCAGAGCAAGTAAATATACTAGCACTTTCAACACATATCGACTTTAAAAAATAATTAATGCACAGCACATAATTTAGGAATGTTTCTTAAGAGGTCCAGTAATATTCATCTTAAAAGGTATAAGATGCATACTTACATAGCATGAGGAAATAATTGTAATTAGCATCACCTGCCATTAGAAGTAAAATCTTATCTATATTTTAAATATAAAACCCAGCATGATTAAATACCTGTGCCTTCCTAAAGGCAATGAACGTCTAGGCAGTATTTTAAATGATGTATATTTGGACTTCGGGGATAACATCCTCAACTATCCCATCAGTAAAAATCCTCAGAACACTCCTGGGAAATAGGTAAACAATATAGAATAGTTTCTACTCCAAAATTAAATCCTATCCCTATAACCATAACTCTTTTCTTTCCCTCACCAAACAGCCATGGGAAGCCAGGTGATGGACTTGGTGAGAGAAGGGAGGGGTGTCTGGCGGCAGCTCCAGCCATTACACCAGTAAATTAAATATGGGTGGGTTTGCCCAGGAACAAATCTCTTCTTCATTCTTTCACCCATTCCAACAAGTTAGGCCACCTACCACCTCTACACCCTCACCATTTGTTGCCCACTTCTGTACCACTGCAGTTCTAATACTATGTGTATAAATAACAGATTAAAAATATAACCAGGGCCTCCCTGGTGGCGCAGTGGTTGAGAGTCCGCCTGCCGATGCAGGGGACGCGGGTTCGTGCCCCGGTGCGGGAAGATCCCACATGCTGTGGAGCGGCTGGGCTCGTGAGCCATGGCCACTGAGCCTGCGCGTCCGGGGCCTGTGCTCCGCAACGGGAGAGGCCACAACAGTGGGAGGCCCGCGTACCGCAAAAAAAAAAAAAAAAAAAAAAAAAAAAAAAAAAATTATATATATATATGTAACCAATTTTTCTTCGTTGCCAAAGAAGTATATACTTAGCCTCAACTATGATGGATTCTGCCCATCCTGTACAGTTCCTGTAACAAGCCACACTCTCCCAACCTATATGGCCCTGCACCATATGACCTAGCCACTCATGGTTCTGACTCTTGTCTGTGGAATTCCTGAAGGTTTTGTCTGTTGGTCTGCTTTGTCGCTGCTCACTCAGTTTTCCTGATACAACAACCTCTGTCAATTCAGGCTGCCATAACAGCATACCATAACTTCTGTGGCTTTAGACAACAAATATTTATTTCTCACAGTTCTGGAGGCTGGGCAATCCAAGATCAAGGTACTAGCAGATCTGGTTCTTGGTGAGAACTCTCTTCTTGGCTTGCAGAGGGTCTCCTTCCTGCTGTATCCTCACATGGTAGAGGGAGAGCATGCCAGCTAGCTCTCTCAGGTCTCTTATAATGGCTCTAATCCCATCATAAGGTGTCTCCACTGTCATGACCTAATTACCTCCCAAAGGTCTCATCTCCAAATACTATCACAGTGGGGACTAGGATTTCAACATATGAACTTTGGGGGATGTAAATGATGAGTCCATAACAGCCTCTTCCACTTTAGCCCTGCTTTGTCACCCCCTTCCCTCAACTATTTGGTAGGTAACCTGGTTTTGAATTTTTTATGTTGACCTTAGCACCTCTTCACAAATCAGCATCTGGTGTCTACAGGTGCAGGATGAGACACATCCTATCTCCACACCAGCCCAGCCTCTACATTACTCTCAGGCATGCTTTTCACCAGAGCTCTGTCCAAAGGAGAGAAATTGGGCATAATTATTGAATCTTTAAGCTGAGAGAGACTCACCTTGCAATGGACTGAACTTTCCAGTTCCCTGAAAGATGTTTGCTGTCAGAGTTCACTGATACCTAACCACTAATCTTCAGGCAGAAAGATTTACCAATTTATTTGCCCTCAATTCTATGATAGGAATTTGTCTTACTATTTACCTCCTCCCCTGCTTTCTCCTGACTTCTAGCCTACACATTTAGATGGTTTAATTGCAACAGACAGTGAGTTAACTTAAATTTTACTCTAGAGTTTTAAAATGTGCACTTGTGGGACTTCATGTGAAAACTGAAACACAAATAATCTATAACCTTAAAGTTGATTAACAGCCTAACAGAGCCAGCTTGTCTGAATGGACAGGTTATTTTTATATTTTTCGAAGTTCAGCTTAAAGACACCTGTGCTGTGAAGTCTTTAACTTTCCCATTCTGAATTCTTTCTTCCTCCTTGTTTAAATCAAAGCATCCAGAGAGTCAAATTCATTTGGATGGATAGATAATAAAATTAATAAGCTATTGGTAAAGGCAATATGTACTTCAGGTACCTATGTACAATTCCTTCTATCATAGGATAACATGCAAACATGAGCAGGGCATACCATAATGCATGGCTTTGCTTTGTCAGGATAACTACACAGCCTTTACTCCACTATCTATATTGTAAAATATGAGCTTCTGTAGTCAAAAGGCAGATACCTAACTCTGCTAGGGGTCAATCATAATTACCTGTCTCCCTACCACCACTCCCTCAATCATAGTTTATTGGTCAATGAATGGACACCAATACCAGCCACAGTTCTTTCTTGGGATTTTTCACTGGTATTAAACTACCACTGTGGTGGTAGCTCCAAGATGAAAAACTTAAAACTCATGAAGCAGAGGAAATTAATGAGAGAAAATACTGACACACAGAAAGCAGAGGTGAGAAAGAGTTCCAATAGTGAAGTCTTCTGTTTCTATTGCTCCCAAAGCCCAGCTCTTCCCAAAGCCCTGTGCCCCCTACAGTCTGGTTGTTGAATGCTACTTTGATTCTGTGAGCTTATACATTCTTCATTTTATCCTATGTGAGTCTGCATTTGTTTTTGGCCAGTGTAAACTATATACAAGGTCTTCTATGAGTGTATTGGTTAGATACTGCTGTGTAACAAACCTCTCTGAAATTTGTTGTTCATAAACTGGTAGGTTCTTCTGCTCTCAGGTGGGCATTCCAGGACTTGTTGAGGCAACTGCTTTTCAGTCCCCAAACTGATAAATAGGTGAAGCAATAATGGAAAGTTAAAACTCAGTCTCAAAGGAAGACTACAAGTGTGCGGCCATCACACTCAGTTATCACATCTGAATGGATTAAGGCAATGGTGTGCTGAACTGGCTCATCCTAGCTCAATGGTTAAATTTTTAGAGATTTCTAAGATGGTTGTTAAATACAGCCATTATTTTTAAATTACATAAACTATGTCAAAACAAATATAATATTCAAAACTCACCACTTTCTAACTATTTTTATAATATTTTACTATTATCTATGCTCTTGAAGTTATTGCTATATCTCTGTTGTGAACATATTGTATAATCAGTGATTCTACCAGTCACATTGGTAGCTTGAAATGGGTCTTGGTGGAAGTATTTGTACCTGGGAAATCAGCAAATGCTATGTTTTGGACTGAATGTTTATGTCTCCCCAAATCCATATGCTGAAATCCAAATCCCAATGTGATGGAGGTGGGGCCTTTATGAGGTACTGAGGATGCAACCCTCACGAATGGGATTAGTGCCCTTATAAGAAGAGGTTAGATAGTTAACTCCTTCTCACACGTGAGAATACATAAGACAGCCATCTATAAACCAGGAAAGAGCATTCACCAAAAACCCGACCACGCTGCCACTCTGCTCTTGGACTTTCTGCCTCCAGACCTATGAAAAATAATTGTTTATTTATACTCCCAAACTTATGGTAATTTGTTATAGCATTCTGAACTAAGACATGCTACAAATCAGGGTATTTCCCCCAAAGAGCCAACTGTTAAAATGTTTACCAACATACCAGCATTTAAACTGTTTCAGATTAAAAGAGTAGTACCTGATATATTGTTTAAAGTAAACAAAATGTCTTAGGGAAAATAGACATCGCCACAATTTAGTGGAGAGGAAAAATAAAGCAATCTAAGAAATATGTTTGTAAGATAACTGTAGTCTCTATTGGCACATGAAGCTGACTGAGGTTAAATAAGAAGCTCTGTTTCTGAGAGAACTTTGCATTTCCCAATTGTCTAAATACAGATAATGGACTAAAAAAGCATTCAGCCCCTAAGAAGGCGTATCTGCCAATGCCTTCTTCAGCAGTGGCCAAAAACAATGGAAAAGAAAAAACTCCCAGAGTGTGGGTCTAAAGTTAACAGAGAACAGCCGAGTTGGAAGATTACCCCATCCCCAGGGTTAATCAAGGAACATTCCCCACCACCAAACCAGGAGCCCTTTGCAATGTCTGTCCAGTGGGATTTCAAAATTGCTTAGGAAGAGTGACCATTGCATCTCTCTCATTCTTCTCCTCTATCAACAGAAGTGTTCATAGGTATAGTGTTCCTCTTCTGCTCTTTACATTAATCATATGAGTCAGGTGGTAGCGGGAGCAGAGCAAGTGGTCTTTTTAGTTCATAAGTCTCTGGGTCTAGAGAAACTACATTCAAAACCTGACATAGAAGTCACTGCACACCTTCCCAATGACAAAACCACCTTACATCACCCAGATAGCCTGCCTTTCAAGTGGCTGCAGGGAATGAAATGAACCTGTGATTCTTTTTAGAATGGAATGAGTATGTCCTGCATGTAGCAAAGAGAGAAAACAGATCATTTTGTGCCCAGAAGGGTAAACAGTAGTGGCCATTTTTGGTGTCTACCAAATATCCCCACTTCTTCCAGGCATTTGGTATGATTGTACTTCTCCAAATCCCTGTAGATGGGGATGTGACCAGATGACATGCTTTGGCCAGAGAAATGTGAGCGCCAGTGGTATGGGTAACCTTACGAGCAGTGAACAATTATCACCTCTGTTTTTTCCCCTTCAGCCACAATGACCAGCAATGTTCCCAACAATGGTTATTTCATCACTATGAATCCTGGAGAAAGGATGATGTGAGGAAAAGCTCCTAGCCAACCCAGAAGAACACATAGCATGAGCAAGAAATAAACCTCATGATTTCAAGCCACGGAGATTTGGGCATCATCTAGCCCACTCTGACTGGTACAACCACAATTCCACATTTTCTGGCATCACATTCCCACACGTAGACGAAGCTGTGTTATGTTCGACTACTGAAACACATGCTAAAGGATTTCCTATCCACAGACTAAACAATGCAATTGAAGATAGGAAAAGTTGCCAAATTCCACAAAACAGTTTAAAGAAGTTTCAAACCAATGAAGTATTGCTGTGACCAAGTTATACTTCACTCAGAACTTCTATTATATTGCCAAGTATCAATTTGTCAAAACTTTACATTGACTTTGAACAGAAACTGCTAAACTTCTGGCTGGCAACATGCGATGCAACTGAGGAGAAAACAATCAAATAGGAAACCGTCAACATCGAAACTGAAGAAAAAGTGTGAGGAGCATGGCTAGTATAGAGGATGCTAATGGCAAAACAAAACAATTATGACGTTTTAAATGATTCAAAGGATATGGATGTGGAATGTGAAGACATTTTAAGAACACCTTAATGATAGCTTTATGGTTTATGTGTACAAAAAATTGATATATGATATAAATTCACATTTAAATAAGTCATAAAACGCTCTTTTAACAAGTACGAATCAAAATGCAAAGTGCTAGGGAGGCACTACATCACAGTTTAATCAGCGGGCATTGTCTCTTCCTTCTCGGTGGTACACAAGTAGTATGTCTTAAAAAAAAAAAAAATCAATAGTATCTTAAATGAACTCATTTACAAAACAGAAATAGACTCACCTACATAGAAAACAAACTATGGTTACCAAAGGGGAAAGCAGGCGAGAGGGATAAACTAGAGATTTGGGATTAACAGATACACACTACTACGTGTAAAATATGTAAACAAGGGCCTACTTATAGCACAGGGAACTATATTCAATAGCTTGTAATAACCTATAGTGGAAACGAGTCTGAAAAAGAACAGTTATACATACATGTGTAACTGAATCACTTTGCTGTACACCTGAAACATACTAAATCAACTATACTTCAATTTTTTAAAGGCATCATAAAAAAATCAATTGTATCTCATGATCAATAAAGTGAAGTATTAGAAAAGTAATGACAGTCACTAATAATAATCATAGGATATGCTGGATGATAAATTATACAATGTATATACAAAGGAGCCATTTATCATAAGAGGGGAAAACAAAATCTTAATACATATTTCTGTATGTTTTATATATATATATATATACATACACATACATATATAATAGAATTCATTTTAGGGGTTTTGCAAGTGAAGAATGGAGAGAAAAGCTCTTCTATAAAGATGCCCCCTTGGAAGTTCCAAAGGAATGACATATTGGATGGATAAACTTGGCATCTCAATTTTACCAACGACTAGCTAGGAACAGAAATAGTGACTATAATTCTCCACAGGAAAATTTGTAAGTATATGTGACGAAATACCTTTGAAAGAAAAGATGTTCTCTAACCCAAATCATCACTGTGTCATGGGAGGCAAAAAGCCCTTAGAGTCCTTCCAGAGTGTCCTGGGTGAGCTGATACGTAGTATCCTAATTCTGACTTGGGAAGCAGCCCAAACTTTGGCAGTCTTACACACTGCATGTTCAATCTGCTGTGTGAAGTATGAGCTGATATAGTCTTGTCTGGAAACGGAGGACAGCAATTAGTTTCCAAAGACAAATGCTTCAAGTCACACAGCCAGGGTAGAATTTCTCAGTCACTACGAGTTCCTCTGATTCCCTTCTTCTCTGAGCTTTTACAAATCCCCAAGCCTGGGTCTTGTCCTTTAGCACCTAACTGTGTACTCTCTTATGCTGGTTTCAAACCTGGATTTCTTTGCTGCTGCTCTCCAATAATACCATAAGTAACTGTACTTGAGGATTAAAATCATGGCTTTTAAAAACTGGGTAGTAATAGTAATAAGAGCTAACATTTATGGAATGTTTACTTTGTGAAATTCACTAGCCTGTGTTTTACAGCTGTTCTCTTTTGTAATTTCCATAATAGCTCAGTGACTTAGTCACACAGCTATTTAGAGACTCAAATGCAGGTCCCACTGCACTATATTGCAACTCATGCAGTTTCATTGGAGGAATGTTAAATCTTGATATAAAGAAATAAACATTTCAATGCAGACAAATTAGTATAAGTGCTGATAACTTTCCCTACCGTACACTACTTACCTAGACTGCCAGTCTGCATGCTGGCTATATATTTAGGCATTTGACTGTACTATTCATAAATTAAAGGATTTATAAGAAAAAGACAAACACAGAGATTGATACAGAGATTAAGAAAACCGTGGGGAGCTGGGAGATGAAACAATTAAAACCTGAACTTATAGGCGCTAAGAGTTAAACACTTAAAGTGGTCATGTGTGAGTGTGAACGCCTGTGCACATATGTGTACCATACATTGTGGTGGTTCAAGTGCAAACTTCCAATATCCCGCACAGCCTACTCTCGCTCTTTGCAAGGAATTTGTGAAAATCTTAGTTCGGTGAGGTCCTTGAGCCATCAGGTCACACAAGTTACTTATTAAGATGCAGATTTCCAGGCGCCATCCAAAATCTCTGGTGCCGTAGCTTGGATTCCCCCAGGGCAGACCCTGAGACCAGAATCGTAAGGAAAACTGAGGCAGAGATGGGAAGGAACCAACAGTAAATGTGTCAGTGAGCAGGTCACTGCTTTGGACAAGTGACTAAATTTAGATTTGGGGATAAATGTCTCTGTGGGTCTGGGAGATGGTGTAGAGCCATGTTTCTCAAACACTTTGCTCTCAGAACCACCCCCTTTATACTCTTAAAAATTATTGAGGACCTCAAAGAGTTTTTGTTTGAGATATATCCACTGATACATACCATGTTAGATGTTAAAACTATTTTCCTAAACAAGAATTCACAAGCATACATTCCCTTAGCTGTGATGGGAATAACATTATCACCTATAGGACACTCCACTGTACCCCTGTGAGAAAATCAGAGTGAAAGAGGCAAATAATATCTTGGAATTAGTTCAAAAATAGTTCTGATCTCAGAGACCTCCTAAAAGAATTTGGGGGTTGCCCAGAGGTCCCCTGAACACACTTTGAGAACCACTAGTACAGAACATACCTCAAAGTCGTGGCTGTGGAATAAAGAACTGGGGTGTTCACGTTCCAAGTTCCATTCATGATTGTTTGAGGGTGCATTAACGCCCTGGAACTTCCAGCCTGCCACGCAAGCAGGTTGAGTATAGTGCTACAGTCAGAGGGAAATTCCAGGCAGAGAGTTGTGGGTGTTTACAGTATGGAGTCTCTAGGATAAACAGGAACAGGAGCTGCCCAGGGAACACGTGCCAGTTCAGTGACGGCATCTGCCACACCTGTGAACCGATATTTTCAATAAATTCCCTCTCTGATATCTAATGCACACTAAAGAACTAATGTCCGAGGAGCATAATCTCCTAGGCCCTAGGAGAATCATCTCTGACTCCACCTTATTAGTATTCCTTTGTTTTCGTCTTTCTAGTCTACACTGCGATGGTTACACTTTGATATCCGAGCATTCAATATTACTTGTAAAGAACGATCTGCCTCTCAGACTGCAATTGCTCAAAGTTCATACTTTATTAACTATACAGTGGTTCTCAGATGTATTTTTATGAGGCTTTGATTTCTGCCAATATGCTCTACAAAAATTCTAGCACCTGTCATGAAAAATTCCAGAATTGGCTGCTGGATTAATTCACTACTAAGATTCAACCCTGTCTCTCCTGCTTCAATAACTAGTAAGCCATGTTTGTGTCTCTGATATGATGGGAAACAAATTTATAGCCTCTGGTATTTCGATATAAATAATATCTTCCAGATTGGGCCCAAGAAGAAAATGATTCCTCATTTTAAAGAAATATTGTTGTCAGCCTCTAATATACTACTGTTTGTCCCAGGGAAGGGAATTGAAGGTTTCTAAATTCTTCCAATCCAGTTCACAAAAGTAGTAAAGGAGGCAAAATTCACGTCAGGAACTCTTTGTCCAGAAATAGGAGTGAATATCCAGGTTCAAGGTACCTGGTTCTGGCAGACCCTGGGTACATAAGCATGGCGCACGGTACAGGAGGGTGAGGGGCAGGGCTGTGCTGGAGCCTACTGACACCAGCTCACAAGAGTTGAGTGTACATGTTTCTTTCCAACTCTGCCATCAGCGATGTCTCGTTGATAGCTTGAAACCAGCCACAGAATATTGGGAATACTTACACTATCAAAATTGGCAAACACAAAAAAACTCCAATTTTAGAGAGAGACAGTTGTTAAACATTTACCAACACACCACAGGTATGAAATTCCAGTAGGGCCAGGCTCTGCTGGTATAAGCAGCTACCCCCTGCTTGTCCGGGTATCTTCTCCAAGTTTAGGCGCCCTCCCCTCTATCCAGGACAACCACAGCACTTCTGAGGTCTTGAGATACTAGAACTGTCTAATCACGAATCCCTCAGCAATACCTTCACATTTCTAATACCCTATTTCTACGGCCAAGTGGTTTCTAGATACACGGAGATGCATTCAGTATCTCTTCTTGCAGTAGTACCAGTCCTTCTCTCAGCAACTCTACTCACTGTTAGGGCACAAAAAGCCTAATAGAAAACTAAATCATCACTATTTCTCATATCCTCATTCTGTTGGATGAAGGGGCATCCCTTCCCTCGAACAACTCCACTTGATTTGTCCTAGAATACAAAGAGCATCCAAAGAGTCCCCCAGTTTACTCTCTATGCATACAAGCGTGGGGAGAGAAGAGTCAAACCACTGTGTTGGTTCTGATAAAAGAACTCATCACTCTCACACCAGGTAAAGCTTCCTTCTTTGAAAATCCTATGACCCAAACCCTTAGAGTTGCTTTTTTTTTTTTTTTTTTTTTTTTTTTTAATTAAAGACTAGAACTCAGAGACCTGGCTATGAATTATCAGAATTATTTTACATTATATCCTCTTTCAGGTTCTCCCATCTCTGAGATGCTGAGTCCTTTAAAGGTACCATTCTCAGACATGAGGGTGAAATACAAAGTCATGGACAAGGGAAGTGAGCATACAAAGAACATGGTAGAACTGGACTAACTCCATCCTCAAAATGAACTATAATTTTATATTCCACCGCGGATTGGTCCTTCTGGAGGAAAAACAGTTGTGGTCCAAAGATTGTTCTGCTACTCAGCTTTCTTTGGTTGTGTCTACTCTCAGAATGAAAGGCCAAAAGGTCCTGTGAAATGATTTTAATTTTTCCATCAAATCATGAATTATGATATGCTTGCATGGTTGTGTGATTAGGAGTGGCCAGCCTCTGTGGAACTTGCTGTCAGATATATTGATCATGGAAAGTAACTGTCTTGACCAAAAAATAGTGGCCAAAACAGTTTTGGGAATCTTTCCACTGTCCTGAATCATTGACACAGCCTCTGTCTCCCTCTATAGGCCATATCTCACACATCTAGATACTGATCAATAAATGGAAATTTGTACTAAACAAAGATGGCTAAGAATGTGGCGAAACTAGTGCCTGCCTTGGGAAATACGTCCCTGTAAATACAGACCGTTACTAAGGGAGGAATGCAGTATCTATTTCATACTCAGCTGTGATTTGGAAAAAATAGCTTTTCCATTAACTGGCAGGATCAGAAAGATCGAAGAAAGCACTAAGTCTGACTCGGGAAGAAAAGAAAGGAGCAAAGTAACACATTCAGAAGAGAAGACAGACTCAGGTTAGGATGGCTAAGTATACAATTGATCCAACCTCACCAAAAAGAAAAAGAAAAAAGAAAAGAAAGAACTCCATACTCTCTGGACAAAAATGATGTCTCAATAAGATCCAAGTTCTCTGATTACACTCCTATTGGCTTGTTACATTCATAGATGAGCTGATTTTAGTCCACATCATAATAAAAGTGCTGCCTGCCTCCTCTGCACCTAGGCTATCATAGTAGAAGCTGCAGCACATTACAGAGTCTTCTCCTGACAGCTGTAACCAGAAACTAAGTAAATACAGATCTGCAGATGGGTTTCACATGCTGTAATCTTACCTCACAGAAGGAAAAGTCTGCTAAGCTTTCCAACACCAGGTCTGAGTGTTACACCCACCAAGTGCTGAGACCCCAGGGCTGCTCCGCCTAATCAACCCAGACAGAACAAAAGGAACCAACACCTCAGAGGTCTGCCCTAAATGTACAGGCTTGTGAGTGTCTATGTGTTTAATGTTGGATGTTAAAGAATTACATGGTGGAGAAGGTGAAGTTTCACAGTTAAATGAATAGATTGTACCCTTCAACCTTTTCTTGTCTACACTGCACCATTCCATCATTTCAAATATCCTCTTGACACCACAAAAGATATTTCAAAAGACAGTCAGCAATTCTTTCCTCTTGAATAATATTTAGGTAAACAAACTTCTCTCCAAAAGCAACAATGGAGGCAGTTCTTAGAGTTAACTGAAATTTTAGGGCAACAGCAACCCATTGACAAGAACGTATTGAGATGCTCTTAAAAGCAAAGGGTAGGTGGTAATGTGGCATTTGAGAGTCCAGTCAGAACTCAGTTTGAATACCACATCTGTGACTTATCAGCTGTGGACTTTGGTCAAGGTATATAACACTTCTGTGCTTTAGTGCCTTATGTAGAATATGGAAAATAACACCCACCCTTTAGTCTGCTATATGAGGAATAAATAAGGTACTGAATGCATCGCACTGGCCTGAGAACATTTAATAAATAGCTATTGCCGAATGCCATGCACTCAAGATCCACAAATGAACAGGAAAAAGTCAGTGCTCTTGAGATTGAGAATCACACAATAATCTATTTAATTGTAAGAGGTCAGATTAGAACCTTAAGAATCAAGAGACAGTGTGATGATCAAGTGGGGTTTATCCCAGGAATGCAAGGATTCAATATACACAAATCAATGTGATAAACCATATTAACAAACTGAAGGAGAAAAACCATATGGTCATCTCAATAGATGCAGAAAAAGCTTTTGATAAAATTCAACACCAATTTATGATAAAAAAAAAAAAACCTCCAGAAAGGAAGCATAGAGGGAACTTACCAACATAATAAAGACCATACATGACAAACCCACAGCCAACATCGTTCCCAATGCTGAAAAACAGAAACCATTTCCACTAAGATCAGGAACAAGACAAGGTTGCCCACTCTCACCACTATTATTCAACATAATTTTGGAAGTTCTAGCCACAGCAATCGAAGAAGAAAAATAAACAAAAGGAATCCAAATCAGAAAAGAAGGCAGCTGTCACTGTTTGCAGATGACATGATAGCATACATACAGAATCCTAAAGCCTCTACTGGAAAACTACTAGAGTTAATCAATGAATTTCGTAAAATAGCAGGATACAAAATTAATGCACACAAATCTCTTGCATTCCTATACACTAATGATGAAAAATCTGAAAGAGAGATTAAGGAAACACTCCCATTTACCACTGCAACAAAAAGAATAAAATATCTAGGAATAAACTTACTTAAGGAGACAAAAGACCTGTATGCAGAAAACTATAAGACACTGATGAAAGAAATTAAAGATGATACAAACAGATGGAGAGATATACCATGTTCTTGGATTGGAAGAATCAACATTGTGAAAATGACTCTACTACCCAAAGCAATGTATAGATTCAATGCAATCCCTATCAAACTACCAATGGCATTTTTCACAGAACTAGAACAAAAAAGTTCACAATTTGTATGGAAACACAAAAGACCCCAAATAGCCAAAGCAATCTTGAGAAAGAAAAATGGAGCTGGAGGAATCAGGCTCCCAGACTTCAGACTATACTACAAACCTACAGGAAACAAGACAGTATGATACTGGCACAAAAACAGAAATATAGATCAATGGAACAGGATAGAAAGCCCAGAGATAAACCCACACACATATGGTCACCTTATCTTTGATAAAGGAGGCAAGAATATACAATGGAGAAAAGACAGCCTCTTCAATAAGTGGTACTGGGAAAACTGGACAGCTACATGTAAAGGAATGAAATTAGAACACACTCTAACACCATACACAAAAATAAACTCAAAATGGATTAAAGACCTAAATGTAAGGTCACACACTATCAAACTCTTAGAGGAAAAATAGGCAGAACACTCTATGACATATATCACAGCAAGATCCTTTTGGAACCACCTCCTAAAAAAGTGGAAATAAAAACAAAAATAAACAAATGGCACCTAATGAAACTTAAAAGCTTTTGCACAGCAAAGGAAACCATAAACAAGACCAAAAGACAACCCTCAGAATGGTGAAAATATTTGCAAATGAAGCAACTGACAAATGATTAATCTCCAAAATTTACAAGCAGCTCATGCAGCTCAATATCAAAAAAACAAACAACCCAATCCAAAAACGGGCAGAAGGCCTACATACACATTTCTACAAAGAAGTTATACAGATTGCCAACAAACACATGAAAGGATGCTCAACATCACTAATCATTAGAGAAATGCAAATCAAAACTACAATGAGGTATCACCTCACACCAGTCAGAATGGCCATCATCAAAAAATCTACAAACAATAAATACTGGAGAGGGTGTGGAGAAAAGGCAACCCTCCTGCACTGTTGGTGGGAATGTAAATTGATACAGCCACTATGAAGAACAGTATGGAGGTTCCTTACAAAACTAAAAATAGAACTACCATAGGACCCAGCAATCCCACTACTGGGCACATACCCTGAGAAAACCATAATTCAAATAGAGTCATGCAACACAATGTTCACCGTAGCACTGTTTACAATAGCCAGGACATGGAAGCAACCTAAGTGTCCATCAACAGATGAATGGATAAAGAAGATGTGGTACATATATACAATGGAATATTACTCAGCCATAAAAAGAAACGAAATTGAGTTATTTGTAGTGAGGTGGATGGACCTAGAGTCTGCCATACAGAGTGAAGTAAGTCAGAAAGAGAGAAACAAATACTGTATGGTAACACATATATATGGAATTTTTAAAAATGGTTCTGAAGAACCTAGGGTCAGGACAGGAATAAAGACACAGACGTAGAGAATGGACTTGAGGATACAGTGAGGGGGAAGGGTAAGCTTGGACAAAGTGAGAGAGTGGCATGGCCATATATACACTACCAAATGTAAAACAGATAGCTAGCGGGAAGCAGCCGCTTCCTTTCTAGGTGTGACCACCTAGAGGGATGGGATAGGGAGGGTGGGAGGGAGACACAAGAGGGAGGAGATATGGGGATATATGTATAGCTGATTCACTTTGTTATAAAGCAGAAACTAATACACCATTGTAAAGCAATTATACTCCAATAAAGATGTTTAAAAAAAGCCAGTGTGGAAGAATTTTGTGAACATCTTTGGGGTATCTGCCCCACCTCCAGGACCCCATCCCATTCACAGGAGTGGCCTGCTGCAGTCACATCTATTCCAGAGTTCCTCCCTCCTGACTGTAGCTTAGTGAACTCACTCAGGGGAGTATACTTGACCCAGGCCGGGATAAGTTTATGTCTCCCAGCAATTTAGAATCTCAACCAACAGTGTTGAACGAGTTTCCATGGGTGGCCTGGAGCAATAAGATGTTGACCTAGGAAATAGCACATGGAATGGAGAACAGAAATATGGCCTTCAGAGGAGAGAATAACTCAGCAGACACAGAAAAAGAAGCAGAGAATAGGGGTGGAAAAAGTGGATTTTTCATTCCAGAGGCCTGTGTTCTGCTTTTAGTTTCCTTCAGACAATCCTGCACACAAAACACAATAAAAAGTTTCCCATTTCTTGTTGATGCCAGATTTTCCCTTTTCTTTACTACTCTCTTAAGGCTACTATCAGGTTGGCAGCGTTAGCCTCTTGGCCAACAAAACGACTGATTAAAACAAAGGAGCCAGGAGACAATATAAAGGCCACAGGTTTCAATGCTTCTGGTCTTAATCAAACAGGTTGTTCATTAAAATTTCCTTCGGTAGAAATATTAGACTTTAATATGTATGCCCATGGTGCCCAAATCCAGGCCCAATTTCTCACCCGAACCCTATACCTGTAAACCCAACTGCATACTAGAATTTAATCCTTATCATCATAAGAATTCTTCATTGAATATCTACTGTGGAATGAAGCCCTGCATTGGGGATTTTACAGACAATTGCTTTAAATAATCTTTGCAACCATCCTATGTTACGCTCATTTTGCATACTAGGAAACTAATGCTTCAGAGTTAAAGAGTTTCAGTGACTGACCCAGAGCTTTACAGAAAGTGGAAGAACCAAAGACTGCTGAATTCTACCCCGAAGCCTGAGCTCGTTTCTATTATGTCTCTAAGAGCTCCTCGGGAATGACCCAGAGCTCTTCACAATCAACAGATTGAAAATAAACTCACTGAACTGGAGGTGACATAGGATGACCGGAGTTTGAATCCTAGTTTCACGTCTCCATAGCTAGTCATTTAAAACTCTCTCAGGCTCAATTTCTTTTTTTTTTTTTTTTTTTAATTTTTTATTTATTTAATTTTGGCTGCGTTGGGTCTTCGTTTCTGTGCGAGGGCTTTCTCTAGTTGCGGCGAGTGGGGGCCACTCTTCATCGCAGTGCGCGGGCCTCTCACTGTCACGGCCTCTCTTGTTGCGGAGCACAAGCTCCAGACGCGCAGGCTCTGTAGTTGTGGCTCACGGGCCCAGTTGCTCCGCGGCATGTGGGATCTTCCCAGACCAGGGCTCGAACCCGTGTCCCCTGCATTGGCAGGCGGACTCTCAACCACTGCGCCACCAGGGAAGCCCTCAATTTCTTCATCAGCAAATTCAGGGCAAGAAGACCTTACCTACCTACCTACCCACCCAAAATTCTGGGTAGGATGAAGGAAGACGAGATATGTGAAAGGACAGAATGCTGAAGAATGCTACCAATAATTATACTACTCATCATTTAGCCTTTATGATTTCAGTATTTATAAAATTAAGATTAAAAACACCTGGTCCACATTCTGTTCAGACTCTTAATGATGTTTAAATGAGATGTGAAAATATCTGAAGGGCACTGGAAGTTTAACGGATCAGCATATTGAGTTAACCTTGAATTCACTGCATGATTTTCTCAGGCTGTTTCAATACAGATATGGTCCATGATCTCCTAAAGTTTATAATTCTTAGAGAAGGCAGAGAAAGTTTAATAACAAGTATGAAGCTCTAAACATAAAGTGCAATTTCTTTCATGTAAATGTCCTAATCTGCTATTATTGACCTCAGACTTTACCTGAGGCCTTCTCTGAACCCTTTGTGCAGCCACTTCCTACGGTCTCAAATGGCTTCATACTTAGCCTTATAATTGCCAGACATGCATTTGCTTACACACCAGCAATCCCCTCAACATCACACACTGATGTGTAGAAAGGTGTCTTGTAAAGCATCTAACAATTGGCTTTTCTTATTGTAATGTAAGTTCCTGACATTAAGCTTTTCATTGCCAAAACATCCACTTCAAAGACATCCATCTCCAACAAACACAGTGCCAGCTACACAACTACATAAAAATCCAAGCTACCCAATCCATGAAGTTCCCCTTTTTAGAAAGCCTTGGGTAACCTACGTAACTGACCTTTTTGAGTGACTCTGCTTGTCAAAATTTCCCGAGCTTTAATTCCTGCTCTGTTTTAATTTGCCTATAAAGAGCGAACCGAAGAACCCTGGATCGAACCCGGGGCCTCCTTTACCACAGACTTCAAGACTTAAACAATACAAATGGCGTTAACTTACAGCTCTGAAGGAGAATCCATTTCTTTGCCTTTTCCAGCTTCGACGTGCCACACACATTCCTTAACTCAGAACCTCCTTTCTCCGTCTTTAAAACCAGGAACGCGCCTTCTCTCTCGGAGCGCTAGCCTCCTTCTGACTCAGCGTTTTCTGCCTCCTTCCGCCTTTTAAGAGTTTGGGATTACATTGAACACACCTGGGTAATCCAGGCTAATGCCGCTCTACTTAAATCAGCTGATTACAACCTTAATTCTACCTGCAACTTTACCTACCCTTTGCCATTTGACTTAACATATTCCCAGGTTCCAGGGATAGTATGTGGGCATCTTTGAGGGCCCGTATTCTAAGTACCACCGTGCATTTAAGCAAAAACCTAAAGGAGGTAAGGAAGCAAACCTTGTGGAAATTTGGTAAGAAGAGCTTTCCAGACAGAGGGAAAAGTGAAAGCCAAGGCACTTATATTTGTGTGTGTTCTCAAATACTCAAGACTGGAAGTCTTCATAGAGTGTTAATGTTAGTTTTGAGTAAACCCAAAACACAGTAGGAAATGGATCTCCTCCAAGAAAGAAGGTATAATAAATTAGAAACATAAAGCTTTGTTTTGTCTGGAGAGTTTAAACCATTTATTTCTGCTACTGAGAAAGAATGGTAAACCTGAAGATAATTATTTGAAATTCACAGATACCAAAGCAGCTGGCTGTTTTATCGTTCTTGCTGTAAAATCTCACAGAATTGCAGAATATCATTGTTGGCAAAGATTTCAAGCAGACATAGTTTATCGTAAGCACTTAGTCCATGACATAGTAGATGCTCAGCAATTATTTATTATTCTCTGAATAACCCTCAGATTAAATATGACAATTGTAACACCATTAGCCCTTCACAACCACTTGTAGGTTTCGGTTCTCCCTCTTTTTTCCGGCTATTTCATGGAAGCTACCATGTTCCTACGTGACCTCCTGCTTCTACCTACAGTTGATTTGTCCCACCATAAGCATCTAGCCCAAGCTTGACTTTATCAGAGCTTTTTCCTGGGATTTTGAACTTGGGGCCACAAAGCAGTCTTTGCCTGTTGGCAGAAGTTTGAAGGTATACAATTCGGGATCTTCCCTGAGAGAATATAAAGCTGGTACCCAGAGAGAAACAGACAAAAGTCAGTGAATCCTAGCTTGCATCATTAAGCACCTGAACCTAATTGTTTCTGAGGCTCTGATGAGGTCTCTGAACTTCCCAAGTTATGTTTTTCAACATTTTCTTGGAATCCATGAGCCAATTAATTCCCCTTTATTGCACTTCTCTCACTAACACCCTAGTTACTTGCAGTATTAGCCTCATAGTGTGGAAACCAGAAAACCAGAGCCAGTGAACTCTTTTATTCACAGGTGATACCCATAATTAGTGGGAGAGCCAGGACTCAAGAGAGGTTTTATTCCCCTACTCTGGGATCTCCCCATGATTAACATAATCTGAATGAAGGACTCAACTCCAAACTATTTCCTCTATCTATTCATTTATCTCATTTCCACTGCCACCTCCCTAGTCCAAGCAACCGTCACTCTCACCCAGACTACTGTTTCCTGTTGTACCAAGGATAAAACCAAAATGTTTTTACTTTCCATGCAATGCTCTATAATGCTTAATTTTCTGACCTCATCCAGTCCTCCTTCAACGTATTCCAGCCATGCAGGTCTTCTCCTATTTCCTAAAGGTTGAGTTGTTCTCTCTGAGATCCTTTATGTAGCTCCTTTATGTCCTCCTTCTGGGATGTTCTTCCCTGGACTCTAGGTAACTAGTTCCTTCTCATCTTTCATCTCCCTGTCTTCTCATGAGGCTTTCCTTCAGCAGCTGTCAAAAGGCTCCTTCCCTTTGGTCACTACCTCAACACTTTGTATTTTTCATTACACTTTATGTATTGTACACAATTTAGAATTTGTGATTAAAATAGCATTTGTTTTCTTAAAAAAAAAAAAAAAAATCTCCCAGTTGACTGTAAGCTCCATGAGGGCTGAGAATTTGCGTTCCTCACCACTGCATACCCAGGACTCAGCCAAAAATCTAGCATTCAACTCAACTCCTCACTTTCTCTCATATACTATACATCCAATCCATCAGCAAATCCTGTTGGCTCTACCTTAAAAATATATTTCAGCTCTTCCCTGGTGGCTCGGTGGTTGAGAGTCTGCCTGCCGATGCAGGGGACACGGGTTCGAGCCCCGGTCCGGGAGGATCCCACGTGCCGTGGAGTGGCTGGGCCCGTGAGCCATGGCCGCTGAGCCTGCAGGTCCGGAGCCTGTGCTCCGCGACGGGAGAGGCCACAACAGTGAGAGGCCCGCGTACCACAAAAAAAAAAAAAAAAGTGTGTGTGTGTATATATATATATTTCAAATGTGGCCACTTCTTTTAAGCTCAGCCACTACTCCTGTAATCCACGTCAACATAATCTCTCATTTAGACTAAAGTATTTGCCTCCTTGAAGGTCTCCCTGCTTCCGCTATTGGTATCCTAATGTTTATTTCCCCAAAGCAAAGGTTCTCCTAGAGATGCTCTTAAAACATAAATCATTGTCACTCGCCTCTTTAAAACCCTTTGGTGTCTTTCTATTACTAAAAAAAAAAATTATCCAAAACTTGGAAATAGCACAAGAGGATGCTCTTTCAATATAAGGCATTGTTTGACAGATTTACCTAAGAATTGAGAAGACACCTTAATTTGTCTTTGCTATTTACTTTTTTTTTAACATCTTTATTGGAGTGTAATTGCTTTACAATGGTGTGTTAGTTTCTGCTTTACAACAAAGTGAATCAGTTATACATATACATATGTTCCCATATCTCTTGCATCTCCCTCCCTCCCACCCTCCCTATCCCACCCCTCTAGGTGGTCACAAACCACCTAGCTGATCTCCCTGTGTCATAAAACACAGACCTACTAGAGGATGGACTTGAGGATATGGGGAGGGGGAAGGGTAAGCTGTGACGAAGTGAGAGAGTGGCATGGACATATATACACTATAAAACGTAGGGTGGATAGCTAGTGGGAAGCAGCCGCATGCTATTTACTTAGAGTCCAGATTCTGTGAAGTCCCATGTGAACTCGGAGATTTCTTGCTAATAGAAAAGAGAACCCTAGAGTTATAGTTGCATTACCCTTTAGGATATTAACCAGTGTATACATTTTAGCAAGTTTACTTTAGTGTGTCTTTGAATGCCAGTCTATATAAATCTCCATTCCTCCAATTTTCTTTTGAACCAGCTTCACCACCTTATTGGTTCCCTCGTTAATTAATGACTTTCATAAAATATCTGATACATGTTCATTTTACATTTGCAAAAGAGTCATCTTTCTAAGTTTTTGAAAATTAAACTTGACAGCTTTGGAAGTCTCACCAGGATATCCAAGTGGAGTCACCTGTTGGAGCCACTAAAACCGCAGTGGCCCCAAAAAAGGCACCTGATAGATATTTTAAGCCCAGACACATTTTTTGGTCCTGAAATGATTCCCAAAAAGTATTGTGTCTTTGTCTGGGCTGCTAAAATAAAATACCATAGACTAAATAAGTTCATTTGTACCATTCTTTTAGATTCCACATATAACCGATCTCATATGATTTACAGAATAGAAATAGAATTACAGATGTAGAAAACATTCTTATGTTTACCAAGGGGGAAAATGGGGGAAGGGAAAAATTGGGAGATTGGGATTGACATACGCACACTACTATATATAAAATAGGTAATTAATAAGGACCTACTGTATAGCACAGGGAACTATACTCAATGCTCTGTAATGACCTATATGGGAAAAGAATCAAAACAGAGTGGATATATGTATACGTATAACTGATTCACTTTGCTGTACACAGAAAGTATTAATAACACAACATTGTAAATCAGCTATATTCCATTAAAAATTTTTTAAAATACCATAGACTAGGTGACTTCTAAACAAACAGATATTTATTTCTTACAATTCTGGAGGCTGAGAAGTCAGAGATAACAGTGCCAGCAAATTCAGTGTCTGGTGAGAACAAGCTCTTTGGTTCATAGACGGCACCTTCTCACAGTATGTGATGGCACACATACTGTGTCCTCATGTGGTGGAAGGAGTGAGGCATGTCTCTTGGGCCCCTTTCACTAATCTCATTCCTGAGGGCTCTGCCCTCATGACCTAATCACTTCTCAAAAGCCCCATCTCCTTATACCATCACCTTGGGGGTTAGAATGTCAACATATGAATTTTGAGGAGACATAAACATTATATAGCACACTAGAAATTTATCTTTGTTGATTTTTTTTTTTAATTTCTGTGACTGTTTTTGTTTCTGTTTCTAGTTCTTAGCCAGGTTTTGTTCTGCTTTCATGGTGCCACACCTTTGTTCAAATGGATTATTTTGTCTTGCATAATATGTAAGACTGAACCGCTGGACTATAAGCTTAATATAACTAATTATCAGAATAATAATAATATTATCTACACTTGTTGAATATCTGTCATGTGCCAGTGCAATTCTAAGTATTTTACATATATGAGTTATTTAATCCTCACAACAAACTCCATGAAGTGTTATTACTATTTCCATTTGACAGATGAAAAGAATACATACATACATATACTTTAGTTTTGTTTTGTTTACAAGGCAATTATGACATACATTTTTTACTTCATCTTGAGAAAGGTTATATAAAATTGGAAGTGGAGCAATTCTTATTCCCATTCTACAGATGGCGAAATGGAGATTTAGATGTTAGATGGCTTATCCAAGAACCCAAGTTTTCTTCCTCCAAATCTAATATTTTTGCCTCCAAATTTGCCTCCAAACTATAATCTCTCAATATAAGAGAACAAAAAAAAAGACATCACAACAAAATTTTTTAATAAATACAAAAAAATCTAGGTACTATACCCAGTACAGACATTATTTTATAATAAACTATCAAGTGCCAATTCCAAAGAAAAACAAAACTGTCTCCTACTTTTATAACAAAAGCACAACATACGTATTAAAACCAGAATATTAAAAAGAATCTATTTTACCTTGGACAGCCAAAGATGTTTTCTAAACTATTTATATGTTTAAAATAGCAGCAGCAGTTTTTGGTAACCTCTGAAGTAAACCAAGAAAAATCACAGTCTTTTTAAAAAATATTTTGACAGCCTACCACTATTGTTCCTAAGAACTTATGACTCCAACTCGAGAGAGCTCCAAAGGGGTTTCAATTAAACTAAATATCTCTTTGCAGGATTTAAAAATTAATGTTCACCAGACCTCTTGCCAACTCCTCAGGAAGAAGTAACATAAGGTCCAAAACTATGCTGAACATTAGATTCAAGTGATGTGTCAGTCTGAATGGAGTGAATATAATAACCTAAGAAAATAGAATCTGAATTACCCTGGAAAAATCTATAGATCCACCAAGGAATTCTACTGTACATTGCCATCATAACTGAGACTTAGAGATTCCTGTAAGTGCAAAGCAAGATTTAAGATTTCAGAGTCCTGACACTAAAAGTGCTTATATTTAGCAAGAGTTGGTTTGAAATTTACTAAAACTGGAGTGACCTCAAATGGTTATGAACCTATGAACCTATCTCCTACTCTCTTACAGAAAATACCAGAGAATGGTGAATGGCCAAATATTTGGATGGTGATTGTCCTTTGATTTCTTCCACACTCTCAGATTACATCCTAAAATGCTTCTGCTATTTCTGGAATATTTTTTGCCTATAGCGATAAAAGTTCGTGTCCCAGTTTCTTCCTCAAATTATAAGACCATCACTCTGCTTTCAGCCATTAAAAAAAAAAAAAAAGTATTAGCAATTGTGTGTCAGCCTTTTTCTTTTTCTGGATCCAAGATATTTAGAAGGACAATCTGTTCCTACTGCCAATGTGCCCATTTGTATATTGTGAAGTAAATAGATGTGTTTACACACGTACAGTCACACATATAACAATTTGTGATAGAAGCTAATTCATATTCCTCATAGAGGTTTTCTCTGATCTTTTTACAAGGCAACCACTACCCTTCTCCTTAGAAAACACCTTTAGCTACACTTCTCTTTGATTGGTATTTATCAGGCCTGTAGCCATTTTTACAGCTAAAAGTTCTAATCAGTGCCAAGATTGACCCAATGTGGGGTAGTGGGAAGTGTATGAAAGAAACCAAGGCATCACCAAGACCAATATCAAAAATTCTGTTTTTGACTGGGGGCAGGGAGAAACATGGAGATCCGTTTATAGATTAGTTGTAATATGGCTTTACCTCCCAAGCTGTAAAGAATGAGACATATTCGAACAACTCCAAGTTCAAATTCTGTTCTGCCTCTTACTAAGATCTTTTAAAATTTCTTTATTCTCCTAAGCCTCCATTTCCTCATTTGTCAAAATGAGATACTAAGACTTGCTGCACTGTGTTGAAATCACACATAATGAGATAATGCATTTAGGGAGCTTGGTGAAGTGCCTGGCACGTAATAAATATTTAATAAATGATAACTGTAATTATGATTATTCATACTGATTACCATAGATTCATCCATCCATTCAACAAGGAATAAGTAAGCTTATGCTATATATTTTCTCAATTCTGAGATGGACATTTTTTCACAATTCAATATTTTTTTAATTGAAGTGACCTTACATTAAATATACGCACTGTATACTTTTTTTTCCTTCTGCAAAGATGTCTATTAATTTGCTGATGTATCCTACAGTGACAATGTCCTAGGGCTAGCCACTGAACTAGAAAGTAGAGGGTAACACAAATAAGTAAAAAAGCCCCTGTTGAGTAGGAACCTGCAAACCTGATGCCTGGCAGAGAGGCCATGCGGCTTCAGCCTATGGCTTCAATCCCTGAGCTGGTACTACCTGTCTCTGTATCTTATCCTAATTGTTCCAAAGATTTGGGGCACTACAGGCCACTCTGAGAATCTGACGAAAAAGCACATACCTGTGCTTTCTCTCCAGGACAAAAGTACACATTTATATTCGTTTTACATAGACTATTAAGAGTTCTGTAGCCTCTCCAAAGATAATCTGTGGTCTCCCCGAAAGAATCTATGAAACTTAGATGAGAATCCTGCTTACCTGCTTATGAACAATCTCCAGTTACTCTGCAGGTCACGTTTATGATTCTATAATCCTGCGACTTTAAGCTTAAGTATGTCCTGAAGATGAAGAATGAAGTGCAGAGCAAAGAATCACTGGCTCAGAGTCTCTAACAACAGTTTACGCTGGGCTGGTATCCAAAAGAATCAAATTTAAGGGGAAAAGAAAAGGTTTATATGAACCTTAGGAAAAAGAACCTACACCTTGTTACTTTTCTCATTCATTTAGTGCAAGTCAACCAGCCACCGCGTCAGTGTTTGATTTACTCTCCCATTAGGATGACCCATCTTTGCAGACCCATGCTCATTACTCCAAATCTAGACTTGTGGTTTGGCTGTGTCTCAAGACTGTAACCATAAATGTCAATGTAAACACACATTTTCTAGAAGGATGATAAATCAAAACAATCTATTTTCAGGAAACCAATGTGCAAATGTATCATCATAATATAATTTTTTCTACAATTTATAAAACTCTGGTCAAAGTGCTTGTCGAAAAAAAAATTCCGAGTGGGATGCTGTTGTGAGCCACGGGCTCTCTCTTCTTTAACAAAGGCAATTAATCAGGCTGCACTCAAGAGCATCGAAAGTCTGTACTGGCTCGATTTGGATAAAGGCTTGGAGCATCCAAGGGGCTCCTTTAGGGGTCTATAGTCCGAAAAGAGGAGACCCCAATTCAAAGGCCAAGGTCAGGGTGATGTCCAGAACCAGAGTCTTAGAGTGGGAAGCACGCATGTCCGACATGATGGTTGCAAGGGCAGAGAAACGAGCTAAGCCAGAAATCAAACATGGACTGCAAAGTCCCAATATTAAATATAATCAGGAATAGTGAAAATGCTATTAAAGACCAGAAGTAGAAATTGAAAGTAAGTATGGAGTCAAAATTTGGAACAAAAGAAGGGATTTAGTAGTTCTGAGCATCAATGGTCAGAGGAGAAAGGGTAAGAAGGGTGTTGAGACCCTGACATGAAAGATGATCTCAGACACCATCTGGCTTTTGCACCTTGTTTTAATGACTAGCTGAAATGTGTTCTTTGTAAGGATGGACTTGGCTTAGGGACCTCCAAATGGGGTCACAAAGATACTTTCTCCCAGTACCTATAACTATTTCATTAAATAGCATGGTACTTTTAAAAACTATAAGAAACTCATCATGTATTGAATTCCAAACCAACACATTGAATTTGGACTATCTTGGCAAAAACCAACCAAACGGAATATTTCCATTCTCTTCATGATACCATGACCTATCTAGTGATTATGTGGCCACCAGTCCAATGACTACAAGGCCAAGGTTTAGTTCCTCCACTCATGATTCCTTCCTCCATAAAAAAATATTTAAAATTGTATTTTCTGACTGCATTGTTATAAAGACAAATATAACCCCAGTCGGATTATGTCCATTTTTTCTTCTGATTTCAAAGAAAGTTGACATATTTGTGAGCCTTGTGCATAATGGTGGTGTTAAACTAATTAAACAAGGAAGCCATTAGACTAAAATGGTTCTAATGCCTTAAAAGCCCTCAAAAGCAACCCAAAATCTAAGCCTGTAAATTCCTCAAGGGTAAGAAATCAAAATCTAAGGACAAGCAATTGCAAACAGACAACTAGGCTTTTCCAAAATAATGCAATTGCTTAAAATATAACCAATCAAATAAGCTTCTTGCTTTGCTTCCACCTTTTTTCTACAAGTCTCTCCCGTAGTTCCTGTTTGTGAAGGGCTCCCAACCACTTTGAATTTGGCACTGAACGATTCTAATTGATAATTGCTCACATAAACTCAGACATTGTAATATACCTCAGTTTATCTTTGAACAGTGGTAAACTGACCCTAGCTGTAAAGATTTTTCAGTTCTCCATGGAACCTAGTCCCTGAGACTGAGGCTGACAACAGAGGCTCTCGGACCTAGATTCAAGGAGAAACGATTTTTCAGATGTGACACAATGATGAGTATAACCTACGCCTGCCAAAGAAGGCGCTGCAAGAAGTCCCACCCTAACAATTACAATTTACAGTACGTAAAAATAACTAATGTAGGGCTTCCCTGGTGGCGCAGTGGTTGAGAATCTGCCTGCCGATGCAGGGGACACGGGTTCGTGCCCCGGTCCGGGAGGATCCCACGTGCCGCGGAGCGGCTGGGCCCGTGAGCCATGGCCGCTGAGCCTGCGCGTCCGGAGCCTGTGCTCCGCAACGGGAGGGGCCACGACAGTGAGAGGCCCGCGTACCGCAAATAAATAAATAAATAATGCAGAAGAAGTTATGGAGCCCTGGAATATAGGCATGTTGCAACTCCTAATGAATTGAGGATAATGAGATTCAAAGGTAACTGATGTCCCCCAAAACAGGAGAGAAAACATGCATTGCACACATTTGAAAGAACAATACCCCCTAGGAAATAGTTCTGTAAAAAACATAAAGAAATGAAACTTGATTCTGACCAAGCCTCTAGATCCAAATACCAGTTTATAGGAAGAGCAGGGAACGTAGAAGCATGTTAAATTGCACCATGTGGATGTAATCAGCAAAAGTCAGCCTATAGCAAAGTCCACAGAAGAAATGACCCAGTTCCTTCAACAAATGAATTCCGAGAGATGGAGACACAGATGGATCGGGAACCTATAGTTTAAAAAAGACACTGAATATTTACTCTAATCAAGTACAGTATGTGAGCCTTATTTGGATACTAATTCAAACGAACTTTAAAATGTATGATATTTACATAAAAATTATAAATGTGAAAACTGAGGCTATCTCATCTGAATTTAGATATAGGAACTTAAGGAATCAGTGCTATTTCTTCAGTATGCTAATGGCATTTTACTTACAGTTTTTAAAAGAGGGACGTATCTTTTAGAGATATTTACTGAAATATTGATGGATGGAGTGATATGACATCAGAGATTTGCTTCAGAATAATACAGTCATGGGGAAAGTGATTGGGGTAGCGGAGAACCAAGATTGGCCATAAGTTAATAATTGCTAAACCTGGATGGTAGGCACATAAGGATTCATTATGCTGTTTTGTCTACTTTTTATGTGGTTGAAATTTGCCATGAGAAAAAGTTCACAATGAAAATAAAAGGCAAGAAAGATTGTTTTAAAAAAACCACACAAACAAAAAACCCTGACAATTTACAATACTTAAAAATAACTAAAGGGCATGTCTAGAAAGTAAGTGCACAGAAAATGCCTCAATGGTTCTCAGCCAGGGGTGGAATCACCCCGCTGCGGGGCTTTTAGATCTGTAGGAGGGGGGATCAGTTGTCATTAATAACCAGGAGAAATGTACTATTCGCACACGGGGGGATGCAAGCCAAGAACTCTAAATGTCCTACAGGTGTGCTGTATGGGAGAAAAAAATCTTTTTTTCCTTCTACCCTCTTAGGTTCAATGACTGGGGCCCACAAATCAAGCTGAAAAAAGACAGGCTAATGAGAAAAAAGTTTAATTACCTATGTATTGATATATACAAGAGTTCACAAAGAAAAATGGTGTTCAAGGGGGCAGCCAGTTGATTGAGGCTTTTTACCATCTTAGGCTAAAGAAAGGAAAAGGGGTTTGGAGTTTCTGGGAGCACGAAGCAAGTTGTGGAAAGATGAGGGGAGGAAATGTATGGTAAACAAGGGTTGTCTGTTGTCGTATATATGAACCACATCTTCTTTATCCATTCGTCTGTCGATGGGCATTTAGGTTGCTTCCATGACCTGGCTATTTTAAATAGAGCTGCAGTGAACCCTGGGGTGCACATGTCTTTTTGAATTATGCTTTTCTCCGGGTATATGCCCAGTAGTGGGATTGCTGGGTCATATGGTAGTTCCAAGTTTTACTTTTTTAAGGAACCTCCATACTGTTCTCCATAGTGGCTGTATCCGTTTACATTCCCACCAACAGTGCAGGAGGGTTCCCTTTTCTCCACACCCTCTCCAGCATTTATTGTTTGTAGATTTTTTTGATGATGGCCATTCTGACTGGTGTGAGGTGATACCTCATTGTCGTTTTGATTTGCTTTTCTCTAATGATTAATGATGTTGAGCATCTTTCATGTGTTTGTTGGCCACGCTATGCAGGTAAGAGTCTCTCAGGTGATGAGATGTGTTCAGGGCATAGCTCTCTTCCTAACATGGATGTAACTTACAAATCGAAATTTTCTTTATGAATGTAAATTTTTTCTTTACAAAAGGGGAAACTTATACTCTATATTTAGGCAGTTAGGGGGAGATAAGCAACTTTTCGTACGTCTGCTTACTCTCAATGGCCTTGAGCTCAAAACAATTCATATACCAAAGAGGTGGCATATTCTGGCACCCTTCATTGGATGATCCTAAGAAGTGAAAAATGGTCCAGCCCCAAATGCCAATATCACCTCTATAAAGAAATCAATCAGATTTGAGAGTCAAGTCATAATAAAGAGAGGAAAAACAAGAGAAACTATTACCTGCCCTGGTGACTTATGAACAAATTAGAAAATAAATGCAAATGTTATGTTGAAAAGTGACTAATCATTAAAAGTGACAGGAATTGTTACTTAATTTCCCTGTGCCTGTTCTTCCATCTGTGAAATGGGAATAAGAGTAACTACTTCATAGTGCTGTTAAGGTTTAATTAATATATTTAATTCATTTTGAATGGTACCTGGTACATAGCAATCCCTAACTAAGATGTTTTATTATATTATTTATAAGGAAAAAAATTAAACCATACACACTTTCTTTGGAAAAAAGTAATTTTTATCTTTGCTTTTGAACAAAAGGCAACGAACACTGGTTTGAGTACCCTTGACTCCATCATGAAAAGGTTTTCCTCATCACTATAAATGCTTATCTCCTCTCTAGCTCCCTAACCCACCCATCCAAGGAAATGTGTCATGAAAGTCTTTCCCAGCAGACCCCAGTGCTTCTCCAAGCAGAGACTGCACAGCCCAAGGGGTTTGGGAAAGAACAAGCTGTCTCTGGCAAAACCTGTCTCCCAGAAGTCCTCAGACCTGCTCTGGCCCCAACTGTACTCTGAGGCCACAACTACAGGAAATTAGCAGCAGCCTCTGCCAACCTGCTGATTCTGAGTCCCAACCGCTCATTCTGTGCTGCTCCAAGAGGCTTCTGGGCCAACTCTGACGCCACAACATATGATCTTCAATTTTGCCCAGGGATCTTTGTGGGGACAAAGGGATGGCTCCCAAGAGGGGTTTAAAGGGAACTCAGCCCAGACCATCAGCACCACAAGGGCCCAGATGTCTCCCCCACTCTGGTCTCCTGGGACACCGCCTGTGTCACTGGCATGCTGGCATGCCCACCGCCCTCGCTCACGAGGATGCATCATTTGCAGCTTATATGACTCTTCAGCTTCACTTTACAAACAAAGAAATTTGGAAGATTTTCCAAGCCCAGAGCTAGAGACAGTTTGGGGAGTCATATAAATAATTTATATGCTGATTATGTCCTGATCCACTGACCTGTTTAGGCAAAAACAAGACATAGGAACAAAAGCCTAGTTTTAATTCCATGAGCCTAACTGCAGGTGAAAACAACAAGTTCTAACAATTAGGAGGTTAGAGGGAACTGAGCCCAAGGTGGAGAATGTTTTCTGAACTCTGCTGTAAGTTCTACTCCATAAGGAAAAAAAAAAAAATTCCCTGACCAGAGAAAACCATTTTCTTCTAATATGTATCAATGAGCTAAAATTATCAAAAGTCTAGGTATCAATTTGAATCATGGCTCTACTACTTATGCAAGTTTTTAAACATCAAGTATGACTCAATTTCAAGTATGACTTGTTTCATAGGATTGCTATGAGGGTTAAATGTGATCATGTATTTAGTAAGTGCCTGGCACATAGAAAATCCTCAATAAATGGTAGCTGCTATTGCTATAATTATTATTATTTACATTAGTATCATGATCATTAATGAATATATTACATTGTCCCTCAATCAAATAATTGTCAGCTGGCTATTCACTAATTTAGCAAATACTTATTTATCACCTTCTATGTGCTAGGTACTGTCCTAGGGACTGTATACCTAACATGTCCCTGCTTATGACACTTACATTTTGGTGTGTGTGTATGTGTGTGTGTGAGTGTGTTATAATAAATATATATATATTTGGTCTTTGTCCCTGGTGCCTGGCACAGAGTTTCTAAAACTCTTGGAATTTCCAGAGTGACAGCATCATCTTTTCTTATTCATAATGAGCCCCTTTTGACCATACGTGAGTTTATGCTAAGGAGGTAACTCATGAAGGGGGGCCTGGATGGATAGCTTCAGGATGGGGTCTGGTCACCAGAAAAAACAACCACATGATTAGAGGATTAGAATTGTCACCCCCAACCCCCCAATCTCCAGGGAGGGGCAAGAGACTGGAAATTGAGTTCAATCAAGAAAGGCCAATAATACAATCAATTGTGCCTACATTATTAAGCTTTGATAAAAACTCTGGAACAATGAGGCCAAGGGAGCTTCCATTTTGGTGAACACACTGAGGTGCTGGCATGCCCTACGCATCTCTCCCATTTGGCTGTTCTTGAGTCGTATCCTTTAGCATAAGCTAGTAGCAGTGAGTCAAGCACATTCCGGAGTTCTATGAATTATTCTCGTGAATTCTCAAACCTGAGGAGGGGGTCATGGGGGCTCCAAAATTGGTAGTTGGCTGGGCAGAAGTGTGGGTACCCTGGGCACCCCATTTGCAGCTGGCATCTGAAAAGGGAGCAGTTTCATGGGACTGAGCCCTTAGCTTGTGGGGTCTGCACCTACTCCAGGTAGCTAGTGTCAGAACTGAATTAAACTGTTGGACATCCAGGCATCAAAGCAATCAGAGACGTGGCTGGTGTTTGGTGGAAACCATACAGTGTATTTTCATATTGGGGGATGGTGAGAAAAGACAATAAAATAAGAGATGGACGGATAGATGAGAGAGAGGAAAAAAAAGAGAGAGAGGGCTCCATCATTTCAGATAATGATAAATGCTGGGAAGAAAATGATAAGATGGTGTAGGGGAGAAAGAGTAATTTTCCTTCTAACCTTTTGAGTTCTTAATGGAAACCCCTGAAATAGAAGACAGGTATGTGTTCCTCATGTATGCCTGGGAGATCCCCAGGGAAAACGAGTACCTCCCAGAGGTGACTTAGAATTCAGACTTAAATACCATCTCAGTGGGGAAAGGGGAGGGAAGACACCGGCCCCTTAGGGGAGAGTAAATGACTTTTAGGAAAGATGAACAGGAACTTAGGAGAATAGATGAGAGTTGTGACAGTTTGTGACAAAGTTTGCCCGCTGAGGAGTCTACTTCTAGCGTCCTCTCCTACGATGAGTCCATCTTCCCTGGCTGACGAACCTCCTTGGGAGGAGATGTGTGACAACTGACTTCCTTTGGGGAGGAGCAATCTTTAGGCAGATTCGAAGAGCACAGAGAAAGCCTCTCCCTGCATTTCCTGTTTTCCAAGTGCCTACGAGGCAAAATAATCAACCTAGTGGCCTATGTTGGGGTGGCATGTTCTGCTGTCCTCATGGTACAAACAAGAATCACAGGACGGGCGGCCACATTTGGTAGGGTGGCTGGGGGGGGCCTCTCAGAAGAGGGAAACATCGTGCTAAGTGCCGAATGCAGAGAGCTCACTGAAACCCTATGCACAAAGCATAGTATTTTCTTCAGTTCCTAGAAGAGTGTGTTGAGAGAGAGGGAGATTACGTCATTTGTCATGGCCACCCAGCTAAACAGGAGCAGAGCTAGGATTCCCACTTAGTTCTTCTCATCACCCCAACTTTCTTACCTATTTCAATCTGGTCCCAGCTGCCCAACAGAACTTTCCAAGTTGCAGAAACGTCCCAGAGCCGTGCCGTCCAATAGGCCATATGTGACTATTGAGTGCTTGAAATGTGGCCAGGGTGTCCAAGGAACTGAATTTTTTATTTTATGTTATTTTCATCATTTAAATGTCACTAGCTGCATGTAGCTAGTGGTTTCTATCTTGGAAAGTGAAAGTGTAGGATTTCTCCATCGGGTGATAGCTGCATCACATTTAATTTTCCTGATGTTCTGGAGCTTTTCTGACTCTTTCTGAGAAAGATGCTGTCCTCTGGTAGCAAACACACCTGCTAAAGATTAGCCACCTGAAGCCCCCCTGCAAGTCTGTGTCACACTAATTAGTCACTGCATCTCAAAACCAGGATATTCATTCTGTCTTTATTTCATTTTATATTTTATATACATGGTTTTTAATGTACAAGAAGAAAAAAACTTCAATGTTTCAGGCACACCCAAATGCCAGAAGCCTATTAAACCTAAGGTGCAGGGAGAAAAGCTGATTGAACCCACATGGGCACTTTCAAGAAGAAAGCTTAGAGGAAAGCAAGACAACCAAAGGAAAAGTCTGTGCCTTATTAAATGGCTCAACTTTAGAAACTAAGGAGTAAACACTGAGGTGGTCAGATCAACTTCACAGACAGTGACCATGTAGGATGGCTTGATTTATTTCACTCTTTTGGCATCAAGTCCTAAAGCAAAGATGGGCACTGCAATTAAGGAAACAATGCCATAGGCTACAACCAAGCTCTGGAACCTTCTCCATCCTGCTTGAATGACATGACACAGACATGACACAGCTCAGGAAGCGGCTACAAATACATGTTTTGGGGGGTCACACACCTGGATTTCAGGTCCAGCATACTGTTCTCCCCTCCTCTCCATCCTCCTCATCCTCCGCAACCTCACTCACCTCCTTTTTAAATTACAGTTTCAGTCCAGGCTCTGATTCTCGACTTCTGGACGATCGCTGAATTTGGTCCTTTTGGTACTAATCTTTCAACTTGGATTTGCTAATCACTCACCCTGGGTGATTCAAAAGTGTAAGGCAGGTCCTTATCCTTGAAAAACTTTCAATCTGGTTGAGGGTATAACCAGGAAACGAGCTGAGATTATGTGCTTATTGGCATTAGCATGGTTTTGCCAGTAAGAACCGGCATTTAAAGAAGGGAGAGGTCACTCGGAGAAGACAATAAATGTCATGAAAATAATCTTGTTTCTCTTTTTAACCTTAGCTGCAGAAAGCTCAGAACTAGATTTGAAGTTCAATTATTTCAATTATAATATCCTTTGAAGTAAACATATTTGTGGTATTGCCATGCCCTTGACACTGTGGTGGTGGTCGGGTTACTTTTCAATTTCTATTTTATATTTTTGCCATTATTTGTTCTCCTAGTAAGTGACACCTTAATGAAATGATCTGGGAAAAAAATAAATAATAATATAAACAAACTGTCAGGGAATACCCATCTTTTAATTTATATATTTTAAAAGTATACTATACTTATGAAATTTTTGAAGAAACTTGTAAAAGTGAACACACTACAAAATCTGACAATTAGGCAAAAACACAGAATAGGAATTAAACAAAAGAAACAATGGGATTAGAGGTTTCCAAGAGCTTGACATTAGCTGATTGCTATTCTTGACCATAATGTTTTTCTCTAAATTTGATAACAGCTTATATTTGGGAAAAAGAGACTGGAAAACAATAAAAAGGGAAATGCATTATTTTTCATTGCCCAAGCAAAGACCACATGCTAATGTGCCCAACCCATACTGGCCTCAGTGAGAAATCTCTAAGCTTATATTGAGAGCCCACAATAATTTTTATTTTGGAAAATAAAAATAAATTAAAAGTAATTATATCAATGCATGAACATATCACCATCCTGGTCATTATTAATTACTAAGACAGCTAAGTAGACCAGACTGGCCATGTCTCATTCTGATTTAGCAACCTCAGAGAAGATCAACTCAGCACTTCCAGCTCCCTTAAGAATCACAGATCCTAAGAGTTCTAAAGGATATTAAAAGTCATTCACACAATCACTTATTCAGTGCCTGAGGCCCCTCCTAAATATCTCTGCAAATTGATCTCCCGACTTCTGCTTGATGCCTCGTCTTATGATAGGAGTCAGTGTGTCCTATGACTTGTTATTCTATGTTCCAGCATCTCTGCCAGAAAGACCTCCCACATATTAAGCCAAAATAAATCTCTATCCCTAATTCTATATACTTCTCTGAACATAGCTAATAGATTATTTCTCCAGGGGGAGGAATGAGGTCCCCACTATACTCCCAAAATGAATTAGAATAACTTTCTCTCTACTTCATGTCTGTCACAGCACTTACCATGATGTATTGTGACTGCTTATCTACAAACCTAGACTGTAAGACCTGGACATCAGGCATCTTGTGCACCTGGTACCTAGATCAGGGCCAGGCTCATAGGAAGTTTTCAGGAAAGAAATGACAGATATGAAGATGGATGGATGGATGGATATGTGGGTGGACGGATGGGTGTGTAGATGGTTGGATAGAAGGATGGCTGAGTGTGTAGATGAATGAACTTTTAAAGTTATTGCTTATAAAGCACTTATTTTATGTTTGTAACTTACTCCATCTACTGAACAAACTATAAAGTATATATAACTATAATTATCTCCATTTTACCACTAAGGTAACAAAGATGGCGAGTTATGTTAAATCTAAGGGACCCATATTTAGCAAAGTTTGGGTATGAAATTTAGATGGATGATGATAAACAAAATTTATACTTTTAACCACTGCATCCTGGTGCCATGAATTAATGAGGGAATGAATGGTGACCCAATCTATCAACGAATTTCTTATAGAATTCCACTGTTTCAAAAACTCTCCACGTGCTTTGGAATTCTGTTGAAGCTTTCAAAAACTAAAGCAAGGCTTAGATTCAGCTGAAACCAACCTATATTCAACCAGCTCAAAAATGGGGGAAGAGCCATCACAAAGAAGCCACTACTCCCCGTTTTTCTAGGGGGCGAGAATATGGACAGCATTCATCACTAGCTCCCCTTTTAAATGTGGGACAAACCTCAGATCTCATCAGTGCGGATCTGACAGTTACATCAGTAGAGGGTTAAAACATATATGAACTTCATCTAAACCTCATTTGGGCTCCTCCCTTACTTTGGAAAGCTTTACGTTAAACTTTGTAACATAAGGAGAATATGCAATTTAAATTAAAGAATTGGGGGAGGTTTGGGTGTTTTCCAGTCTTGGTCAGCAAACCCCAAAAGCCTATAGTTTGATCATCAAAACCATGGATGAGAATAAAGCTTAATCAGATAGATTGCCTACACTTCCTTCAAGATGTAAATCTATTATAGACACAAAATGTCTTTAAGGGATATTTTCCAAATACCTCCCAAATCTTTTTAGTTGGCCTGCTTTTATTCTGGTCTGTCCCAGCCTTATAACCAAGCACAATGACTCCAAGCACAAAAATATAAGATAACTCTAATATTACACAGATCTCACCTTGAGGAAATTGGCTCTGTGTTTTCCGATAGTGGTTTTTCTAGTAGTACATTTCTTATGTTTCTTAACTATAAGAGGTACAGAAATAATTGACCAATTTTAGGTCTTTATTCTATCTGATAGTGACACCAAAAAGTACAATTGGGGCAAGCAATGAAAGCTGTAGTTTGAAAAGTCACCTCAAAGACCTATAATTTCTCTGTTAATAATTTGTTGTGTGGGGTTTTTTTTAGGTTATACTCATATGGTACATACACATCTGACTTTCTCTAGAATGTGCAGGAGTCTGATTGGTCTAGTGGAAAATACACAGATGGGCAGCTGGTGTTTCTGGTTCTAGACAACATTATTAAACTCAGATTATGTGTTTGCCTCATTTTTCTTATCTATGAAGTGGAGCTTTAAAGATGCTCAGTTGAGAAGGAAATAATTCCCCTAAATCCTTCATGCACTGTGTGATTAACCACGGCTCATACTTTGATTATTCTCCCCATGGTTCCCCTGCCTCTCTACCACACTCTATCAAACCATACCACGGAGCCAAACACAAAGTTATTCTGGAAATGGGAAAATCACCATGCTGGCATCAGAGCTCAGGAAGAAGAACTTAATCCATTGATTACAGATGCACCTGCCTCTATGTGACATAGGCGACATATTAAAGAAATGTACCATGTAGTATTTATCAGCACCTTTTATGGGTTTATGTTTTACATAAATTTATGAAATGTATTTTTATAAACTATGCTATCATTTAAATGATCCTATGACAGCTACCCCTTCCTTGGATCCTCAGATCTTTAAAAATTTAAAAGGCAAATAAGGTTGTTAAAGAGTAATGTATTAAAGTCCCTCCCAGGCAAGACTCTGGCTTTCTGATTCAAAGGTTAGTGGCTTGAAATCCTTTAACTTTCCTTTTGGGAAAACACAGATGAGACCATTATGTCCTGCAAATATTAACATCAGAGACCAAAATCAGGGGTCAGCAATGGCTTCATGCTATTTTTATCGAGGCTCAGCATATAGAAGTTTTTAAATAACTATTTGGTGGACAAAAAAATACCTTCATTCTCATAGAAGGAACTCATCCAAATAGGTAGAATTAGGCTTGGCAGCAAATGGCAAGACAAAAGACAACGGAGTAAACAAAACATAAATGTATTTCCTTCTCACGTGAATGAAGGCTTATGCAGACCCTCCGTGATCATCAGGCCCTTCCGAGTGCCTTCTGTGTCATTGTTCAGCTATCAGCCACCTGGAGCTCTAAGATGTCTGCTCCAGTTCCAGCTATCACATCTGAATTTAAACCAGCAGGAAAAAGGAAAAGAATGGTGAAGGCACACCTCCTGCCTATAAGGGCATTTCATAAAGTTGCAAATCCACTCAAAGCTTCAAGTCAATGCTGGATATTTTCTGTTAGTTCCTCCACCATATCGACTTTTCCACACTGTTTTGTGCTTTGAAGGGTTTACCTGAACAGATGCCATCAGTGGGCTCCCTTGCCCTCTGGCTTCTGCTGAGTGCAGCCAGTGGGAGGTACACTCAGGAGATGAGAAGGTGGAGGGAGGTAAGTTCGGGGTATCTATTTCCCCAGCTTGCTCCCAGCCAAGTTGCTAGGGGCTGACTCTATCTCTCTATCTAGTGTGTGAGTGGGAGTGTCTAATAAGACAAACTAAAGGTCAACTTTTTATTACCACCATGCACAGACAGTTCTAAACAATGTCAGGGATAAACACTCCTCCTGCCAGGGATGGATTCCTCCCACCTTTTCCTCTCCCTACCAATAGCTACTGCCTCTCCCAAGGGTCACAGCTCCTGTGAGCCATCCATCTCCACCCAGTGACTCTCTCCAAGTTTGTTAACTACTTCTTCCCCTTGCCCCCACACCTAGGGATGAAAACAGCTCTCTGCATATGCTCCTCTGGGTTTCTAAAACTCCTGCACACACCCTCTTTACATAGTCACTTTATTAAATTCTGGTCAATTATCCAGGCTGAGTGTGTCATGTATTTCTTGCTGGCACCCTGGCTGATCCCACCCAGCAGCAAGGGAGTCTTTATTCTGAAGTAGTCAAGAGCCAAGATAAAATTTAGAAGTTCTTTATTGGGAAAAAAAAGGATCAACTAGATATTAGGAGAACAATAGTCTCTGTCATCCTTAATAAATTATTTTCCTATTCGAACTTGGAAATCACAGATCTACCAAATGAAAATACTCTTATGATTGTTCCCAGGAAAAACTCTCATTCCTTTCACCGCTTCTGCTACTTCCCTCCAAGGAAAGTTGCAAGGAAACTAGTAGATGGGTACAACTGAACAGTATATCCAGATTGCTGCCCTAAGGCCAAGTAGAAGGAATTTGATTCAGTCTTAATATCTACTCAGAGGTTCCCTTAGTAAAGGTTGTATTCAGAACATGACCAACTGACCAATCAGAGTGACATCCTGCCCAGTTAGAACACTGCCTGGTGTGACAGTCCAGTGCAGATCCACTGGATATCTTCCCACCCCCTAGGAGAGCTGAAAAGATAGCATTTGATCTTATCCCTGAACCCACAGACTCTGAGTACCTTCTAAACCCGTGTCTGTTTCCTGAAGTCAGACCTGTCTACACCAGCCCATCCTTGGCTCCTGGGCTGGATCAGCCTCCCCACAGGAAAGCCAACTTGACAGCTCCTATTTCTTAGCCACGAACTCCAGCCAGCACTCACTTTTAGCTTGTCAGCAACCACTCGGCCACTTGCTTGTAGTACTGGTTTTATGAAGGGAAAGGCAACATTTAGAGGCAAGAAAGTGTCCGAGGATGAACAATTAATTGAAGAACTTTCATTTCCCTCCCTACCCCCCAAATAAAGTACCTAGTACATTTGGATTTCATTGTCTTATTATAAAACAGTCTGCCCTGGCAGAGCCTTGGAAAGGAGTCTCCACAAGGCAATGAGATGTGCTTTTCAAGCCATGTGTGGTTGTTATGGCAATCAGCAGACAGGCCCCTATTGTGCTGGAAGGAGCCCTGCTTCAGGGCCCAGAGAGCAGGACCTCCTGTGCGTGGGCTGCTGGTTGTTTGGTTGTTGCTACAACAAGCCTCTGAAAGGACTTCCAGAGGGTGGGGGTCAATGTTTGAAATGACCCCAAGTCTGAATGGAGGTCTCATTTCCTTCCTCCTTGTGGTTAACTGGAAATGCCAAGCTCTTCTAAAAGTGAGACAAAGCCTTACATAGGGAAATGTTGAGGGTCAATTTTGTTTTGGCTGATTGTTTTTAATCTCTGTGCCAGACACTTCACACACACACACACACACACACACACACACACACACACACACACACACACACACACATCACTGCTAATCCTTACAAGATCCCAGGGAAATAAGCGTGATCGTGTGACTGGTTCTCATTTATAGAAGAGATAACTGAGGTCCAGAGATGTAAATAACTCTGTGGCCCCTCGAAGCTGGGAAGCAGAAACACAGTGATGGGATCCCAGTTTGGCCTAATTCAAGTCCCCATCATACCGTCTCCGCCTGCAAGCACCTTTCTCAGAACTGTGTAGAAGGCCAGACATGAGGCTCTAGGGACACAAACTCTCAACTCTGACCTCCACAGGTTGAGGTGGGCAAGCAGCTGACCAAGTTGGTGTCATAGAGAGGAAGATGATTATATTATCGTGACAACACCATGGCAATGCAGGCCAGCTGCCTGTGCCAGGTTGGACAAGGAAATCATCAGCAGAGGATGGGGAAGTGGGGTAAGATAAGTTTATCAGTTATTTTTTGCTATATGACAATCCACTTCAAAACTTAGTGGGGTATGGAGAACAGCATGGAGATTCCTTAAAAAACTAAAAATAAAGTTATCATATGATCCAGCAATCCCACTCCTGAGCATATATCCAGAAAAGACAAAAGCTCTTATTTGAAAAGATACATGCACCCCAATGTTCATAGAAGCACTATTTATAATAGCAAAGACATGGAAACAACCTAAGTGTCCACTGATGAATGGATAAAGAAGATGTTCCATCGTATCTCTCTCTCTCTCTCTCCCTCTCTCTCTCTGAGAGAGAGAGAGAGAGAGAGATACGATGGAACATTACTCACCCATTTCATGTTTTTCATAAAAACATGAAATAATAACATTTGCTGCAAGAAGGATGGACCTAGAGATTATCATACTAAGTGAAGTAAGTCAGAAAGACAAAGACAAATACCATATGATAAAACATATATGGAATCTAAAAAAAATGAACTTATTTACAAAACAAAAACAGACTCACAGACACAGAAAACAAACTTATGGTTACCAAAGAGGAAAGGGAGGGAGAGAAAAGTTAGGAGCTTGGGATTAAAGGATACACACTACTATACATAAAATAGATAAAAAATCAGGACCTACTGTATAGCACAGGGAATATATTCAGTACCTTGTAATAACCTATAGTGGAAAAGAATCTGAAAAGGGATATATATATCTGTATAACTGAATCACTTTGCTTACACCAGAAACTAACACAACATTGTAAGTTAACTATACGTCAATAAAAATACTAGTGGGGTAGAACAACCACATTTATTATATCTCAGGATCTGTGCTTTGCCTTGTGTTTCCTCTGCTCCACACAATGTCCCGCTCGCGTCACTCATGTGGGTGCCTCCAGCTGCTGGCTGGGATGGTTTGGAAGTTCCCAGAGGCCTCTCTCAAGGGTCTGGGACTGGGTACTGGCTGTTGGCTGGATTGCTTCAGTTCTTTTCCATGTGGTCACCATTACTGCATGGTGTTTTATCCTCCAGGGGCTCTCCACATGTCTTCTCTCTCCAAGAAGATAGCTTAGACTTCCTTACAGCATGGTGGCTGATTCTGAGTAAATGAAGGCTGAAGCTCCCAGGTCTCTTAAGAGCTAGTCTCAAAGCTGACAATGTCACTTCTGCCGCATTGCACTGGTTAAAGCAAATCCACCAGCCACCCCAGATGCAAGGAGAAGGGAAATAGATTCCACTTCTAAGTGGAAGGAGCAATACGTGCACAGAGAGAAAGGAGGACCTATTGGCAGTCATCTTTAGAGAATATCTACTCCAGTGGATGTGGTCAAGATTCCCTTTCAGAAGACAAATGCCCTGAAGAGGCAACAGAGAGCAGGATTTCTCTGCAGCAGCATGGTGGACAGGCCTCATCTAGAATGCCAATTCTGATCGGTCATGGCTGCCTGAAGTGCACATTGAAGAGGATGCTGAAGCAGCATCCAGGTCCAGCAGGAAGAAGTTCCTCAACTGGATCATCCATTCACTCATTCCTCCTTTGATGGGGACAAAGCAGTACAAACACACACAAGCACTACATCCTTTCTCAAGGAGTTTACACTCTAGTGGAGGAGGACAATAAACAAACAAATATATAATCTTTGAGGTAGAAATTAATACTAAGAAAGAAAATGAAGAGTGATAGGTGTATTACTCATGAGTTTTTATCTTCTATATTTCTGATGCTTTGATAACTTGGGGCCTTGCTGACCTTGGAGAGACTGCCACATCAGGGCTGACCAATTCCTGGAGATAATAAAGGACTGGACTGGGATCACGCCTTTCAGCTGCAAACCAACCAATCCTGAGCCCACACACGCCCTCACCTCCCCACTTGGAGCTCTAGTGCTCAGGGCCAATATTCACCTGCCCTAATCCCCCCAGGGCCAAGTACAAGACAAGTCACAACAGCTCCTATAGCCCATTGAAGTTATTCTAAGTAACCAATCCTAAAGCTGCTTACCATGCCTCTCCCATTCCTTCCAAACAAACCACAGTGAAGGCTCTTGCTCACGTATTCCTGTTGCTCGCTCTGCCTTCTCACTAACCCTGGCGCTTTCCAGTGTGTTCCTGCATGGCCTGCTAGCCCCTCCCTCTTGGGAACTGTGAGTAACAAGCTGTCTTTTCAGTGGCAAGTGTCTCCTGATCTGTTGCTTCACTACACCAGAATAGTAATAATAAAACTACATGGTATACCAAAACCAGACAAAGATGTCACAAAGAAAGAAAACTACAGGCGAATATCACTGATGAACATGGATGCAAAAATCCTCAACAAAATACTAGCAAACAGAATCCAACAGCACATTAAAAGGATCATACATCATGATCAAGTGGGATTTATCCCAGGGATGCAAGGATTCTTCAATATACAGAAATCAATCAATACAGAAATCAATCAATCAATCATCTCAATAGATGCAGAAAAAGCTTTCGACAAAATTCAACACCCATTTATGATAAAAACCTTACAGAAAGTAGGCATAGAGGGAACTTACCTCAACGTAATAAAGGCCATATATTACAAACCCACAGCCAACATCGTTCCCAATGCTGAAAAACTGAAACCATTTCCACTAAGATCAGGAACAAAACAAGGTTGCCCACTCTCACCACTATTACTCAACATATTTTTGGAAGTTTTAGCCACAGCAATCAAAGAAGAAAAAGAAATAAAAGGAATCCAAATCATAAAAGGAGAAGGAAGCTGTCACTGTTTTCAGATGGCATGCTAGTATACATACAGAATCCTAAAGATGCCACCAGAAAACTACTAGAGCTAATCAATGAATTTGGTAAAATGGCAGGATACAAAATTAATGCACAGAAATCTCTTGCATTCCTATACACTAATGATGAAAAATCTGAAAGAGAGATTAAGGAAACACTCCCATTTACCACTGCAACAAAAAGAATAAAATACCTAGGAATAAACCTACCTAAGGAGACAAAAGTCCTGTATGCAGAAAACTATAAGGCACTGATGAAAGAAATTAAAGATGATACAAACAGATGGAGAGATATACCATGTTCCTGGACTGGAAGAATCAATATTGTGAAAATGACTCTACTACCCAAAGCAATCTACAGATTCAATGTAATCCCTATCAAACTGCCACTGACATTTTTCACAGAACTAGAACAAAAAATTTCACAATTTGTATGGAAACACAAAAGACCCCGAAGAGCCAAAGCAATCTTAAGAAAGAAAAATGGAGCTGGAGGAATCAGGCTCCCTGACTTCAGACTATACTACAAAGCTACAGTAATCAAGACAGTATGGTACTGGCACAAAAACAGAAATATAGATCAATGGAACAGGACAGAAAGCCCAGAGATAAACCCACGCACATACGGTCACCTCATTTTTGATAAAGGAGGCAAGAATATACAATGGAGAAAAGACAGCCTCTTCAATAAGTTGTGCTGGGAAAACTGGACAGCTACATGTAAAGGAATGAAATTAGAACACTCCATAACACCATACACAAAAATAAACTTCAAGTGGATTAAAGACCTAAATGTCCAGACACTATAAAACTCTTAGAGGAAAATATAGGCAGAACACTCTATGACATAAACCACAGCAAGATCCTTTTTGACCCACCTCCTAGAGAAATGGAAATAAAAACAAAAATAAACAAATGGGACCTAATGAAACTTAAAAGCTTTTGCACAGCAAAGGAAGCAAGACAAAAAGACAACCCTCAGAATGGAGAAAATATTTGCAAACGAAGCAACAGACAAAGGATTAATCTCCAAAATTTACAAGCAGCTCATGCAGCTCAATATAAAAAAAAAGCCAACCCCATCCAAAAATGGGCAGGAGACCTAAATAGACATTTCTCCAAAGAAGATATACAGATTGCCAACAAACATATGAAAGGATGCTCAACATCACTAATCATTAGAGAAATGCAAATCAAAACTACAATGACGTATCACCTCACTCCAGCCAGAATGGCCATCATCAAAAAATCTACAAACAATAAATGCTGGAGAGGGTGTGGAGAAAAGGCAACCCTCCTGCACTGTTGGTGGGAATGTAAATTGATACAGCCACTATGGAGAACAGTATGGAAGTTCCTTAAAAAACTAAAAATAGAGCTACCATAGGACCCAGCAATCCCACTACTCAGCATATACCCTGAGAAAACCATAATTCAAAAAGAATCATGTACCACAATGTTCATTGAAGCACTATTTACAATAGCTAGGACATTGAAGCAACCTAAGGGTCCATCAATAGATGAATGGATAAAGAAGATGTGGCACATATATACAATGGAATATTACTCAGCCATAAAAGGAAATGAAGTTGAGTTATTTGTAGTGAGGTGGATGAACCTAGAGTCTGTCATACAGAGTGAAGTAAGTCAGAAAGAGAAAAACAAATACTGTAAGCTAACACATATATAAGGAATCTAAAAAATAATAATAATAAAAAGTGGTTCTGAAGAACCTAGGGACAGGACCGAAATAAAGATGCAGACGTAGAGAATGGACTTGAGGACACGGTGATGGGGAAGGGTAAGCTGGGACAAAGTGAGAGAGTGCCATGGACATATACACACTATTAAATGTAAAATAGATAGCTAGTGGGAAACAACCACACAGCACAGGAAGACCAGCTCAGTGCTTTGTGACCACCTAGAGGGATGGGATATGGAGGGTGGGAGGGAGATGCAAGAGGGAGGAGATATGGGGATATATTTATATGTATGGCTGATTCACTTTGTTATAAAGCAGAAACTAAAACACCATTGTAGAGCAATTATACTCCAATAAATATGTTAAAAAAATAAATTTATTGCAAATGTCCCAAATGATTATGGAAAAACACTTTTATGATGACATTTAAAAAGAAAAAAATTTTAAAAACATAAAACTACATCATAAAACAATAAGGGGCCTTTCTAATAAGGTAACATATGAGCAGATGTATGAATGAAGGGAGGAAGTCAGCGATGGATGTAAGGCAGAGAAGAACATTACAGAAGGAACGATCAACACAAAGGCCCTTGGAAGCGCATTCTCAGTTTATCCAAGGAACACCTTGGCTTCAGCGGAGTAAGCAAGGTGGAGAGTGCTTGGAATGAGATCTGTGAGGCAGCAGGGAGCAGAGAAGGTGACTCCGCCATGGGTAGGTAAATGGTGTCCAAGGGACACTCTATGTGGGTGCCCTCCAATAGAAACGCAATGAGAAAACACAAATACAAGCCACATATGTGACTGCAGTTTTCCAGTAGCCACATTCTTAAAAGTAGAAAGGAACAGTCACAAATAATGTTAATAATATATTTTATTTAATCCAACATATCAAAAATGTTATTCCAACACATAATCAATATATAAATGATTTTTCATACCAAGTTTTCAAAATCCAGTATGTGTTTTATGCTTACTGCACATCTCAGTTCAGACTCACCATATTTCAGATCATCAACAGCCATGTGTGGCTGGTGGCTACCATATTGGACAGTGCAGTTCTATATCATCTAGGCCAGTATTTCCCATACTGGTCTATCTCAGAAAACTGTTCTTGATATATTAATAAACACATTGGGAGAATAGACAATTTGTTCTGTAATTGCTATGGACAATATATGTTCCCCCTACCCCACCCAAAATTCATATGTTGAAACCTAATTTCTTAAAGTGATGGTATTTGAAGGTGGGGTCTTGGAGTGATTAGATCATGAGGGTGGAGCCCTCATGAATGGGATTAGTGTCTTTATAAAGGAAGCATGTCTTCTACCAGGTGAGGACACAGCAAAAAGACCATGAACCAGGAAGAGGACTCTCACCAGACAATGCATCTGCTGGCACCTTGATCTTGGACTTCCCAGCCTACAGAACTGTGAGAAATAAATTTCTGTCATTTATAAGCCACCCAGTCTATGGTATTCTGTGACAGCAGTTTGAACTAAAACAGTGCTCAAATAAGTAAAAGCAGAGACACACTAGTTCAACAAGTTTTAAAATGTTTTCAGCTGAAAAAAGTAGCAAAATCGTGATTATGTTAATTTACACCATGAATCTCCTTGCGAGGCATAAACTAAGAATGCAGGTAGTAAATTTTAAGAGCTGTGCTTTGGAATCCCAGGAGTTTCCATTGAGAGACTCCTAAGGGACTCCAATGCTCGCTGGTTACAAGACTCTCTCAATGCTCTGTGGTAACCTAAACGGGAAGGAAATCTAAAAAGAGGGGATATATGTATATGTATAACTGATTCACTTTGCTGTACAGCAGAAAATAACACAACATCATAAAGCAACTATATTCCAATAAAAATTAATTTTAAAAAAGCCAAACCCATTTAGAAATTGGAAGGCAAGGAAGATCTTGATATGGTTCATGCAGAACCACCTCCCAAGACAGACAGCAGGGTGGAGAAGGGTTCTTCCTTCTTAAAGGTGTCTCTAGAAGGAAACACAAAAGACATCTAGCACCATCACTCCCATATTTAGATAGATCCTGGGCACACAGAGAAAGGTACTTGCTGTTTCATTGATTTTCCTGAGCTCTGAAGAATGAAAATCCAGGGGCCATCCTGCCACCACAGAGGAAAAACCTATCTGAGAATGACATCAAGCATAGGTAGGCAAAGCTGAACAATGGAGATAAAAAGAACTGTGATGATGAAATCTGAACCCCTGAATGCAGCCATACCCCAAGCTAGCCAAACCAGCAAGCAGCCAGAATGAAAGCTAGATTCATCAGTATTATGAGCTGATAGATTGCATTTTTCCTAAGCCAGTTCATATTGCCATCTAACCCTTGAAGCTAAAAGATTCCCAACTAACACTTCTTATTGTAAATAAAGAAACTGAGATGCCAAGAAATCAATTAACTTGAATTAAGTCCACATGTCACTAAATGGCAGAGCTGTAATTCTATTCCAATTTGGCTCCAAAGTCTGTGTGCTTTCCACTATACCCCACAATGCCCCAGAGTCTCTTGTTCTCCTGACCCCCCTTGTGGACAGTGATTTTCACACATACTGGTTTCCACTTGGGCCACAGATGCCTTTAGATTATTCAGATCCCACTGGAGACCGGTTCCCATGGAACTCTTCCACCCTCTTTCAGTTCTCTTTGCCATGCGCCTACATTATCTTAATCTCTAAAAGCTGGTTTTCACAATCTAAACAACTCAAAGCAGTGAGAGCTGTGACTGTGTAGTAAAGAGAGGGAAATAAATCTTGCTGATTTGGGATCCGGCTACAAGACAAATTTCCACAATAGTCCTTGGAGTAAATGACAAGTTCTATTCTCACCAATGGCAGAGTGCCATATTTTGACAATAGTTTCAACAGGAGTGGCCTGCTGGGAGGGCAGTGTTGGTGATGCTTCTTGAAAAAAAGTTTTTTCAAAGATGCAACGTGCTTTTTCCCCACTTACCAGTTTGTTTGGGAAAGGGAGAAAATGTCAGAGGAAAACTGAGATGACATTTGAAAACTTGAACAATGATAGCCATTGATGAAAGCATGAATGTAGTAAAAACAAAACAAAAGGAACACTCCTTTCTCCCTTGGTAGAAATTTCAGAACACATCCGTATTCTTGGCCATGGAGTATACACTCTTGTCTTGGTAACTAGATCCTTACCTTGTGGCCAAATCAGTCAGACAAGGAAAAGACACAAAGCAGAGCACAGAGAAATCCCCCTGCCAGAGTTCCTCGCAATATACATTCACACACACACACACACACACAGGCACACGTACACACACCAAGGAACCTACCAAAATGAAGTGAGAAGCAGAGCATGCATTGACTTTGGAGACAGAGAAAATTGCATACAAATCCTGGCTCTGCCACTTTAGATTATGTGAACATTGGGAAAATTATATAACCTCCCCAAGCCTGGTCTATAACATGGGGCCAATACCTACTGCTTTGGCTTGCTACAAAGATTCCATAACATAACATCACTGGGGTTCCTTAAATAACAGTGATGGTTATTGACTCTTTCCTAGGAACAGCTCAGGTCAGGTCTCCCTCACAGGGCTTCAAGCATGGCATAATGATGAAGCTTTGGTTTCAGACAAATCTGGGTTCAAATCCTGGTTTAGTCAAGTGCTAACTCTGCGTCTTAGGATGATGCATTCATTAGCTTTTGCTGCATGAGAAAGGACCAGAAAATCTCAGCGGCCTGCAACAGTAGCGCTGATTTTGCCTGAAGGTCTGTGGGTCAGCCAAGCGTTGGCCGCTCTAAACTGGGCTCAAACCAGGCGGCTTCTCTGAACGCTGTTGCAGTTGCTCACACACCTGCAGGTTGGCTGGGAAAGCTTTCCTGAGGTGGCTTTGTTGTGTGGCTCTCCTATTCTACTCTTGAATCAGAAGAGATATTTCCCAGCACCTGGGCATGTTTCCATGGTCATGGTCAAAGCACCAGAGGGCCAGCAAAAACACATGAGTCTTCCAAGACCTACACCTGGCACCGGCACACCATCACTTCTGCCGTATTCTACTGGCCAAAGCCAGCAGCACAGCCAAATCCAAAGTCAAGAGGCTTCAAAATACTCCTATACCTTTAGTGGGAAGAAGTGCAAAGTCACATGACAGAGTGACAGGAGGGTGATGAATTGGGGAGGGTAATGTAACCTATCTCTGTTGAATAATCTGTCTTGTTTCCTTAATCTGTAAAGCAGGAATAATTCTACCTACAAAATTGGTTCTTTAAGATATTAATGATGTATTTGTGTGCCCAGAACACTCCCTGGCCCATAAAGAGCACTTGATAAATGTTGGCTAATAGTGGGAGTCAATGCACTGGTAGTGTGAGTGGAGAGGTACACTGTCCCAAATCTTTCTAGAATGTTCTGCCCTGTTTTCTTCATTCATTCATTTATTAACTATGTATATAATATTCATTAACTATCCACATAATTACAATGCAGAGAGTAAAGGGAGTATGATGAGAGAAGGATTTGTTGGGGACCATACCAGGAAAGACAGGGGTTCCTGTCTTAGTTTGCTGACCGGACAAAACTTCCTTAGTTTGCTGACCGGACGAAAGAGTGATTTCAATGAACATTTGCACAGCATTTTCACATCCAGGATCTAATTTGATCCTGACAGCTACCCTTTATTGTAGGTCTTGTTATCCCTGTTAAATGAAAGATGGAACTCAACCCGGCTGAATATCTCAGTGATGTTTACCAGACAAGCAGCAGACAAGAGGTCACCACCTCGTGAAGTCAAGACTGTATCTAGGTGCCCCCAGGGTTACTTTAGGATGGCACCATCACTCAGGGTCTCCTTCTCACTCAGAATTCATAGAGTCTAAAGAGTTTATAGGAAACATCACAGTAATGCCATGTCATATCTGATGCTTGTTCCATTCATTCACTTATTTATCAAACAGTGAATGTCTGGCTTGAATGAGACAGACATTCACTGTTTGACAAGTAAATAAGGATGAATGGGCATTATCCTGGAGAAAGAAATAGGAGATCAGAGAAGGACAGGGCGTTTCAGATAGAAGCACAGCATAAGCAAAGACAAACGGTGAGAAACCTCAAAGTACCCATGAGAAAGTGAGGAAGTTCAACATAAGGCGTCAGTTTCAAGGCTGAAATGGAGTAGATGATGCAGGAGAAGTAGTCTGACATTTTATCAGGGATGACCTTGTATGTCATGCAAAGAAGTATGGATGTTAGATTATAAACAGTGAAGGGTCTTTGGAAGGGTTTAAAAAGGGGCCTGATGAAGATACGTCTGAACTTTCTAAAGAGCCGCATGCCAGCTGTGTGGGTAAGTGCTCTGAAGAGTGTCACATCTTTATAAGAAAAACAACCAGCAAACACCCTTCGACTTGGCTACTTTATAAAAATGAAGTAGTTGGAAGAGCTGGTGGTGCTGGGGTTGAGCCCATCCTCAGGAACTTAACAGATGGCGGGAATAGTTATATGAGCACAAAAGAGGGACCTGGTAATCAGATCTGAACACAGCAACCTGAATTACTAAACCACGAGGAAACTAGGAGGGCATTTCCTCAGCCCCCCTCATTAGCGATGAGAAAATCATTGCCCACAAAATGCACAGACCTGCTTAAGGTCACCCGGGAGCCTGCTCAATCCGCATCCTGTCCTTGTCTCACCCCCATCCAGACATCCCACCTCCTCTGAAGGAGACTACGCAGGGCACCTGAGTATTTACTAAGTGCAGGCACTTTGGAGGTCAGAGAACTGGAGATCTTTGGGAGATTTTGTCACTTAGCAAGCCCTGTCTTTCTTGGCATGGCCCCCAACAAACCCTTCTCCCCTGATACTCCCTGCACTCTGGGCTCCCATGGAGGCCAAGGAGACATCGATACCAAGGGCATGCAGAGCCAGTATCAGCTATCCTAAGAGAAGAAGAGATTCCACAGTCCAATGGAACGTTTGTGAGTTAAGGCTAATCCCATAGGAGGAGGTCGCCGAGATAAGTGAAAGTTAAATGCATGGTTCTGAGGGAGCCAGATCCAAATCAGGACGTGTCAGAGACCAGAGGAAACCAGATGAGGAGTGGCCAGCCTCAACTTCCAATCTGTCCAGTGGACACTCTTAATGGTCCAATCCTTATTATAGTGACTTTGTTCCCCAAACATCTTAAAAGGCACCCCCCCAGCACCTACCTTTTGCCTCCTAATCTCAGTTCTTGCTGAGTTGAGGGGTCCTCAGGCTGACTCCTTGGCTCTCGCTAAACAATCAATACGTATGACCTTGAAGTTCAAGGTCTCTCAGACTGCTTCTCATCACTAACGTAAAAGGCCAATAATATTGCCAGCCCTCTCCTCACTTCCCACCTTTAATTTATTCACACAGTTCTTCAATGTCCCCAGTAGAAACTGCACTTAAAATAGACCAAAGAGAGGCCCCTTTACTATAACAAAATGCAATTGTTAACATAAATCAGAAGAAAACGGAAAGGATAAATCTAAAGGAATACATTTGAGGTTAATAGTCTGTTGGCAAATAATCTTTTCTTGTTCCTCCCTAAGGTCTGTTGGGGGGAAGGGGTGGCAGGGAGTGGTGTATTAGAGGAAAAGGCTCTCTTTGGAGAAAGAGTAACTGTGAAACAGGTAGTTCAAAATACAAAAGGTAGGAAACGTGCCCTCTATTCCAGCTCTGAGTGGCCTCATACAATCTGTGTGTCAACTCTGTGGGCTTTGACACCTTTGCTCTGGAAATCGAGGGGGTTGGACAAGGTGATTCTCCAGCTCCAAGACTCTATGATTTTAACCTAAAACCAGATGGAGGAAGATTAGAAATCAAAGCTCATGGACCACAGGGGAACTCGAACAGACTCTCGGGGCTTAATTTAGTCCCTTGATTGTCTCTTTGTTTAGTTTCTGGTTTTTCTTTCCTATGGGCTATATCTATCTTCCCTATAGCTTTGAAAAAAAAAATTTTAATAAAAAAGTATAACTACTCCCAGAGGGAGGTCTGTGGATTTGTGGAAAAATGGGACAAGAGAGAGCTGTCATAGGGTAGCATGGACAGCAAATCTAAGAAAACACATGCTCCTGGCCCACTTCCAAGTAAGGCATGCAGGGCACTTACAGACCTTCAGGCTTCAAAAACACCCACAAAACAGTCCCAGGACTGCGCTGGCCTGTCTCCTGTCGTGAGCTGGCTTGGCTTCCATGGCCCAGTTGAAGGCCCATGTGGTCTGCCTGGCACTGACACGCAGAGCCAGGCTGTCATTCAGATTCTGAGAGGTTTCTGTGCACGTGAAGCTCTGGGAGCTACTGCACAACAAACGCAAAATAAATATTTCTGTTGGGAGCGTCCATAGATGTCAAATTTTCTGCAGCTAATTTTGAAATACACCTAAAAATCTTTTTTGTTTTCCAGTGAAGATACCTTAATAGGCTCCTCAAATTGGTTAGACGTGTGGCTTTAGAGAATTTTGACACTCTGGGGTTAGCCACAAAAACCAAGTAACTGTATATTACCTAAAAGCTGCAAAGATTGTTCTTACAGGAAGGGAGATCTTATTTGCAGTGTAATTTATATATTCTGTGCTAAGCATTTGAAATTCACAGCTGTCCTCTAAGGAAGCACTTTTTTTAAACTAATAGACTTGACCTGTTTTTTAGCAGTTTTAAGCTTACAAAAAAATTGAGCACAGGGTCCAGAGTTTCCATTTGCCTCCCCCCATCCCCTACCCGCATTCCCCCTATCTTGGTACAAATGTACCCTTGGTGTGGTACATTTGTTACAATTGATGAACCAATATTAATACATTATCCTTAACTGACATTCATAGATTTCATGAGAGCTCACTCTTTGGGTTATACGTTCATTGAGTTTTGACAATAATGTAAAATGACATGCATCCACCATTGCAGTCTCATCCAGAATAGTTTCACTTCCCTAAAGCTCCCCTGTGCTCGTCCTGTTCATCTCTCCCTCCCTCCCCCGTGAATCTCTGGCAACCAGTGATCTTTCTACGTCTAAAGGAAGCAGATTCATCCACTTTCAAAGATGAGGAACCCAGGCCTTAAAGAGTTTAAGAAATTAACTGACCAAAGTCAGTGGGAGGTCTACTAGGTTCCACCTGATTCCAGGGTCACGCTTGCCACTGTGCATTTATCCAACCAACCGCCACTTCCTGAACACCCTCTAGGTGCAGGCACAGTGCAGGCGTTGGGAACATAAGGATGAATAAAACAGCACAGCTCCTAATCCTATGGAGTTCATAGTAATGGGAAGCAGGCAATGAACAAACTAGCACACAAGTGAATATAAATAGTGACCAATGGTTGAAAGTCAATAAGGTCCTAAGGTATAATAAGAATACTCTACAGGGAGACCTAGTTTACGTTGGGAGGAGGTGGCTGAAGTGGTGGGTCTCAGGGAAGACCTCGCCGAAGAAGAATAAGAAGCAATTCTTCCAAGGCAAAGGGAGTGAGAAAACAGTTTTCACAAAGACCATGAGGTGGAATTGGCTCTTTCAGGAAAACGTCCCTCTCCCATACAAAGTGGTCTAAAGTCAGTTTTCTAAATTTATAACTAGTCAAGAGCACTTCTGAATAGGAGATTCCATGTGATCCAGAAAGTTCCATGTAAACATCCTCATTCCCCGACACTAGGAGCGGGGCTAACCATTAATATTCAAGAAGTGTCTTCCAACAAGTTTGATAGGTTTGAATTTTATCTTTACCCTCACGTTCCAGAAGAAGAACAAACAGAGGTCTGGAGAGAAGCAAATGCCCCAAGGTCATGAAGCAGTCACTGTCTCCATACCATGCCACGTCTGCAGTGAAAGAGCCACCTCTTAAATGTCCACTCCTGCCTCGAGCAATCAGTGAGAAGCACGGTGCCCGGCACAAAGTGGTCATCAAATCAATATTTGAAGAACAAATGAATGAATGAATGAATGCCATTGCTAGCCAGTCAGAGACTGTCAAGGAGGCAGCTTGAAAGGGCAGTGGTCTTGGACTCAGACACCCTGACTGTCCATCTCTCCTCTAACAAATGACCTTGTTTGCCTCTCTGGCCTCAGTATCCTCAGCTGCTCATCAGTAAGTATATTCTTGAAAATTGAAAAGATAACCAATATTTTTAAATTAAACATAGTAATATAACCATCAAACTCTGAAAAGACAAGGGAAGAGGGGAGGGAAGGAGGCTTATCTGGATTCTTACATCCGTGGAGTCATGATTCATTCAATCTAACACTGCAGGCACCCGTGACTGTCACCATCACTATCCCTTTCCTCACCCATGGCAGACGTCACGAATTAGTCATGACACATTTTCTCAGAGAGCCCACATGAAGCCTCTCAGCCCAGGGCTCTAGGCAGCTGCTAGGACACACCATCAATTACCCTCGGGACGAAACCTGTTTGTGAGTGAGCCCTACACCAAAAAGACACCTGCTTGATTACGAGCAGCTTCCAGGGAAAATTGGAGATTAAGACTTAAATCTCATGGAGCTTTAGCAACTCTGAAATTCTCCAACAGGACACAGCCTCAGTCCTAGGTTTTCACTGACTTTGCAGCACTTTTTGTTTTCAGTGAGGTAGGAAATTAATCAGATAAGGCACCAAACATCCCTCTAGCCCAGAGTTGCTAGTGATATAGTAAAAGATCATTTGATCCTTTCCCTAGGACTATTCCCCTCCTCCCTTCCCCTGTCAACGACTACCTCAGAGTTACTGTGCAACATTTCCTTCCATGTTTTATATTTTGTTGTGTCCATCCCCCTCCACAATTTGTACATTTAAATATATATCTATTTACATAATTTATATATTTATAAATTTATATATTTGTATATATATAATTTTAATATATCATAATATGTTTCCCTGTGCACATGTGCAAGGATTTCTCTAAGGTATGTGCCCAGAAGTGAAGTAGGTGGATCATAGGCTATACATAGTTTCAACCAAAGTAGAATTTACCTAATTTTTCTGCTTATAATTATTTCTTTCTAAATCCATCTCCTCTTCTAGACTGTAAGTTCCTGGAGTTCCTGGAATGTGGTAGGCACCTGATTGCTATTTGACGAATGAAATAATTTAATTTAAATTTCAGACAGCCAAGTATAAAGGAGTAATTGGGGCTGATTTTAACTCTACCCTTAATCCCTTCTTTGCCCAAGCGACCTTCAGTATAAATAGTGCTGTGGGCTGAATTGTGTTCCTCCGAAGTTCATAGGTCGAAGCATTAACCCCTAGCTCAGAATGTGACTATATTTGGAGATAAGGATTTAACGAGGTGATTAAATTAAAATGAGGCCATTAGGGTGGGCCCTCACCCAATCGACTGGTGTTTTTATAAGAAAAGGAAATTTGGACACAAAAAGAGACACAAGGGATGTGCACACACAGAGGAAAGAGCCTGTGAGGACATGGCAAGGAGGCAGCCGTCTGTAAGCCAAGAAGAGAGGCCTCAGGAGAAACCAACCCTGTCAACACCTTGATCTTGGACTTCCAGGATCCAAGTTAACACAGTGGGGACACACCCTGAGTGAAATGTTGGTAAGTTGCAGATTTTAGGCTCCCTCACTACTACCATCAGAATAGCTTCATAAATTGGGCTTCCTCCCTAAATTGTCTGAATCAAGGACTTCATGCATTCAAAAAATAAACTGGGAAGAGCACTAAAGATGTCATAAAAGTGATTTTTGTTTTCAAAAATTTTCCAAGAAAGAGATTCAAGTTCAGAGGTAGGTAATGAAAATGCTCAATAAGACAATTTTATTCATAATAAACAGAAAAATTGTAAACAACCCAAATGTTCATCAAAGGTGGTATGAATAACAAAGTGTAGTTTAGCATTATGATTGAATATACTCAGCAATTTAAATGAACACTCTATTGATACACACCAAAACGTGGACACATCTCAAAAACAGCATGCTGAGAGCAAAACGCCAAGAGGAAGAGTACATTCTGTCTGATTCCATTTATAGGAAGGTCTATAAAAGTCAAAACAAATCTATAGTGACAGTGGATCAGAGGTTTCTGTGGACAGGTGGGGAACAACTTAAAATGGGGCATTGGGGAATTTGAAGGAGATGGAAATATTTTCTATCTTTTCTGTAGGAATGGTTACACAGGTGTACATATTTGTCAAAACTCATCAGATGTTAGACTTCCAATGGGGTCATTCTAATTATATAAATATACCTCAAAATTTGACCTTATAAAAAGACAAAAATGGTAAAAAATTAGTCTGTTATTTGATCCTGGTTTCTCCACTACTCCACTCTCAAAAATACATGTATTTTTAATGTGACTTTGCATGCCTCAGCAACTGCAGAAGCAGAAACTACTCATTTTGTATATATGTGGGCATAGATTATGGGCATATTTGCTTAGATTTGTATAGATTATGGGCATATTTTTCCATCTTGCTGCCCAAACAAGATTTTTTCCTTCCATGCCTTGCTGATATCTCTGTCCAGCTTCTTTTTACGAGTTTCCAGAGCTATACCTCAGCCTTCCTTTTTTGTTGTTTATTTGGGGTTTTGTTTTATTTTGTTTTGTAGCCCCAGAAGCACAGAATTATGTTAACTGTAATCCTTGATTTAAGGCACACTATCATCATTGGTTCATGTACAATACTCTTTCATTCTATTTTATTTGTAAACAATATCATGAATACCCTGATTTCACTGCCCAATCTAAGAACTAGAGCATTATCTCTAATTTACATCTTCCCATGGGTTCTCCCTACATCCATCCCTTTGCCTCCTCCTGAGATTGTATTCATTGCATCTATCGTTCTTTTGCTTTTTAGTTTTTCACATGTAAATTGTATAGTTTTCCTTATGTTTGGCATTTCTAAAGAAGGTATCATACTGTACTCCATTTCTTAGGATAAAATGTTAGTGTAACACAGTGTTCATCCACTTTCACAGATGTAGAATAATCCATTGTGTACACGTCCACAATATTTGGACAATCTTTTGTCTTGGGCATTTAGGATGTGCCCAGAATTTTGCTATTATAAACAGTTCAGCTTTGAACATTCTTGTGTGTGACCTCTGGTGCACATGGACATGGACTTCTCTTGGGCGTATATACCCAGGAATAAGATATTGGGTCATAGGGAATGGGAATGTCCAACTTCACAAGATAATGCCAAACTGCTTCTCAATATTCTAAGGCTATTGGAGGAGAAAAAAATCAATTAAGTGGAGAGAGAATGATAACTTTTTAGAGAACTGATTATACTCTTACTTTCCTTTGTATTATATATATATATATATATATATATATATATATATATACACACATATATATGGCCATTTGTTAATATTAGAAGATAAATAATATGCCATGTCCTACTTGGCTTCTTCATAAAATCACAGTTGGAATATTTGTGAACAATAAGAAAAATATTTTCCCCTATATTTCCAGAAAATCAGAAGCCGTCATCAGTGACCTTTTCTAACAAGTTTTAGAAATAAGAACAATAGTAATGACAAGTTGAACACTTTTATGACCTATGCATGCATTTATTGTTTGTCATTTAGTTCTCACAACAATCTTATTAAGAAGTTCCTATTACTATTCCCATTTTACAGAAAAGTAAATTGGGATTTAGACAGGGGGATCCTAGTGAGTAGTTAACCTAGCGCTCAAACCCACCATCTTTTTTTCCATTGCACACCTGGCCTTCCCAAGCCTTGCATAAATTTTTGTGACCTGACTTTCCCACAGAACACTTCAGGCAGTTTCTCTCTCATAGTTTCATCTGGGACTGTGTCAGGGTGAGATCCTGCTGTTGGTTTACTCTCCGTCATGCTGTGCTTTGTCTACATCTTGCTATTCAACATAACTACCACCCATCAGCCACAGAATGCCCCTTGGACCCATGTCTCCTCCTCTTGTGGCAATTCCTTCCAGATTTAAGTCACACACACACTCACTCACACATTCACACACTCACATTCACACACATGTATTTCAACCATTTTGCCTCCTTCCCACTGAAGACGCTACAGAGTCTTTACAGTTCTTTCTTGGCTAGATGTTGTGAAAGGGATGCTGAACTGATTGGGAGCAGAATAAATGTGTTCTTTGTCTGCAATTAACTGCACATTTTGGACAAATCATGTAACCTCTTTGAGGTTAAATTCTTGCTGTTGTGAATATCAAATGAAATGACACACATGACAGCACTTCAGGAAATATAAAGTGCTAAATAAAGCCAAGTTACTGCTATTGCTGTCAGCCCCCTTTCTTAGACCAATGCTATTTAAACCCTGAATTAAATGGGTCTCACATTGACATTCACAAAGCTTACTGAGACAGTGCAGTATAGTAAAGTGAGGGTAGCTTGGAATAAACCACCATTGAGTTTGCAGCTGGCTCTTCAGCTTACAAGATATGTGACCTTAAGCCTTAACAACCTTACCTGAAAAATGAGAATAATACTATCTACCTCAAAGAGTGGTGAGGATTAAATTGTATGTCTTACATAAAGCATCTCTGGCGGGCAGAATTCTAAAGTCATCCCCGAGATTCTTGCCCCCTGGTACAGGTGTCCTGTATATTCCTCTATATTGAGTATGGGTAGGACATGTAAATATGATAAGATTTTACTCCTATGATTAGGTTATTAATAAATTGACTTTGAGTTAGTTGAAACGAAGATTATCCTGGGTGAGCCTGACCTAATCAGATGAGTCACTGACTGAGGTATTGGGCCCTTCCTTAAGAAAGAGATTCCAAGTGAGAGAGAGAGAAAAAAAGAAATCCTCCTGTTGGCCCTGAAGAAGCAAAGGATATGTTGGGGAACAGGTCACATGGCTAGGACCTGAGGGTGACCTCTAGGAGCCAAGGGAGTCTCCAGACAACAGCCAGCAAGAAGATGAGGATCCCACAGCTGGAAAGACTTGAATTCTGCCATCAGTACAATGAACTTGAAAACATATTCTTGCCTAGTCAAGCCTCTGGATGAGAATGCAGGCAGCCAACACCTTGATCCCAGACTTGTGAGAACCTGAACAGAGAACCCAGTTGAGCTGACCCAGTTGGTCTGACACACTCAGACCCTGACCTACAGAACTGTGAGATAATAAATGGGTGTTGATTAGAGCCACTAAGTTTGTGGTCATTTGTTATGCAGCCATAGAAAAATCTATACAGTATCTAGCACACTGCCAAGCACACAATATGAGCTCAGTAAAAATAACAAATCGTAGTGCTCTCAGAAATATATTTAGTGTATCCAAAAATAAATATGCTCTCTCCTGCCTCCTGATCTTCATGCATGCTCTTTTCTATACCTAGTATTACTTTCTTCTCTCCCTCTACCCATTTTTCGCTCAGCCAAATCCTATTCGTCCATAGGCTCATATCTCTGAAAAAAGTGGAGACTAAACCACAGATTTTTAATGACTACTCTGGAATTACCTACCCAGTTAACAGTAGAACTGAGACCATAACCCCAGTTTCCTGATAGCACTAAATCCCTTTGTCCCTGAGGATCCCTGGTTTCTCTTATCCACCATCTTGAGTTTCCTCCCCAGTTCACTTTTCTCAATAATGCCCTTAAAACAGACATCCTTATCCCAACAACTGAAAGAAATAAAAGTCCAGAGGAAGCTCCTCCCTCCATACACTATTAGCATCTACCAGTGAATCAGAGTTTCTCCCTTCAAAACTGGTGGCTTGGTATTGAGGTTATGAACAAATATCATTCATTCTATGCCTCAAGGCGCGCGCCCACAGGAGTTCTTTATCAGCAAAACAACTCTTTGGCCAGGAAGCTGACTTTAGTGAATTTATGTGAATAAATTCACTAAATAGCATAATCAGTTGCCCCATTAGAAATTCACTCCTAGTTCTCCTTATCACAAGCAAAAATAATTGTAAGGGTGTTTGGTCCAGGCAGGTGGTCCTCGAATATGGTTTATAAACCAATATTGGGTAAGCCAAGTCACTGTATGTTGTACTACAGCAAACTGGTCATTGAAAAACTTTTTGTGAGGGACTTCAGGGCTCTTGATCAGATACTCAAGGCTCTCTCGAAATTCCCTCCCAAATTGGATGAAGAATGTGTTCAGGAAAGAGCAACCAGGAAGTGGTACAATACCATGGTTGAGGGAAGGAGGGATGCTTAGCCAGTAAGAGGGCCAACCAAGACTGCCATGGTTGTTATTTCCCAGCATATTTATCAAACAATTTATTTTGTGCCTGCTACGTTCCAAAGACTGAGCTAAACCTTGGGGCTGGAGATGTGTATTAGATATTTCCCCTGCCCTCAAGAACTTGAATTCTGGTAGGAATCAGAGAAGTATTATAAATAATCAATGCAATGTGGGTATTCAGTTCTACATTGAATGGATTTTTGATGGTGAGTAGTGACACAGAGCAAGGAGTGTCACTTTGAAGAGTTATCTTGCTTTTCATGATGCCAACAGAAAAGAAACTTCAGGGAAACAGATTCTAACTGAAAATAAAAAGGACTTTTCTCATTGTCAGAGCTGTCTAAAAAGAGGATGAACAAAAGCAAATGAGTTCCTCATCCACAAAAATACTCAAGCTAACACTGAAAATCTGTGAATAGAAGACAGTTTAACAAACTGCTTGAGTATATGTTCTAGACCAGAGTTTTTCAACCTTGGAACTGTTGACATTTTAGCCATATTGTAGTGGGAGCTGCCCTGTGCAAACCCCATCCACTGAGTGTCTCAGTGTGACAACCAAAACTATCTCCAGACACTGAAAAATGCCTCCTGCAGGGGAGAGGGATGTCCCTCCTGGTTTAGAACTCCCATGATAGAGGAAATCAGAACTGAATTTGAACCCTGGCTCTAACATCGTCTAGCTGTGTAATCTTGGGCACGTTACTAAACTCATTAACAGACTCACAGACTCAGAGAACAAACTTATGGTTACCCAGGGGGAAGGGTGGAGGGGAGGGATAGTTAGGGAGTTTGGGATTGACAAAAAAAAAATTGTGTATCACTATATTGTAGAGAAATACAGTAGATTAGCCGCTGTAGATCAGCAGCATCACCACAGATCTTCAGGCATCCCTTTGTAGTAGCTGTGCTATTTTCACTAACCTTGGCATTATGTTGCAGTCTTTAGTATTTATACATAAAAGCAACTGTGTTAACTCTGGAAGTTCGTTTTGTTATCGCAGAGAGCTTATCGCCCTCCATTGTTCCTCATTTCATTTACAATGAAATCAAAACACATTCATTGGCAAGGCTATTGCAAGAGTCTGGCTCTGCCCCCCTCTCCCAGCCCCTTTCCTGCCGAGTTCCCCTGTGGACCTTCTGCTTGTTCCTTGAACTCACCAAGCCCAGTACTCTCTGCAGTGCCCTTGCATGTGGGGTTCTCTCTGAGAACCCCAGAGAAAGTCACTAACTGAGCTCGTGAACGTAACTTGTATAATATTGTACATCAACTATGCATCAATAAAAAAGAAAGGAAAAAAATAAACTCATTAAGCCTCAATTTTCTCTTCAATAAATTGGAAATATTGTGAGCATTACTTCATAGCTTCAAGAGAGGATTTAGGAGATATTGAAGTGAAGTGTTCAATAAAGTACAGCAACAGTAATGGTTGATGTTGTCAAGTGGACAGAAGCTGAAGGTGGAGGAGTAGAAAGGCAAATTTTAAGGTTTCTTTCAACCTGAGATTCCCTAATACTAAGTGAAAATCATGGCCTAATTTTTTATACAGATTAATATTTTTCTTAAATAAGACTTGTTTGGAGAATAAGTAGAATATCTCATTATAAGCAGACATAAGAAGAATTCCTTTTTCATTAAAATTTGAGTAATGAATGGGCATTTGCTGAACTTAACTTGAAAACCCAAATGCACCATATTGTAGAGCAGAGTTTCTTAACTCCCGTTCATTCTTCCTAACCCCATCAGTGGGAGAAAAGAATGGTGGGAACTGTGCTTCAGTTCCCGTACTGTATAATCAGGTTCTTGTGAGGATTAAATTAGTCCATGTATAATAAATGCTTAGATATTATTATAGAATATAGTGTGCATTAGGAACACAATAGTGATTAACCTTGCCAGAGAAAGTCACTAACTGAGCTCATGAATATATCTAGATATTCAATAAGAAAACAAGAGAGAAAGTACATGTTTAACACAGGAGTCTGGTGAAACTTAGAGGTATAAACTTGGGCAGGGGTTATATCCTGTAGTTCCTAATATCCTTTGCTAATGAGTTTAATTTAACTAAAGGTTAAAAAGAGTGTGTTTGGGCGAGTATGTGTGTATAGGAGTAGGTGAAGGAATGAGTGGACTGGAGCCATGAATTGGATGAGGAGATGTTGTCTTTCTTGACTCTAAGCAAGGTGATGAGATTACAGATCTGGAGAATGGATAGTAGGTGGGGTACATTGGATCACTGCTCCCAATTCGTATTCCCTCCATGTATTAGAATTAAACATGAGTGTTTTTCGCCTCAAGACGTCCCAATAGAGTGGAAAGAAATTTTTCCATCCAGTTAATGTTGGGTTTGGCCACATGACTTGCTTTAGTCAATGAAATGTAGGCAGAAGTGACAGTATGCCAGTTCCAAGCCAAGGCCTTCAGGGGAGTCACACACCCTCCTGGTTTCTTGTGATCCATCATGAGAAGAGTCAGAATGAAAAGACATGAAGCAGACCTGGACTTGACAAGAGCTTGGAGTCTAGTCTGGCCCACCAAACGCAGTCTAAATCTGCTGAACCACAGTCATCCTGTAGATCTGTGAGCATGAAAATAAATGACTGTCATTTAAATCACTGAGATTTTGAGATTGCCGCAAAACCTGATGAATGTATCAGAGATTTTTCAATAGCCATTGATTCATTCAGTTAATACATATTGAGCCTGTACTGTATGCCAGGCACTGCTCTAACAACTGGAGCTACATCAAAGGACAAAACAGACAAAAATGCATCTTACGTTCAAATGGTTGCAGTCGTCCAGGTGAGAAATGCTTAGGACCAACACTGAGGCTGTGAACTTGGGAATAAGGAGTGATTATTTTTACTTGACTATAGAGATTTCAACACAGGTTTAACAATTCATGAGAAAATATGTCCAATAACCACCCCACAAAGTTTTATCCAAAGAAAATCGAATTTAGGAGGGTGAAGTGACTAATGAGGGGTCACTTAGCAGATGTACCGGGGATGCCATTATAAGTATAAAATAAAGCCCTCACTCTGCCTCACAATTACCTTGGATGTTTTAAATTACTACAGTCCAGGCCATGTCCCATAAGTTCTGATTTGATTGGTAGAGAATTAGGTATCAATTTTGTTTTCTTTCATTTTGCTTTAATTTTTCAGGTGATTCTAATGAGCTAGCAGATTTGAAAACCACTGTATTAGATCTCCCTGTGTTGCAGACAGACTGCACTAGCCAACCAGACATCAAATGCAGCAGATGTAGTCGTGTCTATAAATAATGACTTCACTTCTAAACCGTGGAAAGATTGAGTTCAGAGATCTTTAAGTTCCCAGGTCGGAGCATCTACGGTCTATGAACTATTCCAGCAACAGACACAAAAGGAGTTGACATTTGCTTTCATTATGACTACTTTAAAAACTCCAGCCTAGGATTTCTGTCACTGATCAAGCAGTTAAACTTTCAAATTCAGTAAATTTGAATTATTCATGATATGAATTGATATGAATGACATGTTGTCACTTCAGGCTAAACACATCTAAAGCTATGTCCTTAAAAGCAAACTGTTTCAACATGAAAGACCCAGAAACCTTTTAGTTAGGTCAAAATTTCAACAAATGTTATTAAAGTTATTTTATTGGCCTTGTTCCCCCCCCCCTCAAACAGTTTGGAGGGTAGGCTCCTTGGAAAGCAATCAAGACAGTTTCTGCCATGTGCCAGGAAATGAGCAATCTAATTCCAGTTCTCATGGTCAGGAATAATTTTTTTCTAGTTGTGATTTGTCAACAGCTCCAGGGATCAATGACTCTCTGGTGAAATGGGCCAACCCAGAGGAGTGGGTGGTTTTTTACATGTCATTTCTTCCTTTCTATCAAGTAACTTAGGTAGTAATGGAGTAGAGCTCATGGGAAAGAGGCTTTTATATATTATAAAAGAAAAATCCTTCCCTCTATGTCTTACAACCATAGTTAAATATATATCAGCCTAATAAATAACAACTAGCCCATAAACTGGGTAGTGGCACATCCATAAAAAGTGCTTGGCCAGTGTGAGCTCATTGGCTCAGACCCGGGAAAAACTTCTTCGTGTTTGAATACTACCTGGGGAGTTTGTTTAATTACACCTGTATTTTGTCTAGTTCCCAGAACGGACAGGACATAGAAAAATAAAACTGAGCGTCACCAACACACACTTTAATTCTCTGCTGTCTTTGTCTAGTTTTGACATCTGTATATATTCCAGGAGAGCTCTGGTCATTGCTGTATAAGAATGACACACCATGGATGGAGAAGGTCCAAAAAAATTAAATTAATGACCAAAAGATTTGGCAAGCTGCCATATGAAGACACAGAGTCCAAAAAAAAAAAAAAAAAAAAAAAAGCTCGCAGGCGGAAGAGGGATATGGTTGAAATAACAGTACTAAAATATACCCTCCTTAAATCCTTAAGGAAGAAATTTCTAGTAAACTGTATAGTCATTTCTGATATACAAAGCAATAACCAGTGAAATTGGGTTTTTATTTCTTCCATTCCACAAAGAACAAACCTAAAGCTAAGATTTTAAATGACTCACACAAGTTTGCACAACTAGTGTACATGAATATTAAATATTAATAATAATAATAACTTTCTTTAGGTTTTCACCATGTGCTGGCTACTGTGCTAAGCAGTTTCATGCATTATCTTGTCCTTTTAATCCTCGCAACAACTCTTTGAATTAGGTATTGCTATTATCTGCTTTATACAGTGACTTTTCAGTAACCATGTAAATGTCTCAAAATTACACAGTCAGTATGTAATGGAAGAAATTTTGTAAACCAGGCCATCTGATTCCAATATTCACACTGATCAGATCAACTAACTGCAAAACCCCTAAGCCATTCTACTTCAGTGTATACATACGCATGTCTGAATCCCCAACAAAGAATTGATGATAGAAACACAAACTTATAAGTGGCAACACTGAGACTAAAATTCAAGTCTACTGAATCCAAATCTGGTTGTTTCTTCTAAGCCAGTTACTTTATTTAGGACAAATAAAGGAGAGATTTTATACTGCAGGCAGTAAAAATCACAAGACTTGTTAACTCTAAAGAAATAGTTCTAGGGGTAGGACGGGAATAAAACACAGATCTACTAGAGCATGGACTTGAGGATATGGGGAGGGAGAAGGGTAAGCAGTGACGAAGTGAGAGAGTGGCAGGGACATATATACACTACAAAACGTAGGGTGGATAGCTAGTGGGAAGCAGCCACATGGCACAGGGAGATCAGCTAGGTGGTTTGTGACCACCTAGAGGGATGGGATAGGGAGGGTGAGAGGGAGGGTGATGCAAGAGGGAAGAGATATGGGAACATATGTATATGTGTAACTGATTCACTTTGTTGTAAAGCAGAAACTAACACACCATTGTAAAGCAATTATACTCCAATAAAGATGTTAAAAAAGAAAAAAAAAGAAATAGTTCAGGCTAAAATATCAAGTCACTTCAGGAAGAGATGAAACCTATTCATGTTTGACATAGGTTATCAAGAAAAGTTGGAACACTGGAACATCTCTGTGACTTATGACAGTAACATGAAACTAGCTAAGCCCTCCCACATCTTATCCATTTCAGAGTCCAAACACACAGAGGTCCAGCACAAAGAATGGACCTTTGTTCCCAGGGGAACAAAAAGTCAGAAGTCCACAAAGCAAAATGGGGATATGGGTCAATATAGTTGGCTCAGCCTCTCATTGGGATCTGGTTTCCAAATCATGTCTGGAAATATCAAAGCCCAAGATCTATGAAAATTACACAGTCTTCCATTTACTTTAGCTGTAAGACTTCCTTGAGAAGGAACCAAGAAGTCCTAGAGCCCAGTGTCCCTTAGAGGGACTAAGTTTTCTCAAGGTATATGCCTGAGCTTACACTCTAGTCTTGGACAAGGGATCTTCCAACTTCATCCCTTTATCTCTGTTGACAGGTTAGCTCAGGGCCACTCTCCATCTCTCCATCTTCCCATACTTCTTTCTGTTTTTGCTTTCTTAGTAATTTTGATGGCTGACTCTGATTTCTCTTCTCTTATATCCAAAAAGACTGCAGAATTCCAAAGGGCTTATGAACCCAGAAAAAGCCAATAAATACAACAGCTTGAGCAAAACAAGTTTCTTTCATCTGTGACTCTTGAAATTAAGGCTTATATTTGGCACAGTTTTGTGGGATCTATTTACCCTCTGAAAACATCTATTGTTTTTAAAGCAAAATATTGCCATTAACAAAAATATGGAAGAGTATCATTGAAGCCATTTATTAATTCAACAAAAATCTAGGAAACACATTATATGTCATGCCAACAAGGAATTATGGAAATACAAAGATGAGCAAGATATGACCCCTGCCCTCATGAAAAATTCTGCCTTGAAGAGGAAACAAGACTCTTTAGTGCACTAGTCACTATAATGTGGAATAGAAAGTGTCAACAGAAAGGCATTCATATTACCACGTTGGTGTTTTGCTGATTAAATGAGATAATGTATGTAAAATTAAGTGTGATGAGAAGTCAAAGAAGAGCATGCACTCCAAGATACAAGGTCCATATAACTCCAGTGGCAATGGAAGTGTGGATGGCAAGGAGGAGATTTCAAGGAGCCACTTGGGACATAATCTTCCAAAATGCGTCAAAGATGAAACTATTTTTAGGAAACCATAATTTCCTAAAAGTTGTCATTTTTCCTGTCCTCACTTCTCTCCTAACTCTTGCTACTATCAGTCTGAAAGGCCTTGTTGTTTTCCAGAAACCTGGCCTGCAACACAGTTAAGAATTCAATGGGAGATGCCTGGGCACTCAGGAGGTTTAAGAGGGGAAAACATCATCCATTTAAGAAGGTAAGGTATGCGGTCTTCATGAAAGTGTGTTGCTTGGAGGCCCAGAATTCGAAACACAACCACCACTTTTAGTTTCCAATTCACGGAAGAGGAAGGCAGGATGTGCAACAAAACCCAAGCTCCAATAAGCTCTACCCCATCACCCAAGAGTTGGAGCATCTCAGGATAGGTGTTCACCAAACATCCTTCCATCCAGTGTGTGTTTTTTTCAGCTCAAGTCCTGATACCCAAAGATCTCAGAGGCCTAGAGACAGCCTGGAACTGGGTTGCCAGCTGGAGTTTGATGATACCTGAACAAACTACATCAGGCCAAGCGGAGGAAATATGTGAATGTGGTACCCATTCCCCTCCCTGCCTCCTCCCTGTTTTTCTATCTACAAAGTCTGGTTTTCAGTATTCAGACCTAAACCATTTGGTTTTAGTTGTTCCTCTTTCATATCATTTCAACGGTTCTGCCCTAGAATTCCAAGAAGGAAATTCTGGAAGTAGGAACAAGCCTTTCAACTGAGCTTCATTATCTACCAAACACTCTTCACATGCATTTCACTTCTCCTTTGGTCCTTACAACACTCCTGTAGGGTCAGTTTTATTCATCCCATTTTATAGATTAAGACTTGAGGCTCCAAGAGAATACTGGACTTACTCAAGCAGACACTACAGTGGGTGATATGGCACTCGAATCCCTTAACTCCAAATTTTACATCCCTTTCCTATATCCCAGGGCCTCTCTACTGAGACCAGCAGCATCCCAATAGGTTAGAAAAGCAAATTGAGCAAGAAGGAAGTCAACTCCTCAAGGTGAAATAAGTCAAGATGCTAAGAACTAAATACTCCTTAATGTAATATCAGTTAGAGGAGACATCAGAAGAGAGGAATATAGGAAGACTTTGGGGAAAATAAGCTTCAAAGATTTTCAAAGGAGATGTAACTGGTTCTAACTCATTTCTCCCTTCTCTCTCCTATTCCAAAGACTTTGATTTCTCTCAGAAATATTCACAAAGGAAGCACTCTTAGCCAAGGAAATCACTGCTAACTGGCTGTGTAGTTCCATGCTCTCTAACAGTGGTAATCATAAAGTTGTTCTTTATTTAAAAAGACAGCCCCCTGGATGTGTCATGATAAGAGCCACCGGCTGGAGGTGGCTCTTATCAAGAATCAAGGGTCTTCTGTGGTCTGGGCGTTGTTACAGACATTCACGAGTTGGCTGGTGTGCCCAGAAGTGCAGATGGCTTGGTGATGTCCTGTCAGTAGCCTCTCACCCTAACCATGAGATGGCTTGGCTTAGGTGTATTGCTGAAACATGGCAGGTCAGTATGACAGCAAGCAAGCACTTCAGACCTCAGCCTCACCTGAACTTTGCCCACCAGGTCACCTCACCAGCTGCGGACACCCTCCCACTTGCAACTTCTTCAGGGGAGAATCTCAAATCCATGGGCAATGCATTGACCCAGAAACCCAGAGATCCAGAGTCTCATCCTGAGAAAAAGACAAACCCAAACTGAGGGGCATTCTACAAAATGCTTGACCAGCATTCTTCAAAACTGACAAGGTCATAGAAAACAAGGAAAGACTGAAAAACTGTCACAGACCAGAGGAGGCTAAAGAGACATGATGACTAAATGTAATGTGGCATCTCAGATGAAATCCCAGGAAAGAGAAAAAGACATTGGTGGGAAAGCTGGTAAAATCTGAATAAAATATGGAGTTTAGTTTATAGTAATGCACCAGTGTTAATTCCTTAGTTTGGACAAATATACCATGGTAATATAAGATATTAACAATAGGGAAAAGTGGGAGAAGTATGTGAAAACTCTCTGGACCATCTTTGCTACTTTCCTGTAAATCTAAAAGTATTCCAGGGGCTTCCCTGGTGGCGCAGTGGTTGAGAATCCGCCTGCCGATGCAGGAGACACGGGTTCGTGCCCTGGTCCGGGAAGATCCCACATGCCGCGGAGCAGCTAGGCCCGTGAGCCATGGCCGCTAGGCCTGCGCGTCCGGAGCCTGTGCTCCGCAACGGGAGAGGCCACAACAGTGAGAGGCCCGCATACCGCAAAAAAAAAAAAATTAAAAAAAAAAAATAAATTAAAAAAAAATAAATAAATAAAAAATAAAAGTATTCCAGAATTAAAAGTTTATTTAAACAGACAATTTTAAAAGACAATGCAAACATTTATTCAACATCTCCTAAACACTAAGTTACCATGCTAGGCACCAAGATAAAACGGGGAACAGAACAAGCTTTGTCTCTGGTGGTCTAGGGCAGAATCTAATGGGAAACAACTACAACCTAAACAAACCCAAGTACCCTGGTCCTCTAGAGAAGACTGCCCTTTAATATGGAAGTAAAATTACTCAAGCCCATCCCCTACTGGCTATAAGAAATTCAGTCCCCTCACAAGTATTTCTGAAAATTCTTTGGAGGAAAGGGCACACACTCCAAAGACACAGAGCTATGAAAAGAGGAAGTTCGGATCGTTCTCCAAGATAGGCCTCTGCATCAGCCTAGGCCTGATATTAACCCTTCACTCACAATGTTATTAACACAGAATCTTCTCTATCTTTTCTCTACCTGAGTTCTCAATCCATGAGAAATAGAATCATAGAGTGTACAGATGGGGAATTAAAATATCATCATTATCAACACCATCATATTGGAAAGAATGGCTTGTAACCATGGGTGAGTGAACTCAAAGCACCAAATCTCAGAATGAGAGAGACTTAGCCAGCTGTAGTCACTGACTGAGACAGGACATGCCACGTCCATGCTGAAGAGAGAGCAGCCTGGGTGCCCCCTAGGGCGAGTCTACACACAAGGTGAGGAGGAGGTACCAATGTCCCTGCATGCCTTCCTTTGTACGAGCACAGGTAAGTGGTTAGCAGGTCAGAATAATGCACAAGAATGACAAAGATATGGGAAATACATCTCTTTACCTAAAACAATGAAAAGTAGGAAGGGCTGAGGTAGGTGAAATATTTCTTGCACGTGTACTCATGATGCCACAGAGCTTTATTGAACACCCACTGTTTCCCAGGTCCTGGCCCAGAGGTTGGAAATACAACAAGCAGAATGGACAAAGTTCTTGCCCTTGTCAAACCTGCACGCTCATTGGAGAAACAAACAGACAAGTAGACAACTTGAAGATTACTATGCTTTGTGTAGCGACCATTTCCATGAAAGGGATAGGGAGAGACAGGGGCTAACTTTTAGATCAGGTGCTCAGAGAAGGCCTCACTGAGGAGATGATGGGGTCCAGCCATGAACACACACACCTGGCAGAAAAGCCTTCCAGGCAGAAGGAAGAGTCAGTGTAGAGGTTGAGGCAGGAGTCTCAGGGAACAGCCAGGAGGCCAGTGTATCAGGAGCTCAGTGGGCAATGGGGAGAAAGGGAGAAAGAAGTCAGAAAAGTGACTGCAGGCCAGATCAAGTACAGTAGACAGTGGCTGAGTCTTTCTGAACTTCCCAGAGCACACGACTTTCACCTCTGCTCTCTGCACCCTGCAGGCAGAGAGAGGGGAGGCAACTGGACACACAAGCATCAATAATCAAAATACAGACAACCTGGATATTCAGTTATGTCAGTCATAAGTTTGAAGAAAATTGGTACATATTTTTTTTTAATATCATTCCAATGGAACTTAAAATGTGGAATTCTTACTGTTTGGATATGTGATGTAATTCAGAATTGAAAAGAAAACTGATGTCTCCCTGTAGCCAAGAGGGAATCTGATATTACAAGTTATGAAAAGCCATCCCTTAAGTCTAAACTAAATTCTTCCTGCCATCATTTAGGAGCATTCCTTCTTGTTATGTCTTGAGAGTAGGTAATAAACCAATGGATTGATGCAAAATACCCTCTGCCCTCTGAGGAACTGTGCTTCCAAAGGAAAATTCTGCCAGGTCACATGCAACAAAAGAACAGAGCAGCCCATTCCCAATATGCACCCCCAGAGGCCCCCAAAGACACACATATGTGCACACATGCACACACACACACACACACAGAGGCAAGAATACACCAACAGTAACAATGATGAATTCCAGACTGTCAGGCAGGGTGCTCAGGGCCTCCCATAAAGCTGGTCTTTAGTGCCTGGCACAGCAATCCACAAAGCGGAGGCTCTTAGGTCCCAGGCCCTGAACCTTTGCCTCCTCCCACATCCTTACACCGACACTGCTTCTCTGGCAGCACCAAGCCTGCTCCAGGTCAACAACCAAGTTGCTCAAGAGCACCTGATCTTCACAAACATTATGAGGAAATGAATCTCTGGATACACACTCTATCCATGAGCTAATTCACAAGTGTCCCGTTGGACATTATCCTGGTTATAGGTTTAAAGCATTCCAGAGTCTTTCCCAAGTCACCACCAATTTTCACTGGTCCTCCAATAATTAAAAGTTCTCTTCTAAACCCAACATTTGAAGGTATTATCTTTTCTTATGCGTTTTCTCCCTTTTCACAATCACATGTGCTGGTTAATCTTCACTTGTGGCTCCAGATCCATTCTCTACCTTTTTCTGTCCTACTGAGCCCTAAGAGAACAACATTCTTCAGAGAGTTGTATCACCCAGGCTCCCCCATCTTCTGGCTTTCCACTGAGTTTGGTTAAACCAGCAGATGAAGAGAGAGATCACATGTTTCTTCCCTGTTTTCATCTTGCCTCAGCACTGCAGCTCTGATGAAGCATCCCCTCCTTCGTGTTCTCCTTAGCTTTGTTAAGACTATGTCCTTGTTGGTTTGCAACCTCGGGAGCTTCCCAGGTGAAATCTGAAATCAGCCCCCAAACACAAGTGAAGGCAGCTTCAGAAGAAAAAGGCAGGCCAGACCACCCAGATTGGCAGGTGGCAGGTTTAATAAGCAAGGCAGGGACTTCCCTGGTGGCGCAGTGGTTAAGAATCCACCTGCCAATGCAGAGGACACGGGTTTGAGCCCTGGTCTGGGAAGATCTCACATTTCAGGGAGAAACTAAGCCCCTGAGCCAAACTACTGAAGCCCGCGCACCTAGAGCCCGTGCTCCACCACAAGACAAGCCACCGCAATGAGAAGCCCGAGCACCGCAACGAAGAGTAGCCCCTGCTCGCCGCAACTAGGGAAAGGCCGCGCACAGCAACGAAGACCCAATGCAGGCAAAAATAAATAAATAAATCTATTTTAAAAAAATAATAACAATAAGCAAGGGAACTTATATAGGAGGCTTGTTGTATATAAGATGAATAGATCTCAGCACCCACCTGCAGAATCTTCAAAGTTTATACAGAGGCCTGAACAGGGTTCCGTCATGTATACAATCCAGATGGCCTGAACATATTGCTCTCTCGAGGCTGTGTTCTTGGGGCAACTTCTAGCTCAGGGAAGTCAGTGGAATACACATTTGCCTCTGATTTTAGAGGTCCAGCTCACAGGTCAACCAGTGAGCTGATCACGTCCTCTCAATGACCTTCTCCAACAATCTTCCCTTTGTCTATCAGCTCTAATGGTGGTAACAGCTTCCCCTTGTTGCTAGTCTCTGGTTGCAAGAACGTCCTTTGTTGATTTCCTTAACCCTGACCGCACCACTATAGGTAATTTCTTTATTAGACTCTCTTCAGGTAAGCTATCTCGATAGAATTCTTCCCTCCAGAATGCTACTAATACACCAGACCTAGTCTATGTTCAGTTCCTTCAGTCCTTGGATAAGTGTTTACTTTTCCCTTTGGGTGAAAGTCTAATTTCATTTGCCTCACTTCTAAATAGTTCTCATCAAACACACAAACGCTAAGTCCAATGTTCTTGAGGTTCTACCCACATTATTTCTTTCCCTTGGTTTGACACTCAGCTTCATCCTGAGTTTCTCTGAAAGTATTCATACATCGAATCAAGTAATATTTATTGAGGACTTAAGGATATCAAACACTGTAAATGCAACCATGAATAAGACACAGTCCCTGCTTTCAAGTAGCTTGCTATCCAGTGCAGAAAAAAGTGAATAAACCAAACAAAATCAATAGTAATGAGGAATGGAAGAAAGGAAGAACAATATGACTCAGTATGAGGAACAGCTCATTTGATCTCGGGGAGCGTAGAGAGGTGATGTCCAACGTGAGATGTAAAGAATAAGAAAGTATGAAGCAGGAGAAAGGTAGAGTGAGGTGGAAGGGAGCATGGACAAACACTCAGAATGTGGCACAGAAAACAGCATTCGTCAGAGCTGGAGCAAAGAGACTGCACGAGAGAATAGGACGAGATGAAACTGGGAAGAGAAGATGAGGCAGGTTATCCAGGACTTGCAAGCCTTTTTAAGGAGTTTGGACTTTACCAAAAGATCAATGTGGAATTGCTGCAGAGTGTTAAGCTGAGAAACACCATAATCAGAAATGTGTTCAGGAAATTCCAAGACAGCTATCAAATCGAGAATGGATCGAAGGGAGAAATACTACTCAAGGCAGAGAGTACTGGCAGCATGACCTAGACAGTGTCAGTGAACACTCGAAGAGCTGGTAGAATTATTTAAATGTTTAGATGTTAGGATTAATAGGACTTGGTGATTATTGGGATGCAGAAGATGTGGGAGATGGAGAAAAGGATAGTCACCCCCAAATCTGTGGTTTAAGCAAGAGTATGCTGGTACCTTTCGCAAAGATAGAAAACACAGCAGGAGAAGGTCAAGGGTAAATATTCCTTAACAGTGCAACTGAGTTTGAGGTTCTGGTTGGATTTCCAGTGGGAATGTGTCTGTAAGCAGATGAGTGTGCAGGTCCTGTGCTGAGCACGAACATCTGGACTGGGTCATCGTTGTAGTTGGATGTTACGGGAAACTCCTCACTCTCCTAATGCCTTTCTTTGCTTTAAATATATTTCCACTGGTTATCCTTAGCCTTTCCCTAATTTAGGGTCCTCATTACTTTCCAGACACATGGTTTTCTTTTAAAATGCCCCACCTTTTTTTTCCAGAATGTCTACAAGCTTAATTTCTTCATAATGCCAATTATTGGCGTAACCAACTTGCTTCAGGAAACTAGGAGTCCTTCTCTTCTCACCTACTCCCAACTTCCACCTTCAGGCTGGCATGGAGCTCCTGTCTTCCAAGCCCCAAGAAGCAGCCATTTCCCCACCTACCTGTAATTCAAGTTCAGTCCTTGATTCTAGCCAAGGTGATGACCCCCACATCCCTTTTAACTTTTGAGCAAGGGGCATTTTCAATAAGCTGTGACCATGTGAGTAAAACATAAACATTCCCACATGGAGGCAATATCAATCATTCATTCAGGAAGTCAAGAGCTTCTGCTCCAAGAGCAAAGCATTAAGAAAAAAAGCAGCGTCTCCCTGCTAAGAGCAGGTGTACCTAAGATTCCAAATACCCCCTCCTTGCTTCCCATTGAGCTCAGCCCCTAGAGGCTCAGGATAAATCTAAATCAACCTTCCCTACTCCAAAGCCAAATCTCTGCCAAGAGTTAACACACTTACTCACTGGCCAAAGCTAAATCTTCAGCTCTGCTTTTCTCATCAGCTACAACCTGCACCTGTGGCTGAACCCTTGCTCTCTCCCCAGTTAAAGAACCAGTGAAGGAACACACAGGACCCCTTGGGAGCTGGACACCAGTGCTCTCCTCATTAGCCAATACCCCTTATTCATTTCACTTCAATTCAATGTACATTTATTGAGCAACTCTTATGTTCCAGGCTCTGTGAACAACCATTTACACACAAATTTAAAAAAAAAAAAAAAAAAAAGAAAAACACATATGTTAAGTTACCATCTCTGCACTTGAAGAGATTCTATTTGGAGGGGGATAAAGGTGTGTAATAAATAATTGTAGTATATTAGGAGAAATATAAATAGTATCTCTTAAATGCCAGGGGGAATACAGGTGAGAAAGCAATAAATCCCCCCAGGGTTGATGGGAAGTGAGGTAGAGACAGCTGGGGAGAGGCAAAGGAAGCAGAAAATTAATGCTCTGAAGCTAGAGTGTTATACAAAGGGCTTCATTTGCCATGGGGAGGAATATGAACTTCAGTTTGTAAGCATCAGGGAGTCCTTAACATAGCTATTCTCAGTTTGGAGACCTAGGACTTATGGAACAGTGCCACTCAAAGTATGGGTCATGGACCACATCCACAGATGCCAGTCCACTGAGATGAGTACCAGAATTAAGAATGAGCCTTTACAAACTTGACATTGATGTGACATCCAAGCATGTGATCAGTGGACTTATATAAGGGTATTGATCAGTTCAGGTGTGGTCACCCCTGTGGGGGGCTGGGGACTAGCTGGGAACTAGTATTGATTTGTGACAGATTAAAATTTTGAAAAACAAATAAAATCTGTCCTTCACCACAGATAATTAAAGTGTTCTTGGTATTGTATGTAAAATTGTGTGAGGCTTTCTGGTTTTGTGTGTGTGTGTGTGTGTGTGTGTGTGTGTGTGTGTGTGTGTTTGCTTCTTTTTAAGGAGAGAACCCACAGCTTTAATCAGGTTCTCACATAAATCCCTCACCAACAGGTTAAGAGCAACTGAGTTAGAGATCATTAAGAAATGGACCTTCAGACAGAGAAAGACAAATATCATATGATATCGCTTATATGTGGAATCTAAAAATAGAGTACAAATGAACTTATCTACAAAACAGAAATAGAGGTAGAAAACAAACTTATGATTACCAGAGGGTAAGGGAGGAGGGATAAATTGGGAGATTGGGATTGACATATACACACTACGATATATAAAATAGATAACTAATAAGGACCTACTGTATAGGTCAGAGTGCAAGGGACATGACCTGTGTCAAGCCCCAGCTTGAGAAGCATGGCCAATCTGGCACGCATGGGGGGTGGGAGAGGAGACACAGTGACTGAGCGTCACCTGGGCTCCTGGGAAGCTCCTACAGGAAAGTAGAACGCTGTCATCAGAAGACAGAGTCCCACACATGAAAAACACTAGCTTTCCATTGAACCTGTTCTGGCACTGATAAAATAACTAATTTCCAAGAATTTTTCAATCCACAAAGCTTTGTAGGAATCTAAGTATTGAGCCACATTCAGTATTTCCTTTCAAAAGAATCTAGGCACAGTATTTTTGGTGTGGAGAGAACAAGGAGGGAAGCTAAAGAAGCAGTTGAGGGCTTCTCTGGTGGCGCAGTGGTTGAGAGTCTGCCTGGCAAGGCAGGAGACACGGGTTCATGCCCCGGTCCGGGAGGATCCCACATGCCGCGGAGCGACTGGGCCCGTGAGCCATGGCCGCTGAGCCTGCGCGTCCGGAGCCCGTGTTCCGCAACGGGAGAGGCCGCAGCAGTGAGAGGCCCGTGTACCGCTAGGAAAAAAAAAAAAAAAAAAGCAGCAGCTGGGACATATTTTTTTTTCCATGGGTGGAAGGTTGCAATGCTTTATTACACATCAAGAAAATCTGTAAAAAGCTGGATTGGGCTCCTATCCACCCAACTATAAAACTGTCAACAGTATAGTATCATTTATAGTTATTTTTGAAGCATTGTTTATAATTGCCTATAAAGGCTGCCCAGTTTCTTCTTATACTACCAATTCCAAGGTTTTATCGTTTATCATTCATACTTGGGGTTTATTTGTGATGCATAGCAAGTGCCATGGTGGATTAGAGGAAAATCCAGTTCATGTTCAAAAGCTTGCAAAGGAGGCAAGAGTCCATATTGGGTGTTTTGGTTCCCTTTCCACATAACATGTGCTTGTCGCTCTCTGGTTTAAGTTGCTCTGTAAGGGGCGGGACTCCCAGAGAGAAACACGCACTATTGAGAATATCACAAAATAAACTTCTTACCTCTCTTCTCATTCTGGGCAATAGGATTTGAATTATTTGAACCAATATCACTTATTTCTATCCGGCTCAGGTAACTTCCTGAGAAGAGAGACCTTATGTCTCTTGCTTTCTGTTCTATCCTCATTTTCTTTTTTGGTCCTGGAAACATAAAATGCACATCTTAAATATGTGAATGAAAGAACAAACAAATGAACACTCTAGGAGTTCTATTCCTTTTCACACAAGAATTAGGCAACAATTAAAATCATCCTATGAAATTAACTAAATCCAATTCATCAAGAATAACTATAAAATAAATACATATAGCATACCATATATAGTAGATGATTCATCTACAGCTATAGTATGACCACATATAAGATACTAGTAAACTGCCTAAAGTGCTACCGAAAGCTTAACTAGTAATAATGAAAGCAGTGTCTCGTTTGGCTATGCATGTCCCTTGACTTCCAGTCCATTCCCTTATTCCCCACTGGTCTGGGTGCCATACAAGTCCTCACAGGCCAGTTGGAACCGGTCACCCACCCAGCTTGGCTCAGAACTGATTGCTCTGTGCGTTAAAAAGATTTCTCAGATTATAATCTGGTCACTATTTGAGTTCAGTCTCCTTCCTTCTTTATCATGTTACCTTTTCTATAAAAATAAATAACATGCTCTTCAGAGAAAATTCATAAACAAATGCAAGGATGTAAAGGTAGAAAAAGCATCGTTCACTTTTTCTTTTGTTCATTCAAATAATTCTGAGCACTGTTCTAAGTGCTAGAGATATAGCAGTAAATAAGAGAGACAAATTCTCTATCCATGTGGGGCTTACCTCCAAGGGGATGAACAGGGGGCAATAAACTTGTAAACAAATCCAGGTGTGATATACCAAGGTGGTGATAAGGGCTAGGAAGACAAATACTGCAAATTCAGGGCTTGGGCCAATTTAATAAGGGGTCCTTGGAAGAAGACCCTCTAAACAGGTGACATGTAGGGAGAAAACTAAAGGAAATCAGACTGTGAGCTAAGCTAACTTCCAAGGGAAAATCATTCCAGCAGTGGAAACAGCAAAGACAAAGGACCAGAGGCAGGAGTGTTGTTTTTTTGTTTGTTTTTTTTTTTTGGCGGCCTCTCACTGTTGTGGCCTCTCCCGCTGCAGAGCACAGGCTCCGGACGCGCAGGCTCAGTAGTTGGGGCTCAGGGGCCCAGCCGCTCCGCGGCTTGTGGGCTCTTCCCGGACCGGGGAGCGAACCCGTGTCCCCTGCATGGGCAGGCGGACTCTCAACCACTGCGCCACCAGGGAAGCCCAGCAGGAATGTTTCTGACTTGCTTAAGGACTATGCAGGAGGACAAAGGGGCTGGTAGTTAGGAGCAGTGATTTGAGACCATTGTGGGGAAGTTGGGAGCCCTCGGCCGTTGAAAAGATCTTGGATTTGTCTGTGAGAGAGCCAGAAAGTCGTGGGCAGACAGAGTCACAGGATGCTCTCATAGTATCTTTCAAATAATCACGTTGGACGCTCTGAAAATAAGATAGTGTAGCGGGCAAGGGCAGAAAAAGAGCCTCCAGTTTGCAAGATGTTGGAATAATCCAGGTGAAAAACAATGATGGCTTGGGTCAAGGGGCAGCTGTGACAGATTAAACCAGCTCCTGCACATCAAGCACTCGGCACAGTGTCTGGGGCAAAAGAAACCCTTGATATCCAGCAGCTGCTATTATTGCTATTGTTATTCTCTTATCTTCCCACTTACCAAGAACAGGAGATTCAAATCCCCCATGTGGCTCATTGGCTCTTTGGGGACCAGAATAAGCCTGCTGTTTTCTCTGCCTCTTGTGGCTTTTCGATATGACTGGTTGATTAGAAAACTTTGCCTGATAATGTCCTATTATTTATCACACTGTTGGAATGAACGTGGTTGTAGAGTTTCTAACACAGATTAGGCATGTAGTCCCTGAGGAGATGCCCGTTTTCTTCTAGGCTGTGTGTCCCTGTGTAGGAGGGCATGGGTGCACTCACCCAGCCAAGGACCATATGCTGCAAACAGCCTGAAACCAGCTTCCTTTTGCTCGTGCCTTGGCTGGTGCTGCAGCATCCGCTACTTCTTGGTTCCCTTCTCACCCGTGGAAGTCCGTGGAGTTTCACTCTTCTGCTCTCTTGTCATCCCTTTGCCGGGAGCTCACTCAGACCTACACAGCAGGAGAAGCCATCCAAGCCCCTTTCCCGTTTTCCCTTGATTTCTTAGCTGCCCAATAGGACAAGAATGTTGCGCTATCCATCTGCTGCTGAATTCTAACAAACATTTAAGAAAGGGGGAAAAACACCAGCCTTACACAAGCTCTTCCAGAAAACACAAGAGGAGAGAACACTCCTAAACTCATTTCATGAAGCCAGCATAACCCTGCTACCCATATGTGAAAAGAATTTATAGCAAACCCCAATAAAATATATGGAATCTAAAAAAACGGGACTGAGGAACCTAGGGGCAGGGCAGGAATAAAGACGCAGACGTAGAGAATGGACTTGAGGACACTGGGAGGGGGAAGGGTAAGCTGGGACGAAGTGAGAGAGTGGCATGGACACATATACACTACCAAACGTAAAATAGATAGCTAGTGGGAAGCAGCCGCATAGCACAGGGAGATCAGCTCGGCGCTTTTTGACCACCTAGAGGGGTGGGATTGGGAGGGTGGGAGGGAGGGAGACGAAAGAGGGAGGAGATATGGGAACATATGTATACGTATAGCTGATTCACTTTGTTGTACAGCAGAAACTAACACACCATTGTAAAGCACTTATACTCCAATAAAGATGTGAAAAAAAAGAAACCACAATAAATACAAATATCCCTCACAAACTGTCCATAAACATGTAGGTAGCAGTTATTATCTCCATTTTACAGGTGAGGAAAATAAGGCTTATAGAAGTTAAGAAACTTCTCCTGAGGCAGCAGGCCTAGGATAGAAACCTAGGTCTTTCAGACTCCAGAACACCTGCTCTTAACCAATGTGTTACAGGGGCTTCTACTATGATGCTTATCGAATGGGCTTGAATGAAAGGAGTGAACTGCTGATAAGGATGAGGCAGGCATTCTTATTTTTTTTAACATCTTTATTGGAGTATAATTGCTTTACAATGCTGTGTTAGTTTCTGCTTTACAACAAAGTGAATCAGTTATACATATACATATGTTCCCATATCTCCTCCCTCTTTCGTCTCCCTCCCTCCCACCCTCCCTAACCCACCCCTCTAGGTGGTCACAAGGCACCGAGCTGATCTCCCTGTGCTAGGTGGCTGCTTCCCACTAGTTATCTATTTTACATTTGGTAGTGTATTTATGTCCATGCCACTCTCTCACTTCGTCCCAGCTTACCCTTCCCCCTCCCCATATCCTCAAGTCCATCCTCTAGTAGGTCTGTGTCTTTACTCCCATCTTGCCCCTAGGTTCTTCATGACCATTTTTTTTTTTTTTTAGATTCCATATATATGTGTTAGCATACGGTATTTGTTTTTTTCTTTCTGACTTACTTCACTCTGTATGACAGACTCTAGGAAGGCATTCTTAAGCCAAGCACTGACAGCCTCCTCTACTTGAGCACAGCATCTCCTCCCTCACCCCCACTCCTGCTCCTATGGTTACTCTGAGCTCCTCTGCCTGGCCAGGCAGGACCTGCTCCCCACGGAGAGCAACAGACTCTGGTTTTTAAGAACTGCAGTGTCAGCTCAGTTAAAACGGCCGAAGTCACAACTGTTTAAGAGTTTCAATCCCCTGGAGACACATACATTCCAGAAAGGCCCAGCTTGAACCCAAATAAAGATGGAGGTGATTTGACGCATGGTCAGTGCATGTCTCGTTCATTAATGAAACAGCCTTGCAAGTAATTAAATCTCACATGCTAAGGTAGGAGCCCTTGGATTCTTATCCCCACGGCCTCCTTCCCAGCCTGGTCTCCCCCACCAAGTGCCCTCTTCAGCCATCTCCTTTGACCCTCAGAGGGAAAAGAGAGAGGGATGGAGACCGAGGTTTCTGGAGGTACATTTCCACAGAAGTGCCTTTCTGTCCAAGTGTCCGCTCCCTGGTTGTCTGTCCCTCCACAGACCTGTGCCCAGGTCCTCCTCTGTTCTACCCAAGTCTGGACAGCTCCTCCCCAGAGCAGCTTTCTACCTTCAAAACCCACAGAACGTACTAGAATGTGGCAGGAATGGCACCAAATTAATAAAACCCAGCTCCCAAAGCCAGCCTCATCTATCCATCCACAGGCAGAGAGATGAGGGCACTTCTTTTGCATCAAGACCAGAAATTATCTCTAGAAGAAGAACCACTCTGACATCTAAAACTGGTAGCAAATACCAAAATATCACTGAATCCTCACAGAATTCTACCAGATGCCAGGACAAGTTTTCCATTCATTTATATATTCCCCTTATAAACCTTTGCTAAGGACCCCATGCTAGAGCTTTCTCCTATCTCATAGCCCACCTTTGTATGAATTCCTAGAGTGCATCCCTTCCTCCAAACAGGTGCAGCCCAGTTCAAGGGCTTGGCCAGTGGAGTGGGAACTGACTCCAGAGAACCTAAGGGTCTCATGTCCATCTGCCTCCATTCTCCCCACCCCAGGCAATCATAAGCAGCTGCTCTGCCCATCGGCCACATCACAATCTAAAGCATTTGCGTCTAAAACACCTCATCAAAGAATTCAAAGAATTCAAAGCAGAATCTGATATATCCATATTAGGGGTTCAGAGAGAAAGTACTAAGGAAGTCCAGAGAAGAGAATATTTTTTAGGTGGGAACTTAATAATTAGGTTAAATGGAAGAAATAGGACCTGAACTTGATATGGTAACCAGCCCCCAAGATGGCCAACAATGATTCCTACCTCCTGGTTTTTATGCCCATTGTAGCCCCCTCCCAACTTGAATAGGGCTGACTTGGATAGGCCATAGGACACAGAGGAAATGATGGAGTGTGAGTTTCAAGCCTAGGTCATAAAGGACATTGAGGGTTCTGTACTCTGGTCTCTCTTAGATCACTCACTCTGGGGAAAGCCAACTACCTTGTCATGAGGACACTCAAACAGCCCCCTGGTGAGGCCACATGACAATAGCATGTGAAGGAGTCATCTCAGAAAGGAATTCTTTGGTCCTAGTCAAGCCTTCAAATGACTCAGCCCCTGCTGCATCTTGACTACAGCTTCTTGAGAGACTCTGAACCAGAACAACACAGCTAAGCCACTCCCAAATTCCCGACCCAAAGAAACCATGAGATAATAAATATTTGTTGTTTAAGCTGCTACACTTCAGGGTAATTTGTTACAAAGCATTGGGTAACTAATACAATAGCCCTTGAAGAAGTGGGGAATTTTCAATGCTCAGAAGTAGTAACAGGGAGAATCCTTCCAGATTGGAAGATTGGCAAGACAAAGGAGAGACAAAGTCACAAGACCCATCTGTTGGAGTAGAAACTTGCCTCCTCCCACAAAGGATCAGAAGAAGTTCTATATTTGAGGGCCTCTTTTTAGACTGAGGACTCACTTGAGGGAGTAAAAATTTCATTTCCAGTTTGGTCGATAGCTGGAGCATCTTCCAGGCCCCCTCCAAGGTAAGTTTGGCTGTGGCATTTCTGCAGCGCATACCCAGGACTCTCCCACCTCTAAGTTCACAAAAGCCTCTTGAATAGAGATGATAATTTCAAAGGAAACTCAAGTGTAGACAAAATAATATACTATATACTATGAAGATTATGTAGCCCTGGGTAATAAGATGAATCAAGGAAGGGGAAGGAACAGGAAAGCAGAGGAGGTCATTCACCATTTATCTCCACAAATCTTTTTTTTTTTAAATTTTTATTGGGGTATAGTTGATTTACAATGTTGTGTTAGTTTCAGGTGTACAGCAAAGTGAATCAGTTATGCATCTACGTACATCCATTCTTTTTTAGGTTATTTTCCCATATAGGCCATTAGAGTATTGAGTAGAGTTCCCTGTGCTATACAGTAGGTCTTTATTAGTTATCTATACAAATCTTTATTGTTTAATTTTTTCAACAAATGGGTAAAAGAAGTAAATACTCTCAATTCTACTCTATTCATCCGATATGATATTTTTTTAAGTTGTTCTAGGAATCCAAAGCCAAGACTGATGGGCAAGTTGGACTCTAAGAGTACCTGCCTCTCCCCCTTTGTATTTAAGAGACGAGACCTGTGCAACTTATTCTGGGTGAGAAAGAAAGAAATCCCTCTTGTCTTAGCTTAGAGAATCTCTAACTAGTGCCCATGCTAATGGAAGCACAAAAGAAGGGATTCTGTCCTCCAGAAATTTGCCAGTGGGCGGGAAGGGGGAAGAGGTGTTGGCTTCTCATAGACTTAAAATGATACGTTTATTAGTCAACTGTCACAGGAAGCCAGGTTTCGTTAAATCACACATCATGGCTTAGTCACCCTTGTACAGCTGGTAGGCAGCTAAGAGGGAGGGAAAAAAAAAAAAAAAGGCTACATAGTCCAGCAGTGCAAACCCAAAACTTTGCTGAGTCAACACAGGTCAAAATAACTGACACCTACTCTGTAGAAGTACATACTAGCCATGCTATCCTTGTCCTTCTCCATCCCAATTTTGTAAAGACAGAAAAATCACATTAAGGCAACTATCACCCCTCAATCTTCCTCCATGTCTGGAAAAGCCTTAAAAGTCAGCAGAGAAGGACCCAATTGCCCTGAGGGATGATGTGACCGCATGAAGAATTACACGAGGAGGAAAGAGTAACATCAGATATTTCACTACTTTTGAAGGATCCCAGTATATAAGGCAGTTACAAACAGCTCTCAGTGATTGACATGTGTTCTTCACAGAATGGTTTGTTAATATTATTTAACTAGTGGCAGATTATATGATTGTCACAATACCCACTTCTTCCCCACTGGGCCTATCCCTGTCAGAGGATTATACCGACCCCAGTGGCATCTTCCATGCAGACAGAACTTATTTTGGCCAACGAAATATGAGTGAAAGTGATGTGACATGTGCCACTTCTGCACAGAATCTTCTGGTTCTCCTGCCCTCTCTTCCTTCTGTCAAGATACCAGCAATAGTTCTGATAGGGACCGCTCTTTGGTCTGGGTCTCCGAGTGAAACGCCAAAGCCAGATGAACAATGGAAATATAAGACAAGCCAAAAATAGAATGGTGACTATGAGTCACTGAAATTTTTAGGTAATTTGTTCCTGCAGTGCAACGTAGCCCAAACTGCCTGAGTTATAATCATAGGCCGGGCTGATTCCTGCCTTAGCACACTAAGAAAGGAACAGAGATCGACCGAACACCTCACCTGAGCCAAATCTAATTTTACGATGAAGTGTGTGGCCCCCTCTTCAATCATGAAGCACAGAATAAACATCAAGGACTTGTGGAGTACTTAGCAAATGGTGCAGCATTTCCTAAACCTCAGACATTCTTTTTACCTTAATAATTGTTGCATATCTGTGAACCAACTGTACTACTATTTAATTTTTTAATTTGCTCATGATTGTATTCTAGGTACATCAATTTCAAAGAAAACTTTGTAGCACTACAATGATTGAAAAACTACTGCTATCATTTATCTTAAAGTTGGGGGAAAAAGACCTAACTATTAAAAAGAATTCAACTATGTATCATTTTGACTATTTACATAACATTGACGGCAAATCCTGTACCCTTTGGGAAACACTGCAGCATTGGGTGGGCACCAGGGCTCAGAGTCCTGGGTTCTAGTCTAGGCTGTCACACAGTAGGTAATCTTGGACAACTCCCTCTGGACCTCATTTTCTTGACCATAAAAAGAATGTCTACTCTAAGGTCCTGTCCAACTATAACGTTACAACATCTACTGTTCTGAGCTGCCCGTCCTACTCCTCCTGTCCACTACTGTGGCTCAGAACAATTCGTATGCGTGAAATCACTAAAAACCCTAATAGGATAAAGAAAATTTCGCTGATTTTTTTTAACAGGAAGGATCTTATTTATGTTGTGAATACATTTCTCTCCTCCCAAAGAAATCATCTCAAAGTAAGAAAGCTCAAACAAGGACACATCTTATTTCATCTCCCTTTATGTTTTTGCCAACAACTTTTTACTGTTAGTTGGAATTCTCTCATGTTTCCAAAATGAAATCCCTTATCCTCCCCATGGGGTGACTTTATCTCCTACTGTCGCTTAGGAGAAAGGAGAGAGGAAATCATAATTCCACTTAATAGGCAGATGCTGGCTATTAGTCAGCAAGAAATACCACAATTGGTAATGCAAAGCAAAGGAAATGCTGTCCATTTGAGGCATGATTCTCCTTCTACTAATTCCAAGCCTTTAAATCCTTTGCCCAAGTTCAGCAGATTCTGCTCTTCAAAAACGAACATATGTAAAACAGGCTTGCATTAAAATTACAGATTTTAGAACCTTGCAGATCATCTGGTTCAACCAACTTATTATACAGCTGAAGTAATCAAGATCCCAGGAGATTCAGCCAAGAAGCAGCAGAGCTGGGAGGAGATTCAGGCTCCCTACTCACAGGCAAGGTGATGGTGTATATTAGAAACACAATCTCTGCCACATTTTGTTTGTTGGACATTATTCAAGTTAATTATTTCTCTTGGCCTCAGGTTTTCCATCTGTAAAATGGGAACCACAATATCTACCTCTCAGGGTTATTCTAAGAATCGAGTGAGATACACCAGTGAGTCTCAAATTTGACGGTTCAAATGAATCAGATTCTAGAACTAGACAGGTGAAGAAAGAGAACAGGATGTGTGAACAACCCAAGAAGGTAAAAAAGCTCAGCCAGTTCAGCAATGGAAAGAAACCCAAGCTAGAAAGAGCAAAGTGGGTAAAGACCAAGGCTGATGACGTGACATGGGAAGAGATCAAAACACTTAGTCTGGTCCATGCCAGGGGTAAGTTTTTAACTAATATAGTGATGGAAAACTCAAATTTAGGATTCAAACACATCTACGTTTGCCTCACAAAGATAGGATTTATCCCGGATCTCTACTGAATTTTAACCAAGGTTAAGATGCAAATGGATAAAGCTCTTTCAAGATAATGGAGAGTTGACTACAGGAGCTCCAACTGAATTCTGATTTCAAAGCACAAGGCTGTAGTTCATCAGCAAGATTTTTAGCAATATGGAACAACAGAAACGGGAAGGGATATTTTTCCTGCCCTACTGACCGTTGTTTCACTGCCCTAGAATATCAGAATTGCCTGAGAAATGTTTTTAAAAATGTTCAATCCTGAAGCCCATCCTTTGAAGAAGGCTCAGGCACTAACAGTTTTTAAAGCTCTCTCCGTTGTTTCTAATAGCAACAAGGTGAGACTCCGTCTTCCAGAGCGTTGGTTTTCAACCCTAGAACATCAGAATCGTGGAGCTGTTTAAAAACACACATGCCCAGGGCCCCCTTTCCAGGTGAATCTCATTAGGGAAATTAGGGAAGAACCTCGCACTTCTGTATGTTTCAAGTGGAACCCAGGTGAGACATCTAGTTCTAGAAAGAACAATCAAAGAAGATTGAAAACCACTTTTCTGAGCTGAATGAGGGCCCAGGTTGAAGAGACTCGTCACTGGCCAGGCAAAAAGTTAATAAAAAGAAAAGAAAAGTCTAAATCCTGGAAATTTTTTTTGAATTATAAGACTGAAGAAAATCCTACAAGCATCAAAGCAGGGAAGGGAAATAAAGAAATCTACAAAGAATAAAAATTGAGGCTAATCTCACAAACACCAAGCAACATTGGGCATCCCAAAATATCACTAGATAAACTGTTATCCAGTGAAGCCAAATTCATTAGAACTTACTACAGTAGAGAACAACTTCTCTACAGAGTTTTAAGTGTCTCTGAAGACCGAAGTCAGAAATGAAATACAATATTTACAGGGCTTTGGAGTCGAGCTTAAACAGTGGTTTAAGGTGGGTCTTTCACAGCAGAGAAATTGATTAGGATTGGGCAAAGCTCAGGATGTAATAGTTTAGGAATGGTGGACACTGCACACAACAAATTTATGTTTGATAAGTAAATTGTCTGCCCTGGTGAGCAGGCTGTTGTCTCATAAACTGATCTGTAGGAATTTCCAGAAGCCAACAGTAAAGTTATTTATAGACTTGTGTTTTCCAGGCAAAAGTTCCCTGGAACAACCAATGAAGTCATGTTGACATATGTAGCTACACATCTCTGTCAGAGTACCTGGCACAGAGTAACAAATATATAGAAGAAGGAAAAAAGATAAAAATAAAGAGTGATCCAAATTTTTTTTAATTTTTATTTTATACTGGAGTATAGGTGATTAACCATGTTGTGTTAGTTTCAGGTGTATCAACTTAGCTTGTATCAACTTAGCTACTGCTTCAAAAATGATGCATAACAAAGCACCATAAAATGCATTGCCTTAATACAATATTCATTATTAAGCTCACAGAGGTGTGGGCTGCATTGGGTTCAGCTGATCTCAGCTGGACTCACTCATATACACACTTAACTATAAGCCAAGCTGGGGGCTCCCCTCTAGTCTGAGTTTGTTGGGGCAGCCCCCCTCCACAGCTGTCTCCTCCTTGAGGACCAGTGGCCAACCAAGGCCAATGGGCTTCTCATAGCAATAATAGAATAAAATGACAATGACAGAAAAGAAAAGCAAAATGCAGAACTGCAAACCTTCCTGAGAACAAGGCTCAGAACAGGAACACAGGCATTTCTCTCTCATACTTTGAATCAAAGCCAGTCACATGGCTGAGGCCAGATTCAAGAGGGGGAGAAATAATCTCTGCCTTTTAAATGAGAGGAAATGCAGAGACAAAGAGGAAAGCGGCAAAGGAGTAGTTACAGATAGGAGTGAAACATGGGGGCCGTTAATGCCCTAGGGCTAGTGTTTAATAAATATTCATTGAAAAAATAACCAATCCATTGTGTGGTTTTGCAGTCTTGGTTTAAAAATGTGGATCTTTCTTTTAGATACATGTACATGTATAACTGAATCACTTTGCTGTACACCTGAAACTAACACAGCATTGTTAATCACCTATACTCCAATATAAAATAAATGTTTTTAATAAAATAAAATTTGGATCACCCTTTATTTTTATCTTTTTTCTTTCTTCTATATATTTGTTTTACAGCATTATTATTCTCATACGCTAAGTACACAGATAAACTGGTGATTCATTAAATCATTCAACAATTCAGCAACCACTCCTCCACGTGCCCTGTGCTAAGAGCCGGGCATATAGCTATAACCAAAAGAGGCCTGGTCTCCACTCCCACAGGGAGCTTTCAAATCCATCAGAAAGACTAACTTTATATGAGCAATCACTGGTGTGACTAGTGGTAAGAAAACCAAAGTCAAAATGATCATAGAAATAGTCATCTTTCTGTGCATAGAATCTAACCAGAATCTTCCAGATAAAATGTTCTATAAGTGGAATGTTTACCATTAAGTCACTAGACCAGGAGAGGACACATTGTCTCCTCAGGTCTCAAGGCTCCCACCCTCCACCATCTGTGGACGCCCTCAAGACCATAAATTTCCCTCCAGACCCACTTCCCGGTCCAGAGAAGAGATAGAGTTTCTGTCTCCACGTGTTTCCCAAGTTCTTGACATTGCTTCCATCATCCAGCTTGCTAATTGTCCAAGGCCTCCCTGCCTTCAGAGAGGTTTAAGACAGACAAGAAGCAACTTGGGAGAGAACTGTCACGAGGGCAGAGACTCACCATCATCATCTCCCGGAAACTGGCTCAAAGCTCCAGCACTATGACCCAGGGGCCATTAAAGTGATTGTTGGACGAGGATGTGATTGTTCCAAGGAAACAGGACAGTGAGAGGCAAAAACGTAAAAGCAAAAGACTTCGTATTCAATTTATATTCCAACATAAAAGCCTTGGACTGAGAGCCAGATGATTTTCTTGAATTTGACTTTTTTTCCTCAGACTCTTAAATTGAGCCAACTAGAATTCTTATCTTAAGTAGCATCATTTCTCTTTTAGAAATGAAGGATGTGCCGCCAAGAAAGATAGAAGGTAATCTCCTTGGCTTCGTCAACTCCAGCAAGAACAGGACTGTATAGGTTAATGCCATAGGTCTAGCACGTAGCAAATGCATAGATTATAGAAAATCTATGTCAGAAGTGAATGGCTGAACTCCCGCTGAGAAACAGATTAAAGAGCAAGGAAGACCAAGATATGTTCCCCACAGGTTATGTGCTATGTACTAAACTTTCCACTAATGAGAAGATGGTAAGCAGGAAATTACTAGTCCTCCAGATTCCCCATTCAGTCACTGCACTAATATTTATCATGTGCCTACTGTTAGCAAGAAAAACCAAAAAAGAAGAAATAAGCTAAAAACAGCAAAGTGAGAAAAGATAATGGACAAGATGCGTGCATCACTGAACTATGTTTCACATTTCACATTATTAACATTTAATCCCTACAACAATAGTTTCACAAATGAGGAAACTGAGGTTCAGAGATGTTGAGAATTTGCCCAAGGTCACACAGTTGGTGATTTTCAGAGATGGGACCCCCAGCTCCTGCCTTCTGATTCCTTTGCCCCCACTATTTTCTGCCACACTAGGCTGCCTTCCTACATCTCAGATGGAAAACGTTTGAATGCCATGACTCCAACTGCACTAAAGCACTGGAAAACGGGCTATCAAACTGGGCTGGGAGACTCTGAGTCCTAAAAATCATGACAACAAGAATTGCTGACCATCCACCCCAGACGTGACCTCTGGTTGTAAAAGTCAAGAAACATGCAGGCAAGTGACAATGTACACAACGGGGTGACTGCAGAAACCAAGCCAGCGTGAAATGCAAAACTGTTCACCATCTCTCCCAAGACCTCCCTTCCAACCACAAAGCCTCTTACCCTGGGCATTAACTACTCATTCATTCATCCATTCAACAAATATCTGAGGGTCTGCAATGAGCTATGGGCTGAGATCTGTTCAGTGCCCTTGTGGAGTTTTCCACCGGTTAAACCAATAATCACACAAATATATTAAATACAAGTTGAAGTACGTGCAGTAAAAGAAAAGTAAAGGGTCTGATGAGAGCTTATGCCAAGGGGACCTGGTTTAGGAGGGGTATCAGGCAAGGTCTCTCCAGGGAAGTGACATTTCGGCTGACCCCAGAGGATCCCTCTGGGATAGCACTTCACAAGAAATGTGGGGAAAAGAACATCCCAGGCAGAAAGAACATGGTCCCAATTAGCCTCTCACAGGTCTGATGGTTAAGGAACTGTCATCTAGGGTGACAGGGATGGCTGGGCTGGGCTTCTCACATCATGCCACAAACTGGTAAGGCCTATCATGTAGTAGCAAGAGAACAAACTCCAAAGTGCAAGCACTTTTCAAGTCTCTACTTGTGTGACATTTGCTTTTATCTCATTGGCCAAAGCAAGTTGCATGACCAAGGGCAGAGCCAATGTGAGAGGACACCCCTTCAGGGCATGGATACAGGGAGATGTAACCAGATCTCAGTAGCAATGTACCCCATAGATGAGAAGAGAGGAATTTGAGCCCCCAGGGGGGTATAGGCCAGGCTTCCCTGAGGAAAGGACACATCAGCAGAGTCTTTCGAGTGTAATACTGAAGAATGGATAGGCATTCGCCAGGGGAGAGGAAGGCAAAATATTCCTGGGACCAGCATGTTCAGAGTTTTGGAAGTGAGGTCAGAAACCTGTGTAAGGAAATGAAAGATGTTCAGTACTACTGCATAGTACAGGGGGAGGCAGATGCGGTGAGGAGTAAAACTGGAAAGACAAAAAGGGGTCGCATTATAAAGGGCTTTGCAAGTCATGATAAGGAGCTTGAGCTTTATTCCACAGGTAACATGATCAGATTTACATTCTAGAAAGATCGCCATTGTTTCTATATGAAGAGACTGGGAAACCCAATAGGAGGCATTCTAATTCAAAAGAAAGATAATTATGGCCTCACCTGGAATAGGAGCAGTACAGATGGGAAGAAATGTTTAGATTTTAGATACACTAAAAAGTAAAATTAGGGCTTCCCTGGTGGCGCAGTGGTTGAGAGTCCGCCTGCCGATGCAGGGGACATGGGTTCGTGTCCCGGTCAGGGAGGATCCCACGTGCCGCGGAGCGGCTGGGCCCGTGAGCCATGGCCGCTGAGCCTGCGCGTCCGGAGCCTGCGCTCCGCAACGGGAGAGGCCACAACAGAGAGAGGCCCGCGTAACGCAAAAAAAACAAAAAGTAAAATTAACAGGACTTGTTGAGAAAGTGTGTGGGGAAGGGGAGAGTCAACGGATTGATTCAGATTTCTACTTGGGGAAACTGAAAAACAGGAATGGCATTTGCTGCTAAAGATACTAAAAGAATCTAAAAAAGAGTGGTTATATGTATATGCATAACTGATTCACTTTGCTGTATACCTGAAACTAACACAACATTGTAAATCAACTATGCTCCAATAAAAATTTTCAAAAACAAAAACAGGGCTTCCCTGGTGGCGCAGTGGTTGAGAGTCCGCCTGCCGATGCAGGGGACACGGGTTCGTGCCCCGGTCCGGGAAGATCCCACATGCCGCGGAGCGGCTGGGCCCGTGAGCCATGGCCGCTGAGCCTGCGCGTCCGGAGCCTGTGCTCCGCAACGGGAGAGGCCACAACAGTGAGAGGCCCGTATACCACACACACACAAAAAAAAATTCTTTTCAGGGAACTTAAAAAATAATAATAATATGGGAAAAGTAGAATAATTGGCGGGGAGATGAGCATCATTTTGGATATTTTGAACTGGAATTTCCCATGAGCCAATGAAGTTTTTTGGAAGAAACGTAGACATGCAGGTCTGAGTCTTAGCAGAGAAATATGGGCTATGTGAATCTGCAACAGAGAGCTGGCAGACACAGCCATCAGAGGAGATGGGGGTCTACCAAGGTGAGTGTGTCCAAACAGAAGAGGACCAAACAAAGCAAAGCCTGAAACAATACCCATCCTTGAGGTGTACCTTAGCAAGACCAAGATGAGCCAGCAAGGGAGGCTGTGCCTTTGTCACAAAGCGGGTGAGAAGACGGAGGGAGCTGGTAACAGGGATGGCAGAGGAAGAGAGGGCTTCCAAAGGGACTTGTGGGCAGCAGCGTGTAGTAGGACGGAGGAGTCTTGTAAGTTAAGGACTCAGAGGAAAACTCTTGGGCTGATGGCCTTGGACAGACCAACTAGGGTGGACAGTTAGATGCAGAGGCAGACTGGAATAACAGCAGAAAGAATGAGGGCGGGGGGGGGGGTGGGATGTCGAGAGCCAGTTAGAGAACTATTCCAAGTTTGTGAAGGGAGAGAGATCCAGAATGACTAGAGGGGCACGGAAGGTGGAAGGAGGCTTACTTTTTTAAAGGCGAGAGAAATCTGAGTGTAATTAAGTGCTAATGAGAAAGATCCAGGAGGAAAAGTATAACACGCAGAAGAGAGAATGATTATCAGTTTAAATTTTTTCTTTAAAAAAGGATAATTGTCCAAGATTTACTTCCTCCCAGGCCCTTCTCCTGTGGGCTTAGCCTCCACCAGCCTCGGGCACTTTGCCGGATCTCGCTGTGGGGTCCCAAGGGGAGGGTGACTGCACACCCACCCATGCGTTCCATGACCTCCCAGCCTGGACAGGCCCACCTCGGACACCGGCCGCTCACTTCACTGAGCCCAGTGGTCACATCTTTCTCATTCCGCATGAGGGGAAGTGCTATGTATCACTTTAAACCCTGCAGTGTGAACTTGAAGAGAACGGCTGTATGATAAATTGCCAGAAAAGAAGCACCACCCAAGGAAACAAAACAACCCTCTCCCTCCCTCCATCATACCTCCTGATTTCATCACCCTGAAGGCAGCCCAGCAGAAACCACACAGCAGCATTAAGGGGCTGGACAAGAATGTTTGGTTGTAAACAGGGTACAGATGCCAAAATGTGTTAACCCTATTTGTGTGTAATGAACGAAGACCAAGAACCGCCTTCATTTATCACCTCTGAGCTTGTAGAGATAAGAAAAGCAAGGAAGAAAGCAAGGGCACTTCCCAATATGCACGTGTCTTGATTGTAATGGTTGCTTCTAATCCTGCTTGTTTATGAATAATTGCGATCTTTGTTCCTTAAAGATGAACTGAACAAAACGATGCATCTTGAAATGATCACTCATTCTGTAGGAAGGGAACACGATAGAAACCTAAAGCCTTGTTAGGCTGCCTCTATTCCAAACTCTCTTTGTATTTAAAGTGTTTGCCAAAAACATATTTAATCCTGTAAAGCTCCGAGATGTACAAGTTTTGGCTCACGTATAGACAGCCTTACTCTATTGGAAAAAGATGCCATGTGTCTTCCAGTTCCAAAGCGAGCTTCTCAGAATGGCCTGGCTGGGCAGGGCTGGAGGGAAACCACAGAGGAGAGTCAGGGATCTCTACCATAGCACAAGGCTGGGGGCAGGACCATGAGAAGCTGAAAGGAATCCTGGAAGGTGACAACAGCTGTGTTATCATGGTGGCCACAGGATCTGACCAAGGGGATTGGAGCTCCAGGAGGGGTTCTACATCCTGGGGAGCGATCTGAGTCGCAGGGATGGTGACCCCTGACCTGGAGGCCTCCACACACCTCCCACGGACTTGCCACCAACCCACGGGGGCCAATACCTAAGGCCGATTAATTAACCCTATTCAGATTCACCCTAATCAATCACCAGAATTATAAATGGCTACAATTCCCAAATGCTGCCCTGCAAAGAATCACTGTAAGTCCTCTCTACAAAGCTGGTGAGAGGAGAGCGTTCCTCAAGCCCAGCTGAGTCTCTCTGGAGCTTCATTTTTCTTCTCTCTCTCTCTCTCTCTCTCTCTCTCTCTCTCTCTCTCTCTAAGTTGCTTGGAGACTGAAGAGTCCACGTGCCAACTTGTAGAGTGGCCTCGGGATGTGACACAGATGCAGATTCTACCCTTCCTTCCCTCACCCTCTCATGTACATATCTTTTTGCCACCGCTTCCTTTCTATGTGACCTTGACCTGGGGAAAGTTCCTTAACTTTTTTTAATCTCAAATTCCTCATCTGTAAAGTGGGGAAATAACAGTCTCCACCTCGCAGGACTGTGGTCAAGTTTAAATGAATTTATGCATCCAAAGCCCTAAGCTCAGTGACTGACATCACAAAGTGCTCAATCAATAGTAGCAACTAGGACATGTTCCGTTATTTTTATTCATGTTGCTGTTGGTGCTATTTTTCCCTGGGCTCCTCAAGCTCCTTGAGGGCAGGGATTGTATTTTGTTCTTCTCTGTCCACCCCACGGTGACAAGCATGGTGTCTTATAGATTCCTGTCCAAAAGTTGCTGTACAAAGAAAAAGGACCAGGAAGAGGAAAATGAAAGGGGAAGAAAGAGAGGAAGAAGTAGGAAAGGGAAAGAGGAGAAGGCAAAGGGTGGGCAATGTACCAGCTCATATACACAACTGGGTCAGCAGTAGGAAGGGTCAACTTGTCTAGATCCACTGAAGGAAAAACCAAGCAAGCAAACTGATAGACAGGACAAAGTTACATCTGGAACAGAAGTAACACAGAGATGGAAGTGCTCGGCTGGCTCTGCCATGCACCAAATGTGCAAACTTCGCCAAGTGCCTTGTCTTCCTTAGGCCTTGGATTCCCCATCTCGGATAAAGGAGGCGGAGCTGTGTGATGCCTAAGGTTCCTTCCATCTCTAGGCTTTCCTGTTGGTGTGGGCCACTAGCCTAGTGGAGAGCACAGGCCAATATGAATGCTTGTGGAAGATGAGCTGGATGGGAGAAGTGATGACATTAGAGGAGAAAGGAGAAAGGTCCACGGGGGAAACACAGGGAATGAGAGAGAGCCAACCCAGTTCCAGGAATAAAGCAAACTGATATTCACTGAACACTGACGATGTTCCAGGCATTGAGCAAGACACTTTCATGTGTATTTATTTTTTAAAAAACAGGTTGAAAAAGCCCCTGTCTGAGAAAGAGGACAGAAACAGAGCCCAGCCAATGTTTCAACAACTGTAACTCAGATGCGAAAGGACAAAAACCTAGAAAGTACAAATCCACAGATCTTTGACGTCCTAGTGAAGTAAAAGAGAATGAAGGGGGCTGCTGCAGGTAGAACCATCATGGAATCACATGACACGATAATCAACTCCACCAGGAAGGGAGCTGCTAGTGGGGCCTGATCAGCTGAATTGTGGACTTAGAACTCTTGGTGGGAATAGATTATTGATAAGCTTTGATGGATAGAGCCAAGAGGGACTGAAAAGAAGAGATGGATTGCTGAAGCTGTTTTCTTCCAAGAAAATCTGATTTTAATCAGAGTCTAGCTTTCATAGTTGATTAATATTTCCCCACTTCTCCCAACCCCAACCCCTGCCAAGGAAAAAAGTGTCCTCTAAAACATGGATGCAGCCACCCTCTCTAAAGTTCGTTGAATTTTAGCTGTCCTGGCCTCCCACCCTTTGCCTTAAAGCTGTGTTCTTGTCAGTCTTCCTCAATTCCCTTCCAGCCCCTTCAAGCTGAAGGTGGGCTTGAACAGTCCATCAGAGGCCACCTTGAAACCACCTGTGGGTACCACATCCCCCAACCCATCAGCATGTCCAGCCCAAGCTCCTAGGAAACACGTCATCAGCAGAGATCCTGGGCCCCAGGCCCTACCAGGTAGACGAGTGTTTCACAAACTTCTCATGGATAATGTCAAATCCAGTCTGGAAGTGTGAGCAAGAACATAACGAGTGGATGAATGGGACCAGCACAGCCTCATCTGGCTTTACAGCATCTTTGCCCAGCATCCAACAATAGCAGCAAAGAGGCTGGCCTTCCAGTGGTCACTCAGAGAGGGCTAACTCTCCCTGTGAGCAGGGAGACATGCATTAAGCCCACTGGCCTCCTTTTGGTGTGTTGCATGGAGTCTTTGTTCATGCTCTTGCTTCTTTCTGGAATGTTCTAGAGTCCCACCTTCATCTAGCTTTTACTTCTTATTCATCCATTAGACCCCAGCCTAAGCATCTCCTCCTCAGGGAAACTTCCCTGGCCACCCAGCCTGAGAGAGGCTGCTTTCCAGTACCACGTTCCTTTATTTGAAAGGACCTATCTCAGTTTGCAGATATTTATTCGTTGATGTGATTATCTGGCAACAGTCTCCCCAACTAGACTCTAAACTCCATAAGGACAAGACCTTCTTCTTTGCTCAGTAACCTTGCCCAGTGCCAGATGCACATGGGTCAAATAAATATTTGTCGAAGGAAGGAAGGAACTCAGAGAGACAGAGAAGTGCCTAGAACACTTCAAAACTGACTGGGCCACCATCCTGGCCCCAAGGATCTGGGGCCAAAGTGACATTCATGGTTACCTGGTCCACCCTCCAGTTGAAGCAGGAAGTCCTAGCAGAGCATTGACAACTCCTATCCAAACGCTCCCCCATTCACTCAACCCCAGAGACGCATGTTGAAACATTTATAACTTAATATCCAAAGAGCTGTGTGCTCCTACGGAGAACCGTCGAAACATGAATAAAAATCAATTTTAAAATGCTATAAACCAGGTAACCTTAGCCATATGAAATAGTATGCCTACAACTCCATAGAGAACATCATCAAAGTAGATGATTAATGTGGAACAAAGGACTCCAACCATGCCAGCCCTGCAAATCCTGATCTTTCCCAGACATCCACCAGAGGAACAAGTTGCCTATAAATACCAAGACTTCCGAAAGTGTTTTCATAACAGTACTAATATCAGATAAAGAGCTGTGCCAGAGGAAACACTTGATTCTCAGAACTCTTGGGACAATGACTCGATTGTGTGATTTATTGATAGGGCAGCAAACCACAATAGACCTAAAATTAGCCACTACCAATGAATGAAAATAATATGTATCGCAAGATAAATGCACGTTGAATAATCTGTATAGAGCCTGAAGAGTACATAACACTGATCATTTAGCCATTCCTAATCAAGCCACTATGGTCAGCAGGGGAGCACAGTGTACCAGGCATTTTGGTGATCAACAGTTGTATAGCTCTGCCGCTCTGATGAAACCTTTGGAAAGATGTTTTAGAAAGGAGATACATACTATGACTGAAAGAACAGAGGTTTTGGGGTCATAGTGAACTGAACTTAAACTTCAAGTCTGCTGCTTACCAGTTTTGTGCTATTAAGCCTCATCTGTAAAATGGAAGTGCTATTACTTGCTTCACAAGGGTTATATCAGGGGTTCATTAACTATGGCCCTTGGGTCAAATCTGGCCTACCACCTGTTTTTGTAAATAAAGTTTTATTGGAACACAGCCACACCCAATTGTTTACAAGTTTTCCATGGCCGTTTTCAAGCTACAATGGCAGGGCAGCTACAATGCAGACCATAAGGCCTAAAATGCCTAAAATACTTATTCTTTGGCCCTTTGCAGAAAAGGCTGGCCATCCCTTGGTGTAAACTGCACACGTGCTGCCCCTTGCCTGGAACACATTTTCCTATTTCCCCTCACCTAGCCAATATCTTCTCATCCTTCAGGGTCACTTCTTCAGAGCAGCTTTCCTTTACCACCTAGAATAAGTTAAATCTCATGCTCTATGCTACCATACCACCACTTTGGATAAGACTCGTCACATTTGAAAATACTTGTTCACTGTCTGCCTTCCTAATCAAACGGTACACTCCAGACTGTGAGAGTCAAGATGACACCTGTATCCTAGGTCCTACCTTAGAAGATGACAATAAATATCTTAGTTGAACTCTACACAATCTTACCACTCCATACTATTGATATTTCCCTATCTTCGGCAGATATTCCTGGCAATGGTCAAAGTTTTATCTAGTATAGAAAAATCCTGGTTCAAGTGACAGTCATTCGAACAGAAGAAACTTCAAATTCCCTATTGTAATTAACAAGAGTGGTAATACTGGCAATGAGCCAACACTTTCACTATGAATATGCTTCATGAGATCTTCCTAGGATCCAAAAGTCATTTTATCAGCCAATATTTATCAAACAGCTGCTCTGTGAAGACACTATTTTAGTATTGTGGTGGGTACAAAGAAATAAATCCAGTTAGTCCATATCTAAGCCAAGGGCAGCCTCTGAACTCAGATCATGAGGCTAAAATGTCATATTGGAATTCCCTTTGGAGGACATCATGTCCTCCAAATTAGAATATCATGTCCCAGGAAATACGACACCACTGTATTTCCTCTAGATCAAGAACATAGTATTGTGTCCTTATTGGGGCACCAGATGAAAGACAACTTGCTTTTAGGGACCATGATGTGTGGAAATATACAACTTCGAATGACAGAATCATACCCAGTGTGGCAAATGGGAAACCAACTCACCAAAAAGAAGACTCATAGCACCTACGTCACCCTCACTCCATGTCATATGCTCATTGATAGAATGAAAAGTGAAATTGTCCACACTACTTAAATTTCTCTCTCTCTCTCACACACGCACACAAAATACATGCCTTAATTAACATAAATTAAATGTTCCTGTGGTGTCATTCCACTCTTTAATCCATTCTTCCCCATCTGGTTATCTATGTTGCATGACAAATTATCCCAAAACTCAAGAGCTCAAAGCAACCATTTTACCATGTTCATGATTTTGTGACTGCAGAATGCAGGAGGAGCTCATCTGGGGCTTCTGGCTGAGATCTCGTTTATATAGCAGTCAGAATTTGACTGGGGCTATAGTCGTCTGAAAGTTCAATAGGGCTGATACCCCAAATATCTCACTATATCTCCATATAACAAAACCAAATTTATATGTAGTATCAGAAGATTTTTGATCAAAAATGTCAAAATAATCATGTATCCCAAGCACTCTTGGGGTTCAGCCATAACCTCCACACCTGCAATGCCCAGCAGTGTCCAGGTTAGGCCTCAAAAAGGGACCCACACTACAGTTATCTCACCTGCTTCAACCAGCCTGTTGCAGATCACAAAGAAATTGCTCTGTAATGGTCACTGACTGAAAAATAACAGCAGCATATTCCCTTCATAGAAATGGAATTAATACTTACCTGTGGAGATTATTCTCAAAGTGCTTTCACATTTTAACACCAACAGCAGGCATGTGGCATAGGTATCTCTGGCCTATGGTTTCTCCAGAAGCAGAGCCTGAGACAAGGATTTGGATGCATGGTTCATTGGGGATGTGATCCCCGGGAACATCGCAAGGGAATGAGAAAGTGAGACATCTTGGGATTGTCCCACTGAGGGGTAAGGAGGCTGGGAACTTATTCACCAACTCCTGCCCCACCCTGGTTGGGGTCACTCCTGGAGCATTAAATCCTTGGCACTCCCAGCTTGTCACACATATGAACTGAGCACCCTCCCAACACCAGAGACCACCCTCAGGAAGAAATACACAGGAACCTGTTGGTGTTCTGGCATCTCCAGGGTAGGATGGGATGGATGGATGGGACCCCCACAGCGTCTATGGTGCTATTCTAAAATTCTCTGAGCTTGATCTCAGTTAATCCCCACAATTCTGTTGTTGTTGTTCATGTTGCCACTATCTCCACTTTACATAGGAGGGAACTGAGGCTCAGAGAGGTTAAGTAACTTGACCGTAGTCACACAGCAGACACAGGTCAGCCTAACTCCAATGTCTATTCTCAACTACCTTGAGAAGCCCAGAGAGGGTGAGTGACTTCCCTGGAACCACCCAAAAGACATCCATGCCACAATCAGATGTAAAAGCATCCTCACCTCTGGCTGTCACCATCTTGTTCCTTTCAGTCCTCTCTCACTGAGCCCTCTGTCTTGCAAATGCAAAACCTAAGGAACAGCTTAACCAAAAACATTTGCATATTTTTTGATTCTGCGAAGCAGATGATAGATGCCGTTAAGTCAAAACACATGTCATCTGTACTATACATTAAGAATCTCCCCAAAGGGGGTGTGTTCTTTCTACCCCCAACTGTGTGGACACAACCCAGAAGGAATCTCCTCAGAATCAGAATGTGCTTTGGATCCATAGAAGAGAAGGAGCAGGGAACACACAGACTCAGCCAAGTGCAGCTCCATCGAGGGCTTCACTTTTCCTGGAATTTTACTTAAGAGCCGTAGCCCTGGCTCAACACCAGGGACAAGCAACCGAAACAGAACAGCTGAGCAGCAACCTGAGTCGGGGGATGAAAGTTTACTAGAAGGAAGCTGGCTCTCATGGAGGTGGTGGGGGGCAGCTGAGGGAATGCCCTTGCACAGGAAGATAGATGGACAGTTGTAAATCAAACCCATCAACCAAGATGGAAAAGAATGAACACTTTTTTTTTTTTTTTTTTTTTTTTTTGCGGTACGCGGGCCTCTCACTGCTGTGGCCTCTCCCGTTGCAGAGCACAGGCTCCGGACGCGCAGGCTCAGCGGCCACGGCTCACGGGCCCAGCCGCTCCGCGGCACGTGGGATCCTCCCGGACCGGGGCACGAACCCGTGTCCCCTGCATCGGCAGGTGGACTCTCAACCACTGCGCCACCAGGGAAGCCCAAGAATGAACACTTTGAAGCCATGACTGAGTCTTCAATCCACACACCCCACACTGAAATACCTTTTATCACGCCCATTACCAAGGTGACAGTCTAATGATCAGTCATTTAAACTGGGTCACACAGCTAATGAGGTCAGAGCCTAGATTTAACCCCTCCCAAGTGGGCCAGACTCCAAAATTAATTCCATTACACCTCATAGGCTCTGTCAGGTGCTTAATGAGCACCTACAATATACTGGATCATGTGAACACTCCCTGCAGTTAGGACTAGATCTTCTTTTTTTTTCTGAAGTTTTGAAGTTTATTTTATTTATTTTTTTATACAGCGGGTTCTTATCAGTTATCCATCTTATACATATTAGTGTATATATGTCAATCCCAATCTCCCGATTCAGGACTGTCTCTTCTTAAGTGTGGTGGGCCCAGGACTTTATACAGTGCCTGGCACACAGTAAACTCCGCGCGAAGCGGTCCAGGACTTCACACGCAGAAGGCGATGCACGTAGCCGTCATTGGAATGCTTGCAACAAAGGGCCATTTGGATTCCCAGGCGTGAAAAATCTCTTTGGGGCTTTCAAAGGAAGACATATCTGGAAGGAGGTATAGGAATTGCCATAGTGAGAAGAAACAGGGTCCGGGTAGAGGGATGGAGAGCCAGGCTCAGGGTGGGCACAACAGACTCAGGGGACACTGAGTAGACCATCTGGCTCGAGTTTGTGGTTTGTACACGGAAGAAACTGGAGAGAAGTGCAGAAGGGTTGGCTACGATCATACTCATCCTTGAATGTCAGGTGACAGACTTTGGAAGGTTTCCGAGATAATAATAACTAAAATCTAGTAATTTCTTCCTACGTGCCAGACACTGTTCTCACGATCTGGAGCAGGATTTCTCACCCTTGGCACTAGTGGCATTTGGGGCCAGATGATTCTGTGTCGTAGAAGACGGTCCTGTGCACTGTAAGAAACCGAGCAGCATCTTTGACCTCTACCCACTGGATGCCGGTAACCCCCTCCCACAGCCCAGTTGTGACAACCAAAAATGCCTTCTGATATCGCCCAGGAGGCAAAATCACTCCCGGTTGAGAGCCACTGCTCAACGTGTATTAAGTTATTTACTTTTTACAACAACTCTGTGAGGTAGTTACTATTTTTAGCTGTATTTTACAGGTGAGAAAACTGAGGCACAGAGAAGTTATGTAACACAGCCAAGTTCACTGGTTTTGTAAGGGGCAGAGTCAAGAATTTCAGCCCGGACAGAGTGATTCAGAGCCCATGACTTTCCTCACCCATGCTTCATTTAACATGTTGAAAGATTAAATTTTTTAAATGTAGTAAGCATTGTGCTTGCAATTAAATAGAAATGTGTATAAAGATGCATGACAACCAATAATACTATGCAAAAAAAACAATAATAACAGAGGTTTAAATCAGAGGAGTGAAATTATGGGAGTTTCATTTCTTTCTTTAATAATGTTGTATTTTTAAAATATAAGTGGGGGGGTTTGATGGACTCCAGGTAATAACTGTAACCTTATTTCTTCATCCATTTTCACGAATAATTGGCTGAAATCAGTTTATTCTTACTCAATCGGAGATTCGGTTCGAGGATTATCTTCTCCTCCAGGAAAAGCTTAAAACAGTCCGGCATATAATAAGCACTCCACAAATGGTAGCTATTATTGTTATCTCCTATTTACAGATCAAGAAATGAACGCAGTCAGGACTAAAACCTCTGTCTTGCTCTAAAGTATATGTTCCTTCCGCCAGCCTGCCGCCTGAAAATTTTACCCACCAGGTAAGTATGAGTAAGAAGGGAATCAGTGGTCAAAGCAAAGGGTTAGACCCAAGTCCGCTGGTTTCAGGGCCCACCGTGGCCCCGTAGATGGAACTAAGGCGGGACCGGGCTGGGTCCCGAAGACTCTGATCCCTTGTGCTTTGCTGCCCTCTGCTGGTCAAAGGCTCCGCTGCTGGGAATGGGCGTGTGCGTGGGGGCGGGGTAGGAGGGAGAAGCAGAGTACGATGCTCTTCGCAATCAAATCTCCCTAATACCCAGGTCCGTGCCCTATTTTCTGATTTTTTACACAGAGGAACAGGAATGGAAGCTATCCCAAGGCTGAGCAAAACAAAAGCTTTAAAGGAAGAATATTTTTTGAAGAAAATAAAACCTTTATTCAGACGTTCCTACAAGCAAAAAGATACTTGGGGCACTGTCACATCCATTTCCTTCACTTAACCCAATTCTGGCGGGTGGGGCGGCGGGGTGGGCAAAAAGGCAGTGGACCTCGAGGCAGAAAAGAAGCTGGAGGCTGTTGGAGAGCAGAAAGAGCAAGCATCACGGCAGACACGCGTGCACACCCACCTATTCTGACATGCTCAGAAATGGGTTCATTCCTTATTAGAAATCGCCACATTCAGATACCCTTTATGTTCGACGTTTCACATCAGGAAAGTGTTAGATGGTTTGTGAACAAGGCCAGTGGAGTATCAGAATGGAAGAGGAGTTAACATCTATTGAAAGTTGACAGGGGCACATCACATATGGTTTTTGTTTGTTTATTTGTTTTGCTTTTGAATTTTTTTTTTTTTATACAGCAGGTTCGTGTTAGTTATCCATTGTATCCATATTAGTGTATATATGTTAATCCCAATCTCCCAATTCATCACACCACCACCACCTGCCACTTTCCCCCCTTGGCGTCCATACGTTTGTTCTCTTCATCTGTGTCTCAATTTCTGTCCTGCAAACCAGTTAATGTGTACCATTTTTCTAGGTTCCCAATATATGCGTTAATATACGGTATTTGTTTTTCTCTTTCTGACTTACTTCACTCTGTATGACAGTCTCTAGATCCATCCACATCTCTACAAATGACCCAATTTCGTTCCTTTTTATGGCTGAGTAATATTCCATTGTATATATGTACCACATCTTCTTTATCCATTCATCTGTCAATGGACATGTAGGTTGCTTCCACGACCTGGCTATTGTAAATAGTGCTGCAATGAACATTGGAGTGCATGTGTCTTTTTGAATTATGGTTTTCTCTGAGTATATGCCCAGTAGTGGGATTGCTGGATCATATGGTAATACAGAACTACAATCCTGCAGCCTGTGGAACAAAAACCACATTCACAGAAAGATAGAAAGATGAAATGGCAGAGGTCTATGTACTAGATGAAGGAACAAGATAAAACCACAGAAAAACAACTAAATGAAGAGGAGATAGGCAACCTTCCAGAAAAAGAATTCAGAATAATGATAGTGAAGATGATCCAAGACCTTGGAAAAAGAATGGAGGCAAAGATCGAGAAGACTCAAGAAATGTTTAACAAAGACCCAGAAGAATTAAAGAACAAACACCTAGAAGAATTAAAGAACAAACAAACAGAGATGAACAATACAATAACTGGAATGAAAGATACACTGGAAGGAATCAATAGCAGAATAACTGAGGCAGAAGAACGGATAAGTGACCTGGAAGACAGGATGGTGGAATTCACTGCCGCGGAACAGAATAAAGAAAAAAGAATGAAAAGAAATGAAGACAGCCTAAGAGACCTCTGGGACAACATAAAACGTATGGTTTTATTTAACCCTATAAAGTAGGAATTATCATCCCCATTTTGCAAAGTTCTGAGAACTTGTCCACAGTCACACAGCTGGTGGGTGGCCAAGGTGCGCTCCCCCCCGGGACCTGTGTTCCTCCCGCCCTTGTACCTGGCAGAGGTGCAGCCCCTCAGGGGGAGCACATGTGACCTGAAACTTGCCGGCCACAGCAGAGAAGGGGGCGAGCGTTGACCCACCCACTCTGTCCGTGGCTCTGAAACCATTTCTTTCAGCCCTTCAGAGGCAGCCTTCGCCGCTGCCCCTCAAGGAAAAGAAAGGGGTATGTCTTGGAAAGGGAAAAGGTGGATGCTAAAGATAAAATCAGATTCGCTTTCCTGGGGTGGCTCGGTTATTCTGAATCATCCAATGAAAAAAGCGTTTTGCCATCTGGTAATTACCCTGGGACTGCGGTGTCAAGCCCCTCTGCTTCACCCTGCCCTCCTTAGGAAAACATGGCCCCTGGGTGGTCCAGATGGCCAGAGGCCTGTTCACAATGAACAGAGGCTGCTGATGCACCCGTGACCTCTCTGGCCACAGGAAGTCCTCCCATGCAAAACTACATTCAAGCAGATTTTCCTCCCCATGAATGGCTAGTTAGGGAGTCACAATTTGGGGGAGGAAAGCACTGGAAGACCTCAGGACCCCTCCCTGCACCACCTCCCATCCCCTTTCTGTTAATGAGCTGAAATGCCCACCATGGACCGTGTCTGCCACCGCTATCAGGGGCCTCAGAGACTCAGCTCCCTCGCCAGAGAAAGAAAGGAGAGACTCTGATAACAGGCTCTTTTCTATCTCAAGTTTTTTCCACCCTTTCTTCACTCTTTCTGACCCCTGACAGGAGCTGTCAGGAGAAACACCCTCTTGTTAGACTTAATACAGAAACGCAGGGATCTCCGACGCATCCCCTACATTGGTGGGTGGGAGAGTCCCTCCCAGTCCTTGACAGGAGGGAAATCCAGTCGCAGAGGCCAGACTTCACCACTGAGTAAGCGGGGGTGTGGTTACTCTGACTCTCCAAATCGCTCCTCATCTGGCACTTCTAACAGGCTCCTGGGAAGTCCCCGGCTGCCTCCTGCTGACCACTTTGTCCCAAACCTCTTCCTAGTCACACCAAGAAGTGAAAGACAGTATATTATAGAATGAGAGGTGGATTCCAGTGATATTTAAGGTCAGGGTACATATTCCAGTAAATATGACCGGGACCTAATCTCTCTGAGCCTTGTTTTCATCAGAGGTAAACTAAGAACAATAAAAGGAACTCTTTAAAAATGAAATGATTTTCCTGATTAGCAGAATAATCCCTGGAACCCGTGAATATGGCAGGTTATATGGCAAAGGGCTAATTAAGGGTTGCAGATGGAACTATAAAGACATTATCCTGGTCTACCTGAGTAGGTCCAACGCAATCACTCCTTGGAGTGAGGCGGCCAGGAGAATGGAGTCACAGGAAGAATGGTCAGAGATGCAGTGTGGAAGGCTCTAAAGATGGAGGAGGAAAAACCATGTTTAAAGGGCAGCCGCTAGAAATTGGAAAAGGTACGGAAATGAATTTTCCCTTAAAGCCTCCAGAAAGGAATGCAGCTCTACTGACACCTTGATTTTAGTCCACTGAGACCCACCCCTGACTTCTAACCTACAGAACTATAAGATAATAAATTCGTGTTGTTTTAAGAAAAAAAAAAATGTAACTCTTTAAAAGGGGTATTCTGATGATTAAACCCGTGGATACATTAAGTGCTTAATAAAGTTTTTGTTATTACATGAATATTGATATTAATATGGATTCTATTATTTTTATCAGTTTCATTATTGATATATAGTGATGTTAATATTACAGAGGTCAAAGCAGTGCTCATATATGTCTTCCAACCCAGGGACATACACATTCAGTTTATCATCTATGAGGAGGATTCAGCACTATTGACGTTTGGGGTTAGATGACTCTTTGCTGGGAGGAGCTGTCCTATGCAGCGTAGGGCGTGCACAGCATCACTGGGCTCCCTCTACTAGATGCTGGTAGCACCTGCCCTCCAACTGTGACAACCAAAAATGTCTGCAGACATTGCTAGGTGTCTCTTGGGGGGCAAAATCACCCCTGGTTGAGAACCACAGGATCTTTCACATCCTGTGGCAGTGATTCAACTTCTTAACTTCAACTTTCTTGAATGGCAAAAGGGGGGGAAATTCCATTTATTGTCCAAATGATGACGGATACTTTAAATGTTGGCTCTTTATTCCCACAACACTGTAGGCTATGCCCATTTACAGATGAAGAAACTGACACCCACAAGCCCACCTCATTGCAGAGGTGACCAGAACTAAGGGAAGCCAGGGGGTATGATGCAGACTGAGAAAAGAAAGAACAGGTGTTATTAACAGGTCCTAGAGAAGCCAGCACAAAAGCTACAGCAAGAGTCACAGAAAATCATCGAGAGTAGAATAAATGTCACAGAACCAAAAGAGATCAAGTGGCCTAGGCCCACTGGGTGCATTAATTCCGGGGAAGGTGTCTACAGGTTCTGGCCAGAAGCTCAGTCAGAGAAGCAAGTACTCAGCTCTGAGGTTCCACCGGGGTGTTTTAACCTGAAACTGGCGAGTCACAACCTCACCCCACAGAAAGGACATTTCAGGGTTTGTGAAGGTGCGTGTGATGAGCTGAAGGATAAACAGGTGGGAACCAAGCAGAGACGTCCAAGCCAGGTAGCTTCACCTGCGTGCGTGGACTTCTCACCCTGAAATCTGTCCTGCTGGTTTTAAACACTGACCTATTCACTGAGACTGTTATTACTGGGTGACTCATCACGCAGAAAGAGAGGAAAGAGGAAGAAACAGACCAGTGTGACCATCTAAGGAGGAGAGGGCCCTGCTCCCCGAGCTCAGGGGAGAGCAGAGATGAAAACAGGGACGCTTCCTGTTGGTTTAGTCATAGCATCCTGAGTGCTAAGGGGGGCCACCTGTGTGACTGTCTGCCTGCTGTAGGCCAGAGATCGTGGGAATGGGGCTCAGAAGAGATACTTTGGGGGCCTAGCTCTGAAATTGACTGCCTAAGCAACCCTCGGTGGGTTGTTTTTCTCCTCTGAGCTGCAACTTCCTTATCTATGCGAGTCAGGTGAGAGCACCTGCCTTGAGTAACTTGTTGTGAGGTGTCAAAGAGAGAGAATTGCATGAAAGGTAGTCTTCACATCTACCTCAGCTGAAGAAAAAAGAGCCTTGGGGCCGTCCTCTATCACTAAAGCAATAAGAATGGATTTAGAGAGCCTAGCACCTCGATTCCCAGTCTGTGGCAGAATCAACTGGTCAACCATTCCACCTGATGAGACCCCCTCATTTATAGATTCTTGCCTTACTGTCTCCCGACTCTGAGAAGGTCCCTCTGTCCTGCTGGTTTATTGGAAATCTGCTTTCCCAGAACAGTTGCTTGCATGCAATTCTATATCAAAGGAAGAAATAAAACCCAATTCTAACCCAACACTCACTACTAGCATGCCTTGAGAGTCCCACTGTGGTCCACATCTAGTTTCTCCACCCTTGCCACCCACCTCCTTGCCAAAGATTCAGACACGCGAGAGCTTCCACCAGCCTTGCCAGTGTGCACTTTTAGGGACAGAAGAGAAAGACCAGCCCCCCGCTGGCTGATGTTCTCAAGAATGGTGTTCAGGGGCTTCCCTGGTGGCGCAGTGGTTGGAGGTCCGCCTGCCGATGCAGGGGACGCGGGTTCGTGTCCCGCTCTGGGAAGAGCCCACGTGCCGCGGAGCGGCTGGGCCCGTGAGCCATGGCTGCTGCGCCTGCGCGTCCGGAGCCTGTGCTCCGCAGCGGGAGAGGCCGCGGCAGTGAGAGGCCCGCGTACCGCAAAAAAAAAAAAAAAAAAGAAAAGAAAAGAAAGAAAAAGAAAAAAAAAGAAAAAAGAATGGTGTTCAGAAAAATACGGTGCATTTGGTTAAGCACGTCTCCCTTCCATCTCTGAGCCCAGGAGTAGCCACAAGGGACGTTTCATCCATATGTTTCTCATTCCTTCGAATGTAACTCACTAAAACACTGCTAAGCAGTGCAAAGCCAAGATGGGTTTGCATGCTATATCATTTATTAATTTTGTTTTTACTCCAGAAGCAGTACATTATATTTTCCTAGAGCAAACAATCTCAACCCTCAAAATATTTACCCGTAAGCCAAGCACAGAATCTCCACACTGTACCATGGTTGAATTGTGCAGAAACTTATCTACAAAACAGAAATAGAGTTACAGATGTAGAAAACAAACTTATGGTTACCAGGGTGTAAGGACGGGGGAGGGATAAATTGGGAGATTAGGATTGACATATGCACACTACTATATATAAAATAGATAACTAATAAGGACCTACTGGATAGCACAGGGAACTCTACTCAATACTCTGTAATGGCCTATATGGAAAAGAATCTTAAAAAGAGTGGATATATGTATGTATAACTGATTCACTTTGCTGTACACCTGAAACTAACACAACATTGTAAATCAACTCTACCCCAATAAAAAAATTTTTTAAAATCTATGACAGCTCTGGAAGAGCAGGGATTCTCTACTAAGTAGTTTGAAAAGAAACATATCTAATAATTATAGAGGGCCCAGATATATCTTCCTTTTTGTGTGAAATCCTCACCTTTTGGGGTAAAGTCTTGTTCCATAAAAGGCACATTTTACAACCATGTAAAAAATAATAATAATAAGAGTGGAATTTTACAGTTGGAAAAAGAAGTGTTTCCATAATACAAAATATAAAATATAAAATGTGACAATATCCTCTTGATTGTTAGGAATGTACAGAAGATGCCATGATTCTCAAGCAGACAGGGCAGATACATCAGGGTTCTGGCGGAGTGTAACATGTTTATGTTCATCAAAAGAGGCGTTGAAATTTGCAAAACACTGGTATAGGAGAGAAATATTACCTTATGTCTTCTTCCACAAATTTTAAATATGTTTGATACAGATGAGTTTGCTTCCTGCTTCTTAGTTTTGCAGTTAAGACTATTTGATTTGTAAGTGGGATACTATTGTTCAAAAGTTCCAAACTTTATTAGTTTAAAAGTCTTCCTATTTCTACTTTTACCATTTTTAATAGTCTGACATCAGATTAGACCTTTAGTCTCTGCCTAAATATAAATTCTTACTGCCTTCCTTAAAAGTAAACTTCCAGGTTAGTAAGAGAAAAAAACAGCTTTAGAGCCAATAAGAAGGATTCAAGCTCAGTTCGAACATTCTCTAATTTGGACAAATTGTTCAATCTTCAGAGACCTGAGTTGCTACGTATGTCAAATCCTCAGCACCCTCTATCTTGCTTCCAGTGCCAGAGAATTTGTTCATCTTCTTAACACCTTTAACAATGGAGTTCCCCCAAAAGAGAGAGAGATTAACCTTAAAGTAGGTAAAATCAAAGGCTTGAGGCAAAGGCAGAGAGCATAGACCCAGTAGACTCAGGAGTCAAGTCAAATTTCCCCATGTTTATGTGGTCTCTCCTGGAATCGATGGTGCTTAGGTTTCACTGCTGTGGTTTATTAAATAGCAGGAAACCAGGAAGGAACAGAAAATCATAGATTGGAGTGATAGATACAATAATGCCCTTTCCCCCCATCCCAAAGATGTCTACATCCTAATCCCTGGAACCTGTGAATCTGCTACCTCACATGGCAAAAGGGAATTTGCAGATGTGATTAAATTAAGAGAGGGAGATTATGTCAGATTAGCAGGTGGGCCCAAGATAATCATAAGTGTCCTGAAAAGTGAATAGAGGAGGCAGGAAAGTCAGAGAAAGATTTGAGGATGCCCTGCTGCAGCCTTTGAAGATGGAAGAAGGGGCTACAAGCCAAGGAATACAGGTGGCCTCTGGAAGTTAAAAAAGACAAGAAAATAGATTCTGCTTTAGAGCCTCTAGAAGGTACCCAGCCTTGCCAACACCTTGACTTTAGCCCCATAGGACTTAGTTTGGACTTCTGACCTCTAGAAATGTAAGAGAATACATTTGTGTGAAGTCACTAATTGTGTGGCAATGTGTTACAGCAGCAACAGGAAGCTAATACAGTTGGTTGTGAAAGCTTTCTGCTGGTGGCCAAGCCATAGTGTGTCTTCATTCGCCAGCATTCTAGGGGTACCTGAGGGATGAGGGCAGCCTTGAGGGGTGGTCTATCCTTGTGAGAAAAGCCTTTGGAGAGGGACTCGCAAGCTCTTCATAATCCAGTTTCCTCTGTATTAGTTATCTATTGCTGCGTAACAAACGACCCAAAACAAAGCAGCTTAAAACAATGCATATTTACTGTCACAGTTTCTGTGAGTCAAGTCTCCAGGCACAGCTTAGCTGGGTCATCTGCTTCAGGGTCTCACAAGGCTGCAATGAAGGTATCAACTGGGTGCAGGCATCTCAAGGTTCAGACAGGAAGATCTGTTTCCAAGCTCATTTCAGTGATTGCTGGCAGGATTCAGTTCCTCAGAGGCTGTTGGACTGAGGGTCTCAGCTCCTTGCTGGCTGTTGGCCAGAGGCAGCTCTTGGTTTTTTATCTGCAGGATGGGGGTGGCAGCCCCCACCCCCAGCATGGCAGGCAGCCTTCTTCATTAAAGCCAACAAGAGCCAGCTGCTGGCAAAACAGAAGTCACAGTCTTTTGTTACCTAATCATGGAAGGAACATTCCATCACCCTAACTGTATTTTATTCATTATAAGAGAATCACCAGGTCCACCAGTGCTTGAGGGACTTGAAGGAGAGGGTTACACAAGGGCATGGATATTCAAAGGCAAGGATCACTTGGGACCATCTCAGAGTCTGCCTACCACACTCTGTTTCTAGGGAAGCCAGACAGACAGCACTTTCCAGTTCCCCAGTCTTGGCCATCTGACTGAGTTCTAGCCAACAGAACACAAACAGAGTGATGTTTACCATTTTCAGAGTCCTTTCTTCTTCCACCAGCATACAGGCACGGTGACCTTGGAAACAGTATGTTGAAAATGGCTAAGCCAAAAAATGGAAGAAGCATAAGATGCTGAATCAGAAGTTGAATAAGAGAAGAAGCCACTCTTTGATCAGGAATACCACTTTGGACCTGAAATCAGCAGGTCACCTTCTATCATATTTGAGCCATTATAAGCTTGGGGATTATTGCTGCTGGTTTAATCTTCTCTAATATCCCAGTAAGGCTATGGAGTAGAAAGTGTCGTAAGGATGAAGGACCAGCAGTATGTGAAAAAGCAGAGAGAGAGAGAGAGACAGAGTGATTCACATGGCTGAGGGCAGTGAACCTCCCTCCATGATAAACACATACAGTCCACATACATCCTTTTTCCAAATATTTAGGATAAAATCTATCCCCTCCCCCCCCAAAAAAAATGTAAAATGACTGATGTGTGTATATTTCTTGTGGAAAATATTGATAGGCAGTGTTTCCCAACCAATATAGAGCAAACCAGGGGGAAAACAACCCATGCAGACAAAAGCAGGACATTGAAGACAAAGAGCAGTAAGGAAGTCATGGAAAGAATGAAAACTCCAGACTGCCACTGGCCATCGGGTGAAGTTTGGATCATTTTCAACTAAATCTCCAAGAGGCAACATAGTCCTAAATGACATCTGGGCTGATGTGGCAAAGCTTCAATAGAGGAAAGAGGGAAAAGTTCAAAGACCCAGGTCAATTCTAAATACATGCACATATATAGCAGTCTGTGCTTAAGAAATAAGCAAAATGGCAATAGAGCTTGGCCCAGGTTGACCTAGGTTGATGACTCTTTAATTGTTGCTACTGAAAAGTTCAGTAAATGGGTCCATGATTAATGATCACAGGATAAAGGGAGAACCTCAGTGAAAGGGGCTTATTCCAGGAAAATGCCCTCAAGAATACGTCACCTCTAGACTAATTGACTTCAGTCCATCTGTAGCTTTTTTTTTTTAACACATCTGTAGCTTTGTTCACGTTAGCAATCATTTTGAACAGCATAAAATTTGAGTATATCACTCACCATCTTACAATTTCTAGCAAGTAAAAATGTTCACGCCATATTGCAACTTTTGGTTTAGATGACCTAATTGTCACCTCATGACTTCTGGCTGATCCTCAAGTTGAAACAGACCATGAAAGGAACGACATCTGACACCCCAGAAACCATCAGATCCAACCAACAGACCTTTCGAGGTGACTTCAAAAGCTGTGTTTCAGATGTGTTTCAGCAAGCAGTGCTGAGGTGGGGCGATTGTGTAGTGTCTGAAGGGAGGGCCTTGGAAGGAGGTTAATCACATGTGTTCATTGTTTGATCAAATGGATTTATTCCATCAGTCATCAAACTATTGTTAATCACACTTATTATAAGAAGGAGGTGACGAAAGGCAGGAAGAGCTGCCTATCTGAGTGGAAAACAACAGATTCAAGGCAGAGTTCATCCCCTGACTTCAGAAGGCGAGGCTCTCAATGGCCTAGCAAGGAACCAAACACTGGTTTCAGCATGTACGCGGTCTAACCCTTCTCTGCACCCTCTGTTTCACCCAGAGACTAAAACTAGACCTAGAGCTGGAGGAGAGAGACTGGGGGCGGGGGGGGAGAAAGAGAGAGACAGAGACAGAGACCAAGATACAGAGACAGAATGACCAGTCCATGACAAGCAAGATGGACGTCTGTGGGGAAGGCTGTGCAGCTAGGGGAAAAGGACAGGATGACATCACTGCTGTCAAACAGTTTCATAAAACATTGCAGTAAAATCATTTTCCCATCACCCAATTACTAACTAGCATCTCCCGATTGACTTTTGCGGCCTATCCCTCTTCCACTACCCACTGCTTTACAAGCTTTCCTGCTTCCTTTAGCCATGGCAGAACACTCTTCTGTCCTACCCACCTTCCGCACCCCTGCTCACCACACTCTAGTCCATGAAACTCAACTGAAACCAGGTAAGGCATTCCATTTGCCTTTTTTTTTTTTTAACATCTTTATTGGAGTATAATTGCTTTACAATGGTGTATTAGTTTCTGCTGTATAACAAAGTGAATCAGCTATACGTATACATATATCCCCATATCTCCTCTCTCTTGCGTCTCCCTCCCACCCTCCCTATCCCACCCCTCTAGGTGGTCACAAAGCACCGAACTGATCTCCCTGTGCTATGCGGCTGCTTCCCACTAGCTATCTATTTTACATTTGGTAGTGTATATATGTCCATGTCACTCTCTCACTTCGTCCCAGCTTACCCTTCCACCTCCTTGTGTCCTCAAGTCCATTCTTTACGTCTGTGTCTTTATTCCGGTCCATTTGTCTTTAGATTTGGACACTGCCTGATATAACATTGATATTCAATCATAGCTATTTCCGTTTGTAACTTACACCCTTCCTCTTTTCCTTTGTCTTAATGTCAGATTTCAATTTTATCCAACATAATAGTACAAACATCCTCTATATTATCCATATGCAGGAAGGGTTCTATTTGCAGTCTGCACACCCTTCAGAACTACTTTACTGTCCGCCACTCTCTACCACAAAGGTCTGCATTAATTTTCTGGGTCTGGACAATCGTATCAAACTTGATCTTTTTGAAAAAAAAAAAAACAAAAAAAAACACATTCTGGAAGCTGTGACTCCTAGAGTGTTCCTTTGCTGGGACCTCATCTCTGAAGCCACCGTCTCTCCAAGGACGTAAGACATTGAGAGAAGGGTTGAAAATTGGATTTCCTTTATTTTAACTCAAAGTTACCTAGTAGCTAAGCATGTTGAAGGACAGATTTGTGAAAGAAACAAAAATAGTGGTCACTTGCCCATCATTCATTATTCATTTATTCAAAAATATTTTATGGGTGACTACACTCGGTCAGTGGGTACAATGCTTCTTCTTGAGGAGCTCATGGTTTAGTGAGAGAGACTTTCAAGAAAACACGAAACGTTGAATAGAAGGAGCAGAGGGCAATGAGTACCCAGCCTAGTCCTGGGATGTCAGAACAGTTTTCCCTGAGGAAGGGACATCTGTGCTGACACTGATGACTAAGTAGTGGCAGCCAGGAGAAAGGAAAGGAGGGCTGGAAAAACAGTTTTAGGCAGAGGGAACAACATATGCAAAGGCCCTGAGGTGACAGGGCCAAGAGAATGACTCAGTCAGTGCTCAATTCAAGCTGTCCAGAGTATGACATGGGTATTGTATCAAGGCCAAGCCTGAAGGGTTAAGCAGGGTCCAGATTACAGAAATATTTGGCAAACTTGAACTTCATTGATTTCAATTTGCATGAAGAAGTTTCTGGCAGGGTATCTCTTGGTAAGGGGAGAGCATAAGAGCAAATAGGAGAATAAGCATAAGGATGCTGGACACTTGAAGGCAGAGAGGGAAGACAATTTTCCAGGAGAGAAAATGAAACCTCCGAGAGGGATCTACTGAGAGCCAGTTTTGATGACCCTATGAGTTTACACAGGGCTGGTCCCAAACTCTGGGGGGAAGACATGGGATCCAGAATGTCTGTACCATTTAAGAGGAGCCAGAATGCCTCTCACAGCTTCAGAGATCTGCCGTGTGATGTTGCCCCAGGAGAGTGGGGGACCCAGTAAATGTTGCCTTTGCATAACTTGCCCACTGAAGGACAGAAGGACAAGATCTAAGAGAGCAGGAAGAATACGACACCTTCCCAGTAGGAAGAGTTGATGCTGCCTCCCCGGCCTGGTTTCTGGTCTCCCAGAGCCTGTCCAGGCCCCTGCTGGCTGCAGCCTGTCTGACTTGTTAAGGGAGCGGAAGGTCCCACAAGAGCTACAAGAAAGAAAAACCCAACACAGGGTGCTGAGTGGGAGAATTTATGGCTCATCAACTCTCCACCCTCTATTGAGTGAAATGTCCCCACCATGGCTCACACAAAGACCTGGTCCACACCACTGGATTGAAAGGGATGTAAACTTAAAAAGCCCTTTTCAAAGATCTCATTTCAGAAAGCCAAAGCCAAGTAAAATATACAGTTACTTCCAAGATGAATGCCTGGCCTGGCCAGCTTTTCCACTCTCCAGCTGTATGTTGGGGTTTCTTGTCTCAGTGCATTAATTGACTTTTAAATCCAAACTTTATTGTTTCTTATATGGCGAAATGCCTCCCATATTTAAAAGAAAAAGCTTAAAAATCCTTCGCATACTGAATGCAGTAACAGCTTTGGGGCTAAGAAGTTTCAAAGTCAAAAGTATACTTTCTTTTAACCTCTGGCAGTTCCAGAAGCAGGTTGTATTCACCAGCTAGGGTATAAATCAAGAACGCCACACTTGCAGGAAGGCTGCCTTTGAGTTTAAATTCTAGCGCCCTTACTCACTAATTGTGTGCTCTTAGAAACTCATTCACTTCCCTGAGTCTTGATTTCCTTGTCTTTAATGGAGATGATAATCATCACTCCTCTTGGAATACTTGTGAGGCTTAAACAAACAAAACAGTGCTGGTGCCAAGTACAGGACTCAGCTCACCAAGACAGCTCAACACACAGGGGCTCACCCCTCAGTGGATTGGCCATTTCTCTGCCACGGGAAGACCAACCAACAAAGACAGACGCAAGAAGAGCCCGGAAGGTCATAGTTCACGTTGGGTTCTGATTCCCATCCACTCAGTGTCCTTCAGAGGTGCACCCCCCACCCCACTGGTGCTCAAGGAAAAGCGAATGGACAGAAAGTCCAAGAGCAAATGAGAGTGCTACCAATCAACAAATACCACTCGTTGCTTACTATATGTCTCAGTCAGCTCAGGCTGCTATAACAAAACACCTTAGAGTTGGGGGCTTAAACTACAGCCATTTATTTCTCACAGTTCTGGAGGCTGGGAGGTCCAAGATCAAAGTGTTGCACATGGACTTCTTGGCAAAAACCCTCTTCCTGACTTGCAGATGGCCACCTTCTTGCTGTATCCTCACGTGGCAGAGAGGAAACTCGTGGTGTCTCTTTCTCTTCTTGTAAGGATACTAATTCTGTCATGGCGGCTCCACCTTCGTGACCTCATCTGAACATAATGACTTACCTCCCAAAGGCCCCACCTCCTAATACCATCACATTGAAGACTAGGGCTTCAACATAAATATTTGAGGGGGACACAAACATTCAGTCCATGATACCATATATTCATGTATTCATTCGCCATCTTAAACAAATCCCGAGCTCGTTTGCAAAGGTCATAAAGGTTAACACAAGAAGAGGACAATAGCACGGGGCCCTGTTCTGTGACTGCCCACCTGAGCCCCTTCTCCATCCCTCTCACGGAGAGATATCCTAGAAGAGAGTCAGAAGGAATTCCAGATGCATTCATGAAATTCATGCTTTATTGCCTTCTTTTCCTTTGTCAACTCAACCCTGGGTAGTTATTCTGATGTACATTTTACATCCTCCCCTAGCCAACTCCTCCCCCTGTACTCCCCCCAAATATTGGTAAAAAGATGACAAAAGTTCCTGGGGCATAATCACACAGAGAGCTAGAGTGGGTCGTGAGGCTGAGTTCATGATGTTAGGGTTCACTGGGTTTGGCAGACTAAGCAAGAGCCCTTGGGTTCATTCTTTCTCATCCAAAAGCCATGGTTATAAAGAAAATAGAACAATGCCTAGCTTGGTACCTGGAACGTGATAGGAACTCAATAAATGTTTGCAACTAAGCTGAATTAGAAAATGGTTTCCAAATGAGCTACATTGAAGTAGCTCGTTTGAAGTACACAAATGAGCTACATTGAAGTATACATATGTGTGCAACGCACACACACACACACACACACGCACACACACACACATGCTCCAGTATGTTATTTAAAAGAAATTTGATACTGATAACGTTACAGTGTGGATGAAGCTTGAAAACATTATGCTAAGTGAAAGAAACCAAGCACAAAATGTCACATATTGTACAATTCCATTTAAATGAAATATTCAGAATAGGTAAATCCATGGAGACAAAATGTAGATTGGAGGTGGCCAGGGGCTAGGATGGGGCTTAGGAATAAGGAGTGCCTGCTTAATGGTTACAGTTCTCCTTTGGAGCGATGAAAATGTTTTGGAACTAGATCATGGTGGTGGCTGCATAGCATTGAATGTACTAAATTCCACTAAGTTGTACTCTTTAAAAAGACTAAATTGCTGTTATGTGAATTTCACCTCGACTGAAAAACAAAGGTCTTCAGCCTATGTTTTTAAGACCTACGATCAGTGTTCCTGGATCCCCTAACCTTCCTCCTCACCATTAACTTATCAGCTCCTTACACAGCAGCTACACATCTGCCTAATCCTTACACAGGAAAAATAAGCAATTTCTCTCAATCAGGGGCAGATCAGGTTTTGTGGACCCGAAGCTTATAGAAATTGGGAAGCCTGTTTAAGAGAAAGAAAGCAAAATTATTGTACAAAATCAGAGACAAAAGTAAAAATTTAATTCACATTTGAAAAGAAATTACAATCAAGTGCAAGTTTTAAATAGCTAATACCACAAACTTCACAAAACCCATCAAAAAGAAAGCATGCTGTCTTTTATTAATTAATTGTCTGGCATGCATCTATAATAGTTTATTTCTAGATTTTTTTACCTTTGACCACCTCTACTTTACACTGTCTATTCAGGGAACAGAAAGATCATTCAGTCGTCATCTAGAATGCTGATAGAAAATTGCATTTAGGTTGATAGCTTTAAAAAGTTCCTTTCAGCCTCGCAACTCGATATTGGTAATGCTGTGTAAATTTTAGTACTGTGGTGAAATTTGAGGACACCTCTATTAAGTGTATTTTATATATGAGTCGTAAGATTTCAAGCTTTTAAGTTTGCTTATGTAGTGTCTAAACTTAAATACACACTTTCTGTGCCAGAACCTGAGGACAAGTTTAATTGTGAGACTACCTCAGTCCCTGAATTTTGTGTCAGGACACCTGGCGAGTCAGCCCAGTTGGATAGGAATACTCCTGGACACCATCTTGGTTATAGGACAGCCAGTAAAAACAAAACCATGCACACAAGTGACCTCAAGCTACATAAATCTATCCCGCAAAGCATGGGCCAGATGCAATGCCAACTCATCTTCCTCTTAGCTAGACCCCAAGAATGCCTCAGGCCCCTCAGCAATGTTCTACAAAGGGGGAAAGTGACAGAGGGGGATCAGAGTAGAAAAAAAGACAGTGGTCTTAAGTCACCTGAGTTCAAATATCTTCATTTTGCAAATTTCATAAAAAAAACAAACGGCAAGTGAACATCACAAGGATCCCTCTAGGCCTCGGCAGATGAGAGCTCAGAAACATAAGCTCCATCATCTTTACTGTAAGCCCGCTCCTGTTCTGTATAGAGAGAGGAAGCATGTAACAGCTCACCTTTTCTTTTTTCTTTCTTTTTTTAGTCAGTGACTAATTTTTAAGAAAATGAAACATGCACATAGAAGTTTAAAACTCAAACAGTACTAAAGTTCATTGCAAAAATGGCATCTCTGTTTTCCTCCTAACTCACCCCAATTCCTACTATTCATAGGACCTCACTTTCAACCCTTATAGTTACTGCTTCTGGTATGTATGTCCAGGTTTCAAAATATTATTCTTACTCTGCTGCTTCTGGAATTATCTACTTTAGACATTATCCATTTTCTTTCTATTGTTGGAAATAAAAATCTCATTTTTTTCACCAATAACTCATCCTATTTCTGTCTCCTCCCTCCATCCCCTCCACAGCCAAGGGCTCCTCACCAGACTTAGAATGCAAGCTGCTTTTTTCTTGCTTACAAAGCCTTTCTTGATCTAACCTCAGTCTTCCTCCCTGGCCTCAGCGCCCCTGCTCCTCCCCTTGCCTGCCGCCATGCAGCCACATTTGCCAGCCTTCCCGTTCCTTCGAGATGCTAAACTTGTTCATGCCTTGAGCCACCTGCTTGTTAACTTTCTCCCTGAGCCTGTCTTCCCGTGTCCAGTCCTAAACATTTGTTTTCCTGCACTTTGCTGTATTTGAATATGCATTCTTCACAGTCACTCTATTGCATTTCCTATAAGTTGACCCTAATGTTTCTCGGAACAAGTCAACATCCTCACTCACTCAACAGATATTTGCCAGGCCTTAAACCAAGTGCAAGGGCTATACTTAATGAACAAGGGAGACCTTACAGTCTCATGGGGAAAACCAACGGAAGGGGTGATTAGCATGTGGTGTGATGAGCGCCACGATGAGAGAAGTTCATGGCAAGAGCTGAGAAAACCCTACTCCAGAAAAAGCACCACTTACCCTGTGACTTGAAGGATGAACTGAGAAAGCCCAGCAAGTGGACAGGGACAGAGGGAGGAATGTTCCAGGCAGAGGGAAAAGCAAGTTCAAAGACAGAGAAGAAAAAGATAGAGAATAGTGCCGTTGAGGTGTTGACATGACCAGATAAATCTTCAGTCTCAATTCCTCCCTGGAGAAATGAGACACATGCATTTCCCAGGTTACCCCGACAATGATAATGTATTAATATGTGAGCCTTCAATGAATAACAGCCCTCATTATCAGTACACAATGAAATAAAGTAGAAGACATTACTGGATACCAAGAATGTACCTTGGCAAGGAAGAGACCCAAATCTTAGTGAAATAATGTAGCCCTACAAATTAAATGATCCTGCAAATTAAGCAGCCTGTCTACATACTTGCCTTTAGGGAATAAACCATCATATTGATTGTGGGTCAGCCTAGCAGTTATTGTCCATCAGGAATTTTACCTATAATACAATAATATTAATAGTGATACTACTAGTGGTAGAAGGTACTGATTTCCAAGTACTTGCATAGCACTTTTCTCATCTTCACAATAACTCTACAAGGTGGGGGGGGGGTGGAGGGATAGATTGGGAGTTTGGGATTGACAGGTACACACTGCTATATATAAAATAGGTAACCAACAAGGACTACTGTATAGCACAGGGAACTCTGATCAATATTCTGTAATAACCTAACGGAAAAGAATTTGAAAAACAATAGATACATGTATATGTATAACTGAATCACTTTTCTGTACACCTGAAACTAACACAATGTTATTAATCAACTCTACTCCAATATAAAATAATTTTTTTTTTAAACTCTGCAAGGTGGGTATTATGATCCCTCTTTTACATTTGAGGAAACTTGGCTCAGAGAAGTTAAATGATCTCCTTAAGTTCACCCTGCCAGGAAGGACCAAGTCCAAATATCCTTATTCAGAGCCCAGTCCATGATACCACACTTGGCAAAGTAGGCCTTCTAGATCCCTCCACTAATCTTTCTTAAAGTCCCTTTATGACCAACACCCTGGTAGGCAGATAGTACCTGCACTCTGGTCTTGCTTGCTGCTATTCTAAGCAATTCCCCAAGCTCTGGAGTTTGTTGGTTTGGAGAGGGGACAATTCTTCCTATTTCTTTTCTTCCTTCTATCAACACATACTTGTCCTTACAATCATTTCCTTAGGAACCCTGCTTGTAAAAGCAGTGGTATTTTAGAAAGACTATAATAGGATTAGGGGTCAGAAAACTGGATTTTTTCCCCCTGCTAGACATTCAATTTTCACATCTTTAAAGGGAATTATTGTGCAGATCTGGACGGCATAATAGATATAAAAGCTCTAGAGAAATCAGATTTAGGGACCTGATTTGATAAGCTCATTCAAATAAGGTTTTAAGGGCTGCTAGTGGTTTAATTATGTTTGCATTTGAACTGAGGGCCTTCAATGCCTTAAGGGCAAAATTCAAACCAGCATTTCAGACCCTTGGCAAGCCAGTGTGGAGGTACTTCTTGGGAGGGGGTTCGGGGAATCAAAGGAAGACCTTTATAGAGTACCTCAAATCAACTGGTAGGGAAATCTGTCAGTGAATAGGGGCAGCCCTGGTCTACAGAGCTGACCTACATCCTCACAGAACCTTCTATCCTAGGAAGATCCTCTAAAGCAGATGATTCCCCATGACTGCCACCGAAGCACAAAGGGATGAGGAGTCAACAAAGGGCCAGGGATGAGAGGTGGAGATTAGGGATTCAGCTATCCCACCTGGAGAGCACAAGTGAAATAGTCCAAGTTAGTGCCTGATTTATAGAATGTCAGAGCTGGGAGGTACCTGACACATCACCTGGCCCAATGCCTCATTTCGCAAGAGAAAAACTGGGGTCCAAAGAGATAAAGCAACTTGGCCAAATCCCTCAGTGACAGAACTGAGGCCATGCCTGGCAATGATCCGTCCTCCCAAGCCAAAACTCTTTTTATTATACCCTGTTGCCTCTTTAAACTTCAGAGAAAGTCAATACACCAGCCTCTATCCACCAGTCGTGTATACCAAGAGCACCTCCATCTTCTGGGTAGTTGGGCTATTATTTTCCAACATGTTGACAGGCCAGTCTAACACTCCAGGCTGTCAAAGGCTCAGGGTTTCACAAAAGACAAGAAGAGCCAATTGCTTATTGATCTATTTCATGTGTGGCTCTAACTGGATAAAGCCAGTAAGGCATGATTGAAACTTCAAAAAGTGTGGAGACAAAAATGCTTTTCATGTTTTTATTTCTTTATTGAGTCCTCCTTTCATTCAACACACATTTGTTGTGTACCAACTACATACCACTCGCTGTGCTCAGCACCGGATATGCCCAGATGAACAAGACACAATTCCCACCCTCCAGGGATTATCAGATTATTAAAGATAAATACTTAAATAATCACAAGGCCACATCGCATGAAAATCGGTACTGGCCAAGAACCCATGGCAGCGTAGGATGGAGCAGAAAGGATTCCTTCCATTCATTTGTTCAGCAATGACTTCAGAGGGGAGCCAATACCTGAGCTGTACCTGAAGGATGAGCAGGAGTTTGCCAAGTAAAGAGGTAAAGGAGAGCATCCCTGGCATGAGAGTTCAATGTGTTTAGGACACTGATTATAGTTCCATGTAACTTGGGGTATAGGTTGCTTGGGAAGACTGTTAGGAAATTGTTTTAATTGTCTATCGCTGCATAACAAATTACCTCCAAAACGTAGAGGCTTAAAAGAACAATGATTTTACTATATCTGACCATTTTGTGGATCAGGAATTTGGGCAGGACTCAGCTGGGAGATTCCTATGCTTCAAATGACATCAAATGTGGTCACTCACTGATATTCAGCTGGTAGATGGTCTGGTCTATAGAGTCCAAATGGCTTCACTCACACGTCTGGCATTTTGGCAATGGATTAAAAAACTGGGCATAGCTGAGACCATCAACAGAGCATCTACACCTAGCATCTCAGGGTAGTTGGACTTTTTACAAGTGTCTTCTTACAGCTCCCTTGCTGGGGTGGTGGGGAGGAGAGATTCTAAGAGACGGTAAATGGAAGCAAACAGTGTCTTAAAGCCTGGGCCACAAACAGGCAAAGTATCACCTCCACCATATTATACTGGTAAAAAGAGTCACAAAGCCCACCCAGAAACAAGAGGAAGGCCCACAGACCCCACCTCTCTATGGGAGGAGCATCAAAGAATTTGCCACCATCTTTAATTTCAACACAGAGATGATTTGGGAGAAGAAATTCAGGGCCAAACTGAGAACCATTCTAAAGAGTTTGTATTTTATCCTATTTGCAAAAAAAAAAAAAAAGATATTTTTCTAGGCGGAAAAAATAATTTATTAGAATTTTCTTGAGGACAATCACTCCCAAGGCATAGTAGAAGGTGAATGAAAGGAGACAGTATGTTGGCCAAAGACCAATGAAGAAGACACTGCAATAGTCCAGCTGACTACACTGTTTCCTCATTCCCAAGCAAACCCCTGGGTGTTAACAAGAGAGCAGGAAGAACTGGCTGTGAGCAAGCAACCAGCTGTGACGAACACAATCCATGAGTAAAAGTTGGTGATCACTTGAGATGGAAGGAGAAAGGCGGAGCAAAGGAGCAGTTGCAATGTCTCCAAGGATTCTAGCATGGGAGACTAAATAGACGATGACTCCATTAATAGAGATGGGCATCTACTGGTAGTTTATTATTTCAAAGGCTTACTGCTCTTGGTGTGCTCCTTGCTCCTATGATGACCCTCAGCTCTTACGAATGCCTATCTTCTGTTCCTGCCGCCATCATCCGTTCACTCCCCTATCTTATCCCCTTCCTTGCATATGTGTCAGAAAAACAAAATTTCATGTGAAATTCTCTCAGCTACCAGCAACGTAACACAGTCCCTTATTCATGCATTTTCACTCTAAACCTGTAGTTGTCCATCTCTCAGTTCACAGAGAAGTTCAAGGCCCATTGCATAGGAATCAGCCAGGGGAATGTATTAAAAAGTCCAGCTTCTGGTGGCTACTTCTACGGATTCTGATTCAGTGGACCAAAGAGGCTAGCAGGCTTGGGAACCACCATGATAAATGACTGGTTTCACTAGAGAGGGAGAGTAGGTAATAGAAACACACCAAAGTTGCAAATGGAAATGAAGCCCAGCCCTGTTGGAAACGCTTCTAAACACCCTCTGGTAACACAGAGCGCCTGCAAACGCGGAGCTTGGTGTTTGATGAGAAACAGGACGCTGTTGTGCTGGTTTCATTCTCGTCTTCCCTTTTAAATGTGATCTTTTATCAGAGGCACATATGTTTTCTATACCTTCACATGTGGCTGCAGTTAGGCCAGGAAACAAATTCCCTACTAGTTGAAAGTTTTGGCCTTTCTTTCACGCCCACCAAGCATCAGTTTCTATCCCCTGTTAGGGAGACCCCAGGGAAATAATTAATCAGCCTGCCTGCTTGCAACACTTCCAGGACGTGGGTCATAAGAAGTGCACTGTTCCCAACAGATGGCACAGAAACCGCCTGGAGAGCCTCCCTCTCCTCCAGCTGCCACCACCTCTGTTGTCAGCAGTGCCCAGCTGGTTACTTCCAGAAGCCTCCTCCCAACACAGCTCTGTCGCTCTAAGGGAGAACCCCTCCCCCATATATCCCCAGGGCTTCTCTTTGTTCTGCTGGATAATGAATGTTTTAGTTCAAGGCTTAGCCAAGCAAGTATGATGGGCAATTTCATTTAAAGATCTATAGCCTGGGATTAGGCACAGATTTCCCCCCCAAGTGGCCAGGCCCCATTAGCCATGCAGATTTGAGCTAGATGAATGGGACCTAGAAGGTGCCAAGGCATAACCATCCAAACCCAGGCCTTACTGGAAATCAAAGGAGGCCCCAGATATTGCCATATTTGTAAGATCCCAGGATATTAAAAAATGAAGAGTTGCCAAAGAGTGGTGGTGGATTTAAAGTTACAGGACGTTGCCTTCTTCTTTCATGCCTGTCCGTATGCCTGCCTGTATAAGCTCATTTGGAAAGACTATCAAAGGTCTAAACTGAGGCCCTTTGTCACGTAATGCAAGGCCTGGGTCAAGCAGCTCTCCTGTGTAGGCCCCCTCCCATCTCCCACCGGACTAGACGCCGCCTAGAACCTCCAAGAAAACCCGGTAACCGGGAAATCAGTGATAGAGGAAGAACAGAGCACATTTCGGTAGAAGACCTGGGTTCAACTGGGTGTTTGTCTGGGGACTCAAAGACTACCCAAAAAGGAGCTGCTGCCTCCCATTCTCTTATTTTTTAAAGAAGATCTAAGATACACTTTTAACTATAAACTATTGTGAGATGGCCTGTGTTAGGCATCTCTTGTGCCTTGTACCCTATGGGAAGTTTAAGAGCCTGGGGGGTTGCCTTACCAGGCAGGGGTTACCGTTTATGTTCACTCCCTGGACACCCCACGCTCACCACCTGATCCCTTGCTAGTGGTGGAGGAAGCCCTGTGCACCAAGATGGTTAAGATGACAGCTATTATTCCCATATCATAGAGATGAAGAAACTGAGCCTCAGAGAGTTTCCAGAGCTTACCAAGGTCACCGTGCTTGTCAATAACTGGACCAGAACCCAGACCCAGGCCCACCTTACCACCAACCTGAACACAATCCTCAATGGCCTAAACTGCTAGGATGGCTCGGAACTGGCCTTCTTGCCTTCCGTCTTGCCTCCCCAACTCCACCCCGATGTATTATTCAACCGGAGTTAGAGTGACTTTTCTAAAAGCAAATCCAGTTATGTCTCTCCTACATTTAAAAGCCTCTAGCAGCAGCCCTTATAGTTTCTAAACAGAAGAATCAATCAGCAAGCCTGTAAAAAAAATTGCAGGTGTCCAAGCAAGACCCCTCCCCTTTTGATTCAACATCTGCATTTTTTTGTACCCGGGCCAAACATTGTGGGGCTCAGGCATCTGTATTACTGACAGTAGCCCCCGATAATTCTAAGGCGGGTGGGCTGCGGTAAACTGATTGCATCAAAGTCCTCAATGCTTTGCCCTTCCCTACGGTCACATCCTTTGCCGGATCACTTTGTGATATCCTCCCGCGAAAGAGGTACAGTTCACTTTCCCTCTCCATGAATCCCTACGAGCCTTGAAACCAGCTCTGGCCAACAGTATATTAACAAACGTGGCAGGAGCAGAAACTGAAAAAGTGCTTGAGTGGTTGGGCTTTCTCCGTCCCGTTCCTCAGCATCCCCACGAGACCTTGCTGGGACTAGCCCACCGGAGATGGAAGACATGGAGCAGATCTGAGTCTCTCCGGTCATCTCAGCTGAGGCCATCCTGGATTAGCTGATACCCGGCCAATCCCCAGACATAACAATGAGCCCAGTCGCCGTCAGCTGGAGCCACCTAGCCAACAACCCCAAATATGTGAGCAGCCCATGTTGTGTGCTGCTGAGGGTGGGTGGTGGTTGTCACGCAGCATGTCTGTGGCAACAGTAATTGACCTTATGATAGCAACCTCCTTAGCAAATCATGCAAGATCTTCATATTCTAACCCTACACATCTCTCCATTCTCTTTGCCCAACACTATTTACATGCACCTGTGCTCTAGCCAGGCCAGAAAACTTTCAGTTCACCAAATGGACAGAGTGGCTTCACGTTTCCATGCCTTTGCTGTTCCCTCTGCTTAAAATGCCCTTCCAGCTCATGGGTCTCTTCATCTTTCATAGGTTTTTCTTGCCACGCCATGGCTAATGCCTAACACTATTATTAAGTTTAACTCTTAGTGTGGCATTTATTTACATAAATAAATACTTTTCAGGTAGTTTTACATGTAAAACAAGAACTAGGTCAGAAGCCTTGTTGCGTCACTGCTACTCAATAAATGATCATTCAATGAATGGTTAAGTGCATAAAATGCATAAATTTACAAGACAGCTGAAAAGGGCCACCAAGAACTATTATTGGCCTGTGACCTTGAGGTCAAGCAGCATTAACTCAGAACCTCCTTTACCTATCCATGATGTCAACTCATCAGGAGAGAGGATCAGTATAATAGCTTGGATCCCTGAGCAGTGAGTCCATGATCTACTACTTATAAGTTATGGATCTTGAGCAAATGTTTAATCTCTCTGAACCTCATTTATTGAATTGTTGTAAAAATCAAGTGAGATCATGAATATAAAGCCCTTTTCACAGGATAAGCCTTCCAATCATGTTAAATGCTGATGCTGATGTTTTTATTATTATATCAAGCTACCTTTTCCAGAACAATCCTATGAAAAGCCCCTGGATTTGGAACAGAAAAAGAAAATTAAAACCAGAACCCAATTTTCTTCTTCTTCTACCTCAACCAAGCTCTCTAATTGCCTGAGAATGTCTACTCCTTCCCATCTGGTCAGCAGCCACTCAGACCCTGAATGGCGCCAAGACAGACTCTACCCACAGAGACTTAACCTGGCCTCTAAAAGGCTCCAAAACCTGAGTTCAGTGGGGGAAGGCAACTCTCCAGCCATTAAATCAAATTACTTCTGCTGCCATGCTTGAGGTTGAGGAATATGGCCCCTATGAAATTTATTTTAAAATAGAAATACGATGGGACTTCTGCTTTTCAGAGATATTGTAGACTAGACATACAGAAATATTCCTCCCAAAACAGAACATCTAAAGTTCTAGAAAAATATTTGAAAGCATCCCTTTGTAAAAGGGTGGTTTTCTAGGTGTTACTTTCAGGGATTCCATCAGAAGCCAAAAATAATAAGAAAACAGAAACAGAATTGCAAGAGATAAATAAACACCAAATTTTGGATTTGCTCTGAGGGCATCTGCCCATTCCTGGTTGCCTATAATAGCTCAAAATACATTCATTGTAAGCACTGGCCTCAGAGAATTCCCACAGAACAAGTCCCAAGATATATGAGCTTCCAGTAAAAGGTAGAAATAAAAATAAAAACATGAGAGAAAAAGTCACTTGAGACAGAATTAACAATATTAGCAGCCTGCAGAATTAGACCCATCCACCCTCAAAGGCTTCAGATAATAGAATTATTATTTACAGGATATAAAATAAACTTGTATCGATTCTGTATGAAAAAATGGTGGACTCCTTGAGGTCTAGAAATTCTGTATGTTTTTGTATATTGTTGTATATACTTTGGATATTATTGTAATCTTTCAGTGACTGGAAGAGTACTGGCCCATAATAAGCTTTCAGTACTTATATATTGAATATACGAATGGTAAAGAAAAAAGAAAATATCAAAATTGACAGGCAGATTTAAGAACTAAAAATAAAACTTCCAGGGTTTCCCTGGTGGCGCAGTGGTTGGGAGTCCGCCTCCTGATGCAGGGGACACGGGTTCGTGCCCCGGTCCGGGAGGATCCCACATGCCGCAGAGCGGCTGGGTCCGTGAGCCATGGCCGCTGCGCCTGCGCGTCCGGAGCCTGTGCTCCGCAACGGGAGAGGCCACAGCAGTGAGAGGCCCGCGTACCACCAAAAAAAAAAAAAAAAAATTATTTATAAAAATAAAACTTCCAGAAATTAAAATAATTGAAGTTATAATTCAATGAATAGGCTCTTTGAATGCATAATAAAATAGATGAATGGATAATAAAATGTGGTATATATGCACACATTGGAATATTATTTGGCTATAAAAAAGGAATGAAGTACTGATACATGCTACAACATGGATGAACCTTGAGAATATTATGCTAAGAGTGAAAGAAGTCAGACGCAAAAGGTCACATGTTGCATGCTTCCATTTATATGAAATATGCCAAATAAGTAAATCCATAGAGGCAAAATGCAGATTGGTGGTTGCCAGGGACCAGGAGAGGGAGGAAATGGGGAGTAACTGCTTAACAGTTAGAGGGAGATGAAAATGTTTTGGAACTAGATAGAGGTGGTGATTGCACAACATTAAGAATGTATTAAATACCACTGAATTGTTCACCTTAAAACGATTACGTTTACACTATGTGAATTTCCCCTCAATAAAAAAACGCAGTGAAAGTTTAGTAAACTGAAAATGCATACATAAGGAAATTACTTAGAAGGCAAAACAGGAAGAAACGGAACTGGGGAAGATGAAGAAACATGGAGAACTTAATGAGAACATCTAACAAATATCTAATCAGAGTTCCAGAAGGAGAAAATAAAGACAAAACAAAAATTTTAAAGAAAATTTGATAAAGAGAAAAACGTACTCACATTCTTTTCTTTCTAATCACCACTGCTTTCATTTCATATAGTCTAGGGTATATTTACCATTGCATGCCTTGCATTTTTCACGTATTATAAACATAACATAATTATATGGTTCTCTCACGGACATGTGGACACAGGGGGATGGGGAGGGGGGGGACGAACTGGGAGATTAGATTTGACATATATACACGACCATGTGTAAACTGGATAGTTAGTGGGAAGCTGCTGTGTAGCACAGGGAGATCAGCTCGGTGCTCTGTGACCACCTAGAGGGGTGGGACGGGGGGTGGGTGGGGTGGGGAGGGAGGCCCAAGAGGGAGGGGTCTAGGTATACATAGAGCTGATTCACTTCGTTGTACAGCAGAAACTAACGCAACATAGTAAAGCAGTTTTGCTCCCATAAAAAAACATTTTTAAGTTGAACAAAGTACCACCAAAAAAAAATTAAATGGTTCTCTTAATTATCATTTTACTGGCTGTATAACATTCTATTACATGGCTATATGGCAATTTCATAAACTATTCTCCTATTGTTTAGACCAAATCTCACCCATCCCTTTAATTATAAGGTCTACAAGCTAAAAATGTTTTTTACATTTTTAAATGGAGAAAAGGAAATCAAAAGGGTAAGATTTCATGACACGTAGAAATTATATGAAATTAGAATTCAAATTTCCATAAATAAAGTTTTATTGGAACCCAGCCACACCCATGTATTCACAACTTTGTACAAGGCAAAGTTGAGTTTGAGAGACAGGTACTGCATGGCTCGCACACACACAAACAAAATTACCATCCAGCCCTTTATAGAAAAAGTTCACCAACCTCTGGTCTATACAGTTCCAATTTTTCACCATTTGAAAACAATACTCCCATGATACCTTCATGAATAATTTTTCCTTCTTTTTGATTATTATCACGGGATAAACTCCCAGAAGTGAGTGTGAGCCAGCGGGTATGAGAGCTTTGATGGCTCTCTAGATGTGATGCCAGATTGCTTTCCACAAGGATCGTACCAGTTTCCACTGGCTCTGGGGGTGTATGAGGATGCCAATTTTCACTCACTCTCCTCTGATGACATCCTACCTCAACCTTGGAATGACCTGAAGCTGTGAGTACCCACATCTCTTAGCTGCATGAATGACTGTGCCTGTCATCATGGTCCAATTCACAAGGCAGACACCTTCCTCAGACACTTGCTTTGTGAAATGACGTGCCCATAACTTAAAATGTTCAGAGCTGAGCCCTCCTCCTGCTCATTTTCGGAGACAACAAACACCTCTTTGGATCATCATTATCTTTAACAGAACCGGTTCAGGGGTAGGCTCGTATTCCCTGTTTCTGGATGTAACTAAGATTCAAGAGATGAGCATAACTAAAAAAAAATGTCAGACCTTCATCACCTCTTCACCTTTCCTCCTCATGGGCTTCCCCAGCACTCTCATTTTCGATATGTAGAAATAAATGTCCAGTGTGATATATCTATTGTTCAAAGTCGCATGACTAATTAATAACACATGTATGACTTGAATCTCCTTCAAGTGTTTCTGCCATTATCTTCTGTAGTTGATTAGCGTGGTAAGCGATACTGAATGAATTAAGCTCTCCCGAGATTTGCCTTAGCCATGTGCAATGATAAATTAACCTCATAGTAGCCAAATATGAAGGGCTAGAGCTCTGATGAGTCGCAACTTTATGGATCCACATAATGTACTTGACGAGTCATAAATACACAGAAGACAGACTTGTTCACCAAATAATAAGGCAACAACCTCCCTCTTGAAATCCTTGCAGTGACTGGTATAGCCTGGCAAAGACGCTGTGGGATATATAGCACAGAGGGCAGGAGTAGGCAACAGGCAACCCGGGTTTCTGGAATATGTGGCATCTGTCTCCATACCGTGATGCTCATAATTTGCCTTTCTTTGCATTTTCTATGTTGAAGACAATTTACAGTTTCACGTTGTCACCAAAGAGTAGAAGCAACGGCTTAATTTTCCCGATATCCTGTTGACAGCTCGGCCGCGTTACCGACAGTCACAGATGCTTTTTCTAGCGGGAAAGCGAGTACGTTTCCCTCCCCACGCCACAGTCCTGCTGTCACTAGGCTCATGTCCACGGACTACCTTGGCAAGATCTGGAGCGAAATCAGAGGAAAGGGCCCTCCCCACCCCACCCCCGGGCTCCCCGCACAAATCCTTCCTGTTTCCAGACTGGCACCAGTAATCACAGGCACGTTTCCGCTTCGGCAGCCGCGGACTCCTGCGTGAACCTCCTCTGAAATTTGTCCAGGAAAGGGAGCCGGAACTGTAGGCTTAACTTCGATCCCCACCATGTAGATTTCACCAGACAAGCCCCTTGCAAAACCTTCCCCTCCTGCTGAGTCTGTACACAAAGGCAGCAATTGAACCTCACACCCGGAAATCAAATCCTCACACATGGATTACTGAATATCAAAGCCCCCCCGCGGGGCAGTCCCAATCCTCCCGCCCCCTCCCCACCTCATCCCCTGCGCTGCCTTTAGTCAGACAGCTTCCTCCTGGACTCCAAAGCCTCCCTCCTGGATTGGTTTCCCACTCGTAATTAAATTCAGAATGCATCTGCCTCACAAAAGACCCTTAGTAACACTTATTCAACAACTGTTTTCTGAGCACCTACAGTGGACCAGGCAATTCTGCCTCTCTCTCTGAGGACTGAAAAATTCGTAAGACCCAGTCCCTGTTTATAACCCAGAGAGTAAGAGACAGATATAAGAGAAATGACAGTTTTGTGTATTGTAACAGTGCAACTGAATGAGATCGATCAAATCCTAAGTCCTAGGTGCTTTTCCTAACTCATTCATTAACTGTATGTATGACCCAAGGGCTTGGGCTTTCAAGTTAAAGAAAAGAAGCATTCAAATCCCAGCTCTGCTGCATATAAGCAATATAATACGAGGGAAATTATTTCGTTTCTCTGGGCCTTCACCTCCTCATCTGACTAACATACTGGTCTTGGAGACACACTGGTTATCACGTGTGTTGTGTGGTGTCACGTGTGTCGTGTGGTGTCACGTTGGGAGAGTGAATTGAGCATCCTGATTACGGGTCATCATTCCAGAAGCCCAGCAGGGGGAGTCCGGCAGTTGTTTCACACAGGAAGTAAAAAGACAGAGCTGTGTGGGAGACGGGGGCCCTAGGCTGAGCCGAGGTTCTCTTCTCATAGGTCTGGATATGCCTGCAGGATCGGGGACTGCGGGGGAGGGGAGGGCGGAACAACCTCCTGGAAAGGGAGTCACCATCTGCAGCAAGAGAGCCAGGCAAGCGACTTGGTCCAACATCAATGCCCCTCCCAGGGTCAGAGGAGATTTTGAGGCTACCCAGGAGCCTTCTCTGGGTTGGGCTGCCACTAGGCCCCCAGAAACTTGCACCTGACCTTAGGGAGAGGGGCTGCAAGACACAAAGTACCGTTTCCTCAGTTAATCTCACTGAGTCCCAACACAGGGCTGCTCTCCATCGAGACAGAAGTGAGGGGGAGGGACCCAAGGATGGAGAGGAAGTCCCCCCCACGCCACTGGGACCACGGCAAGGCTTCTGCACCCCAGCGATGGCCCTGGAGGCTCAGCAGGCTGAGGGGCTCGGGCTGGCCTAGCAGTGGCCTTGGTAGTGAAGCAACTTAGCCTCTGAGACCTAGGCGAGGGACATCATTGCAGGAACCCAGAGCCCAAACCAGAGCAGGAGACCAGGAAGGGGGCCGGTGACATGGACAGCATGACAAAGGGTCCGAACTTCTAAACACACAGGAGCCACCACCAGCTTCCAGAGAGTGGAGGCGATTCTCAGGAGACCTCCAAGGGAGGCAAAGCCACAAAACAGTACTGTCCCCGCTGTCAGTGTGACTTGGGTTTTGTACCCTCGGTTTGGAGCAGCCAAGGACACCCAGTTTGTACCTGTGTAGTCTCAGAGGTGTTAAAAGTACACTGCTGGGAGCAAACTGGTTGTCATGTGGATTCCACACCTGGGAAGTAAAGAGAAACGAAGGAACCCCCCCCGCCGCCCCACCTCCCCACATTGCCTGGAATGTTTAACCGGTGGCACTAATTGCCCGGCCCCATTGCAATGGCAGAGGAGGTGCACGGAGAACCACTGGGGCAGAAAGACACAGCAGGATCAGGGAGGAAGTCCGGGCATAGTGATGGGGGTGCCATAGGAAGAGAACCTGGAATCTTCTCCCCAGCAAAGAAGTGAAAGGCAATGGCCTGGATGCACTTGGTTTTCCAAGACCACGCTGAAGAAACTCAGCTTTATATCTCTAAAATTAAACGACAAGGGAGCAGACAACCTGCAGGGCTCCTGGATGCCAGCAGCACAAAGCACAGGAACTCTGTGCCCACCCGACAGCTGACAGAAGCAGGCATGGCTCTGCGGGAAGATGATTAGGCTCCAGCTGCCTGACTCTGGCTGGGGACACAGACCTGAAGGGGCCCGCGCTCTGGGCATATTCCCTTTGAGCTCTCATCCCACTGTCCAGTGTCAAACATCAGGGCCTTCAGAAGAAGACAGACTGCCAGGAGGCGTTTGCTGGGATGTTCTAATAGAGCTGGAAGCCACAAAGCCCAGCTGTCCGGCCAAGTGACCAGTTAGCGCCGAGTCTTGCCTGAAGCCTATTCAAACAAAAACTCCCTTTCATTCTTGATGCAGACAGAAGAGCTTCTCTCAGACTTTCCCCCATTAATTTCTCTGCCCCAGAGAAAAGAGGAAGTCTTTCTTTTCCCAACAAAATACACCAGAACTCTTCAAGCACTTGTGCACTCGTGGAGTGCACAGGTCACGCAAGCCTGGTGGTGGGCCCGTGATTAGAAGCCAGGTACTTACAGAGGAGTCCACTCGGCTCACCGCAGAATGGTTTCCCTGAGACATTTTCTTTTCCTTCCAGAACAAAACCCTCTTCCTCGAGAAAAGGCAAAGCCACAGGGTCCAACGGCCCACAAGAGGCCAGTCTTATCTATTTCCATTTCTTTAGCACCCAGCGTCTGCCCAGGGCCCATCAGGAATGTCTGTTACATGAACTGAAAGAAAAAGAATAGAAAAGTTCCAGAAATAAAGGAGATGCTGCACCCTGCCTTCTTCACCTCAGAGGGGTAAAGGCCTATGTCAGGAGTCTGCAGACTTTTACTGTAAGAGGACAGATAGTGAATATTTTAGGTGTTATGGGCCCATAAGCAAAATCAAGATACTATATGGGTATGTACATAACAAAAAGAAAACACATTTCCATAATTTTTTTCCAATCACTTGAAAATGTAAAGACCATTTTAGCTCCTGAGGGCCATACAAGAACAGGCAGCAGGCCAGATTTGGCCTACGGGCTGCAGTAAACCAACCCAGGGCCTGTGTCCTCAGCTACATCACCCAAGGTCCATCTGCCTTTTTTGCATTTCAGTGTCTAATTTACTGAGCTCTATTTGATCAAGGCAGAAGAGCATGAGATGCAATGACTTGTCATTAATTTAATTTCCAAACCATTAGATGCTTTCGTTCAACTCATGCTCAAATTATAGGTACAAACAGCCAATACACAGAATTAAATTCAGCTTCTGATCCATACCAGCTCAAACCATGTTTTTAAATGTATATTAACTGATTGGCAAACCATAGGATTTTCACCTAAGGAAGAACACTGATTTTTTTTTAAAGATCCTGAGTCATAATAATATGTCAGGGGGAAGGAATTACCAGAACCACATCCATAAACTATTAGAATTAAGAATAATGACCAGGTTGGATGACCTTACTCTTTAGAATCAACACACCTGGGTTCAAGAGCTGACTCTGTCTCTCATCACCTGTGTTACTTTGGGCAAATTACTTAACCTCTCTGATCCTCACTATCTTCTCTGGTAAAAAGAAAATTTAAAAATCCATCTTATTGCAGGATTAAAAATAATATGGGAGGGCTTCCCTGGTGGCGCTGTGATTGAGAGTCCGCCTGCCAATTCAGGGGACACATGTTCGTGTCCCGGTCTGGAAAGATCCCACATGCCGCGGAGCAGCTAGGCCCGTGAGCCATGGTCGCTGAGCCTGCGCGTCCGGAGCCTGTGCTCTGCAACAGGAGAGGCCACAACAGTGAGAGGCCCGCGTACCGCAAAAAATAATAATAATAATAATATGGGAAAAGCAGCAGGCCCATGTACATTCACTAAATTGTAGCCATTATTTCCATTAGATCGTTAGCAGTGAGGACACTGGGAGTGCATGGCCTGTACCTTGGCAGGTTAGACACCTTCCTCCGCGATGAATGTGAGAGAGGGCTGGGCAGCCCCACGTTCCACACCAGCATCCGAGGATGCCAGAGAGCGCTATGTTTCTCAATACACCAGATGAAGGCATTAAAAACAAACTTCAGCTAAGCATCACTGATTTTAATGCTACCTAGACCAGAGCTTTTATTTACACAATCTCGTATAAAACTCACTGCAGCCCTGGAAGGTGATCCAGGCAGATGTCGCTATCTCTATGTTACAGGCCAGAAAACAAACAAAAAACTGGACTTGGAGTCAGAGACTCTGAGGTCAAATCCCAAATGTGTCATATAAGTTGTGCGACCTTGAGCTTGTTATTTCACCTCTCTTAACCTCGGTTTTCTTATCTGTAAAATGGGTCTCTGGTATTATGAGAGATTTTTATTTGAAATGCCTAGCACATCATCTGGAACATGGTAGAGGCCAATAAATAAGAGTTTATGTTGTATGACCAGATGACAAAATCAGACTTATGTGGCATGTATTAATGTAAGCTTCTGCAGGCCATTTGTGGCCAAATATATCAGATAAGATGACCTAAAAGTCCCATAGTCTTTGCAAACATGGTTCTCAGGGGGTTGGTAAATTCTTTGAGTCTCTGAATACGCAAAATTGCAGCCAAATCCCAGAGCCTGTTGATCTGTTGGAATGTCTTGGTCAGATTAATAGATAGTCTCGGATTCTCAATATTTTCCCCTTTTTCCATTCAAATCTGGAAGACTGATGCTTCTATATCACACAGCCCAATGTGGTCTAACTCCACTAGGGACCCGCAAATCAAGGGAAACACATAAAACAAACACTTGATCTTCTCCCACTAACACCTTACAGAAATGCATTCGAAATATTACTCAGCTATTTGGCACAATTTTCCTGAGCACCTACTATATACCAGCCTTGTGCTAGACATAACAGATACAAAAACACATAAGACACACAGACTATGCTACGGTCTAGAGGGAGAGACAGAATTGTAAACAGGGAGAATCGATATGATAAAGGTCATAATAAGAGAAAAACTGAAGGGCTATGGGAATAACTAACTTTTCCCAGTAGAGTCAAAGAAGCCTTCACACAGAAGATAGCGTTGATCTAAATTGTAAAGAATGAGCAAAAGCTTGTCAGGTAAAGCAGAGGTTCTTCAGGGAGAGGCTATAATGCTAACAGAGGCCCAAAACACTTAGGGAGACAAGACTGGGGAAAGTTAGTCACTGACAGCTTGATAGACGGGACAGATGATTTGGGCTGCAAGTAACAGAAAATTCTAACTCACAGTGGTTTCATCAATAAGGAAATTTTACCTGATTTTCTGGAAGTACATACACCCTGAGTTGATGGATTCAGCCACTCAGCAGCCTCTTATCTTCACCAGCTCTCACTAGGTTATGCTGATAATGAAACAACTTTAGAATTTCAGTGGCATACACATGGTCATGTAGCTCCTATTCATTTCGTTCTCACAATATTGTCCACTGGGCTTGACGCAGCTCATCCAGCCTCAGCTCCATTCAGCATTCATGGCTGATTCTGGAGCCCGGGTCATAGGAGTAGCCATTCTCTGGACCATGCCATTATCATACCTGCTGGAGAGCAGAAGCCAGAGAGCTCCAGACACCCTACACAATCATACTCCAAGAAAAACGGCATACCTATTGACAGACATTGGTGAAAGCGTGTCACCAGGCCGATGTCAAAGTTGGTGGTGTGGGTCAGTATGGCAAGGGTGGGGTGGCAACAAAGAACTATTAAATGCAAATAATAACAATCATAATAATACAGTCTATCACCATCATCAAAAATCTCGATTCCCTCGGCTTCCGCTTGGTCATCCGCGGTGTCAGATTTATCCTGAGGCTGCCAGTAGAAGCTGGGCCCACAGTCTTCCCTATTCCCCTCTAGCATGGAATGGGAGTTCTTGTGTGGGACCTGGATAGGGCCATTTTAGGTCATGATAGGTCCCTGGCTGAGTGACAGTCACCAAGGACTGTCATGTGCTGATCGGGCAAGACTAGTTAGGATCGATCCGTGGAGCTAGAAATTAGCCCAGCCTCCCTGAGTCCAAGAGGGTAGAGAGCTAAGCAAATCAGGATTCGGTTAGGAAGAAATGCAAAGAGATGAATTCCCAGCCGAGAGCTTCCAGTGTGCCGCAGGCACGCCTGCTAATGACGGGGTTGTATCCTGTGGGACCGAAGTTGTCTACAGAGTAATGAGGTGACACGATCTGATTTTAGGAGGTATCACTTTCTCCTCATCTTCCTCTCACCTCTCTGATTGCCTCTCAGTGGGCAATGTTCCTCCCAATTAGGATGTTGCTATTTCCCCAAGATTCTATCTTCAGGGCTCTGCTCATCTTTCTCAGGTTTCAACTTACGTTATCAATTCCAAATCAACATCAGTGATACTGATTCCCCTCTCAAGCTCAGTGTCTATTTGTAACCGGCCAGTGATCTTTCCCACCTTTTCCCTGTCTTTGTAATTCACACCCTGTTCACCCGGATGCAGATCCTTAGAGATCCCTCCCTAGACTAGACCCCCACCACTGGTCAGTTATCACGTGCTCTCTTCTTTGCCTCTTAAACATCTCGGTGTCCTCTGCTTGCCCTGGCTGATCATCTGTTACCTGGATTACCGGAGTACCCTCCTCAGTGGTCTCCTTGTTTTCTGTTTCAACCCCCTTCAAGCCGTTCTCCGCTCTGCAAATAGAGGGATCTTTCTAAAATGTGTCTCATCTTGACACTTCCCCGCCTGTGTGGCTTCTCACTCTGTTCAAGTTCCAGTTCACACCTCTGAGCATATGGCACTGAACACCGTTCATGATCTTACTCCTACTTACCTCTTTCACTCCATCTCCCTCATCTCCCTCCTCTAACCCACTCCTCTCATAACGTGCCCATAATCCAGCTTTGCCCAACACACCGCAGTCCAAGCCTCTCACACCTCCGTGCTCTATGCCTTCACTTATGCTGTTTCCTCACCTCTTTCCTGCCTGGCTCACTTCTACCCAAGCTACAGCCCTGGCTGCTCTGTGCTCCAGCATTCCCTCTGCTCTCCTCCACCGCAGAAATCATCAAAAGGTATTGATAGTATATGCTCACTTCTGTTTCCCTCAATAAACAGCTCCTGGAGGGCAGGGACTTCAACTAGATCCTCTCTGCATCCTCAGAACCCAACATAGACCAAGTACATGGGCACCAGAGAAATGCATGAGACCCAGAGAGATCGGCCTATTCTCTTAAGGTTGTGCGTTCATTCATTCCATAAATATTAGTTGGGTGCCTACTGTGTGCTAGGTACGGTTCTGGGCGTTGGGGATGCAGCATTGATTAATACAAACAAAAACCTCTGATCTCTGAAAATTTACATTCTGGGCGTGGGGGACAGAGGGAGTTACATTCTAGTAAAATTTTACAGCAATACTAGAGGCAGGGACAGAAATGGAACCTAAAGCGTAAAATGTCCAACACACATTCATTTTTTCCCTCATCATTCACTCACTTATTCAATTAGCAGTCAATTAATGAGCAACTACTCCCTACAAGACACTTTACTCAGACACTTCACACACACACACACACACAAACACACACACAAACATACACACACACACACAAACACACACACAAACATACACACACATACACACATACACACACACATACACACACACACACACATACACACACACACACACACAAACATACACACATACACACACATACACACACAAACACACACACAAAAACATAAATACACACAAACACATACACACACACAAAACACACACATACACAAACACACACACACGTCAAATACTGTTTTAATGTCTCCTCCCCGTCCCCATCCCCCCCCAAATTGTAAGCAACGTGAATTGCTTAGTAAATATTTGTTGAATGCATAGTATTTGGACAGATGGTTAACTACGAAAGGCTGGCCAGCAAGGCTCAGTCTGCCCCTTCAATATGTTCAGATGTATCTCGATTTGTAAGGAAAAAGTCAGAAACAAAAGTGATTGCTCAAATACTAACCACCATCCTTCAAGGGCTCTTGTTTAGAGGACAACGGAGCTGCCTACTAGGTCAGACTTTTTTTTTCCCCCCTGAGAATTTTGCAGAAGCTTTGACCATCTTGTTCCTGAGTCCTGGAGCCAATCACATCCTCCAACCTTCCCCTCAGAGACAAGACAAAAGCCAAAAAGAACAAGAAGAGCCAAAGGAGCGCCTTCGCACAGAAGGCAGGGATCCTGCAATGCCTGGAACAGCGCCGGCGGCCAGCACCGACAGAGCTGAAACTCCTCCATGGAGACTGTCGTCACCAGTGAAGTCTTTCCAAGGGGAAAATTCTTGAAGTTCCATCTCCCCTCTGGAAACCCTGGCACAGAATTCCACCTGTCCTCAAGGGAGACATGCACGCCACTGTGATCCCGTGGATCTCCTTCTGGGGTTTCAAATCCCCTTCATGTGCAGTTCTCCCAGCCCAGGCGCTCTTTGAAATTGATGGGAAGCCCCTGTCTAATTCCAGATTCCTCCCTAGGGCTCCTCTCTCTCCCCCAGGACTGTTCTGTCATTCTCTCATTAAGGAACTAAGCGAAGGCTACAGAGTGCAGGCAACCTTGGGGAGGAGCTTGTGTCTTTCTTAGTATCAAAGGCTCTTAGAAGTGGAAAGAATCTTAAAGATCCACAACAGCTCTTTATTCTACAGATGAGAAAACCAAACCCCAGACGGATTAGTCTGCTCGGGCTGCCACAACAAATACCACAGACTCGGGGGTCTTCAACAACAGAAATTTCTTTCCTCATGGCTCTGGAGGCTGGAAGTCCAAGATCAAGGTGCCGGCAGGATTGGTTTCTTCTGAGGCCTCTCTCCTTGGCTCGCAGATGGTCACCTTCTCTCTGTGTCCTCACCAGGACTTTTCTCTGTGTGGGTACAGCCCCGGTGTTTCTTTGTGTGTTTGAATTTCCTCTTCTTACAAGGACACCAGTCCAATGGGATTCCGGCTCAGTCTACTGGCCTCATTTTAACTTGATGACCTCTCTGAGGCCCTGTTTCCAAATACAGCCACATTCTGAAGTACCAGAGGTTAGGGCTTCAACATGTGAACTTGCCAGGTGGTGGGAGGAGGCCACAATTTGGCCCATAGCCCCAGAGGTCTCCCAGGTGGCCCAGGCCTTCCCAACTGGCTCTTCTCAACATCACAGACGTCGTCTCTGCCCCTCAAATTCAAAGGTATATACCCTCGGTCACTCTGTCCCCAAGACTTCAAATGGTCCCCGACTTATGATGGTTTGACTTACAATTTTTCAACTTTACGATGGTGTAAATGCAATACACATTCAGTAAAAGATATACTTAATTTCGCATTTTGACCTTTTCACGGGCTAACAATATGCAGTCTGATACTCCCTCGTGACGCTGGGCCGTGGCGGCAAATCAGCCCCGCGATCACGAAGATGACCAGCCAGTGCACTGACAACCGTTCTGTACCCACATAACCGTTCTGGTTTTCACTCTCAGCACAGCACCAATAAATTACACAAGAGAGTCAACACTTTATTATAAAATAGGCTTTGAGTTACATGATTTGGCCCAAATGTAGGCTAATGAGAGTGTTCTGAGTGCATTTAAGGTAGGCTAGGCTAAGCTATGATGTTCGGTAGGTTGGGTATATTAAATGCATTTCGACAAGATATTTTCAATTTACGACTGGTTTATCAGGACATAACCCCATCATAAGTGGAGGAGGACCTGTATTTCCTTTTTCTTCATAACCCTTATCATTTTTCACCATGAGAAGAGCCATATGCAAGGCTTTAGAAGAAAATCCATATTCCTTATCTTGGCTAACAAAGCCCTAATAGGATGTAGCACCCGCCACCCTCTCTGGTAGCATCTCCATCACTCTCTCCCTCTCCCTCCAACTCCAAACACCCTGAACTTCCTTCTTGCTGTTCCTTGAAAGAACATTCCAACCTCGTTCCCATTTCAGGGCCTTTGCACGTGCTGTTCCCTTGACTTGACACCCTGATGTGCCCTCTCCTCAGAGGGCTCCTTGCCGTTCACATTGAGTCATTAATATGACCTCTTTAAAAGGCTTTCAGGGGAGGGGGAGAGAGATACATTGGGAGATTGGGATTGACATATACACACTACTATATATAAAATAGATAACTAATAAGGACCTACTGTATAGCATAAGGAACTCTACTCAGTACTCTGTAATGACCTACATTACATTTAATAGAATCTAATACAAAGAGTGGATATATGTATATGTACATGTATAACTGATTCACGTTACTGTACAGCAGAAACAAACACAACATTGGAAATCAACTATACTCTAATAAAAATTAATTAAATAAATAAATAAAACAAGAACAGTTATGAAAATACCAACCTTCTTGTGAGAGCAAGATCAAACAAGGTTGCCTAGAACATTCTCCCCACTCAACTTTTCCTTTTCTCTTGGCTAACTTTTTACTCAACTTTCTGGTGAAAAAAATTAAAAAATTAAATTGTTCTGACTCACTTTCAAAAAAGAAAAGATCAAACAAGGTAATGAATATAAAAGCACTTTGCCAATTGTAAACTATCTAAAATAAATAAATCATGTTAACAATTTTTTTTAAAAAAACGGCTTTCTGTGACCAGCCAATCAAAAGCAACCCCCGAGTTACATATAATCATACCAACACATCTGAGCTTTCTGCATAGCGCTTGCCACCACCTGATACTTTCCTTGTTACTAATTCATTTACTTGTTAATGTCTGACTCTCCCTCTCCTCTTCCCTCCACTCAACATTCAGCATATAAGTGACAGGAGAACAGGAGCTTTTTCTGTCTTGTTCCCCCACCATATTCTCTATGCTTAGGATAGTACCTGGTCCATAGTAGGTACTCAAAAAGTTAATAGAATAAGTAATAGAATGAATGAATGAATGAATGATGCACTAGACCAACTTTTCTCAACCTCAACACTATTGACAGTTTAGACCAGAAAGCTCTTTGTTGTGGAGGGCTGTTCAGTGCAGCGGGAGATATGTGGCAGCATCACTGACCTCAACGACTAGTGGCACCTTTCTTTCACAGTCACAACAACTACCAAAAATGTCTCCAGACATTGCCATACTTCCCCTGGCAGGGAGGGGGAGGCAAAATCACCCCAGCTGAGAACCATTCACTAGGCTTGAGCTTCCAGGGAAGAAACCATGTATAAGAAAGCAAATACCTAGTACCTACACATAGTAGTTGCTCAATAAATGTTTTTTTAAACATCTTTATTGGAGTATAATTTCTTTACAATGGTGTGTTAGTTTCTGCTTTATAACAAAGTGAATCAGTTATACATATACATATGTCCCCATATCTCTTCCCTCTTGTGTCTCTCTCCCTCCCACCCTCCCTATCCCACCCCCCAGGTGGTCACAAAGCACCGAGATGATCTCTCTGTGCTATGCAGCTGCTTCCCACTAGCTATCTATTTTACATTTGGTAGTGTATATATGTCCATGCCACTCTCTCGCTTTGTCCCAGCTTACCCTTCCCCCTCCCCGTGTCCTCAAGTCCATTCTCTAGTAGGTCTGTGTCTTTATTCCCGTCTTGCCCCTAGGTTCCTCATAACCTTTTTTTTTTTTTTTTGAATTCCGTATATACGTGTTAGCATACTGTATTTGTTTCTCTCTTTCTGACTTACTTCACTCTGTATGACAGACTCTAGGTCCATCCACATCAATACAAATAACTCAATTTCATTTCTTTTTATGGCTGAGTAATATTCCATTGTATATATGTGCCACATCTTCTTTTATCCATTCATCTGTTGATGGACACTTAGGTTGCTTCCATGTCCTGGCTATTGTAAATAGAGCTGCAATGAACATTTTGGTACATGACTCTTTTTGAATTATGGTTTTCTCATCAATAAATGTTTATTGAAGAAAGATTAGTGTTTCATAAGTTGCTAAAAATAGATCAAGAATTGTTCCAAAACCCATTCTTTCAACAGGATGTGGCTATTTACTATTTATGTGTTCATAGGTAATTCACTTAAACTTCGTCAAGTCTCTGCTTCTTCATCTGTTAAACAGAAATACCAATAAAATTCCTACATAGTGATTCTGCTTTCTAAACCATAAAGTATGATACCAATGTGCTATTAATTACTTATTAGTTCTCAAGCTGTGCATTTTCACATCACCTCTTGCTAACTTTTGCCTGAAATAACTTCAAAAGAGAATGTTTGCTCCTAATGGCAAAGCCCTGTTTTAGCATTTACCTGATCTCTCCTCTCTCCAGAAGTTGGGGGCACTTGCTGGGTTTTTTTAAAGTTCTGTCCCTTCCTCTCACCTTCTTCCATTTAAGTTCAGACTCATAAACAGGTCTCTGTCTCAAACAGCTCTTAGGGAAAGGTCTGCCCTGGACAACATTGTCAAGGGAGACCTGGGTGTTTTGTGATGTTCTTACTTCGCCTTCTTCAGAAGAAGTATTTTCCGCCATAAATATTATCCTTCCTTCAGACTCCATAGATGTTCCAATTTTCCCTCAAGAAGCTTACAGAGAGAATTAATCTCTACCTCACTCATCCAGGGATACCATCTTGTTTTTCTTTCTAACACAGCACATCTCAAAGTCTACTTTGAGTCAAAGGACCAGGTGAATCTTCGATTCTAGCTAGACGGCGAGCTCCTTGGGGAAGGGGTGGGATATCAGGCTATCGGGGCAGGGTGATTATAACATGCTTCTCACCTTCCTCTGTCACCACATCCCAGAGGGAGAAAGAAATTAACCATCAGAAATAAGATCCCCTAGGAATCATGAACCTGCTCTTTAGATTAGGAAAGACAAGTCATACTTCCATGAATTCTAAAATTCCATGAATATAATTTACAGGATGAGGGTTTTTTTTTTACCAAAGCAGAAAAACAAAAACCCACAGGGACAAACAAAGACGGGCTATGAGCGCCATCTCATGGAGAAGTCAACCACTGCCTCTTGAGCATATGCCCTTCCATTCTCTGGCCTCACCCAAGGACATGAGCGAGGAGGACACTGGGAAAGCTGGGGGACAAGTATCATCGACACACTTTCACACACACACATACGGTTGGCCCTGCTGCCTGCATGTCACAGTCAGTGATGGCATCCGTGTCCGTCGCAGCTTCAGCCCCCATCCCCTTGTCAGTCTAGGTGAGGGCAGCTGCCTCAACAGTAACAACAGACAAAGTCTGAGATGTATTTTGCCACCTATAGTGGATTGGGTTGTGCTGAGATAACCTGGGCTCACCACATTGCCTCTAAACCACTGAAGCCTCAACCCCAGCCCCTGTAGTATAGGCTGGCCATCCCAGACCTGGGCCCTGTCTCCGTTCGACCCTTCCCTGAATGAAAACCCATACCCACACCCCAATGTTCACTGCAGCACTATTTACAACCGCCAGGATGTGGTAGCACCCTAAGTGGCCATTGACGGATGAATGGGTAAAGAAGACGTGGGGTGTGTGTGTGTGTGTGTGTGTGTGTGTGTATGTGTGTGTGTGTGTGTGTGTGTGTGTATAGTGAAATATTAGCCATAAAAAAGACTGAACTAATGCCATTTGCAACAACATGGATGGACCTAGAGTTTACTCATACTGAGTAAAGTCAGACAGAGAAAGACAAATATCATAGGATATCGCTTATATGTGGAATATTAAAAAAATGGTACCAATGAGCTTATTTACAAAACAGAAATAGGGTCACAGATACAGGAAAAAACCTTATGTTTACCAAGGAGGAAAGGTAGGGGGAGGGATAAATTGGAGATTTGGACTGACGTATACACACTGCCATATAAACAGATAAACATAAAAACATATAACATATAACATATAACATATAAACATATAAACATAAAACAGATAACTAATAAGGACCTATTATATAGCACAGGGAACTCTACTCGATAACCTATAATGGCCTATATGGGGAAAGAATCTAAAAAAGAATGGATATATGTATATGTATAACTGCTTCACTTTGCTGTATAGCAGAAGCTAACACAACATTGTAAATCAACTAGACTCCAATAAAAATTAATTTTAAAAAAAGAAAACCCACACCCAGTGTAGCTCATGCTGTCTCCACCTTACCCAGGCCCCGCAGCCCAGAGCCCTAGAGTATTGCCAACCTCCTGGAACTTCCCACTGTGAGGAGGGCACCTCCCTTTCAGAGTGGACCCCGCCATCCAAACACAAAGATGCACAAACACACAAGAACTTGCTGCATCCATTGGGCACTGTGGGTGGGGTCCCCACGCTGCCTCCTGGGCCATTTGCTCCTGCTAATTGGTTTTCCCAGCACTCACCTGCCACGTCAGACTCTCTCTCTATCACTGGGGCCATGCTATTGCGATCCAAACACACCTCACACCTGAGCTCTGTGAGTTACAACACGTCCATCCAATCCAAACACCCCAATGTGCCTCACATTTGTCCTCTGGCCAGTTCATGATAATAGAGGAGAGACTTGAGACCAGTAAAGGAAGACTGGGCATTGTTGCCCAGAAAGTTGTTGGAGTCCAGTAAATCAAACTATTGTACAGTGTCTGATGATGTAACCGTATACATAATCAGGAAGAGGGATACTGGAGTAAGGATCACAAACTCAAACATCTCCCAGAGTCAGGAAGGTAAGTGAACGAATGGCGGGGGTCAGGTGAAAGACACTCTAGGTCACAGCCAACTGGCCGTGCGCGGCCGCTGTCATGGTTGACTCTATGTGTCCACTTGGCTGGGCTACGGTGCCCGGATATTTGGTTAAACATTAGTCTAGATGTTTTTGTGAAGGTGCTTTTTGGATGAGATTTATATTTAAATCTGCGGATTGCAGCAGAATGCCCTCCATAATGTGATGAACTTTGTCCGATCTGTTGAACAAAGACTGACCTTCGCCTAGCAAGAAGGGACTTTGCCAGCAGACTGCCTCTGGACTCAGATCTCAACTCTTCCCTAGGTCTCCAGCCTGCTGGTCTACCCTGCAGATTTTAGACTTGTCAAACCACTACAATCATGTGAGCCAATTCCTTAAAATAAACACACACACACACACACACACACACACACACACACACACTCCTTGTTGGTTCTGTTTCTCTGGAGAACACTAGTACGCACACCTCAAGGGACCAGCTATTACTCAGATTCAACTAATCCAAACAAAAACGGGTTCAGACCATGACCAGCCTATGGGCCATCAGTTAGGATGCCTGAGCTAACATTGAGACAGATACAGCCAATGCTATTCTTGGACAAAACTGCAGTATCTCTGCTCATCCAACTCAAAGACATCATATCCTGCTCTCACACCTCCTGCACAAGCACCCTTCCCATTCTCTCCTGACCACAGTTCTCCCCACCTTTCCTCAGCACTGGAAAGAAAATAGATAACATAACATTTACACAGACCAGGAACATAATCATCATGATAATCCTGCATAGCAAACACAATCATCCTCCCCAGTTTACAGATAAGGAATAAGCTAAGAGAAGTTTAGTAACTTGCCCAAGGTCACACAGTAAGCAGAGGTGTGGGCAATCAGATCCTGGACTGAGTCCAGAGGTCAAGGCCCACCAAGCTGGCTTAGAGGAGACACTCTTAGAAATATCCGTTTCCAGGAACTCAGCCTGGTTTGCTCATCTCCAATAAAGATTACAACAACAGTCTTCTGAAAACAGCCAGAGGTACTGTCACTGTTCGTCACATAAAACAGGCAACACACATGTAAAACTCATTGGGTTTCTCTAGCAGAAAGACAATTTTATCGCCACAGCATAGCTGAACATCCTCCACACAACTGCAGCCAGAGCAGTAAATCTAAAAGTGAAATCTGATCCTGACACACCCTGTTTGAACCCTTCCTGTGGCTTATTAGAATTTTGTTCTAGGAGCCAGAATAGGGCTGAATCTTCAGAGGAAGACCAAATGGCCATACCAGTGGGGGAAGGAGGTGATGCCGAGGCTGGGTACTTGCCTGGGCCAGAGGAACCATGGGATCTGGGGAGATTTGAAAGAGAAGGACGGGTGACCATCTTCCTACATGGTCCTTCTTGCTAGTTAAGAGGATGGACTGTGGCCTGGCTTCCCTGTACCTTTCCCAATCTTCCATAGGTAAGTTGTCTGGGAATTAGAATTAGAATATGGGTGCTGGAAGGGCCTCAAAGTTCTTTCAAACAGGAGGAGACTGAGTCCCTTGAGGATACGTAACTTATTTAGGGGAATACAGCCAGTTCTGAGCAAAATGAGATATCCTGATATCAGAGTCATTTTTTTTTTTTCCATACAGCAGTGATCTTCAAACTGGGCTATAATCACCTGAAGACCTCCCAAGGCCTCTATGGGTACAGATAAAATAGTTTTAGAGGAAACGAGTTCCAGATTTGCAATTTTCAAATGTGTATTCTTTTATAAAATTGATCTGTGTTGAAAGCATCTTGAAGCAGCAAGCCAATTCTCTTTTCCCAGCCTCCTTCCCCATTCTTTACCCATTCTTTTAAAAAAAGACCCACTTTTCAGCCATACAAAGGATGCAACAAACCCAAGGTGCCCAGCAAAGGAATCATTGACAATTTTGGTATCTGCAGAGCCTCCATGAATAGGGAAATATAACCCCCACCCCATATTTATCAGTAAGAGAAGCATCTCCAGTAATATTTTACTCGTGAATAATACGTGTTAAAATATACAGTATATAGACATACTTTACTCTGATCAATTGTGAGCTAACAATAATTATGATTATAACTCAATCCAAAAGAAATCTGTTTTGAAACTTGGAGCCTTGGAGTCACAGGAAGTAATTTGTTTCAATGTTTAAACATATTTTTGTTTCAGAAAAGCTGTACAGGTTGATCAAGAAAAGACTTCCAAACATGAAACTATGTTACAGTAAGAGAAAAATTCTGTGATGGAAGAAGAATGAAATGTGATTTCTAAGGTGAAAAGATGCGATGTATAGAATTTCCTGCTATTAAGTGAAAGCCTGTTTGTGGGGTTTTTTAAAAATCAGATGACAGTGGGTGTCAAATCACTATGGTATCTATATGCCACTGAATTGCTTTAAAAGAGTGATGCATTATTTTATATTAAAATTTCAATATTTGTAACATAATAGAAATTTCATCCTTTGCAATTATTTAAATTTATGAGTTAAAAACTTATAAGTTAACTTAAGGAATATGTAAGCAGGGACATAATTGTTCAAAATTCTTTCAGGGCATAAAGGAGCAAAAGAACTTTGAAGACCATTGCTTTTTACTTTCTTTGGGCATGAGCAGTGGAATAGGTGGTGAAGAAGAAAGAACTCTGGCCTCAGAAACCTGTCTGCTCTAGGGCCACTATGGCAGTCTGAGCAGTATGTTTGTAAGCAGAGACTAGCGAGATACCCAGCATACCCATTTCTTCCTGGAAACACTGCTAAACCACATTTCCAACACTCTGCATCTGGGTAAAGAGGGTCTTTCCTGCTCCTGTAAATTTGTTTAAAAAAGTTAAACAGATGTAAATTTGCCTTGAAAGAAAGGGCCTTCTCAGAGCCTTCAATATTCTAATATTCAATTAAAACCTCTAGCATTTCCCTAAGCTTATGCGCTTATGGGGCTCCCTATCCCAGAGTATATATTTACCTCTGCTGAACCCAGTGTGACTTCTCTGAAGCCTCTGAGGATGCCCCAGGCTGTCTTCTCTCCTGGGCTTTTCTCAGCTGCTCCCTTCATCACAACTGCTCTGCTGTTCTCTAACCTGTTTCCATGGGTCCCAAACTGCCCCATCCTTGAAGACGCAGTGCCCCACCTCTTTTATGCGGCTTTCCCCTGAGCCACCACGCGGCCGTTTGCCCAAGTCCCGGCCGATCTGAGCCCCTCTGCATCTCTATCAGAGCCCTCCTCACATTCTACCTTGTTAACTCCGTCCACATCCCATCATCTACACTAAATGATAAGGTCTCTGATGGCAAAAACAAGTATCATTTATCTTTGTAGCTGCCCGTCCCAAAATTATAGCACAGTACAGGCTCAATAATTTTTTACTTGTAATGATTGACACTTCAAAGCATAAATCAACAAAGCTGAACTTCTAATGATCTAACACATATGGTCTGGCTTTTCCATTGATCGGGTGACCCTAAGATGTTTGCAATATTCAGTATATGCTGGTATGCGATGTCAAGGCCAAGTTTCCTTGAGCAATCACTGGCAAGTAATGCCTTGGAATATAGATTTTTTTTAGATATCATTGCCTCATTACTTTAGCTTAATATGCTTCTGGCTAAGAAGTAAATTTCATGAGTCATAAACCACTTTCTTATGGCACCAGTAGCCACCTTACACAATGTACTAATGAAGAAATGTCATTTGAAACAGCAACAAAGAAAAGATCAAGTTCTGACCCATGCTGAGTTTTGGGAACAGTTGGGCTTTTTGCGAGCCAGGTTGACATTACAGAGAGTGTTTGTTCTGGCCATGACCACCAAGTATTCAAAAAGAGGAGTTCATATTTTCCTCTGCCCTTCAATCAGCGTACAGTAATGATTGAACAAACGTTCTAATTCAATAACCCAGTTGGCATCTACTGAGCAGTAACTACATGCCCAGAACAATAACCTGTGCCTGGTATTTGCTTTTTAAGAAGGGTAATTCCATCAAAAATAGTCATATAAACAAATAAATATATATGCAAAATAGAAACAGACTCACAGATATAGAAAATAAACTTGTGGTTACCTAAGGGGAGAGGGAAGAAGGGAGGGGGAAACTAAGGGCATAGGATTAACAGATACAAACTACTATATATAAAATAGAAAAGCAGCAAAAATACACTGTATAGCACAAGGAATTATACCCATTTTCTTGTAATAACCTATAATGGATTATAATCGGCAAAAATACTGAATCATTAAATCACTATGCTGTACACCTGAAATTAACATTGTATTGTAAATCAACTATACTTCAATAAAAAATAAAAATAATAAAAAATAATTTTACAATCAATTTTTTTTAAGTTGTATAAAGAGATATGCAAAAGGCCCCTGTGGCAGAGGCTATCACTTGCCCATAACAGTTTTCCCCTTCCTCATTAGAAACAACACCCCAACTTTATTTGGGGCAGAAATGCACCCAGCTAAAATGCCAAATTTCCTGACATCCCTTTCAGCTTGATGTAGCCATGAGACTAATTTCGGCCAAAGGTAGTTAGCAGAAGTGTAGGGGGCTTCCAGGAGGATTGCTTTAAAAGGAACTGACTCAGCCAAGAAGCTTGTCCTTTTTGCCCTTCCTCTTATCCTCTCTCCTGGAAATAGCTGGCTCTCCAGCAGCCATCTTGGGCCATGAGGTAAACTTGAGATGGAAGCCTTGGAGCAAAAAGACAGAAGAAGGCTGGCTCTCAGGTGATTCTATAAGGCCACCATACCAGCCCTATCATGCCTATTTCTGGTCTTTGTTTACATGAGAAAGTGAAACCTTAAAAATAAATTATTGTTTGGCAGTTTCTATTATAAAAAGCCAAATCAGATCCTTGGCCCTTGAACTTGGCAGGCTCATGGTCCATTATACTTCAGCATGTACATTAAAGCAAATCTCAGATCAACATTGCCTTCTCTGGGGGCGTTGACTCAATCTTCTTTATGCATTCTATTTACTTGAACTTGTTCTTTGCCCTTGTTCTGGAATTTCTTGTTTCCACTCCCAACTCGATAGCTGCTTCAGGCCCCTTCATTTAGGAAAATGCGTGGGTTCCCCTGCTGGCTTCTAAATTTCAGCCTCCTTCATGGCTCTTGTCTCTGCATGCTGCCTTGAATCTGGGGTCCCCTGATGACTCAGGTGAGGAAATCTCTCCAATATAGCCTCCAGCACTATCAAAACCCCAACAGAAGAGCTGGACCTTTTGCCTACTTACCACTCTAAAGGGAGAAAATCTAGAGGTCTATAGATGGACAGTAGGCACCAGAGTCACCACATCCAGTTGTACAAGTTGTGCACTGCACCATTCCAGGGGGTCACCAATCACATCATAGTCTATCATGTGTCTATGTGTGGTCTCTGCTGTTTAACTAGCCCTGTACTCAAAGCTTAGCAGGCACAGTCAGAGTGGGGCTAGCGATGCTCAGCCCATTGGTCCGCGGGGCAGGGTGTCATCTCCCTGCTACTGTGATTCCCTTATTGCTAATAATACCACATCCAAAAAACCCAGGAAACTATCATAAATAATAAAACTTAATCTTCCCTGTGCTGCTATACATCAGAAAAGCTGACTCACGTCACACACCGCCCCATCCCCCAAACTGGAAAGGGTCAGGTATGAACAGTTTCAATGTGGGACTTTGAAGAAAGTCATTATTTCCATTCTTAGTGATAATAATAAAAAATGCATAATTATCATAGCACATTCATTCTACGTTTTCTCATTTAACACAACCCGCTCTGAAGTGGAAGCTATTATTAGTACAATTTAATAGATAGGGAAGGGAGATTCAGAGAGAGAGATGATTTTGCTAAGATTTGTTCATCTAGAAGAGGAAGAGCAGTGCTTAAATCCAGGGCTCCCAGTTACCAAGCCATGTTCCTTCAACCATGAGTTCACGCATTAATGGTTTGGGAGCTAATCATTATTCTTATCCCCATTTTATTAGTCAGGAAAATTAGAAAAATAGATAGCTCCATGCTAGCCAAGGAAAATGGCAGAATCTGGACTTTGGGCCCAAATCTCCTCTGGCTCCTGGGCTACTTCCACCACCAGTATGTTACAGTTTTCAAATCACTCTTGCTCACGTGACCTTCAAACTAATGCATCCAACCCAAATTCCCTGGCTTCTTTTGCTCGGTTCTGGAAAGAGCATCCCAAAAAGATTGTGCTATAAAGTACACTGGAGTCCGATGAGGAATGTCGTGGAAGTGTATTTTCGGGGTTCTCCAGCTCACCTTGCATTTTCAGGGGACACCATGTCTCCTGGGTGCACAATGGCTGCTCAGCACACCAGGCACAGGTCCCTGCCCCCCAGCAGGAGGACACATTCTACTGGGGGAGACCAGCGCCAATCAGCGCAGATTGAGGCAACTTTAATTCACCAGCAAAGGTGGAAGGGAGGACCGTGCTGACACCAACTTGTGATCAACTATCTAGTTCAGAGGAAAAGAGGGCAGAGATGAATCATCAATGCCTGCCATGGGGACATTGATAATAGAGATTGGGAAGGAGTAAGTATTGTTAGCTACAGGCTTGATGACCCGGATGCATAAGGATGGAATGGTTTCTAATGCAGAGACATCTGAAGTAGAGGAAGAGACTCAGGACCATCTCCAGGTAGGTCCTGGACCAGGGTCAACTCGATTTTAACCTCATAATACTCGCCCCCTATCCTCTCTCCTCTCCCCTCTCCCTACACCCTCTTAACACTCATAAATTTGCACACATATATGCACACACACACACGCACCTGACTCCTATGAAGTCAGGTCTAAATGAGCAAATGAAGGTCAGGAACATTTTTTTTTTTTTTTTTTTTTGTGTGTGTGTGTGTGCTAGGCGGGCCTCTCACTGTTGTGGCCTCTCCCGTTGCGGAGCACAGGCTCCGGACGCGCAGGCTCAGCGGCCATGGCTCACGGGCCCAGCCGCTCCGCGGCATGTGGGATCTTCCCGGACCGGGGCACGAACCCGTGTCCCCTGCATCGGCAGGCGGACTCTCAACCCCTGCGCCACCAGGGAAGCCCAGGAACATTTTAAAGAGCAAACAACACACGCGATGGTTATATGTGCAGAAGGAAGTATGTGTGAATGCAGGATTAGGGTGGTCCTATCAGCTTTGCTTTTGTTAATAGCTTACTAAAGGAAGAGACTTTTAGAACGGAAGCAGTTTTATTGGGCTTGACAGAGATGGAATCCCAGATAGTCCCAAAGAACAAGATGAGATTTTGAGATCCAAGAGGCACCTAAAGATTGAACAGCAGCTGTCACTCACAAGCAGCACTAGCCAGAAAGCCCACATCCCAGGCTGAAGCCACCTCCTGGAGGGCACATCTGGGAAAGAGCAAGGGAGGAGACACAGGAGGTCTCAGAAAAAAATTAAGGGAGAAGTTTTTCTGTCAAGATCAGTTTTAACTGGTCCAGTTCCTTGTCTTTAGCAGTTCTTTTCTTGAAGACATGACCTTTGGCACCAAAGACCTTTTTAAGGTCATGTCCCAATTTCATCCACTAACCAGCCATCCCCAGTGGGAAAATGAGGTCCAGAAAGATGAAGTGGCTTATCCAAGAATATATGGAAAATTTATGTCAGAACCACAGCCAGAAGTCAAGGTTACACCTGTAGAAGCCTATTTTTCAAGTACTTGTGAGAGATCCACCTCTTTCCCCCTGACAGCTGTCACCTAGAGTCATCACCCAACTTCTCAAGACTCATCAGTATATGGAGACTCCCATAGACCCGTGTATCAGACAGGATTTGGTTTGACTGCATATAACAGAGAAGCTAAAAATAAGAGTGTGTATTGTTCACTGGTAACTGTCTAGGGATGGAAGGAAAGTTATGCAAAGTTGTCTGGCTCTCAGTCTCCTTCTGGCTCACTACACCACCAGCTCTTGATCTCATGGTCCAAGATGCTTGCCTGAGCTGCGGCTTACACCTTTGACAATAGCATGGAGGAAAAATAAGAAAAATGGTGTGTCTCTTCCCTGTAAGGATACTTCCTGAATTCACTGACAACAGTTATATCTCTGGTCAAAACTTAAGTCAACCATAGGCTCCTCCCTGCCTGCAAGCGAGACTAGGGGAGGCAGTCATTTAATCATTGGCAAGATGCCATCTCCCTAATGATGAAGGGAAGGCAGATATGGAGGGACAACACTGGCCCAGGCCATACCCAGGGGTGGTCGTTAAGTCTCCAGTCCCATTAAGGAAAATAGGTAAGAGAAGCCAGATGAGTTAAGCCAAAGAAGATTCATACCCTAATGGTGGCACCTGCAGAAAGAAGAATGTGAATTAGCAGAGAGGAGAAAGGAGAGACTTTCACATGGAAGAAATCTCACAAGCAAAGGTCTAGAATGAGAGATATTAAAAGCTAATAGTAGTAGGCAAAACAGTTCTTGGACCAATGGAGGGCAATTGGAGGAACAAGGCAGAGAGGCAGGGTGGAAGAGGCATCTGATAACTTATCAAGACCTAAATACCCACATCTTATTTTTAATCGTTCATTCAACCAACATTTTATTGAGCACTTGCTATGCGAAAAGAACTACGCCTCCTTGACTGAAAAAGAATGAAGTAGACACTAAACTTATGGGTCTTACACTCCAGAAGAAAAGAAAAACAAGTAAGCAGACCATTTCAGTATGGGGTGTTGCAGACAATGCTAGAGAAGATTCTGGGCTACGGAAGCACCAAGAAAAGGCACCTACGCAGACTTAGAAGTCAGGGAAGGCAAAGGCTGCCTGGAGGAAATGCTTACAGCCACGCAGCACAGAGTTAAGGGCACAGGTTCTGTGACTGCTTCCCAAGGTTCAAATCCTGGCTCCACCTCTTACTGGCTCTATACCCTGGTATTTTCTCTAAACCCCCAACCTCCCTATCCATCATATAGGGATGCTAATGATAATCATAGCACCTACTTGCTAGGATTGCTTAAAGGATCAAAGGAGACACTCTCCGTGAATCACTTAGCATGGCATCTGGCATATAAATAAGTGCTCTGCATAGATGAGCTACTTAATATGATGACAATTACTAGCGCTAAGCTAAGAGTTACAGTTAAGTGGGGAAAGGGGAAACAGAGATATCCAGACAGAAGAGATAACATCTTCAAAAGGCTGAGTCCCAGAGCATCAGAAAGGAGCACCAGGTGGGGAGCGCTGAGGCCGTAGGCTGAGGAGGTAAACTGGACCAGATCAGGCAGGTCTTGGAGGCCAGGTGAAGGCATTTGGTCTTTACCCAAGAGCAATAAGGAACTATCAGAGCAAGGGGGCCAATGTAATCAGGATGTCACCTTAGAAAGATCACTTCAAATGCCATGTGGTGACAGATGGACCAGAGGCAACACTAAAGGCCAGGTGCCAATCAGGAGGTGGTAATCCCAGTGACAGATCATGGCAGCTTGAACCAAGGTGTTAGCAATGAAGGTAGATGGTGGATGGATTCAAAAGCTATCTAGGGGGACTTCCCTGGTGGTCCAGTGGTTAAGACTTCATCTTCCAATGCAGGGGGTGCATGTTCAATCCCTGGTCAGGGAGCTAAGATCCCACAGGCCTCAAGGCCAAAAAAAAAAAACCAAAACATAAAGCAGAAGCAATATCGTAACAAATTCAATAAAAACTTTAAAAATGGTCCACATCAAAAAAAAAAAACTTTAAAAAAAGAAGAAAGCTATCTAGGAAGTGAGATCTATAGGACCTGCTCACCACAATCACATCCAACTTCACACATGCCCTTGGTACAGCCTCTCAAACAATCAAAACCCTACATAAAGCTTGGAAATTGTTCTAGTACCCATCACGACTAGCCCTTCTCATCAACAAGGAGACAGAGTATCACCTAGAAACAGCATAATTCTTCATCAGCAAAAGGCACATATGATTTCTAGCTGGTAGAACTAGATAATAGCCAGTCAGATCAAAATGATTCAGGAGTTTAGAAATATGTTGCTATGAGCTGAACCAAAATAAATCCAGAGAAAAACAACTCCATAATAGATCTCCATGCCTAACAAAATGTTCCATTTCAGCTTCTGAAGGCTTCACATGAGTAATAGTGCTGTGTATATGGTGTGCTATTTATCCTCTAATTTATCCATAATTTATCCTCTAATCTAGGACACTTCAAAGAATGAAGGTGACTTCTATTAATATTACATCAGGACAACAGAAAACTGGGAGTTTTCCAGCCAAACCAAGTTATATAGTTGTTCATTCTTTTGGCTGTCTAACATTAACCCCCTTCCATCTACACACACACACACACACACACACACACACACACACACACACACACACACATTTTTGTGACAACAGACCCTGATGTCTTTCTGAAGAATCACAGATCCTCCAGTAGTAGGTAGCTTTACTGAGACTATCAGTGCAATTGCCAGGAGATGAGCCCAGCATGCAAGCTAGGCCAGCTGAACTTAGGACTTTGAACTTGACCAGAAATGACACAAAAACATAAAACATGAGAAAAAACCCATTCATTCCAGCAGCATCTCCCAGTGAGGCCACTGAAGCATTCCTGACTCCTAAACCCCTGGAGCCCTCATCATACCTGTTCTTTTATGAACCTGTTCTCCAGTCCTTCCCATCCATTCTGTGAGCTGCCTGATGCCATCACAATAAATTCCTTTTCTGCTGCTAAGAATCCTAATTGATAGAATTACCATAAGCTTTAGAGTACATAATTCTCACTCGAAACTCCACATCTAGCATTCACTTACTCTGTGTCTTTGGCCTTAAAATAATATAATACATAAAATATAAAATAAAAATATAATAATGCATACCATAAAAATAATATAATAATACAATGCATCCCTTAAAAATAATATAATGCATACCTTATAAATTAGTTATAGAAATAAATGAGATAATGTATGCTAAGCCTGTGGTTCAGTACCTGGTTCAGTTCAGAAGTAAGCCATCAACTCATGATAATTTCTTTCCAAACTTTCTTTCTCTCAGCAAATATTCTATAGATTTGATTTTGATATTTTGTATCAATATTTAGAGAAAGGGTAATCATTAGAATGACTTTAAATTCATTTAAGCCAAGCTGGATCTTGAAGTCCAACTGAGGTTAAGTTGGACTACTGAAAAAGTGTAAGGAAAAGAAACAGATAAATGGAACAGATGATTGTAAGTTCCCCATCAGTAAGGATAGCCCAGGTTATGCTGCAGTAATAAACAACCCCAAAATCTCAGTGGCGTTTAACAACAAAGGTTTATTTCTTGTTCATCCTACCTTTCTGTTATGAGTTGGCTATGGTTTCTGCTCTAGTCCATCCTTAACCAGTATATTTGTCAGAAAGGAGCAAAGTAACAGACTATAAACAGAGAAAAAGAGACTTGTTTTAAGGAATTGGCTCACCTGATGGTGAGGCTACAGATCCAAAATCTCCAGAGGCTCAAACAGGCTGGTAATTCAGATACATGGTGCTATTAGAGTCCTGGGTCTGAATTCCACAGGGTAGCAGGAGGAAACTCAGGCCAGGTCTCTGTGTTGCAGTCTGGAGGAGAAGTCCTTCCTCTATGGGAAACCTAAGTCTGCAATTAAGGCCTTCAACTGATTGGATGAGGCCTACCCACCTTAAGGAGGGTAATCTGCTTTACTCAAAGTCCACTGATTTAAATGTTAATCACATAGTCTAAAAAATAACTCCTCGGTAACATCTAGACCCTTTGCTCAAACAACTGGGCCCACGGCCTAGCCAGATTGACACATAAAATTAACCACTGTCAGGCTAAAGAATCAGTCACCATCTCAATCATCTTGGTTGTCACTTGTCACTGTGGCAGAGGGAAAGAGAACACGATGAATCACACTGGCTTTTAACATTTTCTCCCAGAACTGATACATATCACTTTCACTCACATTTCTGTGCCCATTGCAAGTCACATGGCTATGCCTACTTTTAATGGGGTTGGAGAAGCACAAGCTCACCGTTGCCCAGAACAGAACCAAAATATTTATGACTAGCCTTAATGAATACCACAGCCTCATAGTCTCATCCTCTTGATTTTCAAAAGAATTCCATTGCCCTTAGTCCTTTTCTTCCTGACTGTACTGGATGAGGCTTCATGCTTTCATGGTATCCAAAAATGCCCTTGGAGGAAGACTGGACAGGTACTGCCATTAATATAAGCACCTATCATCAAAAAGTCTACAAATAATAAGTGCTGGAGAGCATGTAGAGAAAAGGGAACCCTCCTACACTGTTGGTGGGAATGTAAACTGGTATAGCCACTATGGAAAACAGTGTGGAGGTTCCTTAAAAAACTAAAAATAGAACTACCATATGATCCAGCAATCCCACTCCTGGGCATACATCCAGAAAAGACAAAAGTGCTAATTTGAAAAAAGATACATGCACCCCAATGTTCATAGCAGGACTATTTGCAATAGCCAAGACATGGAAGCAACCTAAGTGTCCATCAACAGAGGAATGGATAAAGAAGATGTGGTACATATATACAATGGAATATTACTCAGCCATAAAAAGAATGAACTAATGCCATTTGCAGCAACATGGATGGACTTAGAGACTGTCATACTGAGTGAAGTAAGCCAGAGAGAAAAAGACAAATATTATATGATATCACTTATATGTGGAATCTAAAAATTAGTACAAATGAACTCATTTACAAGACAGAAGCAGACTCACAGACATAGAAAACAAACTTACGGTTATCAAAGAGGAAAGCGGGGAGAGGGATAAATTGGGAGTATGGGATTAACAGATGCACGCCACTATATGTAAAATAGATAAACAACAAGGATTTACTATATCACACAGGGAACTATATTCAATACCTTGCAATAAACTATAATGGAAAAGAACAGGAAAAAAGAATATAGATATATACATATATATGTATTACTGAATCACTTTGCTGTACACCTGAAACCAACACGATATTGTAAATCAACTATACTTCAACTTAAAAAAAAATGAAAAGGTAATCTATAGACAAACACGGAAAATATATATATATAAGCACCTCTCATTAGACCTCTTATCACAGGGCTGTCAGCGCCTGAAAGTCTGTTCAGCAAAGGCTGCATGAGGTTTTGAATTGTCCACCGTGAGAAGCAGCAATGCTTCCTACTCGGCATATCATTCTGAAGTCCTCCAGCGCATCGAGAGTTCCGTGAGACACGGGGTCATATTTCCAGACAGAAACAGACAGGAATGGGGCAGATGGAAGAGGCATCTAAGTTACGATTTCTGAAAGGATTTTCAAACATCTTTATCCTGGACTTGGGCCAGATTTCCCTCCTGTGTTGCTCTAGAGGAATTTTCACAGACAATTTATATGAAACAAGGATCTGTCTCTTGGTACAGTCCCCTCAGAAGTAGCCTCTTTCCCAACTTCTGCTTCCAAAACGTAGACTGGTCAATTTATTTTCTCCTGCTGAGGCCGCCAAACCTAATTAGCATCCTTGGTCTCAAGTAATCTACACTTCTTTTTAAAAAGAAAAAGAAAATAAGTGGGCTTTGTTACAAAAGGTATGTAAATGTTGGGCAAATCGTTTTTTTTTTTTTTTTTTTTTTTGACCCCCTTATTGGCCTGATAACCAGCGGAGAAGGGTAGACAGAGCTGGTCTGGTGCCCATGTGGTAACATGGCAATAAGGTCTCTACTTCAGAGGGTATAGTGAGGGTTGAACGAGCTAATGCTTGTGAAGAGCTTAGAACAGTGCCGGCCACAACTGCACCCAGCAGACGGCGATGTTCTTATGGGCAGTTCTACTGCTTTGCTGCAGGTGACCGCGTGCTCAGGGCTGACCCCCAGAGGCAGATAATCCAGGGTTTGACTTCTAACTCAGCTCCGCCGTGGTTATGGGACCCCAGGCATGTTATTAACCACTCTCTAGAAAACTCTTCGGTTTCCTCCTTTCCAAAAGAGCAATAAGCAGACACCACATAAGATTATTGTGAGGATGAAAAACTGCTATAAACAAAGCACTTAGCGGAGGAACTGGTCCAACCTATGTGCATAATATGTGCTTTAACCACAACTAATAAAGACCCCAACCGGAATGTGGCCCCTCTGCCCAGTTCTTTTCAAAACAGTACCATCCTTTTAGGGGCAATGACTTTCAAACTCTGCCCAAGGAGCCAGGGCTCCCCCAAAACGGGGAGGGGAAAGTCAGACCATATGGCTTCATTCCTCCAGTAACCAGAAAAGTCCTCCTTTTATCTGTTCCAGAAACTGAGATGCTGCACACAGTTTCATTACTGAAAGGGTGCTACTGTGGAAGGATATTTGAAAATCTGTTCTTCTGTGTCACTACTCACCTTCTCATGCTTGGGTCAGATCATTGGAAATGACATAACCGGAAATAACCTTGATTATTCTTGATTCTTTTATTTATTCATTTGTTTCATTCCTTCATTTGTGCTTTTTTTTTTTTTTTTTTTTTGACCAGCTCCCTGGGCTGGCCCCAGCGTTAAAATCATGAATAGGGCTTCCCTGGTGGCGCAGTGGTTGAGAGTTCGCCTGCCAATGCAGGGGACACAGGTTCGTGTCCCGGTCTGGGAAGATCCCACATGCCGCGGAGCGGCTGGGCCCGTGAGCCGTGGCTGCTGAGCCTGCGCGTCCGGAGCCTGTGCTCCGCAATGGGAGAGGTCACAGCAGTGAGAGGCCCGCGTGCCGCAAAAAAAAAAAAAGAAAAAAATTCATGAACAAACCACACAGTCCCTGGGGAGATGGAGGTCACTTTCCAGCAGGAGAGATAGACAAGGAAACAGGCCATGATGCCCAGAGTTTGGGGAGGCAGGTACATGGCGCTTAAGGAAGAATGTCCAAAGTCTTTGGGCTCAAGACAGACTTCCAGGGAAAGAATGTATAAATCTGAAGGCTAAAGATGGATGAGAGAAGGAGAGGGGGCAAGTTTTCTAGGTAGAAGCCCAGAAGGGAGAAAGAACGTGGTAAATGAAAGTTGTCCAGCAACAGTGAAGGCGAACAGGTAGAACAGAGGAGAAACAAAGTATCCCCCCAAAACAAGCATCAAGGACCCAAGTAAAGCCGTTGCTATGAGGATGGCCACTGCGCTTACAGCAGAGGAGGCCGTAAATTCACTGAATGACTCCAGCCAAGGACCTGGCATCCAAATAGTTTCCCTCGGGGGCAGTTTTCTGAAAGGTTCTCACTCTCTTTACCCAAAGGACACTCTTACTGTTTGGATTTAAAGGCACGCGCTGGGAACAGGCAAGGACTGGCACCCTGCGAGAACACTGCCTGAGAAAACATGACAGCAGCTGACACAGCTCTCCCCCGCCTCTCACAGACCTTCTCCCACTCGCTCCCCAGAGAAAGCAGTCACTGAGCCATTTCGAGGAGGCCTTTGCAAGACTTTGAAAGTCAAGCTCTTCCCCAGGGCACAGGCTGGGGCTGGGAAATGCGAAATTCACTGGTTGAATCCAAGCTTCTCCAAGCAGATGAGGCAGTGTGAATGTTCTCAGACTGTCAATGAGGCCGTGACTAATTCTCACTTTGTACACCCAGAATCCAAGCCAAGAGTCAAAAGGTTCACTTTTTCCTGCATCCCAGGGAAAAGCAAATGCAGGCCTCCCCTTGGGCCGGAGCCTGGATTGAAGTCAAGGTGAAGTGTTGTTATCCTAATAGTGTTGAGGTAATAATTACAATAATAGTAATAACACTTACCAAGCACGTACTCTGTGCCAGGCCCTGTTATAAGCACTTTGCATAAATTACCACATCTCAGAAACTCTTTGGAGCCAATAATACTACTACCCCAATTTTACAAAAACAGAAAGATGTCCAAAAAGGTTAAGTGTAGCTGGATATAGGTGGTGGGAAACTTCAAAGAGTTTGCAAGAGCTGTAAAACAAAATAAACAATATCCATACATAGTATATTAGCATTTTGACCGGAATTGACCCCACAGATCTCAGACTGTTCATCACACAGGGACCTACCCAGAGATGTCTATAGCATATCAGGGCAAACTGACTCAAATGAGCAATGATAAGAGCCTTAGGAGAGTTCAAGAAATATGCTGTGGTTTTCAGAGAGAATGTGTTCAGCTTGAGGGAATTAGGGAAGATTTTAGGGAAGAGATGACCCCTGACAATTTGGAGGGTTGGCAGGACATCGTTCCGGGTTAAGGGAACGGGGAGAGGAAAAGCAAAGGGGGAGGAAGGGTGGAATGCGTCTGAGGAAGAGTGGCTGGAGGAATGTTCTAGGGGATCCCAAGGCAGACCCTCAGGGTCACAGTAGACTCTGAAGCTCCCCTTCCCACTTCATCTCTAGAGTAACTCCGTTTTTATTTGTTTTATGTACTGGGCTTCCATATGCATTTTTCGTTTGAAGAAACGATTTCAGTTCATTTAAATTTTTCAAACCGTAGCACCAAAGGGATATAGAAAGCATAGAGAAGAAAGGGGAGATGGAGCAAGAATGGTAGGTTGGAGGAAGAGCGTGGAAAGTTTCCATCGTGAACATCAAATCCACCCCTGTCCATTCTACGCCCCCAGCAGACATCCCTAGTCAAATTCTTTCCCACTGTTCCCAGAGACTCAGAATCCTTCCATAGCCAGCACCCCAGAAATCGGAAGTGGTATATCATAGAGTTAACCAAAGGAATATGAGCTTTTTTTCTACAGAAAACAGGACAACCATATATTTTTGAACCACTGCCCCTAGTTCATCCACTTCTAAACAAGGATATTGTGATGGGGCCGTGAATCAGAGGCCAGGCCCCACTTGTAGGCAGACCTTACTTCGAAGAAACATGCATAGATGACTTCCTAGGTTCCCTGATCCTCCTTCCTCCAAGGTCCAGATCCCAACAATAAGTTAACCAGTGGAATAAGAAGTGAGAGAGGACTTTCATAGTGTCCAGAAGACCGACTTGGGAGTGATTCTTTCCATTAGCACACAGCTCATGAAATATTCCTCAGCTTACTACACTGGTACCCAGAAATCTGGGCATCTAGGAGTGGAGTAGAGTAAAAGAGGGCAGGTGATGGGGTGAGCCTATGGAAGGGAAAAGCAGAATGATGCAAGCAGTAAGAAAGGAGAAGGGATTGCATTAGATATAAACTTTACCTACTCCTTTTGGTGGAAAGAGCAGGATCCAGAGATATAACTTTGTTCTGCTATATATAGCTGTGTGAACTTGGACGATTCACTTCACCTCTCTGTCTCCATTGATACCATGGAGGTAACCATTTCATCCAGCATCCCCCCTTCATAGGATTTATAGGGGATGTTTGTCAAGAGCATTCAGATTTTCCTTTGGGTACAGCCCTGAAGGACCTGCCCATCAAGATGCCTCAATATTTTCCTGGTCAACGAGTTCCCATGGGTTCCAGGCTGGGCCAACCAGACACCCGCACCCGGGAATGGGTATCCTAAGCAGAATAGCACAAAATGAAAACACTCAGAGATAAGTCCACCTGCATCTTTTCAAAATAGTTCTCACCATGTTCAGGTGAGCCAAAGTCACCGGGAACCCTGGCTGATACAGGAAGTGTCAGATGAGGAGACGATGTGTGAAAAAGAACTCTGGCTGATACAGGAAGTGTCAGATGAGGAGACGATGTGTGACAAAGTGCCTAGAGAATGTAAAGGATGTATACAATGGCAGGTGGCACTTTCTAGAACATTCCACAGTGCCTACTACCTAATGGTCTCATGAAATGGTCACGGAACAAGACTGATGGGTGTGCCTTCTGTTCTGGGACATGACTTTCCAGAGGCTCTTGTGCCCTTTCGTGTTCCCCCGGACAGAGTTACTCACCATTTCCCCTTCACATCATCTTGCAGGTCACAGGGCACTGAGTCACCAGAACATGTTATCAGACAATGGTCAAAGCCCTCTCTCTCTTTTTTCTCTCTGCTTTACTCCTTTTATTCTAGACACTTCCTTGGAAGACTCATGTAAAATTAAAAGCCATGGGGGAAAAAAAATACTTTCACCCTCAGTTCACCCCAAAAATCTGTGCGATAATGTAAACAGTGATGTCCAGAGGCCTACAGGGCCAACCAGTTGTGTGACAAGCCAGGTCATCTGCCCCTCTGGACCATGGTTTTCTCATCTGTCAAATGTGAGTTTTAAATGAGAAAATCTCTAAGGACTCCTCTAGGGCTGACTTTAATGCTCATTAGTCTTATGGTCCCATCTTTAGTAGGAAGAGTTCTTGAACCCCTTCTCTGCTTGTGCCAGTATATCTATGCCAGTATTTCTAAGAGTTCTTTAAACCCCCAAATACTAAATATGTTTCATTAAGAACATCTATATTATTCTTCCCCAAGGAAAAGATCAGATCTTAAAAGAGATAACACCTCTACCGCAAAAACTGAATCCAACGATTTAATTAGAGGTCACAGAAAAGAAAGAATTTTGTATCGGATTTTATGGCAGAAAACATACAACCGAGAATTTTTGCCAAATGCTTGCCTAACGCTAGAAAGCTGTGCAAAAAGAGAAAAAGTGTTCCACAGCATGGTGTTAAAAAATAATAATAATAAAACAAAACTGCCCAACGTTTTATAAATATATCCATCCCTGTAAGATAAGTTGCCAGAATAGATCATTCTGTCTGTCTCAACAAGTCAGGTGGCCCTAGGAAGTACCATGTCTCCAGTTCTTGTTGCTGTAGAAAAGGAAGCATTAAACTTTAACTGGTCTCGCACTGAGATATCAAAGTGGGTAAGGCCCCCCGATTTTAGAGAGGCAGAGAAGGGAGCTGGAGAAGACTGAGCATCTTTGATTGACCAGACCTGGATTTCAGGGCTTCCCCTGTGAAACCAAAGCAGCCTCATCACCAGGCTGGCAGCCCTTCAAAACCCATCGTCTCTGCTCCTAAGACAGAAGCGGCAGGGTTCCCAGGAACTGAGCAGTCCTCACAAGGGTAGAATCTGCTCCAGAAGCCCTGGCTATAAAAGTTGCCATCAGGCAAGGAGAAAGCAGAGCCAGAGCTGTGCAGGGCCACTTGCTGGAGCTCTGCCGTTGGCGGAGCGGTGCCCACACCTCTGGATGGCTGTGGGTGGGGATCCCATTACCTTTGGAGGCAGGAGAGATTTTTTTCCTTTGCATTTGGGTCCCCCTAGCGGAGCAAAATGAGTACACCGGCTCTGTCTCCGGAAGGAGGCGTGTGGGGAGATGAAACTACCTGACCAAGTTAAACCCGGCTGCCAAAAACTTGCAGCTGCCTCTCCCACCACCTGCCTGGGGTAGGAGGTAACCTCTGCAACCAGTCAACATGGAATTTGCACCTCCTGTTCACCCAGCAACGGAGGGTGGGGAAAGTGCGGCAGGAATCAGTCATCATCTCTTTCTCTCGAGGGGTTCATAGTTCAAGGGGAGGGGGTGTGGAAAAAGGTTAATACACATGCAATAATCAGCAAACGCTATCTGTCATATCTAATCACTACCAGACGTGTACAGGAGGTCATGCTGTAATGCCACAGTTCAGAGGGAGATCCTTGAAATCAGACTGCCTGGGATCCTGTGCTGATTCCCCTGCTAACTAGCTCAGTGACCTTGGGCTTGTTCATTCAACAAATACATACCACGTACCTAATATATACATATACCAAGCACTGATCTAGGCACTAGGGATACAGCAAAATAGATCCCCTCCCTAACCAAAAAGAACACTTCCCTGTGGACCTCATATTCTTCATTTATGAAAAAAGGGATGTTCAAACACCAATCCCACAGTATTGTGAGGTTAAATAAAATAACCTTAGCACTTAGGCCTGGCATGTGATAAAAGCTCAATAATGCTACTTTTGTTATAATTCTAATGACAGACCCTGGAGTCTTTACTTTGCTTCAGGATCTTTCCAGAATTGTAAGTCAAAGGGGCAGCCATCTGGAGCTGGAGTCAAAGCAGCTCAATTTCTAAGTAGCCAGGAACCCCAAATATCTAAGGACCTCCATTTCCTTATAAGTAAAATGGGTGGTCAGAGGAGATACTTTCAGCTCTCTGAACATCTCCTCATCTCCAGGAGTGCTCATCTAATAGGGCACGTTCTCAGACTTGTACTGGCCCACGTTTAGTGGTTGAGAAGGTCCGTGTGGATAAACAGATTGTGCATATATGTCTGTCTTTCCAGCCCACTTATTCTCAAAGTGCCCTCTGTCTGTACTTGAGTCCCAGTCATGTAGTTTCTCTCATCACAGAAGCGTGCTGGTCGTGGTTCCTATCCCATAAGCAGGGGCACGATGTAGTCAGATCCCAAGTATGGATATGAACTTGTTCCGAGGTAGGAAGCCCCACATGGCCTGAGCCTAAAAAGTGAGCTCTAACAGAGTTTTGCTGGAGAAGACTACTGGAAAATAGGAGGCACTGTCCCAGCTAATAATTAAGGTCATAACATTTGTATATTTGTCATCTTCAAATCTCATGGGGAAGAGAAGAAAGTGAATTGGAGACAAGATCTGGCATTTCTGAGTCCTCTACTCAAATGTCATTATACATATTAACCCCATCTCCAACCCTAACTAAGGCATTGGTCTCTCTCTGATATCTTTTTCTCATGCTATTTTCTTTTTTTTATTGAAGTACAGTTGATTTACAATGTTGTGTTAGTTTCAGGTGTACAGCAAAGTGATTCAGTTTTACATATATATATATATATATATATATATATATATATATATATATATATATATATATACATTCTTTTTCAGACTCTTTTCCCTTATAGGTTATTACAAAATATTGAGTATAGTTTCCCGTGCTATAGAATAGGTCCTTGTTGGTTATCTATTTTATATATAGTAGTGTGTATATGTTAATTCTCTCTGATATCCTGAGTCCCTTTGAGACTTTATCCTCTAAGACCCAATGTTAAGAGACAGAAGTTAGGACTGTGGAGAGAGAAAGCAGAAGAAAAGGGTGAAGAGTGTGACTGCTTTACAGGATATTAACTAAATATTGGAAACTGCCATAAATGTGGATAGTTTTCTGAATATGCTTAGTAAAAAACAAAACATGAGTCAAAGAGTAACATGTGACCGCTGTTGAAATCAGAAATCTAAACTCAAGACCCAATAATGCTTTTGTGATTAGATAATAGAGTTACTCATCAAAGTGTCCACTTCTCCTTCCAGGTACACAGGGAGAAAGCCTTTGCCTCCTCCTTTGAAACCAAGTAAGGCTATGTGACTTCTTTGGCCAGTTAAATGTGAGTGGAAGAGATGAGATTCACTACCTGGCAGAAGCATTTAAGAACGAGTGCATGCTTCTGTATGTACTCTCTCCTCTTCTGCAGCAACTATAGAAGCAGATATGTTTGAAAAAGCCTGGAATTCTGAGCTGTCACATGAAGGACAGCTTCTGCAGTGGGTTTCCCAGATCCATGGTGGACTTTATAAGTAGGAAATAAGTTTTTATTTTATTAAACCACAGAGATGTTTAGGGTTATTTGTTACTAAGCATAACCTAACCTATTCAGACTGATACAGCCTCTTCCTAACTGTATGATTTCAAGTAAGTTGCTTAACTTCTCTAAAGCGCAGTCTCCTTGTTTGTAAATGAGGAGTAACATTTCTCAGCACTCTCGTGAGGACTGTTAAATGTATCTTCTAGGACTTACTAACTATAAAGCATTACACAAATTAAATAATTCAATTTGATGAATCTTAACTGAGCACTTCACAACAGGACAAGCACTGTTGTCCAGGCAACATTTTAGACACCAGACAAACAGATAAATAAGTGAGGTCTCTACCCTACAGGAGTTCACAGTCTTTGTGCAAATCTCTTGTTCTCTGAGTATCAAAGGTGAAAAGGTACAGTCTTGGGAAGTTCACAATCTCAGAGTAAAAACAATCAGACAAGAGGAATCTCTCTCTCACCAAAGAATCAAAGGAATAGAAAGGAATAGAAATAATCATTCTTCTTTTTTATTCAAACCTACAAAAGAATGCATTAATGGCCTAACAGCTGTCTGCAAAATATGCAATAGGTCCATTTCAATTACTCCTTGAAATCTATTCGTAATTTTCACCTTGATCTCATTGCTCCTTTTTCTCAATATGGATCTCTAACTTGGACCTCTCTGGCAGGCTCCTGGCAAGCAATCCTCACTGCCAGTTTGACACTTCCACCTGGATGTTAGTGAACACATCTAGTTCAGCTAACCTAACACCAAACTCAGCATATTCCCCTGAAATGCTAGCTCCTCTTCATCCTCTGTTCCTATGCATCCAGTCTCTGAGATTAGAAACCTCATTGTCATCTTTAATGTCTTGCTTGCCCCATCCCAAGTTCAAATAAGTTTCCAAGTCCTAAAAACATCACTTCCAAAATCTTTTGCTGTCAGCATCTTCCTTTCTATGCCTACCACCAGTCACATTCCTATACTGTTACAGAAGTCAGAGTCGCACTTTAATCCACATTACATTCTTCTCTAAGTACAGTTCTGACCTTCTGTTCTAAAACTTTAATAACTTTCATTTCATAACACATTAATTCAAGTAACTCATACAACCTCAAATCCTTCCACAATGTATTCCTGAAAATGTTTCAACACATATTTATCAAGCGCCTTGTATTCCAGACCCACCCACTGTCCAAACCCTGAGGATACAGAATAAGTCCAGTTCCTACCCTGAAAGAGCCTGTAGTGTCCGTGGAAACATGCCTCTCAGACCTCCCTTGAAAGGACCTACTGCAGAAAGCATAGTTGGCAGCCACCAGCTGCCACCTCCACAAATACCTTGAAACCCACAGGGGTTCCCAGACAATGACTGAACATGGCTGGGGTACTAGATTTTGAGAGAGCAATAAATAGCTCTGTTTTTTCTACATTTGAATTCAAATTGGAAAATAGGAGTTCCAGTTGGGACTTCAAAATACTCCCTCTCTTACTAAAAAGATGAGAAAATGAGGATTTTTGCAAAAGCCAGATGGACCTGCCGACTGGACTCTGCTCCTTTGGGATCTCCTGAGGACACTGGTGGACGGTTTAGATTTTGCTTTTAACAGTCTCTGAAATGGGTTAAAACAAAATATAGGTGGACTAAGTGAACTTACCCATTCTGACACAGGCAGCTGTCTTGAATGAAGCAAGCCTTCCCCTAGAAGAACCAAGAGGAACACTGCTCCCTGAGAGCAGCCCATTCCCAAGAGGGAGAAAGATGAATACGAGCCAGACACACCCAGTTTGTTCTTCCCACAGATCCCAATCAGATAAGTCACTCTCCCTCCCCTGGAGTAGAGAGAGGGTAGAAATCAAGTTGAGTTTCTTTAACACAGAAGAAAACATCAAAAGTGAGGAAGAAATGTTTTTCTGTACCATTCTTTAGCTTCTTGCTCTCAACTCAGTAACCTTCATTGTTAAGTCCATGGTCAACCACAGTGTGGCCATGGACCTCATAGGAGGAGATCACCAGAATATGATGCTGAACCTCCAGTATCAATTGCCACTCATACAACCACTAATAAATGGGTGGTTAAAACACTGCTTTCAGAAGGCTCTGAAATGCATCAGAACAGAACCAAAATTCAATCAATGCCAGGATGACTCCAGACCCAAGACTAAAAATTCACTCCCTGTCCCACTTCCCAAATCATAATATGTGCAGTCACACTGTTCAATACAGCATATCCAAGATTCAACAATGAGATTAAATGACAACATTATAATGCTCCAATAATGAACTGCATACAGACATCATATAATAGAATGATTACAACCTAGAGATGTCCCATTATCAAATTCTTAGAATAAAATACACATTCAAATATTAAATCCTCCTAGACAAGAAAAAGAAATGAAAGGCATCCAAATTGGAAAGGAAGTAGTAAAACTGTCACTGTTTGCAGGTGACATGATACTAAAGACTCTACAAAAAAACAACAAAAAAACTATTATAACTAATAAATGAATTCAGTAAAGTTGCAGGACACAAAATTAATATACAGAAATATGTTGCATTTGTATATACTAACAACAATCTATCAGAAAGGGAATTTAAGAAAACAACCCAATTGCATCAAAAGGAATTAAATACTTAGGAATAAATTTAACCAAGGAGGTGAAAGACTTGTACTTGGAAACTACAAGATATTGACAAAAGAAATTGAAGACAACACAAATAAATGGAAAGACATATTGAGCGCATATGTTTAGAAGAATTAATATTGTTAAAATGTCCATACTACCCAAAGCAATGCACAGATTCAGTGCAATCCCTATCAAAATACCAATGACATTTTTCACAGAACTAGAATAAATAATTCTAAAATTTGAATGGAACCACAAAAGACCCCAAATAGCCAAAGTAATCTTGAGGAAAAAAAAAGCAAAGCTGAAGGTATCATGCTCCCTGATTTCAAATTATACTACAAAGCTATAGTAATCAAAACAGCATGGTACTGGCACAAAAACACACTCATAGATCAGTGGAACAGTATAGAGAGCCCAGAAATAAACCCACAATTATGTGGTTGATTAATCTGCAATAAATGATGCAAGAATATACAATGGAGGGCTTCCCTGGTGCTGCAGTGGTTAAGAATCCACCTGCCAACGCAGGGGACACAGGTTCAACCCCTGGTCTGGGAAGATCCCACATGCCGCAGAGCAACTAAGCCCATGCACCACAACTACTGAGCCTGCACTCTAAAGCCCGCAAGCCACAACTACTGAAGCCCACGTGCCTAGAGCCCATTCTCCGCAACAGAGAAGCCACCACAATGAGAAGCCTGTGCACCGCAACAAAGAGTAGCCCCGCTCACTGCAACTAGAGAAAGCCTGCACACAGCAACGAAGACCCAACGCAGCCAAAACTAATAAATAAATTAAATTAATTTTTTTTTAAAAAAAAGAATATACAATGGAGAAAAGACAGCCTCTTCAATGAATGATGTTGGCAAAATTAGACAGCTACTTGTAAAAGAATGAAACTGAACCACTTTCTTACACCATATACATATACACTCAAAACAGATTAAAGACTTAAAGTAATACCTGAAACTATAAAACTCCTAGAAGAAAACATAGGCAGTAAACTCTGACATTAGTCTTAGTAATATTTTTTTTTGGATCTGTCGTCTCAGGCAAGGGCAACAAAAGCAAAAAACAAATGTGTTAATATCAAACTGAAAAGCTTTTGCATAGTGAAGGAAACCATCAACACAACAAAAAGGCAACCTACTGAATGGGAGAAGAAATTTGCTAGTGATGTATCTGATAAGGGGTTAATATCCGAGATATATAAAGAACTCATTCAACTCAATATCAAAAAGACAAACAACCTTATTAAAAAATGAGCAGAGGACATGAATAAACATTTTTCCAAAAAAGATATACAGATGGCCAACAGACATATGAAAAGATGCTCAACATCACTAATCATCAGGGAAATGCAAATCAAAACCAAAGGGATATCACCACACACTTGTCAGAATAGCAATCATCAAAAAGATAAGAAATAAGTGTTAGTGAGAATTTGGAGAAAAGAGAACCCTAATGCTCTGTTGGTGGGAATATAAATTGGTGCATCCACTATGGAAGACAAGATGGAGCCTTCCAAAAAAATTAAAAGTAGAACTACCATACAATCTAGCAATTTCACTTCTGGGTATTTACCTGAAGAAAACAAAAACACTGATTTGAAAAGATATACACACCCTAATGTTCACTGCAGCATTATTTACAATAGCCAAGATATGGAAACAACCTAAGTGCCCATCCACAGATGAATGGATAAAGATGTGGTATATATATATACATACATACACATACACACAATAGAATATTAATCATTCATAAAAAAGAATGAAATCTTGCCATTTCCAACAACATGGATGAACCTGGAGGGTAATGTGACAAATGGAATAAGTCAGACAGAGAAAAACAAATGCCACATGATTCCATGATTATACATGGAATCTAAAAAACAAAACAAATGAACAAACAAAATAAAACAGAAACAGACTCAATAGATACAGAGAACAAACTGGTGGTTGCCAGATGAAAGTGGGGTGGGGCTGAGTGAAATAGGTGAAGGGGATTAAGAGGTATAAATTTGCAGTTATAAAATAAATAAGTCACGGGGATGTAATACACAGCATAAGGAATATAGTCAATAATACTGTAATAACTTTGTCTAGTGACAAATGCTCACTAGACTTACCATGCTGATTACTTCATGATGTATTTAAATGTTAAATCCCTATGTTGTACACCTGAAACTAACATAATATTGTACATAAATTATACTTCAATTTAGAAAAAATTAAATCCTCCTGAAAGTTAAAATTTAAACATATTCAAATCTAAAGGAATTAATATCAAAAAACAAATTATTTTGTCCTTAGGTGTTAAAAGCCTCATCTCTTTGCTGCCCACTATACTTGTCACGTATATTTCCAGCACCTGACACAGTGTCTGTCACCACAAAGACATTCAATAACATTTTGTTTCGTAAATTTATGAAATATTAGGGATTCACAACTAAAGAACCAACCTAGCTAACATCCACAGTAAGGTAAGAACAGTCAACTGAGGAGTAACCAAATGGCATTTCTGTTTATTCTTCTGTCATTAAATTTAATTATTTTAGGAATTGCTTCTTTGATTATAATTACTAGCAAATGAAGCCAGGCTGCTTAGCATGGCTTCTGGCATATATTAGTTATGCAGTGTGATTTGGATTGGATTCTAATTTCACAAAACTTATATTAGGTAGAAGCAACGAGCATGATCGAAAACTTTAGCCATCTAGAAAGCTAAAGCTATTTGCTTTTCATTTCTGCGGCACTGGGGGCAGGGGAGGGAAGGTGATTTTTTTAATATCAATAACCAAGAAAATAAAGTCAGAGGTTGCTTCTTCTGCCTGGTCCTCTCCTTGGGCCACCCCTTCAGCTCCGGCTCTTCCTGTCTCCCCTGCCCTCTGGGCAGCTTGTTCCTCACTGGCTTCCTCCCTCTGCCTTGGCACCTGCCAGGGAAGGAGCAGATACTCATCTTGGCTAAGCCCACTTGGCCACAGCAGGCATCCTGGTCCCCGTCCGCTCCCTGCAGGCTGTGCATGCCCAGGCATTACGTCAGGGAACCCCAGGAGCTAAAGCAAACCCTTCCCTTGTCAGTCATATCCAGCCAGCTCTCCAAAGAGTCAGTCACGACATTCTGGAGCCTTCTGGCCTTCTCCACCCAGGAATCCCCACTCACGTGCCATGCTGCCCTCTCCAGTGCCCTTAGGTCCCTGACTCTACACTTGCTCCTCCCTTATCACTATGGGTAAACCCCACCACCTCTTCCACCTAGAGTCAAGACATCTGTCCCCACATCTCTCTAGCTGGGCTGCTTGCTTGAACAGGGCAGTGTAAATTGAGAGCCACAGCAAGTAGGAAGCCTATCGTCTCAGCAGTGGGCGTGAGCTCCCTCTGTCTCGGGATCTCCACCCTCTCACCTTGCTGCATCCCCCTCTCTTCCCAAACCACATCCTTCCCTACTTTCTCTAGCAAGCCCCTGCCATCCTTTGCCCAAACTTCCCATCTTCTCCTCTATTCCTGGTACTATCTCTGCTTCACCAAATGGCCAAGGTTGACCTGATAACCCCTCCCCTATAATCCCATAATAGTTTGCACTTATGTCTTGAACAGGTTCCTAGAAACAGACGTCGAAATGGAAATTCTCATGCAGGAAGTTTGTCATGGGATACTCTCAGGATCAACACCTGACTGAGCAGAGGCAGAGCTGAACTGTTATACAGTCACATGAGAGCTTCAGCCCAACCCTACCGGGGCTCTAGAGCTGAACCGGCCATTCAGAGTTATCCCACCTTGAAACATGGAGGCCACAGGTCTCTATACCTTGCATTGCCCAGTTAAGGGCCGCCCTTGGGGGTGGTACAAGGGCAGTTAAGGGCTGCTTTCTTCCACTGAAGGCAATTCCCGGAGAGAGGCTCAGCTGAGAGCCACCAGCAGCCAACACTTAGAGGAGGAAGGAAAGGGTCCCAGGGTCCTGGAGGGAGATCACGGTAACACACCATCGTATCCACTGCGCACTTGCCACATGCTAATGCAGTGCCTTCATGCTTTCTTTCATTCAACAAATATTTATCAAGTGTGCAGGGCCCTGGAGATGCATCAGTGGGCAGCTGTCACTAGACCACGAGGCCATCAAGGGCAGGAACCATGTCTTTCTCTGCCTCTAACAGGGCCTGCGCCTGATACATAATAATCATGCAACAAACAATTGCTGAACAAATGACCAATGGTGAGATTGAAAAGGGCCCAGGAAATAACACTTCTTTCCCCATTTAGGTTTCAAATCCTTTGAAAGGTAGACAAGTTTAGACATAGGCAGGCCAAAATATCACCTTTATTACCAGCAGCAGGTGCTCCTGGAGATGTGGATTCTAATTGTGAGAACAAATAAGAAGTAGACGGTAAGAAACCCCACAGTTAGGCAGACTTTTCCACCCAGTCCTAGGCAGTATTAGAAAACCACAGGTCTGTCCCCAAGCATGTGGGAGGGACAGAAGATCCATCTTCACTGAGATTTTAAGAAGTGGAAAGTCTGAGCTGAGAACATTACCCAGTCTATTCTCCCGCAACTTATGATCAGAGATCAGCAGCCCTCCTCTGCAAAGGGAAGGGATGGGGAAGGGCCAGAGTATTAGCCTAGTGGTGGCACCTCCATGGGTCGGGAGGCACCAGGATTAGGGAAGACTTTACCCCTAATAAATACGTACTGATCAGACCAGATACCGAGAACTCTCTAGTCCCTCATTCTAGTTATCATGAAAACAAGTTTCATCCATGACCTTCCCAATAGCCTGAACCAATAAACTCCCTTGCTGATAAGCAAATGCTAGCAGGATTCACCTGCAACCACAAGTTCTTCTCTAATATAAGGATAAGAATTCAAAGAGAAAAATTAAATATAGAAATTCACAGTGTAATTAGTTTAGGCTTAAATCCACTGGTAGTAAATGTGGAGTCAATGATTGACCTGACAGGTGCAGTTCCTATGGAAATAACTCTCCTCTAACCTCCTGCACTGGGCACTGCGAACCATTTCCTTGCAACCCATGTGAATCTCTGGCATGAAACCAGCAGCCAAATGCCAGGGAAAGGCACCTTGGTGGTAATGACAGTATAATACTCTGAACAGGATTATAAGATTGGGAATTGGCTCAAATCTGAATTAAGCAGAATGAACTCGGTCTGTGGGTCAGGAAAAACAAAATCAGATTTCTCCCCAGCACTATACTGGCATCCAAAGGTGTATAACTCAATCCCAGAAGAATGAGAAAATTAAGTGTGCACAGGGACTGGGGCGGAGCGCGAAAGTAACATGGTTTCTAAGCAAGGTTCTGAGCCTGAGGAGAATCCCAATTTACAAACCCTTGACAATGACTTCTCTGCTTACAGTTAAGGTTGGCAAAAGTTAAAGCTGGCTTGGTTCAATGTTTGCAGAAAGCAGGTAGTATCACAGATTATTTGCTTCAACGGAGAGCTAGAGCTTTCTTGCCCCAGAGATTTGGGAACATTTGCATTCCTGTGCTTTGAATTTCAGCTAGGAGAGGAACTCCTTGGATCTAAACAGCTCCCTTGGTCCAAATTAAAGCAAAGCCAGGACTATGAAACCTACTAGTTCAAAAGCTCCCAGTGGCAGACAGCTTTCTAGAAAATTATAGACAGAGGGAAAAGCTACATCTTTGTACTTTTGGGCAGTGGGCTGAGAGAATGACTAGGAGATGCATATTAATAAAGTACAAATTGAGATGAGTCACGCATTCCTGTCCTTGCAGTAAAGACCATACTGCTGTCTTCCCTCAGCACGTTTGTCCCCCTCTGGAACCTGGTTCTAATCCTAACTCTGTCTTGAATTAGCTCCAAGACCTTTGAGAAAATGACTCATCCTCCTCTCTGGGCTTCTCATTTCCATCATTTGTAGAATCATCTGATAATAATAGCTCAAGTCTCTTTCAATTCTAAAATATTATGCCTATGATACGAGAGTGTCTACCGTTGAGCACAGCTACTTATTAAATGAGATCATGAACAGGTGAGGGAAAGAAAGAATGAATCAACAAATACTTTAATAAATGGAAGCTCAGTAACTTCAGAGGAATATCTCTACCCATATAGCCATTCTCAATCAAATTTCTGAAAGAGAATTAAGGTTTAGTGCCGTAAGCCATCCACTGTATGTAATAAACTAATTTATCTCTATTCATCTATAATAGTACTAGTTATCTACAGACTTTGGGAGAATTGAAAAAGAGTCGTTCAAATCACTATGTTCTACAGTCCAGTAGAGAGAGGTTGTATGATTATCGAATAGCCAACAAACTTGTCAAGGAACCAGAATTTGCCAAAATGCCTAATACTCCCCATTACCAAATCCTACACATGCTGTGAGGCCTGGAGAGTGGTCCACCTACCAGCCCTGCGGCATGGTCCGTAGAGAAGCACGTGGGCTCAGCAAACAGAGATTCCGGGGTGCCAATTCTTGTTCCTCCACCCACCAGTTGTACAACCCCAAGCAAAGTACTTGGTCGCTTTGAATTTTGCTGTTCCCCGATATCTCGGTTTGGAGTCCTCAAAACAGAGACCCTAAGACAAGGATGTTGGTGCAACTAATTCACTTGGGAGCTGATCCAAGGAAGCATGGCATAGCATGGGTTTCTCAACTTCAGCACTATTGACATTTGGGCCACATCATTCTTTGTTGGGAGGGAAAGTCTTGGGCACTGTAGAATTTTTAGCAGCATCCCTAGCCTCTACCCAACAGATGCCAGTAGCAAACCCCCTGCCTCGAGTTATGATAACCAAAAATGTCTCCAAACCCTGCCCAGTGTCCCCTGAGAGACAAAATCACCCCTAGTTAAGAAGCACTGGTATAGCGGCTACTGTGACATATGGCCAGATCCCCCTTTAGGACTCATTACCCCAGCAGCTGGGGATGTTGGATGCTAATTGCTCACAGAGGCACCCCCCACCTCTAGAAATTGCCCTTTGTCAAAGAGACCTGCCTCACCCCCAAGTGATGCTTCCTCCGCAGGGGACCACATCCCATGACTAGTCAGTGCATAGGCAGGAAGACCTCCCTTTTCCCAAGGCAGGATGACCATAAAAGGCGGTGCCAGTTCCAGAGCTTGCTGTGGGATCACGAGTCCGCTACTGCAACCGCATCACGGTTTACCTTCTCCCTACACCCAGCGCTGCTTCCCTCACTTCTTTACAGGTGCTGTTCCCAAGCGCACACCCCAGTAAAATTTCTGCACGCGAGTCTCCATCTCAGAGTGTGCTTCCGGGGAAACTGAACTAAGACTTATTGTCAGGAGGTGTCTTAGGAGGCTGATTTTAAAGTAGAATCTTGGGAGCTGTGTTCCCCACTAGCCAGCTGGCAATAAGTACCCCATCATGGTGGTGGGTGGAATATGAGAGCCCTAGCATGTTGGACTTGCAACTGTTAAGACTGTCACTTGTTCTGAACTGGATGAGATACTTCTAAAAGGCAATGCATTGGCTGGTGAACACACAGAGCGTTTGAGAGGCAAGGGGCAAGGGAAGCAGTCATCATAAGCACAATGGACTCAATGGCTGCCGCTGGGAGCTATAAATGCATTAGAGAAAGACAATGAAAGGCTGAGGTGATTCATCAGCATTGAGAGGTAAGGAGTAAAAGTCAGAGGGCCTCCTCCGCAGCAAGTAGAATCTCACCTCCTGCAGCCCAAAGGCAGAAAAAGTTGAGCAACAGGCCCAGAACTTAATTATAAGGAAGCAAAGCCCCAGAGAAGGTTGGAATCCCAACTGCAGCAAGGCTGCTCTGTCTAGGATAGAGCTCTGATTGGAAAGGAATGGGACCCTGATTATCACGTGGGTAGTGACAGCTGACTCAATGCATTTACAAACCTTGTGCCATCAGATCCTCTTGAACCCTCAAAGCCTGAAGAAGTAGCCCATTCCTCCTTGTTACAGATTAGCGCTCCCAGCCCTTGCTGAAGACAGCTTGAATGCATGGGCCACCATCTTGCAAGACAACATATGCCGTGCCTGGGATCTCACTCCACCACCACCCCTTCCTGGCCACCAGAACAATAATTGGCATGAAGTCACAACATAATCTGCCCGGGGAAGTGCTGGACCTGCTACAAGAGGCCTACATGCCAAGGGAGATGCAGGGCCTAGCCAAAATGCACCAACAGGAGCCAGGAGGGTATGTATGGGACTGGAATACTGGATATTCTGTCCAAGGAGGACAGAATATAAAGTCAAATAAGGAAGAGTTTATTGATACGAGAAAATGATTTAACACCCTGGCAAGAACCATAGGAGATGGTGTGAAGATACACCTTGGATGGCTCTTGAAAGCTTGGGGAAAGTTTTGGCTCGTACTAAGTGAGGTAGAAATGCCAGAGCTGCCACAGAAGACAGTGGAGGAAAGAGCCAAAGGCTTAGAGAAGCAGGAGTGTTGGAGTGTTTATGCTCCCTGAGGTGGGCACACCCTAAGGGGATCCCCATAAGTCACATCCCTGTATAATCCGCCCCCCTTGAGCCAGACAGAACCTGTGACTTGCTTCTAGCCAATAGTGGATGGCGAAGGTAATGAGATAGTCACACCCATAATTCCACCTTGTGATATAATACTCTGTCTTAGCATCTTGGAGTGAGAGATTCTTCTGCTGGCTTGAAGAAATAAGCTGCCATGTTGTGAGAGGCCCTGGCAGCAAGGAACTACAGGCCACCTTCAGGAACTGAGAGCAGCCCCCAGCTGACTGCCAGCCAGGAAATCAGGACCTCGGTCCTGCAACACAAAGAACTGAATTCTGCTAACAACCGCATGAACTTAGAAGAGGACCCCAACCTCCAGATGGGAATGCAGCCTAGTCACCACCTTGACTGCAGCCTTGGGAGACCCTGAACAAGGACCCAGTTAAGCTGTGTCTAGATTCCTGACCCACAGAAGCTATGAGATAATAAATGTAGGTGGTTTTAAGCTGCTCAGTTTGTGGTATTGTTACAGGAAATAGATATCGAACACCCTACCTAGGGCTGGAAAACCCACCAGCCAATGATGCCCCATAAGAGGACCCAGAAGATACCTCATTTACTGAAACAATAAGAAGTGTGTCTGTGGAAGGACAAAAACTCTAATTTGAAAAGATACATGTACCCCAATGTTCAAAGTAGCGCAATTTATTACAATACCCAAGACATGGAAGCAACTAAGTGTCCATCAGTAGATGAATGGATAAAGAAGATGTGATATATATATATATAATTATGTATATATTACAATATATGCATAATGGAATATTACTCAGCCATTAAAAAGAACAAAATAATGCCATTTGCAGCAACATGGATGGACCTAGAGCTTATCATACCAAGTGAAGTAAGTCAGACAAAGACAAATATTATATGACATCACTTATATGTGGACTCTAAAAAATAATACAACAACTTTATTTACAAAATGGAAACAGACTCACAGACATAGAAAACAAACTTATGGTTACCAAAGGGGAAAGGAGGGAAGGAATAAACTATTAAAAGATATTGAATATAGTTCCCTGTGCTATGAAGTAAATCCTTGTTGCTTATCTATTTTATGTATAGTAGTATGTATCTGTTAATCCCATACTCCTAATTCATCCTCCCCACCCGGCTGGTTCTAGAGGTACCTGCTTTAGGAAAAGATGCTATATGAAGTTTATGACAAGCTCAAATAGAAGAATTACAACATGGACTCCTTGTAGTTCTGTAGCAATTTCATGCCATTCATAGCAGAGAACTACATGCCATTCAGAAAAATAATTCATCACATGCTAATAGAGATGGAGCATATAACCATAGACATCATATGATGCTGCAGTCAGAGATTCCTATCGTGCACTGGGTTCTGTCAGACCCACCGAGTCATAAGGTAAGGCAACCCAGCAACAATCCATTGCAAGGTGGAGGACATACGTCCATAATTGGCCACTATCAAGGTCAAAGAGCACAAATAACTTGTACGAGCAGTTGGCCCAAACCCCTACCATCCACCACTGTTGCACTGATACCTCTCCCTCAACTCATACCTATGGTTCCAGTGGAGGCAGGCTGTCTTATGACCAACGATGGAACAGAAAAAAAGACCAAGCTTGTTCTCACATGGGTTGGCTCAGCATGTGCCTCCAAGCCAAGATGGACCCAACTGAATTACAGCCCCATTTCAATGTGGCCCCAAAAGACAGTGGTGAGGGAAAGTCCTCCTGGTGCTCAGAGCTTCAGGTGGTGGTCATCCACTTGTGTGGGTACAGAGCTCAAGCAGTCATATGAGCAGTGGCAAAAGACTTGCCTAATAGATCAGGGGCCTGGGAAGAAAAAGATTGGAAGGCTGGGGAAAAGAAGGTCAGGAAGAGGCATGTGGATGAACCTATGGGAATGGCATGGAGTGTGAATTTCTTTATATCACTTGTCAGTGCCCACCGGAGAGCATCCACCATGGAAGAGGCATGATGGAGCCAAGTAGACAGAATGATGTGGCCAGCTGACCTCTGTAATCAGCCACCCCAGTGCTAGCAGGATGGGGGTTCAAACAGAGGGGTCATGGTGGCAGGGGTGTGGGGATGTGTGTGGACTCAGCTGTTGGGACTCCCATTCACTGAGGCTAGTCTAGCTACGGCTAGTAACGGACTTGCCAGCAGAAGGTACCAATGCTGAGCTCCCCATACGACACGACCGCTTCAGGCTCCCAACCAGCCACTTGTGGGCAAGTTGATTACACCATATCCCTTCCACCATGGAAGGGGCAGGGATTCACACTGAATGAAATCAACACACGTTCCAGGTGCAGGTTTGCCATCACAGCTCTCAGGGTCGTGGCCAACACCATAATCCAAGGGCTTTCAGAGTCTTAGATTCACTGAAATGAATCCTACGGTACATGGCTTCAGTTCAAGGGACTCAACTTTAAAGCCACAGAGGTGCAGGAGTGGGCAGATGGCCGTTGGATCCACCAGGTGTAATTCATATCACACAATCCAGAAACAGCCAGCCTCATAGAGCAACACGAAGGTGCTTTTTAGAGATAATATCCTGCAATGATGGAGTGCTATCCTTCAGGATGTGATACACACCCTAAATCAATGACCATTTTATGGTGCTCTGTACCCAACAAATAGAATACATGGGCTCGGGAAGCAAAGGAAGGAAGTGGGAAGAGTCCCATTTAACCATCATTCCCAGTGACACACTAGCTGTGAACTTAGATGTAAGTCAGACTTAGAGGAGCAAAGGGTGAACTCCAGTGCATCTGGGGTGCAGTGCTCAGAAACCCTGTTCAAGATGGAGGTACTCACGCCCCAGCTTCCAGAGAGCTAACTGCTCATAGCTCCTAATGACATCCCTCTCTGGGATTTGCCTTCAGCCTAACGGAGTTGCCTAGCCCAAGGTTAAACCCTCTCCAAAGGGGCAGCCCACACTGAAGGACTGTTCATACTTGGGTCCAAAAGCCCAGTTCCCTTGCCTATGAAAAGCCTTCCCAGCTCCAGAGCTCCCTACAGATTGACTGAGCGCTCCTTTGCAACTCCATCAAAGTTGCACTTTTCCCTCGGCCTGGCCCTGCTTTCTCACTTTCTTACAGGTGTTGGAATACATGTCTTCTCCAATAAGCCTCCTGCTTACAAATCTCTACCTCAGATTCTGTTTCCAGGGAACGCACGTGGATTCTGTTTCTAGGACACGTGGTGAAGGGGTGGGAGAGAGAGAGAGAGAAAGGGAAGAATGCCAATGAAGAGTGCATTAATGAGAGAGCAACAGCTGTGGCCAACGGGGCCCAGATCCTCCTGGGTATCCTCCGAAAGCCTCCATCGACTACACCTCAGAAGAGCCCCAATCAGGGACTTAAAACAAAAAAAAACAAAAAAGGGTGCCTATCCACCAACTCCCTTCCCTCTTTGTTTCAAGGTTGCTCCTGGGAATTAATTCTCTGGCAATTCTGACCTGCTTTCTCACCTCCAACAAATAGTCCCAGCATGCTTCTTCGGCCAGAGAACACCCCCAGCCAAAGAAACAAAGATGCCGGCGTTAAGATGCCCTTGCCATGGACAGAAACGGTGCACTCAAGCTTCTGCTGTCACCTGAGTGGGTGACGGTGTATGGGTGGGGCAGAGACAGAATTTGCTAAACTATCAGGTGGTGATAGTATACACTTCAGGGTTAGCGGGAAGATTAAATAAGATTTCACATGTCAACAGTTTTAGCACATGGCCTGGAGGAGAGCAAGGATTCCACAAATGGTCACCTCCTATCTCTACACAGTCGATCCTTGAACAACACAGGTTGAATTGCACAGGTCCGCTTATACACAGATTTTTTTTTTTCCAATAAATACATACAGTACTACACCATCCGTGGCTGGTTGAATCCACGGATGTGGAACATGCAGATATGGGAGGGCCAACTAAGGGACTTGAGAATCATCATATTTTGGTATCTGCTGGTTGGTCCTGGAACCAATCCCCCACAGATACTGAGGGACAACCATATATGTATGTATGTATGTATGTATGTTCATTCCTGCCCCCTTGCTGTTTTCTTTTTGCTTCATGTAGGTAAATAAGGAAAGATCTTTTAATGAAATAGCAATAGGGTATCTCAGCCCTTAAAAGGTAAACGTTACCAGCATATCCACACAAAATGTAACTGAGGCAGCCCCCTCACAAATATTAAAGAGGCAGTTAACAAATAGTATCTGCAAGGCAGCCTTTCCAACATAAATAGCACTTGCCCTTGCAACTGAGCAATCAGCTCTTTGCAAGTGTATCATAGCAACAACCAGCCCAACTTTCAAGAGTATTGAAGCACGCTTTTGGTGGCTACAGTTGTCCTAGCAGCAAGATGGAACAGAAAGAAAATTCCCCTGAGTGATCAGTGTATTGGAACTCAGGGGCCTGAATCTCCTGCACACGTGATGCAGGACCCTGACCAATCTCTTGATTCCTCTGAGCCCTGATTCTCTTGCTTATAAACCAAGCACTTGGACTCTATTCATTCGTTCATTCATTTAACGAATATTTGCTGAGCACCTGCTAGGCGCCAGACTCGGAGCCACTGTGCAGGCGAGCGGAAGGGGGTTAGCCGATCTCCAAGGGCTTTTTCAAATCTCACTGGGGACTTGGAACGGCACATCTGTAGAGATGTGGAAGCATGTCCCCAAATCAGCATTTCCCACATGCCATCCGGGCGCCATCTCAGAGCCAAACCCTCCATCCTGTTGCTAATGACCCTCTTGAACACAGCTGTGTGCGGCCCACCCCTTGCCCACCAAGAAGAGGTCACTGCGTAAATGAGTGAGAAGGAACGCGCCTTGGACCCGGCTGGCTGAGTCAGCAGGACTCCTCCTAGCTCCCAGTCCGGGGCTCCTCCCCCTCCTCGCGGATCCCGAGAGCCACGCCCCCTCGGCTTTGCAGGCTGCGACGCTCATTAGCATTTTGCACGCTGCGGCGGACTGAACTTTGGGATCTCCCTTGTCCCCTCAGCAAAATAGCAGGTGGAAGTGGAGCAGACTTGAATGCAAAGGACAATTACATAATTCGCCGGAGTCCCAGCACAGAAATGCCACATGCCTCCGGTAGCTCACGTCTCCCCTTTCGTCCTTTTCCCTAGCAAGCCTAGGAAAGTAATCCCACAGCCTAGCAACTAAGCCCACACGTAACCTTTTGGCAACTGAGGATGCTTTCTTCAGGTGCTAGGAGACTGCAGACGTGGCTCCAAAACAAAATTCCTTTTGCTTCTCATTACCATGTTAAGGGGGTTGAGATTGTCAGATATATCGCTCTAGCAGTAGATAGATATGCACACTATTATGTCACTATATACTGTATACACATTATTATATCATTATGTATATAAATTTCATATATAATTTAACATATTCTATATAAATAATATATAAATAATTAATTTATAGAATTTAATAATATAATAAATAATATGTAATAATATATTATACTATATAATTATGATTAAGTAATGATAAATAATTGAGTGTTCATGATAATTAAATATTCATAATAAATAACAGTGATAATATATGATTAAATAAATAATTAACTATATTTTATATAAATAAGGAATACTATGTAAATACATAATATAATTAAGTTGTGCCCCCCAAGATGGCCATCATTTTATTTTCTACACCTGATCTAAACTTAGTCACGAGTTTCCTTCCACAGGGAAGCAGGAACTCACCAACTGAAGGTTTCTCAGTCCCTTCCAGTGGAAAACAGCGTCTTTCAAGCTGAGTCACTGGGAGGGAAATGCTCAGCCTGCCGGGCTTTCCTCCCTGCCGGGTGCAGAGCACAGCTCTCCTCTCATGGTGACTGGGGAGGAGAAGGCAAGTCTTCCCTGGAAGGCAGCTGGGCTGGTCTGAACCCCGAGAGCCCAGCATAGATGACTCCTCCTCGGGTGCAGGGAATCCCTTCCCATCCTCTGAGGCATTAAGCGGCCACCACCTCCTGAAGTCTGGTCACAGCCCTCTGCCTCCCGCTGAAAAGTCTCCAGATAATTGGTCCCGAAGCCAGGCCTCTGCTGGTCCAGCAGTTATTTATTTCAGGTTCCACATCTCCACCACTGTATTCGTTTCCTAGGGCTGCCGTAGCAAATTACCACAAACTGGGGGGCCTAAAACGACAGAAATGTATTCTCTCACAGATCTGGAAGGCACAAGTCCAAAATCAAGGTGTCAGCAGAAGCACACTCCTCCCAAAGCTCTAGGCTCGCAGGGAAGATTCCTTCCCTGCCTATTCCAGCTGCAGGCAGCTCTGGTCTCCCTGGGCCTGTGATGGCACCACTCCTTTCTCTGCCTCCGTCTTCACATGGCCTTCTTCTCCCTGTCCTGTGTCTCAAGCCTCCCCTTCCTCTCCCTTGTAAGGATTCCAATCATCGGACACAGGGCTCACACTCAATCCACTATGACCTCATCTCTAGATCCTTAGCTCGACTGTGTCTGCAAAGACCCTATTTCTAAATAACGTTCTGTTCACAAATGCAGGAGATAAGACTTGGACATACCTTTGGGGGCCACAGTTCAACCCCTATACTTTCCAAGGGCTACCTGGGAACTAGTGACTCCCTTACTCCCCTCACCCACATTCACAGGCTGCAGAGAACTCATATCTATTGAGACACCTTCCTCAGCTGTTTCCCATAACCGCCAGGGGCCATGATAAGGCTGGACTTCTCTGTAAGGTTTGTGGTCCTGCAGGGCACATCCTGGGATGCCTGAGAGAGTTATTTCTGCTACTGAGATGCCTAAAAACTTATCTGGAGTTCCTAGCAAACGTTCCAACCGCCTGATCCTCTGCCTTCCCTGCCTCCCCCCTACCTCCCCCCCCCACCCCCGCCCTGAGGAGTATAGAGCAGAGTGAAATGAACTAACTGAGAAAACCTGCGCCTGAACTCCAGGTCTGACATTTATTAGCTACATGGCCTTAGGCAACCGTTGCTTCCATTCTGAACTCTTCCACACCCCACTCCAACCATGAGAGTGACCCCCAAACCTTCAATCCCCTTTCCACCAGAGGAAAAATATGCTGCTACACAACAGTCACCTTGCTGCAGCTCCCAGGTGCCCTGACACTGCCACCTAAGGGAAAGACAGGCCATCCCCAAGTCAAAAGCTACCTAATCATGTCCACCTGCCTGCTTCTCATCCTGACTCTGTGAGCCAAGGACCAAGCACCTGTCCCATGGCCCCAGCTAAACACTGGACCATATTCTTAGCTGATTATCCATCCTCTTCCATGAGACATTCAGGATCAGTTCCATCATCTCAGTATCTTCTCATACCTGTCAGAATGACTATCATTAAAAAGAACACAAATAGCAAATGTTGGCTAGGCTGTGGAGAAAAGGGAACCCTCATACAATGTTGGTGGAAAGGTAAGTTGGTGCAGCCACTATGCAAGATAGTATGGAAGTTTCTCAAAAAAGTAAAAATAGAACTACCATGTGACCCAGCAATTCCACTCCTGAGAATATATCCAAAAATAAAATAAAAACATTAATTCGTAATGATACATGCACCCCAATGTTCATAGCAGCTCTGTTGGCAATAGCCAAAACATGGAAACAACCTAAGTGTCCATCAACAGATGAATGGATAAAGAAGATGTGATATACACACACACACACACACACACACACACACACACACACACACACACACACACACACACAGAGTGGAGTACTACTCAGCCATAAAAAAGAATGAAATTTTGCCATTTGCAGCAACATGGATGGAGGACATTATGCTAAGAAAGACAGAGAAAAAAACAAATACTGTAGGATATCACTCATATGTGGAATCTAAAAAATATAACAAACTAGTGAAAATAACAACAAAAAAAGAAGCAAACTCTCAGATAGAGAACAAACTAGTGGTTACCAGTCGGGAGGGAGGAGGAATATAGGAGTGGGGGAGAGGGAGGTACAAACTATTGGGTGTAAGACAGGCTACAAAGATGTATTGCACAACATGGGGAATATAGCCAAAATTTTGTAATAACTGCAAGTGGAGTGTAACATTTTAAAATTGTATAAAAAATAAAAATCTTAAAAGGCAAAAAGACTTTAATATGGCAAAAAAAAAAAATCTGAGTCATCTCAGACACCATGGGAAGTCTCAGCATCATATGACACTTCTATTCACACTGCCCGTACATCTCCTAATCAAAACCATCTCCCACCCTTTCTCTCCCCCCTTGAAACCTTTCCACAGAGCCCTCTGGAACTCAGGCTTTCCCCAGCAAACTCCCCTTCATCATCAGCCTCTTCTCTGTACATTCCTGCCACCTTCTTCTACTAACTAAAATGTAGCCTGTTCTTGGGGACACTGAGTCTTCCACAGCCCTCCTAAACAGAGACGCTTTTTTTTCCCATAATCCTTAAGCCTCAGGATTGAGGGTGGAGCAGGTATCCTCTTGGCTCCCCATTGCTTCTTCCAAGCAATTTCTCCTTCTTGCTCCATTAAAAAAATCAATAATAACAAAAACAAAAAACAAAAATCCGGGCCTATTTTTTATTAGTTATTAAATATTTGAAATACTGCCCTAGACTGGGAGAACACAATTATAAGAGGCAAGAATCACAACCACCTTTAGAAAATATTTGGAAGTGTTTCACGTTTATAGAGAGCACCTCCCAGCCTTGCTTTCCTGGCCTTACCAACCTGGCTCACTATGGATGTATCAGTTCTTGAGGCCAAGGCACAGAAGTGACATCTGGTCTACCCACACCTCCATGCAAATCTCACACACAACCAGAAACAGTTGTCAGCAGGCATGCCCCACAGGCCAAACAAAAATGCACACAGTAACAGGCACACATTTCCTTTTCCTTTTCATGTCTCACCTCTTTTTTACTTTATTTCATCGTTTTTGCTGTCGGGTTTATTACTTTGGAATGCCCCTTGGAGGATTATTCGGGAGTAAAATTACCACATTTAACTAAATGCATTGCTCTCAGAAGCAGGTTTTATTTCCTGTACTTGAATCTGGACAGTAATGCTTCTCTTTCTCCCAGCCCTCCATTCCTGCCTCCCCTTGTGTCTCCGTGGTTAAGAGGGCTAACACATTTATAACATTCCCCATCATTTATGGAGACTTGGCCTAGAGCTTGCCTCGAGAGAAACAGAGAGATTTCTACACACACTTTATTCCACACATTCTCAAAGGAAAAGACAGTGAACTAGTTATGCTCAGGTGGTTTTCTTCAAGTTTTTAGGGGGTTGTTCTCCCAGGCTGAGTGATTCAGAGAATAAGGTACAAGTTCTTTGCTTCCATAACATTTTCAACAATTCCATTATGTACATGAGAACTTTCCCTGCAGTGTAGCAAACCAAGGGAAGCACTGGACTTTTTTTTTTTTTTTTTTTTTTTTTTTGCGGTACGCGGGCCTCTCACTGCCATGGCCTCTCCCGTTGCGGAGCACAGGCTCCGGACACGCAGGCTCAGCAGCCATGGCTCACGGGCCCAGCCGCTCCGCGGCACGTGGGATCTTCCCAGACCGGGGCACGAACCAGCGTCCCCTGCATCGGCAGGCGGACCCTCAACCACTGCGCCACCAGGGAAGCCCGAAGCACTGTACTTTGAATCGCAAGGATACATGTGCTTCTCTCCACCCATTCCAATAAGACTTTCACCCCCAGGTCACCAATGGCTTGTCAAGGTCACCAGTGCCTGAATCTGACCAAATCCAACAATGGATTTTAGTTCTCATCTTACTCAGTATCTCAGCAGCAAGTGACACAGTCAAGCCTTCACTTCATGAAACACTTTTTCCCTTGGTTTCTGGGCCACACATTTTGTTTCCCTTCTACCAATCTGTCTCTTCCCTCTCTCCTTTGCTGGGTTCTCTCCTTCCTGACCTTTACATGTTGGGATACCCCACAACTCAATCCCAGCCTTTTTGTCTCCTCTATGTGATCTCATCCAGTCCCAAGGCTTCAAAGGCAGCCTATATACTGATGACTCCCAAATTTTATTTTCAAACCCAACATGTTTCTTATTAGGAATCTCAAACCCAACATGTCCAAAATGGCATTCCTAATTTTTCCCCTTAAACCTACCCCTCTTTCAGTCTTCTCCAAGTCAGCAAATGATACCACCATTCCCCAAGTTGTTCAGACGAAAACCCTGGCATCTTTCTTAACTCTTCATTCACTCCTACTTAGTTTCCTACATTTACTCATCAGCAAATCCTCCCACCTCTATTCCAAATCTGACCTCTTTTTACTGCCTTGACTGCTACCACTCTAGCTAGCTTCATTTTTGCCTTGATTATTGCAAGAGCCTCCTATGGTAGATTGCACCATGGTTTCCAAGTATTCACTGCTCCTCTTGGTGGAGGATTATACTGCCCCACCCCCACTGATGCTAGGGTTAGTCACATGACTTCATTCAGTCAAGGAACTGTGAAGGAAGTGACATGTGTCGCTTTCAGGCAGAAGAGTTCAGAATCTGCATGTGAGTCTCCATGATCCTTTTGGTTTCTGCTATGAGACCAACAATGTTCCAGATACAGCCACTCCATCAACCCATATTCTAGAGTGGAGACAATGTGGAGGAGAGCTGCCAAACATGAAGCATTGTTACTGCGGCAGCACACGGCCCATCCTGACTAATACACTTACCAACTTGACTCCCTACTTCCATGTCACTGCCTTCCCCCACCACTTAGCCAGTAAACTCTCCACATAGTAGACAGAGGGACATTTTGAAAGGGTAAATCAGATCATGTCATATCCCCACTCAAAATCCTCCAAAGGCTTCCCACTTAACTGAGACTAAAATCCAGCCTCCTCACTGTGTTCTATAAGCCCCTTCTGTTGAGTCCCTGCCCATCACTCTGACAGCATCTCTTGCCCATCTTCCTCTTGCTCACTCCTCTCTCTCCACACCGGCTGTGATGGTTGATTTTATGTGTCAGCTTGACTGTTTCACAGGATGCCCAGATATTTGGCTAAACGTTAATCCTGGGTGTATCTCTGAAGGTGTTTTCAGATTAGCATTTAAATCAGTCGACTGGGTAAAGTAGATTTTCCTTCCCAATGTGCGTGGGCTTCATCAAATTGATTCAAGACTGAATGGAAAAAAGAAAAGGTGGGAGAAAGGAGAATTTGTCCTTCTCTCCCTGACTGATTGAACTGGGACATGGGTCACCTGCTCTCGGACTGGGATTTATACCATTTGCTCTCTTGAGTCTCAGGCCTTTGGACTCAGACTGAATTACACATAGGCTTTCCTGGGTCTCCAGCTTACAGACAGCAGATTGTGGGACATCTCAGCCTCCAACATCAAAATACTGGTTCTATTTCTCTGGAGAACCTTGATTAATACATTTTCATTGCTGTTTCTTGAATATGCCAAAAATCTATCCACTCTAAGAAAAGTCACAGACATGCTGACAGCAGAATTTCCTTGAAGAATCAAACCAACTAAACCAACTTACACCTTACAAATCACGTTAGTGAAGTCCACAGCTAACAAGTCCCACCCTCACACACAGACCTTCTAGTTAGCTTTTAAGTGTCCCATTTTAAAATGTGAGCACTAGCCAATGATCACCAGACCTCCAAGGAAATTCTCTAACTTTAAAAATAGAGGCCAAAATATTAAGGGGAAAAAAAAACTTGTAGAAGACTATACAGGAAGATAAAAAATTAAAAGGAAACTATTGCTAACATTCTCAGAGAAGTAGGTAAAGTTATTTTATTTATTAAATAAAAATAATATTCTATCAAAAAGAAAACAATTATAGACCAAAAGAGAGTTCTTAGAAATTCAAACTAAATGTTGGCCAAAATGAGAATTTTAATAGAAGGGTTAGAAGATAAAGTTAGGGAAATCTCCTACAAAGCAGAGTAAAAAGTCAAAGAGATGGAGGATAGGATAGAAAAGAAACTTTAAAAATCAGTCTAGAAGTTCATCATCTGAATACATAAAGTTTCAGAAAAAGAGAACATGGAAAATGGAAGAGAGGAAAACACCAGAAGTAATTTAAGAAATTCCCCAATACTGAAGGGCACGAGTTTCTAGACTGAAAAGGCAATAGATAAAAATAAGCCCATACTAAAATTTATCATCATGAATTTTCAAAATAGTGGGGACAAAAAAAAAATCTTAAGTTTCCAAAAAAGTGAAAAAGATTACTCAAAAAATCAGGATAATCTCAATAACCACACTAGAAGCAAAAAGATACTGGAGCAATGACTTCAGAGTTCTGTAGAAAAATCATTTCCAGCCTAGAATCCCCTACCCATCAAAGTTATCCATTAAATGTCAGGGTGGAATACAAACATTTCAGACATGATAGGTCTCAGAATATTTACCTCTCATAACACCCTTTCTCAAGAAGCTGCTAGAGAGGTTGTTCATCTTAAATTAGGAAGGAAACCAAGAGAAAAGACACAGGTCTGGGAAATATGAGCATCAGTCCAAGAAAGAGCCAAGAGAATCTCAGGGATGAAGATGAAGTGAGATCCAAGAAGGACAGCTGTGCACTCAGCCTGGAAAGAAAATAGTCCAGATTGGAACAGCTCAGAAGGGCACAGGAGACAAAGCCAAAAAGATGGCCCTGTTGCAATATCTGATGTGAGTGAATATATTAAAGGGAGATTTAAACAACTGACGGGAGAGTTTGGGATGAATTTGTGATATAAAGCAAAACAAAGGCAGAAAAAACAACATAACTATTAACTCCAGGAAAACCTAAAGGTCATACAAGAAAATTAAAACAATCGTATTTCAACTGTGAAGAGTCTGTAAAAAGACAGGATAATATACACACTAAATATGGAATATTAACCTAAGCAAAATTATGAAATAACAATAGTTAGACAATGGGAGATTAGGGGGCTCAGGAATTTTGCATGATGGAATGAGGTAGGGGGGGTGACAGAGAGCTAAAATAGTGAGAGGCTAATAAATAATGCCTAAAGCTGGAAGAAGAAAAGAAAAGATCACTATAAGCATATTAAAGAGACAAGGAGGTAATCAAATAATCAGCTAAAGGGGTTGGACATGTTGATTCTGGAAAGCAGGAAAATAGTGCAGGAAGGCAGGGGCTGCTTTTTTTAATGTGCCTTGTGAAATTATTTGACCCCTCTTATGGACTGAATGTTTGTGTCTCTCCAAAATGCGTATGTTGAACTTTAATCTTCAAGGTCATGGTACTTGGAGGTGGAGCCTTTGAAAAGTAATTTGGTTTAGATCAGGTCATGAGGGTGAACCCCCAGTTTCCTTTAAAAAGGAAGAAGAAAGACTAGACTTCTCTCTCTCTCTCTCTCTCTCTCTCTCTCTCTCTCTCTCTCTCTCTGGCTCTCGCTCTCTCTCTCTCTCTCTCTCTCTCTGGCTCTCGCTCTCCCGCTCTCTCGCTCTCCCGCTCTCTCACTCTCCCGCTCTCTCTCCCTCTCTTCACCATGGGAGAACACAGCAAGAAGCCAAGCCAGAAAGGAGCCATCACCAGGAAACTTTCAAATCTGCTGGCGCCTTGATCTTGGACTTCCCGGCCTCCAGACTATGAGAAATAAAATGTCTCTTGTTAAGCCACCCAGCCTATAGTATTTTGTTATGGCAGCCCAAACAGATTAAGACAACACCTAAAATTATGTGTATAAAACTTTGATGAAAATGAAAACTAAATTTTGAAATGATCATGCATCAACAATAAATTCAAAGGACGATTTTAATTTGGCTTCCCTCATTGTGTGCACACAGAGACACATAGCACCATTTGGGCAATACATTTTGCAAAGCATCTAATTGCATGAAAATATTTCAAGGCAGCGTTAATCATGGCCTGGGCCAATCTGTCTTTTGTAAATAGTTCTAAGGGAAGTATACTAATTAGAGCTAGGATAGGCAAATGATACAGCAAGCCAACAATCAACAGCCCTTGCTGCTCATCTATTGAACATATAGCAACAGATATTCAACCTTCTGTGGGATAAACAACCAAAAGTGTAAGATATAGTTTCTGGCACTAAAGATCTTAAGAAAGACACGGGGCAGAAATTTCTGTGAAGTTAAACAACCAATTTATAAATAATATTTCATCAAAAAGTAAAAAGATGTCACAAGATAACACAGGACTTTTACTAAATAAATACCGCAAACTGCAGAAGTTTATTGTTTAGAAGAAAGAAAAATCATGATGCAGAGAAGGGATCTCAGAGGAAAGAGTTGAGAATTAGGTCTTGAAAGATGGGCTGCACTCAAATGGATGGGGAGACGAAGGAATTAAAAATGTGGATCCAGGAAAGCAGGATGTGGTCTTGGCATCATGAAGACATTTCCGAGTCTGGAGCCAAGGCATTTGAATGAGAGTCTGCTAACGAAAGTGCAGAGGCAAAGTTTTAGCCTCTGGCTGGAGGAAAACCACTTATTCAGAAAAAAATAATTCTGTCACCCACAGTGAGGCCAAGAATCCAATCAGGTGTTCTGCTAGGATGTGTATCCATCTTTTTATGTGATTAAAAAAACAAACCCAGGGATGGTTTCTGATCAATGTTACAGACCTAAATTCCATGTTAACAGCAATGACCTCTTAGCAAAATCATTAATTAGGGCACTGCCTTGATTTTATTGTGAATGATAAAAATATGCTTGCAGACTTCTGTACTCTGATAAAAGCATCTGGGTGTGATTTACTGGGGAGACTTTTCTTCAAGGGAATACACATATGTAAGCCTTACATTTTTATAAAGTTCAAACACATTACATCTTCAATGGCTGAAATAAAGTGACTTCAGTTCAGACAAATAAATAGGAGAGACATGTAAATTAGCAAAAAAAAATCAGTGTTCTGACATTTACATAGCACTTAGATCCCACAATGAAAACTATCTAGATCACTGGAAGTCAGAAGGCTTTTTCTTACTTAGCTATCATCAGACAAACCTACATACACAGTAGTCACTCAGAAAGAAACTTCTGATTGTATGTGTAAGTAATTAAGGGAGATCTGGGGACAGATAGAAGAAGGCAGAAGTCACGTCATGAGGCAAGGCTGGGACCAGCTGACATACAGTTCCAGAAGAGCAGGTAGCTGTATCCACCAGTACCCAGAAGAGGGCAGGCAAGAACCACTAAGGGGGACTCTTCCACAGAAGGTCACCCAGTTGGCACCAGTCAGGAGAAAGCATCCTCTCCACCTGCACAAAGAAGGCCAGAATCAGCCCAGGATTGAATGGTGAAGGAGGTGGAAGAGGGAAGAAGCTCTGGTGGGTCACCTGCACCAAAGGCAACTGAGACAGATGAAGCACCAGGCCAAGAAGAATTGCAGATGAGCCAGAGGATGGAAAATAAAGACACAAAGCAGCCAGGAGTCAAAAGGATCTAGGCTCAGGAACGCAGCAGCTCTGATCACGCCACTCTCCTGCTCAAAATCCTTCCATAGCTCCCTATGTCCATAGCACAACCCAAGCTCCTTAGCCTGACATTCAAGGCCCTACAACAACCCAGCCATAATCCACCTTGAGAATCTTAGGCTTTACTGGTTTTTTTAATCACTCACCCAAGATTCCAACCAAACCAAAGGTGACTTCTCTCCTCTCTGTCTTTGTTCCTGCTGTCCCTTCAGTCATTCATCTAAGTACAAACACAGTGTGGCTTCTACATGCTCGTAATGGGAAGGAGATATACAGGATCAATAAGATGAAATGCCCACCTTTGAGGAGCTACCAGGAGGAGGCAGACAGCAAGACACAGTGACATGTGCTATACTGAGGGTAAGAGAGGGAGTTAATGGGGTGGAAAGAGAAGTGGCTAATCAGGCTATCAGAGAAGGCTTCCTGGAGGTGGTGACAATCCCCCTGAAATGACTTTTTCTCTCCTCCCCACATGTTTAAACTTTTAGCGTCTCCTGGAGAGCCATCTATTGTTTTCATCTGCCTGCCTACCTTTCTCCCCGCTTGGAAAAAGTACTCCCTCCTCCTTTGGAAACTGCTCCCTACTCCCCCTTCCTGGTGGGTATAGGTGACACAGGCCTGGCCAATCATATTACCTCTTCCCTTTGTCCACGGTAACTCGTTCAAAGAGCATCCTCCAAACCAATCAGATCTCTTCTCTGGAGTTTTTTGCCCTCCCGTTGGAGTCAGAGGCCTAGCTCCCTCTTTCCCTAGATTGGAAGCTATCAGCATGATTCCAAAGCTGCTGGTGCCAAGTTCCTTACCCCCTTTGAGGATTCTGAGAGGATAAACTGGAGAGAAAGAGGCAGAGAAATGTGACACGATGCAAATCCCAGAACGCAGTTATGCTGACTCACGGCCAGGCCTATATTTAACTGCATGTAACAAGAGCCCAACTCTGGGACTTAACCAAAGAGGAGCTTATTTTTCTCAGGTAACAAGTGGTCAAAAGGCCAGAAGGCAAGATCTGAAATCCTGGCTCCAGGACGATAGCAAAGACCAACATCCTCCCTCCCTCTTGCCCCACCATTCTCATCACCTCTCCTTCTCACCTCTAATGCTGCCTCTCTGGGTATCATATCCACATACCAGACAAGAAGGACAAAAAGCATATGCCAGCTAAGTGTGTCCTCTTTTGTCAGGACTCCCACAAGTCCCATCCTGTATACTTCTGCTTACATTTCAATGTTAAAAAAGGGTCTTGTGTCCCCTCCCCCAACACCTAGCTGCAAGGGAGTCTGGAGAGCTGTTATTATTTGTAGTGAGGTGGGAGGACCTAGAGACTGTCATACAGATTGAAGTAAGTCAGAAAGAGAAAAACAAATACCATATGCTGACATATATGGAATCTAAAAGGAAAAAAAAAAGGTCATGAAGAACCTAGGGACAAGACAGGAACAAAGATGCAGACCTACTAGAGAATGGACTTGAGGACATGGGGATGGGGAAGGGTAAGCTGGGACGAAGTGAGAGAGTGGCATGGACATATATACACTACCAAATGTAAAATAGATAGTGAGTAGGAAGCAGCCGCATAGCACAGGGAGATCAGCTCGGTGCTTTGTGACCACCTAGAGGGGTGGGATAGGGAGGGTGGGAGGGAGACGCAAGAGGGAGGAGATATGGGGATATATGTATATGTATAGCTGATTCACTTTGTTATACAGCAGAAACTAACACACCATTGTAAAGCAATTATACTCCAATAAAGATGTTAAAAATAAAATAAAATAAAAAATAGAAAGAAACAAAATTGAGTTATTTGTAGTGAGGTGGATGGACCTAGAGTCTGCCATACAGAATGGAGTAAGTCAGAAAGAGAAAAACAAATACCGTATGTTAACACATATATATGGAATCGAAAAACAAACAAACAAAAATGGTCATGAAGAACCTAGGGGCAGGACAGGAATAAAGACGCAGATGTAGAGAATGGACTTGAGGACACGGGGAGGGGGAAAGGTAAGCTGGGACAAAGTGAGAGAGTGGCATGGACATATACACACTACCAAATGTAAAATAGATAGCGAGTAGGAAGCAGCCGCATAGCACAGGGAGATCAGCTCTGTGCTTTGTGACCACCTAGAGGGGTGGGATAGGGAGGGTGAGAGGGAGATGTAAGAGGGAGGAGATATGGGAACATATGTATATGTATAACTGATTCACTTTGCTATAAAGCAGAAACTAACACACCATTGTAAAGCAATTATACTCCAATAAAGAGGTTTAAAAAAAAAAAAAAAAGAACAGCTGTCTTTAAAGCCATCAGCACCATGAACTTCTACCTAGTCACTGTTATTGATCCCATCCGCTGAATCCGGCAATGCTACCCAGGGCTTGTTGCTGGCAGGAAAGAAGGGAGAGCAACAGCCATCCCTATTTGCCACTGAAACACATAAATATGATATGGTACATCTACATGATGGGACGCTGTACAGCAATAAAAGAGAAGGGGGAAATTCTGTATGTTCTGATATGAAACACCTTCCAAAAGGCATTAGTAAGGGGGGAAAAGCAAAGTGCAAAACGGTATGTATAGGAGATAATCATTTGTGTTAAAAGGAAGAAAAAATAATATACGTGTAAATATTTGTACCTGCCTAAAATATCTCAGGAAGAATATACGTTTTGCAAGAAACCGGTGCTATTAGCTGCCTCCAGCGTGAGGACAGGGAACCTAGCGGATGGAATGTAGGCGTTTTGCACACCCTTTAAACCTTTTAAATTCTGGACCTTGTGAAACCTATTGGGACCTATTTAGATCTTATGAACCTATCTGAAAAGGAATAAAAATACATTTCTCGAGGTAAATGCATTTGTGGTCTGTGGTGGTTTTTTGCCTGGGTTTTTTTTGTTTGTTTGTTTTTGTTTTGTTTTTCAAGGCAGAACAACAAGAAGGAAGAAATTGGCTTCCAGGGCTGAGAAGAAAAAAAGAAAGAAACAGAGAAAATTAGCATCCATTTAACACTACCGTAGAAATAATGTCTTGATTAATGGCTGTTTTTCTCATATTATTTTCAAAGCATTTACAGACATCAGTTCATTCATTCTCTCTCTCTCTCTCTCTCTCTCTCTCTCTCTCTCTCTCTCTCTCTCTCACAAGATGTGGAAAAATGGATCCAGTTCCTTTCACCTCAGAGGTGATGCACGGATGCACAGCTTGAAATCTAAGTATCCCAGGCTGGCGGGCTCCTCCATCCTGGTATCGGGCCACTGTGCCTTTACCCAGGCTGTTGCCTGTACCCGGAATTCCCTTTCTTCTCCTCCTTATGCCCAGAAGCCACTCTAACATGCATCTCTATTGAAAATAGCTGTTCCTTCTTTTAAACCAGGGGTTCACAAAACTTTCCTTTTAAGAGCTGAATACTGCAGTAAATATTTTAGGCTTTGAGGGTCGTCTGGTCTCTCTCCTGCAAATACTCAACTCTGCCATTAGGGGGCGAAAGCAGCCAAAGACAACACAAGCAAGCCTTGCTCCCATTCAATTTTATTTACCAAAACAGGTGGTGGGCTGGATTTAGCCTTGGGGCAGGTTGGTACTTTCCTGTCCCCCTCCTTTGGACCCCAAGGAAATTTGCCATCAAATTTGCCATCTGCTAGCATCATGCTCTGCATTAAATTATCCATTAGGGGTTTACCCTTCTTTCTTCCCCTAGATGCAAACTCCTTGAGGATAAGGACTGCCTTTTACATTTTTCCAAAGAAGACATACAGACTCCAACAGGCACATGACAAGATGTTCAATATCACTAATCATCAGGGAACTGCAAATTAAAACTACAGTGAGATACCTCTCACCTGTCAGAATGGCAGTTATCAAAAAGGCAAGAAATAAAAAGTGTTGGCAAGGATGTAGAGAAAAGGGGACCCTCATGTGCTAATGGTGGGAATGTAAATTGGTGCAGCTGTTATGGAAAACAGTATGGAAATTCCTTTAAAAATTAAGAATAGAACTACCATATGATCCACCTATTCCACTTCTGGGTATATACCCAAAGAACACAAAAAACATTAATTCAGAGAGGTATATGCATACCTGTGTTCATCATGGTATCATTTACAATAACCAAGATATAGAAGCAACTAAGTGCCCATCAACAGATAAATGAATAAAGAAGATGTGGTATATTTTATACACACACACACACACACACGCGCACGCGCGCGCACAATGGAATATTACTCAGCCATAAAAAGGTGAAATCTTCCCATTTGCAGCAACATGGATGGACCTTGAGGGTATTAGGCTTAGTGAAATAAGTCAGACAGAGAAAAACATATACTGTATGATTTCACTCATATGTAGAATATAAAAAACTAAAAACAACAACAACAGAATAAATGAACAAACCAAATTAAATGAAAACAAACATGTAAATACAGAGAACAGAGTAGTAGTTACCAGATTGGGTGGGGAGGGGGGAATGGGTAACAGAGATCAACTGTATGGTGAGAGATGAAAGCAAAATTTTTGGTGGTAAACACACTGTAGTGTACACAGAAGTAGAAATATAACGTTGTACACATGAAACCTATTTAACATTATAAATCAACAGAAAATAAAAATAAATTTTAAAAGACTGTCTTTTAGTCCCTTTTAATCCTCACCCACTAGCCTGAATATCCACTGAATTGATTTAAAGTCACTCAACCCTTCTGCTAAGGAGAGAACCCAGCTCAAAGCTTCCTTTTCTGGGGGCAAGTCTGTCAGAGCCAACTCCAGCCCCTACACCCCATGTGCCCTTCACCTGAAAAACGGTGTCCCTGTCTGCCCAGGTTCTCTGCTTCCAGACCTCCCAGAGTAAGTCAATTAGTGTACTTTCTCTAAAGGTTTGGTAGATTGTCTGGATTAAAATTTTAAAGCTATCAAATGCAAAAGCAATCTTGCTGAACCTGGTTACCATACCGCTATCTATGGCCCTCTGACCCCACCCCTCACACACTGCCCAGGTGGTTCATGATTTAATAATCCTGCTTTTGTTGCTGTTAATTCTCTGGTCCACCTTCATCAGTAGCTAAGTAACATTTATTGAGCAGCTACTATAAGCCACATGCTTTGAGCATTTTAAAAAGACAGTCAAGGGTAAGATGAGACTTGTGCTTTCCATTGTATAACCTTTGGTACAGTTGGAATTATTTTTACATTTTTGCCTTCAGTTTATAAATATGTTAGAGGAGACTGCTGAAGGGATTTGATATGTCATTTTTGAAAATGTATATTTCACATGTGAGGTCTTTCTGCGTATGACGATTGTAGATTAATAATTGTTGTCTGACAAAGTCTAGAGAAAAACAAATCGTTTTTGTGTTGAGTTTGGAAACTACAAAGCTTTATTAAATAATCTGACCCTCACTTTCTAAGAATTCTTTCTGCGCTAATGTTTCTATGCTTCCAAAGTCAAGGGCCTCTGGGTTCTGAGACTTGGAAACCCAGAGGATGCAGCCTTTCCTTGGCCCCTGCCCACCATGCACCACCAGAGTCCTATCACTGCCTGCTGCACACAAAGGGCGAGTCTAGAAAAAACCTTGTTGATTGAGTCCTGTAACTCCCTGGACACTCCACCCAGCAGCAGGACTGCTGTTCCTCTGGCTCCCAGTAGGGGGAGACGCTGTTCCCTCCGTCAGCTCCAGGGACCTCCCCAGCCTCCAGCTCTTCTCCAGGGTCTGTGGACCTAGGAGACTCTCTCCAGAGTTTCAATCCTCCTTGTCCCCTTAGCAGTGGCAGCACCGTCCAAACTTCCCAACGCTGCTGAAACTGCAGCAAAACGAAGACTGCTTTGGGAGCTGGCACCCAAGAGCATGTTTCCCATCGTGACTGCCACCTGCCTTCAGCCCCTGAAGTCCTGAGGAAAATCAATGAAATGCATATTTGGACACATAGAAATGATGAGTGAAGCTGCCATGACCCCTAAGAGCCCTTGGGCTTTCTTCTCAGACTCAGTCACCAGTTACCTAAGCCCCCACCCCTCTTTCTAGAGCCTGGGCCGGACTACAGAGCCCTTGAGAAGTGACTAGTGTGATGAGTAGTTGAACGTTTTATTTTATTTTAATTCATCCAAATTTAAAGACAAATACTTAATTCAGTTATTGGAAAACTTCATGTTTGGAACAGCGAGGGCAGATGAATCTATTTTTTCAACTGTAAATTTTTAAAATCGAAATACATATCAAGTACTTTCGATGAAAACTTAGAGTCCAGATGAGACGCGCTGTAGGTATAAAATACATAATAGATTTTGAGCGCTTACTACAAAAAAATAGCAAAAGTTCACATTCATAATGGTTTATATTGATCACATGTGAAAATATTTTGGATACCTTGGGTTAAATAAACTATATTATTAAAGTTAATTTTACCTGTTTCTTTTTCCTGTTTTCACTTTACAGTTGACCCTTGAACAACCCGGGATGAACTGCGTGGGTCCATTGACATGCGTATTTTTAAACACTACAGAGCTACACAATCTGCGGTTGGTTAAATCCACAGAGGTGGAACCACAGAGACAGAGGATACAGAGATACCATGGATACAGAGAGCCAACCATAAATTAGACTCGAATTTTCCACTGCTCAGAGGGTTGAGGTCCTTAGTCCCCCATGATGTTCAAGGGTCAACTGTATTTTTCTAGCAGACAGCACTTTTCTAGACCCTCTTCCAACTTCCCTTTGCATTGGAAACTGGCCAGAAACTCCAGGCGTCCCTGGCAGCTTTGCCCTCCTGGCATTAACAGGGTTGTATCCTCAGAAAAAACTGCTCAGCCTGGTGAAAGAGCATCACCAGGTAGAACTGGGTCCGACCTCCCATGGGAAAGCCAGCCCCACGCCAGTACCCTCCCCATCCGTACCCCAGAAACGGGATCCCTACCGGCCCACAGTGGACCCTCTCCTGGAGACCCAGGGATGATAAACACTTGGCCCCAGACCTTTCGGAACACGTGGCTTTGTGTGGAGGGGTTCCACAGTCAAGGATAACAGTGGTGGTACATGCAGGAGCATCTAACTCAGCCCAGGAGGAGCAGGGAGCTCTCCCCAGATGAGGTGGCACGGGGGTGGAGTTGGAGGAGATTCAGACCTCTCTCCAGCTGGCCTATATAGTGGCTCTACTCAACCAGATGTATGAACTTGGGCATGGTTGCCTCTCTCCAAGGCTTTATTTCCATCTTGTAAAATAAGGCAGTTCAAACAGACTCTGCTTAAAAATGCAGTTATTCAATACAACTGTTCTTTTCTCTACATAGCATTGGCAGAGAAGCAGGGCTCCAATCAGGCCCAAGGCCAGGCCTTTACTTTTCTCCAAGAGCTAACTCAGGAGTTCATTTCCATGCCCAACGCCCAAGCCCAGGTCTGCTTGAAACTCAGGCCAAACGCTCATCCAAAGATACACGGAAGGGAGGCTGACTGGGACGAGAGTGCCAGCCCCCCATCGGCAGGACCAATGCTGGGAGTTCAGCTTTCTGTGACCGCTCTCCTTGCCTCTGGGGAGCATTGCCTTCCAGGAGGCTCCAAGTTGGAAACATACAAGATGAATTTGGGCACAGATCCCCAGCACAAATGCCAGCAGGATTGGAATATCCTGCAAAGTGCTTTCCAGGCTTCTGGTGCCTGAGAAAGACCTGAGAAGCCAGAAGGAGGGGTGGGGAGAGCCTGGTAGTCGAAACCCAGAAACCCAGCTCTAATCCTGACTCAGCCAACAATGAACTGCCAACAATTTCCAATTGTTATTGGAAATAACAATAACAACAACAACAATAATAATAATAACGTGTGTGTGTTTCCCTCCAGGTGCCAGAGCAAAACAGGCGTGTAGATTAAGTGGGGGTGAGAGACAACAAGTGTACCTCCAGCTACAGAGATCGGGAATGACTTCCTAGCAGGGTGGCATTTGGGGGAACAAGGAAGCCAGGATCCTGGGAGGAGAGGCTGCAGAGGCTGAAACTGAGGCACATCTCCTCTTTCTGTTCTGTTAAGTGTATACGTTCTTCCTGCCGGGAACTTTCTGCAGCAGTGAGCTAACTCTTCTCTATTCTGAAACATAAAGTTAGTTCCAAACTTTAATGCTTGATTATTTACACTTCCTGTTACTACATTTATCACCCTCAAGAACGTGTGTGATGATTTACAACTATGAGGCTCTGTGAGTGCCTGGTCCCTTCAACACGACAGGGAATTTGTTTGATACTTTCTTTTGTTCCCTGCCAGCCCGCCATACGATCTCTGGATTGGAAGGAACCCTGAAGATTATCCTAGCCAGACTCCCATCCTCTTCTCTCCCCCAGACACCTCTGCAAGACTGATGTGCATGCCATCTGCCTCTTTATTGTGTGCAAAACAGGATGTTAAAAACGGGTTCTTTCTGTTTCGATGTCGGCTGATACCCCAAAGCAATAAGAGCCGGCTGCTTCCTGTTTCAAAGTGGGGATAAGACCATCAAGACTTGGGGAGAACGTAGCCAGGTTTTAGGAGCCCAACCCATCCACCTCCAGAAACTTGAAGAAGTTGGAGAGGCAGAGAGATGGGTTGTTGTCAGATGAGGATTTGGGGAGAAAGCTGTCAAGTCTAGACATCCATGCTCCCCATTGGGGAGGGGCTCCATCATCTCACTGAAAGTCGAGGCAAAGGGCCTGCAGTGACCTCTTGGAAGGCTGGATGCATGTTCCTAGAACATGAGGGACTTGGTAGACTGGTGTCTGACTCAGCCTGAGAAATCTAAAGGGCCGTGGCCGGCTAGCTGCTCTGAGGGCAGAGTTAGGAGAGGTTGTGTTGGTGACCTGCTCTCCGCGAGTTGTCATGGCCAAGGATGTGGGAAAGTTTCCTGTGAACCAGAGCTGGCCCCTCAGGAGGTGTGCCGCCAGATGCTGGGAGATGAAGAAGTCATGTAGGAACCAACAGAAGACACACAGCTCCCAGTCAAGCAAACTGCAGGTGCCCAACCGGAACAGAGAGGGACTGGTTGCAAAGAACCCAGGAAGGAACATTCGAGATCAATCAACTGTCAGACCCCAAGGGCTAGAACAACACCAATCCAGTAAGTCTTTTCCAGCCCCTTTCCTCCTCTCTCCCCCTTCCCAATTCTGGAGGAAGCAGAGGAAGCTCAGGGGAGATGGGAGGAAAACAGATGTGCCAAGTGAAGAAAAAGAGACACAACAGCCCACACCCCTTCTCACTCCGGGGGCCAGCTGAGCTGGGGGAGGGAAATTGTCATCGAAGATGGAGGGGTTGAATCTTTACACTGGAGTGGACCTATTAATTACTAAATAGAGCCTGGATTTTTGTGAAAGAAGTAACTGGATGACTGTTTCACAGATAAGAGTGACAAAGTGAAAAGAAGTCCAATTTTATCAAAGAGCAAGATAATAACTACAGAAAAGCCTGACAGGACAGCGGGAGACTAAGGATACAATTCATTTCCACTGCATCCTATGAGTCCCTACTAGTCCATTATGATAGTGACATGCATACACATTTTCAGAAATCGGGATCATACTCTGTATGGCATTCCAATCTTTTTTTCTCAAAGAATAATATATTATGAAGTTTTTCCCCTGGGAGAAAATATTCATCTACAAGTTGAACATTCCACCATATGGACACGCTGTCATTTATTTATCCAATATCTATCCAATGTTTGCTCTTGCAAATCACTCTAAAATCAAATATACTATGCATAAATCTTTGTATACATATTTGATTCCTTGCTAAGGATAAATTCCAAGAGTGGAATTGCTAGATTAATGGGTAGAAATTTTCAAGATTTTTTCTCTTGCTCATCAAAGAGGCATGGGGTCTAGAAACATATTTTTAGGAAGTGAATTGAGTTGTCCAGACCAGCCCTGCAGTGGCTGAGAATTTTGTACAATCTAAATAGCTTTTCTCATGTGAGAGAAGCTACTATTGAGGAGGTTCTTCCCATGCACAGGTTTTAAGGGGAGTGAGCATCACACCTGAAAAAGCCCACTGTAAAACACAGAGAGAGTGAGAGAGAGAAACTCTTTACATAACTCTTGTATAGCGCCTATGTTCCTGAGTCCCTCGCGGGATTGATATCTTGGGGAGGCGGTATGAAGCATGGTCAAGAGCACTGATTCTGGAGTTAGACAGGTCAGCCTTGCCTCTTCCACATTCTAAATGTGTTCTTGAAGCAAGTGGTACTTCACCTCTGTATCCTGTTTCCTCGTTTGTTAACTCTCTGTTACAGCTGTACTGTGTCCCCTAAAATTCATATGTTGAAGTCTAAACCCTCAGTGCCTCAGAATGTGACTGTATGTGGAGCATTCGTCTTTAAAGAGGTAATGAAGTTAAAATCAGGTCATTAGAGTCGGCCCTCATCCCATATGACCACAGTCCTTATAAGAAGAGAAGCTTAGAATACAGACACAGGAAGAGGAAGGACCATCTGAGCAGACGCCATCTCCAAGCCAAGGGGAGAGGTCTTAGAAGAAACCAATCCTGCTGACACCATGATCTCAGACTTCCAGACTCCAGAAGTGTGAGAAAATATATTTATGTTGTGTAAGCCACTCTAGTCTGTGGTACTTTGTGATGGCAGACCTAGCTAACTAATACCCTTTCCAAGTTAGATTAATTCCTGAAGGTTCTTAACAAAATGTCTGGAATTCAGTAATCGCTTGATAAATGGTGTCATTTGTTGTCATTTTCTGTGCTTATCTTTAACAGAAAAACTGAAGCCAGGTCAGCTAAATCAGCGGTTCTCAGCTGAGAGTGATTTTTGCCACCCAAGAGATATTTGGCAGTGTCTGGAGATGTCTTTGGTTGTCACAAATTAGGGGGAAGGGTGGCACCAGAATCTAGTGATTAGGGATGCTTCTAAACTATGCACAGAACAGCCCCCACACACGGAACAAGATATCAGTATTGCGGAGGTTGAGGAGCCCTGAGATAAACCAACACTGGCATTCACCTGACAGCCCGCTCTCACATCCCAATGAGCCCCACATCCCTGTTTTGTGAAATGCCACTTTTGTGAGGCATTTCCCTCCCACTAACTCCAAGGCCAGCTGGTATACCAACAGGTAGGCTTGGTCATGCCCCCTGTCTAGCACTCACAGTGTGAAATGATAGAGAGAAATCTAATTACCATGTGTATTAGTAGGCTTTTACTACAATAATGATGCCTAATGAACAATTACAAATCTGTGAGGAAAACAAAATAAACATTTACTTGCTTCTCATGGCTTTGAGGGATGGCTGGAATAGTTAGCTTCAAGCTGTGGGTCAAGCTCAGTTCTGCCCCATGCATTTTATTCTGGAGCCTCAGCTGAAGGAACGTCAAGAAATGGGCATGTTCTTCCCATGATGGAAGATCCCAGTGGGACAAGCAGGAACAATGATGTCTCCTAAGGCTCAGAACTGACACATGGTCACTTCAGCACACATTTCATGGCCCAAAACCCATCTGTAGCTCTCTGTTAGCTGGAGGATAAAGTCTAAATGCCTTAGACTGCCTTCAATCCTGTTTTGGAACCAAATAGATGATAACAGATAAACATCTGTTTAAGTCTTTAGCAGAACACAAAAGGGCCTCATTGTCCATCTCTGCCATCTCTTCAGCTCTACTGTGGCTGGACTTACAGTTCCCAAATGGGTCCTTCATACTATTTCACACCAACAGGACTCTGCAGATGCTGCCACCCAGAAATGTCTTTTCCCCATCTGCTCTTGAAGAATTCCTCTCATTCTCTAAGTCCCAGTTCATGTGTCCCCTTTTCTGCAAAGCTCCCCAACCCAACCAGAACTAAATTTTTGCTTTAGCTATCACTGTAAAGAGAAAATGATCTGTAAGATCACTTCTCATATGCCATTGCCCTTATCTCTGAACAATTAAGGAGCACTCTGAGGACAAAAACAGTGTCCTATTCATGCTCAGGTCCCCAGTACCTACGTACTAATATTTGTTGAATTATTGAGTCAGTAAATGAATGAATGATTCAGTAAATAAATGACTGAATTTTGTGTTCCATTTCAGGTATGTATATGCTTCTCCTTAGTTTACTCAGACAACTAGTTGCCTCCCAAAAGCCATTCTCCCCTTCTTCCTTATGAACTAAAGCCTACATTTTAAACTGAGAAAACTATCATTCATTTCTCAACGTTCTTTGCAGCAAGGTGTGCCCATGAAATTAAGTTCTAGACAATAGTATATAAGCAGAAATGTTGTATGGAACATTCTGAGTGGCATCTTAACAGAGACAGGACAGACCTCTTCCATTCCTCCTTCCCATTGCCTAGAAGCCAGACATAATGGCAAAAGCTTCAGCAGCCATCTTGGACCATGAGGATGGTAGGTGCACATGACAGAGCAGAAAGATAGAAAGCTTGTAGGTCTCTAATTCATGGAGCTTCCTTAGCAGCCCCACACTACTTACCTTCAAAATTACATTACATGAGACAATAAACCCTTGTATGTTTTAGCAACTGTATATAAGCCTGTTTTTTACAAACAAACAATTCTACAGTGTACTTCAAGTTCTCTCTGAGTCCTCACTAGGTGAACACGTCTTCCTCTCAATGTGTTATAATTCACTTTCCTATCAGTGATTTTGGCATTCCCTACACAGTCTTTTAAGGACTGGAGGGGACCCCAAATAGCCAAATAATCTTGAGAAAGAAGAATGGAGCTGGAGGAATCATGCTCCCTGACTTCAGATTATACTACAAAGCTACAGTAGTCAAAACAGTATGGTACTGGCACAAAAAAACAGACACATAGAGCAATGGAACAGGATAGAAAGCACAAAAATAGGGGGGGACCTTCAAGATGGTGGAGGATTAAGCCATGCAGATCACCTCCCTCCCCACAAATACATCAAAAATACATCTACATGTGGAACAACTCCTACAGAACACCTACTGAATGCTGGCAGAAGATCTCAGACTTCGCAAAAGGGAACAGATGCCCTCAGGTGACTTATATACAGGGCGGGGCCAAATCTAAAGCTGAACCCCAGGATCTGTAAGAACAAAGAAGAGAAAGGGAAATTTCTCCCAGCAGCCTCAGGACCAGAGGATTAAATCTCCACAATCAACTTGATGTAGCCTATATCTGTGGAATACCTGAAGAGACAATGAATCATCCCAAAATTGAGGCGGTGGACTTTGGGAGCAACTGTAGACTTGGGGTTTGCTTTCTGCATCTAATTTGTTCCTGGTTTTATGTTTATCTTAGTTTAATATTTAGAGCTTATTATCATTGGTAGATTTGTTTATTGATTTGGTTGCTCTCTTCCTTTATATATATATATTTTTTTCCTTTCTCTCTTTTTGTGAGTGTGTATGTGTATGCATCTTTGTGTGATTTTCTCTGTATAGCTTTGCTTTTACCATTTGTCCTAGGATTCTGTCTGTCCGTTTGTTTTGGGGGATTTTGGGGGGGGGTTTGTTTTTAGTATAGTTTTTAGCTCTTGTTATCATTGGTGGATTTGTTCATTGGTTTCATTGCTCTCTTCTTTCTTTCTTTTTTTAATTATTTTTTTATTTTTAATAAAATATTTTTTAATTTTTCATTTTAATAACTTTATTTTATTTTATTATTTCTTTTCTTCCCTCCCTTTTCTTCTGAGCCATGTGGCTGACAGGGTCTTGGAGTTGTGGCCAGGTATCAGGCCTAAGCCTCTTAGGTGGGAGAGCCAAGTTCAGGACATTGGTCCACCAGAGACCTCCTGGCCACACATAATATCAAATGGCAAAAGCTCTCCCAGAGATCTCCATCTCAACAATAAGACCCAGCTCCACTCAAAAAAAAGCAAGCAACAGTGCTGGACAACCCATGCCAAACAACTAGCAAGACAGGAACACAACCCCACCCATTAGCAGAGAGGCTGCCTAAAGTCATAATAAGTTCACAGACACCCCAAAACACACCACTGGATGTGGTCCTTCCCACCAGAAAGACAAGATCCAGCCTCATCCACCAGAACACAGGCACCAGTCAACTTCACCAAGAAGCCTACACAACCCACTGAACCAATGTTACCCACTGGGGGCAGACACCAAAAACAATGGGAACTACGAACCTGCAGCCTGTGAAAAGGAGACCTCAAAGGCAGTAAGTTAAGCAAAATGAGAAGACAGAGAAATACACAGAAGATGAAGGAGCAAAGTAAAAACCCACTAGACCAAACAAATGAAGAGGAAATAGGCAGTCTACCTGAAGAAGAATTCAGAGTAATGATAGTAAAGATGATCCAAAATCTTGGAAATACAATGGAGAAAATACAAGAAATGTTTAATAAGGACCAAGAAGAACTAAAGAGCAAACAAGCAATGATGAACAGCACACTAAATGAAATTTAAAATTCTCTAGAAGGAATCAATAGCAGAATAACTGAGGCAGAAGAACAATAAGTGACTTGGAAGATAAAATACTGGAAATAACTAACACAGAGAAGAATAAAGAAAAAAGAATGAAAAGAATTGAGGACAGTCTCAGAGACAACTGTGACAACATTAAATGCACCAACATTCAAACTATAGGGGTCCCAGAAGAAGAAGAGAAAAAGAAAGGAACTGAGAAAATATTTGAAGAGATTAGAGTTGAAAACTTCCCTAACATGGGAAAGGAAATAAGTCATTCAAGTTCAGGAAGCTCAGACATTCCCATACAGGATAAATCCAAGGAGAAGTATGCCAAGACACATATTAATCAAACTATCAACAATTTAATACAAATAAAAAATATTAAAAGCAGCAAGGGAAAAGCAACAAATAACATACAAGGGAATCACCATAAGGTTAACAGATGATTTCTCAGCAGAAACTCTACAAGCCAGAAGGGTGTGGCAGGACATATTTAAAGTGATGAAAGGGAAAAACTCACAACCAAGATTACTCTATCCAGCAAGGATCCCATTCAGATTCAATGGAGAAATTAAAACCTTTACAGAGAAGCAAAAGCTAAGAGAATTCAGCACCATCAAACCAGCTTTAAAACAAATGCTAAGGAACTTCTCTAGACAGGAAACACAAGAGAAGGAAGAGACCTACAATAACAAACCCAAAACAATTAGGAAAATGGTAATAGGAACATACATATCGATAATTACCTTGAATGTAAATGGATTAAATGCTCCAACCAAAAGACATAAACTGACTGAATAGATACAGAAACAAGACCCATATATATACTGTCTGCAAGAGACCCACTTCAGACCTAGGGACACATATAGATTGAAAGTGAGGAGATGGAAAAAGATATTCCATGCAAATGGAAATCATAAGAAAGCTGGAGTAGCAATTCTCATATCAGACAAAATAGGCTTTAAAATAAAGACTATTACAAGAGACAAAGAAGGACAAGACATAATGATCATGGGATCAATCCAAGTAGAAGATATAACAATTGTAAATATTTATACACCCAACATAGGAGCACCTCAATACATAAGGCAAATGTTAACAGCCATAAAAAGGGAAATCAACAGTAACACAATCATAGTAGGGGACTTTAACACCCCACTTTCATCAATGGACAGATCATCCAAAACAAAAATAAATAAGGAAACGCAAATTTAAATGACACGTTAAACAAGATGGACTTAATTTATATTTAGAGGACATTCCATACCAAAACAACAGAATACACTTTCTTATTATGTGATCATGGAGCATTCTCAAGGATAGATCATATCCTGGGTCAAAAATCAAGCCTTGATAAATTTAAGAAAATTGAAATCGTATTAAGCATCTTCTCTGACCACAATGCTATGAGACTAGATATCAATTACAGGAAAAAAAATCTGTAAAAACTACAAACGGATGAAGGCTAAACAATACACTACTAAATAACAAAGACATCACTGAAGAAATCAAGGAGGAAATCAAAAAATACCTAGAAACAAATGATAATGAAAACACAATTACCCAAACCTTATGGGATGCAGCAAAAGCAGTTCTAAGAAGCAAGTGTATAGCAATAGAATCCTACCTCAAGAAACAAGAAACATCTCAAATAAACAACCTAACCTTACACCTAAAGCAATTAGAGAAAGAAGAACAGAAAAACCCCAAAGTTAGCTGAAGGAAAGAAATCATAAAGAGCAGATCAGAAACAAATGAAAAAGAAATGAAGGAAACGATAACAAAGATCAATAAAACTAAAAGCTTGTTCTTTGAGAAGATAAACTAAATTGATAAACCATTAGCCAGACTCATCAAGAAAAAAAGGGAGAAGACTCAGATCAATAGAATTAGAAATAAAAAGGAGAAGTAATAACTGACACTGCAGAAATACAAAGGATCATGAGAGATTACTACAAGCAACTATAGGCCAATAAAATAGACAACCTGGAAGAAATGGACAAATTCTTAGAAAAGCACAACCTTCTGAGACTGAACCAGGAAGAAATAGAGAATACAAACAGCCCAATCACAAGCACTGAGGTTGAAACTGTGATTAAAAACTTTCCAGCAAACAAAAGCCCAGGACCAGATGGCTTCACAGGCGAATTCTATGTAACATTAGAGAAGACCTAACACCTATCCTTCTCAAACTCTTCCAAAATACAGCAGAGGGAGGAACACTCCCAAACTCATTCTACAAGGTCACCATCACCCTGATACCAAAACCAGATAAAGACGTCACAAAGAAAGAAAACTACAGGCCAATATCACTGATGAACATAGATGGAAATATCCTCAACAAAATACTAGCAAACAGAATCCAGCAGCACATTGAAAGGATCATACACCATGATCAAGTGGGGTTTATCCCAGGAATGCAAGGATTCTTCAATATATGTAAATCAATCAATGTGATACACCATAACAACAAACTGAAGGATAAAAACCATATGATCATCTCAATAGATGCAGAAAAAGCTTCCGACAAAATTCAACACCCATTTATGATAAAAACCCTCCAGACAGTGGGCATAGAGGGAACTTACCTCAACATAATAAAGGCCAGTCCCTACTGCAGAGCTACTACTAGAAAAGCGACTTAAAGGGCCCACGCGCCACAGCCCCCTCGGCCCGCCATGCTGCTGCCCGTGCTGCTGCTCCGCCTTCTTGGCCTGGCCACCACTGAACCCGCCATTTACTTCAAGGAGCAGTTTCTGGACGGAGACGGGTGGACTGAGCGCTGGATCGAATCCAAACACAAATCGGATTTTGGCAAATTCGTTCTCAGTTCCGGCAAGTTCTATGGTGACCAGGAGAAAGATAAAGGGCTGCAGACAAGCCAGGGTGCCCGGTTTTACACTCTGTCAGCCAGATTCGAGCCCTTCAGCAATAACGGTCATACACTGGTGGTGCAGTTCACCATGAAACGCAAACGGAACGTCGACTGTGGGGGCGGCTGCATGAAGCTATTTCCAGATGGTCTGGACCAGACAGACCTGCGTGGAGACTCCAAATACAACATCATGTTTGGCCCAGACATCTGTGGCCCTGGCACCAAGAAGGTTCATATCATCTTCAACTACAAGGGCAAGAACGTGCTGATCAAGGATATCCGTTGCAAAGACGATGAATTCACACACTTTTACATGCTGATTGTGTGGCCTGATAATACCTATGAGGTAAAGATTGACAACAGCCAGGTGGAGTCAGGCTCCTTGGAGGATGATTGGGATTTCTTGCCCCCCAAGAAGATAAAGGATCCTGATGCTGCAAAGCCTGAAGACTGGGACGAGCGAGCCAAGATTGATGACCCTACAGACTCCAAGCCTGAGGACTGGGACAAGCCAGAGCACATTCCTGACCCTGATGCTAAGAAGCCCAAGGACTAGGATGAAGAGATGGATGGAGAATGGGAACGAACAGTGATTCAGAACCCAGAGTACAAGGGTGAGTGGAAGCCCCAGCAGATTGGCAACCCAGATTACAAGAGCATTTGGATCCACCCAGAGATTGACAGCCCCAAGTATTCCCCTGATAGCAACATCTATGCCTATGAAAACTTCGCTGTACTGGGCTTGGATCTCTGGCAGGTCAAGTCTGGCACCATCTTTGACAACTTCCTCATCACCAACAATGAGGCATATGCTGAGGAGTTTGGCAGTGAGACATGGGGTGTTATGAAGGTAGCAGAAAAGCAAATGAAGGACAAGGAAGACGAAGAGCAGAGGCTAAAGGAGGAAGAGGAGAAGCGCAAGGAAGATGAGGAGGACAAGGATGAGGAGGAGGAGGAGGAGGAGGACGAGGACGAGGACGAGGACGAGGATGAGCTGTAGGGGCCACATCACCGCCTTCAGGGCTGGACTGAGGCCTGAGTGCTCCAGCCACAGAGCCAGCCATGCACCCTACAAAATAATGTCTCTATGAGACTGGAGAGCTTTCCTTTTTTTTCAGGCGGGCTCCAATTTGGGGTGGATTTTGTTTTGTTTCCTGCCCTCCCGTTTTTTTGTTTGTTTGTTTTTTTTAACTGATATTTTGTCTCTGATTCCCCTTCAGCCCTCGCCCCTGGCCTTCATGTTTCTTGATTTGACATATTTGTTTTCTGTTGTCCCCTTATCTCCCCAGATCCCTTAGTTCCCCTCAAACTTGGGGACTCAGGGTGGGCTGTGGTGTGGAGGAGACGCCCCAGGCCCAAGGTTCCATCTGCTCTCCTTGCTGGATCCCACAGGGGGGTAGGAGAAGAGGGCGACATCACCAGCCCCCCAGCATTGAGAAACAATGGGGCTCCTAAAGCCTGAGCTCTGACCTCCCTCTCTCCTTTCTCCCCTGCCCCCAGGACTGGGCCACTTTCGAGTGGGGCAGCAGGTTCTAGCTTGGCTCATACTGAGAATGTAAGCACTACAAACGAAATTTCTATTAAATTAAGTTTTGTGTCTTCAAAAAATAAAAACACAATAAAGGCCATATATGACAAACCCAGAGCCAACATCATTCTCAATGGTGAAAAACTGAAACCATTTCCTCTAAGATAAGGAACAAGACAAGGCTGCCCACTCTCACCACTATTATTCAACATAGCATTGGAAGTTTTAGCCACAGCAATCACAGAAGAAAAAGAAATAAAAGGAATCCAAGTCGTAAAAGAAGTAAAACTGTAACTGTTTGCAGATGACATGATACTACACATAGAGAATCCTAAAGATGTTACCAGAAAACTACTAGAGCTAATCAATGAATTTGGTAAAGTACCAGGATACAAAATTATTGCACAGAAATCTCTTGCATTCCTATACACTAATGATGAAAAATCTGAAAGAGAAATTAAGGAAACACTCCCATTTACCATTGCAACAAAAAGAATAAAATACCTAGGAATAAACCTACCTAAGGAGACAAAAGACCTGTATGCAGGAAATTATAAGACACTGATGAAAGAAATTAAAAATGATAAAAACGGATGGAGAGATATACCATGTTCTTGGATTGGAAGAATCAACATTGTGAAAATGACTCTACTACCCAAAGCAATCTACAGATTCAATGTAATCCCTATCAAACTACCAATGGCACTTTTCACAGAACTAGAACAAAAAATTTCACAATTTGTATGGAAACACAAAAGACCTCGAATAACCAAAGCAATCTTGAGAAAGAAAAACAGAACTGGAGGAATCAGGCTCCCAGAATTCAGACTATACTACAAAGCTACAGGAACAAAGAGAGTATGATACTGACACAAAAACAGAAATATAGATCAGTGGAACAGGATAGAAAGCCCACAGATAAACCTACACACATATGTTCACCTTATCTTTGATAAAGGAGGTAAGAATATACAATGGAGAGAAGACAGCCTCTTCAATAAGTGGTGCTGGGAAAACTGGACAGCTACATGTAAAAAGAATGAAATTAGAACACTCCCTAACACCATACACAAAAATAAACTCACAATGGATTAAAGACCTAAATGTAAGGCCAGACACTATAAAACTCTTAGAGGAAAACATAGGCAGAACACTCTATGACGTAAATCACAGCAAGATCCTTTTTGACCCACCTCCCAGACAAATGGAAATAAAAACAAAAATAAACAAATGGACCTAATGAAACTTAAAAGCTTTTGCACAGCAAAGGAAACCATAAGCAGGATGAAAAGACAACCTTCAGAATGGGAGAAAATATTTGCAAATGAAGCAACTGACAAAGGATTAATCTCCAAAATATACAAGCAGCTCATGCAGCTCAATATCAAAAAAACAATCAACTCGATCCAAAAATGGGCAGAAGACCTAAATAGACATTTCTCCAAAGAAGATATACAGATTGCCAACAAACACATGAAAGGATGCTCAACATCACTAATCATTAGAGAAATGCAAATCAAAAGTACAATGAGGTATTACCTTACACTGGTCAGAATGGCCATCATCAAAATATCTACAAACAATAATTGCTGGAGAGGATGTGGAGAAAAGGTAACCCTCTTGCACTGTTGGTGGGAATGTAAATTGATACAGCCACTATGGAGAACAGTATGGAAGTTCCTTTAAAAACTAAAAATAGAACTACCATACAACCCAGCAATCCCACTACTGGGCATATACCCTGAGAAAACCATAATTTAAAAAGAGTCACGTACCACAATGTTCATTGCAGCTCTATTTTACAATAGCCAGGACATGGAAGCAACCTAAGTGTCCATCGACAGATGAATGAATAAAGAAGATATGGCACATATATATAATGGAATATTACTCAGCTATAAAAATTAACAAAATTGAGTTATTTGTAGGGAGGTAGATGGACCTAGAGTCTGTCACACAGAGTGAAGTAAGTCAGAAAGAGAAAAACAAATACAGTATGCTAACACATATATATGGAATCTAAAAAAAAAAAAAAGTTTCTGAAGAACCTAGGGGCAGGACAGGAATAAAGATGCAGATGTAGAGAATGGGCTTGAGGACACAGGGAGGGGGATGGGTAAGCTGGGACGAAGTCAGAGAGTGACATGGACACATATACACTACCAAATGTAAAATAGATAGCTAGTAGGAAGCAGCCACATAGCACAGGGAGATTAGCTCGGTGCTTTGTGTCCAACTAGAGGGGTGGGATAGGCAGGGTGAGAGGGAGACATAAGAGGGAGGAGATATGGTTGTATATGTATACGTATAGCTAATTCATTTTGTTATATAGCAGAAACTAACACACCACTGTAAAACAATTATACCCAATAAAGATGTTTAAAAAAAATAAATTAAAAAATGAAAGCACAAAAATAAACCCATACAATTAGGGTCAATTAATCTACGCCAAAGGAGGCAAGAATATACAATGGAGAAAAGGCAGTCTCCCCTATACGTGGTGCTGGGAAAACTGGACAGCTACATGTAAAAGAATGAAATTAGGACATTCTCTAACACCATAAACAAAAATAAACTCAAAATGGATTCAAGACCTAAATGTAAGACCAGATTCTATAAAACTCCTAGAGGAAAATATAGGCAGAACACTCTGATATAAATCACAGCAATATTTTTTTGGATCCATTTCCTAAGGTAATGGAAATAAACACAAAAATAAGCAAATGGACCTAATTAAACTTAAAATGTTTTGAACAGCAAAGGAAACAATAAACAATAAGAAAAGACAACCTATGGACTGAGAGAAAATATTTGCAAGCAATGCTACCAACAAGGGATTAATTTCCAAAATATACAAACAGCTCATACAGCTTAATATCAAAAACCAAACAACCCAATCAAAAAATGGGTAGAAGGCCTAAATAGATATTTCCCCAAAGAAGACATACAGATGGCCAATAGGCACATGGAAAAATGTTCAATATCACTAATTATTAGAGAAATACAAACCAAAACTATGATGAGGTATTACCTCACACCAGTCAGAATGACCATCATTAATAAGTCTACAAATAAATGCTGGAGAGGGTGTGGAGAAAAGGGAACCCTCCTACACTGTTGGTAGGAATATAAATTGGTGCAGCCACTATGGAGAACAGTATGGAGGTTACTTAAAAAACAAAATAATAGAGTTACCATATGATCCTGCAATCCCACTCCTGAGCAAATATCTGGAGAAAACTCTAATTCAAAAAGATACATGCACCCCAATGTTCACTGCAGCACTACTCACGATAGCCAAGACATGGAAGAAAACTGAATGTCCATCAACAGAAGAATGGATAAAGAAGATGTAGTATATATACAATGGAATATTACTCAGCCATAATAAAGAATGAAATAATGCCATTTGCAGCAACATGGGTGGACCTAGAGATTATCATATTAAGTGAAGTAAGTCAGACAGAGAAAGACAAATATCATATGATAGCACTTATAGGTGGAATCTTAAATAAATGATATAAATGAACTTATTTACAAAACAGAAATAGACTCAAAGACATAGGAAACAAACTTATGGCTACCAAAGGGGATAGCAGAGGGTGGGGGGGAGGGGAGATAAATTAGAAGTTTGGGATTAACATATACATACCTACTGCATAGTGCACGAAACTATACTCAATATCTTGTAATAACCTATAAAGGAAAAGAATCTAAATATATATATATATATATATATATATGAATCAGTCTGCCATACACTCAAAACTAACACAGCATTGTAAATTAACTATACTTCAACTAAAAAAAAAAAAAAAAAAACAGGGCTGGGGCTTCCCTGGTGGCGCAGTGGTTGAGAGTCCGCCTGCCGATGCAGGACACACGGGTTTGTGCCCCGGTCCGGGAAGATCCCACGTGCCGCGGAGCGGCTGGGCCCGTGAGCCATGGCCGCTGAGCCTGCGCGTCCGGAGCCTGTGCTCCGCAACGGGAGAGGCCACAGCAGTGAGAGGCCCGCGTACCACAAAAAAAAAAAAAAAAAAAAAAAACAGAGCTGGAGGGGAAAAAAATCCTCTCACAGCCAGCTCAGTCTTTGCATTACTACTGCCAGACTCTCTTTCTACTGAAAACTCAGGGGGAAAAAATATAGTTTAACACTAAAAAAGTGCCAGGAAATGTTTATACGTTCAGTTATCAACCGCCCCTGGAAAGAGGTAAATTCTGTCACCTTTCTTCTGGGCAATATTAATATTTTACATTTTGAAACCAAAGTCCTTGAGCACAGCTGTTATCCTCCACTGTTTCTCTAAACACCTCTCCAGTGCACTTGGAGGACACCCCTTTAACCCTCACCCCTCCTGGCCATCCTTTGTCCACTTCTGCCTACTTAATATATACCAGTCTCCTCTGGCTGCCATCCAACTGTAGGGCTTCAGAGCTTAACATGAAATTTCCCCCACGTTATCAAGCCCCACTCCCTCCAGCAGCCTCCATGCATCAACTCCTTTAATCACTTACTCTAATTCCCCTTATCTACACCTGCCTCACACTAATCCAGTATCTCTGTGGAACAATTAGGCTTCCAAATAGAGGCAATTTCTTCCACTGCCCATTCTTCCCATAGCCAGTGCACTGGGAGAGTCATAAAATAGGGCAGAGATCACAGAGTTCATCCAGAACACTGGTTTTCAGAGTATTTTTTTTAAACCTGAACTTCTCGTTCATCTAAAATTTTCGGGGAAGCCAAATATGCAAAGCAGGTAAAGGTAGAGCCACTCGAAATGGGAGTGAGTTTGGAGGGAACCCAGAGATCTGCCTAATCTTGCTCCCCACGCCTCAGCAGTTTTAAGGGACCCCTCAGAAAGCCAAGGCTCAAAGTCTCCACATGTGCTCTTCCTTCTTCCTTCTGCCAGAAGGCTGCCTCCCCCAGGTGTCTGCATGGATCATACCGTCACTTCAATCACGTTCCTAAACAGATGCCATTTGTCATGAGGGGCCTTTACTGGTCACTTATCTAAAGTACCCCCCCTCCGGGCTTCCCTGGTGGCGCAGTGGTTGAGAGTCCGCCTGCCGATGCAGGGGACACGGGTTCCTGCCCTGGTCTGGGAGGATCCCACGTGCCGCGGAGCGGCTGGGCCCGTGAGCCATGGCCGCTGCGCCTGCGCGTCCGGAGCCTGTGCTCCGCAGTGGGAGGGGCCACAGCAGTGAGAGTCCCGCGTACCGCAAAAAAAAAAAAAAAAAAAAAAAAACTTTAAAGTACCCCCCCTCCAAGTCTTCTTTCAGGCTGCCTTAGTCTTGTGTTAGTCCAGGTCCTCTAGGAAAAAGATGCCAAGATGGGATAAGAAACGCACAATTTTATCAGGGGAAACATGAGGAAGTAAAAGGAGGCGTAAGTCCCCTATACACGAACGAGTTTCATTCCGAGAGCGCGTTTGTAAGTCCAACATAGCCTAGGTACCCAACTAACACAATCGGCTGTATGGCACTGTACTGTAAGTAGGTTTATAATACTTTTCACACAAATGATACATAAAAAACACACACACAAAAAAATAAAGATAACATCTTTAATCTTACGGTACAGTACCTCGAAAAGTACAGTAGTGCAGCACAACTGCTGGCGTATAGGGGCTGGCATCGAGGGAACAGGCAAGAAGAGTTACGACTGGAGGAGGGGGGAGATGGTGGAGCTGAAGGAGCCTCAGCGATGGAAGACGGAGGGCGAGCTGCAATCTCACTCACGCCTGACGTTGATGCAACACATGATCGCATCTTTGAAAGTTCGCAGCTTGAAGGTTCATATGTAGGGGACTTACTGTAACTGGGATGGGCTGGAAGAGCTGCAATGAAGGTCTGCTCCTGAGTGAGGGAGGAAGGAAGGGAGGAAGGAATGGAGGGAGGGAGGGAGGGAGGGAGGGAGGAAGGAAGGAAGGAAGGGAGGAAGGAAGGAAGGGAGGGAGGAAGGGAGGAAGGAAGGGAGGGAGGGAGGGAGGAAGGGAGGGAGGGAGGGAGGGAGGGAGGGAGGGAGGGAGGGAGGAAGGAAGGAAAGAAGGAAGGAAGGAAGGAAGAAAAGAAGGAAGGGAGGGAGGGAGGGAGGGAGGAAGGAAGGAAGGGAGAGAGGGAGGGAGGAAGGAAGGAAGGAAAGAAGGAAGGAAGGAAGGAAAGAAGGAAGGGAGGAAGGAAGGAAGGAAAGAAAGGAGGGAGGGGAGGGGGGAGGGTCTTAGACTACAATACACTTACTAAGAAAATTTCCACAAGACCTTCAGAGAGTACTCAAGCTAAAGCTCCCCATCAACGAGCCCTGCACCCATCTTAATGTTCCTGCCCCGCTCGGTTATTGGAAGAGAGCAGACCCTGTGAAGCAGGGTCCCAGGCAGCACAGCAATGGATTTCAGAACGTGGCTGCTGGAGCTCTCAGTCACTCACACACCCTGCACAAGGAGATCTGAGAGGCCCAGTCTCATGGCCACTGCAATTGTTCTTCATGGCACTTTCACTTTCTGACACTTTCTGTATGTAGTGTTTATTTGGCTATTGTTGTAACCTCTGTGACACCAGGGACATGCTCGGCTTGTTCACCACTGTATCCTCAGCTCCTAGAAAAATTCCTGGTAGAAAGTGCTCAACAAATATTTGTTGAATGGATGGATGTGTCTGTCGGTGGGTCAATAGATGGACGGACAGACAGATGACATGGGCTGCAAAGGAGCTAGAACATGAAGGGAATAGTATAAAGATCTCAAAGTCCTGTTGTTAATAAAAGAGGAAACAAAAAGTATCTTTCTGCCCTGAGTTACATGGGGTATGGGAGAAGAAACAGACTGAAATCAAGGGAGCTTCAAGAATATTGTTTCCTTGGAGAAGAGACACGATTCAGGGAAAACTGAGGGGAACTCAGCCAAGAGTTTGAGGATATAGGGGAGTTTGTTGGCCACAGGTTGTAATTCATTAAAGCTGAAGACTTAAATTTTCTGAAACGCCATGGTAAAAAAGTGGTGACCATGAAAAAAAATGTAAATATAATCTAACCTCCTCTCCTTAGAAAATACACACACCCACACATACTCAGACATGGCTTCTCGTGTGTCGGGGTCATTAATGATCTAGGAATAATGTCATCACCATAGCTGCCTCCACACTCACCACCACTCAAACTCTCCACCTTAACAACACTGTTACATAAGGCAATTTCCTGGCTGCAGAAGTTGCAGACTCTGAGACTCTGGACTACATGAAGATCTGACTGCACTATCTAAAATTCAGAGCCAAGAAGATCTTAAGCAATTAGGACTTAAGTTAGCATGGATGTGGAAATGAGAAAAGGGAAATGGCTTCTCTGTGAGTCAACGTTGAAATCTAAAGTGACATTTCTCCCTTACAAGTAAGAACAAAACAGCCCAAAGAATGTCTGCTCTTAGTTTACAGGGGTTTCCAAAATACATGGGCTCCCTCTGATACGATGAGTTCAAATGAATTGTATAACAAACCATAAAATTAAATGTATGTACTTAGAGAACTGGGGCTGCCAAATGGATTCTCCAAAGTAACTGTGCCTTTGTGATTTGCTGCACCATTTTTAGCCAAAGCTAGTGTAATGCTCTAAACATTTTAATAAAAATGGAATCTCACAAGCCTCCAAGTAGCTAAGGGCAACCTCCAACTTTTAGTGACAGAGTTTAGGCAGTAGCTAAGGATCAAGAGAAGTCCAAGGCGCTTGATGGATTTGATTATGAAAGCGGCTTTCACTTCTGTCTCACTGAGCCCTGGGGACAGGGTCAGAAAAGGGGCCTTAGGGACAACAGCAGGACATGAGAGAGGCCCAGCATGGAGGAGGGGGATGTCAGTACCCAGCACCTCTTCCCTTCTCCAACCAATGCAACTTTCATCTGATATACGTGTTAGGCTTTGCAGTAAGCTTTCATAAGGTCTGAATAAACAATTTGAATAGCACTAGTCAATTCCACTGAGATGACATTATACTTGTACCAGATCCTTCATTCCCTTAAATCCCCAGGGGATTAACCATATATGATTCACTGACATTTCCACTCCCCAACACTTAGGGGCTATCTCCTAAATGGGACAGACATTGTCTGGCACACACTGTTTGCTGCAGTTCCTAGTGGGAAAATTATGGAAAAATAAATACTTTGATGAACATCACACATGGATGGACCTAGAGGTTATCACACTAAGTGAAGTAAGTCAGAAAGAAAAAGACAAATACTGTATAATATCACTTATATTTGGAATCTAACATATGACACAAATGAACATATCTATGAAACAGTAACAGACTCACAGACATAGAGAACAGACTTGTAGTTGCCAAGGTTGGCAGGGGGGAGATACTGGGGGAGGGAAGGATTGGAAGTTTGGGATTAGCAGATGCAAACTATTATACATAGGATATATAAACAACAAGGTCCTACAGTATAGCACAGGGAACTATATTCAATATCCTGTAATAAATCATAATGGAAAAGAATATGAAAAAGAATATATATATGTATAACTGAGTCACCCAACAATGTAAATCAACTATACTTCAATAAAATTTTTTTTTAATTTACTGAGTTCCTACTCTGTGTTAGACATGTGATAAAAATATGAGTGTGAGATCATCCTTCTCCACAAATAACTTACAGAATAATAGAAAAGAAAAGCACAAAGGCAATGTGAACATAATATGTTGACTCATTTAGAATGTTTTCACCTGTGAGTGACAGAATACCTCCTAAAATGTGACTTAGGCAACAGGTTGTTATTACTATATCTCACATACCAAAAAGTCTGAAAGATAAGTTCCCAAGTTGTTTCAGCAGCTCAGGGATTGCAGGGATCTGCTTCACCCTCTCCATGACTCTCTTGGCTTTATCCTCATAGTCGCAAGATGGCTGCTGCAGTTCCAAACATCACTCCTCACAGAACTATATTAAATGGAAGAAATGAAAAGGAAGGGCGTTCTCTGCACCTCTTCTTTGTTGCCATGGAGGTAAATTTTTCCCAAGAGTCCATTAGCTGATTTCCCATCCAATCCCTCTGAGCAGGATTGGATCACATCCCAGACCTTAGCTGCAAGGCAGGCTGGGAAAGAGTATCAGGTTTTTTCAGCCTTTGTTGAGAGAGGCAAATTCTGCCAGGAAGTAAACGGGAGAAGTGGGGCTTCCCTGGTGGCACAGTGGTTGAAAGTCCACCTGCCGATGTGGGGGACACGGGTTTGTGCCCCGGTCTGGGAAGATCCCACATGCCACGGAGCAGCTGGTCCCGTGAGCCATGGCCGCTGCGCCTGCGCGTCCAGAGCCTGTGCTCTGCAATGGGAGAGGCCACAACAGTGAGAGGCCCACGTACCGCAAAAAAAAAAGACAAAAACAAAAAACAGGAGAAGCAATGGTTGTGAGTAAGCAATCGACAAGGTCTGGCATACATATTGGATGCAGTGACAGAGAAGAATATGGCCAGGTATAGAAGCATGGAGGAAGGACAAATGTCTTGTCAAGAGGAGGATCCCTGGAGCTGATAACACATGAGATGAATATTGAAGAACAAGTTGGATTTAGCAAGATGAAGATGATGATAGAAGAAGGGGGTGGAATGAGGATCCAGGTAAAGGAACAGCATAAGCAAAAGCATAGGTCAGTGAAAAAAATGTTGGCACCAGTTTAGTATTACCAGAGCATCTAATGGCAGGAAATGTGTCTGGGGAATTGTCAGCGGCTTGACTGCAAACGCCTCCTGGACTGTGTGCAGGAGCTTGAACTTGCAACATAGGTCAGACATTGCAAACTTAGAGCCCAGAGGCCAAACCCAACCTTCAGATGTGTTGCGTTTGACAGGCACAGCGTTTGCATTCTGAATACACCGATAAATGTCCTGGCTGGAGACACGGCACTTATCTCCAGATGAACCTCTTTCTACTGTATTCCACCTGGCCCGCTTCCCTTATTTACATCATCTGCCTGTTCCCTCAAGACTTTTGAGTTTGCCTCCCCTAAGTAGGCTCTGGGGAGCCATTAAAAGATATTAAACAGGGGAATAGCACTGCCAGTTGTACATCTTATATTAATCCCTCTGGCAGCAGAGTGGAGAAGTTGTAGATGTGAGGACCACACTGGAAATAGGAAGATGGTGAAAGGTATATTTTTCAAAAATCTTGGTTGCAAGTGTCAGAAACACAACTCAAACCTGCTTTTAAAAACGGATATATTCGTTCATATAACTTTAGAATCCAGGATTAATTTAAGCTTCAGATATGGCTGGATCCAGGAGCAACATGATGACAACATGTTTCTTCATGCTGCTTTCCCATGTTTTGAATTTATTCTCAGACTAGCTCTCTGCTCCTAGAGAAAATAGTTATTGGCAGCTCCAGACTGATGTGATTTTTAAAGCCAGTTGTCTCCAAGAAAGGAGAATTTGGCTTCCTGATAATTCTAACAAAACTCCCAGGGAAGACTTTGATTGGCCTGGCTGGACCATGTGACCATTCGTGAGCTAAAACACAGGGCCTAGGTAAGGAAGCAAGCAAGACAAACAGTGGCCAGAAGACAGAACTGCATAGGACCCCACCTACCACATAAACAAAGGAAGAGAAACCTTGCAAACAAAGAGTAGTCAGAGAATTAGGAGTAGAATCAGAATCAAATGATGTCACAACTATCACTTTCACCCTGAATGGGCAGCTCTTTCAAATGCAACTAAAGTATTATGTATTTCATTAATATAAAGAACTGCAATATCTTCACTAGGTTGGTAAAATGTTGGATATTGATGATAATACTTTGGTGGGGTTGTGGGGACTTGGGGCAGGGGGATGGGAGTGGTCAGCAACGGGTTTGAGGAAGTGCATAGAAAAAGAGGAGGAAACAAAACTATAAATGACTGAAGGAATTTGACTAAAAGGAGAAGTAGAAATAGAGAGGTTATAGACAAAAATACAGGATCAAGGTAAGATATTTTAGGCCATAAAGGACTTGAGCTAGCAGGTGGGATGGAAATCTGAAGGTAAGGAAAGAAAAGGGAGTTAGTTTTTAAAAAGAAAGATTGAATTAAATAACATAATTATTAGGAGTATGAAGTCAGGATATATGGCAGCTGAAAACTCCTGAGGAGTGTCTAAATCCTCCCATTTTTGATGTTCTTCACCTTCATGATGACTGAAGAAATAGAAGTCCTGCCAGCATCTGCTGGCATTCATTCATTCATTTGTTCATTCAACAAGTGTTTATGGATGTTGGCCAGGAACCAATCCAGCTGATCCAGCCAGTGAACAAAACTGACACAACCCCTGCTCTCGTGGGTATTAAATGCCTCTGATACGTGAGTCCTGGCTCTACCACCTTCCTGGGGATCTGACCTATGCATTCGACTTCCAGCTCTTTCTGGGCCCACAGGCTGGTGTACCTAGACACTGGGCACCTTCTCTGACAGCTTCAAGTTCGGTCCCCTGAATTACTCTAAACTTCACAGCTTGCAAGCTGCTTCCCCATTACCTGAGCAAAGAGAAAATACAATCATTTCTATCTCATCCCCTCACCATCTTTTTCTCTTCCTTATAGAACCTAGAGGTGGTCAGGGAAAAACAAAATTTCCCCTACCCTAAGCTGCAGGTAGAATTCCCCAAATAAGATAAACTTCCCTAGATGATTCACTTAAGAAACACTCCACACTTCTTCTGTGCCCTTGAAAAAAACAACTAAGAGGAGCTATTATTCTGGGATAATAATAGGTGGAGATCAGAGAGGGACATTCAACCTGGCAGAAGCACAGAGCAGGAACACTTGCGTATATGGACTCTGCAATAAGACCACCAGGGTTCCAGTCCTGAGGTTCCCACTTATCAGCTTTGCTACCTTGAGCAGGTTACCCTGCCTGAGAAGCAGTTCCATAATAATAATGATAATAATAAAGCAGCTACAACAATAAGCTGTGTAAATGAGATACGGTCATTCATTACAGTAACTTAAAGTGACCACGTGGGCTGAGAGCTGGGGTCAGGTGCATCCCACAAGAAAGTTGGGTGTTGTGGTCAAAGTGAAAAGAGAATAAAGTCTGTAGGAGAAAACATCCAACGTTCACTTGATGACCCTGTGAAATAGTATTTACCTAATAGTTCACCCTCCTTCAGACCCACTTGGCCTGGCCATGGTGAGGCAGGAAGGATAAAATTTCTCTGTCCACTTCAGAAACTGAGGTTGGTACAATTCATTCTTAATTCTTCACATCTGGGGCCAATGGGCTTATGTCATATGTTTAAAGAAAATCTATCTTCCTCTTAAAAACATAAACTCAGTGCAACCATTAGGTCAAAGTTTCAGCTAAAGATTGGGTTCCTGAAAAATGTTGAGGAAAGTGTCTTAGCGTTTATGACAGGACAGCTGTTGCCTCTTTTTCCAAGAAGGAATTAAAGGATCTTATTACCCTAAATGAGAATGACTAAAGCATGATTATTTTCCTTTTAATCTTTTTTCTCCCCAGTGGAAATTTACATAAGATGGAGCTGTAATCCATTCCTTTCACACCGGCAGCCTGTCCGAAAATCTCCCCTCTTGTGGTCTCCATGGCAGCAGCCCTCAATCTGAGCCCAGGCAGGATTTGCCTCATGGAGTGGATTTGACTTTTATGTGGTGAAAGCAATCATTGTAGACAAGGGCACTAGATGCCTCCAACTTGAGATTATTTCTGATTTGGAATTCCATGTGTGTTTTGGCTCTCTGTATTGGTTAAATTCACCCAATGAATTCACATCTGCTTGTTGCTTTATGTTGTGATGAAATGGCCTGAGAGGTCTCCCGGCATTTTGAATGCTGGCTTTCACTCTCTACTGATGATGGTGCATTTTCCAGTTTTCTAAGAAGGGGGTGATGCTACAGATCACTTTCCAGATCACTGGGGACTTGCCTTCAAGTTGTTCTCTCAGCAGTGGACCACTCTTTCTCAGCTCATCCTTTTGTGATGTCCTGAAAAACACTGACCTGTGGCCACTGAATAGAGTTAAACCCATGGTGGATGAGCTATTGTAAAGCTGAGTGAGCACAGCCAAACAGGAATTAGACCCGTGATCTGCCCTCATGAGCCATAACCAATGGAGTGGCCCTGTTCAGCACTCTCAAGTAGAAGTCAGGCTTTTCTAAATGGGAATTTAAAACCTCCACTTGTTTTGTCCTGTGAAAGACCCTGTTTAGAGAATGAAAAGACAAGCTGCAGACTAGGAGAAAATATTTGCAAGTCACATATCTGACAAATGCCTTGTATCAAAACTACATAAAGGCCTCTCAAAACACAACAGGAAAAAAGCAAACAAACAATCCAGTTAGAAAATGGTCAAAAGACACGAACAGATATTTCACCAAAGTGAAATACAGATGGCAAATAAGCAAAAGAAAAGTTATTGAACATCAGTAGCCATGAGGAAAATGCAAATTTTAAACACAATGATGATGTTAAAAAAAAAACACACAATGATATACACCTACATCTAAAGGTAATGAATTCCATGTGTTTGCCATCATTGTTTGTGACATCACTCACACTTAACATTTGTACCTCTTTTAGCCTTTTGAGAATTCATGGGTGCCCCTCTTATTTGGGACTATTGGAATTTGATGAACAAGTTTACGTATAGGCATCTTTTTCTATGCCCTTCATGAATTCATAGCATTTGCTCATTTCTCCATCTCCTCTGAGCTCTTTGCTCAAATGTAGGTCTCTCTTAATAATTTAGCGTGCCTCTTCCGATGTGTTCTCTACATGTCGTTTCTTGGGTAGTGGAATGACAAAAATTACACACATTCCTGCAAATGCTGACCCACCTAGGTTTTGTACAAGATAGAAACAAACTTCTAGAATTTAGGACCAATAAAAGGCTCTTTCATCTGCTAACAAGTTTTTGAGGCGTACATTTTTCTTCTAGACGTCTTTCTTGCCTTGTACTTTTTTACCAGTTGAAATCTGCATAAAATGAACATCAAGGGCAGCCTCTATCAAAGGAACTAAGAAGCTGTGCCCAAGAACATCAGACAATGGGGAGAAATGTTCCCCAGCTGCCATAGCAGGCTGAGACAGTGAACGTGGAAAGGTGAAGGTGGCAGACACTTACATAATGACATCAACATATTTTATCTGCCGGCTGTTGGCTGTCTCCATTTCTTCTTTCACAATCTCCTCAAAGTGTGAGGCCCAGGGTGACCCCTGGGTATGTCGACCCCAGGGACAACTCTGAAAGTAACTACGACTTCAGTTTCCTTTCTAATGCTCCTCTGAATAATGAGCAGGATTTTTCTTGTCCTGCTAAGAAACACACCATGCAAATGTTTTTAGGAAACCATCTACAGTGACTATTATATCCCTTTTATGATTGGCATCATTTTATTGTTTGATTTGTTTGGTTTTGTCCCCTTTGAATGTGTCTTTATACAATTGCCTATCAAGCACTTTCTCTCTTTTGCTTATTTATTGAGTTCACTCACTCATTTGACATCATTTCTCATTTGCTTATTATTGGCAAGTCCCAGGGTTATGCCCTGGGGACACACCCCAAGCATTAACTATGACAGTGCCCGCAATCAAAAAGAAAACAGCTTGCACTCTTTAAGCAGGGCATATGACCCAGCCCAAGCCAATCAGGACATCCCATCTCCAGGCTACAGTGATTGGTTCAAAGAGGGCACACATTCAAAGACTGTCCAATCAGAGCCCACAAAGACCCTGGTGTGAAAGCTCCACGAACACCAGCAGCTCTTCCGTCCCTTCGTCTCTGTACCCCCAGCATATAGAAGAGTGCCTGGTGCATAGTGAGCCCTCAATAAATATGTTTTGAATTATTTCATTCGATGGCTTTGGTTTGAGCTATTGAGAAATGGACTACGTCTTTCCTCCTGTACCAGAAACCTAGAGGATTCAGCGGCTGGAGCTGCCAACTTGCCGTGACACGTGGAGAGCCTGAGACTGAGTCAGGAAGACGCTAGCAGCACCGGAAGGAGAGACACTGATTACATTTTGCGAGGAATGTAGCCTGGTCTGAAGCCAGAGCTGTCCTTGGGCTTCCTAGTTACATGAGCCAATAAGTTTTTGTTTTGCTTAGTCCTTGTTGGGTTGGGTTTATGTCACTGTTTACTGACCAAGTCCTAACCGAAAAAATTAAAAGAAGGATAATGCCCCACACTTAAATCAAAGCATTTCAGCCCCTTGGAAAGGGAAATATGGAGCACAGGCACAGAGGACCTGCAGTTAAGGGGGCTGCTTTCCGTGATGATGTGCTCCTGACTGGAAGGAACAGGAACCTCTGACAGTGGGGTCTCCATGAGCCCCGCCTCCCCACTGTTGAGCTGTGACGAGGTCCTGTGGGCCAGTAGAAAGGACTGTGAATGTGAGGTCAAAAGGTAGGATCCTGGACTTAGCTTTTCTGTTTAACAGTTCTGTGGCCTTGAATAAGTCAATTAACCTCTCTGGACCTTAGTTTCATCCAATTCGAAATTAATAACTTGGTCTAAGTGATCCAGTTCTAAAATGTGACTGCCTGTGTTTCTATTGACATGGAAGCCATGGCTGCTGCGGTGGCTGTTAAAGTTGCCCCTCCTGATGACAGTGGGGGAGGGCTGATGAGAGAAGGCACAGAGAGAGCAGTGGAGATGCTGATAATGCTTATGATAATGGAGGCAGTCCAGGGATGTTGATGAAGTTGCTAATGGTAATAATGGTGGCAGGGGTTTGGAGTCACTGCAGTGGTGGTCATAGCACGTTAAAATTGTCTCTTTTCCTATCTCCTCCAACCATCATCACCACCATCAACTGATCTTACAACTGCTTCCAGAATAAGAAGCCTTAGAACTTGAAGAAGCCTCAAGCTTGAAGGCAGGCAGAGGGTTGTCTTTACTCACAGATGAAACCACTGAAGCTCAATGTATCTGAGTAATTTTCCCAAATCCATTGGAGACAGGCTGGGACCTGGCAGCCTTTGCTGGGACGTGGGACCCTTTGCTGCAGTGCTGCAGCACTTGCACATGGACACACCTCTCCTTGAGCACCAAAATACAAAGAAACTATACGGGACTAAAAATAACAGTGTGCATGCTGGGCAAATTCTAGACCCAAAAGATTCAAAGAGACCAAAAATACCCAACGGCCACTTTTGAAGAGCCTGGAGCAAAAACAGGGCGTTGGGAGCAAAAGCAGGGCACTGCGCATGCCCCCTGCATAAAAGACCACCAGAGGGGTGGGCAAATGACCTAAGCCACCCCTCTGGCCCGACCCCTGGACACACCCATACCCTCACCCCATATAAGCAACAAGCTTGCCCCCCATCAGGGAGCGAGCAAGCAAGGGAGGGAAACTGTTGTTTGTTCTTGCTCCCCACGACGGGCAGCAGGGGCCCCAGTAAAGCATTGCCTGAATTTCTTGTCTGGCCACTTGTCAATTTCTATTGATGGGGGAAGGCCAAGAACCCTAGTCGGTGACACATCCACCGGTGAGAGTAGGGGAGTGTGAGGCTGTCACCAGTGGACAAATCTGCTCACGTCGTCCCCAGCTTTTGCCCCAATGCCTACACCGTAGACCCTACAGCCATGATTCTCATTCCTGGGCATGCATTAAAACAGAGCTTTCCTTACCCAAGCCTCAGCCCCATTCCTGATCACTCGAATCAATCTCTGGGGAGGGGGTCTGTTATGGGCTGAATTGTGTTCCCCCTACAATGTTCAGATGTTGAAGTCCTAACCCCCAGTACCTCAGAATGTGACTGTATTTGGAGATAGGGTCTTTAAAGAGGTAATTAAATTAAAATAAGTTGTTTAGGATGGACCTTAATCCAGTTTGACTGTTATCTTTATAAGAAGAGAGGATTTGGACACAGTTACAGAGGGAAGACAGCATGAAGGCACAGAGAGAAGATGGCCATCTACAAACCAAGGAGAAAGACTTCAGAAGGAATCAACCCTGATGACAACTTGACCTTGAACTTCTAGGCTTCGGAATTGTGGGAAATAAGTTTCTATTGTTTAAGTCACCTAGTCTATGGTACTTTGTTATGGCCGCCCTAGCAAACCAATACAAAGTCTGTGCATTAGTAGTTCTTAACTCTCCCTAGCTATTTTAATCCTCAAGCAGTTTCAAGAATGATTTCCCTGTAAGGTGAACTTACATTCCCCAGCTCTCATCCAACACTCTGGCCACACTCTGCCTGTCCAACCACAGATCCCAGTTCCCTATAAAAGTCCCCAGCTATAGTCAGGACCATCATGTCACCATCTCTTAAGAATGCCATGCTAAAACCTATCTTCGGAGACAAAAGACCTGTATACAGAAAACTATAAGACACTGATGAAAGAAATTAAAGATGATAAAAACAGATGGAGAGGTATACCATGTCCTTGGATTGGAGGAATCAACATTGTGAAAATGACTCTACTACCCAAAGCAATCTACAGATTCCATGCAATCCCTATCAAACTACCCATGGCATTTTTCACAGAACTAGAACAAAAAATTTCACAATTTGTATGGAAACACAAAAGACCCCGAATAACCAAAGCAATCTTGAGAAAGAAAAACAGAGCTGGAGGAATCAGGCTCCCAGAATTCAGACTATGCTAAAAAGCTACCGTATTCAAGAAAGTATCGTACTGGCACAAAAACAGAAATATAGATCAATGGAACAGGATAGAAAGCCCAGAGATAAACCCACACACATATGGTCAACTTATCTTTGATAAAGGAGGCAAGAATATACAATGGAGAAAGACAGCCTCTTCAATAAGTGGTGCTGGGAAAACTGGACAGCTACATGTAAAAGAATAAATTAGAACACTCCCTAACACCATACACAAAAATAAACTCACAATGGATTAAAGACCTAAATGTAAGGCCAGACACTATAAGACTCTTAGAGGAAAACTTAGGCAGAACACTCCATGACATAAATCACAGCAAGATCCTTTTTGACCCACCTCCCAGAGAAATGGAAATAAAAACAAAAATAAACAAATGGCACCTAATGAAACAAAAGCTTTTGCACAGCAAAGGAAACCATAAACAAGATGAAAAGACCCTCAGAATGGGAGAAAATATTTTCAAATGAAGCAACTGACAAAGGATTAATCTCCAAAATTTACAAGCAGCTCATGCAGCTCAATGTCAAGAAAACAAACAACCCAATCCAAAAATGGGCAGAAGACCTAAATAGATGTTTCTTCAAAGAAGATATACAGATTGCCAACAAACACATGAAAGGATACTCAACATCACTAATCATTAGAGAAATGCATATCAAGACTACAATGAGGTATCACCTCACACAGGTCATAAAGGCCATCATCAAAAAATCTACAAACAATAAGTGCTGGAGAGGGTGTGGAGAAAAGGGAACTCTCTTGCACTGTTGGTGGGAATGTAAATTGATACAGCCACTATGGAGAACAGTATGGAGGTTCCTTAAAAAACTAAAAATAGAAATATCATACGACCCAGCAATCCCACTACTGGGCATATACCCTGAGAAAACCATAATTCAAAAAGAGTCATGTACCACAACGTTCATTGCAGCTCTATTTACAATAGCCACGACATGGAAGCAACCTAAGTGTCCATCGACAGATGAATGGATAAAGAAGATGTGGCACATATATATAATGGAATATTACTCAGCCATAAAAGGAAATGAAGTTGAGTTATTTGTAGTGAGGTAGATGGACCTAGAGTCTGTCACACAGAGTGAAGTAAGTCAGAGAGAGAAAAAAAATACTGTATGCTAACATATATATATGGAATCTAAAAAAAAAAAAAAAGGTTCTGAAGAACCTAGGGGCAGGACAGGAATAAAGACACAGATGTAGAGAATGGACTTGAGGACACGGGGAGGGGGAAGGGTAAGCTAGGACGAAGTGATAGAGTGACATGGTCATATATACACTACCAAACGTAAAATAGATAGCTAGTGGGAAGCAGCCACATAGCACAGGGAGATCAGCTCGGTGCTTTGTGACCAACTCAAGGGGTGGGATAGGGAGGGTGGGAGGGAGGCAGACGCAAGAGGGAAGAGATATGGGGACATATCTATATGTATAACTGATTCACTTTGTTGTAAAGCAGAAACTAACACACCATTGTAAAGCAATTACACTCCAATAAAGATGTTTAAAAAAAAAGAAAAGAATGCCATGCTAGTTCTTTTACCACTCATTTACTCCTGCTGGCTATTTTCCAACCCCAAAGTTTTCAACTTCCCTTCCAGCAAACCACATGCCATTCAAAACTTTATCAAGCATTTACTAGATAAGGTATTATGATGCCAAACCAAGGACTATATTTTTAAAGAAGGGACTTTCGGGGACCTTTGCTCCTGAGTAAGGTGGGGAGGAATAGAAAGGGTGTTTCAACTTCCCATCCAAGCTCTCGAGTTACACCAACTAAGAACCTATCTAAACAACCTATTAAAAACTTGACTCAGTTTTTCAAAGAGCTAGAGCAGGAATTTCCACTGCTGGCATTAAGAAGGGACACGGCTTTTTCTTTAGTCCCCTATCTAGGGGATCATCCTGACAATTTTTGAGCTGTGTTCTCAGTTCCTATGAGAACTTTGTCTTCTTTATCCCGCATGGCCTTGGTAGTTTACCAACTAATGCTAGTGAGAAGGTATGTCCCTTAAGAGTTAAGAGAAGTTCTGTACTTGGAAGAGCCTGGTTCAAATCCCAGCTTCTCTACTTCCTTGCTGTCCAAAAGAGTATCCTAAACTTGAGAATATGCAGAAGATATTACTGGATGTTCTTTCAGTGCAGTGCTGGACTTGACTTTCTACTGACTGGGCAATTTTCATCTCTGTAGGGCCAGAGGTTAACTTGTAAATTTTGGTCCAGTAAAGATGCAAATAGTTTAACTCTGGTAGAAGAGTTACTTCCAAGGGTTATAGTTTATGGCTCTGTTGGACATTAACCAGCTTTCTATCTAATCCAGTAACTTTCTGTATTAATGTCCTATTGCTGCTGTAACAATGATCACATCTTAGGGCTTAAGACGACATAAGTTTATCTTATAGTTCTAGAAGTCAGAAGTCCAAAATCAATCTCACTGGGCTAAAACTGGGTGTCAGCAGGTCTGGGTCCTTCTGGAGGCTCTAGAAGAGAATCTGTTTCCTTGATTTTTCCAGCTTCCAGGGTCACCTATATTCTGTAGCTTGTGGCCCGTTCTTCCATATTCAGAGCACATCACTCCAACCTCTGCTTCCGTCTGCTTCCCTTTCACTCTAGCATTTCTGCCTCCTTCTCATAAAAATGCTTGTGATTACATGGGACCTACCCAGATAACCCAGAATAATCTCTCCATCTAAAAATTCTTAATCACACCTGCAAAGTCTTACTCACATGTAAGGTCACATATTCACAAGTTCCAGGGATCCAGACATGGATATCTTTGGGGAGACTTATTCAGCCTACCACACTTTCCTTATATTTATTTGTTAAATCACAAGCATATACCTAAATTCTCTAATGCTCTTTGAATAAGTTTTAACATCTTACTTGTTCCCTCACTAATTAGTGAGTTAAATAAAATTTTTGACATAGGATCATTTAATACTTGCCGGAGAGTCATGATTTACAGTTTTGAAAAGTACACTCAACATAGCTCTGTGACCCCAAGCAAGTTCCTTAACCTCTCCAAGTCTCAGTTTACATGTCTACAAATGAGGATGAAAATAATACTTAACTTTTGGGGGTTGTTCTTGTAGGGAACAAATGAGACAATGTACATAAAGAAATTGGCCCAATGCCTTGTGCATCTTAAGTCCTCAGTAAATGTTAGATGAGGAGGAGGATGCTGATGAGAAGCAGGACAAGAGCTCTACCTTCAGTATCTCTACAACCCTAAAATCAAAGTGCTGGGCTCAGTGCTCTCTAATTTCCTTTGCAGCTCTCCCTAGCTTTATGACCAGAGCCATCAAACATCAGGTACCTTTATTCAATTTGCAAAACAGCCTCCCCCAAGGCTACTCACCGCCACCCCCCCGGCAGCACAACCCCAGCCAGAGTACCTAGCTTAGCAAAGAGGTGCTAGCCAGTTTCCAGTCTCTTCTTGCCCCCTCCCCAAGATGGGCCTCTTTGTGTCATGTGCAAACTATACAGGAAGTCCCTGACTATGATCTTAAAACTAACTGATGATGGCAATTACCGTAGAAAACACTCCACGTTGTTTTCTAGACAGAAGCAGAGTGATGTCATGATAACCTGAGCAGAAAGGCAGGACTTGTCTTTGCATTGATTTCATGCCAAAACATGGCAAATTGCATTAGACAATTGCTAGAAAACTTATTAGCATCAATAATAATATTCTTACACACACACACACACACACACACACACACAAATAAATTCTTCCCAGAACAATGGACGGTCATCATGTAACAGCCCAACCAGCCAATATTTCCTCCCCTGGCATATATAGTGATGGATGAAGCTCTCCATCCAAACGTTGTAACCTGCAGCTACAGCGGTGCTAACCACAGAACTGCTTGAACTCAGGGTCATATTTACACTGTAAATATGTAAATGTGCCATGTAAATATTTATGCTCACTCTATTTTATTAAAAAAGAAAGAAGAACAAGGCTTAAGATGATTCAAGCAGGCTTCTACCCAAACTGTGGTCTGGATCAGCAGCATCTATATGACCTGGGAACCTGTCAGAAATGCAGAATCTCAGGCCCCACCCCAGACCTGCTGAATCAGAAGCCATATTTTAAGAAGATCCCTAGGCAATTCAAATGCACATTAAAGTCTGAGAAGCTCGGCCCTAAAAACTTCTGAGTGAGAGCAGTGGATGGTAACAGCATTCTGAATAAATGTCCCACCATCTCTACAAACCAGTAGGAATGTCAGAAATGGCAAGTCACTGTATAGTTCTTTCTACAAATATTTATCAGGACCCATTATGTGCCAGACACTATTCCAGGTGCTGATATACAACAATGGAAAAAAAAAAAAAAGAAATGAAAAATCACTGCTCTTGAGGATCAAATGAATAGTCTATAGCATGTCAGGTGGCAGTAAGGACCATGAAGAAAAATTAAAATGAGATATGGAAGGGAAAGTTTTTGCAATTTTAAATATTATACTCAGCAGGTGATATTTGTGCAAAGACCCAAAGGAAATGAAGAGACAAGTTTTGTGAATACTGACTGGAACAGCATGGTAAGTGAAGGGAACAGCAAATGCTAAGCCCTGAGGAGGAGAAATTATAGCACGTGTGTACACTGAGGAGAACGAGTTGATGGTTGCTTGAGGGAGAGGAAAGAATTGTGATGATGTCCTTGATAAGTGGAAGGACATGAAATCTAGCACACGAGAGAAGCCAGCCCAAAAGAGGAGCATGAAGAGTTCAACCAATAATATTAAGGAAGGCAGATCATATGTGCCCAGATGTGAGTAAACTGCTAGAAAAAGTGGTGGGAGTTTTGGAAGTTTCCTCTTGTTTTGTTTAAGATTTCTCCTTGAAAGAGGAATCAAGTTTATCCATTGAAAGAGAGGGGAAGGAGAGTCTTAGAGGTATGAGGAGAGAGAATAAGGTCTGAAATAGCTGTCTAGAAAAGAGATGCTTGTTAAGCAGCATGGATTCCACCTGTGTGACCCATAAGCATCCTTTTCTTCTTCCCCAATCACATTCAGCATCAAGCTCAGATTCAAGGAGAGAGCAGAGAGTTGGATTTAACAAGAGTTGAGGTTTAGCCAGGCACCTACAATGAAGGAGAAAGGGGCAAATTTGCTGAGGTCATATGCAAGAGAGTGACGATCATGAAGGCTCATGGAATTTAAGCTCGATTAAAAGGACATGAGGACACACACAAAAAATAAGGGACTGTGAAAAAAGTAATACGATCACTGGATTGCAGGTCCCAGTAAAGTCAAGCAAGCATTAGGGTCAGAAACTAGAAGAATTAAACTGGTACGTTAGATGGTAATAGAGAATGGGGTTCTTGCATCTGGGATTATAAAGGGGGTACAATTAGTGCTGATTCCATGGTCCAGGTTGTGTTATCCAATATGGTAGCCACTAAGTACAGGTGGCTATTTAAATTTTAATTATTAAAATTAAAGCTTAAGATCCAGTTCTTTAGTTGCACTAGCTACATTTCAAGTACCCAATGGCCACGTGTGGCTAGTGGTTTATCAGACAGGACAGATAAAGAGTATTTCTATCAACCCAGACAATTCTATTGGGCAGTACTGTTCTAGGGCGTGACCATGGCAGTTCATGGCTAAGGTTAGATGATAGGCAAGACAACTGGAGGGTCCTGGACCATCTACACAGATACTGAAGTCACCAAGAACTGGGACAGGAGTCGTTTTGGAGAGAGTGACAATGAGCCAGGAGCTAAAATCTTCAAAGTGTTAGAGAGAGTAGGGTCCCCCCAAGAGTTACGGGGGGAATTTTGCTTCGCTTTTTTAATGAGGAAACAGTAAAATTGTCTAGAAGGGCCGTAAGAGAGCAAACAGGGTACCTACCCCATATCTAGGCCAGTGTGCCCGGAGGACCATGAGAAAGGGCTACACGGAAAACCGTGCCCTCGGGTGAGATCCAGTCTGTAGGAGGGAGAAGGTGAAGAGAATATTCAAAGAAGATGGTTGAGGATACAGGAGATTCTGCTGGTGGCTGACCACGGGTCCCAGAGTGATAACAAAAGGGTTTCAGGAGACGGACAGCAGTACGCGATAAGCTCGTGGAAGGGGATGTGCAGAGCTGTATGGGGATGAAGGTCAGAGAGATGACGGGTGTCCTGGTAACCTGGGCTGTGCGTGGGGACTGGTGTAAACAGCGATAACACAGCGAGATTGATCCTGTTGGCCCCAAAGTAATAACCCGGAGAAACTGTGAGTGTTGAAGGAGAAAGAGCACTCTTGCCAGGAGCACAAAGAAAGAATTCCGGAATATCCCCTTCACTTCCTCCTCCGGCCATATGGAGGCCAGGAAAGGACCCAGAGCTTGGGCACCTCTTGGTTGCTGGCAGTAGGGGAGGAGGCCTGGGAAGGGTGGTCTTCCCCAGAGAACGTGGAGCTCCCTCCTTTCCCCCCCACCCCTTTTTGGCTGTGCCCTGCGGCTTGTGAGATCTTAGTACCCTGACCAGGGATTGAACCCGGGCCCTGGCAGTGCAAGAACTGAGTCCTACCTACTGGACCACCAGGGAATTCCCGACCCTCTTGACTTCTTAAACCTGCAACTAGAAACACCTGAGTGTTGGAACTTCTCTGGAAAAGGAGGCTGCTGGAAGCAGGAACCAAGCTTCAGGGCCCCTGCAGTAGAAACCTATCTGAGTTCAAATCGTGACTCTGTTACTTACAACCCCGCACCATGGGGCAAGTCTTTTCACTTCTCTGAGTCTCCACCCCCTATCTTCAGGCTTTCCTGCTTATCTTTTATACTATGACCTCTACCTAGAAGTCTCCTCTCCCTTTTCCAAGCCAAGGGGATGACTGTGGTCTGCTGCTTGAAAATACACACTTTAACTATTCAAATAACTGACCGTGTTCATGCATTCCTTCATGTATTCATTCATTTTTTCAAGAAATACTAATAACTAATATTAAGAGAACAAATTGGATAAACGTGGGTTTAAATACAAGTTCCACCACTTACCAGTGGTATGTCCTTAGAAATTCCCTTAACCTCGCCAAGGCTTGGTTTTCTCTCCTGCATAGATATTAACAAAACATTTTTCATAGGGCTGTGCAAAGAATAATAAAATAATCAGGCTAACCCACACGGTATGTAGTTCAGTGCCCAGCACATAGTAAGAGTTCAAAAAATGTTAGTCATTATTAATCACAAATATGTTTTGCCAGGTGCTGTGCTAAGTGCTGGGGATACAATGATTAAAAAAAATTAAACATTATGATTGTAATGCAATTAGACAAGAGCTATTCCAAAGAAATTTATGTAAACACTCCTGGAACGTAATGAAGCGAAGGATTTTATCATGCCTTGGGAAGATGAGAAGGTTTCCGGGGGTGATATTTGAAAAGGTCTTCCAATGACTAGGAGTTTGCCAGATGGAGAAGGGGAAGGATGTCCCAGGGTGAAGGAACAACATGGTGCCTTGAAAGGTGGGGTGTGTCCATGAAACTTCAGGGAACCGCAGCGATTGGAACAGGGGGTGCAGAGAAAAGTAGAAAGGAGGTGAAGCTTGAGAGACACAGGGTCCCCTGTGGGGAGGGCACATTTGGCAGGGCAGCCCTTCCAACTTGATCTTATGAGCAGTGGGCAACGGTGTTCAGGTTTTTAGGCAGAAGAACAACAGGATCAGGATCTTGGCATTAGAATGGGAAGCAGGTCGGAAGAGGCACAAGACTGAAGAGGGGGGAGACCACTTAAGAGGCTGTTGTAATAATGCAGGTGAGACGTCGTAAGAAACTGAACAAGGGTATTGGCAGAGGGGATAGAAAGAAAACTACGGATGAGCAAGGCGGGTCAGAAGTAAAATCCACAGGACTAAGCGACGTGTCAAGCTGGATGCGGGGTAGGAAGATGAGAGATTCATTCACCATCAGCCTATTAAACTCACACAGCTGTGGACTGCTATGGTGGAGATTCAAAATGTTTTAGCAAGAGAGGTCCCCAAGTCTAGGGCAGCTCAAAAGTTACTTTGAAGTATATCTTCTTTAACTCCCTGAGGAACACTAGAGCATTTCCCGGCAATCAGGTAATAGCAAAGCAAATAGTCACTCACTGTTCTCAGAAAAGACATTAAGACTATGTATCTATAATGCAAATAGAGCATCATATTGCTATAATGTTAACCATTGTGCAATTTGTGGGCTGCAAGAGATATAAAACAAAGGATAGGAGACTTAGCAGAGGGAAGGCTCTACTTCATGGAAGAGCTCATTTTTGAGCTGGGTCTTAAAGCGTGAGCACATTTTTCAAGGGTAGAGATGGGCACTCCAAGAGGGGCATATGCCTGAGCTGAGACAGGTGAGCAGGAAAGCATGACTCAGGTGTGTTCTGAGAGCCCCTCGTACTGTGAGGTGCTCTGGCATTAAAGGACCCGTGGCAAGTAAACCTGGAGATGCAACCTGCTATATAGCACCTCGCCTTGGGCATTCACAATACTCTTAAGTATCATAAAGGTCCCGAGAAGGCCTGCAGCTTAAAATAACTTGTATGGTGACACAAAGCAAATCTGTGGCTGCCTGGGGCTGGAGGTGGAGATAGGAGGATTGACTGCGAAGGGGCACAGGGAAACGTTCTGGGGTAATGGACATGTTCTATACCTTGACTGGGACATAGTGGGAAACATGGATGTATACATATGTCCGAACTCATTGAACAGTAAAATGGATGGCTAGTGGGAAGCTGCTGCATAGCTCAGGGAGATCAGCTCGGTGCTTTGTGATGACCTAGAGGGGTGCGATAGGGAGGGTGGGAGGGAGGGAGGCTCAAGAGGGAGCGGATATGGGGACATATGTATACGTATAGCTCATTCACTTTGTTGTACAGAAACTAACACAACATTGTAAATCAATTATACTCCAATAAAGATATAAAAAAGAAAAATGCATTGAACAGTATACATAATGTATATTTTGTTGTGTGTAAATCATGCCTCATTTAATGTAATTAGTAATTATAATGATTTGATTTTTATTTGACTTTGGAGAATTTTTTTCATTAATATCCCGAAGGCTCATTTCTTGACACATCATCTGAGAAGCACCACCAAGTTAGCTTCCTGTGGCCACTGTAACACATCACCACAAACGTAATGGCTAAAAATAGCAAAAATGTATTCTCCTACAGTTTCTGGAGGTCACAGTTTCTGAAATGGGTCTCACTTGGCTAAAATCAAGGTGTGGCATGGCTGTGTGCTTTCTGAAGGCTCTAGGAAAGAAGCTGTTCCCTTGCCTTTTCCAGCTCCCAGAGGCTCACGGCCCCTTTCATCTTCAAAGTCAGCAATCACACCACTCCAACCTATACTTTCATCCTCAAATCTCCTAATCTGACTCTGACACTTCTATTTCCCTCTTTCACTCACAGGACTTTGGGGATTGATTGCATTAGTTCCACTCAAATAATCCAGGATAACCTCCCCATTTCAAGATCCTCACGGCCTCACATCTGCCAAGTCCCTTTTGCCATATTAGGTAATATGCACAGATTCCAGGGATTACGACATACGCACATCCTGAGGGTGGGAGGTGGGGTATCATTCTGCTTACCACGCTAGTTTTTAATGTAAAATAAGAGGAGAGAATAATAAGCCTGAAAATGAAGGCTGAGGCCAGATCAGACTCAAGGATGTGGAGTTTCCCAGGTAGGCGACAGGCAGCACTTACTCACCGTTGAATTGGAGCACTCATATGTTTTAAAATGTGAAAACTAACGTAGGGTATTAAGTAAAAATTTTCCACTGTTCCCCAGCCATCCAGTTTCCCTCTCTGGAGCCAACACTAGTGACTTACCACTTTTTTATGTATTATTCCAGAAATAATCCATACCCATATATTTTTTTACACAAATAGTAGCAGAGTATAAAAAATTGTTCTGGTAACTTGCCATTTTCCCCCAAAGAATATAACTTGCACATCATACCATAGCAGAACAAAAAGAGCCTTGGTATAACCCCCTCCCCTTGAGTATGGGCGGGACCTGTGACTTGCTCCTAATCAATAGAATACAGCAGAGTGATGGGGAGTCCCCTCCATGGTTACGTAAGACTCCAACTCAGCACACTGGAGTGAGAGACCTTCCTCACTGACTTGATAAAGCAACTGGCCATGAGAAAGCCCATGAGACGAGGAACTGCAGGCAGCCTCTAGGACCTGCAGGAATCCAGCCAACTGCCAGACAGAACCAGGGCCCATAGTCTTACCATGGTAAGAAAGTGAATTCTTCCAACAAACTCAATGAGATTGCAAGCAGCTTTCCCCCCAGTCAAGTTTCCAGATGAGAACACAACTCAGTGGACCTCTTGACTGCAACCTTATAAGACCCTGAACAGGGAGCCAGCTAAGCCATGCCTGGACTTCTGACCCACAGAAAGTGTGACATCAAAATGTGGGTTGTCTTAAGCCTCTAAATTCACAGTGCTTTGTTACACAGCAGTAGAAAACTAATAAATCCCCCCAATAGACTGTAAGCTCCATGTGGCCAGAAACCACATCCAGAGTGTATACCCCATTGTATCCCCAGTACCTCACACTGTGCTCAACAGGTATTGGGTTGGCCAAAAAGTTCTATTACAGAAAAACCCAAACGAACTTTTTGGCCAACCCAATATTTGTTGAATGAATGAATGTGCATCATCTCTACAATATTCACAACAACTCCACAAGGAGGATTAGTTTTATACAAGTTTTGCTAAGACAGAGAGAAGATAAGCAACACAGGCAAGAGTCACAAAGAGAAAAGATGGGACTTGAACTAGCATCTCCTAGGACCAAACCCCAAGTTCGTTCACTAACATCACAGCTGTAAGAGCAGTGCACACTTTCCGCCGTGACAGAGCCAGTGGGAGCCTATACAAATAATTGTCCCTAGCATATACCTATGGCAGACATCACTAATCAATCCCAAATGCTTTCAGCCTGAGTCCACTGCAAACCTTCCTGACTCAGCATTTCAGTAGCCACAAGCAATTGATCAGAGCTGACTCGGGAGAGGATGACTATTTATCACTTAAGATCTAAGCTCCTAGTTGGTATCTATTTCTCCATGCTCCATTCCTAGAAATGTATGGGAAAGAATATGAAAGAAACAAAAGTCTGAGCATAGGGAGAAGTGGTACCCAGGAAAGAAAAGACAAGGAAAGAGATTGTAGATGGGGTTGGGGGAGACAATATAGAACCTTCCCTGTAAAGGAAAGCCTATAACATTTCAGGACAAGAAATTCCACTAATGATACATGCTACAGCTGGATTCTCTTACGGCTAAATTCCCCAAGTCAGCTGATGGAGTCTTCCTTGTACAGTACTTGAATTCTGCAATTAGAATCCTTTTTTATTATTATCATTGCCGGAGCATCCCAGCTGATGACTGCACCACGGGTGCAATGGAATGCGCATTTGCCATGGCTGATATCTTTATTGTTTTGACAATTAAGGTGTATGCTTGCCTGAGGGGGCTGCAGTTTGGTATTTTAAACATTAATATCCAGAAAGGAAATGTAGCTTTTCAAACAAGGAGTACCTTTGCTGCTATAAAGGTGATAAAGCCTTAAAGTTTAAAAAAAGATTGAGGGCTTCCCTGGTGGCGCAGTGGTTGAGAGTCTGCCTGCTGATGCAGGGGACACGGGTTCATGCCCCGGTCCGGGAAAATCCCACATTCCGCGGAGCGGCTGGGCCCGTAAGCCACGGCCGCTGAGCCTGCTCGTCTGGAGCCAGGCCACAACAGTGAGAGGCCCACATACCACAAAAAAAAAATAAATAAAATAAGTAAAATTTTTTTTAAAGATTGAAAAGTGAGGAAACCAGTCAATGAATTTGTTGTTTGGTTTTGACTTCTTTGTTTGTTATAAATTGATAAAAAATCCACTTTCCTGTAGGCATTAAATAGAGCAGGGTTACCAAATATACTGTGCTGACAATACCACCTCTGATGCCCATGGCAGGCATTACTAATTACTCACATCATTCTTTCCTCCCTAGTCCCAGCTTAGCCTTGGAAACCTTCCCAATATGGAGATCCACGCAACCAATAACAATCTATCATTTTGGTTGTAAAGGCAAACTACTTGCCATCCAAGATTATAGGCACAGCCGCAACTCAGAAATTATCAAGCCAAAAACACTATAGTGACAATCAAAAGCACAGACCCTGGACTCAGAGTGCCTAGATTTGAAGCCCACCTCTGCTATGCACAGCCATGCCATGCCTCAGTTTTTCCACCTGTAAAATGGCTAAGAATAACAGCAATTACCCCGTTGAGCTACAGTGATGATTAAATGAGTTAAGTATGTGCAGATCGTGGAAGAGTGCCTTGCAAACATAAGCACTGTCTACTCTTTCTTATATTTTGATTCTGTGCAAAATCTCTGTTCTCTGTGCAAAATCTAACTCTCCCACTGGACTGCAAGGTAGGTACCATGTTTTAGTCTTCTTTGAATCCCTAGCACTTAATACACAATAGGTGCTGAGTCAGTATTTGTTAAACTGTTGACTCAAACTCTTCCAGACAGACTGGCAGACTCACTATTGCTCCCCTGAGTACCCCGCACATTTCTGCCCCTGTCTCTCCCATTGTTTTCCCATCCCCCATCCTCCATCTTTTTAAGTCTCCTCTTCATCGTCCTCCCTTCTTCCACTCTCCCCACACAATCTCACCCCCCAGTATTCACGGGATTCCTACCCATCCTTCAGAACCTGCCCAGCTGGAATAGTCATTAATCTGTTCACCAAATATTCCCAGCTCTCTGCCTTGTGGATACATAGTAGAATTTTACTTCCTGCCCTGCCTCCTGTGGTTGGGTGGGACCATATTTAAAGTCTGGTTCATGAGAGCAGAATTTGATTGCTGGTGTGAGACCCTCCCAATCTCAGATCCGCTTCCTCCTGTCACAAAAATCAGTGATGTTCCAACCTGCAGTGTTCCATCTGTCTGGTTTGGAGTGAAAACTGGGTGGAGCAGAGCCACTAACTGACCCATGATGAAGCAATAGCACAAATGAGAAACGAATCTTTGTTTTTTTAAGCCACTGACATTTGTCGTTGTTTCTCCAACATCACCTGCATCCAGCCTGCTCCAGATACCCTGACGCACGATAATGTCTTCAAAAGGTCAGGGGAAAAAAATCTCATTCATTTTTATCCTAACATAGTGTCTTGCACAGAGTAAGTGCTCATAAATGACTGTTGAACAAATGATCAGTCATTAATCTCTGAGCCTCTATTTGCCCAATCTGTGAAACAGGATAATAAATTTCTTGCTCTTTTACTTTTCCAGGCTCTTAGGGGGTTCGAATGCAATTATATGTAAGAAAGTGGTTGTGAACCATAAAATGATTAACACATTTCAAGCATTGTTATTAGATGATAAACTATTCATTCATTCAGAATTCCTTCTCAGGTACTCTCCTAGTACCTGAGACAATTAACACATGAACACAATCCTCGAGTTCTGTTGCTGTTCTTAAGCTCAGGAATAATCACAGTGGTCAACAGCTATTGAATGATCAACACATGCCAGGCACTATGCTAGGTGCTTGTCACACCACTGTCACTTATAATCCTCAACGAGCCACAGGAGATGGGTACCATATGCCTATTTTACAGAGAGCAAAACTGAGGTTCAAAGGGGTTAAGTAACTGGCCCAAGGTCAAATCGCTAGAAAGTGACAGAGTTGGGAGCTTAGTCAATAACCCCAAGTATCTGGACTCCTTGGGGAATATAAATGCAAGTATTTGGAATCAAAGCCATTAGCCAGAGCTCTACTCTACCTCCCATGGGAGGTGTGAATTAAACACTCTTTGAACTGGGCAGGGAGGAGCACGGCAAGCCCGGGAGTCCTTACTTATGACCACTCAAGGGACAGCAGAGATACTACATAAAGCAGGCTGCCCAGACACACATCTTCCCCGAGTGACACAGGCTGAGCTGGTGCCGGGTGTTTTCAAATTTAAAATACACATCCATGCAGACGCATCCACTCCCAAGAGCAAAAGCCAAAAAAACAACAAACACAAAAACAAAAAAAGGAAGCATTTATTTCTCACTTTAGAAACGTTTATGCCATTAAAAGCATTTTAAATAGTGTCGGGCTTATGAGCGTCTGTCTGACCAGTGCAGTCACACAGGGCTGGGCACTCAGAAGACCCCACACTTCGGGGGCGTCTCAGGCTCTGAAGTCACCATCTTGAAATGATCAAACTTTCCCTTAGCAGTTGTGTTTTGTAAGTGAAGCCGGAAGGGACGGTGGATCTTGCTTCAGAGCCTTACCCCCCACACAGCCCCAACTCCTGCCACTTCTTGCTTCCCAAGGGAGGACTCTCAGCAAACCGCATGTTGCAGACCCCCTTCCCCGTCCCCTCCTGAGCACAGGCATAGAGGTCAGGGCAGGGGCGGCCCGTGGGGTAGAGCGCTAGAGCTGAAATCCCTCCCCTACATTTGCCGACTGTATAATCATACACAGTCGGCAAATGTTATAATGGGCATATTGTTTAACCTCTCTAAGCCTCCATTTCCTCATCTGTAAAATGAAGGTAAAAACAATACCTGTTTCATATGATTAAGAATTAAATGTGGGGCTTCCCTGGTGGCGCAGTGGTTGAGAATCCGCCTGCCGATGCAGGGGACGCGGGTTCGTGCCCCGGTCCGGGAGGATCCCACGTGCCGCGGAGCGGCTGGGCCCGTGAGCCGTGGCCGCTGAGCCTGCGCGTCCGGAGCCTGTGCTCCGCAACGGGAGAGGCCACGGCAGTGAGAGGCCCGCGTTCCCAAAAAAAAAAAAAAAAAAAAAAAAGAATTAAATGTGAAGACCCTTGTAGAGCATTTAGCACGGTGCCTGACACACAGCAGCAGCTCAATAAACGCCAGGTGTTACATTGTTACAACCAGCTGGGAGACTGGTACTGTGATCCCAGGTCACAGAAGAAGACGAGGCCCTGCACCCTGGATGGTCCTGAGCGGGGGAGGCCATACGCAAACCTACAGCTGCCAGATTCCAAAACCCAGGTGGCTGACCACTGCCAGTCCTGGAACAGGGCCTCTTTTGGTGGCTCGAGGTCCCACCCCAGGCCTGCTTCTGAGGTTTTTAAACCACGGCCCCGTGAACTTGGGATCTGACAGGACCTCACAGCTCTCAGAAAGTCCTGGCAGTGATCAAGGCAGCCCTACCAGGTAGCAACGGTGACCACCATCATGCGTGAGCCCCAAGAGACCACTCGCGCCTGTTTAACTTCCCTTCCACTGAGCCTCATGCCTTGCCAGGCCCCGACAGGAACTTTTAACAAGCTCTTTTGATGCAAAGCCACGTAGCCGATAAAGTTATTCTGTACCTACCTAATGTTGGATGGTGACACCGAGCCACGGGGGGCCAACAGCAAGAAGAACATAGTAAACGCTCAGTTGAAACTAAAGGCCGAGGGGAGCAAGTGGAAAAGGCAGACCACGCAACGACTAAATGTTTGAAAGCAGGGCTTTGATGCTTTTGAAACGGAATCCGGGAAAATAGCTGTAGCCCCTGTAGCCGGTTGGAGGACTTTTCCCCCTGCATTGCTGAACTGTTTGGGAGCCTCCAATGGCTACCCTCCCAGGTTGGGAACATAGGCCTGAAGCCTGGGAGGCAGGGTGTGTGTCAGTCAACCCCGGAGCTGGCAGGACCCTGGGCCTTGCGTGGAGTCCAGGCCCATCCCTGACACAGGGGGGAGTGCAGAGACAGGAGTGGGCGTTTGCTGACAAGCAGCTTCATGGGAAAGCTGGCCTCGGCATTTCTCCGTGCTGAATCAGGGAGAAAAGTCGGGCAGAGCGCCTACGGGTTCAACTGAGAGAGAAAAAAAAACAGAGCCTGAGGTGGGGCAGCAAACGCAGCACGGAGCCGTACTAGCAGCGGCAGAATTCTCATCACCGGAAGGCCTCCTGACTGCCTTCCCCGGCTCCCTCTTTGCCCTCATCACAGCCCTCCGGGGTAAGGACACCTCTGGAGGAGCTGTGATTCTCTCCGGCACATGAAGAAACTGAAACTGGGGTTAAGAAACATCGAGAGCGACACAGCTAGCTAGTGGCTACGATGGAATTCAAGCTCAAGTCTGGCAAGAGCCGAATCTCATCCACGTCTAATCCATCGCCCTAGCCCTCCCCTGGGACAGGGCGCCTCACCCTGCCCTCACCTCCTTCTCCCCCAGACGTTAGGAAACAGCAGACAGACAGGACACAAAGCAGATGTGGAGCGCAGCATGCACCTCTCAGACAGCCTGGCCCCAAATGCGGGAGACTGGGTGGGTCTTGTTCAGCCTTGCATGGGGCAATCTTACACCTGCCCCATCCAGATGGAGAGAGAACAGCCCAGGCCTCCCCATTCCTCCCTAAGTGTGTCATCCAGAGTAGCACTCGTCAATAAAAACATAGCCCCAGGTACATCTTGTAATTACAACTTTCTAGTAACCACAGTTTTAAAAGTAAAAAGGAAGAGCTGAAGTTAATATGTTTTATTTAACCCAGCCATCTAAAATAGTATTGTTTCAATATATAATCAACATAAAAAATTATTGAGTGGCATATGTTCTTTCTTTCGTACTAAGTCTTTGAAATCCAGATGCACTTTATACTTGCTCCACACTGCCATTTGGACCAGTCTAGTCACACGTGGCTGCTGGCTACTGTACTGGACAGGAAACCAAAATATCCAGGTGAATACCACGTCGCTCCACGTGATGAAAAGGCTTTTTTTCATTATCATTGATTTTTTTGATGTACAGTTCTATGAATTTTAACACGTGTATAGATTAATGTAACCACCACCATAAGTGGACTACAGAGCTCTTCCATCACCCCCAAAGGACTCCTTGGTGCTATCTCTCTACTATCACACCGTCCACTCTCCCCTAATCTTTGCACAAATGGAATCATACAGTATGTAACCTTCGAATATTGGCTTCTTTTACTCAGCATAATGCCTTTGAGACTCATCCAAATTTGTTATGTGCATCAATTGTTCATTCCTATTTATTGTTGTTTTATCACATTGTATGGATGTACCACAGTTTGTATATCCATTCAACTGCTGAAGGACCTTTGAGTTGTTTCTAGTTTGGGATAATTATGATGAGAGTTGTTATAAATACGTGTAGAGGTTTTTTTTGTTGTTGTTGTTGTTGTTGTTTTGCAGTACACGGGCCTCCCACTGTTGCGGAGCGCAGGCTCTGGACGCACAGGCCCAGCGGCCCAGCCGCTCCACGGCATGTGGGATCCTCCCAGACGGGGGCATGAGCCTGTGTCCCCTGCATCGGCGGGCGGACTCTCAACCACTGCGCCACCAGGGAAGCCCATGTGTAGAGGTTTTATGTGAACCAGTTTTCATTTTATTTCTCAGGAGTGAGATTGCTGGGTCACGAGGTAAGCGTATGTTTAACTTCATAAGAAACTATCAAAATGTCTTCCAGAGAAGTTGAACCATTTTTTATTCCCACCAACAATGTGGAAGGGTTCCAGTTGTTCTGCATCCTTATCAGCACTTGGTATTGTCAGTATTTTTATTTAGCTATTCTGATGCATATGTAGTTGTATCTCATTATACTTTTAATTTGTTTTTCCCTAATGATTAATGATACTGAGCATCTTTTAATGTGCTTCTTTGCCTTCCCTATGTCTTCTTTAGTTATGTGTCTGTTTAAATCTTTTGCCTATTTTTAAGTTAGACTGTATGTTTTAAAAGTTTTATATATTCTAGATACAAGTCCTTTGTCGGATAGGTGATATGCAAAATATTTTCTCCGAGTCCCTAGGTTTTTTTTCTCATTTTCTTAACATTATCTTTCACAGAGTAAACGTTTTGATGATGTCCAATTTATCAATTTTTTTATCAAAGTGGAATACACTTTGATAAAATTACACTTTTGTTATCATTAGTAAGAACTCTTTTGCCTAACTCCAGGTCATGGACATTTTCTCATGTTAAGTTTTTGAACAATAAATCACACATTTAACACCCAAGGAGTTGCTGTACCTAATGTAAAGAAGTTCAGCTGTGGGTTTTAGTTGTGAAAATCCCCATTGTTCTGTATAATCACATTCACTCATTCACTCCACAGACATTTAATAAGTGGAAAGTCATCACCAGTAAGACAAAGATGATTATAATTTGGTCCACAATCGTAGCTGCCACTAACTGAGGATCTAGACCAGTGGCCATGTAAATATTATCTATACCCTCCAATCTGGCATTACCACCCTTGTTCCACAGAAGAGGAACCTGAAGTTTAGACAAGTTAAGCAATTTTCCAGTCACACAGGCAGGAAGTAGTAGAGTTGGGGTTCTCCAAAGCCCTCAGGTATGGGAGGGTTCTTTGGTTTCTAGCAACAGGAAACAGTTCAATCTACCTAAGTGGTAAAAAAAAACAGAGAAGGGGTCCACAGGTATTTCACAGAATCAACCCTATGGCTGAACAACCATATCTTGGAAGGAAAAAAGTCAAGGAAGTACAAAGATCTAGCTAGCAGGAAAAATGGAGATGTTAACTTCCAGACACCCACTTTGAATGAAACATCTTCAACTATTTTCAGCCCTTGCTTGTGTTCTCTCTAGGTTCAAGTTCCCGGAGCAATCATCTGGTTGACCCATCGTGGGTCATGTGAATGTCTTTTGACCAAGGAATGACGGAACCTTCATTGACTGCCCCACCAAGACTATGTCCAATTAGGGGCAGAGTCTCCTTTCCTTGTTGAATGGAATATCAGGTGCTATTACTGGAGGGAAATGGGAAGAACTGATCCTGGGAAGACCAAAAAAAAAACCATAGATGCTCACTAATGCAATGATTTCCAAAATTTTTTTACCATAATCCATGTTAAGAAATCTATTTCACCAACATGTAAGTATACGCACATATGACTGAAACGAAATTTTCGCATAACAGTATGCGCCCTTACAATGTGTAATAGAGTCTGATAGGTCACACTCATTTCCTTTCATTTTTAAAAAATGGATTTTATAAGTACCTTATGGGTCAGAACCTGCAGATTGAAAAGGACTGCCCTTGCCATGATTTCCTTCCTCTCCCTATCCATGAAGACTCCAGAAGGAAAGACGTGTGAAACACGGAAGTCATAAAGTGGTGAGCTCTATAATGTCTCTCCAGAGAATATTAACCCATCCATCTCACCAGACGGATGTGTGAACAGAGATGTAAAACTCACGTGAATAAGAAAAGGCTGACAAAAGATACATGTTTTCCCACAGAATCAGACCCTGAGACAAAGATGGGGGTCCAAGTAGCTGATTTGTGAAGTGATCCCAGGAAGGACAAGGAGGGAGTGGGAAAGTGAGATGGGGAAGGGAGGAAGGCCAGCAAAGGATTCATGATGAGGGTGTTGTCACTGGGCATCTGGGGCTCAGTCACACAGCAGACCTTCTGAGAAACTGTGCTGAACATGCTCCAGGACCGTCCCACCGAAGGGCAGGAAGGATGGGGTGTTCATCCGCGAGCTGCATCCTTCCGCGGGGACGTGTCCCCCAAGCCATTAATTTTCCAATACATCCATCTTGCCACCAAGTGAGGGCCAAGCTCCCATGGCCCGAGAACACCCTCGGGCAGAAGAATGCAGAAAGATTTGGGCTGTATGGGAATTGTATGCAGATAACCTCCAGGTGCGTCAGGAGTCAGGTCCAATGGGACAGGAATAGAAGCAGCACCGAGTATAGAGTAGCAAACCCTTAATCAGCAGTGCCGGAGGGCTGTGGGTCTCACCCCAGGCTGCACACTGTCATCTGAGGAGCTCTTAAAGAGTACCGATTCCCCACGGAGGATGGGGTGGATCTCCGGCATCAGTATATTTTTTTAATTCTGCAGAGTCCAATGTGCGGGAAGTATAAGATGGAATAGGAAGGAAGAAATAACATTTCTTGTGGTTTGGTGTTTGGGCTGTCTTTGTTTTGTTTTGAGGTAACCTTTGTGTCTCTTTCAATTCTCTCAACCGTGCTCGACGTTACATATTACTATACCCATCTCAAAGGTGAGAAAACTGAGGCTGAAGGAAATCAAGTAACTCACCCAGGCTTCCATTGTGATGAGCAAAAGGACCAAGCTCACCATCCAAGACTGAATCCATGACTCTTTCTACTCCACCATGCCATCCCCCAAGGAAAATTTGAATAAAATTGGTGGTGAAAGGAAGGGGACAGGAAAAAAAATTGAAAGCAAGAGTGTCCCGGAATAAATCAAGACTCTCTTAGGTAAGGCATGGTGGGAAGGGCTCTGGAGGCGGCAAGAAACCCTGGATAGCCAAGGCTGTTCCCAGCACCAAGAAAAATGAGGCAAAGCCACCAAAGGGAGATGGAGTACCAGCTAAGCCTGCCCTGTCCTAGTGTCCCCTGAAGCTAGCCCTGCTCTCAAGGTCTAGCATCCAAAGTTAGCTCAATGGGCCATTCTCCCATCAGACCCTGAACTGTGACTCGGCACGTCACAGCCTGCCAGCTCCTGTTTGAGAGCCTCTCAGCATGATTGATCTTCTTCCTCTTCTCCGTGGCCTCCAGGCTGGCTGTATTCAGCCTAGAGAATAAACCAACAACACAGCAACCAGCTTTTCCTCGTTTCTGCAACTGATTTCTGGATTCTCTGCATCTGCCTGGCTCTCCAAGCTCAGCAGCCCATCTGGTTGAAGGGATATCCTGCTGTTTACAGCCTCCTCTGGGACTGCTGGAAGATAGGAGAAGCCCTAGCCATTTCTACTCTGTGTGTTTGCGCCATGAAACTGAATTGTATTTAAGCATCACATTTGGGGAAGGAAAAGGAACTTCAGCCTTTGCTTTCTTGATAGTATCTTTCAGCAACAACAAGATGCCGAATGCATTCAGGCAATCCTCAAAAGGAAAACTTCCAAACTAAAATCTCCCGAGCAGGCTGTGCTTCCAAAGTCCAAGAGAATCTTTCAGTGAATATTGGAAAACTGTAGAGCTGGAAGGGACCCTAGAGATCATCTCTTAGAAAGGGAAGCTGGGCTTCCCTGGGGGCGCAGTGGTTGAGAGTCCTCCTGCCGATGCAGGGGATGCGGGTTCGTGCCCCGGTCCGGGAGGATCCCACGTGCCTCGGAGCGGCTGGGCCCGTGAGCCATGGCCGCTGCGCCTGCGCGTCCGGAGCCTGTGCTCCGCAACGGGCGAGGCCACAGCAGTGAGAGGCCCGCGGACCGGGGAAAAAAAAAAAAAAAGAAAAGAAAGGGAAGCTGAAGGCTCAAGCGGAGGAGTGACTTGCCCGATACCATGGCAACGGGGGTGCTTTGACCTCTTGTCCCCAGATGATGTTCTACTGGGCAAGGACTGCAGACTGGGGAAAGACAGGAAGGCAGCACGCTGAAGGTGGTGATCCATGTTGAGAAGTGTACATATTTTGCCATCATGTGAGTATATACACACATGACTGAAATGTGTATACAGAAAAGTAGGGCTGGCGCCAAGGAAAACAGTGGATTTAAAACCTGCAGGCTTAGCCCCAACTGTGAAGAAAACAAAATGGTCTTCGCTATTTACCAAGCCATCCCTCCCAAGTTGACTAATCCCAGGGCCACCGTATTGCATAACTCCAGGAGCCCCAACTCACACTGTACCGTTAATCCATATTTTAGGAAGGCAGAAGAGTAAGAACGCAAATATATTAGCTCTTATTTTTCTAGCTCTTCATTAACAGCAGGAACTGAGGCATTCATTGATAACTACAGGACTCATTAAAAACAAATAGCAACTGGAAAAACACCCCAGGAAATACGGCTTTCAAGATTCAAAAGAATGAATCTATAAAAGCAAGTTAATCACAAAGATCGCTAAAAGCGAGGCCATTCAGAAGGATCTGACTTAAGCACTCACAAAGGGGGTAAGCATTGTTCTCAGTGCTTTGTGTATGTAAAGTTTCACCACGGCCCCGATGACCTAGGCAGTGTTATTTATCTCCCATCTTACCGAGGAGGAAACTGAGATGTAGAATAATCGAGTAACTTGCAAGTCACATAGCTAGGAAGTGGCAAGGGGTTTCAAAGGCAGCAACCTTGGCTCCCAACAACACTGTGTGCTTGGCTCCTTACAACATCACCCCTTTTGTAAGAGCCAGTTAATCAAGGTTACCTGCTTGTTAGAGCAGTGGGGGTAGTTGAATCCTGCTCTGTTTCGCTCAGATCACTGCAGGTGGCCTGCATGAAGTCTGCAGTGGGGGGAGAGTGAGGAAGTGATCTCGCTCCAATGTTGTAGGGAGGCCATAGAGACAGCCACAGCTCTGCTCTGAAATCTACAAAGGATCAATGACGTCATCGGGCACAGGTCTGAACAGGAGTCCTAGCGCCCCCAAGCAATCACCATCAGAGGGAGACTCTGGGCCACTGGGAGTTCCTCCCCAGCCCCCAAGCCCAACCCTCCTTTGGGGATGTGGAGTTTAAAAAAGGGAGGAAAAAAATGCTTTAAGCCCCTCCTCCATAGGCCAACAACAAACATATTCAGAGTAACTTTGAGGCCCCCTCCAGCCCTCCCAACCAATAGAGAGAGACTCTTTAATTCACCCCACTTTGCAACCTTGAGCAATTCACCTGACATCTCTGAGCCTCAGTTTCTTCATCGCTATAGACCCACCATATACACACGTGTAAGCATTAAACTGAGGGAATCCCCTGGCAGTCCAGTGGTTAGGGCTCCACGGTTCACTGCCGAGGGCCCGGGGTTCAACCCCTGGTCAAGGAACTAAGATCCCGCAAGCCGCACAGCACAGCCAAAAAAAAAAATTAAATTGAGATGAATGGTGAAAAGGGCTTAGCACAATGCTTGCCATCTGGCAGAAGACAAGTAAATGAAGCAATCAAATGACAGTTTCCTTCTGCCCTTTGGGATTAAAAGAACACGGTTAGGTTCCTAACCAATATTCATTCTTCTTCTTTACCAAAAGACTCCTGATTTCATTCAGGGCTTCAATACGCCCAGATTTAAAAAAAAAAAAAAAAATCACCTTCCCAGATTCCTTTGTAGGTCCAGGTGGCCATATTTCAGTTCTGGCAAATAGAGTATAAGGAGAAGATGATTTGGGGAGGCTTCTAGGACATCTGTCGCTTCCCTAAAACCAAGGGGAACAAACTCACCAGCGTTTCCCTTTGACCCTCGCCTTTTGCCCTTCCCTCTTCTTCCTTCTGAACGTGCAGCACCCATCTTGCCACGATAAGGACAAAAACCACAGGCTGATCACAGGAATAGAGAAGGGGCCTGGGTCCTAAATAACATCCTTTGGTCACCACACTGACTCTAGACTTTCTGACTCTTGACTTACTGGGTTAGAAATAAACCCTTATCAGGTTTTCCATTATCTGTAGCTGAACACATTCCTAACTGATATTTACCAATTCCAGTTTGATGTATTGAAATAAACAAAGTACAGAGATGCTGGGCTGTTTGTCCAAGGTCGTATCATGAATTGACTGGTGGCAAATCCAGGCCTGTTGAGTAACTGAGTCTTAAATGCCCAACCCAAATACCCTCAGAATCGATTATATTCCCACAAAAACTGTATTTATGTCAAGAATCAGAATGATCACTGTCATAAAATATTTATAAGGTGGTCAGTTGTGCCATGGATAAGTTCCCTTCTGGAAATGTAACTAGCCAGTTAAAAAAATGGATTTCATTTCATCTGTGCAAGTGGGCCTTTCAGTCTTGGGGCGAATCACATACAAAGCTCAGAAGAGAAGCTGGTCAACTACAGAACCAGGTTCATCCCTCATGAACCCCCAGGTTCATGCAAACCCAGGTTTGCATCCCTTTGTGCAAACACAAGGAAGCACCTTTGAATACCACACTGTGAAATCAACCAAAGAGAGCTGCCTGCCCTGACATCTATCATAGAGAAGATAATGAACTCACAGAAGCAATGACTTTGAACTGCTAATAAATATTTTATAACCTGATCACTTAGGAAGTCAGGATTGAAAAGCACTATGATAGAAATATAACCTTTGCAATGCAAAATTGTTTGGGCTTTAAGTTTTCATCTGCCTTGGATTGTTACAGTTTAATGAAAACAATTTTCTGGACTCAAAAAGGCAATTAATAAATAAATGCAGTTAATTAAACCATATTCAAATGCTCTTGATGAAAATTTATATCTGCAGGATGTGAGATCGACCAGAATCTCTGGAACTTTAGGATCCCTAGGAGAGAAAGGCCTGCTCCTTTCCTTGAGAAGAGATGTGTCCTCGGAACTGTTCGGGTAGATGTAGGTAGTGTTGCTTAGTACTAAGCCCGCCACCAAGCCATAGACTCCGAGTGGGATGGCTTCATAGTGATGCCCCCAGGGCCGTGTCTGCACTGACGTCATTATTCCCCCGGCCAGACCCAATGTGTCCAGTGTAAAAACACATGACCCAAGTTGTGCCAGATTGTCTCTCGTGGGAAGTCAGGACATAAACAAAAACACATAGTGATGGGAAGTCTTTAGAACAGAGTCATGTTTGCGGGCAGCAAACTAGAAAGTAAGCCCAGGAAATCCTGCCACCGCTGTCCCAGCAGCCTGTCAATTCTTGCCCTTTCTAAGATCATCTGATTCTGTGAGCTCTCCCAGTACTTTCCTAAGAAATACTTCATTTTCAACTTAAGCTGGATGAAATCAGTTTCTGCTGCTTAAAAACAGAAGCCTCTCAGTAAATACATTTGACACTCTTGTACACCCATGAATAGGGTCACAGAGTCAGAAAGACCCGTTCCCTCCCACCTCCAAGCGGAAATGAACAGTCCTAATCCTGGATAAATAGAGGGTGTCAAGGAATCTCTACCTTATTGTCTCCAGGTCTCTAAGAAAATTGGTTTCAGCATTCGGCCCTCACACTCTACACCAGGACCCTTCTTTCCCAGGTTCTTTCTTCCACCTGTTGTGGTGGCAGCAACCTGGGTTGGAATCCTGACCCTGCTTCTTCTGGCTGTGTGACTCAGGGTATTGTCCATGCCTCAGTTTCCCCACTTAGAAAGAGGAGACGTAAACGCAGTGCTCACCCACGGAGTTGTTGTGAGGATTGAGTTAACCTAGATGAAAGTGCTCAGAATAGCACACCATCCCTCACTTCTCCGACTTCCTCCTCCTGTATTCCAGGCACGCCAGCCTACCTTTCAGAAACCTATCTCTTAGCTGCCTGGAAGTCTTAGGGAGACTCTGTTCATTCTCTTCTTTCTGCCTGGGAACCCCATTCCACCTGGACACATTCCCCATATCCACCCAGTGATATATGGCTAAAATGGTCCCAGTTCCCCACCCTCCCTATATCTACACTCAGTCTTTGCTCTGTGATTTCACAGCCCCTCCCATCAAGAGTCTATACTCCCCGTCTCTTGATTCTGGGCTAGTCATTGACCTGCTTTGGCCAATAGAATTCAGTAGAAGTGATATTGTACCAGTTTTGAGCCTGGGACTCAACAGACCTTGCGTGTTTCCTCCCTCTCTCTCTCTCTCTCTCTCTCTCCCCGACTCCTGCCCTGCCACAGACTCAGGCTAGCCTGCTGGATGACGACACATACGTGGACCAGTCTCCACCCCAACGAATTCCTCGAAGCAGAGCCACCTAGCTGATCAGGTGCTCTTCCTGGACCAGCCGAGTCCAGAAGAATCACCCAGCAGAACCCAGCCCAAATTGCAAACTCACTGCATTGAAAACTAAGCAAGCGATTGCTGGCTTGAGCCACTAAATTTGGGGGTGATTTGCTACATTGGAAAAGATAACTGGCACCTACCCTCTCTGAGCCTCAGACTCCTCTGTGCTATAATGGAAGTAATGAAAAGAGGAATAATAAAACCCACTTCCTAAAATAAGTGTGACCACTCCATAAGATAATGCTCGTAAAATGCCTGTGTTACATTAAGAATTACAGAACTGTTCACACCAAAGACGTGGTGATGACGATACTGGAGTTTTCACTTTACCTCTCGTCTGTAAATGTGGGAGTAATGATATCTAATGAACAGCGTTGTCGTGAAGAACTGAGAAAACATGCGTAATGTGCTTAGCACCACTGCAGACACAGAACATCAAGAAATGGTTATTATTGATGTGTTTTTCTAAATATTATCTCAGAGGATTGTCTCACAACACAGCACCACCATCTCCTACCCTACCCCTGGCATTCAGTTTCCCCCCCTTGATGATTAGACCTTGTTTCCCAGCCCACAGCCTGCACAGGAGGCATCAGGATCTGGGTCAGGAAAGAGGTCACGTTTAGTTCCTGGACTCCTTGAAGGTCAGCCCCCTTTGGACCTTAGCCACTAGGGAGAAGTCTCACCCTCCAGCCACGCAGACAGCGGGGGCTGTCCTGTGGGTCCTCTTCTGTTCTCGGATCCTAACACCCACCTCGTCTTAAGGCCCAGGATTTGGGAAGCCCCTATTAGTCCCATTGTGTGCAGGCCATACCCTCACTGTGACCACCGACCTGTCCACACCAGACCTTCCCTCTTGACTGGGGAGAGACCCCTCCCCCAAGCAGCTCGCGGAGACACTGGTGGCGGCACTTCCTCAGCTCCGGGCAACCTCTCAACCTACGTGAGTGGTTTCATAATTCATGCCTGCCCATCAGCAGACGGATTTAGCCTGCTGCCTGCTGAGTCTGGAAATACTGAATATTAAAATATCCCAGAGGCTCGCCCTTCTGACGCCCTCGCCTCTCAGATTCACAAGCAGCTGGTTTCACGTACAATCCCTGGGACACACATCAGTTCGTCAATTGAGTAGATGATTTTGAGCGCTCACATGTGTAACTTTCATGGAAACAGGGGAAGCAGTTTTCGGGGCCACGGATTACATGAATGACCTTGGAGAAGTCCTAGTCCTCCCTCTTTGGAGCCAGTGTATTTTCTCCTGCACTGCATTGCTGCAGAAACCCTCCCGGCCCTTTTTGTCGCACCATTTGCAATCCAAGGAAGCAGGAATTCTATTTGAAAGGCATTACTGAGCAAAGTAAAGCAAAAGATCTGAAGAAACATTCTCCACCCACCTAGGATAGCCAGAGAGAGTCTCCTAGGAATTGAAACCTCCCAATATTTGAGGATGGAGGAAGCAGTGAGCATCTTTCCTATTTGGTAAAGAAAGGTAGGGGTGCGTGCGTGTGTGTGTGTGTGCGTGTGTGTGTGTGTGTGACACCCCCTTCGCAAAAGTCTAGCTGACTTCCCTCATGCACATCAAAGACTACCAAGCATTTCCTGCCTTTGAAGTTGAAATTTTAAAACTTCTACTTGAAGGAGTTTCTAGGCCAATACACACACCTTTGCTACTCTATCCAGTAATGCCCAATTGCAGAAGTGGGTTTGGGATTTCAGGGAAGGAGAATGGGAATTCCCCACAGATTCAAAATAGAGAAAGGGGTTTCTCCTTCTGTCCTGGCAGATTTCATTCTCTTCTCCGCTAGGAGTCCGGTGAACCCCTAAAGCAGGCTCCCGGCACTGAGCAGAATTCAGAAGGAGCTGAAGCTGCTTTTCAGTGTTATGTGACCTCATTAAGGAGGCAAGACCTCCGTGGGGGAAATGAAGGCTGATGTCCAGGCAGCACAGAAAAGCTCCGTGGTAACGTAGCATCAGAACCGCAGCAGGCAACGATGGAGCCAGTCTCTGCAGAGGGGGCTGAACTTCCTCTACATTCAGGAAAAAGGCAGCTCGCGCCAGAGCGTGTTACATGAGGAAGAGTCTGGCCAGACAAACCCAGATTCCAGCCCTGGCTGCGCCATTCTCTACGCGACCTCGGACAGCGTCCTGATTCTCTCCCGCACCTCAGTTTTCTCACTTGTGAAATGGGAACGGCGATGCCCACAGCAGAGGCTTGTCCTGAGGATTCATCAGGCTTCCCTTTAGGGTCTTTCCCCGCAATGCTTCATTAGGAACTTTCCCTGGGACTTAAAACAAGAGACTCTCGGCTTGAAGAGGCTTTAACTACAGCCGATGGATAAGTTGCTCATTGGATTAGTAAACAGTTAAACTAAGTATGACCACTTGCAGACAGGGGACATCGCCCACACATCGCCCTCACTGAGGGGGGTCATAATATTCTCTTTCCAGAGGCGCCCAGCCAGGAACTCAGGAATACGCACTGTATTCGTTTCCCATTGCTGCTGTAACAGATTACCACGACCTCAGTTGCTTAAGACAACACAGATTTATTATCTTCCGGTCCTAGAAGTCAGAAGTCCACCATGAGTCTCACTGGGCTAATAATCAAAGTGTCAGCAGGGCTGCCTTCTTTCTAGAGTCTGTAGGGGGGGGAATCCACTTTGGGGCCTTTTTCAGCTTCTAGAGGCCACCAGTACTCGTTGGCGCATGGTTCCTCCTCCATCTTCCAAACCAGCAGCTCGGGGAGGGGTCTTTCTCATGCTGACATCTCTAGTCCGCTCTTACCTGCCTCCCTCTTCCATGGACTTGTGATTACTCTCGGCCCACTGGGATAATCCAGCAAAATAACCCAACCTCAAGGTCAACTGATTAGCAATCTGAATTCCATGTACCTTAATTTCCCTTTGCCATGGGAGCTAACATAGTCACAGATTCTAGGGACTGGGATCTTTGAGGGCCATTATCGCCTACCATACCTATTGCTCCAGAGATGGGGTGGAACCTGGGTGAATGGAGAGGAGCTGGTCCCTTTCCCGTCTGCAGTAGTAACTGGGCAGCCCTGTGGGGGCTGGAAAGACACTGACCTGGGGGCGGGAGGCGTGAGGTCGGGCCTGACCTGACTGTTCACTGCCGAAAACTCCGGGCAGTTGACCCTTTTCAGGGCATCGGCTTCCCCATCTGTAAAATGGGAATAATTACCACACCTCCCACAGCTGTATCACTGTTAGAGGGTTGGATATGATTCACAGCTGAGGGCCTCTTAGGGACCAGGCCCCATGGAGGACCCTGAGGTGTAGAGAACGTAATACTTGCCCCCAGGGACCCCACACTCCAAGTGTCGTCACCTGACCAATATTCATTATTCTCCCTCAGAACTTCTCCGATTTTCCTACAAATCACGTCTCCCCTGTCATCAAGAACTCTGAGCTAGAGTCCCGTAGCCACTAGATAAAAATATGCATTTTCACATATATTTTATTTGAACTTTCTTCTAATCTGCATTCATTGTCAAAACATTTTAGTATTAATAAGGAATTGTTTTATTCAACAGCTCATTGTTTAACACTTTGGTTCCTCATGGTTCCACGTTTCCTTTCAGGCTGGCCTCACCTTCATAGGTGATTTTATGTGCTTTCGAGCAGATACAATTTTGTATTCCTCTTTTTATGTAACAATGCTCAAGCACTTTTCCAAGTAGCTACACGCTTTTCGGAATTGTCCTTATTAATAGCTACACAATTTTCCTAGCCGGTGATGTCACAGAATAGCTTCTGGGTTCATCTGAGGGTTTCCTTTCTTTATTTATAGTTTGGTTCCTTTGTGGAGCTGTTTGTGTTTGTTTCTTTGGTTTGGCTCCTCTAAATGCAGCTGCAATGAATATCTTCCCACGTTCATGTTCTTGTCTTTTGAATCCTTTCCATAAGATAACTTTCCAGGAGCAGAATTCCACCTGTTATTCACACGGCTCTATGATACAAGTGGAACGGAGATGAGTCCTGTTCTACAGATGAAGAAACCGGACCCCAGGGAAATGTAAGTGACTTCTCCACAGACCCACAACTGGTAGGTGACAGGACTGGTCCCCATATCTTCCGATGGCTGTGACAGAGGCCTTCCAGGGCATGGCTACCTACAAGGGAGTGATGAAGCTACTAGATGTCTTCCCAAGCCCCCAGGCTGCATTCTTTGCTCCCGCCCTCTCACATGCATGTAAGTTGACTTAACCCCCAAGACCACTTCCCCTCCAGCCCCACCCAGCCCTGCAAGTTCACGAGAATGTGGCTTCATATACCAGGAAGGCATGAGCTGAAAGCCTAGGGTTGAACCTCATAGAAACGGTGGCCCCCCTGAAATCCCACCACGGCGAGGGCCAGCCAGCCTCCTGGACCCATGGCAGTCCCGTGCGGACCCCTGTTTCCAAAGGAGATAGGGGAGCTCTGTGGTGCAGGTAAGGAGTTTGGGGTTGAAACTCCTGGATGTAAATCCTGGTTCCGCCACCAATCAGCCTCATGGCCTTGGATAAGTGATTGCCCCTCCCTGATTCTCAGGCTCCTCTTCTGTAAGCTGCAGTGGGTAGTAAAGGTGCCACCCCGTAGCGCTGCGAGGATGAAATAAGTTGATTCTCATGTAGTGCTTGTCACGGTGCCTGGTTCGGCCCAAGTGCTATGTAAATAACATTTGCTAATATCAACACCAATGTATTAGTGTCCTAGCGCTGTCATATCTAATTGCCACAAACTTCTTAGCTAAAAACAACAGACACTTATTCTCTCACTGTTTTGGAGACTGGAAGTCTGAAATCAAGGTGTCGGCAGAGCCATGCACCCTCAAAGGCTCCAAGGAAGGGTTACTTCCTGCCTGTTCCAGCTTCTGGTGGCTACTGGTATTCCTGGGCGGTGGTTGCATCCTTCCAGCCTCTGCCTCCACCTTCCCGTGGCCTTCTTCCCCGCCTCTGCGTGTGTCTTCTTATAAGGACACTCACATTGAATTTAGGACCCACCCTAGTGCAGTATAATCCCTTCTCAATCCTTACCTTAAGTATATCTGCTAGACCCTATTTCCAAATAAGGTCTCATTCTAAGTTTCCAGGGAGACGTGAATTCTGGGGAACAGGATTCAGCCCACTACACCCACCTTGACTATACGTTGGGTTAATGTAAGTGTTTCTTCTCCTTTCGGAGGATTGGGATGTAGTTTGAGGCAGTACTGTTCACTGGCTCCCTTTTGGTGTCTTAATCGGGCTTCTCCCGCAAAGCCCTTCTTGGGGATTCACTAACCAGAGGCCGCAGGGGTTGGTCTCCCATACCTAGGATGTTTACAGAGAATCACACTTTACAAAGCTTGGCATTCCGCTCTTTCACTACAACGCCCCTGTGAGGTCGATGGTATAAGTCCTCGCTTTGCAGAGGACGAAACAGGTTCTGGGGGTGAAGGGACTGCTCGGGTCTCTCCAGCCAACGAGGGGCAGGGCCTCAAACCCAGGCCTTCTGATTCCACCCCAGTGCTCCATCCACCACAGCACACCTATCTGAAGCCAGCGTCCTCTTAGGGAGGGTGACCAGATGGCTGCTGTCCCAGAATCAGTATCATTAATGTCCCTTTCGTGTCCCATTTGGACAATAAATGATATGGTCACCTCTTCTCAGTAGTCTTGGCCCCAGAGCTCCCTGCCTCCGGCCTGGAACCAGCCCTCTCAGTGTTAGGATCTGGGATACTATGTCTTCCTGTTCTTTCTCTTTTCTTCCACGCGAGCCTCATGACGAAGAAGCAGGAAGCTCTGCCAAGGTGGACGTGGTACATTACATTCCTCAAGGAAGCCACACCTGTCTCTAAAGCCCCTCGATGCCTACCTGTCCCCGTTACACGTTGCGCTGGGTGAAAACCGAATGAGAACTGGGTCTGAGCATTGCTCCCAGTACACACCACAATGCAGAAACACCTCCCCCTGCAGCTGCAAACCTTCTCTGCCCTGCCTCAGAGAGCTCGAAAGCCGGGCAGAGTGGAGATCCCACAGCAGCTGGCACGGTGCTTCCCAGCGACAATTCTGCAACAGGGTCAGAGACAGAAACAAGTGGAAACGAGAGAAAGAAACTTTCTGGAAGATAAATGGACATTACAAATCAAAAGCCTTAAGCAATGTGTGTGTGCGTGTGAGTGTAGAATGAGGGGGGACATGTGGCCAAGGATGCTTGCCTGAATCTAGGAGAAGGTTCTGGGAGGCTAGCCAGGGGAATGTTAGCAGTGATACCCCTGGGAGCAGGGTTAGTTGGAGAGGCAGAAAGAGTGAAGAGGCTATCACCATATCATTTGCTTATAACTTGTTGCTTTCCTTTCCTTTCTTTTTTCTTTTTTTTTTTTTTTTTTTTTCGCCACACCGAGCAGCACACGGGAGCTTAGTTCCCCAACCAGGGATTGAACCCAGGGCCCCTGCAGGGGAAGCTCAAAGTCCTAACCGCTGGACAGCCGGGGAAGTCCTGCTGCTGTTTCTTTTTTAAAAACAATTTCCTTTTGAAAAACTTTTTATTGTGCAATCTTTTTACTCACCAATTTCAGTACAGGAATGTAAACTGAAGAAATAATTAAGCACATGCACAAAGACAGCTAACAAGGATGCTGTTGGAAGCTTTGCTTTATAACAATAAAAAACTCAGTAGCAACCCAATCATCCAGCAATAGGGGATAGTCAGTTAAGAGAATGCTACTCAGATGTTAAATAATTTTCCAAAAACAGATAAAAAGTGGGAAATTTTTAATGGCCACAATCTCACCATACAAGATAATCATTCCATGTTCCCTCACAGTTTTTCTGAGGATGCTTGGGTAATGTTTATAGAGTTACAGGCACTAAATAGATATAATGTTAAGTTCAACTTGTTTTCCCTTATCATAGTAACAATAGCATTTCCTGGGTTGGTACATTTTCTCCAAGATAGTCTTCCAAATGGAGGTAAACCCTTTACTGTTCATTCAGTCACTTTCAGCTTTTTGGTTTTTAAGTAATGCTAAAATGAGCAATGTCACGTATTATCTTTTTTCCCTTCATTTTGAATTATTTTTAAAGATGAATTCCCAGAAATGGATTTTATTGAGTAAAGGATATAAGGGGCTGTTTTGGTGCTTGAGACATATTCCCAAAATGCTTTCCAAAAGTGCTGTACCACTGTCACTGCCACTAGCCATTCATGTGTACCAAGCTCCTTAGTTTTCATTTTTACTAATTTAATTATATCAAATAAAACTATGACTTTAGTTTAATTCACCTCTTTGATAATAAAGAAAGCTAAACATGCTCCCATATTTACCTGCTAAGTATATATTCTTATGTGACCTGATTTTTTCATGTCTTTGCCAATTTCCCTCTCCTGAAGCTGAACTAATCACCTCGTCCTTGGTCTCCTCTTAGTACCTAGTTCCAGCCTCTATTCTTAGACACATCGCAGGGTTGCAGTTATTGGCTCATATATGAGCTCCTAGAGGGAAAGGGCTATGTTTTCCTTTTCAAACCCCTGTCTGTAGCCACTAGTTACCTGAGGCCGCTGAGCACTTAAAATGTGACTAGTCCAGGGCTTCCCTGGTGGCGCAGTGGTTGAGAATCCGCCTGCCGATGCAGGGGACACGGGTTCGTGCCCTGGTCCGGGAAGGTCCCACATGCCGCGGAGCAACTAAGCCCGTGAGCCAGGGCCGCTGCGCCTGCGCGTCCGGAGCCTGTGCTCCGCAACGGGAGAGGCCACAGCAGTGAGAGGCCCGCATACCGCAAAAAAAATAAAAATAAATAAAATAAATAAATAAATAAATAAATGTGACTAGTCCAGAGATGCAAACTATTATATGTAGAATGGATAAACAACAAGATCCTAATGTAAAACAGAGGGAATTATATTCAATATCCTGTAATAAACCATAATGGAAAAGAATATGAAAATTATATATATATATGTATGTGTATGTATAACTGAAACACTTTGCTCTACACCAGAAACTGACATAACATTGTAAATCAACTATACTTCACAAAAAAAGAAAAATGTGGCTGGTCCAAATCAAGACGTGCTGAAAGCATAAAATACACACTGACTTTTAAAGACTTAGAGAAAAAAAATGTAAACTAGCTCACCGATTATGTTTATATTTATTACATTCCAAAATGATAATATTTTGGCTATGTTGGAGTAAACAAAATAAATTATTATAATTAATGTCACCTGTCATTTTTACTTATTTAGGGCAGCTACTAGAAAATTTTAAAATATAGGTGTGTCCTTATATTTCTATTGGAAATATAAAAGCTGCCTAGGCACTAGTGTTTTCAGAGAAGCAATTCATTAAATGTTTGAGAATGGATTTACAGGTTTTTAAGTTCTTCTTTAACAGTTGGATTGTGGCTCTTAGCTAAAAATTATCATCATCAACATCGTCCCTCTACCATATTTAATACCTCACTTTAACATCAGTGAGACCAGTTGAAAATTGCCATTAAAGGCTGCCATGAAGAGGGAAAGACAAACAATATGGTTAGTTCAACAGATATCTATTGAGTATCTGCTGTTGCCAGGCACTTTCCAGAAACTTGGGATCATCAGAGAACAAAGTAAACACAGGTCCTACCTTGAGAAGCTAACACGGGGTAGAAGCAAACAGTTAATGACCCTGTATCTTCGGAGGTGAGAAGTACTGCGGCAAAAGCAAGAAGAAAGTACAGGTGAGGGAGGAACGAGTGCAATATTGAATAGGCGGTCGTGGTGGGTCTCATTGAGGAGATGAGAGTGTAAACCGAGACTGGAAGGGGCGGGGCACAGTCTTCCAAGTGACTCCCTGGGGAAAGAACATTAGGCAACAGAAACAGCTACAGCAAAAGACCTAAGGAAGGGCTGTGTAACTGAAAGGAGTCTGGAGACCCAGGCTCTCATCTCTGAGCCTCGGTTTCCCCGTGTCTTTGAGGTCTCCTCCCTCTAGGTCCTGACCAGCTCAAAGATACACAACACCACCACCTACATTCCGCAGCACTGTCCATTCCTGACCCCCACCCCCGACCGTCCCCACCCAACGGAGGCTTCAGAGGTTTCTCTGGTTGTCTGAGTTCTAGAAAAGGCTTTGCCTGGAGCACTTGGGGGAGGGCTGAATGGAGCTGGAGAAGGCTTATTTATAAATCAGGACAGTCTGTGGGCTGCTCTGCAAACCCAGCTCATCTATAGGAAGAACAACCAGTTGCTAAAAAGATCATCCCCGGGGAGCTGCCCAGCTGGTTTGCCAGGCAGCCCAGGTCCATCTCCACCGAGGGAGTTACAGAAACGGCAGGATGGAGGCTGATCAGGTTGCAATCGCTTCCTAAATGGTTTCCCTGCCACCTCTCCCTTCAGTATCCCTTCACTCTGTCACACGGGGCTGAGCAGGACATTTCTGTCCTTAAAAGTGTCCCATCCAGGGACTTCCCTGGTGGTCCAGTGGTAAAGAATCTGCCTTCCAATGCAGGGGACGCAGGTTCGATCCCTGGTTGGGGAAATGGGGTCCCACATGCCGCACGGGGCAACTAAGCCCACGAGCCACAACTACTGAGCTCACGCGCCTCAGTGAGAGAGCCCGCGGGCCACAACTACAGAGCCCTCACTTCCTGGAGCCCGCAAGCCACAACTAGAGAGAAGCCCGTGCGCCGCAACGAAAGATGCCGCATGCTGCAGCTAAGACCTGACTCAGCCAAAAAAATAAAGCAAGAAATAAAATAAATATATATATATATATATATATATATATTTTAAAGTGTCCTATCCAATAGCTCCAAGCCCAAAGTTCTTAGCAGGTAATGAAGTCCATCACAGCCCGGCCCCAGCCAAATGCTGCAGTCTCCTTCATTTTTTCTATCTAGACCCTTCCCAATACATCATACTTTCCCTACATGCCCCTCTGCAAGCCTCTCTTGCCTTTGCTCCTCTTCCTCCTCCATCTGTCTGAGAGGTGCCTCTACCTGTCCACCTGGCGGACTCCACACACTCCTCCTTAAAGGACCAGTTCACACGTCCCCTTCTCTGAGGACACAGGTCCTGGAGTCAGCCTTTTCCAGCTCTGCCATCCCTACCCAGTGTCTAGGGCAAGTTCCCTGAACTATCTGAGGCTTTGGTTTCCTCATCCGTCAAAAGGGATGATAATAAACAGTACACACCTCATGGAATTGTGAGGATCAAGGGGCCTCATGCACAGGAAGAGCCTCTCACAGTGCCTGGCACACGGTAAGCGCACAATAAGCAATGACACTGTTACTATGTATTTTCAATATTATTATCATTATTACTTTAAAAAATTTTATTACAAAACTGTTTTTTATTGAATTATAATTGATCTACAACACTATATGAGTTTCAGGTGTACAACATAGTGATTCAATATTTTTATACGTTTCAAAATGATACCATGGTAAGTCTAGTCACCATCTGTTACCATACAAAATTATTACAATATTATTGGCTATATTCCCTGTGCTATACATTACATCCCCGTGATATTTTATAACTATGATCGTTATTACTTTAACAACTACGGCTACTACTACCACTTGTCACCCAGGGCTATAGGATGAATGTTTGTGTGCCCCCCAAATTAATATGTTAAATCCTAATGCCTAATGCAATGGTATTTGGAGGTGGTGCCTTTTGGGAAGTGATTAGGTCATGAAGGTGGAGCCCTCATAAATAGGATTAATGTCCTTATAAAAGAGGCTGGAAAGAGACCCCAATTCCCTTCCACCATGTGAGCACACAGCTAGTAGGCACCATCTGTGAGGAACCAGGCCCTCACCAGACACCAAATCTGCCAGTTCCTTGATCTTGGACTCTCAGCCTCCAGAACTGGGAGCCATAAATTCCTTTTTTTTTTTTTTTTTTTTTGCGGTACGCGGGACTCTCACTGTTGCGGCCTCTCCTGTTGCGGAGCACAGGCTCCAGATGCACAGGCTCAGCGGCCATGGCTCACGGCCCCAGCCGACCCGCGGCATGTGGGATCCTCCCAGACCGGGGCACGAACCCACGTCCCCTGCATCGGCAGGCGTACCCTCAACCACTGCGCCACCAGCGAAACCCATAAATTCCTATTTTTAAGATTTTTTTTTTTAATGTGGACCATATTTAAAGCCTCTATTGAATTTGTTACAATTTTGCTTTTGTTTTATGTTTTGGTTTTTTGGCCACAAGGCATCTGGGATCTTAGCTCCCGGACCAGGGATCGAACGCGCACCCCCTGCATTGGAAGGTGAAGCCTTAACCACTGGACAGCCAGGGAAGTCCCAAATTCCTACTGTTTATAAGCTACCCAGTCTGTGGTATTCTGTTTCAGCAACCTGAACAAGACACCCAAGCAGAATGGATACTGCCTCTGGTGTTTCCACGTGACTTCGGTTGGGTTTCCTAACCTTGGTGTTGGTTCCCTCAAAATGAGACTCTGAGATAAGGACTTGGACGCAAGGAGTTTCTTTGGGACGTGATCCCAGGAAGACAGGTGAGGAAGTAGGAGAAGTGAGACAGGGAGGCAAGAAAACCAATAAAGGGTGTGTTAACGGGAGGGGTATTTTTGCGTCGCTGGAGCTCACTGCTCACTGAACCCCCGGGGAAAGCGCCTAATCTCCCAGCTAGACAAGGACATGCTGAAGACCCAATACTTCCCAGTCATGGAATGTCAGAGGAAATGACCACTGCTGAAAGGAACTAGCACATCCTGATGTCAAACAGCTGTCCCCCAAACCTCAAAAGCTTGCAAACTCTGACTTAGCAATTCTGCTTCCAAGAATTTATCCTAGGTGAACAATCAGAGATGTTCACAAAAATATGGCTAAGAGTTCTCATTCCCAGAACTGTTTATAATAGTGAAAAACTGGACACCATCTAAATGTCCAGTAGCAGGACAGTAGGGTAATTAAACCATGGTTCATACCCACACTGGAATACCTAGCAGCCACTGAAAGTGATTTTGTACAAGAGTATTTAATGTCACAGAAAAGTGACCGTGATATTGTTTGGTCACTTTTTTTTAAAGCAGGTACATAGACACATAAACTAATATGTGTGATATGACCTAATAAGAGTTTTCATGTAATAAGCACACATGTGCATACACACATACATACACACACACAGACAGACCTGGAAAGATAATGACTAAAAATGATGACAGTGATAATAGCTGAGTGGTTGAATTGTATTTTAATTTTCTTTTTTTTTTCTTTAATCTGTATTTTCAAAATGTTCTACAGTGTTCATGTGTTAAATAAAGGGCGACTCTGACAGCACCGGGCAGCCAGTGCAGAGGGTCTACAAGAAGGGGGAGCATCACTTAGCTGCCTGTCCAAAGGGGCTTGTATTTTTCTCTGATCTGAAAGGTCCGGAGATCAGTCCCCTATGAGAGATCCGCTTACCTCTCACCTCTAAGTAGCCCATCTGGGACACGTGCATCTCTAAAAACACGTGGGCTTTTCCAATGAGGAGATATAGCCCACAACCAGAGAAGGAAATTAAATGCTTTTCTCAGTAAATTTCTCCATCTCCAAATTTTAATCATTCTAATGGGGCTACCTGCTTGTTTAGGTTGCTCAAAGCCTGATTAAAACGAGTTGATTCTATGGAGTTACCAGTAGTTTTTAATAGGGCTGGGGGGACACAGTACTTATACTGCTTTCTCATCTCTGATCTTTAGGTCTTTTTGATATTATTTCTTGTTCTCTGATCATCCTTTGAGGTAGGATTCAGGCAGGATTTAGGTAAGGAAAGGAGGAGGCTGTATAGAAAATCTTTACATTCACTCAAACATTTCCTGATTTTTAGAAGAGGAGGAGAGGGGGGTCTTCTGCCCTTCTCCAGTTTTTTCATAGGATTAGAGGAATCTTCATCCCTTTTATCACTTCTAGTGCCTCTGTCTACTCCCTCCCTTAATAGTTTCCCCCCCGAGAGAGAGAGAGACAAGTTCCTGTCCCTGATCAGAACCCAAGATGATCATCGGACCATGTTTATTGTCAGGTGGACCTACTACACCACTACACGTCCTGCACCCGTGAACACAACCCTCTTCCCAACTTCTCTGTCACAGGGCAGAGCCTGCTGAACCTGGTTCCCTTTCTGGGCCTGACTCTGTGCCCACTACTGGGTGTGTAATGCAAGCCGGCCATCCTTGACCTTGGAGCTGGTTGGGTAAGTGGACTTGGAGAAGGCTCTGTAGTCCCAGCCATTCTAGATTTGAGGCAACAGGGAGATGGAACATCCATTTTTCCTCTTGGTCTGAGGCCCCATTCTCCTATCCAGCTTTTATCAAAGAACGCCTTCTTTGGGCGGGGCCGGTTATGGTACTTGCAGATCATTACGCAAGCTCCTAATTTGCTTCCCACTTGACCACTGCTCCTTGCATATGACTTGGTCAAGAACCCATGGGGTATCAGGGAGGAGTAGGAGGCTTTACTCTCATCCTGAGAGCTTAAATCTGAACACCTGATCCATGCCAGGTGCTGAAGACACAAGGAAGGCCCCATCCTTGCCCTTGAGGGGTTTGTAGTCTGCGGGAGGAGACAGACATGCAAGTAAATACGTAATAATAAGTACAATCATCCCTCGGTCTCTGCAGGGAATTTGTTCCAGGACCCCCTGTGGACACCAAAATCCACAGGTGCTCAAGTCCCTTATATCAAATGATACAGTCGGCCCTCTGTATCTGTGGACTCAGCATCCACCAGCACTGTGGTTGGTTGAATTCAGGGATGCAGAAGCTGTGGATATGGAAGGTCGACTGTACAATACAACGAGATAAATACTCTAATGCAACAATGTACAGTACAAAGTGCAGGGGACACATTCAATCGAGATAGAGGGGATTGGGAAAGAGACTGGAAAGGCGCCACAGAAGAGGTGATAATTAAGCTGCATCTGACAAGTGACTAGGAGAAAGGCAGGGGACGGAGATTCCAGGCAGAGGGAACAGTATGTGCAAGGAAAAGAGGCGTGACTGCCTGGCATGTTCTGGGAGTGGGAAGGCATAGACCTTCAGGGTCATAGTGATTTTCTGATTCATTTGCATAAGCTCTTTATAAATTAAGGCTATCATTCCTTTGTCTAGTCGTGTCATAAATTAGAGACTTAAACTGTAGTAGTGCATAGAGAAGGTTACAGTGGGGGAAAGCTGAAGATAAGGCATTCATTAGGAAATTATTCGTCCACTTACAAGCAAGGCAGACCCAAAGCAGGTGAGTCAAAGCAAGAATGCATCCCAAGAGCGTTGTCCAAAGTCACGCTTTGGTATGTGGCAAAAGTGGAAGTCAACCAGCAGGTTAATATACTGCATCCTGAAGCAGTGTTCTGTGTCCTATCTCAGAGAGGGTACAGCCTGGAAGGGTCTCAGGTAATGAAAGTGTTGGCTACCTATGGAGGTTTCAAGTGGAGAAATATAAAAAGATTGAAAAGAAATGTCTTCTTTATAGCTTCCACTAAGTCCTACTTTTCTGATGGAATTTCATGTACTCACATTTCAGTTGAGGTAGCCCTTGATAATCAGGCAATTGGTCAGTTTTTTTAAATGTGCTGGACCATTAAGATGGACAAAATGGGACTTAATCTGGTCTTGAAGAATGAGTAGCATATCTGTGAATGGGTGGGTGCTATCATCTGAATGTTTGTGTTCCCCTCAAAATTCATATGTTGTCATCTTAACCCCTGAAGTTGATGGTATTAGTACGTGGGGCCTTTTTGAGGTGCTTAAATAGGGAAGGTGGAGCCCTCATGATTGGGATTAGTGCCCTTATAAAAAAGGCTCCAGAGAGATCCCTAGCCCCTTCCACCATGTGAGGATACAAGAAGTCTGCAACCCAGAAGAGGGACCTCACACAATCATGCCAGCACTCTGATCTTGGACTTCCAGTCTCCAGAACTATGAGAAATAAATTTCTATCATTTATAAGCTACCCAGTCTGTGATATTTTGTTATAGCAGCCTGAATGGACTAAGACAGTGGGGAAGAGGTTAGCATGGAAAACCCAGGAGAGGATTCATTCGTGCCTCTACTAAACAACCATCTAGGATTCCCACCCCTTCTCTTTGGTTTCAAGTAACAAAAATCAACTCTGTCTAGCTCAGTGAAAGGGGAAGATTTGTGGGAGAGATAATGGGTTATCTCATGGGCCATCCCCTCAGTTCCAACCACTTGCAAAGACTAAATGTCTTTCTCTGAATCCCAATTCTCAGAAAGAGACCTGATTGGACCAACTCAACTCACATGGTCACCCCAGCCAATCAACTCTTGCTGAGGGTCTGGATCCCATGGATAAACATGGCTGCTTTGAGCAACTATCAAAAAGAAGGTCAGTGTAAGCTGGACTACACTCCCCCAATCCACGGTCCTTTCATATGCTGAAGGTTCCTTCTGTCCTAGAGCTAAAGATTCAGCTGAAATCTGTGAGCAAGTAGAAATCTTAATTCAGTGGAAAGTAGGGTGGCCAGCCTTAGCAAATAAAAGTACAAGATGCCCAATCAAATTTGAATATTTAACAAAAAAAATTTTATCCCATGTGATATTTGGGACCTACTTATACTAAAAAATGCTTCATTGTTTGTCTGAAATTCAAATGTAACTGGGTATCCTATATTTAACTGCCAAACCTAGTGGAAACGTGGTCCTTTTGCAGGACTCTGAAGTCTTGACATTTCCAAAATAATGATCACATCTCTGGGAATTTAAATGCCCAAGACAGATGTAAGGGTCTTCAGTATGCCAAATGGAGGACACTGTGAGTGAAGCCAGCATCCTGAGAGCAAGAGGTGGACCTGCATAATTATCAGTGAGTTAAATTGCTTTGTCGCAGAGAGTTGGCTTTATTAAATATGCATTTCAAGTTTGGAGTGGTTGGCTGAAGAACTTAATTATCAACAGATGGGAAATCCCTCACTGCAACCTTGACCTTTACCTGTCATGTTGGCACACAGGACCACATGCAAGATGACACTAGTATATCTTCAGATGCCATTCTCCAGAGCCTTTGGACAGGGAGCCCTGGGCTTCCCTAGGGCTGGGCTGGGAAGGCAGAAGACCACGATGGCTACTTAGATGGGCATATTGCCTCGTTGGCTTACATGGGTCTTCTCATGACTTCACTCTTCCCTCTCTATGAAAAGGACACTGTTGTTAGTGTTAAACAAACTTGGGTACTGGTCCTGCTGTGACCTCTTATAAGCTTTATGAGCTGGAGCAAATCATAAAACTGCTCTGAGCCTCAGTTTCCTCATCTGTTAATTGGGAATAATAATATTACCCTTCTTACAAGGTTATTGGGAGGAATCAATGACCTCCCGCCTATGTAAGTGTCAGATTCCATGGACCCCAGTCTCTCAAACTTGTCCTAGTCCCCCTCCTTCCTATTATCCAGGTCCCCAAGGTCAGTCATTTTAATAATATCCTCTCAGCCACCTCAAAATGTGTGCCTTGTTCACAATCTTACTGTGTTTATTGCCAACCTTATAGATTTGTTATCCCCGTCTCTACCTCTGAGCCACCCAGCTTGCTGGCATCAAATCATAAATCATGTTATTAAGTCAAATCATGTTACCTAGCCCCAGATGGTCTCTCCCTGTGCTCAATAATCCTTTTACTCTTCTCCAGTGGACCCACAGCTCAGAGGTTTCACGACTACAACAGAATCCAAAGTATCACTTATATTTTACTTTATAAATAATGTGTTATATAGTATATTAAGTATATTTTATATATATATATTATCACTATCATTATCATTATTGGTGAGGGAGCAGGGCATAAGTACAGGATAGGAAATCATGTCTTCTGAACTTCCTTCCTTACTCAGAATCCTACTTTAAAGTCAGCTCCTTTTTTTTTTTTTTTACAAGAATTTCCTATTTTTCTTCAGCACAGATTACTTAGAACATATTACTTATGGAATTCCATGGACGTAATGTGAAAAAAAAATTAATTTTGACCATTTTCTACATGAAAAACGAAGCACAGAAAAGGAAAGTTAGCACAAAATAAAACAAGTATGCATACTAATGAAGGTTAAGATGATAGCTCAAAGACTTCTATTGCCAAATCTTTCTTTTTTATTCTAAGTCAGGATCCACGTTAGAAGGATTCATCCCCCAAAACATATAGATTTTACACCAATAATTTGTAATCACCATGCTTGCTTCCTTTTGTCACTCACTATAAAGTTGCCACTGTAGCAAATTTTCCTTGACCAAAACAGAAGTCACTTTAGAATTATATGAATGAGTCCTTACCCTCTACCTGCAAAGAGATGCAGCCTTTGCCAACCAGAAGAAAGAGGTCAAAATATTGGAGAATTATCTCTGAATGGCTGCCAAGATCTCCCTTAGATCTCTAAGCTTTCTTCAAATATCTGGACTTTTAGCAACTAAAAAACTTATACTCAAAATGTGTACAGTAGTTTCAATAGGAAAAGTCAGCTATTTCTTAATGTCACCAGTTGTGCCCTGGGCATTTTGCCCATTGGCTACAAATCACCACTTGTCTTTGTCGTATTTGGACTTGAACCCCATGTCTCTCCCCTGTTGCAATATCCCCATTGCAATAGTCTTGAATAAGTCTCCCTTACCTTTTTAACAAGTGTTGGAATAATTATTTCACAGTTGGTTAATAACACCTGGAGCATTTTTTTTTAATTCTGAGGAGACCTGGACCCCACCTAAGACCAAGGAGTCAGAACCATGGGCTTGGTTCTAATGTGTACTAGGGGTGAGAATCGCTGGCCCAGAAGGTCTGCACAAATCTCCTTTGTGATGGACTGACTCTCAGACTGGAGGACGCCTTGAATTCTGGCTGGGTTGGCCTTCATCTCTGTCAACCCCACGTCAGCCAATCCCCACCTGAAACAGGCTCCTTTGTCCAGCCCCTCCAGACCGCATGGCTGGAACACACCAAGCTGTATCACTCCTCTATATATCTGCTCACGCTACCTCCCCTCCCTGAAATGCTTGCTCTGTGCCCCCTTGACCACCACGGAAAGATAAATCATATTGAAGACCTCAGCTCGGGGGCTTTCCTGGTGGCGCAGTGGTTGAGAATCTGCCTGCCAATGCAGGGGACACGGGTTCGAGCCCTGGTCTGGGAAGATTGCACATGCCGTGGAGCAACTAAGCCTGTGCGCCAGGAGCCTGTGCTCAGCAACAAAAGAGGCCGCGACAGTGAGAGGCCCGCGCGCCGCAATGAAGAGTGGCCCAGGCTCGCCGCAACTAGAGTAAGCCCACGCACAGAAACGAGGACCCAACACAGCAAAAATAAATAAATAAATAAAGACCTCACCTCAATCATCACCTCTTCTAGGAAGCCTCCCCCGATTCTTTCCATAGCACGCCTGGCGTTACCGAGCCTATGTTCGAACTGCTCACCGTACAACAGGCCAATAATCAAGAAATGAGTTGTTGGGACAAGGAATAACGACTTTCTTCAGAAAGCCAACTAACTGAGAAGACGGTGGGCTCGTGCCCCAAAGAACCATCTTGCCTGAGTTAGAATTCTGGCTCCTTTTACACTAAAAGGGGAGGGAGTAAAGTCAAACACTTCCGGGTTCCCATCAGCCTCCGGAGGGGATGTGTTAATTTCTTCCTGCCTGTGGTCGGTCGTGCACAGGTGGAGCTGGTCAGGATGTTTCCTGTGAGCTAAACAAAGGTATTTTAGCTTAATGCTCATTACCTGGGAAGCAGGGCTCCCAGAGATGGGCCATTATCTATAATTTGAGCTTATAGGCAACATCCCTTTAGTGATTAATTTGTAATAGAATACGAAGATTCTTCCCTATGACACTGGGACCTCTCTTGCCCTGTCCACAGGCCTGATGATACACAGAGCAAGCCACAGCATGGCTGGTGTCACTGAAACATCAGTGTGAAACGTGGCCTCTCACCAGACATCCTGGCTAAGGGTATATATAGTAGGACTTGATATTCATGTAAACAGATGCTAGGTTTTCAGAAATTACCCATCTGAAATTAATACTGACACATGAAAAGATAAGAACAAAAGCTTTCCATCCGGCAAAATGAAACTTACTATTTCTGCCAGAAAACTGTAAGCTTGGATAAACCTCAATATTGAACACATAAATTTGTTGATATCAAACATTAGGAATCCTACAACACAGAGCACTGAATTTAGAGTCAGAAAACCTAAACTATAAATGAATTCAGCCACTTTCTAAGCACGTAACTTTAAGCAAGATACTTAATTTCGCTGAGCCTCAGTTTTCTCATCTATAAAGTGAGGCTTATAATACTTCACCTACTTTCTCTAAGGTTGCTTTAGTCATTAAATAAAATAAAACCTGGAAAAGCATATTTCGCTGCACAGTGAAGCCCCATACAAACACAAGAATTTTAAATCCTTACTAATTACTTGTGCTCTGCTTTTTTTCCTTAATTAGTATCAACACTTTTACATTCGTATGAAACAGATCGAGATGTCCATTCAGGAATAATGAAGAAGGAAAGTTTATTTTAGAAAGACCGTGGGTGTTGTTGAAGGGATAATATGTCTTGTCTTTCTTTCAGGAAGTAATATGAAAAAAGCTTTATCTTGCTGACATTCTTCCATACAAGCTGGAATAGAAACTATCTTGCACCTGAACAATACACTTATGTATAAATTGTAAATAACAACTAAGGGGAAAGAATAGTTAACGAGAGTAAAGGAAAGGGACAACTCCTGATTAAACTGGAATCTCAAAGTGTTGAGAATCCAAAGCAGGCCGTGTGTATGTATATAGATATATATTTACCAATGTGTTTGATTCTCCTCTTCCTTCATTTTCCATCTTCTCTCCCTGTATAAACCAAATCTTCCTTTTGGACTAACAAGTTATGGAGATGTACACACACATGCAGTGTATGTGTGTATGTATATGAGTGTTTGTGTGAGTGTATTTTCCCTCTAGTCTTTTTTCTTGAAGTATAGTTGATTACAGTGTTTCAGGTATACAGCAGAGTTATTCAGTTATACATATGTATATAAATATATACACATATATATTCTTTTTCAGATTCTTTTCCATTATAGGTTATTACAAGATATTGAATACAGTTCCCTGTGCTATACAGTATATCTATTTTATATATTGTACTTTGTATCTGTTAACCCCAAACTCCTAATTTAACCCCCCCCTTTCCCCTTCGGTAACCATGAGTTTGTTTTCTATGTCTGTGAGTCTGTTTATGTTTTGTAGAAAAGTTCATTTTGTACCACTTTTTAGATTCCACATATAAGTGATATCATATGATATTTGTCTTTCTCCCTCTAGTCTTCTGTGCTTGGTTGCTTGTCTGGGGTGGTGGTATTTAATCTTATCTTTGACAAGACAGGTGGTATTAAAGTCCAAGAGACTGTAGGTGCCACAGAAAGTTGCTACACAGCTCTCTGTGGTTATGCTACAAGGGACATAGATGGATTCCAGTTGACAACTCCAGAAGCAGCAGAGCTAGCAAGGGAGATAACTGTTTTCTTCAAGGTATTCTTGAGCTAGAAGGAATCTTACAGATCATCTTGTCCAACCCTGTGCACTTTCTCATTTTACAAGTAAGGAAATCAAGAATGGTCAGAGAGGGAAAGTGATTTTCCTAAGATCACAGAGCTTTTACAAGCCTTTCCTAAGCATCTTCCCTATGCAAGGCATTATTCTATTACTTGAGGTGATTCCAGGATGGAAAAAAAGCATGACCTCCATTCTCAAGGAGTTGACGGTCTACTAGTGGGGCGTGTAACTCAAAGCAGGATGAAATCAGGACTTGAAAATGCTGGAAGAACTAAAAGAATTTCTGATTGGGAAACGAGACAGGGTTTCATGAAGAACGTGGCATCTGCACAAAACATCAAAGGTTAGAAGGATCGGGGACGCACAGGACCCACACTGGCATATTTATTGTGTCACCAGCTATCTCGGGCTCCCCTTTTGGAAAACAACACCAGAACACTAGCTGATAAAAAATAAAAATGATAAGGCAAGAAGGGAAATTGAGAAGAAACATAGTCTGGGAAAGGACAAGCGGAATCAGTACCTTGAAAGTGATAGGGAACACCATCTCTAGGGGAAAAAAAAGCACAAAGCACCTGCTGGGGTCAATTTAAAGTCAATTTAAAATGCAAAAAGCAAATCAATGAGTAAGTCTTTTCTGATCATACTAAGAACTTAAAGCAATTTGGTAGGATTATTCAACATAATTATGGTGCACTAGCCTTCTCATGTATATAAACTGTACATTACATCCACACTTAACTTAAGGCAGGAGAGACCAGCTAAGGAGAAAAAATGCAAAGAAAAACAACGTTGAACTACCTTCCAAAGTGTGCAGGGGCTGGAAAAAAAGCGACTGTGAGCGTGGGGATACTAAGCCCCGCCACAGGGGGCCGCGTCCTCGTGGGGAATAAGAACCTGAGAAATCAACCAGCATGATGTCATCATCCTAAGTGATTATTAAAGGCCTGGGGTGAGGTGAGATAACCCAGCAAGAGTGCGCAGGGTGAGAGGAGAACCTGGGCCTGGATCCGGGAAACTCCGACCTCTCCAGGGCAGGATGTGGCAAGGAAGAGTCGGTGGTGACTGGGGCAACTTCTGGGCGAGCAGAGGGCAGAGTGCTGTAGTTTGGAGTAGATGCAAAACAAGGACAAAACAAACCCAAAAAAATGTCCTGAAATCCATCCTCCTGGTAGCTCTACAGGGAACAAAAGCCACTCTATTCTGCAGTGGGCATGGGTGTAGAAAGATCAGATGCTGCCACAAACACTGCAGAGCAGGAGACTCCCACGGGCCAAAGGGGAAATCTCTCAGGCATCTCTTGGAGGGTAATTCGCCATAAGACAGCGAAAGAGCCTCACGAAGAGCTTCACTCCCTACCCCACCCCCAAACTTACCCATGAGCCACAGCTGCTGAGCCCGCGTGCTACAATTGCTGAAGCCCGCGTGCCTGGAGCCCGTGCTGCGCAACGGGGGAGGCCACCGTGGTGAGAGGCCCACGCACCGCGGCGAGGTGTGGCCCCCGCTCGCCGCAGCTGGGGAGGGCCCAGCAGCAACGAAGACCCGACACAGCCAAAAATTAAAAAATAAATAAACTTATTTTTTTAAAAAAGAAATAACACATTTAATTAGGGGACCAAACATCCCAGCGTACACCTGCTGACCCAGCATAATAATTGATGGCATCCCCTTTCACTCCTCAAAGTATGCCAGTTTGGAAAACGGCTTACATGTGGTTGCTGAGGTTTAGGGATGGTGGGGACAGCACGTGGGTGTGATTATAAAGGGGAAGCAAGGGGGAGACCGTTGTGGTGAAGGAACAGTTTTACATCTTGATTGTGGTGGTGTTTACACAAATCTATTCATGTGATAAGCAACAAGAATGATACACACACATTGTACATTGACGCACAATGTCAATTTCAATGTCAATTTCCTGGTCACTGTAGGTAAGTAAGATGTAATCACTGGGGAAAACTGAGTCAAGAGGACAAGGGTCCTCTCAGTATTACCATTGCAACTTCCTGTGAGCCTATAATTATTTCAAATTTAAAGGGTTGGGTTTTTTTAAGTGGTCTAGCAGCATCCACCGAGCGCTGGAGCAGGGACCTTGCAGAACTGAGATTCGTGCAGGCAGGATTTGCTCGGGTCTGTACAGTTGCTAATGGGAACGTATACGGCTGCTGCAGACAGGGGGTTGAGGAAGAGGAGACGAAGAATTCTCAGTAGTTCTTTCATTAGCTCTGGTACAAGAAAGTGTTCCAGCGTGAATCAGCAGAGATAGATGTAATATGTGGAAATGGATCCGTGGATGACACAGAACAGCTCAGAGACAGCAAAGGGGATCAGGAAGGAGAACCAGGACAACGGCATTTACTTTGGGGTCCCCTGGATTTGAGCTTCCTCAATGGTCAGGAAAGCAGAGAATTAATAGTTAACCTCAGATCTATGTCACACGATAGCTGTACATACACGGTTCGGTAAACCGCTTTAATTTATTCCATATCACAATTTTTGTCCTTTTCAACCACTCAGTCGATTTTCTTGTTAGTGTCACAACTTAAAAGGACTCCATGAGATGTTTTTGAAAAACCATTTCCACTCACTGAATGTTCTGTCTCTACACCATTCACAGGTCATTTCACTTCAATCTTCACACAAACTTACAAAGTGGATATTATTATCCCCACTTTGCATATGAGAAAACTGAGACTCAGAGAGGGTAAGTAACTTGCCCAAAGTCACACAGGTAATAAGGGGTAGGGCCAGGATTCAAGCCCAGGTCACTCAGACTCCAAAACCGTGTCATCACCCCAGTGCTACACTGCCTCTCCTGGGCTGAGCAAGGCGGGGAGAGTGAGAGTCACAGGGTCACCTGAGCTAGGTAGAGCCAACTGCCAAGTCACAGTCTCCTTGCGTTGGTGGGTGGACCGGAAGTGCCCCCCCTTGGAGAACGGCATCGGAGTCGGCTATGTGCTCCAACCACCCCTAGTGACAGGGGAAGTAAGGAACCCCTCAGTTTGGTCCACCCCTCCCTTTTTCCTTGGAGATCAGGGTGGGAAAGAAGAGAACCCTCCATCCACGCCAGGAGCTGTGTGCTAAGCTCCTTCCTCAGAGGGCCCACAGGCTCTGTGCAGACACCCATGGATTGCAGGTATATCAGGGCCGCACATTCAGCTGAGACCCTCGTGGGATGGCCAGATGTCCCCAGCAATTTTGCAATCAGAGCAGAATCCGGGAAACCCAACAACAGTGTCTCTCTCACCACATCCTTTAGGTAAATGGCATCTGCCTCGCATTAGAGAAGAAAATTTTCCTGGCCGGAAAACATCTCCAGCAAGGGCTGTGCTGGAGAAAGCCTGCAAAATTCACTCTCACAGCGAAATCTGAGGATTCCAGGCAAGTCATTAGATTAGATATTCTGAAGCCAAGAAGGGGAGAAAAGCAGCTGAGACATGGCTGACATCGTCACAGTTAAGCTCCACAAACAGCGCCAAGGATTTTGTCTTTTGTCCACGTGACTCAAATGGGCAAATTGAGACACGTCGGGGTCAGCCCAGGAGACCGGCGTGGTGATGGTAAGCGGCTCCGAGGTCTCTCAGCCTTTATCCTCAGACATGGTTACAGAGGAGAGAGAGGGACTAAGAACAATAGTGGCCTAATAAAGTATGCTTAGAAACTATCAGCTACAATTTCATCAAGTTTATCTGAAGGCCCTGGGATAAGTACTTGAGATGCATTTATCTCACTGAAGCCTCACAACAGCAATACAGATCAGTGTGATTTTCATCCCCATTTTACAGGTGAAGAAACTGAGGCCCAGAGGCATCAAACAATTTGTCTACGGTTCCATTGATAATAATCAGGACAGACAGGATTTGAACCCAGGTAAACTAACTCCTGAGCTCATACTTTCCACTGCCCTTACTCTGTCTCCCACATGGATGATAGCTGCGGGGTGTGGGGAGGTAGAGGGGAGCAGAGCTAGACCCCAGAGCTGCCCAGCTTACTAACGCTTGTGCCTACTCAAAATATCCCATACGTGTGGTCGCGTGGGTGTGGCTCATACACTTGTCCATGCCCCAGAGCGTAGAGCCAGGCGACGAGCACCTGTCCCCTCTCACACACACACTCACACCTTGCTTTGAACGCCTTCCTACTGTGCATGGATCTTTACAACGCGTTCTTTGGGGACTGTGAGCTCAGAGGTTTGGGGAACCCAGAGATAAGGTCTCAGGGCTACCTCTACATGGCTCTACATCAGAAGAGTTACTGGCTTGGGCAGGTGAGGCATATAACTTATCTGAACAACCAGGTAGCAACCCATGAATTCCAGGGCTGGCGTCATCCCTGGAAGGGGCTCCCCTGTTCATGCAGGGATTTAAGTCCCAGCCAGACCGGGGCCTTGCCCTGGCCTCCCCTGACCCCACCTCCTCTGCAGCTGTGTGATATTAGGAAAGTTACGGCCTCCTCTGCAGCTGTGTGATATTAGGAAAGTTACGGCCATGACCCTCAAGTCCAAACATTGGTCAGCTTTTCAGACCAGGTGCCTAGAAAGTTCAGCAAGACCTGGACTTGGAACAAGTGAAGCAAAAGCATCACTGAAATACAAGCCCCAGATCTCATTTGTAAATAATAATAATAATACTCCAAGAAGAGTAAGGGGATTGGTGAGTAAAGTAAAGATGACACAAAGGAGAAAGAATGGTCTTGGAGAAAGAGGCTGGTGACAGGAGAGAAGCCCCCGGTGGGGGAAGCCGTGAGCCCCAGGAAGAAGGGTGGGGGCGTCTCAGGTACAGCAACAACCCAGCAGGGAACCAGCTGCGAATGTGAAGCCTTCCCAAGATGGCAGCGGGGAGATGGACCTGGTGGTGTTCTATCTTCGTGGCCTCCTCTGAGGGCCCTGTGCACAGGCTTCTTAAGCAGGTGGCGGGGGAGGCGGGGGCAGTGTCAGGGTGCACAGCCCAAACCTGAGTCCCAGGGGTGCCGTGTCATTGGACCACGCCCCTGAGCACCTTGCCTACAGCCTGGGAGGCAGATGCCATGTGGATCACATTACAGGAGGGCAATTAGGAGACATTAGGAGGAGCTTTGACCCAGGCCAGGTTAGGGACCCAGTGACTTTGCAGGACGTCCGATCTGGTGCTGAGATGATGATCACGACGACGACGATGATGATGATGGTGGTGGTGGTAATAATAATAGACTTTAATCATAATAAGCAAAGACTCATTGGGAGCTAGGAATGAGCCAGTTACTGCTCTAAACACTTGCAGGTGGTAACTCGCTGAACACATCTGCTGATTGGCGACAACGAACTCATGATATTATCACATGTTGAGATGATTAAATGAGATGATATATGTGAAACTGGCTTGGAAATGGATGATAAAGATGACAATGATCATAATAATGGTGCTGATGGTGGTGCTAGTGATGCCGGTGATGACGGAGATGGTGGTGTTACCAGTGGTGACGGTAATATGCGTTATAGTGCAGTGGGTAAAGACAGAGACTTGGAGTTACACAGAGACCTAAGTTCAAATTCCAGCTCCACCACTTACTCACTGCATTATCTCAGGCGAGTTTCCCTGAGCCTCAGTTGCCTCATCTGTGAAATGGGAATAATAGCTCCCTCAAGGTGGTGTTGAGAAGAGAAAAATGCGTGTCTATTTCTTAGCACAGTTCCTAGCACTTGATAAACCGTGGTTACCGTGGAGAAGGGCGGTGCCGGCAGCAGCAGGGGTGACGATGGCAAAGATGGGGTTGCCAGCAGGTGTCAAAGAGGTTTTCCATACAGGTGAGTCAGCCCCTGATCAACGCCACACAACTCTTCCAGCAGACACACCCTTCGGAGCCTTCACTTGGAGAGGATATACTTTTTTTAATTTTATGGAAGTATAGTTGATATACAATGTTGTGTTAATTTCTGCTGTACAGCAAAGTGATTCAGTTGTACATATATATATATATATATTCTTTTTATATTCTTTTCCATTATGGTTAATCACAAGATATTGAATATAGTTCCCCGTGTTATACATAGGAGCTTGTAGTTTATCCAGCCTGTATATACTAGTTTGCATCTGCTAATCCCAAACTCCCAATCCTTCCCTCCCCCACCCTTGGCAACCACAAGTCTGTTCTGCAGAGGATATTTTTAATTGGCTACACCTAGTCCCAAGTACGCAGGAAGGCCTTCCACATTCACCACATTGCAAGCACCACTCACTTAACCATTAACCAAGCTGGCTCCAGCTAAGCTGGGAAACAGACAAAGGTTATCTGTGGAGTTATTGCGTCACTTTCTCACCCCTGGCCCTGGCACCACATGGCCTTAAGCTGACCCCTAGTCTGCTAGGACCACCATCGCCCTGCCTCATCTCCTTCTCCCTCCCAGACCCATTGCTTTTATCCTTCCATGTCCAGCCACCTAGGGTTTTGTGACCCCGAAGTTAATAACAATAATAATAGCTTACATGTATCAGATCAGTTTATTTAATCCTCACAACCACCCTGTGGGTTGGGTGCAATTATTAGCCCCATTTCACAGGTGAGGATACTGAGGCTCAGAAAGGTTAAAGTACCTTTTCTGGGTCACACACCTTATAATTGCAGAGCTGGTACCTGATTTGAGGCATGTTCGATCTTGAAGTCCAGGCTGATGCTACCATATGACATATGATGCTGCCTGCCTTTCAAAGACAGTCCACAGGAGTAATAGTATTAAACAGCCAGAATGGAGGGTAAATGTTGGAGGAAGAATGCACTTGACTGATTCTCAAGTCCCCCTAGAAAGGGAGCTCTCCACCACCAGCTCCCCTCCAGATATTGACCTGACAGTACCATGGGCTAATTGTCATGGTCACTATGAATCTCAGAAATGATGTGTCATGCTTTCTAAAACATGCTTTCTGAAAAGACAGACTTTTTTTTTCATTGCAGCATACCCTTTACCCCAGCAGTTCCACTTCTAGAATTTTATCCTTCAGATATGCTTGTACATGTGTGAATGGACATATTTACAAAGTTACTCAGTGTTTTTAATGGCAAAAACTTGGAAGCAACCCAAATGTCTATCACTGGGGAATGGTTAAATAAATTGTGGAATATGAAGACGAGGAAATACTCCCCAGCCATAAAAAAAACATTTCAAGTAAGCTCTATCTGCAGGAATACGGAAGAGATGTGTAGGAACGTGTCGGATATGGATCTTTACGACATATTGCTAAGTACAAAAAAAATAAGAACAGCATGTATGTTATGTCACCACTTATGTCAGATATGTGGAGGGAGAAGGATAAGTACAGGTGTTTTCTCAGATATGCATGGATGACCTCTAGAAGGATCTAGAAGAAACAGGTACCACTCGTTGCTTTCAGAAAGGACCTAGGTGGTTGGGAGACAAAAGTGCAACAGGGAATTTTTGCTCTATCCCATTATGTATCATCTGAATGTGGGCAGCTATACTGAAATAAATCTATCTATATAAATATGCACACATTTATGAATAATCATAAGGGAATGTTCATGGTCCATTAAAAAAAAGTCCCTGGACATGGCAGCAGAGACCTTGAATTTGATTATTGTTTCTGACGCCTTGGAAAAGCTACTGGTTGTTTCTGAATCCAGGTTTTCTCAATTATAAGGGGGACGGTGGTGGAGAGAGCAAAAACTACTTCCCCGAGATGTTGAGAAGACAAAGAGACAAAATGTATCTGATGCTTCATTCTCCAGATATTTGTTGAGCACTTACTCTGGGCCAGGCCCTGGGGTCTGGGCTCAAAACTATGCATTAACAAGGTGTGTGCAGGAGCTATGCTCTCCCATCATGCATCATGGGATTACAGGCTAGGGGGAAGATGGGCATGAAATCAATACGTAGCTACGCAGTTCCCTGTTGTCAGAAATACTGCAGCAGGACAGAGCTCTGTGAGAGAGAATATTGCAGGAGTTATGGGAGGCCTTTCTGAGACAGTGACACAAGCTCAGACCCACAGGCATTTGCTTGGCCAAGCGAGGAGGGAGAAGCAGTATAGGTGAGAATCCTGAGCCAGAAATAAACTTGGAGAGTTCAAGGAACCAAAAGACGATCAAACTGGCTAGGGAGCAGGGAGCTGCGGGGAGAGCTGGAGGCATCGGGGATGAAAGCATCCCAAGCCTTCAGGGGCAGGGCGTGGACCATGGGGTACCTTCCAGGGGCAGTGGGGAGACATTGGCGGTTCATCCCGAGGCAGAGGCAGTGCAGCGCAGCGGATAAGAGAGCAGGCTCAGGCAACCCGCTTCAAATCCTGGCTATCCCCCTTCCTGGCATGTACCCTGGGGCAGCCCTATGCTTCTCAGTAAGGAGGCAAGTAGTGCCTCTGGTACAGTGTGTGAGCTTTAAGTGCATCCCAGGAGGAGCTCTTAGCTCAGTGCCTGGTGCCTCTCACCACTCAGCAGATGGCTTTGCAGCAGCAGCAGCAGCCATAATAGTAGTTGCAGTGCATTTCTGAAAAACCGTTCTAGAGCCGGGGTGGGCAAATGATGGCCCCTGGACCAAAGCCCAGCCTACCTTCTATTTTTGTGCTGTCCACAAGCTATGAATGTTTTGATTGATTGATTGATTGATTGATGATTGATTGATGGCTGAGTTGGGTCTTTGTTGCTGCACGTGGGCTTTCTCTAGTTGCAGCGAGTGGGGGCTACTCTTCATTGCGGTGTGCAGGCTTCTCATTGCGGTGGCTTCTCTTGTTGTGGAGCACGGGCTCTAGGCACACAGGCTTCAGTAGTTGTGGCACACGGGCTTAGCTGCTCCACGGCATGTGGGATCTTCCCAGAGCAGGGCTTGAACCCTTGTCCCCGGCATTGGCAGGCGGATTCTTAACCACTGCGCCACCAGAGAAGTCCCTGAGAATGGTTTTAACATGTTTAAATTAGTTTAACAAAAGAATAGTAATAATAATTCATGACACATGAAAATTTTATGAAATTTACATTTTAGCACCTATAAATAAAGTTTTATCGAGACACAGCGAACCCCATTCCTTTATGTATCATCTACGGCTATTGCTATGCGCCAACAGCATAATTCAGTAGCTGAAACAGGGACCTACGGCCTGCAAAGCCTAGGATATTTACTATCTGGCCCTTCACAGAAAAATTTTCCCAACCCCTGCTCTAGAAGTTGGACCAGAGGAGCTCAAAGATACAAGGAGGAAAACCGGTTAGGAGGCTCTTATAGAGTCTGAGCAAGAAGTAATGGTGAACAGGAGAGAAGGAGACAGCTGGGGGAGGGGTTCTGGAGAAACGTTTGAAAACTAGGAAGGGCTTTCAAATGTTGTGCCTCGCCAACCTTTCCTACGTTGGCCGTGGTCGTGACTACTTCTGTCTATAAGATTTAAGAGGCTTTGTGGTTTTGACATCAGCTCCAGCATTCTATAATTCTGGGACACTTTATGAAAACTGCAGAGGATGATTTCAGGGTCCGGGTGACTGACAAGCTGGTGACGTCACAGATGTATAATGCTGGCATCCTCTGAGCAAGCCCAGTGCTGGGGCATATAAATAGAAGCCAGCAGTCATCAGGAAGTATTTCTGGGGCTGAGGTCATCCTCCCCTTACACTATCATGGCAGGACCAGGCCAATGCTGGGTCCACATCTGTACCCAAACAAACTCGAGATAGGAGAACATGATGGATTGGAGAAGAGATCAAAAAGTCGGCTGGAGAATAACACCTGTGAACAAGGTAAAGCAGTTGGATAATTACGGATTATCCAATAAAGGTAGGTAATAGGTATTAGACATCTATGACACCTACGCATCTACGATGCCCCAGGTATTGCTGTCAGCTCTTCATACAAATTGCTTCACTTAATTCTCACCGTCAACGTTACACGGTAGCTACCACCAGTACCTCTATTTTACAGGTGGGGACAAAGACATGGAGAAGGGTAACTTGCCCAAGACAGTAGAACTCGTGCGTGAAGGAGTCAGGATTCCATTCCAGGAGATCTGGGTCCTTACCTGCACCCAGTATGCTCCTGTACTTAACCTCCATGCTTCACTATTCTCTGATCCAGCCCTCAGGGAGGTGAAGACTGAGGGTCACTTAGGAACCACATTTAGGGCTCTTCTGTTATTTCCCCTCACAACTCCCAGGGAGTATAATATGTTGTCTAGAAGACAGCATTTATTATGTTATGATCAAGTCATTGTTTTCTTGAAGTCATGTGTGGCTATCAATCCTCGTTCATAAGCCTGCAATGCCATCCCACCACAACACACACACACACACACACACACACACACACACACACACACACACACGCACATGCTTAATGCAGTCTCACCAAGGATGGATTAACATTTCCAGTGAGCTTTTTTACAGGCTGCAGGTAATTCTCAAAGCACCCAGATCATGCCTGTGGGCTGTGGACAGGAGGCCACCACCAGATACACAGCCCAGGCCCTGTTCAGCTCTCCCTGCCGTATCACCGGGACAGTTCTTCCACTTAAGACCCAACCAAGCGGTGCAGGCATGCCTATCTGCCTAAGAAACAGAAGTTAGACCTACGGTCAAGAGCAACGACAATTATAACTGCCAATTATTCAAGCCATGTGCCTTCAATTTAATCTTCTCAACAACCTGTGGGTTGAAGAAACTGGGTGGGGGTTATTATCTCTGTGTTACTTACAAGGGAAACAGAGGGTCAGAGAGTTGAAGTTCTTGCCACAGATCGCCAGGGAGAAAACGTGTGAGTCGGTATCCACGCTCAGGACGGCCTGACCCTGGACCCCTGCCCCAAACTGTGAGGCCACAGCCACTCCAGGAAGGAGTGAAAGAGGAATGTCTAAGGAGCAGCTCAGTTCAGTAGATAGTTATTGATCACATACCACGCACCCAGTCCTGGAGATGCAATAAGACAGAAATGGTCCCTGTCTAATAGAATTTGGAGTCCGGTGAATACAACTACAGAATGTATTCATTTAACCAATATTCGTTGAGAGTCATTCTGCCAGAGCCAGATAACAATTCTAAGTGTTTGAAGATGTGGCAATGAACAGAAAAGGCAGGGATGCTGTCTTCATAATGTTAGGACATTTCACAACATTTTAGGCAGTAGAAAAGTTGGAAGGGGAAACAAGTCTTATACTTGGCCCCAGCTGGGATGTGCCTTCCCAGCCCTCTAGGGAGCCATCTAGCTGTTGGTGGGACGTCTGGGCTGCTGAGAGGGTGGCCACATCCCAGGAGGGGGGTCTGAGAGAGGCTGGCTGGTTTCTAGCACGGGGTAGCTAATCCCAGTTATGCTGAGTCCCCTGGGGCTCTCCAATTATTATAAGAGGTGTCATGAAGTTCTCCTCACAAGTGCTCCAGAAGAGATGATTTTTAATTCACTTTCATTTAAAGCATGACTCTGCTGGCAAACAACATTCTGTCATGGAGGGAAAAGAAGGGGGCTCCCAGACAGGGAGTGCCACGATGTTAATTGCCTGCTCCAAAATGTCTGGGAATAAAAGAGGTGTTTTTAATTAAGTGCCTTAGAAGTGGAGGCAGAGAGGGGACACGTGGTTGGAAATTTTCAAAAGAAACAAAGCAGGTTTCTCCTCTGCAGCCTGGGGAGGGTACACTACCACCACACTCCCCAGAACTCATGGCAACCGTGCTTGGAGGGGCTCCATAACTGGACCGCTGCCACGAGGATACGTTTTATCAGAATCTGGGTTAGGGTAGAGGTGGCACATCGAATTTACAAGCCCCAGTGACCATCTCCTTCAGGCTGGGATTGAGACCTCAGAGGACTCTGCAGGTAAACACTGGTCCCAGGTGCGGCAAGCCAGCACGGCTTCCCTCCTGCTGAGGGGCACACGTCCCAAGGCCACGTGAAGTTTCCTCTTTAAAGTGAGTCAGTGTGGAGGAAAGTACTCCATATGTAAAGAAGCAGGTGGTCCTACATGACAGACTCATACTGGTGCTGGATAAATGGTTGAAGTTTGGAAACCCTGATTTGGTCCATCCCCATCTTTCCTGAGTTTGAGATGGAGAAACTGAGGCTCAGCAAGTGGAAATGAAATGCCCAAGGACACACAGCGGTACACCTCTCCTGACCTCTTCTTCAGTGCTCTTTCACATCTACCACACGGGAAGTTTCAGGCTTTCATGAAAGAAGTGGGATTCAAGCTCGCAAGATAAGCTCAGAAGTCCTGTGTCAATGAGAGCAGAAGGAAGTGCTTCCTTTATTTCTCTAAAAGGGAATGAATCAAGACCCTTTAAAGATCCAGGGACACTGAAGGCAAGTCTTCCAGTCAGGATGTCCCCACAGCACCCAATTCCTTTCATAAGAACAGCTGAGCATCCTTTATAAGGCAATAACGTTATATTCACCATCATAGAGACCTAAAGTGTTCATGATAATCCTATGAAAATGGCTTTAAAATCCCATCACTTAGTAATTCTTCTTCTGGGAAGATGGAGTAGACGTACTTTTCCCTATTCCTCCTGCAAAGTACAACTAAAATCCCTGGACATTGCAAGCAAAACCACTTACAAACATACAAAGACTCTAAAAGGTGGAGAGAAGAAGGCAGACCAATTAGGAACCTCTGGATCTGAGGAACGGTGCAACAGTGATTCCCCTGGGTTTTCTTTTGCTTCATACACCCCAGAGTTGAAGCTGACAAAGCCAGCAACCTAAAAACACCAGCAGGTGCTGACAAAAAAAGCCCCAGTGAGACTCAACCAAAGCCTGCTTTCTCCAGTCACAGGACAAGGAAAGGAGCAGAGTAGCAAGACAGAAAATTTTAAGACAACATCTGTACTCCAGCCAAACACCACAGAAAAAACTGTGACCCAGCCCCACTCACACCCACAAAGGCCACAGGAGGAGCCCAGACTTCCACCCTGGCGTGGCTGTAATGAGGTGCCACACACACCTGCTAGGGTCATGTCAGAGAAGGCCAAGGGGGTAGCCAGGACTCTCATCACCACTGGTCTCAGTGGAGATCATGTAGGAGCCTGGACCTCCACCTTCACCCAACAATAATGAGGTGTCTCTCCTCTCCCTGTAGGGTGGTGTCAGTGGAGACCACATGGGAAACTGAAATACCAACCCCTGCCCAACTTGACGAGGAGTCCCCCTCTCAGGTACCAACAGGGGTCAAGTGGGAAACCTGGACATCTATCCCCATCTGGCAGAAACAAGACAGAGCTGCTCTCCTTTCCTATGCCAGAGTGATTATCAGTGAAAGCCAGCTGAAACATAAGGTTTAAATAAGACCCAGAGTCTCATAACATAACATGAATATGTCCATGTTTCAGTCTAAAATCTTATGCCATACCAAGAACCAGGAAGATCTCCAAGTGAATGAAACAAGACAATCAAGAAGCACCCGTGCCCAGATGACAGAACTACATTAGAATTACCTGACACAGACTTTAAAGCAGTCATGATAAAAATGATTCCAAGAATCAAATGGACCTGCTTCAAATGAAAAAATTAAAATCCTCGTCAAAGACACAGAAAGTCTCAGCAAAGAAATAGAAGATATAAAGGAAAAGCAAATGGAAATTTTCGACCTGAAAAATACAATATCCAAAAGAAAAGCTTCATCAGAGTATGGACTCAACAGAATAATGGAGGGAACAGAGGAAAGAAACAGTGAATTCAGAGATAAAGCAGTAGAAGTCACCCAATCTGAACAACAGAAAATAAATAGACTGAAAAAAAAAAAGAGCAGAGCCTCACAGAAATGTGGGACCATAACAAAAGATCTAACATTTGTGTCACTGGAGTCCCAGAAGGACAGGAGAAAGAAGACAAGGATGAAAGATTATCAAAGAAATAATGGCCAAAAACATCCCAAATTTCATAAGAAACATAAAACTACAGATTTAAGAAGCTGAGTGAACCCCTAACAGGCTAAGCATGTATGTACCCAAAAAGGAACTACAAAATCTGTAAAGCAAAAACTGATAGAATGGAAAGAAGAACCAGACAAATTCACAAGTACACTTGGAAATTTCAGTAGCCTTCTCTCAACTGATAAAACAACTAGACAAAAATTAGCAAGGGTATAAAACTCAACCAACAAGATCTAATAGACATTATAGAACACTCTGCACAATAACAGAGGAATACACATTCTTTTCAAGTGTCCACAGAACGTATACCAAGATAAACTATATACCGGGCCTACCAAGCTCAGGGGTTATCAGCAGAATTCACTTCCTTGTGGTTGCAGGACTGAGGTCCCCATTGTCTTAACTGTAAGCCAGGGACTGATCTCAACTTCTAGAGATGGCTCTTAGGTCCTTGCCACATGTCCTCTCCACCTCAGCAGCAGAGAATCATCCTTGTGTAAAATCTTTCTCACACTGTGAACGTCTCTGACTTCCTCAACAAAATCTGCTTTTATAGAGCTCATAAGATTAGATCAAGCCTATCCAGAAATCTTCATAATTTCCAGATTTTAAGGCCAACTGACTTGAGACTATAATTATGTTTGCAAAATTCTTTCACAGCAGTACCTTGGTTAGTGCTCATTTGAATAAGCAGGGGCTGGGAATCTTGAGGGCCATCATAGAATTCTACTAGCCCATATTCCATGTTAGGCAAGAGAGGAGGACACAGAGATGACTGGTAAAATACCTATCCTCAAGGGATTACAGTCAAGTGAATGTAGCAAATACAAGGAAGTGATTCAACTACAGGGCAGTAACTGCTAATGCAAAGAAAGTGCAATATTCTGTAGGAATTCCGAGGAGGCATTAACTCTCTCGGGCAGAGTGCAGGAAAGCTTCCCAAAGGGAGTGACATTTGATCGAGTCTTGAAGCACAGAGGAGGGAAGGCATTCCATGTAGAGGGTGCACCATTTACAAAGATAGAAAAGACCACAGCATATTTAGAGAATGACAAGTTATCCACTGATGCTGAATCTTAGAGGACAGCTTTTAAACGATGCATGGATGCAGCATTAAATAACCCTGACTGGGAAAGAAAGTCATTCCTTTGCAATTCTCTTTCTATCATTTTAATTAGCTCAAGAAAAAGTTATCAGTTTGGTTTTAGCCTGTCGTTAACACCTTTCTAACATCTTTACCCTCTGGCTCCACCTTCTGAAAATGAAAGTATCTAGCTAGCTTAATAGCACTGTTTCTTTCTGTGGATTATTTTTACTGCTACCTTTCATTTGTTACAATCAGTATTGGTTTCTCTTTTTCCATTGTGATAAAAAGATTATCATTATTAAGTACATACATTTATGTTTTGAGTGTAAATCAGTGTAAATTGAAATGTCAAATAAATATATTACAGGTGGTACATATGCCTCTGGGGCAAAAATTGGGAAGGTGGTTTGCAAATGAGTTAATTTAGGACACAAAGGTGTAATAAGAAGCAGGCAGAATTTGCAGTCAGTCAAACTTGGGTTCAAGTTCCACTGCTCTATGGGTCTCAGTTTTCCGCCACAAACTAAGGAGATGATACACCTACTTAGAAGGTTGTGAAGATTAAGTGAAACCAAGTGTAAGAAGCGTCTTCTAGGTGGCCTTGTGCATGGTAGGCATTTGGAGTTCCCATCACAGTGCATATCTCTTTTTTTTTTTTTTTTTCGGTACGTGGGCCTCTCATCGTTGTGGCCTCTCCCGTGGCGGAGCACAGGCTCCGGACGCGCAGGCTCAGCGGCCACGGCTCACGGGCCCAGCCGCTCCGCGGCATGTGGGGTCTTCCCGGACCGGGGCACGAACCCGCGTCCCCTGCATTGGCAGGCAGATCTCAACCACTGCGCCACCAGGGAAGCCCAGTGCATATCTCTGAAGAATGGAAACCTCAGTTTTTGGCAACACCAAACAGGAACTTAACTCTAGCACCTACTGAGTATCTGTGCTTGGTAAATATTACATAAGAGTATTCATCTGCTTAGGATCTGGGACCTGTATATGTGTGTGCGTGCGGGGGGTGTGGTGTCATTAGGCCAAATTCAGCTGTTTTGTGAAAAAAACTGATATCAGGGAAAGCATTTGACTCAGAGGAGTGGCCAGCCCAGGCATCATGGACCCGTCCCTCCACCCTTGTCTGGCTTTCTCTATGATCTCAGAATGCTACATCCCACAGAGATCAATGGGAAGTTCATCTGGAATATTCAGATATATGTGCAAATGAAAACACAAGGAAAATACCTCCCACTTCAGTCATCTATTGCTGTGTAATAAACTACCCTAAAACTTGGTGGTGTTGAACAACTATTCTTTTATTACCATCGCTCATGATTCTGGGGCTGGACTGGGTTAAATTGACTGGCTCTTCTGCTCTGTGTGATGTCAACCGGGGCTGCAGTCAACGGGGAGGTGAATTCGTTTGGAGCACCCAAGGTGGCTTACCCACACGGCTAAAGTCTGACTGCGAGTCAGCCAGAAATCAGCTGGGGCTGTTGTCTGTAGCATCTTGATTTTCCTCCATGGGGCCTCCCCAAGAAGCTTGGGTTTCTCACAACATGGCAGCAGAATTCCAAGAGGGAGGAAGCAGAAAATGTCAGTCCCTTAAGGCCTGGGCTCACGTGTCTCAGAATATCACTTTCATAGCATCAAAGCAATCACAGGACTAGTTCAGGTTCAAGGGGAGGGGAGATAAATGCCACCTCTTAATGGCGAAGTCTCTTTCATACAGTGAGGGAAAGGATTGACTGCAGCCATCTTGCAAGACCCTGTACCATGCCTCCCGAAGCTTTCACTTACTGCAAAGTGTTTCCACTCTAGAATTATATGTATATTTCAACCCAGTGCTTAGTTATCAAGGGATTTATCATAAGGAAGTAATCTTGGATGGTTCAAAAAATTTGACGTAAGGTTTTCCATTGCTAACGTTTCTCATGCTAGGAATCCAGATGAGGACTAACCACCCACAGTGTCTCACCGGACACAAATCCTATGCATCGTAGAAATTGAAGACTTGACCCCGGGCACTGATGTTCTTAGCTAAGGTCATCTGAGGTAAACAGAAGATGTGTATGCTCTTAAAAAGCATTGACTCCCTAGAACTGAATGAGCCCTGAGAAGAAGTGCACTTCATTCATTCAGCAATCATTTGTGGTGCACCTGTGATACGCCATGTAGGTTTAAACATAGGGATACAGCAGCAATGAACAAGACAAAGTACCTGGCTGCAGGAACTTTACATTCTAGTCGGAGGACAACCAAATAAATGCATGAGTACATATAAAATGGCATATGATAAAAAGACCTTGTTGAGTGATAATTCTCTTCCAAGGTTCTGCAAGAAAGGAGAGACAACATCTGATAGGAGCCACGTTTAGACCCCTTTTGGTAAAACAGCAAATGATGAAGAAGGGGCATAGAAATAGCATTGGTCTTGCAGTTACAAGATGGATTTATAGAGTGGTTCAGAATTTAGTTTGTGCACTTGAACTAATGACTGTAACCTTTATAAGCCTCGGTAACCTTCTCTGTAAAATGGGAACAATAGTACCAGTTCTGCTTTCCTTACAGAGATGATACAAGGACTAAACCAGACTGTAAAATCAAACAAATAATAAGTTCTGAGTTTTCCCCATTTGGTAAATTTTTAGCTCTACTCTCCAAGCAGGATCAAGTCACTGCCAAGCCAAGCTCCTGTTGTAAATTTGAAAACATCAAGTCCCAGCTCCGATGCTACCAGTGCCATGGGATTGATCTCAGGGCATGAGACATTTTATTCTCAAGGCATGGCGGGGGTTGAGGGGGGGGATGCAGACATGGAAGGAGACAGCCTCTGTCTAGCACACTTCCTTTCTTCCTTTCACTTGCAGGTATTGAGTAAAGCAATCTGAATGTTCTGAAAGGTCATCCTCTGTCTCGCTTTGTTGTAAGACATGTTAGTAGTGGCCATTCCATGCTACAGTTGGTAAATTGATATGTAATCGTTTTCATTTCTCTTAAGAGTCTCATAGTGGAAAAAGTAGATAAATGTAACATGTGGAAAGATCCATACCAAAATTATAAGCAGTACCTGGTTGCACTGCTGATGTTTTCTTTTCCTTGCTTGCTTCTCTGTGTTTTGTGTTTTCTTTTTTCATTCACTTAGAAAAATACTTATCTAGCATGTGCGTGCAGGGATCAGATAGCTGGGTGGATGACCCCACAATTCCCATCTCAATTCCAAATCTTTGCTGCTCCCCTAAGTCTCTTTTGAGTTCACACGCCAGTGTGGATTTGTTGTCATTAGATTAGGGGCCCCATCAGGGCAATGATGCTTTTTATTTCTTCTCCCCCTGACCTTTCTAAATTTTCAAGACTTTTAGCCAGGCCTAGTTCTCACCCAATCACGAACAGAAGCCGTTTCCTCCCCGCTAGGCCTCTACAAATCACTGTGATAGACTCCTGTCTTTCCTTGGTTTTGAAGCCACCAGACAAAGCTTTCAATCCAGATTCTTCTACTTATTGGCTGAGCAACTTTGAAGAAGTTGAAGAGCTTCTTTGAAGAGCTTCTTAACCTCTCTGAATTGCAGTTTTGTCATCTGTAAAATGGGAGAAACAATACCTGCAGGAAAGGTGGTCATAAGCATTTGACAAGATAATGGGTAAGAAGGGCTGGCAGATCATAAAGGCTCAAAAGGTAATTGCTGTTAATAAAAAGTAGTCTTGGGAAGCCCTAGAGGCTGTTCTAGGCTGAGGGTGGAGCTTGGGTTGTCAACAAAAGGCAGAATTGTACAATCATTAAGAACTCTGGCTCTGGCCTCTAAAGGACCCAGTTTAAATCCTCGTTCCCTGCATTGCCCTGGGCAACTTACTACATTTCTAAGACACTTGGCCTCCTCACCTGTAAAACGCACATAACAAAAACTTACCATAACCGTGTTTCTCAAAATATTATCCAGGGATCCTGGAGGCCCCCAAGACCCTTCCAGGGGTCTTCAAGGTAAAATTTACTTTGGTGATAGGGCTAAAACATTACTTGCCCTTTTCGCTCTTATTTTTTCTCAAGTATACCGTAGTTTTCCAGAGGCTACGTGACACGTCATAGTATCATTGCTCCCATGGCTAACGGAAAGTGTGTTTGTAAATTCCTGTGCTCTCATTTTTTTTTCAGTTCAATTTCGAACATGGGAAATATCAAGATGTATGTAACTCATGTAAACAAAAGCTACTCGGGGTCCTCAATAATTTTAAGAGTCTAAAGGGACCTAAGACAAAACACTTGGAGAATCGTTGCCTGTTGGGGTTGTTGTAAAGATTAAGTCCTGTACACCTGAGACTAATAGAATTTTGTAAGTCAAATATACTTTAATTTAAAAAAAAAAGATTAAGTAGCTACTGGTGTATGTATACAAAGCACTCAATAAACATGACTCCTGTAGTTATTGGTTCCAAGTCCCCTGGGTCATATCAGATAAGGGTCTGTCTACTCCACCTATACATAAAGCAAACTGAAATCATAGCACTTGATGCAAAAGTCACCCTTGTTTTATCCCCTCCTGTTTGTTGATATAGTGGTTCAGCCCATGCTAAATAAACTTGGAACAATTTAAAGATACTGCAGTCATCAAAGGCCCCCCACTTGAGATCCAAGTGTCCTGAAGACGTGAGAACTCAAGTGGACAGTCCAGAGGGTTTACCCTGCTTGGCTCAACCCTGACCCTTCCACCCTGTTACTCGCTGGCCCAGCCAGAAGAAGGTGTGGTACTGAGCTGGAGGCGGAGGAAACGTGGCTTACGGACCCCCTCCTAAGTGGCTGACCAGCAAAAGGAGGTGCCGCCTCAAAACGGGAATAGCTTCCTCAAGGTTTCAGCAATTTCCATGGAAACAAACTAAGAACCGTAGTTATTTTCAAGGGAAGGTGGGGAAACGGTGGCACGACCTGGAAGAGTCAAGAGTAAGCGATATAAAAATATTAGAGTTGCGGGGGGAGGGGTCTTTTTCTTTCACTCTTCAGACACACAAGGGAAGAACAAAAAATCGGCATCCCTAAACTCCGATACTGATGGCAAGTAGATTAGGATTTTAGACGGTAGGTATCAAATGAGTTTGAGAAAGATGTGGCCCTCCTTGGATCAAAGTCATATAGGAAGTTCTTAACAGAATCCTTTAAGGGCCGGCCAGGGCAGTTCTCCTCTCAGGTAGGAAAGCACCTCGCGAGAGACCCCCTCCAAGGCCAGGACCTAGTTTTATGCATCGTTAACTAACAAACAAACCAACCCTACATCAGCAATAACGCAACAAACAGGTGCAAGCCAGTAAGAAAGTTTTGCATGTGAGCTATTTTTATTTTTACTGCAGAAATGTCTGGGGACCCAAAGAAGGGGTTCTGTTAGAGAAATTGGAGCCCTAGGAGAGACCCTAGAAAAACTTTGTAGCTACTTTCTTCTCCTCATCCTGGGAAAGGAAAATGCCGAAAGGTCTCCAGGTGCGTTGGCCTCGCCGTCAGCCCCAGAGCCAGCCGTTCTCACCCCAGTCCCTGTCCTCGCCTCCAGCCACTCCGCCGTACACGGCCACCTGTTGCTGCCCCCGCGCCCAGAGCCGAGTCGCAAGCTGCCGCTAGAGTTCGTTCTAATTCCCCGGAGCAAAGGCCGGCCGGGAAGCCCCGACACTCCGCTCCCGCTCGTCTTCAGGGCAGGCGGGGACTCCGCTGAGCCTCCCAGCCCCAGGCTCCCTTTGTCTCCTCGCTGCGCTCCGACGTCAAAAGTCGACCCCCAGACAGTATCCCCTCGCTCCCGCTTGGCTCGCGCGCGCTCGCGCTCAGCTCACACCTGGGAGATGCTAACGCGCCGAGATGCCCACGGAGGAGAAACTGGTCCATCCGGGCAGGAGCGGGCGGCGCAGACAGGTTGGTCTCCGTGAGATTCCAAAGCGTCCCCCGAATCCCAGATCCCTTAGAGCTCCGTAGCTGAGCGCTGTTGCAGGAACGCCGCGCCCAAAACGCAAGCTCACGGTTGCAGAGGGCGCAGGCGAAGAGCAGCGAGATCCTGACTCGCCTTTGCTCTCAGGCGCCGGAGGGGATCCGGGGGGCGGCGGCGGCGGCGGTTAGGGATGCCCTCCCGCCAGGCACGCCGGAGTCCCAGTTCCGAAAGAGACCCGCCTCGCTTCCGAGGGACTTCCCTGCGAGCGCCGCAGGGGTGTGCATTTCTCGAAGTCTGAGAATCCCGGCGAAAGCTGGCCCGACAAGAGTTGAAGTCAGCTCCCGGGGCGTCTGTTTGTTTATTGGCTCTTAGGGGAAAAGTTTGAGGATGTTGAACCAACCTCAGACCTGGAGCAAAGCGGAAATCTCAGAATCTCTCCGGCAAAAGTCATCTAATTTCGACTCGTTATATAAGTGGGGGGCATTTTCTTACCCTCCCTACCCCAAGCCCTCTCATTACCATTCCAGGAGTTAAATGTGTCTCGCTTAAAAAAAATTTTTTTTTAAGTTATTATTATTTCTTTGAGTCCGAAGGCGGGAGAAAGAGCAGGCAGGGCCGGGGGCGCGCGGCAGCCCCACCCTCGCGCTGCCCCTTGGGCTGCGGCAGGAACGCGGGATCCCGGGGGCCGTGGCTCAGGGCGAGCAGCCGAGCCCCGCGGTCCCTCCGTCCGCCGCTCCACGTGGTCAAGATCAACAGTTTGTTGAGCTCATCAGTGACACCTTGAACTTTTCATAAAGAAAATGGGTATTGCACCGGGATGGTTCGGCCGCGGCCGCCGCGCCGGGTCCTGCTTAATATTCAATGATCTCGCTCGCGCCTCCTCCTCCTCCCCTCGCAGAAATTCCACCGAGTCCGTTACTGGGCTCAGACTTTTAAGTTAATTTACTGCCCTCCCCCCAACCTTGGCTAGTAACCAGCGCCTTTAGGGCTAGCTTCCACCACCCCCCCGCCGGCTCCCGCCTGAAATTGACATTTCGCCGGCGTCTCCGGAGGGGGCTGAATTTCACTTTGTAACTTTCTGCGGAACCCGAGCCCGGGTGGCAGCTCGGGTGGTGGTATCGTATGCAAATACGCATGCTGACGTTACAGATCATGTGGGTTTTGGCGTAGATTCCCCACTGATCGAGACATTTTTTTCCCCTTTTTTTTTCCTTCTTTTTTTTTTTTTTTCTTTCTTTCTAAAAATTTTGGCCACTGTTCTCCGAACGGGGGCTTCTTCTGTCTGTCTGTCTGGCAGGCTGGCTTTCCCCCTCTTTCCCACGGAGCCCGAGCCGGGCGCCCGGTGGGGAGTGGGGAGTAGGTGGGGGGAGCCAGCAGAGTTCCATTTTGGAACGCCCGCGCCGCGTCTCCGCGTTCCCAGCCCGGGTCTCCGCGTTCCCAGCCCCGGCGCAGGTAAGAAACTTCGCCCCGGCGCGGAGCACCCCCCGCCCGGCGCCGCCGGCCCCAAGCCCCGCACGCCGGGCACCGGCCACTCCAGCCCAACTTTCCCACCGCTGCCGCCGCCGCCGCCGCCGCCGCGGCTCCCGAAAATGTGTTGTTAATGGGACTTGGCCGGGTTTGCGATTGGAAGGGGGGGGGCGGGAGGGAGGGTGCAGGCTCTTTTTGCGGGTAGGAGGAGATCGGAGGATCCAGAGGTGGGGGAGATTTTTTTTAAAGAGTTTTGATTACAAGTTTGGATCAATGGGAGGCAGACCGAGGAGGAGGAGGAGGAGGAAAAACATGTCTACGTTTCCCTATGTCGACATAAGCCACAAAAAAATATGGCGTCCGCTTTCGACAGGGCGTTACGTAGACCCGACTCTGTTTTTATTTATTTATTTCGTGGCCGGCTCCCTCCCTTCTCGGCCAAACTGCGGCGCTTTGTGCGAACGGGGCCGGTCCCGCGGGGACTCCACCGGGACGTGGCCCCGGCTCCGCGGGGTTTGGCAGGCGGGGGGCTGCGTGTGTGTGCTCCCCTCCCTCCCCCGCTCTCCCCTCTTCTCCCCTCTCCCGGTGACGATTCGCCGTAATGTGGTGGCAGGAAGCATGACGCCGTGGGTTGAGGCTGCCTCTCCTCTCCGCGCTCCTGGTGGCTGCAGGCAGCAGGCGCGCGGCGCGGGCGGGCGGCCGCCCGAGCTACCTGCCGGGGGCCGGGCCGGAGTGCGGCGCTGTCCCCACGCCCCGCTCAGGTGCCGGGGAACCCGCGTGGGGAGGGGCGGCGGGGGACCCCGGGGACCCCCGGGCCCGGCTGCCCGCCTCTGCCCGCCCCAGCCCACGATCGCCCCCCGGAACGGCAGCTGGCGCTTTTCGTCTGCCCCACGAGAGGTTCATCTTTGTTGGTGTTGCGGCTCCTTTGTGGCGTCCCCAGGACTTGGTATCTTCGCCTTTGCAAACTTGCCCCTTTCCCAGCCGCTTTGCAGGAGGCTGGAAGAGGAGCGGAAAGTTGGAAACCAGTGAGCATCACAGCACGGTCCCCTCGGCCTCGTCGCTGTGCGAAGCTCGGGAGGCGGCGGCGGAGGACCGGGAGGAGGAGGGTGGTGTGCTAGGCTGCGGAGAAAACTTGCAGGGGAAGCCAAGTTGTGATTTGCTCAGGCTTCCACCTGATGGATCGGCTTCAGAGCCAGTGGGGTCTGTGTCTTCAGCTATTGCTGCGATGGCCTTTTGTTTGTCTGGGAGGTGGGGGAGGAGGAAGGTGAGGAAATAATGACTTTCCCTGGACCCCTCCCCTTTGAAAGTGTCGCTGCCCAGCTTGGGCCCCAGGGATCACCAAGTCTCTTCAGGCCCTAGAGTTCTGCCCTACCTTCTCCCTGATGATCACCTTCTGTCTCCAAGTTAGCAGCTCCCCAAGTCTGAGGCAGGCCCAGTTGGGCAGGATTTGGGGGCCAGGCATCCCTCCCCTTCATCCCTTGGGTCGCTCAGACCTCCCACAGTTACCCTCTTAAAACACACACACACACACACACACACACACACACACACACACTCTCACTCCTTTATGTAGAGCAGAAATTAATGCCTGTTGAAGTGAAGAGAGTGAGGTTCAGAGAGCTCTTCAAGATTTCCTTCAAAAGGGGGTTTTCCATTTATGAGGGCAGTTAGTTAAAGAACTTGAGTCCCGGGGCAGTAATGTCAAAAAGCATTTGGGTGACAACCAAGTGGAATAAATAGCTTGTAAAATGGCACGTTTAATGGTAAAAATAGATTAATGGAGCCGTCGAGTGCTTGAATGGGACTCACATAACGGTTTCAGTTTAAAGGGAAAGTTATATAAAGCTGTATACACATCTTCTTTTAAGGCCAAAGGGGGGGAAATCTACAAGTAAGATTGAAATGTGTCACCGACAATGACTGGATCCGCGATCTGTGGGAATATCGTTGCTGTTTAAACACTCTTCTTTGTGATTGTTCTCATGTGCACGCGTACCTTCCGGCCAGGTTTGGTGTCAACTAAGGATCCACTTGAAGTTAACAGCTTCTAAGGGGCAAATTTGGAGGCCAACGTTCTGGGGTAAATCGGATATATTAGCTAATCCCTGTTTAAAGGAAAAAAGTCAAAATGCCACAAATGGGGGCTTCCCCAGTGGCGCAGTGGTTGAGAGTCCGCCTGCCGATGCGGGGGACGCGGGTTCGTGCCCCGGTCCGGGAAGATCCCACGTGCCGCGGAGCGGCTGGGCCCGTGAGCCGTGGCCGCTGAGCCTGCGCGTCCGGAGCCTGTGCTCCGCGACGGGAGAGGCCACAACAGCGAGAGGCCCGCGTACCGCAAGAAAAGTATTCTCCCAGTGTAAGTGCAGTGTACCTTGACATACCAACCCCAAGCGTCCCATCCCTATCAGGACCATGTGATTTGGTGGGATGCCATGCATTTGAAAAAAGAATAATGACGGTGTTTGATAACAACTCCTAACACTGTTTCAGTATGCCGGGCATAATGCTGTATATTTTACATGCTCTGTCATTTAATTCTCACCATAACCCTATGAGATAAATACTATTATTATCCCGAGTTTAGTGTGGGAGAAACTGAAGCTCAGAGAGGTGAAACAAACTTACCCAAAGCCGCATGGCAAAACTCAAATTCCATATTTGAAGCCAAGCCTTACAACACTCCAGTATAGCAGCTCCCCAGATATGGGAAGTTGTAATTAGAAGGAAGAGTAAAGGCAGGAAAGAGAGAACAGTGACCATGGCCCAGTGGTCCGAACTCAGGAATTTTCCTCGTTTTCATCTCTTAATTCATTTATTTAGCAGCTGTGTGTTGATTTATTTGTTCATTCCGCAACGGTAATACTCATCACACTAATGAAAGCCTAGAGTCATGAAGCAATTTTATATGCCAGAGACCATTCTGAGTGCTTAGGATTAAGCTATTTTGTCTTCGTGGCGACCCTGCAGGGTAAAGTACTGTCATTCTCTCCTTTTTATAGATGAGGAAACGGGCACGGAGAGGTTCTCTAACTCGCTCAAGACCAAACAGCTAGCAAGCAGATTGCCAGGCCCCAGAACATGCACATTCCACATCTGCAGATAATGCACTGCTCCAGACATTATAGAGGTGCTGCTGAGATAGAGCATCTATCTAACCTCGATGCAAAGCACTGCTCCAGACACTATGGAGATGTTAGTGAGACCAAGACCCCTTACGCTCTAGGAATTTGAGCAGCCAGCAGGCCAAATAAAGCAGGATTCAATAGCTGCTAGAATTGAGAAAAGTAACTACTGTGGAAGTACAATGAAGGGTGCAGTTCTCATGTTCCGAGGGACCCACGGAGGATTTCCCAGAGGGGGTAGCATCAGAACTGACCCACGACTGAGGAGGAGCAATGTCTGGCGGTGTGTCGGGTATCATTGAACTCACCTGTTAGCAACAGAGATCCTGCCCACTGGTCACTTAACCGGATGGGGGCTTATTTGTGTCAGACAACAAGAGAGTAGGGGGGACAATGCCTCAGCTGTACCACTCGGGACCCAGGCTCTGTCTTCCTACTCTGCCACCCTTAGAGTATAGGCCTTTGGCCCCAGGCCTATCGTCTCGTGGTAGGAAGGTGGCTGCTGCATCTCCAGGCCTCACATCTGCATTCCAGGAAAGGGGAAGTAGGATGAGTGAGGCACAAAGAGCATTTACCTAGTGTGGCTTTACTGTTACGTTTGGAAAGGGACACCCCTCTCAGGGACTTCTGTCCTTAGCTCAACCAGAACTACTGTGCCACATGGCCACCCAACCCTACCAGGAAGGGGCAATGCCGTGTTCTTAGTTAGGCACATCACTGCCACGAGCAAACTGGGGTTCAGCTTGTAAGGCAGAAGGGGTGAATGGAGAAACGGTCGTTGAGTTGGCAGATAAAGCGTTAGTGGCCTCAGATGAGAAGAGGAGGTTATTCCCGATGAAGTTAAAACTGCGTCCTGAGAGCTGTGTGTATTCTGGGGAGATGGAGAGGGGGATGCAGGGAAGGTTGTGCAAAGAGATGATGCCACACTTGGGGATGGACGTGGAGGAGGTTGGCTGTTAATCTGTAGGTACTGGGGAGCCATGGCAGGCTTCTGAGGAGGGAGTGTCAGGTGTTTTAGGAAGGTAAGACTGACAGCAGTGTGCCTTATGGAGATGAATCAGCTTGGTTCTTATTTGAACTAAAATGAGTTCTGGAAAGTTTCAGACCAGGGGAACAGTTCTGCCTTAGGGCAAAAAGAAGACAGTGCACTAAGAAAGGGAGGGAGATTTTCTTTTAGGTCCTGCCAGTAGGAATCCAAAATTAACCTGATGTTAGTCGGCTGTTACCAGGAAGTAACTAGCGGACGCCCCAGGCCCCACCTGCAACTCCACCAATCATCAGCAGAATAATTTTGGTCATGACCCTTCAGTTTTGCTTTTAAAGGAGGGGATGCTATCAGAGGGCCTCCGGTCAGCTTCCCCACTCTGGACTGCTCCAGCAAGGACCAACACCCCGGATTCTCTGCTCAATTAATAGCTTTATGATTTGGGGCTATTAAATACCTCTTTAAACCTCCATTTCCTCATCTCTAAAATGGAGATTCTTCCAGTAGCTGCCTTCTGGGTTGTTGTGAAGCTTAAGAAGAGGTTTATAAAAGAGCTTCGCACAGCGCCTAACACGTGGATTATTCTCAGTAAACGTTACCTGTTATCACCATCATCTGCTCCGCCATCATAATCACTGCCACCACCTCTAGAATGTGACTTTCTTGTTTCCTTGAGGTGCCACGTAATTAACATGCATAGATTCTTATCGTAGATTTCGAGACCCCAACTGTCCCCATCTCATTGCAATTCTCCTCCCTACCCCCGCCTCCTCCATACACATATATGCTCATCTGTGGCAAGTCTGAGCAGCTACTGACATGGAAACCTCTTCCTGAATATCACAGTGGGACACTGGTGCAGTCTTCCCGTACTGTAATGTGCTGTGTCATGGTCAAATCCAGACAGCGCAGTTCTGAAAGGATGCTTAGCTGCTCACATACCCCGGTGGTAGACAAGAAAGTGGCATTGTTTTTGGTATTGACAAGGTAGTTTCATTTGTATTTGAAAAAAAGGAAAGTCCTCTGGATTCCCTGCCCCTACCCTACATGGAACAGGTTGTGATTTTAAGAACATCCACCCCCAATCTGTTTCCTCTTCCTATGCTTGAAGTCATGCACTTAAGAGGGGTTGATTGGCAATGAGGTGTGTGTGTGTGTGTGTGTGTGTGTGTGTGTGTGTGTGTATGTGTGTGTCTCACACATACACACATGTAACAAGCCCCCAAGGAGAAAAGCAGTCTTGGCAACAGTCCATCACGTTCCACCCAAACTTTAAAATGGAGTCAAAAAAAAGACCAGAGTCAGTTTTCTTGCTGACACCTCTCCTTACCCCCTGGTGAACAATTTACGTGTGAATAGCCACAGTTCGGCACACTTTCTTCCTCTTTCTGCCCAGCTCTGGTCCCCTAGTACTAGAAACACTTAGTAGAGATTAAATCTTATTATGCAATGTTTCACTGCAACAGTATTTACCACATAAAACCTGCAGTGAATGAAACGCTTTTGCTCTTGATTCATGGGGCATCGATATTAAGGAGTGTGACCCAGGCATTCACCCACTTCGGTATAAGAGGTTCAGAGTATATTTTAGGGGTGCACAGGCTTGGTTTGGGATGGAAAAAATGGGAAGCGTATGCTGGGTTTACTTTCCTGGGTTGAAAGCCACTCTGGGTTCACCAGGCAGCGGGGAACCAGCCAAATCCTGGGAACCATTTGCTGTCAAGCTCCAGGCAGGGAGTGGATTCCTGTGTCTCTGGGGCATTGGAGGGTGGCCGAACTGAATTAGCTCTTTCTCTGGGAGGGAATCCTCCCTGTTGGGGGCCCAGAACAGACTCTGTGGGAGAAAGAAGGAGCCTGCTGTCAAGAAGGGTAGAGAGAAAAAGATGAATGAGATTTTCTGGGCTGGTTGGATGCCTGCAGCTGCAGCTTCTGGGCTCCAAAACATCTGCAGAAAACCAAGGAAGGACCAGAATCTACACGGAGGAGGCCGCATGCGCGCATGCATGGGCTGGGCCAACGTGACGGTTTAAATCAGTGTCGCAGAAAGCCTCAAGGAAAACACTCCCCAGCGGGGCTGACATTCGTGTCCCCCCACCCCCGACCGCCATCTCCGTCCTGCCACAGACCCCAGCCTTGTCCACTCTGGCTGATGAGATGGAATGAATGCAAATCTCCCTGCACACCCAGACACACCACAAGCACAGTGCCGCCATCCTCAGGGCAGCAGCAACTTCCGACAGCTGAGCACCTCCCTTGCTCCAGGCGCCCTGCTGAACGCTCTCTCTTCACCGTGTCCTTCGGTGTGACCCTGGGAGGCACACCGAGAGCCATGGCGGAGCCCCATGTTAAAGACAGGGGACCAAAGCTCAGAGAGCTCAGGTGCTTGCCCAAGGTCACAGAGAGGAGGGAGCCAAGGTTCGAGCTCAGATCCGTCTGATTCTAAAGCTGATGCTCTTGGTCATCGCCGGGTCCTTCTGAAGTCTTCTGGAGGCCAGCTCCACCCCAGCCTGGAGCAACGTGGGGGCAGAAGGGACAGTTTTAGAAGGAGCTTCTGGACAGTCTGACGGCTTCTCTGCTGAAGGAATGTAGGGCTGAGTGCACACAGGCATGCGTGCGTGTGTTTGTGAGTTTAGTCAAAACAGAAGACAGTTCCAAATCTGTGCCTGTTATCCTTAGCCCCCCAACCCCCACCCCCAAGACAATTCTCAAGCCTCTATCAGTGTCTCTACCAGAACATTCTCTAGGGGGCGCGGCACCCTGTCCACCCTCTCCTCCCTGGCTCCGGCGAGAAAAGGAATCCCAGTGGGCTGAAAGCTGCAGAGTAGGAGACGGTGGGAGGAGAAGCTGGGTGCTACTTTCAAGATGCTGAACAGCCTTGCCAGCCAATGGGGGAAGGAGGTAGAGGGGAGCAGGCGTTGGGAGGGTGGAGAATGGCTGCGCCGCTGTTTTTATCCAATAAAAGAGGATCATTGTAACTAGGAGCCCTTGAATCGTAACACGTCTGCCCGTGCTTCTCTCCAGCTGCAGGGCCATTTAGTTAAATAGCGCACAGAAAACTCCTTTCAGCTGACATTACTTTTCCCGCTGTTTTTAAAGTATGAGACTGGGCTGAACTGCTCGAACGAAAAAGCCATCTCAGGCTCCCTTAGCCCCTGTGTGTACCCGGAGCCCCCGTGGAACCTCCCTGGCCTGTGCAGGAGGACTTTTAGAAACTATTTTGCTTTGCGTTGCACTCTTGTCTTTTTGGAACCAGCACCTTTAAGGTATTTGTATCCAGCCTGGTCAGAGCCGGATGTCACGGCCAAGTTGTTTAGGGTGGGTAGAGGCCCAGAGCGGGTAAGGAGAGGCCAGATTGACAGGGGCTGGAGAAGGGGAGATAGGGACTGACAGCTAGAAGCTGGAAGAAGAGACTGCTCCGCCCCCTGGGCCAAGAAATCCAGGGGAAGGGATGCTGGTGGCTCCAGGCAGGAGCAGAGAGGAACAGGGCCTCACCTAACCTGCCCTAACAGAGTGCCAGAATCGCGTTATCCTGTGGAACGGCCTGGAATTTAATTGATTCTGAGTGAATTTCTCCCGGAGCCACACAGCTCGGGAGAGCTGGAAGACATCACATTGTTTCCAAGAGCAAGGGTTCCTGGGCCCACGGAGCCAAAGAGTGGAAACGGTTTGGATCACTGGTGGGTCAATGGTAGACCCTCTAAAGACGGAGGGCAGGAGTCGACACTGAAATGGGACATGGCCTGACTTCGGCACTTTTAGAAATGGGATTTATGGGTCTCCTGGTAGAAAGTCTAACGTCCTCTGGCATCCCCGGAGGGGGACGTCGCGGGGATGAGAATAATAGCATTATTATTAATGTTATTAATGGTGCATTAATAGGATCAAGGAGTATTCTAGCAGGAAGAAAGTTGAGGGATCGCCTAATCAAGCTTAGGGGAACTGAGACTCAGAGGAGTAAGGGAATTCGCCTAAGGTTACGCGATCATACGGCAGTGCAGGGCTTTCCCTCTTCTGTACAATCTAACTCAAGGCCCTCTGTTTCCTCAGGACTCCCCTCCCCAGCCAGCTCCATCACAGTATCTTCCCTCCCCCCTTCTTTTTTTCTGTCCAATCGGCAAACACTCACTGAGCACCTGCCAGAGGAAGAAAACACATCCCTGCTCTCAGGAAGTTCACGGTCATTTGGCACTTAGCAGCAACTGCTTTCTGACATCACAGGCACAAAGCTGAGTGCCTTTTGTGGGTTAGCTCACAGCACTTCCAGGAGCTATGAGGACTCCGTTATCCCAGTTTAACAGATGAAAAAGCACAGAGTGGGGAAGTCCTTTGTCCAAGGTTTCTGGAAGTCAGGCAGTCCTACACCACACCTGATGCTCTTAAGGCACAGGGCACATGCAGCCTCTCCTACCCTCTGTGCACCTGCAGCTCCAGCGAGAGGGCTGGGGCCCCTTCCCCACTGATTAGCAAGGAGGGTGGAGTCACCAGCCCGCACTGAGGATAACACAAGGATGGGTGTGCCTTCAGGGCCTGACGAAGGGCCTTCTTGTGTGTGAGGTTTTCTTCCCAATGTATTGAATGTCAACTGTGTGTAGGCTCCACACACCCTTACGCCATAGCCTAGGTCGTTCGTGTGGCAATCCTGCTAAGCACATAGTGGGCAGGGCAGAGCCGGAACTCCAGCACAGGTCTGCGCAGTCCCAGACTGGATCCGTTTTAGCCACACCAGGCAGGCATGCCTCAGCAAAAGTCGCTGAATGCGGAGTCCTGTTTGGGCCAGGGCAGGTCACTTAGGGACACAGACTCACAGGTGGCAGCCCAGTTTAGTTTCCCGACGGTCTCCATAAAACTAACGGAACCGTGAGGCCCTTTAGGCACCTTTCAGTTGAGCGACAGATACTTATCTGAGCATAAGAAGTCCCAAGTGCTGTGTGCCAGGCCCTGTGCATCTCTGTAGCATAGATATCGCCATTAGTCACAATTTAAGACATAGTTTGAGAAGTAACTTACATACCTTCAAAGCCACCCATTTAAAGTGTACAGTTAACTTCTTGTATATTTACAGAGGTGTGCATTCATCACCACAGTCTGATTTCAGAACATTTCCATCACCCCAGAAAGAGGTCCTGTGCCCGTTGACAGTCCCTCTCCATCCCCATCTCCCACCCTCTCTCCCACAGCCCTCGGCAACCACGGATTAGACTTTCTGTCTTTATATATTCGCCTTTACTGACGTTTCATATGGAAGGAATTGTATAACATGTGGTCTTTCATGTGCTTCTTTCACTTGGCATGTTTTTGATGTTCATCCATGTTATAGCATGCATCAGTACTTCATTGTTTCATGGCTAAGTAATATGCAATCATATGGCTAGACTGCATGTATTAGTGTGCTGGGGCTGCCATAGCCAAATACCACAGACTGGGTGGCTTAAAGAACAGACATCTTCTCACAGTTCTGGAGGCTGGAAGTCCAGATTCAACATGTCTGCAGGTTTGATTGCTGTTGAGGTCTCTCTCCTTGGCTTGGAGAAGGCCACCTTCTTACTATGTCCTCACATGGTCTCTTCTCTGTGTACATGCCTCCCTGGTGTTGCTTTTTGTGTTCAGTTTCCTCTTCTCGTAAGGACAGCAGTCAGATTGGACTAGGGTCCACCCTAACAGCTTCGTTTTAGCTTAATCACCTCTTTAAAGACCTTGACTCCAGGTACAGTCACATTCTGGGGTTAGGGCTTCAACAAAAGAATTTGGGCAGGACACAATTCATATCATACCACAGTGGTGTCATGGGCTGTTTTGTTTATCCATTGACCTGCTGGTGGGCAATTGGGTTGTTTCTACGTCTTAACCATTGTAATAATGCTGCTGTGAACATTTGTGTGCAACCTCTGTGTGGACGTATGTTTTCATCTCTTAGGTAGATATCTAGGAGTGGAATTGCTGGGTTTTGTGTTTAACTTTTTGAGAAACTGCCAAACTGTTCTCCTGGCTCTTTGCATTTGACATTCCCACCAGCAGCGTATGGGGCTTCTGATTTCTCCATATCTTCGCCAACCCTTGGCATTGTCATAAGGTCCATTTTCCAGGTGAGGAGACTGAGGCACTGAGCGGGGAAGGTCAATCACAGGGTTAGAGAGCAGAGGAGCAGGCTTCACACACACACACACACCAGTTTGACCAGTTCCCTACCCGGGTCCAGGACCGGTTAGCAGATGAGGCACCCAGCGTGTGAAATCTAAGACAGTGCTTGCTCTCAAGGTCAGCAAGTGCAGGCTCGGCGCCTGAGAGAGAGTAAAAGCGCCTCCTTAAATTTCGCATCCTGGTTGCCTAGTTTGCCCCTTACCTCGCCCTCGCCCTGGCCCTGCAGCCACCCTGCTCCTTGTGTGTAGGACAGAAAATCAAGCCACCACCCCTTCCCCGGAGGGGCCCTCAGTCTGGCTGGAGAATTTGTGCATTTGCAACCACACACAGCGAGCCTAGCTGGACCCGCAGAGGCAGAATCCCTGCTCACAGGGTTGCTGTGCAGATTTCAGGGGAACCTGAATACCTGCAAGGAACTTAGCACAGCGCCCGACACCCAGGCAGTGCCTCAGAAGTGCTGACTGGCACCGTGGTGTGAACGTATCTCGGACCTGTGTGTCGTGAGGCTGCCTCTGAGTCACCGGAGTTTGAGGGATGTCCTGATGCTTTGGATCTGTGACTGGGAGCCTCATCCCCACCCCGCAGAAGAGCCGTCACCCAGTGACCAAGCAGTGGCCAGAGATGAAGGAAACTGGCCATCCGCGCCCTTCTCAGACCTGCTGAGTCTGTCCTGGGAATGGTGGGTCCGTCCACAGAGCCCAACGCTAGCTCTCCAACTCACGGGTGTCCCCATTCGGGCTGTAGACACTCCAGGTCTGGCTCTGTTACCTCCAAAGCCAGAGCGCAATTCCTGTGCTCCCAGACTGAGAAAAGACCTAATGGACGATACTAGTGGGGGTCAAGGTAAGCCGGGGGAGGAATGGCCTTGGGTCCTCTGTGCTGAATTGACAGTCCCCTGGTTTTCCCCAGCTGGGTGAAGGGGCCCTGTCGGTGGCCTGGGTTGTAAACACCTCAGCCTGCTGGCCTTTCAGGGTTGGAGAGGGGTGCACTGATTGATCCTGGTAGGAGATTTGGGGAATCAATGTCAAGATGTCTGGGTACAGAAGACGTTTCAGTTACAAAAATCATAGAAATGATGCCCGGCTTGGTCAGAGGCCCCGTAGATTCTGTACGTGGCTTAAAGTAGACCCACCTCTCTTAGTAACTGAAGCTCAGTGGTCTTGCCACAGGGGAAGGCGGCTTGGTGGCAGAGCCACGGGACCGAAGGCACTCAGACCTCCCGGCGGGTGCCCTCCCCAGCCCTGTGCACACACCGTGCCTGCCCCACGCCTGCTGCCACGCTGAGCTTGGGCAGTCCGTGCTGCAGGGTCACCGTGTGCCCCAGCGCTGGTCTCAGGTGTGTTCTGACACCATGACAAGACCTCAGGCTTGCTGGACCTGAGGGCTCTACACTTTAACCCCCACACCGCCCCCTCAGCTCCTGCCATCTGAAGCCCTAGCTCTGGCTGAGTGGTGGCTCAATAAATCATTGTTTCATTGATCAACAGAATCGAATAAAGGAGAATCTGTGTGTGTTGAACTAGGAAGAGGGAGTCCTGATGGGCCTGCCTACCCAGAAGTGAACAGGAACTCTTCCAGAGTTGATGTTTTTGCATCTGGCTTTTTCAATAAGAGGGGGATGGAGGAAGTTATCAGAAGGAATGTATGTCGTGGCATCTGTCACCATTCTCTCCCTGCCTCCACGCCACTGACGTTTGGTTCTAAAATACGAAAATTGATCATGCCCAGGAGTCATAAACCCAGATGCTTTTAGGGGCTTTGCAGGTAGCAGAAACAAGGAAAGGGGTCAAGTGGAGGACATTAGGGAGTGGTGGGGAGTGGGTCAAAGGAGAAAGCATATGTCCAGTCTGAAGCACCCAAGATCAAAAAATTTTAAGTGAGCTTTCCTGTCCATTCCAAGGACTGCTGCTTAGTAACTTCTAACCCATAGAATAAAGTCCAGATTCCTGAGCCTGGCATGGCAGCTCTTCGAGAGCCAACCTCTACCTACCAGACGTATTTTGCCATAACCTCTTCCTCTGCTCTGCCATGTGTCCCACCCGTCAGCCATTCAAGGCTGACCCCTAAACCCCACGTGTGCCATCCTCTCTCCCTTTTCTTTCCTTTTCCACACGTAGGTCCTTCTCCCCGGAAGACTCATCCTCCAAACTTAGCAAAATCTACTTATTCCTGCTAGAGAGATACTTGCTCTCCCCTCCGAGAGGCTAGTATGCCACGGAAATAACCACTTAGAAATCTTAGCACGTGGATTTTGATCTGTTTGCACATCTGTCTCTGTGAAAAGCTGTGGACCACCCCTGCGCTCCAAGGGAGACTGTCCTCTTTGTCTTTGTGTTCCCAGCACCCGCCCAGGGCTGGCCCACTGAGTAGGTTCCAAATGAGCGTCTCTCGAGTGACTGGATGGTTCTACAAATGACTAAATGATTCTTTCACCAAAGCCTGTTCGGGAGCCTGTGTTCTGGGTCAGCACGAGGTAGTTAAATAGGAGTTGCTGCCCGCTGCTGCCCCTGGTGGCTGGTCCTTGCCAGTGCCTGAAAGGACAGTCACTGGACCATTTCGTCACAGGAAGCCGGCAAGGAGGCTTCCGTCCCAGGCTGCCTTTGTCCCAGGGTTGGGGCCTCTGGGCCAAATTCTGCTGATCTGCCTGCCTCCCTGGCTCAGCCCCGCTACCTTGTCTGGACATCTGGCCTCTGTGTGCATCCTGGGTCCACTTCCTCCCTCTACTTGGCTGTAGCCTCTGTTTCCTTCCAGAAACACTGAGTCCACCTTCCTGTGTGGCACCCAGAGCAATATGACAGGTGGCATTGCAGGATCTTTCTACCAATTCCAATGGTAAATTTTTATTTATTTATTTTTTGGCCAAGTCTGAACTTGAGACCAAACTCTAAAGGTGGTAGGAAAGAAGGACACACGTTGATTGAATGCCTGCTGCACGCCAGCCATAGAACCAAGCATACTGTATTCTCTACCTTGTCTTATTTTATTTCATTCCCCCAGCAACCCCAGTTAGTAGAAATTTTTATACCCATTCTACATATGAGGAAATTGAGGCTTTATGAAATTAACTGGATTTAAAGGCAGGCCCAAGTGACATCAGAGCCCAAGTACTTGCCACGTTGCAGAGCTGGCATGTAAATTAAAGGTTATTAAGACTGTGTTAAGTGCTTTAGTGTGAGATACAGAGTCTACTATTTTGATGTAAACGGTTGCATGGCTAGAATGAGTAACAAAGGCATCTTTTCTCTTTCCCTTAGAAGGTGCTTCCTGGCACTAATACAGCTTCTTATTCTCAAGATACTTGTCCTCTTACAGTTTGGGCACCAAATATCTTTCCTCTGGGGTGGGAAGAAAAAAAAAAATACTTGTCACAAGAGAGATGGCCAATTTACTATGAGATTTCAATCGTGTGTGTGTGTGTGTGTGTGTGTGTGTGTGTGTGTGTGTGTGTGTGTGTGTGTGTAAAATAGAGAATAATTGGCCATTCTGTGACAAACATGCATGAACCCTCTGGAACAGGCACTGAATGAGATGTATGAGTAGTCAGCTTAGGCTAAGCTATGATGCAGTGACTAATAAACCCTGATATCCTAGTGGCTTAACCAAGCAAAGATTATTTCTTACTTTCATGAAATTCACTGAAGGACAAGAGCTCTTCAAGGTAGCTATGACTTAGGGATCCAGGCAGGCTAAATTTTTTTTTTAATATTTATTTATTTATTTGGTTGCACCGGGTCTTAGTTGCGGCCGGCGGGCTCCTTAGTTGTGGCATGCGAACTCTTAGTTGCGGCATGCATCTGGGATCTAGTTCCCTGACCAGGGATAGAACCCGGGCCCCCTGCACTGGGAGCGCGGAGTCTTATCCACTGCGCCACCAGGGAAGTCCCCAGGCTAAATTTTTTAGCCATGTCATTTCAAAGAACCGGCTTTCAGGCTGCTGAAGAGGAAGACAAAGGGCCACATACACACTCTTTAAACATGTCACTTCTGCTCACGTGACCCAGCCTAATTGCAAGGAGCCTGGAGGAACGTGGCAGAGCACGTGGATGTCTGTCGAGTAGGGCGTGTCTCTGTATCCAGCCACATCCTGGGCTGACTGACGGTGCTGCTTCTCTGCCTCGCTGAGGCTCAGGGAGTGAAGAGGACCAGTGGCGAAGCCCAGATCTGAACAAAACTTCCTGCCACTTGGTCCAGTGTCACTTTTTGCTCTAAGGAGAGTGTCCAATTGTCCTGCCCAGTGGTATGTGGGGAAGTGGTCCTGAGGATCCGAAAGACCATCAAAAGTGCAAGTTAATTTTTTTGCAGCATATTTACCTTTCTTACATTTTGTAGAGTACCATTCCAGTTTGGTTCTGCCTTGAGCATCCAGTCTGGCATAAAGGAAATTAATTTTTTTAAAAATAAATTTATTTATTTATTTTGGGCTGCGTGGGGTCTTCGTTGCTGTGCGTAGGATTTCTCTAGTTGCGGCGAGCGGGTGCCGCTCTTCATCGTGGTGCGTCTCGGCCTCTCTCGTTGCGGAGCACAGGCTCCAGACGCGCAGGCTTCAGTAGTTGTGGCTCATGGGCCCAGTTGCTCTGCGGCGTGTGGGATCCTCCCACACCAGGGCTCGAACCCCTGTCCCCTGCATCGGCAGGCAGATTCTCAACCACTGCGCCACCAGGGAAGCCCCGACGAGGCCCTAATCACTGCCAAGCACGAATGATGCTGAGTACAGGAGTAACTCTAATGGCCGGTATTTACCACAAGCAAGTGTGCTCTGCGCCGGGTGGAGCCTCAGCACTAGTGGATTAATTTATATACTCCACCCACCTCCCCTCGGAGGGCCTGACTCTTCCTTTCCTCCTGAGAGAGGCCTGATCATTTGCATGTAATAAATGAGGAAACTGAGGCTCAGCGAGGTGAAGGATCACAGCTAGGAAGGGGCAGAGCTCAGCTTCCCTGGCAGGTCTAGCTGGTTCTAAACCCAACACTTGATTTGTGAGGTTGGGAGTATGTAGGGGAGGCAGAAAAGGCCAGGGATTAAATACGAGTGCCATTAAGGTAAGTGGTTGAAAGCTTTTCGTGGATTCAGCTATGCCTATACATTCCGGAGGTGGGGGGAGTGTCAGAAGTGTTCTGAGTGTTGGACACTTTGTTGATTCGTACAAGAAGTGTTCCACCTCCTACTACAGGCACCCTGCTAAATGCTACAGTGGTGAATAAGATACTGCTTCAGTCTAGATATGTTTATTTCTCTATGGAACTTTCTACATGTTTTAAATGACCTTGCAAAGTAACTTAAGAACCTTGATCCCAGCATCCTGCCCAGGAATGGTCCTGTGTTTGAATCTTAACTCTGAAAACATTGCATGTGGCCCCTGAGCTCTACTCAGAAAATAAGGACCCTCTTCAACCAATGGAATCCCATAATTAACCAGCCAAGCGTTTGTTGCTTATCACCTTTGCATAGTTCCTGTCTTGAACAGTCAGCCAACCAATGTTATTGTCAACCTCCAAGATCACCTAGTCCAACCCTCTGAGGTTTTATAGGAGAGGAAACCCAGGCTCTCCCTGGGGCATGAAAGGCCCCTCTGCTACTATAAAAGGTTTCAATACCAAAGCTGGCTCCAGGACAACAAACTGCATCAACGGTGCAAAAAGTGTTCCTCTCTCCTCTACACTTACATCCGGGAATGTTAAGGATGCAGTGTTTCGGGAATTCCCTGGTGGTCTAGTGGTTAGAGCTCTGCGCTTCCACTGCAGCATGCACAGGTCCTATCCCAGGTTCTATCCCTGGCCGGCGAACTAAAACCCTGCATGACCTGCGGTGCAGCCAAAGAAATAAAGGATACAGTGTTTCACCTCTCTAAGCTCTTAACACCTTGCCCATACGCCTTTCCACCAACCTGGAGTGCCCAGGGCAGGAGAGCTGACAAGTCCTTCTCTCCATCCAACTCCTAGGTTTTGGGGGGAAATGGGGAGGTGGTGAAGGCTGCAGCCATCCTTCCCTCCATCACAGAAGGTAAAGGACACACACGATGTCACGTTACTAGCAGTGGGAACTGGGCTAGAGCCCTGTGCTTTTTGCTTGTGCTTCACTAATTTCTTGTTTGATTTGCAGTATTAGAATTTCATGCCAAGTTCTCTGACCAAGCTAATCATTTCATACTGGGGGACGGGGGGTGCAGGTGGAAGAGATATAAATCCAAAGAAGTACTATTAAATATCTTTTTGGTGGATTTCACATATTGTAGCTGCTTTGGTGCCCAGAATATACTGGTATGACTTGATTATCTCCACGAACTAGAGGCCTTGGTTGTGGTGGGGCTGGTCATCCGAGGAGAGAGCAGGCCAGTGCCCAGTCTTTCTGATTACGAGAAACTCTCGGTCTCGATGACCCCGCTGGACCCTGAGATGCAGTCAGCTTCTTCTTTCCAAGCTTCTGGAAGAGTCTCATCCGCCTGCATCTCACCAACCCTCTGCCTTTGCTTTGCACGGGTAGCAGCAACTGAATTTACTTTGGAGAAAAATAAAATGCTTTTGGTTCTTCCTAGCTGGTCTGGTACAGCTAGAGTCTGTCTGTCTTGCAGTTCAGGTGACCTTGACGACAGACGACACCAGTCACCCTTAGGTCCCTTTCATCCCAGCCCCATCCCATCCTGCCCTCTTCCCCTGTCCTGGGTTCACATGGTACTGGTTGCCAGGGTCATGGTGGCCTCCAGCTTTTCTGCTGTGCTAGACGCCCACGGAGGAAGCCGGTGCTGGGCCTGCAACCCTTGGCTTCTGCAGAAACAGCGGGAGGGAGACAGCACAGTGAGCCCCCAAGCTGTCGTGGCCACCCCTTGTGCTCAGTAAATATTTGTGGAATTCCTGAGGCAGGCAGCACCAATGGACCCACAGTGACCCCTTATCCAGGAGGCAAGCTGTTGGAGATTTGGCACTCGGTCATTTGTTCTGGCAACTGATGAAACATCTTTGCACCACGTGCTCTCGGTAACCCGAAATGCAGGTTAACAGTGAATGCTTGCGTTAGTCGTGAGAATAGCTAGTGGTCACTTAAGAGCAGAGTCTTTTCCCATGGGGGAGGGGGAAAGAAAATCCTATTAAACTCCAGGAGCTAAAGAACAAAGAACGTGGTTTTTTTTTTTTCCCCCTCCTTTCGAAACCATGTGGGAGGTTTGCCTGAAAGACTTATAAAAACAAAACAAAAACCTACAACTGGAAGTTATATCATGTGTAGACAGGTGCACGCACACACACAAACAGAGCTAAAACAGCACAGCTGGAAAGTTTAATATTTTTGAGGCTTTTGTTTGCCAGTGCAAAGGTGTTTGTATCCAACTTTCACAGCAGAAAACATACGTTAAGTCTGATGGTTTGTTTTGGAAGTTCCCTGCTGTAGACCTCCAACTCTGTAAACCGAGGCTTTCAACGAATGAAAAGACTATCGGTTTGTGTGGTGTTTGTTGAAAATAACAACACACAGAAAAATTCCTGCTCCTGCGTTTGCAGAGAGGGTGTATTTACTGCAAATTAGCTACTTCATTCTGGCTATCTGGAATAAAACTCTCAGAGGATAGTGGGCAAATTATCATTTTTAGTAAAATAATTACTTAATTAAACGTATTCCTGCAAAATGCCCGTAATGCCCCTTCCTGTGAGATGGAGTTTCGTAAGTCGGGTCGGACAGCTTTCCTCGTGAACAGGATTTTGACATGGGGCTTCTATCTGGGGACTCTGGGAACACGGGGGGAATGTGTTCAGCTCAGATGAGAACTCTATAGACTAGGGAAGCAGAGGTTCTCAGTAGCGTCCTCCTAACCCCAGACGGCTGCCAGTTCTGGGCACCCTCCGTCTTTCCGTTTGAATGAGTCGACGTGGAACTTTTCCACTCTTCTGGAATAAGTATGTGTCCTGAAAGAAATTCTATACACAGGCGGGGGTCAGGAGGCCTGGGGTCTCCCAGCTCAGCCACCCCACTGCCTGCTGACTTGGAGAGGGTCCTTCGCCCCCTCTCTGGCCTCACTGTCCCCGCTTGTAAAGTGGACGTGGCCTCACAGGCTTGGAGTGACTTTTCCTCCCAGTGGTCTGTGGGTTGGGTTTGCTCTGCCCGCTCCGGGCTGGCAGGGCTCCTGCAGGTTGGGCTGCTTGTCAGAGGCCTGCTGCCACCCAGCCTGCCTCAGAGGAGCCTGTTGACTCAGATCTTTCTGGAAGCCTTGTACCAAAGAACTCGACTCTCCAGCAAAATTGCCCACGGAACTGGTATGACGTTTCCTTGGAAAGCCCACGTGGTATTGAGCAAGCAGGCCGCTGTGTGCAGCTCCCAAGGCAATGGGCCTGGGACTGATTTACAGGGAAGAAGCGAGAAAGGGACAGAGAAGGGGCGGCTCGTGGCCGGTGGAGGGGGTCTGGCAGGTTCTCGGGGCCCATCGCCTGCTGGAAAAGTTAATGGGCCGTCTCGGTGAGGGGGGGGGGGCGGTGGGCAAAGCTGGCCGGGCTGCCCTCCCAGCCCTCGGCCTCTGGAATGCCATGTTTATTTACGGCTCTGTGGATCCCTGTTTCTCTTGGGAAATCACTTCTTCCAGGGCTGCAGGAGGCTGGCAGGATGTCTCCAAAGCCATCTCCCTTCCCCGCCAGTTAGAGCTTTTGGGGACCAGGGGGTGGCGGCAGGAAATGCTTTAGGAGAAGAGGACAGAGTGCGCCTGCAGGTGGTGGCGGGACTCCGAGCGGTCAGCGTATATGAACAGCCTCTCCTTCCCCCTTTCCGGTTCTGAGCCTGGGAAGGGGGCGGGGACACGGGGCTGTGGGCACTTAAAAGTGAAAGCAGCCAAGCACAAGCCACCGGATTTCCCTCTCCCTTCCCCCTCCCAGCCCGGCAAACAACCCCCAAAGGGCACCCCGAGCAGAGGTGGAAGCGCTCTTAGGTTAGTAGGTGGCGCCAGCCAGACTTGGCGGTTTCACCATCTGGCATCTTTCCGTGCGGCGCTGTAACGGCGGCTCCGGGCCCACCTCGCACTCAGCGCGCCGCGTCACTTGCTCCAGGGACTTGCGCTGGAACTCAGGCTCAGCCCTCCTGTCACCTCCACGGGGAGGCCTTCCCTGGCGTGGTCCCTGCTCCCCGGACCTCCAGACCGGGATCTCGATGTCACCACCTTTGACCCTTGCGGATGGCTGAGTCTTCTTCGTGCAGGGCTGTTCTCTGCATCACAAGGTGCCCAGCTGCATCCCTGGCCTCGCCCACCAGATGCCGGTAGCGCCTTCCCTCCAGTTGCCCCCCAAACATCTCCAGATGTTGCCAGATGTCTCCATGGGGCCACAGTTGTCCCATCCTTCCCTCCCCCTATACTGAGAACCACTGGCTAAATCGCATCCTCTGTTTTATTTTCATCTCGGCCTTCTTCACGCTCTGAAAGGATCTTACTTTTTCTCACTTGACCCTCTGGTGCATAGCCCAGCAGCACAGTATATTCACCTGAAAAGGTTTTTTAAATCCCCACTGCCCAGCCCCACCCCCAAAGAATTCAATTAGAATTTCTGGCGTATAGGGACATTATCTTTTTTTTTTTTTTTTGCGGTCCGCGGGCCTCTCACTGTTGTGGCCTCTCCCGTCGCGGAGCACAGGCTCCGGACGCGCAGGCTCAGTGGCCATGGCTCGCGGGCCCAGCCGCTCCGCGGCACGTGGGATCTTCCCGGACCGGGGCACGAACCCGCGTCCCCTGCATCGGCAGGCGGACTCTCAACCACTGCGCCACCAGGGAAGCCCCGGGACATGCTCATTTTAGAAGCTTCCCAGATTCGTCTGCTGGGCAGCCTGGCTTGAAGATCACTGCTCTCTCCTCACCGGAGGGTGAGCTGCCGCCTGAGGGAGGAACATGGCTCCGTGGTCACAGTCGTGTTGTTAGAAGGGCGTCTGGTGCATGGTGGGACTCAGAACTGAGATTGCACGAGTGAACAAATGCTCAGAAAACCCATCGGCAGCGGTGGATGGTTTTGGTAGGGGTTCTTTCGTTTTTATCATTCATTCAACAAACATTCATGAAGTGCTTGCTCTGTGCCAGGTGAGGTGCTAAATGCAGGGGATGCAAAGTTGAGTAAAACGTGACCCCCCCATCTTTTAGGCGCCTCCAGTCCCCTGGGAGGCACAAATATGCAAAGACACAGGGTTGCCCGAATCATGAGATCGTTGCTCGACTGGAGGTCTGTGGACAGCAGTTAGAACATAGAATAAGCAGTTCCTTAAAAGACACTAGAAAGGCACCTAGTTTCTCTCCATGAAGTGTTTTACTTACATTTTCACACTTGAACATCATCACAACCATGCACAGTAGGTGTGGCCCCCATTTCCCAGCCGAGCAAACTGAGGTGCTACATAACTAACAATAGGGGTCCCCTGCCTATGTGTGGCCCAGCCTAGACTCAAACCCGGGTCTGCCTCTCTCAAAAGCCCACGTTCTTTCCAGCATACGATGCTGCATCCAGAGCCGAGGCTAGAACACAGGATCCTGGATTCGCTTGTACACACAACCGGCACGTGAGATCAATCCCACTTCTGCAATTAACCAGCAATTGAGTCTGTGTTTTCTGCCCCTGAAAGCTTACCCCTGAAGACCCTTTATTCTGTGCTCTTTCATTCTGTGAAACCAAGAGTCAGACTGTCTTAGTCTGGGTTCCCCAGAAGCAGAATCCAAGACAAAGATCCAAGCGCACATCGTTTATCTGAGAAGTGAAGGAAATTGGTGGGTGAGCCAGGAAGTGAGACGGGGATGAGAAGGTAGCAAGACATGGAGCGTTTTCAAGGAAGTTATCACAGTGGGCAACTGGAACTTAATCCCACCGGGACCTCTGGCCACCTGTTGGCTGAGACAGGTATGCTGCTTTCTCACCAGCTTCCATCAACCACGGCTGTGGGCTGCTCCCTGAGGGGCCGGATTCTCCTGTGCTTCCAGCCTGCCGCCCAGGAAGCAAAGTGGGCCTGAAACCAGGGAGAGCCCCCAGGCGCGAAAACCCAGGTGTCGGCAGTTGGAAGCGAGGCCACTGTGCACTGGAGCGGGACGGGTGGGGGCATGTGGGTGGGGCATGGGAGCATCTGCTCAGACTCAGAGGAACAGCTCTCCACTCGAATTCGCTCTGTTAGTTTTCATTCTCATTCATCGAGCCACCAACTGTATGCAGAGCTCCCTGATAGGTTTGAAACAGAAAGACGTTCTGTCCTGACCGAGCTGGCCGTCATGGACGGATGACCAGAGCACCTCCTGTTCAAGCATCAGCACCAGAACGTCTGAGTCCCAGCTCTTCAGCACAGCATCCACGCTTCTTGACATCATCAGGACCCAAACCCCTCTCCTGTCATTACCTCCCCCTCCAGTTCTCTGCTCCAGGACTTTTGAACTACTTGCAGCTCCTGATGAAGCTCCTTCTCTCTGACTCTCCTCCCTCTGGACCTTTACACCTTCCAGTCCTTCTCCCTCCAGGGTAACTTCCCCTCTTTATGAGTCAGGTTAATATCACCTCCTCTGGGAAGCCATCTCTGACTAACACTCCAATCCTGGATGCCCTCGGTTTTTTATCAGGTTCAGTGTTCTTATTCCTACCAGAGTCACCATCTCTGCAAGACTGTCATCACCTCTTGTCTGTAAGCTTGGGGGATGTCGGGGATGCCTGTGTCATTTTCACTGGGCGTTAAAGCCGGGCCTGGGTATGAAAGCTAAGCCTGAAGTTTGAAACTCAGCTTAACTACTTCCTATCTGTGGGGCTTGGGTTGGACTTTAAACCTCAGTTTTCCTATCTTTAGAAATGGGCACAATAATGCCTCTTTCACAGGGGGGTTGCAAAGCATTAGAGAAAGTTCATGAAAACTACCTAGAACACAGTATGTACAGGTGTCTGAGTTAGGGTCCCAGCAGGTAATGAGGAGGTAAAAGGGGAGCTAATGAATGGACTACTGACAGTGGGGTAGGCAGGTTAAACAGAGCCAACAAGACCTGGGGAAGCCCCAGGCTAGCAGCTGAAGGCCTTGTCCCCCCTATACCTGAAGGGGCAAGAGGCCACTGGAACTCAAGACAGCGGGGTAGCTGGAGCAGAGTAGCTGTCCCATAAGATAATAAGGAGTAAGAACTAACATTTACTGTGGGCCGACTATGGCCAGCACTGTTCTAAACCCATTAATTCATTTAAGCCATATTTACGGGGTAAGTATTACTATTTGACCCATTTGGCAGATGGGAAAGCTGAGGCACAGATTCATTTTTTTTTTTCTGGGTCCCACAGTGGTGGTGAGACCTCACTCTCCATTGACCCTCTGACCTCACACTGGTTCCCCTCAGTAGTAGAACTCACCTGGATGTAGAGGGTGAGGACCCCCACTGAAACAGTCCACGGGAGTCACAGAACAGAGTGGAGAAGGGTGGAGAGTGGATCTGCAGAGCAAAGGGAGGTGATCCAACACAATAGGTGATTGGTAAGTAGGAGTGCGGTTGCTACTGCTGCTACTATTATTGTCATTGGATCATCAAAGCATGGGACCAATGCCTGGCTCCAGGGTGGGCTCAGATATCTTCCAGTGGAACGAACGAACCACTGTCCTGTTAACTGTGATAACAACATCAGTCAGGCCCTGAATAGCATATTTATTGAGTAATGTAATTGAAAATACCATCCCTGTATGCTTCTGGTAATGTAGGAAATGGTTCACTCCTAAGAGTTTAAATACTATCACATACTTGACTCAGTGAATTCTTTTTGACATTTTTTCGGGGTTTTCAGAGTATATGAGAAGGAAAGCAAAAACACTACCATCAGTGTTATAGGCAGAAATAGACAAGTAGGTTCTTCCATTCAGGTTGAAACGTTAAGCACTTGGAGGTGGCCTTTGAATTTAAGTTGAGAATTTAACACTTCTGCCTGAGACCACCCAACCTGGAAACCACAGGTGATGCCCTGCCCGGTGGGCTCCACGTGGTCAGGAGGGAGGCTGCGGTGCTGATACACAGGGCATAGGGCTGACAGGGTATAGGAGGCCGGGTGGCCACCTATGGCTGGGGAATAACAGCTGACATTCACTGTGCGCTTTCATGGGCCAGGTCTTGTCCTGAGATGTTACACGAGTTTACTCATTCAGTTCCCATAACTATCTTCTAGGGTGGGTTCTGTTATTAGCCCCATTTTGCAGATGAGGGAACTGAGGCCCAGGGAGGCTAAGTAATTTGCCCAAGATCATCCAGGTGGTAAGTGGAAGACCCCTAATTCAAGTCCGGAGTCTGACTCGGGAGACCTCCTTTCAACTGCAGCGCCAATCGCGTCTCTGTTAGAGAGTGGTGGAACCGAGGCCTTGACTTGAGCCCTCTTGTTGTTCAGACGAGGCTTAGAGAGGTACAGTGATTTGTCCAAAGGCACCCAGCCTTGTTGTCAAGAGAGTTCAAATGGGTCTTCATGACTGCTCCTGACTCTGAACCATCCTGTCCCCTTGGGCAGGTCACTCACCTTGTTTTCCATTTACTTGCTCATCTGTAAAATGGGACTAATAGTTATATCTTTACAGACTTTTAAGAGACACGGTCATTTCTGCCCTGACTCCTCTTAGATATGAGGACCACATACGACGTATATGGACACCTCGGGTAAACTGCAAGGGGCTAGGCAACAATGAAAACAGTACTGATAGATAACAATAACGTGTCTGGAGCCCTGGCTGTGATCAGCAGAGTTCAAAGCTCTCACCTGTTAGCCCCGTCATTATCGTTCATAATCCGTAATTCTCACCACACGCCTTCTGGTTGTACAGTTGAATAATCAGTTACAGAGAAGGGAATAACTTGCCAGGTTACCAAAGCTAGTGAGCGAGTTCCCGTACTAAGATCGAAACCTGACTAGTCTGCGTCGGTGCTCCTAATCAGTAGTTATCAACAGAGACTGTCCATGTCGTCACAGTTTGCACTGCAAATGCACAAAACAGAGGAAAACCATTTCTTCATAAAACCTGAATCTGGAAGGGACTGGTCTTTCTTGCAGCATCCCAGTGGAGATGGTGATAAACGCTCTAAGTACCATCTTCTAGGATGAGAGACGGGAAGATGTGAAGTTCCTAGAGAGGAATATAAGGGTCCCAGAGACTTGCCCTCTGAGGTCATGTTGGCCGATGTATCATACCAGAAAGGACAGAGATGCCTGAAGTGGCTGCAGGAGGAGAAACCCAAAGAGACCAGAAAGAAGAATTGAAAACAGACCTCCCAGGAGAAGAGAAAGCTCACCTCTGTGTAATCCCATGATGTCATTTAGTTATAGCCTCTGCGAGTGATTTTAGGCAACAGGTGACCTCAGGAGCCGTCCTGGGCCCAAGTGACCTGAGCCACATCCTTTACTAGGCTCCAGATCTCTCAGCCACAGAGGCTAAAGTTTAAGAGCAGGCCCGGGAGTAAGGCAGACGTGTGTTTGAATCCTGGCTGTGTCACTTTCCAGCTGTGTGACCTGAGGCTACACTCTGCCACCCTTTCATCATCTGTAAAGAGAGGTAATAATTCTATCTACGTCATCCAATCTTTTTGAAGGTTAAGAGAAATCCTATAGTTAGAGAAGTCATCACCAAAAAGAACTAGAAAACAAAGAGTTGCCTTTGGAGAGTGTTTTTTTTTGGGGAGGGGATGGCTAGTTTTTATTATAAGCTGGTGATTTTCATTATAAACCTCTGTAGTATCTGATTTCTTGACCATAAGCATGTATTTCTTTGCTAAAAAATATTTTTAAAGCATTTTAAAGGATCATGTAAATCAGCAGTGTGCCCAGTGCTTGGCAAATAGTAAGAGCTTCATAAATGCAGGCTGTTAATATCTGTGTACCCTGACAACTTGCTGTCATTGTTGCCTGGATGCTTCAGGAAAGGAGTCGGCAGGGGTTACTGTTTCAGCCGAGTGCAGCCCAGAGCTCCAGAATTACAGTGGGAAAGGGGGACCGGGAGCCTTGAGGCAGACCTCTTCTTGCCAAATGAATTGTTTTGATTCCTTGTCCAATGCCATTCTCATCTCCCTGCCATTGACTTGCTGGTGGGTAAGCAATGCCTTACTCCAGGTCTAACCTTGTACCTGGACTCAGCTAGCGATGATCTTAACTGCCTTAAATCTGTTGGTTTGGGGCTTCCCTGGTGGCGCAGTGGTTGAGAGTCCGCCTGCTGATGCAGGGGACACGGATTCGTGCCCCGGTCCGGGAGGATCCCACCTGCCTCGGAGCGGCTGGGCCCGTGAGCCATGGCCGCTGAGCCTGCGCGTCCGGAGCCTGTGCTCTGCAACGGGAGAGGTCACAACAGTGAGAGGCCCGCGTACCGCAAAAAAAAAAAAAAAAAAAAAATCTCTTGGTTCCTGGGCTGTTTCCAAGGCTGTTTTGCCGGGGCTTAGAGAGGACACAATGGTGCTCATTGGAATCCAGCGTGGATTCGCCCAGATCGGGTGGAGCCAGATTAACTTCAGGCTTTTTTCATGGCTTTTCAGCCGGTAGGTGACAAAAAATCCACAAATCAGGCATCCCTGGTTGTCATTAAGGTGTTTGAGAACACGGCTCGTGAGCTCCTTGGGAACACGATGGAGAAATGTTGGATGATCTTTTTGGATAAGTTTGCAGGTTAAATGGCCACCCCAAAGGATGCCGAGGGACCTGAGTGAAATCGTCTGGACTTAGGTTCCTGGGGGTGGCCCTGGGGTCTCTGGCTCACCCCCATTCTGTCCACATGTTTTTCTGTGGCTTAAATGGAGACCTAAATGCTAGCCCTAGAAACCATCCAGTCTAGGCTTTGGAATTCACACTACTGCTTACAAGCTACAATGACATGTAAAGACCCTTCACCTCGAAAAACCTCAGTTTCCTCATCTGTAAAATGGGAGATAGTAACGCCTGCCTCGTTGGCTTGTTTTGAGGATTAAACAGGACGAGGTAGGGAGGGCGCTGGGCCCCCTTCTTGAGCCCTTGCAAGCATTCAGGCAGCGGTCACTGTCATTTCGCTGTGGTCAGGGATAACATGAAGCTGGGAGCGATAGTGAACTTGTCGGGTGACGGAGACAGTATCTCCTAGAAGATCTCAGGGGACAAGAAGGAGGAACCTAATCTAGCAATTTACAGAACAGCGTCACGTCCCATGGGAGCGAGGGTGGGGTGGGGGAGCCCTGAGGCATCACAGAGCCTGGGTGGGAAAGTGTCCAAGGACTGCAGGTCTAGGAGAGACCAGTGGTTGGAGGAGTGATATAGAGATATCTTTCCACAGCATTGATGGCAGAACGGTGTCTGGAATGGGCGAGCGGGTAGCAGCCCCTCTCCCCTAGGTCACAAACCTCATTGCAGAACTGTGCCCAGTTTGCAGTGTTGTATGTAAAGTGGGACATCCACATATTAATATGTCAGAGGAGAATGGCGAGAACTGTAGACGATCTGGAACCAGGGAATGTAAGGCTTCACTTGCTAAAATCCAGAATGTTTGGTGCTGGAGTTTTAGGGGTCAGTAAATGACACAACCCTGTTAGCTGGCCAGGTTCAAGACCAATCGAGAGAGACAGAGTCAGATAGGTGTGATCAAAACATGTATCCCCTCTGTTCCTTACAGAACCAGGCTAGAGGGCATGACTCACCTAGGTCGCTGACTAGAAGGTCATTCTAACGCTCCCTGCCCTGCACCCCACACCCTAAAGTGTCCATCAGTGAAACTGCGAGTCTGCAAAGATGCACACTCAGGCCATGGCTGCTCTCTGATCAGGGGGAGACAGAACAGGCAGAGAGACTGCATCTCTGATGTTTACAGATATTAACTTCACCAAGTCGAGAAATAGACCAGTGACAGTTCCCTGCCAACAGGTGCTTTACTCCACTTCCAGGCTGGGAGGGAGGAGGGGGATGGAAACAGGTCCAGGTGTCTAGGTAATTAAGGGAAAGAAGACAGGTATTTATTGATCAGCTATTATGTACCAGGTGGTCTTCCCGGCTCTTGAGGAACCAAAGAGAGATTCCTTACATTCCCAGTCTGGGGCGAGACCGAGAGTAAGCAATAATCGTAACAGGTAAGGAAATCATGTACTATGCTCGAAAGTGATAGTTGCTCTGGAAAAAAATAATAATTCCAGACTTGAAGGAAGTAGGGGAGTGAGCCATAGGGCTATGTGGGGAAAGAGCGCCCTAGACCGAGGGACCAGGCTGGGGCAAAGACCCTATGGCAGTAGTGCTGAGGGACGAAAGCAAAACAAGGGGACCAATGTGTGCAGCAGGATGCGGGAGACGGAGAGAGATGGGCCATGAGTGACAGGCGCCAGATGGCCTAGGGCCCGTGGGCCGCGGTCAGGCCCTCACCCATCTTAGTATGTGATGCTTCGTTTGGGTCGCACGTCATGGCACACGTATGGCAGTTCTTCCTATCATCCCTTTTTACGGAAGAAAAACTGAGAGTCGTAGCCGATAGCCCTGTTTACTTTACAACTGAGAAAACTTACACTCAAGAGAGGGGGAGTGACTTGCCCAAGGCCACAGAGTGGGGAAATGACATTTACTAGGACTTGGGTCCCTTGATTCTCAGCCTGGAACTCCTTCTCCCACATCTCTGCCCCAGAAAGGAATTCCTTTGAAGGAGGTGGCTCTGGGCCTCTCTTGAAGATTCAGTTCTAGATCATGGAGCTCTCAGATTTTCTGTGGGGACTACAGAATTCCCTTCTTTCTTTTAATTGAAGGATAGCTGGTTTACAATATTATATTTCAGATGTATAACACAGTGATTCAATATTTTGATTGAATCAGAATCTGAGTACACTTTAGATTGCACTCAGAATTTCCGTCTTAGTAAGGGGTTTGAGGTGGAAATCTGAAGATGCCTAACTTAAACACACATGTTAATAAATGCTGAATGAGGGAAAGAAGGTCACTGACTGTAATATAACCATTGACAGGTACTGACTGCTTCCTGGGTACCTGGCCTGTTAACAATCTGTTGACAGGTATTCGTTTCTTTATTCCTTACCACCATGCCCAGGGCTAGGTACTGTCATCTTCATTTTATAGGTGAGGAAACTGAAGTGCAGCAAGGTGAGATAACTCGCCCAAGGTCCCACCGTGAGTGAAGAGTGGAGCTGGACTCAAAGCTCAGGCAGCCTGACTTCAGAGTCTGTGCTCTTAAACCCGCTGCTCACACAGATTCGCCAGACCCAAAGGAGGTTCCACCAGCCGCAGAACTGGGGTCACCAAAAGCATATGTCAATTTCCTGTGAGCGGGCTGGGGAGTAGATGAGAGCTGCCTTCCATTTCCCCACGTTCTTACCCGGAAGACACTCCTTTCTCGAAGCTTCCCATCAGACACAGGGATTTTTCAGAGCTTAATTAGCAAGATGACTTTCAAACACCTCCCCGTGAAAGAAGTCCCAAGCAGATCATGGCTCCCATCCTTCGATGACTTGACGCATGACTGTTTCTATGTAGAGTTATTTGAGGAGAGAAAGAAACCATCCCCACGGGTTGAAAACGGAACTCAGTATGTGCTGATCTGTTGATCGTGATGGTGATGTCTAGCGCCTATCCAACAGGCTGTCGCACGCGGTCATTGTATCATTCAGCCCCACGAGCGTTGTAGGCTGTCACCATTGCATAGCTAAGGAAGCCGAGATGAATTGGGGGAGGTGAAATGATTTGCTTCGTCACAGTACTGATAAGGCAGGTGGAAAGAGACTTGTATCCAAGTCCGGAGACGACGTTTGACCTATGACTCAATGCTGGCTGAACAGCCGCACTCAAAATGTAGCCCTTAAGACTATGGGAGCCCTTCACGGGAGGGGGCCCCACCTCCTGTCTTTCTTCCTGAAAACAAGCATAAAGAGCCCTGGCAAATTCCTGGGGGCATCACCTTAGACTCAAAAGATGTTCGAAAAACCAGTTTCTAGGTTTGAGTCTCCACTAAAAAGATTGTTTTCATTCTCTGGGATCTGGCTGGCTGTGCCGGTTTTACTAGCTTCGGTTGCTGAGAGATTGACACCATGAGCCACATTTAGGAGTTTGTGTTGATATAACTGTTGTGGAAAAGCACATATAGGTCCCCACCATCTATATGCCTGCGACTAATTTTTTTTTTTCTCTCTGCCATTTCGTGCAACTTTTGCTTACAGACTGCTTGGCCTAATTGACGCATTGGCTCAGGCCTCCAAGACTGCCAACTTGGAGCCTTGGATCAGTGAAATCAGTTATGACAGATGTGATTATTTACAAGAAAATAAAAGTCACTGTAATTAGACCTTCGAAGGAGTACATTTAGGTACAGAATGAGAAAGCTCGAGTGTAACCTTAGCATGATGTGTTTGGATGTCAGCCCTGAGCACGTCCTTCTCTGCTCCGTGAAAGGAGGTACTGGGGTGGCTGACACCCTCTTCAGACACGGCCACTTATCAATGCTCAGGACATAGCTCTCGAGAGATGGAAAGGTGGGCTGGTAGAACAAGCATTAGATTTGGCACCAGAAGTGGTTTCAGTTCTCAACTCAGCCACTTGTCCTCAGTATTGATTTCTTTTTTCCAGTTGTAAAATCGGGATAAGAAAGAAGCCCCATCTCGAGACGGGTTGTGAAAATTAAAAGTGATCAAGTAAGACAGGTGTCTAGCATTGTGCTTGGCATAAGGCAGCAGGCAGAAAGTGCTGAGTGGTAGATGTGCTTACCCCTCTTGAGCATAGCACTTGACCTCCTTGAGCCTCACTTTTCTTCATTGGAAAATATAGATGAAACCATCTCATACAATGGATGTGAGCACTGGAGGAAATGAGGGGTGTAAAAGGGCTTTCATAACCATCTGTGACCGTTCATGTGTCCGTCTTCCTATTATTATTTTTTAAATACCCATAGTAGATATCATTTATTGTGTGCATCAGGGGCCAGGCTCTGTGGTAAGAAGGTTCGATTTCTTCATTAGGTACAGTAAGCACAGTGCCTGGGGCCCACAATACTTTTAGGGCCCCAGAAAACGTTTCGTCTTAATTTCTCTTAAAATTAGAAGAAAAAATGAATATAGTAATAATGAATATAAAATCAAATATTAAAATCTTAAACAATAATAAACATAACGATTAATCCAACCTGGAATATATTTGTCTTTATACCAACATAATATTAAAACCTAATTTTTTATGGGTTTTGTTTTGAGTTTTTTTTAACGCAGGAAGGGACCCACAAATGCAAAAGTGCCTAGGGCTCCCAAATTTACAATGCAGCCTTTGCTGTGGAAACTTTACAAATGCTAGCCTGGTCATTCTCTGGAAGGTTTTTTGTTTTTTTTTAATTCTCATTTTACAGATGAGGAAATCTAAGCTTAAGGAGGTTAAGAAACTCATCCAAAGTTACATGGCAAGTAAAAGCCTATATTATATTAGTCAGGTTGAACTAACAGCTGTAACAACCCCCAAATTTTAATAGCTTAACAGCTTAGGAGTCTATTTCCTGCTCACACCACAGTTCAGTGTGTATGTCTGCAGGCAGTGTTCCACACAGTGATTCAGGGACCCAGGCTCCTTCCTTCTTGTGGCTGTTTCCCTCTAGTCCTGGGGGCTCTCTCCATTCAGTTGGGAGATGGAGAAAAGAGAACCACAAGTGGGAGGTTTTTAGGGGCCAGGCCTGGAGTTGGCCCACATCACTTCCACTCAAATTCCATTGGTCAGAAAGCTGTCACATGACCACCTGTCACTGCAAGGAATGCTGGGAGATGTAGTCTAGCTTCTGCCTGGGAGGAAAAGGAGACCATGTATACTGGGGAGCACTCTCAACCCCTGACACAGTGACAGTGTTGGATGCCAGCCCAGGTCTTTTGTACACAAAGTCCATGCTGTTTCCACTCAGCTTGTTCTTGTCACTTTTAACTTCCACAAAGCCTCTTTATGGGCCCTTTTCTCCAGCCAGACTTGCCTACTCACTGTTCCCAGCACCAGACCTTTGCCTGCTGAGTCCCAGTTGCTGCGGTAGTGCTAGGAAGAGAGATGCTCCGAAAAGAAGCTCCTCCCTGCCCTGGATTCGCTTTCACATTACCCCGAGGAGGCTGCTGTCTGTATCTCCCAATCCCGGGCTCACTGGCTGCCTCTGGGCACATGCAGAGGCCAGTGATCACCTCCTCAGTGTGAGAAAAGGGGGCTGCGCAGAGGGCTTCGGTGGCAGGAGGAAAGGGGTTTGAGCTGGAGTCTTGGCTGGACCACGAGCCTTGGGCAAGGCATCAGCAGGAAGGGGGTGGCACCCAGTCACCATGTGGCACTGAAGTGCCGCCATCCTGGTATTAATGGTCATTTGCCAGAAGTGACTGGCGTGGGCTGTCCCTAACGCATCAATGTGTGTTGCCTTTGAACTCACAGGATCCTAAGGGACAAAGCTGCTGGAGCCAGCTGGAGGCTAGATGCCCTGTGGGCACTGCCTGTAACTGCTGGGCAAGGCCAGTGACCCTGGCAGTGTTCCAGTAGTGCCAGTGTTGGTGGGCACTCAGCTCCTTTAGGAGGGATTTATTCCTGAGTTGGAATAAATCCCTCCTCCAGGAAGCCCTCTGTGGTCCCCACCTCTTCAGAACTCAAGGGCACTCGTTGCCATTCCACCTATATGTAGGCCCTGCATTGCTTTGTGACCTCACTCATAGTCACCTCTCTTTATCTGCTGTTGGCCTCAGAGGCAAGGAAACCGAGACCGTGGCCAGAGCCAAGTCGTCAGGGACACTCCTGAGCACTTTGTAGGCATCACGGACTCAACAGCATTTAGTCAGTTCTAACATTTCATCCAGATTCACGCCCAGGGCTAGTTTATTGTAAGAAGAGGAGTGGTACCCAGGCAGCATCCTTCTTTCTTTTTATTTGAGGGGAAAAGCACACTTTTTATTTACGTGACGGGAAAAGTACACTAAGGGGATAAAAAGATTTTGCCTGTAGTCATCTGAAACATTCGTGGTCATTCCTCTCACCTCTGTAAGGTGAATGCAGTCACAGTGGATACCTGTGTCTGTGTCCAAAACAATACAGCTTCAATCAGATCTGGTCATGTGCCCTGGCTGCCATCGGCAGCTGATAGACACTGGACCCGTTCCCTCATTTCTCTGCCTGTTTCCTTATCTGTCAAGCCGAGATCCGACCGTGGCTAGCTCGAGGGGTGGCTGTGAGTTTAAAATGAGAGCATATCAAGACACTTGGCACGCAGCTCTCCTCCCAGCCCCCCCGTCGGTCTCTAGCGCAGGCGCAAAACCTTGCTTCAAAATGTGTCTTGCAAGAAGACTTGGCATCCAGGACGCACCCTGGGAAGAATTTGTTTTTGTTTTAATGCCGAGGAGGTTTGCATGAAAACAGGATCCTCGTTGCTTAGGAATTGATCAACTCCTGCTGCTTTCCCTCTGCTGAAGCGCCAGTCCCGTATTTGTCACAGGCGAACGAGGAACGGTAGGGATGCCTGGGACCTCCACAGATACAGGATCGTGGCCCCTCGGGGCTGGTTTCGGAGGCCACGGAGTCAAAAGAGAATCAGGAATCCATCCCAGGCTGAAAAGAGCTGGCAAGTAAAGGGTGCCTCAGCCGAAGGGCTGCCACATGAGTGAAGATTTTCTGCAGGTCTACTTTGTTCTGGATGCTCAAGGAAGAAGAGAAGAGACAAGGAGTCTAAGGCATGGCCTCCACCTGCAAGGATAAAAATGTAACAAAGAAGGCGGCAGGCAAGAGTGATAGGAACCAGTACCTACAGCGGAGAGACTGGGGGTCAGGAGCTGGATAGACTCGGGGTAGACACACGTCTTAACCTCTCAGCTCTCCAGTTTCCTCACGGACAAAGTAACACCCTTATGAGGATTAAGTGAGATGCTCTGTGTTAAATGCCTGGCATTGAGTAAGCACTCAGTAATGCCAAACTGTTATTATTAATATTCATGATAACCAGTCATCATCATACCAGATACTCTCCATCCTAAGGAAGAGATAGCCAGATGACCACAGAAGGCTATTTAGAGGAAGGACCTAAACTTGATTTGTCACAGCTGTGTCCACTGCAGACAGTTCTGGAGGAGGTTTGGAGATACTTTCCAAGACATCGAAGTAAAATTGCTTACAGGAACTTGGAGGAGGGTTTCCAGGACTCCTGCTCCGTAGGCACCCCACCCCGACCTGTTTGTGGCCCCAGCCTGGTCCCACGGACATCGGCGCATAAAGGACAGAGAAGAGCCCAGAGTGACAACTCAACCGGTCAGGCCCTTCCTGTTTGCCTCCATGCTTGGCTTCCAGAAGGTAGTTGGGTGTTTGTGTCCAAATGCCCAGGAGAAGCCAGACGCCTTTCTCTTTCTGTGTCCTTAATATATGCTAATCAAAGCCGAGAGCCTGCAGAAAAGATCTGCTTGGCAAAGCCCCGCTCCCTTGCCTTGGCCTGCACACCCTCCACAGCCTTCCCCTCCCATCTGCCTATCCAGGGGCGTCCATAAATCCAGCTTTCGGAGCCCTTGGGGGCTGGCAAGGCTGCCATGGACCTCGGTCACATCGCAGTGGAAACAATTGGAAACCACTTGGCAAAACTATGGGGTGATCTAATGTTTTATAGCAAGAATATGTTTCTTCCTCCCCATTCTTATTCAAGCCTTGGGGGGAAAGCCGGCTGCCCTCCAAGCTCAGTCAGGCTGGTACCCCGGGGTTCCTGGCTCTTCCCCCCACCCCCGCCCCCGTCTCAGATCACCCCGCAGCGGGGTGTCACGGGCCCTGGAGAAGCAGATCCGGCCTTACCTTCCTGAGTCGCCTGGCTGCCTTGGTCCCCTCAGAGGTGAGGCTGTGGCCACAGGGGCCTGGGGGGAGGCCCATATATGGAGCCTGGAGAATGTAGGCTCTGGCAGGTGGCCTGGAAAAAAATGGCCGTGTTCTGAGGGTGAACTCTGCTGGATTATAAATAGCACTGTCTCCCTCCCCTTCCAACTCGCGATGTCTGTCACTGCAGGGCTGACAGTTTAAATTCAAGAGGACCGAGCAGGCCCGGGGGGGGGGGGAGGTTGGAGTGGGGAGGAGGGGGAGATGCCAGATCGCGCAGGAGGTTCAGCTGCTGTCTTGGGATTGATAAAGAGAATCATCACCAGCCAGACGATGGGGCTGAGAGTGGGACACATTTGGAAGTAGCAGAATGACTACTGATTTAATGCATTTTCATAAGCCAAGTAAGCACTGGGGGAAAACAAAGAGAAGTTCTACCTCCAGGAGACGGTTTTAGAGAAGCTTTAGAGCCTCTAAAAAATAATAATGAAAATCAGCTGCCTCACAATATAAAAGGTTTCTCTCTGGTTCTGAAAGGTCAGCCGTCCTGGCCTCCAAATAGAAACCTATGGCCTGGTGCTCACAAAGGCCCATCCCTTGAGCCTTCTCGCAGAGGATTTCTCAGTGGGTTTTGTGTCTCTCGGACACCGAGGAGGCAAGGGCGCTCACTCCTTCTCTACAAACCTCAGCACGTTTTGCTCAACACAGGGAGGGTGAGGACTTTAGAAAGCATTAGGAAATAAAGAAGGAAAGGAGTGTGCGGCCGGGCTGTAGAAAGCCACCCAGTCGCTCACCCCTGGGGAACCGTGACGGCGGGGCGGTGTCTCAGCAAATTCTGAGTTCTGGAGGAAAGGCGGGCCGGTTCTGCAGGCTCCTTGTCTGTGTCTTTGGCTCTGCAGGGTGCCTCTGGGGACCAGCGGCCAGGTCTCCTGATCGGCCGCCCCTCCATCCATGGTAGGAACTCCGTGGTAGGAACTGCAGGAGCTCTGCTGCGCACCGTGATAGGACACACGTGCCCGGGAGGGTGTTGGGGGCTGGCGACCCCTCCATGGGTGTTGGTAATTCCTCTGTAAACAGGCAGAGCTGGCCACAGTCACTTGCGTCCTTCATTTCAGCACTTGTGGCTTTTGCGTCCATAGCAGTGATTTGGAAATGGGTTAAGTGATGGGTTTCTCCTCTCCTACCTTTATAATTCTCACTTCTTGTGCCCTATGGAGTGATGTTCGAAATTAAGCACGTAAAAAACAAAACCAAGAAACTAAAGAGGAGCAGGCAAACTTCGGTATCTTTTGGATGCTCCTCAAAAGAAAGTCTCCAGACCCCACAGAAGGCAGGCACCGAGCAGAGGTGAGGTGTGCGTGGGTGGACATCGGAACTTGACTCCGGGTTGGATCTGGAAGGAGCATCTAAGGGAGTGGAGGTTTTCAGGCTGCGCTTCAGGAGTACTGTTGGGGGAGGTGCCTCAGAGGCCCAAACAAAAAGGGCCTCCCAGACCCTTGTGCCTGTTTCAAGCAAAGTGGGTCCACGGTTTACCTGTTTTAGGTATCAGATTGCATTTTCTTTTAAAGGATTTCATGCCTTAAAAAGTTTGCAAACCAGCATGGCAACTCGCTCTGTCATTTTAATGCTGGGTAAATGGAAGAGAGGGAAGGAGATTTTCCCAGGTCATGGCCCAAGGCCAAGACCTCTGACTGGGTACATGCTGTGCTCAGGGCTCTTCTTTGGGGAAGGGAAATCCCAGGGTGCTGGGACTGGGAGGGACCACAGAGAGCATCTTATCAACCCCCTTCCTTCAGTAACTCAGGCCCCAGGAGATGATGGGATTTGTTCAAGGCGCAGTCAGTGCCAGACCTGGGGCCTGAAGCCGTCTCAGGTGCTCATAATGGAGGCGGGATGTGCCGTAAGAACCCCAAATGGTGGGTCTGATCCAATCTATCCAGCTTCCCAGAGGAAGTGACACTGAGCTGAGATGAAAAGATGAGTAGAAAGGTGACAAGGCCAAGGAGAGCATCCAAGCAGAGGAACCACACGTGTGCTTGGTCCTATGCCCTCTTACTGCTCCTGGGAAGCAGGGGCTCGAAAAAGATGTCAGCTCTCGTGCGAAGGCTGCTCCCATGTGTCTCTGCGTTGACGTCTTGCCGAGGGAATGTGGAAAATGAGTGGCGTCACCACCTGCCAGCTCAGGCCGAGTTCTGTGGCCTCTCAGAGTGGCCCCCTGGCAGCCCTGGAGCCCAGCTTATCAGGAGCAGAGCCCGGGCGGGGAAGGCCGCTGCTGGGAGGCTTCCTGCCGCAGGATTTGAATACATAATGCGCCTCAGCTGATCTGAGCTGTGAGCAAGTCCAGACGGCCTGCTCCAGGCAGGAAAGGACATGGCAGGGACGGCGGCGTTGGTTCTCAGGGCAACTCCCTGGGACTCCTTGCAGAGAATGTTAGTCTCTCTCTCTGGGCGTGGACTTCCCATGAGGATAGGATGTGCCCTGGTTGGGCCTCTGGTTCTTGTTTCTGGTCCTGGGGTGTAGAATGTATTCCTTTATCAAGACTGAAGGGGGACTTGGGTAAAGACCCCCGGAAATGGGAACATGGATCATTGTCACCCAGATACACTTTAAAAACAAATACAAGTTATCTATTATATATACTCCAGTAATAAAAAGAAAAATACATGTTCTTTACGACGCAACACCCCAGGAAAAGGATTCCTGTTCTTCTCTTCCATTTTCTGGGACATGCGAAAAAGAGCACTGCTCGTGGCTGCAGAGGCCATCTCATCTAACCTCGGGCTCTCAGCTACTCTCCAGCAGCACCGAGGGGGAATCTGGGGCCGCCCAGGAGAGAGTGCAGGAATTTCTAAATCCACAAGACCATCGGAGACCTCCCAGTCCCTCCCATTTTCTGATATGCCTTCGGAGGGGGGACTTCTGCGTGAGATGTCTTCCTTTGCTTTCATGAGATTCACAGCCTCCATCCTGACGTGCCCATGGTGGTCCCGTGGGCATGTGCAGATGCCAGCTTGACGCTTCAGGCTTTTCTCAAGGCCTGTCTGAGGATCGGGAGTCCTGCAAGACGCTCTGTGACCGAGGGTTCCGTTGTCGTGTTACTTTGGGAAACGCTGCACACTGACTCCTCCTGTGTGTTAGGACTCCACTAGGGCAGCATCACCTCTGAGAGGTCTTCCCAGACCTCCACCCCCTTACGTGCTCTGTCCCTCAGGGTCCTTTGACATGCTCATCTTATACTTGTCTGTTTACCTCTGTGTAGTCCGTCTCCCCCCGCGCTAATGATGCCCCCCGCCCCGCTGTTCTTGCTTGGCTGTTTTGTTCAGGACTGTATCCCTCGTGCCCAGAACACTGCCTAGTTCAATAAGAGAATGTGTCAAATGAACACCTGGACCAATCACTATATTCAAACGCTCAGGACTCCTTCATATATAATTCTGTTTAACTCTGTTTAGCTCAGTATTTTTTCATCCTTCTTTCCCCTTTTCTTTAAATGCCCAGCTCATCTCACGTCACGTAGGACCAAGTCACACTTGACCCTGGGAAGCTTGTCCCACTCTGTCTCGTCGCCGGGTTTCATTTCCTCCGTGGTCTGCTGACCAGTGGAAATGGGCTTCTTCACCAGTTAGCTCAGCCCTCTGCTCTGAACTCTACGAGGGCAGGGACCTTGTCTGTCCTGCTTCACCACTGACTCCCCCATGCCTAGAACAGTGCCCGGGAAGTGCTCGGTAATGATTTGCTGCGTGAATAACCCTCTTTTCTGACTAACCCTCATCCACAGCCCATAGAACTTAAATTCCACCAAACACACCCTGGGACATGCTGTTTTCTGTCACCTCTCACCACCAGTTGCCAGCCATATGGTACAGTGGATGTTCCCTTCATCCATCAAGACACCAAGTGTCAGAAAGGGAAGGGATGACAGAGGCCATCTACCCAGTTGCCCCCGTTTTTGGGAGGGAGAAATAGAGGCTCCCAGAGGGCAGTTGGTACCAATTCAGGACTGGTCCACCAAGACTCCCAGCTCTTACTTGGGTTATACTCCTGCCTTAGTTTTCTAGGGCTACGGTGACAGACTACCACAAACTTGGTGGCTTAAAGCAACACACGTGTTATCTGACAGTTCTGGAGGTGAGAAGTCTGAAATGGGTCTCCCTGGGCTAAAAGCACGGCGTTGGCAGGACTCTGTCTTCTGGAGGCTCTAAGAGAGAATTCATTTCCTTGTCTTTTCCAGATTCTAGAGCTGCCTGTATTCCTTGGCTCACAGCCCCTTCCTCCATCTTCCAAGCCAGCAGTGCCAATTGAGTCTCTCTCAAGCTGGATCCCCCTGGCTTTGACCCTCCTGCCTCCCTCTTTCACTTCTAAGGACCTTTGTGATTACACTGGGCCCATCCGGATAGGCCAGGATAATCTCCCCATGGCAACAACCTTAATCACATGTGCAAAGACACTTTGGCATGCAAGGTGACACAGTCACAGGTACAGGGGGGTTAGGGCGTGGCACATTTAGAGGGGGCGTTGTTCCATGCGCCACACCTCCCAACGCATCGTCTGCCTGTCGGTCCGCCCTCAGGCGAATGCACGTTCTCCCCGCACATGCCCCAGCACTTTCTGCATCTCTCAGCCGCAGTACTTGTCACATCACTTTATAGCTCATTCAGTGTCTGGCCGGCTGGCTAGGCCGTGACCGCCTCACGGGCAGGGCCTGGCCGTCTCTGTGCCAGCTGTTGGACATTCCTGGCCCTTAGAAAGCACACGGAGAGTGCAGGTTGCCTTGGCTGAGACCGAAGCGGTCCATATTCATTTTACAGCACTCTCCCCACCTCCATTTCCATTCAGCGACTGAAGGGGCCTCCCCCAGTTTCTCGTGTTCAAGTTCTGCCCTGGGATCAGTCCTCACCGAGATCGAGAGAGACTCGGGCCACATCCACATTTTTTAGACTCCTGGCATGTTAAAATATGAAAAAATATATTCAAACTGATTATAGAAATTGAAGATCTGTAAAATAATTAAACCAGCAAGTTAACTCTTTTGACATCCAAAATATAATGCTATAGGATCGTCTTGTAAGCTTACTGCAGGTTTACATTTAAAATACATTGATTCCGGGTATTCTACGTGTGTTGCAGGCCCAAATTCAGACAGACACATATGTGTCTCGCAGGGACTGTCAGAAGTTTAAGTGTATGCCCGTTCATGAAGGAGAGGCCTGGCCCAGGAAGCCTTCCTACTCATGTCCCCAGGCCTCTGGCCCTTGCAAGAGCCCATGCTTGGAATAAAGGATGAAGGAAAAGCCTTTGGGATGCAATTTAATACTCAGGATCAGACCCTGGGCAAGTCACATCCCTCATCCAAACTACTTGTACTCAGCTGGCCTGGAGCCCATGACCTCTAAATTCCCTTTTCACCAACATCTTATTACCTGGAGGGATCTAGGACAGATTCTGGTGACTGGTTTCAGGTTCTAGTGCAGCCATGATGACAGTTTTGCCTCTGGCCTGAGCCAGTAAGTGACTGGGTCACTGACCTTCCTTTCCCCGACATCCTAGCAGGTTCCTTCTGCACTCCTCAGTGTTCCTGGCCTTACAGAATCCTGCAGCATTGGAACATTGGCACCTCACAGAGATCTGGTCCTGTCTCCCCATCTGAGGTCAGAGGGGAAGCCACCTTCCCCATGCATCTAAGTTGGGATTGAAACCCAGGTCTCCCAGTTGCTTGCCCCCTTATGTTTCTGCTACACCGAATCAGGCTGGAAGGGGTAGGGTAGTTTCTTACTCTGCAGGGAGTGCAGATTGAAAAGCACAGAAAACCCTGATTTTGAAGTAGCTTTGATGGCTTTTAGAAAACAGGACCCAAAAAAATCATAAACAGTTGAAAATAATTTGTATGTTTATGTGTTATATGTTTTTCTATTTCTTTTTCTTTAAACATCTTTATTGGAGTATAATTGCTTTACAATGGTGTGTTAGTTTCTGCTTTACAACAAAGTGAATCAGTTATGCGTATACATATGTTCCCATATCTCTTCCCTCTTGCATCTCCCTCCCTCCCACCCTCCCTATCCCACCCCTCTAGGTGGTCACAAAGCACCGAGCTGATCTCCCTGTGCTATGCGGCTGCTTCCTACTAGCTATCTATTTTACATGGTATGTCCATGCCACTCTCTCACTTCGTCCCAGCTTACCCTTCCCCCTCCCTGTGTCCTCAAGTCTATTCTCTACGTCTTCATCTTTATCCCTGTCCTGTCCCTAGGTTCTGCAGAACCATTTTTCTTTTTTTTTTTTTTTTTAGATTCCATATATATGTGTTAGCATACGGTATTTGCTTTTCTCTTTCGGGCTTACTTCACTCTGTATGACAGTCTCTAGGTCCATCCACCTCACTACAAATAACTCAACTTTGTTTCTTTTTATGGCTGAGTAATATTCCATTGTATATATGTGCCACATCTCCTATATCCATTCATCTGTCGATGGACACTTAGGTTGCTTCCATGTCCTGGCTATTGTAAATAGAGCTGCAGTGAACGTTGTGGTACATGACTCTTTTTGAATTCTGGTTTTCTCAGGGTATATGCCCAGTAGTGGGATTGCTGGGTCGTATGGTAGTTCTGTTTTTAGTTTTTTGAGGAACCTCCATACTGTTCTCCATAGTGGCTGGAGAGGGTGTGGAGAAAAGGGAATCCTCTTGCACTGTCGGTGGGAATGCTCTTCTATTTCGATGTCCTATTTTACAATAGAAACACATTTTAAAAGTCACAAAAACCAAACTAAATAAATGGGGTTCCAGGTCCTCAAGTCAGCTGGGAACTCTTTACTCCTTTCCTGAGCTCTTTCAGGCCTGTTCTTATTCGATCCGCTTCATAAAGCCTCCTCTAGCCCCCTACCCACCATGGCCCCTGCACGCTTGCATCTACGGCTTGGGCTGGTCCATCCATTCATTCATTTGTTGCTCTGTCCGTCGAGTAGTTATGACGGTCCTCGTTTATTTAATGCACCATGTACCCCTAGGTTGCCCTTGATGACACACAGTATGACATAGTAAAAGCAGCACAGACCCAGGTGTCCAGCAGAGACCTGTTTCTCTCTGTCTTAACCTCTCTGGGCCTTAGATTGCCCATTTGCAAGTAAGGGGCCTGTCCTGAGTCAGGCCTGCACATCCAAATGCATACAGAGGTCAGGCAGGTGAAGAGAATGAGGGAGCCTAGCTAGGGCTAAGTCACAGGAGTGGCGGTGACTTTGGAAAATTGGAGCATCCGTGCCCAGTCTAAAGGGGACACTTGCCACTGGACTCCCACGGACTATTCTCATGCAGAGATGTGGATTCAGTGAGGCCAGGGAGCCCCTTATTCTTTTTTTAAAGAAAAGTGGGAAATCTTGATTTTTATGAGATATTCCCAAAATGTTTAAAGCAGCGTATAAAGTCAAAGAAAACATATCTAAGGGCCAAATCCAGTCCCAGCCACCTGTTTGCAGGACCTGGGCCAGAGCCGAGGTAGATTGCATTCCGGCTTTCCCACTCGGATAGGTGGGGATGCTGCGATGCCTGCCTCACTCCCTTCGGGCCTGGATGTGTGTTTTTCCCTCTGCAGGCCAGGCATTTATGGTCCCCGGAAGATAGCAGAGGCTCCATTAAGATAGCTCTAAAGGGCTAGATCCCCGTGTTGTACTCCTGTGTGCTGCCCCCGTCCCACCAAGACCAGCACAGCGCTGGGTATACAGAGTAGGACCAGTAACGTGTGCTTACTAAATAAGCAGCAACAGCAACGTTGAATGATATTATGGAATCAGTTACGAAGTAGGTACAGAGAAACCCATGGATTTTGGCAAAATGGGTGTAATAGTTGGTAAAGAGGCTGATCCACCTGAAACCTCTAAGAGAGACCCCTGGTCTGTAATTTATCCTCCTCCCTTGTATAGGTAAGAGAAATGGAGTCTTGCTGGTTTACATCATTTTTTGCAAAGGCTGCAGCAGCCCCTCGGGGCCTAAATTAATTTATTCCTTCAAGCCATAAATGTCTGTCTCACCCTTTCTTTATTCCCTCCTTCATTGTGCCCTGCTCACCAGGAGGAGCTAGCAGACAACTCAACGACATGTCTTACTCACCAGGGGCAGGACTTGGGCTTTGGGCAGAAAAGAAGCCCATTATGACCCAAATCTGTGTCTGTGAGGGTGATCGCACCTTTTTGCAGCTGAAGGGAGCACAAAGAAACACTTGAGCCCAGTGGCATCGGTGGGAAAATGGGCCATTCTTCTCGCTGCGCCCCATTCCCACCAGCCCTCCGCTTAACCTCCAAGCAAGAGAGGCCCCAGTCTCCAGCAGGTTTCTCGGCTGGACACTCCAACAACGTATTAGCATATTTTGCATTTAAAAGGGACTTGGAAAATGAATTAAATGATTGGCATGGTGTTTCAAAAGGTTCTTCCAAACTACTAGTAATTGTGTGGTTTTAAAATACACCATTCCTGCCTGAAATACCCCAGGCCTGGCAGCCGGCTTAATCAGGAGACATTGTACCAGGCAGGGGCATATTTTAAGGCTCATGATACCCAGTGATTGCCTGAACAGTACCTGGAGACTTGCTAAAGAGAACCTTGTCCTAGTTTTTCAGCAGAGCTGGCAGTTCATTTTCCTCCCTTACAGAGCTGAGATTTACGCCAATTTAAAACCTCTTTTTTTATGAAAGGGGCTGGATCAGCCCTGTAATCATCTACTGAGGCACCAGGCAGTGTAGACAGTATCCCAGCTCTGGCGATGAGCTAAGTGAGGTGGAGCTGGGTGCTAGGTTGGTCACTTGTGGCACCGCTGTGGCCAGGGGGGCTCAGGGGGTGAGGGCGGGAAGAGCACGAGTGTGATGGAAGCTTCCAGAACGTGCTTGGGGAAAGGCTCTTCTGGTCCAACCTCCTCATTTTTCAGGTGAAGGAGATGGAACCCAGAAAGAGTATTACTTGCCCAGGGTCACAAGCCCTTTTCCCTCTTTCATGACAGTAGAATTCAGATCTCCTGACTCTTAATCCAGATTTGTTATTTTTTTCAAGTCCAGAGAAAAGAGAACTAATCAGGAGATCAGGGTGTGGGGTTGAGTAGAATTCCTCGGGGGAGATTAGGAAGGTCTGAGATGGAGAAATTTAGGAATGACAAGCTATGGGAGAACCGCTTTTTAGAAAAACTGAGGGTTGTTATTCACTATTATAATTAATGATGATAATGATAAAGGTGATAATTGCTAACATTTGTGTGCTTTCTTGGGGCCAAGCACTGTGCCCGGTGCTGTACCTGTATTATCTCCTTTAATCCTCACACACCTCTGGGAAGCAGGTCAGTACTCACGTAAGCCTGTTTTACCGATGAGAAAACTGAGGCCCAGGGTGACCCAGATCAGACTTCAGAATCAGAATCTTTAGGGAAAAAAAGGAGAGAATCCATAAGCAAGTGATCAGGAAATGGTAGGATCGGGCCAACAGGCCCCTGGAAAGTATTAAGAAGAGAGACAAGATGAGGGAGAAAAGAGCTGGAACAGAGGAGAGCACTGGGGGTGGGGGGTGGGGGGCAGCTAGAAGGTTCCGGTCAAGAGCTCAGAGTGAGGGGCCGTGTGTGTGTGGAACAAAGGGACCTCTGTGAAGTGGACGCTGATGTCTGTGGGGGGGGCAGCTCTGACCTCAGGGCAGAAACACAGACCTGGGCTCAGGAGAAATGAAGCAAAAATTCCTGTAGAGTGTGTGTGTGTGTGCGCGTGCGCGAGTGTGTCCGCCTCCTACACACATCCCTCAGGAGCGACTGCCGTAAGGGAGAGTGTGTCCTCAAACCAGCTCAGCCTGGGTCGTTGCGTGGCAAAAGGATGAGAGGACTGATCGAAAGAAAAACCCAAACCTGGGAAAACAGGGAAAGCCGTGACTGATGCGTTGCCCCCAGTGTCCGTGCGACCGCCGAACCTCAGGAGACGCCCTCCCACAACACACCTGTTTGACGGAGAGCCGCCCGTGCTGTCGTGAGATGACCGCGGAGGGTGTGGATGGGAGAGGATGCACGGAGGCAGCCCCAGTGCACGTGGGCCGAGGTGGACTATGGGATGGGGTGGGGGGTGGGGCGGTGCTGCCCCGAAGGGCTGCATGGTCTATTTCATCTGGTATTTTTCCCACCCCTTCCTGAGGATGATGGATCGTATATGTGAATGGGCTCCTGGATGCCTAGTTCCAGGTTGTTCTCATTGGGAACATAAAGTACAGTGGGTTTGGGGTCTACCTTGGGTCTTGTGGGCTGGCTTGTATTTTACACAGAGTATCCAGGAGACGGCAGATACTAATTCATTGATCCCACACATTGAGGGTATTGATCTTTTTTAAAACAGTCATTGAAATACTGCATTTCAGCAAAAAGTTAGAAAACATTTACTTAACTCTGCACCAGTGATTGACTAGAATATTGCACAACTATTTTAATGTTGGTTATGAGAACTGTGTAATAATAAGGGTAGATACTTGCATGGGACATTAGGTAAAACGAGAAATATATAAAGGGTAAGTGTAGTAGAAGGACTTTTTTTTTTTTTTTTTTTTTTTGGCGGTACGCGGGCCTCTCACTGTTGTGGCCTCTCTCCCGTTGCGGAGCACAGGCGGCTCCGGACGTGCAGGCTCAGCGGCCATGGCTCACGGGCCCAGCCGCTCCGCGGCATGTGGGATCCTTCCGGACTGGGGCATGAACCCATGTCCCCTGCATCGGCAGGTGGACTCCCAACCACTGTGCCACCAGGGAAGCCCTAGAAGGACAATTTTTAAAGAATCTGGATATGCCCATAGTCAGAGACGTTAAGTAACTTGCCCAAAGTCACACAGCTGTTGAGTGGCTGAGCCAGAATTCAACAGAGACAGAGTGCATCCTCTTAATCACCACTACACTACCAAGGGCATCTTATGATACATCTTTAGCTCCACATCTGCAAATCCAAAATCATTTGTTTGACTGAAGAATTCTCACGTAAGCAAGGCCCATTATTACCTTTAACTCTTAAGAACTTACAACAGTGGTTAGAGTGGTTGGAACTGTACTTTTCAGAATTTATTTAACGTGTTTATATTCCCTTTAGAAGGATATGCACACATATACATTCATATAAATTAGAAAATAAGAATAAGAACAATATGAAAACTCTTCCACCTTATTCTAGGAGCAGGGCAAGAGTCTCTCTACTTAAGCACTGTTGGGACTCTCAGTCCCTTTGGGCTGCTATAACAAAATGCCATAGACTGAGTCCATGGTGTTTTGGGTATATGGCTCATAAACAACAGAAACTTATTTCTCACAGGTCTGGAGGCTTAAAGTCCAAAATCAAGGGGCTGTCAGATTCAGTATCTGGTGAGGGCCCACTTCCTGGTTCATAGATGGCTGTCTTCTTGCTGTGTCCTCACATGGAGGAAGGGGCAAGGGAGCTCTCTGGGGTCTCTTTTGTAAAGGCACTAATCCCATTCATGAGGGCCCCATCCTTATGACCTAATTACCTCTCTAAGGCACCAACCTCCTAATACCATCACCCTTGGGCATTAGGATTTAACATATAGATTTTGGTGGGGGACACAAACGTTCAGTATAGCAGGGACCAAACATAAAAGGCTGGCTCCACCTTCCAGTGCTAAGGAACTTAGGGGTGAGACCAAATGTACAAGCAAAGTCATGTTGAGGGCTCTGAGTGTTAACAGTGCCAAAAGGATACAAAATAAATGACCTCAGATGGAATTCAGCCTGACAGGTTTTTCTGCAAGTAACAGGTAAGTTAGGAATGGCATTTTGAAGTAGCAATGGCCTCCAGACTGGCAAAAGGAACGGCATGGACCAATTGTGAAGGGAAGTCTGTTGATGAGGAAGTGGGCTTGTCATTCGAGTCCTGCCACGTCGAGGGGGACGGAAAGGGGGAAATTTCCCCCTACCCCTCTTGAGTTCTTCCGTCTGATCTAATTATTAAAGTGACGCATGACCAATTAACAGGAGAAAAAGCCAATTTTATTCATAGGCATGGAGATTCTGTAGAAACGGGATGCCCTCCCTCAGGTGACCAAAGCAGGCTGTTTATATATCACTTTCTGACGAAGAAGAAACAGTTCTTTGTGAAGATAGAACAAAACAAAGGGGCTTGTGCTTGGGATAGCGGACTAATGAAGAAGTAACAAAGTTTGTTTCTATAGCTTTCTTGGCCTTGACTTTCCTAACTCTGGTGAGAAGGATGCTTTCTATCCTCCTGATATAGGGAGGGTACCTTCACATGGGAGATTTATGCCCCACTTTCAGGGGGAAAGTTGGGGACCAGAATGGGTTTTTTAAAAGTCATTTCTTGCCACCGGCTGTTTCTCAAGTAACTTTAATTCAAAGTAATCAATATGTCACTGAGACATATTGGGGGGTGTGGCCTGCCCTACATAAAGGGACTCTATCATGTGAAGTTTTGAAAGTGACTGAACACGCAGAGGAAGTGCACCTGGGAAACCAGTACCAAACCTCTCTTTGATCTTGGTTATCGTATAAGCTAGCCTAACTGCAACCGCAACAGCCTTCAGATACCCACCACCACCCTTTCCAAAACAAGAACCGGTTCGGTGAGGTCACCAGCTGGTCACTCCATTTGCATTTGGTGGTCAGTGCTGGTCAGGGTGTAATTCAGCTAAATGAATTTTGCAAATTCCTGGTGATTTTACAGGCAGGAATGGAGGCCGAGGATTTGAGATTTTTAAAATGCATTTCAGAAATACCATCACGTTAGAGCTTCCTTTCGGTCCCTTGGGGTGGCCACCAAGTAAACAGCTTAATTTCCATCCCAGCTGGAGGTACAGAACGCAGCATTCACACTCACCAACAGATAAATGTCTCCTGTCCCTGGCAGTGCTTAATGGCTTTTAGTAGAGTTAAGGCTGGGAAGAAAGGAACTGACTTCCTCTTATTGGGTAAAATTGAAACCCCGAGGAGACGATTCCATTTCAGGCAGACCCTTTCCTTCTCAGATGACTCATCCACAGCCCAGCCAACTCCCTTTCAGCTCATTCAGGTAAAATGGAAGACAGAGGCCACCCGACCGGGCAGGCGGTGAGGGGGGCTGGTGAGCTGGGTGTTTGGGGTTTGTTAGCTGAGGATTTGCATTTCTAATAAGGGCCACGTCCTGGGGAGCTGCAGCCCAGTGTCTGCAAGTGTCTTTTTTTAAAAAATATATATAATTTTATTTTATTTTTAAATTTTCATTGGGGTATAATTGATTTACAATGTTGTGTTAGTTTCAGGTGTACAGCAAAGTGAATCAGTTGTATATATACATATCTCCACTCTTTTTAAGGTTCTTTTCCCATATAGGCCATTACAGAGTATTGAGTAGAGTTCCCTGTGCTCTACAGTAGGTTCTTATTGTGGCTGCGAGTCTCTTTAGCTCTCTAAGTGCTCTGTTTTGTAGGGACCAAGGCAAGAGTCTTCAGCATGAATAAATAGCTGTGGAGAAGGAGGGGAAAGAGCAGGATGGGGGAGGAGTACCAGAAGCACTGAGCCTTTAAAATGTATTATTGTAAAGCAATTATACTCCAGTAGGGATGTTAAAAAGAAAATGATGAACCAGGAGGAGGGAGACAGGAGAAGGAAGGAAAAAAGAAGGATAAGGAGGAAGAAGAGAAAAAGGCAGAGGGAGAGGAAGAAAGAGGAATAAAAGAAAGGTGGACCCCAAATTTTTTTTAAAAATGGTATTGTAGCAAGACGCAGGGCTCCCTGGGGAAGTCCTCGCCAGCCTGTCTCTCACCTGCCCTTTGTCTCTGTAAGAGAAATTTATTAAATGGTGCACTCCAAGATTTTGAGATGTATTGTTATTTCTCCAAAGAGAAGTCAGCAGGCCTGTCAATCCCAGCATTATTTATACGGTAGAAAATTAGGAAAAGAAAAACAATGTCCAACAAGAGGTGAATGATAAAAGAATTCAACGATTAAATAAATTCATCGTTAAGTAAATAAGCAGTAGAAATCCTTAAGTCAACGGCATGTCTATTAAGTAATGTGATTCTTTTCCATGTTAAATGAAAAATGCAGGATACGTGTTGTACATAGAGTTCTTATTTTTTAAAAAACAGGCACACAGATGGAAACAGAGCAAAATGTTAATGCTGTTAATCCTTAGACGTGGAATCAGAGATTATGTTTCCTCTTCTATTTCTAAATTTCCTTTCTATTTCTAAATTTCCTACAATGGACCTTTTTATTCTGATCATAGAACTTAGATGTCAAAGCAGGAAACTATCATATACACTCGTTTCTTTTTTTCTTTGTTTGTTTTCCTTCCTCTTTTAATCTCCTTGCATGAGAACATCGGCTATGCTGTCACGGTGTTCTGCCCGCCAGATACTGTATTGCTAACAGGAAACAGAAAGCTGCAGGGGTATAAGGACGAGACCCGACGTTCCTAATCCCCCTCACCCATCGTTCCCTCCTCCGTGAGTCCATGTAAACACTTCTTGAACTTGTCTATATTTTTAGCTGCTACAGCCTCTCGGGCCCAAGGAGTTCCCTGTGTTTTCCACCCTCGGTGTGAAGTGGCAGAGGCCTGCGCAACGGGTATCCTTAGATTACCTCCTTTAGACTCCAAGGGTCCCCCCTGGTTTTGCATTTCTAGGACTGAGCAAACAAAAGAAGAACGGTGACTACACATTCGCAATTAGCCAAGCGCACGAAGAGACAGCATCGATTTTGTAGACTTGTTGAACTTGGTGTTGGAAGAGACCTCAGAAATTGTTTAGGCCAGTGTTTTCCTACAAGTCCACATAATGGGAGTCAGTATTCCAGAAACCAGTGGAAGTTGTACAGTACCCAGGATACAGTGGCACTGGCTGCCTAAAAATATTGTGGTGTGGTAGGGGGTTTGGGGGGTTGTTTTGTTTTCGCTCTGGGCTGGAAGTGGGTGACAGTGGTTACTTTGTTTTCATCAGAAACTTCAGCACTTACACAAATGCTTTGCTATTTTGTTAATGGAGAAACTAATTACTGTATGAGGGACAAAATCTTTTAAATTTGGGGGTGAGAGAAGGTGGACATTGGTGGCACTCAGCTAATCTGGGCCCACCTGTGAGGTGGTGAAGGCAGGAATATCCTGGCATGGCTGATGGATGAGAAAACGGACTGGAGAGCAGCTGCCTGACCCCAGCTAAGCAGGCTGGTGCATGGGGGCAGTGGCTGAGAATCCAGGGTGTCTACCCCGAAGGCGTCGGCTGCCTCCAGGGCACCCAATCTGCCTGCTTAAACCAAGTCCCTGAGTCGTGTTTCCTGTACTGCGAATAATTCAGCAGACTTTGAATTTTTTGCTCCAAATGTGATCTTTCTTTCCGGACTCAGTCCTGGGTCTAGAAAATGATTATTGTAACTGCCTTTCTAGATCCTCCCATATTTCCCAGCTGTGGAATACTGACTTGCAGGTTCAGAAGATTCCAGTAGGAAAGTAGGTGGGCTCTGGAATCCGACAGCCTGGGTTCAAATCCTGCCTCCCCCCCCCACCCACCAGACCACGATCCCAGGAGTAACTTCTCTGAGTATCCGTTTTTTCCAACTGTAAAATGGGAATACCGATGGTATCTGCCGTAGGGGTCATTGCGAGGATTGAACAGCGTAATGAATGAAAAGTGCTGGCCGGTTCCTGGCGCCCAGTACACGCTCAGTAAAGATGAGCTGTCGCCCTCAATACCATCGTTGATATTATCATCAGTTTTCCATGGAAAGACCACAGCCAGGACCCAGAGCCAGCTTTGAACCTATTTTGCTTGGCTGGACCAGGGGCATTCACTCTGCTAGCCGTGTTACTTGCTTTAATCCTCCAGGGGAAAACAGTCCACCAGCTCCTTATTCACCCGGTACCCATTTTAAAGGCCCTGAGAACTGACGTGGTATGATCAAGGCCACCCTGTCCCGAGGGGCCGTGGGAGAAATGTCCCGTCTCTAGAGCTCTTCACTCTGCAGTGCCCCGTTCCCTCCGGACACCTCCTTGGAGACTCCAAACCAGAAGGAGAAACAAATGAGCAGATCCTCGGGAGCCCTCGTTTGGATCGCTGTTTCCTGCGCACCTGCCACTTGCTTAGTGTCTTTCCTTATTCGGTAGATCTCGGTGCCGCTTTGGGTGGAGCGGATGCTTCCTGTTTCACCCTCCTCCCCTCCTGACTGTGAAGGAACCGCCAACCCCACCTGAGAGCCTTGGTCCCTGGGGTGGATGATAGGCACGCCGGGGGCCTGTAGGAGGGCCAGGAGTCGGCTGGTGGCTGCTGGCTGGTTGGAAGCCCTTGTCCCCACTATGCTTGCCCCAGTGGGGCGTTACAGGAATTCTCTGAGGCATGTGCCCCCCTGAAAAGGCCCTTCCAGGTGTCTAAGGCCCCTCTGACCAGAAGCCTCCCTGCCTGAATCAGCCACTTCCTGAGTACACCTTTGAGATGTAGACGTTCTGGGGCCACAAAGCTGAATGAGCTCTGCCGTCACGGGTGGGGAAAGTCAGGCCCAGACTGAGCCGAATGACCGGGGATTCTTGTACCCACAGGGTGTTGGGGGCCGGTGTTCCAGGCAGAGCGGCGCCCGAGCAAAGGCACTGAGGCGTGACCTTGCACTCGGCGTGGAGCTGAGCGCTTCCTTGTTCTCCGGTTGCCTTGAGTGTGTTTCTTCTGCCTCAGCTAGATGGTAAGTGCTTCTAGGCAAGAGGTCATAGTGGGCCCTACTCCTTCTTCTCTGGCCTCTGTGCTTGTGGGGCTGACGGACAGCTTGGAAAGCACCTTCGCCTGAGTCATCAGCTGCCGACCTGCTCAGCAGCTTTGTGACGGCAGATTTTATCCCCATTTTACAGATATGGCAACTGAGGCCTTCAGGGGGTGACTTGATGGCTCAGCTCCTCAGTGACTGATCCTAGATTTGCACTCAGGTCTTGAGGTCTGACTCCAACTCCTCCCTAGATCTCACCCTCGTGGTCAACACTGAGGGGATGCGCGTGGATTCGGTGCTTGGCTCAGAGAGAGGCGCTGAGAAGGAGGGAACACGTGAGCATGAGCTTGTGGGGCTCGGTGGAAGGGGTGCTGGCTCGGGAAGGGAGACCCCTGGCTCAAGTCCCAGCTATTCCAAGCATGAGCTGCATGGACTTAGAATAGTCACTTCTCTCTGGGGCTCAGTTTCCCTGGATGGAAAATGAGAAGATGGTAGGAGATTCCATCTCATAAACCTATAGAACTATGAAAACTTTGGTCTTCAGTGCTTTCTTATGTCTCAGCGCCCCCAGCTCTGCCAGGCCTGCACTCCCAGTCCCTTCCCAGGAGCCCCCATCCCTGGGTCTCTTCCAGCCTCTGTGCTCCCCTCTCCCCAACAAACCCAACCTCTAGCTCAGTGGAATCACCTGAGGAGCCTGTGAAAATGCTGACTCCCAGGCAGCTTCCCAGACCCTGATGACCCTGAGTCCCTGGGAGATGGGCCCAGGAACCTGCATTTCTCCTCTAAACACTCCCAGGAAATTCTGCTCATCAGCCAGACTTGGCCGTTATTGCTGAGCTCAATAGTTCTCCAACTTTGGCAGGCACCAGAGTCACGGGGCGGGGGCGGGAAATGACCGGGCACCACCCCCAGAATTTCTGATTCAGTAGTTCAGAGGGGGGTCCACAAATGCACACTTCAAACAAATTCCCAGGGGATGCAGGGAACCACTCTTGGAGACCCACTGCCCTAGCTCATCTCCCGAGCCGGGCAGCAAAGGCATCTGTACTCGTGGGCGACGGCCGGCGCGGAGCAGTCCTGTCAGCACATGAACTTTTAACAGAGACCTTCGAAATTATTGAGATATTATAAAAACAGCTACCATTTAGTGTGGTACGTTCTACATGCCAGGCCCTGTGCTAGATGTGTACGATCCATGTCTCTCATTATTATGTAGGGTTTGCAGATTTCAAAACCCAAGGATGAGATTAAGTGATCGTCTAAGGTTGCACTTGCTACAAATACCACCAGGCCTTTCCAGAGGAAAGCTGGGGCTACTTTCTTTACCCCACGAGGGCTGTCTTTGCTCTCTCTGCCTGGAGTGTCAGGAGAGTTTCCAGCCAGGTTCAGAGAGGGGTCACCACCCAGGTTGGGGGTGGGATTTTTGGTTGGAGGAGGCTTTCATTAGTTCCCCACAGACTGTACCCCGCTGCTGGTGGCCCCCGGCTCACACCCGCGGGACAGCCTGCTTGCCAATCATCTCCTCGTTTCACCCACTTTGAAGGGACCCCTCGTGTAAGCGGGGACCGTTGCAGCTCTAGCAGGCTGAGCTCCTGGGGTGAAAACGGTGGTCTGCTGCTGGATCCCAGCCTGCTGGGGTTCTGCATGGGTTCTGGCCTGGCCAATGTTCTGTTTGCCTGTAAGCGCCCTGGAATAGAACTGTTGGTGCCGGATCCCAGGGAACAGATAGAAATGGAGAAGGTTGAGTCATGACTTCAACTCTCCCAGCTGGTGCGTCTCAGTGGGGGAGCTTCTTTCCCTCTAACATGTGAAAATTGGCCTGTTGTTTAATAGGAAGCTCATTGATTTGTGCAAACATCTAAAACACAGAGTAACTAGGAAATACAAGTGGCCGTGAGGGCTTTTTCCACACTTAGCTCTTTAATCTTACCATTCGCCAACACAGACACACACACACACACATACAATACAGATCATGCTTGTGTGTGTGTGTGTGTGTGTGTGTGTGTGTGTGTGTGTGTGTGTGTTGTTTTGTTCTGTTTTGTTTTCAGTTATTTTTATGTCCGGCAGGGATCTCAAGTTTTATAAGCCATCCATACCTTTTGGGCGGCATCTCGTACTTCTACCTGTTCTCTTCCCTCTGCAAAGAAAAGGAAGGAAGGAGAGAGGGAGGGAGGGAGGGAGGGAGGGGGAGGGAGGGAGGAGGAGGGAATAAACGAAGGAACTGCCCTCAAACACTGATCCATTGGCGTGGCCAGAGACCCCCATACAGTGGCTTCGGCGTGCTAGCCTTTCTGTTTTAAGAGGACAGACATGCATAGGTCCTGCACAAGCTCTGTCCGCACCCTTGAAGGCAGCTTGGTGGAGTCTACTGACATTGGAACTGGTGTCGAAAGTCAATAGCTCTGGTCCAGGATCTGCCACTCAACCATGGCACCTTCCCCCAGCCTCCCATGGCCAGTCTGACTTACCCGTCTCCTCAGGGAGGTGGTGATAGCAAAAGAGATCATGGATCTGAGAGCATTCCCTCCGGTCTGAGAGCTGGATGAAATTCTAGGAATCTAGATGTTTTACTTTACTGATGAGAAACCCGAGGCCCAGAGAGAGGAGGTAACTTGCATGAAGTTGCACAGCGAGTTCTGGGGCACTAGAGGACTGACAAAAAGGCAGTGACTACCCCCTACAGGAGAGACTTATACTCTTTTTCACTGAGTATGGGGAAACCTGTTGGGCATCATATAACTTTGCAAGATAGAATGTAAGACTCGGAGGAGTGAAGCTTGAAGTTAAGGAGAATCTACTGCCCCAAATCCCTTGCACCCATAGGGCTTGGTGGCCTTGTACTTGCCTAAAGCCCCATCTCCCAATTATCCTTCTTCCCCTTTCACAGATAGACACATTCCTGGTTCTCCTGCCCGCAACACACATAGGGTAGAACAAAAGAACATGGGCTATTAAAATAGACAGAGGATTGGACATTCCTCATTAGAGGTTAAGTTACTTAACCTCTCTGAGCTTCACCTTCCTCGTCTGGACAATTATAACACCTCTTAATGTTGTTGTAAGGATTAACAAAGGTAAAGCATTAGAAGTGTTTAATACAAGGACTGGTACAAAGTAGGGGCTTAAACATTACCTGCCGCTACTGAAAATGTTGGAGAGATGTTGAAGATCACATTCTTGCATAATTTTCGGGAGAGAATGAACGGGTTCATCATTTAAATGAGATCTCTCTCTCTCTAGGCCTCTGGCAATCTGACTGCATGGTTAAAACTTTGATTTTCTGCCCCGGGAACAACAAATGTTGTCGAGGTTTTAAGCACACCGTAGCTGGGCTGTTATCTTTGGAATGCCAAGATGCAGGCATGGCAGTTTTCAGTACTACCTTGTGCATAGAAATATCCTTATATCTGAAAAGGATATAACATTGCAAACAATAAAAGATATCAATGAACTGGAAACCATGAAAACAAGAGTCAAAACACAAAAGCCCAATTATGATGGAATAGAGGTTACACCGTACTGCATTTTCTGGTTTACAGAGCAGTTTTAGGTATTCCCCCACCCCTAGTGGCCTCACAGCCGTCCTGGAAGGTAGGTATGATCCTGCCTGTTCCTCGGGGGAGAGAAGACAGTGTCAGGCTGAGGCTGAGTGGGAAAGGCAGTCAGAAGCCTCATCACACTGGGCCTTGTAGGATTTGGTAAAGAAATTTGGATTGTTCTGAGTTCGGTGGGCTTAAGCGGGAAAGTACTGCAGTCTTATCTACATTTTTGGAAGATCTCTTGGTAGAGAGGGGAGAGAGCAAAAGTGGAACCAAGGAGGCCACTTGGGAGGTGGCTTTGGAAGTTCAGGCGAGAAATGAGACAGCGCTCCCGCAGGTAAAGAGAAGGTGGGTCAGAGAGTGGAGGTCACAAGATGGCCTTAGGGTGGGTTGGCTGTGGATGTTGATGAAGAGGGAGAACCAAGGACGGCTTCCAGCTTCCCAGTGGGTTGATGGGCGTTTGACGGTGGGGACGTCAGCGGAGGAACAGGTTTCAGAGGTGGGGGGGAGGGGCGAATCAGGGGCTCTACTTGCATTTGTTTTGGGAAGGAGGGTATCTTATTCCAAACACTGGGCCTTCTGATGGCAGAGAGCAGGTCGTATTCACTTGCTCCTGGGCATTGAATAAATGCTTTATGTGAGCTGGGTGCACTCAGGTCCACCCCCGGGCAGCCGGTCTGTGAAAAATGCCGCCGATGGCAAGGTGCTGTGTTCCTTCTGCCGCCAAGGAACCAGAAAGCCATTAATGACCCCTTCTGAGAACGTTGTGGCCCGTAGAAGAAACAAACAAAAACCCCCGATGTCCTGCCTTCTCGTGTTTCAGTCTTTGGGTAACTTTTTCTTTTGCCAGTCTCCACGGGATCTTTCCTCTGCTAATGTTTGAAAGTGATGCTTTTTTTTTTTTTTTTAATGTTGTACTCAGGCCTTAAATAACCTTTACCCTGAGGTAGATGAAGCCTAGTAAAATGCTAATAACATCCACAACAGTAATGAGCTTTGGTGGAGTGTCATTTAATTAAAAGACCTCTTTTATATGTGCTATTTGATTTTAGCCTCCAGACAATCTCTGAGGTGAGATAAGCAGCATGTTAAGCTCTGAGAGCGGGAGGACTGCAGTAGCCCAGAGAGTGTAAAAGTGAGGTAACTGTGGCATGGCTAGATTAAAAGAGTTGAGGTCCTTGGAACGGGGCTGCCCGGTGAACAGTAGCTATTGTTGTCTGTATGGTTAGTTTCTAGATAGAGAAACTGAGGCACAGTGAAACTGCGTCGTACATGCTCAGCAGTGGAATCAACCCCGAGCTGTGTCGGATGTGCAGTGTTTCTGGAGGCCACGCTAAGAAGGGATCCGAAGTGATAGTCGTTAGGCGGGAAGGCTGCTGCCGAGCCTGGATCCCTTTGAAATTCTCCTCCCCCATCTCCCCCTTCTCTCCCTTGCAAGTCTCCATCCCCCCCCCCGTGAGGTGGGTGGAACACACCGTCCAGGACCTGTCCCCTCCTCCCTGCCTCCTGCCCCCGTGCCCGCTCATCTTCCCGTGGGCCCCATTCTTTGAAGTGGGGTTCAGAGCCCATCTCCACCTCCTCCTTCCCTGACCCCTGCGCTCACGGCACCCTTCTCCAGCCATCCAGGGCCACACCCCTACCGTCCCATGTGACTCCGCAGGTGTGAGTCTTGGCTCCCACATTGGGTAGGGGTAGACAGAGGCCTTGCCTTGTACGTTGTGACTCTCCAGCTCCCACGTGCCCGGCCAGGGCCACGCCCAGAGCAGGTGCCATGACATTATACGACTGACTTTTAGAACACAATAAAAATAATCATGCCCAGCACCCACCTATGGCAAAGGGGTGGTGCGTTCACCCAGGTCGTCCCTTTGGGAAGTTTACCCCTCAATCCCAAGGTGGCACCCTGGCTCGGAACCTCTGAGACCCTCAAGAACATTCGAGAACGTCCCCCAACACCGCACCGTTCTCCTTGGTGTTGGCAGATCTCTGCCCTTTGAGGGTGGCTCCACGGCGCACATCTGTGGAACCAGGACTGTGACGCCCCTTAAAAATACAGTCGCCGGGGAAGGGTGGTCTGAATCAGGGGCAATTAAGCGATAATGTGCCCAGTTTTATGCGTTGCCTCGTAACCTGACTCTGAAGACAGCTCCAGAGGAGGGCTTCCACACACGTCTGGGGCGTCGTGGAGATGAACCTGCAGGCTCTGCCATGGGGTCCTCGTCGAGAGACAGTGGTTCACGTTGGGCGGGGTCACTTCTGCGACTGTGTTTAAAATTTGTCCTCAAAGAGGAATGAACGAGTCAGCGTGTGTTTGATCGGAAGAACGACGTGTGCTGTTGTGCTTGTGTACGTGTGTGCCTTAGGGGAGAGAGCAGGGGCCTGCTGAGCCCCCTGGGCCCCCAGAGGCCAGCCAGCCCCGGGGGAGACAGCCCTGTGTTTGTAGCAGCCATAGCACTCATCCCTTGGCCTCTCGCCTCCCTTTCCCCCCAGCCCCCAAATTTGTTTCAGCCCGCTGGCTCCCTCCAGTGACCTGAACGTAATGAGCGTATTCTTCATAAATAGAGCACCTCCCCCCTGCCCCCAACCCCGAAACTAACTGCCCTCCCCCCATTATGTGCTCTAAGGACGCGGTTCTGTGCGGGAAGAGGCCTGGGCCCTCTTCACAGGCCCTGTTTGTTGCAGACTGCACTGTCCATCTCTCTTAAAATGATGAAGCTTTGACCAGGCAGGAGGCGGGGTGGTGGGGGGAAGGGAGGGAGGATGTTTTCCCTGGATTCCCAATATTTGGGTTTTGTCCGGTAAAATATTTTCCCGGGCATCAGCGGGAGAGGAAATGGACAATCTCTGTTTCTTCAGAGACTGATTTTAGCTGCTGGCAGAGGTTCAGGGGCGGCCGGTGTACCCTGCCCCAGCACCCCTCCCTTTGCAGTCCTCGTGTCCCTGGTGGAGAGGGAGCCAAGAGGTTTTCAGTGTCAGTATCACAGAAAGAGGAGGCGGTTTTGAAATCCAGATCATATGCCGTTCCTGAGTAACTGTTGTGAATCTTGGTACCACTGAAATCTGTTGACTGAGGCCGCCAGCCCGTCAGGGTGTCCCTGGGGCCGCTTGTACATGGACCCGGCAGCTGTAAACTGGAATCACCAGATTGGATGGGATTCCCAGCAAAGCCCTGGATGCATGTGGTGGCTGCCAAGAGGCATCAGAGGGTCTGGACAAGGGCCTTTCTGGATTTTTCAAAGTGGAGAGGTGGGGATCGAGAGTGGGAGAGGCATCCGGCCTCCCTGCTGGAGACTCAGGGGAGCCTGGCACTGCCTTTCACCATCTGTGTTCCTTGGTGTGGCCTCGAGGCTCTGATCTCCACAATACCCACCCACCGAGTGAGCCGCCCTGGAGGCAAACATTGCCGGCTGTGCTACTTGCTTGCTGTGTGACTTTGAGCAAGTTCCGTTATATCTCTGTGCCTGGCTTTCCTTGTTATGTTGGTTTCCTGTGATTGCTGTAACAGAGGACCACGAAATGATGACTTAAAACAACAACAATCTGATCTCTCACAGTGCTGGAGCCCAGAAGTCCAAAATCAAGAGTTAGCAGGACGCTGCTCTCTCTAAAGGCTAGGAGAAAATCCTTCCTGGCTTCTTCCGGCGTCTAGAAGTTGTTGGTATTCCTCGTGGCGGCATCACTCCCATCTCCGCCTCTGCCTTCACATCACCTTCTCTTCCGTCTGTGGCTTTCTTCTCCAGGTGTTTCTTATTAGGATACGCGCCATTGAACTCAGGGCCCATTTGGATAAGCCAGGGTGATCTCATCTTGAGATCCTTTACTTGGTTACACCTGCGAAGACTCTTTTCGAATAAGGTCACGTTTGCAGATTCTGGGGACTAGGACACAGACGTCTCATTTGCGGGGGGAGGGCCACAGTTCAGCCCACGACACTGGTTTATTCCATGAGGATGATAACGGCGATCGCGTTATGGAGACTACACAAGTTTAGACGTCTAAAGTCCTTTGAGCCGTGCCTAGCACACAGCCAACACTCAGTCTTTGCTTTTGTCCTAATCCTCAGCCAGCCGTCATTTCATAATCACCATCGCCGCCATCATCCCTAACATTGTGAAGAGGCTTCCCCGACTGAACACGTCTAAAATTAACTCTTGACTCTCATTCTTCAACTTCTCAGTAAATAGTTCACCTCTGTTTACTCCATCGTTTAAATAATCCTGGTTTCCTCTTTTGCTCTCACACCTCATTCCACCTGTAAGTCGTGTCTCTTCTGCCTTCAAAATATATCCCCAGTGGGACCACCGTCTTTCAGTACCACCACGTCGCACCCCTCCGGGGGACGCCCTTCCCATTTTGGTGGCTGTGAATGGCCCCTCTGGAGTCTTAGATTCAGCACCGTGGTGCTGCTTCCTGCCACCTCCACCCCCGTCCCCCAGTTCGAGCCACATCGTCTCTCACGTGGGTCACTGCTGTCACGTTGGCTGTCCTCTCAGCTCGTCCCTTAGCTGCCGCCCCTCCCCCACTCCATGCACACGTACCCGCCTGTCTCCTCTCCTCACAGCTGCTTCTTAAAAACACAGGTCAGGGCTTCCCTGGTGGCGCAGTGGTTGGGAGGCCGCCTGCCGATGCAGGGGACGCGGGTTCGTGCCCCGGTCCGGGAAGATCCCACGTGCCGCGGAGCGGCTGGGCCCGTGAGCCGTGGCCGCTGAGCCTGTGTGTCCGGAGCCTGTGCTCCGCAACGGGAGAGGCCACAGCAGTGAGAGGCCCGCGTACCGCAAAAAAAAAAAAAAAACACAGGTCAGATTGTCACTCACCTGCTCCAAACCCTCCAATGGTTCCCCCGTCTCCCTCAGAGCAAAAGCCAAAGTCCTTATGGTAACCCACAGGCCCACGTGATCACCTTCCTCTCTGCCACCCGCCCTGAACAAAACACACACACACACACATACTTGCATTTGTGCTCGCTACTTTCTCAGCCTAGAACACTCTTCTCCCAGCTATCTTTGTGGTTTTCTGCCGCATTTCATTCAGTCTGTGCTTAAAAGACACGCTGTCACGGAGGCCTTCCCTGCCCACCGCAGGGTCGTAGCTCAGCCGGCATCCCCACAAATCTCCATCCTCTCAACCTGTCTTTTTCAAAGCACAGCTTCCTACCTAGCGCCGGATGTTTATTTGCTTGTGGCGTTGCGCGCTTTCCGCCATCACACTCGAGGCTGTGAAGGGAGAAACTGTGCTTTGATGGCTGCTGGGTCCTCAACCCCAAGCACATGTTAAGCACATGAGAAGCGCTTTCTGGACGAGGGAATGGCTACGGGCCGGGCTCTCGCTTTGCACGCATCCTCCTGTCTCCCAACAACCAATGACGCCGGCGTTGTCATACCCTCGTTTTGTCCGGGGCACAGAGACACTAAATAAATGTCCTGGGCTACCCAACGAGGGAATGACGGCAGCAGGATCTGAACCAGCTAGCCTCCTGCCAGAACCCACTTTCCGAATCACCGTCTGTCATGAGACAGAAATGAGAGACTGTGGTGACAGACCTTTAGAAACGGAAACGCACGACATGAATGTACCAGGACGACAATAGCCGAGCCCAGCACATCTAAGCTCATTGCTCCAAATTTGCTCTGGGTCTCCTTCCTGTTTAATTCTTTAAATTGTGAGAGCTCTTTTTGCTGCCTCCCCTGATGGTACAACGTGAGGGGGTAAGAAGTGTGTCCATGAGGCACTATTGCTCTATTCAGTTACTGTCAGACTTCAGTGGCCCGGAATGTTCTGGAAATGGGGCATGCAGGTTGCGTGAATGTGCCCTTTATTCCAAAAACAGGTCAGCCCATTTTCCACCTTTAGTAAACATGGTGTGTTGATACGAATCAAATATTTCAGTGTGGGACCACGCAAAAATGCACTCTCAGCTCTACCACTGAGATAACCTGTGCCCTTAAATAGTAATAGTACCTCTTATTCCCTGAGTCTTAGCAGGTGTTAGAGACATTCCGAGTGCTTTATGCATATTCACTCATTTAGCTCCCCAACCAATCATGGGAATAAGTACTCTTATTAACCCCAGTAATCCTAGTCACAGAAACACAGAGATGTTGAAGAACTTGACCAAAATCATACAGCTCGTAATCTGCAGGGCCGGGATGGGAACGTAGGCCGTATGTCTGCTGAGGATGGGTTTTAACCAGCTCTCTTTTGTGACTCTCAGCTTCATCTGTAAATTGTGGGGGATGCATTCAGTCCTATTTTCAGCTTGAAAAAAATCTATGCTTGTAAGGCTGAGAACTTGGTAGTAGTTTTGAGTCCTTGGTATGAGTGCAAGAAGTATAGATGACTGAGATGCAGCAGGATCAAGGCTATCACAGGGAGGTCCACGATCCGGGCTTCATTTCCATCAGGTTCTCTCTTGTGTCTTGCTGTCCTGTCATTTGCTACGTTTCTTGCCTTGACTGTTTGCAGAAATAAGAGCCCACAGGTGCTCATCTACCCCCAGACATCTTTCCCCTCTGTGTGATAAAAAAAATATATATGAAACCCATATGGTCCTCTGGTGTTGATTAACTTTAAAAGCACTCTCACATCTCTGTTCTCACTTGATTCACATAGAGACCCTGTGTGCACAGGCAGGGAGAGTCCCATTTTACAGACGAGGAAATAGAGGTTGAGAAGGCTGATCTTAAGGTTGCATTTATCTCCTCCTATCTCCTATGAGTATTTCCTGGGTCCCTCCTCAGGGTTTTTCTTACTTTACTGTAATAATCTTAGCAAACAGAGTCTTCGACTGCTCCCAGCCACCTCCTACACTGTTGCCACCACTAGATTAGTAATAAATTCCTGTCAGAACGGTGGCCATCCTTTACTGAGTACCTTTGATGTGCCAGGAACTGTGCAAGGGGCTTTTCACGTTTTACGTCCTTCTAATTCCCGCGATACCCCTTTGAGATATAGAGCATTAGGACTCCCATTTCACAGATGAGGTGCCTGAGACCACACAGCCCCAGGGCGACACGTGCATATAGTCACACAACGAGGAGGCGGTAAACCCAGGCTCTGCACGCGTTGACACAGATTGTCCGGTGACCCCTCCCTGGTTAAAGCCTACCGGGACTGCTGGTCACGACTCCTGGACAGGACAATGTCCAAAGTCCTCGTCGTGGTGTGCAGGGCCTCCCTGTGCCCACGGCACCTACCCTCCAGCCCACGTCCTAGCCCCTCCACTTTCACTCTCAGCCCCACTCAACTACCAGCTGCTCCCCGCTCAGGCCTTGCCCTTGCTCTGGACCTCGCCTCTCTGCTGCCCTCCTTGGAGGGCACACTCCTTCCCCTTCTGACTGATGATTTCCCGTCCATCCTCCGGGCACCAGGCCAAAGCCACCTTCTCCATGCAGCCTCCTGTGACCCACCATCTCCTGTGCCCTTCTCGTGTCACTCTGCCCCAGGGCACCCTGAACCACACCCCATTGCCGCATAGCTCACCCGGTGTCACTGGCACCTAACGTAGCCCGCAGATAGAGGGACAAAGGACAGCAGGGAGCCATGTGGCTGGTGGAAGCACCAGCCAATGTGTGCCCTGCCTAAGAGCATTCTGATTCCTTGTGGGTTTTTTAAAAACACACACCAGCCCAACAAAACAACTTTGTGGCTGGTGTTTGAACCATGGGCCACCAGTCTGAGACTCTTGGGAGCTCCTCGGGATTCTTGTGCTTCTCTGCATTGTCAGCACGTAAATGAGGGAGGGAGGGAGGGAAGGAGGGGAGGAAAGAAGGAAGAATTTACCTTCCTAGACCTGGCAATTTGGCTTCTGTAAAACGTGGTGTATTAATTAGTCTGCTCAAGCTGCCATAACAAAATACCGTAGGTTGGGTGGCTTAAACATCAGAGATTTGTTTTCTTACGGTTTCTGGAGGCTGGAAGTCCAAGATCAAGGTTCCAGCCAATTCTGTTTCTGGTAATGACTCTCTTCCTCACTTGCCAATGGCCACCTTCTTGCTGTGTCCTCACATGGCCTTTCCTTGGTGTGTGCACTCGGAGAGAACAAGCTCTCTGCTGTCTCTTCTTATAAGGACGCTAATTATATGGGGTCAGGGCCCCATGGTTATGACCTCATTTAACCTCCCTTAGAGGTCCCACCTCCAAATACAGTCACACTGGTGGTTAAGGCTCCAACATATACATTTGGGGAGTGGAGGACAAACATTCAGTCCATAACACATGGCATTCCAGATCATTCAATCCACAAGCCTTTCCTGTGTCCTCACTATGGGGATTCTGAAAACACTGAAGGCAAACAGCAGAGTCCAGTGGTCAAAAGCACGAGCTTTCGTATCAGGCAAATTCAAGTTTGATAATTAGCTCCACCGCTTACTGGCCAGGTGACCTTAGTTAGACAACCTACCCAACTTCTCTGAGCCTCGCACTCCTCACCGTGAAGGGAGGACAATGACACCAACCACCCAGGGTTTGCATGAGGGTTAAGCAAGATCCGTGCACATCCACCACGCCCAGCAGCATTCATGACCACCCTGGAGAAACAGATACTGAGCACATCCTCCATGCTAGGCTGCCTGCTGGGTGCTGGGGAGCCGGTGGTGAGCAGGACAGAGCAGATCCCTTGTTCTCATTCTTCCTTGAAGGGCCAGATAATAAACAAGGAATTATGCGATCAGATAGCAAACACGTCAGTCATTTGAGAACGGGACACAGGCCATAAGGAAATAAAAGAAGCAGAAGGCAGCAGGGGAGGAAAGGCCTCACTGGGGAGGTGACTTTGACGAGAAGCTGAGGGCCATTCAAAGGCTCGGGGCAGAGGATTCCAGGCGGGAGGGGAGCAATCATGAAGACCTAAAGGTGGGCACCCTGGGTGCCCGCGGTATTCATTCTGATAGCTGTGGTCCTATTGCACGCGCTCCCACACTCAGAGGCCACCACCCTGGGGGGACACAGGACCTCTGCCCAGCCCTCCAGGCAGCGGGGCCCAGACAAACCCGGCTCTCGGAGGGGAGCAGCGCCTTGAGGGCTGGAGTGCTGGGAAGTGGAGAGCAGCGGAGGAGGAGGATGTGGCGCTTGGGGGGATGGGGAACGAGCCTCCCGGGGGAGAGGGGAGTTTGGTCGAAGCACCTGGTGTCTGAGGGACCCTGGGAGACGGCCCAGGCCTGAGCCGACGCTGAGAGCAATGCCAGGCCGGGAGCCCAGGGCACCACGTGGATGACCTCAGCGTGAGCTGATAAGGGCAGCAGCCCTCGCTGTCACGGCGGGGTGGGTGGGTTTCCCCACTCAAGAGCCAGGGCCCCCGGGGCGGAAATCCAGCACTCTGGGCCATAACCAGATGTACGTCTTGTCAGGGAGAGCCGTGGCCGCGGAGAACTGGTCATGGTTTCCTGGAAACTTCCTCAGTGTGGGGCAGGGGCACTCTGAGGATAGGTGCCAGCCAGGGCAGAGAGAGGAGACCGTGCTGGGGGGCTGGGCCAGGGCTGCACTCTCGGGACTGCGGCCGAGCTTTCTGGGGCCACCAGGGGCCGGAGGACCATGCCCGTGGAGCAGCGGAGGCACGCCTCCCCTTCCACGATGTGCCTGGAGTTGCCTGGCCATCTGACACAGGTCGGCGTGCCCCTGGAGGTGTGGCTGTGGGAAGAGCAGCTAGACTGGGAGATGGGACCCCTGCATCCTCATCCCGCAAACTCGGATTCGAGTCCAAGGACTTGCACAAGCCCAGCTTCTCCAGCCCTTGGTTCTCTCATCTACAAATGGATGGGATGACTTGGGAGCTCTCCAAGGTTCCTCCCAGGTGGACTATTCAGGCAGTTCCTTCATGTTCCTCCCTGTAGATGGGAGAAACTGAGGCCCGAGAGCAAAAGACCTGATGTGAGCCAGCCCATTTGGAGGTGGGACTGGAGCTCTAGCTTTGGCCAGAGCTGCACCCCTCCCCCACTTGCTCCAGCGTCCTGCCTTCTCTCCCCGATCTTCTCCTTCCTGGACACCTCTTTCCCTCCTTCCCCTCTGCCTGTGCACCTCACCTGCCAGACATGGAGATGCAGCCTTTCCTGGGGCGGGGCGGGGGGGGTCCCAAGTCAGAACCAAGATGAGAACTCCCAGGGCCGTCAGCCATATGTTTGTACTCACCGGGATGAGTGAGCAGGACCTCCTCCAGCCAGCTTCTGTCTGAATGCTACACATCCTTCAGTCCAACTCAAATGGCACCTCCACCAGGAAGCCTTCCAGATCACCCCAGCCAGAGTCAGCACCTAAGCAAGCCTTCCCCATGCATCCCACTTTATAATCTTGCTGGTGCCATTTTTACTTACTTGTATTGTAATTATTTGTGCACACATCATAGCACCTCTACGCAATTCCAAACTCAAATTGCCTCCATTTTGCCCATGCCTATCACCAGCCTCCTCTGTGACATCTGTTGCGGTGTTTGTGTTCTAAGTGTTGGGTAGATATTTGTGGAATAAATGGAGTTTTCTTTCTTCTATGTGAAAGGATTCTTTCCTTTCAGAATGAATGGTCAGATTGTAAGAGCGTCTGTTCTAGAGCTGCACTGGGTAGAATCTGAGCCCCACCATCTACACACAGTGGGACCTTGGACACATTCCTAACACTTGTGCCTCAGTTTCCTCACTGGTAAAATGAGGATAAGTCATAACCCCCTACCTCACAGGGTGGCAGTGAAGACTAAATGAGTCATGTTTGTCAAGTGCTTGATGTCGTGCCCAGCATAGACTTGATTTAATAAGTGAAGTTGTGCGATTCTGGCAATCCAATATGCAAATTTTTATTGGACTTTTTGAAAAAAATATTACACCGCCTTGCAGAATTCGAGCTTGGCTTTAGGTAGTTGCCAGATCCTTTCCAATCCTTGCATTCACAGAGCCTGCGGTGGGTATTCACTGCCACCTGCAGAGCCTCCCGGGCTACTCTGGCTCGGAGCAGGGGGCAGGGAAGGGAGAGAAGAGCCGTCTCTGGCGTAACCGCTCGCCAGCTCGGGGCTAGAAACCACATTAAGCGCTCTTACTCAATTCATGTGACTCGACAAATTTGGAATGTGTTAGGGAGAGAGAGTTTTTCCAGCTATGAGTCAGTACATTTATGCTCTCTCACACACACGTTTAAAAATTTTAAGAAGAAAGAGACTTCAGCGAGAATCCTTTATGAGTGCAAAGTGGAAATCTCCGGAAACTGTATTTTGACCCCGAAGGCAAGTAATACTTAAGATAGTTAAGAAAGGGTTCGAAACAAGAGTCGAGGAGAGAAAACACAGCTAGCTGCCTTTTCCTTCTGTATTCTCAGCTGCTGCATTGCACATAGGAGGACCCGATGTACATGGGTTTATGAAGCACCTCCTGGATTCCCTGATTTATACTCAACATAGTGAGGAAAGAAATATGTGAAAGAAGGGAGGCATAACCAGCATTTATTAAGAACCTATTATGTGCCAGATAATCGGGGCTGGGGTCGGGGTACATGTCCCAAGTTCAAGAGGCAGTGTGGAGAGAAATGGAAGGATCGTATTCAGACCTGCTTGGGTTCAAACCTCAGCGTACTTTCATGAGATTATCTAAGCCCCCTCTTCTCCCATTTTGTGGATGCAAAACTAAGGCTCCGAGAAGAGAAAATAATTTGTCTGTGGACACAAAGCTCTCAAATGGTAGAAATCATATTCTAAACTGGGTCTGTGAGTCTCCCTATGGTAAAGAAATTTGGGTTAAATTAATGTCCTCAGGGGCTGCGTTTCCCCACCAAGGAGGGAAGCAAAGACACCCATTCTCGGAGAGCACATCCGCATATCCTAAACAGGTACCACTTTCTCACAGACCAGTCCCTTTAACCACCTCCGGCCACTTGCCTTTGAGTCCGGCCCGTTCGGGATTACAAAAAACCTGCTTCTCGTCCAGGCTGGTCCTCTCTGCTGTTGTTTACTTTAAAGAAAGAAACCACCACCCGCCCAGAGGGCTTGTATTTCCAGCTCACTTACATCTCTTTTGCAAGGGTTCATTTTCATAGACTCCCAATCTCCAGGGAGCTGTGTCTTTCCCTCGGAAACATGAGCTGTAATCAAAGGTGTATTCATCCCCGCACATCTGCTAGCAGCCACGCCGGAGCCACGGTTCCCCGAGGCCTGACAGAAGGAGGCTCAGGCCAGGTGCCCGGAGAGAATTTTTCCCTACACAAATCAGATTGTCCCGTGGTTGCCCTTTGTAGAGATGGCAGGGTCCCAGGTGGTGCTTCTCAGGTTGCTGCAGGACCTGATGGGGCCGGGGGTAAATAAGATCCCACCATCCGTTCAACAAATACTACTGAGGGCCACCACGTGTGGAGAACTGCAGACACTGAGAGTCCAGCTCTTTTGGTGACCTCCCGTCACTCACAGGGATAAAGACCCAGCTTCTTAAAGGCCAGCAAGTCCCCGGAAGAGCTGGCACTTGCTCTTCCTCTGCCCTGCTTGGCTGTGGCCACCCCAGCCAGCTTCCACTGCTCGGTGACCAGTATGCCTCCTCCCCCTCGGCCCCATACATGCTCTCTCTGGCTTTCTCGATTCTTCCTTCCCCCTTGGCCAGGTTTGCTGCTGCCTGCCTTTCAGGTCCGGCTCCCCGCCCCGCCCCCGCCGCCCCCATCTGCCATATCCTCACGTGGCTATCTTGCCACCATTGCATGTGCTTCAGGTAGCACCATCACGCCCCTGGAGTCTCTTATCCAACCCAACTGCAAGGGCAGGGCTCACCTAATGTCCCCAGCACTGGCCCGTTGTCAGTGCCCCATAGTTACTGGAGAAATGAAGAGACAGCAGCGAGCAAATCCGACACTGCCCTGCCCGGTGCTGGGCACATCTTCGTGGAGTGTTGATTGTACTTGACACTTTTCAGGGGGAAATATTTGGAAACCAATACGGATCAATCCTAGAGGAGAATTCAGGGTCCTGGTGGATGTTCGAGGCGTCGAGCTGCACCCTCACACGTCGGCGAGGTTAAGAACTCAGCCTCCTCCGTACTCCTGGGGGCGTCTCAGTGGAAGACCAGGTTGGGGGTGATGGGAGAGGTGGCCCAGTTTGCCAGCAGCTCAAGTCATGGAGCCAAAGTTTAAGAGGCAGTGGGGCGGGGATGGGAGGGGGAACAGAAGGACTACACTCGGTCAGGCCTGAGCTCACACCTCGGTGCTGGACATGTTACGCTTATGACACACGCAATGGTATTTGATCACTCTAAGATTCAGGTTTGTTGTCTGTAAAAGGGGTATATGGATGCGTGCTCGTCAGACTTGCTGTGGGAAAGCTGGACGAGCCATGTGGAGGGCCCAGCTCAGCGTCTGGCTCAGAGCAAGCCCTCGGGAAGTGTTGGCGTTTGCGCTTGTCATTCGCTGCTGGCTCTTACGAAGTAAAGGCTGTTGCTGGTGTCCAAAGTGGAACATTTTCTGGAGCAAAGACAGGCAACTTAAGGCTGCACTTCTGGCTCGCAGAATGATGGCTTCACAGAAGTGGCCTGTAGTTTTCCACCTTCTTTGAAGTTGACCTTCCTCTCTCGTATCCAATCTGCACTGGCCCTGGCCTGAGGCAGTCACTCCTCAACTCCGTCCTCCTCCACTCCACGGGTTCCTCACCCTCTCCTCCATACGAGGCCATCACCTCGGGACATCATGACCTGTTTACTAGAATTTCTCACTCATCTGCTAAATGTTTGCCGAGGGAAAAAATGGACTGGAATAAACTACGTGAGAGGGAGTGACCTTGGAGAAGGCTGTGTTTCTTCTTCTACAGACCGTTCAATCACCGTCCCTCTTTCCCCCTCTGCAGTTGTCTTGCCGTCTAGGTAGGTTTAACCTAGGCCAAAAGGGAATAGAAGGGACCTGTAGGGAAAATCCTACAGGCAGATTTTTTCCTCATTGGGATTTTGTGCCATGTGACCATTTTCTGGGGAAAGGAGTTCTGAGCCAGGAAGACTGGAAATGTGTACCCATTAAGAGCCTGAAAGACAGTGAAAAGCCCTTGACTTCATTTATGCTGCTCGCGATGAAAGCTGCCATTGCCACGTGCAGGAACTGCGGTCGGCGCCGTGGCATTGGATCCCCCGGGCAACCCGAGGAGGCAGGTTCTGTTTAGAGCCCCACTTGGCTGCTAAGAAAACCAAGGTCCCCGGGAGGGAGGTGCTTGGCGTCAGGGTGAAGAACAAGCGTGGGAGAGAACCAGGGCCAGACTCAGATGTCCTGTCTCCAAGACCAGTGCTCTTCCCCCCCCATGCTGGTAAGGAAGGATCCAGTGTCTAGTGGGTGATGCTGCGGAGCTGAGTTCCAGGATAAATGGGGAGGAGGTAACGGATTCATTGAGACTCCCCAGCTCTGAGAAGAATTCACTGTGTGGCCCCAGCCAAGCCCCACTCCACGCCTCTGTGCTTAAGAAGAAGCACCTAGTCAGCTGAGGAAAATACTAAGTATTGTCAATAATAATAGTAGCTATCACGCCTGATTACATGATTCTAAGTGTTTTGTATGTGTTACCGCCCTGGGTCCTACAGGGTAACTCGGGGTTAATTTGGGGAAGAAGGAGAACAGAGCATTGAAGAGAGAGGGTCTAAGATAGCATAGCCATGTGGCTGCAGGGGGCATCGTGTGTACAAGAAGCTTAGGCATCCGTGAGCCCAGAACACTGTGGAGCAAAGAGCAGGGGCCAGACCTCTCAGGCTCCAAGACCCTGTGGTAAGCAGTGTGGTTTTTATCCTGAGACAAAGGGGGCATTCATTAACTGCTCCCACCTGTACCACCTCTATGTACCTCCTTTTTTTTTTTTTTCTCCTTTTTTTATACCATGAGTTTCCTATGGGTAGGGATTGGGTCTTATGTATGTATGTATGTATTTATTTATTTATTTATTTATGGCCATCTGGTGCTTAGCACAGAATCAGGTATATATGGATAGTCAATAAATGGTTGTTCATCAGATATTTAAAATATTCAACATTTAATAATAGTAACATGTTCAATATTTAATAACTATATATTATATATTTGTTATATATGATATTAGTACCTGTACTATAACTTCCATTATGCAGGCATTTCTGCTCTAAAATGATATATGCGTGCCTATAAAACCCTGCACTCTGAAAAATTCAAAAATCACAGCGCTTTGGGGACAATTGGGCTGTAGCAGAGCATTCACAATTCATGTGACTCTGTAATGAAGCACAATCCAGGTGATGATACCAAGCAGAGTTCAAAGGGCATGATACATTTTGGATGAGGGGCTTCCCTGGCGGTGCAGTGGTTGAGAATCCGCCTGCCAATGCAGGGGACACGGGTTCGATCCCTGGTCCGGGAAGATCCCACATGCCGCGGAGCAGCTAAGCCCGTGCACCACAACTACTGAGCCTGTGCTCTAGAGCCCGCGTGCCGCAACTACTGAAGCCCACGTGCCGAGAGCCCGTGCTCCACAACGAGAGGAGCCACCGCAATGAGAAGCCCGTGCGCCGCAACGAAGAGTCGCCCCCGCTCACCGCGACTAGAGAAAGCCCGCGCGCAGCAACAGACCCAACACAGCCAAAAATAAATAAATAAAATAAATAAATTTATATTTTAAAAAATTTGGATGAAAACAAATATAGCAATAACGTTAGGACCTGAGTAACTATAGGACAATATTATTATTTTTTAAAGGGGGAAAACTTGATGGAAGGGGCTAGAGAAGGATTGAGGCTGATGGGTTTAGAGACAGAAGGGGGCAGCTCATCTTTATCAGGAGTTCCCCGTGGAAGAGCAGTTTCAGGCTCTGCCAGAGTGTAGGAGGGACACATGGTTTCTCTAGGCCATGGCCTTTGCACAAAGACCAGAAAGAACCAGAAACAGGAGCGGCTAAGACAGAGCACGTGGCCACTGGAGCCCAGAGAAGAAGCTGGGAGGGCGGAGTCCCCCGTGGCTTGTTCTACACAGCTGTGTGTACCTTGCATCCAGCTGCCCGCACTTGGTGGTGCAAAATATTAATGTGCTGGGAACATTTGCCTATGAACCGGTGCAAACTCCAGGTTTTATTGACCCCTATATACCTTATATACACTAATCTTCCTCGTGGAAGCAAGTGCAGCAGATCAAACCATTGCATAATGGAATACGTGACTAACTGATAAACCAAGAATGCCCACTGGCCAGTTTACATCAGGTAAGGTACCAGTCACACACCCTGTGTGGGTTGTAGACTGTTTTCCTCTTGGTTCAAGAGTCTGTTCAGTAAACCCATTCAGTTAGCAGAAGGTAAAGCAAGACATATGGAGTGGGGTGACACGAAGCAAGGGCATCATAAACCTGTGATGTGATCGCTTTCCCCAGCAGAAGCAGCTGAGCTCACACTTCTGGACGTGGACTTAGAGGACCTCAACCCCAGCCTGCCCGAAAGCTGTGTGACCTCAGGAAAATCACTTAACCTCTCTGTGCCTCAGTTTCCTCAACTGCAGAGGAGCACTAGTGACACTCCCCAAGTTCTTTGAAAGAGCAGATTAGCTGGTGGATGAAAAGTTCTTTCTAAACCATAAGGGGCTTTCCAGAGTATTGTCCTTCCTGCAAATCAGTGCTGGGATACTCAGCTTAGCTTGCCTCCTAGGGTAGCTCCTCCTGCTGGATGGCTAGTTCTAAGGGCAGAGGGCAAATGCAGCTAAACTGGAATCAAAATAAATTAATCACTGGCATTCAATGCAGCAGCTTGAATGAACTTTGGGAAATTTTGCTGGCGTCCGGCGGCCTCTGTGGAGCCCCTGCCTCCACGGTATCTGATGCCTCCCTCTCTGAGAGCTCGGCCGGCAGCCTCCGTCTCCAGGCCTGAGGTCATCAGCCAACCCCTGGCCCACTGCTCTTCCCCAGGCCCCTCCCACCAAGCCAGGCCCACCTGTCCCATCACCCTCTCATCTTGTTTCCCCAAAATCGTGCAGAGGAAAGGAACACCGATTCCGGAATCACACGAACACGGGTTTGAATGAGCTCTACCACGCAGCAGCTCTAAAATCATAATAGCCAAGCTGTGGTTTCTTGAACCTATTTCTTCACCTTGGGAATGGGCTACAACTTCCTGACTTCCTTTCTTCCTTCTCTGATTAAGAGGATTAGAAATGCACACTTTGCAGACTTTAATGTGCCCAGGAATCACCTGAGGAGCTTGTTGAAAAGCAGGTTCTGATTCTGTAGGGCTGAGTGGGGCTTGAGAACCGCCCCTTCCAGCAAGCTCCCAGGTGATGCGATTTCAGTTTTGATTATGGATCCGGGGTGTGAAGCGCCTGCCATATAGTATGTACTCAGTCAATAGAAGCTGTTGCCGTGAAGATTTTTCCCCCCAAAGGGTGCTCCTTTGAGAACAGCGGTAGATGCATAGAGAAACCTCTGCTCCCCTCAGAATTCTGAGGGCCACAAGAAAAAACAAGTTTGGCTTTAAAGGTGGGCAGGGCGTGGGGAGCGAGGAGAAGCGTGGCCCCAGCAGCAGCTCATCGGCAGGCTCTCCACGCTCACGTGTGCGCTGCAGGCGGGCCTCGGCCTGGCTGCAGAAACCTCTAGGGCTCAGGCCTCGACTTGCCATGCGGGGAACGCATCCTCCGAGCCGGGCGCACGCACGTCCCTCCGCTACAGCTCTCCTGAGGAATTTTCCAAGTGCACAGGGCTCGCCTGGCGGGAGTCTCCCAGGATGGAAATGCACGTCGGGGGCTTTTGTTTTCAGGACGGCGGTATCTTTCGGACTCGAGGCCTTGCGTGCCGAGCTTTCCCCCTCCACCCTCACCAACGTGGAGCCGGGAACCCCCGCTGCTGCTAGGAACGGACACCAAAGACTCAAGGAAACTCGGAGTGGGATTCAAGAGACGCCTCCGCGGCCCCACCCAGCAGATTTGGCATTTAGTTTCGCTCTTCTAAAAGGCCTGCTTCTCAAAAAGCTGCTGATTCACCCAGAGTAAGGGTCTCTCTTTTTTTTTTTCTTCTTCCCAGCATCGTCCCAAAGCCCTGAGGTTCTTGAGGGCAGTTTAAAGAGCACCCCAATCCTGACCATTGCCTTTTTCTCTCTCCTCCCCACCTCCATCCCAGGCCCCTAGTGCCTTAGTCCTTCTAGAAATGAGAGTTGAACCCCCGTTTGCCTTGTTCTTCCTTTAATATTGAGTATCTCTTCTTTGTAGGTCTTGGCGCGCTGTCTGCTCTCAGAGTCAAAGTGTAAAAAGATTTCCAGGATGTAAGCAATATGGGACTGGTGAGTGACCCGTGTGTGTGGCGGAGGTCGGGGCCTCGGCTGGATTTCAGGAAGGGAAGGGAGATGATTTTCAGGAAGGGGCAGGGGCAGCTGACTTTTGCGCCACCGAAACGGTTTCCCTCCAGCTGCAGCTGGAAACAGTGCACAGAGCAGAGAATCCAGGTGTGAATCGCTTGGAATTCACTGGGTCCCTGCCCGTCCCTCCCCAGAAGCAAAGGGAACATGCAGGTGGCTGTGCCGAGCTCTCTTTGCTCAGATGACAACTCAGGCCCACCATCCGGAGGCTTCGTGCTGGGAATTGTTCTCTAACCCTGACACCAGGGTTAGGGACATATGCTTGGACTAGAGAGGGAACTACCGGCCTCACACCAGTTTGTAAACCATAGCCCTGAGGAGACGTGCGTAAATGGAGGTGAGAACGCCGCCTCTGCACCTTTGAACGGCTGTCACTGGCGAGAGGGCAGCTATTGACTCAGCCTAAGGAGAAATTCCTAACAAGAGGTTGGCAACGGTAACATCGACGTCCATTAGAGGTAGTGAGTTCCCTGTTGCTGGCAGAATTCAAGCACAGGTTGGAGAAGCATGGATGGGAAATGTTGAAATGAGGAGGGGTTTTGCCAGGGTAGTGTTTTACAGACTGTCCCATGATGACTAAGAATCCCGGAGGGGCAGGAGGGGCAGGGAGAGAGTTTAGGGAGAGTGAATGAGGGGAACTTGTGAGCTCACACGCACAGTCTCTCAGCGCTGCCTGTTTTATGGGGCAGGGTGCTGCCTTGAGATAGTTTAGAAGCTACTGGATGAGCTGGTCTATCCTCAGGCCTGTTGTCCATCGGCCAGCTGTACCTGAGCTTATGCCAGACGCCCACACATCACACTTGTGACCCCAAACACCTGGTCTGTGTGAAGGGGTGGGAACTCTCCAAGCACGATAGGGGCTCTGACCAGAGGCTCGAGGGAGCTCTCCCCCAGACTAGGACCACCAAAAGGGTTGCCAGCGAGTTGTGCCTTCAAGAGACTTGCCCGGGATCCCAACCACACAGAGCGGAAGGGAAGGTACAGGGTTGGGGCGGGCTGCGCTGCGGCAGGATTCGCCAAACCCCCAGACTCTGGGGGGACATGAGCGTGGCTTTTGCCCAGGGGAGCTGGGCTCCTTTGGTAGGACCACGTTCTCCAGTGACCAAAACCTGGCCCAGTGAGCGTAAGAAGAATCACGCTACAGACGCCAGTGGCGAAATGGCCCGGGAGAGACACCCATTGCCAGGGAGAGGGTCTGAAGGTCTGAATAATGAGCACGGGGGGGCTTCCTTTGTGCTTTGTAACTGGGTCTTCTTCCCCCGGGGCCTGGGTCAGCTGCAGCACAAAATGTGTAGCGAGGGCAAGGCGCTGTGGGAGGCCAGAGATGGGGGTTTTTCTTTAAGAAACTGAAGCCTGGACGAGAATCGAGTTTGACAGTCATTGTGCAGAGGCTGTACGTTCAGCTGAGTCCTGAGTGCTGTGCGGTGGGCGGACGGGTGGGAGAGGAAGGGGAGGGGGCTGAACAGGAGCTTCAGCTGTGACTTGATGCTTCCTTGGCAAGTCCTCAAGCATGAGTTGGGCTTTGAGGACAGAGGCTGTGTCCTTGATTCAAAGGACCTGGCATATAGTAGGTCCTCAAGAAGTGATTGTCGAATGACTAAAAGGGAAAGGGATGAGGAGGCAGCTCAGGAGGCCGTGTCTGTGGTTAAGAGCAGGGCCCCTGGAGTCAGACGGCAGGGTTCAAATCCTGCCTCTTCCGCTAGCTGTGTGGCCTCGGGCAAGTTGCCCACCTCTCTATGCCTCAGTCTCCGCATCTGCGAAATGGGCGTCACGATAGTACCTACTGCATTAGGGGGCTGTGAGGAGTCAATGAACTGATTCATGCAAAGCCGCTTGGTCCTGTGCCAGCACATCGTAAGTGCTCAATAAATATTAGCCCTTATTCTCATTCGAGATGTGGGACATGACCCCAGATGAAGGTTCAATGTTGGGATGGGAAATAGCAACGTAGGTGAGAGGACAGAGCACTGGACGGGCAGTCAGGAGCCCTGGCTTAGCTGCAGGGAGGGGATGAGGAAAGTGGCACTCCCGCTCAGCGCACCCTACAGCAGAGATGCTGCAAGAAGGCGGTCAAGGGCAGCTCCGTTTTTCCTGCTCTCCCTCTGGTGGTCCCAGCACTGGTTCAAAGGCAGGGGCGGCTCAGCCCTTTATTACTAGCTGGGGGCCTCATGGTGAGTGGTTTGACTTCTCGGGACCTCTCTTTCTCCCAATAAATGAGAAAACAATGCGGGCGTCCTTCCCTCGCAGAAGTGAAAAGCACGGGTAGGAGGGTCTGTTGGTACAGACGGAAAATCGTTTAAGACTTGAGCTTGGGTAGCGCAGTCTGGAGTTTCACAGTCAACGTTGGTTCCGCACCCCTTCTCCCGTGAGGCCTGGCTGTCTCAAGACAGATTCTCAAAACGATGCTTCACTTCGCAAAAGGCACCATTCACCACCCAAGATTTGGAGCAGATTTCAAATAAAATGGCATTTGCCTGAAGCATTTGTCAGGGTCACATTTCGTGCATTAGTGGTAGGCCTGGAACTATGGAACAGGCTTACTCGGGGGCCTACCTTTTGCCTCTCCTGCCCCATCGCCCTGTGATCCTAGCTGGAATTTAATAAGATGGTAGTTTAAGCCAAAATTCTTTATGGCGTAAGCACATCCCCTATGCCTATGGGGATCCTAAAAACTGTCACTCATATCGGTCTCCTTCTCCCTATGTACCCCCTAACATCCACCAAGTGACCCCAACTTCAGTTGTACCTTTAGTGGGAAGGGGACAGGGATGAGGCAGGGAGCAGCTTCAAAGGCAAAGCAGTCAGAGAGAAGAGGTCCCAATTCCTGGCTCCGTCAGCCATTTGGCGTCTCTCAGCTTCTGTTCCACCTCTATTCCCATGAGGCGACTGGGCTAGGTCAGGGGTGGCAAATAGACTTCATCTCCCGCCCATTCTGATCAATTGGTCATGGCTGCCAGGGGGCACTGTGCGGAGAAGGATTCTGAGGCATACCCAGGACAGAGTGTGCTGCCATGGATTAGTGATGTCTGCTGGGGAGCAATAAGGAGGACGTAGCACATGTGCTACCTTTTGGCATCTGAGACAAAGTGATTTCCAAGGCCCCTGCCTGCTCTCACACTTCGTGCTTTTACCTAGCAGACTTGTTTTACATCAGAGAGGCAAAGCACAGCAAAACCTCATTAATCTGGACCACATTAGTACCAAGCCTAGTGAGTGAAAAGCCTTAATCTGAGGGTTCGTCTGCATGCAGGTGAGCTCTATTATCCTTCAGTACACGGAGTCGGCTCAGCCCAGCTAGCTGACAGGTGCGGAGAGAGGGGCCTCGGTGATCTGTGCTTGCATGTCTGACCGTATGGCTGAGCGCACCTGACCTGTCCTTCTAGGGCACTTACTCTGTTTATGAGCTTAGGATGGATACCAAGGAAACTCTCACAAAAGCAGGACGTTTTCTGAAGTAGCAAATCATTCCGTGGGCAGCTTTGCTTCTATTTCAAATTGCCAAGGGATCTGAATTAGAGAGACTTCACCGCACTAGCTGGGAATAAGCTGTTTTTCCAGAATTACATGCAGAAGATGAGACAAAGTAGTTCAGAACTAGGTTTCCCCGGAGTTTCCCGATCTGTAAAATGGGGATATAATGGACCTCACAGGGCTCTGCAGGAGAGTAAATGAGATAAAATGTGGAAGAGACCTAGCAGAAGATCTTGCTCACAAAATATGGTCAAAAGATGCTGTTTCTTCTCCCCTTCTATCACTTCCCATCCATGATCACCCTGAAAGAAGAGCTTTCTTCTTAAAATACGAGAAAAATGAAGTTACAGATTGTTTTAATAGTATCATACTTTCAAGTGACTCCTGTTAGTTTTTCAGAGGCTCATTTTTCATTGCTGATGATTCTCCAATAGGAAAGGTCCACTTAAACCTTCAACTCGAGTTACTCTACTCTCGGTCTTCTGCAGGGAGTAGCTGATGCCCCAAGGGTCCTAACATGCATGAACACGCGTGTCTTGGTAGGGGGTGTCTCTGGAGGGGACTGAACCCCACAGTGACTAGACCACGTCTTCCCTTCAGCTCAGCAAGTGTCAACACCCGAATTCACTCCCACTGCAGGGAGAGCGTGTACAGCCAAGGTGGTTGAACGCCAAGTTGGCACCAACTGAATTTGAGTGGGAGCGTGTCTAAAGGATGGGCTTTACCTGTTCCAAATGGGGAAGAAGTTTGATCTGGGACTCGTCTTTCAGCCTCAGTTTCTGAGACTCTTCAAGAGAAGGATTCAATTTATACTTAAATAAACATCAAGACCAGTTAAATCAATACGAAGCAGGGATTGGAGCTCATGCACAGCAGGAGGAGGAGAGCCTCTGGTCACAGAAGCCGAGGGTTGGGGGAGGGCCTGGAAGCCCAGGTGAGCTCATTAGGACTCCTGGGTTGTTGGCCCAGAGCTGGGTTCTCAGGGGGCACCAGGCAAGTGCGTGCCCACTCTTCTGGCCACCTTGAGCATCTGTCCCCAGACTTCTCCAGCCCCTGGCCTGGTGAGCTGGGTCAAATAACCTCATGCTTCTCTTCTGTCCTCTCTGCGAGGCCTAGAGCAGAACGGCTCCCCTGCCTAAGCAGCAGCCCCGCCAGAGAAGGCGTGGCCAGTGGTCACCCTACTGTCCCACTGGCAGGGAAAAGAGGAGTGGGGCCCATTCTGCCCTCCCGTCCTGCCCCCTGAGGCCCCACACCCCGGCGCAAGGACCCTGTCCTGGCTCCCTCGCTTCATCCTTGCCTGGCCTCAGACTCCTAGCTCCTGAAGATGGAGCTGAGGGCACCAAGGACCAGGGGGGGGCCTTGGGGTTCGAAGGCATAGGCTCGCCTGGGGAGCTGGCCCCCGGAGGCCTGGGCGGGCAGGGGTGTCACATCACTCCAAACTCAGCAGGTGCCACAGTTCCCTGAGGCCCCTGTCTCCTCTCTGGCCTCCCACAGAGGGTACTGTCTACACCACCCAGGGTGAGGCAGCACTGCAGAGCACTTAAATCCGTGCGCTCTGATGCCAGACTGGCTCCGTTAGAATCCCAGCTGTACCTTCGCTGGCCCTGTGATCTTGACCGAGTTATTTAATGTCTCTGTGCCTCAGTTTCCTCATCTATAAAATGCGCCACTGGATAGGGTAGTTATGATGTTTACTACTGAGCTTACGAAACATGCTTAGAGCGGCGCCTGGCACTGAGTAGAGGTGTTAGTAAAACAAAATCAGTAGGTAAAGAAATGCAGAAGTCAGTGTGTCGTGTGATTGCCGGATTGACACCAAGACAGTCGGTTTCCTACGCGCAGAAATGAAGTCCCTCATTGGACCTGTGGGTTCAGGGAGGCTTTCAACTAGACCCTGAGGGAGGGGAAGGATTTCTGCCGAAGGGGAGGGAGAGGAGTACGTGCGGAGCGTGTCGGAAAGCCTGCTGTGGCCGGAGCAGGGAGAGCCTGGTTGGGGAGCACGCGGCAGTTGAGATGGGCAAGTTCGGCTGAGTCAAACCTCAGAGGTTCCCGAATGCCGTGCTCAGGACTGGACTGTTTGCAGGAAGCGATGAGCAACTTTCAGAAGTTTTAAACCAGGCGACGCAGCCTTGGGTTTAGAAGCTTGACACGGTCACAGCGCAGAGGGTAGGCTGCAGATAAGAGAGATCAAAGACAAGGCAGCAATGGGGCAGCTGCAGAGAGGTGACCCTGGAGACAGGGTGGGGCCACCTAAACCCAGGCAGTCACAGCAGGGGTGAGAGTGGGGTCCGCTGACGAGTACCAATTCAGAGAAAGCATTGACTGGACTTGAACATGAAAAGTGAGGGAGGAGGGGTCAAGAGCGAGCCCCAGGCTCCCGGCTTGGGAATCTAAGAGGGCGATTCCGTTAACCAGGTAGCGCACAGGTAGGGAAAAAGTAGCGTATGTCACAGAAGGTACTGGGGACACGGCCGTGGGCACACCAGTGGGACCCCCGGGGCCTGGGAGACAATATAGAGCAGTGGTTGAACAAGTGGTCTCAGGAGTCCAAATGGCTTGAATTGAAATCCTGGGGGGTCCTTTAACGTTCCTAAGTCTCAGTTTCTTCATCTGTAGAATGGGGATTTTGCAGCTATTAGCTGCCCGAGGGGGTCATTCGGGTCAGTACATGTAAAGCGTTAAGAGCTATGCCTGGCACAGAGGGAGTGCTCAATAAATGTGATCCGGAATTACATTAGTATTAGTATGAGTGTTGATAGTCATTCTAGGATTAGTGTTTGTCTCATCGTCCTAGTGGAAATGTCCAGCATGGGCCTGGAACACAGAAGCAAGCTCAGGTCGGGATGGATTCATTCAGGAGTCATCCTTATATAGGTCAGTGATTATCTGTCAACCTGGCCAGTGTATGCTTGGGGGAGGAAAAGGCAAGCGTGACCTGGGTTCTTTTCGAATCGTATCCACTTCCCCGACTGTGACATAGCCCCACCCCACCTTTGCTGCCCTATGAAAATGCAAGGAGGGAGGGCAAGCGTCACCGTCACCCGAGGACATGTGCCACATCCCTCAGGCCTACTGGGACAGAATAAGGATGGACGGACAGCGGATGAAGGAGGTAGGGGAGGCCACGGAGGGGGGGATTGTGCTCTCTCGGGGACAGCTCAGAGCCAGAGGACAGAACCCTGGGACACGATCAAGGTGCAAGAGGCAAGACCAGAAGAAACAGCCTAACCAGGAAAGCAAGTCACAACCGTCCCCTGTGCCAGAAATGTGAAAATCGCTCAGCCCTAATGCACTAGACATGGAGACTCCGCCATAGGCCATGGGTTCTCCCGCAGATCCAGGTGCAAGTTCAAACCACATTCCCGTTCAGCAGCCCATGAGGGGCTCTTCACTCCTTCGTCCGCCAGCAGCAGTAGACTTGACATCTCTGAGCTAAGCAGGAGAAGTGAGGAGAGAAGTGAGAGATGGCAGCCCACTCTCCCCTACCATCGTCCATCCAAAAATTTGCCCTAGGGGACTTCCCCGGTGGTCCAGTGGTTAAGACTCCGAGCTTCCACTGCAGGGAGCACCGGTTCGATTCCTGGTCGGGGAGCGAAGAGCCCACATGCCTCGCAGTGGGGGCAGATAAATAAATAAATAAATCCAATGTTTTACATTTTAAAACATAAAAATAAAAATCTGCCCTAAGTGCTGACTCCTAAACCCCACTCCACTTTACTCCAGAGCCCCAAGTGTGTCGGCCAAGGAAAGGCTAACACCTGAAACTAGTAGGAAACTGTACTTAAGTGGATATTGGATTATATTAGTCAGACTTTTAGGTACAAAATGAAGATCTAATTCATATTGACGTAAGTGTAAAACAAAAAAGCAGCTCGTTTAATTGAAAAGTCTGAGCTGGGCTGGCTTTGAGCCCAGCTGGATCTAAACAGTGCTGGCGGGTGTGGGTTTTCTCCATCTCCTGCCTCAACTTTCTCCTACGCAGCTTTCCCAAGGCATGTGTCCCCCACTGACCCAGCCCCTTCTCTCTGCAGCCCCCTCAGAAAGAGGGTGTTGCTTCTGTCGTCATCCTGGCAAATGCCCTGGAATTGAGAGGGTCAGGCTACATGTCCATCCCTAAGCCAAGGGTCGCTGGCTGAGGAGTGTGCGGAGAAGGCCTCCTCCTCCAGACTGTGTGGGATGCCACGCTCGCTTCTGGTGGCTCTCTCAACACTGGGGAGTCCTCTCGTGTGTAGGACAAACGGTATATTAATTTCCTATTCCTATTGCTGCTGTAACACACGCCTTAGTGGCTTGAACCACACACATTTATCCTCTTACAGTTCTGGAGGTCAGAAGTCTGAAATGCATCTCACTGAGCTAAAATCAAGATGCCAACAGGTGGCATTTCTATCTGGAGACTCAAAGGGAAAATCTGTTTCATTGAATTTCCAGCTTCCGGAAGCTTTCCGAATTCCTTAGCTCATGGCCCCTTCTACCTGCAAGGCCAGCAATGGCCAGTTGAGTTTTTCTCGGGCCGTATCACTCTGAGGCTGGCTCTTCTCCCTCTCCCTTCCATCTCTAACTTAGCTCTTGTGGTTACATCATGCCTACCCAGATAATCCAGGATTATCTATTTTAAGGTCAGCTGATTTGCAGTCTTAATTCCATCTGCTACCATAAGTCCTCTTTGCCATTTAAGATAACATATTCACAGGTTCTGCGGTTCAGGGTGAGGGCATCTTTGGGGGCTATTATTCTGCCTGCTACAGTGTTATCATCATCATTTCTAACCTTGATGCAACACTGACCGTGTGCAAAGCCATTTGCTAAGTCCCTTACATGCCTTTAACTCATTTCATCCCCATAACTACCCAGAGGGAGGTACAGCAGATCCCTCCATCTTACCATTGAGGAAACTGAGGCACCGAAAAGTTAATCACTTCCAAGGTCACAGGTGCAGTGACAGTAGAGTTGAGGCTGGACTGCAGACCTGCCAGATCCCAAAGTCTGGCTCTTAACCAGGAGGTCAGCTGATGGAGGATGTCAGGAGTCTCCGAATGATAGAAAATAGAGATTCTTTCCTACAACAGTCGAGGAGGATGGGGTGGTGGAGAGGTTGTCTGGTGCCAGACCCCCTGGGTTTATGTCCCAGCTCTGTCCCTTACTAGTGATGTGCCCTTGGCCAGGTCACCCCACTCCCGTCTGCCCCCCTTTCCTGGACAATGAAATGAGCTAGGCTGTAGTGAATCACTGTGGGCTGGTTTGATTTTGATTTTTAAAGTCAGACAAATTCTTGGACCCCAATTTTTCTTTTCTATGTAGCTTCAACCTACTTTTAGTGGGGGGAAAATAAAAACCAAAAAAACATGTCTACATCTCCCTTTACTTTGCTTTCCTTTTTTCCTCTATTTCCTCATAAGGCAGCATGGCAAGGACTGTCAAATCAGGCCTATCTCTGAGTAGCCTGAGAGCTAAGAATGGCTTTATAATTTTAAAGGATTGTTGAAAAACAACAACAACGACGACAGTATGTGACAGAGGCTGCATGTGACCCACCAGGCCTAAAATATTTACTATCTGTCCCTTTCCAGGAAAAGTTTGCCGACCTCAGAAAGAACATGGGTAGTAAGAGTAAAGCAGACCTGGGTCTGGGTCCTGCACTGGCTGGTCAGGGCCCCATTAGACCTTTAGGCCCTGAAAGCATGGCGAGGCCTTCCCTCGGAGGGGAGGGGGGCTTTCGTAACCCCCCTCTGCAGCAGCAGTGCCCATAGCAATAGCAGAGGAGGCGTTCAGGGTTTGTTGAGCATTTACTCTGGGCCAGCGCTGAGCTACGAGCCTCCTCGTCTCCTTGAATCCCCTCACCAGCCCCCTGAGGGACCCACACTATGAATGCCGGTGATGTCTGCAGTGACAGAAGCTGCCTGGGGGAGCAGGTCGCCGAGTCACAATGACACAGGGAGAGGAGACGGAGCGGGGACTTGAACCCAGGCGGTCCGGTTCTACACTCTTCCACGCTGCTTCCCTGTCGTTGCCATGAGCTCTCCTTTCAGGCCAAGCCCTCCTCCATCTACTCTCCTCACCTCTTTCTCCCAGCTCTCTGGCAAAATTCCTTTCCACTGCAACAGAGAAACTGAAAAATGGAAGAGCTGTGAGAGACAGCTCAGACTCGAGCGTCTAAAGTTTTGTTTACAGCATCTATCCATCATCCATCATCCATCCATCTGTCCATCACCCACCCATCCATCCATCAAGCAAACACAGCACAGCCCCAGGAACTCACAAGCGCCCACGTCTTTGACAGTGACAACTGGGGTAAACCCCAAGCCCTTGGGTCCTCCAAATTCACTGTCACGGGGAGGTGCCCAGAGAAGCTCATTAAATAGCACCGAGCATTTGATTAACATGCTGCAATTCGGGCAGCACCAGACTCTTTCTGCACCCCTCCCCCACCCAGTTACCATGACAACACTATTTTAACAAACAGCTCCTTAATATTTAATGAAAATTACACTCCTGACAGGCAATCAGAAGAGCAACCACACTACAAAGCACTTAGAGGACATTTTTGCACAAAGCCATCAGTTCCCCCTGATCCCCATGTGCCATCCGTTGCCAGAAAATGCAAGTGTTCTGGGGGCTGGGAGCCAGCGTGATGCCAGGCCTCCATTACCCGCAGCAATTAAGGGTTGTCGCTTCCTTTTATTTATTTATTTTAGATTTATTTATTTAATTTATTTATTTTTGGCTGCATTGGGTCTTCGTTGCTGCGGTTGCTGCGCGTGGACTTTCTCTAGTTGCGGCGAGCAGGGGCTACTCTTCCTTGCGGTGCGTGGGCTTCACATTGCAGTGGCTTCTGTTGTTGCGGACCGTGGGCTCTAGGTGCGTGGACTTCAGTAGTTGTGGCAGGAGGGCTCAGTAGTTGTGGCCCATGGGCTTAGTAGCTCCGCGGCATGTGGGATCTTCCCGGACCAGGGCTCGAACCCCAGGCGGATTCTTAGCCACTGCGCCACCAGGGAAGTCCCAAGGGTTGTCACTTCTTTAACGCAGAATGTTAACAACGGCTCCGCGCACGCCGGGGTAGCCTGATAGCATTATTAAATGCTCCTTTGTATGCAGATATACTAATTTCACCGCCACACGCCTGAGGCCGCTGCAAGCCTTGTTTGCTTCCTGTGTCTTGAATGGAGCTGGGCTGTGGGACAGTGTGCGAAGAGCCCAGAACGTGTGTGCACTGGGGTGAGAAAGAGCTCGTTTCCTCGTCAAGGCACCATCTGGTCCCACCCAATCGATTCAGTAACAGGCAGGTGCAGGGATCGATCGGAGGACCCAGTCCTCTGCCCTCAAAAGGGTCAATGCTGAGAGAGGAAAGACGAGAACATTCTGTAGCAACCTCCACCACTATGATGGGCCAACTACATGCTGAGCACGGGGGAGGCACAAATTAATTACCCATTGCAGATCCCCATGGGGAAAGATGGGTAAATAACTATAATAAACGGGGGAGAGTGTATCATGGTGATCTTTTAACTGTGTGCCCTTGGGTAAATTACTTAACCTCTCTGTGCCTCAGTTTTCTCATCCATAAATTGGAGATAACAACACTACCTATATGAAAACCTAACTGTTGTGAGGTTTTAAGAAAAATGAAATAAACGTATAAAAAGCACTGAAATCGTTCTTAAAATATGCAAAACAGTGGGCACATGGTAAGTATTAAAAAGCTGCTCGCTGGGCTTTCAGGTTCCCATGGTACCATGCATACAATTGTCTATGAAGGGCTTACTATCCCTCAGGCACTAGGCAGCGATGGAGGTACGCTATCTCATGTAATCTTCACGGGCAGCCCTGTGAGACAGAGACTCTCATTATGATTGTCCTCACCTTGCAGGTGAGGAGATGGGCCCAGAGGGGTTGGGGAACTAGTTGTGATGCTAGTAAGAGGGGATTTGAATCCAGTTTGTCTGCATCTGCCACCTAACAAAATGCAAATCACACCACCATGAGGAGCACACAGGTGGTGCTGGGACCACAGGTGCCTCCCTGGAGGGCTTTGGGGACAGCTGTCTGGGGCGAGTGGCCATGGATGCCCTGAAGGCTCATGGGTCTTCATGGACAGAGGATGGGAACATTTGGAGGAAAGCCACAGCATGGTCGACTATTTAAAAGGCACATTCTTCGCATTGAGTGGGAGCTCACCTTAAACAAATATGACCTGGTGAATTTAAAAATACATTTAATTTTTATTTAAAATAAATGGATTGGCAAGACACTATGGTACTGGCACAAAAACAGAAACATAGATCAATGGAACAAGATAGAAAGCCCAGAGATAAACACACGCACCTATGGTCAACTACTCTATGACAAAGGAGGCAAAGATAACACAGTGGAGAAAAGACAGTCTCTTCAATAAGTGGTGCTGGGAAAAGTGGACAGCTACATGTAAAAGAATGAAATTAGAACACTCCCTAACACCATACACAAAAATAAACTCAAAATGGATTAGAGACCTAAATGTAAGAATGGACACTATAAGACTCTTAGAGGAAAACATAGGAAGAGCACTCTTTGACAGAAATCACAGCAAGATCTTTTTTGATCCACCTCCTAGAGTAATGGAAATAAAAACAAAAATAAACAAATGGGACCGAATGAAACTTCAAAGCTTTTGCACAGCAAAGGAAACCATAAACAAGACGAAAAGACAACCCTCAGAATGGGAGAAAATATTTGCATACAAATCAACGGACAAAGAATTAATCTCCAAAATATATAAACAGCTCATGCAGCTCAACATTAAAAAAACAAACAACCCAATCCAAAAATGGGCAGAAGACCTAAATAGACATTTCTCCAAAGAAGACATACAGATTGCCAAGAAGCACATGAAAAGATGCTCAACATCACTAATTATTACAGAAATGCAAATCAAAACTACAATGAGAGGGCTTCCCCGGTGGCGCAGTGGTTGAGAGTCTGCCTGCCGATGCAGGGGACACGGGTTTGTGCCGCGGTCCGGGAAGATCCCACACGCCGCGGAACGACTGGGCCCATGAGCCATGGCTGCTGAGCCTGCGCGTCCAGAGCCTGTGCTCTGCAACGGGAGAGGCCACAACAGTGAGAGGCCCGCGTACAGCAAAAAAAAAAAAAAAAAAAAAAACCTACAATGAGGTATCACCTCACACCAGTTAGAAAGGCACGTCATCAGAAAATCGACAAACAACAAATGCTGGAGAGGGTGTGGAGAAAAGGGAACCCTCTTGCACTGTTGGTGGGAATGTAAACTGATACAGCCACTATGGAGAACAGTATGGAGGTTCCTTAAAAAACTAAAAATTGAATTACCATATAATCCGTCAATCCCACTACTGGGCATATACCCAGAGAAAACCATAATTCAAAAAGAGTCATGCACCCCAATGTTCATTGCAGCACTGTTTACAATAGCCAGGTCATGGAAGCAACCTACATGTCCATCGACAGACAAATGGATAAAGAAGATGTGGTACATATATACAATGGAATATTACTCAGCCATAAAAAGGAACGAAATTGGGTCATTTGTAGAGATGTGGATGGATCTAGAGACTGTCATACAGAGTGGAGTAAGTCAGAAAGTGAAAAACAAATATCATATATTAACGCATATATGTGGAACCTAGAAAAATGGTACAGATGAACTGGTTTGCAGGGCAGAAATAGAGACACAGATGTAGAGAACAAACATATGGACACCAAGGGGGGAAAGCGGTGGGGGATGGTGGTGGTGGTGTGATGAACTGGGCGATTGGGGTTGACATGTGTACACTGATGTGTATAAAATTGATGACTAATAAGGACCTGCTGTATAAAAAAATTAAATTAAATTAAAAAATTTTTTAAAATAAAATAAATGGATTGGAAAAGAAAGCATGAGACATAAGAGGGAGAGCACAGCTTTTAGAGTTCTCCATTTCCTCATATCAGGATTTAATTGGAGTAATGTCTATCAAGTGTGTATGTATATGGAAAATGAAAACATTTTGTGCTAGTACCTCTAAAAGCGAAGAAAGAAAAATGATAATTTAGGTTGCATAGCAAATTATAATCAAAGCCATAGTGTACTACATTTTTTAATATATATATATATGTGTGTGTGTATCAGCTATTTATTGCAACAATAGCACTTCATAACAAAGAACCACCAAGCTCCCTGGTGAACAACAGGAAGTATTTATTTAGCTCACAACTTGCAGGGTTCAGCCTGTCTGTGTTGGGTTCGCTCATGAACCTGAGGTCAGGTAAGGATCAGTTAAGCGGCTCTGCTGGTCTTGATTGGGCTTACCATTACCTTTGGGGTTGGCAGGATGCTGGCTGCTCTAAGAGGACTTCAGCTCGGATGACAGGGGTGACTTGACAAAACTCCACATATTGTCAGTCTCCGGGTCTTGCCCAGGCATGTTCTCACTGTAGACGGGCGACAGTACAGGCAGAAAGATGCCAGTGCTTTCCCAAGCCATGGCTTGCGTCCCATCTGCTAACAAACATCCAGTGAGCCAAAGCAAGTCACATAGCCAGAGAGGCAGCGGGAAGGCTCTACGAGTTTCTATGTCAAAGAGTAAGGTTAGGGGCTTCCCTGGTGGTGCAGTGGTTGAGAGTCCATCTGCCGATGCAGGGGATGCGGGTTCGTGCCCCGGTCCGGGAAGGTCCCACGTGCCGCGGAGCGGCTGGGCCCGTGAGCCATGGCCGCTGCGCCTGCGCGTCCGGAGCCTGTGCTCCGCAACGGGAGAGGCCACAGCGGTGAGAGGCCTGTGTACCGCAAAAAAAAAAAAAAAAAAAAAAGTATGGATACTAGGAGGAATACAGAATCCGGACCATTATCACAATCAATCCCACGTTTCCCAAAATGCACCTGATGGAACCATCAAGCCATCTAGGAGGAGGAGTCCTCAACGATAGATTGGAATGGTCATATAATTTCTTCTGGCCCAGAAGCCACAAGACGAACTTGACCTCAAAGTGGGTCCTCGATGCATGGCATTGAAGTCAGCATCTGTGTCTTCAGCATCACGCAGAACATTTGGCTGAGGAATGAGGACTGGTGTACTCTCCATAGCACTGGGTTTGGATGCCTTCTTGTCCTAAGCTGCTTTCCCACACAGCCCTGAGAACTCATGGTAAGCCATGTGCTTCCCTGCAGAACTTTGTACCCAAGGTTTGCCCTAATGGCAGTCTGCCTAGAAATGTAGGTCAAATGAAAGAAAGGTCTTGTCTAAGAATTTTTTCTTAATTCCACATCATATTTTTTTTCATAGTAGCCCAATACCTTGAATTTATTTTGCACTTGATACTTCCCATAACACTAACGATTAGCATGATTCCCATTTCACAGGTGAGGACACTGAGGTCCAGAGAGCCTAAGTGTGGCAAAGCCAGGTGTACAACCAACCCTCTCTCTGTCTCCACCCCCACCAATCTGCAACCCAGCCCTGGGGACTGTGTTCAAATCCTGATTCTGCCTCTTGCAGATATGTGGCCTTGGACGTGTCACTTACCACCTCCAGGACTCTGGAGAGACTTTTACCTCCCTGATAGGGTTTTTATGAGAAGTACATGAGTTTAAAATTAACTAAGATTCTTTTTTTTAGCATCTTTCTTGACGCATAATTGCTTTACAGTGGTGTGTTAGTTTCTGCTTCATAACAAAGTGAATCAGCTATACATACACATATGTCCCCATTAACTAAGATTCTTGAGTGCTGCCCTACAGTCAGAAATGTTCTTCGTGCTCTCATCTAACCCTCAAAATCACACTGAGAAGTAGTACTGTTATTATCCCATCTTTCCAGATGGGATGCTGAGGCTCAGTGACACCGAGTGACCTGCCAAAAGTTGCCCCGTGGTGGAGCTGAGACTTGGAGGTAGGCTCTGTGCCTCAGGGGCCTGGGCACCTCTGCTCCCCATGAAAAAGTTCAGCTAGGTTGCTGTTATTGTCCCTTTGGAACCTTGAGATTGAGCGGTGCACAGGGGAAAATGCACTACAATCGAATCGACGGTAAAACCCTGCCAGCACCCTAAAAAGCATCTAAAACAGGTGCTGCCCGAAGCATCTGGTCCATTCAAACAATAGAAACGTTACCTTAGAGAACCCCTGAGGTCACGCCCCAAGAAACAACAGAAAAAAAACCCTACCTCATCTAAAGCTTGAGTTCACTGAACCCAGTGATTCAGAAGGCAGTAGCATCATCTAACTAAGGCCTGATAAACACCAAATAACTTGCGTGACCAAATTCCTCTGATTCAGATGCAATATCACTGCCAGTTAATTTGCCGGTGGCACGTGAGGTTGCTAAAAGGATCCACGCTGGGCACTCAGGCCCCTCCACCCTTATCCTAACACCTCTCCTATCTACAATATAAAGCTTTCTAAGCACCTTGACAGCAGAGCCTTTTAACTCCTGGAGGGAGGTTAGAGCAGGGATGAGTGTCTGTGTTCTACAGATAAGAAAACTAAGGCTGGAGCCGTTAAATTTTGGCAAAAGAGGTCAAGGCTGACACTGACTAAAACTGTTTCTCTGTGTTCAGTCGGAATCTTGGGTCCAGACTTCTGTTCCACCATTTACTGTCTGTGTGACCTTAGGGATGTTACTTTCCTTCTCTGTGCCTCCGTTTTCTCATCTGTAAAATGGGGGTAATAGTGCTTACCTCTCAGAGTTGTTCTGAGAATTAAATAGTTAATCCATGTCATGTGCTCAGAACAACAGTACCTGGAATAAATGGGAAGCCTGCGATAAATATTACGTATCGCCATTACTACGTGCATGTTGGTTAATCACAACTGGAAATGAACTTGAGTTTGGTAAATGTAGTTTGGAGACAAAATGCTTAGTGGGCGTGGGAGTGGAATCACGAAAGGCATCCTGTGTGAGGAACGCATCCGGGAGTCCATGGGGATGGGTGACTTGCCCAAGGTCACCCTGCTAGCGAGAGGCCACGTGGACAGTAGAAGCCAGTTTCCCTGACCCCAAGATCAGGACCCTTTCTGCTTTTCCACAGTTCCTGAGAAGGGGCTTCTGTCCCATCCCTAAGTCACCCCTTCTACCACTCCATAACTTACCCTTAGAAAAGTCCCTTTATTCAGACATCTAACGGAGACCTCCCCAGCTCCTTAAACCTTCCAGCCAGCAAATTGAATGGCGCTGTGAACCCAGGTTTGCATGAACCATGCAAAAAGGAGATAGTTTATATCTAAGAACACGTAATTAAGCATTAGGTCTACTTAAACCAATCACTCTCCCTGCTTCTATATCCCCCTCAAACCAGAAGGCTGTTGAAAGTGAAGTCCCTAACTGGAAGTTCTGATTTTAGCAGTTTCTTTTTTTTTTTTTTTTTTTGTGGTACGCTAGCCTCTTACTGCTGCGGCCTCTCCCTCTGCAGAGCAACAGGCTCCGGACGCGCAGGCTCAGCGGCCATGGCTCACGGGCCCAGCCGCTCCGCGGCATGTGGGATCTTCCTGGACCGGGGCACGAACCCATGTCCCCTGCATCGGCAGGCGGACTCCCAACCACTGCGCCACCAGGGAAGCCCCAGCAGTTTCTAATCAGACTCAAAATTGCTAGCTTGTTGTCTTAATCTGCCCATGAGATATCAGCCTTCCTCGTGTGATTAATCTTTCCTTTCTTTGGCCACGTTTCAGACATAGACAAGCACTGCTCTGCGGCTTATCGGCTTATCGTGTGTGGTTATTGTTCCCTGAAAGGTGTGAGTGGAAATGGTAACTTTCCTTGCATAATTCTTCAAGCACCCACACACCCCTCTTTTTAATTCCAAAGCCAACGGATGAGCTTTGCACTTTTTTTTTTTTTGCAACCGCTGTGACTAAGGTCCTTTGCCTCCACCCTGAAGAATCTTCTTCTTTAATGTATTTAAACATTCTTGCTTCCTTTTTCTGAAGGATGGTGCCCCGCCCCAAGTTGTGAAGTAATGAAATACACAAAACTGGATCTTGGGTCCCCTAGACTTTCTCCCTTCCCTCCCAAGTCCACAGGGACAGGTGTGGTGCCTACCACTTCCTGAAGCCCACTTCAGCCACCCTGGTCCAGTCCTTGGGACTGGCCAGCTGGGACCTGAACGAAGCCACAGCCGCTCCCATATTGAGGTGTGATGTTGGCCATGCTGAAGCCTGGCCCTCATGGGAGCTGGCCGGGGAGGGGGACTGAGAAAACTCGTGGAATCAGAGGCAAGTGGTGGAAACCCAGGGGGCATGCAAATCCAGCAGATCAAGGGAGGCACTTAACGCTGAGCCTGGTACCTGTGCTTTTCTTTCTTTATTCTTTTTCTTTTTTTAATGGAAGTATGGTTGATTTACAATATTGTGTTCGTTTCAGGTGTACAGGGTTTACTGTGTAACCCTGAGATTTTCTGATCCTTATGTGTCCAGCTTCTGGTCCTTCCTATTTCCATTTAAAGACACCCCTTCAGTGGCCGAGGGAAGGATAATAGAGCAGTAACGATATGAAAAACTCATAACAAAAATGGGAAGCCGTTAGAGATGGGAGTGATGTGATCTGATTGCGATTTTTCAGTATTGCCCTAAAGCAGTGTAGAATCTGGATTGTTGGAGAACAAGTGCCAAAGCAGGAGAGCAGGCGAGAGGCGATGGCAGCTTGGACCAGGGTAGAAGAGTGATGGGAAGGGGTCATATCTGGGGTATGTTTTGGAGGAAGAGCCGACAGGAGTTGCCGATGCATAAACTGGGGTGAACAGAAGAGTGGTTTGTTTCCTGTTGTGACTCCGCTGGCGAGATCTTTCTGGCTCACGGAAAAGTCACCGGATTGCAGTCAGGAGACAGGCCTCATCTGTCAGCAGTGTGGTACTTGGCAAGTCAGCGAAAGCTTCATGTCACTGAGACGTTGAATTTGTCATTTCTAGAGGAAACTTCCAGAGGATAGTCTGCATAGTGACAGCATTTGGCTGTGATGTACATAAACACACCCAACGAGAGTGAAATACAAGAGACATTAGGAGGCTGAGGCATCTCCTTACTGCTTAGTAAAGGAAAGGCCCCCTCTTAGGAGGTACAGTTTCACACTGGAGGTTTGGAGTGGCATTGAAAGTTTTCATCATAACAGCTCTGACAGTAACAAAAGATTTAAAACAGTGGGGGACTTCCCTGGTGGTGCAGTGGTTAAGAATCCCCCTGCCAATGCAGGGGACACGGATTTGAGCCCCGGTCCGGGAAGATCCCACATGCCGCGGAGCAACTACACCCGTGCGCCACAACTACTGAGCCTGCGCTCTAGAGCCCATGAGCCACAACTACCGAGCCCACGTGCCACAACTACTGAAGCCCGCACGCCTAGAGCCCGTGCTCCGCAACAAGAGAAGGCACCGCAATGAGAAGCCCGCGCACCGCAATGCAGAGTAGCCCCTGCTCGCCGCAGCTAGAGAAAGCCCGTGCGCAGCAATGAAGACCCAACGCAGCCAAAAATAAAATTAATTAATTAATTAATTTAAAAAACAGTGGTTTGCAGCAGTGGGAGAAGTCAGGGGCAGCTTTGCCCCGCAGAGGCCATGGGCAACGTCTACAGACATTTTCAGTTATCTCAGCTGGAGGGGGTTGCTAGTGGCATCTAGTTGGTGAAGGATTTTAGCATGCTGCTAAACTGCCTACAACACACAGGACGGCTCCCTCAACAGAGGGTTAGCTGGCCCAAAATGTCAACTCTGCCGAGGTTGAGAAACCCTGATTTTTTTTTCCAGTTGGCATACAGAAAAGTAATTTCTTTTTTTCTTATTGTATTTTATTGAAGAATAGTTGATTTACAATGTTGTGTTAGTTTTAGGTGTACAGCAAACTGATTCAGTATACATATATATATGTGTATATTCTTATTCAGATTCTTTCCTCTTATAGGTTATAACAAAATATTGAGTATAGTTCCCTGTGCTATACAGTAGGTCCTTGATGTTCATCTATTTTATATATAGTAGCATGTTTATGTTAAGCCCAAATCCCTAATTTATCCCTCTCCCCTTTCCCCTTTGGTAACCATAAGTTTGTTTTCCGTGTCTGTGGGTCTATTACTATTTTGTATATAAGTTAATTTGTATCATTTTTTTTTTAGATTCCACATATAAGCGATATCCTATGATATTTGTCTTTCTCTGTCTAACTTACTTCATGTAGTATGATAATCTCAAGGTCCATCCATGTTGCTGCGAGTGGCATTATTTCATTCTTTTTCATGGCTGAGTAGTATTCCACTGTATATATGTACCACATCTTCTTTATCCATTCATCTGTCGATGGACACTTAGGTTGCTTCCACATCTTGGCTGTTGTAAAGTGTGATGAGGGCTTCCCCTGTGGCGCGGCGATTGAGAGTCCGCCTGCCGATGCGGGGGACACGGTTTCGTGCCCCAGTCCGGGAAGATCCCACGTGCCGCGGAGCGGTTGGGCCCGTGAGCCATGGCCGCTGAGCCCACGCGTCCGGAGCCTGTGCTCTGCAACGGGAGAGGCCACAACAGTGAGAGGCCCGTGTACCGCAAAAAAAAAAAAAAAAAAAAAAAAAATAGTGCGATGACAGTGGGGTGCCATGTATCTTTTCAAATTATGGGAGAAACCCTCATTTTAAATAGGAACCTCCAACATTGGGGGAAATGGTTAACCCTTTTCAGGCCTGTTGCAAAATCCTGTGGTCCGGAGCATTGGCCACGTGGCCTGTGGGGCTCTACTGGTGTTTCTTGCTCTATGTATTTGAGAGGCACTGAAGAAGAGCTGAGTACGCATGTATTTTGATCAGCATTTCTGAAAGGCTGCCAATTGGGGAAACATGTTTCTTTTAATTAAAGTGTACAAAAATGCCATTAATAGTTAAGCAACATGTGCCGAAAATTGGGAACAACCAAGATGCCCTTTAGTAGGTGACTGGGCAGGCAAGCCCCGTCCACACGGCGGGGGGTTCTTCAGCCACGAAGCAACGAGCTCTCGGGCCAAGAAGAGATATGAAGGAAACGTAAATACATCTTAGTAAGTGAAAGAAGCCAATCCAAAGTGGTCCCGTACTGGGTGATGCCAGCTCTGTCACATTCTGGTAAAGGCACAGCTACAGGGACAGTAAACAGGTCAGGGGCTGCCAGGGTTAGCCTGGCGGGAGGGGTGAACGGGTGGAGCACAGGGGGGTTTTTACGGCCGTGTCACTCTTCTGTGTGAGACTGTGCTGGTGGATACGTGTCATCGTAGATTTGTCAAAACCCGTTAAACGAACAACACAAAGCATGAACCCTAACATAAACTGTGGTCTTTGGTTAATGATCAGTTTGGTTGTATCAATATTGGTTCAGGGCTTCCCTGGTGGCGCAGTGGTTGAGAGTCCGCCTGCCGATACAGGGGACGTGGGTTCGTGCCCCGGTCCGGGAAATCCCACGTGCCGCGGAGCGGCTGGGCCCGTGAGCCATGGCCGCTGAGCCTGCACGTCCGGAGCCTGTGCTCCGTAACGGGAGAGGCCGCAGCAGTGAGAGGCCCGCGTACCAAAAAATAAATAAATTAATTAATTAAATTAAATAAATATTGGTTCTGTTGTGACAAATGTGCCACATCAGTTCAAGATGTTAATAGTAGGAGAAACTAGCGGAAGAGAGGTAAGGGGGGATATGGGAACTCTACTTTCTGCACGTTATTGTCTATAAACCTAAAACTGCCCTAAATATTAGTCTATTGATTTTTTTAAGTTAAGCAATATGATATAACGGAATTAATGAAACTATTATATTCTAATGGCCAGCGCTTACTGAGTGCTTCCGAAGCGGCAGACACTTCGTAAATATGTGTTACTGTCATCATTGCAGGCCAGGCTTTAACAGAAGACCTGGGAAGGAAGGACAGCACTCACTTAAACAGGGTTTACTCTGGTCCAAGTAGGTACAACACTGAGCCTTATAGATTTAGTCCCCACCACCGCACTAGGAAGAAGTCCTATTATCATCATCTTCATTTTATAAGACAAGGAAGTGGAGGCTCAGAGGTTCCGTCACGTGTGCTGGGTCACAGAGCGTCAGAGGCGAGATGTGAATCAGATCTGATTGACTGCTAGGCCCATGAACCTGACATTGCCACTGTGCACACCCGTGTGTGTGTGTGTGTGTGTGTGTGTGTGTGTGTAAGAAGAGAGCAAGATGGGGGTGATTGGTGAGTGTGAGTGAATAGAAAGAAAGAGGAAGAAAAGAATGCATCAAAAATGAAAACACCCCTTCCCCTCTGGTAACAGCTCCTCTGTTCTCTGTAGCTCTGTGTGTGTTTTTGTTTGGTCTGCAAGGGGAAGAAGGGAGGCTGAAGCCGGTGAAGGGGACCGGCTGTAGCGTGATGGATGGAAACTCAATTTTGGGTGGTGAGCACACTGTAGTATATACAGGAGTAGAAATGTAATGTACACATGAAACCTATATCATGGTATAAACCAATGTTACCTTAAGTTTTTTAAAAAGCAAGAGAATACACAAATGAAGGAGAAAGAGAGAAAAAACGTGGCAGAAGGAGATGGAGGGAGAGGGCAAGGAGCCACGTCCTTGGGCTGGTGGCCTGGGCTCAGGAAGGTTTTCCCAGCGTCCCCTGTCCGCCCCCCTCTGCCCTGTGTCTGGGGCTCTTCCTGTGGCTGTTGCCACCCTCTGCCCTGCTTGCCCCCTCGGGCTCACCACGGGTTAGTGTGCAGCAGTGACCCAGGCTGACTAGCGTTTCCCTCGGGCCCTGGCCAGCCTGAGAGCTGCATCTGAAGCTGGCCGCCCGTCCTGGGTGGTCCTGGATTGTTTCTCTCACCCAAGGTTGCATGGCGGGTTCCAGGCCAGCTGCGGGAGCCCCGCCCCCTTCTCCAGAGGCGGCCCCTGTTCGAAGCGGAATATAAGAACCAGGCAGCGGCCGTCCCATCCTTAAATGGAGCTGAGCAACCCATAATCCCCAAAAGCTGCCTCTAGCCCCGAAAATAGTACCCGCTGCATTCAGAGTCCAGAAACAGCCACTTGCCTCCTTTAGAAGGTGCTAGAATGAGTTGTCCTGTGCCACCAGTTTCCTGAGGATTCCCCATCAGGTTACTCTGGACTGAACCGTGAATCGAAGACCCAGCTGCCCTGCCTAGCATTTTCGCATCCTTTGTAAGGTGATGTCATGCATGGGAGGTAAGGTGGCATACCTCTCTCTTAAGCCACTTTCAATTCTGCTTTGTCACCTTTTTATTTCACCCATCTTCGTTATCTTGACCCCCATCCTCTAGTCACTCACAGAGAAAACCCCATGAGGACCTGGATTTTGTCCTGGTCATTTCCAGGCCCCTCTGTCTGGTACAGTGCCTGACGTAGAGTGTGTCCTCAAGAAATGCTTGAATGGCACTGCTTGGAATAAGTGACAGTCTTGCTGGACCGCGGACAGAAAGTTCAGAGCGGCATTTTTCTGTCCATTCCGGAGGACTTTAGGATGTGGCCTCTTACTTCTCCTATTGCTTTTCAGTCACTGGCATTGATTTCCCTCATCTCTCTCCCCAAGGCCATCTCCGAGGGGCTCTGTTACATGACAATTCACGTTGACATGCGTCTCCCTGTTGCCCTCCCCCTCTCTTTAAAGGAGGCACACAGGTGGGGGCAGATTCAAGAGCCACTAGTAACCACGTTCTAGGGGAGGTGTGAGCACTGGTGAGGGCATTTGCAATTAAATTAGGCGGAGCATGCGCTTTCTGAGGAAGGGGCGCCTTGGGGGTGTCGCTCCTGCGGGGGAGCCGGCTTCTCTTGAGAAGCGCCGCCCGGAGACGCAGCGCCCAGCACCGGAAGAGGGTGTGGCCGCCTGGATTGTTGCCGGCACAATTGGCTTTGCGTGGCTCAGGTCTTAAGCAATCAATTTCTATAAGCCCTTTTACAGTTGGAATTCATAAACAAATCGGTGTGTTCTCACCCTGCAGGATTTTTTTTTCTGCTTCTTTCTGCTGCTTCGTCGTTCATCTCACTAGTACCTAGACTCCTTACGTCTTGGATATGGACCAGATATTTTCACACTTGCTATGTTCAGGATGCTAGATGTCAAGCGACCGGGGAACGAGGTGGGTGCCCTTTAGGTGCCCACAGCCTAGGAACCAAGCAGTTTTGATAGTGTGAAAAAATGCTCTGGCCAATGTCCACATAGAGAAGGAGAGTATTCTGCAGTTTAATCATCAGAACCGTCTTTAAAAATCTCCCCTCAGGGGCTTCCCTGGTGGCGCAGTGGTTGAGAGTCCACCTGCCGGTGCAGGGGACACGGGTTCGTGCCCTGGTCCGGGAGGATCCCACATGCCGCGGAGCGACTGGGCCCGTGAGCCATGGCCGCTGGGCCTGTGCGTCCGGAGCCTGTGCTCCGCAGCGGGAGAGGCCGCAACAGTGAGAGGCCCGCATATCGCAAAAAAAAAAAAAAAAAAATCTCCCCTCAGATCCCAGGAAGATCCTCAGTCCTCCCACCTGCCAAGCCAGACCCTCCCCAAAGAATAAGCTTTATTAAGAGTTTCAATCAGCTCACTCTTAATTTTTTCTCTCCTGCAATCAGTGAGTCATCAGGCTGCAATTTATTAGGATTACTATTATCATCGGTAAGAGCACAGCTGGGCACTCGGTGTCTCGGCCAGAGCTCTCTGCAGACAGGAGGGACCGATGGCAAATGCAGGGGAGGGGGTTCCTTCCTGCCTGGGATGCCCCCGCAGAGGAGGAGGACTCAGGAGGGAGGCAGAAACGCTCACCAGTCTGGATCCGAAGCCCAGTTCCCACAGCCCTTCTCTTCCCCCTGGACTGACGCCAGAACCTTTTTCTACAGCTCTTTGCTATGACCCTTTTTCTTAAAGGTGCAATTTTTATTAAAAGGGATGAGCTCTTCTCTAAGAATTCTTTCACTCCCTACCCTCTTCTCTGGTTTCCTCCCGCATCACATGGGCATAGCCAGACCTATTTCATGGGATTCTTTGGAGGACACAAAAAGATAATGAATATGAATGCCTGTGACACGGTGATGGAGGTGATTGGCATGTTTTGAGCACCTGTTCTCTGTTTTATGCACTATGCCTGCAGTGTCTCATTGAATCCCTACAGAAACTCTGTGAAGTGGGGGGATTTGGTTCATTTATCTATTCATGCTAAAAAAAAAAAAAAAAGAAGAAGAAGAAGCATTTATTGGGCATCTACTATGGTCGAATATTACGCAGCTGGGGATCCAGCACTGAACAGGCACGTTCCCTACTGACAAGGAACTTACGTTCTAGTCTCTGCTGTTATGCCATTTTACAGACCGAGACACCAAGACTCAGAGACATTAAGTCACTTGGCCAAGGTCACAGAGCCACTTGGCTGGCTCGGAAGCCAGTCCCTCCTCTGCTGTAAGCAGCTGCTTCCCCGAGTCTGAGCACAGTGCTACGTACGGAGAGAGTTTTGCCGTTGTCTGAAGCTTCCCTCCCGCCTCCCCTGGTTTTGTTTGGAGTTTTATTTGTCGTTTTTTTTTTTAACATCTTTATTGGAGTATAATTGCTTTACAGTGGTGTGTTAGTTTCTGCTGTATAACGATGTGAATCAGCCATACATGTATATATATCCCCATATCCCCTCCCTCTTGCGTCTCCCTCCCACCCTCCCTATCCCACCCCTCTAGGTGGTCACAAAGCACCGAGCTGATCTCCCTGGGCTACGCGGCTGCTTCCCACCAGCTATCCATTTCACGTTTGGTAGTGTCTATATGTCCATTTAGACTTGATTACATGTCATCAAGGAGAGGACGGTGCCTGGGAGTTAGGAGATAATGGGTGTGGCCTCAGAGAAGTTGTTTAACCCCTCTGAGCCTGTTTCCATGACTGTGAAATGGGGATGAAATTAACAAGGTTGGATGGACTTCCAAACAGCCAGGATGTGGGAACATGCTTCAAACACTGGGGTCCTGAGCTAGCATGACTTATTCCTTGGCACCGTGAGTTATTCCAAAGCCCTCGACAGTCTTGGGAGCCTGTTGAGTAAAAGCCTGGGCTCCTTCTGGTACTGGGCACTGGAGTTGCTTCTGGGTCATGAGGGGCAGTACTGCCTAGTGGTTACGACCGTGGTTAAAATCCCAGCTCGCCACTTACTAGTTATATCACCTTCAGCAAGTTACTGAAATCACTGTGCCTCAGTGTTGTCGCCTGTGAAATGGGGATAATAATAGTACCTACCTCAGAGGGTTGTTACGAGAATTCAGTGATCTTATCCCGACAGTGACCGCCGTGCCTCCGTGCTTTCCAGCACCAGAGCTTTGTTCTTTCCTTCAGAAGCACGGCGAAAGCCTGAGATTCTGAGATGTCACTGATGATTACATTCCTTGGTCTAAAAATCAAGTCTAATTGTTTCTGGAAAACATCGTGTCCCACTATTCGGTTTGGGATTTATATCCTTCAGCCTGGGAGGTTTTTGTTTTGTCTCTGTGCTTTGTTCCTTTAATGTGTTTAGAAATTTAATGGAGCAATTTCGTTTCCATTGACTGAAGTGGATTGTTAAAGGAACAAGAAAACCAAAGAACAGGTTCTCATCCCAGGATATAGCCCCACACATGGAGTGATTTTCATGTTTTCCTGACAAAGAATTGAGACTTTGTTTTTCCTTCAAGCTGGTCAGTGGTGAAACCCCCTCTCTCAGACCTGGATCAACTCTGTTTACCCAAATAGCTGGAAGTGTGGGCCAGGAGATCACCAGTCTAGATGCAGCGACAAGTCCCATCTGGTGTGCAGAGGACAGCTTGGTTCCTTTTGCCGGCTGTGGGGTCCAGATCACTGCAAGGCCACATTTGGGCTTATTTGAGGCCTCAGGTAGTACTGCTCAACCTAGAAACCTAAATTCACGAGGAGAAGTCACGGCCCTCCAGCCTCTTCAAGTGAGCGATGCGTTTCAGGAGCTTCAAAGGGATGTCAGCAAAGCATACACGCTGATTTGTCCACACACTGCGAAAACGAGCCACCATGTACTCAGCATCTCCATGCACGTGACACGCTTTTCCCAGGCGCTTCGTATCGTCATCACCAGTTGTTATCAGAAACCCATCTTACAGATGAGGAAACTGAAACTCAGAGAGGTGGAATGACTCGCCCAAGTTGACACAGCTATGAAGGGATCGAGCCAGGTCTTTTTTATCCCAAAGCTCTTTTCATTCTGGTAAACGACCAAAAACAATTAAACATAGGGGATGAGAAAGAAAACAGTAGAAAAAGCCTCAGGGACAGTGGGTGATGGCAATGGAAGTGCCATCGATGGAAATGTAGCTGTGCATCGTGATAGTGGTGATGTTTGCACTATTCACTTTCAGGAAAGGATCTAAGAACTGATGAACAGATACGTAGTCAACCCTGTTTAAAAGAGTGAAGTTTTTAGGCGTGAATTCCCAGCGTCAAAGGCAGAACTGAGCCCGATCAACACGCTTCTGGATTTTCTTTTCCTCCCTACCCTCGTGCATCCACAAGCTTCACACTATAGGATGGTTTTTAGTTTCTAGTCCAAAAAGGACCAAGTTAACCCAATCTTTCCCACCCACAGGAAAATGAGAGCAGCTAATACTTATTTAGCACTCTCTGTGTGCCAGGCCCTGTTCTATACACTTTTCTGTATTAACTCCTTAAAGCTGCACTAGAACCCTTGAGGCAGACGCCATTATCATAATCGCTTCATAGATATGGAAACTGAGGCCCAGAGGAGCCACGGCACTCACTCGTGGAGGTGACTCCCCAGAGGGCGGCCAGGATGCGTGCCCAGGCAGACTGGTCCTGGGGCTGAGCTTCCCACACCCCGCCTTTGGACTCCCGCCCCAGCTCAGGGGGACGTGCTCCCAGCCTGGTCTTCCAGTCGAGCGGTGGTTTTGCACAGACTTGTCCAATACTCACCCTCTGGATCTTCCCACAATTTTACAGACGTCCTGGACGTCCGGGGTGAGAGGTTCAGTCAACAGCCGCGGAACATCCATCCCCTCTGCAAACTTGTACCGAATCCCTACTGGGTCCGAAGCACCGAACGGGGCCCTGTGAGTGCAGGTCCTCGTCCATGTTGCCATGGAATTCCAAGTTCCCAGAGGGCTGGAGGGCTGGGCGCAGCTTGGAGTTTTTTCTCTCCCCTCCCCGGAGCTACAGTCTCCTGTATCTCCTACACAGACCCTCTCACCTGCCTCTTAACCTCTCTCCCAACAGCGCTGAGAGCACTTCCTCTCCCTGAGAAACATTTTAACTGTCTGTCTTCCCCTCCTGCTTGCCAGGAGTAGGAATTTGTCCTCAATGCTTGGAACCTGCTTATTAACGGTTGACGTTCATACTCTGCCTGGTCTTTCCGGTTAAAGCCAAGCAGGCATGGTTTACAACGGCACAACGAGAGAAGCTGCTTAAATCAGAAGCCCCGTGAGGCTGGAGCAAGAGGGTGTCACATTTATGGGCTCCCTCAGGAACCCCCCTCCTTGAGTCCCCAGAGAGACATGCTCTCACGGGTTCCTTTTCTTTTTCTCTCTCTCTTTTTTCTTCTGCATCCACCTTCCCTGAGTCTGGAATGTGATGTCTTACCCTCCCCTTAACCCGATTCCACAGTCACACCTCCCATCCCACCTTCCCCATCTCCTGACTTACGTGGAAGGTCAATGCACTTCAAGTAGGAAAGGACGAAGACAGAGAGGTTTCACCTGAGGTGGAAATTATGCAGGCAGCGTAAGGCAGATTGGAGGGAAAGACAGACAGAGAGTGGTGTCAGCTAGTACAGGCGCACTCGTAATCCCATGCCGCCGCTGCTGTGTTCCCAGCATTTGCAGCGCGGCGGGCCGGGTGCAGAGCCCAGTTGAAACTAACGTTGAATCAACTTTAGGCATTTTGGAAAAAAGATGTCAATGGAAACACAGATGGCGGATACTTGTTCTGATTCTCAGCAGAGACATGAATTGTTCTGTAGCTTTCTGTGTATCACGCTTTTCCCTCTGCTCCCCAGTCAAAGTGGGGCGCCCTCTGGGGACAGGAGGATGATTGTGAAAAGCAGTTGATGGCTGGAGTGTGACTCCTGCTCCTCACACGTGTGGGTTCCAACTTCTGAGGCTCAAAATGCGTTGGCCCTTCGTGTTGTCCCAGTGCTGGGGGTTAAGGTGGTTGTTTTCAAAGGCTCACAGATGGGACGTGGCAGCTGTGGATGAGGCCACCGTGTCACGGTCAGGAGCATGGGCCGTTGCCCACTCGGTTCTTCCTCTTCCAGGAAGCACGGGGGATTGTCATCGATCCCCGAAAAGGAGGCTCTGAGGTTCCAAAGGAAGAAGGGCCGTGCACGTCTGCCTTCCAGAGCTTGCGGGCGCTGTTATTAGCATTCTCCTGGCGGACTGTAATTGCTTTGCCATAAGGCACTGCTTCCTACACGTACTGCATGCCGATTTTAAGTGGTATGGACAGATCTCGATCATTTTCACGGTTACGTATGTATTCTCAGGAGTATTAGGAAGACAGATAACCAGCTGATCCAACCTGTGATGAGTATTACTGCCTAGAATGATGCTAGAATTTACAAAGTAATTTTTTTTATTATTAAGAAAAGAAGAGAAGGGCTGGTGTTCGTCCAGGGCATAACTCACAACAGTGTGGTACAGATGACTGAAGTTAGAGGAACCGCGCTAGAATGTGAGCATTTTTAGTTAACTTTTTAAAAACCACCATGCATATGGTCGGTCTACCGCACTCCTCCCCCACCCCCCAATTTATCTCCCCTACTTCTGGAAGAGTGGAAGGAAACTGTCAGTGTGAAGCCAAATGACTTTGGGGTGTCCTAAAAACATCGAGCCCTCACACTCGCACCAAGAGAGCCTACTGCAGTGGGTTTGAGGGAGGCCCCGGAATTTGCATTTTGATAAGCTTCCCAAGTGGCTTTGGGGTAGGAGGTCCTTAGGACCTTACTTCTCAGAGCACCGCCTCGGAATGCGCACCCGAACAAAGACGGTTCAGCTTTGGCATAGAAGCCTTACTTCTATTTTTTCCGCCAGTGATTGATGCGTGTTCTCTGGGAAAAAAGTCTCATAAAACCTAATTTAATCTTTGAGCAATGCTTCCTCTTTAAAACCACTTGTACATGCAGGTTTGGGGGCTGCTTGGCTAATCAGGATTTCTCAGCCTCAGCACTGTTGGCATTTGGGGCTGGCTAATTCTTTGTTGTGATGGATTATCCTCGCATTGTGGGATGTGTAGCAGTATCCCTGGCCTCTACCCGCTAGACACCAGTGGCGCCCCCCATGTCCCCACTGCTGTGACAACCAAAAACCTCTCCAGATGTTGCCAAATGTCCTCCAGGGGGATGAAATCATCCACCGCTGAGAACCACTGGGCTAAATTGGTACCTTTATTCCACTTCGATAAACCTTTCAGGTCACAACTGGACTCAGACGATGGTGCTACAAAGGCGTTTGCTAGCCTCCCGCTTCTAGGACTGAGTTACTTAAAAACTCAGGTCCCCAAATGGGAAAAATATGCTCCAGTAGAAATTATTCATAGCTCTAAGGGCCTTGAATTTGTAATCTGTGCATGAAACAAAATGAGAAGCCTGCAGCCTGGCAAAAACCTACTTTAGTTCAGCTGCAAATTCAAGGGGCTTCATGAAATCAGAATGTAGCTGGAACAGGGCAGGTGGCTAGAGGGCTGCCCTTCCAATGGAATTCAAATGATCCAACATGTATTATAGGCACACTTTGTGCCAGCACTACAGTAGCTGGTAAGGATACAAAAATGACTAAGATGGAGTTCTTTCCCTCAAGGGGCTTAGGTCTATTAGAAGGAGTCAGGCAAGTGCCTCAAAAAGAGGCACCATGACATAATGGTCCTTTGCTGCATTACCTGGTTTCAAATCCTGCTCTACTCACACTAGCTGCGTGACTTTGGGCAAGTTACCTGACCTCTCTGTACCTCTGTTTCCTCAGCTGTAAATTGGGGGTAGAAATAGTCCCTACCTCAAGGGGTTGTTTGGAGGGTTATAGGAGTTCATATATGTAAGGCTTTTAGAACAGTGCCTGGCACATAGAAAGGGCAATGTTAGAAAGCCCAGTGGTGAAGGGTGGACCTTGGAGTTAGGAGACGTGGGCTGAGATCCCAGCTCTGACTCTTCCGAGCTTGAACAAGTAGAGTAATCTCTTTGAGCCTCAAGTTCTCCATCCATGAGATGGGACAGTCACAGTACTTGCCTCACAGGACGATGGTACCGATGAAACAAGATGCTCCATGAACAGTCTGGCACATAATAGACACTGAATAATCTTTCAGTTGTCATTTTTTATTATTTGAATTATTGATATTATAAACGGATTTTTTTTTTTTTTTTGCCAACCAAACTCATAAGACACCAAAGACGAATAAGTGAAAAATAAGACTGCCAAGGGCCCAGACAATTGCATCATTGGGTCTCTTCCCCAACTCTACAGGGAAGTGAAGATGGGAAGCTGGCTTCCCAAGGCCACCTGAGTATACAACACACAGAATCCACTCAGAGGAGGTGGTTCTGGAATTCACATATGCACGGCCTCCACCTGGGCGTCTACCACCACAATAGGGCCGCTCCCCCCCCTCCAGCCCCCCTGGGCTTTCCCCGGGCCAGGACATTCCTCCCAGCTGGGTGACTGCTTCTCCTAGCTCTCTTCTAAACTTATTCTTTATTTAGATATATTAATAACTTCAATTATTAGTACAGACACTCCAAATTCTTCCTACTCTCCAGCTTCCGTCTTACCTGCATTTAAGATAACTTCGCCCAGAGCTAATCTTATCTGCTTGATGCTGGGTTTTTATTTAATTCTCAGAATTCTGCCATCAGATTCACACTGACAGGCAAGGGCCTTTAGTCACTGTTTCCAAAAAAGTATTTATCAGATGCTTATGGTTGGCCAAGAGATAAAGAAGGATCAAGCATAACCCAGCCCTTTAATGAATTTAAAGTCCAAATAATGAAGTAAATGGCACACCTTCCGTAATTATTAATGTCTAACATAAGTGCCAAGTCCTGGGATGGGCTTCAGTTTCAGCTGGAAGGTCTTCTGGAAGAAAATGGGCATTGAGCAATGGGTCCTGTGTGCAAGGATGGAGTGAGACGGGCAGACACACCGGGCAGAAGATAAGCTCCTGCACAGAAGTGAAGAGGACTCTGGGCAAGAACGAAGACAGAGACCAGAACTGTGAAGAGTGTCCTTTGTCAGGCTGCTGAGGTTGGAGTCTGGTCTGTAGACAGTAGAGATGTAGAAGAGACTTTAGAAAGGGAAATAGCATGTTGCTCTGGTGTGTCCTTACCTGAGCTTTCCTCCCTCTCCTCCTCCTCCTCTGCCTGCTCATCATGATCTTCATGAAAGCTAAAAAGATAACGCTGGTGTTCTACGTTCGGTGGATAGAAATGTCCAAGGATACGAGTGGTAAATATAATGTTTCCATGGGCCTGGGAAGAGAGGGGAATGGAAATTGCTAATGTTTGTTGATGGACCGCTACCTCTGGGAAGATGGAGTAGACACACGTCTCTCTGTTCCTCCTACTAATTACAATGAAAACTCTGGATATGATGTGCAAAACAAATGCAAGAAGACTCTGAAAGGCGGAAAGAAGAAACAGATTATCTAGGGACCTCATAACCCAAGGAACGACATGGTGGTGAGTTCCCTGGGGTTTTTTTTGGTTTGTTTGTTTTTGCTTTGTTTGTTTTGCCTCATATATCCCAGACTCAGAGCTGAAGAAGCCATCAACTCAGAAATGCCAATGGGCACAGATCCAAAAACAAACAAACAAACAAAAAGCCTGCTCTCTCTCTCTAGCCAAAGGACCAGGAAAGGGCAGCCTAGGAAGCTGAAAACTTCTGGAGAATAATCACAGTCTTGATCCAAACACCACAGAGAAAACTGTGGCTCAGCCACCATCTCACAAGCAAAGGCCAAATGGGGAGCCTCAACTCCCACCCTAGCAGTTTGTAACAAGGCACCCCAGCTACCCAGAGTGGTGTCAGAGAAGGCCAAGTACAAAGGCAACCTGGCCACACCCACCTCCTTGATGTCAGTGAAGGCCACCTGGGAGCAGTAAGGAGACACTCCTTGCCCTTCCCAGCCGGGGACCTCAGTGGAAACCTTGTGGGGAGCTGGCGCTCCCATCCCTGCTCGGTAATGAGGAGACTCCCTGCTCACATGTCAATGAAGACCAAGTGGGGAGCCTAGACTTCCACTTGGCATTAATGAGGTGGTATTCCTTTCCCCTAATCCAGCTAAAACAGAAGATTTCATGAGAGATGCAAACTCTTATAGCATAATACCCAAACGTTCACATTTCAGTTTTTGAACAAAATCGCCCATACCCAGAACCAAGAAGATCTCAAACTAAATGAAAAAAGACAATAGATGCCAACACCAAGACGACACAGCTGTTGCAGTTCTCCAACAAAGATTTTGAAGCAGCCGTCATAAAAATGCTTCAGAAAGCAAGTAGGAATAAGACACAAATGAAAAAAAAAAAAATAGAAAGTTTCAACAAAGAAATAGAAGACAAAAAGAACTACGTGGAAATTTTAGGGCTGAAAAATACAACTACTGAAATTTAAAACTCACTGGATGAGCTCAATAACAGAATGGAAGGGACAGAGGAAAGAATCAGTGAACTTGAAAATAGGACAATATCCAGTCTGAACAACAAAGGGAAAACAGACGGGGTGAGGGGGGGTGCGGGGGGATGAACAGAACTTCAGGGAGCTATAGGACTGTAACGGTCGTCATAATAGTCATGTCATCAGAGTCCTGGACAGAGACGAGAAAGACAGTGGGGCTGAAAAACTACTGAAGTAAATATGGCTGGAACCTTCCCATATTTGGCAAAAGACATAAGCCTACAGATTCAAGAAGCTGAGCAAATCCCAAATATTATAAATCTAAAACAACCCACACCAAGACACATCATACTCAAACGTCTGAAAACTAAAGACAAACTCTTGAAATCGTTGAGTGAGAAATGACCTTTTATTTATAAAACAACATGAATGAGAGTGGATTTCTCATCAGAAGCCATGGAGGCCGAAAGGAAGAGGCACAGCATTTTTCAAAGAACTGTCAACCAAGAGTCCTAGATCCAGCAAAAAATATCCTTCGGGGATGAAAGGGAAATCAAGACATTCTCAGAAGGAAAACTACGAATTTATTGCCAGCACACCTACCCTAAAAGAACGGCTCATGGAAGTTCTTTAGGTAGAAAGAAAAGATTAAAGAAGGGATCTTGGAATATCAGGAAGGAAGAAAGAACACAAGACTCTCTTCTGCTTTGCTGCGCATCTTGAAGGAAAAGGACAAGGAAAAGCAAAGTAGAGTCTGAGAGTTCTGAAAAAGGAACACAGTCTGAATCTCAAGGATAATGTGAAATGGAAGAGAGGGGTGACCCAGTTTCTGCCCAGCGCAGAGAAGCAGCCTGAGGACCTAGGAGGGGACACAGTCTGCAGTGACAGGCTCAACTTCTTGTTGTTTGAACTAGTGTAATAAAATGATTTGAGGTAGAGCAGAAATGTTAGGCTGTGCAGCTTCCTCCCTTCTTTAGGTTAGGCTGGAGCTCTACGGCTTCTCTTAGAAACCTAAACCACAACCTTCATTACTTTGTACCACTGTGTAGTTTCCTGCAAAAACTCAGCTGCAGTTAGGGAATGAGTATGAAAGTTTGGAAAAGTAATATCAGTTCAAAACTTACCTGTCGAAACCCAATTTCAATATTGGCTTAGGTAACCTGTCACCCATGGGCCATGAATTTAACCAGGCTTCATAATGGTCAGGAGGCTGAGGCATAGTTAGCGCCAATTCTCTGAAACCAGCAGTCGCAATAGGAATTGAATGGAAGCCATCGGTTAAATCAAGCTAAATAAGGAAGCTAAAAATTTAGCTAATGTTTATTGAGAGCTTACAGCTCAGGAATCTGTTACATTTACAGTTATGTTTGGTGCAGAATTCATGAGTAATTGAAGACAACTGGAGAGTCTAGCAGTAGGGGAGTGGTTTATGCTACCTTCAGGCAATGAAATCTGGCCAGGAGGATAAGGATTACTCTTTATGTGTGGACGGGGACTGATAACTGGTGATACGTAGTGAGTGAATAACACAAGTTGCTGAATAATGTGTCTAGTGCAATCCCTTCTGTGAAAAATAATGTCCATGTCTGGGTGTGTTTGTGCATGGGAAGAGGATAGACATCAAACTGTTAAAAGCAGTTACTTCTAGGGCTTCCCTGGTGGCGCAGTGGTTGAGAGTCCGCCTGCCGATGCAGGGGACACGGGTTCGTGCCCCGGTCCGGGAAGACCCCACATGCCGCGGAGCGGCTGGCCATGGCCGCTGCGCCTGCGCGTCCGGAGCCTGTGCTCCGCAACGGGAGAGGCCACAGCAGTGAGAGGCCCGCGTACCGGGAAAGAAAAAAAAAAAAAAAAGCATAAAAAAATTTAATGGTTTTAACTAAAGGGGACAGAGCATGAAGGCTTCCCCCATCCCAGTGGTCTATCATCAACTTGCTTAAACCCTCTCAGCCTCCGTTTTTTCAAAATGGGAAACCTCCCAGGAGTGTTGGAAAAATGCAACACGTGCAGCTACACGGCCAATACCCAACTAGCAGGAAGTCAGCCCCGCCCCGGCCTCTTTGTTTGGATGCCCAGAGCCACCAAGTCAGGTCAGAGGATGTTTTCTCGTAACGACACCCACCTCATAACGGTGCTGTGAGGATTAAATGAAATCAAAGATATATAAAGTGCCTGGATCTTAAGTACTCAGAAGAGGTACCTGTGTTAGTGTCTTTACACCACCATCCCCAGCATAGATCCCAGTGAAAGGCACGTGACAAGCACGACCTAAGTGTGGGGTAGGTTTTTTTTTTTAATCCAAACGAAACTAATTCTAATGCCTGTTGCTTCATTTCTCAAATATACATGATCTCCAGACAATGAAGGGGTTCTCCCTGGGTAACATAGCATGATGGGAGGACAGATGGTAGAAAGCAGAAGACCTCTCTCCATATTTGCCCTGCGACCTTATAACTCCTTTCACAGATGGTGCAGGTTCTACGTGGGTGAAATTGGATGGCAGTCCTTAACCCCTTGATCCTGCAGGGCTGTTGTGAACACAAATGAGAGAGGAGTGTTATATAAACTTTAAAGCTTGTCCACATGGAACACTCGCGTTATCACCGTCTTCCCTCTCATTTGACCTAAAACTGTAAGAAGTAGCTGTTTCCCACACCTAACCAGCACTCAAGCCTCAGAGACTTCGGCTCCAGAATTAATTTTTTCGGGGCACTTAAAAGCCGCTTGCCAGTGGTGGCTGCAGCTAGGGTAATAACTACAAAGTAAGAAAGCGGAAGGAGAGCTTGCACCTTCCAGAAAAGAAGGCGGTTCTTGGTGTTGCTTTCAAAAGTCGATGTTTGGCTCCTGGTCTGATCTGCTCTGCACCGAGCGCACTTCGCAGGCCGGCCTGCACTCTGCTGGCAGCTGGAAACTTGCCTTACCCGAGGGCCAGTGGATTCACCACCTTTTCAAGCTTCCGTTTTGATTTCCTCCCTTCCATAGATGTCACTTAGTTCTAACTTGTTCTGTAACTTGAAATGTCTTCCACCTGGTTCCAGAAATCTGTGGTGCTGAGCCAATGGCAGTTAGAACCTACCTGCAGTGCCGCTTAAAGAAAGTTTATCTGATTTGGGCTTGGTAGCCAAAAGGAGTTTGATTTGGTTGAAAATGGAACAACTCTGTGATTATTTATTGCTCTTCAGGTTTATGTATAGACTTTGCGTCCCTGGAGGTTTCTAAAAATAGACTAAAGCTTCATCCTTTTCATTCACTAGCCTCGGGAGCCCAGGCTGGGCTCCTCCTCTTGCCCCCGCCAGACCTCTCCTCCCTACTCACATCCCCTCCCACATTCAAGCCAACCTCCTAGGTGATCCGTCAACTCCAGCCTTTGGTCCTCTGTGTCGCTCTCTCATGCGGGGTCTCGCATCTCATACCTGGCCTCTTCCAGAAGCCTCTGGTTTTACCCTCTTCCATCCACCTTCTGCCCCATGGCCAGGGCGACCTTGGAAAGCGCCAGTCTCATCATGCTTCTTGCCTGCCTAAAACCTTCCCTGCCTTCACTGGCTACCCGGTGAGCCTAGGTCCCTCCTCCCCAGGATCGGCCCCTCCCACCTCCAGCCTCAGCACCCCTAGCCTCCCACCCCCGCCTCCCAGTGGCTCACCTCCCCACTCCCAGAAGTACACCCTCTCAAACTGGTCTGGTCTCACTTCCGTTAAACACACCGTGCCTCGGAGCCTCTCCTCTGCAGCCCAGTGTTCTCCTTCCCTCTCTTGTTCACCTGGTAAACTCCTAGTCACCCCTCAAAACCCAGCTCAGAAATCCCCTCCTCAGGGAAGTAACTCAAAGTGGGAAGAATCAGAGCCAGGCCAAAGACAGGAGGGACCCAGTCACAATGATAACTGCTTGCTTTCTATATTCAGGGCGCTGCCCTTGCACATTTCCTTATTTAGTCAGTCCTCAGCCGACTCTAAGGGTAAATCCTATATCATTATCCTAGTTTCGCAGAGGAAGACACGGAAGTTGAGCGTTGAGTGACTGGCCCAAAGTCACACGGCCAACTCATTGTAGAGCTGGGATCTAAATGTCAGTCTGTCTGAGGGAAGCTTGCGGTTTGGTCAGCTATAACGTTCTGCCGACTAGGGCAGTGTTTTTCAAACTGTCAGTCACAATCCACCGAGTAGGTGTGAGGTTGGTCCAGGAGGCAGGGCTGGCTACATAATTCATGGGGCCCAGGGTAAAATGAAAATGCAGGGCCCTCTGTTTCAAAAGGAGCAAGCATTTTCCCTCCTTCTGCAGTCTCGCAACCTGTCCCGATGTTTTTTTTTATCAGACATTGAATGTCACACTCCCTCGGGCACCGGGATACTCCCAAGAGAGCGCAGACCCTCACGGCACCTGGGATGCACCCCACCAGGGGTGCTGGGGGGGTGGGGGTGGGCGGGGAGTGGCGGCCAGGCATCCGGGAAGCAGGACCACGTGTCCCACCAGTCTCCACTTACAAAATGCAAATTCAAAGACAAAATGATTAGGAATTTCGAGACAGTGACTACAGAGCATTAAAGCCCAAGCACAGGATCCCCTCTGAGTGTCCCACTGTCCTGGCTGCAGGTCCCTGTCAGTAAGTCATGACCGGAAGTGGTTTTGCAATTGAATAGAAAACAGTAGAAGGTATTAGAATACACTCAACATAGTGAGGGTGAGTAGTATTTTGTTCGCTTTGTGGGGTTTGTTTTTTGGTTTTAATTATATAAGTTACAGGTGCACAGTATAGTGATTCGCAGTTTTTAAAGGTTATACTCCATTTATAGTTCTTATAAAATATTCGCTATATTGTTGTACAGTGTATCCTTGTCGCTTATGTTGTACCTAATAGTTTGTAGCTCTAATCCCTTCCTCCTATTTGTCCGCTTCGTTTTTATATGCAAGTCTACACACACACACACACACACACACACACACACACACACACACACACACACACACACACACACACACACACACACACACACGATTGCCGTATAAAATGTATTTCTTACTGTGAGGCTGGCTCAAAATGTCCAGAAACCAAAGCAGTGGGTCAGCCCCTTGCAGTCGCCTGTAGGGCTGCTCGGTCAGCTCTCCGCCAGCTTTAAAGTGTCACCTGCCCCAGAGGATGAAGGGCCTTTGCCAGGATGACGGATGGGCAGCGCGGGTGGCGTGTGGGTGGATGGAGTGGGAGGGGCCAGCCTCACAGTCTCCCCACCCCCTCCCTGTCCCTGCCTCACCCCCCCACCTTCACCCCGCACCCCTCCTCCTCCCTCCCCTCCCCTCCCCTCCCCTCACTCTTGCCACACAAGGGGCTCCTCCGTGAAAAGCCCCAAGTGTTTCCTCCAGCCCTCCTCCTCTGGCTTCGTGGGGTACAGGGGCCAGGGCGGGAACAGGCCGCCACCCAGCAGAGCGGGAAGAAGCGGAGAGAAAGGAGAACGTGAGGGGACTGTTTCACTGAACACGTACTTGTCGAGCGTCTCCTGTGTGCTAAGCCCTGGGGACACTGCGGTAATCAAGACAGATCCCACCCTCCGGGAGCACACGGGCTGGTTGGGAGACAGACCTTAGACAGATGATCGTCCATGTAACATTGCAGACGGAAGGAAAAATGGAGCTCCGAGCCCATGTGATGGAGACCTAACCTCATCTTCAAAGGATCAGCTGGGCTTCTCTGCAGAAGGTGCTTCCCGGCTGGTTCCCGAACCATGGAGGGGTTGCCGGTGAAGCTTGGGGAGGCCGGAGGGTGGCAGTGAGCTGCCTCCCTGGAGAAGAGAATGACTCCCCCCAGGGCTCGGAGGCCTGGGAAGGACAGATGCGTGGGGGGCACTGCGCACCAGGACCCCTGGCTGGGGCTCTTGGGGCCCCGCTGTGAACAAGAGTGGGAGTGGGGCTCAGAGTTCCAGGCCTCTGGGGGCCTGGAAGTTCCTTTTCACATTTTCTGCAAAACGGATTCGTAAGGATGGCGGCATGGCTTCTCGCACTCGTAGCCTTGACCGTCACGCAGCTGTTGTGAAAATACTGTGCCTTCTCAGCAGCGCGTGCTGCTAGCTGGCGTCCGCCCCGAGCGGCAGTGACAGACAACAGTCTGGGAGAGGCTGTCAGAGGCCTCTCCAGACAGACGGCAAATACCGTCTGATGTGTTCACCAGCCGCCTGCTGGCCGGGGTGCTCGCACGGGGCAGCGCCTACCGGCCTGACACCCGGCTTCTTACAGGCTGCTCTGTGTGACGGAGTGCCCGTGGACACTGGGCTCGGATCAGTGATGGGAGGTAGGTGGGTGGCTAAGAAATAGCGTTCCCAGTGGGAGGGACCCCCTCCCCCATGGAGCCGAGTCAGTGGCGCTGAACCACACATGCAGGGACCAACCTTTAATCAGCACCACTGTGTGCCCCAGACCTGCCAACGGCCTCCAGTGCCCCGTCTCCTCATCAGCAGCCCTTTGCAGGAGGCAATTTTTTTTTTTTTTAACTTATTGGCTGTGTTGGGTCTTCGTTGCTGCATGTGAGCTTTCTCTAGTTGCAGTGAGCAGAGGCTACTCTTCGTTGCAGTGCGCGGGCTTCTCATTGCAGTGGCTTCTCTTGTTGCAGAGCGCAGGCTCTACGCACGCGGGCTCAGTAGTTGTGGCTCGCGGGCTTCAGTAGTTGTGGCACGAGGGCTCAGTAGTTGTGGCTTGGGGGCTCTAGAGTGCAGGCTCCGTATGGCGCACGGGCTTAGTTGCTCTGCAGCATGTGGGATCTTCCCAGACCAGGGCTCGCAAGAGACATTCTTATCTCCGCTTGGCAGATGCAGAAACTGAGGCTTAAAGAACCTAAGGGGCTTGCCCAAGGCCACGTATTCATTCATTAGCAAATATGAAAGCATCACCCATGTGCCAGGTCCTCAGAAGACAGTGAAAGAAAGGGGTCTTTGCCCTCATCAGCCTTAGTCTAGTGGGAGCCAAGAAGCAATGTAAATATACCAGCCTTACTGAGATAAAATTCACATACCACGTCATTCACCCACTGAAGGGTACCATCCAGCGGGTTTTATTATAGTCCAGAGTTGTGCAACCCTCAACACAATTGTCCAACATTTTCCATCACCCCACAAAGAACCCCCATGCCCATTTGCAGTCGCTTCCCAATCCCCTCCCTGCCCCAGGCCTTCAGCCCCCTAAGCTCTTGGCAGCTACTAATCTGCTTTCCGTCGCTATAGATTTGCCTATTCTGGACATTTCGTACAAATGGAGTCATACAGTGTGTGGTCTTTTGTGACTGCTTTATTTCACTTAGAATCACGTTTTCAGGGCCTGTACTTGTAGCATGTATCACCCCTTCCTGCCTTTTTTTGCCAAGTAAGACCCCGTCGTAGGAATGGACGGACTGTATTTTGCTTATCATGCATCAGTTGACGGACATTTCCACTTTTGATGGCTATGAATAGTGCTGCTGTGAACATTCACATACAGATGTTTGCACAACAGGAACCCAGATGGGAACCCAGCTCTGCCCATCTCCAAAGCCTAACTACTATATTCCTCGGTAGCCTCCGTGCCCCCCCCCGCCACCCCGCAAAGACCATGCCTTTAGGAGCCTGTCTGCCTTGGAGCTAGGTGTGTTTTGAGGGAAAGAATTCCTCCTCAGGTACCACGGCCTGAGCTGAGCCTGGAAGACTTATCAGCAGATGTTAGACTCCCAGGAATCAGGCAGCTGAGGAAGTTCTCCAACAGTTGTGTTGTTCTCATCCTGCTCCTCGTGATGGGAACAGGCAGAGAGCAAAGGCTGAGGTGCTGTGTCCTGAGCAGCCCTAAACTCAGGGGATTGAGGGGACTAATTGAGAAGTCTGGGCAGCTTCCGCAGTGGAGCCTGAATGTGGTGCCCTTCTGGCTTGGACTTGCTCACGGACCACAGAGCATGTGCTTAAAGTCACTCGTGGCTCTTTCCTGAGCCAGTCACCTCCTTACCTGGTTCACTCTTATGACAAAAGAAAGGTTTTGACACTATCAACGATTGATAGAAAGGAAGGGTAGGTGCATAGAGCCCAGCAAGCTCCACCAAGTCCATGGGTGAATCCATCCTATAACTATGGCCTTAATGAGCTCACCTGGCTCCTGGGTCAAGCCTTTCCTGATCTCCACCCCACAGACCCCACCCACTCTATCCTCTATGGTCCTTTCTGTTCCCCATTCACAGAACTTATCTACTGTTGCATCTCTGCCTGTCCTCTTATCTGCCACCTCCTTGAACCCAGGGAGAAAAATTGCTTGTTGTCACAGTCGAAGCACTTAACACAGTCCTTGACGCCCTGGAGGTGCTCGGGGGGGGCTGTGGAAGGAAGAAGGCAAGCCAGCAAGCAGCACTGGAGAGTGCCTGCTCTCACCCTGCGGACTGATCCTGGCAGCCAGCTCTCTGCCAGGCTGCCCTGGGCAAAATGGCAGCATGTGCTAAGCCAGAGGAACAGAAGGGCACTTTGGTCCCACCAGCCAGGTCGCCGTAACCACAAATGGTAAAGTGGAGAGAGAATGGGGCCGACTGGGCAGCAGCTGGAGTGGGTGGCATTTGTCTACGACTGACAGACACAGGGGCCGCGCTGGCTATTTCTCAGCCACGCCTGCGGGCCCCAGCTCAGCCCTGGCCTACTTTCAAGCTCATTATATGCTGCTGCCAGAGTGAAATGCCCACCCTGTCTCTGGTTCACCTGCCCTTTCAGGCCCATCACTTGGCATTTTACCGCTTCCAAGATCCACCACTTATCAAAACCCCAACTAATTAAAACTTGCAACCAATTTCCTTTCTTACAATGGCAGACCTCTACTCCCCAATACAGGTTAATTCGGATAGTTCAATCAGCTCCTGGAGAAGTGGTTTTCTCCCTATTGCGTTGTTATCCAAGGTTTTTCATCTCTCTCGGATTCTTCCGATGTTCAGAGTCTGCAGTTCAGTTATTGCCAGAGAAGCTGCTCTGGGGAGGCATCTCTCTGTCTTTATGATGATTCCTGCAGCAGATATTTTAATGTTATTCCCAAAGGGGAGCATCTTGCTTTCTTCTCTGCTTTCCCTAAACCTCACTCTAGGCTGGGTCCGTCATAACGGGTTCCTTGCAGCCATGACTGCGCACCTTCTGGGCACCCTCTCCCCCTACTTCCTGCTGACTCTCCGGGATGCTGCTACTTCACCTTTCTTGGAACAGCTGGTGGCATGTCAGAACGCTGGGGGGCTGGAGCTGAATTCGAGAGCTCACCCCGTCAAATCCCCATGCCTTACAGGTAGTGAAATGACACCTGTTAGGAATGGGACCGGGAGGAGCGTCCAGGTCTTGCAACTCCCCTTCAGAGGCTCTCTCCACGTGGATGCCTTGCCAGAGTTGCAGCGGATAACCAAGAGCCCAGCATCCCGCACACAGCTGAGTCACGCTGTGAGGGTGCGTGCCCCCGAACTCAGCCTCCTTTTCCCACTTCACCTTGCCTCCCGTGGCCTCTCCCACCGTCACGGTGACTCACAGCCGGAAAGGACAACGTGTTCTCTTCGGCCTCGTAGGTTTCCCCAAGTCCCTTCTCCTAGATTGCTTATGGAAAAATCGAAGGTGACTTTGCAAGAAATTTGTCACAAGTCCTGTGCTGATCATTTGGGGATTTCATTGGGAAAACTGTCCATCTCTTTCTGCTTTCGCTTTCTTGGCTTTGTGCCCTGAGAAAACATTCCCTCTCCCAGTTATGGGTGGTTAACAAGACCCCGTGCAAGCCTTGGATTCTAGCAGGGTTGCAGAATTTCTCAGGAGAGCAAATAAAAGCAGAAAAGGCTCCATTCGTGCGCCGTCTAAAGCAGACTCATTCATTCTCAGTTCTGACGGAGCCTCATTTTGTGATGGACTTGGGAAAGGGTTCGTTTGTGATAGCAGGTCCTTCTCCCCACTGTACAGTGGCCTGAGGGCCGACGAAAGTGATACATATTGTGTCCGGCAAGGAAAGGAAGTGACGGATTTTTAAGTCTCCAGCTCTCCTAAATGCAGGTGTCAAGCCGGGGGCTTTGGTGGTTTACCTGCCTCTCCTCCTCGTCCTCCTGCAGCCCATGGGATATTCAGCCGACCAACCAGCAGCACGCTCTGGTACCCAAGGCCATAGCGTGCCCAAGCCCGGGTACTGGTGGGGAAGGACAGTCAGGCCTCTTGCCTTGGTGGGTTTCAAACTGCCTGCCTTGAAGTGCAAATGGCAGGTGCTGGCTCCTCTGCGCCTTTCAGAGCCTCCGCCTGGCTCTTTTATGAGATTACAGGCGCTTTCATCTCAGCTTTGGCCCCGTTTTCCTCCTTCTCAGCAAGGCTCCAAAGACGGGCAACGAGGCGAGAACAAGGAGAGGAGGCTCATGCACGGCAGCGGCCCCGCTGGGCAGGGTTACCTGGCCTGCGCGTCCTCCCGCGGCGTCCCTTTGAGCCGCGGAGGCTGAGAAGGGAGCACCGGGACCAGGTTAAGAGGGGTCCTTCCCCCTTGGCGCCTGGAGGAAGTTGCAGTGCATCCTGGGAAGGCTCTAATCATCCCTTTGCTCTGTGCTGTTCACTTCAATCCAGTGGAGGGGGGCTCCGTTGCCTTTCTTTTTCTTTTCTTTTAAACCCAGAGGTACTTTTTTGAGGCTCGGGGCTGAGCACACAACCCGTCTCTTACGCTTTTGCTTTATGTGCGTACCTGCGCACACACCCTTCTTCTTTGCTGTATTTGCTCCTAATCTCGCTTGTCAGGTTTCCTCTCCTTTAACAGTCCAACCAGGGTTTCCTTCCCATTTTGCTCTCAATAAAAGGAAGGGGAGCTTCTACCCTCCCCCAATCCTGATTTCTTCCTTTCCATCCATCCATCCTCGCACTGAACTCTTTCTCATGGAGGCTTCCCTCTGGGCTAGCTGCTGTCCTTGGAACAGGAAATGCAACAAATACCAAAGCGGAGTCCGCCGTTCGTGTTCACGCTCCTTCTGATGCGCCTTGCCCGCTTCCTGCCCCTCCAGCTTCCCCTCCCAGCGCTCGTCTCCTGACCCCCACCCGCCCACATCCGCACCGTTCCCGGCCCCAGCCTTCCTTTCGTGCCTCTGAACTTCCGCTCATGCATCTTTCCCGGTCCGGGATGGGTCCCCGTCCACACCTTCACCTGGCTCCACCCTGCTCTCTGTGAAGCTCGCCAGCACCTCTGCCCTCACCCCAGGCAAGGAGCACCTCCCTCCTCCGAGCACGCTGAGCTCTCATCCCTCGGGGCGGTCTAACCGTGACCTGTGTTTCTCAGGGCTCCCAGCCTTGGGCTCACATATAGGTCACTACGCATGAGGCTTTGTCCCCTCCCATTGCGGTGGGGCTCCAGGCCCTGACCATCTCCAGCCCCCTAACTATTCCTGGGGGTCCTCAGGGGACGTGGTAGAGAGTCTTTAAGGAGCCACCATGAATGCATCTCCTGTTTCTGACAGAGTTGGGCCTCCAGTTCTTGCCCTTGTGAGGAGCGCCCCCCCCGCATCGGACAGAGTGTCAGTGTCCCCACAGTGTCCCCACCCCCATGGTGGGCTCTGCTATGACAAGGAGAATCTACCCCCCACCCCATGTGTTACATTCCATCACGGGGCCCTATAGCAGCACTGCTTCACGCAGAGATTTTCCTCTCAACAACTCTGTCCGTTTTTACTTGTCCCCTCCTCTCAGAGTTAGGCATGGATCCTTGGGATCTGGGCCAAAGGATGATCTGATGAAGATCAGGCACCAGGCTGTGGTCACAATTGCGTTTCCTTCTGATGACTCAGGCAGTGTTCCTGAGTCAGGGCATATGCCTTCTCTAAGGATACATTACCTCCCAGATAACTCTTAGGCCTTAGAATTCAAAAAATTATTGGTGGGTCTGTACTGACAGAATTCCAAATGTGCCCTAACATGTCTGAATCCTAAAACAAACAATATAAGCCAAGGAGGCACACACGTCACCATTATACTTTTCCTTGCCCAGAGCAGACATCAGTAATCAATTACAGTTCAGTGTCTATCTAGTAAAGCCATTAGGATTCTTCTCAAACACGCCATGCTCAAGGCACTGTAGACCACACCTCTACTCTGAAGCCTTTCTGGATCCCCGGAAAGCCTTGGAAATGTTTCCAATGGAAATGATTCCACCTTTTTTTTTTTTTTTTAACCTTTCATAACCCTCAGGATTTTGCTGCTCTTGTCTGGGCCCATTCGGGTTGTAATAATAAAACTAATGGTTAACATCTACTAACATCTCTTTTTTTAAATTGAGTTATAGTTGATGTATAATATTATATAAGTTTCAGGTGTAAAACATAGTGATTCACAATTTTTAAATATTGGCTATATTCCTTGTTTTGTTATATATCCTTGTAGCTTATTTATTTTATACATAATAGTTTGTAACTCTTAATCCTTTGCTTCCATCTTGTTCCCCCCGCTTCCCTCTCCCCACTGGTAGCCACTAGTTTGTTCTCTACATCTGTGAGTCTGCTTCCTTTTTGTTATATTTACTAATTTGTTGTATTTTTTAGATTCCACATATAAGTGATATCATACATTATTTGTATTTCTCTGTCTGACTTATTTCACTAAGCATAATATCTTCTAAGTCCATCCATGCTGTTGCAAATGGGGAAATTTCATTTTTTATGGCTGTGTAGTATTCCATTGTGTATATATACCACATCTTCTTTATCCACTCATCTGTTGATGGACACTTAAGTTGCTCCCATATCTTGGCTATTGTAAATAGTGCTGCTATGAACATTGGGGTGCATGTATCTTTTCAAATTGTGTTTTTGTTTCTTTCTTTTCTTTTTTTTTTTTTCAGATATATACCCAGGAGTGGAACTGCTGGGTAATGCAGTAGTTCTGGTTTTTTTAACTGAAGTATAGTTGCTGTACAATATTATATAAATTAGGGACTTCCCTGGCGGTCTAGTGGTTACGACTTCGCCTTCCAATGCAGGGGGTGCGTGTTCAATCCCTGATCAGGGAGCTAAGATCCCACATGCCTCACGGCCAAAAAACCAAAACATAAAACAGAAGCGCTGTTGTAACAAATTCAATAAAAGACTTTAAAAATGGTCCACATCAAAAAAAATAATCTTTTAAAAAAATTATATGTTACAGGTGTACAATATAGTGATTCACAATTTTTAAAGTTTATACTCCATTTATAGTTATTATAAAATATTGGCTATATTCCCCATGTTATACAATATATACTTGTAGCTTATTTGTACCTCTTAAACCCCTATTTTTAATTTTTTTTTGAGAAACCTCCATACTCTTCCACAGTGGCTGCACCGATTTACATTCCCACCATCAGCATGCGAGAGTTGCCTTTTCTCCACATCCTCACCAACATTTGTTATTTGTGTTCTTTTTGGTGATGGCCATTCTGACAGGTGTGAGGTGGTATCTCGTTGTGGTTGTAATTTGCATTTCTCTGATGATTAACGATGTGGAGCTTCTTTTCATGTGCCCATTGGCCATCTGTATGTCTTCCCTGGAAAAATGTCTATTTAGGCCTTCTGCCCAGTTTTTAATCTGGTTGTTGGGCTTTTTGGGTGTTGAGTTGTATGAGTTGTTTATATATTATATTTTGGATATTATCCCCTTATTGTCCATATCATTTGCAAATATTATCTCCTATTCAGTAGGCTAGGCTGTCTTTTCGTTTTGCCGATGGTTTCCTTTGCTGTGCAAAAGCTTTCAAGTTTAATTAGTACCATTTGTTTATTTTTGTTTTTGTTTCCTTTGCTTTAGGAGACAGATCCAAAAAAATATTGCTACGATTTACACCAAAGAGTGTTCCACCTATATTTTCTTCTAGGGGTTTTAAGGTTTTCAGTCTTACATTTAGGTCTTAAATCTACTTTATTTTTGTAGGTGGTGTTAGAAAATGTTCTAATCTCATTCTTTTACATGTCGCTGTCCAGTTTTCCCAGCACCACTTATTGAAGAGACTGTCTTTTCTCCACTGTATATTCTTTCCTCCTTTGTTATAGATTATTTGACTATAGGTGCCTGGGTTTATTTCTGGGCTCTCTATTCTGTTCCATTGATCTGTGTGTCTGTTTTCGTGCCAGTACCAAACTGTTTTGATTACTGTAGCTTTGTGGTATTCTACTGAGCTCTTGCCTTGACTCAGGCACTGTTCTAAGTGACTCTTGTTAAACAAATTTAATCCTCACAATCATATGACGTAAATGCCCTTATCATCCCCATTTTACAAATGAGGCAACTGAGACACAGGAGTGACACAGTTCCCAAGACAGAAACTGTGTCCTACCCACCTCTGTCATTTCAGCGGTTCAGCCAACATTTTTATTAGACAACCAGGCCCTGCATACCAGGCCCTGCAATAGGCCCTGCATACCAGGCCCTGCAATAGGCCCTGAGGACAAAAGTAGAACCTAGCAGGATGCTTGGGTGTAGCCCTTAAGAAATCATTTACTCTGAGTGCAGTTTTCATGGAGAGATAGGAGGATGGGAGTTAACTCAAGAAAAGGGGAGCTGAATTGGAGACTGAGGGAGTAATTTCATTCAAGGCACTTAAAATGAATGAACGAGAGAGGAAAGAACAAAGCTGGAGTCTGACCAATGTATTTTATCCCCTGACAGCCCTCGCTGTTCTTATAGAAGCAGGCTCTTCCCTCTCCAACACCCCCAGGCTCAGAGGATGGCATCAGAGTTTGTGAAAGAGCCGAAGCCACCTGGGGTGTGGGTGGGTGCCAGTGGGGAGGGCCCCGCCTTCGCATCCCCCTCAGCCTCACTGTTCCGACAGAGGCGCCTCTCCCAGCCCCCGTGCAGGATGGCAGAACCACTGCAGGCCACTCTCTCTTGTGGTCCTAGCTGTAGGGTCCTCATCACCAGGCCCCTCCAAGACCGGCTGTCAGCTGGTCCAGGTCCCCAGAACCTCTTCTTCCCCAGCAAATTCAGCAGTGCTGTTTTGCTTCTGTGGAAACAAGAACTTCAATCCAGGCATTTACCTCCTCACTAACCCCACTACCCTCGGCACCTTACCTGTCCCATCTTTTCCTTGCCTCCCACCCCACTTCCTCTGTTACACCCAGCTCCCTTCTCACCTGGTCCTCAGCAGACTCCACGGTTTGCTCGGGCCTCTGTGTCTTGGCCCAGACCAGATGTCAGCCAACCTTTTCTGTCAAGGGGCAGATAGTAAATATTTTAGGCTGTGCAGACCAGAGGGTCTCTGTTGCAACTACTCAGTTCCTCCGTGGAAGGATAAAAGCAAACATGGGCCTGGCTGTCTGTGTCCCAGTAAAGCTTTATTTATAAAAGCAAGAGGTAGATCATCAACCCCTGGCCCAAATTGTTCTCCCATCTGGAACATCTTTCCACCTCATTTTGTAACATCCATTCTTTCCTGCTGAAATGTCAAGGCTCAGCTGTGGTCCCACCTAGCCAGGAAAAATCTCCTCCCCACCACCACTGCCCTGTATGCTGATCTCCCCTTCACCAAGTTCTTTTCCTTATCATCTATTACTCCTTTGCATCTGTTACTTACCTCTCCCTACTTGGATGGTTAGCTTCTTAGGGTATACCTCTTAAATGTCCTAAAAGTGCCATTAGATGTAGCAATGTGCTGGATTCATAATCAGTACACAGTATACGATCAACAGTTTTGAAGATGTGCTCAACTGCAGTGTATGAGCAAGGGCATGGTTCTCTGTTTTTTCTGGTACAACACATGGAGGACAGCATGCCATTTATTCATCCCACATGTATTTATTAAGTACGCACTACATACTAGGTACTCCTTCTGTTAAAAGAATAAGTCATGTGCTAGCTTCAAGCTCTTACTAGCATAAATGTGTAATGACATCATGCTTGAAAACCACTGGATTAGGAAATCAAAGAAGTTCTCAGAGATGAGAGGATGGCAGTGATTACTCATCGAGCTGCATCTCCCGATTTATAAAGTACTTCTACAACTGTTATCTCATTTAATCATAGTGACAACCCTCAGAGGTGAATGGTGTTATCCCATTTTACAGATGAAAAGACTGGGCTCAGAGGTTATGGCCCTGCTTGCTTGAAGTCAGACAGCTTCTAAGAAGTGGAGCTTGACTCCAAAACTGTTTCAGCCGTGTTTTCTCTCCTAAAACAAAAGAAAACCACTCTTCTGATTCTAAAGGTAACAATCTAGGATATTATAGAAATTGTTGAAAAAATATAAAGCAGAAAATAAAAAGCATGAATAATTCCTCAGCCCATAGATAGCCAATGTTAACATCATCTGCATGTTTTGACAAATGTTTGTGTGTGTTAACACAAAATTGGAGTTCTCTTGCAAATACTGATAGGTAGCTGGACATTTTTTTAATGTATTTATTTTATTTATTTATTTTTGGCAGCGTTGGGTCTTTGTCGCTGTGGGCGGGCTTTCTCTAGTTGCGGCGAGCGGGGGCTACTCTTCGTTGCAGTGCGAGGGCTTCTCACTGCGGTGGCTTCTCTTGTTGCGGAGCACGGGCTGTAGGCGCGCAGGCTTCAGTAGTTGCGGTGCACGGGTTCCAGAGCGCAGGCTCAGTAGTTGTGGCGCACGGGCTTAGCTGTTCCGCGGCATGTGGGATCTTCCTGGACCAGGGCTCAAACCCGTGTCCCCTGCATTGGCAGGCGGATTCTTAACCACTGTGCCACCAGGGAAGCCCTTGTTTTGGTCTTTCTTAAAATCAAGGTATAAGGGAATTCCCCAGTGGTCCAGCAGTTAGGACTCCACGCTTTCACAGCTGAGGGAGTGGGTTCAATCCCTGGTCGGGGAACTAAGACCCCACAAACCATAGGATATGGACAAAAAAAAAAAAAAAAAAAAACCCAAAATAAAATCAAGGTATAATTTGCATACAATTTGATTCACACTTTTTAGTGAACGATTCTATGAGCTCTGATAAACCCATGTGGTTGAGTAACCATCACGAAAATCAAGACATAGAACATTTCTATCACCCCCCAAATTCCCTCGTGTCCCTTGGAGTCAGCCCCCACCCCAGCCCCTGGAAACCACTGCTTTTTCTCTAATTTTGCCTTTTCCAGATGTCAGGTAAATGGCATCATACAGTACATGGTGTAGCTTCATTTTTTACTTCACATATTATGAGTATGTTCCTACATCATTATATATTCTTCAAAAGTATTCTTTTTTAATGACTCCCAGGCACTCGTCCTCCTACGTGCTCTTCCACACACCGCGGCAGCCTCTGGGAGAATAGAAATGAGAGGTAGAATGTCATGTGGGAAAGAACAAGGGCAGAATGGATCTGCTAACCCTTATCACCCTTGATAGGAGGTGCTGGCTTTTCTGCCTTCGGGCCAAGGTAGCCGAGCTCCATGCAGACACACTGGACAATACCAAATGGTAATACATGACAGCAACATTTTCATCCAGCTCTGTGCCTTCAGAGCCCTTCCTTAGGCGTGACATCTTGAGATTCTCGGCTTCAGATCCAGTTTCCTCAAGGAAATGGAGATAAGAATGTTCCCTCCCCTGGGCCATTGTGGGGATGAAAGGAGACGGTGTGTGCGAAAGTGGGAACTACGTGCCCTCCACTTGGGCTGCTTTTCCCATTCCCTCCCCAGATGTCCAGGTCTACCTTCCTTTAAAAAGGAGAGACAAGTTGATGTTATCGAAACCTGTTGAAGACAGGTTGTCACCTAGTTGAAGCTGCCTCCTTACCATCATCAGAAGGATCCAGAAAGCACTGAAGAAAGGTAGCACTTTGGAGAGAACGAGACAAGTGTCAGAATCATGATCCTTTGGGAACAAATGCACTAGGGCCCCGTACGTGCAGGAGGCACCGCCTCAGTACAGGACAGGTGCGGGAGCTGCAATGACACCTGCAGTTCTTGGGACCAAAACACCTCAAGGCTTTTTCTGCCTTCATTTCGGATATTGGCGTTTTAGCGAGTTATTCCCCACCCAGCCCGGCATTTTCTCCTGCTACTCCCGGGGCCGGCTTCGACTTCTCCCAGCAAAGCAGAGTCAGTATCCTAGTGTGTTGCTATGGAAAGAAAGGCAACATCCCTCGCGAGTTCATGAAAAAAAAAGAAAGAAAGAAAGAAAAGGAAAAAAGAAAAAAAAATAGGACAAGCAGGTTTTTTTTTTTCTTTTTAAGTGTTATGAAACTGGGAGAAAAACTGTTCCACCACTAAATATATCCACTTACCAAATCAGCAGATGTTAGGGCTTATACAGCGTCAGACTCTCAGACCTACAGAAGACTCTTTGCAGAGCTTTTTCACAGTCACTGCTCCCTCAGAACTCTGAGAGGCTGCTTGAGATTTCTAGGTTGGTGGCAGGAACCTTCTGTGTTGGCCAAATGGATGATATGGCAGTCGTTTCAAGGGGGTACCTCTGAATAACTGGACTCTGTTGTGTTTATTTGTTTTAAAGGCCTTCCTCCTGTTCCCTCTCCCCTCCCCCTACCTTTCCTGTGTTAGGTCACCCCACTTTGGACTCCCTTGGGTTCCTTCCAAAAGCCAAGCCTTGGAGCCTGGGTTTGAACCCTAGCCCTGCCTTGGACTAGCTCTGGTCCTAGAGCATGTTCTTCTGAGCTCTTCGTGAGCATCTGAACTGCAGTTTCCATATTGGTAAAACACCTACTTTCAAGATTTTGTGAAGTATAGCAATAACACACGAAGCTCCTAGCACAGTGGCCAGCGCAGAGCTATTAGTAGCAATGTTGTGTAATAGAAAGAGATTCTCTTGTCTTCTAGTCACATTTCCTATCTGCCCTGGGGGCTGATGGGGGCTGCAGAGGGGGCAGGTGAGCTTGTGTCTATATCATGCTGCTGACGGAGCCAGCCAGGTGGCCCATCAGGTGTGGACCCCGCCTCAACCTCTAAGGCCTTCCTCGGTGTCATTCATTCATTCTGAAAATTACTTGCTGCTCTCAAAGTGCAGATGCAGAGCACCTTCTCACACTCTTGGTTGATATCTTGGGTCTGCCTCTATTCTGGTTAACTATTGCTGCCTAGAAACCACACCAAAACTTAGGAGCTTCTCAAACAGAAATCTGTTGTATCTCACAGTTCTGTGAGTGAGAAGTTCAGACAACGTAGCAGTTATGACTCATCTCTACTCCATGCTGTCTGGTTGAGATGACTTGAAATGACGGGGCCGGAACAGTGGGGACTGGCTGAGCATCTCTCTCTCTCTCTACGTGGGTAGCTTGGGTTTCCTCACAGCATGGCGGCCTCAGGGTAGTCAGACCTCCTACATGGTGGCCCAGAGCTCCAAGGGGAAGGAAGCAGAAGCTGCATGTCCTCTTAAAGGTCTTGGTCCAGGACTATCATAGTGTCACTTCTACCACATTCTTTTGGGCAAAGCAGCCACAGAGTGGCCCCAGTTCAAGGGGGTAGGGACAGGGACATGAACCCCACCTCTCAATAGGAGAAATGTCAAAGAATGTGTGGCCATCTTTAACCTGCCACAGTATCTGCCACAAAATCACCACACCTACCTGTCCGCTTGCCCTACAAGGAAAATCTCAGAAGCTGATGGTGGCACCCGAGAGCAGAACCAAAAGGCAAGACCAACATCACTGGTCACAGGTGAAGATGAAGCCCGGAGAGCATGCCTTTCAGGGTAGCTGGCTGCTCAAAGGGTTGTGTGCAAACCAGAATTTTCGAGTGACCACTGCCTGAGAATGCCCCCTGGGTATGCTCTCTGGCAGATCCCAATTGACAACACAACAACCCCTCAACTTCTCCCGAGCGTAAATGCCAAGTGTTCACACACCAGTTTTGCTGAAAGTGAGGCATTTCCCATCCAAGTCACTGTGCTCTTTCCTAATGAAAGGTGGGTCCAGGTTTTCATATTTAGCAGAAGCAGCCAGGTCAGCATTCACCACCTGGTCTCCAGGTCCTGGTTGCCTGGAAAGAAAAGATCTCTGCTCTGGGTGGCATGCTAGTTCCCTATGGCCGCCATTAACAAAGTACCACAAACGGGGTGGCTTAAAACAACAGAAATTATTGTCTCCCAGTGATGGAAACCAGAAGTCATGCTCCCCATGAGGGCGCTAGGGAAGGGTCTGTTCCAGACCTATCTCCTAGCTTCTGGTGGCCTCAGGCGTTATTTAGCTTGTCGATGGCCATCTTTTCCCTGTGTCTCTTCACATTGACTTCCCTCTGTGCAAGTCTGTCTCTGCATCCAAACTTCTCCTTTTTCTAAAAAACACCAGTCAAACTGAAGAGGGGCCCACCCTAATGACCTCATCTTTGCTTGATTACCTCTGTAAAGACCCTGTTTCCAGGTACTCACAGTCTGAGGTACTTGGGGTTAGGACTTCAACATATATTTGTGGGGGAGAGGCGGATTAAAATCAACCCAGAACAGGTGATGAGCAGAGATAGACTGGGGCCAAAGCCTGACCTCATGCCATCTCACTTCCAGTGTCTCTCTCTGTCTCTAGGGTCGTAACCTAGGCCATCAAAGGATAAGCTCCAGATGACAGTATTCCCAGTGCACAGAACAGTACTGGCATATATTAGGCTTGCAACACATATTTTATTAAAAGAATAAATGCACGCATGACTGAATGCAAGAACCAGTCAAATAATCAATGAATAGTGAGTGGCCCAGAGAGAGAGAGCAGAAGATCTAATATGCCCTATACCCTGTGGGTCCTGATCCTAAGCAGTGAGGTAGTTGAAGATCTCTGTTAGTTATTGCTGCGGTTACTTATGCTGCTAACAATACAACAGTATTAACAGGCCTCTTGTCATCCTTTGAAGTTGAGTCAGTGACATCCTGCTATTAAGAAAAATATAGGGGACAGAATTAGACCAAATGACCCTAAAATTTGTATGGAAACATAGAAGACCCTGAATAGCCAATGCAGTATTGAGAAAGGAGAACAAAGCTGGAGGTACAATGCTCCGTGATTTCAAACTATGCTTACAAAGCTACAGTAATCGACACAGTATGGTACTGGCACAAAAACAGACACATAGATCAATAAAGAGAGCCCAGAAATAAACCCACCCTTATATGGTCAATTAATCTACAATAAAGGAGGCAAAAATATACACTGGGGAAAAGACAGCCTCTTCAGTAAATGGTGTTGGGAGAACTGGACAGCTACATGCAAAAGAATCAAACTGGACTACTTTCTCACACCATATACAAAAATAAACTCAAAATGTCTTAAAGACTTAAATGTAAGACCTGAAACCATAAAACTTCTAGAAGAAAACATAGGCAGTATGTTCTTTGACATCAGTCTCAGCAAAAGATTTTTGGGTCTGTCTCCTCAGGCAAGGGAAACAAAAGCAAAAATAAACATGTGGGACTACATTAAACTAAAAAGCTTTTGCACAAGACAGCCTCTTCAATAAGTAGTGTTGGGAAAACTGGACAGCTACATGTAAAAGCATGAAATTAGGACACTTCCTAACACCACACACAAAAATAAACTCAAAATGGATTAAAGAACTAAATGTAAAGCCAGACACTATCAAACTCTTAGAGGAAAACATAGGCAGAACACTCTATGACATAAATCACAGCAAGATCCTTTTTGACCCACCTCCTAGAGAAATGGAAATTAAAAACAAAAATAAACAAATGGGACCTAATGAAACTTAAAAGCTTTTGCACAGCAAAAGAAACTATAAACAAGACGAAAAGACAACCCTCAAAATGGGAGAAAATATTTGCAAACGAAGCAACTGACAAAGGATTAATCTCCAAAATATACAAGCAGCTCATGCAGCTCAATATCAAAAAACAAACAACCCAACCCAAAAATGGGCAGAAGACCTAAATAGACATTTCTCCAAAGAAGACATACAGATGGCCAAGAAACACATGAAAGATTGGTCAACATCGTTAATCATTAAAGAAATGCAAATCAAAACCACAATGAGGTATCACCTCACACTGGTCAGAATGGCCATCATCAAAAAATCTACAAACAATAAATGCTGGAGAGGGTGTGGGGAAAAGGGAACCCTCTTGCACTGTTGGTGGGAATGTAAATCGATACAGCCACTATGGAGTACAGAATGGAGGTTCCTTAAAAAACTAAAACTAGAACTACCATATGACCCAGCAATCCCACTACTGGGCATATACCCTAAGAAAACCATAATTCAAAAAGAGACATGTACCACAATGTTCATTGCAGCTCTATTTACAATAGCCAGGACATGGAAGCAACCTAATTGTCCATCAACAGATGAATGGATAAAGAAGATGTGGCACATATACACAATGGAATATTACTCAGCCATAAAAAGAAACGAAATTGAGTTATTTATAGTGAGGTGGATGGAGCTAGAGTCTGGCATACAGAATGAAGTAAGTCAGAAAGAGAAAAACAAATACCGTATGCTAACACATATATATGGAATCTTAAAAAAAAAATGGTTCTGATTAACCTAGGGGCAGGACAGGAGTAAAGACATAGATGTAGAGAATGGACTTGAGGACACGGGGAGGGGGTAGGGCGAGCTGGGACGAAGTGAGAGAGTGGCATGGACCTATATACACTACCAAATGTAAAATAGATAGCTAGTGGGAAGCAGCCGCATAGCACAGGGAGATCAGCTGAGTGCTTTGTGACCACCTAGAGGAGTGGGATAGGGAGGGTGGGAGGGAGGTGCAAGAGGGAGGGGACGTGGGGATATATGTATATGTATAGCTGATTCACTTTGTTATACAGCAGAAACTAATACAACATTGTAAAGCAATTATACTCCAATAAAGATGTTTAAAAAAGAAAAAAGCTTTTGCACAGTGAAGGAAGCTGTCAACCAAACAAAAAGGCAAACTACTGAATGGGAGAAGATATTTGCAGACGATATATCTGATAAGGGATTAATATCCAAAATACAAAGAACTCATACAACTGACCATTAAAAGAAAAATACCCGATTAAAAAATGGGTAGAGGACTTCCCTAGTGGTGCAGTGGTTGAGAATCCACCTGCCAATGCAGGGGACACGGATTTGAGCCCTGGTCCGGGAAGATCCCACATGCTGCAGAGCAACTAAGCCCGTGCACCACCACTACTGACCCTATGCTCCAGAGCCCGCGAGCCACAGCTACTGAAGCCCGCACGCCTAGAGCCCGTGTTCCGCAACAAGAGAAGCCACCGCAATGAGAAGCCCACGCACCGCAACGAAGACTAGCCCCCTCTTGCCACAACTAGAGAAAGCCTGCACGAAACAATGAAGACCCAATGCAGCCAAAAATAAATAAATAAATATATATATATATATATATATATATATATATTTTTTTTTTTTTAATGGGCAGAGGACCTGAATGGATCTTTTTCCAAAGAAGACATACAGATGGCCAGTAGGCATATAAAAAGATGCTCAACATCACTAAACATCAGGGAAATGCAAATCAAAACCACAATGAGATGCCACCTCACACCTGTCAGGATGGCCATCATCAAAAAGGCAAGGGATAACAAGTGTCGGCAAAGATGTGGAAAAAAGGGAACCCCTCACGCACTGCCGATGGGAACGTAACTTGCTGCGGCCACCCCCAGGGAGTCTGGCTCAGTTGGTATGGGATGTGGCCTGAGGGTCGGGGTACTTAAGAGCCCCTCTGCTGACGCCAGTGTGAAGCCAGGGTGGAGAGTCCCTGCCCTAAAGAAGCATCTTTCCTTACAAAGTTAGACTGTCCAACTGCTGTCACTTTGTCATTAGCTATTAATTTGCGTGATTTCTTAATTAAAGGCTGTGTCTCCTATCTCTCTCTACCTCCCTCTTATAAAGACACTTGGGATGGCATTTAGGGCCCACCCAGATAATCCAGGATGGGACTTAACTTTTGTTGTTGTTGTTGTTTATCCATTCGCTATATAATAGTTTGCATCTACTAATCCCAAACTCCCAATCCATCCCTCCCCCACCTCTCCTTCTCCTTGGTAACCACAAGTCTGTTCTCTATGTCTGTGGATCTGTTTCTGTTTCGTAGAGAAGTTCTCTTGTGTCATATTTTAGATTCCACATATATGTGATATCGTATGGTATTTGTCTTGCTCTTTCTGACTTCTCTTAGTATGATAATCTCTACGTCCATCCATGTAGTTGCAAATGGCATTAATTTCATTCTTTTTTAAGGCTGCGTAGTATTCCATTGTATATATACATATATCACATCTTCTTTATCCATTCATCTGTCAATGGACATTTAGGTTGTTTCCATGTCTTGGCTATTGTGAACAATGCTGTTACGAACTGCACGTATCATTTCGAATTGTAGTTTTGTCTGGATATATGAGGATGGGCCTAACTTAATCACATCTTCAATGTTCTTTTTTACATATGAGGTAACAGTCACAGGTTCCAAGGATTGGGACCTGGACATCTTTGGGAGGGCCATTATTCAGCCTACCACAGGGATTGTTATTTTTGTCCACCTTCGTAGCGTCACAACCTAATGCAGCACCTGGGACATAGTGACATAGTGAACAAATAGATGAATAGTGTAAACTCAATGCATTGGCTGATTACATTGTGTTAGGAATCAGACGCATAGGGACCCAGAAGGAGGGCTGGAGGCAAGCTGTGGAAGTGCCAGGCAAGGAGGGATTAAACGTGGTGCTTTCTGAAACGCACGTCAGTCTACACCACACATCACACACCTTCTCCCTCCTCCCCGTTCACTAGCTTTCCGTTACCCTCAGGATAAAGTCCAGCGAGGCTCCTGCTTACCTCTCCCAACTCCCCACACCTCTCTCCTAACACCTCATACCACCTATTTATATACGGCACTCTTGCATTATCACTGCTTCTGTAACTTTCTGTCTCCTCTACTAGATTATACTCCACCCGAACAGCTCTAAGCTTCGCTCACCCCCCCTCCCCTATCTCCAGCCCCGAGGACAGAACCTGGCACATAGTGGGTATTTCAAATATCTGTTAAGTGAGCAAAGGAACTTCAGGCTAATGGGTTGTTAAAAGCCAGGCAGCTTTGCTTTTGAGAATATTGGCTTATCAGGGGAAACTGGGCTGTTGGCTCACTCCGAAATGCCTAGACTAGAGGCCTGGCTGATAAGTCATCAAAATATATCTGGGGGGGGGGGGCGGGGATGGGGGGGAGATGCAAAGAGCCTGCTGGGGGCAGAGGTTTCAGGGAGAAAAGTGTGTGAGTTTTGGTAAGAGCCTTGGAATCATGTCTTGAGAGACCCTGAAAGCTCACCAGACAAGTTGGAATGGGATTCAGTGGAGAATGGGACCCATGACTGGTCGTTACTGACGTAAGAGGTGGAGTAAAGTCAGAGATTGGGGGAGATGTGCCTGGCAACGGGCACAAGGCAGATCGGAACGGCGGAGACCGTGGACGGAAGGAAAGTCATTCCCTTTCGGCAGTCCAGACGAGGTGTGATGATGGTTTGGACTGGTGCGGAAACGTGGACAGTGTTACAAGCAAATGATAGAGGCTGGATTCAGAAGGAAGGACAGATACTTGTGAGCTAAAGTAGCCCTGGGCACACAAAGGAGGAATGGCACCAAGGTGACGTAGTGTCACCAGCGCAGGTGACAGAGGGTCTGGGGCCCCTGCAGGCAGAAAAATGTGGAAGTCAGGTGATCATCTTGGCGTTGGAACAAGTTGGGTTTGCAGAAAAGAGACTAGGACGTCCTATTACGATTGTTATTGTGGTTGCTATTACTATGCTTACTCTCTAATTGGTTAGAATATTTACATTCAATACTTTCCATATACCAAGTTGTACTACGCTTTTCCTCGATGGATCGTATTATTTGATTCTCACAACAGCCTTCTGAGGAATACTTTCAGTTAGTATCCCCATGATACAAATGAGAAAACTGAGATCTCCTTTTCCCTCTGAACTGCTCTGTCCCTCGAACAAGATGATATTATAACGTGTTTCTTTTTAATACCACTCATGACACTGACATACTAATTTTTTTTATTTCTTCCCCTGTGAGCCTGCTGATATTTCATCAAGCAATGCTCAGGGACCATTCTGACCCATTCAGTCAGCCAAGAAGGAACCCCATTTCTCATTCGTGTATAGGGTTTTGCTTCTTGATATTCATCAGCATATATTTTGTTAATATTTTGACCAAGCTCCCACACCCAGGGTCATAGCATGTTGGAGCCTTACGACTGTCAGCTGGAAATTCCTCTGGAAAAGGACAAAAAACTCACAAAGTCAGGCCCCTCATGTCTGAAAAAAAAAAAAATCCACTAAGTGTTATTTTGTTTCCTGTCCTTATATACACAAAACTCACAGTCTTTTCACACTGATTTATGGAGTACATCAATTGCCAATAAAGACCTAACTGTATAGGAAGCTCTGGATGCCACGTGGTTGGTTATAATTAATTAATATTGTATCCCACCAAAAAAACGAAACCACAAAGGCAAACGAAGGATCGGGCTTGGGGTCGGACATCAGTTCGGCAGGCCAGCTCAGCGCTGTACCTGCTATTTGTACAACAGGAAGGTCACAGTAGAGAGCTGGTGTAAAGAAGGTTCCGAGACAGATCACGGAAGGAAACCTCTTCTCAGCCTCAGGGGCCTTATGGGAAAATAGAGGCTATACTATTTCCCACCCGGCCCCCTGAGGATTAAGAGCTCCGACATGAAGATGTTCATAAAAACGTCCTGTGAGCTGTAACGCACGTTCCAGACCTGAGGGATGCTCGCTACCGTCAGCCTCGTTACTGTTATTATCATTGATGTGGAGGAGACAGGGAGGGCTGTTGGCAAAGAGGAACACGCAGACTAGTAATTTTCTACCAAAGGGTAGCAGTTTGCAAAATTGCTCAGAAAACGTGCAAGGGGGATGCTGGAAGAGTAGGGAACCCCTACAGGTTCTTTCTCAAGCTTAAATTGTAAAACAAACAAACAAAAACAAATCATTCTTTTCTCGGGCCCTTTCACACGAGACTGATTTGGTCAGAATTTTGCCCCCATGGTGAAGGAGATCCCCGAAGAGACCCTGCCTTCCCATTTCCCTTGTGAGTCCCCAGCGTGTTGGGGGTGGGGAAGCTCGGGACACGACCAGACTTGAGGGCTGGGAGGGGGAATGCCAGTGGGTGGCTGGCATACCCGCTCCTGCCCCCATCCCCCAGCCCTCGGTCTATTCAACCAAGACATCGTGTCGGCAAAGCCAACCAGAACCCTCTCCCTTTCAACCCAAGGCTGGTCCTCGGTGCTGTCACGGGAGCCCTCCCTGGTCTGAGAGCTGTTCCAGGTCCAGGTGGGGCAGGCCTTGCCGACGGCCACCAGAGACCCCTTGTCCAAAGCCCCCTGGTCCATGCACCATTCCAGGGCATTGGTACCTCTCTAAGCCTCAGTTTCCTCGTTTGTAAAATGAGTGGGGCTGGACAAGCCTGGATTCAAGTTTGTAGCCTGTGGTCCGTAGTTGTGCGAGCATACTGGCTTTCACCCTGCCTGGCCGAAGCCGTTTAGTTGTGTTAGGGTGCAGCTGTGCAAGGGGCTCCGTGTCTGCACCCCCGGGAGCCAACAGTATTTCCACAGGAGCTGTGCACAGCTGGCTGCATGGGAGGGGCTGAAGTTTGTGCTCTGGGCCCAGAGAGGAAGATGCCACCATGTAGTGACCTACCACAGGACATCCATCCCTTACATGACCTTTAACAGCAAGAAGGAAGGACGAGGGAGAGGGAGAGGGCAGGGAAGGGGGAAAGAAAGGAGACAGAGAGGAATAATCGTGGGGGTGCAGCTGAGGGTGGAGGTCAAACGTGCAACCCATCGTGACTCACTTGGAGCGGTTCCATCGGCATCACTGGGAGCTTTGGAACACACCGAAGCTTGGTCCCCACCCCAGGTTTCTCGTGTAATCACCCGGGGGTGTGGCCTGAGCATCAGGATGTGTAAGCAGATGCGATTTATGACTTTAAGGGATCTTTCTGGAGGACTAGTGAGTTGGGGAGGGTGGGGCATGAATGGGAAGCTGGGAGGCCAGGCAGGAGGCGATCACAGGGGCCCAGATGAGAGGCAGTGGCGACCTAGGTCAGGCTGGTGGCCGTGGGAGGTGGGGGAGGAAGGTGAATCCGGAACCTGATTTGGAGGGAGAGCAAACAGGCCGTGCTGGTGTGAAATCTGTGCACGCTCACGTGTGTTTCTCTAAAGACCGCCATCTTAGAATCTGTAGCAGAGGGAATCATCCTAACTGTGGCAATTTTGTGGAAGCTGAAGGCAGCAGATCCTGGCCTTGTGGATCAGAGTCCAACAGGGCTGTGGCCTCCAGCTCATTACTCATTCCTAAGAGACAGCAGCCTACTTCTCCAGGGCTGGTGGAACTGGGGCCTCCAGCTTCTGTCTGGGAGCAGGAAGCAGCTCACCCAAGAGGAGGTGTGGAGTGACAGGAAAGTCACAGGCTGCAAACCTCACTCAGCTGGCCCACGGTAGGGGTGTCCGATGGCTGCTGTAACAAATGACCACAAAGGTGTTGGCTCGAGACAGCACAGATTTGTTCTCTTAAAGTTGTCGAGGTCAAGAGTCAACAATCAGATCCACAAGACTCAGGTCAAGGTGTTGGCAGGGCTAGATTCTTCTGCCGGCTCCTTGCCTCTTTCAGTTTCTAGTGGCCGCCTGCATTCCTTGGCTTGGGGCGCCTTCTTCCGTCTTTACAGCACAGCACTCCAATCTCTGTGTCCATCCTCACGTCGCCCTCTCCTCATCTGCAGTCAGATTTCCCTCTGCATCCCTCTATTAGGACACGTGTGGTTATATTTAGGGCCCCCTCGGATAATCTAGGATAATCTCTCCATCTCACTAGCCTTAATTTAATCACATCATCAAAGTTCCTTTTGCCATATAAGGTGACATCCACAGGATCTAGAGATTAGGACCTGGATATCTTTGAGGCCCATGATTCAGCCTGTGGTACCCTGGGCCCTGTGCAAAGAGATGCAGAAATACAACCCCTGGATGTAGCTTAAATCTGTGAGATTTTTGTCTGGGATTTAACTGGCTTGGATGAATGGCTTTGTGGAGGACATTCTATCAGAGAATTCGAGTAAACCTTCAGCCTTTATCCCAGGCTTTGAGATGAAGGGAAGTCCCTTCGAGGTAGAGATGAAAGGGGTTCAAGAGAAAGCTGTGGGTTTGGGGATGCAAAGGAGGGGCTGGAGGGATGGAGGGAGGGGTGGGGGCTAGAATGGAGAAGGGGATCTGACGGAATCTAAGCGTCTGCTGAAAAGCCCTGGCTCGCCCTGATCCATGCCTGGGGAACAGAAAAATCTCACTTCTCTCCCAGCTCCGAGAAGATGAAGTGTGTGCAAATCACCTGCAGGAGCAAAAGGAAAAGGTTACCCTGGGAATTGTCGATATGATAAATCCCTGCAGTCTCACAGCGTCTCTAAATGTTTTGATAGCAGAATATGATGGATTGTAAATCAGAGTAGGCCCATCTTAAACATTTGAGAGCACCTTATTTATTTATGTATGTGACACGTAAAACCAGAATTGATTCCTTTTTCTTTCTGTCTCAGGGAGGTTTTTTTTTCCTGCTTTCAGAAACACATTACTCTTCCCCCAGCCCCGGTTTTCTGTGTCTGTGGGTGTGTGGGCCTGTATGTGGTGGTGGCTGTTATGATTCTTTCTACCCAGAAAAAGGATGCTTTGCCTTGAAGAAGATGATAGCACCGGGAACTAACTGCAAAAATAATGAAGCCACTTCGCGTCAGAATATGTCTTAATCTTGTTGCTTTTTATTTTTCACAAGATTATTGCTCAGAGAAAGAGAGGGTGTAAAGATGCTACAATGTGATAGATTTGCGCCATGAAACCCAGGCAGACATATACAGAGACTATTTCCCGGTTGTCCTGGCTTGGATCTACAGTCATGAAGTATCAAGCCCCTCCATGGGATCAAATTAAACTTGTTGTCATACTCTTTCTACAACACGAATTCCTGCTTTATAAATTCATCACAGTGGTAAGCGTTGGATGGAGCCTCGATTCACACCCAAGTCTGTTCTAATTCCAAAGCTAGTAGACTTACCCACTCTGCTTAACTGGCTTCTTAAGGCTCAGTTCAGCTCAAAACAGCTTGATTCCACGATGACATTGAGGACAGACAGCCAACCCAGCAGAACCCATCACCCCAACACAACCACCTCTGGGAGAAACGTCACCCACCTGCCTGGGCAGATAGGCCATGAGATACTGGGTCCTCTCGCCATACTTACATCCTGTCCCTTCCCAAATCTCAAGGTTGGCCTTACCTAACAGGCAGGCCTAGGGCACCTCTACGAGCCTCCCAACTCTGATGCCCTGCGAACCTTCTTATTCTGGTTTTTCTCCTTTGGCTTCTCTCGTTAAAGGCAGAGAATGGCGTTTGGGTGCAAAGTCTTTATTTATAAGCCTTCAAGATACTGCTTCATTTTGACTTCAAAAAACCGTATGCTCTTAGAGGAAAACATAGGAAAAACACTCTTTGACATAAACCACAGCAAGATCTTTTTTGACCCACCTCCTAGAGTAACGGAAATAAAAACAAAAATAAACAATTGGGACGTAATTAAACTTAAAAGCTTTTGCACACCAAAGGAAACCATAAACAAGACAAAAAGGCAACCCTCATAATGGGAGAAAATATTTGCAAATGAAACAACAGACAAAGGATTAATCTCCAAAGTATACAAACAGCTCATGGAGCTCAATATCAAAAAACAATCCAATTTAAAAACTGGGCGGAAGACCTAAATAGACATTTCACCAAAGAAGACATACAGATGGCCAAGAGGCACATGAAAACTGCTCAACGTCACTAATCATTAGAGAAATGCAAATCAAAACTACAATAAGGTATCACCTCACACGGGTCAGAATGGCCATCATCAAAACATCTAGGAACAGTAAATGCTGGAGGGCTTCCCTGGTGGTGCAGTGGTTGAGAATCCGCCTGCCAATGCAGGCGACACGGGTTCGAGCCCTGGTCCAGGAAGATCCCACATGCCACAGAGCAACTAAGCCCGTGAGCCACAACTGCACTCTAGAGCCCGCAAGCCACACCTGCTGAGCCCGAGTGCCACAACTACTGAAGCCCACGCGCCTAGAGCCCGTGCTCCGCAACAAGAGAAGCCACCACAATGAGAAGCCCGCACACCACAACGAAGAGTAGCCCCCGCTCGCCACAACTAGAGAAAGCCCACGCGCAGCAACGAAGACCCAATGCAGCCAAAAATAAATAAATAAAATAAATAAATTTTAAAAAATAATAATATAAATAAATAAATACTGGAGAGGGTGCGGTGACAAGGGAACCCTCCTGCACAGTTGGTGGGAATGTAAATTGATACAGCCACTATGGAGAACTGTATGGAGGTTCCTTAAACTAAAAGTAGAACTACCATATGATCCAGCAATCCCACTACTGGGCGTATACCCTGAGAAAACCATAATTCAAAAAGAGACTTGTACCACAATGTTCATTGTAGCACTATTTACAATAGCCAGGACAGGGAAGGAACCTAAATGTCCATCGACAGATGAATGGATAAAGAAGATGTGGTGCATATATACTGTGGAATATTACTCAGCCATAAAAAGAATCGAAATTGAGTTATTTGTAGTGAGGTGGATGGACCTAGAGTCCGTCATACAGAGTGAAGTAAGTCAGAAAGAGAAAAACAAATACCGTATGCTAACGCATATATATGGAATCTAAAAAAAAAAAAAAAATGGTACTGATGGACCTAGTTGCAGGCCAGGAATAAAGATGTAGACATAGAGAATGGACTTGAGGACACAGGGTGGGAGGGGGAAGCTGGGGCGAAGTGAGAGAGTGGCACGGACATATATACACTACCAAATGTAAAATAGATAGCTAGTGGGAAGCAGCAGCATAGCACGGGGAGATCAGCTCGGTGCTCTATGACCACCTAGAGGGGTGGGATAGGGAGTGTGGGAGGGAGGCTTAAGAGGGAGGGGATATGGGGACATATGTATACATATAGCTGATTCACTTTGTTGTACAACAGAAACTAACACAGTATTGTGAAGCAATTATACTCCAATAACAATCTATTAAAAGAAAAAAAACGTATGCTATGGTTTTGTTTTTTAATCCACTTTATACAAAGTATTCCTTGGGATTAAAATTTCTCTTACTATTTGATCTAGACTCACAGGTGACTTTTCCCTCCCTCTTTTTCGGAGCTCTCAACTCATCTCATGCTCATCTATCCCTGAATGGTCCCAAGTAGGGAAAAGAACTTTTTCCCATTATGAAACCGTTGAAGAGTTTTGTTTTCATGTTAGCAAGTGAAAAGTTGTACTTTTCAATGCAGCTTTTTAAGACCTTTCCAAACATAGTATTTTGAGAGGGAATATAATTTTTAAATAATAACTGAATAATTTGAAAATTACTTTGCAGTGAACATCAAATGTCACAGGTAGTCAGTGAGTCTCTGCCTCTGTTTTCATTGATACTCATTACTGTGTCAGGTTTACTGTTTCTTGATATGAAGAGCTCAGCTTAGATGTCCTCTCCTCAAAGAGGCTTTCCTGATTACCTCCTTGAAAGTAGGTCTTGGGGAATCCCTGGTGGGCCAGTGATTAGGACTCTGTGCTCTCATTGCCAAGGGCTGGGGTTCGATCCCTGGTTGGGGAACTAAAATCCCACAAGGCAAGTGGCGTGGCCAAAAAAAAAAAAAAAAAGATGAAAGTAGGTCTTAAGTCACCGTCACATCATTTTTTTTTTCTTTTTTTAAAAAAATGTATTTATTTATTTATTTTTGGCTGCGTTGGGTCTTTGTTGCTGCACATGGGCTTTCTCTAGTTGTGGCGAGCGGGGGCTACTCTTCATTGTGGTGCGCGGACTTCTCATTGCGGTGGCTTCTCTTGTTGTGGAGCACGGGCTCTAGGCGTGCGGGCTTCAGTAGTTGTGGCACTCAGGCTCAGTAGTTGTGGCTCGTGGGCTCTAGAGCGCAGGCTCAGTAGTTGTGGTGCACGGGCTTAGTTGCTCTGCGGCATGTGGGATCTTCCTGGACCAGGGCTTGAACCCGTGTCCCCTGCATTGGCAGGCGGATTCTTAACCACTGCGCCACCAGGGAAGCCCCTGTCACATCATTTTTAAGAACTCTTTGAAGAGTAAATACTTAACCACTATCTACAAGTTATTTGTCTCCTATTTTCTGTCTCCCCCTCCTAGATCACGGGCACCTTGAAAGCAGGAATCTTATGTCTTATTTCCTGAGTATCAAAGCAGTGTCTGGCATAGAGCAGGCACTCAAGAAGGAATGAAGGAATGTATGAATGAGTGAATGAATGAATGAACGAACGTCTGAGCTGTGTTCTCTTTTCCAAGGTGCATGTTTCTGCTTCCAAAGAATAGGTCTTCTGCTGTATTTCCCTTTAAAAACACCAGGACTGTTGTAGGACAGGAATGGAGCACTGAGGTGAAATCGGGTAGCAGAAAGCACCTGTCACAACCGGTTCCCAATACTCCTAAGGAGGTTTTGAAGATGAGGATGACATGGTCAGATTCACGTTTAGAGACATGACGTTTAATCATGGCGTTCGTTGTGACGTAGGCAGTGGCAAGAAATCTGTTTCTGAAAACAGAGCACTGCAGTTTGTGAAGGAGGTACTTTTATCGATTAGCAAGGACTCCGGGTTAGCACCATATGAATGGCGCTCCCGCTAACATCCTGAGATTCTTTCTTAAGGGAAAGAGAATGGTGCGGAAGGATAGCCAACATGACAAGGATGAGAGGACGGTGCAAACGGGCGTGTCACCTAGCATGTCTACCGTGGCAGGGCAAGACGAAGGATTGCCGTCTTAGAAAGAAATGGTGGCAGCGAGGAGGTTGGCCTGAAACCGTGTCGGTCAGGACGTTTTCAGTCATAGGTGCCAGAAAGCGCCATCAAACTGGCGTACGCAAACTGCCCAAAGGGGAGGCCCACGCGTGTGTCAGATTCAGGCGTGGCGACATACAGAGGGAGGGGATGCGGACTCTGCATCTCTCAGCTCAGCTGGTTCCGACCACTCCACTCGGGTCCTCAGGCCCCTCCTTAAATCACTCAGTCTCGTGGGGGTGGGGGGGGACACGATGTACTGAGTGGTCAGGACCAAGTCACATGCCCACTGCTGGAGGATCCACAGGGGCCGAGAGTGCCCTGCCCAGAGGAGGAAGGGCTGCCGGACGGGCGGTGCCTGCCACGGCTCGGTGAAGCCCAGAGGCCAGGCCAGGATGCAGGGAGTCACTGCAGCTGCTGGGAGAAGCCAGGAGGGGGCACCCTGCCTGGCGCGGAGGAAGGAGGGATGGGGAGCCATTGTGCAGGCAAAGTCGGGAGGGCCTGGGACATGGTTACCTGTGGGGTGGGGGGGGGGGGGGGCAAGAGGACTCGGTTCCCGGCCCGAATGACTCAGAGGATTGCGATGCTTTTATTTGGAATGAGGAGCATTACGGAGAGATCGGGTCTGGGACATGGGCGGGGAGCTTGGTTCTCCATGTGTTCAAGCTGAGGCTCCCGGGGAGGATCAGAGATGCAGCGAAGCGACACTCAGAAGAGGCTCCAAGACCAAATTTCCCCTTCAGAGCCGCCTTCCAGGTGGGGGTGACGGCGCAGAGTCTGTTCAACTGAGTGGGAGTGGATCGTGCATGTTTTGTGTGTGTTGAACTCATGTATTATTTTCCTCGGTTTTCATGAATCATCTTGGTCTTGTTCAAAACATCGTGTCTCGGTGGAGAGTGGCTGTTCCAGCGCTTGTCCGGGTACAAGTCCATGCAGTCTGTCCTCACCGTCAGCTAGAGGTGGGAGAGGAAGGTCTGGGGCTTCGCAAAGAGGAGCCGGGGCTAGAAAGGCTCGTTTGGTAGATGTCTGTCTGCCAGGGTGAGTTTAGCGCTTTGGGATGGAGGACACCCTCAAGGACAGTGGAGAGGAGCGGGAGGAGAAGGAGCCCAGGGCGTGCAGACGACCGCAGAAAATGGATGAGGAAGCAAAGTAGGAGCTGCCAGGAAGAGAACAAGGGGCACCAGCCAGGGGAGCCAAGAGGAGGCGACTTAAGGAAGGCAGTTTGCCCCACAGAGTCAGTGATGCGGGATATAGTTGGGACTTTAAGAGTTTAAAAGCGTCGACAGGGCAAGGAGGACAGAATGCACAGAGGTGAGGGATGTAACAGGAGGGGCGGGCAACAGTCATCTCGAACTTCCTTTGAGACGCCTGATGGTTACGTGATTTTAACAGCAGCTACCCTCCCTATGTTGCCAGCTCAGAGCTTATCGTATTGGGGGCCCGGAGGCAAACACTGTGCTCAGAGAGCTCACTGGATACTCTCGGCACCCCTTCGACGTGGGTACCATTTTCATCCTCAGATTGCCGATGGAAAGGCTGAGGCTTCGGAGGATGGGGGTAACTTGTCCAGGCTCACACGCCAGTGAGTGGTGGCGCCAGACCCGCAAGGCCAGTCTCTGTCACTCGGGAGCCTCTGCCCTAGAAAGCAAGCGTTGCATAATAATGTGTAGTCGATGGTGGAACTGAGCAGCTTTGGGAACTTTGATGTTGCTTTTCATGTTTGTTTTGCTTTGTCTACTTTTTTAGGGAAATGGCAAAACTGAGGTGCTCATAACCCAGAGGGAAGGGGATCCAGTGACGGGAGATAAGAGTTGAGGGAGCCGATGAGTGCTGGGCTCCCTGCGGAGCAGAGGGCAGGCCTCGAGGCCAGGTGGACGGGTTACCTGGTAACAGGGAGGCCCGCTACCTCCTCCGACGTAGAGAGAAAAGAGACGAGTGTGGAGATGGGGAAGAAAGTGACCTTGATCTTCTCAGCAACATAGAAAGCAAAATCTTCTACTAAAACAGAGAGGGAAAGCTGGGAGAATTAAAAATATTGGCACAGTTGCCATAGAAATGTCTATGGGTATGAACAAAAGATGAGTAAAAAGATGTCGGAGCAGCATGACTGAGGTGAGATGAGCGGGTATAAACCCACGGCACCTGGCACGGCGGTTGGCAGCGGAGGGGCTGCAGGGGGAAAAGGTCCGGATGCTCCCAGCGGGCCTGAGAAGGAGGAGGGGCAGAACGGTGGCTCTAAACCTCACTTTGTCAAGCCCCTCACCACTAATACCAGCTCACTCATTAAAGTCACCCTTCTAGGGAACCGGATCGTGCCGGCTTTAAAGGGTCTCATTCAGTGCAGTCCTGCAGGTAGAGATACACCCATTTCACAGACTCAAGCACTGAGGCTGGCAACGGTGAACGCGCGTGCTACGGTTGGTGTTCTCCAGGCTGTGTGGGGGTTCAGGACCTGGGCTGTGGGCATCCCAGCTGTGGCCAGAGAAGGGCGGACTGCTGTTAGTAAGTGGCAGAGCCAGGATTCAAGCCGGGAGGCCTGGTTCCAGCCTGTGGCCCCTTCCACCCACCACGTGGGCGCTAGTGGTGGCGACTGAGGGGGAGAAGGACAGCCAGAGGCCACGTCCTCACCTCAGCCGAAAGAGTCTGAGCTCTGGAATTCATTGCTTTGAGTAAAAGTAAATTCTGGGCCCCAGGCTCGCAGGGGCCCAGAGTGGATCTGCCTTCTCGGGCGTGGCTGGCTTTCTTTGTCCCTGCGTACTCACTACCCCACCTCAAGTCACCACTCCTACCCGCTGCTAGCAGGACACCAGCCTCCTCTCAGAGCTCTGTGTCACCTAAATGCATGGTGACGCTAACGTCACCATTTCATTTCATGAATTTCATTTCATCCGCTGAAAATTTTGGGCTGGAAGAGACCACGCAAGCTTTCTTCCACCTAATAAGAGAGCATCTCGGAGTAGCAAGTTGAAAAAGACATTACAATTCAATTAAAAGCTTACTCTTTTGAACACTCCCAGTGGGGAAGAGCCACTCAGAATTTGTGAGAAACCTAATTTATAGACCCAGTGTCGGGAAATGGAATTGTTAACAATTAGCAACTGTGTGTTACGGGGACCCAGCAGTGTGGGTGTAGAGCCAACGATGATCGGGGCTCCACCCTCCTCAGCAAGCCAGTTAACCTCTCTGAGCCTCAGTTTCCTTATCTGTGAAATGGAGAGCATCACCATCTGTTGGGGTTGTGGGAATGATAAAGATTATGCATGAAAATGGCATCTTGTGGCTACATTATCCTGCCTACATTTGACCAGATCAGCAAACCCTTCTTTACTTTAAAAAAAAAAAAAGTCTGCGAAACTGAGCAATAAAAGTTAAGCACAAACACAGATAACGGGAAACAGCTTCTTAAAGCTCACCTCCCCAGCCACCGACTCTGCTGCTACGTACCCTGTTGTTTCTAAAGATGTCTTATACCCCATGATCGAGCGCCCTGTATTCTGTGTTCTTTTCTCTTCCAGCATCGTTACTTTGTACAATTCTTCCCCCATTTCTGCATCATCCTCGGAACCGTCATTCCCCGGGGAGCATATGCTAATTTACCCGGGTCCAGCACAGAACACGGCGAGGAATATGCCCCACCTTCACGGCGCAGGCTTGGCCTGAGCCCGACCACTTCTGAATCAGGAGAGGCCAACTGATGGCTTCTGGCCGAGGCCACTGAACTCGGCTGCCCATCAGTCGTGGTGGCTGCTTGTTAAAAATGCAGATTCCTGGGCCTGCTCCTGGATGCTTGCAATTAATAAGTCTGGACTGGGGCTCAGGAATGGGCATTTTTACAAAGCACCCCAGGGGGCATCTGATGGTTTGGGGGCCACCCTATAGGCCCACCCCCAAAATTCAAGTAAGCTGGGGAGAAATCAGTAAAGCTCAGGAATTAACTCAGGGTCACCAGTGACACTTCAAAAGCCTCTCCCACTTAACAGCTGGGACAAATGGAGACAAGGATGGAGACAGATGAGAGAGCTGGGAGCTTAGGGCAAAACCCAGGCTCCCTGCATCCCGTTCCTTTCTCCACCTATCTCCCCGCCACCATCACTATCACAACATACCTGCCCATCAGAATTCCTTCTTCTGGGGTGCATTGCAGCGAGGACAGTGTTGTGACTTTAAAACATAAAAGAACAATCACACACACACAAAAGATCTACCCTTGATGAACTGCAGCAGAATCTGTTAACAGCTCTGTCAGAAGACCCAGCAAAGCTAAAAGCATCCTTCTGGGCTTTGATGTCTTGACAAGATGCTTCCTTTGAAAGTTCAGAGACAGTCCCGTTATTTCCTCTGACAGCCCCAGTGAAAAGCTCTGAAATCAGAAGTGGCATCCCGCCAGAGGCTGAAGGTGTGATTCCCTGAGAGTGGCACGTGTGCCCGCCTCCCTCCTCCCAGCCGAGGGCCCCAGGCTCCTCCACTAACTCCGACCTCTGACCCCCCTCGGGCTGGAGACCCCGGCCACAGGGGGCCTCTGCAGTCTGACCCTTCACCTCCCCCAGAGCCTCCCTAGGGAGGTCAAGGCCTGGACATTTCCCTCACCTGACAGCCAGGCTATGTGCAAGCCACCTTGCAAAGAGTTTCCAGGGGCTGATTTGACAGTTGGACCCATTTCTCCTCCCCCTGGGGGCCACAGGTCACTCCCAGGAAAGGTCAGGAAATGCTTGTGCCCTGTGTCTGGAAATGAGCAGAGTGGGGAGGAGGGAGACCAAGGGGGTGACAGCGGGAAGGGGCTCACCTGGAGAGCCTCACGGAGCCCTCTGCCCCGAGCGTGCACCCATGCGGTGTCACCCTTACCTAGGAGTTTGTTAGAAATGCAGAATGTCAGTCCCACCCCAGACTTACTGAATCCAAATCTGTCCTTTAACACGATCACTGGGTGATTTGTCTACACTTAAAGAGCTGTATCCCAACTCTACTGCTCCAGGCTGTGTGACCATGGCCACGCTCCTTAACCTCTCTGAGCTTCAGTGTCTACATAGGGTTTTTGAGAAATGAAACACTTAGCACTCGGCACATACTAAGCTTTCAGTGAATGTTCGCCGTCGTTTTTATCGGGAAAATGATTCAGGGAGAATCCGTTTTGCCACATCTAAACCCAAAGTACCCAGCCACTCCCTGGTGGAGAAGGAAGTCCAAACTGAATGGGAGATAGTTCCAAATACAAAGTGAAGAGCCCTCAACATCTACTTAAAGAGCAAACCTAAAGACTGGAGAGAGGGATGTCTCCTAGCAGCCTGGGCCCTGACTATTGAACTTGAGGTTAAAGATGATTATTCATCTGTTTGGCTTGGGGATTACCTTCATTACTGTGCCTTCTTTTCCTGCCATCCCCACCCCCCAAACTTATCTCCCAGACCCTGCTGCTTCCATGATCCTGCCTAAAAGGCCTTGCCACGCCTTCACCAGCAGAATGAAATCCTACCTCCTTAGCATGGCATTCAAGGCCCTTCACAATCTAGCCCAACCTGACTTGTCAGCCACCTCTGGGCTGCCCTCACGCCTGCCCTTTAGCCTCAGTCTTTGTCATTTCTCTGACATTTCCTTGCTGTTGCTGTGTCCTCTGCCTGGCAGTACTCTGTTCCTCTACTTGGAGTCACTCCCCTTCTCTCTACCCAGCAGGATCCAACTCCGCCTTTGGAGCCCTGTTTACCCAGGGAGACTGTGCCGTGTGCAGAGAAAATGGCTGCAGCTTGAGTGGACTTTGTTTAAATCCCACCTCTGCCACGAACTAGTCATGTGACCTTGGGCAAGGCAATTATCCTCCCTGGCCTGGGTTCTCTCTTCCATCAATTGAGGCTAATGACCACTGCTTTGCAGGGTTGTTATGAGGGTTCATCAACAAAGTAGGGAAAATTTCAATTAATCTTAGTCAAGGCCATTTTCTTTTAAGAAGAAAGTTACCTCCCCTGTGAAGCCTTTAGCATCCTTTTCCCACCTGTCCTACACAATTAAATTCAGCCTCCTCTGTGTTTCATAAACTCTTTCTCCTTCTTGTCTCTGCAATGTCTGAATGCTCCGGTGAGGCTTTCTCACAGAAGGAGTCCCTGACCTCCCTGCTTAAGATCACAGGCCTCCCCATACTACCCAAAGCAATCTACAGATTTAATGCGCTCCCTATCAAATTACCCATGGCATTTTGCACAGTACTAGAACAAATAATCCTAAAATTTATATGGAACGACAAAAGACCCAGAATTGCCAAAGCAATCCTGAGGAGAAAGAACAAAGCAGGAGGCATAACCCTCCCAGACTTCATACTACAAAGCTACAGTAATCAAAACAGCATGGTAGTGGCACTAAAACAGACACAGGGATCAATGGAACAGAATAGAAAACCCAGAAGTAAGCCCACATACCTATGTTCAATTAATCTTTGACAAAGGAGGCAAGAATATAGAACGAAGAAAAAACCATCTCTTCAGCAAGCGGTGTTGGGAAATTTGGACAGCCTCATGCAAATCAATGAAGTTAGAACACACCCTCCTACCATACACAAAAATAAATTCAAAATGGCTTAAAGACTTAAATATAAGATATGACAGAGACTTCCCTGGTGGTCTAGTGGTTAAGACTTCGCCTTCCAATGCAGGGGGTGCAGGTTCAACCCCTGGTTGGGGAGCTAAGATCCCACATGCCTTGCTGCCAAAACACCAAAACATAAAACAGAAGCAATATTCAATAAAGACTTAAAAAAAAAAAAAGACATGACAGGGACTTCCCTGGTGGTCCAGTGGTTGAGACTCCATGCTCCCAATGCAGGAGGCCCGTGTTCAATCCCTGGGCAAGGAACCAGATCCCACATACTGTAACCAAGAGTTCATATGCCACAACTAAGATCCCGCATGCCTCAACTTAGAGCCCGCATGCTGCAGTGAAGATCCAGCGTGCCACAACTAAAAGATCCCACACGCCGCAACAAAGATCCCACGTGCCGCAACTGAAAAAGATCCTGTGTGCCACAACAAAGGTCGCACACATGGTAATGAAGATCCCAAATGCTGCAACTAAGACTTGGCTCAGCCAAAGAAATAAATAAATATAAAAGTTTTTTTTAAAAAAGACATGACACCATAAAACTCTGAGAAGAGAACATAGGCAAGACATTTTCTGACATAAATCTTATCAATGTTTTCTTAGGTCAGTCTCCCAAGGCAATAGAAATAAAAGCAAAAATAAACAAGTGGGACATCATCAAACTTATAAGCTTCCGCACAGCAAAGGAAACCATAAACAAAACAAAAAGACAACCTAAAGACTGAGAGAAAATATTTGCAAATGATGCAACCAACAAGGGCTTAATTTCCAAAATATACAAACAGCTCATACAAATCCATATTGAGAAGACACACAACCCAATTGAAAAATGGGCAGAAATATGGGGATATATGTATATGTATGGCTGATAACTTTGTTATAAAGCAGAAACTAACACACCATTGTAAAGCAATTAAACTCCAATAAAGATGTCTAAAAAAATAATTTAAAAAATTAAATTTTTTTTAAAAAGAAAAATGGGCAGAAGACCTAAATAGACATTTCTCCAAAAAAGACGTACAGATGGCCAACAGGCACATGAAAAGATGCTTAACATCACTAATTATTAGAGAAATGTACATCAAAACTACAATGAGGTACCACCTCACATCAGTCAGAATGGCCATCATCAAAATGTCTACAAATAACAAAATCTGGAGAGGGTGTGGAGAAAAGGGAACCCTCCTACACTGTTGGTGAGAATATAAGTTGGTGCAGCCACTATGAAAAACAGTATGAATGTTCCTCAAAAAACTAAAAGTAGAGTTGCCATATGATCCTGCAATCCCACTCCTGGGCATGTATCTAGAGAAAACCATAATTTGAAAAGATACATGCACCCCAATATTCATTGCAGCATTATTCACAATAGCCAAGACATGGAAGCAACCTAAATGTCCATTGACAGATGAATGGATAAAGAAGATGTGGTACATATATACAATGGAATACTACTCAGCCATGAAAAAGAATGAAATAATGCCATTATCAGCTACATGGATGGACCTAGAGATTATCATACTAAGTGAAATAAGTCAGAAAGAGAAAGACAAATACCATATTATATCGCTTATGTGTGGAATCTAAAATATGACACAAATGAACTTATCTAGGAAACAGAAACAGACTCACAGATGTAGAGAACAGACTTATGGTCGCCAAGGGGGAGGGGGCATGCAGGAGGGATGGATTGGGAGTTTGGGATTAGCAGATGCAAACTATTATATATAGAATGGATAAACAACAAGGTCCTACTGTATAGCACAGGGAATTATATTCAATATCCTGTGATAAACCATAATGGAAAAGAACATATATATATATATATATATATATATATATACACACACACACACAGACACACACACACACAACTGAATCACTTTGCTGTACAGTAGAAAGTAACACAACATTGTAAATCAACTACACTTCGATAAGACAAAATAATCATAGGTCACCCCACTTCCCACCCCATCCTCTTCGCTGCTTGACTTTTCTCCTTTGTGCTTATCAGTGTCGGCTTTTGCTTGTTTATTCATGTGAATGTGAGCTCCGCAGGAGCAGAGATTCCTGTCTGCTCACTCCTGCATCCTCAGCACCTACAAATGCGTCTGGCACTCATAGGCTCTCAGACAGGATTTGAAGACTGCACGTGAAAATCACTGTGTGCCATCGAGGGGTATTCACATGGCCCTGCCCTGCCCAGCTGTGAAGGGCTAAATTGTGTCCCCACCCAAATTCATATATTGGAATCCCAACCCTCAGAATGTGGCTATATTTGGAGATAAAGTTTTTAAAGCGGGGATTAAGTCACCTTAAATGAAGTCCTCAGCGTGGGCACTAGTCCAGTCTGACCGGTGTCCTCGTAAGAAGAGGAGATTAGAGATAGGCACACACGAAAGGGAGAACATGTGAGGACACGGTGAGAAGGGGTCCATCTGCAACCAAGGGGAGAGGCTTCAGAAGAAACGAACCCTGCAGACATCTTGGTCCCGGACTTCTAGCCTCCAGAACCGTGAGAAATAAATTTCTGTGGTTTAAGCCGCCCAGTCTGTGCACTTTGTAATGGCGGCCTGAGCTAACTAATACACCAGCTGTGAACTCCTTGAGGACAAGAACCATGGTTTCTTCATCTTTGTATGCCCCGTATCCACAGGGTTCTGGCCCAAACCCATACTCAGTAAACAGGGTTCTAATCGAATTGCATTCCACTCACAACAGGAAGAGTGACTACTGAAGAAGCACCAAGTGGTGAAGGGAGAGCCCTGCACAGACATCCAGGAATGAGTTGTTCATAACTGTCTCTACAGGCTGGCCATTTTCCTTATATATTATCTATTCCAAGGTGGTGTCATTTCTCACTCATTGGGGCTTCTTTGTGGCACATAATAAATACCATAGTGGATAAAAGGAAAATCCAGTCAATCGGAGCTTCCCTGGTGGCGCAGTGGTTAAGAAACCGCCTGCCAATGCAGGGGACAACGGGTTCAAGCCCTGGTCCGGGAAGATCCCACATGCCGCGGAACAGCTAAGCCCGTGCACCACAACTACTGAGCCTGCACTCTAGAGCCCATGAGCCACAACTACAGAGCCCGCGAGCCCCAACTACTGAAGCCCATGCGCCTAGGGCCCGTGCTCCGCAACAAGAGAAGCCACCGCAATGAGAAGTCCGTGCACCACAATGAAGAGTAGCCCCCGCTCGCCACAACTAGAGAAAGCCCGTGCATGGCAACAAAGACCCAACACAGCCAAAAATAAATAAATGTATAAAATAAAAAATCCAGTCAATCGCAAAAACAGGCAAAGGAAGCAAGAGTCTGTACTTAGTGTTTGGGCTCCTCCATGTAACATGTACGTGGGATGCTCTTAGTCGTCCTGTGAGGGGTGGGATTCAAGACAGAAAGAGGCGTGATGGAGAAGAGTCATAGAGGAAGGAAACTTCTCACCTCTCCTCTCCTTCTGGGCACCAGGATCTTAAACACAGTGGTGTTTAGCTCTAATCTGCTCGGGCCACGCCCCCCAAGGGCAGGGGTTGCCTCTGAGGCTCCCCACCTGCCGCGGGGCCCTCAGCACAGTGGCTGGAGCAGCCTGGGGACCACTCGGTGCTGCTTTGAAGTGGAGTCTTTTCAGGTCGGCACAGAACGTGCCTGCACGCAGTTCAGACCCGCTGGGAAACCGGCCCAGGGCGAGGCCTGCGACATGGAGCCGGTCTGCTGGGACACTCACCACCCGCCATGGAAGGGACTGTGTCGGAGTTTTCACGTGCATTTTATTCATGCATTCATTTTGTTTTTTTTTTATTTTTTGCTAACTTGTTCAAGTGCACACCTGAACCTGAAGACTTGGCCAGAAATATGCAGCCTTCACGCCGGCGAGTAGCAGGCCTCGTGGCGCTGGTCCCCTCACTGGTGGCTCACAGGCTTTCAGAAAGACAGATGCCAAGTCTCTACTGCTCTGCAGACACTCGCCCCCTTGCTGTGCTCGGATTATTCTTCCAAGGGCAGTGGTTCTTGCAGCTTCACTGGGAGGACCTTGGGAGAGGAATTCTTCAAAGGCTCACTGTTTTCTGAGCCCTCCCCACCCTTCTCTTTCCTTCCTTTATCTTCCCTTCTTTTTAATCTGCTGTGGTTTGCATCCCTGATTGTCAAATACGTTTTAGAAGATACCGTCTATTCCGAACCACAGTTCTTAGAATATCCAAAAACTTTTAGGATATTTCACCACAAATCTGGCTCATTTCTTGGCCTCACTTGTCAACAGATTTAAATAATTCTAGATAAAGGAGTTTCTGTGAAAAAAGTCTCTTCTCTCCTCTGCACCTATTCCTGCGCAATTTCTTTGTTCTGCAAAAGAAAAGTCATCTTCTGCTCCCTTTCTTTTAAAAATCACAATTCAGGGCTTCCCTGGTGGCGCAGTGGTTGAGAGTCCGCCTGCCGATGCAGGGGACGCGGATTCGTGCCCCGGTCCGGGAAGACCCCACGTGCCGCGGAGCGGCTGGGCCCGTGAGCCATGGCCGCTGAGCCTGCGCGTCCGGAGCCTGTGCTCCGCAAAGGGAGAGGCCGCAGCAGCGAGAGGCCCGCGTACCGCAAAAAAATTAATTAATTAATTAAAAATAAATAAATGGAGTATAACTTTTAAAAACTGTGAATACCTGTAATTTATATAATATGAGACACCAACCATACTTCGATTTTTTAAAAACCTTTAGAGATTAAAAAATAACATTTAAGTGCTTTTCAGTACCAAAATGAATTTCAAACCATAAATAAAGCCCGTCAGGAAGCAGAAAGAAAACCCCTGGTCTGCTCTGGAGAGGAAGTAAGCAGGAGGCCTGTGGGAGGCTTCCAGACGGGAGATGGAAGTGGTCCGATACTGGGTTTATTTTTGAAGACAGAGTCAACAGGATCGCCGATGGACTCATTTGGGGGTGAGGCAAAGAGGCTTTTGGCCTGAGTGTGCCGTAGAGATGGAGATGAAGAGCTGTAGACATGGTGGGTGGGGGCGGGGCAGGACCCATGTTTGAGGGGGGAAAATCAAGAGTCTGATGTTCAGCCAAACATGTCAACTTGGGTGTTGTCAGCAAAACGACACAGCTCTCCTCTGCTCTGCTGTGCCCATCTCCTGTCCTCACCGATGCCCCTAGGGACCCTCACCCACTGCTGATGAAATTGCCCGGCATCACTTTGTTATGAAGCAGAAACGAACACACACTTGTAAAGCAATTATACTGCAAAAAAAGATGTTAAAAAAATAAAAAAGGAATTGCCTAGCATTGAAATGCCTCAGAGTGGCCGTTTCTGGGTTCCCAGGGGAGGGGTGCCCCTCCCCCGAGTCCTGCACAGGTTTGTCACCTGACCCCCTACGCAGATAAGTGGGGCCTCAAGTCCCCGAGGGTTGCTCTTGAAAATAAGTTCGTTAATTCTGCCTTGAGCCCTCTCTTCAGTGGAACTCAAACCTAGGCCAGTGGGAGGGACGGGAGAGGATATGCTATCTCCTCCATCCCCTTTCCCCCGGATGTCATGTCGGCTACCCCTGTTTCCAAACACACGATGAAAGGCCATCCTCTATGGAAGCCCGTGCATTTAGATACTCAGCGTGGTCCAGTCCATCACTTGCCCCGTTGGGGTTCTGTTAACATAACCTACCTTATAATAAGCAAACTGTTCCTGTACTCCTAAATTAATATTTGTTTAATTCAATTCCAATCCACATTCTAACAGAATTTTATTTTGCAGATGACTCTGATTCATGAGAACTGATTTACATTAATAGGTGATCAGAATAACCCAGAATTATTTGGCAAAAGAAGAATGAGAAAGAGAATCTCACTCTACCGGATGTTAAAACATGCTCTAATCTACAAAAAAAAATTTAAGTGAAGCGTAAGTGTAAGGGTCAAGAGCTAGATAAGAGGTACAGAACAGATAATCCAGAGACACCCTAGTATATAGAAAAATTTAATGTATGGCCAAGGTAGCTTCACAAATTAGTGAGAAATAAATAACACTATACATGCTATTGAGATAATTGATAACTTTCAAGAAAAATGGTTAGAATTGTATCTCACAGCTTACCCCAAGATCAGTTCGCTTCAAGTCCAGACAAGTTACATGTAAAAAATAAAGCCAAAACACTCTAAGAAAACATAGAATAATAGGTCTCAGCTATCAAAGCAGGGAATCACCTTCTAAATGTAAAATCACAATGAAAGAAACCATAAGAGAAAAAGATTGATAAATTTGCCATCTAAAAATAAAAAATTTCTACCTGTAAAACATGAAAAAAATACCATATGCAAAGCTAAAAGGTAAATGACAAACTGGAAAATTTGTGCAACAAATATAGAAAGGTACTAATGTTTTTAATATAGAGAGAACTCATAAATTAATAATAAAACCACTGGGCATCACAATATAAAAATGACATAGGGACTTTCCTGGTGGGCCAGTGGGTAAGACCATGTGCTCCCAATGCAGGGGGCCCAGGTTCGATCCTTGGTCGGGGAACTAGATCCTGCATGCATGCTGCAACTAAGAAGTCCGCATGCCACAACTAAAGATCCCACATGCCACAACTAAGACCTGGCACAGCCAAAATAAATAAATAAATAATTTTTTAAAGTAATAATAAAGTATGTTTTTTTTTTAATGGCATAGGGCTTCCCTGGTGGCGCAGTGGTTGAGAGTCTGCCTGCCAGTGTGGGGGACGTGGGTTTGGGCCCTGGTCCGGGAGAATCCCGCATGCTGTGGAGCAGCTGGGCCCGTGGGCCACAGCTGCTGGGCCCGCGCATCTGGAGCTTGTGCGCCGCAACAGGCGGGGCCGCACACCGCGGTGGGGGGTGGCCCCTGTTCGCCGCAACGGCGGGGGCCCACACGCAGAGCCGAGGACCCAACACAGCCAAAAATAAATAAATAAATAAAATTTTAAAAAAGCAAAAGCCCCGTGTTTAAAAAAATTAAAATAAAATAAAATAAAATGGTATAAATCCACAATTCACAAAATAATACAAATGGCAAGTGAATCTTTGAAAACTGTTCACCCTTATAAGCAATCAAGAGAAGCACCAAGGCTTCCCTGGTGGCACAGTGGGTTAAGAATCTGCCTGCCGATGCAGGAGACACAGGTTCGAGCCCTGGTCTGGGAAGATCCCACATGCCGCGGAGCAACTAAGCCCGTGAGCCACAGCTGCTGAGCCTGTGCTCTAGAGGCCGTGAGCCACAACTACTGAAGCCCGTGTGCCACAACTACTGAAGCCCACGCTCCTGGAGCCTGTGCCCCACAACAGGGGAGGCCACCGCAATGAGAAGCCCGTGCACCACAACGAAGAGTAGCCCCCACTTGCCGCAACTAGAAAAAGCCGGCACGCGGCAACAAGGACCCAACGCAGCCAAAATAAAATAAATAAAATTTATTTTTAAAACAAAAGACAGTTTTCCCATATCTAATTGGCCAGGCTTTTTAATGGTAATATTTCATGTAAGCTAAGTGGTGAGCCGGGCACTCATTCACTGCCGGCGAAAAGGCCAAATGATGCAAAAACTTGGCCGTATGAATCAAGAGAATGTACAATGTTGACCTCCTTTGACCCAGTGCTTTTACTTCAGAAATAAGGACTAAGGGTATTGACTACAATTTTGTTGAGAAGAGCCAAAAGTTAGGAATACATGTCCAACAAAAGTCCAATGGCTAAATACATGATGTCTGGTATATCCCACAATGTAATGTCACACGGCCTTTTTTTTTTTTTTTTTTTTTTTTGGTGGTACGCGGGGCCTCTTCCGCCGTGGAGCACAGGCTCCGGACGCGCAGGCTCAGAGGCCATGGCTCACGGGCCCAGCCGCTCCGCGGCATGTGGGATCCTCCCAGACCGGGGCACGAACCCGCGTCCCCTGCATCGGCAGGCGGACTCGCAACCACTGCGCCACCAGGGAAGTCCCACGGTCGTTTTTTAATCATGCTTTCGCTCAAAGTTTGTGAAAATGGGAAATGTTCAAGTGAAATGAAGGAACTACGATATTTGGGGTGATGCTTTTCTTTTTTATACTTTGATGACTTTTCTGGATTTTCTATAGTGATTTTACCTTTATGATAATAAACGAAACATTCATATCCATTTTCTAACTCCTATATCAATTCCACTTGCCAGCCGTAGGCAAGCATCTTGCTTCTGATGTACCATCCATAAAAGCGGCTTGCGAACCCAGCCAGCACTTCACTGCAAGGTTCCCTCCAGCACCCTACCCACCACTTCATAAGATCTCAGTGCCCTTGTTGCTTTTCTGTATCCCTTGGTCTCTAAACATGAATGAGTGACCTGCATCCTCATTTGCTTGCTTTGGGCCTGTTCCCACTGACCGGAATTCCCAGAGAATGGAAGAGAAGAAGAATGTGATCTTCCATTTTTAGGAGTACCCACTCCCACACCATCTGTGCGCACCTGGGTATTTGCTTTGGGTGCCAGTTGGGATGGGTCACGGGAGCAACTCAGAAAGAAATGCTAGTTTCTTTTGCCTCGTGAGGAAACACTGACACTCTCTTTGTTCTTGTCCCACAGATATGATGCTGCCTCCTATGTTTAGCCATTGGGACAGTTACAATCTTCTGCACTGAAATCATTCTGGAAACTCAAGCACCAGACTTCAGCGTTCAAGTGAAACCAAAGCCATTGGAGCGGGGCATAAAAGCCAAAAGCCTTTTATCTTAGTAGTTCCAAAAATTTTACTGCCCCTGCCCTACCCGCCCCCATCCCCAAAATAAGCCATTGCACACAGACAGACAGCATGGCGAGCAAACGAAAATCCACAACCCCATGCATGGTTCGGACATCACAAGTAGTGGAACAAGACGTGCCCGAGGAAGGAGACAGGGCCAAAGAGAAAGGAATCGGCACGCCACAGCCCGAAGTGGCCAAGGACCCTTGGGCAGCAGAACCTGAAAACTCTTCCAAAGAAAATGAAGTGATAGAGGTGAAATCCACAGGGGAGAATCAATCCAAAAAACTCCAAGGTGGTTATGAATGCAAATACTGCCCCTACTCCACGCAGAACCTGAACGAGTTCACGGAGCACGTGGACATGCAGCACCCCAACGTGATTCTCAACCCGCTCTACGTGTGTGCCGAATGTAACTTCACAACCAAAAAGTACGACTCCTTGTCTGACCACAACTCCAAGTTCCACCCCGGGGAGACCAACTTCAAGCTGAAGCTCATCAAGCGCAATAATCAGACCGTCTTAGAGCAGTCGATCGACGCCACCAGCCACATCACGTCCATCACCACCAGCGGCCCCGGAGGCGGGGACAATGACCCCGGGATCTCGGTGAGTAAAACCCCCATCATGAAGCCAGGGAAACCGAAAGCCGATGCCAAGAAGGTGCCCAAGAAGCCAGAGGAGGCCGCCCCCGAGAACCACGTGGAAGGGACCACCCGCCTGGTGACAGACGCGGCTGAGATCCTCTCACGACTCGGGGGCGTGGAGCTCCTCCAGGACACCTTAGGACACGTTATGCCTTCTGTCCAGCTCCCACCAAATATCAACCTTGTCCCCAAGGTCCCCGTGCCGCTGAACACTACCAAATACAACTCTGCCCTGGACACCAACGCCACCATGATCAACTCCTTCAACAAGTTCCCTTACCCAACGCAGGCTGAGCTGTCCTGGCTCACAGCTGCTTCCAAACACCCAGAAGAGCACATCAGAATCTGGTTTGCCACCCAGCGCTTAAAGCATGGCATCAGCTGGTCCCCGGAGGAGGTGGAGGAGGCCCGGAAGAAGATGTTTAATGGCACCATCCAGTCAGTCCCCCCAACGATCACTGTGCTGCCCGCCCAGTTGGCCCCCACAAAGATGTCACAGCCCATCCTCCAGACGGCGCTCCCGTGCCAGATCCTCGGCCAGACCAGCCTCGTGCTGACCCAGGTGACCAGCGGGCCAACGACCGTCTCTTGTTCCCCCATCACACTCGCCGTGGCCGGAGTGACCAACCACGGCCAGAAGAGACCTCTAGTGACGCCCCAAGCTGCCCCCGAGCCCAAGCGCCCTCACGTCGCTCAAGTGCCAGAGCCTCCGCCCAAGGTGGCCAACCCCTCGCTGACCCCAGCCGGCGACCGCAAGAAGACAAAGGAGCAGATCGCGCACCTCAAGGCGAGCTTCCTGCAGAGCCAGTTCCCCGACGACGCGGAGGTCTACCGGCTCATCGAGGTGACCGGCCTCGCCAGGAGTGAGATCAAGAAGTGGTTCAGCGACCACCGCTATCGGTGTCAAAGGGGCATCGTCCACATCACCAGCGAATCCCTTGCCAAAGACCAGCTGGCCATCGCGGCTTCCCGGCACGGCCGCACTTGCCACGCGTACCCAGACTTTGCCCCGCAGAAGTTCAAAGAGAAAACCCAAGGTCAGGTGAAAATCCTGGAAGACAGCTTTCTGAAAAGCTCTTTCCCGACCCAAGCAGAACTGGACAGGCTAAGAGTGGAGACCAAGCTGAGCAGGAGAGAGATCGACTCCTGGTTCTCGGAGAGGCGGAAGCTTCGGGACAGCATGGAACAGGCCGTCCTGGATTCCATGGGGTCCAGCAAGAAAGGCCCAGACTCGGTGGCCCCCAATGGTGCTCTGTCTCGACTCGACCAGTTCTCCGGTGCCCAGGTGCCCAGTTCTTTGCCCAGCCCTTCACCAGCAATTACAAAAAATCAAGAACAGGTTCATCTCCTGAGGGGCACGTTTGCAAGAACCCAGTGGCCAACCCCCCAGGAGTACGACCAGCTGGCGGCCAAGACCGGCCTGGTCCGAACTGAAATCGTGCGTTGGTTCAAGGAGAACAGATGCTTGCTAAAAACTGGAACCTTAAAGTGGCTGGAACAGTACCAGCAGCAGCGCGTGGCGGATGATCACGGCTACGGCGCCCTGTCCAGGAAGGCGGCAAAAGCCGTCGTCACCGAGAGCTCGGAGAACGGGAGCGAGGGCGGTCCGCGGTATCACAAGGACCCCAGAAAGCTCTGCGAAGAGGACCTGGAGAAGCTGGGCCCCAGGATGAAAGCGGGCGGCGAGCAAGCAAGAGACGGTTTGCCGGCAAAGCCCTCGGAGGCCACCTCGGACAGATCAGAGGGCAACAGTCGGGACGGCCAGGGCAGCGACGGCAACGAGGAGTCGGGCATCGTGGATTGGGTGGAGGTGACGGTCGGAGAGGACGACGCCGTCTCAGACAGGTCGGACAGCTGGAGTCAGACGGCAACAGAAGGCGTGGCGGAACCGGCTGACTCGGACTCCGACAGCGTCCCTGCTGAGGCCAGCCAGGCCTAGACAGGTAATGCCACCTGTCCCCCGGGAGCCAGGGCAGGAGGCTGGGTTTCTTCCTTTCTGTTGCCAGAGTCGATACAGTTGTCGGGTACGGGGATATTGACACAGATCATGGGTTCTTCTTTCAAGCTCTTTTAAGACAAAGGAAGAAGAATAGGTGTTGCTAGGTTTTATGTTTTTATTTGCAAGGCAGTGCTGATAGGTGACAGCATCGCTGCCTGTGGCCTTTGGGGGTCCGTCCATTCTAAAGTCTAGTAACAAGGTAACGCAACACAAGGCCTGTTTTGTGTTCACTGGTGTAAGAAACAAACATGAAAGGATATGTCTTTTCCTTTTTCTTTTTCTTTTCTTTTTGGATTTTTTTTAAGGACTAAGTGTCTACGTTTACTGAATAAAAACTTGGGATTGTTTCCTTTAACCTGAAAGGGTTTGAAAGTACCTGGTATGTACCTCGCCGCGGCTAAAGGAAGGTGCGCCCGTGTGTGTCTCATTAAGTAACCCTGCTTGTTGCTGCGCTGATGGGGTCCCCAGAGCCCCTTCAAATCTGGAAGCGACCGGTGTAAATTAGGTCTGTGGAGCCACAGACGCCTGGGAAGGGAGGTTACCATGGTCACCAACGGCCACGTCATCCACCAAACGGGACGTGCCACCCAAGCCCTTGGTGTTTGCGCTTCACCAGAGGTCTGTGCGAATCAGGGCCTGAAGCATGGCAGCTTTCTTGATGGTAAGTTTAGAAAAGGGGGCGGGGTGGGGGGGATGGTAGAGAGAGCGATACAGGAGGGAAAGGTCTACCTTGGCCAAAGCCGAAGTCTTCCAAGGGCAGCTTAGAACCAGGAGGGAGACGCACGATTTACAATCTGGCCGGCTTGGCTTCTCCAGAGGCCACTTAAAAGGCAATGGAAGCCCCGCGCCACCACCATGTCATCTTTAAACATAGTGAGAGGTAAAAACCTCTAGAATGATTGATAAGGTCCCCAAGGGAGCCCTGGAAATTACCATACCTTTTTACTTATGAACTCGGACAACTTTGGCCAGCCATGTCCCTCATTAATGCATTTATTCAGTAATCAGATGAGGCACGTGGCAAATAAATAAAGTCCTCTAGAAACCTTACTTTAGCTGGTTCCATCAGCTATTAAAAGAGCAATTCAATGAGCAGCCAATCACAGAATGCCATCAAGTCTTTCTCCTCCACCTTTGCAGGAGGAAGTGGTAATGGGTTGCGGGTGAGGAAGGTGAGCTAGTGACAGGAGGAGTTAAAGGGCATTACGCGTCGCACCCACCACCCACCTCCACCTGGCTACAACGGTTTCATCCTCCTCTGGACATTTTCCTGCTTCTTATAAGAATCTACCACGGACTACCCTGGCAGTCCAGTGGTTAAGACTTCGATCCCTGGTTGGCGAGCTGAGATCCCACATGCCTCACTGGCCAAAAAAACAAAACGTAAAACAGAAGCAATTTGTAACAAATTCAATTTAAAAAAAAAAAGACCCTACCAAACCAGCCCATATCCCCCTTGTTGAAATGAAGGAGCTATTTTTTTTTTTTTTTTGGTCCAATCAGATTCTGCCTGAAAGCTCCTAGTTTGCCTCGTCTTCCATCCCAGATTTTTCTGATGCGTAAACATAAGTCTACGTGATTGCTTTTTCCACCTACCACACAGTAGACAGTTGGGTTCAATTCAATTCAACAAATACGTCCTGAGCGCCTACTGTGTGCGGGCGAATGTGCTAGGCACTAGAGGGCAGGATGAAGAAGATCGAGTCCTCCTTCACCTGGAGCTCAGTCAGACCAACAAGAGGGGGGAAATTGCTCTTTCCTTTATTCGCCAGGGTGCTCCGTGGCATGATGGAGACGTGCACGCAGGAGAGGCCCCCAGGCTGGGAGTCAGGGAAGGCTTCCTGGAGGAAGGGACAGCTGACTCAGGAGCTAGCCAAGTGCACAGACAAGGAAAAGAGTGTTTCAAATGGAAGGAAGAGCCAAGCAAGGGTCCAGAGACAAGAAAAGGAATGGTGCAGCTGAGGAACCAAAAGAGGTTTGGCATAGCCAGAAAGTTGAGTTTGGGATTCAGCAAACAATGAGAAGAGGCAAAGTCAAAGAAAACCTGATGGCTTTCCACAGCAGGCAAAAGTTATTCTGAACCAGTTGTGTTGGCTCAATTTGGATATAAGGATGCTAACTGTTCCTGTGTCCAGAGTGAGCTCTGGATGCACATCGCTGAGTGGGAGGTATCTAGGGATGGCAGCCCCCCAGAAGCCCCCAAGGCCACCTGTCCCCATCTTTTCTCTCCCAAACTATACCAACACCAACAGTTGACAGCGCCCATCTGAGTTGGTTGCCACTGTGCTTGACCCCCACCTGAGGCCCAAGAGAAGGAGAAGGGGGAAGAAATGCTGAAACCATAAAGAGAAGCTTTGGGAAGGAAGGGAGGAGGGAAGGAAGGAAGGAGGGAGGGAGGGAGGGAAGGAGAGAAGGAAGGAAGGAGGGAGGGAGGGAGGGAGGGAGGAAGGAAGGAAGGAGGGAGGGAGGGAGGGAGGGAGGGAGGGAAGGAGGGAAGGAAGGAAGGAAGGAGGGAAGGAAGGAAGGAAGGAAAGATGGAAAGATGCAAGGCCTCCTGAGTTCAGAGGCTGAGCTGGGCGCTGTGGCCACAGATGGTCTCAATCAATTCTCCTAGCGGCCCTGAGAGGTAAGCTTCTCTATATTTTTATAAAACCAGAAACTGAGACTCATAAACCAAGGAACTTATCCATATCCTCCCAGCCAGCACCTCGGTTTCACTCCGGAGCCTTCACTCTTCCTAATGCCGTGTCTGCCTCTTTATTTCTAACAGAAATTCCCCATTTCTGATTGATAGCACCTCCCAGCCCTGGCCTGCTCCCGTGGCGGCAGATACCTAGGGTTTGTAGAGTTGACTTTTGAATTAGCATCATATAATTCAGAGATGTAGGAACTAGTCAAGTCCCCCCCAAAAAAAACAGGAACACCCAGGAACCGCTTTTTTATGTTTATTTATGGTGAACGCCACAAGTGCGTGCTAGAAAACATTCCTAAACGATATGCTAAGATCTACTCAACACCTGTGACATCCGATATCCCTAATGGGCCTCCTGATATTTTTCAGGTGCCACTGAATTGAGAAAGGGGCCACCGTCTGTGCCGGTGGCGGCAGCCAAAAGTTCTCCCAAGTCCCGACAGAGGCACCCCTTCAAGGAAGCTTCCAAGCTCGAGGGAAAAAAAACCTCTCCAAATACTTCACAGCTTTCATGAACCAAACACATGGGTCTCTTGAAACTCATAAATATTCAGTGATGTCTTTATTTAAACACATATGTATTTAGGAACCTGCAGTTGAGTTGCAATTGCCACACATATAATAATCCTGGGAATGATGCATGGTTTTGATTTCATGAAAGGTGTTATGTGATGCACATATGAGAGAGAGAGAGTGAGAAAAAACTTGGGTAAGCAGCTGGGCGCTGACTCTAGGATGGGATTTCCTCTGCGGGAGTGAAGCGTACCCACCCCGGCCAATTCCTCTGGCTGAAGCTTGGCAAGGCTCAGGACGGTATTTGAATGTCCAGGCTCACCCTGGCCCTGAGATTAGACACAAAGATAAGGAATCCTTCCCAAGCCTTGAATTGGGACATCTTGACTCAGTCTCTGGGTCCAAACAATTATCGAGCCATCCGCTGAGAGATCTGTCCTGGTAAGAGGCCAAAAAATAAACTCCTCCTTTCCTAAAAATGAGTCAGAATACTTGCGCCAGAGAATGTCAGACATATGCCTTGATGGTTGGCCAGACGGAATTGCCCGGCTCTGCTACCACGAAGACTTTCCATTTATTTGTATATGCCATGTGCTCAGCATTCTTCCCAGCACATCTGTTAAGTCATTTACACTTCACGACAACCTTCTGAGAGAGGTACGGCTCTTTCCCCATTTTACAGAGGGCCAAACGGGGGCTCAGAGATGCTTGCCCTGCGTTCCCCAGCTAGTGGCCGGTGCAGACTGGAGGCCCCCTCTCATCTGTCAGGTCACTGCCTGACCCAACCACCGTGTCCCACCACCTTGCCAACAGTGGCACCACCATCACTGCCCAGGCTGGACCAACAGGACACGGTCATTTCTTAATTCTATGTGGAGTGGGAGCTAATACACAACTATTCACTACTTCGCTGCCTCCTGATTTCTGACAATTTCCATCTCCTGAGAATTAGGGATGGCTTTGGGGAAGAGGTAAATCTGTGAAATGTCAGGAAAAAAAATATTTTCCAGAGTTCAGCTTGCTTAAAATATTCAAGGCTGCCAACAATGGATCCTGGCTACAATTTAGGATCCAGGATAGGTATACCCCCGTCATCTGCTCAGATTAGCCATCCAAATACAGACTTGTGAATGCATGGATGGATAAATGAAAATGTTGTAATTAACTATTTCCCTGTCTCTCCCCTGTCAGACCCTTAAAGGCAGGCACCATAGGCCATTAATCTCTGAATCCCCCAGTGCCTGATTCAGAACAGATGCTTAACAGCAGTTTATCGAACCAACCTGAGAATTAACAAAGATAGTTGGCTTCCAGTTATCCAGGTTCTGGTACCTCAGTCCTTTGCTTCTCCTCATTTTTTTTCCGACCACTCACTAGTCCCATCAGATGACAGCCATCAGGGGAGAGGAACTGGGGACAATCCGCTTTCCCTGTGTGTGGGCAGCTTGAGGGAAAGGTCTGTTGGCGAATCGATCACTAGCTATTTACTGGGTGATACTTCTCAGGGACTGTACCTTAGCCTCGCTGCCCTGGTACCTCATGGAGAGTTAACTGCTATCACTTCCTTTTACCTAATTCTGGAGTTTCTCACACTAGGAATTTCCACTCTGCTTTAGGCAGCTTGTAGTGACTTAGGAACATAATGAAATCGAAGCCCCTCATTTTTCAGAGGAAGGATGCTGGCCCCAAGGAGGAGGAGCAACTAGTCCAGAGATGTTCATAATAAGTGCCTTGGCTCATTCATCCATCAGTATTTGTGGAAAGCCTGCAGAGTGGTAGGCTCTGGAAGGCGGCAGCGCCCAGCATGTCCCTGCCCTCGTGGAGCCCATAGTCTTTGACCAACTAATCTTCCATCAAACAAAAAGGAAATGTTGCCAGGTGACAACATTTTTTGAAGGAAAAGCGCATGGAACTGTGAGAATATAGATGAGGGCAATTTGACCTGATTTAGGGAGCTGGGCAAGGTTTCTCTAAACAAGCAGTGGATGAACTGAAATCCAGAAGGTTAAGTAGGAGTTGGCTGGGCAGAGAGGAGAGGAGAAACAGTCCAGGCAGAAGAAACCGCATACCCAAAGACCCTGAGACAGGGGGGAACTTGGTGCATCAGGGAACCTAAAAGGTGACTATCGTGGCTATGCCTTGTCTGAGTTCACATTTCAAAGAAATGCAAGAGTTAAAAGCCAGAGTGCTACCTGGACTCATCATCAAAATTTCCCTTGAAACTCCTCTAACTCATCAATAAAGACTGTATATGATTCTGTGTGTATGACCCCGTTGACAAAGTTTGAGACCCTCTGAGATACTCAAGGGAGGAGCAAAAGGAAAGTCATCTTGCAGATGTCTGGGTGTTGAGACCTTTCTGCCCTAGTAGTATATGGAAGATGGATGGTAGAAAATTCTAGAGCACCCACATGCCTATACATTTTACTTTATTCTTTTTTATGATTTTCTACAACCTTAATACTTACTGTGTTAGTCAACTAGCTGCCATAACAGCAGAGCACAGACTGGGTGGCCTAAAGAACAGAAATCCATTTTCTCACAGTTCTGGAGGCTAAAAGTGCAAGATCAAGGTGCCAGCAGGGTTGGTTTCTGGTGAGGCCTCTCCCCTTGGATAGCAGATGGCCACCTTCTCTCTGTGTCCCATGGCCTTTCCTTTGTGCATATACCCTCCTGGTGTCTCTTCCTTGTCTTATAAGGACACCCATCCTGTTGGATTGAGGCCCCACCTTATGACCTCATTTAACCTTCATTACCTCTTTAAAGGCCCCATATCTCCAAATACAGTCATACTAGGGATTAGAGTTCAGCATGTGAATTTGGGGTGGGACACAGTTCAGTCCATGGTACTTACCAATAGACTCTGTTGTTGTCAAGACCAAGTGAGATAATATAAGTGAAATCCCCAAAACAGGGGCCTGGCATTAGCATCAACACCTGCTCAATGGATGCTAACTCAGAAGTTGTACATTCTTCTGCATACGGAGAACTTAGCCATCTTGGGTTTCCAAGTTGACTGTTTCAGTTGGGGCCGCACTGGTACAAACTCATGCTTTGGGGTGTTAACTGCATGTGCATCTTGGGGCGGGGGTTGGGGGCCTGGGGCAAAGACAAGGGGCAACATTTGCTGAGCACTTACTGGGCCAGGCACTGGTCAAGCACTTTACATGTGTTAACTCAACAACTCTCCAAAGACATCATTTTCTTCATTTGATGGCTGGTGAGAATGAAGCACAGAAAGGGAACTGACCCAAGGTCACTGAGCTAGAAGACGGTGGAGCTGGGATTCAGACCCAAACCTGCACTCGTAACCTCGTCGGGAGCCTGCCTAGTGAGTCTAAAATCCGATTCCATTTGAACTCCACAGGATAATATCCAACTGATGGAAAAGAGACAGGAAGAGCCAGTGGCCCTCTGATTCCTTCTGACTTTGAACCTCTCTGCGAGCAGGGAGACCTGACTTACAAGTCTCAGCGATTTCCCCAACCACAGAGGCTCCCCAAACTGCTGCAGGGAAAGAGCTCCTGCCGGACGTTCAGAGTTGACATAATGTAGGATAGTGTGAAATTTTCCTCATCCACTGAGAAATTACTTGTTCTTTCTCCATGTCACCATGTTTTCCTTTTCTCAGTTCTAATTCAAATTAGACCATGCCCCTTCCCAATAAAAGAAAGTTGGACTCAGAAATATGATTGAGATAAGACTGAATAAATTACAATCACAGTGCTTGCTTTTCTATCTCATGGACTGCGGTGTTATTCTCTCTCAAGTCCACAGGGCCCAAGGGAAATCCCTACAGGGAAAAGCAGAGAGAAATAGGAACAGAAAGCTAGCACATGGGAAAAGAATTCTAATTGTTTCATGCTTCACCAAAGGGAAAGTAATAGGGAAACAGATTTTGCTGAAGAATTAGGTAGTACTTTGTAACATTCCAAGGTGTCGCCGAGATAGAAAGGGATAGCTGCAGGAGCCAGTGGGTTCCCTGTCCTGTATAGTGTTCAGGGAGAGGCAGGACATCCACTTGGTGGAAACATTCGAACAGTGGCCATAAGAAAAGGGGCCCAGTGACTTTGCAGTTTCCCCCAAAACTAAGAACTAGTGCTCTGGGATTAAGTGACCCATCGGGCGGTTGATTCTCTACCATGCAGAATGTCCCTGACCAAGTGGTAGGATTCCAGGTAGAAGCCCAGGGGCTTAGCAAGAGGCCACAAAGTCAAAATCACTGTAATACTCTTTAAAAAACAAAACAAACCAAAAAACCCACCTGAAATGTGAACTTTGTCATCAATCTTGTGTAACCAGCCACCTCTAACAGCACTGTGCTCTCTTTTTGTTTTTCATTCATTAACGAACATTTGAGTATCCTCAGTGAGCCAGACTCAGTGCGGGGCGGGGGTCAGCAGTGAACTCCGTGGCCATACGTGTAAAAAGGTGAACTGAGGGTGTCTGGGAGCAGAGTCTTCTGTAGAAACGCCCTGCTGCCCAAGGGGAAGGCAATGGGGCCAGGCTGTGTGCCCTTGGTGTCCTGCATCTTCCCAGCCTCACTTTGAGAGTGCCGCCAGCTCCCACAGCCCAAGTCCTGCCCACCGCTACAGAGCCTGGGAGAGGTCAGAGGAGAATTGAAGTCCAGCAGTTACAAGGGTGCTACTGGGGCCCAGAGCCATCCACAGACATCTGGAATCACTGCAAAAGCCAAAAAAAAAGTGGCTTTGTCTCTCCTTCTCCAGGTCACCCTTTGACCTTGCAATATGTTTTTTGTGGGGTTTTTTTAATGGCTTGGTTCGGCATTTACTTTTCATTATTAATGCATATGGCTGGAGGATTATACATGTTCATCCCCATAAGACAGGGAAAAGCACATTATCATAAAAGAAATTGAAGATGATTCAAAGAAATGGAAAGATATCCCATGCTCTTAGATTGGAAGAATATTGTTAAAATGGCCATACTACCCAAAGCAATCTACAGATTTAATGCAATCCCCATCAGAATACTCATGACATTTTTCACAGAACTAGAACAAATAATCCTAAAATTTATATGGAACCACAAAAGACCCAGAATTGCCAAAGCAATCCTGAGGGGAAAAAAACAAAGCTGTAGGCATAACCCTCCCAGATAAGACCATCTACAAAGCTACAGAAATCAAAACATGATGGTATTGGCACAAAAACAGACATATAGATCAATGGCACAAAAGAGCACAGAAATAAACCCACACACCTACGGTCAATTAATCTTCAACAAAGGAGGCAAGAATATGCAATGGAGAAAAAACAGTCTCTTCAGCAAGTGGTGCTGGGAAAGCCGGAAGCCTCATGTAAATCAATGAAGTTAGAACACACCTTCTCACCATACACAAAAATAAACTCAAAATGGTTTAAAGATCTAAATGTAAGACATGACACCATAAAACTCCTAAAAGAGAATATAGGCAAAACATTCTTGGACAAAAATCGCAGCAATATTTTCTTAGGTCAGTCTCCCAAGGCAATAGAAATAAAAGCAAAAATAAACAAATGGGACCCAATCAAACTTAAAAGCTCTTGCACAGCAAAGGAAACCATCAACAAAACAAAAAGACAACCTGAGTGGGAAAAAATATTTGCAAATGATGCAACCAACAAGGAGTTAATATCCAAAACATACAAACAGCTCATACAACTCAGTATCAAGAAAATAAACAACCCAATCAAAAAATGGGCAGACCTAAATAGACATTTCTCCAGAGAAGACATGCAGATGGCCAACAGGCATGTGAAAAGATGCTGATCATCGCTAATTATTAGAAAAATGCAAATCAGAAGCACAATGAGGTATCACCTCACACCTGTCAGAATGGCCATCGTCAGAAAGTCTACAAATAATCAATGCTGGAGGGGGTGTGGAGAAAAAAGAACCCTCCTACACTGTTGATGGGAATATAAATTGGTATGTAAATACTATGGAATACACTACAGACATTCCTTAAAAATCTAAAAATAGAGCTACCATACACTCCAGCAGTCCCACTCTGGAAAAGATGGAAACTCTAATTCTAAAAGATACATGCACCCCAATGTTCACAGCAGCGCTATTTACAATAGCCAAGACATGGTAACAACCCAAGTGTCCATCAACAGACTATTGGCTTAAGGAAATGTAACATATATATATATATATATATATGTGTGTGTGTGTGTGTGTGTGTATATATATATATATATATATATATATATATGTAATGGAATACTACTCAGCCATACAAAAGAATGAAATATTGCCATTTGCAGCAACACAGATGGACCTAGAGAATATTATACTTAATGAATCAGAAAAAGACAAATATTACATGATATCACTTATATGTGGAATCTCAAAAATAATACAAATGAATCTATATACAAAACAGAAACAGGTCACAGACAGAGAAAACTAACTTACGGTTACCAAAGCGGAAAGAGAGGGCAGAGTGATAAATTAGGAGTACGGGATGAACAGATACACACTACTAAATAGAAAATAGAAAAGCAGCAAGGATTTCCTGTAGAGCACAGGGAACTATATTGAATATCTTGTAATAACCTATAATGGAAAATAATCTTTATATATATATATATATATATATATATATATAACTGAATCACTTTGCTGTATACCTGAAACACAATATTGTAAATCAATTATACTTCAATTTTTAAAAAACTGCCAGATGGAGAACCACCTTAATATTGAGGTTTATCTAAAAAGCAAATTTTTACATATTTTTATTACTTTCAAATAAACTGACAGCATAGTTGCTAAGATATTTTATAATTCATCAATAAACAGATTGTTTAAAAATTATTTGTTACAGAAAAATCACCGTAAGAAAATCAACTTCTTTTGCTTCTAACAATTTATACTTGATATGCATTATAAGAGTGTAATGTTAATAGGCAAGATAATTCAAGCAGCCTGACTGATCTCATTAACTAGTCATCTTCCAATTCAGAAAACAAAAAGAAATCAATAAATAAAAAGCAAATTTTTGCCAATCACTTAGAGAGACAGGGTTCAGTTTTCTGTATATGAGAGAGAGGAGAGAGAGAAAATGTATAAATTCTCACACACAGGTGAGCTGACTTACCCCTAAGGCAGTAATTTTGCACCTGGCTTTCCTCAAGGAGAAAAGGAAGCAATATTTCTGGAGCACATGTATGCTTCGCACACCTCATCTGTCGCCCTCCAAGCAGCCGGTAGATTGTAAATTGTGGAAGTGAGGCTCAGGGAGTTTAGGTCGCTGACCTCGGCACACAGCTCGGAAGTGGCTGACCCTGGATCCAGCTTTCTCTGGCTCCACGGCTCTTTCCTCCCTGCTTCTCGGCGGAGGCCACAGTCCTGTGCTGAGCTGACGTTCCTCAGCCTGGCTGGGAGAAGGAACGATCGCTCTTTACCCACCTTGGGCCTTGTTTCCTGGAGTCTTGAGAACTGTTCGCGTGGACGTCCACCCACAGGCAGCCTCCTTTCCGAAGACAGTTAAAGACCCAGTTTGCTGCGGGAAATCCTGTTCTTCGGGGATCACGGCGGGAGGCCGACTGTGGTCCGTGTACCCATCCTGGGTGCGTGTGGCTCTGCATGGGATCGGCGATAAGGCACGTGGTCCTCTTCAGCTGCCTGGGACCGCCAGCCTGTCTTTGAAGCAGACCTGCGCTCTCCTGTCGTCACGTGGCTCCATGCAGGGAGGAGCTGTGAACGTAGGGCAAGGAGGGTCAGGTGTGGGGAGGAGCGGTGAAAGTTGGATTGGCCGCAGTGGAATCCAGGTTCCACCACTTACTACTTGCCCGACACCATTTAATCTCGCTAAACCCCCATCTCTTCACTGCAGGTGGGCCTACTTCCGGGGTTGCAAGGTTACCATAAGGAGTAAATGAGATGATCCGTATCAGCAGCACTTAGCACTGGGCCTGGCACATAAGAAGCATGAGATATATTTAAGCTACTCTCACTGTTGTCACAACCATGATCATTATTGCTTTTGACTCTGCCGCTGAGCAGTCATGTGACCTGGGGAAATTGCTTTTCCTCCCGGAGCTTCCTTTTTTTTTTTTTCTCATGAAACGAGTGATGTTGGCAGCATCACCTTTAAGGATCCCTGTAGCTCTTATGATTCGGTGACATTTGCTGGATCACTTTTGGGTGGTACCAGATCCCAAGGACACCCTGGAATCTGGTTTCATCCACAGACGTTTCTTTTACAAGCTGTTTCCTTAACTCCAATATTTAGTCTTATTGTCGGGAGCATTTAGGGAATGTGGGTACATTTGACATCCAGACATTAAGAATGGCAAACAGGGCTTCCCTGGTGGCGCAGTGGTTGAGAATCTGCCTGCCAATGCAGGGAACACGGGTTCGTGCCCCGGTCCGGGAAGATCCCACACGCCGCGGAGCAACTGGGCCCGTGAGCCACAATTACTGAGCTTGCGCGTCTGGAGCCTGTGCTCCGCAACAAGAGAGGCCGCGATAGTGAGAGGCCCGCGCACCGCGATGAAGAGTGGCCCCCACTTGCCGCAACTAGAGAAAGCCCTCGCACAGAAACGAAGACCCAACACAGCCAAATAAATAAATAAATTTTTTTTAAAAAAAGTTAACTTGCTTAAAAAAAAAAAAAGAATGGCAAACAATATAGATAATCTGCTGATGCCTTCGGCTGAGAAGTCTGGTATTCTTGCTCTTGGTCCCCTGCACAAGAAAAACACAAAAACTTCTCAGGACCTTCTCAGCTACTTAGACAGAGAAGTGACCAAGCAGTAACACAGCCTTACCAGGAGGGAGGCAAAGAAAAAGCCAGTGGCTTCAGGAATCTACAGATTTGATCACCTTCCAGCCTGTCATGGAATACTGACTACGTCCTTTACAGCCCTGAGCCCTCCCCTTGGATTCATCTCAGGATCCTTGGATCCCAGGAGCCCACAGAGGAAATGGAGGCCGGCCTTAGTTTCCTAAGGCTGCGGTCAAGTACCACAAACTGGGTGGCTTAACCGACCGGAATTTATTCTCCCACGGCCTGGAGACTGGAAGTCTGGTGTTGGCAGGGTTGCTTCCTTCCGAGGGCTGTGTGGGAATGTGTGTTCCTTGCTTCTCTGCTAGCTTCTGGCGGGTTGCTGGCAATCCTTGCCTTATAGATACAACACACCAATTTCTGCCTTCGTCTTCCCATGATATTCTCCCTGTGTCCGTCTCCATGTCCAAATTTCCCCTTTTTATAAGGACACCAGCCCTATGGGGTTAGGTCCCACCCTAATGACCTCATTTTAACATTGATCACCTCTGTAAAGGAATTTCCAAATAGGGTACTAGGGGTTAGGACTTCCAACATATCTTTGGGGGTTGGGAGGACACAATTTAACCCATAAGAAGGTCCTTGGAGTATTTTCATTACTTCAAAGTACATAAGAATTAAACACTTCTCCATACTGACTCAATAGACACTGCTTAAGAGCACAGGCTCTGGAAATTGCCTGGGTTGGAATTTTGGCTCTGCCACTTTCTAGCTGTGTGAGCTTGGGCGAGTTTTTTAGCTTCTCTGTGCTGTTTCCTCACCTGTAAAATGGGAATAACAATTTGATCTACACCTGAGGGTTGATAGAAACATTAAATTAAAAATACACTTAAAATTTCTCATCTTATTATGATTATTTCATATCCTATTTGGAAAGGATTCCATCTAACAAATACAACAAAAGCACATGTAATACTTAGCACACGCCTGGCACTATTTTATATGCTGGTGCATATATCAACTTCTTATCACAACTACTTTGTGGATACTATTATCATCCCTGTTTTACAGAAACAAAAACTGAGCCCTAGAGAGATTTTGACGTGTGTATGGCCCCATGGCCAGTATAGAGAGACCTCCCAACCCAGATCCACGTTTGTCTGATTCTGGGGCCTTTTAGGAACCATTGTGACTGGCTGCCTCTCCAGGAATAAGAAAAGGGTCTTGTAATGATTAAATGAATCACCTCCTTCACTTGCCCAGAAAGTCATCCTGTTTTCAAAGGCCTTATTCTGAAGGCACTTCCCATAATGTTAGACTGTGCTCAGGAAACACACTTGTTTCTTTAAAACAGGGCGTTTGTCTCTCCTCCAGGCCCCAGGATGGCTTTGGAAGTGTCTCCCCAGGACAGCCAAGGAGAGTCCACCCCCCGTGCCTTGCGCCCAGGGAACGATGGTCATCTCCCTGACATCTTGTCTCTCTGGTTTTGCATTGTCCTTCTAGGGAAGCCCATCAGAACTGCTGTGCTGATGAAGGGGACACTCTGTCTTCAAAGAGAGAAGAGAACTTCCGTCCCTGGCTGTGGGCCGCCCTGGCCAGAGACTCCAAGTGGAACGCCTTCGCTCGTACGCACCTCCCGGAGGCCCGGTGGGAATTGTTCATAGTGCCAAAGTCCTACCGCTGCATTTTCCATGGGTCCTTGTAAATAGTTTGCTCCTGTGCCCAGGCCCCCACCTCTTGCTATACTGGAACCGATTTGTACAATGTGGGAAAATTTTGTTACCTTTTTAACCAAGGGCAACTTCCTTTTCCAGCACTACCATTGTAAGGTTTTTTTTCCAGGAGGGAGGGCTGATCACACGTGCTTTTCTCTTTTAGCCTTTCTTTCTTTCTTTTTTTTTTTTATTTTATTAATTTGGGGGAGGGGGGATGTTAGCATTAGTGCCATTATATCTACTGGATTTTAGGTAGGGAGAGTTCATTTTTAAAAGTAGTTTGAAATTTGGGAGATTTCTTCAGGGGAAGGGCTGGGATTCAGGCATCTGTCTTAACTTGGAGAGGGTTTTACAGATGACAGATCTTCCAAATCAAATCCATTTCTATTTCTTCCCCAGCCTCCTCTGGGGGTCCCTGTTTAGCCACGCACAAGGCTTTCTGAACTGCCACCAGGCCGGTCTGGTTTTTTTTTGATGGCCTGGCCTCAGACCTTGGGCCGAGCCAGCACCCGGAGAACTGGGGGGCGGACAGCTACCCTCTGAGCCCCTTTTTAGTGACCAGCAGAAAGGGCTCCCAGATGCATTCGCATCATCATTACTTTTGTGAAATTCAAAGAAAAAGAGATCTTCGTGTCTAGATGGTACAAAGATGAACAGCTTTGGTTTTCATTTCCGTTCCTAGCTGCCTTTTCTCAGTGTGGTATTGGACAAGATTTCAGCTTGAAGCTTCACCACGAATTGCTTTGTTTGTTTGTTTGTGTGTTTGTTTTGGGCCAATTTTAGTTTCCTGAGTGCACTTTTTTTTCCCCTCAGTTAGTCCTAACTTCTAAAGAAGGAAAACCCGGAGGCACATCTGGTATAAACGTTGCAGTTTGAGCTGTGTTTGCAGCCCCTTCCCCTGCGTACCCCGCCCCTCATTTGAGTTCACTGCACAAATCAAAGGTTAGGGAGTTTGAAAAAAAAAACAATTTTTCTAACTGGTTGCTCATTTGTTGTAACTCAATAAAGCAAAGACTACACATTTTTATAAGCTTTTCCTCTGCTCCTGGTTCTTCACTGCTGTCTGGCTCCCAGCACACAGCCTGAGGGCTCCGGCCCACGCATCTGTTTCAAATCCGCTATGACCACCACTTCTCTATCTTCCGTCCCGGTGAGGCCTGACAGCGCCGCTGGGACTGTAAAAACAGGGGGTAAGTGTCGACCTGGGAATCTTCAGCACATCTCTGGGACGCAGAGAGGAAGTGAGTGATAGGCCCACCCTTCTCCGGGGTCTCCACGAATAGACTCATAAAATACTGCAGAGAAGAGCACAGGCGTGGGAATGAGACCTGCCTGCAGGCCACCGCTTGCTCTCGGGGGACCTCAGGCAAGTCCCTTCTGTCCCCGTTGCTGGTGACTGGGCCACTGCCATTTCTCCGAGAAGGCCGGCTTTTGTGTCTCTGACCAGGTGAGGTTTAAAAAGCCCCTCGTTGTTCAAGGTGACCCTCATTTAGACCAGTGCCTTTCAAGCTTGAGCAGGCAGCGCAATCACCTGGAAGGCTGGTTAGAGTTTCTAACTGAGTAGGTCTGGGTGGACCAGAGAACGTCCCCAGCTCCCAGGTGAGGCTGGTACTGCCAGCTCGGGGGTCCCGACATTGGGAATGTGTGGTCTAGATGTTTCATTTTCACAAGGACTTACAGACTTTGGGGCAGTTTATCCACCCCTCGACCTCCAAACTCTCCCCATCCACCTCCCCCGCCGCAAAAAAAATCCAAAAATCCAACCTGCGCTTTTCTTATTACAAAAAAAAAAAGAGCCAAGTGGCTGTAGCTGGCTCATCTCCTGCTCCCTGCCTACGCTGCCTTTCCTGTCTGCGCTCCGAGCAGTGGACCATCCACAGACCTCATCTCCTCATGCTGTCCTGTCCTTCCAGACCATTAATGAACGTCAGCCCAGCCCAGCCCCCGCCAGCTTCTCCCTGGCAGGCGGCTGCCTTCCCCTCCTGCTATTTACCACCCTTGCCGTTCCGCTTACCATTCTCAAGCAATTTAAGTAAATTCTTCCAGCAAGGCAGCAGGAGATGCTATTAAATGCCTGAAGAAACCAAAGGGAAAACCTTGGCAGAACTTTTGTCTTTTTATTTTTAATTTCTGCACCAGAGAGAAAGCTTTGCTAATTGGTTGCAATGAAAATACACAGGGAAAACAGCTGTGCTCTTTTAAGCACCCAGCAAAATATGACAAGCTACATCTTCCCCCCCTGGGAATGATCAAAGGGTGGCAGAAACTAGGAGAGGGGTTCTTAAGGGGAATAGGTGGACAGGTGAGGTGGAAGAGAGCCGTGGAGGGGCGTGAACACCTGCTGGTTTTGTCTGCCCCGTACCTCTGTGCACTACGTCTCTTCCTTTAGCGTTCACTTGTCTCCCCTTCTGTTCATCTGATTCTGAGGGGCTGCCCATCGCGGTGACCCGCTCCCCTCCCACAGGACAAGCCTGGCGCCCCAGCCCCCTATTCACCGAGCCGGGTGCAGTGTGACGCAGGAGCACTCAGATGCGGGGAGAGAGCTCCCTTTTTCCATTGAGACGGCGAGTGTGACATGAGCCCGGAGCCACCAGCATCCACATCCCCTGCCCGAGAGGGGAAGCCGGGCTGCAGGCAGCAAGAATGAGGCCCAGAACTCGAGGAAAGAGGCAGAGGAGCAATGAATGAAGAAAGAGATGATGGGGGCAGTGATGATGGAGGTGGTGATGACAGGAGTGACATCATTTGGGTCCCTGGACCCTGCCGTGCCTGAGGCCAGCTCCCTATCTTTCCAGTTTCGTAAAAACCAACATATTTCTCTTTTTGACTTAGGCTAAAAACCTTTCGAATTGGGTTTCTGTTGCTAGAAACTCAGCATTCTGATGGTTTGAGGAGATTATGAGATAAAAAACAAAGGAAGGACGGTAAGTGTAAACAGCCCCATATAGCTGGTGGCTACTACACTGGATGTCCATCTCTAAGTCCTTGGTACTCAAGTGGGTCCCTGGGTCAGCAGCGGCAGCATCACCAGGGTGCTTGTTAGAAATGCAGAATCGGGCCTCCCTGGTGGCGCAGTGGTTGAGAGTCCTCCTGCCGATGCAGGGGACACGGGTTCGAGCCCCGGTCCGGGAAGATCCCACATGCCGCGGAGCGGCTGGGCCCGTGAGCCACAACTACTGAGCCTGCGTGTCTGGAGCCTGTGCTCCGCAACAAGAGAGGCCACGACAGTGAGAGGCCCGCGCACCGCGATGAAGAGTGGCCCCCGCTCGCCGCAGCTAGAGAAAAGTCCTCGCACAGAAACGAAGACTAAAAACAGCAAAAAATAAATAAATAAATGTATAAAACAAAAATAAGAAATGCAGAATCTCCAGCCCCTACCCCAGACCTGTTGAATCATAATCTGCAATTTCACACCATCCCCAGGGGACTCAACTGTTCATTCAAGTTTAATAAACTCTGCTCTGAAGGCTTTGAAGGGCTCCTCCCCAGCCCCTTCCAGCACACTGAGGGCTGGGGGCAGGATCTGACACACCACGGAGCCTGTTTGCAGAGTGTAGACTCCAAGGCCTTGGGGAGCAGGAAGGCAGAGGCAGCAACAGAATGGAGATCACGTGGTACCCCAGGTGCGGGTGCCCTTGTCCTTCCAGACCACCTGGTGCACAGCCACTTCTAGCCAACAGCGTGCGGAAATGACAGCTCTCACTGGCCTGCCACAATACAATCTGGAGAGAACCAGGAGAGACATCAGTGCCCTCCTACTGATTCCTGAAAGCTCCCATCTGGAGCGCCTAACAGCTGGATGTACTTACAAACCACAGTAGAGGCGCCATCATTACCCCTGGGCGCTTGATCAATAAGAATGAATAAAAAAGACATCCAAGTATATCCCGTGACATGTTGCAAGTCGGGTATCCTGTAGAGTGTAGGAGGCACATTGCCCTGGACTTTGAGGAAGGGAGATGACAAAGGTCTCCATCAGTAACTCTCACACCCTCCCCCAGAACCAGCCCCCAAAGCATTACAGACCGCCTCAGTCTGGATCCTTGAGAAAAAGAGACAGAACACTTAAACTGGGAAATTTAAGGGAAGTGCATTAAATGGATGTTCACAAGGTGTGGGCAGGGCTTGGGGAAGCCAACAAGGGAGGATGTAGAGATCTTGGCCTGAAGGGGTAAGGGATGGGGCAGTTACTGGAACCTGTAAAGGATAAATGCCTTCAATAAACCATGGTGACCCAGCAGGGGGAGAATCTGGGGAATAAATACCCTGACATCATTCTCCTCCTATCCTCTGCCCTCCTGCCACTTCCTCCCAATGGCCAAACCCAACCAGAATGCAGAGGGTAAGGGGATCTGTTGGTCCAGTCCATCAGAGTCTGCCTCTCAGCACACAGAGCAGGTGGGGGAAGGGTGGTGGTGGGAAACAGATGGTCCAGCACACAGATCAATCTATGGGCTGGACCCAAGATGACAAATACACACCAAGGTTACTATATGCCCCACTCATGGCAAACATTAATCATCAATTGAAGTGGCTTTGGCTGCTGGGCTTGGATGGCCTTCACAATACTGAACACAGAGCCTCACCTTGAATCTATTAACCTTGGAACATGAGATGACACACTGGGTGGGTGCCACTGGTTACCTAGCTAGTATCCATTCCCTCATTCTTCCTCACTAACAGAACCAAGATATTGCCCAGGCACTGACATACCCCAGTCCCAGGTCAGAAACTCCATTTCCCTTGCAGCCAGGAGCGACTAATGAGAGCATACAGAAGGCTCTTGCATAGCTGGTGCCTGTCTTCTTCCTCCCTTGTTCTTACCTTGTGTGCACTGCTGATCTTGAGACTACATCCTTAATAGATTCTTTGAGCCCCTGAACCAGTGCCACAGCTGAAAGTTTTCAAATGTCTTGATATGTGAGAAAAATATCTATTCGTTTAATCCACCACTCATTGCATTTGTCGCATACTTGCATTCAAATGTGCTCGTAAGTGACACAAAACCTTTGTGCCATCCTTAGGCTGGATAGATATGAATCCTCTGACTTATGCATGAGCTTATTTATCCCTGTGCCTATTGCCAAGTGAGAGATAAGGTATGTATAGCCTCCCTCCTCAAGGAAACTTGATCTATATTTTGAAGGATGAGTAGGAGCTGGCCAAATGGGTAAATCAGAGGAAGGCACAAGATGCAGAAGTGAAAGAGTGTATATATACAATGTCAGGGTGTTAAGTAGTAGAAATCCAATGAGGAGGCTATAATGTGTAACAAAAGAAGAAACCATCAGTTTTGAACAACCAACTTTGAAAAGCAACCAAGTCACGCTGATTCAAACCCAGTCATAAAAAAACAGAAGTGATTATCCACTTGGAAAGACCCTGAATTACTGCCAAAGAACTATGCTATTTGCTTGTATGATGGGAAATCAAAAAGTGGTTTGGGATTTACCAAGATGAGTAAAATATTGTATAAAACTGATGTAAAGTGAAACAAAATACATTTGAAGTCTTTAACCTTGGACTTGCTTCCCGTGGTTGAATTTAGGTCACAAACCTTGGGATCGGGTCCATTCCTCCAAAGGATCTCACAACTCCTTACCCAGTCTCTTTCTCTGGCCACTCTGGTCTGCTTGCTGACTGGTGAGCACTCCCTGGGTCCATGCAGTTTCTCCTCTCAGAATGTGCCCCTTCCTCATTTCTTCCCGTCCCAGTTGAACTTTCACCAGACCAAATAAAGGTACATCTTGGGTGACAGAGAGGCTGGATTTAAGGAAGACACACATATCCCAACTGGCTCTCTGGAAGCCCTGCTGCACTGAACTCCTGCATCAACGGGATGTATCTAGTTCTAACCACGTATGGGTTAGTTGTTCAATCTCCTCTTTGTGTTATGCTCCTCCTGGCCAGGAAATGTACTGAACATCTGTCCAGTATTCCTTCCCCATCTCTTTCAGCAACACTCAAACCCCTTCCCACTGGGAGAGTCTTCTACAGACCTGCTCTTTCCCTGTGTCAACTCTAAGATGTTGGTGTGGCACCAGCACAGGACAGGATCCTTCTGTCCATGGGTAGCCATGTGACTCAGGCCTAGCCAATCGTAGCACTATCTCTGACCTCAGTGAGTGCCCAAAGGGTACACACATGACCCAAGCTGGGCCAATCAGAGTCTTTCCTGAGGTTTAAAGAAATTGAAGCAGGGAAGGGAGGTCATGGGGAGAGAGAGAGAGAAAGAGATAGAAAAAAAGAAGCAAGGAGAGAGAGAGAGAGAGAAATGACATCATTTTAGTATTTAGATCCAGTCAACCTTAAGTTAGATACATCCCATCTTCCCCCAGTTATGTGTCAACAGATCCCCCTTTTGCTTAAAAATTAGTTTGAGTTGCATTACTTCTTTCAAAAATGAGGGACTTCCCTGGGGGCGCAGTGGTTAAGAATCCATCTGCCAATGCGGGGGACAAGGGTTCAATCCCTGGTCCAGGAAGATCCCATATGTCGCGGAACAATTAGGCCCGTGTGCCACAACAACTGAGTCTGAGCTCTAGAGCCCACGAGCCACAACTACTGAAGCCCACGCACCTACAGCCCGTACTACACAACAAGAGAAGCCGCCGCAATGAGACCACACACCTCAGCAAAGAGTAGCCCCCACTCGCCGCAACTAGAGAAACCCCGCATGCAGCAACGAAGACCCAACGCAGCCAAAAATAAAATAATTTTTTTTAATGAAAGAGTTATGACTAAAACCCATACTCTTACCCTACTGCCCAGCACATGTCTGCTGAACTGATAACAATTAAAAATGCAAGGGCAAGAAGAGATTGAAAAGGAAGAGTAGGCTGCTGCTGAAAGGCTGCACCCAAGGAGAAATTTCAGGCTAGATGGACTGCTCCAACTTTCATGTTTACTGCTCCCCAACCTGAGGTTGCAGACGGGCCTGAAGATGTGCTGGTCCCCTCTGTTCCTGCGCAGCAATTTCCTACTGAAGCCTGGTCTGCAGCTCCTCCTGCTCTGATGGCACCTCACCTTTCATGATGAGAATAACTTCCAGGAGAACACGGTGTCCTTTGGCACAGGGCTAACCAAGCACTTGGCCCAATAAGGATCATGCAGGAGCCACAGGACCCACAGAAGCTGCAGGCTGACTGGTGTCTTACACTACCCTGGTGAGCCAGCAGCCTCTGAAGCAAGACCAGCTCACTCACAGTTCCCTGACTCTGCACTTACCTTCATGGAACTTTGACAGAAGAACTGCTGCTCCCCCCTCCAGAGCCCTCCAAAGCCCATCTCTCTCAAGGGAATTTACTCTTCATATCTTCAGGTAGAGTCAACCTCTCTGCAGTTAATGCCATGTGGCTGACAGGGTCTTGGTGCTCAGGCCAGGTGTCAGGCCTGTGCCTCTGAGGTGGGAGAGCCAAGTTCAGGACATGGGTCTACCAGAGACCTCCCGGCTCCACGTAATATTAAATGGTGAAAGCTCTCCCAGAGATCTCCATCTCAACGCTAAGACCCAGCTCCACTCAACGACCAAAAAACTACAGTGCTGGACACCCTATGCCAAACAACTAGCAAGACAGGAACACAAAACCACCCATTAGCAGAGAGGCTGCCTAAAATCATAATAAGGTTACAGACACCCCAAAACACACCACTGGACGTGGGTCTGCCCACCATAAAGATAAGATCCAACCTCATCCACCAGAACACAGGCACCAGTCCCATCCACCAGGAAGCATACACAACCCACTGAACCAACCTTAGCCACTGGGGTCAGACACCAAAAACAATGGGAACTATGAACATGCAGCCTGCAAAAAGGAGACCCCAAACACAGTAAGTTAAGCAAAATGAGAAGACAGAGAAACACACAGCAGATGAAGGAGCAAGGTAAAAAACCCACCAGACCAAACAAATGAAGAGGAAATAGGCAGTCTACCTGAAAAAGAATGCAGAGTAATGATAGTAAAGATATCCAAAATCTCGAGAATAGAATGGAGAAAATACAAGAAACGTTTAACAAGGACCTAGAAGAACTAAACAGCAAACAAACAATGGTGAACAACACAATAAATGAAATTTAAAATTCTCTAGAAGGAATCAATAGCAGAAAAACTGAGGCAGAAGAACGTATAAGTGACCTGGAAGATAAAATAGTGGAAATAACTACCACAGAGTAGAATAAAGAAAAAAGAATGAAAGGAATTGAGGACAGTCTCAGAGACCTCTGGGACAACATTAAATGCACCAACATTCGAATGACAGGGGTCCCAGAAGAGGAAGAGAAAAAGAAAGGGACTAAGAAAATATTTGAAGAGATTATAGTTGAAAACTTCCCTAATTTGCGAAAGGAAGTAGTCAGTCAAGTCCAGGAAGTGCAGAGAGTCCCATGCAGGATAAATCCAAGGAGAAACACACCAAGACACATATGAATCAAACTATCAAAAATTAAATACAAAGAAAATATATTAAAAGCAGCAAGGGAAAAACAACAAATAACATACAAGGGAATCCCCATAAGGTTAACAGTTGATCTTTCAGCAGAAACTCTGCAAGCCAGAAGGAAGTGGCACGATTGAAGGGAAAAACCTACAACCAAGATGACTCTACCCAGCAAGGATCTCATTCAGATTCAACAGAGAAATTAAAACCTTTACAGAGAAGCAAAAGCTGAGAATTCAGCACCACCAAACCAGCTTTACAACAAATGCTAAAGGAACTTCTCTAGGCGGGAAACACAAGAGAAGGAAAACACCTACAAAAACAAACCCAAAACCATTTAAAAAATGGTAATAGGCACATACATATCGATAACTGCCTTAAATGTAAATGGATTAAATGCTCCAACCAAAAGACATAGACTGGCTGAATGGATACAAAAACAAGACCCATGGGCTTCCCTGGTGGCTCAGCTGTTGAGAGTCCGCCTGCCGATGCAGGGGACGCGGGTTTGTGCCCCGGTCTGGGAAGATCCCACATGCCGCGGAGCAGCTGGGCCCATGAGCCATGGCCGCTGAGCCTGCGCGTCCGGAGCCTGTGTTCCGCAACGGGAAAGGCCACAACAGTGAGAGGCCCGCGTACCAAAAAAAAACAAAAAACAAACAAACAAAAAAACAAGACCCGTATATATGCTGTCTACAAAAGGCCCACTTCAGACCTAGGGACACATACAGATTGAAAGTGAGGGGATGGAAAAAGATATTCCATGCAAGTGGAAATCAAAAGAAAGCTGGAGTAGCAATTCTCATATCAGACAATATAGACTTTAAAATAAAGACTATTACAAGAGACGAAGAAGGACACTACATAATGATCAAGGGATCAATCCAAGAAGAAGATATAACAATTGTAAATATTTATGCACCCAACATACATAAGGCAAATGCTAAGTGCCATAAAAGGGGAAATCAAAAGTAACACAATCAAAGTAGGGGACTTTAACACCCCACTTTCACCAATGGACGGATCATCCAAAATGAAAATAAATAAGGAAACACAAGCTTTAAATGACACATTAAACAAGGTGGACTTAATTGATATTTATAGGACATTCCATCCAAAAGCAACAGAATACACTTTCTTCTCAAGTGCTCATGGAACATTCTCCAGGATACATCATACCCTGGGTCACAAATCAAGCCTTGGTAAATTTAAGTAAATTGAAATCATATGAAGTATCTTTTCCAACCACAACACTATGAGACTAGATATCAATTACAGGAAAAAATCTGTAAAAAATACAAACACATGGAGGCTAAACAATACACTGCTAAATAACCAAGTGCTCACTGATGGAATCAAAGAGGAAATCAAAAAATACCTAGAAACAAATGACAATGAAAACACAACGACCCAAAACCTATGGGATTCAGCAAAAGCAGTTCTAAGAGGGAAGTTTATAGCAATACAATCCTACCTCAAGAAACAAGAAACATCTCAAATAAACAACTTAACCTTACACCTAAAGCAATCAGAGGAAGAAGAACAAAAAAACCTCAAAGTTAGGAGAAGGAAAGAAATCATAAAGATCAGATCAGAAATAAATGAAAAAGAAATGAAGGAAACAATAGCAAACATCAATAAAACTAAAAGCTGTTTCTTTGAGAAGATAAACAAAATTGATAAACCATTAGCCAGACTCATCAAGAAAAAAAGGGAGAAGACTCAAATCAATAGAATTAGAAATGAAAAAGGAGAAGTAACAACTAACACTGCAGAAATACAAAGGATCATGAGAGATGACTACAAGCAACTCTATGCCAATAAAATGGACAACCTGGGAAAAATGGACAAATTCTTAGAAAAGCACAACCTTCCAGGACTGAACCAGGAAGAAATAGAAAATATAAACAGACCAATCACAAGCACTGAAATTGAGACTGTGATTAAAAATCTTCCAACAAACAAAAGCCCAGGACCAGGTGGGTTCACAGGCGAATTCTATCAAACATTTAGAGAAGAGCTAACACCTATCCTTCTCAAATTCTTCCAAAATATAGCAGAGGGAGGAACACTCCCAAACTCATTCTACGAGACCACCATCACCCTGATACCAAAACCAGACAAAGATGTCACAAAGAAAGAAAACTACAGGCCAGTATCACTGATGAACATAGATGCAAAAATCCTCAACAAAATACTAGCAAACAGAATCCAACAGCACACTAAAAGTATCATACACCATAATCAAGTGGGGTTTATCCCAGGAATGCAAGCATTCTTCAATATATGCAAATCAATCAATGTGATAAACCATATAAACAAGTTGAAGGAGAACAACCATATGATCATCTCAATAGATGCAGAAAAAGCTTTCAACAAAATTCAACACCAATTTATGATAAAAACCCTGCAGAAAGTAGGCATAGAGGGAACTTAGCTCAACATAATAAGGGCCATATATGACAAACCCACAGCCAACATCATTCTCAATGGTGAGAAACTGAAACTATTTCCTCTAAGATCAGGAACAAGAGAAGGTTGTCCACTCTCACCAGTATTATTCAACATAGTTTTGGAAGTTTTAACCATAGCAATCAGAGAAGAAAAGGAAATTTTAAAATTCAAATTGGAAAAGAAGAAGTAAAGCTGTCACTCTTTGCAGATGACATGATACTATACATAGAGAATCCTAAACATGCTACCAGAAAACGACTAGAGCTAATCAATGAATTTGGTAAAGTAGCAAGATACAAACTTAATGCACAGAAATCTCTTGCATTCCTATACACTAATGATGAAAAACCTGAAAGAGAAATTAAGGAAACACTCCCATTTACCACTGCAACAAAAAGAATAAAATACCTAGGAATAAACCTACATAAAGAGACAAAAGATCTGTATGCAGAAAACTATAGGATACTAATGAAAGAAATTAAAGATGATACAAATAGATGGAGAGATATACCATGTTCTTGAATTGGAATAATCAACATTGTGAAAATGACTATACTACCCAAAGCAATCTACAGATTCAAGGCAATCCCTATCAAACTACCAATGTCATTTTTCACAGAACTAGAACAAAAAATTTCACAATTTGTATGGAAACACCAAAGACCCCAAATAGCCAAAGCAATCTTGAGAAGGAAAAATGGAGCTGGAGGAATCAGGCTCCCTGACTTCAGACCATACTACAAAGCTACAGTAATCAAGATAGTATGCTACTGGCACAAAAACAGATATATAGATCACTGAAACAGGATAGAAAGCCCAGAGATAAACCCACGCACATATGGTCACCTTATATTTGATAAAGGAGGCAAGAATATACAATGGAGAAAAGACAGCCTCTTCAATAAGTGGTGCTGGGAAAACTGGACAGCTACATGTAAAAGAATGAAATTAGAACACTCCCTAACACCATACACAAAAATAAACTTAAAATGGATTAAAGATCTAAATGTAAGGCCAGACACTATCAAAGTCTTAGAGGAACACATAGGCAGAACACTCTATGACATAAATCACAGCAAGATCCTTTTTGACCCACCTCCTAGAGAAATGGAAATAAAAACAAAAATAAACAAATGGGACCTAATGAAACTTAAAAGCTTTTGCACAAAGGACACCATAAACAAGATGAAAAGACAACCCTCAAAATGGGAGAAAATATTTGCAAATGAAGCAACTGACAAAGGATTAATCTCCAAAATTTACAAGCAGCTCATGCAGCTCAATATCAAAAAAACAAACAACCCAATCCAAAAATGGGCAGAAGACCTAAATAGACATTTCTCCAAAGAAGATAAACAGATTGCCAACAAACACATGAAAGGACGCTCAACATCACTAATCATTAGAGAAATGCTAGTCAAAACTACTATGAGGTATCACCGCACACTGGTCAGAATGGCCATTATCAAAAAATCTACAAACAATAAATGCTGGAGAGGGTGTGGAGAAAAGGGAACCCTCTTGCACAGCTGGTGGGAATGTAAATTGATACAGCCACTATGGAGAACAGTATGGAGGTCTGTTAAAAAACTAAAATTAGAATTAGCATATGACCCAGCAATCCCACTACTGGGCATATACCCTAAGAAAACCATAATTCAAAAAGAGTCATGTACCACAATGTCCACTGCAGCACTATTTACAGTAGACAGGACATGGAAGCAACCTAAATGTCCATCGATAGATGAACGGATAAAGAAGATGTGACACATATATACAATAGAATATTACTCAGCTGTAAAAAGAAACGAAATTGAGTTATTTGTAGTGAGGTGGATGGACCTAGAGTCTGTCATACAGAATGAAGTAAGTCAGAAAGAGAAAAACAAACACCATACGCTAATACAAATGTATGGAATATTAAAAAAAAAAAAAAAAAGGTTCTGAAGAACCTAGGAGCAAGACAGGAATAAAGACACAGACATAAAGAATGGACTTGAGGACACGGGGAGCAGGAAGGGTAAACTGGGACGAAGTGAGAGAGTGGCATGGACACATATACACTACCAAATGTAAAATAGATAGCTAGTGGGAAGCAGCCACATAGCACAGGGAGATCAGCTCGGTGCTTTGTGACCACCTAGAGGGGTGGGATAGGGAGGGTGGGAGGGAGACACAAGAGGGAGGAGATATGGGGATATATGTATAGGTATACCTGATTGACTCTGTTATAAAGCAGAAACTAACACACCATTTTAAAGCAATTATACTCCATTAAAGATGTTTAACAAAATGCAAGAGCACATTAGAATACAGTTTGAAAATATACTGGCTATGATTCCATTTATATGAAATGTTCAGAATAGGCAGATCTACAGAGACAGAAAGTGGGTAGGGGGGTAGACAGAGGATTGGGGGCTAAGAGACGTGAGATTTCTTTGTGGGGTAATGAAAATGTTACAAGATTGATATTGTGGTGATGGTTACACAACTGAATACACAAAAAGCCAATGAACTGTACGCATCAAATGGGTGAATTGTATGGTATCTCAATTTTACATATATATAAGAATATATATTTTCATTTTCATCTCATATTTTATATATATTTATATAACATAAATATATGATTATATATTTTTATTTTTAACATTTTGTATGTATATATATATAGAGAGAGAGAAAGAGATTATGTGACAATAGAAACTAGAAACCGAATAAAGTTAATTCTTGAGTTACAGGGAAAGCTGATTTAAGGAACACTTAAATTACTACAAAATTGTTATCTTTTCCCCCAAAACCTGTTCCTACCTTTCCTATCTTGGTGAAGAGTGAGTGCCAGCAGCAATCCAATTGCCCAAGCCAGAAACGAGGGCGGGCATTTTTTACAACCCTGGGTGTTAACCAAACACCAAGTTCTCTCACTTCTAGCTCCCAAATCTCTCTCCGAATCACCCCTCCACCAGCCCTAGAACTACTGTCATCATTCAGTCCCTTGCCCCCCTTTCCCTGCACAGCCTCCTAACTTGTTTCCCTGCCCCAGTCTCTCCTCACCAGCCCCATCTGTGTTCCAGGCTGCAGCCACAGAGGAATCTTTTCTACAGTGTAAGTCCCGTCACGCCTCTCATCTGACTGTTGGTGGCTCCCACTGCCTCTACAGATTCAGCCCAAGCTCCTCTTGGCTCCATCCCTTGCTCCTCTTGGTATCCTGCCTGTACCTGCCAACCTCCAATCTACTGTATCCCCCATCTCATCTCTCTCCCGACCCCTGTTCTCACACACACACACACACACACACACACACACACACACACACACACACACACACACACTATTGAAGCCCATCCTCTACTACTGTGTCCCACACCCTCCAGCTTCTCTCTTGCCTGGCCCAGATGAATAATATCATGTGCTCCAAGAATCCTCTCCTGATCCCTTCCAGCCAAGTCAGGTACTTCTTCCTCTGTGCTTCTAAAACCCCTTCTGTATGTCTCTATTATAATTATAGACACACAGTATTATAATTGTCTCTGTGTTTGTCTACCACATAAGCCTGTGGCCTCCTTGCAGATAAAATCCACGTCATCTTCTTTTCTTTTTTTTTAGTTCTTTTTTTTCCTTCCAGTTTTACTGAGATATAATTGACATACAGCACTGTATACATGTAAGGTGTACAGCATAATGATTGGACCTGGGTCTTCTTTAACTTTTTTGCTAACACAGGCTCAAGACAAGGCAAGCATGCATTATCTAGTGTGTTGTATGAATAAATCTTCACTGGCAATGTCAGAAGTTTAATTAGACTAGGGATGGTAGTAAGATATTTGAAAACAATAATCATTTGTGGGAAAATACCCATGATGGGATAAAATAGATTAATGTTCACAAACTTCTTCCCTTTACCCAACCTGCCCAAGAGAACCCTAACTAACAGCCTAATTCTTCTTCTTCCCCCATCACCTGAGAGACCAATTCCTAGATGTTTTTGGTGCAGAGCCTGGAGTCAGCAAAGAAAGACAGCAGCAGAGGGCTTGAAGCAGAAGCAGAGGACTTAAGGAAACAGGCTGAATCAATCTATGTAACAAAGAACGAGGGGATTCCCTGGTGGCGCAGTGGTTGGGAGTCCGCCTGCCGATGCAGGGGACGCAGGTTCGTGCCCCGGTCCGGGAAGATCCCACATGCCGCGGAGCAGCTGGGCCCGTGAGCCATGGCCGCTGAGCCTGCGCGTCCGGAGCCTGTGCTCTGCAATGGGAGAGGCCACAACAGTGAGAGGCCTGCGTACCACAAAAAAAAAAAAAAAAAAAAGAATGAAAAGAAAAAAGAGGAAGTTCAGTAAGTAGAAGCCACTGGAGCTGGTGAAGAAGGAGAAATTCTTCAAAGTTCTAGTGAGGGAACAGCTTCAAACAGAGTGTGGAATATAAAAAAAACTGGGCAAGGGTCCAAAGAACACTAAGACATGCTGCCATGGGGTATACGTGGAAGCCTGCTGAATGTCCTTTGAGGAAGATGAGAAAAATATTAAGTTCCCTTTTCATCATGTTTCGGTTTATTAGGATTATTCTTCTGTAACGAATTCTAGGACTGGACCATGTGGCTCACAGCTTCAATAGGGTTACATGAGAAGTTGTTTCAGTAAATGTGAAATGAAGCTGGAAAACCAACTGAAAACATATCCTGCTATTAATAGGATAAGCCTCATTACCCATTTCCAAGGACCATGCTCATCTTCACATCTGTTCATACTGTTCTCTGCCTGGTAGGAATTCTCGTGAGACCAGAAATAGAAACATGGTTAAGCAGCAGAGGACAAGTGACTTTCCACGATCCCAGGGAGTATCCATGGCAAGGCTACCCCAGAATTCAGGGGCCCTGAATTCTGGCCCCTGCTTTACTACTAATGGCTTATACGACCCTGGACAAGTGATGTCCCCTCTTTAAGCCTCAGTTTCCTCATTTGAAAAATGAGGGCGTTTAAACCAGACAACCATCAAGTATTCATTCCAACTGTGAGATGCTACGATCGCAGGGATATGAGCCAACCTCCTCTTAAAAGTCTCCACACTCCAGCTCACTTGGCCAGCAGTGAGCTAAAGAAAGCTTTAGGGCAATAGCTCTAAAGCGTCTGAGCAAGGATTGTCGGCACCATCCTGAGGGAACTTTAAAGGAGCTTGTGTGCCCATAAACAGCATTTAATTAAAGAGCAGCAAATAGCAGCATGGAAAACTGAAAAGTGGGCTGGCTGTCCAGGAATATTTCTTTGCATCTCTGCTCAACCATAATACACTCACAATGGCCTTTGTTAGAGAAACAGAGAACCTTTGTTTGGGGTCATTTGACCAGCTGCCCTGGAAAGACAGCTGCCCCAGCTCTCTGCCCGGATGCTGTCTCTACCCTGCAGAGGTGAAAAATCTTCCCAGGTGCCAACGTGGGAATCAGGCTAGGAATTGGGTTGGTCTTAGCAGGATGAAGTTCTCTATGAGGGATTTTAAATCCGTGGGTGTCCCAGAAGTTTGTTTTGTTTTTTAACATCTTTATTGGAGTATAATTGCTTTACAATGGTGTGTTAGTTTCTGCTTTATAACAAAGTGAATCAGCTATACCTATACATATATTCCCGTATCTCCTCCCTCTTGTGTCTCCCTCCCACCCTCCCTATCCCACCCCTCTAGGTGGTCACAAAGCACCAAGCTGATCTCCCTGTGCTATGCGGCTGCTTCCCACTAGCTATTTTACATTTGGTAGTGTATTTATGTCCATGCCACTCTCTCACTTTGTCCCAGCTTACCCTTCCCCCTCCCTGTGTCTTCAAGTCCATTCTCTACGTCTGTGTCTTTATTCCTCTCCTGCCCTAGGTTCTTCAGAACCTTTTTTTTTTTTTCAGATTCCTATCGAAATGAGTCATGTACCACAATGTTCACTGCAGCTCTATTTACGATAGCCAGGACATGGAAGCAACCTAAGTGTCCATCGACAGATGAATGAATAAAGAAGATGTGGCACATATATACAATGGAATATTACTCAGTCATAAAAAGAAATGAAATTGAGTTATTTGTAGTGAGGTGGATGGACCTAGAGCCTATCATACACAGTAAGTCAGAAAGAGAAAAATAAACACCATATGTTAACACATATATATGTCCCAGAAGTTTTACATGCTACTTCCAACTCCCTGGTGTGACAGATTATCAGCATGTTGTATACGAACGACTAGGGCTCTGAGGAGGAAGGACTTCCGTGGCACATGACAACATTGATCCCCTGCATGGAGAAATTGCTTACTTTTCCACATCAGAGTAAAATTTAGACTTCAGAAGCATTTCGTCACAGTAGGATTCAGAAATCTGCCCAACCAAGGCCACAGAAGCTAGTAAGTGTCAGAGCTGGGATTTGAACCCAGGTTTCTCTGAGAGGGAGGCCCACGCTTTTACCCACAAGCCTCCAGCCTTTCGTCAAGTGCTCTTCGTGGCCCGGGGCCCATTACAACACTGGAAGCAGCCCGTGGGCACACGCACATTCAAAATGAGCTGGTACGTGGGATACACGCCCCAAGGGTCACAGTCCCTGAGGCCTCTTCCATCCTATCCCAGGCCACGGATACAGACCATCCTCCTTGCTGGGAGCCTGCCTTTTATGTCTGTGGTCATGGAAAGCTGGCTGGAACGGGAGGCATGGAGTGGGTGCTGTCTTTGAAGGAGCTTTGAAGAGAAATAAAAATAGACGGAACACCTGGGGTATCAAATGATTTTAACTATCAACTCCTGTTGACTCATAAGAATGAAGGACCAGGAGATCAAGGGAATTTGACATCCATGTCATGACCTGTAAAACTTTATTTAGTTGTTTTTTCCCACTGCCTCCTTGAACCAATTTTTCTTTTTTTCTTCTTCTGTTATTTGACAGAAGTTGCAGACTTGTGGAATATGCAGCATCTATCTCTGGCAGAGCTCACACACTGTTTTATAATTATCTATTCCTGTGACTGTTCCTCCTTCATTAGGCCCTGAGATCCCTGAGGCAAGGATCTTATCTTACTCATCTCTAAGATAATGAATACACAGATGTGTATTATACTATTCTCCCCACTTTTCTGTACATTCAGAATTTTTCATCACACAAAATTCCAATAAAGCAGTTTTCTAACATAACCACAGTGCCATTACCAAATTCAGGAAAGTATCATTAATACAATCCTACCATCTTATATACAATCTACATTCTAATTTTACCGATTGTCTAATACTTCCCTTTACACCAACTTTTGTTTCCAGGATCCAATCTTGAATCACGTTTTGCAGTTACTTGTCATGCTTCTTTGCTCTCTTTCTATTTGGAACTGTTTCTCAGCCTTTGTCTTCTACATTTAAAGACACTGACATCAGGGCTGTCCTGGTGGCGCAGTGGTTGAGAATCTGCCTGCCAATGCAGGGGACACGGGTTCGAGCCCTGGTCTGGGAAGATCCCACATGCCGTGGAGCAGCTAGGCCCGTGAGCCACAACTACTGAGCCTGCGCGTCTGGAGCCTGTGCTCCGCAACAAGAGAGGCCGCGAGAGTGAGAGGCCCGCACACTGCGATGAAGGGTGGCCCCCGTTTGCCACAACTAGAAAAGGCCCTCGCACAGAAACGAGGACCCAACACAGCCATAAATAAATAAATAAATGAAGGAATTCCCTTAAAAAAAAAAAAAAAAAGACTGACATCCTAAAAGAGTAAAGCTCACTGTGTTGCTGCATAGGTCTGATTGTGTCCTCATGATTTGATTCTCGAATACTACAGGATTCTAGCAGGAATACTACATAAGATGGTGTGGCCTTCTCAGTGCCATGCATCGGGAGGTACCAGATGTCAGTTTGTCCTCTCACTGGAGACATAGATGTTGATAATTTGGTGAAGGTGGTGTCTGCCAGGTGTCTACTCTGTAAAGGGACCATTTTTCCCTTTGTAAATAGTCTGTAATCTGTGGCAGATACTTTGAGACTGTGTAAACACCCTGTTCTCCAATGTTTCACCCAATTGTTTTGGCATCCACTGTCGATTCTCGCTTGAATCAATGAGTACTCTGATGGTTGCAAAATGGTGATTTTTGTAGCTCTATCTTTCCTTCTATGTTTATTAGTTGGCATTCTACTGAGAAGAGCTTTCCCTTCTCCCCCTAGCATTTGCTTATTTGCTAGTATCAGAATGGACTCAAAATCATGTGCTTTTTTAAATATAAACATTACCATGGGAGGTTAAAAGGTGTGTTCTACATTTTACCTTTTTTTATTTTTATTTTTTTGACTGCACGACTTGCAGGATCTTAGTTCCCCGACCAGGGATAACCTGCACCTCCTGCAGTGGAAGTGCAAAGTCTTAACCACTGGACGACCAGGGAAGTCCCTAAATTTTAGCAGTTTTAAGTCTTGGTGCCAATTTCTTCTGCCTCTGACATTACGTGTAGCATCAGCAGGACCCAGGCTAAAGCATAAGTGTGAAAGAAACTAAATCATTTTCACCCTTTCCTCCAGCATCCCATCTTGGTTCATTCACTCATTCATCTATCCAACAAACACATACATTCTATATTTAAAATAGATAACCAGCAAGGAACTCCTGTATAGCACAGGGAACTCTGCTCATTATTCTGTAATAACCTAAATAGGAAAAGAATTTGAAAAAGAAGAGATACAAGTATATGTATCACTGAATCACTTTGCTGTACACCTGAAACTAACACAACACTGTTAATCAACTATACCTCAATAGACTTCCATGGTGTCGCAGTGGTTGGGAATCTGCCTGCCAACGCAGGGGACACAGGTTTGAGCTCTGGTCCGGGAAGATCCCACGTGCCACAGAGCAACTAGGCCTGTGCGCCACAGCTGCCGAGCCTGCACTCTAGAGCTCTCAAGCCACGGCTACTGAAGCCCGTGCACCGAGAGCCAGTCCTCCGCAACAAAGAGAAGCCCCCGCAACGGGAAGCCCGCACGCCACAATGAAGAGCAGTTCCCACTCGCTGCAACTAGAGAAAGCCTGCGAGCAGCAACGAAAACCGAACGCAGCCAAAAAATTAATTTTTTAAAAAAAATTACAGCACAAAAATGCGATCACACACACACACACAAAACCTAAACCCCAATATAAAATTAAAATTAAAAAAACACAGTGCAGGGCTTCCCTGGTGGCGCAGCGGTTGAGAGTCCGCCTGCCGATGCGCGGGACACGGGTTCGAGCCCCGGTCCGGGAGGATCCCGCGTGCCGCGGAGCGGCTGGGCCCGTGGGCCGTGGCCGCTGCGCCTGCGCGTCCGGGGCCTGTGCTCTGCAGCGGGAGAGGCCGCAACAGTGAGAGGCCCGCGTACCGAAAAAAAAAAAAAAAAACAAAAAACAAAAAAAACACAGTGCATACTCAGGGTCGAGCTCTGGAGCCCCCAAATTGAACCCATGTCCTCACTAGTGAGGAAGACAGGAGGCCAGGTGAGTATCTTCATCCCAATGCAATGGGCGCTGTCACAGAGGTGAGCAAAGTGCTCCAGGAAAGAGCACGGGAGGAAGCAATGGGGAGACGCACTGGAACCATCGTGAAAGAAGAATAGTTCTCCAATAGAAATGGAGAAAGGAGGCTTACAGGTGTGTTTGGAATCACTGAGGAGTCAACGGGCCTAAGGTTTGGAGCTTGTAGGATTGCCTGGTTGGATATGGAGATAGAGCAAAACAGATCAAGATTGTTTTCTGTAAAACTGGCATCCCACCATGTGCACTCTTTTGTAACCCAACTCCTTTCCTTTCACAACTTGCTCTGGACATTGTTTCCATGTCAACACATGCAGGTCAGTTTCAGTGGATTTTGAAATGAGTCACTTGCAGTGTCAGACCCTGATTTATTTAACCCAACGCGCCTTGCTAATGGGCAGGCAGGTTGCTTCCAGCTTTTCTGCTGCTGCAATCTTTGTTCAGCCTTCTTCTCCCGTGTCTCTGATTGTTTCCTTAGGATAAATGGGGGAGAGGCTTTTTATGGCTTCCAAGACCAAAGCCAAACCTGAAGGGTTCAAGGCCGGAGCTGGAAAGAACGGTGCTAGATGGCCCGTTGTTTCCCCTCGTCCACGCCTCACCCCACAGCAGAATGCCCCTTCGAAGCTGCCTCTCTGCCTGCCTGAGCTGACTGTGGACCGAGCACGAAAACGGGGCTTCAACTAACAGCTCTCACCAATTACTGCCCACACGGATGAGTTAAGACTCCAGGTGGGCACACCGACATTTTTTAGACACAAAAGTTAGAGCCTAGGGCGTCCCTGGTGGCGCAGTGGTTGAGGATCTGCCTGCTAATGCAGGGGACACGGGTTCGAGCCCTGGTCTGGGAAGATCCCACATGCCGCGGAGCAACTAGGCCCGCGAGCCACAACTACCGAGCCTGCGCGTCTGGAGCCTGTGCTCCGCAACGAGAGAGGCCGCGACGGTGAGAGGCCCGTGCACCGCGATGAAGAGTGGCCCCGGCTCGCCACAACTGGAGAAAGCCCTCGAACAGAAACGAAGACCCAACACAGCAATAATTAATTAATTAATTTTTTTTTTTTTTTTTAAGTTAGAGCCTAGATAGACTAATATCCTGTCCCAAGATGCCAGAATGGAAAAATATGAAGAAGGGAAAGGTTGAGAAGCCACTCTGCCTGGAAGCAGGGGAGGAGATGAGGATGAGTACAGGAGAAGGAACACAGACCTGGAAGCAGGCCTTCCAAATCCTGTCTTTTGGGCCAAGTCACTGAACTTCTCTGAGCCTTGGTTTTCTTGGGTGTAAAATGGGAAGATAATGGCTGCATCGTGGAGGTTTGTGGAGGACTGATTAGATAACAAACGTGAAACACTGGTGCAGTGCTGGATGGTCAAAAGCCCAAGAGGAAACATTACCCACCACAGGTGGTTCAACCGAAGAGATTGCATTGCAGGGACTGTTTAGACGGGTGTGGGCAGGCCTAAGGGAACAAGCAAGGCACCCAGAGTCTAGCCACAGTGGGAAGCCATTACCACCTGCAGGGCTGAGAAAACCTCGGAAGAAGAGTGTTACCAGCAGCCAGTGATTGTTAGTGCCGTGGAGAAGGGGACACTAGCTGGAGTCCTAGTTGCAGCTACTGCTGGTGACACAACACCAAAGAGAGAGGAAAAGAAAAATGAAGAAGAAATGCCAGGTTCCCTCTCTCCCCCGAGCCCTCCAACCTCCTGCCACTGCTTCCCAGGGTCAAGCCCAACCAGAAGCCAGTGACAAGGGACTCTGGGTGACACAGACCCAGAGGTGGTCCAGACTGAGAAAGGCGAACGCTCAAAGGGACTCAAGTGGATTCTGGCCAGGAATCCAGGTAAACAAGCCATCGATTCGGAGACACCAAGATGCAAGGTGGTGGAGTTCATCTAGCCCAGGCCTCCTTGTTTCAGAGACGGGGAAAGAGCAGTCTGACATGAGTCACCTGCCTAAGGCCACCTTCTAATTAGTTACACATCCAGGACCAGAACCGAAATATTATAGTCCAGAACCAACTTTTTCTGTCCTTTATCATAAGCATTATTATTACAGCCATGCGCCAAAGTTGTCTTTGGTAGAGCCATCAATGCACTTATTCCTAAAGCCTCTGAGCCATAAAAGGTCCATTGTCCCCTGTAAACTCTGAGGAATCAGAGTAACCTCCTCTTTTACAGGCTCAAGAAAGTAGGAAGTACAAACATTCTTCAGTTCTCAAGGAATAATGAATGACGAGTCTTCCTCCAAATTCAAATTCAAAACAGTCCAAATTCAAACCAAAGCTTGGTAAGAAATGAAGCTGAGGTGGTAGTGATTGGTTGTTGATTCATTACTGATCCATTAATTTCATTCCCACTCTGCAGATTCTAGCAAGGTTTCTCAATATTTAATGAGCATCTACTATATACTCAGCACCGTACTATATGCTGGGGATATCAAGATACATTAGACAATATTCTTATCCTTAAAGCAGTTATCTGCCTATTTCTTTATCCTCCCTCTCCCAACACACGTACACACACACACACACACACACACACACACACACACACACACACACACATACCACACACTCTTACATCTTTCTATTGTTGATATTGATGACAAAAGCATTCCTCAGTTGCAGAACATGATCACTGGCATCAGTTTACATCACACCAAGTATTTTTTAGAGTTATCACCTGCAGAGATAAGCCTGTGTTTCTTTGTCCTGCCATGGAAGGGACATGACCCTTCCTCTGATTTCCCACGGCCCTTTATATATACCTCTGTTATGGCATGTATCACCCTGTCTCCACCATCAGAGTCCCTCAAGGACAACAGTCAAAACCCAGGCATCTTTGCAGCTCAGTACCCTAGTGCCTAGTACGTAGTATGTGCTTAATACATATCTATTGATTAATGGAATGGTACATGGATAAACTGATGAATGGATGAATTATGAATATATGAATTTATAGTCAAATGAGTGTATGGGTAGGCAGATGAGTAGATAGACAGACAGATGTTTGGGTGGCTGGATGGTTGGACGTTGGGTGGAGAGACGGATGAATAGATAAGTGGATGGGTAGGTGATGATGGTTGGGTGGCTGGGTAGATGGATGAGTAGTTGGTGGATGAATTGGTGGATAAATAATTTAAAAGATATTTAAATTCCTTGTGGCTTTAGGACAACAAAAATACCTACTCTGGGGTCTTCCCTGGTGGCTCAGTGGATGGGACTCTGCGCTCCCAAAGCAGGAGGCCTGGGTTCGATCCCTGGTCAAGGAACTAGATCCCGCACGCATGCCGCAACTAAGAGTTCACATGCCACAACTATGGAGCCCACCTGCTGCAACTGCGACCCAGTGCAACCAAATAAATAAGTAATTTTTTTAAAAAAAAAAATAATAATAATAATACCTACTCTGATAATCTCCTAAAATAATGCCATACTAACAGAGAGGTTATAATAATAGTTGCATAGTGTAGTAGGAAAAAAACCTTGGGGTCAACAGGCCCGGGTTCTACTCCCAATTTTGCCACTTAGAAGCTGTATTGACTTAAACAAATCCCTAACTTCTCTGGGCCACCTTCTGTTCAGTCTAAAGTGACGGTGATACCCACCATACAAATCTAGTGGTTATTATACGAGATTATGTACTGATATAAATGATAGTGCTTTGTCACAGCCAGCGATGCTGGTTACGATAATGGATGATGTAAGTAGCTGTCATCTGGCCATTGTCCATTGGTGGGAATATAACGTTTCTTCCATTAAGCTTTGCAGTCCTGGACCCCAACTCTCTGGTCTCAGCCTTCCCGGTTCCCTAGACTAGTGATGGTCCAGCTACTGCCAGCCACTTGTTCATTTTCCTCCTAGCCAGGTGCAGTTCCACGCCACATCCCACAGCACCCGTGCCTACGGGCAATAGGCAAGCAAATGCCCAACGACCTGAGCCCGCTGTTAGGAAAGAACGCAGGGAGATGGCTGGGGAAGGGCAGCTAGGAGAAGTGCTCTAGGTGAAAGCATCACTGATGAGTTCCTTTCCAGAGTGCTCTTGTAATTTCTTTTCTTAGAACTTTCATAAATACCTCCACAATACCAAAACCACTCATTCAATATTCACTTATTGCGTGCTTACTGTGTGTCAAGCACTGCACTTGCTGGGGAAACAAAGCTGAATAAATGCTGGCCTCTGCCCTAAATGAACCCCACTAGTCTGTGCCACTAGGTCACAGGCCGCTGCAGGACCTTGTCCAGTCCTGGAGTTTGAGTTCATCCTTGACCACCCAGGATCTGGCAGAGCCCAGCACAAAGGAGGTGTTCATTTCACTTCTGTTGCACTGAGGGAGCTCAGTCTAATGAGTGAGGCAGACCAGTCAACAGCAACCACAGCTGGACACCTCCAGAGAGAGTTGGAAAAACAGAGGAGGGGCATCAGTTCAAACAGGGGCGTGGTGGGCTTCCTGGAGGAGGTGCCACCTATGCTGAGTTCGGAGACAAAGAAGAATAAGACACAGGAAGAAGTAGGTGGGAGGAGACAGGGTTAAGCAGAAACACGCTAGTAACAAGCTTTTCCCGCTTCTTGCTTTCTCTCCTACTTAGCTTCCATCTGCCTCCCCTTCGCAGAGCCGATGGGATTTTTAACTCTCCGATGGGAAGACAACCTAGAAACACCAGTGTGAGCCCATCTGGTCTCCCCCACATGAGCATCACCTGTCTGGAGGGCCGGTGGGAAATCGCAATGCTCCTTCCTGCCTGGCTTGACGAACCGAGAAGAGAGAGGACCCCAGATTTGATCAAGATCAGGGACAAGAGGTGAATAGAGGGTGGAGTGGGTCCTGGGAGGGACTGCTTCCACTCCTGCAGCTTTTCTCCTGCTGAGAGCCGCAGCCAGAGTCCACGAGGCCCGGAGGCGGCTCAGGTTAACACCATACCAAGTACAGAGAGTGTCTGCCCCGGCGCCTTACATGCCTAAGATTTCAGAACAGGTGACGTGCCCACTCTTGGCACTTGGAGCTGATAAATCAGCCTGGAGCTGGGTCCACGGCTAGCTGGGTCTCTCCCGGGGCAGGGAATGTGCCCGGTAAACCCAAACCCCTTACTTAGCAGGATGTGATAGGCCTCACCCTCCAGGCCCATCACCCCCCAGTTCTCACCCTCTGCCTCCACTGGCCTCCAGCTCCCCAACCCTCCACTTGCCTCCAGACCTTTGCACACACTGGCCCTCTACCTGAGACCCCACCCACCCACCCAACCAGCCCTGCTCCTATAGCTGGTTAACCCCTCCTCCTTCAGGTCCCAGCTCAGCAAGTCCTCCTGCTAGAATTTTCCTGTGATTCCACCCCCAGGTCCAGGGGAGCTACCTCTGCTTCGAGCTCCCAGTGTATCCTCTACTCACCCCTTCAATGCATCTCTCACGCTGGCCTGTGATCCGCCAGGTTCCGTGTGTCTCCCGTTAGGGCTCCTTCAGGGTGGAGACAAGTCTTTTCCACCTTAGTGACCCCAGCACAGCACAGCACCAGGCCTATGCGCGTGCCGGATCAAATAGACATGTGAACGTTCACCCTCGCGTGGGAGCCACTGACTCCCATCAGGAGAACGAGAAGGTCCAGGCCGCTCCTCGGCTGAAGCGTCCTTCTCTGGGGCCTAAGAGTACTCTGTCCGCATGAAAAGCCACTCCCTTCTCTCAGTTTGCAAAGGGCTTTCACCTGCACTTTTCTACATGGCTTCCCCACCACCCTCGGGGTAGGTATTAGTCTACCCACTTTATAGCTGGGGAACCTGAGGCCCAGAGTAGCTACAGAAGCTGCCTGAGAGGGACACTGGGAGGTGGCGACGAGAGGAACGGCCCCCAGGTCCATCTGACTCCGGATCAGCACTGGTCCCAGCACCTTTGTTCTCCCGTCACGCGTCCTGGGCTCTGGCATCCCCGGGCGGAGCCCACCAGCCTAAGATCCAGACGAGTAGACGCTGCTCAGGCCCCTCCAGTGACATGTTAACCACTCCATGACTCCACGGGGGGGTGGGGGGGGTGGCCCTTGGGGTGGTGGGAAAGGCTTGATTCTCCCCCAGCCTCACGGCTCTTCAGGTGTCTGTGGGTACAGGTCCATGTCCATCAGGAACACAGGGCTGGGGTGACTGCAGGAAATTCATAACAAGTGTTGGGAGGGCTGAAGACACACATGGAGGAAAGTGGTGTTACCCAGAGCCCAGGAGCCCAGGCACTGCAAGGCTGCTGCCAGAGGAAAAACAACGTCTAACTTCTGATCTCACACAGGTGACTTGCATTGCAATAATTAACTGAAACCCAGCTAGCAAGGGAGTCTGGAAAACACAGCCCCTCAGACATAGTAGTAGTACAGGTAAGAGTATCAAAGGGCAGGTATCAAGCTGAACACCAACAGACAAAACCTGTACGGGACTAGGGTCAGCCAAGACTAAGGTGCTGTCCCCAAAAGGCCCTGGCTCGGGCCTTGAGCACCGTGGACATTTGCTGGCTTTGTGGCCGTCCCACGCCTCTTGGCGGTCTCCATACATCTGCAGAGTTCCTCGCTTCTACCTCAACATGGAAGTTACAATCTCACTTTGCCAGCCTCCCCTGCAGCTGGAAGCAAGCATCCGCTCCAGAAATCAAGTACAGCCAGCGAGAGCTCACAGAACAGAAGCAGGGGGGGACGTGAGGGAGAAACACCGCGCAGCACCCATGCTCTGGAGGAGGGGCGTCGGCAGTGGGGCAGCGTTCCCACTACAGTCAGACCGAGTTCCTGGTGTGGAAGGGGCTGCGGTGGTGCAACTGCTACACCTGGTGCCCAGCGGGGCCAGTTGCCTTATCACATCAATTCTGCAGCAGAGTTCTGAATGTCATTGCCAGGAGCTCAGCCTCAAGCCTATTTCTCCAGCCTTCCCAGTGGTTCTTCCGGTTACCCAATAATCTCTTTAAATAAGCATTAAAGCTAAGGTATAATGTCCTGACAAAAAGTATATCAATCATGAGTATACAGCTCAATACATTTTTATAAAGTGAACCATCACCTGTATCAATAAGTATATTACCAGTACCCCCAGGTGCACCCGCAAGGGCCCCTCCCAATAACTTGCCTCCTCTCTAAATGTACCGATTTCTAAGACCATGGATCCGTTTTGCATATTCTTGTGTCTTGTATGAGTGGAATCATTTTATATATCCTTTTGCACCTGCCTTCTTTCACTCAATATTAGGTTTCTGAGATTGGCCCATGTTGCTACCTGTGGCAGTGCTGTGTTTGTGTTCCTAGCTGTATAGTATTCCATTGTAGGAGGAGAGCACGACTGACCCGTTCTATTGCCAGAGGACACTGGGTGGTTTCTAGTTGAGGCTTATTATAAATAATGCTGTTCTCAGCACTCTTCACACCTGTCCTTCATGTGCACTGCAGCGTAGACAGTCATACGAGGGAAAGGCAGAACTGGGGCCAACTCAGATTTTTATAGGAAAAAAAAAGGGTAATTTTTTTGGAAAAAAACGTTTCCCCAAACCGACTTTAAAGCAAGTAGAATCATTTCCAAAGGTGGAATTTAAGGTGACTGCCTGGGCCCACAGTCTCCCCTGTAATTAACACCCCTTTGGTGGCAGGCCGGTCCTAAGTGCCACAGCTGCTGCTTCACTGCAGGACACGGCAGAGTGACGGTCAGCACCTCTCTGAGCCTCAGTTTCCACATCTGTAACAGCATCAACCTCATCGGGCTGTTGTGAGGGTCAAACTGATGATTGAGCTGAAAGCAGGGAAACTAATGTTTGCTGTGGACAGTCTCCACACCAAACGCTCCCCGAACATTCGCTCACTGAGTTCTCACACGAACCTGATTCTCATCCTTCAGAAAGCTGAGGAAACTGAGGTTCCAGGAGGTTTAATAACTGGCTCGAGGTTCTAGGGTTGGTAAAGGGCAGTGTCAGCGGTACCCAGGTTGGCTGGACTCCCCAGTCGACACTCAATACACAGAAGGTGGGGGTTGGATCCTGCCTCTAACTGGGAAGGGGGTGGTGGTCTTTGGCTTCCTCTGAGCCCCAGCGTCCTCCTTTGCAGCACGGGGACAATACTACCCTCAGAGGGTACTCTTGAGGATTACATGAGTTCATGGCTGGGAAGGGAAGGAGAACATTTCTGAGCAGAGTGAAATGACTTACACGTCCTACCTGATTTAACAGCCTTCCAAGGTGGGAGGTGGATTATTTCCTTCTAACTCGGGCCTTCCAGGTGTGTCAGGACCGACCGCGTGACTCAGAAGTCGGGAGGGAAGCCAGTCCCCAGCTGCCCCCACCATTCCTGGAAGTTCCAGCTCTCACCCAGAGAAAGGCTCCCCATCAGAATTCAACCTGCAGGGTGGACTGTCTCATCTCCTACCACGAAGGCCAGGCCCGCAACTCCTCCAATGGGCTTTGTTCCTCAGGCCCCGAAGCCAGGCCTGCACTCCCGGCACGCGCACACGCACACACGCGCACACACACAGACACTCAGGGCCCTGCATTTGGACTCCCCTCCGAACCCCCCACCGCTATCAAGAAAGCCATTGTCAAATGCACACACTTAAAATGCTAAAAGGCTGCGTTTTTCTTTTTCAAGGGCCCATTCCTAATCACAAGAGGCCACTTAGTCTGAGTGGAGCCCGGTGATGCTGATGAATGATTACGCATTTCTCCAGAGAGTGGGGGATGCTCAGCCGCCTCGATGCCCGCCCGCCCGCCGGACTTGGACATGAATCAGGGCCCCCGAGAAGCTAGAGCCGCAACCGGTGACCCTTCCCAGCCCAGGGCTGCTCTTAGGTTCCAGTGGCCTCTGCCCAACACCCTCTTCAGCAGGCCCTACTCCCCCCTGCCCCCTGCCCCCGCTCTACCCTAAGGGGCTGGGCTGGGGAGGATCTAGGGGCGTTCACTTCCTCACTTTAGCACCCGGCTCTCCCCGCCCATCACACACCATGTGGATGTGAATATTAATCAAAGCCCTCACTCCTCCAGATAGTTCATCTTAATGATTTCGAAGGGTTTTAATTCTCTTTCTCTGTGTGACAGATACAAAAATTATTAATGCGTGAGTGTTGCCAGCTCCCACACACACACACACCCTCCGTCTCTAAAGGAAATTTTATCTTTAGATTTTCAGTTCCGCCCCCAGCCCCGTCCCACCACCGCTTCGCTTCCTCTGAGCCAGGCCTATTCCCACGTTTGGGGGGACAGAGAATCGGAGAATGATGGATGAGAGGCACCAAACTAGAAGAAAGTGAAAGCGGGGTGGGTGGAGAAAAGTCGAGATTCAAAGATTCCGGTTTGGGAAGCAGTTTTCTTGGAGGTGGGGAGTCAGGCGTTCTACTACAGGTGTAAGGGTCAAAACGGAACAAAGCAGAGTGAGGAGTTTAAGAAACTCTGGGGAAAGACACTGGCACCCTCGTACCTCACAGCACGGTACAATCACAGCGGTACCTCACAACGGGTACAATCGCTTTGGGGAACTGGTCGTTTCTCCTAGAGCTGAACCTGCACATACTCTGTGATCCAAGGATTCCCACTTCTAGGAACGAGGTATGGGAGGTGCCTACACAGCAGATAACATGTCCCTGCGTTCACCAAAAGATGTGCACTAGAATGTCCACAGCAGCACAGCTCGCTTTATCCTAAAATTACCCAAATGCCCATCAACGGTAGCATGAATAAATAGATCATGGTGTGTTTATACAGAACACTCTGCAGCAACAAGAAGGAAAGCGGGACAATTAGACACAACAATGTGGATGGCTCCCGCAAGCGTAATGGTAAATAAAAGAGGCCAGACACAAAAGAATTCATGATTCCATTTATAGAATATTCGAAACCAGGCAAAAAGTAATCCTCATGGTTACAAGTCAGGACAGTGGCTCACTGGGAGGTCTTGCTGAGTGGCAGGGAGCTCTAGGCGGCTTCTGGGGGGCTGGTGGTGTCATATTCTGAACCAGGTGCTGGTTATACAGGTACGCTCGGTTTGCAAAAACTAATCAAGTCCTATGCTTAGGCTGTGTGCGATTTTCTAAAAATATTTTCTAAATTGTATTCAAATACAATAAATTTTTTTGAAAAGCAGCAGCATTGTAGCGGGTCTCTTCTTCGGACTCCTCAAAGATTGGAACCACTGTGAAATTGCTTTGGTGGCTGGGTTGTGTTTATGTGAATGTGATACTGCACTGAGGCAATGCTTTGTGTTCTCTCAACCTCTCTGATATACCTTCTATGCCACCAGGAAGACTGATGTTTCTGAGCTTCCCTTGGGATTAGCTGGGACCACGTGACTGAGTGCTGACCAACGGAATGTGGGCAGAAATGCAGAATCCTACTTCCAGCCTGGCCCCTAGATCTCCTACACGATCCTCCACGTCCTCTGTTTCTCAATCTGTTCCCCACTGCAAAGAATTTAGTGGAGGACTCTGAGGTCCCAGAAGGGCATGGAGGTACTGATAGCTGTCACCATGGCACTAAACACAAGGAGACTGAGTCCCTGAGTAACTGCATGGAGCAGAGACCCCTTCTCATTCCTGCCATCGCGCCTGCCTACCCACAGTGGGCTGTGATGTGAACGAGAAACATTCCTCTGTCGTGATACGCGATGGAGACTTGGGGATCGTTTGTTACAGCTATTAGCCTGACTCTCTAATACCCAATTGGTCTTCCTAAAAGATGCCGTTTGGGTCCTGGGTTTCCAACTGGAAACTTCTCTTGTCTTGTCAATGGGAATGGAAGTGAACATGCTCAAGGAGAAATACTTATTCCTCCCTCCTGGCATTTCCCTAGAGGAGAGGGAATTTCCCAGGAAGGAAAAGTAAACAAGAAACTCTTTTTCTCACAAGGGAAAGAATTATGTGATTGGTGAGCAGATGTAGGAACTGACCTCAGCCAGTGTGAAGCCAATCAGCAGCCAATCACCTTCTCCGTTCTTCCCCGTGGTCAGCAGTAGGCTGTCCTGTCCCTGCCATGCTGTGCCAGGGACCAGGGACTCTCAAATTCTGGGGTTCTGTTTTAGGATGTCCACATGACTACACCCCCTTACCATGTCTTCCAACCTAGCTTTTCTCAATAATGAAGCTAACATTTTAATCTCCATCTAATAACTGTAATTCTCTCTTGGTCATTCCAAATGGAGAAGGAAAAGGGGAGAGAGATTTACTGGTCCCTAAAAAACCAACAAAGACTAGGAAAGGACCTGTTCTCTGTAGCCATGGTCCACAAATGAGACCAATTTAGAAAAATCATTTTTAACAACAGAAGTCAGGGATATTTCAAGGGATTTACTTTTTTTTTTTTTAGTAGGAGCAAAAAGGGACTGAAATACGGGGTGGGTTTGAGCCAGCACTAGCTGTGACCCTTTCTCTTCCTTCCCAATTTACATCAGCTTCACCTTTGTCTTTTACATATAAGATTTGGATTTCATTAAGACAGAGTTCCATGCTTAAACATCACTGGAAAAATCTCTGATTTAGATAATCTTTTCAGGAACCCCTAGCCTAACAGGTCTTTGAGCTTATATAAGAAATCCAAAATTGCATTTTTGCAATGTTCTGCCAATGATTTGGCCTACAACAAAAGTAGACAGACACTGGGATGCCGAGAGAAGCCTCGTGGTCAGCTTCTAAATTAGTTAAAGCTCTCTCAGAAAGCAAAGAGACGCATTCAGGTGACCTTAGCTGGATGGACATTGGTGGTCAAACTTTCTGTCTTGGACAGTGCTTGACTGGTTCACCTGAAGGGATGAAATATGATCTCCAATACACCTTGCTAGGTCAGAGATTCTGAGAGTGTTCCAGGTGTGAAAGGCAGAAAGAGGCACACTGCATTTAAGAAATTAAGAGAAGATAGCTGGCAGTTTACTACAGCACTTTACAGGAGGCGCATTCATTTCCGAGGGCTGCCGTAACAAATCACCACAAAGTTGATAGTGTAAAACAATAGAACTTTATTTTCTCACAGTTCAGGAAGCCAGAAATCCAAAATCAAGGTGTTAGCAGTACCACACTTACTCCAAAATCTGTAAGGATTCTGTTCCTTGCCTCTTCCAGCTTCTGGTAGCTTCAGGCATTCCTTGGCTTTTGGCCACGTCACGCCCATCTCTGCCTCTGTCTTCCCATCACCTTCTCCTCTGTGTGTCTGTGTCTTCTCTTTTGTCTGTTAAATATCCCCTGTGTGACTCTTATTGGAAACTTGTCATGGGATTCAGGGTTCATCCAGATAATCCAGGATGATCGCCTCATCAAGATCCTTAATTACATCTGCAAAGACCCTTTTTACAAATAAGGTCACATTCACAGGGTCTGGAAATTAGTCTATGGACATATCTTTTGGGGGCCACCATTCAATGCACTACAGGGTGCGTATCAGAAGTTGGGGAGTTTGTACATAACGAAATGATCTTAAATTTTTAGCAGCAGAATTCCCCTGCTTCACTGACCAAGAGTCTTACTTTTTATCTATTGAATAACTTTGATAAGCCTTTCTGAGGTGAGTAGGTCTGATTAACTGCAAGGCTTTTATTTTGCTGAGGAAAGCGTTCTGGAGCCAGAGCTAAACTGACCAAGGAATTCGAGGAGACTGGAAAAGCCACATGAGGAGAGGATGAAAAGAAAGGCAGGAGCCAGTTGATAGCTGAAGGGGATTTAGGTTCTGAAGTGGATTCACTCCTTCAACGAGTATTTATGTCAAGAAGCCTGGGGCTTCCCTGGTGGCGCAGTGGTTAAGAATCCGCCTGCCAGTGCAGGGGACACGAGTTTGAGCCCTCGTCCGGGAAGATCCCACATGCCGCGGAGCAACTAAGCCTGTGCGCCACAACTACTGAGCCTGCGCTCTAGAGCCCGCGAGCCACAACTACTGAGCCCACGCGCCTAGAGCCTGTGCTCTGCAACAAGAGAAGCCACCGCAATGAGAAGCCTGCACACCGCAATGAAGAGCAGCCCCCGCTCGCTGCAACTAGAGAAAACCTGCACGCAGCAACGAAGAACCAATGCAGCCAAAAATAAATAGTAAATAAATAAATTTAAAAAGAAGAAAGAAGCTATGCATGCCAATCTTTGCGCTAGGTACTGGGGATGTGGTGGTGAACAGACCGACACAGTCCCTGCTCTCAAGAATGTGGGGAGTCGCTTTCCCTAGATGTTCCATGCCTCTCCCCCCAAAAACCTTCAGCAAAATCCTCACTGCTCATGCTCTGCAGACAAGCTGGAGACAGGAGAGGGGCGGAGATACTGTCTTGTTCCTGGCTGGGATGAGGGAAAGCCAGAGGCTCCTCCAGGAGGTCACACATGTGGTTTACATGCACACGCACCAGTGGGCCAGCCAGGGCTTTTCCGGCATCCAGCACCCTCTTCCCCCTTATGATGCAACAGCGCTTTGCTTTGCTTTCAGAAAATTACCTCTCCCCTCTTAACAGGGAGTCTTAAGGCCGAAGTGAGGTCAATAAGACCCTCAATTCAATCGTCAAGGGAGAGATGCAAGCACAGAATAGAAAGTGGAGCTGATTTAGGAGGTAAGATCAGTTCCTGCTCCCCCGATCCCTGATACACTCTCCGTGTCAGGTTTCTCGGCAGACCCTTGGAATCTCTGAGATAAGTCTATACCCTTCCGATAAATTCCCTTTTGCTGAAGTTAACCAGAGTCCTTTTTGGGTACCTGAAATCAAAGAACCCTAACTGATGGAAAGGATCATGAAAAGTCCCAGTCCCTCCTCCCCCCCGGCAAGGGGCAACCTCCAGGGGACAAGGGCCTGGCTATGGGGACAGATGCATCTTATATCCTAAGCACCAGGTTTACAACTTCCGTATCAGGACAGTTTCCATCACAATCCGAAGTCTCCCTTAAGCTAACAGTGACTGCCCACCATTAACAAGGATACTCACCCCGTCAGTGCCAGCCCTCTGGCAAAGGCCAACACACCGACTGAGGAGAGACAGAGATCACCTTCATCTGGGTCAGGCTGAGGCTTCAAATGACACATCGCACTCAGTAAACATTTCCTAAGTGATCCTGCAGCCTTGCACCTGAATTCAATTCCACACTCCCCGGGGTCTCTCTGGCCCAGATGCCGTGGCAGGGGTTTCTCCTTCTCGCTAAACGCATACGCATCTGTACAGGCCACAGGAGAAGTCCTCAAAGGAGAGAAAGCTAAATTTATACCTTCGATTAATCTTCCCAAATGTTTTCGCCTGCCTTCGGTCTACACTGAGTCTCCTTTTGCCCAAATCACCACAAGTATACACACTCATCAGCAGGCAATTACACAACCGCAAACAAAAGCTATTAACTGCCGTTTTTAAAAGTTTCTCAATTTTGAATCCATTCTTCCCAGTATCTCCAACCTCTTCCAATATCCTCTATCAGGAGGCTCGATTCCCCTGTATGACAACCTTCCCACACCCCCCAACCCATTAAGGCTCCTAGGAGACCAGGCCATGCGCTCTCTCCCTGAATAGGTCAAATTCCTACCCAACCTCTTACCCAGTCCAAACTTTAGTTCAGTGCCTCCAACACAGAAGCACCTGTCTGTGGCATGCACCGCGCTATGGACTCAGAACACAGCCCTGAACCAGGTGCAGTCACTGTCCCCATGATGCTAATAACAGACCACAGGAGAGAGACATTAAGCAAATGATTATAGATGGATGAGTCCCATCAGAGAGCAGGGTGCCAGTGGACCCTATGGGGAGACATTCTACCTCGCCTACAACCCTAGCTAGGCCTCTCCTTGATGAAATGATCTGGAAGATGGGGAGACCTGAAGGAGGGTGACAGGGCAGGCAACAGGAATCAAGAGAGTTGTTTCTCTTTCACGTGGGGCCTTCTGGAAAGCTGTCCCCGACCCAGGAAGAGGTCATGTTCTAAAAGTGTATTTTCACATTCATGGGTTTAGAGCTCGTAATAATAAAAATTTATTTTTCCACAGAAATACACTTAGAACTAGTGGCTAGGTTTCCAGGCTGGTCCACTGGCACCCAGTTTTCTATAATGTGCTGCACCATATACAGCATTTTAACCAGACAAACTCGTTTCTATGGGAAACTTATGCTGAGTCCTGATGTCCCGTGCTCACAAGCCCCCCTCTTCCTCACTAACTCCCAGCAGCTCCCTCACAGAGGTCTCTCCAATCCAGCCCCCGGCCCCCCATCCCACGGCCTTGGGTCAGGCCAACCTCATACCTACCCACGACCTTGTGTCTGCGCCACGGCAAAGAAATCAAAGCTCCGCCACCTGACCTTCAGCGGCTCCTCCCAGCCCTCTCCCCGCCTCCCGATGCTTCAGCCAGTCACTTTTTAAGGAACAAATGCGAAAACCTTTCAATGGTCCCCACTGCTCGTTCATTCCCCTTCTCAGCCTGGAATTTCCCATCCATTTTTCAAGACCTAACCCCTCTATCCAATACAATTTTTTACTTATTTCTATTCTAGCAGCTTATCAAGTTGTTTTATAATCTGTGCTCACCTATTCAACAAATACGTGAGTACCTACTACCGGCCAAGCTGTGTGCCTTCGTGGAGAGAACACGCTGTGAAGACAGAGAGTAGGTCCTATTTGCATCTGCCCAGGCACTACTCAACAGACACTATATTATATTATTTATTAATATCATATTAATATATGTTCTTTTCTTCCCAGGCTACAAGGTAATTGCCCCCCAGGGATGATAGCAATCTATACCTTCAACTAATGTTTCCAAACATGTTGGCCTGCCTTCAGCCTGGCAAGAAAAGAATCTTTTTCGTCACTTAATGCCGGATTCTCAACGTTGGCTTCCTCAACTGCAGCAGCAGAGGTCTTAGAGTTGAGTTCATAGCTTCTCTTTGGTAACTTCTAGCTGCTTGCTCTTAAGTGACTTAATCTCTCAAGTTTCCTTACTTGGGAAATGGGGGTTTAAACACTGATTCCCAAACCCAGCTGAATATCAGAATCACTGGGAACTTTAAAAAGATGCAGAATGAAAACGAAACAAGAAATCTGCATTTTTCAAAAGTCCCAAGTGATTCTCACGTATAGCCAGATTGGAAACCAGAGATTGGAGGCTTAAATTATTCGTGAAGCACCTGTCACATTAATGCTCAAGTCCCCGATGCAGGGGCTTCCCTGGGGGTCCAGAGGGTAAGACTCTGTGCTCCCAATGCAGGGGGCCCGGGTTCCATCCCTGGTCGGGGACCTATATCCCGCATGCATGCCACAACTAAAGCGCTTGCATGCCACAACTAAGAGTTGACATGCTGCAACTAAAAATCCTGCACACCACAACGAAGATCCTACATGTGCTGCAACTAAGACCTGGTGCAGCCAAAATAAATCAACAAGTATTTAAAAAGAAAAAAAGAAAAGGGAGAGATTAATTTATTTAAAAAAAAAATACCCAGGTGTGCTGTAGAAGATGGGATTCTACCCTAAGGAACAGTGGTGGGAAAATAAGAGGAGCATGTGGAAGTATTCTGGGCATAAACCATACATGGAAGGAATTACATGACATGATATTCCCCTCAATTCCAATTAGAATCACCAGAGCCACTCTGGAAAGCAAACAAACTGCCAGGAAGACATATATTCTCTCAGCCCAGCCTTTCAAGATACTAACGGTGAAAAGTCCAAGCAGACAGTGGTAAATTTTTCCAGAGGTTAAGGTTTGTTAAGTTCATGTTGAAAATTTCAAAGGGGCCAGGACCTCAGAAAGAGTTGGCAACAGATGCAGCTGTTGGCAGCTGCAGCATCACCTATTACATCAGTGTTACTCAAAAGGTAGCTTAGAACACAGTGATACTGGCAATGTGCTGTCCTCCAAAACAAGCAGGACTGTTACTATTTGTTCGGTGTTTCTCCAGTACCAGAATAGGGGTGCACAGCCCTGCTCCTTCCCATCACCCAACCTGTGATGAAGGAAAAGAGCCTGCCTAAGGCCCGGGGCTAGACTTGGATGGTTCAGGAGTGTCACTGCACCTGCCTTTCACAGTCCATGGATCCTGAGAAAGAAAATACAGAAAGGGGATTAAACTAATTCTGTCCAGTTCCAAGACTCAGACCCATGGGTGGAGGTGACAAAAATGCTATACAGCATACTACAATCAGATATAACCCCTAACCCAATGTTCTGAAGCATACTGCTTCCTTATAATGAAAACCTAAAAACCCTGCTTCCAAGAATTAATCCTACAGGTATTTTCCAACACATGAACAGAAGCAGGTACAAAAATGTTTGCTGGGACTTCCCTGGTGGCGCAGTGGTTAAGAATCCACCTGCCAATGCAGGGGACACGGGTTCGAGCCCTGGTCAGGGAAGATCCCACATGCTGCGGAGCGTCTAAGCCCGTGCGCCACAACTACTGAGCCTGCGCTCTAGAGCCCATGAGCCACAACTATTGAGCCCGCGTGCTGCAACTACTGAAGCCCGCGCGCCTAGAGGCCATGTTCCGCAACAAGAGAAGTCCTGCTCACCGCAACTAGAGAAAGCCTGCGCTCAGCAACAAAGACCCAACGCAGCCAAATACAAATAAAACTTTTTTAAAAAGTTTGCTGTGTGGCTATAATAGCAACACACACTGGACACTCCTCAATGCCCACCGAGAGATGGCTGGCTACATAAATTACGTCATATCTAAAAGAGGCAGCAGAGTAGGGATACGGAAACTTAAGACATACAACCATGAAGTTGCACATTTTAATTTACAATTCTTACCAAGAAAAAGGATTAGTTACAAAAAGGCAATTTCTCTATACAAAATTAGGATTTATTTTCTTTCACAAAGAGAATCCGCTGTCATGTTTTGCCTTGCCAATCAAATCTCAAATAGCTAGCTTAGCTAAAATTACTCCCCAAAGATAGGTAATCCAGACAAAATTAATAAAATTATCAGCTTCTTCAATGTGTTTAAGAGGAAGAATTTAATGAACATTTTACCTTGAACTGAAGAATTCTAAGGAATATTTGTAACCTTCAGAAAGACTACTGCTCTCAGGCAGTTGCTGTGACAGCGTGTAGGAGACTAGCTCACTTACCGTGAGAATCTTCTTACACAGACAATAAGTCTCCACGCCTGCACAGCGAGTGCAAGTATGACATAACAGGAAGAAGGGTTTCTAAAATTTTACAAGTAAATTTTATTCTGGCCACAGGTCAACAGCAAACATATGACAGTTAGGGTTCAGATTCTCCCCGCCTCCTATTTTATCCTATAAATTAAATATGAAGAGGTACACTCGAACAAACTTCATGAAAAATGAGGAGCGGATTTCAAATCCCCACTTCCTAGAATAACACACATCACTGCTTCAGAGTGGGGCGAAGAGTCATACTCTTAGCACACAGTGTTTCCTGCACAGAACCACTGGTCAAAATGTTCAAAGCCTTCTCTAGTTGACTGAAAGTATGGCAGCCACTCAGCACTGCTCCTAGCAGTTTGCTTTCAGAATAAAAATATAAAATAACAACCTGTGTGAAACGTCACAGCCTTCAAAAAGCTATCCGGTGACAAGCCTAGCTCTGATGGAAAAAGCCCACCTGTAAAAAAAAGAGCTGTGGGTGAAGATGGTCTGATGTACCTTCATGACTCGAAATAAAAAAGCTCCTCAAACACAGATGATTCTAAAGCCATTACACCCAAAATGATGTGATTCACTTAGATGTGCTTACAATAGCTTCTAAAATAAGATCTACATACTGAGGAGCTGCACCCTCCTCACAATTAACTGAAGCATATGGCCATGGGGGTGGGGAATGGGGGCTTGGTTTAAAAAAAAAAAAAAAAAAGACAACTTAAAGAGGGTTTAAGGTTCTCCCTCCCTCCACTCTACTCAATAAACATACACCCAGAAGGAGAATGAAGTCGAATCAATGCCCAGGCACCTCTCAAAGAGAGTTTCTCCCTGTGGCCAATGTGCTTTGGAACTTTCTAGCACAATACAAATCCACTCCTCTGCGTACACACAGAGCCAGGATGTACGCCCTACACGAGATGCAAAGGGATTATGCCCACCATGGTTCAAACGCAGCCCCTGTGTTAGATGCAACTCCACTAGAGTTTGATCACTTAGGATAAAAAATGCCTAGCAAGGACCTTCGGGCCTCATTAATACCAATCTGTGGTCCTCACCGACTCAGCGGTGCTTTTTTTAATCAGAGCAGCTGAAGAGGTGGCACATGGTGGCCGCTGATACCGGGCCACGGCAATCCCCAAAGCTGAGGAAGCGCTTCATCTGCCGTCCGCCTTCTGCACCACGGTTACGCTTCTGCCACCGTAAAACGCTGCGCACAAGCCTCTGTGGCCAAGCCTCGGCAAAAGCCAACAAACAAAGAGAGCTTGTCGGAGGCAGAAGCATTTCATGGGCAATCTCCTCTAGCTGGGAGTGTGAGGGTGGGGGAGGAGGAGGGAGGCATGGGTGTGAGAAAGAGCTAAGAGCCCCTGGGACAGGGGTCTGGTGACCCAACGCCAGACACCCAGCTTGGTGCCGGCAGAGCGGGACCTGCCGAAACCCATGATTCAGATGGAAAAGGAAGAGAAGACACCAAAAACTAAGGTCAGTTCTGAAATCTGCCCAGTTGATATTTGTTCTTCTTAGCAGTAAGGACTTGAATGAGAATCACAAAACTCGAGGAACATGTATTTTTTCTTCAGGATTTAAAAAACTGTTGTCTTGTACTGAAAGACTACATTCAGTGTGGGTCAGGTCCAACAGCGTTAGCTAGAACTCGGTGGTAAAGGTCACCTGGCACTGGGAGGAAACGTCATCTGAGTGGAGGGCTGGTGGGCGGGCCAGAGGCCACTCTGTCACTGGTCCCCGAGCCTAAAGCCCTGTCCCCAGTTGTGTCTCCCACCTCCGCCGTTCTGGTCGGCGGCTCGCCTCATGCTAGCGGGGGGCACACCAAACCCTGACACCCCTCCTCTCCTGCTGGGCAGCCAGCGGTACCTGGAGCAGAGGGGGGAAGAAACAAAAGGAGAGAAAAGCACAGTCACTTCTCCACGCAGTTGTCCATCGCATCTCCCTTCCTGGCGTTCCCACGGCATCTGTCACATTGAACTACGTTCGTCTGTGGCCACGGAGAGGCTGAGGACAATGTCGTATTGAACTTTGCCTTTTCAGCACTTAGCTCAATGCCCTGACCACAGAAGTCACTCACTTTTTATGTTTTCTTTTTAATTTACTAAGCTTTCGTGCTAACTTCACACTCTCACTTTTTTTTCCCCTGATTATAAAAGCAATTCATGCAGGAACAGTATGGAAACAAAAATATTACACCCACGAGCCCAACAACCAGAAAGAACCATCTATATAGCATTTCAGTTTATGTAACTATGGCTCTAACTGGCTCAAAGGATACAAAATAAATTCAGTTCCAAAGGACAAACCTGCAGCCGGTGTGTTTGAGCACCGCCCAGCATCACCACGACGCTGCTGGGTTCTTCGGTGTCCATCAAGGGACAGCGGAGAAGACAGCTTTCTGTCTTGGAATTTGGGCATGTTTTAAAGTTGACTCATAGTTTGCCCTCCAACTGCAATCTTTCTCTCATAGATGGTGGGAAAGCTGAGGCCCAAAAAGGTTAGCTGATTTCTCACCTTACAAATTAATAAATTAAGTCACAGAACAGCTAAGAAAATGTAAACCCAGGACTCTATGTTCACAATAGTTTCTCTAACCACTTCCCTTCCTTGACTATTAGTAAAATGAGAATGCATTTTAACCTATTCCACTAATCAGATCCTGATGGTTCAATTTTTGTCCTGAAGGCGGAGACCGTGATCTGATACCTCTTTTTAAACCACCTCATGGCACCAAGAGCAAACCACGAGGGGTGACTTGCCCACAGCAGGAAGCCTGCAGAGTTCAACCTTATCATAAAGCATCTCCCTTACACAGGGTGCTGCATGTTTATAAATGCCTCTCATTTTCACGATGCCCTATGAGGTTGGCACTACTGTTGACCCATTTTATAGATGGGAAAACTGAGGCAGAACTGAGCAAAGCTCTTCTAAAGTGACAGACAGGATTCAAACCCAGGCAGCCTGACTCTGGAGCTCGTGCCCCACACCACTTCCTACACCTCACACTTCCGCAGGACACACAGCATGAGATTCAGGTGACGACAGTTAGTGACCGGAGTCCCCATGTGTTTACACCAACCCAGTTAGCTGCACGCTCCCTCCCCAAAAAGACAATTAAACCCCTTGTAAACAGAAAAATAACTGTGCACAGAAGAGGATCTGCCTACTTTCCTAAGTGGGATGCAAAATAGTGATACGACTTAGAATTCTATAACTCGCATCCTCCCTTTTAAACAAATACAGTTGTATCATTACATCAACATGTATTTCCAAGCACTGGTTTCCCAACATTCATGACGTTCTGGCACAATAACATTCCTCCAAAGTATGTAATAAATTGGAAGACTTAAAAAAGGCAACACCAAGGCTGTCTTGCTTTGGTTCTTACTCTGAGACAATATGGAAGCCATCGCCACTGCTTAAACAGATAGTGAAATTAAATGCAAGTAATTAGTATAAAAAGATACCCAATTATACATAATCAACAAAGATTTATGGTAATTTCAAAGCAGTTACTGCTTTTGCAAGGAGCTACATTTTGTCATCTGATCTTTATGCAAAATTTAACAGAAGGGCTTCCACCAACAGGGAAAGCTCAAGTGGAAGGCAGGCTCCAGTGGGCTGTCGATTTTGCCACTAGAATCCCATACACGCTGTTGCCCACAACTGAGAAATCTCTCCAAGCCATTAAGTCAGAATATGGTCGTTTAAAGTAAAATAGTTCTTGGCTGCCCCCCAAAGCAACAAGTTTTTTTTTTAATGATGCATCTGCCATCCGACTTGATAAACCTAGATCAGAACTCCAAACCTGCTGTTATTGCGTCCTTTGACAATTAGAAAGCAGATTGGTCATTTGTTTTTTTTTAGCCTGAAGGCAACTCAAGGCTCACAAGAGAAACAAGTTTCTTCTTATGCTCTTAACAAAAAAAAAAACAAAACAAAACAAAAACACAACAACAGTGTACTTCTCTGTTTGTATATTGTATTTCACCATAAAAACCCTTCCTCTAACCTATAAAAGTGGGGGAAAGGGGTGCCTACTCAAGTTTACTGCCCTCATTGACCCCCGGAAGAATGACAAACTAGAAAACATTAAAACGAGCAAGATGTGAAAAGGGGTTTTTGCTTTTTTTTTTTTTTTTTAAGCTTCTAAGTGCAAGCTATTATTGCATACGCCCTGCATATGCCCGACTGGAGATTAAGCGTGACTGTCAGGCCGGCTGTGACACCCAGATGGTGATTTCACTTGTCCCTTCTTCGACAGCCTTTTGCTTCACTGACAGAATGGTCACACTACTTGAACGCTTAAGCGTGTCAGCATCTCTGGGGGCTCATCAGAATCCCGCCCCCCGCCCCAACTTCAGGAGCAAGGCTGAGAGCTTGTATTTACTGAGCATCCACTACTGTGCTGCTAACGGTAAACCCCACCTCCTGCAGACCCGTAAGACAGGGCCTCCCCACAACACACAGACTCACAAACTGAAGCTCGGGGGATTTACTAAGTCACTTTCCCAATATCTGAACTGGTAGACGACGGGAATGGGATTCTAACCCAAGTCTGTCTCGAAACCAAAGCTGTGCCCTTGGCCTCCTCACTTTAGTAAACCCTGCAGAGAAAGAACACGCACATGCTCCCGGGGGCGGGACTATACAAGCCTCCGGTCTCTCATTTTAACTTTGAAAAGTTCTTTAAACATTCTGGTCTATAATATTGAATATAAAAATGTTTGAAACTGCTAACCAATGAGACTACTTACCCTCTTACCCCTTCCTCAGCCACAATCTTGGGTAAAACCGAGAACCCCGTCAACCCTGGCCCCCTGCTGCACACACTGGATCCACACAGGCGCGCCGCTCGCTCTGCAGGGCCCACGGCTCCCTGGGATGCCTGAATCTAGGCTCAGCGGCCCCTGGCTACGAGGGCTCCAGGAGGAGACCGAGCCTCGGCTTCGAGTGACCTGGGCAAGTCCCTGGTTGGCTTTACATTTCTCCATCAGACTGAGGGGGAAACCTTACCCCTCACGGAGTTCTTATCCGGATGCTGACAAACACGGACAATAAGATGATTATCAAACGAGAGGGGGAAGAAACACTTACAAAAACTGAGGCGTGGATAGGAAATTCCTTCCTCCCAAGTCCATTGGGTATCTGAACATGAGGAAGAAATAAAGATGTCCAACAAGATTTCCAATGAGCTCATTGATGACCCTGCAAACAGAGAGCCAAATGAGTTTAAAGACATTCAAGCAGTAAAGTGAGACGCAGCAAGTTTTAACTAACAGCAGCAGGAAGAGATCCTTCGTGGCAGCCTGTTTCTGGTCGCTGGGAGTCTGTGACAGCTCAACAGTGAGCCCTTTTATGAAGTCTGAGTGGCACACGCATTCTGAAAGAGAAGCAAAATCCGTCCTGCTGGACCAATGGGGCCTGTGCTCTTCAAGGCCAGCTGCCCCTCTGACATCTCTTTCAAGGCCCTGCCCATTCTCAACATATTGTTTTTGCTACTTCCTGCCTCAGGAGTTGGGGCAAGCTGCAAAAAGCAAGCTTTTGAACGCTTTCAGTAACGAATACCTATTTGCAAACCACGGGTAAAATTGAAGGCTGGCAAGAGAGAAGCATGGGAGTAAGGAAAGGGGGGATGAAAAACATCCACTCCCCCATTCCTGGAACCATGGATCACGTCTCCCTCACCTCGTGGGTCCCTGACTGTAAGACATCACAGAGATCACTCTGGAAAGCTGACCTTCACCTTGTTGTAATCCTAAAATAAACACTGCCCTTCTTCAATTTTCCCAGGCCTGACACACAGGCCACTTCAAGGTTTTACAGATCAATTCTTACTGTTACATATCCTTCTCCGTCTCCACCTGCAACACGATTCCTGTTAGGGACAAATCACCGTCTACAACTGCTCCCAGATTCTGCCCTTCTGGGCTGCAGGGCAGTTTTACCAAGCCCCAGACTTGCTCTACTCTAAACAGAATCTGTTTACTCGATTCATTCCCTTCTTCCTATGGATATGCAGCAGAAGTTAAGACCATATAGAGCAAAGATGCCATCGTATTAACAACTAGCACTATCAAAATCTGTTTAAAGACGTTAAAAATATTTTGCAGTGTAAGAAACAGGAGTTCTTAGAATAACTGCATCTTGAAATCCTCCTTCCAAAATTCTGACTGGATGCATTCAAGGTTTTCCTAAGTCTCAGGTCTAATTCCAGACTAGAAATTTGACCCTGTTTGGCCCAAACTTCTATACTAGCAAACCACTGACAAAACTTCCCATCTGAGAATCTGCATTTCTGTGACTGGCGAGCAGTTTCCAAGGCATTCTGGAAATGCCTTAAGAATTTAAAAAAAACAGGAATTTTATGCACAGAGTCAGCTTGGATAAAATTAGGTCTATATTTGCTCAATCTGGACAGTGAATCCAGAAATATTTATTCAAAAACACAGATATGGAAGCATACTATAACAACAAACAACAACAATAATAAAAAACCATTCAGTGCTAAATGTGCTTAAAGCCCTGCAATTTTAATCAATTACATCCAAATGAAATTATTTCAAAAGTATAAGGTACCAAGGTATCAACGTTGAGATTCTTTGAAGTGTTATAAAGATTAGAGCAGGAAGATAAAGAATAATGGAAGTCTTCCAAGAGTTAGTTTGCAATTAAATAAATCTAGTATCACTTACGAGCCTCCGATGATATAGTTGAATCCAAGGATAACCCAAGGTAAATAACAGGCCTAGGAAAGAATATACACAAACATGAATATAGCTACAGAGGATACAGCTGCTACGGGGCTGAAATGGGGAAGGTTCTATTGAGAAGGGCTTTTATAACACACCATTGTAAAGCAATTATGCTCCAATAAAGATGTTTAAAAAATAAATAAATCAATCCTTTGGAAAGTCACTGCAAAAGTTCCTTTTATCAATCTAGCATCATTCCTACTGTTTCACGCCTTCATTTATTTATTTATTTATTTATTTATTTATTTATGGCTGCGTTGGGTCTTCATACTTTCTCTAGTTGCGGCGAGTGGAGGCCACTCTTCGCTGCGGTGTGAGGGCTTCTCATTGTTGTGGTTTCTTTTGCTGCGGAGCATGGGCTCTAGGCACACGGGCTTCAGTAGTTGTGGCATGTGGGCTCAGCAGTTCTGGCGCGCAGGGTCTAGAGTGCAAGCTCAGTAGTTGTGGCGCACGGGCTTAGTTGCTCCGCAGCATGTGGGATCTTCCCGGACCAGGGCTCAAACCCGTGCCCCTGCGCTGGCAGGCGGACTCCCAACCACTGCACCACCAGAGACGTCCCTAGCATCATACTTATTCATATATTAGCAACTGGAGACCGAGTACTTTGCCCATAATTTTCAGATCCAATACATAGCATAGCCTGCTGAATTATAACAAATAGCTTTAGAAAGGAGATGAGTGTCTGAGACTTCCCCGGTGGCACAGTGGTTAAGACTCCGTGCTCCCAATGCAGGGGGCCCAGGTTTGATCTCTGGTCAGGGAACTAGATCCCACATGCATGCCACAACCAAGAAGCCCACATGCCGCAACTAAGGAGCCCACCTGCTGCAACTAAGACCCGGTGCAACCAAATAAATAAATAAATAATTTTTTAAAAAACGAAAAGAAAGCAGATGAGTGTCCTGTGGATGCTAATAAAAACATGGTCCATAATAGAGTCACATTAAGACTCCTGCCAGCAAACTGTTACCCATCAGCTATAACACACCCCATCTTTTTCGGTTTTCCTTTTACATATTTCACAAAATTACTTTGAATCTTTATCACATTATACATCGATCTCTTGAACTAACACTCTCCCAAGTAAGACAGCTCTCCAGATGAATTCAACATTTGAGCCCCTGTAAAACGAAAATGAGTAAACAGAACCCTTCATTAAGTAGGGTTGGGAGACCCCAGAAGGGGGAGCTCTCACGCCCTGTTTCAACAGCAGAGCCCAAGAGGAAGAAGACAGACTTCTTCCCCTGCAAGGACTCAGCCAATGAAAAGCTTTGTTTACCACACCTCGACTTCCTTTTCGTCTTTATATAAAAGTGCTCTGGTTCCCTTTGCATGTAGGGACTTGCTCGTGGCTCACCATGGTTGCAGACCCCAAAATGCAGTTCTCTACTGATCCCAAGTAAACCCATCTTTGCTGCAGAAATATCTGGCAGCCTATTTACTTGAGGTCAGCACCCCTTACCAGTTTCAAGACATCATACTTAAGAGCAAAGGGCGTTGCAAAAAACATTGCAAACTGGCAAAGAAAGGGTTACACATCAATAACTTGAAGGCCGAATGTGGTGAGTACTATAAGAAGAACACAAAGTATTGCAGAAGCCCAAAGGCAAGACCAATTCCAGGGAGGAGAGGCAGGAAATATGTTTAGTCCCCCACTCAAATTAAGAATGGGCAGGATTGGGGCTTCGCTAGTGGCGCAGTGGTTGAGAATCCGCCTGCCGACGCAGGGGACATGGGTTTGAGCCCTGGTCCGGGAAGATGCCACATGCCGCGGAGCAACTAAGCCCGTGTGCCTCAACTACTGAGCCTGCGCATCTGGAGCCTGTGCCCCGCAACGAGAGGCCGCAATAGTGAGAGGCCCACGCACCGCGATGAAGAGTGGCCCCCGCTTGCCGCAACTAGAGAAAGCCCTCGCACAGAAACGAAGGCCCAACACGGCCATAAATAAATAAACAAATACATAAAATTTTAAAAAAAAAGAATGGGCAGGATTTACATGAGAAGGAAAATTAAAAAGATGTTACAGGTGGAAAGCTGTGAGAGAAGGCACAAAGGGAAGCGTCTGGGGGGGAAACCAATCTGTTGCAGCTTAAGTGTAAAATACATAACAGGCAATGATAAGAACAGACTAAAAGAGAGGGTTCCACATGAGTGTCCTCCCTCCCCTCCCCCTACCACACACACATACATAAGATCACTCAGGACACATGCCTAAAGGGCCTGAGCTCCAGAGGGAGTGAGAAGTCATAGTCAGCAAAGGACTCAGGGCTGGCTAAAGAAATCCAGGGGGGCTGAGGAGGGGAGAAGGGGCTTGCCTACAGTTTACTGCTCTGCAGTGACCTCTTCTGCATGTGTCAGAAAGTACATCTCTGGGCTGAAGAGAGGGATTTCTGCAAAGACAAATGAAAAGGAAATTTTCCCAGCTAGGTTAGAGTACCTTAAATCGTGTTCCAAACCAAAATGATACAATCATGTCTCTGTTCAGCTGGGCCCAGACATAAAGTACTGACATGATCAGAGGAATCATCAGCAACTGCAAAAGAAACGAACACGTAAAGGCTCCAGAGGCACTTAAAACAGAGGCTTAGCGTAAACCTACCTTTTTTTGCTTTTTAACCTCTCCCCTCCAAATAAAGTCTCCCATGGTTATTCAAAAAGCAGAAAGAAATTCAACTCATCAGAATTACTTAATCATGCAATGCATGCTTTAAAATCCTCTAATAAAATACAACACAATTATATTATTTGTGATGGATTCAGAAATATCAGGGTCAAGCTCTGTTACTTGGAAAAAGTATGCAATAAAGCTTTACGTACCATGTATTCTCAATTTTTAAAAAACACATATCCACATACATGCACAGAAAATACTGGATAACCATCACTCTCGACGTTCATACATAATACAGAAGCCAGAAATGAGCAAGGACAGTAATGATTTAGGCAACTCACATAAGAGCTTCAAAATACCACATAATTAACCACGCAGTTAATGCAATTTAAACTTCTGTCAAAGGTCATTAACAGTAAATCTGAAACACAGGAAAGGCCAAATAGTTTCAAGGGACACTTACCTGCATATCCATTGCTAAGCCAGTAATCTTGGTTTATAAAGTTAAAGATCAGACACAAATAAAGCATTCCACACCTAATAAAAGTTCATTTCATTCCAGTTTTCTGAAGGAAAACACTTTTCTGTAGTTCAGGTTGCTTAAAACACCCCGGAACACAAAGGTATCTAATAATCTTCACTGTGAACATGGTATTAAACTATCCGATGATGAGGAAATAGTAGAAATTAACTGCTTTGGCACATGACTCAGTTTGGTTGCCCGTGTCCTCCATGCCCTGCCACTGTATTTTAGCATCTCTCCTTCAATTAGGAGATGGAGGGGCGTGTTAAACATGCCTCTGAAACAATTAATGCGTCTGCTCACATTCAGGGCTCCACAGCACAGGTGAAGTCCAAAACAATCTTTTTATCTTCCCTTAAAGGAGGGAAAGGGCATCCAGAGTGCCACAGTTTTCTGGCTCTTGGCCAAGTTTCAATGGACGCTAAACCCCAAAGCCATTCTGAGCTCACCAACTGTGCACAGGACTTGAGCCACCAAGCCCCCAGAAGGGGGCTCTCACTATCTGTAAAGGTCTGCAGCCGCAAGGCTGCTGACAGCTGTGGCTGACACAGAGCAAGCAGAGAGGCATGCTGTGTCCCTTCCCAGAGCCAGGCACTTACAGAGGAACCGAATTACCATTTAGGACCTCAAGACAAAGACAGCACTAAAGTCAGAAAGGATGCTGGTTGTAAATTAATTTTCTGATAAGGACCACAGCTTTCAAAAGCTGTCTCATGGCACGGAATCTCCCTGTGCTGCAGTCAACAAGCTGCCGCACACCAGAACACAGAGAACTGGGAACAAGCAGAGGGCACAGTAATAAAACTCAACCAAATGTGGAAAAAGCCCACAAAGGCAACGGGAAGGGAGCGCATCACTCCACGGCTATGTGATTTACTACCGCTTTTGACAAGAACTTTCATGATTCTTAGCTATTAACTATAGTAAACAAAGATGCAAATACTATCATTTAAAATGTTATGCAGATTACTGCCCATTTCCCCAAACCTGAAAAAAAACCTGGTTATTTCTGGCCCAAAATGACAGACGGAAGGATACCACGATGCAAATCCAGTTAAAGAGGAGCATGAATAAATAGTCTGCTGGCCTCCCATCAAAAGCTCCTGGAAACAAAAATAAGCCAAATGTCATGGTTCAGAATTTCGGAACAAAGAAACTTCTATGTTGAGAAATACTTCAAAAAATTGTAAAGAAACCAAAAAATGAGAGTATTTTAAAACCACTCCTCGGAAGTAAGAGAAAATTTTTTTAATATATAAAACCGTGTCCACGATTAAGCCCTAAAGTAAAGTTGCCCGGGTATCAAGGCTAATAATCTGTGTTCTCCTAACCGAATTCCAGTCCGTAACATGCTCTGCTCAACTAGCACGAGCCAAAAGAAACCCAAAGGGAGGACAGTCAGGTCCACAGCTCCTGAGACCCCATCCGCTGAAGCCCCTCATGGCTCTCGTCAGGCGATGGAGACCTACTCCTGATTACCTGGCTGGTCCCTTCTCCCTCCAATAGACCACAAGCTCGGGCAGGGCAGGAACCATGTCCACTCTGCTTACCACTGTGGCTCCTCTACATAACTAGGCTGGGAAGCACTTACTGTCGTTATGACTGGAGACACGTGCACGCGCACACGCACACACACACATGCACACGCAAGCACACTACCACTCAGTCCGGTACTGGGCTTACCAAGAGGATTCGGTCTCCGTCTTCCAGGACCTCACATTCTAGCAAAGGAAAACAATGGTGGGGGAGCAGGGGGCAGCCACACCTTTCCATGGCCTTGACTCTTACTCTTCCTACCATATCTGTGAGGGACAATGGAAAGACCTACACCCTCTTTTTGCAGATGAGGAAGGACAGTTACATGACCAAAGTCACATGGCTTTTAGAAGCGGAGTGAAGTCTAATTACTAGTTTAGTGTTCTTTCTGCCACGCCACATACTGGGCTTTGTCTTACTACTGGGCAGAACAATCAACACTGGCCCAGCTCTCCCTTCTAAGGGTGATCCTCACGCCTCCAGCTGCAAGACTAGGAGAGGGGCAGAGAAAAGAACAGAGGACTGCAAGTTCCCTCTATCTCAAATGGTTATATCCCCCCCCACGCACCCCATCACAATTACATGATATATATAGTCCATTTAAAAAAAATAATCCTAATAACAATCTAAAAAATACAAGAAACTAGTGAACATAACAAAAGAGAAGCAGACTCACAGATACAGAGAGCAAACCAGTGGTTACCAGTTGGTGGTGGGGAGGGGCAATGTAGAGTCGGGGAGCAGGAGGTGCAAACTACTGGGTGTGAAATAGGCTCAAGGATGTATGCAACAACATGGGAAATACAGCCAATATTTCGCAGTAACTGTAAATGGGAAGTAACCTTTAAAAATTGTGTAAAATTGTTTAACTAAAAAATAAAATAAAGCAATAATCCTAACAAGTATCAGAAAGGCAGAAAGAAAATCTATCTAAAGGAAAATAGATTTCCAGCAAAGTCTCTCCTCCTCATTTCCTTATTTCTCTCCCCCGACCACCACCCCCGCCCAGTACTTCAAAGGCACACTCCAGCCACAGCGTTAAGGATGCTTAACAGGAGGAAGTCACGACGATGCATCGGAGCTGAAATTCTAACAAAATTTCTGAACTTTAATAACGGTTGTGCTTCTTTTGCTATGGTTTTGGCTTTGCGATTTCTAAAAATTCTTTAGATTGAGTACTTAAAATATTGTAATTACATGAACTACAGTACTATATTACTTGGCAAGCTTGCAACTGGGAATTTACAAATAAACTGGTCTCAAACTGCAGTCTTCCAGTTCACATCAGAGTCCTTATAAATAAGCCAACACTGCTAGATACTTAAAATAGCCAAGCGGGAAAATACGAAGGTGGCAAACATTTTGTCAAAAATGTTATCTTGAAGCTGTACGGTGGAGAGCAGATGGGGGTCAGTAAACTGGGTTTCAGTCCTAGCTGTGTTTCTCAAATGGCTTTGTAACCTCTGGGGCACATCACCACCTCTCCAGGCCATTGTCTTCTTGTCTGTGAATAAGAGGGTTCCATTGAAAGATCTCAAAAGTCCCTCTCTACATGAATGTTTGTAGTAGCATTATTCTTAACAGCCAAAAAAAGAAAACAAGTCAAATGTCCATCAACTGATGAATGGACCAACAAAATGTACTAAATCCATACAACAGAATCTTGTTCGGCAATAAAAAGGAATGGAGTTCTAATACATACACGCTACGTGGAAGAACCTTGAAAACACTATGTTAAGTGAAAGAAGCCAGTCACAAAAGACCACGTACTGTATGACTCCATTTGTAAGAAATTCCAGAATAGGCAATCTAAAGAGGCAGAACACAGGTTAGTGGTTGCCCAAGGACTGCGGGGGGCCGGGGGATATGGGATTGAATAGAAATGGGGAATGGCTGCAGCGATGAAATGTTCTAAAACTGATCATAGTAATGATCACACAACTCTCTGACTATCCACTAAATTACAGACTTTTTTCTTTTTGGCTGCACTGCGCATGTGGGATCTTAGTTCCCCAACCAGGGATCAAACCCATGCCCCCTGCAATGGAAGTGCAGAGTCTTAACCACTGGACCACCAGGGAAGTCCCAAATTAAATACTTTAAATGGGTGGAATTGTATGGTGTATGAATTATATATCAATAAAGCTGTGGGTTTTTTTAATATTTATTTATTCGTTTTGGCTGCCCAGGGTCTTGGTTGCGCCATGCGGGATCTTTTAGTTGGGACATGCGGGCTTCTTAGTCGCAGCATGCAGACTACTAGTTGCAGCATGCATGCAGGACCTGGTTTCCCAGCCAGGGATTGACCCCAGGCCCATTGCCTTGGGAGCGCGGGGTCTTACCCACTGCACCACCAGGGAAGTCCCTAAAGCTGTTTTGAAATGTGCCTCTCACAACTTCCCTGGTGGTGCAGTGGTTAAGAACCCGCCTGCCAATGCAGGGGCCACAAGTCCGATCCCTGGTCCAGGAAGATCCCACATGCCGAGGAGCAACTAAGCCAGTGTACCACAGCTACTGAGCCTGCGCGCTAGAGCCCATGAGCCACAACTACTGAAGCCCGCGCACCTAGAGCCCGTGTTCCACAAGAGAAGCCGCTGCGATGAGAAGCCCGTGCACCTCAACGAAGAGTAGTCCCCGCTCACCGCAACTAGAGAAAGCCCGCACGCAGCAACGAAGACCCAACACAGCCAGAAATTAATTAATTTATTTATTTATTTATTTTTTAAAGAAATTTTTTTTAAAGTTGCATGTTTCAATGACATAGACTAAGTCTAGGCTTTTACTTGCATAAAGTAGTGTTTTTCAACCCCAATTTAGGAGATACATACACTTCAGCACAATTGTGCTTTAAAAAACAGACTGCTGTGTGACAGCAATGAGGGAGACGTCACATGAAGTGAGAGGCACACACAGGATACGGACTAGATGTGTAAACCTCTGCTCTTGTATTTTTTTCACCTATAAAATGGTGACACTGCTGCTTACATCTCATGATGATGCTGTGAGGGTTAAAAAAAGAATAATCTAAGTGCCTAGTAGAGTCCTGGCACAGTCACTACTTACTGAGCATTTACACCATTATGTCATTTCTTTATATATGCCATCTGCCCTCAAAATTCCTCCAATAAGTAAATACATGGATTAGTAAATTAGACAGAAACAATACTTCAAACAACCACAGATAACATACCTGTTTCGAGTCGTGTAGAGTACTGATATAAGAAATATAAATTGACCAAATAAAGAAATCCAGTTCCTGGACCCACAGGGAAATAAAAGGTGGCAGTAATCGGCCTCCAAATCTGTCCAGATCAAAATAAACACGGCTGTTAGTTTCTCTAAGCTGGGTGGGGTTTTTTTTCTTTTAACTAAACAAAATTAACCCTTGAAAAACATTCTCCTCAGTGATGAGACCTACCAAATGGACATCACCAATATTAATTCAAGAAAACTGAAGAGAAGTTCATATTAACTACAATGACTTCAATGTGCAGGTCAATGGAATGAGATGGCATCATAAAATAAACAACAAATATTTCTAAACAAGGTGAAAAAAATCAATACCAAAGACATATATGGTTAATCTTTACTGGGATCAGGCTTATAGTTATGCCTATCAAAAATGAATTAAAGTATAACTGAATCACTTTGCTGTATACTTGAAACATTGTAAATCAACTACAGTGGAAAAAAAAAAGAAAAAAGATTTATAAAGATAATTTCCAACAGTATAGTAATTATCTCTATTTAGGAAAAGAATAAACTGGGATGACAAACCCTGTCAAAAAAATGTCATATTCAAAAGGTAGAAGTAAAATAGGAACTTTCCATTCAAATCAATGTGCTATTTAGGCAATATGGATACATATTAAAAATATTACCTTCCCCCAAAAAAACTACAGAAAGGTCTACAGTGAGAAGTGAGCCTCCCTCCTGACCCTCAGTCTCCCAGCTCCTTTTCCAGCAAGAACGGATCCATTTATTGTATTTCTTTCGAGAAACATCATTTCTATTACTATTATTCCTCCCTTTTCATCCTAACTTACCTTGCACTGTTCTATACCTTGTTTCACTCCCTTGGAAAAATATTTTTATAGGCTTCATAATATTCCTTCTGTGTGGATGTCCAAACTTCACTGAAACTGTTATAATGCTACAATGAATATTCTTGAATATCCTCTTTATACATGTACATATAGGATAAATTCCTGTGAGTCAACCTGCTAGATCAAACATTTGCATTTAATTTCAGCAGATATTGCCAAATGCCTACAAAAATGTTTAACCAATTTATACTTCCTCCTAAAATGGAGATTAATGTCTGTCTTCTCTCCACAGCCTCACCATTTAGTGTATTTCACAGTCACCAATCATGTTTCTAAAACTTTAGCATTTTCTTTCTTCATTTTTCTACTCGATTTGCATTTCTTTACATATTATGGAAATTGCCCTTTCTCGTTGTTGCAATTATTTTCTGCTCTGTCATCAGGCTTATGCTTTTGTGGTATTTTTGCCATATAAAATGAAATGTAGAAGTTTAATTTTTATATAGGCAAATGTATCCATCATGTATCACGTTTACAAGTACTTCTCCCCTCCAAAAATATAACAGTGCTCCCAACTGTACTATGGTTTATGTAGGAAGTGAGAAAGAGAGTCAACTTATTTTTCTAGACGGTCACTAGTTTTCCAATACTATTTACAAAGTGACCCATCTTCTCGCCATTGATTTGAAAAACTACTTTCATCATATATAGATTCCCTTTTAAAGGAAAGTCTACTTTTAGACGATTCTGTTTGGAATCAAATTCCAATACCAATACCAAGCTACTTTAATTTCTAGTTTTATAATGTGTTTTCTTATCTGGTAAAGTTATATAATCAAATAATCCCCCTTCTGTTTTTCTTCCACATATGTCACAATCTTCTTAGCTAGTCTCCATGTTACTTTTCTAAATGAACGAGAACCAACACCTTTCTTATTTCAATGTGATAAGACACAGTTTCCAGCCAGAAAGAAGTCTTTCATACCTTTCTATTGAGCTTTCGATTTCTATCTTTTTTATACCCAACCACCAAAGCTGAATTATCTAATTGTTTGTAATATTTGAAAACTGAGCCTCTTGCACTTTCCAAGTATACAACTCTATCTGTAAATAAAATTTTGTATCTTCTTCTTGCCTAATTTATTGGCTAACACCTCCAGAATAATGTTAAGTTATAGAGGTTGAAGAAGATGGTCTTCCCAGACTTGGAAATGCCAACATAATGCTGGCTTTTGTCTTGAGAGCTGTGTGTCTTATTGCATGAGTGTGAAAGACATGGTCCCGACATCAAGGAGGTCTCGATAATGGTGGGTCTGTCCAAAGAAGCAAGAGTAGGCACAGGAAGGGGAACTTTTGGTCTTGGAAAAATGAGTACAAAGTCCCAAAGAACTGCAAGAGCACAGTAATGAATGGGTATTGCTAACGATGTGGGTGTGGCTAGACAGGAGGGCATTAGTTGTGGGGCTGGCCAGGCACAGCTGGCAAGTCAGGTTCTCCAAGTATAGAACTGCAACCCTCAGAGCTTTATTCCCTGTGGAGAAGAATGCACTTCACATACCCCGAAAGCCACTTCCAACAACCCTGAACTAAACCAGTAAAACAAAATAGGTTAAAATTCACTTTGGTTTATTCACAATTTTATCTCAGAAACAGTTGAGTCTGACGGAAAGAGCACTGGAAAGGATTTGAGAAGACAGAGCTTTCAGTAGGGGCCCACGAGTCATCAGTCCGGAGTCTCAATTTCCATTTGTAAAAGGGGAATGATATACTAATACTTGCTCCATTTTGGTTAATGGTTTAAAAAAAATAGTGTAATATTATGCTCATTTACATGTCCTAACTCAGGGGGTAGATTGTATAGATGAGGAAGCAGAATGAGAAAAGGCTAAATAATAGCAAGTAAGTGGCTGAGCTAGAATTTTGTCCCAGACAGCCCGACTCCAGAGTTTGTAATACTAATAAGCCCCTATTTTTACAATGCCTCTCACAAGTGACACCATTACTATGAGATATAATTAAAATTAGTAAAAATTTTCAGTACTACTATACTATTTGTATAATCCTGAAGTGAACTGAGCCTAAGCTCACACATTCACTCTCCCTGCTTAAAAAAAGGCATTGGGGGTAAAAGACCAGAAGCAAGTAAGCCGTGGCCTTGGCTCGGGGCCATGGAAAAGTCTGGACCTTCGAGTTTGTGTCTTCATCTACCCAGTAACGTGTGTCCTTTGACTCCCACCTTCCTCATCTCACAGATTTTGTAAAAGGTTGGAATTAAGAAAGCAGATTAAAAAGGTGCTTTGTAAAAAAAATTTGTGTGGGCATACAATTACTACAATCTTTTAGGAGACACGTGCTGACCTGGTTTCTACAAATCACATTTTAAACTCCCTCCAGATTCCTCTAAGTTACTCCAGGCCTGATTTTGGAAAAGAAACCTCGGGGGTTTTCTGACTACATTTTTCACTAACACTTGACGCCACGCTGCTATTTTTAGCCACTGTGTGCACCTGTGCTTTGGAAATCAGTGTCTATCAAAATACCACACACTTCTTTTCCCAGTTCATTAAGCCTACCCTTCAGTTATACTTGCTCTCACTGATCTAAGGGACTTAGTATTATTTTTACATCACTTTAAAATTATAATCTGAAAACACCAGGAGACAGCTCATCTCTTCAGAGGGACAGAGTGTAATATATTTCTGAAATCCCCCTTGAAGGTAACCAACTAAATCCCCTCCTCTCCTCTGAAAAGGTCAATAGTTAGGATAAGGAAATGGCTTTATTTTCAGGGCTGGGAGTGGTGAAGGCACCTTTTCGAGCCTAGAAAGCCTGCACTGACCCCTAAGAAGCAGCCAGGGACAGTGAGTGCAAAGAGCCTGGGACTTGCAGGCAAGCATCTCACTTTAACCCCACGGCAATCTCAAGGCCGGAAGCATAATCACCCACCTTTTCACGAGGAAAGCTGGGCCCTCGTTAGAGTTGAGGTAACCGGCCCAGAGTTCCTCACTTGACAAGAGCAAGAAGCCCACGTGCTCCCTGGCGTAGAGGCCTTCAGAGAAACATCAGACACTGTCAGCTGCTAGTCCAACAACTTCTGTTGAGTGTTTAGTTCAACCATCCTTGAACGAAAATCTCCCAAACAATGTGATACTGAAATCATTACAAATGCCACCCAGAGTCTAGGGCAGGTTTTTTTTAACTATCAAAAACAAAGATTTTTCTGCAACAATACAGACTGGTTGATTTGGAGTTAAAGAAAGTCTGCCTGGGTCATCAAGCAAGTAAGAAAGAAGGGCACCCATGTGCCAAACGCTGATGTTAGCAAACTCTGGCTTTTCTCTCTCGTTTTTTTTTTTTTTTTGGCAGGGGCTGGCGGTCTCGGGGAGAGGAGCCGGGGGGTGGGGCTGGGGGGACACTAGACAGGCAAGAAAATCAAATGAAAGGCACTCAGTCTCAACTGAGGACGTTACACCAGCTATTAGGAGCCATCAATTCTACTCCTAGGTACGTATGCATACCTATGTTCACCAAGACGTGCTCCAGAATGTTCACAGCAGCACTACCCATTCTAGCCAAAGCTAGAACTACCCCAAACACCCGTTGCCAGCAGAAGGGGTAAATAAATGGTGGTCTGTTCACACAAGGGAACAGTATAAGGGTGAGCAATCTGTAACCACATGCAACAATGTGGGCGACTCTCAGACTGTTGAAAAGAGGCCGGACACAAAAAACACATATTGTATAATTTCATTTATAGAAAAGTATGAAAACTGGCAAAAAAACCATCTATGGTATTGAAAGTCAAGAGAGTAGTTACCCTTGCAGTGGGTAGGGACCAGAAGGGGGCAGTAGGAAGGTTGGGGGTGCTGCCTGTGTCCTGATCTGGTGGCTGGTTATATACTGATGTTCAATTTTTGAAAATTCAACAAGCTATAAATATATAATACCACTTTCCTGCTTGCATACTGCAACTCAACAAAAAGTTTAAAAATGAAGCTATGAGCTCAACCTTAGCTACAGACCACAGCAGAACTGTCTCATGTGGACAGGATTGCAAAGGAAAGATTTTAAAGCTGTACATACCAGACCACTTGCCATAAAGTTCTAAATCCAAACCCTGAGGCTACTTCTATGCTCAGCCCACAGACCAAGTTCACTGCCCTTCCAGTTATGTGTCTATATGACTCTCTTTCCCAACACACTCAGATGAGTCTGCTAGGGCTGCTGTCATCAGGCTCAATGTGATAACATGAGCAAACACTTGGCAAATATAAGCACCAGACCTGATCACAGACTTGGCTAGTGCCATTTCTGTTTGTTCCTGGAAACAAATTGGAGAAATTGAGAGTACATATCTTCCCATTTCTAGTCAGGACGCCTTTAGTGGGACAAAAAGAAGGATAATAATCCAGCAGTTACATTTTAATTTCAATTACAAATTAAAATTAGACTATTTCTGCCCAAGGAGAGAAGGCAGCAATGGCAGGAATTATTAGTGACTAGTAAGTAAAAACAGGCACTGTATTTTTAATAGATTATCTACCAGATTATTTACTGGGCACTTTACAAACATTTTTTATGTTTTTATATAATAGAGGCATGAAGTAGGCAACATTTTTCCTCAATTTGAAGATACTTATTTTTGTGTTCCTGAAATTCAGATGTGCCTTACAGTCGATATATTCATTTAATGTAATTTGTACTTTCCTCCCCTTCCAAAAAATTGTCTTAAATTAAAGGAGCATCTTATAACCAATGGAGTTACAACGCAGTTAACTCTTAGAACAGAGTTAATATGGTATTAAATTATCCCCACTATTAGGTGGAGAAATTGAGGCTCAGAAAGGATAAACAGCTTGCCTGAGGGCGTCCAGCTTACAAGGGGGCTAAGCCAGGCCTGGAGACCATGACTCAACTACTTAAAACCCCACAGTCTTTCTACTCTAATAGAAAAGGAACAATAATTTGCTACAACTGGTTTGAAAGAAATCACCCTCAAGAACGTTTTGTTAAACACTTAACTATGTGTTTTGGTAGACAGTATGCAAAGGAGTAAAACAAGAGGCTTAGAACTATCATGAACTCACCAAAATAGAAACTGAAACTGCAGCTGTCTATCAACTGGGGTAACGTTGACCTCGGGATGTTCATGGGGGTTAAATGAGGTATCATATGGAAAAGCCCAACACAGATGTAAGGGAGTGATGTTATTTTGTCCAAAGAAACGAAATCTCCCGTGCAGGCAGCCCTGGGAGACATAATCTCAGAAACCAGGAGGAGGGCAGCAGTAAAGTGCAGCCTCTCTTCTAGTTAATCAGGGACCAATATGGAGACATTTCATCACTGTGGATTATCTGATCAATGAGTCTTAAATGTGAGGGATGAGGAACTTTATGCAACAGTGGAGTGAGTCTTAACATACACCTATGCCTGTCCACTTAACCAAACTAAGGAAATAACATTTTAAACTTTAGAGTTCCAAACCAACAAGCTACTCAGAGGAAACCCACAGACAAGGAGGAAAAGTAACTTTTGTCACTTCCAGCATGAATCCACAGTTCTAAATTGATCATCTCCAAGTTGTCCCAAGATGCAGCTTTTAAGGAAAAGAGGAGCCTCTAGCAGAAAGCACACCACAGGCTGTGTGTCCTCACCCACCAGCCTCTCAGACGCAGTTTTTCCTTTAACCACTTCATTGGCAGTTCTTCCAGGTGGGTCTGAAAGCTAAACCTGTCCAGAAAGAGGAGGAGTCAAAGTAGCAGAAAGAAAGTATAGATACTGGTCTCTCCACACCTGGGCAGTGAGCACACTGTCCTGCCTTCTTCCAGCAGCTTCTCCCCTGTTTCAGGGTAACAAGCCCACAAGCAACGATGCAAGGAAGATGGGAAAATTATGGAAGGTGTGACATGAATGATGGCCTTTCTAATCAGTTCACCACTTTTAATATTATACACATGTAGGCTATTAGAAAGACTTATTTTTACTAAGCTGACTACAGAAACAAGCAAGATTTTGCAGGGAGGGCCAAAGAGCCAGTTTTGACCAGGAGCTTCTCATTTACGACCATTTACGATTTACAATCATTTATGACCACTGGTCCTCAGGCACCGCATTACCTAACATGCCACCGGGCACCAAGTGCACAACATTCTCTGCAACCAATATTCTACCAAAGCAAAGAGAAAAGAGTATGCAATTCTGGCTGTACACCCAGATCATATTCTAATACCCAACTGCCTACTTAACTTCTCCACCTGGATGCCTAAAAAGCCTCTCTAGACTTAATACGGTCAAAATATAACTCTTTATGGATACCTTTCTCCACCCCCAAACCTAAGCCTCCCTAAACATTCCCAATCTCGGAAAAGAGTTCCACCAGGCACTCAGCTGCTCCTGTGAAAACAGCGACATCTTCAAGTCCTGCTCCTCCACACATTCACCCTTCACATCCATCAAGCTGCAATGTAGCTCCAACTCCCAAATCTGTCCACTTCTATCTTCACAGCCACTCTGGTCCAAACCACCATCTCTCTCGCCCTCTAACTTGACTCATCTCTCTGATCCTGTTACCTAGCCCACCCTTTCCCCCATTCACATACCAAGTCCATCCCACAGAGTAGCCAAGGCAATTTTTCAGTCCTTTGTTCAAAAGGCTCTGAAGGCTTTCTAGTGCCTTCAAATTAAAGTTCAAACCACAGAGCCCTATACAATCTCGCCCCAGCCTACCTTTCCACATTCACTTTATTGCACTCACCCCTGGCTATCTCTCTGTCGTCAACTACCAATCCTCATCCCTACAGCTGACTCTGTACTATCGTCTTCTTTCTGTTTCTAATTCCTGACTCTAAGCCTTTCACTTATTATTCCTCTTCTTGGAAGATTGTCCCCAGAGCCAGATCTTCCCAAAGGCGGCTTCTCATCATTCAGATTTCAGTTCAAATATCCTCTCTGAGGCCTTTCTGGAACACTCCATGAAAGTCACTCTCCGTCACACACCCCTCTCTTATTTTCTTCAGGTGAGCTGGGACTTTTTCTGTACTATTCACTATTGTACCCCTAGTGCCCAGCACTGGCAAGTACCCAATTATTTCCATGCATTCAACCCATATATAAGCACATGCTATATGCCAAACACTAAGCTAGGTAACAAACACAGTGGTAAACAGACAAGTGGCTCTCATGGAGCTTTATTCTCTGAAGGGAAGCAGGCTAACAAACATCAAGGGGTGATATGTAACCAAGAAAAATTAAGGATAAGGGAGACAGAGTGAAGGAGAGGTACTATTTTACGTAGGGCAATCAAATAAGGCCTTGCCAATAAGGTGGCATTTGGGCAGACTTGAAGGAGGTAATGAGATAAACCACGGTTATCGTACTCAAGCAGAGAAATAACATGTGCAAAGTGCCTGAGCAGGAATGGAGTTAGGTGCTGAAGAAACAGAAAGGATTCCACTGTGGAGCCTAATATACAAGGTGGAAAGTAGTAGGAGATGAGGTCAGAGAGGCAGTAGGGGCCTTGCAGGCCACTGAAAGGACTTGAGCTTTACTCATCCAGTTGAGAAGACATTAAAAGGTTCTGGGCAGAAGACTGACAGGATGTGATTTATGTTTTAAAAGGATCACTCTAGCTGTCTAGAGAAAAGTCTGAAAGGAACAAGGCTGCTATGATAATGGCTTGCAATAGAGAATGAAAAGGGACTGCATTCTGGATATATGTCTAAAGTAATCAGAATTTGCTAACAGAGTGTGGGATGTGAGAGAAGAAGTCAAGGATGAGTCCATGACTTTTCGGTTGAGCTCCTGTAATAATGGAGTTGCTATTTACTTCTAGGGAAAAGGGTATGGTTTTGGACACATTATGTCTGAGATGTCTATTAGTCATCTAAGTGGTAATTTCAAGTATAAGTTTCGATGTGTAAGTCTGGAAGTGAGATAGATCTGGACTGAAAATATGTATATTTGTATTTGAGAATCTTCAGTTTATAGAAATCATATAAAGCCATGAAGCTACATAAGATCACCTACAGCTGGGGAGAATATGGAAAAGAGGTCCTGGGGTACATCACAATATTTAAGGATCAGGAAGATGGGGAACCAGCAAAGGAAACTAAGAAACAGCCAGTGAGGACAGGGAAGACAAGAGTGTGTTACCCACAGTCCAAACAACGTGTTGAAATTAATGTCAGATCTTAGTATCCGACCTGCCACTGATTAAAGATTTAAATCACAGAATCCGGTGAATAAAGATAACCTCCAGAAAACTAATATTCTCTTGCCAGGAATGTTACTCTGGACTGTTTCCTTCGTGCTTCAAAAAATAAGGACTTCCATTTCAGAAGCAATTTACTCTTTACTCACTCCTTCATAAATACAACTACTACCTGCCAGATACTAGATCAGGATCTGGGATACGCACACAAATTAACCCACTCTTTGAACCTCGGGCTTCAAATCACTCCTACTGGGAAGAAACTCCATTAACAGAAAAAGAACTCAGCTGGTAGTTGAGCAAGGCGACGTCCACATGCCATCCACTTGGGTGGCAGAGGAAGGTCAGAGGGCAGCTACTCCAGGTGGCCGCAGGTTGCTACTCACTGGCATCCAATAGACTGACAACTATCAGACTTTCCTTCCCACTGCCGCCTTCTCTGAGTACAGAGGGCGGGGAGCACAATTTTAATGGAAGGACGAAATCAATCCCTTCCCACCGGGCCAAACCGTGTTGTCTCCCTCCACGTCTCCAGCTACCCAGGCCCACGCTCAAACCCCCTGGCCTCCACCCCACCCCCTGGCCACAGGACCCCGCCCTAAACCGCTGGAGCCACCGCACTACAAGTCCCACCAGGCACCGCGCGTCCGCAACCGGCCAGTCTACGCTCCGCCGCTGCGGGGCCACCTGGGGCCTGTAGTCTCCACTTCCCCAGTCGCCGGTCAGTACCTGAAAGCGAGAGAGAAAGGCTTCGGGCCAGAGGAAGAAATAGGCCGGGCTGATGAGACCGAGTTTGCCGACTAAGGGCACCGCGACGGTGGCGGCGAACCAATAGCGCGTGATGGCCGGGATGCTCCTGAACCAGTCCCCGATGTCCGACATCTTCGCCTCTTCGGTGGCCGGGATGTGCAAAGCCGCCCAACTCCCGTCCCGGCCCCCTCACGACGCGGTCCGCTGGGCGAGTGGAAGGTGTCGAGGCGGAAGCCGCCCCAGCCCCGTTGCAGAACGCGGAGACCGGCGGACGTGGCGCCACCGAATTCGGACGAGCGAGGGAGAATTCGGGAGCGAAACTTCCCCTTCCGGCGGCCGCCGACGACGTTTACCAGAAGTCCCGCCTCTTAAAGGGCGAGCACCGTTTTTACCACTGGGCAGAAGCTCGGTGGATCGGAGGCGGGAGGGCGAGGGGCGGGTCCAGGCGGGGCCGACAACACGACTGGTGGGAAATAGTGGTTGCCAGGAGCAACGACAGATACTCCAACCAATAGCGAGGCTGAACGCCCTCTACCCAGTTCCTGCCGGATTTATAGTCCAGGTGGTTCCACTTGGAGGGTGTTTAAAGGGGAAGGAGGAAAATAAACTACAATGTAGCCCCTCAACTGTCCATTCTTTCCACAAATGTTTATTGAGAGCTTAGTAAGTGCGAGATAGGGTTTTAGACTCTGGAGGTGCTGCAGCTATCAGAGCTGTTGTGGTACCTTCTCTCCTGGAGCTTCCATACAAAGATAGGGAGGTAATGAACAAATAATTGAATAAGATAATTTCAAGAGAGTGGTAAGAAAAATAAGGAAGATAAGTTAGGATAGTGGGGATAGAGTGATGGGGTGGGAGTGCATAAGTGTGGGGAGAGATGGCCGCTTTCGATGAGAAAGGTCAGGGAGAAGCTGGAGGAGGTGATCTTTGAGCTGAGCGCGCGCGCGCGCACACACACACACACACACACACACACACACACACACACACACACCTGGGGAGTTTTCCACACAGAGAAAACAGCCACTCTGCACACTAAAATGTTGCCTGCCATTTCAGTAAACAAAGAATGTTGACTTCTATTCCAGTAAACAGGGAATGTTGCCTCTTAGCCACTGCAGCCACCCAGATGGTGTGCCCTGAGGAGAATTCAGGGCGGAGAATTCAGGGCGGAGGAAAACAGCATACTGGCCCTAAATAGTTAAGGTGCATATCTAAGGAATAATTTCAATGAGCCAGATTATTGCACCTTCCCATACATAGAAAAGCACTAAAATCATTACCTTGAGATGTATCTTTTTTGCAATTAGCAGTTATCTTTTGACATTTGACTACATGGTTTTTTTGTTTGTTTCAGCAAAAACTCCTGTATATCTCGGCTTCTCCCTTACCTCTTTGGAGCAGTTCCTCAGAGCTATCTGAGAGGCTATGTCCTGGGCTATAGTCCTCAGTAAATTCCTCGAATAAAATTTAGCTTACAACTTTTAGGTTGTGTGGGTTTTCTTCAGTCAACAACTCCAACTGGCTTGCAGCTTGGAGGAACTGAAAGCAGAAATGATCATGACTCTTAATCTAGTTTGTTGGGTAGGACCTAAATTACAAATAGACAAAAATCCCTCTTGTTTTTAAAAGAATCTAACAAAGGATACAGAGTAGAACTTTTCCTGTTGTCTTTAGATATAGGACTGTTGGGCTGCACCCTGCAGGCCTGCAAGCCCTGCACTTGCCCAGCTTCAAGACCAAAGAAAGAGTCCAGAGACAGCCACAGAGACATCAAAGGTTTAATGGATAGGGGGAGCTTACACAGCTGAAGCAAGGTCCTGGAGCGACAACTCACCGTGTGTGGCAGACAGTGGGCAAGATATGGCAGCAGTCTTTGCTACCTGGGGGAGAGAGAGGTTACCAGTTATAGGGGGAATTGATGTCAGGCTGGGTTATCGGTTACCAGGGAAACTATTGGAGGAGCATGCCCCTCACCGCCCCTTTGATAAACTACCCTGGGGGAAATGTTCTGATCTAAAGATTAGAACAATCACCAGCTGGGTCATGGGGTAGGAAGGTCAGTCGTGTGAGTAGGGTGTAGGTGAAGTACATACTGGTCCAGCAGGGGATGTACAGAGACAAGAGAACAGTCATCTTGATTGGCCTGATCATATAAGGACCTACGGTTTAAGATGAGGCCATCCAATAGAGACCACTAGGAACACACCTATAGTCCAGAAGGTTAGATTTCTTAACTCGCTGGGAGGGAGACTGCACTCCAGAGGAAACTGAACCATCTCACCAAACTAAAGAGAATACCATTATTGGATTATAAGGAAGGCTTGAGCTGCGGTATAATTTAAATGAAGCAGTGTTTTGATAGGCTCAAAACAGAGCAGAGCTGTCTGTAAAAGTGTTAACATCAGGCCTAAGCCTGAGATGAAAAGCAGACCCAGGGTCCTCTTTCCTTAGAAATCTCAAAATTAAGATAAGTGTGGGGCTTCCCTGGTGGCGCAGTGGTTAAGAATCCGCCTGCCAATGCAGGAGAGACGGGTTCGAGCCCTGGTCCCGGAAGATTCCTCACGCCGCGGAGCAACTAAGCCCGTGTGCCGCAACTACTGAGCCTGCGCTCTAGGGCCCACGAGCCACAACCACTGAATCCCGCGTGCCTAGAGCCCGTGCTGCACAACAAGAGAAGCCACCGCAATGAGAAGCCTGCACACTACAACGAAGAGTAGCCCCTGCTCGTCGCAGCCAGAGAAAAGCCTGCGTGCGGCAACGACGACCCCAAAGCAGCCAAAAATAAAAAATAAATAAAAATAAAATTTAAAAAATATACAGTACTCGTATCATTAAAAAAAAAATAAGTGTGGAATGTGGGTCTGAAAACTCCTTATCTAAAGCTTTGCACCTGGATTTAAAATTCTGTGTCAAAATGACCCGTATGCCTCAGGTCCTTCAGCAAGAATGCGGTGTTCCATCCACACTGACTTCAAACAGCAAAGTTTCTGCCAATCTGTTATTTTAGAGAACACTTCTTAGCACCATGTCCTTGACATTAATTAACAACAGCATTTTTTACGGAACAAAAAGGCACTAAATATTCCATAGTCTAATGAGACAATACAATATTCGGGGACCTAAGGAATATGAAGCATAGTAAATATATGAAGAAACGTCTCACCCGTACAAAGCTGGTGGGAATGTAAATTGGTACAACCTTATAAGATCATTTTGATATAAAAGAAAAGCTAGTACGTTGTATAAATAGATATTTAGAAATCTCGCCTAAGTTTCCTTCTCTACATCACCCATTTTCTTTTCCCTACTACCCATTGCATCCAAGGTACAGTGAGAAAAAAATGGGTTATCTACCTTAGGTGGAGAGCTAAATAAGGTTTCTCTGATGAAATCATAAGTAAGGTGCGTGAGAAAAAAAAACAAGGATAAAACAACATACATCCAGTGTTTGTCAGTATTTATTTCTGGGTTGTGCTCTAGAATTCACTGAGTGTGTGCTCTGGAATTCAACTTCAGGGTTTAGAAACACAAGCTTAAATTGTGGCTATGCCACTTATTAGCAATATCATGTTTTTAAAATGAAACCTCAGGACTTCCCTGGCGGTCCAGTGGTTAAGACTCCACGCCCCCCACAGCAGGGTGTATGGGTTCGATCCCTGGATGGGGAACTAAGATCCCGCATGCTGCATGACGCAGCCAAAAATAAAATAAAAATCTCTCTGGGGCTTTCCTGGTGGCGCAGTGGTTGAGAGTCCGCCTCTGATTCAGGCGACATGGGTTCGTGCCCCGGTCCAGGAAGATCCCACATGCCGCGGAGCGGCTGGGCCCGTGAGCCATGGCCGCTGAGCCTGTGCGTCCGAAGACTGTGCTCCGCAACGGGAGAGGCCACAACAGTGAGAGGCCCTTGTACCGCAAAAAAAAAAAAAAAAAAAAAAAACCTCTCTGTATCTCAGTCTCTTCATCTGTAAAATGGGTGGGCAGGAGGTAATTCATAGGATTGTTGTGAAGATGTACAACAGACAAATTCATGTCTAGTGCTTGAAGCAGTATACTTATTACAATTATCTTTGCACTTATTTCTCCTTTTGAAATGTTTAAAATGAAAATGTATCTATCACTTTTGTAATTTAAACAAGTTAATCGGTAAGAGTGCTTGTCTGCCTTGAAATTGTCCTACCTTAATGACAGAGCAGTGTTTCCAAATGAGAGTGAGTATAAGGGTCACCAGTGAGAACTTGGCCCATCCCCAGGGATTTCAAGTTTCATAAGCTTGAGGTGGTGCTAGAAATCGGCATTTTCAAAAGCCCTTCCCCCTCCCACCATGTGATTCTGATGCAAGTTATCTGCAGACCATTCTTTGAGAACCATCAGACTAGATGGACATTCAGGATTTTCCCGTTTCTCTTTATTATAAAATCACTCTATATTGTGATAAACTGTTCTGGGCCTAAAACACAAAGGTGTTTAATTCTTAGCTATCTTAAATAGAGGACTTCCCCAGTGCTCCAGATAGCCTGCTCTAGAATTCAATCACTAAGCTTGTAAGAAAGTTCCTGTGCTACTGTCATCACCACAAGCCGTCATGTAAAAACATGCAGGTAATGATACCAGGCTACATTCTAGGAAAAAATGTGGAGGTGGTAAGGAAACAGGCGCTCTCATGAATTACTGATGAGCATATATATTGGTACCCCTCCAGCAGGCAATTTGGCAATATTTAAATTCATTTCTAGGAATTTAAATTTTAGGTACACTCAAACTTTTTTTTTAATGTGCAGGGATAATCATTGCTGCATTTTCTGAAATAGCAAAAGACTGGAAATAGCTGAATATCTGTCAATAAGAAACTGATGAAATAAACCACTTTATCCATATAATTGAATACTATACAAACTTTATTGGAAAAAAATAATTTTGTATGGCCCCCACATGGAATAATCTCTAATAACATACAGCATTAATACAAGAGTAACAGTACAACACACATGCTACGCCATTACACAGATGAATTGTACAGAAGGCACACACAAAAATATACACACAGTATTTGCTTGAAACAGTGGTTACCTTCGGGAAGGGAAACTCAGAGACTGGGAGACAGGAGTGGGAAGGAGGTGTTTCATTGCATATCCTTTTGTGCCTTTTAAATTTTATTCCAATTATATGTACTATGTGTTTTTAAGTTAACTTTAAAAATATGTAGAAAGGAGGTTTGTTCAGAAAGGAATAGGTTCAATGTCAACATCTTCAGAAAGATTGAGAAATAGAAAAGATAACCTCAACAATGTCTCTCCCGTTGTAATTGAAATATATTTCCTATTGTTTCTCTAAAAAAAAAGAAACTGGAGGGAGACCAACAACGGAGAACACATCATTGCCTGGTGATAAGCTCAGCACCGTGCTGCTGAGTGATGCTGACAGACAGGGAACTGATGATTTAAATATCTTTCTGTCACAACAGTTATATAGGAACACCATCCTAGTGGGATGTCTGCCACGTTAGTGCCTTCTATCTTCAAGAAATCCAAAGCACATTGCAAAGATGTAATTACTCTTTATCTTAACTAGTAGGCGGTTTTGTTAGCCCCATCTTGCAGATGAAGAAGCTATGGCAAGAATAATAGTTTATCTCTGTTATGGCTGGCAGAACCAGTACTATATTTGTAGTCCTAAGCCTGGGAAATTTTTTTTATTTGGGCACACCGGGCTGGGAAACAAGAGGATTAGTAAATAGCACATAAAGCGTTTCCCATTTGTTATTCTGATTAGTGCACGTGTGTGTGTGTGTGTGTGTGTGTGTGTGTGTGTACGTACTAAAGAGCCTTCTTCTACACACTGTAAAGGAATCAACCTGGATTCCAGTCCTGCCTCTGTCCTCTGCTGATTGTGTGACCATGGGCAAGTAACTAGCCTTTTAGCTGACTCATCCAAATGGGAAAATAGTATTACCTGCCACCTACATCGAGGTTGTTGATTGTTTGTTTTAATTGAGAGCCTGCTGTTTACCAAGCTCTGTACTTGTGCTTTCTGGCATCATCTCTCTCTCTCTCTCTCTTTTTTTAAAATAAATAAATGTATTTATTTATTTTTCGCTGCGTTGGGTCTTCGTCGCTGCACATGGGCTTTTTCTAGTTGCAGTGAGCGGGGGCTATTCTTCGGTGCGGTGCGCAGCCTTCTGTTGTTGTGAAGCACGGGCTCTAGGCGCGTGGGCTTCGGTAGTTGTGGCACGTGGGCTCAGTAGTTGTGGCTCGAGGGCTCTAGGGCGCAGGCTCAGTAGTTGTGGTGCATGCATTTGGACGCTCCGCGGCATGTGGGATCTTCCCGGACCAGGGCTCGAACCTGTGTCCCCTGCACTGGCAGGTGGACTCTCAACGACGGCGTCACCAGGGAAGTCCCTGGGCATCATCCCTCTTAATGTTCACACTAATGTTGCCGAAACTCGGCCTCTGTTCACCGGTGCCACTAGAAACGCAGAGATAGAGTTTTGGGTGAAGCAGAAAAGAATAGCTTTATTGCTTTCAGGCAAAGGGGACCACAGCAGGCTATTGCCCTCAGAACTGTGTGTCCCACCCTGGAGGGGGTAGTGAGCTTTATAGTGTCCAAGGAGCAGGGAGTGGTCAGCTCGTGGACATTTTTCTGATTGGTTGGTGGTGAGGTAATCAGGAGTCAGCATCATCAACCTTCTGGTTCCAATCGGTCTGGGGTCTACGTGTCTGTGGGCAGCATGCAGTTAACTTCTCCCACCTGGTTGGGGGTTTCAGTATCTGCAAAACAGCTCAAAGGCCATGGCTCAGAATATTATCTATAGTCCTTGAGGAAGAACTAAAGGTCCTTGACTTTGTTTAATGGCTAAAGTATTATTATTTTATCTTGCTTGACTGTTTTCCTTTCTGCATTTTCTCACTTCTCTGATTAAATTTATTCTTTGACTGAAGTATTTCTACAGACAAAATGTAGGCGGAGGACAAGGGTGGAGGTCTATTCTGGGAAGGCTTCATAGAGTCCTGCTTGGTTACACTAACCCCCATAGGCAGGTACTATTATTACAGAGACAGAGATTAATTTATCCAAAGTCACATAATTGTGAGTGGTGATTCAAATCTAGGTCTATCTGACTTGAGTCCATCTTTTAAACCACTCTGCTGTACCTCTGTGAAAATAATGAAGGCTTTTTATAAACTCAAAAGCATCTCATAGGTACTGGTTTTATTCTAGTAGCCAACACAAAGGACCAGCACATGGGACTCACTCAGTGTTTCATAGATGATTAAACCAGGCTGGCTGGACCAGAGTTTGTGTAGAAGTATTTGGGGAAAAAAGAATCCCTTTAATATCAAACTTGTCTTGACTAACAATTCTGCAAACCAAAATCATCAGAATAACAATAATCCAACAATAATTATTGCTGTTCATAATATACATTCAATATATATATTCATATACTCATGATTTATATTCATAAGCAGAACAATAGTGAATGATATTCAAGATATGCCTTGAGGAAGGCCTGCAAGGATCTGAAATGCCTTCCCTCTAAATCGAAGAAAAAGCTGCTCAAGCTAATGTCAGTGTTAGGCTGTGACGTGTATTGAAATACAGATTCTTATCAGTTGACCTTGGACCAAAGTCATCACCGATGACATAGACATTCCACTAGAATTAAAGCACAGGAAGAACTCTCAAAGGCCTTCAGTTGGTGATACATCTGGTGAAAGGCACATTAGCCAGGGCCTTGAGCCATTGCAAAGGCACCGAGCCTGTTCCCATAACAGGAAACAACTTATTACCGGTTTATTAAAGGATACAACTCAGGAAAAGCCAAATGGAAGAGATGCATAGGACAAGGTACGGGGAAGGTACTGGAGCTTCCCTGCCTTCTCCGGGCCCACCAGCCTCCCAGGTCCTCGATGTGTTCACCAACCTGGAAACTCTCTGAACCCCTTCATTTAGGGATTTTATGGAGGTCCCATTACGCAGGCATGATTGATTAAATCATCAGCCCTTGTGACTGAACTTGATTCCCAGTCTCTCTCCCCTCGCTGGAGGTTGGGGGGTGGTGATGAAAGTTCCAACCCTCTAATCACAGGGTTGGTGCCTCCGGTACCAGCCCCCAACCTCCAAGAGTCACCGCTTTAACAGAAATTCAGGTGTGGTAGAAAGGGGCTTATGAATAACAAAAGATGCTCCTCTCCTCCCCATCACTCAGGAGATGACAAGGGTTTTAGAAGCTCTGTGCCAGGAACCAGGGACAAAGACCAGGTACATATTTCTTATTATGTCACAATATCACAAAACTGAGGGTTTTGTAGTTAAAAACTTTACGGGTAGATTGTTTTCTGGGAAGGAATAGAGTAATTAGAGGAGGATTTGGGGGAGGGAGGATGTTTTTTGAAGAGACAATAAATTTTACTATCTCCTAGTTTTTGTCCATATCAAACTGTTGTCTGGTCTTTTCATTTAACTTTATATAAAAAAAGCTTTCCCTCTTTCTACAGAGCCTTCATAATTATCATTTTGATGACTAAATAATATTCTGCTAGTGATGTAGTATAATCTTTTGACTATTTTCCTGTTTGTTTTTCAACACTAAATATAGCTTTGATAAAATAAAATTCATATTTTATGACAAGATGAGAATTTAAATGTAAAATTTCTCTCTGCCCTTTTGGGCCTCCTCCCTCCCCTTTAGTGTGTATTGTGCATCTGCATTAACCAGACCTCCTTAGGAGATAACAGTCCATCCTAATCTTTCTGTTTTGGCTGCACTGCATGGCTTGTGGGGTCTTAGTTCCCAAACCAGGGATCGAACCTGGGCGCGCTCGGCAGTGAAAGCACAAAATCCTAACCACTGGACTGCTAGGGAATTCCCTATCTTAATCGTGTAACAGCCACGATGACTATGACTCACTAACTGTCAATAATATGTCATTTGATGTATAACACTTTGTCTCAAAAACTTATATGTGTGCTTTGACCTCTAATGGGCAGAACAGTCCTCAGAGCTTTCGGAAAGACTGCCGGGTTCTAATCCTCAGGTTGGCTCGAATAAAATTTTCCTTTCTTTCTTAGATTGACTATTGATTAATTTTGTGTGTTGACAATTTGAAAATCTTTATGCATATACGTCTTTGTATAAAATTGTTAACTGTTTTTTTCACTAATAGCTAACATTTACTGAGTGTTAACAGTTTGATTGGAATTTTATCCATTAGTCGTTGCAAGAACACATCACCCTAGGAGGTACTTTTATTTCCATTTATAAACGAAGAAACAGGAGACTTCCCTGGTGGTGCAGCCGTTAAGAATCCGCCTGCCAATGCAGGAGACACAGGTTCAATCCCTGGTCCGGGAAGACCCCACACGCCGCGGAATAACTAAGCTTGCGTGCCACAACTACTGAAGCTCGCACGCCTGGAGCCCGTGCTCCGCAACAAGAGAAGCCGCCGCGATGAGAAGCCCGCGCACCGCAACGAAGAGTAGCCCCCGCTCACCGCAACTAGAGAAAGGCCGTACAGCAACAGACCCAACGCAGCCCAAAATAATAATAAAAAATAAAGAATAGAAGGGAAAACATATTTAAAACATAAATAAATAAATGAAGAAACAGCCTCAGAAAAGTGAAGTCACTCGCCACTTGCCAGCAGATGCGTAGGTAAGATTTAAACCCAGGTCTATCTGAACTCAAAGGCGGCGCTCTTTAATTCGGCCCTTCAACAGCTTTTTGTCAAATACTTGTGTCTTACTCTGATCCAGCTGCTATAAGAAAGTTCCATAGATTGGGTGGCTTATAAGCAACAGAAATTTACTTCTCACAGTTCTGGAGGCTGGAAGTCCAAGACCAGGGTGCCAGCAGGACCAGGTTCTGGTGAAGGCCCTCTTCATGTTGCAGACTTCTCCATCACATCCTCACATTGGTGGAAGGGGCAAGGGAGCTCTCCCAGGTCTCTTTCATAAGGGTGTTACCCTCATCATGAGGGTGGAGCCTACAAAAGGCCCCACCTCCTAATACCGTCACATTGGGCAAGTAGGGTTCAGCACTTTGGGGGGAATTTGGGGAAAAACACCAAAAATCAGACCACAGGAGCTTGTTACTGTACCGGGTACTCTTATTTATTTATTTTGCGGTACGCGGGCCTCTCACCGTTGTGGCCTCTCCCGTTGCGGGGCACAGGCTCCGGACGCGCAGGCTCGGCGGCTATGGCTCAGGGGCCCAGCCGCTCCGCGGCACATGGGATCTTCGCGGACCGGGGCACGAACTCGCGTCCCCTGCATCGGCAGGCGGACTCTCAACCACTGCGCCACCAGGGAAGCCCTGTACCGGGCACTCTTGTGCTGTAAACCAAATTGACAAATACTTCTGTCCTCTTAGAGGTTACATCCTACAGGATGTAGAAAGACAGTTGAAAAGGGTAAAAGTAAGAAGTTTAGTAGAAAACTGTTGATAAATGCTAGGGAAAAAAAAATAAAGAGAAGGAGATTTGGATTGGTCAGGAAAGGCTTCACTGTGACCTCAGGAGATATCTGAGTAAAGGTCTTAAGGAGGTGAAAGAGCAAAACAATGTGGATATCTGGGGGAACAGCAGTTCAGGTAGAAGGACCAGCAAAGGCCCAGAAGTGGGATGGTGCCTGGAACGGAGGCGGTACAGCACGGAGACCAGTGTGGCCGAGTGGAGAGGGAGTTGGGCAGAAGTTCAGAGAGAGAAAGGAAGAATTAGACAAGACTTCGTCGTTTACTGAAGGGACCTTGCATTTTATCTTGCTCTTAACTACTGTACCACGCTGCCTCTCAGTAATTCTCTGGAACAGATTTCTAGGAGTGAGATTCTGAGATGAAAGGATACAAACATCCTTATGACTATTATTCCCAGAGATCACCTGATTGTAAAGCTAATCAACAATAGGCTACCAGACCCCTCACTTACACGGCTCTTCCAAGGCTTTCGCTTGATTTTGTGTTCATAATTTTACGTTTTTTGCTTAAAGAGGGCCCCTCAAATTGTATAATCTTCAGGCCCAACAAAACCTCGATCTGCCCACTTACTTCATATTGTCATATTGCTTTTCACCCACAGAAAACTTAGTTAGGCTACAGGGTCATTTCCCTTGAGCTCTTAAAATTGGGCTGAAACCCAATTAGCAATTGTTAAGGCTTAAAGAGATATGCCCGGTCTGGTGTCCTCAGGGGTTTTGTCTTAGGTAGAGCCCTTCTGCATAGAGAGCCCTTAGCTCACAGCCCTTAGCCCTTGGACCCTAATTCAAGTTCAGAGCAATCTGCATAGCATTGAAGAAGAATCAGATCCCCAGCACCTCCAGCTGAGTTCCCAATCAAATTCCTGTTTCCTTGTAGGGACAGGCTCTGGCTCTCAGCCTATCCACAACCCAGATGGCCAATCCTCTTCACCATTCACTGGTAAATGATGAACAGGTTTAGGACACCAGCAAAGCAGGGCCTCAGTGAATTTATCTATCGATAGAATCTCCCAATCAGATAATCTGTTGTTTCTGATTTTGAATTACAAACGGGAGTAGGCACCTTCATTTTTTTAGATTTAGGGTCTGACTCTAAAGGTGTCAATCCAGCCCTACCTGCCCTCCCTCCCTCTCACTCCCGCCAAAACCCTCCCCTCATCTTCCTTTTCTTTCCCTCTGAAAACATGCAGGTGCCGCAAGGGAATGGCCTTTCAGGATCCTGTGACTACAGTTGAGTAACACCAGTAAGTCTTGTTACATATACAACAAGTACTGATTGCTCCCACCAGAAAAGAAGAGGGTCTCAGACTGTGACCTCTAGCATGTGAGCTCCACAAGGATGGAGACTTTGTTTTGTTCACTTTTGTATCCCCAGTGCTTATATCTGTGCCTGATACATAATGGGTGCTCAAGAAATCCTTGTGGAGTGGATGAATTATGATTCATCCTAGAAATGTTCCCTGACCCCCCATCCTAGGTCCATGTTCCTCTATACTGCTTTCCTCTATACTCCTAGGACACCGTACACAAATCACCATCATTGTGCTTAGCTCTCTGTTTTATAATTACTTGTGTGTGTGTGTAGCTGTCTCCTCTAGAGTATAAGCTCCTTCAGGTGGAAGCTGGGTTGTATAACTCTTCACACAAGACGGAAGAAATTTCGTGAGCAAATCCTGGCCTCTCCAACTTCAAAATATATCCCCAATCCAACCACTTTGCAACATCTCCACTATGCTACCCCCCATCCCAACTATTCCTTAGTGATTGAACTTCTGCAGTCGACTTCTAAGTGGTCTCCCTGCTTCCACTGTGCCTTCTGAAGTCTGTTCTCACACAGGAGCCTAAATCAGATCCCAAAACTCCTTTGCTCAAAGCTCCATTGAATTTTATTTTAAGTATGATGGTGAATCTTCACCATGACCTTTGAGGCCCTAGATGATTTGAACCCTGGCTACTTCTGCAACTCATTCCTCCCATTTTCCACCATCATGGAAGTACAAAAGGCACACTTTTTAAAACAAATATTTGGCGCTTCCCTGGTGGCGCAGCGGTTAAGAATCCACCTACCAATGCAGGCAACACAGGTTCGATTCCTGGTCCGGGAAGATCCCACATGCCGCGGAGCAACTAAGCCCTTACTTCACAGCTACTGAGCCTGTGCTCTAGAGCCCGTGAGCCACAACTACTGAAGCCCGCGCGCCTAGAGCCCATGCTCCACGACAAGAGAAGCCACCGCAATGAGAAGACCACACACTGCAATAAAGAGCAGCCCCTGCTCGCCGCAACTAGAGAAAGCCCGTGCACAGCAACGAAGACCCAGTGCAGCCAAAAGTAAATAAATTAATTTTTTTAAAAAACAAATATTTGCTATTCCAAAATGAAAATCATAAGTTATAAATTACAGTTCCAATAAAATCAATATAGTGCCTAATTATCATATAAATGAGAAACTTTAAAAATTGATTTATACTATAATATGAATTTTAACATATAAATGTTCGGGCACAACTACATCAGCAGTTGTAATTAAATAGTCTGCTGCTTGCAGTTACATATAAAGTCATGATGAGTGAAGAGCTACAAGTGCAGACAGATACCCACATGCTATATTTGTAACTCAAACATCACCAGCCACATAGGTTACAGGATTGGCATTGGTTACAGGATTATCCAAAACAGTGGACAACTCAGGAAAGTTCTGAATATAACAAAGGGCATCAAAGGTCACAGATAATTAATAAAAAGATAAATTGAACTTTGTAAAAATAAAATGTTTGCTTAACAAAAAAGTTACAAAGTCAAAAGACAAAGTGGGAGAAAATAGTTTCAAGGTATATCACAGATAAAAGACTAATATCCCCATGTAAATAAAGAACTTGTCAAATCTGAGGGGAAAAAAGACCAAAAACCCAACAGAAAGTGGACAAAATACACAGATAATTCGCCAAAAAATATATTAAATTACCCTAAAACATATTAAAAGATATTCAACTTTTCTCATAATAAGAGAAATGCAACTTAAAACCATACTCAGATACTATTTCTCACCTATTAGACTGGCAAAAATTAGTATCCCTAGAGGTGGAATTTATTACAATAGAAACAATGTATGCATTTACCCTTTAATCTGACAATGTCAATTTTAGTAATTCAACCTGAAGATAAACCTGTAACAGTACCAAAAACAATTGTACAAAAACTTAGATACAAGGTTATTTATTGTGCTATTTGTAACTGCAGCCTATTGGAAGGAACCTAAGTGCCCATACATGGAAGATAGATTGAATAAACTATAATACATTCACACATTAGAATAATATGCAGCTGTAAACAAAGAATAAGAAAGATCTCTACAAAACCATATGGAGTGGTATCCAGGATACCTTGATAAGTGAAAAAGAGAAAGTGCAAAATAGTATAAATATATATAAAGCCATTTTTCATGTAATAAAGAAGAGGAAATAAGAATACATCCACACATACATTAGAAGGAACAAGTACATACACCTTAAATTTACACAATTTTATATGTCAAATATATTTCAATTTTAAATAAAGAAGAAAGAAAATAAGTACAATCTTGCCTCAATGAGTACAGTAGTTGCATTCTAGGAAAATTTAGTGAATGTAAAATCCCTGTAAATATCCTTTATGTTTATATATATGTAAAACAGAATTCAGTTCTAGTTCAGCTATTACAAACAGCGTTTTCATTTACAGGAATATCTTGGTAACATTCAAAAGGGTGTGGGACCAGTTTATACACTACAGGATGCCTACCTAGCATCCCTGCCCCCTGTTCTAAAGGCCAATTGCGCCCCTAGTCATTGCGATAACCCAAAACCATCACGGTATGGGTTGAATTGTATTGCCCCAAAAGATATATTAATGTCCTAACCCCCAGTACCTGTGACCATGACCTTATCTGACAATAGAGTCTTTGCAGATGTAATTAAGTTAAAATGAGGTTAGACTGGATTAGGGAGAGCTAAACTACTGCATTAGCAATGACTTGGTGTCCTTATAAAAAGAGAAAACAGACACAGACACACACAGGGGAGAAGGCCATGTGAAGACAAGGGCAGAGATTGGAGTAATGCATCCACAAGGCGAGGGACACCAAGGATTGACAGCCACCCCCAGGAGCTAGGAGAGAGGCAGGGAGCAGACGTTCCTTAGAGCCTCCAGAAGGAACCAACCCTGCCAGTACCTTGATTTCAGACCTCTGGCCTCTGGAGATGTAAGAGGATACATCTGGGGTGTTTTCGGCCACCCAATTTGTGATCCTTGGTGACAGCAGCCCTGGAACCAAATACTAAGCTCCCACACAGTGCAATGAGTACACCGTGGGGAACCTGTCCTTGTGCCTCCCTGCTGCCCAGCGTCCAGTTCCCTGCTCACACAGCATCCCTCGACAGTGCCTTCCCTAAACCCCTTAATCAAAGTATCACCCCACCCCCATTGTTCTCGTCCCTTTACCCTGCCTAAAATTTCCTTCACTTTTCATTACCTAACATGATATCATTTATTTATTCCCTTAGTTGTTGTCTGTCTCCCCAACTAGAACGGCAAGTTCCATGCAAAGGCAACTGTGTCTCACTCCTTGCTGCACCCCAGCACCCAGGACAGCCCTGTCCAGCAACACGCGTTCCATTGACATTTACTGAACTAATGAGTGAGGATTCCTTTGCATAGATAGGGCAAATGTAACCTTGGCATAATGAGGAATAGGACAGAATAGCTTCCCTGGAGAAGTGAGCAAAGAGAGGTATCAAGAGCTTCTGAGAGCCAGAAGACTTGGGGGAAAAGTCATGTGAGATATTTTCCTGGAAGTTGGAGGTGTGACCTCTTTCAGTCACGGAATTTTGCAGACGTGATGGGCAAACATGCATATGCTTGCCTGGCAAGGCACTGGATCCAGAAAGGCTACATCTGTCACGTTTGTCTGAAGCCAATCCAAGTAGGCTAAACATGCATTTGGAGAGCTGTGAAAGAATTTTGTATCTTGCACATGCTGTCAGAGGCAGTAGCGAAAACGTGTTGGGAGGAGAGAGCACATACTAAACAGCCCCATTCGTGCTGTGAGGTTACACACAGGGTTTCTTAGCCTCGGCACTGTTGACACTTTGGGTTAGACAGTTATGTGTTGGTGAGGGGCTTCCCTGTGCAAAGGGCGATTGGCAGCAAATGACAACCTCACCAGTTACGACAACCAAGAACGTCTGCAGATGTGGCCAAACGTCCTCCGGGGTTCTGGGGGCAAACTCACCCCTGGATGAGAACCACTGAGTTATACGTGGTGCTTGTCCACTCCCTCTCCTCCATTTGCAACTCCCTATACATCCTACACACACACACGCGAGCGTGTACACCCACACGTGTACGGTCAACACTCTCAACTCCCCTCAAAGGGAGCTTTATTCCTACGTGTACTCCCTCTGAACGTGCCCTGGGATTTCCTGATGTCATCTGTGGTCAACCATTATATTAGTAGCCCCTGACAAAATACATCTCTCGGGACTCCTGCACACATGTAATTCCCATCTACACTGAGTCTAGACTTGACCATGTGACCTCCTTTAGCCAATGGGACATTAGCGGGCATGGTGATACAAACAGGCTTGTTAAACATGGACACATCCAGGCTTGTCCTATTGGAACGTTCCTTTCTTGGGAGCCAGTACCATGTAAAGAAGATCAGGCTAGACTCCTGAAGGCCCAGAGGCCACATGGAGAGAAGCACTGGTAGATGAGAAGCCATCCTGGATGTTCCAGTTCAAGATGAACTTGGGCTGAATGCAACTGTGAGTGAGCTTGGCTACACCATGTGGAAGAGAAGAGCTGTTCAGCTGAGCCCCATCAACTCACAGGACCGGAAAACAGGGAATCAGTTTTGTTTTAAGCCAGTAAGTTTTGAGGTACTGTGTTACACAGCAAGTCAACTGAAACATTAGCAAATGTCTAAGTTGATGAAAGTCAGAAACAGTGCAGAGCTGGAGCAGGCTCCTGTTAGCTCACAAGAGCAAGCTGTTAAATTTTCAGGAATTTTCTGAGTCAATTATTAAATATTAAATTATATTAACTTAGGTAGAAATAAATTATATTTTTTAAAAGGTAATACTCAAAACATATCATTTTTTAAATTATTTTAATCCATTTTACTATTATCCATGCTCCTGAGGTTGTGTCTGTTGTATCTGTATGGTGACCATACTATATAATAGTGTGTTACTGCTCATCTCTCTCCAACTCTGCATTCAATGACATCACATTCATAGCTTGAAATTGGCCATAGTAGGAGTATTTATACCACAGAAATTGCCAAATTCTACAAACCAGAGTTTTTTGTCCAGACAGCCAGTTGTTAAATGTATCTGCATATCATTGGTACTCTCCCTAGAAGGGCTTAAATAATAGCAATAATAATAACTAGGAGACGACTTCTATGTGTCAGCTGCTGTTCTAAATTCTTCACAACTCTATGGGGCTGGCACTATTATTGTCCTGATTTTACAGATGAAGAAATCAAGGCACAGAGAAGTTAAATACTTTGCCCAAGGTTATAGTACTTGTAAGCTTTAGAGCCAATGTACTTAGGCATTCTGGGTACCATGCCTTTACACGTAGGCTGCCCACATTTTCCAAACCACTAGTCAGGGTACAAGATCTAATAAGTGCAATGTACTTGGGGGGAGAACAGGGCAGAATATTTGAAATTAGGACTCTATGTTCACAGTACTTATGACTTAGAGGGTTTAATTTTATGCAAAATTTTAATTTGATGCAAAATTAAAATAGGAGCTTCTATAGGATTAAAAAATAAAAGCAGGCAAGACCAAAGAAGAAACTGTGTAATAACGAAGTGAAAAGTGGTTACCTATGCCAACCCGCACCTGTCCACATCTGCTTCCTCGCCCAGAATTCTCTGAAGGGTCAAGCAGATGGAACCAGCTTCCGGGCCACTACTTCACTAACAAAGACAACACCCTTCTAAGGTCTATAGGTGCAAGAGCCCGCCTCATTGTGCATCTCTATCTTATCTTTCTCTTTCCTCCCGTGGATAGCTGCTTGCAGTAGTTTTCAAAGCCATCTATATAATAAAAGTCACAAAAATACTTAGGGAGAGGGGAGGGGTAAATAGGTGGAGCACATAGGATTTTTAGGGCAATGAAAATGTTACCAAATCAGGTCGGGCTGCTCGCTGCTTGAAAAAATCAATACTCACAGAATTTGGTAGAAAGGGAAGTTGCCTTTAATCAGAATGCTGGCAATCTGGGGCGACGGTGGACTTGGTGTCCCCCAGAAACCACCTCCAAAGATTTTGCTCTGCCATGAAAGTGGTCATCCTCCGTCGGCTCTGTGGCCTCTCTCCACACACTGCCCAGAGCAGGCAGGAAGGATGCCACGCTGCCCTAGAATACTTCAGTGGACAATAAATGCTTAGCCCAATCAGTTTGCCTTCCTCCCTTACAGCAATTAGAGGCATTTTACTCATGGTTTACTGGCATCCTGTCACACGTAATTGATCATCTGTCCTCTGAGCCCATAAATGTTATTAGGAGCCTGTGAATCAAGAATCGTTATTCAGTCTTATGGGAAATATGCCCAGCATTCTCTGACTCCACAGCCCTCTGCCCAGGGAGGCCTTTGGAATAGGCCACTACATGCAGAGCATAATTTGGAAGGTTTAAGCTTCCCTATAGAAGCTTCCTGAGCTGGCTTATACCAGTGCCTACAATTACACACTTAGATATTAATTTCTGTGGCATAATGTTTGCATATAATTTTTTAAAACCCAACTGCCCAAAATAGGGGAATTATTAAATTATGCTGCATCCACAAGATGGGATATAATGCAGTTGCAGCCAAGGCAGAGGTGGCTCTAGGCTGTCCTTGCTTCTTAGGACAGCTCTGGACGAGATAGAGATCAAGAATTTTAAGTCCTCCTCCTCTCCTGGCCACACGTAAGGGCTGTAAAGATGAGAAACTTGCAACCACTGCCCACTCTGCCATAGAAGAGGGAGCTTCACCCTCTGGTCTCCTCCTTCCTTTAGTCTGGAGGAGGCCTTTTAGAAACCCTAGTTTATGTGAGTTCTTTCTCACTGTATGTGGGACTGATCTTGCTGCCTGTAAAGATCAACATCACATTTTCCCCTCTGCTTTGATACTGTACCATTTCAACTGTAGGTGCCAAATCCTTTTGATTCCACATGAAATACTACCCTTGGTTGCTTTCATGTATGTTTTATGAGAACCTCTAGGCATGAATATTTATTTAAGCAACTTGGAGCACAACTCTTTGATTTTCCTTTGCTGTTCTGATTCATGTTTAAAGGGTGGGGGATGTGCACTATGTCATAGTTCACCTGTAATGGCTTTGGCTTCCTCACCCCTTTCCTTACAGGGCCAAATAGTTGTCTAGGAAACGGAAAACATTGCCTGGGTTTGTGTCAGTTAGCATCAAGACACACATTTCTGTTTTACTGATGAAACAGAACTCTTTCCTGTGCAATGTCAGCTTTCCTACACAATATGTCAACGGACCCTTGTCATCCAACTGTTGCCTGTGTGGTTTCCTTCCACGGTGACTGACTTGGTCAACCCCTCATCCATATTAATAGTTTCTATGCATTCAAAGACATAGTCAAGAGAATGAAAAAACAAGACAAAGACTAGGAGAAAATATTTGCAAAACATAAACATGATAAAAGGCCTATACCCAGAATCCTCAAAACTCAATAATAAGAAAACAACCCAACTATAAATCGGGCAAAAGAGTTGAGCAGATATATGCAGAAGGCAAAAAAATCCCATGTAAAGATACTGAACATCATTTGTCATTCCAGAAATGGAAATTAACATCACCATGAAAGGGACTTCCCTGGCGGTCCAGTGGTTAAGACTCCGAGCTTCCACTGCAGGGGGTGTGGGTTCGATCCCTGGTCGGGGAACTAGGATCCCACACAAAATAAACTCACCATGAAGTACCACAACACTCCTAGAACGGCTATAATGACAAAGACTCATCATAGATATGGAGTATCTGAAACTATCCTACGCTATCCAGTATCGGTGGGTATGTAAAATGACAACTACTTTGAAAATGACTGATACTTTCTTAAAAAGTTAAACTTAGGGCTTCCCTGGTGGCGCAGTGGTTGAGAGTCCGCCTGCCGAGGCGGGGGACACGGGTTCGTGCCCCGGTCCCGGAGGATCCCACATGCCGCGGATCAGCTGATCCCGTGAGCCATGGCCGCTGAGCCTGCGCGTCCGGAGCCTGTGCTCCGCAACGGGAGAGGCCACAGCGGTGAGAGGCCCGCGTACCGGGGGGGAAAAAAAAAAAAAAAGTTGTATGGTTACCTGTGTGACACAAATGTGGGAAATGACCTGTTTCAAGTTAGGTGCCCTTAAGCTTAACACCTTAAATTTCCTGCATAATAAAGCAAACATTCATACATACAGTTTATTACCATCTCAAGTCCAATAAATAAAAATATAAAAAAATAAAAATAAATTAAAAAATAAAAATCTCCTCTGCAAAGGGTTACTAAGAGTTGTCTCTCAGGGCCACCCCTTGATAACAATATAAAAAGTTTAAAAATCCACACTGCTAAATTTTTGTGAGCGTTTTGTATTTCTGCTAGAATTTGCGCTTTTTAAATATCATGGTCATATAATTTTGTAAAAAGTCATTTTTCTACCTGTAGTGGGTTGAATGGTGGACCCCGGAAATACATACCCAGGGAGTAATGCCCAGAACATGTGAATGTTACCTTATTTGGAAAATGGGTCTTTGCAGGTGTACGTCAGTTAAGGATCTTCAAATGAGGAGATTATCCTAGATTATCCAGGTGGGCCCTAAATCCAAGGACAGATGTTCTTATAAGAGAAAAGCAAAGGGAGATTTGAGACAGAGATTAGAGGAAAAGACAAGGCTTGGTGAAGATGCAGGCAGAGAATGGAGTGATGTGGTCCCATGCCAAGGAAGCCAGAAACCACCAGAAAGTGGCAAAGTAATCTGCCCTAGGGCCTCTGGAGGGAGTGACCTGCCAACACTTTGATTCAGACTCTGGCCTCCAGAACTGTGAGAGAATAAATTTCTGTTGTTTTAGCCACCAAGTTTGTGGCACAAAGCCTCAGCAAACCAATACACTATACCTCATAAAGCACTAAAGATGAAGATGACAGTATTACCAATGTTGTAGGTTTGTTATGAGGATTTAAAAACTTAAATAAGTTAATAGTCCTAAAGCACTTAGAAGAGTGTTTGATACCTAGTAAGCACTATACAAGTTCTAAGTAAATATTTACCAGAAAGAATTTCTCTGGCGTCAGCGCAACTGGTTGTTGATGACATTGCTTTACTGGTGCATGACTGGTGGATCCGACGCCATAATACTGAAGCCTCTTGTTAGACTACGGAATTAAAACAACATTCATGATGATGATGAAAAGGTCAAGAAGAGTGGACTCCATCAAGGTTCTTTTTTGAACCCGAATGTTCTATAAAAGGAACCCTTCAATTCTCAATGCATTTGGGTCCTTGTTTCTCTATTAGTTGTCTGTACAACTCCTCAATCCCTAAACGCAACGTGAAACGGGATCTGGCGGCCCTGGGGAAAAATCACTTTTACTGCTTCCGTTGAAAGCCTAAAACCCAGCGAGGCCCCCAGAAAGCAGAATTCCCAAGCCGATTCCGCGCGCCAGGTTACACCTGCAGAAAACTACGATTCCCAGAAGGTTTTGGGGGGTGGGGTGGGGAGAACGGACCGCGAAAGGGGGCGGAGTCTAAGGGAGAAGGTCATAGGCTGATTCCATTGTCCGGAGCGGGAGGGGTCGCCTGGGCGGGGTTTAGCGCGTCAGATCGGCGGCCTGCGCGCGCTTGGTACGGTCGGCGGGGATCTGGGCAACCGCGGCCGGCGCTCAAGTTTCCCGGGCAGGAAGCGCGGGGCCTGCCGGAAAGGCGCTGGGACCGTTGTCCGCTGGACTGGCGGCTGTCGCGCGTGGACTGCGACATGCAGAGCATAAACCTGGGCAACAAGGAGAGCGGCAAGATATGGCACCGCAAACCATCCCCGGCCACTCGGGAGGGGTAAAGGCCGCGGCGGGAGACGCGCGCTGTGGAGGGGGATGGCCGCCGGCGAGGGGCGGGTCCGCGGCTCTGGCGAGGCGTTGGAGGGGCTGTTGGAGAGTATCTCGGGAAGGGGTATCTCGGGAAGGGGTGCGGGGGGCCGGATGGAGGTTCGGGTTCTGGCTCTGATCCTTTCCCGGATACCTGGGTTGGGTGACCTCCAGAAACCCAGGTGCCCTGAGTTTCATGATCCTTAGAGACCCCCCCCTCCCATTCCGGGGGACGGGGTCTCATTAGGATCAACGTGGAGCGGGAGGTCGTGATTTATGCCAGGGAATTTGAGTTTCTGATGAGTACCAGGACTGCCTGCCTTAATTAACACAGAATCCTCGTAGTATTCCTGGCACGCAGTAGATGCTCAGTAAATATTCGTTAGTTATTCCAGCTGGGAAAGAACTCAGGAGGAGGAACTGGTGCGGAAGGAGAACAGTGCACTTCTCCCCCTTCCAAATGCCGCAGTTTATCCGTCCTTGAATCATTGTTTGTATTCAGGCAGGCATTCACTCATCGACTATTTGATGCGCACTTACTATGTGCCAAGCTTCTAAGCGCTGAGGGACGGCTGTGGACCAAAACAAACTTCTGGTTCTCTTGGAGTTTACGTATTAACGTGTATGATGGTGATAGTGGTGGAGGAAGGGGTTACGGTTTACAAGGTAGGGCATTATTTCTAGTAAGGCTAGCGTTGCTGCTGCTTTTTTTTTTTTTTTTTTTGATAAACTTTATTTCTTTAGGACAGTTTTAGGTTCACAGCAAAATTGAGAGGAAGGTACAGAGATTTCCCTTATACCCCCTGCTCCCACACATGCCTAGCCTCCCCCTTAATATTCCCCACCAGATATTTGTTGCAATTGATGAACCTGCATGAAGACATCATTATTACCCAGATTCCACAGTTAACATTAGGATGCAGTCTTGGTGTTCTACATTCTGTAGGTTTGGACAAATGTATAATGACTCATCCACCATTACGGTCTCATACAAAGTATTTTCACTGCCCTAAAAATTGCTGTTGCCCTGCCCATTCATCCCTCCCTCCCCAATTCCTCATTCAGTTCCCAGGTGTCTGTCCTGTTTGAGGCTCCTGTGTGGCTTTAATGGAAGCCTTTGTCCCAAAGTGGTGCCATATTGGTTCCGGTTGCTGCACACAGGTTAATCTTATTGCTTCTAATTCCTTAGGATTCCATGGACTTTGCTGCCTCACTTGCACTCATATTACAGTGTGTTTCTTGTTCTCGTAATTTTTCTGTTGATCCTTTGCTTGCTAGTTCACAAATCAGTAGACTTTGAGTGCCAACTACACATGCCCAGGCACACTGATACACATTGTACCATTAGTTTCTTTGGTTTCTGGTTGCTATCAGTCCCCTAACAATACTGCTGTCCCATCAACTCCACTGAAGAAACATTTTATCTAGAATAGGGGTACTGGGCTTCCCTGGTGGCGCAGTGGCTCCTGCCGATGCAGGAGACACGGGTTCGTGCCCTGGTCCGGGAAGATCCCACATGCCGCGGAGCGGCTGGGCCCGTGAGCCATGGCCGCTAGGCCTGCGCGTCCGGAGCCTGTGCTCCGCAACGGGAGAAGGCCACAACAGTGAGAGGCCCGCATACCGCAAAAAAAAAAAAACAAAAACAAAAACATAGAATAGGGGTACTTCAGTAGAGATTTTCATTTCCAAATTTGGAGTTTATGTAAATAGCACCCTTACTTCTCATGTTCTCTAAATGTTGTAAAAGTTATGCCAACCCACGATAATTCTCTTTCTTGCTGTTATAAAATATCTAGATACACATGCAAGATTCAAAGAATGAAAAACGAGTTTGTGTGCAAATATTCTCATTTGTTTCTTCCACTAAAACATAGCTTTCTGTTCAGTAAAACCCATTGTTATGGTGTTGAGAGAAGCAAGGGGCACTGACTGTGGAGTCAGGTGGACTTTAGTTGAAGTAAATGTCCACTCACTAGCTCTGTGACCTTGGGCAAGTTAATCTCTTAGGCTGTAAGTGAAGATAATCATACTGAACAGCAAGATTGTCTTAGGGAATTAGTGTCTCATGCATCTTGGTGTTCAGTAAATATTTGATGTTTTTATGATGTTTAAGGACTGAGAACTGTCACGCAAATTGTGAGCAATTGAAAAGCCATTTTAAAATAAATATTTGCATGTGTGATTTACATGAAAAATCAGAAGGACAGAATTTTGCTATTAAATGTGATTATATCATGATGGTAGGGTTATAATCAAATTATTAGTGTTTTTCCATATTTTCCGTATTTTGAACAGTGATCATGTAATTTTATAATTCAGACACAATAAATGTTACAGAAAAAAAGACTGGAGGGAAAAGTCCTTTGCTTGGTCTGAGCTTAATTGCCAGGGAACATTTTGATGTTGTTACTTATTATTTCAATACACTTATTCCCCCCATCCCCCTTTGGGAATGTCAAACAAAAACCAGAGCTGGACAGTAGTTAAAGTAAAAACAGACTGTATTCAGGACTGTTGAAATAGAGGAAACAAGACCTCGGGGTAGAACTGGGCTCAGTTCTGAATACAGCCTGGGCAAGTGGGAAGCTATAGCCAAGGAGAACGGTGGGGGTCGGTGGATGGAAAATTACTGAGAGAAAACATCTGGGGTTAAGGGAGTTCTGGCTAAATCTACCTCACAGGATTCCTGCTGAAGACAGGCCAAGGTGATCAGACATCACTTTGGAGATGGTGGAGGATGAGGAACCCATCAGATGTCAAGGACAGTAGTATTGAGGGTAGGGGATTCTGATTAAACTGACTAAGCAGCATTCTTGCTAAAATTAGATTTTATAAGGGAGTGCACAGAAGGGCCTAGGAGAAGGTTTGAGAGCCTGACTAAAGTTTGGTCAAGCCAAGAATCTTTGTCAGGGACTAGATAAAAATAATTTTACTGTTTTACCCAATGAGTCTAAATGCCTTATTTTTAGATAAACTGTAGAAAATGTTTGATATACTTAATTCAATGTAGTGTTTTTTAAATGAAGTGATAATGAGGCAGATGTTTCTAATATTAAAATTCAAATTCGTAGAAAGTCAATTAAGATAAAAAATTTCATGATTTGAAAGCTTGTTGCAGGAGAGAATGAGATTTTTCTGGTCTTCATGACCCAAATATAAACACATATTATTTTAAAGAGTTAAGTTGTGCTACAAGTTTTATAACAGTTTTCTTTTAAGCAGATACATGGTACATGATCTTCCTCTCAAAATATAATAGCTTTAGACAAATATACCTGAAAATAAAACTCATGTACACTTGGAACATTCTGTAATCACAAAAACAAAATCTCATTAGGATATCTTAAAATTAGGATATTGAATTGAAATTTTTCTTACATGTGGTAGCTTGTGATTTATATAATACTCTATTTTTCACTAATTCATTGTTTTTATCATGGGTCTGTTGCTTGATGTAGCAATTTAACTACTCAGTCAAAAGTACATTTTCTTATCATATCCTGTTGTCTATGACTTAATCACAGTTTATAAATCTCTTCATGTGTGTGTTTACATTTTTTAGTGTCTGTCTTTACTACTAAACTAAAAGCTTCCTGAGGGCAGAGCCCCTGTCTATCAACTACTCTTAGCTCCTGGCTTGTTCAGTGTCTGACACCCTGGGTTTTCAGGTATTTGATAAAGAAATGAATGGTAGCTACTTTTTTTTTTTTTTTTTTGCGGTATGCGGGCCTCTCACTGTTGTGGCCTCTCCCGTTGCGGGGCACAGGCTCCGGACGCACAGGCTCAGCGGCCATGGCTCACGGGCTTAGTTGCTCCGCGGCATGTGGGATCCTCCCGGACCAGGGCACGAACCCGTGTCTCCTGCATCGGCAGGCGGATTCTCAACCACTGCGCCACTAGGGAAGCCCCGGTAGCTACTTTGATAATAACTTCCAGGACAGTTTTCAGACATCCTCGTAGGGTTGCTTCTAGGAGAGGCAGAGGCAGCAGCAGCAGGAGGGGGAAGACGGGGTGGGTAGAAGACGCCACAATTAGTGAGGCATACTACAAAATCCATCGTTTTCATGACAACGAGTAATGCTTGACATAGAACTGAATGGTTTTTGTTTTTGTTCTTTTGACAGAATTATAGTGAACATCATTCACAACACTTCTGACTACCTGCCCAAAGTTTTACGATTTTTGAATGTGGCTTTTGATAGCTCAGGTGATTCTTTAATTGCTGGGGACCATCAAGGAAATATCTATGTTTTTGACTTGTATGGAAACAGGTGAGCAGATACTTTGCATATTTACCAAGTAATTAATTCCTTGACTATTTTAGTACCTGCTATTAATTATTCATTCGGAAAGATTTATTAAAGTTCTTACTGTATTTCAGGCACTTTGTAAAATTCTGTCATGAGTGTTGGTAGAATAACGTGAGAAAGAATAGAAAGATAAAATGGTTGGATTTTTTTTTTCCAGTGAATTAAAGTTCTGGTTTTAACAACATCTCCAGTAGCTTTTTTTCCCCTTAAATTTAAAATTTTATTATTCTAATTTATCAGGTATTGTCTGTTAATTGTTTAGAAAGAACACAGTTTCCTTTGTACATTATTGTCAGCATACTAGATCTAGGAGTTTTAAAGAATTGATCCTTACTCTTCCTCCTCTTCTCTTCTTTTGCCGAACAATTAGTAAAAAAGCAGTTAGGTGGGATTGATTAAGGCAGGCATCTGTGCAGTGAGGGTGGGTGGATGGGAGGGGAAACTGTGTTAGCCCAGCGTCTGCCTGGGGGCAGGGCAATCGTGGGAAAGAGGGGAGGTTTGGTCAAATGAGTAAATAGACCGAGGATGATGGGGGTCAGATTCCTCACTATTGGAAAGGGGAGTTACAAACATGAAAAGGGAGAAAACTCGACTGAACCCTGTGGAACTGGATTGTAATTGGGTATATCTGTGTGAACTGCTGGTTTTGAGCGTATATAGACAGACAGAAATGAACAGAGGTGTGTGTGTGGGAAAGTGAATGAATTATATGTACATATACTTCCTAGCTTTGTCCACGTGTAGGACCTGGGAGCAATAACACCGCAGTAGTAATGAATATACCTAGTGCCCAGTTCTTTTCTAAATATCACTCTCTGTTACAAGAAATCAGGGATCTTTGCAGAAATAGCCGGTTTCAGGATGGAGGCAGGGAGAGTACAAGATGAGCCTGGAACACTTTGTAGCCAGAAAGAAGGACTTTGTTCAGAGAATGATGGGGATGTGTCAAAAAGACATAAACGTCAGCTTGAAGGAGCTCTCTCTGGGCAGATTGGAGACAATTTGCATTTCAAAATAATTGATGGTGATGGGTCATAATCCACTGAATAAAATACAAATTCGTGAATTCATGCTGTAATCAACAAACAGATAGTTTAATGAGAATGGATATTTGCATAGTTGCAGAGTACCTCCCCACAAAATATTTATTAATTAAAGAGGAAAGAAAAGTAATTTTACAGTGAAGAAACCTGGCAAACACCACCTTATCAAATGATTAAAATTAAATTAACCAGTAACGGGCCAAATCAAAGTTTGTGTGCCACCTTATAGGGTGCAGTGATAAGAACACAGTGTTGCTTTTCTGATAGTCCTACCTACCAAAGACAGGACACCCGAGTCTAATCAGTAGAATCAGCAGGCAAAACTGAATTAAGGGCACTGTAGAGCAAGACTGGCCTGTGATCTTCATAAGGGTCAAGGTCATGAAAATTGTGGAAAGACTGAAAACTATTCCAGACCGAGGGAGCCTAGACACCTGGCAGGTCAAGGCTTGGACCTGGACTGGTCCCTTTGCTGTAAAGGACATTATTAGGACAATGGGCAAAACTGGGGTCTGGGGATTAGATGGTAGTAATATATAAATGTAATTTTCTAATTTTGATGGTTATATTATGATTATATAGGAGAATTTCCTTGTCTGTGGGAAATGTGATCTCAGTAACTTATTCTCAAATATTTCAGGGAAAGAAGAGGTCATATATGATTTATCTCTCTGTGATTTACTAGGTAGAAATCTGTTAATCATTGTTTCTACTCCTTTCCAAAAAAATAATCACGATTTTCCCACCCTTTATTCTTGATGACCTACCCAGCCGGTTCCCAATCTTAAATCAATACACCTGTCTCTTCGTTGCTCCCACTAAAGAAAATAACAGACTAAACAAATAAAAATAACTGTTGATTGACTCCATTACAGAGTAATGAGCTTCAGCATCAGTGATGCTAGTACTTCATTGGCTTGTATCTATTGTCATTTACTTTTCCCATTCTTCTCTGAATATTCCAAACTTTTACCAATTTCCGTGATTCCGTATGTTCAGACTCTGCTCTTATTCTGACTGCCTAGCCTCCTGATTCATGAAAATAGATGCCCTCAAGCTTCCCTTTCTTCTCAGGGGGACCTCAAATATATCTGGAAGTTCAGCCATCCATGACTCTTTGCCACTTCATTTGTAGAAATAGGTGACCCTAATTTCTTCCAGCGCTAATCTCTGTCTTCTATGGCCGCTCTTGGGACTTTGCACCATGAGTATTCCTCTCTTTTATTCTGTCCACTGTCCCTCTTCTCTCTGTAAATATTGACACCTGGGCAGAGGTGTAAGTGGCGTAGCTGTGACTTGAAATCAGGCCTGTCTGATTCTAAAGCCCTCTGCAGTGGGTTCTCTCTTCCTAGTCGCCTAACCAGTGGTCTCTCTTCAGTTCTGTTTGGGCATCTGTCCCTGGCCCGCTTGCATCCATAGTCTAGGAATTCTCTTTAATAATCTTATCACCATCCAGCCTCAGACCTCAGCTGCCACGTAACATTGTGAACTCAGGCCTGCTCTGCCACCCACTGAGGAGCTTCTAGGTTGGCCTGTCTAGTGTGGTGGGTACTGACTGCACGAAGCTCTATAGCCCTTGAGAGGTGGCCAGTCCAAATTGAGATGGGGTTTGAAGACTTACTATAAAAAAAATGTAAAATATCTCTAACAGTTTTTTATTAATGAAATGTTAAAATGATAATATTTTCGATATTAAATGAATATCTAAGTGATAGGATATTAAATGAATATTTAAATGAAATGAATTAAGTTAAATATGTTAAGATTAATTTCATATGTTTCTTTTTACTTTTTTTATGGGGCTCCTAGAAAATTTTAAATTATGCATGTGGCTTGCATTCCATTTCTTTTGGACAGCACGCCTCTAAATGCTTTTCAAGGGCCTAAACTCTACATGTTTAAAACCAGAACGATTGTTTCCTACCCCCACGTGTGTTCCTTTTTTGCCTAAGCTTGAAAACTTCATTTTTTGGTAAATGAAACTCTGGCCAGGTGCCAAGTATTCTGCTAAGTACTTAACATACATTATTTCATTTAATCATCAGATATTATTTCATTTAACTGTCACAACAACCTTATGAGACATCTTTTCTTTTCTTTTCTTTTTTTTTTTGCGGTACGCGGGCCTCTCACTGTCGTGGCCTCTCCCGTTGCGGAGCACAGGCTCCAGACGCGCAGGCTCAGTGGCCATGGCTCATGGGCCTAGCCACCCCACGGCATGTGGGATCCTCCCGGACCGGGGCACGAACCCGTGTCCCCTGCACCGGCAGGCGGATTCTCAACCACTGCGCCACCAGGGAAGCCCGAGACATCTTTTCTTATCTTCATTTCACGTGTGAGGAATTTCTGATTCCTCCCTCTTCACCCCATGTTCCATGCATCACCAGGCCTTTCTCCACTTGACTTCTGACACCTCTCCTGTTCGTCATTTCCATTTTATACCCATAACTGGTTGAGAGTCTCTGTAGTAGCTTTCTTAATCGTCTCTTCTTGTCCCCCTGTCCATTTGCCATCTCTGCCAGAATCCTCTTTCTGAAAGACATGCCTGACCATGATTCTGCTGTGCTCAAAAATTCTTGCTGTGTTCAAAAAATTCAAAAATTCTTGAATTCAGATTCTTTTCGTAATCTGTTTTTGTTCTGCCAGAATGGGAGCTCATTTTTCTGGGTTTCACTTTCTTCATCTCTAAGGACTCCTCCAATGTGAAATTTTACAATTAGTGGAAGAATTTCTGATACTAACGCAGTAATCTCTCCATAGGTTTAATCTTGTTCAGCGAACATCGCAAGCTTGCACAGCTCTGGCCTTTAGTCTTCATAGGAAGTCTGAATTCCTTGTGGCGTTAGCTGATTATTCTATTAAATGTTTCGATACAGGTAAGAAGTCCTGTTTCTCTTTTGAAGCAGAGTGAAATGCAGACAGAAACACTGCAGGGAGATGGCTGATCTGTATAGTCTGAGGGATCAGACCCCACCCGATGACCCTCACTTCAGACACTAGCCACAGGTTTGGGGGTCCCAGGGCCACCCTCACATCATATCGACAGACTGTAAACTCAGGGTTCCCCACAACTACCCTCAGGTCTGGGAGTTCACATGAATGACTCACAGAATTCAGGGAAGCAGTATGCTTATGGTTATGGTTTTGATGTGGCAAAAGGATACAAGTTAAAACTAGCCAAAGGAAGAGACGCATAGGGTGGAATCTGGGAGGCTCACGAAAGAGAAGCTTCCATTGTCCCCAGGGACACATTACCCCCCGGCATCCATGTGTGGCCATCCGCACCGAGTATTGCCACACCGGGAAATTCACCCAGGCTCTGACTTCCAGAGTTTTTATTGAGGCTCCATAACATAGGTATGATTGGATTATTGCCCACTTGATTTTATTTTATTTTTTAATTTAACTGAATTTATGTAGTAAGTGTTTTACAACAACAATAATACAAATGTTGGGTTTTTTTTCCAACATCCCTGATGGAGTATAACTGCTCCACGATAGTGTGCCAGTTTCCACCCTACAGCCCACTTGATTTTGAACTCCGTGTCCAGCCCTCCTCTTCTCTGGAGGTTGGGCTGACGTCATGTGGCCGAAAGCCACAACCTTCCAGTCGCTCGCATGGTTGGTCTTCCTGGTGTGGCCAGTCCCCACTCTGAGGTTCTCTCCTTAGCGTAAACTATCTGCTGTTGTCCCGGGGCCTCTACCACAAATAACAAAGACACTCCTGCCGCTGGGGTAATTCCAAGGGTTTGGAGGCTGGACAAAGGCCATACCTCTCTTTGAAGGCCACATCCCTTACTACACAGGTACAAGAATAAACACTTTTTAAATATAACCTATGTATTTTATACCACATTATATTATTTAATAGAGAACGTAGAGTTCTGTAAACTGAGCTTATTAAGAAAAAAAATCTCAACTGCATTATTTTTTCTTGCTATTCATGTAAACTGTGTATTATAATATTTAGAAAAATTATAAACAATAACAATAAGAATGGTAGTAACAGTGATAGCTAACACTTACATAGTGTTTACTCCTTGCCAGGTACTGTTCTATGATTTTATACATATTAATTAATTTTACTCATCATAATAACCCACAGAGATGGATACTCTTGTTATGCCCATTTTGCAGATGAGGAAATTGAGGCACGGAAGTAACTTGACTAAATTCCCACAGCTTGGTAAGCGGTAGAGCCAGGATTCCTAATCTGGGAGTGAAGCTGCAGGGTCCCTGCTCTTAATCACTAGTACCCTCTCACCACACATGCAGGGGGAAAAGGCAGTCATCCTGCAGTAATGCCCAGAGACACAGTCAGTGTTTTTATAACAGGGACTGATCTTTCCAATCTGTTTTCTATGCATGTACCTTTTTTATACTCTAACAAATATATGATCATCCTATTTATTTTGTTTGGTGGAATCACTTCCTTACCTCATGAAAATTTTATATGTTTAAGATCAGTACTTAATTATCATACTCTATAAATGTTTGCAAAACCATAATTATTTAGCCTATTACCTGTTGATGGACCTTAAACTGTTTCCAACTTTTGATATTGCAAACACTGCTGTCACTGAAATTCTGAAAAACTAAGTCTTTAAACTCCTGTGTGATTTGCTTTCCTTGGATTTTATCCATTCTCTCCTCCTCTCATCTTAGTTTTATCTTTTTATAGTGTCTTCTGTCCTATGGAAACCCCTCTTAACCAAGCCCCTTCCTCAGATGCCGTCTCTAGTTCCCCAACTACCTCCCTTTCTTTGCTGCCAAATCCTGCTTCTTCACAGCATCCACCGATGGATTCCGACTCTTAGTCCCTCCATCCAGGCTTCCAAGACTTCTATCTCCAAGGTCTTTAGTAACCTCTGATTGTGTAAATCCTCTTTATCCTTTCCATTTTGTTTCTCCGTATCTTTTAACACTTTGGGTTACTTCAAGAGTCTTAGTTTTCTACTGTTACCTCTCTTAGTTCTACTTTTCCGACTCTTTTCTGGGTTCTTTTAGTGGTTCCTAGACTTTTGGGTATTTGACCCAATTAAAAAGAAAAAGTAGGGCTTCTCTGGTGGCACAGCGGTTGAGAGTCCGCCTGCCGATGCAGGGGACGCGGGTTCGTGCCCCGGTCTGGGAAGATCCCACATGCCGCGGAGCGGCTGGGCCCGTGAACCATGGCCGCTGAGCCTGCGCGTCCGGAGCCTGTGCTCCGCAACGGGAGAGGCCACAACAGTGAGAGGCCCGCGTACCGAAAGAAAAAAAAAAAAAAAATAGAGGAACCAACATAGGTTGTCAACTTTTAATTTTGCTGATTGACATTGGAAAAAAAACAATATAACTTCATTTCATAAAACAAGGGATTTTTTAAAACATAAACTTAGAAGGATACAATAGATTAAAAGGTAGTACTTTAAATTTAGCATTATGAAAAACTCATTACGTTATCCTTTTCTCATTTCACTGAAGGCCAATGAAAAATTGATCATTAAGTAATGCCAAACTTCAGACTGGTGTTTGGAAACCACTCCTCCCTTCCCAAGGGTTTATCTGTTCCTCTGTCTTCAGTTTTGACCTGCTTTGTGTCGTAATGTTTCCCAGATTTACATCTTGCTTTCTGACTGTTCTCCCCACTTCCGTCTTTCTGGAGGAAAAAAATCTGACCATAAAAGTGTAACATGCCTATTATAGAAAACTTGGAGACACAGAAAAACGTAAAGAGAAAGTAAAAATCACTGTAATTTTATTACCCATTGATAATTATTATGAAGAGTTTTTGGTGTTTTCTCTACCAGACTGTTTTCTCTGCTTGTGTGTCACACACACACACACACACACACACACACACACACACACACACCAAATCAATTTAAAAAATCAAATTTCTTACCTCTTCTCACACTGCTAAGTCTGTCCCTCCTTGTGTATTTATGTCAGGTAGTAGAATCACCACCTGCTTATGTAACTAAACCAGAGCCACTGGAGTCTCAACTCCTCTTTTGTCTGAGCACATCCATTTAATCACTGAGTCCTTTGATATTTCTTTTGTAGCTCTTGAGTTTGTTCCTTTCTCCATTGCCACATTCTTAGTATAGACCCTCCTTATCTCTTGCCTGGGTTATTACAGCAACAGATAAACTAACCATTTTGTAATCTCTTCCTCCTTTCTAGTATATCCACCATATCTTCAAAGTGCTTTTTGAAACAGACCAGATATGGTCTTCTTCTGCATAAAACTATTTCAAGAGAAAGCCCAGACTCCATCACGTCACATTCAGGGCTGTTCTTAAACCCTCTTTCGGCCGCCTCTCCTCCAACCTTGGTGTTACACGTGTTACTAACGTGTCCTACGGTGCACTTCATCAACCAGCCACCGGCTTCCATTCTTTTTAGATGTTAATGGAGATGGAGGGACCTCATATGATCCCTAGCCATCAACTGAATCAGTTCTCGGATGAAATACAGGGTTTGACCTGTATAACTCTTTTCCTTTTTCCCACAGTCACCAAGGAGCTAGTTAGCTGGATGAGAGGACATGAATCATCGGTGTTCTCCATCTCTGTGCACGCATCCGGGAGATACGCCATCACTACTTCTACTGATACAGCACAGCTATGGGACTTGGATACCTTCCAAAGAAAAAGAAAGCTGAATATTCTCCAGTCTGTGGGTATACAAAAGGTCAGTGAAGGGGGACACATCTTGGTCTGTTGTGCTTCTCAGGCTAGTTTCTTGATCAGCACAATATAGATATTATAAGTAATGGTTCACTTTGTCCCACTTAGCTATGCCTTAATAACTCAGCAACAAGCAAACCTTTTTTAAAAAAAATTATTATTATAGTGTGTAACTTCAACTTTAGTTAGGTGTTAGTTTTTACTTAGCTGGTTGATTTTGTTTTATTTCTTAACCCAATTATGAAAAATTTCAAATATATAGCAGATTTGTAAGAATTTCACAGTGAACACATGTACACCCATGGTCTAGATCCTACTATACTATACTTTACTGTACTTACATGTTAGTAAACTATATTATGGATCTATCCATCTTTCTGTCCCTCTGTTTATTAACTCATCTTTTTTTTTTTTTTTTTTTTGCATTTTAAAGTAAATTGCCGACATCAGTGCTTGCCCATCAATGCTTTAAGCCTGCATTTAATTAACTACATTTAATTGGGTTCAGTATATGTTGATGTAAAATTTGTGTATAATGCACAAATCTTTATTCATTTATTAAGTTTTGGCAAATTCATACACTTTTGTAACGTGCAGACCTATTATTACCATCATCCCAGGAAGTTACATTATATCCCTTCCCAGGTAAGTGCTCCTCTGATGTTTTTCCACCATAGGTTAGTTTTTTTTTTTTTTTTTTTTTTTTTTTTTTTTTTTTTTTGCGGTATGCGGGCCTCTCACTGTTGTGGCCTCTCCCGTTGCGGAGCACAGGCTCCGGACGCACAGGCCCAGCAGCCATGGCTCACGGGCTCAGTTGCTCCGCGGCATGTGGGATCTTCCCGGACCAGGGCACGAACCCGTGTCTCCTGCATCGGCAGGCGGACTCTAAACCACTGCGCCACCAGGGAAGCCCCATAGGTTAGTTTTATCTGTTCTAAAATTTCACATAAGTAGAGCTGGTCAGTAATGGTATGTGTAAAAGCTTTTCTCATTCAGCATCATGTTTTTGAGATTCATCCATGCTGCTGTATGTATCAGTAGTTTGTTTCTTTTTATTGCTGATCATTGTACACATATCACTTTTAAAAAATCCATTTCTTTTGCTTTTAAGGGTTTTTTTTTTCTTCTATTTGATTAGCTAAATGCTATTTTCAGGATTGTCTGCATCTCCCATTTAATTATTTTGCTTCAGGTTATATTATACATGCAGTATTGCTTTTTTTTTTTTTTTTTTTTTTTTTTTTTTTTTTTTTTTTTTGCGGTACGCGGGCCTCTCACTGTTGTGGCCTTGCAGGCTCCGGACGCGCAGGCTCAGCGGCCGTGGCTCACGGGCCCAGCCGTTCCGCGGCACGTGGGATCTTCCCGGACCGGGGCACGAACCCGCATCCTCTGCATCGGCAGGCGGACTCTCAACCACTGCGCCACCGGGGAAGCCCAGTATTGCTTTTAATTTCTTGGTTATTAACGTGAACAGCTAGCAGTGCATGTCAACCAAAAATTTATTTTGTAGTCTCCACGGAAATCTCAGAGATCTTAATAATTTTTAAAAGATAAAAGCTATAGCCAACTTACTCATCAGGTATTTAGGCCAAATGCCTTGGTAGGTCTTTTATTCTTTAACTGCTTTAATACTTAAATTGAATTTTAAATTCTAAGGTAGAGAACACTGAAAGTTGAACCCACAGTGGAAACAGTCATGCAACAATGACACAAAAACCATCTGTTCTTTTCACCATGAAATTAGAATTAGTATACACGGAATAGTTGCCAATTTTAGCCTTGCCTTGGTCATTCAGACATTTTAGTTTAAAAAGTAGGATTCCAAATGTTTGTGATAAGAGAATAAAATTAAATGTAGTAAATGTGAATACAGTATGCAGTATACATTTAAGTATATTCTAAAATAATAGAACATCATAGTCTATAAGTTACCAGCAAACTTTTCCTCGAAACACCAGAGAGTAAACATCTTTGGTTTTGCTGGCCAAGAGCAAAATTGAGGATATTATGTGTGTACTTACATAACCATCTGAAATGAAATAAATTTAAAATGTAAAAGCCATTCTCTCCTGGACCAGACAAGGGCTGGACATGAGTCAGGTGGTTGTCACTCCTGGCTTATTCTGTTGAAAATAGGAAATAGTTAGAAACTAATCTTAAAGTAAAAGTTTTATTCTTATCAAGTTTTATTACACTTATGTTTTTATTGCAGTTTCTGCTTTTATACTTTATTTTTATATATATTTATATATTTATATATTTATTTTATTTATTTATTTTTGGCTGTGCTGGGTCTTTGTTGCTGCGAGTAGTGGCTACTCTTTCATTGTGGTGCGCGGGCTTCTCATTGCGGTGGCTTCTCTTGTTGCGGAGCACGGGCTCTAGGCAAGCAGGCTTCAATAGTTGTGGCACGTGGGCTCAGTAGTTGTGGCACATGGGCTTAGTTGCTCCGTGGCATGTGGGATCTTCCTGGACTAGGGATCGAACCCATGTCCCCTGCATTGGCAGGTGGATTCTTAACCACTGTGCCACCAGGGAAGTCCCTGATTTTATATTTTAAATAAAGGTTTTGTGATTTTTTTTTTCCCTTGATGACACGTGGTGACACATGATTCTATGGGTTTCATTTTATGATGGCTCTATTAATCTACAACGGTCTCCTACCTTTCTCTTTTTTTTCCATAACATGAATTTTTTTTTTTTTTGAGAGACCAGGCCAGTTAGTTGTGTTGGAAAACGCCCCACATTCTGGATTTGTCTTACTGTTTCCTCGTTATGTCATTTAACTTGTTCTCTCACCTGTATTTCTTGTAAACTTGAATTTAGGTCTACAGTCTTGAGTAGATTCACGTTAAACATTTTTGACAGCTGTTTACCTTGTGTGTAAGATGAAAATAGTAGTAGTGCTTACCTCAGGGTTAGTTTCAGGACTGAATGTGATAATCTATGCAAAGCACTTAGCACGATGCTTGTTTATAGTAAGTGCTTAGTACAAGTTAGCTGCAGCTGCTATTTCTATATTGTCGTTAATGTTATTATTTATTATTGTTATCTATTATCTAGCTTTATTATGGGATTATCTCAGTGCAATTACATATCTTCTTAAAAAGCTATAAGGGAACTGTATTCTTTTTCTTTTGAACTATATTAAATAGATGCACAATCCCTTATTAACAACTCAAAAACCCAGATGTTTTTTAATAACTCATTTTGTGGCAAAATCTGATTGGAATTCATCTAGCAGCAAAATCTGAACTAAGTTGACATGAGGCTGAAATATTAATATGTTTTAGTGTGGAGTGTTGCTCCAGGTCACTGGGGGTTCTACATAATATTACAGAATATGCATTGTATTACCTTTCTCAAATTGGAAGTAATTCTGAATTCTGGAAAACATCTGTCCCTAAAGGTTTCAGATGAGGAACTACAGCCCTTTGATTTCAAAATGTTTTTAGAGAACTTACCACTCCATCCTCTTTCCACTGATTTTTCTACCTAGCAATAGCGGTAATTAACACTAATAGTAATAGATACCAATTGTTGAGTCCTTACTATGTGCTTAGCACTTTGTTTTGTTATTTTTAAGCTTAAATAATCCTAAAAGGTAGATACTATTATTCTCATTTTACAATTGGGGAAACTGCACTTCAGAAAGTGTCACATAGTTTATGAAAGAGTTGCAGTTTTGAACCGAAGCTTGTTTCACTCTGAAGTCATTCCATTACACCGTATACTGCCTCTCAGGCAGACCAATTACATTTCTTCAAAGTAGGAAATTTTGTTTCTTCTTTTGGTACTTGGAGGTATGATATTTAGCTCTTTAGTTAAAGATTTTGGAACAAATCCTGAGATTTCTAATTACTGTCGTTCAGTATGTATCAGAAAACATTGAATAGTGTGTTACCAAACTTAGTCTGTGTATACAGTGGGCGCTCACTAAATTTTTGCTGAATTGTACATTTGACCTTGTTACTTATTAATTAATTACTATCTTATTACTCTTATTACTATCCTGAACTCTTTAAATTTTGGAAAGAACTCACATACCTCTCGAAAGTGAATTGGGAAGGCTAGGATTTTCATGTTTTGTAAGGAAAAACTGCAGCCAACCCTCCAAAGAGTATATTTTGTTAGTGCTTTTGAAGTTTTTTCTAAGCATTTTATGTTTGTCAGGAGATGACACTATATAAATAATGACATGATTCATTAGGAACAATTTTATAATCATTAAAATCTGGCAATTAAAATCACAAATCTAGTAATGAATAATCATGTCGGCAATAATCTATCACAGCTGTGCCTCAAAATAGCAGCTGATTTTCATTAACTTTTAAGCTTTTGCTTCTCCCAGTAAGAATAAACTTTATTACTTTCCTAGAAAAATATTGCCAATTATAATAAAAATTTCAAGTCACTTTTATTGACATCAGATTTGAAATAGTGTTTTAGGGCATTCATTATAGATTATAATGTATTCACTGCAAATTCTTTCTGTAAGACCTTCATATTACAGATCTTCTTAACATAATGAAACTGGCAAAAGACCTACCAGATTGTCTTTGACAGAGTGAGCTCAGGACAAAAGTGAGGAGAAGTTGGATCAGGCAAGGGCGTCAGCACCTGATGTAGTTGAGTTACCATTTTTTATTGTCTTATTAGCTTTAGTCCTTAGTAGATTATTCTAATTAACCAGTGTGTTCCATAGTATATTTTATATGTGTGTATGTATGGTTCTTTTAGCACTATTATCAAAAAACAGATACTAGGGGCTTCCCTGGTGGCGCAGGGGTTGAGAGTCCGCCTGCCGATGCAGCAGACACGGGTTCGTGCCCCGGTCCGGGAAGATCCCACGTGCCGCGGAGCCTGCGCGTCCGGAGCCTGTGCTCCGCAACGGGAGAGGCCACAACAGTGAGAGGCCCGCGTACCGCGCAAAAAAAAACACCAGATACTAGTATATATGTGTAATATATATGTAAATATATATATATTTACAATTCCCTAAAATTCTTATAGTAATGTTGTTAACTATTAGACTAATTTACTAATTATATGTATGAAATAGGCTGGGTGACAATAAACAAATCCGTTGCAAGGCTGTGGTATTTCATGTAGATGCCTTAATTGACCCATTATTTTTGTAACACTGAGGAAAGCCATGGTAGATGCGGTGTTGATGCTGCTTTTCCCCAGGACAGCTCGCTCTCATTACTGTGATGACGGTTATATCCAGATTCTGAATACTCAGAGACACTCCAATCCAGTGCTATAGACACTGAACACTTCATCCCCAAGGAATGTAGCACTCCCTCTGACGCCAGTAAAATTGCGAAGGTGTGTGATAGATCAGGGGTCAGAATAAGAGGTAACACATCCTTAAAGGTGCACCGCCTCCTCTGTGAGTCCCTGCCCCTCTCTCTCACCAACACAGAAAGTCACATATTTTAAAAATAATAAAGCTGGTAAAGACACACCAGTAAAAACAACAAGATACGTTCAAATGTAAAGTGTTAAAATAAGCTATAATGTGGTTAAGAAGGCTGGTCTGGATGGGAAAGAATAAATACCTGGAACTCGGCATTAACTGTTAAAGATGGACATACACATACTGTACAACTCAGAAGAAGGTTCATTCATTCATTTATTCCACAAATACTGTTGAGCACCTTTACTACACTCTTGTCACTGTGCTTTTTGCACTGACTACACAAACGTCAACAAGATAGACAAGACCTCTGCCCTCTCCGAAACCAACCAAGGGTCTTCATACCAAGGCAGCCGTGAAGGATTACACATCTCTCGCTCTGTTTTGTCCACAGTGTTTAGGGTCCCATGCATAGAGTCTCTGGGTTGATTTCCTGTGGGCAGACATATGTATAAAGAAATTATAATTATTCTGTAATTCAAAAGAGGAGTGAAATGTAAGACCAAAGCTATATTGAGGAAAAAATAAGGGAAAAAAAGAATAAATAGCTAGAGCCATAACTAATGATCAAACCGTGTGAAATGTCTCAAGCTCCTTCTGGGGTTTTATTGGGTTGGCCAGAAAGTTCATTTGGTTAATGAATATGTTGTTCAGTAAAGTTCTTGGTGAAAATGAAAAATGTATCTTATTTTTACTTAAAACCGAACGAACTTTTTGGCCAACCCAGTATTTTGAGAGGATAGGTAGGAATATTTGTCCTTAGGACATTGAATTTTTTTCATTTTCTTTCCTTCTTTGCTTCCTTTCCTACCTCACTTTGTGTGTTTTACACAAATGACACACAAAATTATATTTGAGGCCATTGAAACTCTTACAAGAAAATATTGGTCAACTTTAATAAAAATTTTACATTATCAAAAGTAAGCATTGCTTACTGCTTATGTAATAGAAAAACAGAAATTAGGAGAATAAAATGGTATTTTCAACTTCACTACCAATTTCAGTCTCATCTGTCCATTAAATAAAATGAATCTAATAAAATATCATGTATTTTCAACTTTTTACTTTAACAAATAATGCTTAGCAAACATTTATACACATTTATCTTAAAGCATTTTGCTGATTTTTTTCCCCAAAGGATTGACTCTTAGAAGCAGATTGACTAGTTCAGAAGAGAGATTTTTAAGGTTGTTGAGCTGTTAGACAGTATCTTTAACCAGTTTTTACTATCAGCAGCAGTGTATGACAGTGCCTTTATCTATACTTTCACCAACGTTTAATATTTTTTAACACTTATCTGTAGTTAGTGCTCAATATAGTATTTATATTAGTATATAGCTTATAAATATAATACGTATGTTAGTATATGTATAGTTTGTGTATATGTATATGTGTGTGCATTATTTTAAAATAAACTTGATATACATAAATTGGTATCTTATTTTCATTTGAATCTTTAATAAGGTTAAATATTTTAAATTGTTACCTAGTATTTTATGAATAGCCTAGTCATTATAGTTACCTGTTTTTTGTTTAAAGGAGTTTACCTTTTCTTTTTAGTTTATAATAGTATGTAAAAATACCAGTTTTCTTCCCTGTCCTACGTTGTAAGTGTATTTTTCTCCAGTTTAAGAAAAAATAATTTTAAGACAGAAAAATTAACTACTTGTAGATTTTAAATTTAAAGAGGACTATATTATCCTTATATGAACAATAACATTTTTTCTTCCTCTTTAGGTTTTCTTTCTACCATTAAGTAATACCATCCTCAGTTGTTTTAGAGATAATTCCATCTTCGCCTGGGAATGTGATACTCTTGTTTGCAAATATCAATTGCCAGCTCCACCTGAAAGCTCTAGTATATTATACAAAGTGTTTGCTGTGACCAGGTAATGTCCTCTTTAAGACACTAAGGATTTTTATGAAATTTAACTTCCAGGGAAATTTTATAAATTTTCATTCAGTATTTTATAGTCCTATGAGCAAAAGTTTCCTTCAGACTTAGATATGATCTAAGATATGGTAATAAGTTTTTTACTCATTGTGGAAAATGTACACAAAAATATAAAAGTACATGAAATCTCAAGGCTAGTATTCTCATTAGCTATAATAAGCATTAACTAATAGCCACTTCTGTTTTGTCTATTACTCTACCTACCGTTTCTCTACTGCACCGTCATAAAGCAAAGCCCAAGTGTATCATTTCATGCGTAAGTATTTCAGCGTGTATCTCTAAAGGATAGGACCCTTTTTGAAACATAGCCATGGTACTGTCATCAGACTTTTAAAAATTCATAATATTGGGCTTCCCTGGTGGCGCAGTGGTTGAGAGTCCGCCTGCTGATGCAGGGGACACGGGTTCGTGCCCTGGTCCCGGAAGATCCCACATGCCGCGGGGCGGCTGGGCCCGTGAGCCATGGCCACTGAGCCTGCGCGTCCGGAGCCTGTGCTCTGCAATGGGAGAGGCCACAACAGTGAGAGGCCCGCGTAATGGAAAAAAAAAAAAAAAAAAAAAATTCATAATATTATCATATATGTAGTTATTCATATTTCCCTGATTTGTCTAATAATTATTTTTTATGGTTGGTTTGTTCAAGTCAGGAACAAAGTAAGGTTCACACGTTGCCTCGGTTGGTATATCTCTCTTTTTATATTATCCTTGCAGTTTATTTGTTAAAGAACTGGTCATTTGTCCTGTAGTTTTCTACATTCTGGGTTTTGCTCTTTGCATCCCTGTGATGCTGTTTAATATGATCTTCTCTCATCTATATTTACTATAAACTGGTTACACCTATATTTCCTATAAATTGGAGGCTTGATCTTGATCTGGTTTGATTTGGGGGCAAGAAGACATTGTAGGCGGTTTGTGTACCTTCATCAAGAGGAACACAGAACTCTTTCTCTTATGATATTAGTGGCCATTGATGATCATTACCTAGATATCGTGTGTTGCATTGGAGCTTAGCAAATGGTGCTATTCTAATTCTGTCTTTCCTTCTCCCTTATTAACTAAAACCTTCTATAGAAAGAAACTTCCTCTCATCAACTACACTCCAATAAAAATTTTTTTTAAAAAAAGAAGAAACTGCCTCTCAATTCTTTGGTTACTTTACTGTACAGTTTGTAAAGGAAAGGCAGGATAAATGCTGGATTTCTTCCTATTTTAAAAAAAAATTTTTTTTCACCAAAGTGATGGATTGGTTTATCGGCATCTTCAGAGGTGGCCGATGAAGTTTCTTGTCTTTAATCTTTGTAAGCTCGTGGACTTGGACACAGTTGACATCATTTGACCCATTAAAGTTATTTTTCTTCCTGATGCTCCAGTACTCTCATCTTTGACCAGTGGGATCCTCTTCAGGTCGGCTTTGAATGAACCCTTTTGATACAACTCCGATTGTCTGTGATAGTTCTCATTCTTGCTGGTCCAACAAGATGTTCCAGTCTTATCTTGTATATTTCCTGTCCCAAACCTGGAATCAGCCATTTCTCTAAAGGGTGTGGGTTTATTTTTGTGGGAAATGATATATTGACACTTAATCTGGATGGTAGGTTCTCACTGTGGGTGGGTTGGTCATTGTTTCCAGATATTAGTGGATGTTATTTCCTCTCTTTCACCCTCTTCTTCTGAGTTATCAGTAAATCCTATCAACTCTACCAAACTATCTTGAATTGGTCTACTTTCCTTTGTCCATTGCTACAGCTATTACCCCAGTCCAAGCTATTGTAGTCTTTTTCAGGCTACTGTAATAGCTCCCTTATTTGGTCTACCTGTTTTCAATCTCATTTCCTAAAGTCAGTGTCTACAAAGTAGATAGAGTGTTCTTCTCAAATCATTAAGTCAGATCATGTCATTTCCCTGTTGAACTCCCGTAAAAGGCTTTCCACTGCTCTTAGAAAATACAGCTCCCTGCCATGTCCCTGAGATCTTTTGTCCTCTGGTCTAGGCCTCCCTCTCTTTTCTCATCTTATTTCCCCTTACTGTGTTCCAGCCATGCTTGAGTGTGGCTTCTCTTGTTATTTACACCTATCTCAACATTTTTGTTCTGGCCAGTCAGGAATACTGAACAGCATGGAATTCTTTCTCTAAGTCACCCTGTGACTGCCCCATTCACATCATTCATGTAGTAGATCTTTCTCCTTTCCCAGCTCTGTAACATTACCTAATTTTAGAGTTCTTTAAAGAACGTAACAGCTGATATCAGGTTCATTTATTTGTTTCTTTACCTTCCTCTAGACTGAAAATCCCCTGAGAGCAGGGATCTTACCTGTCTTCTTGTTTACCACTGTGTCCCTGGCACCTGGAGTGAAACCTAGCTTATAGTAGACACTTTATAATCCTTTGTGAATGAATGAGCAACAGCCTTGCAAATCAATACAGCTTATTCTTTTTGTACCTTTTAAACATAAAGTAGCTTTCTTGGGCTTCCCTGGTGGTGCAGTGGTTGAGAGTCCGCCTGCCGATGCAGGGGACACGGGTTCGTGCCCCGGTCCGGGAAGAACCCACGTGCCGCGGAGCAGCTGGACCTGTGAGCCATGGCCGCTGAGCCTGCGCGTCCGGAGCCTGTGCTCCGCAACGGGAGAGGCCACAGCAGTGAGAGCCCAGCGTACCGGGAAAGAAAAAAAAAAAAAAAGTAGCTTTCTTTGGCAGGAAAAAAGATTGGGCTTTTTGTTTTTTCATATAGCAATGCTGTTATCAATTCAGTACAGTCGTATGTGAAATACAGAAAGTTGGTTAGTACTAAGTGACTTTGAGATTATGCTATAAAATATAAATGTTACTCAGAAACTCCCAGTCAGGTCATCAAACAGATATTTGTTAAGCTGGTATCTTAGCATAATAGGTAAAAAAAAAAAAAAAAAAAATCGACTGTAAACCGGAGTTTTCCTATATGGTAGCCACTGGATACCTGGGACTATTTAATACAAATTAAATAAAATCAGGAATTAACTTCCTCAGAAGCGCTAGCCACATTTTAGTTCTCACTAATCACGCGTGGCTAGCAGTGAGTACATCGGACAGCATAGATGCAGAACATTTCTGTCATCATATGGATCCGATTGGACGGTGCTGCTCTAAATAATTCATCCGGTCTTACTTTCTCACCTTTTTAAAATACAGAGATGGCCAAATCCTGGCTGCTGCGGGCAAATCGAATCATCTTCATTTGTGGTGCTTGGAAGCCAAACAGCTATTTAGAATTATCCAGATGCCCACCAAAGTTCGAGCCATTCGCCATCTAGAATTTCTTCCTGATAGTTTTGATGCTGGTTCTAATCAGGTTAGTGACATAAATGTTAGTAAAGTTGTACTTTTTTTGAAAGATCGTTATCAATTTCCGCACTATGTTCTCTTATTTAACTTGTAGCCTGATTGTTACAAGGTTTTGAAAGTGCTGATAACTTGTAAAGAGTCTAAGACTGAAAAAATGGAAAAATCTTAGGTTCTGTATGTTACTGATAACTTTCCCTTTTTCTAAAATCAGTATACTTTATGTCATACTTTATGGTTTACAGGGTGATTAAGAATGCTGTGTTTTATTTGATCCTTAAAGAATTCATTGAGTGTAGGCAGGGAAGGTATTCCCACCATTATACAGATTGTGATGCTGAAGCTCAGAAACACAAAGTGACTTGTCAACACGCCTTTAATTTTAAGGATTAAAGGTAGGACTAGAACTGAAATGTTCTCACTTTGTTACACTGTGTTCTGTCTACCATAGCTGGCTGCCTCAATTGTATGAGACGTCTTTTCTTTCTATCTTGCCTTCGTTTGCAAAGCGCTCCCCCCGCCACACGCCTTTTTTCTCTTTAATAGTCGAGTAGTTGAACCTTAACTTTCTTATTTTAAATTATTTTGGGTCTTGCACATTAACAAATTGTGTGTGTGTGTGTGTATGTGTGTTTTGTGTATTTATGTATAATATATGTGTGTATCATATCTTTTGTTTTTTGAGTAGATAATGCTTTCACATGGTTGAAAACATAGAAAAATATTAAAAGGCATAAAGTGAAGTCTTACTGTTTTCTCCCATTTGCCCAGTTATTCACTCTCCTTAACCCACTGCTGTTATATAATCTCATGTTTTCCCCATTTTTATTACCTTGTTTTTTCCTAACTTAGTTTACCTTGACGATTTTCCTATCAGTACAGAACTTCATTCTTTTTTACAGGTGTATAGGTTTTTATAACCAGTCCTTTATTATTGGGCACTTAACCTGTTTTCAGTCCTTTTCTGTTACAAATGATGCTGCATTGAATAACATTTTTGTTTGCTTGTTTGTTTTTTGTTTTTTTTAATTTATTTTTTGGCCGAGCCATGCAGCATGTGGGTTCTTAGTTCCCCAACCAGGGATCGAACCCGTGCCCTCTGCAGTGGAAGCACTGGAAGCAAGGAGTCTTAACCACTAGACCGCCAGGGATGTCCCTTTTTTTTTTAAATATACATAACTTTTGCACATGTCATTTTACACATCCTGTCTGTAGGATAAAATCCCAGAGTTAAAATAGTGGTACCAGGGTTAGGTGCGTCTGTAATTTTGATAGATCTTGCCAAATTGCCTTCCAGAGGGGTTGCATCAACTGTGAATAAGAGGATCTCCTTCTGTCTGACCCAGAGAAGAACATGCTGTTTGTTTATTTATTTTTTATTTTTCTTAATAAATTTGTTTATTTATGGCTGCGTTGGGTCTTCGTTGCTGTGTGTGGGCTTTCTCTAGTTGTAGTCAACAGGGGCTACTCTTTGTTGTGGTGCACGAGCTTCTCATTGCGGTGGCTTCTCTTGTTGTGGAGCACAGGCTGTAGGTATGCGGCCTTCAGTAGTTGTAGCACACGGGCTCAGTAGTTGTGGCTCACCTGCCTAGTGGCTCCGCGGCATGTGGGATCCCGGACTGGGGCTTGAACCCGTGTCCCCTGCATTGGCAGGCAGATTCTTAACCGCTGCGCCACCAGGGAAGCCCCAGAACATGCTTTCTAGGTTGTCACATTCAAACTGCCTCCAACCACCTCTAGACTATAGTCTTTCATGTAACAGGGGACATCGGCGTTTCACGACATCATGTGGTGGCCCTGGTGAAAAGAACCTGTATGTGGACAAGGCAGCAGAGGGGTTTATTGTTTCATGTGTTGAAGCTTTTTTAGTCCGTGTTTTTTTTTTAAAGTATATATATATTTTTAAATATTTATTTAAGTATTTATTTGGGCTGCGCCGGGTCTTAGTTGCAGCATGTGGGATCTTTAGCTGCGGCGTGCAGACTCTTAGTTGTGGCGTGCATGTGGGATCTAGTTCCCCAACCAGGGATCGAACCCAGGCCCCCCGCATTGGGAGCATGGAGTCCCACCCACTGGACCACCAGGGAAGTGCCAGTTCAGTACGTGTTTTTAAGTTCTAAGTTGTATGAGTTACAGCTAATTTTTCTTCCCCTTGAAAGACTAGCTTCCTTCCAACCCGCAGCCCGACTGCTCTTGCAGCTCGCAGACCTTCCCTCTCCACGGCCCAAATGCTAGTTACAACTGCAGGAGTCACAGGTTTGTGTGGGGCATCAGGACAGGTGTTAGCTCTGGTCAGTCTGGGGATGGAGAAGAGAAACAAGCCCTCCACCTTCCTTGCTTCTGGCGGCCAGTGTGGAGTCAAGGTGAAGGACTGCCATTGTCTGCACTCCCTCTGGAGGGATTGGTGGAGATGCTCCTGCCTGCTGGGAGGGCTGATTCTTAGGTGACCTTCCTGTCGTCTCCCAGGAGGGGGTCCTTACTGGTTCTGGGTAGAGCCAGGCTTATCTGGACCTGAACAGGGCGAATCTACGTGAGCCGTAATCAGGGATTTTAAAACAGATGACCGCTCTCTGACTGTCCTCCCTCCCCCACCAAAGAAAAGAAAACATGTGTAAATACACACGTGTGTATGTGTGTAGTTGGACTTGCAGACATTTGACTTTTTAAAATTGAGGTATAATTGACATAGAACATTATATTAGTTTCAGGTGTACAACATGATGATTCAGTATTTGTATACATTGCAAAATGATCAGCATAATGAAGTCCAGTTAACATCTGAGACCTGGCTCTTAAATGTGTTTTCGGGACTCATGTTGTTTCTCTCTACTCTTAGGTTCTTGGAGTGCTCAGTCAGGATGGCATTATGAGATTTGTTAATATACAGACTTGTAAACTTCTCTTTGAAATTGGGAGCCTTGACGAAGGAATTAGTTCATCAGCCATTAGCCCCCATGGACGGTACATTGCATCTATTATGGAAAATGGAAGTCTGAACATATATTCAGTTCAGACTTTAACAAAAGAAATAAATAAGGTATGTTATGAGGTAAACAATATCTTTTTTCTTTTAAGATTTAAATGCTGTATCATCAAAAATAAAAACTCTGTGTTACAAGTTTCTAACCTCCTTGCACCTTACCCATTTTTCTGGATACGGTTTCCGCTCTAACCCCCAGAGCCACGTCTCCGGATTTTTCTCACCCATGCTCCATCCCTAAATTGCTGTCTTCACAAAGGGCATCTGTTTGGAGTCCTTGTCCCACTCAAGGTGCCCCTCTGATCTGCTTCCCCAAAAAGGTCTTCAGTTCCAGTCTCTTCATTTCTGTCTCTGTCTTCCCATTGTTGTAGGCTAGGCACCTTGGCGCGCTCTGACTGTTTCTATTCCTGTATTTCCCCAGTCCAGCCAATGCTAAGCCCTGTGGTCCTAGAATCCGAGGTGTCTATGTGTGTGCGCCGCCCATTCGGTCTCCATGTTGGCCGTCCTTGTACGGGTGCTCGTTCGCCGCTCTCGAGTGACAGTAATTTACACAAATACACCCACACTCAGAGCCCTCATGCCTGCTCCTGCCCATCAGCCATCTTTTATGGGTTTTTTTTTTAATTCTTTTTTTCTTTTTTTTATTCTTTGGTTTTTCTCAATCATCTTTTATATAACAGTTTTCTTTTTTTAAAAAAATTATTTATTTATTTTATTTCTTTAGTTTTGGCTGCGTTGGGTCTTTGTTGCTACGCGCGGGCTCTCTCTAGTTGCGGCCATCGGGGGCTACTCTTCCTTGCAGTGTACGGGCTTCTCATGGCGGTGGCTTCTCTTGTCATGGAGCACGGGCTCTAGGTGCGCAGGCTTCAGTAGTTGTGGCACGCGGGTTCAGTAGTTGTGGCTCACGGGCTCTAGAGCGCAGGCTCAGTAGTTGTGGCACGTGGGCTTAGTTGCTCCGCAGCATGTGGGATCTTCCCGGATCAGGGCTCGAACCCATGTCCCCTGCACTGGCAGGCGGATTCTTAACCACTGCGCCACCAGGGAAGTCCCAATATAACAGTTTTCTAAAATAAGACTTCGATCATTGTTTCTAAAATAATGCTATTTTAGTGGCTTCCTTCCTTTTGCCTGTTGCATTGAGTCCACACTCTTCTGCCTGGCTCTCAAAGTCCTCTCTAATCTTGTCTTCTCCCCCTAATGTGTTTCCCCATACTTTCAGCTTCCCTCATTGTCCCCCGTAGACACCGTGCTCATTTCTACGTCTGTTATCACACTCCTCACCTCATCTAAAATAGACTTCCCACTTCTCTTATGGTTATCGAAAACTCCTCCAGCTCATTGTCGAGTCCAGTTGTTCTGCGGAGCCTTTCCAGGTCTGGAATTGTATCACAGTAGCCCTGAGAGGGACTTCGGTGATCACTTAGTCTAACCATCTCATTTTACAGGGGGAGCATCTCGTGCCCCAACCTAATGACACAGCTAGTCCTTAGCAGGCCCAAGCGTTCTATTCTTAATACGATAATCTTGTGGCTATGTGCCTGCTCCTTTTTACCCTTTTTTTTTCCCATTAGATAAGAAGTTCTTATTACAGAGAAAAATCAAGATACAGATAAGCAAATAGATCAGTGAGTCCCACCATTCTTAGATGATTTTGAAATGTATGCCTACTCTGTCTCTTGTTCTGTGTGTGTAAATGAGTACAGTCAATCTACATGATTTACGGATTCTATAGTTGTGAGTTTGTCTGTTGGTGAAAATGTATCTGCAAGTCTAAAATCAGTCCTCACCGCGTATTTACAGACATTTGCATGTGCAGAGCAACAAGAAATGGGAGTTTCCTTCATGCGGGTTCCCCCTGAAGTCAGACAAAGCAGCGCTCAGCCTTCTTATTTCAGCTCTCCATGGGAACGAGTGTCCTTCTCGTGGTCTATTTAGTGCCACATTTTTCACGTTCTTGTGATTTTTGTTGGTGATTTTGCTGTTTAAAATGTCCCCCAACCACAGTGCTGACATGTTGTCTGGTGTCCTAAGCACAAGAGGGCTGAGAGGTGTCTCAGGGAGAACATACGTGTGTTAGGTAAGCTTGATTCAGGAATGAGCTCCAGTGCTGTTGGCATGAGTTCAGTGCTAATGAACCAACACTGTACAGTCAACGAGTGTCTTTATTTATTTTTATTCATTTATTTTTGGCAGCATTGGGTCTTTGCTGCACATGGGCTTTCTCTAGTTGCGGTGAGCGGGGGCTACTCTTCATCGCGGTGCGCGGGCTTCTCATCGCGGTGGCTTCTCTTGTTGCGGAGCACAGGCTCTAGGCGTGCGGGCTTCAGTAGTTGTGGCTCACGGGCTCTAGAGCACAGGCTCAGTAGTTGTGGCGCACGGGCTTAGTTGCTCCGCGGCATGTGGGATCTTCCCGGACCAGGGCTCGAACCCGTGTCCCCTGCATTGGCAGGCGGATTCTTAACCACTGCGCCACCAGGGAAGCCCACATTATTTATTCTTAATGAGAGTTGTTAGCCTAGCTGAATTTTATAAGAGCTAGATAAATGTTATTAATAGAAACAAAGATCTGAGAAAAACCAAGGTAAGCATGAGTCATTGGCTTCCTCTCTGTTATTTGTTAAGCAAATTGAGGTCATATTGACCAGAAAAGCTAGCTTAAAACAGAAGAAGGATATATTTTTTTTTTTTTTGGACACATTACCAGCACCACCAGTGCTATTCCAGGCCTACAGAATGCCCAGGTTTATGCAAAAACTTATTACCCGTGTCTCATTCCTTCAAGTCCTATTTTGTTGCCATTGGAGAATTTCTGGTATTGTGCTAATAATAAGCTAATTCCTATTTCTGTGTTGAAGTTTTAACACTCCTAAGGTGTGGCAATTCAGGTCATATCTCAGGCTCTGACTTCTGGGAGATTCCTTTATGGAAGAACCATGAAAAATGTGGCACTAGAATAAATATTACAATAAAGATATAGAAGAATGGACTGAGGTTAGAAGATAGTTCAGGGAGATTAAAGATGGGCAGTATTCAGAAATCAGACCACTACTAATTACATTTCATAGGTAAAGAATTAAATCGTAGGGTAAGTGGTCATGGTACTTTTTTTTGGTCAGTTATTGTTATTATATTTTGTATTATCCTGTACTCTTTCTAGATGTGAATAAATACCAATGTATCTTAGAAAAACACTATTAAAAAACCCTTACAGATGCAATTAAAACTTCAAATACTTTTCAAAATAATTTAAAAACAAATAAAAATGCAATATCAATGCCATGTATATTACCTGCTCTATACATTTTACAGTGTTATGTGTCATACATACTGCAGTTGACAATAGAAATATTTTCTTGGTCTCCTATAATAGGCTGCAGGTTTCAAAAGCAGAAGTCCTGAACTTTTGAAGGCAACGTGAGAAAAATCTGTTTGAAACCTCAAAGTAGTCTTTTTATAGTCGGTTATTTAAAAAGAGTCAAGATGTTTGCTTTGTTCTGTTTATTTCTTTTGGGGACGAAGCGGGAGGAGGTCAGAAAAGTTTGGTTTCTGCTTCAAAGAGCTTTCCCGAAGAGTGGTGATTCATTTCCATTGTATGTCATCATGGAAGCACACTGTTATGGCTTTCATGACAGCTTGAATTCAGGGTAATGTGTGTAATATTTGTTTTTCTGAAATCTAATAATGTTCATTTGGACATTTGGGGTATATTGTGTTCTTGTTCTCATATGCAAGGAATTGGCACTTTGGCTTCAAGAAAAATTATTTAAAAATCACAAATCCACCTTGTCTTTGATCTGGATCTGGGCTAATTACTAAGGGAACATTCAGCAATAATGGTCTCAAACATTTAAAACACCCTGTGAAAGTCATTGTACTTGAATCATATTTAGAACTCAGAAAGCCGGAGCTATTTTATCTGCTTATTTTCTTTGAACAAGGAAGATCTTTTTATTTCAAAGAGAGTGTTATTCACAGAGAAAAAGTCTTAGTGAATCATTTTACCTTAAGTAAATTGAAGTTGTTGGGGGCTTATTTTCCTATTTGATGAGCCCCATAAAAATGAGGGTTTGGCATCTAAGTCGTGCTTTCTGCCCGGCCTCTGAAGCTGTTGATGCAGTCAGGGACTGACAGTCACCTCCATGTAGATTAGAAAATGTAACCAAGGACAAGGCAGGGGTCCCGTGCTTTCAGAGGAAAGTAATGTGACAGTTTCCCTCAAAGAAATTTCACTTGAGCCCAAAGAATATTAGGGTGCTTCTCTCAGCATTCTAGAGGGCCCTGTGTGTAACTGGGCCCTCTCTGCAGCAGATTACCGCCTGACTACTCACTTTATCATACAGGTGTAAAAAATGGATTGATACTGTATGATTAAGGCCAGCTTTCAAGGAATAACTAAATTCTGTTTATTGTTGTTAATCATGATCTTTATTACGTTCCTCAAAGGAATTTGGCAGAAATTTGCTTTGATTCGTTAGTCAACAAGGAAACATTCTTGGACATTTTATTTACACTTTTTGCCTCAAGGATAATTATATCTATTAAGGCATATTACTAAATTGAGCAAAATACATTTTGTAAATTATATGTTAACAGGTCTATTTTCCAAGGATAACCGCTGGATTCCCCCCTCCCCCCTTTTAGCCACCTCCTCCTTTAGTGAAAGTGATTGAAGATTTGCCTAAGAGGAAAGTGAATTCTGGTGATCTTAAGATGAAAGTAACATCAGGAAGAGTACAGCGGCCAGCAAAATCAAGAGAAAACAAAATACAAGCTAGAATATTAAAACAAGACCTGACTGGTAATTTTGAAAATAAAGAGGTAAGACTATATTAAACTTTTGTTTGTCATGGCTCTGCTGTAGACAAGTCTTCTGATTTCTAGACCGTCATTCTTCCTTCTCTTAGGAATTAAAGGAAAGTTATAGAAAAGAAGCAAGTTGTAACTGAAATTATAACATGCTTTTAAAACTTTTTAAAATTAATACATGTTTATGGTTTTTTTAAAAAAGTCAAAACAGTATAGAATTGCACTGTCCAATATGCTAGCCACTTGTCACATGTGGCTAATCTGATCTGAGATGTGGTATATGTGTGAAATACACATCAGATATTGAGATTTTATTATGAACAAAAGAATGTAAAATATCTTTTTTAAAATTGAAGTGTAGTTGATTTACAGTATTAGTACAAAATAGTGATTCAGTATTTTTATAGATTATACTCCACTTAAAGTTATTATAAAATATTGGCTATACTCCTGGTGCCATATATCCTGGTAGCTTCTTTATTTTATACATAGTAGTTTGTACCCCTTAATCTCCTACCCCTAAAGAATGTACAATATCATATTAATAATTTTATGCTAATTATATGTTGAAATGATATTTTTATTACATTGGGTTAAATAAATGTATTAATGTGATTTTTACCTGCTGCTTTTGACTTTTTTTAACATGAAACTTAAATTTTATATATATATATATATATATATTTTTTTTTTTTTTTTTTTTTTTTTTTTGGCGGTACGCGGGCCTCTCACCGCTCTGGCCTCTCCCGGTGCGGAGCACAGGCTCCGGACGCATAGACTCAGCGGCCATGGCTCTCGGGCCCAGCCGCTCCGCGGCACGTGGGATCTTCCCGGACCGGGGCACGAACCCGCGTCCCCTGCATCGGCAGGCGGCCTCTCAACCACTGCGCCACCAGGGAAGCCCCGAAACTTTATTGACAGTTGCAATCATATGCATAACAATGCACAGCTCAGTAAACTTTTACAGACTGAATACACCTGTGTTATCAGCGCCCAGATCAACGAATGCACCATTCCCAGCACCCGAGAAGCCCCTCCGCCACTCCCTTCGAGACACTTCCCCCTTTTACCCCAAGCATAACTACTCTCCTCCCTTTTAACACCGTAGATTAGTTCTGCCTTTTCTGTACTTAGTTCATTGGATCGTTCAGTTGGTACTCTTTTGTTTCTGGCTTCTTTCATTTAAGGGTATGTTGGAGAGATCCTTGTGGTCGTAAACCATTCGCTCACAGCTGTATGGAATTCCGTTGAGTGACTAAACCATGCTTTATCCATTCTGCTCTCGGTAGGCCTTTGGGTAGTTTTCTAGGTTTTTTTGCTGTTAGAAACGGTGCTGCTCTGAACATTCTAAGGCATCTTCGATGAGCATAGGACACGTTTCTGTTGGGTATAAACCTAGGAATGGAATTACTGGCATACGGGCTGTGCATATGTTCAGCTTTAGTAAATACTGTCAAGTAGTTTCCCAGGTGGTTGATTTAAACAATCGTATTCCCACCAAGAGGTACTTGAGGGTTCCAGTTGCTTCATATTCTTACCAACTGTTGGTATTTTTCACATGAGTTTTAACAGCCTCTTTTCTTCTATAAGCAGTTTTAAAATGTGAAACTTCCCTCTAAAGAAGAATGTGTAAAGTGTTGTCTACCAGGGAAGTTCATTAGAAACTCAGTGCCTAGGGATTTTACTGGAGGCTGGTTATAGGCACCCTTTCCAAATTCCAGAGTCCACAAGGAAAGCAGGTGCCCAGCATAAACCACAGTGTACAGTGTAGGCACAGTGAGAGGCTCCTGTTCGTCTGGAGACAGTGGGAACTTCCTCGAAATCCAGCTATCTGGACACCAGACAAGGGCCAACCTTCAGGTGGGCCTTTCGAAGGGTGGCAGCCACAGACCTGCCATGTTAACTCCTTTCTGGACACATTCACGTCCACATTAGGAAACAGAGTATCACCAGTAGCGCCGAAGCCCCCTGTGTGCCTGTCCCCAGTCGCATTTCTCTCCCTGTCCCATAGCTGTAACCATTGTCCTCACTTTTGCATTACGTCCTTGGCTTTCCTTATAGTTTTATCGCCTCTACAATGTAACCCTAAACAAAATACTGTTCAGTTTTTTTTGTTTGTTTTTTTTTGTTTGTTTTTTTTTTTTGCGGTACGCGGGCCTCTCACTGTTGTGGCCTCTCCCGTTGCGGAGCACAGGCTCCAGACGCACAGGCTCAGCGGCCATGGCTCACGGGCCCAGCCGCTCCGCGGCACGTGGGATCTTCCCGGACCGGGGCACGAACCCGTGTCTCCTGCATCGGCAGGCAGATTCTCAACCACTGCGCCACCAGGGAAGCCCCTACTGTTCAGTTTTAAAAAACTAAGTAGCAGGCAGAAACCCAGCTGTGTAAAGATTGGGCGGTGTTGACCCTATTAGTTGAATGTGTTTCTGAGGCATGGTCTGGCTTCAGCTTTCCTGAGAGTTCACAGGAGCCTTTTCTGAGAAAACGAGTGGGCATGGTGATGATTGACTTCTGGGAAATAAAAGTGACACCACGGTCAGGGCATCTGGCAGCCCTTGGTCTGGATCAAAGTTGGAAGCCCTACAGAAATATGTCCGGGAGTGGGCGGCTTCTAAAAACCCGTAGCCAGTTCTAAGGAGTAGGTCAAAGTAGAGCCCTTCTATGGGTGACATGCCTGTCCTCAACTAATCGTGGCATCAGGACGTGGAAAGGGAAGTAGGAACTTCGTCAGCTCATGGTGAAGACAAAAGCAGATGAAACTCAGGCCAATTCACCTGGGCATTCTGACCTTTGTTTAAAGAGGCTTCAATGGCAGCGGGTGTCTTGGTGACGACAGCAGTGAAGGTGTCTCTTTAATGGATCGCATTGCTCCAGTCTGGGCTAGTTGCCTTTAATGTCTGGTACATGGCCCTCAAACGGGGATCTTCATTCACCATCATCTTGGGCTGTCCCTCACCTCGCTCTTACACTTTGATTACCTGTTTCTTATGTGGTGAAAAGAGCACTGAACTAAGTCAGAAAATGTGGCTTTGAGTCTTGAGCCAAGACTCAACAGATTTGTGATCTTGAGCAAGTTGCTGAACTTCTCTGACCTTCCCATTTTCTCAAAGAAAAGAAGACAAAACGTCTCATCTGTTTCATATAGTTGTTAGGCTTAAACGAGATAATCTATGAAAATGGCTTTATGATCCTAAAACCTATAAAATGTTTTTCCATTAAGATAAAAATTGACTTAAAAGTTAAAAGTGCAAAAAAATAAAAGAGATGGAAGGAGCAAGAGAGGAAGAAAATATCCAAACGCATTGCTCTTGCTACAGGGATTGACAAATGACAGCCCATGGGCCCAATCTGGCTACTCAAGCTAAGGATGATTTTTATATTTTTAAATGATTGCATTTTAAATGGTTATATAAGTACCTGCATAATATGCTTGATTCTGCCTCTTGACCCACAAAGCCTAAAATATTTACTCTCTGACCTTTGACAGCAAAAGTTTGTCAAACCCTATTACAGGGTAAAAAAATATGTCATAAACTATCTGCTGTGTATATGCATACTCAAGAGAGAGAAAGATGTGTGTGTGTGTGTGTGTGTGTGTGTATGTGGAGAGTCCCATGATATAAAATATTTTTTACTGTGTATTGTGTTCAAAAGTTGGAAAGCCACTGTGGACTAGATTACCTTTTCATTTTTAAGATTATGTCACTTATTGATACTATATTTTTCTTTACAGAATGAGTTTTCAGATGGATTAAACAAAAAGCGTTTACAAATCTTATTAAAAGGCTATGGTGAATATCCAACGAAATACAGGTAAAATTTAAATTCTTGCATGTTAAATCAGTCTTATTCCCCTAATTTTTCTTGGTTAAAATTATGTTTTAATTTCAGAATGTTCATTTGGCGCTCTCTGCTACAGCTGCCTGAAAATCATACTGCATTTAGTAACCTTATAGATAAAGGTACTCATGTGGCATTTCTCAACCTTCAGAAGAAATACCCCATCAAAAGTAGGAAACTGCTCAGAGTATTACAGAGGTATGTATGTTCAGTATTTTGCAGCAATGTGTATCTCCCCCAAGATATTTATTAATTACAAATGGGAAAATAGTGATTTCATAGTAGAGAAACTTAGCAGACGCCTCCTTAACCAAGTAATCAGATTTAAAATCACCAGTAATAAATCCTCTCAATGAGTTGCACGTCACTTTTGTGGCATTCTTGCCAAAAACTTACAACCTCAGTCTAATCATGGGAAAATAGACACACCCAAATTTCACCAGATTTACCTTCTGTATCATTTTTCATCGTGTGAATGTATTATTTATTCAAATAAATTTTAACAAGCTTCTCTGGTCTTTCCTCATTTTATTCACAGAACCCTCTCCGCATTAGCTCACTGGTCCGCCATCTTCAGTGACACACCGTATCTTCCACTTCTGGCATTTCCATTTGTAAAATTATTCCAGAACAACCAGCTCATCTGTTTTGAAGTTGTTGCTACGCTTATAAGTAAGTAAATAAGTAAATAATGAAACCAAGAGTAGATACTTATACATTTTCCTGATACCTTTGCAACATTTAACAATTCTAGTGTCAGACAGTCAGACATAGAGCATAAAATGGAGAGTTTGGACATTTATACATAAATAAACCTTTTTACTTACAATGAAGTTTGGACGGTTGCATTTTAGAAGATACTGTTACAGGCTAGATTTTGTTAGTAGGAAGGAAGCAGATGTTTCACTTGTTGAAAGTCAGTTATTATTCATAAGACTGCAGTAAGTATGTAAAGCATTTAGCACACGATGCCTAATGTGGCAGGTGTTGGCAGTTACCCCCATTCTCATCATCCATAGCTAACATTTAATGAGAACTTCCTGTGTACCAGGTACCATTCTAAGTATTTTGCCTTTATTAACTCATTTAACCTTACAGCAGTCCTGTGAGGTAGGTGTTATATATTATTATTCCCTTTTTATAGTTGAGGAAACTGAGGCACAGAGAGCTTAAGTTCCATGATTAGGTTAATGACAGAATAAGGATTTGAACCCAGGCACTCAGAACCTATAGCTGTCCTCCCATTGTGTTACTGCTTCATCATTATCATCTACACTAAAAAGTGAGTCATTTTTTTTCATATTAGTAAAATCAGCTAAATGGTTAATAAACTGGATCCAAATTAAACCAACACTGGTTTAACAAAAATAACCATTTTTGTATGTATTTTTCTTGTACAAAGGAGATAAGCACTTAACTATAACAATAAAATTCTGAAAAGTAGAAATAAAAAGATCCCTGCGTACATATTGTGAATATTTTAGTTTACTTCTCTTTACAGATTTTCGTTCATTTTATTCTGTATTTGCTTTAGTAAGTTTTTACCAATCATTGGAGAAAATATAGGAAAATATACAAAAGAAAAGAAAATTCATGAATATTCCTCTTCCTCAGAAACCATCTTGATAATATATTAATGAATTTCTTAAAAGAGCATTTCCCTAAATCATTAAATATCTTTAAAAATATAATTTATTGCCTGTATAACATTTCATCTTATAGTTATATCATAATGTATCCCCCAACTGTTAGACTTTTAGGGTTTTTTATTTTTATAAGTATACTACTTTTATTTCATATGATATATACATTTCTCTTATTTGTATACACTTTGTAAACATTTTATTGTTTATTGTAATATTCTATAATGTACATGGTCTAGTTTAATGTTTTATTGTTGGACATTTAGGTTGTTCCTAATTTTTATGTATGAAAAGTAACAATGTTGTGACTAGCTTCACATGCATAAATTTATAATAATTTCTTTTGGTTAGAGTCCCAGAATTGGTATCACTAGGTCATAAAATATGAATATCCTAATTGATTCCACTAAAGGGTTGTACTAGTTTACCCTGTCAATAACACTAAGAGTTTTAAAAGGAAAAGAAACAAGAACAAAAGATGAACAATGCAGTTTAAAAATGGGCAAGGGCTTGAATGCATGTTTCTCCCAAGAAGATGTACAGATGAGCTACCGAGCCCATGAAAAGATGCTCAGGATCATTAGTCATTAGGGAAATGCAGATCAAAACCGCAGTGAGACACCTCTTCATACCTACTAGGATGGCTGTAATTTAAAAGAAAATAAGTGTTGGCAAGGATGTGGCAAAATTGTAACCTTTGTACATTGCTGATAGAAATGTCAAATGGTGCAGTCACTGTGGAAAACAGTTTGGTGGTTCCTCAAAAAGTTAAATATAGAATTACCATATAACGCCACAGTTGTACTCCTAGCGATATCCCCCCAAAAATTGAAAACAGAGACTCAAATAGATACTTGTATACAAATATGTTTGTGGAGCATTATTCCCAGTAGCCAAAAGGTGGAAACAACCCAAATATCCATTAACAGATGAATGGAGAAACCATATCTGTATATATACAGTGGAATATTATTCAGCCATAAAAAGCAATGACATTCTGATGCCTGCTACAACATGGATGAACCTTGGAAACGTGTTGAGTGGAAAAAGCTAGACACAGAAGGACAGATTTATGTGAAATTTCTCAAATAGGCACAGAAAGTAGATTAGAGGTTACCAGGGCTGGGGAAGTAGAAATGAGAAGTTAATGCTGAAGAGGTACAGAGTTTCTGTTTGGGAAAGGATTTTGGAAATAGTGATGGTTGCACAACATTGTGAATAGAATTAATGTCACTGAATGGTACACTTAAAAATGGTTAAAATGGCAAAGTATATTTTACCACAAGAAAGAAAAAAAGGAGATTATATCTAATTTAGAGTAGGTATGCACAACTATATCTTTTACTTCCAGTAAAATCTTGTTACGTAGCTACGCATGATTATATACTAAGGAAATTGATTTTTCTCTTCTGAAACTGAAATCTAAATCTAAAAGATCCATGACAGTCAGCATGAATAGCTATGGGTCTCAAACTAGCTTTATTCAATAAACTGAGCTTCAACTAAATTTAGCCCTGCTTTGGGCTAAGCCATTGTATTGGCTTTCAGGTTACAGTCTAGTTGGGACCAAGAAGAAATTGTGAAGAAATATAGTTACTTCTATGTATACTTTGGAATACATTTATAAAAGTCATTTTGGGGCTTCCCTGGTGGCGCGGTGGTTGAGGGTCCGCCTGCCAATGCAGGGGACATGGGTTTGTGCCTCGGTCCAGGAAGATCCCATATGCCGCGGAGCGGCTGGGCCCGTGAGCCATGGCCGCAGTGTCCGGAGCCTGTGCTCTGCGACGGGAGAGGCCACTGCAGTGAGAGGCCCGCGTACCGCAAAAACAACAACAACAACAACAAAAAACTATAAAAGTCATTTTTAAGCACTCTTTAGAGTCCGTCTTATAACAAGGAGGAAGTTCTGCAGGTTGAGCGAAGGGCCTCCACACGCTGATCACTTCTCTTTATTGTGCTCTCAGACAATGTCTCTAGGTCCTCTACCCCTACTTCTGTGTGGTGACACCTAGCAGAATACAAGAGGAGACGTTTACTGTATAAAACAGGATTTCCCTCTTGCTGAACTGAAAACAGTTGTTCTGTTGATGAAGATTAAATATAAGAGGGCTTTGTGTATGTGTGTGGTGTTTAAAAATTCCCCAAACTAGCAGTGTCTGGGACATCATAGGTACTTACTTAGGAGAGGTTGGATTTTTCTGTTAACTTACTAAGAGCAGCAGTTAAAGAAGCGGAAATGTTTCTTTTAAAGCTTAGTTTTTGCAAGATTTTATTTATGACTTAATTTTTAACTCAAATCTAAATAACTAATAAATGAAATAGTGGAGTAAACCATATGTAATCCAATATTCTGATCAGACCATGTGCTAATTTGAGAAAGATCTTATCGTCAAAACATGAAACCCCAGCTCAGTATTTAAAATAAAAAATCTGAATTTAAGAATTACGGAAAGTTGGGGTGGTTAGACATAGGTTCATGGAGCAGTGAAACTGATCATCTTCCTAGGGTTTTTGGAAAAGAATGTTTTGGGGGTTGTGCTGGTTACTAAGTGAGAGTGAGTTAAAGTCAGCCTTAGAAGCCCCTTCAGTGGAACGGATTCTGCTTTCTATTGGCTGACTTTCAGAGGACACCGCTGCAGCTGTCACTGATTGGTTGGTTTTCAAAGTCAGGTTTACTGAAACAAGTTGTCATTGATCAGTTAGATTTAAAGCCAGTCCTGGTGACTGCCTGTCACCATAGCTGTAGAACACGCTTTCCCTAGAAATGGGACTCTTTAATTAGGTATGAATTTTAGTAGATTTGAGGAGATTGCCGTTGAACATTGATCACATTTTATCGAAGACTTAAATAGGGACCTTTTTTAGGAGGGTTATTTTGTTAACCTGGAGAAATCTAAATACATGCAGCGCACAGGCCAGCAGGAAACAGAGCCTTATAGCTACCATCAGGAATACTTGGGGAAGGTTTGTTTGTTTCAGTTGACACTCTCTCATTGACTGCTCTGAAGAAACAGGAATATTCTGTAAACCTAAACATACTGTGGTAACATGATGGAGTTTTAAAATCTATTGTTCTGGAATATCAAGAGTTATGTTTTCCTTATTAATGGGCATGTTGAGGATATAAAGAGTGGATACATTTAAGAACTGCAAAGCTCTTTGACGATACAGAAAGGTAAAGGTAAATTTTCAATTTTTTTCTTCATAGTCAATTGGTGTCAACACTGGTTTGAATATTTTCCTAATCCTCCCATCAATATTCTTAGTATGATAGAAAATGTTTTGGCATTTCATGACAAGGAACTCCTGCAACACTTCATAAGTCATGATATAACTTCCCAGGTAAGAAATGTAAGGTTTTTAGAATAACGACTTATTTTGGAAGCAAACATTGGTTCTGGTATAAATAAGACAGTATTTTCTTGAAAGAATATAATAAACATACTACTGTTATACTTTTAATAGTATTCCATTTTATTTCTTCATTAAACTGCTTTCCTGAAAGTCTGTAAAGAAGAGCCCAAATTAGAGTAGTTCTTTTCATAATTATGTTCTTAATATAATGATTTTAGTATCTAAACCAAACGAGCGTATTAGCAATGGCTGTCATGAGTTTTCCCTCAAGAACTAATACATTTTTTCTTATTTATTTTAGCTGTATGCATGGCCTCTTCTTGAAACTGTGTTCTCGGAAGTACTGACAAGAGAGGAGTGGCTAAAATTATTCGATAATGTCTTTTCCAGCCGTCCTTCATTCCTCCTGCTGACGGTTGTGGCCTACAACATATGTTCCAGAGCTCCTTTGCTCAACTGTAATCTTAAAGATGATTTTGAGGTACGTATCCTTGTTCTTAAGTAGTGGTCCGCAAATTTCATTTATTTCAATTAAAAATCCACTTATTTATTGAGTACCTACTGTATGTCAGGTAGTGGTGCCAGGTGGTAAGAATGTAGCGGAGAATAAGTTATACCAACTGCATCCTGGCCCTTACATAGCTGTAGTCACTCATAGCTTGACCGTTAGTCCTAAAATCGTGGCTTCGGAGAATCACGATAATATTGGAGTTTTGTGCTTTTTGCCTACTTAAAGGATGTTTGACAGTTGGGTAGTTGTTCATTCTGTGCATGATCTTATCAGTGACCCAACTGGTCTGTGATAATCTGGATGCTTATTACACATGCAGAATGGTAACTGTGAGAATTTTGAGGACAGTGGCTGAAAGAAAGCATTAGAGGTAGTTTTTAAAGGGAGAGGTTCTTTTGGTAACAGGATGAATTAAGTTGGTTTTGTTTGTTTGTTACTTATTTTATGGTTCCTATCAAATTAAACTTTATTTTTACTTCATGATCACAAGATGCATACATATATGTATGTATGTGTGTATATATATTAGAATTTGGATCTGCCAGCAGAACAAGATAATGTGGAAACATGTCAGATATTTTTTTAAAACCAAGGTTATCTTCAAAGGCTAATTTAGTTTTGAATTTACTTATTTTGGATTTTGAAGAAAAAAAATTCCAGTAGAAGAATTTATTTTGTTGTTGAAGCAGTCTTCTATTATAAAGGAAGCCTTCATTTTGAGTTAAAATTTTAAAAGTTTTATTTCAGAATTTCATAATATGGTTGTATAAATTTATTTTTTTCAATATGAAACTGGATCTTCATTTTAAAACTTGGGTTACGAAACGCTTCAGTGAATTTGCAAAAAAAAAAAAAAAAAAATCCTCTTAAAGATAAATTTACATGTTTAAACTCGTTTTAGTTCTACCTTAATTGCTTTACTAGGTAAATCTCAATTTAAACACGAAGTTTTCTTCCAGTATTTTTTTCACCACCGTAATAACCTGGATATAAGCGCTGTAATTAGAGAAGTTTATCATCTCATGGACGCCACGCCCACTGATATTCATCCAGACAGCATGCTTGGTGTTTTTGTGGCACTGACAAAAGGGCAATACCCAGTGTTTAATCAATATCCAAAGTTTATTGTGGACTATCAGACACAGGAACGAGAAAGAATAAGGAATGATGAATTGGATTACTTAAGAGAGAGGTAATCATGGAATGGTTGTTCTTTGATAAAAACAAAATCTATTATAAACAAAATTTTTGTGAAAAAGACATGTAAATTATTAAGTTGTATAAAATCAGAGTTTGAAGGATGGAAATATCTTTAAAGGTATTCTTGCATATGGAAGTAAAACAGTTACATATTAATCAGGTATACATTTTGTGTTTTGTTCGTTCTTGGACTTAAATTACTCAGCTTTCTTATTTGCGTTTTGTTATAATAATAAATATTATCTACTCTAGGCAGGCAGTTGAAGACATGCAAGCTGAAATAGACCAGCAAAGAGTTGAAGATGAAGCTTGGTACCAGAAACAGGTACTGCTTCGTAAAGCTGAAGAAACAAGGAGAGAAATGCTCTTACAAGAGGAGGAGATGATGATACAGCAAAGACAAAAGTATGTTTAACACTTTGATAAAAGCTGGACATCTGAGTTATTTTAATCATTTTTATTTCTTATTATGAAATTATATATAATTATATACAGTTTCACTTTATACAGTATTACCCAGCTCTGCTATTTCCATTAAGCAAATGTTTAAGCTAATAAAAAGAAATTATAATACACTTTTCAAAAAATTGGCATATAGTAAAATGTAATTCTAAAGCTATACTGAGTATAATATAACTTGCTCTGATTATTCAGAAGTAATACAAGATCTAAGGTACCTTTTACAGTGGGCAGAAATGCCTTGCAACACAATGCTGGGTAAATCATCGTCAGGGGAGTATAATTTTTTAAACTGTGTTTTAAACATATCTGTGTGACCTGAAAATGAAACATAAAATGATTGTCTCATTGTACATTTCATACTTTGGAGGACGGGGAAAGAAGTATTAAATGCTTATTCAATAATACGTTAATAAGGCAAGATGTTTAAATTAGTTAAGTTTATGGGATAAGCATTGAGATTAAGGCTAATTGTTGGGAAAATCACTTCTGTAAGTGTTTGTTGATTCTTATTTTTGGATAGGACTTTATGAAACAGATTTCTGGTGTGAGTTTAAAAAAAATTACTGAACTGAGCCATTAGCCTTCTAAAATTCTAAAAGAATAAGCATACATAATCTTTGGTAACATTAGAGTATTTTGGGGCCTTTTCTCAGATAAAGGATATTAATTATATTGAGGTGATCTGAGTAGTAGACCTGTTAAAGAGAATTTTTGAGTATGAAGAAATAGCCAATTGCATGTGGACTTGTCATTTTCATGAATGCAGGCTTGTTTTGTAACTGAGCATTTTCATTTATATACTATAAAAACCCATGTTATGATGGCACCAGTTGAATTGGGAAAGCGGACTAAAATAGGTGGCAGGCCTTTCATTGTTGTGAAACATAGTATTTTTCCATTTAAATATATATTGGGAAATGATTTTATTTATTCCTCTTGATGTATTTTGTGTTTAAGACTAGCTGCTATGAAAAGAGAGTTGAAAGTAAAGGAAGTGCACTTACAAGATGCCGCAGGAAGGCGTCTTCTGCAGCTTCAGCAAGATCAGTGTGAAATGGAGCTAAGAAGACTGGATGATGAAATTGAGAGAAAGGTTTATTATTCTTAGTTCTCATACATTATCTCCATTAACTCTCATTTAAATGTAACGAACACCTTCAAGTTAAGTATTATTCCTAAAGTTCACAAGGGATACTAAATAGCTCCTTTAGTTTTATGTAATTCCGCCCCGCCACCAGCTATTCTTATTCTCTCTTATATTTCATTAATGGTTAAATGTTTTAGAAATGCCAGGAAAATGAGTCAAGTTGACGAGTGACCTTGATGACTGTTTCTTTTAGAGAAGTATCAATTAACCATGAAGTTAATTGTGAAGTAAGGGAAATGCTCCTTTTTAATATAAAAATTTACACATCGCCAGTCTAAAAAGATTTCCATTATAAAATATATGGAGTTAAAATGGACCTTCTCCACTCTTCTCTCATTTCATCCCCAGAGATAAATTATTTTAAAATGGTTATATATCTTTCTCTTTTTTATGGTTGCATAGTATTCCATTATATGGACATGTCATAGTTTACTTAACTAATCCTTTGCTGTTTGACATTTAGGTTGTTTGCAGTATTCTGCTGTACGAAAAACACTGCTAGATTGTGCATTCTCGGTACAAATCTTTGAGTAGTTGCACACATATTTTTGTTGAATAAATTCCAAGGTATGCCAGATTGTCCTCCAAAAATGAATCCACTTAGGTATTTTAAGAATATAAGAGTATTGATACCCTAGTCAATTTGGAGTGCATCAATCTTAATATTTGCCAGTCTGATAGGTGATAGGTGAAAAATGGTTTTGTTTTTTGGGGGTTTTTTGCTAGTGATGGTAACTGTCTCTTCATTTACTTATCTTCATTTGTAGAACTAAAAATTGCATATCTAAATCGTTTCTCCATTTTTCTACCAAGTTACTCTTTTTCTTACCAATTTACACAGGATCTTTTATCATTTGGGGCAGCAGTGTCCAATAGAAATGTGGTGTGAGCCACATGGGTAATTTTAAGTTTTCTAATGGCCACATTAAAAAGTAAGAAGAAACAGGTGAAATTAATTTTAATAATATTTAACTCAGTATATTTGAAATTATCTTTGCAGTATGTAATTAGTATACATTGTCATTGAGATGTTTTACCTTTTGTTTGTACTAAGTCTTTGAAATCTAGTAGTCAGTTTATACTTGTAGCACACCTCAATTAGGACTAATCACATTTTAAGTGACTCAACAGTTATATGTGGCTATAGTGCTTGCCTCACAGCATAGGGTCAGGGCATTAATCCTTTTGTCTGTTGAGAATGTTTTGCTCGGTCTGTGTTTCTTGACTCTAAGAATGTTTGCGGAGTCTTTTTTTCATCATGTAAAATATTTTAATTTTAGGATAACCAATTTCATTAGTTTTTTATGACTTCTAGGTTTTCTGTCATGTTTATTAACCTTCCCATTTAAGGTTATATTACCACCTATGCCTATTTTCTTCTAGTTCTGTAGTTTTCTGTTGTTGTTTTAATCTTTGATTATCTTTTTATTTATTTATTTTTATTTATTTATTTATGGCTGTGTTGGGTCTTTGTTGCTGTGCGTGGGCTTTCTCTAGTTGTGGTGAGCAGGGGCTGCTCTTCATTGCGGTTTGCAGGCTTCTCATTGTGGTGGCTTCTCTTGTGGAGCATGGGCTCTAGGTGCGCAGACTTCAGTAGTTGTGGCTCGCGGGCTCTAGAGTGCGGGCTCAGTAGTTGCAGCGCGCAGGCTTAGTTGCTCCGCGGCATGTGGGATCTTCCCGGACCAGGGCTCGAACCCGTGTCCCCTGCATTGGCAGGCGGATTCTTAACCACTGCGCCACGGGGAAGTCCCTAAGAGTCAGCAGATTATTGTGTGCCAGCAAATCTGACCCACCACCTGTTTTGCAAGGCTCGTGAGTGACAATGGTTTTAACATTTTCAGTGGTTAAAAAAAAATCGGAATCAAAGAATAATTCATGACATGAAAATTATATTAAATTTTTAAAAACATGAAATTCGAATTTCAGTGACCATAAATATAGTTTTATTGGAAAACAATCACACTTATTTGTTCACATATTTCTTTGGCTGCTTTCGCACTACAACGGTAGAGGTGAATAGCTGACACAAACTATGTCCCACAAAGCCTAAAGTATTTAACTCTGAGACCCTTTACAGGAAAAGTTTGCCAGCCCCTGATGTGTCTGAAAATTGAATGTAAGGAATGAGTTAGGAACCAAGCTTACTTCTTTCCAAAGGCAAGTCAATTTTCCCAGCAGCATTTGTTGAATATTAGCAAAGTCATTTTGCCAGCTGATGGTTATTAAATGTTCAGTTCCTTTATAAACTTGATCTCCTCCTTTGCTGTCGATTCCTAAGCCAGTATCACACTGTTTGAATATCACCTGTGTAATGTTTTACTAATTAGTAGGCCTAATTACCACAATTAGTGTGCCTTTTAAAGAGTTTTCTTCAGTATTCTCAAATGTTTATTATTTCAAATAGAGTTTGAAAATTTTATCTCTTTCTCTCTCTCTCAATCCCCCCATCCTATTGGAATTTTTATTAGGATTGCATTGAATTTGTAAACTAATTAAGGAGTTTCAAACTTGCTTTTGATAAAGTAGTAAATGTTTAAATTTTTCTTAAGATTTTCATTCATCTATATTAATAATCTATTATCTCTTTTTATAGCATGAGATAATACTTTTTGTTTAAAGCCAATTAATCTTAAATTGGTTTTTTAAATCCATGATTTCTTTTAACTATCTCATCTAGTAAATGAGGTTGATAATTCAGTATTCTAGAAAATCTATGTTCTTCTCCTAAAGTAATACGGGCTTAGAGCTCTGATCTCTTTGTTCCAAACCCCTTTGAGATAGTGGAAGGCAGTTTTTGGTGAAAGGAGCCTGTCAGGTCCTTTCAGTGGCACGATCTGACCTCTGCCTCCCGTTCCAGCCTCCTGCCCTTCCATCTCCCTGGTCTGATAGTGAGCTCTGACCCTGCTAAATAGCAAAAGCTTCTCTACTCACCGTTCAGGCGCCAGCAGGAAAGGCTGCTTGAGTCCAAAGTGACACGTACAAGTGACACAGACATCTGTTAGTAGCAAGCAAAGTTGGATCTGTTTTGCTCTGGTACATAGCTGTTTGTACCTCTGAAAATTCATGAGCAAAAGAGCTTCTGTAATTGAAATTCCTAAAAAGCATTATTTGCTATGCCAAACGTCTTCTCCACCTCTTAGCATTATAACTACTCTTGCTTCATCAACTCAAGTATCCCCAGCTTTGAGCTAACGGCTTTCTCAGGAACCTCTTTAAGTTGAACTGGTTTTCAGTCCGTGGTTTTTTTACTCCTTGGATGCATGTCCTTGCACATCCCACTATACTCTCATTTTTACTGTTTGTTTCTCTGATTATATGTATTTGATAGTTTGTCTGCAATATCTAACACTTTGCCTTATGCGTGTAAGTAGTAATGCAATCATTAACCGTTTACTGGTTGGATGAAGTGATTAGGTTAGATGCCTCACGGGTTATAGTTTGTTTTGTTTTGTTCTGAAACACATATCATGTTTTTCTCACTCCTAAAGGATGAGCGTTTTTGGCAGCCAAGTATTTAAGACAGTTTCCAGGAGTCTCTATCTAGAGAGTTCCTGATCCAAATCCTCTAGTGTGTAGGACTGACAAGCTCCCAAGTAATCACATTTTGCGAAAGGTGAACTTTAAATTGGCTAAGTCCAAGCAGGGCACATACAGGTTGGACAGTCCACAGTAAATTTTAACTTGAAATTACTAGTTGCCAAACCGAATTTAGAAAAGTATAGATGTTTAATCAAAAAGAACATTAAATAAATGTTATTTCGAATAAGATTAAACATTTTATATTTTTATCCCCTGTGAATTTAAATTGCTCAAGTTTTTCTGACTCATAATATGGCTAATGTAATGTGGAAAGAGCTGCCATCTGTTCTCCCAGTCTGGGCAGATGAGCATATGGTAATTGTGTTTTCTTTTTTAGAAAATTATGCTTAACTTTAACTCAGACATTATTTCTAGATTCCACAGTGAATGTTAATAGATTGGCAATTACGCTGGTTTCAAAAACCCAATACCTATTATTTTAAATGCATTTAGCGGGTTGTTCATATTACAAGATTACTAAATCTATTAAACAGAAAATACTTCTGTAAATTATTTTTGGTATTCACAGTTTGTTATTTGGCCGTAGGTACATATGAGAGATAGAGAAATTGCTGCCACAGCGAAAGACCTAGAAATGAGACATCTGGAACTCGAATCACAAAAAAGACTTTACGAGAAGGTATAAATCAACAATTGCCAATGTAAGAAAAGCAGAGTTTGTACGAACTCTTTTTAGACAGTTTATTCAAGGTTTTTTAATGTTCCTTTTATTTGTTTTGTTTTTTTTTTTTCAAGAAGAGTATAGTGTTATCCAGGATTGTAAGGTAGCCAGAATGTCTGAATGCACAGTTTGTTGTAATTCTTTAATTCATGTTTCTCTTAACAACTTAGTCTAGTGTCTGAAGCACCAGATGTAAGCCCCAGATTTTGCCTCAGGATGTTTTACTAACTCACTAAGTCTTCTTATATCTGTGTAATAGTGACTGCAAAATTAACCCAGTACTTCACAAAGATCCTGCAAGGTAAGTCAGATAAGAGCTGTAAAGCCCTCTAAATTTGAATCTTCTGGAATCAAATCAGCAAGTACCTACTTTAGCACACATAATTCAGTTTCCAAGACACTGGAAAGGGAAACTTTGTTACTGCTGCGGATATTTTTTGTTGGGGAAAAGCATTATGTTACTCGTTGATTTAATGCTGAAACACCATGTTTTCACTTCCTTCAGTCCTCTTACAGTCAGGCTGGGTTTGAAATTAGCGATAACTACAAATACATAACAGGTCACATGCATGTGATGCTCACATTAAATGAGATTTAAAACACAGCATCCGTTCATAACTACAACACTTTAAGTTTCTACGCTGAACTTTTTCTAAATCTGAGCCCCAGGAATTTACACTAAGTCTCCTGTGATTCTGAATTAGAATTCATTCATTTGAACTAAGCTTGAGGTTATTTTTTACTATCTTTTCTGTGGGGGAGGTGGAGTGGTGGCACCGGGGGCATGATTTCAGAATTAACAGAAATTTTGCAAGAAAATACTAAAAATTTCAAAGCGTTTTTCTCTCATTCTCAAATATTAACATTTTGCTAAATTTGCATAATCCTTCTCTGTCTGTCTATATACACACACATTTTTTTTCCTGAGCTGTTTGAGTAAGTTGCAGACATGATGCTCTTTTACCCCTGAATACTTCATTGTATATTTCTACAAGGAATCCTTATTACATAATCACAGTACAGTTACCCAATCAGCACATTAACATATTATTATCTGTTGTATAAACCGTATTCACATTTTATCAGTTGTCCTAAAAATGTCTTTTATAGCAAAAGAAAATCTAATCCATTTGTTTCAGTTGTCATGTCTCTTTATTCTCCTTTAAGTTGGAACCATTCCTGAGTCTTATCTTTATATTTTATGACATTTATACTTTTGAAGTATATAGGCCAGATATATTGTAGAATGTTCCTCCATTAGCATTTGTTGTTTACCTGATGACTAATATCAAGCACCTTTTCATATGTTCATTGTCCATTTTTATATCTTCTTTGGAGATCATGTGGTTTATGTCTGTTTAAAGCATGTAGGGCCGTACTTTCTTGGCTTTTGTTATATCGTGTAATTTTTTGTTGAAAACTAGCTATTTTAAGTAAGAGGACATTTTCTGGAAATCACATTCTTTTCTCTCCCCAGGGTTTCTTGTTGTTTCTTTGCTTAGTGACTTTTCTGAATTGTTCTGTAAAGTATTCTTTGTCATGCGTAGCCACTGCGTAGTCTCTCCCCAGGTAGCCTGGTGACTGGACAGAGATTTCTTTAGAGCCCTTGAACCAGTAAGCCTCTAGCCTTTGCCGAGGGGCACCGTGTGCAGCATGCTCGGGCACACTTTCAACACTCAGTCAGTTAGATAGTTTACAACTCTCTTAGATTTCACTTCCTGATTTTGCAAAACCTCAGTTCACCGGAGCTGAGCGCTTAGGACCTTCTCAGGTCTGAGCATTCACACAGCCCTTGGCATGTGCACATTTTTACCCATGCACACGGCCTTCTAAAGTCCCAGGAATCTATTGGAGCATTTCAAAGCCCCCTGTAGGTATCTGATTCCCCAGCTTTTCCTACAAAGCTTTTTGATGGGCCCGTTGTCTGCTCTGTGATCCAGTGCCTTGGACAGTCACAATGTTCAACAGGTTCCCCTGACTGTTGTCAGCAGACATCCCCAGGGAAAAGGCTGTAGGTGAGTTAGGAGTCAGGTCAAATAAACACAGCCTTGAAAGTGGGGTCTTCCAAGTCAGATGGTGACAGTTCTCTGGGAATGGGAGTCAGAAGGACCTCAACTCCATTTTGTCCCCTCCGTCGGCTGCCAGGCTCATGATTTTCAAAGCTAATGGCAGAGCTTAGGGGTGGCATGGCATAGGAATAGTGCCAGTTGAAAATGCCGTAAAGTTCGTCTTTCTTACTAAGATTCAGCCATTTTTATGAATAAATGCTCCCCAGATTGCTGTAAGCCTTCAGTTAATTTCCAGAGTTCTGAAAAAGTCTGTTTTGCCAGTGATCTCAGTGCTTTTATAGATGAGAGAATTTTTCAGAGGTCCTTACTCTTATTTCCACTGATGTCACCGCTGTTTGCTTTTTACTTTGACAATTAGATGATTACAGTTTTGGTATTCTGAAAAAGAGCAGAGACGTTTTTGTGTTCCAGCATCATTATTATATGGATTGGTGATTTTTTTTTTTTTTTTTTTTTTTTTACAAATGACTTCTTTAACAGAATCTCACTAGAAATCAAGAAGCTATTGCAAAAGAAATGAGCGAAGATGCAGACGCCTGTAAACGAAAAGTGGATCATGAAGAACAGATGTTTCTTAGGCCGATAGGAACAGATGAGACTCAGAACCAAAAAACTCAGAAGGTAAAAAATATGATAAATTTAGTGTATCTATAAAAGGAGGAATTACCATCTGCCATTCTTTTAAAAGAAGGAATTTAATATTGAACTCTGTAAAGTTAATTTGTTTCTTTGCTTCAGTTATCACAGTGCCTAGAAACTCACATTATTTTATTTAGAGGTTACTTACTTCACTGACAGCCATATACACATGTCTTTTATACTCTTTGAGAATTTCAAGACTTGGAAGAAAATACATAGGGAATAACTTTATAAATTTTAGTGCCCTACATTGTTAAGTCTCCGAAATTATCCCTGAGTGGATTAGTTGCAAAACATCAGGTCTCGGGGCTTCCCTGGTGGTGCAGTGGTTGAGGATCTGCCTGCCAATGCAGGGGACATGGGTTCGAGCCCTGGTCTGGGAAGATCCCACATGCCACAGAGCAGCTGGACCCTTGAGCCACAACTACTGAGCCTGCACATCTGGAGCCTGTGCTCCGCAACAAGACAGGCCACGATAGTGAGAGGCCCGCGCACCGCGATGAAGAGTGGCCCCCGCTTGCCGCAACTAGAGAAAGCCCTCGCACAGAAACGAAGACCCAACACAGCCAAAAATAAAAAATAAGTTAATTAAAAAAAAAAAAGATATAAAGTTGAATTTAAAAAAAATCAGGTCTCTGCCTGGTATATAAGCCAGCATTTCCGAAGTGTATGCTGTAGAATATCAATAACTAGTATTAAATAAAATGGGGTTGACAAGTATTGAATATGCTGTCTTAAAGTTAGGTTTTTCCCTGCCAGGTTTGAGGATATGGCACATTGTGAATCTTTAAGAAATTTTCTTAAACTTATTTTATAGAATTTCTTGTGGAGTATCCTTTCAGAAATGCTGGCTTAAATGAATGGAAATAGAATCTCAGGGCTTCAGGATAGAACTTTGTCTGTTATCCCTTTAACAAAACGTTAAATGGGTCTGTGGCAGGGCCTGGCCCTGTTCCAGAAGCCAGGAATAGTATAAGATTTCCCTACCTTCTGTTCTGTCCCTTGGCTTTCCCCCCCAGAATATCCCCCCCCTTTTTTTTTTCCTTATAGGCTTTTGTCCAGTCTGTAAAAATAGGTTCTTCTGACTCCTTTTCAAAGGACTGAAACATAGGAATTGTTTAATTCCACCCATCCCTTAGCCTAGAAGTTCTCAACCTTGGCTATACATTAGAACCACTTGAAAAGCTTTCTAGAAGTACCAGCATCCAGCTGATAAAGAGATTGATTTAGTTGGTTTGTGGTGGAGCCTGGACATCAGTTTGTTTTAAACACTGAGGTGATTCTCATATGCAACCAGGGTTGTGAACATCTGTCCTGGACACTTGGATACGTTGAATGGACATACCGTATTTTATGTAGTCTAATCTTATTTCTGAAATTTACGTATTTTTCTTAGTTAATTGAAGAAAATTTGGCAAAAGCTGAACAAGCATGTCTAAATACTGACTGGCGAATTCGAGCTTTACATAAACAAAGATGCGATGATCTACACCGAAATGAATGTTACCAGGAAGTAGCCAAACTGCTTCGGAAAAACAGAAAGAAAGAAATGGAAGTATTAAATGCAGTGATGGAGGGGGAAGCTAAAAAGGTAAGAAAGGTGTTACAAACTTCTTGTTATTAAATCATTTAAATCTTGAAATAGTACATAATCAAATGGCAATAGCATCAAACCACATAATTTGTGTTTGAAAAGATCTTAAAGATGATCTGATTTTAATAGGTAGTGCTCAGAGAAGTTCAATGTTGATGCCACCTAAGAATGACTAAGAGTCTTTCTCAGTTACATTACTGTCTCAACTTCCCAACCTCGTGGATTTGTTCTAGCTGATTGTATAGTATCACTACTTTGATTTACCTAATTATTTTTTTTTCCCGGTTCACGGGCCTCTCACCGTTGTGGCCTCTCCCGCTGCGGAGCACAGGCTCCGGACGCGCAGGCTCAGCGGCCATGGCTCACGGGTCCAGCCGCTCCGCGGCATGTGGGATCTTCCCGGACCGGGGCTCGAACCCGTGTCCCCTGCATTGGCAGGCGGACTCCCAACCACTGCGCCACCAGGGAAGCCCTACCTAATTCTTTATACTAGCAACGTAAAAGACTTTCAACAGTTAGGAATTATATGTAGCTACTAGTAACAAAAACCAAAATAACAGTAACTGTAAGCAAGACAGAAGTATTTTTCTTTTTCACATGAGAAGTCTGGAGGTGGGCAGTCCACGGTTGGTATCCTGGCTCCAAGGTCATCAGAAAAACTGCCCCCTTCAACCGTCCTGCACTATTTCCTGGAGTATGTCTTTCATTCTCAAGGATACCTTTCCATCCATTAATTTTTAAAACTCAGTCCCATAAGGTTTGAGATCTGAAATGTATTGAAATGAATTGTTATTTCAGTGACAGTTGGGACCCGTATGGCACTCTGAGGAATTGAGTAGTAGGGACATCAGAGGTGCCTCTGCTTTCAAGTTCTTCGACAGCCTTGAGCCAAGACAGGCACCCAAATTCCCTAATACCAGATAAACCCTACATGCCTTAGAAATACAAAGTAGAAGAAATAAAAGGGGCCACTTCACTATAGGAACTTGCATTAGCACAATTTTTATGTGACTTTTTTTTCATTTGTATTTAGTGGGAGGAAGCTGAAGAAGAAGACTTTCATTTGAAATCAGAAAAGAAAGCTGCTGCTCTTCCAGATGCCTCTAGAAGGTGGTTCCTAGAGAATGAGACCCATGGTCCACATCCGTATCATAAAGGTGAGCATCGTGAATGCTTCTTTCTCCCTTCATGGTGCTACACCTCCATCCAGTTACTGTGGTCTCTTATCATGGATAAATCCTTGAGATGTATTTTGGCACTTTTAGTCAAATTATTGCTCAGCTAAAAGGTAATCACTTTTTGGTCAGGAAGAGTGGGAATGAGGAGGTGGGGCTGTTTAAAAAAAAAAAAAATCTCCAATTAAGAATTTCTCAACCATCCTGTAGAATTGCTTTATTCCACGGTCCTAGGCATCCCCTTAATGTACTAGACTATGATTTGTTCCCAAAGTGCTATTTCTAGTTAATTTTAGTAAAAATGTGTGCTTTGCCAATAGCTGGTCCTCAGAACAACAGTTTATTAAAGTAACACAAGGAAACTTATTATAGGATCTAATCAAACATTTCGTTTTGGTGCAAGGCTTACAGTGGCATTCAATGAAAAATCAAAATTTTAATTTAAAATTCTTGGAAATTCCCTGGCAGTCCAGTAGTTAGGACTCAGTGCTTTCACTGCTGTGGCCCGGGTTCAATCCTTGGTTGGGGAACTAAGATCCCACAACCCCCATGGCACGGCCAAAATAATAATAATAATAATAATTTAAAATTCTAAAATAGAGTACAGATACAGGGAACTTCTGTTTTACTGTATCTTGTATTGTTTCAGTTTTTTACAAAATGTTTGTGTTACTTTTTAAAATAACAAACAGCCTTACTGATGTGTAATTCACATGCCATACCATTCATCTATTAAAAATATAAAATTGGGCTTCCCTGGTGGCGCAGTGGTTGGGAGTCCGCCTGCCGATGCAGGGGACACGGGTTCGTGCCCTGATCCGGGAAGACCCCACGTGCTGCGGAGCGTCTGGGCCCGTGAGCCATGGCCGCTGAGCCTGCGCGTCCGGAGCCTGTGCTCCGTCTGCAGCGGGAGAGGCCACAGCAGTGGGAGGCCCGCGTACCGCAAAAAAAAAAAAAAAAAAAATACAATCAACAGTATTGTATTACCATATATTAAAAAATATATTCAGAGTTGTGCAGCCATCACCACGATTGATTTTAGAACATTTTCACAGCCCCAAATAAACCCTATGTCCATTTGCAGTCATTCTTCATTTCCTGCCACTGCCCCCAGCCCTTGGCAACCACTAATCACCCATTTCTGTAGATTTGCCTATTCAGGAAATTTCATATAAATGGAATCATATGCTACATGGTCCTTTGTGTCTGACTTCTTTCACTACCATAATGTTTTGAGGTTCAACCATGTTGTAGCATATATCAGTACTTCACTCCTTTTTAATGCAGAATAATATTCCATTGTATGAGTATTCCACATTTTATTTATCCACTCATCAATTAATAGACATTTGGGTTGTGTCCGCTTTGGGGCTTTTATGACGAATGCTGCTCTGTGCCTTACTTTTGTAATTACTTTCGTAGTGCACAAATTGGAAAGCAAAAATAGAGGTTAGATGCTATCATCATTTAATTAGGCTGCTTTTGAAACCCCTCATTACCTCCCACGCTTTTGGGTTTAGGTCCCAAATAGTGCCCGGAGCCCTTGGGGGAAGTCGGGAGCAAAATGTCACAAATTTACACAGACACAAACCACTGGAGCTGCCACTTCTCCCTAACCCTGTCACGCTTACCCCAGCATTAGAAAGAAAGGAAATGTGAGCCTTTTGGAGAACCTAAGAATTTAGAAATTGAAGAGGAAAGAAACTGCAAAAAGCTCTCTGCACCCCTAGTCCTCCTACATGTTGGCCCTTCTGCCCCCACGGTGTCTTCCTCCCATGCCACCTACGTTTCTTCAACGTTCCCAAATTTCACCAATGAGAGATAGTTTGGTTAATGATCATTCATTTTTCAAAAGGCAAATGTGTAAGGATTTGATCGTTGCCTTCATCAGGGTATATAGATTAAATCCGTGTCATTTAATCCTAAAACTGGAGGATAATCGGCTAAACTTAGGAAAATGGCATATTGGTTGGAAGTGCTCAGCATTGGTTTGTCACTCAGAGCCTAGAAGCGAGGCACCAGGAAGTAGGAAACACATGAGTGTGCCAACGACAGATCGTTTATTTAAATGTGTGCCCAGTGTCAATCTTTATTGGCAATGGGGAGGAATTCTTATTGTTTCCCAGAAAACAGAACCTTCTGGACAACGTGAATGACCCTCACTGCCGCTAAAATCCCAGGCCCATAAACTTAAACTGAATAGTGAGTGATGTCTTATAAAATATTAGTCCAGATTTTTAATGGGCAAAGGATTTGAACAGACAGTTCTCCAGAGAAGATATACAATGACCAATACACATATGAAAAGATGTTTAGCTCAAATTAGTCATTAGGGAAATACAAATCAAAACCACAAGAGAAAACATTAAAATTAAAAATATATATATACAGTGAGATACAACGTCGCGATCAGTAGCACGGATGTAATCCACTAAGAGTGTGGGCAAGGATCAGGGGAGTTGGAACAGTGCTGGCAGGAATGTGACGCGGTGCAGCCACTTTGGGAAAGAGTCTGGCAGTTCCTCAAAAGGTTAAATGTAGAGAGACTGTGTGACCCAGCAGCTCCACTCCTAGGTATATACCCAAGAGAACTGAAAACATATCCCTACAAAAACTTGTACATTGAATGCTCACAGCATCATCATTCGTAATAGCCAAAAAGTAGAAACAACCCAAATACCCATCAAATGAGGAATGGATAAACAAAATATGGTATATCCATACAGTGGAATCTTATTTAGCGATAAAAAGGAATTAACTACCGATTCATGCTGCAAAATGGATGAACCTTGAAAACCTTATGCTAAGTTAAAGAAGCTAGACCAAAAGGCCGCATGTTATATGATTCTGTTCATGAAATGTCCAGAAGAGGCGAACCTGCAGAGGCAGAAGGGGGTTAGTGGTTTGTGGGGGGGAGGGGGAGGGGAGTGGGCCACCAGTGGGTAAGATGTTTATTTGGGGGATGATGAAAATGTTCTAGAATTAGTGGGGATGAAAAGTCAACTCTAAGTGTACTAAAAACACTGAACCTGTACCCTTTAAAGGGGTGAATTCTGAGGTATGTGAATTAGCTCAGTGAAGCTTATTTTTTTTAAGGACATTCGTAAATGCTGGTTGCCAGGTAGGGCCACTGGACCAGGTTTTAAAGTGAGTGGGCCTTGAAAAAAGGGAAGAGCTGAGAACAACTGGAGGACATTTCAGGGAGGGAGGATTTCCTGGTGTGGCGCAGGAGCCCAGGCTGGAGGTCGGGAACACCGGCCTCTAGTCCCAGCCTCATGGTAAATGAAGACAGAGTTTAAATAATCTTAGCCAGAGTCAGTAAGCTGTGTACCTCTGGTTAGTTTATTTACCCACTTGGGTTTCATTTGTGCCTATTAAGAAATGTTTACTCGTCTTCAGTTTCCTCATTTGTAAAATGAGAAGATTATAGACTGGGCGATTTTTAATTTGGTTACAGTTCTAACGTTATATTACACCATTTTCTAACCACTTAGTCTGTGGGTCTCTCTGAGGATCTCTCCCAGAAACATGCACATACACGTGTACACACACACACACACACACACACACACACACACACACAGCACTTTCCCATAATCGTTTTTGTGGATTCCCCAACCAAACGCCTCCATGAACTCCTTGCATGCGACAGAACTTGTTAAAAGTAACTAATCAGTGGCAGAGACTTGCCTGTCGTGGTGAGTCAGGTTAGGCCAGCTGGAGCAGAGAGCTCTGTACACGGAGGGTTAAAGATACCACTGCAGAAGGCAGGTGATGGGGACCTTCAGCGCCAGGCTGAGAGCAGTGGGTTTCACCCCGTTTACCAGCCTGGCTGCAGAGCGGCACGGCCTGCGGAAGACAGAGGACGGGGCTTGCCTCCTGGGCGAGGAACGCAGTTAGGGAAAGGAAGGAAACTTAGTTTGTACCTTTTTGTTCCTTTTGAATTTTGTGAGGTACAGGTAATCCCACTTCAGTAAATAAATACTAATTTTAAATAATAATCACTTTGGGGGCTTTAAAATAAATACAATAAATGAAGGGAAAAAGCAAGTTGTAGCACAAAAAAGTATAGAAAAAACTTTCACTTTTTATATGTTCAAATTTGTTACAGTTAGCCAATGACTTTTGATAACATTACAAATTTTTTTTAAAATGCATAGTCAGGACCTCACATTTAATTCCGTAGATTTAAAGAAAATGGAAAGGGCCCTGGTGGCGCAGTGGTTGAGAATCTGCCTGCCGATGCAGGGGACACGGGTTTGAGCCCTGGTCTGGGAAGATCCCACATGCCGCGGAGCAACTAAGCCCGTGAGCCACAACTACTGAAGCCCGCGTGCCTAGAGCCCGTGCTCCACAACAAGAGAAGCCACCGCAGTAAGAAGCCCATGCACTGCAACCAAGAGTAGCCCCTGCTCGCCACAGCTAGAGAATGCCCGCGTGCAGCAACGAAGACCCAATGCAGCCAAAATTAAATAAATAAGTTTTTTAAAAAAACTGGAAAGCTAGATTTTTGTTTTAAAGTTTCACAGGTGAATCTGCTCAGCAGTGTTTGAAATGTTGCTATAAGCAAAGGGGGGGAACCATTGGCTGTGTGATATTTACAAGACGGCATTTAATTCATCCTCCCTAACAGCCGTGGGCAGGATGGATTTAGGAGGACAGATGAGAGACAAGGAACTGTGAGATCTCAGATTTGGAAGGATCTGATATGTGAATCATCTCTGCAACATTGCAATAGTGGTTATCCAGCCTATGCCAGAACACTAATAGAGCTGGTGAGCTCGTTACCTCATTCCATTTTCTGCCAGTATTTTATTTAAAAGTTGCTCCTTCCTTATGTAAAGCTGAACCTGCTTTTCTTTTTGTAAAACCCTCTCATTAAAAACTGTTCTCTGGTCAGAATGGCCATCAGAAAAGTCTACAAATAAATGCTGGAGGTGTAGAGAAAAGGGAACCTTCCTACACTGTTGGTGGGAATGTAGATTGGTGCAGCCACTGTGGAGAACAGTATGGAGGTTCCTTAAAAAACTAAAAAGAGAATTACCATATGGCCCAGCAATTCCATTTCCTGGGCATATATCCAGAAAAGACAAAAACTCTAATTCGAAAAAATACAGGCACCCTAATGTTCATTACAGCGCTATTCACAATAGCCAAGACATGGAAGCAACCTAGATGTCCATCAACTAATGAATGGACAAAGATGTAATACATATATACAATGGAATACTACTCAGCCTTAAAAAAGAATGAAATAATGCCATTTGCAACATGGATGGACCTAGAGATAATCATACGAAGTAAGCCAGACAGAGAAAGATGAATCACAGGATATCACTTATATGTGGAATCTTAAAAAGTGATACAAATGAACTTATTTATGAAACAAACAGACTCACAGACATAGAAAACAAACTTGTGGTTACCAGAGGGGAAAAGCGGGGAGAGGGATAAATTGGGAGTATGGGATTAACAGATACACGCTACTATATATAAAATAGATAAACAACAGGGACTTAACTGTATAGCACAGAGAACTATATTCAGTATCTTGTGATAAGCCAGAATACAAAAGAATCTGAAAAAGAATACAGAAATGAACCAGTTTACCATACACCTGAAACTAACGCAACCTTGTAAATCGACTCCAATTTAAAAAGAAACAAACTGTTCTCTAGAGCAGTGCAGACAGACCACGCTTACTGCCATGATGGCCCTTCACAGATTTTAAGATGCCTCTTATATTCCATTCCCTGACACCAGTTCAAATTAATCATTTGGTAATTAGTCACATTATCTTAATGGCTCATTGAGCTAAAAGGATGAGTTAAAATCATTTGCTGAACACATATGTATGGAATCTTAAAAAAAAAATGGTTCTGAGAAACCTAGGGGCAGGACAGGAATAAAGACGCAGACGTAGAGAACGGACTTGAGGACACGGGGAGGGGGAAGGGGAAGCTGGGACAAAGTGAGAGAGTAACATTGACATATACACACTACCAAACGTAAAATAGATAGTTAGTGGGAAGCAGCAGCCGCATAGCACAGGGAGATCAGCTCGGTGCTTTGTGACCACCTAGGGGGGTGGGATAGGGAGGGTGGGAGGGAGAACCAAGAGGGAGGAGATATGGGGAGATATGTGTATGTATAGCTGATTCACTTTGTTATAAAGCAGAAACTAACACACCATTGTAAAGCAATTATACTCCAATAAAGATGTTTAAAAATTAATTTAAAAAAACACAAACAACACACACACAACACACACACACACACACACAAACCATTAGCTGAAGCTCCTGAGCCCAGGTGATGGGAGTAGAAAGGAAGGGACATCCTAAGTGACATTAGGATGAAAAAATCAAAAAGACTCTGATGTCTTATTGGATGTAAAGCTGTAGGAGTTAGGAAACAGTAAAAACAGAGCTGAAGGGTGAGTATAAGTTTTGAAGTGAGGGGAGTGATGTTAAAAAAAATAGGAGGTGGCACCGGTTAGGTGTGGAACACTGCCATGCTTCCGACTCTAGTAAGTCCAGGTAAAACTTGCCTATCGCTTGGGACGTCCCTGGTAGTCCAGTGGGTGAGACTCCATGCTCCCAATGCAGGGTTTCATCTCTGGTCAGGAACTAGATCCCGCATGCTGCAACTACGACTCTGCATGCCACAACTAAAGATGCCACGTGCCGCAGCTAAAGATGCCACGTGCCGCAGCTAAAGATGCCACGTGCCGCAGCTAAAGATGCCATGTGCTGCAGCTAAAGATGCCACGTGCCGCAGCTAAAGATGCCATGTGCCGCAGCTAAGACCCAGCCCAGCCAAAATAAATAATAAAAATAAAAATATTTTAAAAAACAAAACAAAACTTGCCGATTGCTGCTCCTGGTCTGCTGTATATTGTGATCATGCGTTGCCTGGTTAAAGCTGGTAGTGATCAGCTCACGGTTGTCAAGGAAGGTTTGCTAATCACATTTACTAGTCTCTCCCAGCAAATGGTTGGGATCTCTATACTAACACCTGTATTTTTCAGTTGTTTGTTGGCTTTTTGTTTTAGCTAAAGGTGTTTTTAAAGTACTTTACCAAAACTGCAGCTCAGCTCTTAATTCTCACTAACTGTACTTCCCTTGCCTATTGAACGGTGACAGCATTCTTCCCAGAAGAGAAAAACTAAGGGCCTTTTTCTCCTTGGCAATTTTAATTCACCAGGGACCATCTGGAATTAATCATGGCTTTCTGTCCACTCCCAAACGTTCTCTGTTTTTTCACTTTTATAACACAGTGCCCACGTGCCAAGATGAATGGGTCGCCTCAAGCTGTTTGCCTAGAACCTCACAGTTAAAAGACATTTCTGACACGGAGTCCTTGACACAGAGTAAGTCAACAAACAAGAAAGATGTCTTCTGTCATGTTCAATTTAGCAATATTTAAGCACGATTGTGGCTTAACTTATATTTGTAGCATGTTGAGACCATTTTCCCAGGGCATTGATCATGGAAATCCTACAGTGGAGTCAGCAAGAGTCTCAAGTTTCCAGCTGGGGAGAAAAACTGGGTCAGTTCGAACCCCAAGGAGAGAAGGCTCGCCAAACGTCCTTAGTGAGACTATTTCTCTAGCACCAGCACTACTGCCCAGAACAGAGTTGGCGGCTCCAGTAGAAGTCCGTCACTAACTAGATTAATGATATTCATGACTGTTTTTTTACATCCTCGTGAAAATCTCAGGATCAGTTTTCAAAGCTATTACATATTTGAATTTTCTCAACTCTTATTCTGGGCTGAGTTCACTCCAACAACCATTGGACACGTGCCTGCTCTGGACCCTGAGATGTCCTGCGGGGCCAGCTTGCTCAGAACTGCTGAGGGCAAGTGGCTCCACGTTGATTAGTTGCCTTTTGATCCCTTGACTTGATTAACTGTAGGTTTTTGTTTATTTCTGGAAGGGATGGGATGGAAACATCTTACAGAAATGCAGTCACAGCATTAAGCCCATAAAGGAGCTAACGGTTTCCCCAGTAAAGTACTTGATTTGTTTTTAAAAGGAGGGGAGGGGACTGGAAACTCTGTTAGACTTTATTTCAACCAGCTTTTTCAGTAAAACTGTCATATAAGTGAAGCAGAATTTAACAATGTGTTTTGAGTTCTTTTAGAAGAACAGATTTGTATATAATGTCCCCAAAAGACCAGCGTTATAAGAAATATACCTGATAACAAGGCATGCGTTCCAGTGTTGTGTAAAATATATCCTTGCTAGCTCATACTCTTATGTGCACCTCTAAATTCTGTGTCAGGATGTGAATTAAACCAAAAGTCATGTGTAAGTCAAATGAAAGGACAGGAGATTCTCAACTGTTCCGTTTTCTGACACGTCAGAACTTTTTAACTAGATAGTTCTAAATTTCAAAATCCAGTTGAGGACCTTTGGCAAGTTTCTCATTTGGCAGCAAGATAAGAAAAGCATAAATGTTTTATTCCTTGAGGGAAAAACAGTTTTCAGAAATTGAAGCTATTTGAATGTGTAACTAAGTTTCAGAGAAGTATATTTTTAAGACGCTTTTTTGAATTCTAGTATTTACTAGCCCCTCTAAATCAATGTGAAATTACTGTTACACTTGGACACGTTGTAATGCTCTAATCTTGATTCTGGACTCTCCCTGTGTTGGCCACTATAAAAAGCACTTGATTTATTTATTTAAACATTAGGAGAAGTGGTCATGGTGTACATTTCACAATATTAATTTTGGCACCTTGGAATTTTCTCATTACAATAAAGCACCATGGTGAAGAAACTTACTATTGCAAAGAGCTCAAATTCTCTCTTAAACAAGCTTTCTTCCTAATTTAAAAGGTCATCTGTATTCCCAAATCAAAAAAAAAAAAGCTAACCAAAAGCAGATAAGTTCTCTAATAGCATTCATTCAGTTCAACAAATAAATATTTGACTTGTAAATGGAACCACATGGGCAGATAATATGTTAGGCTTTTTGTTTAAGAAGTTTGGTTTTTAGAATATTCATTTCATTATTGCTTTTTTTGCAACGTATTTACCTTTAAACACTATACCATCGCTAAAATTAACTGTTGTTAATTTTAAATTTTGTTTTCAAGTTTCATTAAACCAAAGAAAAACACGTTGGGACACCATGGAATGGGATCTTATGGAGAGAGTGAGAAATCTCCGCCAGAGACTCGCCACCCAGGCTCGAAACAGAAATCAAACGCCTCATCTTTTGGCTACTTAGGAGGCTGGTCACCTTGAGAGAGTCAAAGAGCAAGATACCTATTTTGCAGTCAGTGACACTGATGTTCAGATTATTTATTTTAAATTCCTATAAAGATCAACCTTTTGTATGAAAAATATGTGTGGGGGCTTCCCTGGTGGCGCAGTGGTTGAGAATCTGCCTGCTAATGCAGGGGACACGGGTTCGAGCCCTGGTCTGGGAGGAGCCCACATGCCGCGGAGCAACTAAGCCCATGAGCCACAACTACCGAGCCTGCGCGTCCGGAGCCTGTGCTCCGCAACAAGAGAGGCCGCAACAGTGAGAGGCCCGTGCACCGCCATAAAGAGTGGCCCCCGCTTGCCACAACTAGAGAAAGCCCTCGCACAGAAACGAAGACCCAACGCAGCAAAAATAAATAAGCTCCTACCCCCAACATCATCTTTAAAAAAAAAAAATGTGTGTATAAAAATTATGTGTTCTTAATTCTGGTGCTTTGGGACTTGTAAATGGCTTATTGTACTTTTCACAATAAAAAAAAAAAATTGAAGCTTTTAAAGCTTTGTATTAGGCCCTTTCAGGTTGCAAGGACCTTACGCGTAAACCTCAGGAACTTTAGTGGATGAGGTTTTATTTTAAAGGTGAACGGAGAAATAAAGAACACGACGCCACCTCAGCAGCTGTGCAACCAGGACTGAGCCTGAACTCGGCAGCAGCGCCAGAGCACAAGCAGCGAGGGTAGGTCCACCTGAGAGCCCCTCTGCCCTCAGCAGCTGGCCCTCCCCTCCTCCGTGGTCCGCCGTACCAACAGCACCCGGGCCACTGTCTCCTCCTGACGGCACCAGCTCAGCTCCACAACAGGGCTGCTCCTGGCTTCATCATCTTGGCAAATTACTTCCCTGAACCCATTTCTAAAGGGAGAGTAGAAACAGCACGTGGTCTTTGATGTAAAGATTAAATAAGATCATGTATATAAAGTTCCTGATATCGTGCTTTTCCTGGTATGGTGCTTAACACACAGCACACAGTACATACAAGTGTTTTGTTTTGTTTGTTTGTTGGCACAAAGCATAACCTTATGGTAAGCCAAATGCTCTCTTTTGTCCAAAGTCCTAAGAGAATACCCCATTATAGGACTTCCCTGGTTGGCGCAGTGGTTAAGAATCCGCCTACCAATGCAGGGGACATGGGTTCGAGCCTTGGTCCAGGAAGATCCCACATGCCTCAGAGCAGCTAAGCCCGTGCGCCACAACTACTGAGCCTGCTCTCTAGAGCAGGTGTGTCACAACTGCTGAGCCTGCGCTCTACAGCCCGCATGCCACAACTACTGAGCCCACGCGCCTAGAGCCCGTGCTCCGCAATGAAGAGTAGCCCCCACTCGCCGCAACTAGAGAAAGCCTGTGCACAGCAACAAAGACCCAACACAGCCAAAAAAAAAAAAAAAGAAAAACACCTCAGGTTACATCAGGAAAAACAATTTTTAAAAAATACCCCATCATTATGCAAGGCATTGGTTTCCCAAGAGCACTTTCATCAGCCTCATTTTCTTTGTCAGTTTGTTAGAAGCGTACCTTCATGGGCTAGGCTGGTGTGTGTATGTGGCAACAGAAAGTCACAGGATATAAAATACTTCCGGTGTGATGGCAACTTCGATGAGCTAGAAATTGCTCACCTAAAAGGATTTGAATTCTAGGGACTCCCCTGGTGGTCCAGTGGGTAAGACACTGCCCTCCCCAATGCTCAGGGCCCAGGTTCAATCCCTGGTCAGAGAACTAGATCCCACACACATGCCGCAACGAAAAAGCCCACGTGCCAGAACTAAAAATCCCATGTGCCGCAACAAAGGATCCCGCGTGCTGCAATGAAGATCCCGCGCAGCCTAAATAAATAATTCTTTTTTAAAAAACATTTGCATTTTAAAATACTGTGATTCTGCCAGCCAGAATCAACTGTATATTGCCCGTTTTTGACCTCTACTTCAGGTCCTCTTACTAGAATTGACATCCATTCAGATTGGTTTTGCAAACTGTGCACGTGTGCACACACACACTCTTTTATAGTATTATATTTTAAACTTCTAAAAGTTTCTATCCAGTGAAAGTGGGTTATACGTACTTTCAATCACATGAAGTTCTTTTTTATTACATTCTTCCCTCCAGTTTTCCCTGAGCCTGCAATTCTCCCAACAGTAATCTTGATAAAGTCACTCACTGGCTTAGCAGAGAGGTAGTTGGCTGAGTCTCATAAGTCACGTGGGATTGCTTGGCATTTCAGAGGTTATCACATTTAATGAAATCTATGAAATACATTTCTGATTATCTCTTCCTGCTTCTTGACAGTATATCCTCAACCTGACCCCAATTTCTTTTTTCTTTTTTTTTTTTTTTTTTTAAATATTTGTTCGTTTGGCTGCACTGGGTCTTAGTGGCGGCACGTGGGATCTAGTTTCCTGACCAGGGATTGAACCCGGGCCCCCTGCATTGGGAGCGCAGAGTCTTAGCCACTGGACCACCAAGGAAGTCCCCCAGTTTCTTTATAATATAAATTCTCTGGGCATTGAATGAAGGTTGAGCTTGGCTAAAATTCTTCCCACACTGACTACATTCACAGAGCTTTTCTCCAGTACTCCCTTGAGTTAGTTGGAGAAGAGCAGTTCCTAACTGCCTTTTCATATTTATCACATTCATAAGGTTTCTTTCTGGCTGGATAAATGTGGGGCTTCAGCTAAATCCCTCTCCACACTGACTCCACTTAAAGAGTCTTCAGTATGAATTCAATGGCGTTGAATAAGTTACTGACTTGGTTAAAGGCCGCCTCACACATTCACAAGGCTCTTCTCTGGTATGAATTCTCTGATGTTGAGCAAGATGTGAATATTTGCTAAAGGCCTTCCCACTGTGACTCCACTTGGACCGTTACAGCAGAGTAGTGATGGCTACAGACACTGCCAAAGTGTTCATCTATTAGTGTGGGTGCACTTAACACGGATTCTTAATGTTTAATCTCAGATCAGTCTGGGTCCAAACAGGAGGTAAACCACGTAATCTGAACAAGAGAAGTTTAATGTAAAGAGTTAGTAGGCTACGATAGGACAGTACGTATAAAAATGCGAAAGGGTGCCTAGGGCTGAGGGAGAGTACCCAAGGAAGGACAAACTCGGAAGGAGGTCCCTCCCTCCTCAAGGCTCAGGCTCAGAGCCCACTGGCCAGCAGAGGGGTTGCTGGACTGCCCAGGCCAGAGCTGGCCCACCTGCACGGGCAGCAGGAAGGAAGTGGCCAGGGTGCAGGCGACGCAAGGCTGCCACGTGGAAGCTCGTAGGAAGCCAGGACCCTGAGTGTTACCATAGCCATGTGTGGCCCGCGTGGGCCATGTTGGGAAGGGGGCGGTCACGGTGAGACAGGCTGGGACCCGGGACCCTGCGCTGCAGCGCTTGCACCTAGGCAAACGTCTCCTTGATCGACAAAATACAAAGAAACTACAAGGGACTAAAACTAACTGTGTGCATGGGCAGTTGGGGCAAATTGTGGACAAGATACAAAAGGACCGAAAATCCCAACTTCCACTTCTAAAGAGCCAGAAGCAAGAGCAGGGTGGCAGGAGCAAAGAGCAGCGTTCTGAGCATGCGCCCTGCACTCAGCGTGACCGGAGAGGTGGACAGACACCTAAGCCACCCCTCTGGTCTGGCCCCTGGACCCACCCCTACCTTCACCGCAGATAAGGAACCAGCTCCCCGGCAGCGTGGGGAGTGTTACTTGTTTTCACTCCCACCTGCTGCAGCAGGGGCCCCAAGAAAGCCTCGCCTGAATTTTTTGTCTGGCCTCATCCATTTCTATTAAGGAAGGCCAAGAACCCTTGTCAGTAACAACGGGGAACCGCCGCCCGGGGCACAGGCGGACCAAGGCCAGAAGCCAGGCGCTCAGAGCGCGTCGGGGCTGCTGCTGCATTAGAAGTGGACGTGCCGTGTCCGTGTTGGGGGGACCACAGTGAAGCGGTCCTCAGGCTGGGCTGCGAAGTCACTAAGAGGTTGCGTGCTCTGGGCACACGGCTGGCACAGAGCGCCACTGGGCGTCCCCACACACTCCGACCACCGAGGGACCACGAAGCAGGAACTATCAATAGAAGAAAGAACGCAGCACGTCTGAGCTAGAGAGGCCCCATTCCTCCCGCAGTGTCCTCCCGCGCCCTCTACTGACAGCCTCACGCCGTGCACACCATAAGGAGAAAGCTTGAAGGGTCTCATCTGTTTTTGCAGAGCAGGCACTGAAGAGTGAATCTGGAGCTCAGAGGCCATAAACTGATCACAGGCACTCTTGTGCAATTGAAAGTGGCTCTAAAAGTTTACTTGGTTGGTTGGCAGAAATGTGAACTCAATGTTGCCCTCTTTAATTACACAGAGATGCCAGGATATCCCTGATGTGATGTAGACGCAGGTGTGATGTAGATGAAGGCATAGGAAGGCTTGGGAAGGTATGAACGCAGGAGTGGATTTATCACGTATGAACTTCTCACTTTCTTTCCAACTACATGCTCAGCCCCAGAGACGCTCCCTTCTTAAGGCATTGAGTGAAGGGAGTATCTGCAAATTTGAAAAACTCTGGCGAGAGACGCCCATCAATATGCTTCCTGATTTCAGTGGGGATAATGGGATTTCATGCAGCAGAGGCCAAGTGTTAGTGGTTTAACTACCAAAGACAACCATTTACAGCTGCAGGCAGCAGAGAAGAAGTATTAAGGGATTCTTGGCTATCAGTAATTGATTATGTTTTCCCTAAGAATGAAATAGGTAGGCAGCCTGCGAAAATGTTGCTTGATATATGTAACAGGAAATCTTAAGATCTGGTGGCCCAAAACCTGACTTGAGTCACTGTTACTGAACCAAACTTGGGTCCACTCGCCTGCATGCAGCTAAGCCAATCTACCAACACTGGGTCGGGGTGAAGCAAAGCGCAGGATTTAGTGCAGGGCACCAAGCAAGGAGTCCAGGCAGCTAATGCTCTAAAGGCCCAAACTTGCCAGTAGCTTTCAGGAAAAGGTTTTCTAAAGACACAGTGAGGGAGAGGGGTTGTGGGGTGTGTGACCAGCTCGTGGACATTCTTCTGATTGGTTGGTGGTGAGGTAATCAGGAGCAATATCATCAACCTCCTGGTTCCAACCCGTCTGGGGTCTACGTGCTTGTGGGCAGCATGCGGTTAACTCTTCCACCTGGCGGGGGTTTCAGTATCTGCTAAACTGCTCAAAAGATTTGACTCAGATTTTTATCTATAGCCCTCAAGGAGGAGCTGAAAGTCCCTGACTTTGTTTAATGGCTAAACTATTGTTATTTGTCTTGCGTGACTGTTTTCCTTTGTTTCTGCGTTTTCTCACTTCTCCAATTAAATTTATCTTTGGCACTTGGGGAAGGCCTAGGAAGTTAAAGTTTTTCTACAAACAAGAGGCAAGTGGAGGACATGGGGAGGTCTGTCCCAGGAAGGCCCTATAGGGTCCTACTCAATGACATCACCATAATGGAGAGCTGTGTCTGTCACCCATTTTCCAGACCTAAACTCATCCCCAGATTCAAAGCCTTTTTTATTTTTTTAACTGACGTATAGTCATGTTAGTTTCAGGTGTACAGCACAGCGATTCAGTTATACATATATAGTCTTCAGATTCTCTTCCCTTATAGGTTATTATGAAATACTGAGTATAGTTCCCTGTGCTAAAACACAGCAGGTCCTTGTTGGTTGTCTGTTTTATATTCAGTGTGTCTTGATTGAAGGGAAGACCAGGTCCCTATGGTGAAGGACTCTGCAGCTGTGAATGATACATATATATGCTATAAATAATCCCTCAGTCCTTTCCAAAGAGATCTGTTGGCACTCACCTGAAAGATTGGGTAGCAGGAAAAAGAAGCCACCCAGCCCTTTCAGGGATTACTAGACATTGGCTGTAGAATGACACTAATTACTAGGGCCCACCAAAGTCAGAGCTAACAGTGGTCAGGTGAAAAAGGAGCCTTGGGCCAGTTTGAATTGCAGTGGATGCAATAAGGCCATGAAACCAACTGTGGTGATTTTAGGTACCTGAATATATAATTGGAATAAACATATTTTACAAAGGGAAGAATCTCTACACTGGTGCTATGACCCACTGAGTAAGGGTCATTGGAATAGGAAGAGCCAAGTGAAGGCCTCTGAAAGTCCTCCCTACCACGATGTTAACCCAAAACTATTATCACATCCTCAGTGGAGAATTGCAGAGACAGGTGTGCTATCAAAGACTTGAAAGATGAAGAGGTGGTTATAGCTTTCACTGTTGCTGAGTCCAAGATCCTGGTGCTTGCTTCAGGACAGGCCAATAAATGGAGAGAGGAGTTGCTGGGGGCAAGGAATAGTGACGTTATTCACAAAGCCAGCAGACCAAGAAGACGGTGGACTCATGTCCCAAAGAACCATCTTGCCTGTGTTACTTCAGGCTTCTTTTATGCTAAAAGGGGAGGGAGTAAAGCCAAACACTTCCTGGTTCCCATCAGCCTTCAGAGGGTATATGTTAATTTCTTCCTTGCTGCAGTCATGCACAGGTGGGCCTGGTCAGGGTGTTTCCTATGAGCTAAACAAAGGTATTTCAGCTTAAGCTCATTACCTGGGAGGCAGGGTTCCCAGAGAGGGACCATTATGTAAAATTTAAGCTTATAGGCAACATCCCCTTAGTGATTAACTTGTATTAATAATCGAATACAAAGGTTATTCCCTATTACAATCCCCTGCTGTCAATGTCCGTTCCACAATCTTGTGGCAAAAGGGATGAAGATCGCTCTGGCTACTTACTGCTGAACAGAGGCAATGACTATGCCTTAGAATCTTTAGTCCTTTTTTATCTACAATTATTTGAACCTGATGAAACTCCTTAGCACTTTGTTGTCTAATTTGTAATTGAACTTGGGATTTGGGTTCTGGTTCCCAGTACATGTACTAAATTCCTGTGCTACTTATTTGGACAAAATTAAACAAATTGGTTTAAGCTTCTCCAGCTATAATGAAATTACCATCTACTTCAGTTGGATAGGCAGGCCTGTTGGAGGTCAAGTCATGAACAGAGGTTAATATAATGCCCCAAGTTTTAACGTAGTTGTCAGCTGCTAGGTATTTTAAAGCATTTATAGATTCTCCTGCCCAGGCAGGCACCTCGAATGGCCTACCATACAGTATTGCAAAGGGACTTAATTTAAGACTGTTTCTGGGAGCCACTGATCCAGAGCAGGGTAACTGGCAAGGCCTTATCCCAAGTTAAATTAGTCTTGACATATTTTAATGATGTGCCTTTTTTTTTTTTTTTTTTTTTTGGCGGTATGTGGGCCTCTCACTGCTGTGGCCTCTCCCGTTGCAGAGCACAGGCTCCGGACGCACAGGCTCAGCGGCCATGGCTCACGGGCCCAGCCGCTCCGCGGCACGTGGGATCTTCCCGGACCGGGGCACGAACCTGCATCCCCTGCATCGGCAGGCGGACTCTCAACCACTGCACCACCAGGGAAGCCCATGCTGTTCCTTTTTAATGTATGATTCATTTTCTTGGTTTTTCCTGATGATTGTGGTCTCTAGGATGAAAGCAATGCTGTAATCCAAATCAGGGGATAATTTCCCTAAGGAGGGCTTTAACCAGTTCAGAGCCTTTCTGTCCAGGTGGTATGCTTCCACCCATCCTGAAAAAGTGTCCACGCACACTGGCATGTTATCTGAAACTTCCTGCAGCTCAAGGCATTTGAGTAAAGTCCATTTTCCAGTCCTCGGTGGGGCAGATTCCTCTATGTTGAGTCCCCGTCTGGGGAGGTCTGACAGCAGTATTTGGATTATTTTTAGCACAAATCATGCAATTCTGAGTGACTTGCTGGACGGTCTTTTGTTAGGCCCCATTATATATATATTTGAACCCTTTGTAAGGTGGCATCTCTCCTACAATGGGTACTATTATGAATGTGCTGCAGCATAAGAGTGCCTCAGGAAACAAAACAACTGTGCACTCCATTTCCAGCCAGGTGTGACCCAAGTGAAACCCCACTCTTTGGCCCTCTCTCTGTCCTTTTCTGAATACACGGGCTGGTATTTTGGCTGGTCCATCTGTGAGAGAAGTGATCCTCTTGCCTCAGAGGATAGATGAGGTGTCCCAGCGTCCCTTTTTAATAGGATTCATATTGGTCATGTGCTTTGGGCCTTCCCTGGGGTGCCATTAGCACAGACTTCTGGTCTTACCTTTTCATAGACCTGTGGTGGGTTGGGGAGAGCTCTGTCTCTTTTTCCGGGGTTCTCAGGAGCCCCATCTGTAGGCTTAAGTGTGTCCTGGTGGGACTCTGAGGTCAAGCTGTTCTGGTGAAAGACTTCAGGGTGAAAAGCTCTCAGAAAGTTAATGGGCTCATTCCCCCCTGTCAATCTTACCCGGAGCTCCTGTGGGCAATTAGGTGCCTCAAGTCCAAGGGAGCCCCTGGGCCCCTTCATTCATCAGTGTTCCTCTCTTTCTACCCTGTTAGAGATTCGCATCATTTGTTTTTCTTATGTTTTAGCCTTGGGCAGTCGTTCCTCCTTACAGTAAGCGCATTGTTTCTCCCGCATGGTGATGGCTTATCTCTTCGGGTTACTGCCTTCTGGGAATCCAACACTGCCGCCAAAAAAGTGGCGTTTCATTTTGCATCTTCTTTTCTCTGTTGTTCCCTGTTGAACACTTTAAAAGCAACATCCACCAATTGAGAAGGGTTCATTCCAAATGCACCACCTAGTTTTTGCAACTTTCTCCTGATATCTGAGGCACTTTGCCCCCTCCTTCCCCTCCAAAAAAGGTCAAATTTGTCATTCTAATATTTTCCACAGGTTTAATAAATCCTTTCCAAAAATTCAGAGAGGTCTTCATTTGTTTTGCTGGATTTCTTTAATTTTATTCAAACTCTTTTGCTTTGGTTCCCCTTTTCAAAGCCCTGCCAAGATATACTAATTAGTAGTGCTCTAATAAGGGCATTCCTCCCTCAGTGTGGTCCTAATTTGGTTCAGCTGTGGATCCTGTCAAGTGGGCTTCAGGTGTAGAGGATCCTCCCTATAAAGGAGGGTTGTGATCCTTCCAATTAAAGAAGGATGAGAGACCCAGCTGGCTGGTTGTTTGCATTTAGCCCCCTATATGAGATAACAGCAATGGAAAGCTCCCCGCCCTGGGAGTGGCTTCTGGCCCAAATTGGATATACCGTTGGGTCTTAGATGGTGATCATCGGACCAAGTGCTTGTACCCCAGAAGCTAACACAGGCTTTTCTAATTGATCCCTAGAAGGGGGGGGGGGCAGTCCTGAGCCCCAGTGTCAGGAATTGGGGCTAGACAGGCATGGAAGGTGGTGGAAAGGGTGGATATACTGGCATAATGGCTAGAGTAGGTGGGACAGCTAGCTGAGCCGGAGGAGTTAAGGTCTGAAGCAACATATCCTCATTCTTATTCCCTTCCCTTCTTATTTTCCATGATGTAATAACACAAATGCTCGCACATAAAGGACTTCATCATTCTTCCCTGCTTCCTCACAAAATAGCTATAGAGGTATTCAAAAGCCACTGTAAAACCATAGATAGCAATTGATCATCTCTAACCATTGAAAGGATGCCTTTTTGCTTTGGCATCCACCAACTGGGATTACAGTGCAATTGAAAGAAACTTGGTTACTGCTGTGACATACAACAATTTAAGATAACTACTAAAATTATGACCAATATCATTTACTAGGATATGCCAGAACTGTAGGAGTTCCATATAGTTTCTAGAATGTGTGGATTAATAATGTTTACCCATAAGATAAAACTTCTTAGATTGTATCACCACTTATTTGACAATGCTTCCCATGTAATTTAACATACCAAAGAAGCCTAGTTAGTTTAATATTCCTCTCTCTGAAATGGAGAGAAACAAACAATTTGAAGTGTTCCAGGGACCCCATGGAAAACCTCAAAGTTAGCTAGAGGTCAAATGAACTTCATTTAGAATTTGATCTTTGGGAAGTCTGTCAAAAATGTCAAAAAGCTTTAAAACACTTGGTCAAACAGAATCACAGGTCACTGTGAAACAATACTCATTCATTTAACCAGTGATAATAAAAGATCTCAATGGCAAATACAGATCATTTAAAGAAACTCACAATCTATTACAAAAAGCAGTTCAGGGGGGCAGACAGCAGAAGCAAGAAGAACTACAATCCTGCAGCCTGTGGAACAAAAACCACATTCACAAAAAGATAGACAATATGAAAAGACAGAGGGCTATGTACCAGATGAAGGAACAAGATAAAACCCCAGAAAGACAGCTAAATGAAGTGGAGATAGGCAATCTTCTAAAAAAAGAATTCAGAATAATGATAGTGAAGATGACCCAGGAGGGAAAAAAAGTGGAAAAAACACAAACACATGGAGGCTAAACAGTACGTTACTAAATAACCAAGAGATCACTGAAGAAATCAAAGGAAATCAAAAAATACCTAGAGACAAATGACAATGAAAACATGACGATCCAAAACCTATGGGATGGGGCTTCCCTGGTGGCGCAGTGGTTGAGAGTCCGCCTGCCGATGCAGGGGACACGGGTTCGTGCCCCGGTCCGGGAAGATCCCACATGCCGCGGAGCATCTGGGCCCGTGAGCCATGGCCTCTGAGCCTGTGCTCCACAACGGGAGAGGCCACAGCTTTGAGAGGCCCGCGTACCACAAAAAAAAAAAAAAAAAAAAAAACACAAAACCCAAAACCTATGGGATGCAGCAAAAGCAATTCTAAGAGGGAAGTTTATAGCTATACAAGCCTACCTCAAGAAACAAGAAAAATCTCAAATAAACAATCTAACCTTACACCTAAAGGAACTAGAGAAAGAACAAACAAAACCCAAAGTTAGCAGAAGGAAAGAAATCATAAAGATCAGAGCAGAAATAAATGAAATAGAAACAAAGAAAACAATAGCAAAGATAATAAAACTAAAAGCTGGTTCTCCATAAACAAGATGAAAAGACAACCCTCAGAATGGGAGAAAATATTTGCAAATGAATCAACGGACAAAGGATTAATCTCCAAAATATATAGACAGCTCATGCAGCTCAATATTAAAGAAACAAACAACCCAATCCAAAAATGGGCAGAAGACCTAAATAGACATTTCTCCAAAGAAGACATACAGAAGGCCAAGAGGCACATGAAAAGCTGCTCAACATCACTAATTATTAGAGAAATGCAAATCAAAACTACAATGAGGTATCACCTCACACCAATTAGAATGGCCATCATCAGAAAATCTACAAACAACAAATGCTGGAGAGGGTGTGGAGAAAAGGGAACCCTCTTGCACTGTTGGTGGGAATGTAAATTGATACAGCCACTATGGAGAACAGTATGGAGGTTCCTTAAAAAACTACAAATAGAACTACCATATGACCCTGCAATCCCACTACTGGGCATATACCCAGAGAAAACCATAATTCAGAAAGACACATGCACCCCAAAGTTCATTGAAGCACTATTTACAATAGCCAGGTCATGGAAGCAACCTACATGCCCATCGACAGACAAATGGATAAAGAAATTGTGGTACATATATACAATGGAATATTACTCAGCCATAAAAAAGGAACGAAATTGAGTCATTTGTTGAGACGTGGATGGATCTAGAGACTGTCATACAGAGTGAAGTAAGTCAGAAAGAGAAAAACAAATATCGTATGTTAACACATGTATGTGGAACTTAGAAAAATGGTACAGATGAACTGGTTTGCAGGGCAGAAGTTGAGACACAAATGTACAGAACAAACATATGGACACCAAGGGGGGGAAAGCGGGTGGGGGTGGGATGAATTGGGAGACTGGGACTGACATGTATACACTGATGTGTATAAAATGGATAACTAATAAGAACCTGCTGTAGAAAAAAATAAATAAAATTAAATTTAAAAAATTTTTTTAAAAAGCAGTTCAATATTTTAAGAAAATTTTGTCCTCTTAGAGAAACAAATTCAGGTTTTGTACCACCTTTACCTTTAAGACTCATTTTCTTAATTAGTTTCAATCTTATGTTAGCCAGTCGTGACTGCGCAAATTTCTTTCAGTGTTCCTCCTCCACAAACCTTCCACAACTTTCCGTATCCATGTTAATCTGTTCCTCATTTCCCTTTCCATTCAGAAACAACCAGCTCTAGGAAAAAAACACCCTTTTCCCTTTAACAAAATACATTTTCATTCCTCATACCTTCTTTGCTGAAAACACACATCCTGTATCTTTGCATATTGAAGTGTTTCCTTCACAATTCTTAACCTTAAAACCTTAATCTTTAGTGAAAACCAAAAAGCAAGTAATTGTAAACTCTTTGTCATACCAGAATTTCCTGATTGACAAACTTTTGCTTTAGTCTTCCTCTCCTAAGAGGGCAAAAGTAGGTAAATTTAGACCTGCCCAGAAATTAATGTTCTAATGTTTTATCCTATTTGAAATGACCCAGTCAATGAATTCTCTTCATTTAACTTAGTTTAGTTTCAAGTTTTGAATATCTGTAGAGACTAGTTTAGATAGACATTCCCAAAACATAATTATTCCTATAGAGTCTACCTTAAAGTCTTACCTCATTTACCTCTATTTTATTTACTTAAAATCTTTGTCATATTGTTGTTTTTCTTGCTGACAAACTTTGTAACAGGAATAAAAGGTCTTACTTCATTTCTAGTAAACCTAAGTCCAATAGAAGTATTCTACTTAATGCTGATGACTCTAAAGACAGGTATGAATGAATCAAACCAACAAGCTCAAGCTAATTAATACCAGATATTAATTCAATACTGAATATTTCCTAGATCATGTGAACCCGAAATTCATTCTGGCCAGTTTCTTTTATTTTTGAGTATTTATATAAGTGCTTAATTTCCTTTAAGCCAATTAAATAGAGCTCTTTTAAAAATTAATTTTGGCAATGCCACACTTCTATAACACACGTACAAGGACACAAACGCAGGGACCTCACGGTTACCATTCTGAAATTTCAGCCATGAATCAGGTCCAACAGTGTAAAATCCATCAGTTACAGAAGAGGTTAGATTCACATTGGGTTTCTGGCAAATGGGACAAATCAAGGTCACCTGTCTAGATGGCTAAACCCTTTTTACTAATATTAATGGAAAAGACACTTCTATTTCCATCTGTAGCTTTTGGTGATGTGAGGAACCAAGTAGAACCTTTCTCTTCTTCCTGGGAATGTCCCTCTCTTGGACAAGAACAGACAGGTTTTGGTTTTGTCTTTGTCTGTTCCTTTCCTCCATTTGACATCAGCAAAAGTTTTAAGTATCACAAAACTGATTTGGCTGTAAATGGAGAAATAGTACCAAACAAAATGAAACGAAAAACGTAAAGGCCAAACAGAAAATCCTAAGTAAACCCTCAAGTTTGGTCTTGAGGTTTTACATATACCAATGACACCGGAGGCCATAAGGAGATCATAAATGAAGTAATTAACACAGCAAGGGTAGCAGTACATTGTGCACAGCGTCCCAAGATAACCCCGCCTAAACCCGAGATGCTAACAGGTACTGTGGCCACACATTGTTACAATAAAATATCATCTTCCCCTCACCCGTGGGTTCATAGCTGTAATCAGATCACTTATCCAAAATGCACCTCGGAGGACTTTCTTTAGGGATAGTTGAAACATTTCCCTTTTTAAAAAAAATTTTTTTTAATTTAATTTTTTATACAGCATGTTCTTATTAGTTATCCATTTTATACACATCAGTGTATACATGTCAATCCCAACCTCCCAATTCATCCCACCATCACCACCACCACCCCACCCGCTTTCCCCGAAACATTTCCCAGTTTTAAAGACAGAATTTCAAGACCAGCAAAACACAAACCGCAAACACAAATGCTAGCATCCAAAGAAACAAATGAACCAGTTCACTAATCAGGTAAAAGTCCAACAACTCTTTCCCTCTCTCCAACAGAGTACCCCACTCAAATACAAATTGGCTTATTCCGGAGAAAACTCCCCAAACCCCAAATGGAGAGGAAATAAAGTTCCTGGCTGTACACAGCCGGAGTGACTTACCCCACTCTTTGGAGCCTGTCCGCTCCCGAATGTTGATTCCTTGCTCCAACTGCCAAGTGCTGGGGCAGTCAGTGCAGCTTCGGGGAGTTCTGAAGGGAAGATCCTCAGGACAAGCGGTTGCAGCAGCTGCTGGGCCTTACCTCCAAATTCCCCAACTGCCAGCTAGCCAGGAGTAGCAAGAGCAGGACAGGCCAATAAATGGAGAGAGGAGTTGCTGGGGCAAGGAATAGCGACTCTATTCAGAAAGCCAGCAGACCAAGAAGACGGTGGACTCGTATCCCAAAGAACCACCTTATCTGAGCTAGAATTCAGGCTTCTTTTATACTAACAGTGTGTGTTTGGGGTAGAAGTAAAGTCAAACACTTCCTGGTTCCCATCAGCCTTCGGAGGGGATATGTTAATTTCTTCCTCGCTGCAGTCATGCACAGGTGGGCCTGGTCAGGATGTTACCTGTTGAGTTAAACAAAGGTATTTCAGATTAATGCTCATCACCTGGGAAGCAGGGTTCCCAGAGATGGGCCATTTTGTATAATTTAAGCTTATAGGCAACATCCGTTTAGTGATTAACTTGTAGCAATACGAAGGTTCTTCCCTTTTACATCACATTTCAATTTAATTTGCTATTTGACCTGTTCAGAATGACTGAATTATCAGAAATTTCACGGGTGATCATTGCAATGCAGCAACTGTTTCAGATGCAGCGTCAGCACAGATCCTGTCACGTTAGGCCGGGCTGCTGCCGGCAAGACCTCCCTAACACCCCCATCCCCGAGACCGATCTTCTCCTGCCACTTCAAAGCTCTGCAGCCCAAACTCCTCACCAAGGTGTTCAGCGCGGTGCACTGTCCGGCCTCTCATCACGGTGCCGCCCACTTCCCCACAGTAGCCTAGACCCACCCTTCCCTGGGGCCAGGTGTTGATAATCAGGACCCTCCCCAGGAGACTTTGGGTTCCAGGCACTGCCCTGGGTGCTCCATTAGGTGGCTTTGCAGCCAGCGGCGCCCTCAGCGTCCTCCTGTACCTCGAGCACCCCGGGCTCCCCTCACCCAGGGCTGTGCACGTTCCCGCCACCAACAGGCTCAAGGGCCAGGGCAGGACAGCTGGTGGAGGGTGGGACGGCAGGGTGAGTGCACCTCCTGGGTACCCGGGCCGCAGCGCTGGTGGTGAGAGTGGGGATATTCCCGAGGGGCTCACCCGGGCCCCAGCCCGCCGCGCGGTAGTCTTCCTCACGTGCCCACACCCCATCCCCCACCCCGTCTTCAGGCGCCAGCCTCCCTTCCAGTCCTCCTACCCTGGCCCAGAACGCCACAGCCGGCAGGGCGGCGGAGCAGAAAAGTGGTCTCTTCCATCAACGAAAGTGCCGCGCCTCGGTACTTCGGGTTGGCTATGCCAACACGCTGGTGACCCCAGGGCGGAAAAGCGCGGACGCCCAGGGTCTACAGATCCCCTCACAAGCAATTAAAACCTATCGTTCTAGGACGAGTAAAGGAGCTGGAGCGAACAAAAGTATCGTGCCCCGTGTGAGGATCGAACTCACGACCTTCAGATTATGAGACTGACGCGCTACCTACTGCGCTAACGAGGCACCTACCAGCGACTTCCCGGAGTTGGATAATGAGGCCGATGCGGCGGTCCAGTGCGCATGCCCAGAAAACCACGTTTTCATTTTCTCTGTTGAGTCCCTGACTCCGGACACAGGAGTTACCGACCCCAGTGCCGGCCCTGGCTGAACCGGCCACGCCGCTCCGGTCTTCCTCCACCTGCCGGTTTATTTATCAATCAAGCACTGCGGCTTGTCGGACCCCATTTGCCGAGTGCTGGGGATCCGGAGCCGTGGAATTCTTCCTGCTGTTGTAAACTCTTATTTTTGTAGACTGTTTACAAAGCGTTTGCACATGCGTGATCTCGTGAAACACTTCTTGGGCACCTACCGTGACCCCGGCCTTGGCCTTGCGCTGGGTGCTGCGTTCACAGAGACACTCTCAGCCTCAAACAACTGGAGTCGGGGCGCACATGCTTAATTATTTGAAACCACACACGCGCACACACAATGCACACTACTCCGGCCCCACCGCAGATCCCCAGATCCAGTCGGGTGCCCAGCCCCTTATGACGCCCCAAGTTTCCACCTCTGCCCGGAGCTCGGCGGCTGAGACCACTCTTCTTAGAAGCGTCCGCAGCTCTGGAAACAACACCTCGGGTCGCAGGCTCAGCATCTTGGAAGCCCTCTCCCCTCCCTTACCCCCAGCCCGTTATATCAGCTCATTTAAATACATTCATTGTTAAAGGAAATTTTGTCACTATTATAAGTCGAAAACAGGTGTTTACTTTTCTCCTAATACACGTTAAAATAAATATTAAAATAAAAAGCACTCTTCCATGTACCATCTAAAGTCGACCAGAGGAAGGCACACTTAAAATCTGTATATTTCGCTGTGTGTAAATTTTACCTTAAAAAATGTAAACTAAGACTGAACTCCAGCCAACGACAGGCTAACAGAAGGGCTTTGGACGATTACAAGTTTGAAGTGTTTCAAAGCGTAAGACGGTTTGATAGCCTGACGGACCTAAGGACAGAGAGGTGGAGAGAGATTCGGGAGACTGCGAGAATAGCGAATCGTTAACGTAGGTCTAGGAGGTGGGTGTACGAATATTCACTGTACTGTACAATTGTTTCAACGTTTCTGTTTATCTGAAAATGTTTCATTATGAAGTGTTGGGGAGTGTTTTTTAAATCACCCAGAATTGGGGGATGTTAAGGGGGAAACTCGCAACATCAGCGTAAGAAGGTGAAAATTAATATTATCTTAAGAGCAGGCACCAGAATTCCTGGTTATTGGTGTAGAGAACACTGGGCGGGGGGGCGCGGATCATTTGGAGAGAGACCCCTGGGAGTGAGGTTGGTGCAGACAAGGCGTGGGCGCCTTACGGCGTCCTCCCGTCTCGTTAGGAGTCGCGGACGGCGTAGCTTGCCTGGACCCCGGGCCTCGCAGATTGGATGGAACTTACCCAACCCTGGGGGAGCTCTCCCTCCCACGCTCCTCTGCGGGAACCCGGCCGAGGGAGTGTGCTCCGGGCTAAAGTCACTGAGGCCCCAGGACCGCCCGGCAGGTGCGGGAGAACAGAGGCCCAGGTAGAGGGATCCCGCCCCCCGCACACACACACGGAGGAATCCGGGGACCCCGAGAACGGCAAACGGGGACTGTCGCGGCAGTTTCACCCAGGTCTCCAGGCCCGGGGCGCGTTGACTGACTTCCTTACTGCCTCAAGGAAGCCCAAGCTGCGGCAGAATCTGGGGAGATACAGAAGCGCTGGAGGGACCCGACGGCTGGCTGCGCCCTGAGTCCTAAATGAAGGGCTCAGTGGTCGGTGTTACGTGCCCATCAGGGTCGTAGGCGCAGAGGCTCCTGCAGGCGGCGACCCCCAGGCTCGTCTGGTGATGGGTGACCGTGGAGGGCTGAAGGCAGGTTGTCCCTTCCCGCCGGGGGCTGGGGGCAGGGGCTCCTGGAGCAAGCAGTTCCCACCTCCAGGCCTTCTCGAGGGCTGTTCCCTCCGCCTGACATGGTTTTTCCCGTATCAGGCCCCTTTTCAGTGCCGGGATCTCCTCCTTGCCCTTCTTCAGCCAGGTCAAAGGTCACCTGCTCTGAGCAATCCAATGAAATCGAAATACCTTATGGATTCCATACAAACCATAATCTATTTTAAATACACATGAATAAGCTTCTCTAACATTTGTTAAGTTTACATTTATTTTCACCCCAGAACTCATGTTTCCATTATACTCCCACCCCAGAATTTTATCTTCATATAATAGTTTATGTTTGAATGTCTGTTCCTGAGCACCCTGACCTGCCTCTTAGCAGCAAGAATATGCACAAAAATTGAAAATTTTGTTTCCTGTGACCATAAGGTTTTGTGTCATATTTTTCTTAAGTTGACACATCACTATTTTTGTTAGTACACAATCAAAAATCATAAATATATTTATGATTTTGAAGAATAATTATTAAATGGAAAATCTGAAACAAATATCCATGAGATGGATGCAACTTTTTAATCCCCCTTAATTCATGTCTGCATGGCTAGCTATTCCCTTTTTCTAGAATGAGATGGGATTCAGCATTAATTCTGTTCCTATTTTCCATATTTATAGATGTAAATGTTGAGACACTGTTCACATGAAGAAATAAAAAAGGATTGAAAGAGCTTTGTGTCGACACTAAAACTCAATTCCTTTAACAATTTTGAGCTATATTCTAAACAATCATCTCTTATCCATCGCCTTGGTTATGTATGTCCTCTTTCAGTTTTGAATTAGAAGCCACAACAATTAGTCATTAGCATCTTTCACGTTCTCAACTTCTAAACCAATGTTTTGAACTGAATATTCCCTTTATTTGCAGCACTGGAGGTTTTCTCATCTTCCATAAAATCCTGAAGGTGGAGGAAGAACAGATGTGAAGGAGAGACAGGAAGGGAGCAGAGGCCGACCGCCTACCGCAGCTTTTTCTCCAGCTGATCAATTTTGGGACATCATCACATCGTACCCCTGAGGTGCATGTCCAGGTGACATTTGAGGGGCTTCGATTTGTTCTGATGGGTAGCAGAGGCTGTCATAAGCCTTCTTTACAGATGAAAAGCGTGTGAGTGTGTGTGTGTGTGTGTGTGTGTGTGTGTGTGTGTGTGTGTGTGTGTGTTGAGAGGCAGGCTCAGGGCTGGCTGAGCAGAGTAACGTACTGGAAACAGGTTGCAAATTATTCTTCCCCCATGGCCTGGATAGACCCTGGCAGGGAGACCACCTGGGAAGCCAGGAAACAATCCAGGCCCAGGGAGATGAAAACGTGTTCTGGGAGATGCTGCAGAACCGAGTGGAGACACAGTCTACAGGAACAGCCAGGACTTGGGTCTGTCTGGGTTACTGCCAAGAATAAAGAGAGAAGCAAAGTGTCACTCCAAATTTAGAGGAGCAATGTCCATAAATGCCCTGGTGCCACCACCGGGCAGGAAAACAGAAAAGAGGGGCCTGTTTGGAGGGAACCCGATAAATTCTGATTTTGCATATTTTTATTATACAAATAATATGTGCTCATTATCAAACATATGCATACATACTGTATCAGTCAGCTAGTGCTACACAAGCGCCGCTTAACAAATCACCCAAAACTTAATGGCTTAAACAATGTGGGTTTCTTTTTGAATAGCTTTATTGAAATATAATTCTCCTGCCATACAATTTACTTGTTTAAAATGTATAATTCAGGGACTTCCCTGGTGGTCCAGTGGTAAAGAATCTGCCTTCCAACTCAGGGGACATGGGTTCAATCCCTGGTCAGGGAACTAAGATCCCACATACTGCGAGGCCACCGCACCACAACTAGAGAGAATCCTGCATGCCTCAGCAAAGACTCTGTGTGCCACAACTAAGACCTGACACGGCCTAAGGAAAATAAGTAAATAAAATAAATAAATATTTTTAAAAGTAAGGTGTACAATTCAATGTATTTTTGGTATATTATATTATTATTTTTTAAAATTGTGGTATGAGATAAACATAACACAAAATTTACCACTTTAACCATTTTAAGTGTCCAACTCAGTGGCATTAAGTACATTTGCGATGTTGTGCAACTATCATAACTATCTGTTTTCAAAACCTTTTCATCCCCCCAAGCAGAAACTCTGTGCCCATTAAGTAATAACCCTTCTTTCCCCTCTCTCCCCTCATTCTCCTCCCCTGGTAGCTTCTAATCTACTTTCTGTCTGTGAATTTGCCGTTTCTAGATATTTCATATATGTGGGATCATACGATATTCGTCCTTTTGTGTCTGGCTGACTTGACTCGGCATAATGTTTTCCAGGTAGGCATGTATTTTTCTTGTGCACGGTGTGCTGTCGGCTGGGCTAGCGTCAGGCTGTGGTTGGGTTCAGCGCTGCTTGTCATGTCTTCATGGTCTCCACTGGTCAGTCTGAAAGACTGTGGTCTTCATGGTCAGCCATTTCCTGGGGTGCCTTCTTCTCACTGAGGGTCACAGAAGCCTGAGAGACCAAACTGTACCAAGCAAGCACATTTAAGCCCTCTGCTCTGGGCCCCTCCATCCAAATTCTATGGGCCCAAACAAGTCACCTGGCCAAGTTCAACATCCATGGGCCAGGGAAATATACCCAGCCCACAGGGGAGAAGCTGCAAAGCCAGGGCAAGGAGGGGAGTGAAGAATTGAGAACAATAATCCAATCTCTGCACAGACTCACACATATAAATGTCTCCCTCACCCCACCCTTACCCCAATCCTGTTACCTCTCCAGAGGGAACCACTGATATCAGTATCATATTGTCCAGTGACTTACTTTTTCCACTTAACAATAAGCTGGGAACTCTTTCCCTGTCAATCCATATAGATCTTCCTGGTTCTTTGTAACTGCAGTGAAACCGTCTCTGAGAACAGGAGATTAGGATGCAGACCTGCCCGGGGGAAGATCAGGTGAAGACCCAGAAGGAAGGGGGCTGGCTGCCAGCCAAGGAGGGAGGCCTTAGAAGAAACCAACCCTTCCAACACCTTGATCTCGGCCTTCCTGCCTTCAGAACTGAGAGAGAACAAATGACCGTGGTTTAAGCCCCACCCTACCCCTGACCCCTTCACCCCCAGCCTGTGGTATTTTGTCCTCGCAGCCCAAGCCGCTCTAGGTCTTCTAATTCTAGAACATCGAATTCTTCCCAATTAGTAACAATTACTGTAGCGAACATTCTTGTACACCATTAACAATGGACGTCTGAGGAGCTTGTGGGCAACCGAAAAATCTGTTCTGTCCTGGATTCAGGTGGGTTTGCTGTTTCACCCCACAGGGAGCACATGAGGAATTTTCCATTGATCCGAGGGTGAGGACCAGAGGTTCTGGGCGTTTGCCTGTGCTAGGGCAGTGGCCGCTGTTAAGAGCTTTTCTTTTCAGCCCTGACCTCTCCCTGCACTTCCATCCTCCCCCATGGGTCATGGTCTCCATCTGCTTGGCAGGGGTCACAGCCAGATTGTGGGTGGCACCCGACCTGACCACAGCCCACGGTCTTTGCACAGTCCCCTGCAGTCACTGGTCCAGTGGGAGGGAAGGTGGGGTGAGTGGGCTTCAGAATCATGCTCACTGTGACTCTCAGCTCCTTTCCAGTTCCCTCTGCTTACGAAAGTCAATAAATAAAAATGGAAAATATAGAGGGAGTCAAGAGACTAAGTGAGGAGAAAGCTTACTGGGGAAGGAAGGGGGCTGGAGACAAGGGACCGGTTTGGGGTGTGGATTCTCCCATGGTGCTTTGGGAGGGGGCAGAGGTTTCCCAGACCTGGCCCCTTCCCAGGCAGGACTCGGTAACGTGGCAGGGCTTGGCCGCGGGCCCACAGGTCCCATCTGGTTATTCTGGCTGTGACAAGCCAGAGGCCAGGGCGCAGCCAGCTGGGCAAGTCCAGGGAGGCTGCGGAGGCCGGGTGTGGGGCGGGAGGGGGTTTTCCTCAGACACGCCCTGCAGGGAGCAGCCGGCATGTCTCTGCCATCTGTCCCGGGCAGCGCCAGGCCATGGCCCTTCCAGCTCTGTCTTTGACTGGGCGAGCAGCCGCCACCGCGCGAGTCAGCCTGTTGTTGGAAGCTTCTGAGAGTCACTGCTCTGAGCCGTGCTGACAGAGCACCCAGGAGGAAGAGGGCCTCGCCCCTGACTGCCAGGATGTTCCCTGAGGGGCTGTGTTCTTGCCACACTGAGGCCAGAGGCAGCCGTCACAGAAAACGCTTGTCTGGCCTTCTCTCCGTCCGCATGACAGCTTCTGTAGCTCCCACATCCATGAGATAAAAACCCGAGTCCTCTTGCCGTCCCCCACTCCCACCAGGCTCTGACCTCTGGAGCTCACCTCTTCCCACTCCTCCCTGCCCCCCCCCAGCACACACCCAACCCCTGCACCCCTGGGGCACCCATTCCCTCCCACCTCCCCCAGCTAATGCCTCCAACCTGTCGTGACCTCAGAGAAGCCTCCGGACCCCAGGCTAGGTCAGCCTCCCGCTCTGTATGATCCTGGCTCTTGCTTCTCTGACCTTAACACTCATCCCGGTTCAATTCATGACTTTTCATTTGCCATCTTTCCCACTGGACTGTAGCCACGGCCACAGCGGGGGTCATGCTATAGGCTGTGCGGAGCCCATGGTGGGCCCTTAGCATTTGATGATGACAGAAAAGGCTTCTCGCGTTCGACTGTATTTGCTTGTCTTTCCTTGAGGGCAGACGCTGCAGTGGGTTCATTTCTAGATCCCTAAACTTTAGCCTGATCAAAGATCTCGTTCCTAGTTCCAAAGATGGGCAGGCTCTGACTTCAATAACCAAGCAGGCCTTTCCATGAACTGGCCAGAAACACATTCAGGTCCATCTCCCATGCTCCACACACAGCGAGGTCCCCTAGCCAGAGGAGAGGAAAGGGTTACAGCACTCACCTCTCAGGACCCTCCCACTCCACCCGCTCTGACAAGTGAGACAGGTGAGACAGGTGGTGGTAGGTGTGGTCCCAGCAGCCCTGGGGCCACAAGGAACTGGGCCTGCCGCTTCCGGGTTCAGACCTAGAACAGGGCAGTGGTTTTACCCACAGTTCCAGCAGGTGTAATGGCAATGGCAGAGGTCACGGTATACATCCTGGCACCCCAAGCTGTGCTGGGATGCAGAGCCACGAGGCCACCTTCATCACAGAGCTCATGGGTGTCATGGCTCTGGCCTGAAGTCGGCAGGCATCCAGGGGCTGGGCCGCTTGCACAATAATCCTTTCCAATCGTGTCACTAACATCTATTCCTGCATCTGTATTTCAAACGTAGGGTTTGTGCCTGAAATTGCACAACCCCATGGGAAAGTTGCATTATCAGGCTCATAATTTAAAGCTTAGAGACTTCAACTAATTTAGGTGACAGGCTGATGGCCCAAAGGAGAAAGTCTGATTACAAAGGGGCACTTACTGGGAGGTCTGGGTCCCTTCCAGCACCCTGCACATACATGCATAGGAGGCACTTGGTACGTGTTTGTGGAATGGATGAATGATATAATGTTTGCCCTCCTGAGCCTGTAGGTCTTATTCTATTCAGAAATCTGTCCCCAGCTATCACACACAGACACATAGACTCACCACAGAGCAGGGCTTTGCTCATTGAAGGGAAGCAGGGAGCTGTCCACAGTGAGCTGATTCACCCTTATAGTCTTTTTAAGTCATTAGTGACAAAGAGGCGTGCAAGCGGGAATCTTCTACAACATTGCTTTTCTCTGCAAAAAGAGGCAATCAGCAAGTGTCGGTGGCAGTGGAGAGCAGTTGTACACATAGAGGGAATACAGCCCACTTGGTCCACAGAAGTGGCTGAGGCTAGTGTTCCTGCTCTCTCTTGGGGTACTGGGTGCTGGAAGGTGACCAATTATTTCACCCAACAGATATCTACCAAGTGCTGCTGTGGGATAGCCACTGGGATCAAAGTGGTGAACAAGACAGAGTTGGTTCCTCCTCATTAAAAGACACTAAGTAGGTAACCAAATATATAAACAAGGCAATTCCATATTTTGGTAAGTGCTATGAAGGAGACAATAAAAGTTAAGCTGAGACCCAAAGGTTGAGTTCTTCATTGCAGACAACAGAATCCACTCTAACTGGTTAAGTAGAAAGGGGTTTGTTGCAGAGTCTTAGTTCACTACAAAATTCCCAGGAGGCCTAGGGAACCACACTTGGATGCTACAGAAAACAACCCAGCCAGGAAAATGCCCGGCCCCACCATGAACTGTGCCAGTGGGAGCCTTCCTGCTGCCACGGCTCTCCACCTCTGACGCCTTGGACTAGCAGCAGTGTTCCTGTCTGCTTGAGCTGCTGCCACAGAAAAACCTTCCAAGTCATGTGAGGATGCTGCTGCCTGTCAGAGCTTGGATTCCATGCAGAGCTCTGCTTTGGGGAGGCCTGAGAAAAAGAGTTTTGAGCTTCCCAGATGCCATGGGAAAGCACATGAGAGGGAGATTGCAGTGGGTTCTGCAGAATCTAATTTACACTGTTGCCACAACACACAAGAACATGTTAAAAATTACAGTGCAGTGGCTAAGAATCCACCTGCCAGTGCAGGGGTCACGGGTTCGAGCCCTGGTCCAGGAAGATCCCACATGCCACGGAGCAACTAAGCCCGTGTGCCACAACTACGGAGCCTGCACTCTAGATCCCACGAGCCACAGCTACTGAGCCCACGTGCCACAACTACTGAAGCCCATGCGCCTAGAGCCTGTGCTCCACAACAAGAGAAGCCACCACAACGAGAAGTCCGCGTACCACAATGAAGAGTAGCCCCCGCTCGCCACAACCAGAGAAAGCCCGCGCACAGCAACGAAGACCCAACGCAGCCATAAATAAATAAATAAATTTATATTTTAAAAATTACAATGTCTAATGGTGTGGCTATGGAAGATGTTTGATTTTTTTCTTTCATTTTAATGCATTTTATTTGTTTTTGCTTGTTTTCCCCCAATTTTTTTCCCCAAATTTTTATAATGAACCCGTAATATTCACAAAACAAAAGCAAAAGCCAACAGAGTTATTTTCAGAAGAAAAAAAAACAGAGGAAGAGTTTCCCAGCCCAGCTCAGAGGGAGAGCCCTGATTCACCTGGCAGCCCAATGGCCACCTTAGGCAGGTTCTGACCATTTGGCCACCTGCAGCATATCTACTTTCCGATAAGAACAAAATACACATGCATGTATAAATGAAGTCCAGACCATGTAATTTCAGTGATTGTACATACAAGGTAAAAGCTCTCATATTTGCATTTATAATGGCTTTGCACATGGGAATTCTCTGGTGGTCCAGTGGTTAGGAGTCAGCGCTTTCACTGCCATGGGCCTGGGTTTGATCCCTGGTCAGGGAACTAAGATCCTGCAAGCTGCGGCCAAAAAAAAAAAAAAAAGAAAGAAAAAAAGTCTTTTAAAAAAATGGCATTGCACAATATAAAAATAAATGGTAAAGTTCATGCTAATAATTTTTAATTTTAGTTTTTCTTAAAACATTAAATAGCAAAATAATAAAATACCATGACAAGATGAGAGAAAGACTACAGAAGAAAGGAAAAAACGTTCTATTTTAATACCATTAATGGCACTTTTTCCTTTTGTTTGAAACAAGGGGCCTCACATTTTCATTTTGAATTGGGCCACGTAAATTATGTAGCTGGCCCTGCTGTCACCAGCACTGGATGTCATCATTTTGCAGTCTGTGCAGTAACAAAGATATGCAGCTACCAGAAGTCTCCTACATGGATGATGGGCACGTAAAATGGTACAGGATCTTAGAAAACAGTTTGGCAGTTTCTTATAAAGTTATCTATACACCCACCGTAGACCCAGCAATCTTGCTCCTAGGTATTTATCTAAGTGAAATAAAGACTTACGTTCATACGAAAACCTCTATATGAGCATTTACAGTGGCTTTATTCATAAATGTCCCAAACTAGAAACAACCAAATGTCCTTCAACTGGGAAAGGGATAAACAACATGTGGTACATGCATGCAATGAAACACGACTCAGCCATAAAAAGTAGCTAAGCAGGGACACACACCACAATATGAATGTATCCCAAGTACATTATAACACAAAAAAGCCAGATTCAAAAGGCTCACACTATATGGTTCCATTTATAGGACATTCTGGAATAGGCAAAATTTTTTTTTAATATTGAGGTTTTTGTTGATGTTTGTTTTTTAAACTTTTCTATTTTATTATTATTATTTTTTAATTTTTGACCACACCACATGAGATCTTTAGTTCCCCAACCAGGGATTGAACCCATGCCCCGTGCAGTGGAAGGGCAGAGTCTTAACCACTAGACCACCAGGGAAGTCCCTAGGTAAAACTTTACGGAGAGATAACTGATCAGTAGTTGCCAGGGGCTGGGGGTGGGGGAAGCAGTTGACTACAGAGGGGAATGGGGACTTTTTTGTGTGGGGATGGAAGGATTCTAGATCTTAATCATGCTGGTGGTTATGTTACTGAACCATACTTGGGTCCACTCACCCACACCCAGTAAAGCCAACCCAGTGACACCGGGTTGTGGTGAAGGAAAGGGCAGCGTTTACTGCAGGGCGCCAAGCAGGAAGTCCAGGCAGCTAGTGCTTGCTTATAAGACCTGATCTCTCCAATGGCTTTCAGGGAAAGGTTTTTAAAGATAGGTTGAGGGAGAGGGGTTGCAGGGTGTGTGGTCAGCTCGTGGACATTTTTCTGATTGGTTGGTGGTGAGGTAATCAGGACTCAACATCATCAACCTCCTGGTTCCAACTGGTCTTGGGGTCTGTGTTTATGGGCAGCATACAGTTAACCCTTCCGCCTGACGGGGGTTTCAGTATCTGCTAAATGGCTCAAAGAACATGGCTCAGAATATTATCTATAGTCCTTGAGGAGGAGTTAGAGGTCTTTGACTTTAGCCATTAAACAATGGCTAAACTATTATTTTGTCTTGCTTGACTGTTTTCCTTTGCTTTTGCCTTTTATCACTTCTCTGATTAAATTTATTCTTTGGAACTCGGGGAAGGCCTAGAAAGCTAAAGTTTCTATACAAACGAGAGGCAGGTTGAGGACATGGGGAGGTCTGTCCCAGGAAGACCCCGTAGGGTCCTGCTCGGTTACAGTTATACAACTGTACACATTCCTCAAAACTCATAAAGCTGTACAGTAACAAAGGTAAATTTTACTGCATCTAAGTTATACCTTAATTTTTTTTATTTATTTATTTTTGGCTGTGTTGGGTCTTTGTTGCTGCGTGCGGGCTTTCTCTAGTTGCAGCGAGCTGGGGCTGCTCCTTGCTGCGGTGCATGGGCTACTCGCTGCGGTGGCCTCTCATGCTGTGGAGCATGGGCTCCAGGCACACGGGCCTCAGCAGCTGGGGCCTGCAGGCTCCAGAGCACAGGCTCAGCAGTCGTGGCGCACGGGCTTAGTTGCTCCATGGCATGTGGCATCTTCCCGGACCAGGGCTCGAACCCATGTCCCCCGCCTCGGCAGGCGGACTCTCAACCACTGCGCCACCAGGGAAGCCCCTATATCTTAATTTTTTAAAAAGCATCTGCAAATTTATTAGCCAAAAAAAGGGAGCTCTTGTGGGTTTTATGCATGTCAGAAACCTCGAGCAATGGACCAGGAACTCAAAAGTAGGAGACTTGAGGGAGCAAAGGGACTTTGCAGCTGTGGCTTCCTGGGAGCTAAGCTGTGGCTTTGCTGGGTGCCGAACGTGCACTCGCCAGGAGGCTGCTCCCATGAAAAGCAGTTGTAGAAGGACCTGGGGGTGGGTTGGGGTTAGGGTACCTGGCTGGACATCCTGTCCCATTTCTGCCCTCACCCTAGGCCCTGGCCTGCTTGGACTGAGCTGATTATATGCAGAATGGATTGATTGGTGTTGACAGGGAGCTATTTACCTGTCTAATTAATTATGCCAACTAATTCTCAACTTAATTGCACTTCTTGGGTCGCTGGGTAATGAAAGTGTACAATTTTCCTGCTGCTGCAGGCCTTGATGGGGATGTGGCAGAGAGAGGCTGGCAGGTGCTCCGTGAGGTCAAACAGGCGCCCTGTTCCTCCAGGTTCCTGGGCCCACAGCCCAAGCTCTCAGCCCCCGGCTGCCCCACAGACAAGCTCTGGAATCCTATTTGGGTACCTCCTGCTTGTGTAAGCAGGCCTCTGCCCCAGGAGCTCTGAGCCATTCGTTCACCTGACAAACGTTGGTTGAATGCCTGCCACGTGCAGCCCCAAAGTGGGAGAGGCGCTGGGGAAGCTAAGTCGTGCCTAACCTGTCCCCTGTCCCCCGCCTCAAATCGCTCACAGTCTAAAGGAGGAGATTTTCACTTACACCAGCAACTACAGGATTTGGGTGCAGATAGGAGCCAGGTCTTTGCAGACAAACTCAATCCAGGCTCTGCGGTTGGGCCCTTGAGGAATTTACTTAACCTCCCTGTGCCTCGGTTTTACAAAAACGTTGCAGGGCTGTGACAGGATGCAGTGTATCATATAATATCGACAATATTCTGGAAGATATATTGGTGCTGTGTTAGGCTGAAGAGCGGAGCAGAAACTGGGCAAGTTTGGACCACTTATCACGCAGGCCTTCTCCCTCAGATCTCACACCCTTTGAGGCTCATGCCATGAAGGAGGCACGAGGCACTGTGGTTACCAGAGGGATCGGACCACCCGTCTGCGGCTCCTGGAGCAGCCACTTGCCGGCCAGTGAACTTGGTAGTCAGGTAACCTCTGTGTTTCAGTTTCCTTCATCCATGAAACAGAAATGGTCATAATAGCACTTACTCACAGGGCTGCTGTGAGGATTGAATGAGTTTACACACGTAGAGCACGTAGAATAGCACCTGGTACTTAGGACGTGTTCCCAAAGTGTTCTGTGGTTATATGGACAGAAAAGTGAAGTTCAGGGAGGTCCTCTGAGTCACCTACCCAAGGTCACATATTATCATAGGCACAATCTGAACACAGTTGTGCCTGATTCCAAAGGCATGGAAGCTTTTTGACTTTGCACCACTCAAGGAATTAAACGCAGTGGGAGATGGGGAAGTGCACCCATCACTAGTACAAGACTGACTGAGACAAGTTCTAGAAGCACCTTGTAGGCTCAGAGGAGAAGCAGTTAAGGCTGCTTAAGAATAGTCAGGCAAGGCTCCCTCCCATAGATGGGAGTTGGGAGAGACCTTGAATGCAGAGAAGGATATGAATAAATTGTTTTGGGGGAAGCAAGGACTTCCAGCTGAGGGGCCGGGCTGAGCAAAGGCAGGGGACTAGACCTCCTACATGGGCGAGGGCCAGCCATTCCACTGGTCATTCCCCGGGCCCTAGGCCAGGGATCCTCAGTCTCAGCACTATTGACATTTGGGGCCAGATAGTTCTTTATGGTGGGGGCTGTCCTGTGCATTGCAGGGTGTAGCCCTCCAAGCTGTGACAACCAACAATGTCTCCAGACACTGCCACATCCCCCCACCCCAGATGGGCAAAATCACCCCCTGTTGAGAACCACGGCCCTAGATAAATGGAATTCTCGGGAAGCCCCGAACACCACTCATTTGCTAACAGGAGACTGGTTTCTCATTCTTTACCTCATTGTCGGTGTCCTCATGAGTCAGAGAGACTACACTTCAGGTCCCAGGATGGAAGAAGGGAAGTAAGTTGTCCATAATCCACAGTGCCTGGAACCAAGGGCTCTTTGATAAGGATTCCTCAACGTATGACTATGTGGCTCAGCCGCTGGCCAGACTTCCTGGTCCAGAAGTGCAATACCAGGGGAGAAATTTGTTATTTCAGCCAGCAGACCCAGCAAGGATGATGCCATTTCACATGGCTGGGGCTGCAGAGGAGGGGAGCGCCAACGCTGATGACAACCACTGGCCAGCCGTGTGACTTTGAGAACAGTCACTTTCCCTTTCTGGGCTACGGTTTTCTCATCAGTACATCCAAGATTCCTTCTAGGTGAGAACTTCTCTTTGAGCCCCATAAAGAGCAGTGAGGGGATGGTTCCCAGCTCATAGGGAAGAAGTTCTATGATCAACTAGTAACGTCTGCCAGGAGTGCAGGAACGGGGGCAAAGATGGGACAGCACACATAGACTGCATGTGCTGTCTATTCTAAAGGATGTGATAGAGTCCCTGGGGTCTGCATAAGGGCAGGGAGCTGGGGACAGGAGAAGCAGGGCTCTTCTTCCTCCAGCAGCTTGAGGGGAAAGTTTCACTCAAAGAGTCTTAAGAAAAAAAAAAGCTACTGTGCAAGTAGACTGGTGAAAATGGTCCCCACAGGCCACGGAGATCTGCCTCTGTCTCAGAGGGACCTCCCATCATTTATTCATCTAACAAAGAGAATCAGGCCCAGGTGAAAGATGAACCCCAGAACATCTACCCACTTCTGTCCTTCTCCCATACACACTCTCTGGAACTGATAAGAGGATCTGGATTGTTCTGAGAGTGGAAAGGGACAGGGGAAAGGAAGGGAGAGTGAAGCCTGGCACACTGGAAAGTGCATCGGTTTTGGAGGGACTGTGTCGGGCTCTGCCACTTACTAGCTGGGCAAGTTACTCGACTTCTCTGAACTTGCTTACCTCGTCTGTGAAATGCAGCCTGATCCTCCCTTAGCTCAGAGAGCCGGCGTGCAGGGAGGACTCCATGACGGCCAAGCGAAGGACAGGTCAGGCTGCAATGTTCACACAGATCACAGACATGCAGGGCCTCAAAGGCTAGGCTCAAGACTTGGTACTCAACGTGCCAGGCAACGGAGAGCCGTCGACAGCTTCTGAGCCTCGGAGTGAACCAGCACAAATCCCACGGATTATTATCCCCTCAGCGGACGGGGGACTGGATTTGATGACACAGATTGGAGAGCGGGCTGAGGACCCAGAGGAGATGGAGAGGAGGGAAGGTCCAAGGAGAACGTGGGCAAGAAGTGAGGTCATCTGCACAAGCAGGAGCTGGCAGAAGGGAGAGGGCGTGGGGCCAGGGGCACCGAAGACAGAGAGGGTGTTAGCTTTGTCCCCATCAAGGTTCCAGGCCCTGGGGAAGGCGAGAAAGTAGAAGAAGGGGAGGGGTGCCCAAGGTCTTGAATTAGATTCCTTCCATATCCTTCAAAAGAGAAGAAATCCCTTTTAAATCCCCTTTCTCTTTCTTGGACTGTGCATTTAAAAACACTGCTCTACTTGCAGATAGCCTCCCTCCACAGCTTTCGTGGGGTTACAGATGCTTATATATAGCACTTGCCTCCAAAGAGTAGATAGATACGCCGCAGAGAGGCATCTGGCTCTTACCACGTGCCAGCTGTTTGAAGACCACTCAATCCTAGTTTCCTGCCACGATTCTCATAGCGGATATCGTCAGGGCCCCGCTCTTACCTCGTTAGCTTGTCCTATGCGCCTGCGACCTCTGCCTGCAGGCTTTCTCGGGCTCCAGGGCTGTGCTTGGTGAGCCCACGGAACCGGCCGGTAGGGCTGGGGAACTAATGCAGCCCCAGAAGCAGCCCTGGACCAACGATCAGTGGGGGCCGGTAGATAGATTCTGCGGTTTTCTCATCCTTTGGGTAGGAAAAATCTGAGCTGTATTCCCTACCATCTCCTGGAGGTCCCCGGCAGGAACGGAGCCCAGATGTTCCCACAGATGTTCATGAATCCCAGATGTCCGCAACGACGGCCTGCTCCTTAACACGCTCTGCCCCGAGCAGCTTCCTCCCCTTCCCGTCTCACTCCTCTGCTCCCCTATCAGGGCATCTTGGGATCACCTCCCAGTTAGCTAGCTACTTGTCCTCGAATCCTAGTCTCAGAGTGTGTCTCTGGAAGAACCCAGCCAGAGGCAGTCAGTGTAAGCAGCTTTTGGCAGGAAAGAGCTCTCTGCAGGAGGCCCCTTTCTCTTGTCACTAACCTCAAACCAGACGTCCCATGCTCTACTCACCTCTGGCCCTAGCACACCTTTCAAATCTTTTGATCACACAACACCTTGTCTAATCTGTTGGTTCTTTCCATAGATCAAATTAGAAGTGAAGAATAAGTAATCAGCAGATGACCAGATCTCTTCCCTAGCTTTTCTTTCAGCAATCTCACGAACAAACTGTGTGACCAAGGTAGCACCTAAAGAAGAATCACAAGAAGCCGACAAGCCTACACACGAGCCTGCACACGGTGAGGGACGGCGGCGACTCTGACCCCCTAGCTCAATGATGAACTGAGATTACTTCCCTTTTTCCCTTTACAAACTCCACGGCTGAGCAGAATTTTGGGAGGAGGGTTTTGGGGGACACTGGGTCCACCATTTCCCCAGATGGCCAGCATTCTGATTACAGGCAGCTTTCCTTTTCACCAACTTTTGTCTCTCTCTGGAATATTGATTTTTTTTTTTTTTTTTTTTTTTTTTTTTGCGGTATGCGGGCCTCTCACTGCCGTGGCCTCTCCCGTTGCGGAGCACAGGCTCCGGATGCGCAGGCTCAGCGGCCATGGCTCACGGGCCCAGCCGCTCCGCGGCATGTGGGATCCTCCCGGACCGGGGCACGAACCCGCGCCCCCTGCGTCGGCAGGCGGACTCTCAACCACTGCGCCACCAGGGAAGCCCTGGAATATTGATTTTTGAGCGTCAAGCAGTCAGACCTGATTCAGTAACATCAGGACTCTAGGTTTTGCATTCCATTGACGTGGAATTGACCATGCCCTGATCTGGAAAGAAAATGCGGCTTCTCCCTTAGCAGTTCATCTACTTCACACACGCGTGCGGCCGCCTGCCCCACCAGCACCGAGACAGACTGATCCCGTTGGTCCGAGGGCCCGGACGCAGCCGAAGATTTTTCTCCAGACAGTATTCCAAGCAGCCGCCGCTTCCAACACATCAGCGCTGGCCCCAGAAATGGAACCTCTCTGGGGGTTCTGTTCAAGCATGACCACTGCAAACACAATAAGGGAAGAGAGGTGGGAAAGACGGCTTTTCCAGGGAATGGGGAGGGCTGGGAACTTGGGGTGTTACCAAGAGAAAGGAGCAGTGCCTGGTGAACAGTTCTGCCTGGCGGGCATCCAGCTTCCCTCCTCACCTGGGGACAGGATGGATGGCAGATCTCAGGGGCCCGTCAGGGAAATCATCTTCGAATCAATTGGCGTCTGCAGTGAGGAGCACAGGAGGGGACCTGAGGCACAGCGGTGACGGTGACGGTGCTGGGAGAGGCTGCTTGCTTTGCAAATGGGGCTTGAGGGTCTTGGGAGGTGACGGTGACGGTGCTGGGAGAGGCTGCTTGCTTTGCAAATGGGGCTTGAGGGTCTCGGGAGAATTGCACAACACGCTGGAAAGCAGGCTCACCTTGGCCGCTGGGAGGAGAAGAGTCTCCCAGGGCTGAGTGTGCCCAGGCGTGACAGAGCCAGCCCTCCTGGCCCGCGGGCAGGGCGGGTGTCGCTCAGAGATAAACCAACCCCTGGCAGTGGGTGATGATCCCCGTGAAGCATTGCTCAGGAGAGCAGGATTACCTTGCAGCAGGTAATCCTGGATGCTGGCCGCACACCAGTGCTGGGAGTGGGTGCTTTCCAGACGTGCTGTGAGCCCCGCTCCTCCTGGGTGGTGTGGCCCGCTTGCCCCTGACATCAGGAAGAGCTCCGGTGCCAGCTGCCCCCCACACGACTCAGGGACAGGGCAGCATGAGCCGGGCGACGCACGTCGGCAAGATCCAGAAACGCCTGGAAGATGTCAAGAGCCAGTGGGTCCGGCCAGCCAGGGCTGACTTTAGTGACAATGAGAGTGCCCGGCTGGCCACAGATGCCCTCTTGGATGGCGGTCCCGAGGCCTACTGGCGGGTGCTCAGCCAGGAAGGCGAGGTGGACTTCTTGTCCTCGGTGGAGGCCCAGTACATCCAGGCCCAGGCCAAGGAGCCCCCCTCTGCCCCAGAGCCCCCAGCAGGGGCCGAGGCAGGTTCCAAGGGACTCGACTCCTGCTCCCTGCCATCAAGTACCTACTTCCCTGTGGCCTCAGAGGGCAGCGAGCCAGCCTTGCTGCACGCCTGGGCCTCAGCTGAAAAGCCCTACCTGAAGGAGAAGTCCAGCGTCACCGTGTACTTCCAGACAGACAAGTACAACAACCTCAGGGGCCTCATCCGCCGCTGCATCACCCGGACCAGCCAGGTAGCCATGGCGAGCCTGCGTCTCCTTGGCCACGGGGTGGGGGCACTGGTGGAGGGAAGGAGAGAGGGGTGTGTCCTGCTCTAAGGGATGGAGCCCAGGTGACTGGAGCTTGGGATGGAACCAGGGATGTCACTCGCTGCCTTGCCCGAGATCACTGACTTCCTGATCCCATTTGTCACAACCCGGGTCCCGGCCGCCAACACGCATCACTGGAGCCCCTGCAAGAGCTTCCCATCCGACCCTCCTCTTCCATCTTCATCCTGACCACCTAGTCTCCAAGCTGCTGTAGACACTTTTCCTATACTTCACATTTAACTAGGTCCCTTCGCTGCTTAGAGCCTTCAGTGGCTCCCCGTTGCCCCCAGTAGGACCAGCAGAGTCCGCAGCAGGGCTCACGACCTCTCCAGCTCCTCTTCCACCTCCTGAGTGACCTGCAGATTCTCAAACCCATCACGTTCCGTCTTGAGGCCTCTGCACATGCTGTTCCTTCTGCCCAGAGCCCCCTCACCTTCCCTGCTTTTCCCTTAACACCTACTCCTTCTCAGGGCCCAGCACTGAAGTGACGTTCTCAGGAAGCCTTTCCTGAGTTCCCCGGGCTAGGCGAGGTGCCTCACTTCTGTGTTTCTGAATGAAGGCGCCACGCCACTGGGACACAAGCTTGCCCTGTTTCCTTCTCAGGCTCGGCTTAGACCTGTCTGCCCCACAAATTCAGTGCAGCGCTTGAATCCAACCTGTGGTCAGGCAGAGGACACAGGAGGCAGCAGAGGTTTCTCCCTCCCCAGAGTGTACACATTTTAATAAGTGACTTTAGAAGAAGAAAAATCCTTCAAGGCCAGAGCTAGGCTGGCAGAATTTCAGGCACTGAGACTGGCATTTGGTCGGGAGTTCTCCCAATGCTCCTGGAGGTGCAGGCCCACAGGGGCTGCCTGCTCCCCCCGGGGAATAGGGGGCTTACTCCAGATCATTCTACCCAGGTGCACAACATGACTATTCAGCACAGGGGTATGGGTGCCCCTCCACTCTCCCGAAGCTGCAGGGGCAGGGGTGAGGGTGGACTCCAAGGAAAGGACTTTGTCAGCTGTAAAGAGTCTCTCTCATCACTAAACTTATTTATTGTGTTACATTTAAAAGAATTCAAAAAAGAACAAACTGATATTTAAGCTCATTTTCTGCTGAGATCCCACTCTCATGACAGAATCCCCTCCCATGTCTAATAGTGTGTGTAATCTCATGGCTCCAGGAGAAGAGCCACCAGGAGGGGGGAAGCTGTGCTCCAACGGGGAGGGAGGGAGGGAGGGAGGGAGTGGAGCTCTGGAGAATAAAAGAGAAGGTGGCAAGGGGTGGAGTACTGGCTTTTCACGCTGCTGGGCCACTTCAGAGCAGCATTTCATGCTTCCCTGGCAAGGCGGCATCAGGAACTAACAGGTGGGCTCAGGCAGGCAGCCAGGCGTGCCCGCACTGCCTGGGGTGGGCTGCACAAGGCAGGGTGAGTCCCTTGACCTCCCCAGGCCCCAGATCCCACGCTGGACTAAGGGGTCCCTTCCAGCCCCCAGGGCTTGTTCCTAAGTGTGCTACCTCTGCTCTGCTGAAGTTCAGTGTCCTCCTGAGGGGTGGGGCCAATGGTGTTGGCGAAAGTCTCGACCGCAGCTGCCGCTCAAAGGGTGAGTGAGACTCCCTGGAAAGAAGCCAGGTTGGGGCTTGTGAAACATCGTCCCCTGGCTGGGTGCTTTCCCCCCCCACCCCCCACCTAGACAGTCTTCTCTGTCTTCACCTCTGCGGCCTTGAGGCCTGCTGCTGTCCTTTGCTTTATCAATACAGTATGTTACAAATTTAGGACAACACTTAAAAATCAGAAGATTTCACCGGAAAGTAAGACTTTCCAGCTCCTCTGAGCAAGTCGGAAGGCCTGGCTCTGTTGGCGCTGAGCTGAGGTCACCTCTTTGGGTGGGTCACCTTTACGGCAGTCCCCCCCACTCCCTCCTGTCCCAGGCGCTGATGAACTTCACCCATTTTGTTACCTGTCAGGCTCCTGCAGGCAGTTTGCAATACCACTCCCATACACAACACACACACCCGCACACACACAACAACAACACACACACACAGAGGGCTCAGGAGGGACCAGTGACCTGTTCCCACAGAGATGCCAGAGGGGGGGTGGATCCCCAGCCACAGGCTGTAGATGCAAGTAGGCTGTGTCCACACAGAGGGAGGACAGGGGGTTTGTTTTCTCCCTCTCCTGTGGCTTCAGCCCCCTCAAGAAGAGAAGAGAGGGGGACAAACGGAGCCAGCCTGCTTGTGTCTCCCGGAGCAGCTTCCGTTCCCTAAGGAGCAGGAGTTCTCCCTCTTTCCCTTCATGCTCTCATTCCTTCATCCCACAAAGCCGAATTCACTGGTCAGGCCCTGAACCCAGGATGGCAGAGCAGAACAAGAGGCCTCCCTCCCTCCAGCCGCCTGCCCTTAGGGGAGAGGTGGGAAGAGAGGGGACACCGGTGGATGGCAGTGCTGGGCTTGAGCGATGCTTTGTGCCGGGGAGCAGAGGGGAGGGTGACTAAGGCAGGCTTCACAGAAGCGGTGGCCTCTGAGTTGAGTCTCCAAGGCTGAGTAAGAGTTTGCTGGGCAGAGAGGGGAGGTAAAGGAATTCCAGGTCTAGGGTGTGTCAAAGGCAGACGTCAAGAGGAGTGAGAGGTCTGGATGGTAGGGAGACGTGGAAAGGACTGTCAGGAGGGCAGAGGTTTTTACTCACAGTGTCCTAGAAGCAGGAGGCACCACACACCATGCAGGGCCACACGGGGAGCACCAGGGCCCATCAGGAGGCAGAGGAACCGGGGGACACACGGGCACAAGCCTTCGTTGTGGCTTTGCAGGAAAGGCAAGGCAGGGCCAGGTGAACAGTTTAGGATTGGCTACTTTGAATAATTCTAGCAGGCTCTGGGCCACATATGGTCCCTGGTTGTCCCATAGCTGGCACTGGCGTGATTTAGGATGGGCAGGGAAATACTGTCTGGATGCTGGAGAGTCAGATAAAGGAGGTTTGGGACATGGCTCTGGATCGCTTGGTTAGCATCTCAGAGGCCGCACCTAGTCCAAGTGCTTGTTATCTCTAGTAATCAGTTGGGGCGCTGGGATGTCAAAGTGTCATAAAATACAGAAAACAAAAAACATGAATTATTCATCCTCCAAATGTGGTCCAGGATCCCTGAGAGCTCCAAAACCCTTCCAATGGGTCTGTGAGGTCCCGCCCTTTCTAACCACTTATCTGTGTGAGGCCGGATTATCTTTATATATCTCCTTCCCAACAACACATCACAACAGATTGCTACAGAAGCCGATGTGAGAATCAGCTGTCTCCTGGTAAGCCAGACACCACAGAGAGTTGCAAAACTGTAAAATAACGCCACTCTGCTCACTCCATTTTTCTGTTGTTTTGGAAAGTATAGTTATTTTTGCTTTAAAATTGTTATTTATGTTAACCTGTAATGGGCTTAATATTGTTTTAAGTAAGGAATATTAGTTATTTTAAAATAACTAATAGACATTAAGAATTTCCTCAGTTTGTTTCTAATTTGACAAGTCTCAATAGTTATAATCCACATAAACCAAAGCTCTTTGGAATCCTCAGTAACTTTTTTTGCGGTACGCGGGCCTCTTACTGCTGTGGTCTCTCCCATTGCGGAGCACAGGCTCCGGACGCGCAGGCGCAGCGGCCATGGCTCACGGGCCCAGCCCGCTCCGCGGCACGTGGGATCTTCCCAGACCGGGGCACGAACCCGCGTCCCCTGCATCGGCAGGCAGGCTCTCAACCACTGTGCCACAGGGAAGCCCCTAAACCCTCAGTACCACTGCGCCACCAGGGAAGCCCCTAAACCCTCAGTAATTTGTAAGAGTGTAAAGGGTCCAAGACCAGAAAGCTGGAGAACTGGAGCAGGCAGCCCCGTCCCTGCTCGGTCCCCTCTTCCTCCGTCTTTCACTGCAGAGAGAAAAATCTATTCCGTTCTCTGGGGAGGTGGGGGGAGCCTGCAGAGGACCAAGGGGGCAGCTGTGAGACGGTCCCAAAGAAGCTCCCCCAGCCCTAGGGGTCAAGGACTACGTTTTCAGGCCGAGCCCCTGCCCTGGGAGCAGCTGAACAAGGGACAAGGGTGGAGGGACGGGGCACAGCAAGAAATCTGAGCAGGAACTGCACAGTCCTGCCCCCACCCCTACTGCGCCCCCAGGGAGCTGATGAGCAGGTCTGCCCCATGCCTGACAACTGGGATTCCAGGGCCTCGGACACCACCAGGGTCCCCAGGGCGAGGTCTCCGGCTGTTCCCCCGACAAGGGTCGCCGAGGGGTGGGCAGACCTGGGAGAGAGGGGTCCAGCCTGCCAGGCCCGTGGGGTCTCCGGGCAACGGGGTGCCTCTACCCAGCCCAGGTCCCGTCTCGGTCCCGCCAGAGTGGGGTGGGACGGCCCCCAAGGGCCAGCAGAGGTGCTCCTTGCCCCCCCCCGCCCCCGGGCATCCTCCTGGGATCTGTGATTGGCCTGTCTCCCTTCCCACGGGAGTCCCCTAGAGGAAGTCCCTTGCCCCCTCTGGGAGCCAGGACTCAGCGCTGGCACATTGTCACTGCTCCAGACTGGCGGTGAGGGAGGGGAGCACCAGGCACACCCAAGGTGACACAAACAGGTGGGAACATGTGGCTGCCGGGGGACGGTCCTCTCACCGCTGCCTTTCTAAGGGCTGTCGGCCCCCTCTCACTGTGGTCGGCAGGCAGGTGATGGGGGAGGGTCCACCTGGGCCCCCTTCCCTTCTTCTGTCCACATTCTCTTCGAGTTCTGCTCTGGGGTCCCCCAACCCTCCCAGGGCTTGACTCTCCCTCCTTGGCCCATCCTAACCCACAAGCGGAGTGGGGACAGGCTGTATCTGATGTAAACAGAGATCAGAGTCCTTCTCTTAGGCCTGCAGTAGATTGCAGTTGGGAGCATGGCTCTGGCTTGGGGTCTGGGGCATCTCCTCGCATTTTCCAACTTTGGGAAAGCTGCTTAACATCTCTGCACTCCTGGCTCTTCACCCAGGAAGCCAGGGTAACGGTGTTGTGAAGGTTACAGGGGACGAACGTCCGGCTGAGAGTAGGTGCTCAAGAAAGAGTTGCTGCTGTTATTACTCGCCCACCAAAAGCAAGCTCAAAAAGGAAGCAGCAGCACATAGCAGAGAAAGAGGGAAGAGTAGCAATCGAAGCACAAACTGGGCCATGGGGTGCTAAGTGCCCCCAACGACTGGCCCCGACATGCTTGGGGGTCCCACCAGGACCCAAATCCTCTTTCCCCTCCTGCCCCCCGCCCTTCCCAAAGCAGCAGGATTTCCAGCCCACGAGGAACTCACGTCTGCCGGGCATGTAGTGAGGGATTCTCAGCCAGGATTTGAGGTCTCCGCAGGATGACCCCTGTCTGTGGGTATCCCCCTAGTGGACCAGCAGCCCCCTGGCTGGGCCCCGCCATCTCACTGAAACTCTAGATTCCCAGAGCCCACCAGCCAGGCAGCGCTCCCAGGCCAACTTCCTTCCTTAGCACGGGAAGTACCTCCTTCCCGTTCTCAGCCAACCCGACACCTCCGGGCTGGGCTGTCTGATTGGCCCTAACAAGAACCCTACTCTGCTTCTTTTTCATGCCCATAGTGGTGTGGGCACTAATTTTAATCCTCTCCCATAACCTGAATTAAAACAACATTCTCTCATGGTGTTATTCTAACATTATCCACACTTGCTCAAGAATAATGCATATAAAAATCACCATCATACTTTAACTACGCACTTTACTTTTGCATATGCTTCCGTTTATATTACCTGGGCTTACAGTTAGACCCATCTTACGTGACAGCTAATGCTCTTCTATCGTGCAATGTTTTATAGGTAAAGAAACTGAGGCCCAGAGATGGTAAGTGAGTTGTCCGAAGGCACTCAGCTAGCCTCCACTAGCACCACAGCTGGAGCTAAAGTTCCCTATCTTCCAGGAGATCGTTTTTCCCCTGGATTATGTGCTACTGCTCTGTATTAGTTTCCTAGGGCTGCCGTAACAAACTTTCACACATTTCGTGTCTCAAAACAACAGATAAGGGCTTCCCTCATGGCACAGTGGTTAAGAATCTACCTGCCAATGCAGGGGACACGGGTTCAAGCCCTGGTCCGGGAAGATCCCACATGCCGCGGAGCAACTAAGCCCGTGCGCCGTGTGCCACAACTACTGAGCCTGTGCTCTAGAGCCCGCGAGCCACAACTACTGAGCCTGCGAGCCACAACTACTGAGCCCACGTGCCACCACTACTGAAGCCTGCGTGCCTAGAGCCCGTGCTCCGCGACAAGAGAAGCCACCGCAATGAGAAGCATGCGCACCGCTATGAAGAGTAGCCCCTGCTCGCCACAACTAGAGAAAGCCCGCACACAGCAACGAAGACCCAACGCAGCCAAAAATAAAATAAAATAAATTTATCAAAAAAAAAAAAAAAAACACCTTAAAAAAAAAACACAGATAAGTATTCTTTCACAGTTCTGGAGGCCAGGAGTCCAAAATCAAGGTGTCAGCTGGGCCATACTCCGTCGAAAATCTCTAGGGGAGGATCCTTCCCTCCTCTCCCAGCTGCTACTGGCTCAGGCGATTCTTGGCTTGTGGCTACAGAAGTCCAGTCTTTGCCTCCGTCCTCACATGGCCTTATCCTCTTCTCCCCGTCTCCCCTCTGAGTGTCTTTCATAAGACCACTTGTCATTAGATTTAGGGTTCACCAGCAAGCCCAGGATGATCTCATCTTGAGAATCTTAATTACATCTGCAAAGACCTTTTTTCCAAATGAGGTCACATCCACGGTTCTGGTGGTTCAGACGCGGACATATCTTTTGGGACCTGACTGATCAACACACTACACCCTGCGAGGTAGGACGCCCACGTAGGGGATGGAAGAAGTTATTGGCCTTGAATCGATCCAGCTGGGAGGCAATCCCCAAAGGAGGCAAACAAGATAAACCTAGCTATCATGAGCCTGTCCTTCCAAGCATCGCTTAAATCAGGACGCTGGGTTTTCTGCAAACCTCTCCTCTTCTCTGTCAGTCGGTCACCTGCTTACCAGCCCTGTCTCTGACGACAAAGACTCACTGGAACACAACTGGGAGGACTTACTGACCTCCTGGGGAGAGAGAATTGTCTCTTTTGCCAATACCTTGGGTGAGGAGGCATTTATCTTTCAGGAGACAGGACCTTATTGGTGCCATAAGCTTAAATGTGCACATATACTTAATTGTGTGTTAACAGGGCCATGGTTCTAAAGGATCACAGGCCTCACTATTAGAACATCTAATTGCGCCCAGGGTGCGCAATTTCTTCACAGTTCCTTCCCCCATCCAGACACCCACATCAACTGAGCAGAAAGTCAGCTCCGAGTGGGTACCAGCCATCTCCTTCACCTGTCTCCATGACACTCTTCTTGTCCTTGCTACTTCCCAGATGTTGATGGTCAAAAAAATTTATTGTAATTAGTAGAAAAGTGGTTGCACATTATTATTACAGGTAATGTTGAAGAAAAGATCACCATAGCCCCCCATCCAAATATGACTGTTAGTTTTGGCTTTGCACGCGTCTATCTGTACACCACCTTCCCTTGCTGGCAATCATAATGGACATGCTATCATCTTGTGCTTTGTTTTGTTTTTTTTTCCACTTAATTCATTAATTGTTAATGCACATTTGTTGAGCATATATTAAACAGCAAGTTTTACTTTAACATTTCACCATGCTTTATAGTTTCTTTCTTTTTAAAATAAACTTATTTATTTATTTTTGGCTGCATTGGGTCTTCATTGCTGTGCGTAGGCTTTCTCTAGTTGTGGCGAGTGGGGGCTACTCTTCATTGCGGTGCGTGGGCTTCTCCTTGTGGTGGCTTCTCTTGTTGCGGAGCATGGGCTCTAGGTGTGCGGGCTTCAGTAGTTGTGGTATGTGGGCTTCAGTAGTTGTGGCGCACGGGCTTCAGTAGTTGTGCCATGAGGACTCAGTAGTTATGGTGCCCGGGCTTAGTTGCTCCGCAGCATGTGGGATCTTCCTGGACCAGGGCTCGAACCCATGTCCCCTGCATTGGCAGGTGGATTCTTAACCACTGCACCACCAGGGAAGTCCTATAGTTTCTATGTAACCATTATAATGATCATTTTTACTGGCTGCCTAATAATCCACTTCTCAACACACCACAATTTAGGTACTAGGGAGGACTTTTGATTGAGTGACAAAAAGTTCTAGTTCTGTTCCATCCCACAGATGTGGGAGCCTTTCCCACAGCACCAAGCAATTCTTGGACATCAGCTGGGTGTCCTACAACTCAATTCACGCCAGTCGCAAGCCGAGATTGTCACCTGTGCTTCTGACCAATTAGCGACGGATTAGAGATTCCAACAACTCCCTCCTTGGGTTTGATCAATTTGCCAGAGTGGCTGAGAGCAGTCAGAGAAACATTTTCCTTAATAGAGCACTGGTCTATTATAAAAGGATATAACTCAGGAACAGCCAGAGGGAAGAGATGCGCAGTGAACCTCTCTGAGTGCACCAATCTCCCTAAACCCTCACGTGTCCAACAACGAGATGCTTTCTGAACCCTCTCCTTTGGGGTGTTTATGGAGCTTCATTACGTAGGCACATGATTGATCAAATCATTGGCCATTGGTGACTGATTAACCTCTAGCTCCTCCCTTCTCCACCAGAGGCTGTGGGGTTAGACTAAAAGTTCCAACCCTCTGATCACAAGGTTGGTTCTCCTGGCAAAGAGCTCCCGCATCCTTAAGTGCCAATGCCCTTAGGTCTGAAAGTCGCCTCATTAACATAACAGGAGACCCCTTTATTGCTATCAGCTCTTATCATGTTGGAAATTCCCAGGGTATTAGGAGCTCTGTGCCAGAAACTGATATGAAGACCAAATATATATTTCTTATTAGAAGTCACAACACCACAGAAAGTAACCCCAAAAAGCTTAAGAAGAGGATCATGCATTGACATCCTCAGTGGACAAGTCAAGCATAGGACTGGCTTCAGGGGTAACTGAAATCAGATGTTGAAAGGATGCTGCTGGGCATGTCTCCACCTCTTAGCCCTGGTTTCTCCAGATCCGGCTTTGCTCTCAGGCAGGCTGTCCCCACATGGGGCAAGATGGCTGCCAGCAGCTGTAGTTTATAATCTACTAGCTAAGCAATTCCAGTAGAAGGAATGCCTCCTTTCCCCAGGAGTCCCAGCAATAGTCCTGGGCTGACTCCCATGAGGATAACATGTCATGTGACCACCTTTGGGCCAATCCCTGTGGCCAGTGGTCTGGCTGCAGTGTGCCTCCCCCCCCCCCCAATCCAGGGCACGGCAGTAACCCCACCTAAAGCACACGGATGGTGGAGCAGAGGTAATTCCTTAAAGTGAGCTTGGGGGAGTTCCCTGGCGGTCCAGCGGTTCGGACTGGGCGCTTCCACTGCAGGGGGCCTGGGGTCTATCCCTGGCTGGGGAAACTAAGATCCCACAAGTGGCACGGTGTGGCCAAAATAAAATAAAGTGAGCTTGGGGGTGCCGTTGGCAGAAGAAGGGGTGCCTGGCAGGAACACATACGCCTCTCCCCGTTGTTGGCTATATGGGGCCCCCCGCCCCACAAGCTTCTGCTCTGACGGAGGACACAGTACCTGCTGATTGAGCAGCACTCCCTTCTCCATCCCGCTGGAGCGGCTCAGTCTAGTCTCGTTTATATCCCCTGGGGTCTCCACAGGGATTTTGTTTGAGGCGAGGATTCCATGGCTTAAAAACATTTGAAAGCCAGTGGCCCTAGAGTGCCTTAAAGCTCCAAATGGCTGAGAACCTGTGACTTTACATCTGTCCCTCTCCTGTGACCCTGCCAGGCCACCTCCCCTTGGCCTCATCTCCCCCCCACCCACCCACCTCCTCTTTTTGCTCATCTCCCCTTTCTCCTCTGCACTCTCCACGCCAGCAGTGGGTGGAGAAGCCAGAGGATCTGTGGTGGGGCTGGAGAGGTGACATCAGGACAGAGGCAGGGCCCCCACTGCAGCTCTGCGCCCCTCCTCGAGTCCTGCCCTGTCAGACCCTCCCCGCTCCAGTGCAGCAGCAAAGGGAACAGCTCTCCCAGGCCGACTGGGACTGAGGGTGTTTGGCTGAAAGAAGTCAGCACCTGGCCCTGACTCTCTGGGGTCCAACCCCTCTGCCCTGGCCCAGGTCCTGGCCATCCTGATGGACGTGTTCACGGACGTGGAGATCTTCTGTGACATCCTAGAGGCGGCCAACAAGCGCGGGGTGTTCGTCTGTGTACTCCTGGACCAGGGAGGCGTGAAGCTCTTCCGGGAGATGTGTGACAAAGCCCAGATCTCTGACAGTCACCTCAAGGTAGGGTCCCGTGACAGTGTAAAAGGTATTTTGTGTTCGGATAGAATAGGCAACGCTGTGGTAACGCATGCCCCCATCTCAACGGCTTAACATAACACACGTTTCTCTCTTGCTCAAAGCCCAGTTCAGACGGCCCTCCGTCACCTTGTAGCTGCACCGTAAGGAATACACGGCAACCGAGAAAAAGTGACAGGGAGAGAGAGGGAGGTAGGATTCCGAGGGATGTTTTTAGGACCTGGCCTGGAAGAGATTTCCATCATTCCCGCTCACAGCCCTTTGACCTCACACAGATCCACCGGGGGCTGGGAAGGATAAAGGGGCCCGACCTCTGCCTTTTCTACTCTCAGCTGAAGAGTCCCCGTGGATGCACTTCCGGGGCAGGGAGATATCCAGGACCTGTGTGGTGCATCTTTAGGGCTCCATGGCTCCAACACCTCTTGGACTTAACCAAACTCCTCACTTCCTTCTTCCAGCAAGGAGCAGGGAAACCCAGAAGTGAGGGTTCATTTAGTCATGGCACATTTGGGGCAGCTAATTCAAGCTCTAATGTGAAACCGCCCACAGCTTTCACAAGCAGACCCAGCTGAACAGCTGACAGGTGGTTTCCTTGGTGACTGCCCCCAGCTCAGGCAGGTCAGCCTCAGGAGACCCTAACCTCCCCGCCTTCCTCCTTCCCTTCCCCTCCACACTGACCGAGATGCAGCTGGGTCCAGGCACCTCCGGTTGCCACAGGCCTCAGGTCCTCCGACTGCTGGGTCTGCTTGACGTAATGTGGATCACACGGCCTCAGCACGAGGCCATGGAAACAGGTCCAGAGAGTCCGTACAGGCCTTGTCCTCATGGCCCACACCCGCTGCACCAAGGGACAGTGGGACGTGGCCCTGTTCCCACCACCCCCAGAGCTTGTGGAGAGGCTGGAAGGAGTGGTTGGAGGCGCTGGGCATCCCCTTCCCGGAGCCCGCCCAGCTGCCAGCGGGCATTCTCAGCACCAGGAGCGTCCCGCCAGCCTCTGACAGCTCCCTGCCTCACCTGCCGTTCATTTCTTCAGCTTCCAGGGGTGCTGGCTTGAGGGCCGGAGCAGCAGGTGCCGCTGGGGAGGAAAAGGGACAAACAGGGCCACAATTTAATTGGGGTTGTGGCCACACCTTTTCTTACAGCAATCTAGGGTCCACTGAGGTCTCCACACAGCCGCCCCCTCTGATTGCACTGGGCCTTCCCTCTGACCAGCCTGGAGTCAGGGACTCATGTCACTAAAGCCACTTACAGGGCGAGGCTGGGCTTGCCAGACCTCTGTGGGCCATGGGAGCCTGGACTGAGGGGTCTGTGGACACCAGGCCCTCATCTTCCTTCTATTTTCTGCTTTGTTTGAATTCTACCATCTCCCCTTTCTTTTCTTTTCTTCTTCTTCTTATTCTTTTTTTTTTCCCCATTACTCAAATAATGTCAGGACATTGAAGAAAATTTAGAAAATTCAGCCAAGGAAAACATAACAACGGCCCGCAATCTCACCAACTAGCAATAACCCGTTTACTCTTGGCGAGTATCCTTCCAGATGTTTTCTTAGGCAAGTGCATATCTCTGGGTACGCAAGTAGCGAGGACACCATGACTTTCTTTGCAATAGAACGTTTCCATCCGGGGCGTGGAAGGAGAGGTGTACTGCGCCAAATCAGGCAGGAAGTTCGCCGGCCAAGTCCAGGACAAGTTCATCATCTCGGACTGGAGATACGCCCTGTGCGGATCGTACAGGTGAGCGCTGCGCTTCACCTTCTGTTGGGGCTTTGCGGAGGCCAAGGCCCACACGCCCACCAGCAACCCCCTGTGGGAGCTGGGGGCTCACCATATACACGAGGCTAGAGGCAGGACCAGCTTGGGCGCGAGGGGAAAATCTGGGCCCTTCCTGGGAGGACTTCGGGGTAGGGAGACACTTCCAAGTGCCTTGGTTTCCCTTTGCGTGGCAATAGGACATAAAATCCTGTTTCCCTCCTCAGAGCTCTCAGGTGTGATTCTAAAGCCATGCGATTTGTTTGGTTGTGTATGGGGGCCCCATTTTATTTTTAAAATGTTTGGTTATTTTAATATAGTGAATGTATTGAGATGTAATTCACATGTCAGATACTTCACCCATTTAAAGTGTGCAATTCTTTTTAGCATCACTTTTCTCATCCGTAAAATGGGGATAACAATACTTCCCCTTGCAGACTATTGTTAAGACTCAATGAGATAAAATTTGCAAAGCGTAGCGTAGCTCCCAGCACACAGTAGGTACTCAATAAGTGGTTGCTATCAGCCAGCCAAAGCCCCATGGGAAGGGACATGGAATAGGGAAGACTTGAAAGGGTGTGGGCTGAGAAGACGTTGGTCGTGAAGGGGTGCCCAGCACAGCAGGCCTGGGCGACGCCACATTAGCTGGGGGAGAGGGTGTGTGGGCCCCCCAAGAAGATTGGAGAGCACCGAGACAGCCCTCCTCTCACTTCAGAATTGCCAGGGCTTGCTGAGCTGTCACCATGTCCTAGATAAGATTACAAGCGTCACGCTCTGTGGCCCCTGACCACCAGCTTCCTGGCCCCTCCTCCACTTCCCTGTCAGAAGTGTCTCCAAATTTCATGGGACCTCAGGCTGGCACTAGGGACCAGAAGTGGCAGCACCCCAGCCTAGAAGCCAGATAAGCTAAGTTCAGTTCCCAGCTCTGAAGCTTCCTGGCTGGGTGACCTCGGGCAAGTCACTGCACCTCTCTGTTCCTTCGTTCACTCACCAGCTATGTAGAGACCTAGTAGATACAGACCAGGCCTGCTGCAGGCATGGAACAGGATGCGTCCCCCTCCTGCAGCTCTGCTCAAACTAGGCGGGTAACTGATAACAAACCCAGGGGAGGGAAGGGGGCCTGGGACAGCGCCAGGGTGCCCCTCTCTGGCTCCCCATCTCCACCTCTTCCTGAGCCTGTTCTCCTCAGCTGTGCGAAGGGCCTGTGGCCTCCACCTCACAGGCTGCAGTAAAGGAAGCTGGGAGGCACTGTCCCTCTGAGAGGGGAAGAGCTGAGGTTTTACAGCTAGTGTACAGGGAGGGGGCTCAGGGACGAGGCAGCCAGGAGGGGGCACCTTCAGGGTCCTGGGGTCACTGAGTCCATGTCTGTTTCCACCCACAGCCTCTCCCCTCATCCTCTGCTCCATCCAGGGGCACCTGTGGAAAACGGAGCCCCCCTGCTTCTGATTCTCAGGCCCTGTCTCCAGCCCTCCGTTGTTTGTAAGAGGCTGAGGTGGGGCTGAGCTTCCCTCCCCAGGTGGCCTTATCAGCCTTTGGTTCTTTCCCTAGAGAGGGACAAAGGCCTCTGGGCAGCAAGCAAATAAAGCTCAGGGCAGGAGCTCAGCCTAAAACCCTACGTCAGGCCTCCGACCTTGACCTCTGATGTTGACTAAGCACCACTAGACTGAGTTCACCACCTGGAGGGGAAGGGTGAGGTCTGTGCCTGGGCAGTTGCCCCAGACCCCAGGAGCCAAGCCTGGAGGGAGGGGGCCAATCAAAGCAGAGGAATTCTTGCACTCTTTTTTATTAGGTGAAATTCACCTAATAAATAAATAAATGGTTAACATAAATCAACCATTTAAAATGTACAATTCGGAGGCATGTAGTACATTCACAGTGTGTGGAACCATCGCCACTATCTAGTTCCAAAACACTTTCATTGCCCCCCAAAGAAACCACGCACCCATTGTACGGGGAGGAAAAACTCCTACACAGCTTGTGGGACCTTAGTTCCCTAACCAGGGATCGAACCCATGCCCCCTGCGGTGGAAGTGCAGAGTCCTAACCACTGGACCACCAGGGAAGTCCATTAATCCTTGTGACATTTTGAGGGAGGCATTATTCTTCTAACTGACAGATGGGAACTGAGGCACAGAGAGGGTAGGTGATTGGGTCAGGGTCACCAGCTTCCTTGACTAGGGTCTCCAGCTCGTTAGCACCTGCTGAGGCCAGGTCGGGCTTGATATGGGAGGTACCAGGAGGAGGGTGGCAGTGAGCTTGAAGACATGCCGGGCCATTCCTGCGAACTGTGGAGAATCCAGCTTCTGGAGGGAGGGCAGGACAACTATAATGTTTTTGCTCTCAACGTTCAAAGGTGATCTGTCTGCCAGCCTTTCAGAGCACCCTTTTCCCTGGGACCCTTAGAGCTGTTTCCAATAAAAACAAAAAATCAATGAGAAAAGCCTTCACCCCATCCTTTCAGTCCACCCATCTCTGGGCTTCAGATATTTGGGCCCCTCCCTCTGGTTGCACACAGTTCTCCCAATCTGAAGGGCTCTGTCCGCCTCTCTGGCTGAGCCGCGGGGGTGGGAGTGGGGAGGGTGGGCATTTCAACATTTCAGCTCTCGTTGAGGGTCTCACCCAGCACAGGTGCTGTGCCACGTGCTGGGGACACAGAACTCCTCTCTCTCGTCAAGAAATGCAGATGACTGACCGCAGGGTGTGGCATGGCGTGTGCTCTAAGATCAGCATGGGCTAAGAAAGTGCTCTGGGGTCAGCCAGGAGGGAGCTCCCACTCCTGCTAGCAGGCCCAGGAGGTTGGATTGAGGCTTGGAGGATGAAGAAGATCGGGGCGGGGGTGAGGTGCAAAATCAGGCAGCTGGGACAGCATGAGGAACAGCATGATATCAGCATGGCCTTCCAACCGGTTCCTGAGTCCACTCTTGCCCTGACCCCTGCCGCCACCCTGGGCTTTACCAGGAACAGAAAGATTTTTAAACACAAACAAGATCATATCACTTCCATCCTTAAAATCCTTCCATGCATGTCATTGCTCCTGGGGGTGGGGGTGGAAATCCACCTTCCTACCGTGGCCTCTGTCTTAGCAGGATTCTTCCTCCCCTCCTCTGTGCTGCAGCCACACTGGCCTCCTCCCAGGTCTTTCATGCCTCAGGGTCTTTTCACTGGCCGTTTATTCCCCTTGCTGGAGAGCTCAATCCTGTTGTCTTTACCCTGCTAACTCATCTTGCCTGAGGCAGCTTCCAGATCATTCCCTAGAGACCTTTTCTGTGAACTTGTTTTTTGTTTTGTTTTTTAACATCTTTATTGGAGTATAATTGCTTTACAATGGTGTGTTAGTTTCTGCTTTACAACAAAGTGAATCAGCCATACATATACCTATGTTCCCATATCTCTTCCCTCTTGCGCCTCCCTCCCTCCCTCCCACGCCTCTAGGTGGTCACAAAGCACTGAGCTGATCTCCCTGTGCTATGCGGCTGCTTCCCACTAGCTATCTATTTTACATTTGGTAGTGTATATATGTCCATGCCACTCTCTCACTTCATCACAGCTTACCCTTCCCCCTCCCCATATCCTCAAGTCCATGTGCTAGTAGGTCTGTTTTATTCCCGTCCTACCCCTAGTCTCTTCATGACATTTTTCTTTTTTAGATTCCATATATATGTGTTAGCATACAGTATTTGTTTTTCTCCTTCTGACTTACTTCACTCTGTATGACTCCAGGTCTATCCACCTCATTACAAATAACTCAGTTTCATTTCTTTTTATGGCTGAGTAATATTCCATTGTATATATGTGCCACATCTTCTTTATCCATTCATCTGTCGATGGACACTTAGGTTGCTTCCATGTCCTGGCTATTGTAAATAGAGCTGCAATGAACATTGTGGTACATGACTCTTTTTGAATTATGGTTTTCTCAGGGTATATGCCCAGTAGTGGGATTGCGGGGTCGTATGGTAGTTCTATTTGTAGTTTTTTAAGGAACCTCCATACTGTTCTCCATAGTGGCTGTATCAATTTACATTCCCACCAGCAGTGCAAGAGTGTTCCCTTTTCTCCACACCCTCTCCAGCATTTATTGTTTCTAGATTTTTTTTTTTTTTTTTTTTTTTTTTTTGTGGTATGAGGGCCTCTCACTGTTGTGGCCTCTCCCGTTGCGGGGCACAGGCTCCGGATGCGCAGGCTCAGCGGCCATGGCTCACGGGCCCAGCTGCTCCGCGGCATGTGGGATCTTCCCGGACCGGGGCACGAACCCGTATCCCCTGCATCGGCAGGCGGATTCTCAACCACTGCGCCACCAGGGAAGCCCCTGTTTCTAGGTTTTTTGATGCTGGCCATTCTGACCGGTGTGAGATGATATCTCATTGTAGTTTTGATTTGCATTTCTCTAATGATTAATGATGTTGAGCATTCTTTCATGTGTTTGTTGGCAATCTGTATATCTTCTTTGGAGAAATGTGTATTTAGTTCTTCTGCCCATTTTTGTATTGGGCTGTTTGCTTTTTTGTTATTGAGCTGCATGAGCTGCTTATAAATTTTGGATGAACTTGTTTAGCCAAGATTTAAGAAAGATGATGTAGGGGCCTGAGCTGGGTCTGTTTTCTTTTCTTGCTTCCTGGCAGGAAGTACACTTCATACAGTGCCGGTATGTTTATACATGACCATAAATATTTGTTGAATGAATGGATGTTCATGTTAGGTCCTGGCCACCCAGTACGGCTAGAGGAATACAACTTTTGAAACTGTGCATCCCTGTCTATGAAATTGATTTAGTGGATGATCCCCAGAATTCTTCAAAAATGAAATAGGATAGAACAAAAATAATCAGAGCACACTGAGGTAAAGGATGTTCTGGAGATTGTTGTGAGGTTATGTGTGTATCTGTGTATGTGAGTAGGTTGCAGTGTATCAATAAAACGTATTTCTCCAAGAATAGTCAAGATGAGTCTGAAGAAGAACAGGCAGGGCAGACTTGCCCTTCCAGATGGAGCTGTAGTAACCAAGACAATGTGGCATTGGGTGAAGGACACACACAAAGTGACAAATGGAACAGAACAGAAAGCCCAGACACAGACTCCCACGTGACACGGCATGTCAGAGCAGTGGGGAAAGGTGAGACCGGAAAAAAAAAATTCTCCATGTGAAAAGCTGGATTCTACTTCACACGTACACACGCACACATGCGTGCATACCACAAAATCACCTCCTAATAGATTAAAAGAACTTAAATGTCAAAAACAAATTTTAAGACTCAGTAGAAAATATAGACAAATGTCTTTTAGACCTTAGGATAAGGATTAGGTGTCTTAACATAGACACCCCTCTGTGTTAAACAGAACACAAAAAAGCATTAACTATAAAATATTGCTAAATCTGACTGTATTACAATTAAGAACTCTGGTTCCGTCAAAGACAGCTCAAAGAATGTGAAAAGTCAGATTACGAACTGGGAGCAGGTTTTCATGATGTCCTGACAAGATTAGTGTCAAGAATCACAATGAACTCCCACAAACCACAAAAGAAGCAGCACAATGGAAGTGTGGGCTGGGGTGGGGGCAGGGGGGCGGCGGGCAGCAGGAGGTGGGAGCAGGCATTTCACCGGGAGGAAAACACACAAAAAGATGTTCAGCATTCTCAGTGATCAGGAAAATGCAAATCAAGGCTAGAATGAGTTAACCATTTTATACCTATTCAGAAAAAAAAAAAAAAAAAATTGGTTTGGCCAAAAAGTTCATTTCGGTTTTTCCATAGCATCTTACAGAAAAACCTCAACAAACTTTCTGGCCAGCCAGTAAGAAGCCTGACAATACAAATAGTACATTTACAAATTTCTACACTGCTGATGGGATTGCAAATCGGTACAGTGACTTTGGAAAGAGTATGGCATTTTCTCTAAAGCTAAACATTCACCTAGCTTTATCCAGCAATTCCACTGCTAGGTGTATTTCCAAGAGAAACGGGTCCACAGGACAGTAGAAGACAGGTATAAGAGTGTTCACAGCAGCACTGGTCACAACAGAAGAACCATGGAAACAACCCAAATGCCTATCAATGAGAGAATGTATGAATAAACCATGCTATAGCGCCCAGTGGAATATCATACAACAGTCAAAGACAAGTGGAGTACAGCAACAAGAGATAACATGGATAAACTCTAATATTTAAGTGAAAAATAATCCCCAAGGATTAATCCCCTAAGATATATGTTAAAAACAACTAAAACAGAAATATTTACAGTTGTTCCTCCGCATCTGTGGGGGATCGGTTCTAGCATCCCCGCAGATACCAAAATCTGAGGATGCTCAAGTGCCTTATATAAAATGGTGTAGTATTTGCATATAACTTACCCCTATTATCCTCCTGAGTACTTTAAATCATCTCTAGATTACTTATAATACCTAATACAATGTAAATATATGTAAATAGTTGCCAATGGGGCAAATTCGAGTCTTGCCTTTTTACACTTTCTGGAAAAACGTTTTCTGAATATTTTCCATCTGTGGTTGGTTGAATCGTCAGATGCAGAACTCGAGTATACGGAGGGCTGACGGTACTTTCAAGGGTATAGAAAACTTTTTTTTACTATAGAAAAAGGAAAGTATGGGGACCGTGACACAGGATTCTGGGTGATGGTTTCCTCTATTTGGGGGAAACTAGATGGGTTCCTAGGAGGGACCATGTGCTTAGATGCTGGTTATTGTCAAAATGCTAGCTTTTTATTTTAGGTGATGGGTTCATAGGTGCTTATTAGATTATTTAAAATAACAAAGTAAAGGGATTTCCCTGGCAGTCCAGCGGTTAGGACTCTGCACTTTCACTGCCAAGAGCCCAGGTTCAATCCCTGGCCGGGGAACTAAGATTCCACAGGCCGCTTGGCATGGCCAAAAAATAAAATAAAGCTGCATAAATGTAAATGGGCCATTAATAGATCAATGATGTGAGTGGGTCTTGAGCCAAAAATTATGATTAAATCAATTATCCATATTTAAGGGCCAAAAAAACAATAAAAATAAAATGTAATTCTTACCATGGGTGGTGATAAAAGAAAGTGTAAAAGCTAGAGCGCAGGATGAATGGACATGTGGGGTGTACAGAAGGGGTACCCCTGAGCAGTGAGCAGGGTCAGGGGATGGCACTCAGGTGGTGCAGGCGTACACAAGGGGCACAGGGGGTGCACAGGGGCTTGAAACGCTGCCAGGGCACCTTTGGACCTGCCTTTTTTTGCGAGGGGTCCATGTGGCTGGAGGGATCCTAGTTCTCTGACCAAGGATCGAACCCGTGACCCCTGGAGTGGAAGTGCAGAGTGTCTCAACCACTGGACCGCCAGGGAAGTCCCCTAGACATGCTTTGTTAAGAAAGCATGCAGTTGCTTGTTCTAATCTAGCCTAATTCCAAAGAACACAGGGCGATTGATTTCTTCATGTAGCCAAGAGTCCGGCTGTCCCAGAGTTTGCTACCTTCCTTATCACCTGGTTGGCCAGAGGCACAGCATCAGCTGCTCACCCCTCTGGGGTGCATGGGTGGCTCCTGGGCAGGAGGTGAGGTTTAAACAAAGCCTCGCTGTTCTTCCCAGGACTGCTCCAGCCTTGCGTGGGCCCTGACCTGCCTCACAGAGCAGGGGACTACAGAAGCTGGGCCCACCTTTTGGTGGCAAGACACGTGGGCTGGGGGCTGGAGGCTGAGACTCTTGGTTGGGTCCTTTCTGTCCCCCACAGTGACCCTGTCCCCCTCTGACCATGCTGTCCCCATTGCTCCCCACGCCTACGTTTACAGTATTAGGGACCCAGGGATCTCTCAAATGATGTTTTTGGTGGGTCTTCTGTGCTGCCACCAGGCTTTTTTGTGGGGAGTGGGGTGATGAGGGGAGTTTCCCATCAGAGATAGAAAGAAATCTGTTTAAATTAGGGAATCATAAAAGGTAACACACAAATGCCTTGAACATTTTGTTTCCACTTAAAATGTGTAAACGGAGGGAAGGCCAAGGCCTCTGCTTAAGGGCGGCCTCCCGTGGGTGTCTGGCAAGCACACTGATGCGGCATCTTTCCATCCTGTGGGCTCACCCCTGTGTTCTCCTTTCCATCCCCCAAAGAACATAGGATTCTCCCTCCCACTCGCACCCCTTCTGGCCCATTTGCCTGAAAACTGGGCTACACGCTTTAGCTTTTCATGGAAATACAGCCCTTCCTTCCAAGGAGCAGCCCCAGACTGCTAACCTATTTGGTTAGAAGAGGCAGGTGCCACACCTGTCACAGGTGGAGCCGCTAAGGCCCCAGCAGCTGGTGACTCACATCAGCACAGAATCGGGGACACTAGCACTCGGCCTCTCTGTGCCTCCACAGGGATCTTCTAAGGGGCCATAATCTGAGCACCAGGAGGGAACACTGACCGGAGGTCCGGATTCACTCTGCATCTTAACTACTCCCCTGCATACACCTGCTGGTCTCTGAGCTTGTTCTCCCATCTGTGGGAGGGGATAACCAGGGTTTGGGCCTGGGTGGAAGGAGCCGGCGCGGAGGAGCAGTGGGCACGCGTTAGTGACCTTCTTCGGGAGCAGGGTGCCCGAGGCCTCCCCATTCCCGCCCCTCATTCTCTCTCCTCTCGCCTCCAGCTTCACCTGGCTCTGTGGACACGTGCACAGGAACATCCTCTTCAAGTTCACAGGCCAGGCGGTGGAGCTGTTTGACGAGGAGTTCCGCCACCTCTACGCCTCCTCCAAGCCCGTGATGGGCCTCAAGTCGCCCAGGCTGGCCACACCCCTCCAGCCCAGAGCAGCCCCCAGCCCACGACCCGGCCACCTCAGTGGCAATAGCTGCTCCACCAGCGACCGTGTGTCCTCCAACCCCTTCAGCAGCCTGTCGGCAGGCAGCAATCCCCAGAACCGGAGTCTGTCCATGTCCTCGGGGCCTGGCAGCCCCCTGGCCCCAAACCCACTTCTGGCCCCCAGGGTCCAGCCCTATCATGGCCCTTGGGGGGCCCTGACCTCACAGGCCCACTTCTCCCTGAGGCCCCATGATGGCCTGTCTGCTCTCTACAGCAACCTCAACAGCTACAGGCCTACGTGGCTGCAGGTCGAGCAGCGTAGCCTGGTGCCCAGGGTGGCCCACGCCCGGAGGCCCTTTCTACAGGCCTGCCCAAATTTCTGAAGGGTCCCTTCCTTCAGCTGACCTCCCCAGGGCCAAAGCTGGGCATTCTTGGATTTTCTGGCTCAAGGATGCCACTTTTAACCAGTGGCCCTTTGAACTAAAGGCACTTGGACGAAACCGTTGCCTGTGTTTGAATGTTCCCAGGCCTCAGCCTGTTCGCTTGCTGACCCCCACACTTCCCTGGGTTCCCCTCTCTAGTACGGCCTATGTAGCACATTCCAGAAGTTTCCAGGGAGGAGGGGGGCAGGGAGCTAGAGGACAAAATCATGAAAATAGAGCCCCTTTCTCCAGAGAGCAGCCAGTGCTTTCATATTAACATTTTCCAAATCTCTGCAACGTGAGAAGGGGCTGATGCAGCCCAAGTTTTACATATGGGTAAACTGAGGCACTGAGAGGCAGGGGGTGGGTGTGACCAAGGTACTCCTGTGTCCCAGTGCGCAGGGGTGGTCTGCTCCCCAGAGATTCTGGAGAGACAGATTCAGGAGAAAGTATGGGGACATTCTAGATGTTTCTGGGAGGGCAGGGAAACTCCTCCTCCCTGGAAGAGCATAATACTAGAGTATCCCTGGCCCGATGAATTAGGGATGAGGCCCCAGAACCTGCCACTGTAAGTTGTGTGTGGCTGGTTGAAAGTGTGGCCACCAAGGGTGGAGCAAACCAAGGCATCTAGGGAATGGAGATGGACAAGGAAGTTTTGGGCAGCTCAGGTTTTTGCTCTGAAGAGCCTTGGACTGGCCTGGAGGTCCCTGGAGTCTGGGCTGGATCCCGGGGGTTTGAGTTGTCAGATCCGGGAATGGCCCTGCAGCGGTGCTTCAGGAAGCCTTGAGCAACCAATGAGGACCCCGCATTGACCTTGCAGCTCCCAGGCGTAGTCAGCTACCTCCAGATCCAGGGCCCTCTATCTGGCTTGTTGACGTCCTGCAGCAGGAATGCTGGGCCCTCACCAGTCCCATCATTCTTTCCTTCTCAGAGTCATAGCACATCCTGTTTGTTCCTGGGGTGGTAACAGATCCCAAGGCCACAGCCTTGCTGGGGTAGAAAGAAGAACACAGGATGCTTAGGGAGCACAAAGGAGGGTCAGCCAGCCCAGCTTGGGGAGGCCAGGGGACACTTCCCAGAGAAATGACAGGTAACCCAAGACCTAAGGAACAAGGCTGTATGGCTTGGGGGAGGGATGCGACCGGGCTGTTTCAGTCCAAGAGAAGCAGGGGCAAAAGCCCCACACACGTCTTTTGGTTTCCATGTCCTCCCCCACCAAGTCGTCTCAGCAAATGTCTTCCTGTTGCCCTTCTCTGGCTCCAAAGCTTTGCCTTTGCTGCAGAGGCTGGAAGGACAATCCTTCCTCCTGGTGGCCTCTGAATCCTGACACACATGGCATCCTGAGTCGCACTCTGCAGAGGGCATCTCCCTGCAGCCCAGCCCTGTTTGTATTTGTCCAACACTCCTGGCAGAGGCAGAGGCAAAGGCATCTTTGCTTTTGTTTTAAACTGTGTTTCTGTCCTCACTTCACCTTTTTCTTCCTTAGTTCCTGAAAATCCAACAATAACAAAAGCCCTTTGGCTGCTGAAGGTTTTTTTTTTTTTTTTTTTTAAATAAATCTATTTATTTATTTATTTTTGACTGCATTGGGTCTTTGCTGCTGCACGTGGGCTTTCTCTAGTTGCAGCGAGCGGGGGCTACCTTTCGTTGCGGTGCGCAGGCTTCTCATGGCGGTGGCTTCTCTTGTTGCGGAGCATGGGCTCTAGGCGCTTGGGCTTCAGTAGCTGTGGCACGTTGGCTTCAGCAGTTGTGGCTCCCAGGCTTCAGAGCACAGGCTCAGCAGTTGTGGCGCACGGGCTTAGTTGCTCCGCAGCATGTGGGATCTTCCCAGACCAGGGCTCGAACCCGTGGTCCCTTGCATTGGCAGTCGGATTCTTAACCACTGCGCCACCAAGGAAGCCCCTCCTGAAGGTTTTTTAAACCCTGGTCCTGATGACCACCGTCATGAGGTTCCAATGACCAGGGCTGTGGGGTGTCCTAAGCTTGATTTCACAGCCTGACGAGAGAGCTTTGGGAAGGTAAAGCTTGCTGGGGTGCCAAGAGATCCACAGGTGGGCTCTGCCCCTGCGTCCGGCTCAGTCTGGGTGGAGAGGGGCCTGCAGCTAGAACAAGCCCTCCTCCTCCACCGGCCAGTTTCCCCTCTGCAGTCGTCTTAGGGGTTTGCGAGTATTGTTTTTCCTCCTCTGAGCACCTTGTCACTTCCTTGTGATCCCAGATGGCTGGGAAGTTAGGTGTGGTTTGCTTTGGCCAGTGGAATGCGAGATGCAGTGTTGAGGACTGCTTCCAGGCTTTTAAGCACTTGGGTGCAGATGGCCTTACCTCAAGATGGAGCCCCTTTCACCAGCCCAGGTTCCTACGAGACTACAAAGAACAGGACATGCCTACCGCACTGACCTGCAGTGGCTAAGTGGTATGAGCAAGAAATAAACTTTTGCTGTTTAAGCCACTGAGAGTTGGGGCTGTTTCTTACTGCACCATGATCCAGCCTAGCCTGACTGAGAAAATCTTGGGACCCACTGATGTGAGGCTGGGCCGTTCCTTTGTGGGACTGGACTCTCCATGGCCCCCAGCCTTCGGCTCTTGTCCCAAAACACCATTTCCACCAGGGGACTACGTGGCTTTTACACACCTGGCAAGGCAGTGCTTGAAAGCCAAAGCAAGTCCTTATGCACGTTTCCAATCCTCCCAAACCCAGCTTTGCCCCAGCTTTTATTCTGCTCCAGGCGGGTCTCACACCTGCACCTGCCTTGGCAGGGCTGCTCGCTGGGGGCCATCCTGAGACGTACAGTCTCTCCTACAGCGTGAAATTCAACGACAGCAGTGGAGTGCCCACCGTGTGCCAAACAGATTTCAGCAACAGGCAAAGAGACCCAGCCTCGCATCTGTCCTGGAGAATGGCGGCACCCACGAGAACCACCCCCGTGAAAAACATGAGAGAATGGGAATTCCCTGGTGGTCCAGTGGTGAGGACTTCGCGCTCTCACTGCCGAGGGCCTGGGTTCGATCCCTGGTTGGGGAACTGAGATCCCACGGGCTGCGCGAGGCGCTGCCAAAAAATAAAAAAGAACATGAATGAAAGAAAGTCATGTTCCGGGGGGAACACGGTGGAAACACAGTCCCCAACCAGGGATCAGGGATCCTATTACCCAGCTGTAGGGTTATCAGCCAGGACTGGGGTGTTGATTGGAATGATCATCCCTTCCCCCCAGGCCTCCCTCTCCTAGAAATGATCTGTGGCATTCCTTTGGTCTTCACCAGACACTGAGAGGGCATCTTTGCAGGCCCCCCATGGATGGCCCCGCACACAACGGATGCTAACTGACTGGTCAGGGAGCTCTGCTCCTGAGGGGGTCAAACATTCAGACACCCCAGGAGGACCTGTACTGCCCCTCACCTTGACCTGGGCTCCCTGCCTCTACTCTGCCGGCCCTGCTGGCCTGGCCTAGGAGTGCCAGAGCCGCATCTTCACGTGCTTCATTTTCTGGACTCGGTCCAGAAAGCTGTTGGACACAGAGAAACTGTCACTCACTTTCTCAGCTTCCTCCTGAAGAGCGTATTGGTGTCAGAAAAACTGTCATCAGGGAATGTAAATATCGCAGACCCATGTACGAGTATAAACAACCTTTTTTCCTGGTTGTTCACTGCATATCCACTGAGACAGACATGCTGCCTCCCAGGGGCTCCAAACTTCACTCCTCTGCAGGGTGCGGTGAGCGAGGGTGTCCACACGATGACGCGCCAGGCTGAGTGGACAGAGAGGCCCAGAGGAGGTGGCCCAGCGTGAGGCTGCAGTGTGTGCACAAGGCCAAACGTCAGGGGAGGCTGGAATCCAGCTCGCATAAGCGTGCTTGCCAAGGCCACCTTCCTCCACTGCCTGCTCACCGCGCCACGCAAATTCACACAGACGCCTTTTAGGCTGGTGGGCTGGGCTCTGAGAACAGAGTTTCTAGACCCATCCACTGAAATGGTTGCTAATGAGGAACCCCCAAGCTCTCGGAACCTCATTTTCCCTGTGATCCTGAAGAGCACAAGCCAGGCCTCTCCCCTGACTTTTCAGAAATGGTGAGGACCTGTCCATTTGGGCTGCTACAACAAAATACCAAAGACTGGGTGGCTTATAAACCAGACATTTCTCACAGTTCTGGAGGCTGGGACTCCCAAGATCAGGGTTCCGGCATGGCTGGGTTCTGGGGAAGGCCTTCTTCCTGGTTTGCACACCTCTCACTGTGTCCTCACATGGTGGAAGGGACAACCTAGCTCTCTGGGGCCTCTTTTCTGAGAGAACAAATCCTAATAATGAGGGCTCCATGCTCATGACTTAATCACCTCTCAAAGGCCCTGCCTCCTAACACCATCACCGTGGGGATTCTGTTTCAACATGTGAACTCTGGGAGGACACAGACACACAATCTATAGCAAAAGGTCATCAGCACAGAAGGTATCTGAGAGAAAAAGAAATGAGTAAGAAGTCCTCTCAGGGGATGGGAACGTCCCTTGTTTGGAAGAGAGTGTATTTATTTGCCAGGGCTGCCATAACAAAATACCATGGACTCGGTGACTTAAACGGCAGACATTTATATCCTCACAGTTCTGGAGGCTGAAGTCCAAGATCAAGGTGTCAGCAGGACTGCTTTCTCCTGAGGCCTCTCTCCTTGGCTTACAGATGGCCATCCTCTTGCTGTGTGCTTACGCAGTCTTTCCTCTGTCCATATGCATCCCTAGTGTCTTTTTCTGTGTCCAAATTTCTTTTCCTTATAAGGACACCAGTCAAATTGGATTACGAATTTAAGGAGATGAAGTTGACAAAGTATGGACTTTTGATGGTTTATTTTATGTGTCAACTTGACTGGACCATGGGGTGCCCATGTATTTGGCCGAACATTATTCTGGGTGTTTCTGTGCAGGTGTTTTTGGATGAGATAAACATTTAAAATAGTAGTGTAAGTAAAGCAGATTGCCCTTGCGAATGTGGGTAGGTCTCCCCAGTCAGCTGAAGACCTGAACACAACAAAAAGGCCGACTCCCCCCCAGGTAAGAGAGAATTCCTCCTGCCTGACTGCCTTCGAACTGGGACATAGGTTTTTCCTGCCATCAGACTCAAACTGAAACACTGGCTCTTCCTGGGGCTTGAACCTGCTGGTCTTTGGAACTAGACCACTGGCTCTCCTGGGTCTCCAACTTGGCGACTTAACCTGTAGGTCTTGGAACTTGTCAGCTTCCATAACTGTGTAAGCCAATTCCTCAGAATAAATCTCCCTGTACATAAGTAGCTATAGATATAGACAGATAATATAGACACAGAGATGCAGATACAGACACAGCTATAGATGCACACATCCTATTGGTTCTGTTTCTCTGGAGAATCCTGACTAATACAGATTTTGGTGCCAGGAGCTTAAAGGTCTTATCTCCTAATACGGTCATGTTCTGAGGTACTGGGTTAGGGCTTCAGTGTATGCCTTTTAGGGGACACAATGCAGGCATAAGAGGCAGGCCTCCCATGCCGGCCTGCGTGGCCAGAGGAGCCCCGGCTCCGCACACCCACCTGCAGCTGCTCGCCCTCCGCCCCCACACACTCCCCGGCCCCGCTGCAGAACTGCAGCACCTGCGGCACCTCAGCTGGGCCTCCGGAGATGGTCTTCCTCGATACAAACTGCTCCTCTCTACCAGCAGAGCCAGTGCTTGCTTCTGGCGGCCGGCTGCTCTTCGAGAACGGCGGCCCTAAAGTGGAAAGGCCCCAGGGCCGGCTCCCCAATTTTCCCCCCAACACCCACAGTTGTGCTGTCCTCCCAGCGCAGCTCCTGTGAGAGGCGCACCAGCACTGCTGCTCCGGGAGCCCTCCCTGTGGGCATGGTATGAAGCAGCATCCAGTTCAGAGTCCCTTGGCTGAATGATTCTATCCCCTGTCGCTGGAGGCCAGCCCTGGCTTCCATTCCCAAAGGGCCTGAATTCATGTATTTAACCACACACTTGCCCCCCGCCCTGTCCCCCAGTATGCCAGGGGCTGGGCAGCACGTGTGGGTGCAAACAGCGGTGTCCCAGCTCCCAGAGGGCTTATGTGATGGTGCCAAGAGCCTCCCTGCCTCCAGTGTTTGCAGTTCCCTGATCGGTGGTTTGCTGGGTCTACAAGAGAATGAAGGCAGAAGGAGAGACGGAGCTGAGAGCTGAAAGCGGGGAGGACTCACCTGTGCACAAGGCAGGAGGGGCAGTGGGCAAAGCTGTCAAGTTTGGCCTTTTCTAGGTGGGAAAGCCCTTCAGGGTAACAAACTCTGCAACAGTGTGAATTCCCCAAAGCGTTGGGAGGTCTCAGTAACTTGAGTTCACCTCCACCCTCCACGTCAGTGCCCGTTATCTCCTAGACCCAGAAAACGCATACTGCACGAAGCTGAAAGGTTGTTTAACACGTAGAAAGTGAAACCAGATTTATCGGCTTAAAGCACAACCCTAAACCAGCCATTCCCGGGCTCAGAGACTTTTCATAGCTCAGTATATCCCACACCAAGTCAAGTTCCCTACCAGGCACTCAAGATCATCCACAATTTGATGCCGGTTTACTCGCCCAGCCTCACTACCCACCACATCCCTTCACACCCACTAACCTGGATGACCAGCCTTCATGTCCTCCAGGCCTTGGCTGCTCTCATCCCTCGACTGCGAAACCTCGCAGGCCTGCCTTCCATTCTCTGCCGAGTCTGCTACAAACCACCCCCTCACCAGGTCCAGCTCAGATGTTACCTACCGCCTTCATGAAAACCCCCTTCCTCTGCACTCCTGCGCTGTCAAGTCCTCCCTCCTGACCCTTATTTGCCACTTATGTGGATGTCCTATTACGTCTACTAGAGATGGAAGCTCCTTGAAAATAGGTGTTGTCTAATATGTATAAAATGGATAACTAATAAGAACCTGCTGTATAAAAAAATAAATAAAATTTAAAAAAAATTTTTTTTTTTTTTTTAAAAAGATGAGTTTCTCAAGCTTTTCCAGTCCATGATACCAAGCCAAGGCCCCTTCCACAAACTTGGGCTCTATTAGATGACTTGCCAAAGACAGAATTATGAATTCTTGGTAATTACTAATGAAATCAGAAATGAAGTCCTTACCATTTGATTCAAGTCATTCCAATTCTGAAGACTAACACCAGTTATAAGAACAGATCAATGATATTCTGAAACTTTGTTTTTTTAAAAAACCAAAAACCCTCAGTTACTAGGAGAAAACTGATCCCCTTTAGCCATGCAAAGCATGAGAAACTACCTTAAGTCCTTGGTTCTCTGTCAACCTTACTGTTCTCTAGCACACCCAGCGGTCTTTATTCACAGCAAAGCTTAGACTCTTTACTTACAATCTCTCTCACCTGTGGATCACACCTGAGTAGGAAAACTTTTGCACCTTTTGTTTAGGATAAAGCTATTCTGTGGTCTTTCTCCCTAGGGATTCCATTCAAAGTCTCATCTCCCTCCAGCTTCTATAGAGACTGCTTTACTGTCAGTAAAATCATTCAGCTTTTGCCCTGGGTTGATTATGTATCAAGGGCTATGTTTGATGATTTCGAGATAAAGGAGACATTGTCACTATCCTCATATAGCTCACTGCCTAACGAAAAGGACAGAAAAGTTAAACGTGTCACAGGTAGAATGTCACAGGTAAGCACAGGGTACAAAGAGGGCACATAGAAAGGGATCCAAACTGAGACTTAGAGAGACAGGAAGTATTCTGGAGAAAGGTGATGCCTAAAATAAATTCTAAAAAAAAAAAAAAAAAAAAGAAAATAGGTGTTGTGTCTTATCTTTGATATCTCCTACAACGATGCTGTATCAAGGTTTTACAAAAGAATGTCATTTAAAAAAGAAATAGCCTTCTGAGACACAATGTCTTATTCTAAAACCAAGATTGAAAGGACCCAAGTGGTCCATACCAGGATTCTTTGGTTGCAAGTAGCAGAAACTGAAACTAGCTCAAGCAATCTTAATTTATGGGTAGGTTACTTTGTATATTGGTTTCCGATGGCAGCTTGATAACAAATGACCACAAACATCATGTCATAAAACAACACAAATGTATCACCTTATAGTTTCTAGTTCAAAATTCCCACATTGGTTTCACTGGACTAAAATCAAGGTTTTAGCAGGGCTGTGTTCCCGCCCTGGACACCCCAGGAGAGAATCTGCTCCCTTGCCTGTTCTAACTTCCACAGACCGCCTGCACTCCTTGGCCCATGGCCTCTTCCTCCATCTTCAAAGCCAGCCGCACAGCATCTCTCTGACCCTGCCCCACTCCTTCTGCCTCCGTGTGATGGTTAATTTTATGTCAACGTGACTGGCTAAGGGATGCCCACATAACTGGTAAAACATTATTTTGGCTGTGTCTTGAGAGTGTTTCTGGAGGAGATTAGCATTTGAGTTGGTGAATTAAGTAAGATCACCCTCCCCAGTGCAGGTGGGAATCATCCATTTGTCAAAGGCTTGAGTGGAACAAAAAGGCAGAGAGGGAGGATGAATTTGCGCGCTCTGCTTGAGCTGGGACATCTACCTTCTGCCCTTGGACATTGGCACTCCTGGTCCTCGGGCTTTTGGACTCAGATCAAGACTGATACCACCAGCCCCCTGATTTTCAGGCCTTCAGATGTCAACTGAACGGTGTCATTGGTTTTCCCCGTTCTCCAGCTTGCAGAAGACATTTGGTGGGACTTCCTGGCCTCTGTAACCACTTGAGCTAATTCCTATACTAAACCTCCTCTCACATGTACCTGTATCAGACCTATTGGGTCTGTTTCTCTGGCAAGTCCTAATACACTCCATCTTCCACTTGCCAAGATCTCAGTGACTACACTGGGCTCACCTGAAAAATACTCTCTATTTTAAGGTCAGCTGATAAGCAACCTTAATTCCCCTTTGCATTGTAACCTAACATATTCACAGGTTCGGGGGATCAGGACATCTTCGGGAGCTATTATGCCGCCTACCACACTCCAGGTGTTTCGTGGAGGCCTCAGCCAAGACTGCAGCTGGGCCTCCAGAACCGGAAGGGCCTGGAATCAGGAGGCAGCAGAGCAGAGACTGTCCCTCCGCCCCTTCCTGCGCCTCTTTCATTCTGTTTCTGCAGACCTGCTCTGTCTGTCCCCCAGTCCATTTGGCAAACACAGCCACCCCCCAGTTTTCACCCAGTTTCAGACAAGAGAAGACTCATGTCTACATCTCTAGGGGAGATTCTGATTGGCTCAGCTTAGGTCAGGTAAACCCTGCTTCCTCTCCCATCATTAGGGTCAGTGAAGACAAATACGGCTGCCAGGTTCCCAGAGACCCCAGAGACGGGGGCAGGGTGGTCGTGAGCTCAAGGGCTGAGCAGATACAACATCAAAGTTTTAGGTGACCAAGTCATTCTGTGCCGAGGAAGGAGGAAAGGATAAGGAACAGTGGGCCCCAAGCAGACAAATGCCTGTCCTATTTCTCTGACCTCATTAGCAAAGTCACCTGGTGGACACACTTCGATCACGAAGACAGGATTGGAGCAGCCCTAGGCTGCCCCTCATCAGGACCATTGTTTCTCGAGCTTTGGATTCTTTTGTATAATCCACTCTGGTTTTTGTTTGTTTTCATGATTAAGACCTTGGAAAGTCATGTATAAACTACTTTTATAGATGAAATTTCAAAAGCACTAGAAAGCTGCTATTTAAGATAATCATTTTTATAAACAGCAGCCTTGGATTTGTTTCATGGTGATTTCTACCCTAGGTTTTCCTAAAATGAAGCGCATCTTTGTTGAAATGTGGTACCTCACAGGCAGGTGGGGGCACCTGTGGCGCTGGCAGTGGAGCTCTGTAGGGACTGGCTGCTGGCTCACCGGGCTTCAGGCTGTCTCTTCAAGTACCCGGGGCTCCAGGAAAGCAGCACTGGGCAGAAGTCACGGCATGTCCAGGAAGCTGAGCTCCGCCATGAAGGGGCAAACCAGAGACACAGTCCTGGAGCTTATGATCTAGCGAGGAGGATTCATACAAAGAATATTCAATTACGATTCCATTAAGCACCTTGCTGGGGGAATAAAAAAGCAGGTGCTCTGACAATATTCAAAGGGGGGACCTGAGCAAGTCTGGACTCAGAATCATCTTGCCTGAGAGTGACCTTTGAGCTGGGATCTATAGGAAGGGTAAGTTTACGGCAGGGTTGAGGGACCACAGGGAGGAGTGTTCTAAGTAAAGGTAACTGGATGGGCATAGGGCTTGGGTGGGAGGACACTTGCCGAGTTCAAAGGCATGAGAAGAAACCAGAGTGAGCTGGGGTGAAGTGGGCCAGGGCCAGACCACACGGGGCCTCCCAGGCCTCAGGGAAATCACTGAAGGACTCTGAAAGCAATCTTTATTTGTATAAGATCTCTTTGGCTATAGTATAAGATTGCAGGGGTGTAAGAATGTAAGAGACAAAGGACTCTCACCAGCTCAAATTCTGGGCATGGCCACCCCGCCTTGGGAGAAAACACTGAAGACAGGCCTTTTGAGTCAAGAGAGGCAAGAATTGCCCTTGGGTCCCACCCCACCCACTGGAAGGCAGACAGACATCTCTGTGCTTCACATTTGCTCACTTTCTGAGTGATTCATTCATCAACAAGAGGGTGGGGTTAGGAGGCAGGCTCAAGACTTCTTTACCATAATCATTGCTCAGTTAATTACCTTCACCACCTGTGCTGGAAATGATCAAGATGACTTGTGTGTGATGACACCCAGAGATGCCCAGGCTTCCTGGGTTGCCCTTTCCTGCCCTGCGTTACAGCTGGGGTATCGGAGTACAGGAGGCTGGGTTCTCACATGGGTGGACGTGCTGCTGCCAGGAGAGTGAGGTGGGGCGGGAGTGAGGGTGTGGGCAGATCCACAGAGACCACTCAGCGGTGCAGGACAGCGTTGATAGTGGGTCTGGGAGGAAAGCCAACGGGCTGCAAGCTAAAAGTCTGGGCAAAGTTAGAAGGGGACTAGGATGAGATGGGAGACCTAGAGAAGCTACGAGAGAAAAGGGCATATCCAGGAGGCCTAGATGAACAGAAGGAAGGGGTTTCAGCTACAGAAAGAGAAATGGGCAATGTTTCTGAGCGGACTGCCTCAGCACTGTCAGACCTTTGGGGTATTAACCTTTTGTGCAAACAAAGATGCTGGCCGATTAATTCAGTGATTCTTCTCCACAAACATTTGGCGAGATGCCAGTTGTTCTGCCCTCGGGATACAAATATGAACAAGACAGTCCTAGTCCCTGATTTTACAAAGTTTAAAGCATCTCATGGAAAACAAACAGGCTATGACAAGACAGCATAATAAGGGCCAATACAGGGGTCAAAGAGCAGGGAAGGAGCACAGCGCAAAACCTACCACCACTTGGGAATCAAGACTTCTGAAAGCTGAAACCAGGCGGAGACCTGTGAGTCGAATACAAATTAGCCACATGAGGGCAGTGGGTGGAGAGAGGTTCCAGGCTGTGGTGCCAGCCTGAAAGCCTAAAGGTGACAAATAGGGCACAAAGGTTGGGAGCGGGGAAAGACGAGAAGCCCCTGGGAGCCAACGGCTGTGTCGTGAAGGGGTTGGCAACCACGGTCCCTTTGGGCTCTACCCGCAGGCCACCCACAACTAGACCATAAACTCCACAGTAAGCAGTGTCTCCATGGCAACCACACAATGCCTGTCCCCTAACAGGGCCCAGTAAGTGATTATTAATGACTCAAGGAAGGGATGGGGGGCAGTGGGGAGCGGTAAAGGAGTTTCCATATTTTTTAATGGTTCCTAAAAATTGAAATGCCTGTTAAATATACAAAGTCTTTTGTTTCACATTAGAGATAAATGACTAAACCTGCAATTGCTAGTCATGTTCTCACTCATACTAAAAGAATCTCAAACTATAAACAAAACCAGACCTTTGTCTGTTTTGGGAAGGGGCCTGGGAAAGGGAGAAACGAGCTGGTGAAGTGGATAGGAAATCTTGATGATTTCACCTTTTTGCCCAGGGCTGGAATTTTCTTCCCTCTACTGAGAAAAAAAAAGTTAAAAGCTGTGTGGGACTACTGGGCATATACCCGAGAAAACCATAATTCAGAGTCATGTACCACAATGTTCACTGCAGCTCTATTTACAATAGCCAGGACATGGAAGCAACCTAAGTGTCCATCGACAGATGAATGGATAAAGAAGACGTGGCGCATATACACAATGGAATATTACTCAGCCATAAAAAGAAACGAAACTGAGTTATTTGCAGTCAGGTGGATGGACCTAGAGACTGTCATACAGAGTGAAGTAAGTCCAAAAGAGAAAAATAAATTCCATATGCTAACACATATATATAATATATAAAAAAATGTTTCTGAAGAATGTAGGGGCAGGACAGGTATAAAGACACAGACGTAGAGAATGGACTTGAGGACACAGGGAGGGGGAAGGGTAAGCTGGGATGAAGTGAGAGAGTGGCATGGACATACATACACTACCAAATGTAAAATAGCTAGTGGGAAGCAGCCGCATAGCACAGGGAGATCAGCTCCGTGCTTTGTGACCACCTAGAGGGGTGGGATAGGGAGGGTGGGAGGGAGACACAAGAGGGAGGAGATATGGGGATATATGTATACGTATAGCTGATTCAGTTTGTTATACAGCAGAAACTAACACACCACTGTAAAGCAATTATACTCCAATAAAGATGTTTAAAAAAGAATATAACATTGAAATGTAATTATAATAATTTACAAAGGCATAAACATTTTTAAAGAAAATAAACAAAATATTAACCATGGGGAAATTAAAAAGCTATGTGGGACAACACATGATGAAGTTTTTGGTCTGTTACTAAATTTCACTTCTCATAAGGGAGTTCTTCCACCCTGGATAATTCAAGTAAGCCTTCTGCATTTGAAGATGATGTTATACTGATTATAATCTGTGTGGCTGAAAGGAGAAGATAATCATCTGAGACAGAGCTCCACGGGTCTCGTGTTTCTGTACATCTTGTGAGCAAGGCACTTACAGCCCTTCATTCCAGACTATCTTCTCAACGATGGTTGCAAAGCAAACAGCCTTAGGAAGAGAGAGAGTGTTCTCCCCTGGAGCACAGGGCAGGCCTGCTTACTGTTCGTTATAAAGGATCTGCGTCTCCTAAGCTCAGGGTTCCTCTCCTATAACGCACCCCACTGCACGTACACTATTTCGTTTGGACTCATATGTGTCACCTGCCTTGGGACTTGGAGGCAAAGGAGCTGATACAAATATGCTGAAGCTTATCCTGTTCCCTGGGCCACGAGTAATCAAGTCTCCTGCAGCATCTATGACACTGGCAGGTTAATGCGTGGGCTGACAGGTGCGCTAAAGTCTCAGAGCCTTCGCAGACCTCGACACACCCTTCCTGGAAATCGTTTACTATCACACTGCAGCATTCTTGGTCGTTCCTGATGAATTTACCTAAACTACGTAGATACTTACATCGCTGATTGTAATACAATAACTGTTTTTAAAAGACAATAAAATCTGCAAGTCTCTTTTACACACTTTCCCAAAAGATTATCTTCTAAAGGGGCAGTAGGCCTCACGTAAGTGAATGACAAGAATCTAAAAAGAAAACAAAAAACCAAAAAACTGAACACAGTAGAAATAAGCTGGGAGAGAAGCCATTTTTATAAGACATAAATAATTGTTTTTAATTCAGTATATTCCATGATTAGCAGTGGATTCTGTCTGAAGTAAACCAGCACAATTAGTACAACACAAGATGTTTTGTTCTGTTTTTAAAGGGACCACTAAACCAACATCTGTATCTCTGTATGGAACTGATTTTCAAAGGGACAGAAGTGGTCTTTGATCTTTCTGAACCACTTGTCTTCAAATTCTTTCGAAGACGCAATCACCAAGGCAGTCAGGGCTGCAGGGCCAACACACTTCACCTCTGTGTGAACCTCATCTCTTATTTTTTCTGGGACGATATCTTCGCCCATAACCTGCAGTAGGAGGGGGAAAAAACAACAACAACCCCGTCCTAATAACAGGGGAAGCAGACACAGAATGAAGACCATGCTATTTATCAAGTGTAAATGATTTCGTACAGAAGTATTTCTTTAGCAGCCAGGGGACAACTCTAACAATTCAACAGATTGAAAAGATGTTTATTCAGAAGCAGTGATCCAAGACCACATTTGTAAAACATCCCCTACTTCCAGTCTCATCTTTCCCTGAGTAAACAAATCACCAAAGCACTAGCATGGCAGTAGTACCATTCAGGCTACAGGGAGTGAGGGTCAACCTTCTTATATCATAGAGCATCTTCAGCTGACAAAAATGCACTGCGAGTGATCCTCCCTCCTTGTAAATGACAGAAAAGCAGAGCTTGCACAGAATGTAACTGCTGCTGTGTAGAGAGCACAGATCCCTTCTCTTAGAAGTTCTCCAAAGAAGTCAAAGGCAGCAAACAGTTGAGCAGCATGTAGCTGAGTCCACACTTTCCTGATCCAGAGAGACTCCATCCCTCCAGAAAGGTTACCACAGCAACCTCAGGACTTAAGAGCATGCCCCTCACTCTAAAGGCACAATACTGCTCCCTACCGGTCAGATCCAGGTCCAGGTTCTGCGTTAGTTTCTCTTTGACAAGACACCCACCAAGTTTAAGTTTGTAAGAAGCTTGCATCTGAACTCGCTAAGTGATCAGCCCACCTTTGGTAAGGAGAGTGAACTAAAATTAAGTCCCAAAACATTTCCCACGATTCAGCATGAAAAGTTAGGGAGCCATTTGGCAGGGACGCTGTAGAGGGAATTTGTCACTTGGATTTGGACTAGATGGTCCCTAGGTTTCCTACAAACCCTGAGGTCCTATGTGTCCATGAATACTCAAATTATTATGGATTAGAAACCCACTCAAAGAACGGGTTGCACTGGCTTTAAATCTTCAAAGACTACTTATTGCTTGAGGCGAGAGCTGATGGGATGACAGCAACTGTCAGAATTTATTAAAAGGCGTGTTATTTTCATCAATTCAAGGACAATTTTTGTTTTTGTATTTTAACATTTCTGAAATCAAGATTATCTTATAACCACTGGTGTGTCATAGTGTAAAGAACAGCTTATTTTTTTTTTAGTGGCACATCAAATAATTATGTCTCTTAACTGATGACTGCTTGGACTCAATGAAATACTGTATTAAAAAATCTGGGGTGTAACACCAAAAGTGTTCTTTTTAATTAAAAACAAAGAGAATTGAATAATAGTAATACTCACACAATGCAATATTCCAAAAAGTGGGCTCGGCAGGTATATCATTCACAGGTGTCAAAAAATCTGCAGAAGTCTTTGGCCAAATAAGAATTTTAAACTTCTATATGTCAAAAGTATCATAAACTTCAGAAAATACTGCAACATATAAAAGGTTAGTGGGCTTCCCTGGTGACGCAGTGGTTGAGAGTCTACCTGCTGATGCAGGGGACATGGGTTCGTGCCCCGGTCCGGGAAGCTCCCACGTGCCACAGAGAGGCTGGGCCCGTGAGCCATGGCTGCTGAGCCTGTGTGTCCGGAGCCTGTGCTCCACAACGGGAGAGGCTGCAACAGTGAGAGGCCCGTGTACCGCAAAAAAAAAAAAAAGGTTAGTAAGCCTAGTGTAGAGAGAACTCTTAAAATAAGAAAAGAATATACAAATAACGAAGAAAAAGCATGACTAGGTATTTCACAAAATATAAATGGCCAATGAATGTGTGAAAAAATTGTTCATTTTATTAGTAATCAAATAAACAGTAATATTAAAAAGCGCTATTTTTACCAATGAAAATACAGATTTTAAAAAGTAATATTGTTAAGTTGTTCAATATAAAATTCTGGTTTTATGGTCAAAATGATTGAATATTGACAATTTCACATGGTTCAACCTAATACCTAGGTTTGGAGAAGGAAAATCAGTAGTCTCATATGCTGCTGGAGGATACATAAACGGAATCAACCTTTCTTCTCTCTGTTTTTTTTTTTTGGCCTCACCGCGTGACTTACAGGATCTTAGTTCCCCAACCAGGGACAAACCTGAGCCCTCAGCAGTGAAAGCGCAGAGTCCTAACCACTGGACTGCCAGGGAATTCCCGGAACCAATCTTTCTTAATGACAATTTGGAAACATGCTTCGAGGCTTTAAAATGTTCATATACTTTAACCCAGTGATTCTACTTCCAGTAATCTATTCTAAAACAAACACAAAAACTGATTTTTTTTTTTGCAAAGACTTATTAAAATTGGTACTGAATATTTGTTAAATGTCCAATATAGGACTTAAGTAAATAAATGATAGCTCATCAAATGCTGCAACTGGACTACTATCCAGTCATTAAAAATTATGCACTCAAATAATATTTAAGGATACAGTGTCATGATCATACCACAATGTTAGGTAAAAATATCAGCCTATAATATAAAATGCAGTTTGGCAGTTCCTCAAAAAGTTAAACACAGAATTACCAGACGACCCGGCAATTCCATTCTTAGGAAGATGCCCAAAAGAACTGAAATCAGGAACTCAAACAGATACTTGTATGCCAATGTCCATAGCAGTATTATTCACAGAAGCCAAAAGGTAGAAACAATGCAAGTGCCCATCAACAGATGATGAATGGACAAACAGGATGTGTGGTGTGTGTGTGTATACACTCTCTCTCTCTCTCTCTCTCTCTCTCTCTCTCTCTCTCTCTCTCTCACACACACACACACACACACACACACACACACAGAGGAATATTATTTAGCCATAAAAAGGAATGAAGTTCTGATACATATGGATGAACCTTGAAAACATTATGCTAAGTGAAATAAGCCAGACATAAAAGGACAAATATTGTATGATTCCACTATTTGAAATATCTAGCACAGGCAAACTCATAGACACAAAAAGCAGATTAGAGGTTACCAGAGGTGGGGGTGGGGGTGGGGTGGGGAGAGGGAACGGGAATTACTGCTTAATGGTTAAAGTGTTTCTATCTGGAGTGATGAAAACGTTTTGGAAATAGTGCTGGTGGTTGCACAACACCGTGAATGTAACGAATGCCACTGAATTGTACACTAAACAGCAATTAAGATGGCAAATTTTATGTTAGATATATTTTTTTATCACCAAAAAAAAAAAAGAGGGGGAAGGGGAACTGTTATAACATTAAAGAGATCTAAGAGAGAAAAGAATCACAATATGTGGACCTTATATGGACCCTGATTCAAATAAAACAACTATAAATAGAAAAAAGTATGTAATTAAGAAATATTTAAGGATACAAGGTCATGCTCATGTCACAATGTTAAGTAAAAGTAACAGAGCACAAAATGAAATGCACATTATCATCCCAAAGAGGGCCCAGACATTTTTTTTTAAAAAAGCTATTTTAAATGCAGGTATTTCCCATGCATTGTCCAGGCAGAGGACTACTATTCCAGTCACACATGGGGAAGAATATGAAGATGTTTAAGATACCTTGTAAGGATGTCTTACTTATAAGGAACTTAAAATCTAGCTGAAAAGATAAGACATTTTTAAATTTGGGGCGGGCCCCAAAGAGCTATCTATTCCAGCAATCACTCTATCTGAGTTCAGGGAGAAACTGCCACAGACCAAGTTAAAAGAAAAACCTGACATTCGAAATTTCTCTGCAACCATCAAAGTAGTAACAGGGTGGAGCAGAAAGAAAATGGACTTGGAGCTGGATGGGCTCCAAACTAGTTCTGCCACTTAAAATCTGACCTTAGGCAAGTCACAGCCTCTATGAGGCTCACTCCAGCTCCCCCCATCCCACAGGCTGTTCTGAGGATGAACAGGAGAAAAAACAGACAAAAGAGCTGCCCAAATGTCAAGTCACTCATTCATTCATTTATTCAGCACTCACAAATCAATTATTACAGGGCGTTTCTGATGTTCAAGCAGGCAGGTACTAACAAGCACTGACAAGTACACGCAACACAGCCCCTGCCTCACAGCATGCTACGGCTCAGAGAGGATGAAGAGGCCCCTTTCGGGGGTTAAGTGATCAAAAGGCATGTAAAGGAGGGAGACAGAAGTCCTTTAGAAGATGCGATTTGGCCCTGTTTTTTAAAAAATGATCTGGGAGCCAGGAAAAATATCTGTGATACTTTGTTTCACATAAACCCTAGAGGACACACTCACCTCTGCTATCAACAGCAAAGTGTCTTCTTTGAAGCTGAACCCTTTCATTTTAGCTTCAATTTCCTGCTGAGTCTTTAAGTTCCTCTCCAAAGCAAACGATGTTTGCTGAGATTGGTCGAGCTGAAGCAAAAGCCTGTAAAACAGAAAGTCCCAATGTGTAGGCTCACATAAAGGACAGCAGTGAGGACATGTTCATACATAGCACGGGAACTGGGCTGGATGTGAGTCCAACTCGGCTAAAGAGAAGGTCCTCACCTTCATCTGAATCCCTAAAGCTCCTTACTTTCAATGAATTGCCCAACTTTACATTGGAGAGTTATCTTTTCTAAAATTCATAGACCAAAACTTCTCAAAGGAATCTTTAGAGAGCAAGCCTCAAAAGAGCTTCCTGTAGAAGTCAAGTGATTGAAAGCACAAACAATGCAGAGTGAAAAGAACAAACCTCCCCATCAAAGGCTCCTCCCCAGAAGTGTCAGGATGTAGCTCTTTGAAGTCGGTGCTCTATGACCCTTCCCTCTCCCTGGGCCTCAAGGACTAACAGGATCTCTAGCACACTTCCGTTACCCGTTACCCGCAGCAGGGCCAACCCTTCCAGGGCCCTCTGAGGGCCACTCTGCAACTGGCTCACCCCAGTCTCCCCATCACGGTCATGGCCTGGTCTCCTCCTGCTCTCCTCCCATACCTCCCCTGCTCCTCACTGTTTTCTAAAATGCTGACTGCAGATTTTTCCAATTCCCCTCAGGCCTCACGGCTACATCCAGAAGCACTCAGCTCTCCTGTTCACGCACTTCCTGCCTTGAGAAATGCCCCCCACACCACTCTAGGCATTGAGAGATGTTGGTGAGCAAAACAGGTTTCTGCCTCAAGGAACAGGAGCAGAGCAATTACAAGCAAATAAGATCATCTCAGGCAGTGACCAAGGCTATGAAATAGAAACTCGAGACAGGGTGGACGAAGCGTCCGCCTCAGATGGGGCAGTGATGGAAGGCTTCTCCGAGCTACCACTCGAGCTAAGGCTCAAATGGTAAGAAGCCAGCCACAGGCACATGTCGGGGAAGAGGGCTTGGCCAGGGGAAGGGGACCCTGACAGAAGAACCAGTTTGACGAGTCTGAAAATCAGGAAGATATCTGTGGCCGGAACACAGCCAAGAAGAAAACAAACTGCAGTGAAAGAGGAGAAAAAGACAGGCAGGGCCAACTCACATAAGCCCTTGCAGGCCACGGAAAGAAACGTGGAGTTTACATAAGTGCAATGGGAAGCCGCTGGAGTTTTATAAAAGAACATGACCTCATGGGCCTTCACTCTGACTCTTCACATCACCTACCTGGCCTCTGGGGGCACTTACACGCATGGCCTCTTTATGTCCTTGCTTTCTCTCTCTTGCTCCTGAAGTTACTTGAAAATACAGCTTACACTTGCTGCCTCCATTTCATGTTCATTCACCCTCAGTCCTCTGCAATCTGCCTTGTCACCGCATCGCTACTGAAAGTGCCTTCTCAAAGGTCTCACAAGACCTCTCGCCTTCAAAGCTTCTTCTCACTCCATCTGATCACTGATCTTTCCTGGAGCTCCTCAACCTCTACCTCCCTTCTTCGGAGCTCAGCTCCCACTTCTAATGGAAAACTCCAGCTGGATTCCCACCCTCGATCCGCGCTGCTCTCACGCCCTGTCCTGTCTCAGTGGAAGCACCACCATCCACCCTCACCCGCAAGGTGGACTCCAGGGTTGTCTGACTCTTCTGTCCTCCCCTCCCCACCCTGGCCTACCCACACATTCAGCTCGTCACCAAGTCCTGTCTGTTCCATCCTCAGTGCCATCCATTTCCCCTTTTGATTCTCAGCGCACTGTGCTAGGTCAGGGCCTTGACACCATCCACCAATTAGTCCACAGCCCCTTCCCTTGTGTCCCTGGATCCAAACTCCTTTCTCTAATACGTCCTCCTAGCCACCAGATATCCCTCGAAATCAGAGCTCTTGTCACACCACTTAAACATTTAAATACTCTTCAGACCTTCGGCCTAAGGACCAAACTCTTTAAGATGACATTTAACGCCTTGTGCTAATAAAAACAAAACTGCAGGAGTACAACATCTACCAAATGTTTACACACACTGCATACTATAATAAGTGCTTCAGAAACTTTAAACCTCACAACTCCACAAAGCAGGCACTTCCCCCATTTCTCCATCTGTCAAGATGAGGAAACTGGAGATCGGAGAGGTGAAGTAATTTGTGCAAGGCCACACGGTGAGCGAGCAAGCAAAGTCCAGGCTCATTCCCTCAGTAACAACAATTTATTAGGTTCCTTAAAATGGGATCTGACTCCAAGGTCCAGCCTCCTGTTCACGATGCTGTTCTGGTCTCGGGGTCCACAGCCTACCTCTCGGTCTCCTGCCACCAAAGCTGCTCTCACTGCACCGGACCACATGACACTACCATGCTACACCAGCCCTTCCACTCCTTGGGCCGTGCTTTCTCTCTTGCAAGATATCCTGGCGAGAACACAGGCTCTGGAGTCAAAGACCTGGGTCCAGATCCTGGCAGCACTTCAGAGCTGCACCACCTTGGGCATGATTCCAAATCAGCTCCCCAGTCTGTACACTGGGATCCCAACATCTACCCCAGAGAGTGGTGAGGGTTAAGATGATATAATGTATACACAATATTTCAGCATCGAGTTTTTTTGTACAGTTTATTGTACAGCATCGAGTACACATTCATCTACACAACTGACAAATGTTCCCAGGAGCCCCATTCCCTCTGTGGAGGTCCTTCTCCTTCCACTCGGCACAGCTCCCGGGTACTGGTCCCTGAAGGGTTCTCTGCCACTGACACACTGTTTAGCACCTGAGCTGCAGGTCACCGACTGCACATATGTTTTTCTCAATACACTGAGTAGTGTAAGGAAAGGGACTCTTTTTTGATGATCTTTATGATCCCAGGCCCCAGCAGGTGCCTGGAACCCAGATGTCATTCAATGCACTTCTGAATTAAAGTGATATAGGCAATGCTAAATAAATATCTGCTGAAGGAAGTTTAAAATCTGCCAAATAGATATCGCTTTTCAGTAAGACTCACTGTTAACAACAATACTTCTTGAATTCTTCAGAGTTAAAAAATAAAAATAATAAAAACAAAACCCAATGCTATGTTTTTTGGTATTATCTGAGACCTAAGAGAGTCTGTTTCTCTCATAAATTACAGAACTGGTCCAGTGTATTCTCCCCTTTCCCTAAACTTTTATACACTATGGATCCAAAATCATGGGAGTCCCTAAACCATGGGAATTCCCTGTAGAATGAATTAAACATTGTTTTTTGTTTTGGTTTTTTTTTTTTTTTTGTGGTATGCGGGCTTCTCACTGTTGTGGCCTCTCCCGTTGCGCGGAGCACAGGCTCCGGACGCGCAGGCTCAGCGGCCATGGCTCACGGGCCCAGCCACTCCGCGGCATGTGGGATCTTACCGGACCAGGGCACGAACCCGCGTCCCCTGCATCGGCAGGCGGATTCTCAACCACTGCGCCACCAGGGAAGCCCTTAAACATTGTTTATTTGCCTTATTAATACTGATTTGAACACACGAGCAGATTTCCTTCTTCGGTAGCTCTCTGTGGAATGTGAGTGAAAAATCCCTTGTTTAAAATATCGCTTCCCTTGTGTGCGAGCACAGGTCACTATCCACACCTCCCCTCCCGGGAGCCTGTGCAGCCCGCCACTGCCAGGGTCCTGTGATCCAGGGACAACTTCCCCGGGAGAATGCATGGCGGCACGCCTGAGGCTGCTGCAACGTCACACAGGCCTCTGCCCTCTGCCGCCACAGGCTCGCCCCGAATCCGTACCCCTCCCACCTCCGGCCTGAGTGAGCCAGAGCCCCCGAAGCAGCTGCTCCTTTAACCCCGTCCTGTCTGAGCGAAGAACAGATGCCCTCAGGCAACCTACACGCGGAGGTGGGTCCAAACCCAAACCTGAACCCAGGGAGCTGTGCAAACAAAGAAGAGAAAAGGAAGTCTCTCCCAGCAGCCTCAGGAGCAGCAGATTAAATCTCCACAATCAACTTGATGTACCCTACATCTGTGGAATACCTGAATAGACGACTCATCCCAAATTGAGGCGGTGGACTTTGGGAGCAACAATACATATATATTTTTCCCTTTTTCTCTGTGAGTGTGTATGTGTATGCTTCTGTGTGTGATTTTTGTCTGTATAGCTTTCCTTTTACCATTTGTCCTAGGGTTCTGTCTGTCCGTTTTTTGTTTTTTAATTACTTAAAAAATTTTTTTTAAATAATTATTTATTTTTTATTTTAATAACTTTTTTCTATTTTATTTTACTTTATTTTGTCTTCTTCTTTCTTTTTTTTCCCCCTCCCTTTTATTCTGAGCTGTGGGGATGACAGGCTCTTGGTGCTCCAGCCAGGCATCAGGGCTGTGCCTGAGGTGGGAGAGCCAAGTTCAGGACACTGCTCCACAAAAGACCTCCCAGCTCCACATAATATCAAACAGCAAAAATCTCCCAGAGATCTCCATCTCAATGCCAAGATCCAGCTCCACTCAACGACCAGCAAGCTACAGTGCAGGACACCCTATGCCAAACAACTAGCAAAACAGGAACACAACCCCACCCATTAGCAGAGAGGCTGCCTAAAATCATAATAAGGCCATGGACACCCCAAAACACCCAGCCAGACACGGTCCTGCCCACCAGAAAGACAAGATCCAGCCTCATCCACCAGAAAACAGGCACTAGTCCCCTCCACCAGGAAGTCTACACAACCCACTGAATCAACCTTAGCCACTGGGGACAGACCAAAAACAACGGGAACCACGAACCTGCAGCCTGCGAAAAGGAGACCCCAAACACAGTAAATTAAGCAAAATGAGAAGAAAGAGAAACACACAGCAGATGAAAGAGCAAGGCAAAACCCCACCAGATCTAACAAATGAAGAGGAAATAGGTAGTCTACCTGAAAAAGAATTCAGAATAATGATAGTAAAGATGATCCAAAATCTTGGGAATAGAATGGAGAAAATACAAGAAACGTTTAACAAGGACCTAGAAGAACTAAAGAGCAAACAAACAATGATGAACAACACAATAAATGAAATGTAGAAGTCTCTAGAAGGGATCAATAGCAGAATAACTGAGGCAGAAGAATGGATAAGTGACCTGGAAGATAAAAGAGTGGAAATAACTACTGCAGAGCAGAAGTAAGAAAAAAGAATGAAAAGAACTGAGGACAGTCTCAGAGACCTCTGCGACAACACTAAACGCACCAACATTCGAATTACAGAGGTCCCAGAAGAAGAAGAGAAAAAGGGACTGAGAAAATATTTGAAGAGATTATAGTTGAAAACTTCTCTAATATGGGAAAGGAAATAGTTAGTCAAGTCCAGGAAGCACAGAGAGTCCCACACAGGATAAATCCAAGGAGAAACACACCAAAACACATATTAATCAAACTAACAAAAATTAAACACAAAGAAAAAATATTAAAAGCAGCAAGGAAAAACAACAAATAACACACAAGGGAATCCCCATAAGGTTAACATCTGATCTTTCAGCAGAAACTCTGCAAGCCAGAAGGGAGTGGCAGGACATATTTAAAATGATGAAGGAGAAAAACCTACAACCAACATTACTCTACCCAGCAAGGATCTCATTCAGATTTGATGGAGAAATTAAAACCTTTACAGACAAGCAAAAGCTAAGAGAATTCAGCACCACCAAACCAGCTTTACAACAAATGCTAAAGGAACTTCTCTAGGCAGGAAACACAAGAGAAGGAAAAGACCTACAATAACAAACCTAAAATAATTAAGAAAATGGTGATAGGATCATACATATCGATAATTACCTTAAATGTAAATGGATTAAATGCTCCAACCAAAAGACATAGAATAGCCGAGTGGACATAAAAACAAGACCCGTATATATGCTGTCTACAAGAGATCCACTTCAGACCTAGGGACACATACAGACTGAAAGTGAGGGGATGGAAAAAGATATTCCATGCAAATGGAAATCAAAAGAAAGCTGCACTAGCAATTTTCTTATCAGACAAAATAGACTTTAAAACAGAGACTATTACAAAAGACAAAGAAGTACACTACATAATGATCAAGGGATCAATCCAAGAAGAAGATATAGCGATTGTAAATATTTACACAACTAACATAGGAGCACCTCAATACATAAGGCAAATACTAACAACCATACAAGGGGAAATTGACAGTAACACAATCATAGTAGGGGACTTTAACATCCCACTTTCACCAATGGACAGATCATCCAAAATGAAAATAAATAAGGAAACACAAGCTTTAAATGACACATTAAACAAGATGGACTTGATATTTATAGGACATTCCATCCAAAAACAACAGAATACACATTCTTCTCAAGTGCTCATGGAACATTCTCCAGGATAGATCATATCTTGGGTCACAAATCTAGCCTTGGTAAATTTAAGAAAATTGAAATTGTCTCAAGTATCTTTTCCGACCACAATGCTATAAGACTATACATCAATTACAGGAAAAAATCTGTAAAAAATACAAAAACATGGAGGATAAACAATACACTACTTAATAACCAAGAGATCACTGAAGAAATCAAAGAGGAAATCAAAAAATACCTAGAAACAAGTGACAATGAAAACACGACAACCCAAAACCTATGGGATGCAGCAAAAGCAGTCCTAAGAGGGAAGTTTATAGAAATACAATCCTACCTCAAGAAACAAGAAACATCTCAAATAAACAACCTAACCTTACACCTAAAGCAATTAAGGAAAGAAGAACAGAAAAACCCCACAGTTAGCAGAAGGAAAAAAATCATAAAGATCAGATCAGAAATAAATGAAAAAGAAATGAAAGAAACGATAAGATCAATAAAACTAAAAGCTGGTTCTTTGAGAAGATAAACAAAATTGATAAACCATTAGCCAGACTTATAAAGATAAAAAGGGAGAAGACTCAAATCAATACAATTAGAAATGAAAAAGGAGAACTGACACTGCAGAAATACAAAGGATCATGAGAGATGACTACAAGCAACTCTATGCCAATAAAATGGACAACCTGGAAGAAATGGACAAATTTTTAGAAATGCACAACCTTCTGAGACTGAACCAGGAAGAAACAGAAAATATGAATAGACCAATCACAAGCACTGAAATAGAAACTGTGATTAAAAATCTTCCAACAAACAAAAGCCCAGGACCAGATGCCTTCACAGGGGAATTCTATCAAACATTTAAAGAGCTAATACCTATCCTTCTCAAACTCTTCCAAAATATAGCAGAGGGAGGAACACTCCCAAACTCATTCTACAAGGCCACCATCACCCTGATATCAAAACAAAGATGTCACAAAGAAAGAAAATTATAGGCCAGTATCACTGATGAACATAGATGCAAAAATCCTCAACAAAATACTAACAGAATCCAACAGCACATTAAAAGGATCATACACCATGATCAAGTGGGGTTTATCCCAGGAATGCAAGGATTCTTCAATATACGCAAATCAATCAATATGATATACCATATTAACAAACTGAAGAAGAAAAACCATATGATCATCTCAACAGACGCAGAGAAAGCTTTCGACAAAATTCAATACCCATTTATGATAAAAGCCATCCAGAAAGTAGGTACAGAGGGAACTTTCCTCAACATAATAAAGGCCATATATGACAAACCCACAGCCAACACCATCCTCAATGGTGAAAAACTGAAACCATTTCCACTAAGATCAGGAACAAGACAAGGTTGCCCACTCTCACCACTATTATTCAACATAGTTTTGGAAGTTTGAGCCACAGCACTCAGAGAAGAAAAAGAAATAAAAGGAATCCAAATTGGAAAAAGGAATCCAAATTGGAAAAGAAGAAGTAAGGCTGACACTGTTTGCAGATGACATGATACTATACATAGAGAATACTAAAGATGCTACCAGAAAACTACTAGAGCTAATCAATGAATTTGGTACAGTAGCAAGATACAAAATTAATGCACACAAATCTCTTCCATTCCTATGCACTAATGATGAAAAATCTGAAAGTGAAATGAAGAAAACACTCCCATTTACCACTGCAACAAAAAGAATAAAATATCTAGGAATAAACCTACCTAAGGAGACAAAAGACCTGCATGCAGAAAATTATAAGACACTGATGAAAGAAATTAAAGATGATAGAAATAGATGGAGAGATATACCATGTTCTTGGATTGGAAGAATCAACATTGTGAAAATGACTCTACTACCCAAAGCAATCTACAGATTCAACGCAATCCTTATCAAACTACCACTGGCATTTTTCACAGAACTAGAACAAAAAATTTCAAAATTTGTATGGAAACACAAAAGACTCCGAATAGCCACAGCAATCTTGAGAAAGAAAAACAGAGCTGGAGGAATCAGGCTCCCTGACTTCAGACTATACTACAAAGCTACAGTAATCAAGACAGTATGGTACTGGCACAAAAACAGAAATACAAATCAATGGAACAGGACAGAAAGTCCAGAGATAAACCCACGCACATATGGTCACCTTATCTTTGATAAAGGAGGCAAGAATACACAGTGGAGAAAAGACAGACTCTTCAATGAGCGGTGCTGGGAAAACTGGACAGCTACATGTAAAAGAATGAAATTAGAACACTCCCTAACACCATACACAAAAATACACTCAAAATGGGTTAAAGACCTAAATGTAAGGCCAGACACTATCAAACTCTTAGAGGAAAACATAGGCAGAACACTCTATGACATAAATCACAGCAAGATCCTTTTGGACCCACCTCCTAGAGAAATGGAAATAAAAACAAAAATAAACAAATGGGACCTAATGAAACTTAAAAGCTTTTGCACAGCAAAGGAAACCATAAACAAGACGAAAAGACAACCCTCAGAATGGGAGAAAATATTTGCAAATGAAGCAACTGACAAAGGATTAATCTCCAAAATTTACAAGCAGCTCACGCAGCTCAATATCAAAAAAACAAACAACCCAATCCAAAAATGGGCAGAAGACCTAAGTAGACATTTCTCCAAAGAAGATATACAAACTACCAACAAACACATGAAAGAATGCTCAACATCATTAATCATTAGAGAAACGCAAATCAAAACTACAATGAGATATCATCTCACACTGATGAGAATAGCCATCATGAAAAATACAATAACTGCTGGAGAGGGTGTGGAGAAAAGGGAACCTTCTTGCACTGTTGGTGGGAATGTAAACTGATACAGCCACTATGGAAAACAGTATGGAGGTTCCTTAAAAAAACTAAAAATAGAACTACCATACGACCCAGCAATCCCACTACTGGGCATATACCCTGAGAAAACCATAATTCAAATACAGTCATGTACCAAAATGTTCACTGCAGCTCTATTTACAATAGCCAGGACATGGAAGCAACCTAAGTGTCCATCAACAGATGAATGGATAAAGAAGATGTGGCACATATATACAATGGAATATTACTCAGCCATAAAAAGGAACAAAATTGAGTTATTTGTAGTCAGGTGGATGGACCTAGAGACTGTCATAAAGAGTGAAGTAAGTCAGAATGAGAAAAACGAATACTGTATGCTAACAAATATATATGGAATCTAAAAAAAAAAGGTCATGAAGAATCTAGGGGCGGGTTTCCCTGGTGGTGCAGTGGTTGAGAATCCGCCTACCGATGCAGGGGACACGGGTTCGTGCCCTGGTCCGGGAAGATCCCGCATGCCGTGGAGTGGCTGGGCCCGTGAGCCATGGCCTCTGAGCCTGTGCGTCTGGAGCCTGTGCTCCGCAACGGGAGAGGCCACAACAGTGAGAGGCCCACGTACTGCAAAAAAAAAAAAAAAAAAAAAGAATCTAGGGGCAAGATGGGAATAAAGACACAGACCTACTAGCGCATGGACTTGAGGACATGGGGAGGGGGAAGGGTAAGCTGGGACAAAGTGAGAGAGTGGCACGGACATATATACACTACCAAATGTAAAATAGCTAGCTAGTGGGAAGCAGCCGCATAGCACAGGGAGATCAGCTCAGTGCTTTGTGACCACCTAGAGGGGTGGGATAGAGGGGTGGGATAGGGAGGGTGGGAGGGACGGAGATGCAAGAGGGAAGAGATATGGGGACATATGTATATGTATAGCTGATTCACTTTGTTGTAAAGCAGAAACTAATACACCATTGTAAAGCAATTATACTCCAATAAAAATGTTAAAAAATATATATATATCACTTCCCCATTTGTCAATGTTTTATACATTTAATTTTCTTTCCTAATTTTAACGGCTGCCAATTTTAACTTTTTATCTTGAGTGATGATACAAGTTGTATTTCTGAGCAAACATAGTTTTGTTTTTAAATCTTACATACTAAAAGGACGCATTCAAAGGATTCTATCTAGACCATGGGAAAAATCTCAAAAACATATACTAAGTGTGTAGCCTAGAATTTTTAGAAGCTTAAAATTAGAAAAATAAAACCTTTACTCTGAGCTTAGCACCATGTGTGTTTAATTCACTCTTAGCTTACCTGGTTCGTATAAAAGAGGCACAGGCTTTCATCTGAGTTTCTAGCAACACTGCTGTTCTCTCTTCTGCCATACAGTTCTGAATATTTTTAAGAGCTTTCTCATTCTTCTGGTTATTAGCACTGCTCGTTTCCACAGATAATGCAGAGCTCTCAGGCAACATTTCAGGGAAACACAAAACACAGTCTTTTCGCGAGTGGGGACACGAGGATTTGATAGCCTTGTCACTCGAGGTGAAACTGTTCTGTTTGTGAGATGATGCAAGCAAAGTTGCAAGCGCTGGCTCCAGATTCAGGTAAGCCTCTCCCAATCTGCCCCAGTTCCAAGGATTAAAGGGATGCAAAGAAATCAGTTTCTGTAGGCAGAAAATTGTTTTCTCCAAGTTCTGCAAACTTGAACAAATAGCAAACTGGAGGTAGAGCACAGTGGTTAAATGGTCTGTGTTAGTTGCCCTATTTTCCTAAGGAGAAAATAAAAAAAGATTAGGAAGTTTAAACTACAGAATGTTTCCCATATAAAAATGAAATGCCTAAAAATCCAAGTTGCACATGTTATAAATTACAAGTAGCCACACAAGTAGGGTGAACATATAAAAATGAAGATGCCTAAAAATCCAAGTTGTACATGTTATAAAGTACAAGTAGCCACACAAGTAGGGTGAACTAAATGTTTTTCAATAGATCTCAGTTCGAAACCATAAACCTAGAGAAATATAAACTAACCTAACAGGGCTTCCCTGGTGGCGCAGTGGTTGAGAGTCCGCCTGCCGATGCAGGGGACACGGGTTCCTGCCCCGGTCCGGGAAGATCCCACATGCTGCGGAGCGGCTGGGCCCGTGAGCCATGGCTGCTGAGCCTGCGCGTCTGGAGCCTGTGCTCCGAAATGGGAGAGGCCACAGCAGTGAGAGGCCCGTGAACCACAAAAAAACAAACGAAAAAAGCCCCTCTCCCACAAAAAAAAACTAACCTAACAAAATAATCACCAGTCATTCCCAAACACCCTAATGTCACAACAGTCACATAACCCAGGTGACGGTGGCCTGGCAAAGTTCAGCACCAAAAACCTCTGTGTCAGTTTATTTTCCGTTTGTATTGTACTCTTTATTGTCTTCAGCCAGATATCTGAAAGACCCAAGCCAACTTTTTTATACCCCGGGCTAATGGTTCCATTTTAATATTCCAGGCTTTCTAAAAATCCAAATTGTAATTTCCTTGAGGATTCAAATGGACTCTATTTCCAAATTTTACTTGGCCTAGACATCCTAAACAGGATGGCCCTGCAGCTCTCAGTGTTTCGTGATGCATCATAACTGAATCCAAATGCCCTCTCTGGTAACTATTAGCAGGGCCAATTATTTCTGGCTGGAGGGGATTGCTTGGTTTCCTTCTGATCAGAAAATCCTTTTCAAGTCTCCTTAATCAGAGCCACCACCTCTTACCTAACTTGCCAAATGGCAAAAGCCCCTGTGGGTTAGGGAAACAAGCCTGCTTTTTCTAAGTTAAAGTCTGTAGAAATTCAGTTCATTTTAAGTCTAAGGAAAACCTGGCCTACTAGTATTCAGATCAAGCCCCTGCATAGAACTGAGCAAGAAATATGAGTAAAACTACCCAGCATGCAGCTGGAAGAAACTGGCTGAGCAGTGAGTGAAAGATTGAGGAGGATTCTAAATATTCATATATTGAGTGAAAAGACGTGAAATAAAGCCCCATGTAACCTATTCAGTCATACTATACCTTCCCAATGACAGATCTGATCTGGTTTTATTATTACTATTATTCAGTATTCTGTCCTTCCCCAGAGACCATTAAGTTCCAGAAGAGTTTTTGTTCAATGCTGAATTCCTAGTAGAGAGCACAGCACCTCAGACACAGCAGATGTCTAATAACTGTTCAGTAATATATCTTCATGTTTTTTATTTATAATAGTGAAAGCAACAAGTATAAACTACCTACAGCAGACGCTACCTTTCCTCTACAGTCTATCGTGCTCTATACTGTTTACAAACACGTTCAGACTGCGGAAGCAACCACGTGGTGGGGTAGGGTGGAGCACATAGACTATGGTTTTGGGCCGCTGGTTTTGATGGCCTAACTAGTAAAGAACTCTCTGGAAACTAAATTCCATTTAAACAAGTTTGTGTGGTTTTTCCAGAATATTGCGACTGCTTCTATAATGCAATGATGACGACGATAGCTAACATTTACAGAGTGATTACCATATGCCAGACACTATTCTAAGTGCTTTACTCATTTAATCCTCATGACAATCCTTTAAAATAGACTCTATCACTATCCCCATTTTATTTTATTTTATTTTTATTTTTATTTTTTTGTGCGGTATGCGGGCCTCTCACTGTCGTGCCCTCTCCCGTTGCAGAGCACAGGCTCCGGACGTGCAGGCTCAGCGGCCGTGGCTCACGGGCCCAGCCGCTCCGCAGCATGTGGGATCCTCCCAGACCGGGGCAGAAACCCGTGTCCCCTGCATCGGCAGGCGGACGCTCAAACACTGCGCCACCAGGGAATCCCTGTCTATCCCCATTTTACAGTTGAGGCAACTGAGTCATAAGAGAGAAGTTAGATAAGGTGCCTGACGTCACACAGCTAGTAAGCAGCAGAGCTACAATCAGTCCCACTAGAAGTCACAGAAAAAAGCTACTTCAGAAGAGCTGACGCATGTTAGCTGGCTTAGGATTCTCCCACTAGACACTAGGTCAGCAATGTATGGGCAGGTTATGGACATGGTTTTCTGTCCCCTTAGCACTGAACCCAGAACTGTGCACATGGTAAGACTGAAATAAATGTTTGTGAAGTGATAAATGGAAAAAAAAAGTCAGTAACTGTCAAAAAGCAGTTTCCTTACCACTGTTTATCACATGAGCCTATCAGCCGCTATAAGATATTTAAACTATTCGTTTAAGAAATAAGTTCCAGGGCTTCCCTGGTGGCACAGTGGTTAAGAACCCACCTGCCAATGCAGGGGACATGAGTTCGAGCCCTGGTCAGGGAAGATCCCACATGTGGAGCAACTAAGCCCGTGCGCCACAACTACTGGAGCCTGCGAGCCTACAGGCCGTGCTCTGCAACAAGAGAAGCCACTGCAATAAGAAGCCTGTGCACTGCAACAAAGAGTAGCCCCTGCTCGCCGCAGCTAGAGAAAGCCTGCACGCAGCAATGAAGAACAAAATTTTCACTGCGTTGGCAGCCAAAATAAAATAAAATAAAATAAAATAAAAAGAAAGAAAGAGGTCCATTACAAATTTTATCCAAAAATTATTAAGAAGAGAGGTGAATAAACTTCAATAGAAGTTGTGAGCATAAAATGTTCATATCCTGCTGGGCACTCCAAGACTCACTGTGGTCCGTTTTGTTCAATGCTGGATAGTGACCTGTCCCACTACAGAGCATGAGGGGACAATAACCACTGGAACAAAACCCAGAAATGGGCCAGAGCGAATAACACAAGAAGAGGGCCTACAAGTAGGGAAGAAATTTTAAAAAGAAAACAAAACACAGGGCGGGCATCAGGAAATGAGAAAACCATATAAATGGGCAGGGTCCACTGAGATCATGTGAAGAGACCCAAAGAAAGGGGTGAGACCTATTAGCCTACGCTGCCATTTCTTGCCCAACACTCCTGCCCACCAGGGTGCCCAGCAGCCCAAGGACTAGCTCTCAAAGTCCTGACAGAGGAGCTGAAGGTCTTCTGACTGGTCCTTCCTCCTGCCTGGTAACAATCCCAAGCTCTGGATGGCATCTGCTGGCAACAAATCCTTCTCTGAGCCACAACAGCAGAGACTCACTAAGCTAGAAGGAACCAGAGAGCCAGTGCAGCCCCTGACACTAACCTACCTGTCACTGCCTTCGGTGGTCTAGGAGGGGAAGACAAAGCACAACAGTGATATGCAGGCGATGTGAGGAAGAGAGAGGCAATGGGAGAGCAGAACAGTGAGAAAGGACAGGTGACTGATGTCCAGAAAAAGCAACTGAAAGAACCGAAGTTGCTGTTAATTTTCAGACCAGGGAGACTGAACACTATTAAACCCCGCCAAATTCACTGTATTCCTGCCATGTGCTTCTTTAACAGGGTAATCTTATCTTCCAGCTTAAGAATTAACCCACAATTAGTAGAGGGGAGAAAAGAGAACGAACAAAACACAGCTGTTTTCATGTTCCGAAGACAATTACCGCCAAGGGTTCCTCTCACTGCAAGAGGCTGAGGTCCTATGCAACGAACCCCGGCAAGCAAGTTGTGGGATTTCTCTTAGTTAATGAGACGGAGGAGGACAACTCAATTGCATGCATACTTCAGGCTGACCTCTGGTCAACGAGATCCACAGAATTCAAGATCAGAGCCTCAGTGCCTCATTAAGTCCCTCTGAGGAAGAAAACTGGTCATCTATAAACTAGGACTGGTCGACTTAGACTTGTCTCCATATAAAATTTACACTAAAAACCGCAGATGCTTTAATCTGAAAACAAAAACAAGCAGAATCTAGAATTGCAAAAAACCCTGCTTTTATTAAATTCCTTAAAAAAATTCTGCAGACTCCATTTAAGAATAAAAAGGATTAAGCTTGGCCTAGTATGATACTTAAGTCATTTTTTGGTAAACTCTTTTTCCTGTTTGTAAAAGTAATACATGTTCATTGTATAAATTTTGGAAAATAAAAATCTAAACAACAACAAAACACCTAAAGAGGGCTTCCCTGGTGGCGCAGTGGTTGAGAATCCGCCTGCTGATGCAGCGGACACGGGTTCGAGCCCTGGTCCGCGAAGATCCCATATGCCATGGAGCAGCTGGGCCCGTGAGCCATGGCCGCTGAGCCTGTGCTCCGCAACGGGAGAGGCCACAACAGTGAGAGCCTGTGTACCACAACAACAACAACAACAAAAAACACCTAAAGAAGAAAACAGATCACTGATAATCCTTCCACTCTGAGTATTTACTCCTAACAAGAGTAAAAACCTTTGCAATGAGACTTTCACAGTGGTCCAGTGCTAAAAAGTCTGGCTTCCAGTGCAGGGAATGTGGGTTCAAACCCTGGTCGGGGAACCAGGTTCCCACATACCGCGGGGCAACTAAGTCCACACACTGCAACTACTGAGCCCGCGCTCCTCAACTAGAGCCCTTATGCTCTGAAGCCTGTGTGATACAACTAGAAAGAGAAAAAACCTGCACACCACAACTAAAGAGAAGCCCGCACGCCTCAATGAAAGATCCTGCAGGCTGCAACTAAGACCCAACACAGCCAAAAAAAAAATTAAAAAAAAAACCCGCTGCAAGTGACATTTTCAGGCAATGAAAAATTCTGAGCATAACACAGGAAAAAATATTACAAGCAAATGATTATGTCTAGACCTCCAACCTGTTCATCATAATAAAGTTCTTCCACCACTAACAATTTTCTTCTGCTTATCCAAACCCACCGATTTAGCTGCAAGAAGTTGTTTTTTGTTTTGTTTTGTTTTTTACAAAATAAACCATTCAGCCACCCTAGGGAAGCAAATGGAAATAAGCACAGAAACCACTCACCAAGTTTGTAGCAATCTCCAGGGCTTCCTCGTGCCTTCCCAGGTGAACGAGACACCGAGCCTGGCCTTCCTGGACATCCCTTTTCATGGCAAAATTTGTAGACGGCAGTTTTTCTGAGATACTGGAATACTCTCGCAGTGCTTTCTGGCAAATATTTGTTAAATGAAGGAAAATGAAGGGAAGGGATGAAAAGAAAGGCAGAAAACACAGTAGAGAAAAGAATTCAGTCATGGGGGTGATGTGTTTCCTAGGCAGAAGGTAATATTATAACTGCCCCTACAATGAACTAAAGGAAGACTTGAGCATTTTAGTCAGTACTCTTTTTCTGAGAAGTAGAGAGAAAATGGCTGGAGACTATAAATAAAGCATTCTGGAGCCCAAAAGACCAGAATCTGAATCCTGGGTTTGCCACTAACTTGCTGTATAACCTTTTCACATCAGCAAAATAACAACAGGACTCTTGTGAAGATGACATGAAGTCTCTAAATAAAGCAAGCTGACATCTAGTTGTTAGTTCTTTCCTTATCTTACACATTTTAGGGTGCTTTGTTCCTGTGGCCCCATGAGGTATCTGTGCTAGAGGCTCCCACATAATTAGGAGATATAGAACCTGGGGAAACAGACCTACAAGGATCCCTACAAGCTCTCTATACTGGAGTTACAGGAAACAAAACAAATTATACAGAGCTAGAAACTTGGGATTCTAAGATTACAAACACATATCACAAAAGATTAAATTCATCTTCACAAACAACACACTCATAACTTAGTATACTGTTATTTAAATATATTGTAACGGACAGAACAAAAGCCCATTTCAAGTAGTGCAATCTTCTATATGTTAAATTCTACCTGATACTCTTGCCGTCTATAGGCCAGGTCCCCTTTGAATTTCTGGATAGTCAGAGCTTCAACATCATCACTGCTCCCCGTTTCTTCATAAAACCACTAGAAATTGTGAAAACAGCATATTATAGAGAATGAAACTACACTTTTCCACCCCCTACTCAGAAGCAATTTCCCATATATAATTGATTAAACCTCAAAAAAGACATAATTCTTCAGGATAAGACTCAGGAAAACATTTGACAAAGAAGAATGACAATTTTAACGGTGGCCCAGTTTTTCTGAAAATTATCACAAGTAATAAATATACCAATAATACGATACCTCTTAACTAAAACACAAAAGTATATGGTTTTATCTATAGCATTTTCAGTTTGGGGTTGTGATGTTTGGGAACTTATTTTAACTAGCACAGTTCACGATGGTTCGTTAAACTGAGACGTTTTCCTACAGAGAAATTTTTAGGGTGGATGGAATAGGGATTGACAACTCTTTATGGAGAGGACATAGAAAAGAAGAACTGTCATTATAGTGCTATTATGAAAGTGTAAAAGCCGAAAGTAGAATCAAAGCAAAGAGGAAACAGAAATCAAGGCTGAGAGGAGGCTTCCGTGCAATCAAACGCCAGTGTTGTAGCAGAAAAGCCTCAGGAGATGCCCATCTGGAGTGTTTTATTCACTTTTCTACTGATTTAAACCCTATGGATAGAAAGATCTTTTTTGATTATTGCACAAAGAATGTTAAGATGAGAAAACAGGAATGACGAGAAGCACTGTGTGCCAGTTTTCCAGCTCCAAAGAAGTATCTCATCCTCCCCCCCAACTTTAAAAAAATTTTTTTAAATCTTTGGCTGCATTGGGTCTTTGTTGCTGTGCGTGGGCTTTCTCTAGTTGTGGCGAGCGGGGGCTACCCTTCATTGCAGAGCACAGGCTCTAGGCGCGTGGGCTTCAGTAGTTGTGGCTCACGCGCTCTAGAGAGCAGACTCAGTAGCTGTGGCACACGGGCTTAGTTGCTCTGCAGCATGTGGGATCTTCCCAGATGAGGGATTGAATCCGTGTCCCCTGCATTGGCAGGCAGATTCTCAACCACTGTGCCCCCAGGAAAGTCCCCCATCCTCCCTTTTACTCAGAGTAAAACACACTGAGGCTGAATGAAGTCAGTTACACACTATTATTAATTCAAACGTAACTGCATCTGTGATGGTTCCACCATCACATCAAAATTTCTTGGTTCTATTTATAAAAGAGTTGCTTGGGTATCACTGCCCTCCTGTTAATTAGTAATATCGTTAATTAGTAACATCGTTTCCCTCCTTAGCCTGATGCATCATTGTGGAGAAAGCTAGCAACCACTGTTTTTCTGTTCTCCCTGAAGTACTGTGTAACCCAACAACAGTCTATATGCTGAACCCATAATTTTCATTTGCATTTTATTGCTCTCCACTCACACACTGTATTAGATTATCAGCCAATCCCAACTTCTTGAACAATAACTGAATAACTGCAAACCTCCATCCAATGTTCATCATCCTACCGGGAAATGATCAAGCAAAATTGGCTTTCAAATGCAAGAGCGCAGATGGGGATGGCTTTAAATACCCCATTCTGATAAGAGTAGGAGGGAAAAGCTGTGAACAAGGGTGAGACTAAGAAGGGAAGTGCTGGTAAGGCGAACACCTGGTCCCACACCAAACAGGCAGGGAACAAAGATCTTCTAACCCAAACTCCTGGTTTTACACTTGGGGAAGCCAAGAGGACTTGAATGTGGCCTGAATTTATGAGCAGTTACCATTTACCAAATAAATTCTAAAGGCAAGTGATTTTTGGATTTTACTTTATAAGTATACAGCATACCACACCTGGCAAAGTATTATCTCATTCCACTCTCACAATAAACCTGTGAGCCAGCAAACATTATTTTTTCTCAAATGACAAATAAGGAACTCACACTTTGAAAGGCAACCGGTAAAGCCAATGCTGGAACGCAAGGGTCCTATCTCACACCCATGGCTTTTTAATGTGGTACCACATGACTTTGAAAGCCCATTCCCTGCTTTTAGTCTACACAATCAAGTACTAAAGGTCACTCTGAAAGACCGCATGTGGCAAGGAGAAAATGTAAGTGAAATAAAACAAAAATACAATTCCGTAATTTCTGAGTGCCTGACATCTGTAAGTACAAGGGTTTTAAGGAAAAATGAGACAATACGTGTAAAGGAAGCCTGCCCAGTGCCTGGAACACTATCTGATGAAAAGAAATTATTATTGGTGAGATGAGATTTACACACCTGAAAGAATACCAGGTTAATACTCTACTTGTTCAAAATATTCACGCAGTTCCCACTATTAAAAAAAACTGCTAGGCACTGCGGAGGACATAAAGTTAAGCACGCACGCTCCTGTGATCATTAAGCATTCTGGGTCTAAGAGTTCTATGAGATACTGACAATTGCTTTAATAGGTAAAAGAGGGAAAAGGAGTCAAAACAAAAATACGTGGTTGGAAGGGGGAATCAGAAGACTTCGTGGAGGAGGCGGCATTTAAGGTGCGCCTTGAGAAATGTCTCTAATTGAACGATTGTGACCATCTGAACGGGGTTAACATGGGCAGGGGGAACTCAGTGAACAAGGGCAGGACCGTGGGTGGGACGTCACGGTTCAGGGAGCAGACAACACTGAGGTCTGAAAAGTGGGCGGTGGCTGGATTTCTGGGGGCCCTAACTGCCCGGCAGCAGAAGCAGTGAAGGCCCACGGGAGCTACTACAGATTTTAGAGCCAGGGGCGTGAGGCCAGCGAGCCTCCGGGAGACCGGCCGAACGCCAGGTGCGAGTTGATGGCCGACGGCGCGGGGATTCCCTCGGGGGCAGAGGGGGCCGGGCCCATCCGGCTGCGGCTCGTGTAGGGGAAGGGATTTCAGGGAGTCCGCGTGGACGTAGGGAGGCCGGACTCGTGCCGGGAGGGTTTGGGTTCGAGGGTAGGCCACGCGGCCTTGGGGCGTCTGAAGCGCTGTCGGGCCGGGACCCGGGAGCGCGAGGCCCGGGGGCTGGGATGAGGCCGAGAGGCCCCGCTCTCTCACCTGCGGCTCGCAGAGCTTGGCGCGGTAGGACGCAAGCGGTCCAGGCCGCCTCTCCCGCCTCTCCTCAAACACCGAGTCCTCGAACTCGCCGCCAAGCAACCAGCAGCCGGTTTCCATTGCGCGCCCGAGACAGGAGCATCGAGAGCAGGCGATGCCTAGAGCGGCGCCCACGTGCGGGCTAACGCGGAAGGGGCGGGGCCGTCGAGGCCCAACGAGGGGGCATGCTGGGACTTGTAGTCTTTGGGCGGGAGCCAGACCGGGACTTGTCCCACGGCAAGTTGGGAGTTGTTGAGCTGAGATTTTATCTGGTTCACGACGCGAGGACAGAACTTGACTTCTCTGCTTCTGGAGATGGACAGAGCGATCCTTACGTGCACGCATCAAAAAGCACTAGCCTCAGGGTAGCTGTTCAAAACTGGTAGGTACCAGTTTTTCACTATTGACCATACCCCTAGCACTGTGTTAAGCACTTTTTTTTCTTCCGTTTTACTGTATACTTTCCTAACAACCTCTGAACGGCATGATGATTCTCATTAAAAACTGGGGCTTAGAAAGGTTACGTATCTTGCTCAGGATCAATTATTACGTGGCAAAGAGCTGGGAAAAAAAAGAATTGAGTCAATAATACCCCCGTGTCTCCATAGAAGGGACACACCAATAATAAAGACCAGGGTACAGTAATTCACGCACTTGTAAAACAGAGGACATGGAGATTTACTCTGGGGACTCCATTAGGGAGCATTAATTCTGCCTAGAAAAACATTAAATCCCAGAATTCTACCAACAACATTTACTAGAATTCTTATACCTTCAAGATGTTCCTTGAGACAAGAAGGTAGAGATTGTTGACAAAATACTGGCCAGTATTCCACAGCACAGTATAACTGTGCCATATTACACAGAAGGTAATAGACATGGAGGTTTTCTCTGGTTTTCCTCCTATTTCTCCTCACTCTCACCAGCTCCTCTTCCACCAATTGTCTTCCAGGATTCTTTCCTCAATCCAAATTTCTACTCCACACATTCACCCTAGGGGAACCTAATTCACTTCCCAATTTTTCAGAATCCGTCTCTCTGCTGATGACTCCCCAAATCTAGAATCAGCTCATATATCCTTGGTGGAAAGCTCCACCAGAACAGCCTCCAGACATTAACTACTGATGAATCTGTCCATAGAAAGGCCATTAAGAAAAAGTTCTTAGGAAAAATTTAGAACTTATAGAAAAGTGAAGGAAAAAAGGTATCCATAATATTGTCACCGAGAAGCAATGAAGTCTAAAGAAGGTAAACCTATTTGCCCTAATTCTAATATGCCCGTGTCCTAACAAAAGGCAATAGAGCATAGTGTCAAAGGGCCTCAAGCACCAGATTTGTCTGGATTCATGGTCCTGGTTCAGTTATTCGCCAACTGTGTGACCTGATCCATGAAGTGGGCATTGATTAAAATAATGCATGTAAGGTGCCTGTCAGATAGTGGGTGAGTAATACATGTTCATTCAAAATTTCTATTCCAAGTGCAAAGAGCAAAGCAAAAGCAGGCAGGGAGATTTTTTTCAGCTTTCTCTTTTTGAAGTCTCCTTGGTTTTGGAACTTCCACCCTGTCTTGTTCTGAGGTGCCCCCAGGTCTGACCTCCTCCTGGCCCAACAACTAACTGAGGTAGATATTTTGCTGAAATGGTCAGGAAGTCACGGAAGGGCAGTTTACGGGTAAAAGAGAGTTCTTTGCCCTTTGAACTCAGACTTCCTGAGCTAAGGGGTTTCCAGCTTTTTTACCACTAAGAACCCTTTTAGTTATTTTCCCCGAGAGTAGTGGAGGATTTGTGTATGCAATAAAACTGCATTTATTAACCAATGCTTGCTTCATTTTCCTTTACAAAAGTAATTGAATCCAAGTCCTATATAACAGCCAATCCAAGCTTCTGCCCAGCCTGAGCCTATCAGCATTGCCTCGCTGTGTGTTAGGATTCTATGAAAGCAAAGAAGTAACTGCCAAAGGACCCTGGGAAGCCTGAGGAAAGGTTAAACGTGATTGATGTTGGGTCTTTGGCAATAATGAAAACAGCTCAAAGACCCCTATCACTATTGAGGACCCGGGGTCTGGGACCCCAGGCTGTAAACCACCACCTCAGTTGATAGGCCTGGGAATACTTTTTTAAAAGAAGAGAGTAAACTGATAGAAGAGCACTCTGTAACTGTTAAATACATCTTACATACCTAGGAAATGCCAGGTGTTAGGGAGTAAACGGAAATTCTGTAAGCATCTAAAATGGTATGGATGGGCTTCCCTGGTGGCGCAGTGGTTGAGAGTCCGCCTGCCGATGCAGGAGACGCGGGTTCGTGCCCCGGTCCGGGAAGATCCCACGTGCCGCGGAGCAACTAAGCCCGTGAGCCATGGCCGCTGGGCCTGCGCGTCCGGAGCCTGTGCTCCGCAACGGGAGAGGCCACTGCAGTGAGAGGCCCGCATACCGAAAAAAAAAAGAAAAAAAAAGGTATGGATGGTGATAAAAGTGATAAAAGTTTATTTCTATAGATTTGTATCTATAAAAATCTGAATTTAGATAGAGGGGTGTGATTGAGTTCCCCCAGGCAAGGTATCTATCACCTCCTTGAGGCAGCCCGCCTTCCTCTTTCCTGTAATTTCCCCATGCTTCTATCCACTGTGGCATTAATCACGCCGTGGACTGTTGGAGATTGGAGACTGTGTCTTTTTCACTCTTGTAAACTCAGCTCCCAGACAGGGCTTGGCCCAGAGCAGCACAGTCAATGCCTGTTGCATGGATAGAAATGGCAGAAAGAGCAGACAGGAGCGCTTCTCGGTTGTAAGTCACATGTTCATGTCCTTGCTATGAGTGGGGGAGGGGAGACAATTTATTGAGCATCTACGATGAACTAGGTTGTGCTATGGGCAACCTGTTAGCTTTTAATTAATCCTCACAATCTCTCTGTCTCTGAATTAGATGCTATTATTTCCATTCAAAGAGCTGAAGGCTCTGGTGCTTTGCTGGTTGCTCAGAAGAGGCTGTGGGGCTGGGAGGTGACAGGGAAGCCAAATAGACATAGATACGTAATCTACAGGATTTACAACCACTGGGATCTTTGCCTTGGCCTTGGATGGGAGGCCCTGAGCACATCACTCTTAGGGGTGCTCTTCCAGGGATAGGACTATTCTCACTGCACTTAGCAATTGCAGTCCTCCACGCCCCTCCCAGTATCGGGCCCCTCTCAATTTCCACCTCTGCCTCTCAAAGGCACTCCCCTGCAGAACCCCAAAATATCATCTTTGACCATAGACTTTAATCAAAGGTGGGAAGACTGGTTGTCTTCAGAGCATTTCTGGAATTGCCCAGAAATACAGACCTTCTGTGAGGCAAGAGGGAGCCAGAGGAAGTTCTTATCCAGCCATCAAGGATGGGTGTCTGAGGTTAGCACTTTCCTCCCTGGCCCAAAGGAGATGTTGGAGGTGCTTTGAAAAAGCCTGACACCTTTCTAACTACGCACCCCTTAGCTAGGCAATCAAAGCCATCTACAACCTGTTGCCAACCTAACCAATACTGTTTCATTATGATTATTTTGGTGTTTTAGTTTTTACAACTTTATTGAGGTATAATTGAGGAACAGTAAACTTCACACATCGAAAGTGAGGAGTTTATATAAGTATACACCTGTGAAAGCTTCCCCAAAGTCAAGGTAATGAACACATGCATCACCCCTGAAAACTTATCCCCGCCCGCCTCTTCCCCATCCCCTTAACTGAATCCTTGCTCTACACCCAGGCTGGTCCTACCCAGATTCCACCTCCCAGATTCTTCTCCCTGAGTCTTTCCCCCATCCTGCAACCTTCCCTGCTTACCAGGTTCCGGCTCACCATTTCCTTCGTCAGGAAAGCCCCTCCCAGTGTCCTCCATCTGGCTGACTCCCTGGAAGCCTTTCCTGATCCCCTAGTCTGGGCTACATGGCCCCTATCTGGGTTCACGTAGCACCACGTGCTTTCCTCTAACAGGGCGCTTCTCATCCCAGATAGCTCTTGTCCAAGCTCGCTTTTTTGGCCCTTGCTCACTTGTCCATCACCTGCAGGAGACTGTGAGCTCGTTCTACGCAGGGACTGGGTCATTCTCTGTGTAGCACCGAGCAGTGTCTGGCACCCAGTAGGCCCTCACTCCATGTTTGTTGAATGGATTAATCATTAGCTGTTTGCACAGAATTCTCTCCCCTGTACACAGTCCCCTCCTCCTCTAGGGAAACACTTGGTCCACAGTATTCACTTCTGCGTTCTGTGTGCCACCCAATATATTGTTGAGGGCCTGCTCTGTGCCAGGGGCTGAGGATACCACCCATGGTCCCTGCTCTCAAAGAGCCTAAATTAAAGTGGGGGAGACAGGTGATAAACATGTAAGCAAGCAAAGTATTTAATTACAGGTTGTGGCAAAGTGCTAGGATAGAGAATAACAGGGCTTAGCAGGTGTAAAACATCCTCCATGATGAAATCACATCTCTTCCTCTCCTTGTCTTACCCAAGCAGTTTACCTCTGACCTCCCTTTCTCAGCTTCCATGGATATTTGTAAATATTGCCTTTCCTCCTTTTCCGTCTCTTTTGGTTTCTTTTGAGCAAAGCATACCCTTCCATTACTGTTATGAGTTCCAGCCCACTAATTCTCAAGTATTTATTAATTTATATTACCATATTAAGCTTGCTCATTTATTTCCCATATTCTGTAAATTTTTATAGTAGGTACATTCATTGACTCAACTAAAATTTATTGAGTACCTGCTATAAGCAAGGACCGTTTTAAGAGTGGAGGATACAGTGATAAATAAGACAGATGAGATCCTTGCTCTCATGGAACTTCAGTTGTAGTGGGCAGACAAATAATAAACAAGGAAGTAAACGAACAAGGTAGTTTTAGACCATGTTAAGTGCTACAAAGAAAACTTGAGGGACAATGTATAAGGGACTCCTTCATGTAGGGTGGGCTAGGGAAGGTGCCTCTGAAGAGCTGAGCCTGGAGTGAAGAGAAGGAGCTGGCTAAGAGGACATCTGGAGCAAGAGTATCTGAAAAACTGCAAGGCAAGAATGAGGAGTGAGAAGCGAGCCACGGTGCTGAGGCCAGGCGAGTGTGCAGGAGAGCTTGCTGTGTGGCCTGAGACAGGAGAGCGGGTAGCCAGGCAGGGAGCAAATCGTGTGCACGACACATGTTTATTGAATGAACGAATGATCTAATGATCCCAGACTTCCAAGTATTGCATCTTACTAGCTTCTTGGCTGTATTTTTTTTTTCAGTTTTTAAGTTTTTTAATTTGTTTCAAAGTTAAACCCAAGACACACTAACTTCCTAGGAAATCCACTGAGAAATGTTTTTCTAGGCTGAACACCTCTTTCCCTTTAGTCTCCCCCAATAGATCATGTACATGTTACTTTCATTTTATAATCACTGCTGTCCTACCACTATACCAAGATCATCTAAACTCTGTGTGTAGTATTCTGAATGTTCTTAGTTATACCATAATTTCACTAACTGCAAAAGATTTTCTGGGATAACCTGTTACTTGAATTCTTTGGCTACTTTCGAAGATGAAGTCCAGAGAACTGTTAAATGATTCTCCTTTCTGGGGGTGGGTGGTATTTTATAGGCATTAGCAACTAGCACCTGGGGCTGTGCTCCTGCCACCTGGCATCACTGGGAGACAACCTATAAAGCCAAAGAATCATTTGACGCAGCAGCCAACTAAGTGACTCAAAACTGAAGGTTAAATGTAAAGAGAAGACTAATTTAGAGAAAATAAGGTAATCCTAGAGGAACTCATTCTAAGCAATCAATCATTAATTATGCGTGTGAGTGTGTGTGTGGCACAACCGGATGGATTCAGCACAGCCTGGCGGGTCCCAGATGACACTCCTTTTTGGGAGACAGTGATCTGGAGGAGCAGGATCTGGCAAGTGGCCAGTGCCAGTAAGCTTCTTGGCTGTATTTTATTGTATTTACTGTGTCCGGTGCCCATGATGTCGCATTATTTTGCCATCACTCCCTCGGTTGTCATATGATCTGACTCTGTAGCTGAATTTTGGCCTCTTTCCCCTTTCCCTCTACAAAACTCAATTTCATGCCCTTTTATTCTGGCCAGCAACTCTTGAGCCAAATGACATTTTCTCAGGACTTGCGGAGTGTACTGTCTCTTGCTGAGATCATTTCATTCCAGTATCACAGGCTGTTGCCCCAAAGACACACACTGCCTGCCAACACCGGCTATGTGCACAACCAGCCGGCATTGCTTTTTTCTCTCCTGGCTCCCAAACTTGCAATCTTCAGTGCAATTTGATGAACATTTACTGAGCAACAATTTTGTGAAGACAAGGCTAGGCCCTAGAGGCAGTGGTTAAGGGTGAGAGCTCTGGAGACAGTTCAGGTTTGATGCCTCCAACACTTCCTAGGTATGTGAATTTGAACCTTTGTGAGGCTTGCTTTCCTTATCTCTACCGTGGGGGTAATAATAATATCTACCTCATGGATCATCCATGGGGATTGAAATAAATCATGTAACTCTCTCAATCCAGTCAGTGCTTGACACATAGTGTTCAATAAATGTTAGCTTAAAAAATTTTTTTAAATGTGGTTTCTGCCTTCAAAGTGCTATAAGCTAGTGAAATAGATGTACATACAGAGTCAACCAGGACCTGTTGGGTAGATGTGGGGGGAGCAGTCAGTATTGACTAGAGCAGGAAGGGAATGAGGGAGGCCTCAAGGGGGCAGCAACTGTGGTGGTGACGTCAGAAGAACAAGCCAGACAGAAGGAATAGCATAAATGTATTATTTCAGTCAAAGCAGCTGTGTACCTGTGTAAAAAACAGTTAATGAACAAGGGCCTGAATATAATACAAGACCAAAAGTAATGAACCCCTTAAGAGAAATATAAAGTGCAAAGGAAGTCTAGTAGAAAGAGAGCTTAATTCCACTAAGGTGCTTTGTATTTCAAGATAGTCTTCAACAAATGGTGCTGGAATAACTGGACATCCACAGGCAAAAAAAAAAAAAAAAAAAAGAAGAAGAATCTAGACACACACCTTACACCCTTCACAAAAAGTAACTAACACAAAATGGATCATAGATCTAAATGTAAAATGCAAAACTATTAAACTCCTAGAAAATAACATGGGGAAAACCAAGATGACCTTCAGTATGGCAGTGGCTTTTTAGATACAACACCAAAGGCAGGATCCATGAAAGAAATAATTGATAAACTAGACTTCATTCAAAACGTCTGGTCTGTGAAAGACAGTTTCAAAAGGATGAGAAGACAAGCCATAGCCAGGGTGAAAATATTTGCAAAAGGCAAATCTGATAAAGGACTGTTATCCAGGGACTTCCCAGGTGGCACAGTGGTTGAGAATCCACCTGCCAATGCAGGGGGGACATGGGTTCGATTCCTGGTCCGGGAAGATCCCGTATGCTGCGGAGCAACTAAGCCCGTGTGCCACAACTACTGAGCCCACATGCCACAACTACTTAAGTCTGCATGCCTAGAGCCTGTGCTCCGCAACAAGAGAAGCCACCTCAGTGAGAAGCCTGCGCACCGCAACAAAGCGTAGCCCCCACTCACCACAGCTAGAGAAAGCCTGCATGCAGCAACGAAGACCCAATGCAGCCAGGAAAAAATGAAGAAATAAATTTAATTTTTTAAAAAAAGGGCTCCCCTGGTGGCGCACTGGTTGAGAGTCCGCCTGCCGATGCAGGGGACACGGGTTCGTGCCCTGGTCGGGGAAGATCCCACATGCCATGGAGCGGCTGGGCCCATGAGCCATGGCCACTGAACCTGGGCGTCCCGAGCCTGTGCTCCACAACGGGAGAGGCCACAACAGTGAGAGGCCTGCGTACCGCAAAGAAAAAAAAAAAAGGAAGCTCATTTCAATCGATGCAGAAAAGGCATTTGACAAAAGCCAAAACTTTTTCATGATAAAACCTCTTAGAGGGCTTCCCTGGTGATGCAGTGGTTAAGAATCTGCCTGCTGGGCTTCCCTGATGGCGCAGTGTTTAAGAATCTGCCTGCCAGTGCAGGGGACATGGCTTTGAGCCCTGGTCCAGGAAGATGCCACATGCCACTGAGCAACTAAGCCTGTGCGCCACAACTACTGAGCCTGCACTCTAGAGCCTGTGAGCCACAACTACTGAAGCCCGTGCGTCTAGAGCCCATGCTCTGCAACAAGAGAAGCCACTGCAATGAGAAGCCTGTGCACCGCAATGAAGAGTAGCCCCCGCTTACCACAGCTAGAGAAAGCCCGTGCACAGCAACCAAGACCCAACGCAGACAAAAAAATAAATAAAACAAATAAGTAAAATAAATAATAAAAAAAGAATCCGCCTGCCAATGCAGGGGACATGGGTTCGAGCCCTGGTCTGGGAAGATCCTACATGATGCAGAGCAACTCAGCCCACCTGCCACAACTACTGAGCCTGTGCTCTAGAGCCCATGAGCCATAACTACTGAGCCCGCCTGCCACAACTACTGAAGCCCACACACTTAGAGCCCAAGCACCGCAACAAGGGAAGCCACCACAATGAGAAGCCCACACACCGCAACAAAGAGTAGCTCCTGCTTGCCACAACTAGAGAAAGCCCGTGTGCAGCAACAAAGACCCAACACAGCCAAAAAATAAATAAATTAAATAAATAAATTTAAAACAAAAACCTCTTAGAAAACTAGGAGTAGAAGTTCCTCAACATGATAAACAGAGTTTAATAAAAACCCACAGAGAACATCATATTTGATGGTGATACTGAAAGCTTTCTTTTATGATCAAGAACAAGACAAGGATGCCCTCTTTCAGTACTGCTATTCAACACAGTACTAGAAGTTCTAGCCAGAACCATTAGACAAGAAAAAGAATAATAGGCATCCAAATTGGAAAGGAGTAAAACAACATCTATTTATGGATGACATGATCCTCTATATAGAAAAATCTAAAGAATCCACAAGAAATCTACTAGGGCTAATAAACAAGTTCAGAGAAGTTGCAGGTTACAAGATTAACGAACAAAAATTTGTTGTGTTTCTATACACCAGCAATGAACAATCTGAAAAGGAAATTAAGAAAGCAATTCCAATTAACAATAACATCCTAAAAGAATAAAATACCTCTGAATAAATGTAACCAAGGAGGTGAAAGAAAGACTTGTACACTGAAAACTACAAAACATTGCTGAAAGAAATTAAATAAGACCTAAATAAATGGAAAGACATTTTGTGTTCATATATAGGAATACTTAATATTGTCAAGATGTTAGTACTACCCAAAGCAATCTAAAGATTCAACATAATTCCTTCCATAATTCAAATTTCCAACAATTTTTTTTGCATAAATGTAAAAACCAACCCTCAAATTCATATGGAATTGCTAGGGACCCCCAATAGACAAAACAGTCTTGAAAAACAAGAAAGTTGAAGGACTCATACTCCTGATTTGAAAATGCACTACAAACCTACAATAGTCAAAACAGTGTGGTACTGGCATAAGGCTAGACATATAGACCAATGGAGTGGATCTGAGAGCCCAGAAATAAACCTTTACATATATGGCCAATTGGTTTTTGACAAGGGTGCCAGGTCCATTCAAAGGGGAAAAGATAGGTGCCTCAACAGATGGTGCTGGGATAACTGGATTGCCACATACTAAAGAATGAAGTTGGACCCCTACCTCACAGCATATACAAAAATTTACTCAAATTGGATTAACCTAAATATTAGAGCTACAACCATAAAATCTTAGAAGAAAATATAGGGGTCAATCTCCATGACCTTGGATTTGGCAATGGAGTCTTAGATATGACATCAAAAGCATGAGCAACAACAAAGAAAAATAAACTGGACTTCACCAAAATTAAAACTGTGTGTGCATCAATTTTTTTGTGTGCACTATCAATAAAGTGAAAAAGACAACCCACAGAAGGGGATAAAGTACAGTCAGTTCTCATTACTTACAGTAGTTCTATAAAGTCACCACGAATACTGAACAGGTGCTCCTAGGGTTAAGATCCTGGGATCTGGACTTCCCTGGTAGCGCAGTGGTTAAGAATCCACCTGCCAATGCAGGGGATATGGGTTTGAGCCCTGGTCAGGGAAGATCCCACATGCTGCAGAGCAACTTAAGCCTGTGTGCCACAACTACTGAGCCTGCACTCTAGAACCCATGAGCCACAACTACTGAACCCGCATGCCACAGCTTCTGAAGCCCATGTGCCTAGAGCCTGTGCTCCTCAACAAGAGAAGCCGCCACAATGAGAAGCCTGCGCACCACTATCAAGAGTAGCCCCCGCTCGCCGCAACTAGAGAAAGTCCACACGCAGCAACGAAGACCCCACGCAGCCATAAATTAATTAATTAACTAATTAATTTTAAAAGATCCTGGGATCTTCTGGTCATAAGTTTCATCAATCAGTTAATACATAACCTTGCTTTTTGTGTTTTTGCTTAAAGACACCTTATTTAATATATATAGATATATACTGTTTACTCATTAACATTGAATTCATGGCCAAGAGCACTATTCCTCATGTCTGAATGAAGCTTATCTAACACACATTTTCTCCACAAGGCACCCCACAGCCTTCTTGCATTTAGGAATGCTAGACAACACTTTGGTACTACACTTAGGGGGTCATTTTAAACAGTGAAATCACCAACAAAAAACACAAAAATATTTTAAAAGTGGCACTAAACATTACAAAAAGGATGCTTCTTTACAGTCTGAGAGCTGAAACGAGAGGCAAAACGTCACCTTTTTTGACCTCAGCTGGGAATGTACACACTGGGCAACTCAAATATTTTTGCCACCATGCACAAGCACATCAATGAGCACTAAAGTGCCAGGAATATTGATTCGGGGGTTACAGTTAAGTTTTTTTTTTTGGTGGTACGCGGGCCTCTCAGTGTTGTGGCCTCTCCCGTTGCGGAGCACAGGCTCCAGACGCGCAGGCCCAGCGGCCATGGCTCACGGGCCCAGCCGCTCCGCGGCACGCGGGATCCTCCAGGACCGGGGCACGAACCCGCGTCCCCTGCATCGGCAGGCGGACCCCCCAACCACTGCGCCACCAGGGAAGCCCTACAGTTAAGTTTTAATGAGTAAAATTTGCATATATAGAATCTGTAAATGAGGATTGACTGTATTTACGAATCGTATATCTGATAAGAGTGTAACATCCAGGATATATGAAAAACTCCTAAAACTCAACAACAAAAAGGCAACCCAGTTAAAAACTTAGCAAAGGACTCGGACAGACATTTTTCCAAAGACGATATACAAATGGTCGGTAACCACATAAAAGATGCTCAACATTGTTAGTCATTAGAGAAATGCAAATCAAAGCCACAGTGAGATATCACTTCACACCTACTAGGATGGTGATAACAATAATTTTAAAAACTGAAAGTAAAAGGTGTTGGCGAGGATGCTGAGAAATTAGAACCCTTGTATATTGCTGGTGGAATGTAAAATGGCTACAGACAACTGTGGAAAACAGTTTGATGGTTTCTCAAAAAGTTAAACACAGAATTGCCATAAGATTCAGCAATTCCACTCCTAGATACATACACAAAAGAACTGAAAATAGGGACTCACATTGTGAGTTGTATGCTGATGTTCATTGTAGCATTTTTCTAGCCCAAAGGTGACAACAACCCAAGTGTCCATCCATAAACAGATGAATACACACACACGTGGGCATACACACTGGAATATTATTCAGCCATAAAAAAGAATGAGGGCTTCCCTGGTGGCTCAGTGGTTAAGAATCCGCCTGCCAATGCAGGGGATACAGGTTCGAGCCCTGGTCCGGGAAGATTCCCCCATGCCGTGGAGCAACTAAGCCCAAGCGCCACAACTACTGAGCCTGTGCTCTAGAGCCCGCGAGCCACGACTACTCAGCCCACATGCCGCAACTACTGAAGCCCGAACACCTAGAGCCCATACTCTGCAACAAGAGAACCCACCACAATGAGAAGCCCACGCACTGCAACGAAGAGTAGCCCCCGCTCGCCGCAACTAGAGAAAGCCCGCACGCAGCAACGAAGACCCAACACAGCCCGCCAAAAATAAAAATAAATAAAATAAATGTATAAAAAAAAGAATGAGGTCTTCCCTGGTGGCGCAGTGGTTGAGAGTCTGCCTGCCGATGCAGGGGATGCGGGTTTGTGCCCCAGTCCGGGAAGATCCCACGTGCCGCGGAGCGGCTGGGCCCGTGAGCCATGGCCGCTGAGCCTGCGCGTCCGGAGCCTGTGCTCCTCAACGGGAGAGGCCACAACAGTGAGAGGCCCGCGTACCGCAAAAAAAAAAAAAAAAAGAATGAAATTCTGATATATGCTACCGTATGAATGAACTCTGAAAACACTATGCTAAATGAAATAATTCAGACATAAAAGGACAAGGATTGTATGATTCCACTTATTTGAAATATCAAGATTAGGCAAATTCATAGAAACAGAAAGTAGATGAAAGGTTACCAGGGGTTGTAGGGAGGGGGCAATGGAGAGTTATTGCTTAACAGTTACAGAGTTCTGTTTGGGATGATGAAAAGTTTTGGAAATAGTGGATACTGTTGCCCAACACTGTATATATAATTAATGCCATTGAACTGTACACTTAAAAATGGATATAATGGCAAATTTTGTTATATTTTACCATGATGTTTTGAAAATTCAGTTAATAAAATGAAAAAAAAATCACTGAAAACTACTAATCACTGCCGACTTTTATTTTGTATTCAAGGACACAGTTAACCAGGAGAAGAGGGTTCTTTGCTCTGTCAAATAAATATATTTAAAAGCTAGCAAACATCAGAGCAGATTTAAGTGTCAAGTCTTAAGAGACTGGGGGAAAATTACTAATAGTTATTTACAGCTATACAAAGTTAACATATTGCAAGGGAAACATAATATAAATATATTCGAAGGTTTCATTTCCAATACTTGACATTTCAAATTTTGAAAACATTAAAATTATTGTCAAACAAAACTCAGACCACATTAGCAATGATTTAAAAAAGGGAGCAATTTAATCATTATAATACAGAGTGCTTTAAGAAGTTTTTAAACGTGTAAAAGAAAGAACAGTTTAGTGCATTAAATCGTTACTGTCTTTACATTGCTTCTCTTAAAAAAAGTTAACAGTAGTATGAAAAAGCCACCCACAAAGCCAGCTGTTTGAATGAAGAAATAAGCTAAATTGCAGCATTTTGGAATTACTAATAAAGCTATAGTTAAAAAATGAAAAGTTTATAAAAATGAGAGCAGCATGCATAGTCAAGGCTTTTTCATAACATTTTCATTAGATGACAAACATTTAGGTAAAAACAAGAGCTTAATATTTATTATTCATTAAATTAGATAAAATAAACTGGCCAAGCCCACTACATCTGGTCATTCAGAAAAACATTTAAAAATCCAAAGCTAATGAAACTGAACATTTCTTCTATGAAGAAAGCACATTTTGAAAAATGGTCCTATAGTCACAAAGGAAAGGGTCCTTCTCAACACAAATGAACAGCACCGGTCTTTACAAAGTTTGAGTTAGGAGGAACTTTCAGTCTCCTGAAATGGCAAGAGTTAACAGTGAACACTGCCATGTTCATAAGTGAAAAGCTAAGTTTTAACTCATTCTGATCAGTTCAGAATTTTTTTCTTTATTCATTGAAGTTGTTACACAAAGTAGAATTTCACCAAAAGATAATTCTTGAAAATTCTGATCTGACACCTGTACAAAATTTCTGATTTCTATACGATTGTAAGAAAACACTAAGTTAATATTTACTACATGGTTCTTTTTCACATTTTTGGTACAATATTTATTTCAGAGTTTCACCCTATCCAAATTTCTTATGCCAGTTTCTTTCCCTTCTTCAGTACTGATTATGTTCGGTTTAAGAAAAAGCTAATTCAGTTTCTAATGAAAAAAACTAACAGAGTATTACAAGTAGTACTAGTGGTATCCATGAATGTGTTCAATGAAAGATCCAATCATTAAGCGCCAAGGATACCACAAAACCTTCTTGCTCCAATATGTCCACAGCCTGTTTTTCACTTACGTTGAAATTACATAAACCCATGCACAACTCCTTAATCTTAGTGCAGGGCCTGAGAAATGAGACATAGAAATAAATCAGATTTTTCTTTTTCCTGCTTCAAACAAGTTTTACTCTGTAAAACGTTTGGTCACTCAAAGCTATAATCTTAATCATATATCAAAGAATACAGGCAATAAGGCCCATCTTACGAGACATACGGTATTAAGCTGAACAGAATATGAGGACAAGCTCTAGTGGTCATTAAACCCCCTCAGAAAGTCTAAGAATCAGAATGTCTCCATCATAGCAGAATAAAAATGTACTGCATTGAAATGTGACTTCTTACAAGTGTCCTGTGTGCGCTGCAGGACTTCTGCCATCTGCAGCAGTTTAACTTTGACACAACATTGAGTCCCACTGTTTTGGGGTATTGGATCCTATTTTTTGAGATTGTGTATGCCCCCAAACGTTTTCAGTGTCATCAAAGATTGGGCCCATTCACAGTAAACCAGACATCTGGAGTTGAAGAACTGATTCTCCTCCAACGTTTTAGGCAGCTATAAAAGAAAAACATAATAAAAAACTAAAATTTTAAAGATAACCATATTTTAACATTTACCACTTTTAGGAAAAAAAAAAACGATTAAAATACATACATCCTCTGTATTCACTTATTAATCCTGAGATCACTTGCCATATGTATCTTGTGTAATGCAGATTTTGGGTGCAACTCCAGTGTATATGTTCTGCATATACCAGATTTGCTTATAGACATTTTTTACCTACATGTAATAATTTATAAAAAAATATTAGTAGGAAGTATATATTTCGTTGTATTCATAATAGACTATGACATCTAAAGACTTGTATTTTTTTCTATTTATATACGGGGCTAGCTTGTGCAAAAGACATGTGTTTATCACTTTTTTGCAGTAACTATTTTGGAAAGGTTTTGGTTACTTTTTTTTGGTAAATTAAACCATATCTAAATGAAGAAGTAACTATTTAGAGGAAATTTACAGTGAATCCTTTTATAAGATGAAAAATTATTTTGTTAAGCCAATGATAACTTGCTAATTAATGGGTTTTATCATTTTAGACTTTTGCATATTTTAAAATTAGAGCATGCCAATATAGGTACCACAAAAGTACATGTATAACATATATGACACAATTTTTGAAAAACCATGCATGGCTTTGTGTGAATTTTCTGACCCTAGTGTCCATTAGCGTACTGATATATAACTTACGAATTATCCACACAAACTTAAAGTAAGGTCAAAGTAAGCTGTACAACAAAGTTCACATTATTTTTAGAATGAGATTACAACTTCCTCCAAAATCACTGCAGAGGTTACTACTACAACAACGACAACAATTCACTGCAGCAACAAATTTGTTGATTCAGTCTTGGCCGAGTGCACATTCTTGTGTTTAGAGCAACAACAACAAAAAAACCTGTAAAAAATATTTTCTGCATCTGGGTCAGAAGAAAGCCTGTCCTGAAGATTTCTGACATAAGGAAATGGAGGGCTGCGTTTCAGGATAAAGCCGTACAAGACTGTTTAACTTCTTGTGACTCACAAGGATACATTATGCTCTATAACCTGGAGATTCATTCTAAAATAGGTGCATTTTTAGTCTCATCTGATTTTCTGCCTGAAAACAAAAAACCTGGTACTGAAAAGAATATCTGGAAAAAAAGAATAGCTTGCTTACTGCCAAGCAATTAGTGCCTGGTACATATTAAGCTCTCTATAAATAATCGTTAAAACAAAATAAATAAAACCAGGGAGGGAGGCACGGGGGAATTAAAGAAATTCTGTGCAGAATAAGAGAGCATAAAAGGAGCAGATGGGGTAGGGATGCAAAAAGCTATGGAAGTAAGTATAATAAATATGCTCACATGATGAGGGTCTAAGCCTCTTTTCCCCCCCTGCTGTTTGAGAACACTGCAGTGATTTCTGACAACAAGGTGCTTTTGGACTACTGATGGACAGATACAAACACTTGATGACAACTGCACTGTTTTTTAAAAAAAGTACAGTCTTATCCTAGAACACTCCAAAACAGAGAGTAGAAAAGAAGCAAACTATGCTACTGAATTCCAGAAGTATTAAGAATTCAAGTTCTAACTCCAAATCAGGTATCTGGATTTGCAACTACAGTGAAATTTTAATTAATGCAATCTATTAAAAGAATTAAGAGTTAAGGAACATGCCAAACCTTTCAAATTTAAAGCATATATACTTGCACTTTTATGCCTACAGAGAGATATTTTTAACTTAATAATGTGTTTCTGCTGGTAGCAGGTTTGTTTTATATCAAATAAGGAAAAGACATTTTAGGCAATTGAGTTAATTTAATATAAAATCTGTTATTTACCACTGATCCCTAAAACAGAAATAATTTATATCACAGTTTTCAAAGACAGATGCCACCTAAGCAAACATGAATTTATATATCGCTTAAAACAGACCTTTGGGGCTTCCCTGGTGGCGCAGTGGTTGAGAATCCGCCTGCCGATGCAGGGGACACGGGTTCGTGCCCCGGTCCGGGAAGATCCCACATGCCGCTGAGCGGCTGGGCCCGTGAGCCATGGCCGCTGAGCCTGGGCGTCCGGAGCCTGTGCTCCGCAATGGGAGAGGCCACAACAGTGAGAGGCCCGCAAAAAAAAAAAAAAAAAAAAAAAAACAGACCTTTGGCTTTTAATAGAAAAAAAATGGATAATTTTAATACTTAAAGCATTTTAAACTCTAGTTAAAAATCTAATAGTTTGGGGGGCAATACAATGAATAAAGAAAGAGAGATAGCCATTTTCACCTAGTTTCCTAAAACTGAGCAATCTTCACCCCTGTGGTAAGTCTTTCCTTCGGTATACTTTTCCCCTTCTTTTTAGTTTTCGTTTTTGAATTCTTTCCTTAAACAGGCAAAAAATGAAGCTTTAGTGAAGGAGGGTTGCAAGAAATACATTTTAGTTATCTTTAGTATGTGTGAATCCCCAACCCACCCACCAGTCTTCCTTCTTAGAGAATGGGTAACTTTCCCTTAAAACAAAGTAAAGAACATTTCACATAAAAAATAATTAAGGCAACATTAAACTCTATATAATAAACATAACCATCACAAGAATCAGACTACACATGATAATCGTATCTCTTGGCTATACTCATGGCACCTAGTCCTCTTATGAGGCATAAGAGAAACTGTTTTAGAAAAAATCCGTCAAAAGTGACGATGGCAAATACGAGGTGACTGTGCTAAATGTATGTGGTTTGGTGAGTGCACACGCAGCTTAACAACTTACATTTCAGTCATCTGATTTAGAAAGCTTCCGCTTCACATGTCGTGGGGGTTCCCAAGTGTCACTGTCATCTGTTTCTTCTTCATCCTCTTCCTGATCATCAATAACTTCATCTTCCTCCTCATTTTCCTCAAATAATTCTATACCTAACTCTGATCTTCTCTGTCTTTCAGCAAACCATTCTCTGACCTGCTCGTAGCCCATATGTGATTTGTTAACAAGTTCATCGAGGTCTTGCTCATTAAGAAATTTGTGCTTCAGGTAATAATCCTTAAGTATTGCAGTTCCAGTTTTAAATTTGATGAGGGACGGCCCCCTGTCCCAGTTGTTCATTCTCTTGCTTCCTCTGGGCCGCCCGCGAGGTCTTCCTCTTCCCCTTCCTTTGGGTCTCCCTCTCCCCCGTTTTCTAAGAGAAGACAGACCATTCATACTGCTTGAATTGGCGCTTTGATAGTAGTAGTACCATTTTAAGTTTCCATTTTTCCAAGCATAACGGGTGTCCCCAAACCAGCTAACTATGTCCGTTCTAGCAAGCCCGCTTTCTTCAGCCAACTTGTCATACTCTTCTGGCGACGGCCACTGTGTTCGGACAAATGCGCTTTTCAGCATGTGCAACTGCTCGGGTGTTTTTTTGCATATTTTGCCCGTACTCCCTGACTTAGGTGCGCTAGACTCATCTCCAGGAGAAGTTTCTCCAGTTTCTTCTTTGGAACTACCTGCATTGCTTTCCTCTATTTCTCCCTTCTCTTCCTTTAAAGCTTTTGATTTCTTCTTCTCTGCAAACCAAGCATCAATTTCCCTTCTGGTAAGTTTGGTTTGCGCTCTTAACCTATTTAATTCTTCTTCTGTAAGTACGGAGCTGTTGAGAAAACTTGCCTGTAGGGCACGAAGCTGCTCTGCCGTCTTCTCTTTAAACTTTTGGGGAGTAAAGTCTGGAAAAGGATTCCAGGATTGTTTCTGCTGTGAAGTTACAACAGTTGGGGATTCCGTGGTTTCATCACTGGAGTCTATGATAATAGTGGCGGAGGAATCATTGTTGAGATGTGAGCACTGATTACTCTTTGAATTTCTCTGGTTGTACCTTGTGTCACTAAACCATTTTTTAATCTCTCCTTTTGTTAGCCCTGTGATTTTCATAAGTCTGATAATTTCGGAATCATGGGGAAACTGATTCTTTAGGTAGCTAACTTTTAATTCTGCCAGTTGCTCTTTAGTCTTTTTTGCCCGAACGCCGAACGCATCAGGGTTCGCCACTGCGGTCTCATTTTTTACAAGCTGAGAGGATGGCGCTCCTGATGTTGCTGGCTTGGTCTCTGCAGGAGGCTGAGCGGCCGGGAGCTGACTTTTCTGTGCGTTTGTTTGATTTGGAACCCCTGCCACTGTCAAGGCTATGGGTGCTGCTACTGGCAAGGAATTCGTGCCAGCCACTTGGGTAAGGACCAGACCTGGCTGGCCAACTATTTGGCATGTCTGTAAGATGGATGGCAAACCATTACTCCCTGTGGAAATGTGGGTGGGGATGACAGTTATGGTCTGAGGTACAGTGTGGACTGTTCCGTTGAATTGTTTTCTTCTCGCCTCCTCTACTTCCTCGGGAGTCCAGCTAACGCCATGTTTTAGACGTTGGGCTGAAAACCATATCTTGATCTGTTCCTCTGTATATTTTGCTTGGGCAGAAAGAACAGTAATTTCTGACATTGTTGGATAAGGGAATTTGTTGTAGGTGTTAAGCAAAAGGGGGTTGTTATCCAATGCAGCATTGTAGGTAGGAATGCTGTTAACAGGGATGAGGACTTTGGGAATCAAACTGGAATTCTGCTGAGCTGACACAGCAGTGATAACCTGTGCTAACCCAGGAAGAACTGCTGCCGGCGTCACAACTGTGCTGGCAGTATTTGGATGTATTCTGTTTACAATGGAAGTACTTGTATTTGATTCAGAAGCTGAAGAACTTGGATTTTCCACAGTTCCTTCACGGTCTGGTTTGATTTCATTCTCTTTCTCTTCCAGAACGTCCTCAACTGAATTATGATGAACTGTAATCCGTTTGTTCTCCACTTTATTTTTCATCATTTTCATGATAGGAGTTTTACTGATAGATATTCCCGAAGAAGAAACTTCTGTCGATTCAGCTTGCTCTGAATTCTCCTCTTTAACAAAACTACCATCAAAAGTCAGATCATTTATTGTTTGTTCAAAGATTGTCTGGTTATTTCGTTTCACCATAGTCAACTTGAAGTTTTCTTCTCCTGGGTGATATTTCAGATTATGCTCGGAAAGTGCATCATACCTTTTGGTAAGAAAATTGCATTCGACACAAACATAGGATGAATTTAGCACTACGTTGGGATGTTCTGAATCCACATGAAAAGTAAACATATTTAGATCTGGAGTTTGAAAAGTACAATATTTACATTCATAGCCGCCTTCCACTTTTTTATTTTGCTGATTGTCAGAGTCCACGGATTCATGAACTTCTTCATCACTTGAGATACTCTCTGTTCTGGTGTTTTCTACAGGTGTAAGTACAGGAGGACCTTCATCCAAGTCTGATATCAACTCGAGGTCTGGGTCCTGTTCACTGGCGAGGACCATGCAGGGTGTTGTGGATTTCCGCCTGCTTGCCATTCTGATGTTCTGGGGGAGATCTCAGTGGTGATTCAAAAGCATTGGGGCTTAAAACTGTTCAGTACTCTTCATTTGAAAACAATGGCTTTTGGTTCTTCAAGTCTGTCTTTGTGCTCAACAAGTCTCATTAGCAGCTTTTTCATGGTGCTATCAAGTAAAGAGCTTATGGTTGGCAAATAAAATACTGCTGAACTGCTGAAATTTTTGAAGCACAACTCCAATCACCTACATTAAGATAAATTAAAAAATGTTTTTAAATGAGTGATTATGATCTATTAAACAAATGACAGTTATATTTCACTTACATGAAGTTGTGGGAGAGCTCAGTTATAAAGATGTAGAATAAGACCAGACCAGGAAAAAAGTCCTCTAAGGGTCAAAATAGATGTCTCCAGGCCAACTCACTGAAGGTCATGTACTGTACCTCATGGGTCAGCCCACGGGCTTGTTTATTTGGATTTTTCAGCTAGCCAGCTATAGATTGAAAGGGAAGGGGGAAAAAGAGTCTGCTTCGGCAGGCATACTAATATCAATGTGAAATGATAATATGTTAACAGGGGAGGAACTTTAAAACTATAAAAGCAGCCACAGATACTCAAGACTATGACCACTAAGTGCATAAGAAATCCAATCCATCAGTTATGCCCACTTCTTCCTCCTGGTCTGTCTTATCCCCAAAGCACGCCCAAGTATGGCAAAAGCAACAAAGGCAGAATATAAATGATCAAAGTTTCAGAAACATCATCTTAATCATTCTCCACAATGCTATCAAAATTGGTAAAACATATCTACTCATACCAGTCTTTTGACTTAAAGCTTATGATGGGTCCCCAGTGCTGAAAGAATGAAGTTCAAACTCCTTAAGCCACATGTAGTTCCCTTCACATCCTGGCTGCAACCTCAATTTCCTACCATCTCCCTCCTGACTCCTATTTCCTTATGCTTTAGGCACAGAGCAAAAACGATTGCTATTCTAGGGACTCTCAGTGCAGGCCATTCCTTGAGCCAGGACACTTGTTTGTGCGCTGGGTGTGACGACCTCTCTATAGATCTGCCTGATAGATCACCTTCTCCCCTTAGCTCGGCCCAGCATCCTCCCTGGTTTATTTTCCAGTCTAGCACTTACCATATTGTACCAGAGGAATGTTACACTTCTGTCCCGAAACCTCCAGTTTCCTTATTCATTTTTTCCTTCTTTTTTAAAGTAATAGCTTTTTTGAGACATAGCAAAGCTCCTGAAACTCTGGATGGAGGCAATTTCCTTTATGTCTTCAATCTAAGCTCTCCCAGCTGAGCTGTCTTGGCTGACTTCTCATACATTTCTATATCTCCTTTTGCATACAGAAGCCTGGAAGTAGAGACTCACTAAATGCTTATTAACATGACCTAGGGAGTTCCCTGGTGGTCTAGTGGTTAGGATTCAGGCTTTCACTGTTGTGCCCCAGGGTTCAACCCCTGGTTGGAGAACTAAGATTCCCCCCACCACACACACACAAAAACTACTTCCAACCTGAACTAGAATGAATAGAAAAAGAGTCCTGTAAAATTCAAAATGCCCTAAGGGCATCACCATGGAAAACTGGGCTGAAATTCACAAGAATGACCTTGAATCATCAAGAAAAGGTGAATTATGTTCATACAAATACATTTTAATACTTTTGCACCCAAAATAGTTAAAATACAATTTTGATGCTAAATCAATGTTGGTGTGCTTCTAAATCCTAAACCAAATGAAAATGAATACAGTAAGTGGTATCACTTATTTTGTGCCACAAATTGGAACTATTTTCATTTACTAGCATAATCCTTGTCCTAGCTGAACTGAGGAGAAAACGTTTATTTCAAAGATTAGAGCAAAACTAGGTCTCCATGACTCAGTAAAGGGAGAAACATTTTTAGGAAACAGAGCTGTCCAAAGAGAGAATGTCTTGCATTTGAAGGTGGTAAGATTCTCCTCACTGGGATTATTCAAATATATACTACATATGCATTTGATGGATCCAAGCAACAGGTGGAAAGCTGGACCAAAAGTCAGACTAAATGTCCTGATTTCCCATATTACAAAATAAAGAGCATCGGCTTAGTAATAATAATGGTAGCAACAGTCCAAACCCCACTCTCAAAAGTGTCAGTGTTTTTTTTCTATAAAAAAATCTTTGATTTCTAAGGGAACATAAAGAAATCACTGAAATTTAAAATGATTTCTTAACTAAATGTTATAAACTAAGATAATACCATCTCTCCTACTTAATTCAATAGGGAACATCACTGTTTTGATCATTTTTTCCTCATTAGAAACAGGGAATTCCTCAAATAAGACTTTAAGCAGAAGAGTAACAAATGAGCAGCACCCACATTTTTGACAGTGAAGGAGAATTGCTGAAAGGCAGGGGAGTAAGCTATTTTGTGACTGTTATTCTCATAGAATCTTAGATTATATTTAGTTAGGGAAGTCAAAGATAGAGGGGTTTTTCTTGAAACTACATTTCCTGAAAGTGGTGGTTTTCAAACTTTTTGTTGTAAGCAGGAGAGCCCTTTCTTCAAACAAAATTCTATGAGAAGCCCAAGTGCAAAACTGATTAAAGAATTTAGCCACTGGTCAGAGAAGTATAGAAGCTAAACTACTTCCTGACCCCATCCCACGGACCCCACAATCCGTACTTCCACCTCTGATGGGTTCTGAGATGTGTCTGAAGCTTTTGCCTTAAAAACGTAAATACTTTCATCAAAAATCCTCAGCTTGCCAGTGCTAAGTGAAATTTGAAAGCTAAAGTGAATTTAATGTGTACTTTCAGGTTGTTTCACTCTAAAAGGCAGGCCTGGAGCACCCAGGAGTAGAACAGAGTAACCCATACTAATAAAAAGATACAGAAGAGAAACCTGAGGAGCTAAGATCCCTTTATTATTCTGGTTCTCTAGCTCTTGGGTTAAACTTCTTACTTTTTACCCTATCTAGTATAAAAATCGGAATATGCTACGAAATTATTACTTTTATTTCTTTTCCTTATAGTTCACTAGCTCAGAATGGTCAGTTTGTAAAAACTGAAATAGATATAAAATTTTAAAAGCTTAAATATTTTTTGCTAAAGTCATGAAAATTACAAAATATTCATATATTATTATCTAATAATATATATACACAATTGTGCTTTTTCCTTTGAAAGCACTGGTCTTTGAAAAGAATTTGAAAATTTTAAATTATAAATTAAATTTATTTAAATTAAATATTTTAAATTAAATTATAATTTTAAAATTATAATTAAATTTAAATAAGCTACTTAAAAGAAAGGCTTAAAAAAATCTTCAGTAATGCAAAAGACTAAAAATCTGATTATTTTGAATAGCCTAGGTTGCCTCAACCTGGATTACTTCTATACTCAACTACATAGACCTGAGAAATACTCTTTCCTCTTCACTTCTAAAACTGTTTGCTCATATTTTGCTAACAAACCCAGAGTCAATATATTATTTAACATATTTCCAAAGGGAGACTAAGAGTTCCCAAAAGAGTCTCAAGATTTGGTCCAATGGCTCAATTCTATTATTATGATATAACCCAAAAATAAATCAAAGCACAAACAAGGGCATCCTCGTGGTCCTTATTATAAAGTCATGATTTGGGGGGGAAGCAGGGACCTCAGTACAATCATCCCATTTTTTATGGAAGAAGAAACCCAGGTCCAGGGGGATAAGTTCACAGAGGCTTTGTGGTATAGGGTAAATCCACAGGTTTTAGAGTCTCCTCTGTCACCTAATAGTTAGGTGACTGGAAAAGTTACCCAATATCAACCTCATATCAACCTCAGTTTTCTCACCTATAAAACCAAAACTCTTCAGTTCAACAAATCCACTGAACAACTATTTGTTGAAGGTCAACCATGTGCCAGGCACTGTGTTGGGCACTTGGATTACAGCAGTGACCAGGACAGATCATCTCTGGTCTGCCAGGTTCTAGCAGTTGAGCAAGGAAAACAGGCAGTAAACAATTACTTAGACTAACTATGATCAATGCAATGAGAGAGGAAGTATCAGGAACTATATAAGCACATTACAGGAGGCTTCTAGAAAAGAAGCAGAGAAGGCTGCCCTGGAGAAAATAAGAATACTGGTATCCTACCTCAGAGGCTGATCAAATAAAAATGCTTCACACACTGATATACAGTAGGTGCCTAATTAATGCTTTTTCCCCAGTCCCTAAAAAATTCTTTGGGAATGAATAAATACCATTTATTTACTAGTATTCTCTTTCTTCCTATCTCTCAAGCAACATAATTCGCTGACAAGGCACACAAGTTGAATGAAAAAGCAAAAGGGGTTAAAAATACAGAATAGGGGCTTCCCTGGTGGCGCAGTGGTTGAGAGTCCGCCTGCCGATGCAGGGCACACGGGTTCGTGCCCCGGTCCGGGAAGATCCCACATGCCGTGGAGCGGCTGGGCCCGTGAGCCATGGCCGCTGAGCCTGCGCGTCCGGAGCCTGTGCTCCACAACGGGAGAGGCCACAACAGTGAGAGGCCCGCGTACCGCAAAAAAAAAAAAAAAAAAAAAAAAAATCTGAAAAAAAAATACAGAATAAGAATTTCCATGGTGTGGTTTCAATTCATCTCCTTTCGTCATTACAGTGCAGTGGAGCTGAGACAGGAAAACTGCCATATAGAAATTGCTATTAGCTGACAGGCATCTCATCCTCCCTTTGAAAGTCAACTCAAAAAAGCTTAAAATCAATTTGCAGAAGCTTGCACTATTTACCTATAAAAGACGGTTAAGAGTTCAGTTGCACAACTGAAGAGCTAGGTGGCTTTGCAGTTAAAACATAATTAAAGTGAAGTCTGTTAATCGAAGAAAAAATTATGCTCTAAATGCATCCAGCACTGTAAATATAATTATGTTTGAATGCTATTTTCAGTTAATCTTTCAGTAGAGAAATACGTTAAAAAAATAAATGATCAAATCCATTACACTGCCATTAAAAATGATATTCAAAAAAGTAATTAAGGAATATGGTAAAGTATCCATTTACTGTTAAATTTTTTAAAAATCAGAACAAAATTTGTATATTGATTATAAAATAACTATGGGAAAATATGTATGCATGTAGACAAAGAAGAGATGAGAACATAAAAAATGAAATTTTCACATGAGATTATAGGTGAAATTTTTTTATGTGTGGTATTTACAAGTTTTCTTGAATATTGTTATGACGTTGCTTTACTGTAAATACAACAAACAATAGTTTCAAGGCCTTAAAACTGCAAATAGACTAAAATATTTCTATGGTCATTTGTCTCAAGCTGGAAACAAAGCTTACTTTCTATTTTTAAAGCAAAAACATGTGCTACATAAAGGTTTTTTCAGGAGGAAGAAGAATCTGAGTACGTACAGCATTCAGGGGTATTCCAGACATCTTTGGGGGCTACTGCCCCACAGTAGAGAAGTCAGGCTGGTTCTAAGAGCCCACAAGACCACACATAATCTCCAGGGTGTAGATCTAGGCCAAGCCTATTTCCATGGTTCTATCTGTGCACTGGTTCTTCTCCTGAAGGTAGGATGCTCCTTAATCAATTCATGATTCTTAACTCATGAAAATAATTACATGAAATTTTCTCTGCAGAAAAGCATTTAGTGAAAGCAAAATTTATTTCATCACAGAATAAAAATCTGGAGCAGTTCTAAAAGTAGTTCTTACATGGTCAGAGAGAATGTATGTTTAGCTCTCCACTATATTCCCAGGGCCAAACACAGTACCTATTAAGGCCCCAATAATATTTGCTGGGGAAAAAAAAAGCTTTAAAATATATGTGTATTGTGTATTATAACATACATTCTACTTCATTAAGCACTCATTTACAGAGGAGCTATAAAGAACAACTGTGCTCGCTTTACAGTACTTTCACTGGTAAAGTCCTTACTAATAAAATTACCTTAGTCACTAGAATATGAAAACATACTCAAATATAAAACACTCTATTTATTAAAACATAGCAATGGATATTCAACAAATATTTACCAATATCTATAATTCTATCATAACAAAGCAGTTTTATGTGTGAATAGTGTATATCTAAATTTGTAGACTATATAAAAATGAAACAAGGATGATAAATTCATTCAAAGAATTGGTCCTGCAGTAGAATTCAGAAGAAAAGGCACAGTTCTTATAAAGATAGCAAATGCAAATTTGAACTTAGAATCATTATTTCTCTATAAGAGAAAACTATATTTTAATGATATTCTATATTTTTAAAGAGATTTAAAAACAGGTTCTCAATGTAATACACTATAAAAAGTTAGTGGATTGTTTCAAATTCTATGCTTAGCTCTAAAAAAAAAGTCTAAAAAATTTTATAACTAAGTAGGGCCGTAGCTACACTGAATTTCCAAGCCTCTATTTTTCTGGCTGTCTTGTACTTTAAATTAAATGATTAACAGTTTATTGGCCTAGTTAGCCACAAAGTCATGTTATTTTGGTAAGATTTTATGCGAATAAAAACAAACTTTGTTTTTAGGCCAATTCTGGGTCAAATAAGAACATTTAGAAGATAACTATGATTTTTAAGTACTGTGTTAATTTTGACCTAGTACCAACTAAGTAAAACTGTTCTTAGGACAACTAAAATATACAAACTAAGAATCCTTTGAAATGTGTATTTATACATATACTGAGAACTTTTAGGACTCTATTCTATTTAGTTTCACTTCTCCCTCTCTGAGTCAGAGTTTTGTTTAGCCAGCTGAAAATACTTATTTTTACATGTTTGTATTCAAACTAAAAGTTACAAATCCACCCAAATCACCGAATGCCTGAAATAATAGTAGGAACAAAGAATAATGGACTCAAATTAAAACAAAGGCTATCTACCATGTTTTTTTTTTAAATAAAGGTGTCCAAGAGGATACTTTTTTTTAATTAAAAAATTTTTCTTTGCCACACTTGAGGCATTTTTCAAAGCCAAAATATAAAAATATTTAGAAACAAGAGTCAAGTTCTCAAAAAAAAATTAAATGAGCGATTTGTCAACCCAAATTTGTACCCACAACAAACGTTTGTAAAAATTACTGTAACCTAGAATTATTACCTAAGAGATAAATCTCAAGCAAATTGCCAAAATGGTCTCAAGATAATAAAAATTCAAGTATCAAGGTGAATACAGACAGGAGTGAATGTGATCCAAGTAATAGCATCTAAGAAACTGTGGCCAAAGATTATCTAATTTCAGAAGATCCCTTTGCTAATGCTAATTAAGGCTTAAAGGGTTAGAAACTCTATCCTCTCTACCTGTTTTTTTTCTACCCGAAAAAGCCAACTTTAATGCTGCTAAAGATTAAAAGAAGAATCTAAGCTGGACAGATTTCTCCTGATAAGCTCTGACCCCAGATCTGAGGAGTGAAATATCTTTTTGAATGGTCTCTAGGACACTAATATCCTGGTGTTCTACCTTCTGCTGGCATGTAGGTCGGTATGTAACATAATGAGAGTGATATACAAACTAGCCTTATAATAAAATCTCCTGTCTTTACTATTCAAGTTTGTGAATAGGATCCGAAAGTAATTTTCGGCTGAAAATAATTTTCCCCTACTTTTCTCAAGGAAGTGTATTAAATCTTTCACAGACAATCTAACACAAGAATGCTATCCTTGATTCTAAGTGAGATTATCATTGAAAGGCTGAAAAGCCATTCATCTGTCCATTATCTTCCCCATTTATAAAACAAAGTAACTGTTACCTATTTCACCCAGGATATAATCATTCAATTTTTAAAAATACTTTGAAGGGGGCTTCCCTGGTGGCGCAGTGGTTAAGAATCTGCCTGCCAATGCAGACGACACGGGTTTGAGCCCTGGTCCAGGAAGATCCCACATTCTGCGGAGCAACTAAGCCCGTGCGCAACAACTACTGAGGCTGCGCTCTAGAGCCTGCAAGCCACAACTACTGAGCCTGCGTGCTACAACTACTGAAGCCCGCGCGCCTAGAGCCTGTGCTCTGCAACAAGAGAAGCCACCGCAATGAGAAGCCCGTGCAGAGCAATGAACAGTAGCCCCCGCTTGCCGCAACTAGAGAAAGCCCACACGCAGCAGCTGAGACCCAACGCAGCCAAAAATAAATAAAATTAATTAATTAATTAATTTAAAAATACTTTGAAGGATAATAGTAATTAGTATTGGTAATGTCGACTTGTAAGAACACAAAAACTGAAAATGAACCACCACATTAATGGTTATGGAATCTTTCCTAGTACTTTCTGGATACAATAACAATTGGAGTAAATAAATATTTCCAACAGTATAGTATGTAATATAATGCTTCTTATAAAAGCCAACTTATATCAGGTAAATATAAAAGTAATTAAGTACAAATATATTCAAATATTTAAATAGTGGTATGCTTAACCTAAATCAAAGTATTTAATTATTAATATATTTAATTTTATAATTGTAATTAACTATTATTAGAGGACTGTATACTGAAAACATATTTTCGGAAGTTGTTCTTGTAAGTCTTGAAGCATTTTTCTGGATATAGGCGAAAGAATAGTAAAATTTCTAGGTCAATTTCCCCACAGAAAAGGTCTCTACTCATGACCTTCATTTGTCTGGTTCACCACTATTACCACAGCACCTGGTACAGTGCCTGATACACAGTGGATGTCAGCAAATGTATTGAATAGATTGAAAAATCAATTCTAAATATACCACATAGATTTATTATGAAGTGTGATGCTGTTTCCTTTGAAATTAAAGCAGACAATACTTCTGTATTTTTTAAGTTTGAAAGTACATTTACTGAAAAAGAGTTAAGAATATATCAGCTGCTTTTTAAAAGAAAGCTTTTAAAACTTTAGCCAAATATAGTATCACTATATTAAGTGAGCACATTCAGTATCTGAGTTTTTACCAAAACGATGAAACACATACTTGCCATAGCTTCCTCCGCATTCTGTTCTTTGACACAGAAGGGTGTCCCTTCAAATTAGGAGATGTTTAGCTCAGGCCATCATTACCAACAGGTCCAAAGTACCTATCTGCCATCTCCTACAAAAAAAGTAATATCGCTTTATTATTCTACATATGATTCAGTCTTATTCGGAAACTTTAAGCTTATGCCTTGGCTTTTTAAAAATAAATGTAATTTTAAAAAAATTTCATTTCCCCACAGAACTTTTAAAAGAATCATCGAAATGCCAAACTCAGTCTTAGTAAGAAATTCAAAACTGAAAACTACACTTCAAAATATCTTTATATTTTATAAAACAACCAAGTCACTATTGTACTATTTTCAAAAACAGTTTTCAAAAGGTGAATATATGCAGTCTACAATATGAAAGCTGAGATGAAGAAATTGGGGATTGTAAAAAATTAGTACACAAAAGTTATGATAGACAACTTAGTGAAACTAAGAGTTGGGAGGAGGTGAGTGTTTGTATGTTTACATGTAAGCCTACTGATATTTGTACCCTAATTTACTACGTATTAATTGGAATGAAGTGGATCATTGATGCTGGGGACATGCCAAGACTACTTAAATAAATTAGTGGTATTCTACCCCTAAACATATGGTATATCTAATAGAATGACTGGTGGTTATTTCATTTTTGCAAGAAAGCTACTACTAAATAGTTTTTCAATCAGTGCATGGTGCAGCATTAGATGGTACAAAATCAAGAAAACTGAAAATTCTCTGAAAACTCAGATTTGTGTCTAAAAATGTTGTGGTATATTATTCACAGTTGTTAAACCCGTCAGGAAAATTAAGTAAAAACTATAATTGTTTGTCTTATTAAATAAAAGTAAATAATGCTTTTGAAGGGTTGAAGCATTTTTGTTATTGTTCTTTAAGCACTGAAACTCTGAAAACCATAGTGAATGAATATTAAGGAAGATGATTTCCCTCAGTACCTTATCCTTTGATTCCTGCTATTATTACATACAACTTTATGAAGAAGTTTGTTAAAAGTTGTCTGGGAACTTCCCTGGTGGCGCAGTGGTTAAGAATCCACCTGCCAATGCAGGGGACAGGGGCTTGATCCCTGGTCCGACAGGATCCCACATGCCGTGGAGCAACTTAAGCCCGTGCTCCACAACTACTGAGCCTGCGCCCTAGAGCCCGCGAGCCACAACTACTGAGCCCATGTGCTGCAACTGCCGAAGCCCGCGCGCCTAGAGTCTGTGCTCCGCAACAAGAGAAGTCACCGCAATGAGAAGCCCGCGCACCGCAACAAAGAGTAGCCCCGGCTCGCCGCAACTAGAGAAAGCCCGCACGCAGCAACGAAGACCCAACGCAGCCAAAAGTTAAAAAAAAAACACAAAACTTGGCTGGGCTTGGACTCTACTTGGTTGTGGGGGTTGGTGAAAAAAGAACAATCTCACTGTATAACGATGATAAGATTATTTATATCAGCAGTTTGTGAGTTCTATGAAACACCCCTTAAAACGTGTCATAGGGCTTCCCTAGTTGCGCAGTGGTTGAGAGTCCGCCTGCCGATGCAGGGGACACAGGTTTGTGCCCCGTTCCGGGAGTATCCCACATGCTGCGGAGCGGCTGGGCCCGTGAGCCATGGCCGCTGAGCCTGCGTGTCCGGAGCCTGTGCTCCGCAAGGGAGAGGCCACGACAGTGAGAGGCCCGCGTACCGCAAAAAAAAAAAAAAAAACCGAAACAACAAAAACACGTGTCATATATTAGTGATTCATCCTGAAGCTAAGGTCAGAGAAACTATGTGCATGTTGGGATGGGTGTTGGAGTGCATGTTGATTAATGTCTACCTGCTAGAGCCAGCGTATTCTAGCATTGCTTATGAAGAGCCCACTTAAATCGAGAAATCATGTAAATATACCAGTCCTTCAGTAAAATACTTGTAGGGTAAGTTAAAGCTTAGGCTGAATAATTACACTATTTTCATGAAAAGCAAAAGAGCATTTTCTTGGTAGGCCCAGTGGAGCATCCTGTTCTGTCTGCAGCCTGGGATTCTACAATTTCATTTCCTGGTATCTCCTTGTTCAGACACTCCTTAGCCATCCATCTACAAGATGTGGACTAGAAGAGAGGATAGGAAACAGCTGCCAAAGCGGGGAGGTTATTTTTCAAAATGAATTATTAATATTATAGGAAAATGGTAACCTATTTGAATCCATTCTTAAATCACACAGTAATTGCAAGATGTTTTACTGAACCAGAGTCTCTGAGAAGAGCTGCCAAGACATGCAAAGGCACAAGGCAACTAGAGGAGCAACGAATGAGTTCCTCAGTATTTCTGGATGAAAAGCATACTTGCCTGATGTTAGTTCAGTTCCTGATACTGGGAGTACTTTAGGACACCTCTCAAATTCAAAGGATCTTTTTAAAATTTAGGAATAGAGTGAACTTAGAAAATTAAATAAGTCATCTCAACCATATACATTATGTAATAAAACAGATCAGTTATTTTGGCAGTAGAGGATGGACTGGAAATAAAGATGAAGAATTTGGGTTTTGGAACCAGAGTGCATGGGTTCAAGTCCCAGCTCTGTCACTTACTAGCTGTGTGGTCCCGGATAAGCCACTTAGCCTGACTGTGCCATAGCTCCGTCATCTGTAAAATGCGGCTAATGATAGTACCTATTTAATACGGTTGCTGTAAGTACTGAAAGAAATAACACATGTAAAGTGCTTGGACTATTTCCTGGCCCATGGTAAATCTGAAATTAGATTTTTCTGACTCTTATTTAAGGTATTAACTAAGTTATACAACAAAGAAAGTCTTTGTTTAAATTTTGCTAAATGTTGAGAACTAGCATAGTGTTCTGGGTCAGTTATACTTCAAAAAACAAACAAACTCATAGAAAAAGAGATCAGATTTGTGGTTACTGAGGCAGGGTACAGGACTGGGGGGAGGGGGGATTGGATGAAGGTAGTCAAAAGGTACAAACTTGCAGTTATAAGATAAATAAGTACTAAGGATGTACTGTACAGCATGATAAATATAATTAACACTGTTCTATGTTATATACGAAAGTTGTCAAAAGACTAAATCCTAGTTCTTATCACACACACATACAATTTGCTAAATGTTGAAATATTATAAAATATTTTAGAAGTCCACAAAACAATCCATTTTATTTTCCATTTCATACCTCTGAGCATATTAAGCAATGCTAGAATAGGCTGGCTTTAGCAGGTAGACATTAATCAATCATAATTTATACCCCCCCACCCCAACATGCACAGAGTTTCTCTGACCTTAGCTTCAAGATGAATCACTAATATATGACACGTTTTAAGGGGTGTTTCATAGAGCTCACAAACTTCTGATATAAATCTTATCATAGTAATACAGTGAGTGTTTTTTTCCCAACCTCCACTCCCAGGTAGAGTCCAAGCCCAGCCATGTTTTTATTATTATTATTTTATTTATTTATTTTGGCTGCGTTGGGTCTTCGTAGCTGCGCGTGGGCTCTTCTCCGGTTGCGGTGAGGGGGGCTACTCTTCGTCGCGGTGTGTGGGCTTCTCACTGCGGTGGCTTCTCTTGTTGTGAAGCATGGGCTCTAGGTCCACGGGCTTCAGTAGTTGTGGCTTGTGGGCTCAGTAGTTGTGGCTCACGGGCTTAGTTGCTCCACGGCATGTGGGATCTTCGCGGACCAGGGCTCGAAACGGTGTCCCCTGCATTAGCAGGCGGATTCTTAACCACTGCGCCACCAGAGGCACCCCCAGAAAAGTTTTAACAAACTTCTTTCTCCCAATATCGGAAGGTAAAAGGGAATAAACTTAGTAAAGAAGAAAAACATAATTATGAGTGAAGTGCTTAGAAATATCAGAATATTCCTATGTCCTTTCATTCCTCTCAACAATCAAAAAAAGAGAAAGACCTTTAGGAGAGGGAAAAAGGGAGTCAGAAGTCCTAAGGGAAATATTAAATCACTAAAATTTAATGACAAAGTTATTTTATTTTAAATGATAAATATGTATATGCTATGTCTATCACTTTAATGGTTTATTTTTTTAGATAAGCTTTGATAATATGATTTTTTAAAAATCTAAATTTAAAACTGAAAACAAAAATCCTGTATAAAAAGCGGTTTAGGGCTTCCCTGGTGGCGCAGTGGTTGAGAGTCCGCCTGCCGATGCAGGGGACACGGGTTCGTGCCCCGGTCCGGGAAGATCCCACATGCCGCGGAGCGGCTGGGCCCGTGAGCCATGGCCGCTGAGCCTGCGAGTCTGGACCCTGTGCTCTGCAACGGGAGATGCCACAACAGTGAGGGGCCCGCGTACCACAAAAAGAAAATAATAAAATAAAATAAAATAAATAAAAAATAAAAAGTGGTTTACTCAGTTTTTACTCCCTTGAAAAAATGTCACTCTTAAACTGCTCATATATACTTGTTTTTCAAAGTATATCATCATATTTGTTTAGACCAAAGGTACATAAGACTATCTTTATACCTTTCAAATACATTATGGGATACTGATTATATAAACTGAAAAGATTAAGTACCCTTTAAGACCAAAACCTGGCAACCGACATAAAAATTTACATAAATATTTACTTTAAAAATTAACTGTATAGGGCTTCACTAGTAGCACAGTGGTTAAGAATCCGCCTGCCAATGCAGGGGACATGGGTCTGAGCCCTGGTCCGGGAAGATTCCACATGCTGCAGAGCAACTAAGCCCGTGTGCCACAACTACTGAGCCTGCACTCTAAAGTCCACGAGCCACAACTACTGAAGCCCGTGTGCCACAACTACTGAAGCCTGCGCGCCTGGAGCCTGTGCTCCGCAACAAGAGAAGCCACCACAATGAGAAGTCCTTGGCAACTAGAGAAAGCCTGCACACAGCCATGGAAGACCCAACGCAGCCAAAAAATAAATAAATAAATAAAATCTATATTTAAAAAAATTAACTGTGTAAAATACAGATCTCCAAAATGTAAATGCAAATGTATATCCTTATCAGTAATTTAATCAGCAGCTGAGTCATGCAAATCTGGTTACTCACGGACTACAACTATTAATATAACAGAGCAACAGGATACTATCATATTAGGGAAACACTGGCTATTATTCAAAGGCTAGTACCATAGTTTTTTTCCCTTCAAATAAATGTAATTTAAATTACTTTAGAAATTACATAGGATGATTTAAGAGGATTTTAAGTAAGAAAAAATTTAGACATAAAAGTGAACGTGCTATATTGGCTATTACCACAAACAGTGCAATAGATATTTCTGGACACCTCCCTGAATTGACTGAATATGATATTAGATTAAAAACTAGCTTAGGCACTGAAATTTCAACACTGTTAATATTCAAATAAATAGTCTTTTGAGCCCAAATCCACAATGCTGCAACGTACATAAAAAGGTTATTTCCTCAGTTACACTTGTAATCATTTTAGTAATTTAAAGAGTACTTCCATTTATGAGTCCCAAATATCACATTTTTGTGCCTATTTAACATTACAAGAAGGAAAATGTATAGTATATCATAACATCACCTTTCAGTCTCAATGTGAAATATAATAACAAAAGGGAGAAAATCTCCAAAATGAGCCACCTCACCTATGCTATCAAGTTCATTAATAAAATAATTGTAAAACTTTCTTTCACATTTATTGAAAAAAAGAACTTATAACACAAGTATCATTAAAGGTGAAATAATTGCTGCATCATTCATGAACTGTCCTCCAATCCAGTGAAATAATCAGCTCACTATAAGGGAGAGACATCTACTAATGAGCGCTCACCAGCACAGGCACATTTATGTTTTCAGCCTTAGCATATTTTCAAACCATCTGGCAGCAATGCCTTTCTGGTTCACCCAGCCTAATCTGGTCAGAATTGAATATAAAACTAGACCTACATGCACTTTGGAGAAACCAAAGAACAGCACACACGAATAACAATGTTCCAAACATGCAGCTCTAAACTAGTTTATACTTGAAATGTGTTTTTAAAAACATTTCTATTGAAGACGTTAAAGCTCTTTTAAAAAATACTAGAATGGTTCAAGAAATCTGTATGAATCAGAGCTGTCATCAGTTACCCAAGTCTTACTTTAATTCTTTTTTTCTCATTTTAATCCTGATCACTAAATAAAGCACTTGAAGAGATCCTTCTACAAAAAGAGTCCTTGATAAATGAAATGCTATCAATTCTATATTGAAAGGACCCAAGGTTTGACAACTTATTTTGCACAAAATTAGTCTGTTTAGCCCTAAAATGCTTAGAGTAAGAAGGGGAAAACTAAGAGGAAAAAATATTCATGAAAGCCCTTTTTCTTTTATATCCTGTTACAGCATTATTGTTTTTGGCAGCACTCACATTTCTTTTGCTTAAAATCAAGAGTCAGAATTGCTACTTAAGAAATTTTTAAAAAATCTATGGGATATGCTAGGGTCAGTATCTCTGTTAACACCAAATCCTGTTCATCCTCACCGCTGGCATAAAACCAAACAACTTTTTCAGGATAATTTTTCAGAAGCAAGGATAATTCATGTAGCACCATATAACACAAGCGAAAGCTTTCAGACAAAGACTGAGAAACAATGACCAATACGGACAAATCTTAAGGTGCACTCATGTAGGTTATGCACAAACATATACTCCAACCCAACAAATAGTCACTAGTCCTGGGATAAAGCTGCTTCTTCCTCCCTAACTGGGAACCACTCTATTTCCCAATCCTGTGATTTTCCCTTTTTTGTTATCCTCTCATCTCCAAGAGAATTGCTTCTTCCTTTCAAGTTACATGCAATCCCAACCTAAACACATTACAAATTCTCTATCAGTTAGTTTTCCTGACATTTTTTTCTCCCCACAAAGATTAGCCTCTTCTCATGTTTTTCTTTCGAGCTGGGGTGAGATGACAGAAAAGCCCTGTGGAATTCCCGCTCTGCCCAACCTCTTTCCCATATGCCTCCTCTAAACATCCCCTCTCCCGCTTCCTAATTCTCCTACCCGAGTCTCTCACTGAAACCTGCCAGAGAGCTGGATCCTGCACTAACATAAGCTAAGGATATCCAACGGAACCTTTTTCTTCTCTTTATTTTATTTTTTTCTTTCTTTCTTGTATTTTTAAAAAAATTATCTTTTTTGTTTTCCTCCTTCTTCTCCGGGGTTTTGCTTTTCCCTTACTGTTACCCACAGAGAGGTGGGGAGGGACGTACTGAAACAAAGAATTTCAAGTCCTGTTTCCTAGAACTTTGGTGTAAATACACAGGGAAAGAGCATCCGTCAGGGCTCTTCTTAGCTGCCATTAGACCCCCTTCCTCTCACAGCTCCTTCCTAGCCCTTCATTCCCTGCAAAGACCGGGAGGTTGTTCCTTTCAGGCCCTAAGGCTTGGAGCGGTCCATGGTCAGCCTCCCTCTCTCCCTCCTGAAAGGGACGGATAACATTTCCATTCTCTCTAATCAACTTCTCCCTAAGTCCCAGGCCTCCCTCAAAAGCTAATATAGTTCTTAAGGACTCAGCTCTGAGTCTCGCCCCGAAATGGGTGCCCAGCCTTCCCCGAAGAGAGGTACAGTCCTTCCCCGAAGGATCTCTCCGGGCTCCAACCAGTGCGCTCAGCTCCAGCAAGAGAATCTCTCCTGACTCTCAGGGAGACTAAGTCCCTACGAGGCCACACGCCCCCGCAGGGCAGGGCTCCCGACCTCCCCCAGGACCCTCAACAATGCTGGGGTGTTCCATGCCTGCGGCGCCTGCCCCCCTTCTAGGGAGACCCAGTACTCACTTCCTTCAACAATCCCAAGTTGCTCAGCCCTCTCGTAGGCAGGGGGGCTGAAATTTCCCCTTACAGAGCCCACCCCAGCTCCTTCCGCGGCCGCAGAGACCCCGAGAGCGCAAAGGAGGCTCAGGGTCTGTCCCCTGGCGGCGATCCCGGCCCAGGCAGGCCGGGTCCCTGCCCCTCGGACGCCCCGCGCCCGTCCGCCCGGCCACCCCCCGTGCCGAGCGCGCTTAGCTCCCCGGGATCTCTGCCCCGGGGCCGCCCTCCCCGGTCCGGCCCGCCGCGCCGGCCGCGGACTCTGCGCCGCCGGTTCCCACCCGTAGCCCCGGACGCCCTGGGCCGCTGGTCGCGGAGCCCGCTCGCGCAGCTACCTGCAGGGGCCGCCGCGCCTCTCAGAGCCCCGCCGCCGCCATCTTGCATTTCAAACCGGCTGCACTCTTCAGGGAGTCAACTCTGACCTGTGAACCCTACACCCGGAACCGCTCGGCGGGCCGGCTCACGGCTTCGGAAGCTCTGAGAACTCCGCGGAGCGTAGGGAGTCGGGGGTGGGGGTGCGAGGCGAGGCGCGCGCCCCAGCAGCCGACCGGGGGCGGGAGCTGGGGGAGGGGAAGAGCCGGCCCAGGCGGCGCCCTCCCACGCGCGCGCGCGCCCTGCGCGCGCCCCCACCCCGCTCCGCGCCTGGCTCTCCACTCCCAGACCCTCCTGCTCCCCTGGGGTTCGACCCGGTCCTTTGCAGGCCTCTGCCTCACGGCGGGAGGTAGGGAACCATCCCGCCCCTCTGTCAACAGAAGCCCCGCCCCAGTCTACGGAAGCTCCGCCTTCTGTCAACAGAAGCCCCGCCTTCTCCAGGTCTCGAAGTGGCCCCGCCCCTTGCCGGTGATAGCTCCGCCCGCTACTGGCAGAAGCCTGGTCTTCACTCAGGTCAATCCAGAAGGCACCCGGCCCTCTGTTAGTTGTGGCCCTGCCCTCTGGGCGTTCCGCCTTTCTATGTCACCGCCAGATCGTGAGAAACGCCCCTTGTCATCATAAGCCCCATTTGGCGGCAGTACAATCCAAGCCCCGCCCCTTTAGGCGGGAGACCGCCCACACTGTCAACAGAAACCTCACCTTCCTGAGACCCTTCTCGACTCTACCCCGAAGCCCCACCTCCTGTCAACTGCCGTCCCGCCTCCTCTCGCCTGCTACTCCACCAAAAGCAGCCGCTCCACTCGCTGACTGCAAAAGTTCGGTTCAACCTCACTTCGAACCGAGGTGCAAGACGGAGCCGCCCTCTGCTCCCCGAAAACCCTCCTTTTCCCCCTTACGAGTCACTCTTCTGGAGGGTTTTCTTTGCAAGCTGTGGTCTTCAAATCCAGATAGCGTCAGTGTGAACCAATCCCGCAGAGGCCAGCGAAGGACCCAGGCTTTGGGGAAAATGGCCCCTTCCCACCTCTCTCCTTCCCTCTGCAGCCCCCACCCCCATCATTTTTAAAATGGAGAAAAGTACAGACCAAAGCAAAGAGAAACGTCTCACCCTTCAAGCTACTCTGCATAGATTCACGGGCCAGGACGTGTGAGAACTCTCTGGTGCCCTGATGTTCATTCCCCGCCCCCATCCCAGTCATGGACCCTCTGTGTTTGACAACAGCGCTCCACGGAGCCACATGAATCCTAAAACATGAAGTTGCTTAAAGTGAAAGCCTGATGGTAGAAATCAATGTACACCAGCTTCCTTTTACTTGCATGTTTCGTCCTAGAATCCTAGAACGTGTGGAAGCAGAAGCAAGCAAAGCTTAATCTCGTAAACGTAGGTATTCAATCCTGCCATACTCAACACCCTGTATATTACTCAACACAACAAAAATTTAACACTACTTTACTCTCCTGGAATTAAATTAATTGATAATGTAAACAATCTGCAAGAAAACACTGTAATATTCTAATAATACAAAGGTGAAATAAGCGAAAGCAATGTCTTTTAAAATGCTGTATTAGTATTGGGCTTCCCTGGTGGCATAGTGGTTAAGAATCTGCCTACCAATGCAGGGGGACACGGGTTGGAGCCCTAGTCCGGGAAGATCCCACATGCTGCGGAGCAACTAAGTCCGTGCACCACAACTACTGAGCCTGCGCTCTAGAGCCCACGAGCCACAACTACTGAGCCCACGCACCACATCTACTGAAGCCCGTGCGCTCTAGAGCCTGTGCTTGGCAACAAGAGAAGCCCTCGCACCGCAACGAAGAGTAGACCCCGCTCGCCGCAACTAGTGAAAGCCTGCAAGCAGCAACGAAGACCCAACACAGCCAAAAATAATAAATAAATAAAAATAAATAATTTTTTAAAAAAAATACTATACTAATATCAATAAAAATAATAACATGTTTTTCACTATGGAAAAACTGGCACCAATACGAGAACTACAGTACAAAAACTGCCCCAACAAAATTTTAATATGCCCCCTTGGGGCACTGCTGTGCCCACTGAGAACTGCTTAGGATTTATCTCTAAGGAAAGGAAAGGCTTTAGATATGGAAATTTATTCTTTTGTTCATGCATTTAACAACTAGTTTTTTGAGCACCAGTGTATGCCAGGCACTGTGGAAGATGCAAAGCTGAGTCAGGCAATATTTCTGTCTTCAAGGAGATTACAGTCTAGCAACCAAGCAAAAAACATGAGCATAAAAACCTCAAGCAAGGTGGGCAGTCAGAAAGATCAAGGAGAAATACATAGAGACCCCTTTAAGGGTATGGACTAATGAATATAAATCTCACCTCTCTCTTCCTCTCTCTCCCTCTCCCTCCCTTTTTTCCTTTCTTCCTTTCCTCCCACCCACTCTCCTCCTCCCCTCCCCCTCCCCCTCCTTTTCTTTGGCATCAGTTTATAGTCACTTCTTCTCTCTATAAGCTGTCTGCCTGGTTCACTGCCCAGTGCCAGCAGTCCAGAGTCCTCCCAATTTAGGACCATGCCCAGAGGGCAGTTCTGTCCAGGAAAACAATTTCAACAGCTCAGTGCTGAGAACAGTGTCCTTAGCTGAATTGCTGCCAATTCTTTGTATCCTTGTACAAAGCAAGACTGTTATCATCACCACTCAAAAAACAAAAAAGCCAAAAAAGCCAAAAAACCCCCAAACCAAAAAACTGGTTGCAGACCTAAGCAATATGAATATATGTTTAGCATAGCAGATTGTGCCAGCCCACATAAATCTGTTTAGAGATCATGTTCACAGAGTAACTTGTTTTTATTAAAATAAACTCATTTGTAAAAATTGTAAATATGACTGATTTCAACAGCTGTGTGGCTCCAGAAGTAAGTTTTTTACCCACGGATCGGCACAATTAGAAGAGTCTAGATTTCTTTATGCATATGTTTTGTGATTTGTCATACACAGTCTGGTGTGGCAAAACTTCAGTACTCTTAGAGATGAGAAGCTGGTTTAAAAAGAAGCAGGTTTTAAAAAGCACAGAATTTTTGCTATTCAGAGCCACTTCTACCTTTGGAACAGTGAAAAAAAATATTTGTAGGAAATGAAAAGCTCTGAATCAAAAGTTCTAAGCACTGGTGTCATGTGAAGAGGAATAGACTTCCAACACTACTTTTTGAAGTTGTTTCCTTCTGTTATTATTTTTCCTTTTTCTACTTTTGGTGAAAAGGTCTTCTAAAAAACATGATACCATGAAACAGATCAGCCAAAAAGACACCAAACTGAGACACTTTTAACTAGAGCTAGGTGAACCTGAAAATTTAACCCTAGTCAAATACTCCCACTATTCTCTCTAATAGCTACTTTCAAACGATTTTTAAAAAAATTTTTTATTGTTTGGCTGCTTTGGGTCTTTGTTGCTGCGTGCGGGCTTTCTCTAGTTGCACCGATTGGGGGGCTACTCTTCGTTGTGGTGCGCAGGCTTTTCATTGTGGTGGCTTCTCTTGTTGCGGAGCACGGGCTCTAGAGCACGCGGGCTTCAGTAGACGCGGTGCGTTGGTCTCAGTAGTTGTGGCCCACAGGCTTAGTTGCTCCTTGGCATGTGGGATCTTCCCGGTTCAGGGATCGAACCTGTGTCCCCTGCATTGGTAGGTGTTTTCTTACCCGCTGCGCCTCCAGGGGAGTCCCTCTAATGGCTACATTCAGAAGGTGAACAAAAACATTCCTGCTTGAAGCTAGTTCAGACTGCACAAACTTTCAAAGTCAATTTAGGGTCAAGTCATTTCCTATTCCTCTTAGTGCTTGTTTTGTGAAAATAACAATGTAATTGATAAGAACAGTAAAAATAAGTTAATTTTGTTAACAAGTTAGAATTTTGGTAAATGCCCTCCCCACTCTTCTCCCCTATTTCTGTAACTAGCATAAGTCCATATATAAAGATTACATATGCAAAACAAGAAAAACAGGAAAAACTGATTTCCCAGTATTTATTCAGAGAGTAGTATGTTGATACACTTAAAAAAATCATGGTGTCATCTGGGTTGGGTCATTCATTGGTGTGTACTCTATTTCCACCAAAATGTTAGTGGTTATGTCAACACTACTTCTGCAAAAAAGGTGAAGTGTATTAGTTTTTGACCTAAAATCTTAGGACACAAATAACCCTAGGGGAACACGCAACTAGAAAGCAATACTAGAGTGACAACATGTAATGCATCTGTTTTTGTTTTTCCAATATAACTTTTTTTAAAAAAATAGATCTTTATTGGATTATAATTGCTTCATAATACTGTGTTAGTTTCTGTTGAACAACAAAGTGAATTAGCCATATGTGTACACATGTCCCCTCCCTCTTGAGCCTCCTTCCCACCCTCCCTATCCCACCTCTCTAGGTCATGGCAAAGCACGGAGCTGATCTCCCTGTGCTATGCGGCTGCTTCCCACTAGCTATCTATTTTAATTCGGTAGTGTATATATGTCCATGCCACTCTCACTTCACCCCAGCTTCCCCACCCCGCCCCTCCATGTCCTCAAGTCCATTCTCTATGTCGATGTCTTTATTCCTGCCCTGCCACTAGGTTCATCAGTACGGTTTTTTTTTTTAGATTCCATATATATGTGTTCACATTGCATCCCTGTTTTTAGTCTTAGCAGAGGAACTTTAATGTGCATGTCAATTATCAGGGCACTTTGTTTAAAATGTAGGTTCTCAGACCCTGCTCCCAGGAGTGTCTCATTCAGTAGGTCTGGGATGCGGCAGTAAATCTGCATTTGACAGGCAGCTGGTGACTCTTATGTGAGTGACCTGTAGATTTTACTTTGAGAAATGCTGAGCTAGAAAAAAGCTTATAATTGGGGAAAAAACTTACTGCATTCTTTTAGAATTAAGGGTTACAAGCTATATCAAAGTCAGTATCTGTCAGTCGTTTTTTGTGTCTTCTGGACTCACCACGTGGCACATGTGATCTTAGTTCCCCAACCAGGGATCAAACCAGTGGAAGCATGGATTCTTAATCACTGGACTGCCAGGGAAGTTCCCCCCCCCCCCGCCCCCCCACAAGAGTCAGTATCTCTAAGAAGAGATTTCCATTCCTAAAACTGTCAGTTGGTTGAACATCAACACTGAAAGTGAAATTCTACTTCAGCTATTAAGAAATTTTGGATGCTCCCACCCCCATTGCAAACTTCCATCTTCCAGGAAACTTCATGGCCTGCTAAACTCTGGACACTTTAGATGTACTATCTCATTTTACCTTCCTGGTGTCTCTGTGAGGTAGCTGGTATTGTTTGCAGTTAACAAAACGAGGAAGCCAAAGTTTGGACAAGTAAATCTGCCCAGACAGTTGCCCAGTAACCTGCAAAGTAAAGTGGGTTTTTATTTATTTTATTTATTTTATTTTTTTTGTGCTAGGCGGGCCTCTCACTGTTGTGGCCTCTCCCTTTGCGGAGCACAGGCTCCGGACGCGCAGGCCCAGCCGCTCCGCGGCACGTGGGATCTTCCCAGACCGGGGCACGAACCCGTGTCCCCTGCATTGGCAGGCGGATTCTCAACCACTGCGCCACCAGGGAAGGCCAGTAAAGTGGGTTTTGAACTCACTCAGACCAATCCTGCAATCTAATGAAGATGCTACGTATAGGGCTTCTCAGAAGGAAGGTAATGCATTGGCCAAGCTACAGTGTGCACAGGATTTGAGAGCATACACTGGTGTGGAAGTCAGATGCTCTTCTGTTCAGGTCCCAGACCCTCAGCACCAGCAGTTGTTGCTGCATAACAAACCCACCAAAGCTTAGGGGCTTAAAAGTCTAAGGTAATTATTTAGCTCATAACTCTGTGAAGTTGGCTGGGTGGCTCAGCTGATCTTCACTGGACTCACTCATGAATCCATGGTCAGCAGGTGGGTTGTCCTGGAGCTGCCTGGCCTCATTCATATATCTGTTAGCTGGCTTAGTGTCAGGGGATCATCTAGGGGCTGACTCATCTAGGATGGCCTCAGTCACACCTCCAGTGGTTGGCTGGCTATTGAGCCCAGGGGTTACTGGACCACATGTGTCTCATCTTTCATTAGAGTAGCCTGGACTCCTTCACATGTACAGTGTTCTAAGAAGTCAAGAAGCAGCATTAAGACCTCTTAAGCCTAGCCTCAGAACTGACAATGTCATTTACACCACATTCTACTGGCCCAGAGCAAGTCACAGGGCCAGCCCAGATTCTTCCTCTTGATGACAGCAGCTATAAAGTCACATTGCAGAGGGGGAGGATACAGGAAGGGCAAAGAATTGTGGCCATATTTGTAATCAATTTACCATGATAACTATACAACTGAGGGCAGGTTTCTTAACCTCTCTGTTTTTACTCATCTGTTGTCATGCCCTATCTCAAAAGCTGATCGTTCATGCAAAGGGCCTGGTTTATCTTAATTTCTCAGAAAATATTAGCCATGATGCTGCTGCTGCTGTCCTCTAGGGTTTTTCCAGCCTGAAAGTCTTCTGTATCTGCACAGAAGAGCGATTAGGCTGATTTTTTGGTGGCCCCTCAGGGCAGGCTTTGGCCTCAAGGTTCTCACTCTTGATTTCATGATGTTCCAGTTAACACTCTTCTGTTTGTGGTACAGAAACCCATTCAAGCTAGCTCCACGAAAGAGGTCAAATCTACTGTTTGTCCCTGCATGTCTACTTTATCCTCTCCTCCCTCGACTCACCTTTTCAGACTCTTCTAGAATATGGCCCAGCCAAGTGGCCTTGGCCAGGGAGTCCAATATGACTGTTCAACTCTGTTCATTAGAGCTAAATGGTCTGGTTCTCAGTGTTGCAATTCCAAAATCTAAAGAGAGAATCTGATTGGCCCAGCACATCTTTTCTTGAAAGGTCAGCTTTGTCCAATCTGCCATGGCACGAGGGATAGGCACTCTTGTGGGGGAAAAGGGCAGCTTTATGTGGGCAACGGAGGCTGTGAGCCAGAAGACACAATGATTCACACTTCCTGGCCTTCTCTAATTAAAACTACCTTCCTATCAAATAGTCGAAGTACTCAACTTCAAGAACGTTACAAAGGGCTTCCCTGGTGGCACAGTGGTTGAGAGTCCGCCTGTCGATGCAGGGGACATGGGTTCGTGCCCCGGTCCGGGAAGATCCCACGTGCCACGGAGCAGCTGGGCCCGTGAGCCATGGCCGCTGAGCCTGCACGTCCGGAGCCTGTGCTCCGCAACGGGAGAGGCCACAACAGTGAGAGGCCCTTGTACCGCAAAAAAAAAAAGAAAAAAAGAGAAAGAATCTTACAAAACCCCCATCTTCTCTCTGAACATCTCTTAATAAAACAGAGGCAGGGTGGCTATTTCTCCCACCCACTCACCAAAAACCTACCACACACTTTAGCTATAACACAGGTATATTAATTTGCTACGGTTGCTATAATAAAGTACTACAGGCTGGGTGGCTTAAACAACAGAAATTTATTTATCTCACGGTTCCAGAGGCTGTAAGCCTGAGATCAAGTCGTTTTTAGGGGTGGTTCCTTCAGAGGGCCGTAAGGGAAGGATTTGTCCCTGGTCTCTCTCCTTGACGTGCAGATGGCTATCTTCTCCCTGTGTCTTCATATCATTTTCCATCTGTACGTGTCTGTGTTCAAATTCCTCTTATAAGGACACCAATCATATAGGATTAGGGCCCACCCTAATGACCTCATTTTAATTTAATTCACTCTGCAAAGACTCTACCTCCAGATACAAATTAGGAGGTACTGGGGTTAGGACTTCAACATATGAATTCAGAGAGAGACACAATTCAGCCCATAACAACAGATAAACAGTCATCACTATAAACAACATAAATGGTATCTCGAGCCTGTTCTTTCCATTGCAACATTGCTGGGCTTATCAGAATGTCCTAGTCTTGAGAGCATCTAGTAACTACTATTGACTCTGTGTCTGTCATTTATAAATAAGCCTTTTTTATAGCTCCAAGTCTGTGAAAAAGTGGCCATCCTGTGTATTGACTTTTTTTCTATGATGATGATGATGATGAAGGCTTTGTTTTAAATTATGTGTAATCAAATATTTTGCCTACACATTGCCTAAGGCAATAGTTCTCAACCCTGGTTGGACAACAGAATCACGTGGTGCTTTTAAAAAACATCTGCCCCAGCCTCACCTCCACAGATTCTGATTATTTGTTTTAGAGTGGGATACAGGTATTAATTTTTTTTTAAAAAAGAGCTTCCCAGGGCTTCCCTGGTGGCGCAGTGGTTAAGAATCTGCCTGCCAATGCAGGGGACATGGTTTCGAGCCCTGGTCTGGGAAGATCCCACATGCTGCGGAGCAACTAGGCCCATGCGCCACAACTACTGAGCCTGCGCTCTAGAGCCTACAAGCCACAACTACTGAGCCAGCGCTCCACAACTACTGAAGCCCGTGTGCCTAGAGCCCGTGTTCTGCAACAAGAGAAGCCACCGCAATGAGAAGCCTGTGCACGGCAATGAAGAGTAGCCCCCGCTTGATGCAATTAGAGAAAGCCTGTGCACAGCAATGAAGACCCAATGCAGCCAAAAATAAATAAATAAAATAAATGTGTTTAAAAAAAGACACGCATGTGTCCAATGTTCTAAAAAAAAAAAAAAAAAAAAAGAGCTTCGCAGGGACTTCCCTGGTGGTCCAGTGGCTAAGGCTCTGTGCTCCCAATGCAGGGGGGCCAGATTCCATCCCTGGTCAGGGAACTAGATCCCACATGTCACAACTAAAGAGTCCACACGCTGCAAGGAAGATCCCGCATGCTGCAACTAAGGCCCGGTACAGCCAAATAAATAACTAAACAAACAAACTTCTCTAATGATTTTATCCATCCATCTATCCATTTACCTATCATTTATGGCTGCATTGGGTCTTTGTTTGCTTTGATCAAATCCCAAAAGTTGTGGAGGCAAACGTTTATTCGGGTTTAAATATTGGGTACCAGGGCCTGTCTAGGTCTGGAGGTTGGTCAGGACTTTTCCACTGTTTGTGAAGTGAATCAGCACAGAAAGACACATCAATTTTTGGCTACTTTTAATGTTTTTAACAAACGTATGTATTTACTTTTGGCTGTGTCGGGTCTTTGTTGTTGCGCGCGGGCTTTCTCTAGTCGCGGTGAGCGGGGGCTACGCTTTGTTGTGGCCCGCAGGCTTCTTATTGCAGCGGTTTCTCTTGTTGCGGAGCACGGGCTCTAGGCGTGCCGGCTAAAGTAGCTGTGGCTCGTGGGCTCTAGAGCACAGGCTCAGTAGTTGCGGCGCATGGGCTTAGTTGCTCCGCGGCATGTGGGATCTTCCCGGACCAGGGCTCCAACCCATGTCCCCTGCATTGGCAGGCGGATTCTTAACTACTGCGCCACCAGGGAAGCCCTTGGCTACTTTTAAAAAGCAGATTTCATAGTCTTGCCTTCATACTGATTCTTCCATCACGGGCTCACCAATCATCAAGTGAATGTATTATCTCTGCTTATCAGAACAGACTAGGCGATGCTGCTGTAACAAACCCAAATACCCTCTGTTTAACATATAATGATTTATTCATTATTCATCAAGGTTTCTTATAGTTCTTAGTGACTCTCCGGGGCAACGCCTACCAAAAAGTGACTCAGGGATCCAGGCTGCTTCCTCTCTTTGGCTATATCATTTGGTATACCCGTCTTCTCGGTTGCCGAGGCAGAGGGAAGAGAGATTTCCACAAGCTATTAAACGCTTTGGTTTAGAATTGACACATGGCACTTCTGCTTAGAGCTCTTTGATCGGCCCTAGTCACAGGAAATGTGAGGGAGCACAAGGACATTCTGGTGAGCGGTAAATGTCTGCCATGTTACTGCAGCAAAAGGCTTCTTTTTTGGAGAACATCTTCGGGAAGATTGAAGCCCCTGTTTGACTCCACAGGCTCTGCTTCTCCACTGCACAGTGAAGCCTACAGCCTGTCCTTCTGTGCCATGAATGATAAAGTAAAGGCAAACCCATATTCTTTACTGAGGTATGAGGCAATTTGGGTGTGTTAACATGTAATTTTACCATATTACACATTCCTTAGGGGGCAGGGACCATACCTCATTCTTTTTTAAAAAAATCTCCCTAATGCCTTATAGGTATTAGGATACATACATAAATATATAAATTCAGCAAATATTAATTGGACAAGACACATAGTCCCTGCCCTCATGACTACAATTAAAATATCCTAATAACATCTTCATTTTGTGTCTCGTCATTTGTAATGTATTTTAACTATCATTATCTCATTTTAATTGTGAATGTTATAAATTGAAAATGTAGGGCAATTAGCTTGCATTTCTCATTGTTAACTTTTCAGTTACTTTGTAGCTCAGGTATTTTGTAATTTACATCCTCCTTTCACACTTCCCTCCTGTTTCATAGCTGGGTGAGAGGTATACAGTTTGCAGGCAGCAAGGTGATATAATGCTATGTTTATATTATGCATGTACCCAAAGGTTGAATACCTCCTTTCTGATCACACAGATAAGATCTGCAGACTTTTAACTTTTTTGAGAACTATTTGCCCAAATACAGTAGCGGGACAATATAAAATAATCACTTCACAGAAACTTAAAAAAGATAAGAATTCATTCATGCTTCTCCCTTCCTAACCACTATTAGCATTTTGGTGTATTTCCAGATCAGCTCTTTTTAGATAGAAAAAAAATGTGTTTAATTATCTGTTTCTTCTCCTGCAAAGTTATTTGGTGTAAGAATATTAGAAAACTGTCATTTTGGATAGATATTTTCATTTAGCTAGTACTTTAGTGATTATACTTCATGCAACAGCTGTGAGGTGAAGGTTCGGAAGAAACCGGGGAATTTATTTGAGTGATGGTGGTGATTTACATTTTCTCCTTGATGGGTTGGGGAAGGAGTCTTAGGAAAATTTAAGGAAGAAACAGAAAAGGGACATATGCTGTGGTCCTAAATATAAAACATGTAAACTGAATGTAAAAAATAATTACAGAACATAAGATTGGGGGGTAACTTATTTTTCTTCCTAAATAATTAAAGCAGATGCTACTGTCTTTTTTTAAGACCGATTTTCCTAAATATTCAGCACAGTAAATAGCTATAATTAGGATTCATCACACGTAATCAGTTTCCAAATTATTTCATGAATACATTATCTATTGCAATGAGCAACACCCACCTCCTCCCCAAGTCAATCTCTAAGCCAGTTGAAGTTTCACAATGGTACTTGTAGCTCACAATGTCTGCATGTCCAGGGTACCCACGTTTGGCACTTTTTGATCCATTACATGTTTTAGTCCCATATCTTTTGGACGTTTAAATCATTTTGATTTGGCATGTGCTCTGAAGGTAGTAGTATTCCAAGAGTCCTCTCACTGCATGTTAAGTGCTATTCTCTGACTCTCAGCCAGAGCTCAGATGTTGGCAGGGTTGATTGCTCAAATATAGTGATTTCAAGTCCAACCTTTGCATACTAAAATTACATAGCCTAAACATGAAGCTTCCAGATTTTTCCTCTTAAAAACAGAGTAAAAACATAATTTAACATTGCTACAAGATAACTAAGAAAATCTTTAAAATGGGAAGGAATTTGAAAATAAAATTGTTTAGGCTATCACAATAAATATTGAGGAAATTAATGTTGGGTTTGTGAGGTTCAATAATAGTTGAGAAAACTAAAAAAATTTTATAGCTATTGTTGGGGCATTTCACATTTTTTTCCTTTACTTTATAAATGGAGCGAGTGTCTTATGTTGGATTCTTCCTAAAGCAGACTTGGAGTAAAGGATGTGAGTAAGTGGTTATTTGGGAGGTGATGCCAAGAAGTACAGGCAGGGAGTGAAGTGAGACAGAGAAGGGAAAAAAGCAAACAGAGTCAGTTTCAAGCAGGTTATTGCTGTGAGCCCTAGGGCTCAACCTCCATGGAGAACTTAGAGACAAAGTGTAGAACACACCTCCGAGTTGTCCCACCCAAGGGGCAAGGGAGCTGGGGTATTATTCACTGACTCCTACTTTTGTCCGGTTGGCAGCTATTCCCAGGGATGTTAACTTCCTGTCACTTCCAGCCTACATCCAGCATGGATCATGAGAACACCCTCAGGTGGGGTTATAGGTATTTGCAGGTTGCTAACCATGGCATATACCAGAATGTTGAATGCCAAGAGCCTATGAGTAGGGCACCTACAGTATGTGTTCAGGGAAAGTGATTAAGAGCATGGATTTCGATCAAACAGACCTAGTGGGATCCTGGTTCTCCTACTTTTGTGTGAAATTGAATAAATTACCTAATCTAAGCCTCAGTTTCTTTATTCAGTTTCTTTATTCTGACTATGCAAAGCTAAGAATATACAATCATTAATTAGATGGGGTTCAGTCTCATGAGGAAGCCCAGTATGTGGACAATTAACTGCTAGCAAATTGAAGTGAAAATCTGTTCTTTTTATAGCCTTGAAATTGGATAAGTCTAACAGAAGCAGCTTCTAAAAATATAAACATGATTTTATCCTTCTAAAAATTAGATGCTATTAGCTAGGTCCCTCCCCTTTTCTGAAGTGTAGGCTTCCCCTTACCACAGCCCACATGGGCCTCTGTTTCTAACTTCATATCCTCCTATTCTGCTCCTTAATCTTCTGCTCTGCTTACCCATTACACAATCATTAAGTCAACTGATTATTTATTGTCAACCATGAACCTATTATGTAAGTGCTAGATCTATAATCATAAAAATGAAACAAACTTAGCTCCTGACTTTAAAAAGCCTACGATTTTGTAGTGAGATAAACATTAAATAAACATTAGAAAATGTACAGCAAAAATTGTGTCATGTAAGACTATTAGAGATTAAATGATAGATTAACATAGGAAACTGCATTTAGACTGAGGGGGGTCAGGAAAACTTCTCTAAAACAGTTACTTTCATGCTGAGAAATAAAGGATAGGAGTAGGAGTTAGACATGCATTGGGGAAGGGCAGGGCATCCTAGACAAAGGGAACAATACATGAAAAGGCCCAGAGGTAGGAAAAAAGAAGTGAAAAAGTCTAATTGTGGCTAGAGTGTCGTGAGCCAGGGGAGGAGTGGAGAGAGGAAGCTGAGAGGTAGGCAGGAGCCATAACAAGGATCTGCAATGGGAAACATTGAGTATGAAAAAATGATGGTATCAGATTTGAGTTCCTTAAAAGAATATTTTGGCTACTGAGTGGAGAATGGACGGCAGGGGGCAAGATTAGAAGCCAGACCAATCAGGAGGCTCCTGCAGTAGTACAGGTGTGTGATTTCAGTGGGTTGAGAGAGATACTAGAGGAAGTGGAAAGAATTGAGAGATATTTGGGAGGCAGAAAATCAGGACTTGGCAATGGACCGGAAGCTGAAGGGGAGGGAAGCTTGAGGTTTCTGGCTTTGGCATTTGGATGGATGCGAGCGGCATTTATTGATAAAAGGAACTCTGGAGGAGCAGCAGGTTTCAGGGAAAGATCAAGAAATATTGGTCTTTAGTTCAGAAAAGTGATACGGCCTGGAGATACAGATTTGGGAGTAGCTGGTAGTATACAGGTGATATTCAAAGCCTTAAGAGCAAGGAACACCATGTGGAGAAAGAGTGCAGGGTGAAAAAAGAGGCTGGGACCAAGCTCTAGAGAACAACATGAAGACTAAGGGTAGAGAAAGAAGGCCACCACAAGAAGAAAAAAAAAAGGAGCAGCTCTGGAATCTGGAAAGAAAACCACATGGGTTGTAGTGTCCCACAGGCAGGAGAGGAAAATTGTTTCAAAACATATACATGTTCTATCACATAGAATGGTGCTGAGAAGTAGAGTAAGAAAAAGACCAAGAAGTGCACATTTGATTCAGCAAAAAGGCAGTCACTAGTCCCCTTAGTAAGTGCAGTTTGAAGAAGCATTTTAGCAGCCAGCTATGCCCTATTCCAATCATGCCCTTCTCCCTGAACAAACATTTTTTTAAAAAGCAAAAACCTCCTTCCTTTTGCTTTGAAACTTGTAGCACTCCTATTCCAAGGTGAGAAATTCCTCTTCATATAAAATTGATTCAGAACCTCTTTAATTTCCTTCCTCATCTTACTCTCATATGACCACCTCATCTGAGGAAGACTCATCTCAAGAGGAGATGAGTTGTTCTTTCTCACCATCATTTTTTTTTTTTTTAATTCTACTTTAGTTTTGCCCGCGTTGGGTCTTCGTTGCTGCACGCGGGCTTTCTCTAGTTGCGGCGAGTGGGGGCTACTCTTCATTGAGGCGCGCGGGCTTCTCACTGAGGGTTTCTCTTGTTGCGGAGCACAGGCTTAGTTGCTCAGCAGCATGTGGGATCTTCCCAGACCAGGGCTCGAACCCGTGTCCCCTGCACTGGCAGGCAGATTCTTAACCACTGCAGCACCAAGTAAGCCCCTCTGACCATCATTTACTTATAACTCCTACAATTCCGGAGGCAAGAAGCACAAAATCAATATCACTAGGCCAAAATAAAAATGTTGGCAGGGCTGCACTCCTCTAGAAGAGTGAGGGGAGAATCTGTTCCTTGCTTTGTCTAGCTTCTGGTGGCTGGCTGCCAGCATTTTCTTGCTTGTGGCCACATGATGTCAATTTCTTTCTTTTTTTTGAGGGGCTGCGCTGGGTCTTCATTGCTGCACGTGGGCTTTCTCTAGTTGCGGTGAGCAGGGGCTACTCTTTGATGCGGTGCGTGGGCTTCTCATTGCAGTGGCTTCTCTTGTTGCAGAGCACAGGCTCTAGGCATGTGGGTTCCAGTAGTTGTGGTACGTGGGCTCAGTAGCTATGGCTCATGGGCTCTAGAGAGCAGGCTCAGCAGTTGTGGCGCACGGGCTTAGTTGCTCTGTGGCATGTGGGATCTTCCCGCACCAGGGCTCGAATCTGTGTCCCCTGCATAGGCAGGCAGATTCTTAACCACTGTGCCACCAGGGAAGTCCCTGATGTCAATTTTTGACTTGATGGTCACACTGCCTTCTCTTTAAAACCTCCCTCTGTCTCCCTTTCATCAGGATACATAACTGCATTTAGGGTCCACACAATCGAGAATAATCTCCCCATCTCAAGATCCTTAATTATATCTAAAGAACGCTTTCCTTTTTTGTTTTGCCATAGAAGGAAACATTCACAGATTCCAGGGATTAGGATGAAGATATCTTTCTGGTGGCCATTTTTCAGCCTACCACAATTATGTTCAAATTATGGACTATAAAGGCTACTCTCTTCTGCCTCCCCATATTACCTGAAAATCAAAATGTTTTCAATTGTATTCAACTCATCTCTGAAACTGGCAACTTTTCTGTATTACTATGAATATCCCCACCAATCCCCAGGGGGCTTATGTATACAACTATGGAATTATCTTTAATATGCACTGTACTACTAATCAAGGTCTTACTAAGCCTTTACAAATATGTCTTCTAAGTCTTTCTTTTGACTTTCCTTCCTCTAGCCTGTCACTTTTCTAGACGAAGAAAAGCTTTCAAGTCCATTTGACTATGCCACTTGTGTGCTCAAGGACTCAGTGGCTCCTTACTTTTTCAGCTTTTACTTCCTATAAGCAACCAGTCCTGAATTTAAAAATATTATATTCCCTGAATCTTTCCATCTTTAAGGTCACCTCACAGTCCAAGATAGCTTCTGGAATTCCAGCTATTTCCTTTCTCCCTCCCTCTCCCCCTCTCTCTCTCAACAAAATGGGGCCATGTGACTAAGTTCCAGCCAGTGAGATAAAAAAGGGAAGTGTGCACAATTTCTAGGAAAAGTCTCTGGAAGGAAAGGGGTGAGAGCATTTTCTGCCCTTCTCTGCTTATATATATATTTAATACATATAATAATATATAAATATATTTTAAAACTATAAATATTGTTTCCAGGCACCAGGTAAAAGGAAACACAGATGCGCAGAAATATATGTATAACTGAATCACTTTGCTTTACACCGGAAACTAACATAACATTGTAAATCAACTCTACGTCAGTGAAAAATAAATAGAGTTTTTACCCCCGCATATAGTATCTCTCAGCCAAGTGGTTACCTTACACTCAAGTCCTAATAAAGTCCCTCTTATTATGGGGAAATCTCTCAATTGCATTACTTTGAGCAAAAATGTATTCTGTGTGTGTTATGTGGCAGGGAGGTTGTACTAAAGAGAAGATAAGTGAGACTGAAATAATCTCAATTGATCCCATGGTGTACACTTATAGGGATCCCTGATAGAAACAGTAAAAAAAAAAAAAAAGTGCGGGGGAAGGGGGAGCATAACTTCTCATTCCTTAAGACTGGGCTGTATACAGGGATCTTCCTCCAGAGCACAGTACCCAAAGAGTAATTTTACAATGGAGAAACCTGAGAAACGGTGCTTCTGCCAGGTGATCAAGGTCAATCAACAGTCATAACTCACAATGATAGCAACCTTGATATGATCACTTTACTTCTGTGATCTTCCTCCCCCAAACCCATAATCCCAGTCTAATCATGAGAAAAACAGACTAATTCCAACAGAGGGAGATCTTCCAAAATACCTGATCAGTACTCCTCAAAACTGTTAAGTCATCAGAGACATCCATTGCTGGATTGTCTTTTTCTTGTTGAGTTTTAAGGCAGTATCACATTAAATTACATAATTATATAATAATTATAGTATAGATACTATCTGCAGAAGCACTATGAAGGTTTTAAATTTTGATGAAATACCATTTATCCAATTTTCCTTTAGTTGCTAGAGTATTTTTTGTGCCATATTTAAGAAGTCATTGCCAAATTCAAGGTCATGTTTTCTTCTAAGGATTTTATAGTTTTAGCTCTTAAATTTGTCTGTCCTTTATGCCAGTACCACACTGTTTTGTGAATGTAACTTCGTGTAAGTTTTGGAATAAAGAAAGTATGAGTCTTTCAAGTTTCTCTTCTTTTTCAAGATTGTTTTCGTGAGGGTCCCTTGCAGTTCCGTTATGAACTTAGGACTGACTTTCCCATTTCTGCAAAAAGGGCCATTGGGACTTTGAAAGGTATTGCACTGAATCTGCGGATTGCTTTGGGGTACATTGCCATTTTAACAACATTAAGTCTTCCAATACATGAATATAGGATCTCTTTCCATTTATTTAGGTCTTATTTAATTTCTTTCAGCAACATTTTTTAGTCATGAGTGTACAAGTTTACGCTGCCTTGGTTAAATTCATTCCTAGGTGTTCTATTGTCTTAGGTGCTATTGTAAATGGAATTGCTTTCTTAGTTTCCTTTTTTGGATCGTTCATTGCTAGTATACAGAAATACAACTGATTTTTATGCTGATATTCTATCCTGAAACTTTGCGGTATTTATTGGCTCTAACTGATGTTTTGTGGATTCTTTAGGATTTTCTATATATAAGATCATCTGTGAATATGCCTTTTATTTCTTTTTCTTGCCTAATTACTATAGTCTGATTGCACTTTTTAGCAAAAAAATGAGAAAAAAAATTCTAGGTTTGCAATTTCAGCATGGTTTTGAAAGTCTACATAGGAATGTAGATATATTACTTCCCATGTCTGCAGACAGTATGTCATGAAAAGGACAGGAAGCAGATAAGTCTTTGTAGCTAAAGAATATACACATTTCAGTGTCAACAGCATTTTAAATTATGTACAGTAATAAAACAGATTTTTGCAACTGTTTTGCACTGAATTATTTTAAAATAATTAAGAAACAGAAACAACATTGAGAAGCAATTTTCACCTTTAAAATTTATTACAGAAGCTATACATATAAAATAAAGTCCTAGTTACAAAAAATGCATCTAGAATAAGTTACAATAAACCACTAAAAATGAGTATGTGTGTGTGTATGCAAATTCAGGAATATACAGGTACTTAAACGTTTTCAGTGACTCGCACTGCATCACATATTACATAAGATAGTATCTACTAATTAAGGTATCTGAGTTGAGTTTTAGAAGGCTTTAAATACAATATCCAGATAAAATGACAACAAAAGGCAGTTTAACTCAGAAACTGTATTAGAATCCAGAATCTCTCATATGAGATCATTATCCACTATTCCCCTCAAAAGAAGTTTCCAACAGAAGCTATTTCACAAACTAATAGTAGAATGTCTCCTAAAAAGAAAAAACATGGTGGGGGCAGGGAAGGGAGTGAATATGCATGGCAGTGAATGTTTTTATTGCTTTAAGAAAGAAATGTATTTTTGGTATCATTAATACAAAATTTATAATATTTACATAATTGTATATAAAAGGTATCTATAGAATACAACCTAAACACATTTAGAAGGATATAAATAGTTTTCAAATATAAAAATTTCGTGCTATTAAAAAGATGTTTAACAAAGTAGTCATTAATACATTTGTTGTATATATAATCATAAAAGTAAACCAAAAAATATTTAAAATTTTTATTAATCCAAATGAGAATTATAAAAAATGTTTATCTAAAAAGCATTAATTTTGACCTTCAAGTACAGAATTGTGGTGCAGCTAGAAGTTGTTCAAGGGCCCTCCTGCAAATCACTACTCGAACACTAGCTTTTAGGTGAACAGGTGGGGATGCTAAAGGCAGATGGGAGATAGGCATTGAAGAAAGCAAAGATGACAAAGGATGGCAAAGAGGCCGATGGTTAAGTAAGTTTCTAGTCTGACACAATAAACTATTTTTAGGAAGGATAAAATTAAAAGTGCTTAAAACAAAAGAATGTCAATGTCACTAATTACTCTTAAGTGCCATAAACATTAGTTATCAAAATAACTTTATTAAGAGTTGGCCACACTCTAACTACTGATAACCACAGGAATACTATACTACAGTGACTCAATGAAAATTCCAATATTTATCAGTTATCTCTGTAATTTATCTTACACATGTATATAAATATCGGAAAAGTTTAAATATTTTTATTTACTACTTTAATCTTTTCCTTAAAGATGCAGGATTTCATCTTGCATCAGTTATGTCAACATGACAAAGGTGAATTAAATAGGAACGTAATATAAAGAATATTTGGTACCATGACATCATGATCTGGAACAACTGAAGTTTTCTATCTCTTGCTCCATTTTCTAGATAAAGGATAGGAAGGAAAAATAGTAAGTTTCAATATGGAAAAAAATCAAAGAAACATGACTCCATTGCTGGGGGTTTTTTTTGCAGTAAACAACCTTAAGGATATTATTATCCATGTATATATCTGATAGTGAAACAGAAACTTTGTTCAGTGTTTATGACTATCACATAGACTGGTATCACTGATGGGACTTCATTATTTAAACTTCTTTGAAGTAAGTCTGAGATGCTTTCATCTTACATTAAATTCATACAGTTATTAATCAAGGCACTGATGTACATATAGATATTAATACTTCATATTTTGTAGGTACTACTGTTACATATGTATTATTCTGTGTAGGTACCATAGTATACTTTATTAGATATACTAAATACTATATATATTACATGCTAATAGGTATATAGTAGATAGCAGTTATATATATATATATATATATATATATATATATATATATATATAATACTATATAGGTATCAGCCAAACTCTATTTTTAAACATTAGTACTTGAATGCCCACTATAAAGCAAAGTTAAGTAAAGACAAATAGGTCTATGTTAAGTCTGTCTTAAAAAGGAACTATATATCTTCATCAATATACACACAAAATAGAATTTTCATAGTTTACAGATACTACAGTGTTCCACTGCTTATTAAAGAAACACAAACTAACTTAAGTGCTAGATTTAAAAAAGCACAGAACACAGTTATACCTAGAAATAATCCATAATCCACACATTAAAAAATTGTATTAAACAATTTTTATAATGTGTTAGCTTCTCATATATATTAGTTTACCTGAATAAGTGTTGTTTTGTCATAATCCCTGCGATGCTGATAAATACACTGGCTGATTACAGCATACAAATTTTCCAAGTGAAAAATATTGTATTCTTGACTTTTTCTAACAACAGTCTTCAAAAGATTCTAAAAGAAAATGTAAGTGTTACATATGTGAGAGAAGTTCCCTGAGATATTTTCATTTTGAAGATTTGGGGGCATTTTTAGCATATAAGCCAGAGAGAAGGCAGACCAAGTCATCTGATGAGACATTGCAGCTCTGATAGTGACGCCGACGTTCAGCTGTAAGTTAATGTTATCAACATTCTATGACTCCGGCCTCTCATCCTAAAAACTACAGCTGAGGAGGTTGCCAATCTCAATTCTAGCCATATATCACTAGAGACAAATTAAAAAATAATCTCAAATTAGACTAACAGGAAAAAAGGCAACATTTTTGCAGAATATTTTATGGCACTATGAGTACATTATAATCAATTCTGTTATGTGAAATAAAAAGAGACAGCATACAAATGATGAACTACCTCACCACATCAGGGTTCTTTTCTTACAAAAAGGAATTTCCATCCACTCGGTGTTTTTTTGGTCATGACTGAAATGGACTTACTATTGATAAGTTTCTGTGATTCTTCAAGTCTGGTCTTAATATTCCATTACCTCATAGTTAACCACGGTTGCATGTTTTTGTTAAGTAAAAACCAACTAAAATGGTCATATGTAATGGTCATAAAAACAATGTATGGGATCAGTGACATAGACAAGTATGTTAAAAACAATAATATCAACATACTAGCCATCTCCAACCACTGCCTTTATGAAAGTTATTCTATACCAAGTTTATCCTTTCATAAAAGATCATTATTTATTACATGCCAAATTTACACAATGTACTATTACAATCCCTCTTTTGGTGGGTTATGCTTCTAATCTGCACAATGAAAACATTATGATTTCAATTTACATACTTTTAATCGCTCATGGTCCACAACAAGTGAGGGTGTAGGCTGAGAAAGAATTGCCAAAGCCTTTTCAACACTGATGAGCTGCTGTTGCTCTACTTGGGAACGTCTAGCTCGAGTCATTCGCAGAACACACATTTCTAGAATGAAAAAATAAATAACTATTATTTGTTTCATAGACATTTTATAATACCTCAAATAAATATTAGGCAGACTAAATAGTAGGACATATTTACTTAGACACAAACCCCTGTTCTGGTTTATTGACTCTGCTGTAAGATTAAGATGTTGCCATTTACACACTCAAAAATTAAGGACAGGGAGTTTCCTGGGGGTCCAAGTGGTTAGGAGTCTGAGCTTCCACTGCAGCGGGCACAGGTTCAATCCCTGGTCGGGGAACTAAGAACCTGCATGCCGCACGGCACGGCCAAAAAAAAAAAAAAAAATTAAGGACATTTCAGAAATATTTTCTCAAATAGAGTATTTCAAGGGATCCTCAACAGATTGGACTGTCTCCTATTTAGGCGTAAAACTCAGAATTTAAGAGCTGGAAGGGGCTTCAGTAATCTCGAATAGGAGTTGCAAACTACTATGCATAGGCTAAATCTGGATTTAATTAATCCATAATTAAAGTTTTCTTAGAACACAACCATGCCCGTTTTACATATGTGTGTCAATGTGGCTTTTCCAGCAGGGTTGAATAGCTGTGACTATCTGGTCCTTTACAGATAAAGTTTGCCTATCCCTGATCTAGAACAATCTATTCACTGAGAGATGAGAAAAATGAGGCCAAAGAAAGGTGAAGACATTTCTATGGTCAACATACCTAACTGTTCTAAGAGCCAGGACAAGAACCCAAATCTCCTGACATGTAAACAGGTACCTGTCTCACTAAATAGTGTCCTTTTAAAAAAGATAATGATAAAAGAAAAAATAAACTTTGAACCTAAACAAAACATACTGAATTATACAGCCAGAGGATTAACATTTAAAATATCCACATCGCAAAGGCTATATCCTAGACCATTCTAAGATTACTCAAACACACGAGAACTCATTTTAAGGAAGTTCTTGGAAAAGATTTATCTACAGCATATAAGCCACTGAAGAAAACCAGTCTCATTCACTTAGTCAATACTTGTTTTTGACCAAAATAAATTTTTGACCCTGTTACCTTTTTTTTGCTTTGTAAGACTAAATAACGTTTGGCTTTTCCAAAAACAAATCTAATGCCAAAGGTCCAAAAAGGTGCAGACAGGAAACAATTCTGCATGAAAGACTTTGGGAGCAGGATCATTAGAATAAATATAAATAAACTTGGGCTAAACCTACAGTAGGGATAGAGGAATGATGGGGGTGAGTAACAGTTGTTCTACATCACTCAGCAAGAAATCACAAGATAAGAAACTGCTTATCTTGCTTAAAAATGAGAGGGTATCCTGCCAGCTTTTAAAAATTGTATAGCCAAGCACTTTGCTAAATGCTTTAGATGAATTACTTTATTCAATCCTCAGAATATCTTATTTCCCAGCAACTATCTACCCCAATTTTGCAAATGAGAAAACTGAGGCTGATGCGTCAAGAATCTCGACCGAGGTCACAAGCTACTAAGCAGTAAACTAGAGGCTCAAATCCAGGTCTGTATGATGCTATAGTGTGCTTTTAACAACAGTGATTTACCAGCTCAACAGTTATTAAAGATAATGCTATTCTCCCTAATTAACTCCTGTACTCTGAAAGACAAGGAAAAAGGAGTAAACTGAGATGGTAATTAACTATTTAAGAACTCTGAATGAAACATTGTTTAAAATTAGTAAGTTGCTTGACTGAGACTTACCTTTTGCTTCATTTTCATCAGAAATATCTGTTATCTGAGAGCCAGAAGCATCTCCATTGCAAATGATTTTATCTTTCCTCAATTCTGTACATGCTATAGTCTTTCCAGATTCTTCAAGTTGATTTTCAAAACAAGTACTTGAATTATTATTTCCCAATTCTATTTTGCTTTCAGAGGCATTTTGCTGCTTTTCATTTTCCTCCATTGAAGACTCCCCTGTGTTTCCAGCCTCATTGTGGTCTACACTTGTGTCTTGATTTTCCTCTGTATCACTCTCAATTTTGTCATCTACGACATTTTGGCCATCATCTTTTGCCTGTGAAATCCTCCTTCGTTTTGTTATGGTGCCTAAGTACCACTTCGACTTTTTGCGGATTTTTCTCTTCAACTGAGCTTCAAATAATTTAAAGAAAAATGATAAGAGAACATTCAACACTTTTTTAAAGTCTAAGTGAGTGGGAAAAAATACCTCCTGCGATATTAAGAGGACAATCTGAGATATCACCATAGTATTGTATGGTTGGAATATACAAACAAAAGTAGAGAATTCTGTGAGAAGGTAGAAAGTGGTCAATGACCTGTCATTCTAAGGAATTTGGATTTTATCTTGAATAATTTTTTTAAAAATCGAATAATTTTAAGGAGGGCAATGACATGAATTGTCTGATGCATATACTACAAAGGTCACTTTGGCAGTAGTATAAGGAATGAACTGAAGTAAGGGCAAGACTAAAAATAGCTTACACTTACTGAGTGCTTAGCGTATAGTAGGAACTCTTCTAAGGCCTTTATATGTACTAACTCACTGAAATTCCACTTTAACCTGATCAGGTTTGCTACCATTATCGACATCATTTTACAGATGAAGAAACTACAGTATACAGAGATTCAACATTCTGCCTAGACTAGACGCAGTATAACCACACTGCAACCTTATGTTTGGGAGACTCATCCATACTGTTGTATGTACTTGAAGTTTAATAATTTTCACTTTTGTATAATAATCCGTATTTTTCCATTCTAATAATCCGTATTTTTCCATTCCTGTTCCTCTAAAGAGGAACAGGAAACAGACTAGGATTCATAGGAAATAAAAGTCAGTTTCAAATCAAGTCACACCACAATTAGATTGTGAACTGAGAGGTGAAAAGTAAACTGGGATTGCAAGTGGTACTGTATTGCAAGCCTGGATTTATTTCAAGAATGCAAAGTTGCCTTACTGTTAATGAAATCAACATAATTCGCTGCATCAATATAGACAAAGGAAACTGATGGAAAAAGTAAACTGCATTAGAGGAGAATAAAGGCTATAGTTTCATAAGTAAAAATTACGCAAGTGCACTTACCAGGAGTGCTGCAAGCCATAGGAGTACTGGGGGTCTTCAGCTTTTCATTTTTCTCTGGATCTGGTCTTCTATCACCAGCAGGAGTGGAATTTTGCTTTGGCATTACATGGTAGTAAGATGGGGCATATTTGGAAGAGCTACAACCTTATAAACAGACATGTGGAATATCAAATCAAATTTCCAGATTTGCAAATTACATGAACAATTAATTAAAAGGACTCAATACATCTAAAGCATCTTTTTCTGATATCAAATCATTTTCCTACCTCTCTTCTTCCTAGATTCCTGAATTTCTTCACAAAGCTGCTCAAAGTCTTCATCAAGTTCTTCTTTAATTATTGCATAGGCAGTATCTCTTAAAGCACAGGCTCTATGTCTAATAAGACGATCTATGGAATGAATAAAGAATTTTAAGATGTTTTCCTTTTGCTAATGTAACAAAAATTAACACCATATGTTGGGCTAAGATTATAGCCGTTACAATTCCTTTTTTACTTCCACCATGAATAGTAAAAGTTACTGGAATTGTGTTATTTCTGTTTTTGATGTTAATCTAATGTTCTGGACATCTGATTCAACACAGCAGACTAAACCTAATTTCATTGCCCTGTCCTATCCAGATTCCTTTGAAATACCAGAGAAAATATAAGAATCAATCAGTAGCAAAACTAAACAACATAATGACACAAAAACAGCAAGGAAGGCTATCAGTGTCATGAGTGAACCAGGGATGTAAAACAATTTTGGAAGAGATATAGAGGATGTTATTACATTGACAGAGAAACTAAACAAAGACAATGAAACAGCAACCCTACATAGGAAACACTAGAAAAAAATCCAAAACTGAGCCTAAGCACTGTAAACCGGGAAATGCCTTGAGGCAACAGGCAGATAATAAGTGAATGTAAATTTGCCTGAACAGCTGGATCAGTCCCCCTCACAGGGCAGTAGGCTGCAAACTTCACACAATATTCAGTTTACAGTTGACAGGAACAGCTATAATAACAGAAGGGATGTTGCTGGGGGCTTCTAACATGGTCTGAAGAAAGGCCGGGCAAAGTTCATTGGTTCCTGGAGTGTGGCAGCAACGGCAAAACCTTGGAATGTGTCAGAATGCACATCATTCTCAGGCCCTGCATCTACAGAATCAGAAATTGTGGAGGTGAGGCCCAGCAAGCTGCATCTTAACGTGTCCTGTAGGAGATGCTGATGGTAGCTAAAGAGTGAACACCACTGCTCTAAAGTAATTTTAGACTGTCACAGTGGACGAAAAGGGAAGCAGTGGCAGTAGGACTGCAATGAAACAGAAAAAGCCCTCTTTCTCCAGGATAAATGCTTCCTTCTTTCTACAGTTAAGGGGTATTCCCAACTTGGTAGCCTGTTTCCCACTGCTTACCTCCAGAACTCTGAACTACAGGATAAAGTCTAGGGAAGGCGTGGGCAGAAGACTGGCAAGGGAAGAACAGTGAGTTTTTAATTGTTGAGGAAACTCTTAGTGGTGGAAATCAATCTAATTTATAAGCGCTACAAATTTAAAAACAGAATGCCAATGTACTGGAGGAGAGAGCCAACGCAGGAAATAGAACTATTAAAAAAAATTATCCACTAAGACAGTTAAGGACACAGCATCCATAAAGCAAGAATAGGAAGCTAGGAAAAAGCACCTGAGAGAATATTTTTTGGAAATGAACAAGTTTATAACAAACATATAGATATTTGAATATATCATTATAAATATGAACAAATATATAACTTAAAAATCCCTTACTTCATACATTTTATTTAACAGACTGGGTATGTGAGGTAGAACGTGAATGCATTCTACGCATAGAAAAGGTCTGGAAAGATATACCCAAACTCAACAGTGTCTACCCTCAGAGAAAGGAAATGGGTGACTTAGTTTTTTAAGTATTACTGTTAGCAAGTTTTATGCTATATTACGTGCGTAATAAAATTTATAATGGTCTTAACTAAGAAAATCCTTTCAAACTTATTTTATTACAGAGAGCTTTAATTTTTCTACTTTGAGAAAGAACATTGATAAACAAAGGAAACAAGCTAAGTTGTTATGCAATTTTGTGTTTCATTAGAGGCTATATCATGTAACTGTTTTGGAGTGAAAGAAACCTGCATTTGAATTCTGCCTCTGCCACTTCCTGATAGTATGACCTTGAGTAAGTTTTTTAACCTCTCTAAACTTCCATTTTTCTCAACTGTAAAATAAGGATATCGTTGTTGAGGACTGAATGGCACTGTGAATATAAAATGTTTATAATATAGCACCTAGTATGAAATCACCCACCACTAAGCGTTAGCAGCCCCCATTCCACCCTCTGAGGAAGAAAAACAAAACCAGTAACGCTCACCTCCAGGATCTCTATCTGGATTGTATTCTAAAGCATTACTACAGATTAGATCGATATCACTCAAATAGTCTTTCACAGTCAGATACTTGTGGAGATCAATTTTACTGATTACAGATGAAAGGTCCATTGGTTGCTTTATTACAGTGACATAATCAGGAACCTAAAATTCAAGCAAATGACCAAATCACTAAATTTACTCTGAACAGTAAAAAATTTGAGTCAAGTTTTTCTACCAGGCAAAATAAAGGAGAGAGAATAAATACATAAGATATAATGAAAATATATTAATACAAAACTGTGACTCTATTTAAGGCGAGTTTTGTTTTGTAATCATTCTTATTCTTGGGCACCTATATCTCCAGTAGCATCCTAAACCTCTTTCCTCATCCAAATGCCACCCACCCTTCAATGTCAACTTAGGACCTCATTCTTAACTGTGTAGGTCATAGTAATATCATGTAGCATTAAGACATTCTCAAATTACTTCCACAACATTTGAGTTGGGCAAAGTTAATTGTCTGTCTATGTTCTGCAGGAAAGGAAAATGCTTTACATAGCTCTTGAACCCTCTATGTGCTTAGGACACTACTTGGTCTGTTTCCAAATACAGAAAACAAGATCACAGTACACAGAGGGAACCACATAAACTAGTCAAATAGTCTCTAATTCTGAAGCATTTTGATCCAAAGATTAAATTAATACCTCATCAGGGTCAACAGGTTTAGTAAATATTCTGAATCGCTTGTCAATAGCAAGCCTATGTGTAACATTTCTTAAAAAAATCCTTAGTTCTCTAAATGTATCTTCTTCTTGTTCTTCTAGTCGTTTCACTTCTTCTGCTGTCAATGGTCTTGGTTCAGGTGGTGGTGCTACAGGGAGTACCTCCAAGGCCTGCAAAACTTTACATGAATGGAAGATTTTAGTTACCACTCTCCCACTGTATCAAGGGTGACAAATGATTCAGTACACAAAGTAGATAAGCTCTCAGGGATTATCCTCCTTTTTTTTTTTTTTTTCCGGTATACGGGCCTCTCACTGTTGTGGCCTCTGGACGTGCAGGCTCAGTGGCCATGGCTCACGGGCCCAGCCGCTCCGCGGCATGTGGGATCTTCCCGAACCGGGGCATGAACCCGTGTCCCCTGCATCGGCAGGCGGATTCTCAACCACTGCGCCACCAGGGAAGCCCAGGGATTATCCTCCTTGTATTTGCCAGGAATCAGAGGATTTGGAATACTAAACAGCTACCATAATCTCGACCTCTACACCCGCCCCCAGCAATAATCACTAACTTGTAATTTGGAGTGCTAATTCCTAAATCATTACCATTTTAAGATCATTTAAGAGACGATTAAAATTTTGAAAATGCATATTTCCAAGACAAGAATATTCTAATTTTTAAAAAAGTCATTTTTACTAGTTAATTTTTAAACTAACGAAAAATTGTGGTATGTTTCAAATATAACAAAAATTTAATTTTGTTTAAACAGATATGCACTAATAAGTAATAAGGATAAAAAAGGGAATATGAGAGTGCTACCCCAATAAGGTGGCAATCAATTAAGGGAGTAAGAGACATAATTATAACATCACTGTAATATCATATTAGTAGTATGAAAAAAGTACAGTGCATCATAAAGGTAATAAATTAATTTTGTCTAGATGTTAGGGAAGAAAGAATAAGTTATACTAGAAGGAAGCATGATTATGAAAAGACACAATATGCTGTGTATGGTTTAAAGATAGCGTGCTTTTGAAGGAAAAAAGTGGGGGAGAGAAAAGTGCCAAACGTACTCTTGGAAAGACAGATTGGGGCTATGCTATGAATTCTAGCCCTAATTCCACATAGATTAGGGCTATACTATGAAAGGCCTTGTATGCTTTAAGAACTTTAGTGTAGGGACTTCCCTGGTGGTCCAGTGGGTAAGACTCTGAGCTCCCAATGCAGGGGACCGGGGTTCAATCTCTGGGAACTAGATTCCGCATGCATATGGCAACTAAGAGTCTGCATGCTGCAACTAAGACCCGACGTAGCCTAAATAAACAAATAAATAAATAAGAACTTTAGTCTATTTTAATGGGAAACATAGGGGTTTTAAGAGGTAAGAGGTATCAACCTCAACTGAGGTTTTGAGCTTCTGATATTAGAAGATGGCAATGCCATTAACTGGTATTTTATTTCCACTTTCTCAAAATTATTATATATTAACTTTGATACAGGAACTAACCTGCTTTCTTTTTTGATATAGGAGGCTTAGCAGCTTGCTTTAGAATTAAATCTTCAAAAAATTGTGTCCGTTCTTCTTTACTGGGCAACTGGACATTAAAAATTTCTCCATAATCATGGATAAATAATTCTTGCACCTTAAAAAAGAAAACAGATGCATTTTATATACATATGTATGTATACACACACATTACTATATATCAATCATTCAATGCCACAGTAGGTTACTGTACACATTTTTAATGACAATCTAAATTGTGTAATAAAGAAATAATTTCTTAAATCTTTTACTTATATTGAATTTATGTATTATATAAACCATGTATGCAATAGATAAGGAACTAAAAATAAAAACATGGGATCTTCTTTAGAACTCAAGGCTCCAAACTATAATTCATACAATAACTGATATGGTGATATTTTAAAGGGTTTTGTTGAGATCAAGTAATTCACCTTCACAGCCCAAAGTGAGATATGAGAATGAGTGGTTCTTCAGTAAGAATAAAGGCTGGAAAATAGTAAGTATTGGTAAGGATGTGGAGAAGTTAGACCCCTTGTGCTGGTAGGAATGTAAAAGGGTGCAGCCACTGTAGAAAACAGTATGATGGTTCCTTAAAAAGTTAAACACAAATTATCATGTAACCCAGTATATTCAAAAAAGCTTCAAGAAAAAAAATAAAAGACTCAACAGATACTTGTATACCAATAATCATAGCAGAATTATTTACAGTAGGCAGGAGGTAGAGACAATCCAAATGTTCATCACCAGATGAAGAGATAAACAAAATGTGGTATGTACCTACAATGGAATATTATTCAGCCTAAAAAGGAATGAAATTCGAACACATGCTACAACATGGATGAACAATGAAAACATTATGCTAAGTGAAATAAGCCAGTCACAAAAGGACAGATACTTTATGTTCCACTTATATGGGGATACCTAGAATAGGTAAATTCAAAGAGACAGAAAGTTACTAGAGGTGTCCAAGGGCTGGGAGAGGAAGGAATGGGGAATAATTGTTTAATGGATACAGAGTTTCTGTTTGAGATGATGAAAAAGTTCTGGAAATGGATAGTGGTGATGGCTGCACAATATCATGAAAGAACTTAAAGCAATGTACTTGATGTCACTGAACTGTACATTTAAAAATGGTTAAAATGGTAAATTTTGTATATTTTACTACCAAAAAAAGAATAAAGGCTAAACAGGTCTCAAAAGGATGTTTCTAAACAAACCTCTAGATCTTTCCAAGAATTATTAGAGGATAATAATGTTTATTCCTTGTATGTTTGTGTACTTTGTTCAGCCTACCTCTGACACAGAGAAATTTACATTCACAGCTTTTGCATTTTCTGCTTTGTAGGTTCTTCCCTGCTCCAAACTTATGAAAACTACATACACAACATCATTTATGAAATAAGTCTCTCCTTTTGCTAATCCATTTACTAAACTACTATGTATACAAGAGTCTACTAATGAACTGTATTACATTAATTTGTCATTTCTGGCCCAAGTTCAGTTTTAATCACTAATGTTGTGGCATGCTTTACTATATTTGGTGGGCTTTTTAAAAATTTTCTTGGAAATTCGAGAACTTTTTTTTAGCCATGCCACGTGGCATGCAGGATCTTAGTTCTCCAACCAAGGATTGAACCTGTGCCCTCTGCAGCAGAAGCATGGAGTCTTAACCATTGGACCAGCAGGGAAGTCTCTCAAGTAGTTTTTTCTTCTACATTAAATTTTAGAATCTATTTTGTTGATATTTCTATTGCAATTTGTACCTTTTCCCCCTTTCTGGTGGCCTGGAAGTTGTATGCTGTATTTCTATTCTTTTATTGTTACAAGTTTTAACAGACATATCTCTAAGCTTCTTTTTTTTCATTCCTTTATTTGAGTATAACTGTTTTACAATAGTGTGTTAGTTTCTCCTTTACAACAAAGTGAATCAGTTATACATATACATATGCTTCCATATCTCTTCCCTCTTGCATCTCCCTCCCTCCCACCCTCCTTATCCCACCCCTCTAGGTGGTCACAAAGCACAGAGGTGATCTCCCTGTGCTATGCGGCAGCTTCCCACTAGCTATCTAATTTACATTTGGTAGTGTGTATATGTCCATGACACTCTCTCACTTTGTCACAGTTTACCCTTCCCCCTCCCCATATCCTCAAGTCCATGCTCTAGTAGGTCTGTGTTTTATTCCCATCCTACCACTAATCTCTTCATGACATTTTTTTTCTTAGATTCCATATATATGTGTTAGCATACGGTATTTGTTTTTCTCCTTCTGACTTACTTCACTCTGTATGACAGACTCCCACTACTGGGCATGTACCCTGAGAAAACCATAATTCAAAAAGAGTCATGTACCAAAATGTTTATTGCAGCTCTATTTACGATAGCCAGGACATGGAAGCAACCTAAGTGTCCATCAACAGATGAATGGATAAAGAAGATGTGGCACATATATACAATGGAATATTACTCAGCCATAAAAAGAAATGAAACTGAGTTTTTTGTAATGAGGTGGATAGACCTGGAGTCTGTCATCTAAGCTTCTTTTCCTAACAAACTGTGAAGTTAACCAATATCTACATAACAGATACAAATCTAAATGTGCTTTTACTTCCTCATTCTCCTTCACTATGTCCTTCCTGCTGTTTTGAGTTCAGAAGATCAACTAAGATCTAAGATCTAAGTTCAACTTAGATTGAATCTAAGATTAACTTAGATTTACAGTCCTTAAAAAAATGTTACTAGCACAGTTTTGTGACGAGTTTTACTGTTTTCTTTGCTCACTGCTTCTTATATGCAACTTCTGCAAAATAAAAAAAATCCAAGAGGAGAAATAATCCCTTAATAATTATTTCAGTCAGGGGTTTATGGGTAGTAGTTTCTTAGGCACTGAATGTTCAAAAATATCTTTATTTTGCTCTTTCACTCAAATGCTAACTTTGCTGGGAAGAAAATTACAGGTTCAAAATTATTTTCCTTCTAACTTTGAAAATATTGCTCAGTTGCCTCTTTAGTAGCTGGTATTATACCAGTGAGAATGTAGAAGCAATTTGATTTTCAGTCCTTTCTAGTAATGTTTTATTCTCTTGGAAGATTTTTAGATTTTTCTCTATACTTTTGGTGTTCTGAAATTTTATCTAGATGTGGGCCTTTTTATACCCATCAGTTAGAACAGGGGACCTTCTAAATCTGAAGATTATGGTATTCTTTAATTCTATGAAATGTTCTATTATGTGACTATTTTTCTCTTGTACATTTTTCTCCTCCCATAAATCCCATTAAACAGACGTTAGACCTGAATCTATGTCCTCTGTTTCCTTTAACTTCTTCCTCACTTTTCAAATCTTTGTCTTGTTTTTATTATTTACTATAAGAATTTCTGATTTCATGATCTTCCATCTTGCTAATTCACTCTTATCTGTGTCTGCTTCTTTTTAGCCCTGTGGGGTTTTTTATTTGGGGAGAGTTTTTTCATTTATAATGTCTTTAGTTGGTTCTTTTCCACAACAATCTGTTGCTGATGCATGGATATGATTTTCCATGGAGCTGTCCTTCCTCAAAAGCTTACTTATAAATTTATCTTCGCCTTTGAAATCTTCAATTGTCCACAGATGCCTTTTCTGTTTATTCTAGCTTCTACTTCCAGTGACTATGAAAGAAGCTTGCCTATATTAGACACAGAATGTGCCTGTAATTTGCCTTCTGGGCACAGGGTCTCCCTACTACTCCCATTCAGTACCTACACAGAAGTCACTGCTCTGCCACACTAGTCCTTGGGCCCACCTTCACTGCTCTAGCTGAGGACAAACAACTCAGCTGACTGCTGTCTGGCATGGCCAGAAGTGAAGAAAGCCAAAAAATCCAAAGTTGTCCAAAGACTCTTTCAATTCCCTCCTACCACTGAAACAGAGCTAGAAACCACTCCCATCTTTCAAAGCAGTCCGTTTATGCACATGCTTTAAAATGCGGTTACCTGTATCAATCTAATCCCCACTGCTTGTCTTTCATGATTCATCAAAGTTTCTAATCCACTGATGACTTTCTTTCTCATTTTTCCATACTGCTGTGTTGTTAGGGTCCACTAGTACTCATGCATATTCTGACTCCAGTTTTGAGATGGACAAACTTCAATGTAGCTAATAATGGTATACACAGTACTTCTCACATATTATAGTCCAATGCTATATAGACAATATCACTGGATCACTAAGGACTACATAGACTATATAAGGCTCAAAGTGGACTTGCTTATTTGTATCCACATAGACTACTCATTTTATAAAATGAGCAATTTCTGGTCCACTGCCCATTCCACCCTACAGTACAGTGTGATACTGGGATACTTTACTCAGTTTACAGTGATATGCTTAGGAAATATTACCATAAGAAAACAAAGAAGCTATCTTTAAAAACATTTTTTTTTTGAGTACAAAATTCCCACACTCTTGATGAAGTTATCCAAGATTAAACTGATGACAGCTTTTCAACCTCCCTACGACTTTATAAAGTTCAGCTAGTTTGCCTTACTTATTACCAAGAGTATAAACTTATCTTTGTTAAACTTTGAAATAATTAACAAAGTTTTAATTGGCAGTGAGTACAATAAATCAATGGTTAATGTGGCTACTAAATAGCAATTCTTCTTTACTCTGTTATCAGAACATTGCTAGAGTACTTAATTCATTCTGAGTACAGCCTTTCAAAAGGAATATAAAGAGAAAGACATTTAAGAGAGTAACTAGAATTTTGAAGAAACTAAAGATATGTGTGATGTGTAGCAGAGCTTGCTATTATCACACTCCATGTTCTCTTCCTTTTGGGCACTCTGCCATATCATATTTCCTAGTCTCCCTTGCAGTCAGGTACGGCTATGTGAGTTTTAGCCAATGGAATGTGAAAGGAAATGATATGTATCCCTTTCAGACCAGGCACAAGAAGGCCAATCCGTTCAGCCGGGTGGAATGAAAGTAACCTGGAAAGCCACATGATGAAAATGAGAGGGCTTCCCTGGTGGCGCAGTGGTTGAGAGTCCGCCTGCCGATGCAGGGGACACGGGTTCGTGCCCCGGTCCGGGAGGATCCCACGTGCCGCGGAGCGGCTGGGCCCGTGAGCCATGGCCGCTGAGCCTGCGCGTCCGGAGCCTGTGCTCCGCAGCGGGAGAGGCCACAGAGGTGAGAAGCCCGCGTACCGCAAAAAAAAAAAAAAAAAAAAGAGAGAAAGCTCTCTCAGCCTGAGTGTCTGGTATGACTACGTGGTGGAGGGTGGACCTGCCGATCTAGTCATCTGCCTGGTATTGTTAAGTGAGCAAGAAATAAACTTTTATTGTATTTAATAATCCTAGGGAATATACCTTGCCATAGAAGAAGAAATTTTTAGTGTGAAGAAGCCTGGGTCAGAGTGAGGAGATAGAAATGAACACAAAACCATATTCAAACATACAAAGAGCTTGTCATGATGAAGACAGAATAGATGGGCTCTCTATTTTATGTGGGAAACAAATGGAGATTAAGAAATGGAAGCCTCTCAAAATAAGTTGATTTTTCTTAGGAGTCAGAACTAACAAAATGAATTGTGAAGGTGTTCTACACAAAAGAAAGACTTAGAGTCCAGAAATAGATGACTAAAGTAGAAAACTTTAAGGACTCTTCCCACCCTAAGAATCTGTAATTAATATATACTTAATGTTCATTTCCCAGTTTATTTAATTTTTAGTTGAAGAATTCACAACTACAAAACTGCCATCAGGGACACAATCTGGTCCTTTGATAACTCTCTGACATCATTTCCTTCTACTTGTCCTTTACTCACGCTGTTCTAGCCACTCTAGACTTTCTGCGATTTTTCCAACACACCACACTTTTCCTTCAGGGCTTTTGCACTTGCTTTTCCTCTGCCAGGAACCTCTGTCCCTCAGATACTCAAATGGGTCACTACCTTACCTTTTCCAGGTATTTGCTCAAATGTCATCTTCTTGGTGAGGCTAACCTAGTGGATTTAACACTGTGACCCTACCACACTCTTTTGGCATTGCTTAGCTAAGTTTTTCTCCATACTGGTAGGTTGGTATTATATTCTATTTTGGTTTGTCTCTCCCTCAACTAAAATGTAAGCCTAGGAGGATACAGATTTTTGTCTATATTGTTCAATGCTATATTCCCAATGCCCATAACCAAGTCTATCACAGAATAAGTGCTCAGTAAATATATTTAAAATAAAATATTTGAATTATCTTCCTACTAATGTTCTAAAAACACACACACAAGACTACAACATGCTTATTATGTACTCTGGGGACAGAGAGGTGGAAAAATGTCCCTGATTTCACGTATTTTACATTCTGCTAGTAGAGATAGAGTCAAACAAATTAATATTTAATGTCAAGTAGTGATAAAAACAAAGCAGAGTAAGGGAGAAGAGAATGATAGGCAGAGGTGTTACTGCTGTAATTGAGAAACTGATCAGGAAGACCTCTGAGGTGATATCCAGGCAGAAATCTGAGAAAAATAAAGGATCACGCCTTTATTTTCTATGTATGTAGGAGAAGAATATTACAGGCAGAAGCAGAATGAACTTTGTCACTGGTAGTTGTCTACATTGGCACAATTTTTTTTTTTGTGGTACGTGGGCCTCTCACTGTTGTGGCCTCTCCTGTTGCAGAGCACAGGCTCCGGATGTGCAGGCTCAGAGGCCATGGCTCACGGGCCCAGCTGCTCCGCTGCATGTGGGATCTTCCCAGACCGGGGCACGAACCCGTGTCCCCTGCATCGGCAGGCGGATTCTCAAACACTGTGCCACCAGGGAAGCCCGTGGCACAAATCTGAAGGACAGTAATTTGGTACTATCAAAAATGTCAAATGTGCATACTCTTTGGTGGCTAAGCTATAGTTACTCCACTTTTAGGGATGCATGTTAAAAAATCCACATAGTAATGCTCATATAATTTAAAAGCCAAGAATGCTCACTGTAGCAGTTTAACAGGAAAAAAACTGGAAAATAACTAAAATCGTATTAATAAGGATTTGGATAAATAAATTATGGTATATCAAGAAAACAGAAAAGGCTATGCTGCTCTTAAAAGAAATAAGACTTATGTATTAAAAAATACATAAGATATATAAAGTAAGTTACAGAATAGTATGCATCATATTCCATTTAGAGAAAAAAAATTTACAATATGGTCTTACTATATACATACACATATACATATACCATCCTGCCCAACAAGCACATGTATCAAATAGCTAACAATGGTATCTTTAATAGGAAAACTTTTCCTTATAATTTTATTCACCTCTGTAGCACTTGGAATTTTTTCCATAAATTTTTATTACTTAAGTATATCTCTTTTTAAAATATAATGATTTCTCCCAAATTACCTCTTCTGGTAGAGTAGAATGGGGTTTGTCAGAAGTTGCAAGTAGTAAAACTGGAGCAAAAGAAGGAATATTCTGTAATAATGTGGTAAATGTGGCTTTAAGTGTTGGTCCAACTATTTCCCACCACAAGTGAATATGAGGAACATACACTATACTTGGTGCTGTTTTCTTAGCTTCACGAATCATCTAGTAGAGAGAGAAAAAAATTACATTCAATTAGAGAGTCAGCACATTAGTTATATGCTTTATTAATCTGGAACAATGTTCAACTTCCCAGAATTGTCATATAAAACCCTCAAGTTTTAAAAATGCTTCCTAAATCCCACAATCTTGTTTTTAAATGTTTTATAAAAGTCTCATTTTTAGAAAAACATAATTGCTTCAGGCAATTAGAAAACAGCTCAAGAAATCTAGAAGACTTTTCTGTTATGGCAACCAAGGTTAAATATAAAAATACAAATATAAAACACTTTTACTTTAAAAAAAATTTAATATAGCAAAAACAGAAGCAGCAAGGTTCATTTAGTTTTTGGAAACAATCAACCCCTACAGATTTTTAGGAATACTTTATACAGTGTAGTTTCTACCATCATGACAACAGTAACAACAAAACATTTTCTAATATTTTAACTTTAAAAAAAAAATCAATTAGCTGACATCTTTTATCTTTTCAAACATCATTTCATTTAGTTTTAGGGAATTTACACACAAAATATATATATATACTAATTTTCAAGGGAAATGTACCTATTCAAATGAAGAAAATTAAAATTTTATTTTGCATAGCCGTCACTGTTTTAAGTATTTTACTCATTTCTCACAACAGCCATATAAGGTAAGGACTATTATTATGTCCATTTTGCAAATGGGGAAAATGGGGCAGAGAGGTCCAATAACTTTCCTAAGTCACATAGCAAGTAAGTGGTGGGAAAGGGATTTAAACTCATATTCTTCAATAACTAAGCACTTATGCATAGTTCTATTTTGAAAACCTGAAGTTAGAAATCAGAAAGACAAAAGACCCAGTACAAAAAAGAACGAGGCAATTCTAGATTTTGTCTTTGGAAGACTACTTTGACTTACACCTCACTTGTCTGGGCAACAGTGAATTACCTGGGCACATGTTTCTTCAGGAGATGTAGCACTGACTCCAAAAAGAACGGGAATGTCTAATGTGTATACTGTAAATTTTTCCAAAGCATGGATGACAGCTGGTGCTAAATGAGAACCTTGCCCAAATCCTGGTTCTCCTACTATCAATATTCTTGGTCGAAAAGACATAGGTTGATAACAAGCGTTTCTGAAAGAAATGAGTAATAACCTATGATTTAGGAAAAAAAGTTTAATTTCCCTCCCAATTACCAACGATGAACTTTAGAAGTCAAAAGTTTTAACAGGGCTTCCCTGGTGGCACACTGGTTGAGGCTGCATCATTGTGCCCCGGTCCGGGAGGATCCCACATGCCACGGAGCGGATAAGCCCGTGAGCCATGGCCTCTGGGCCTGTGCGTCCGGAGCCTGTGCCCCGCAACGGGAGAGGCCACAATGGTGAGAGGCCCACGTATCACACACACACACACAAAAAAAAACAAACCAGTTTTAACAATATGGCTAATCATAACATCATGGTTCATATGGTTTTTGGAAACAATCAACCTCTACAGATTTTTAGGAAAACTTCATAAAGTATAGTTTCTACTATCATGACAACTGTAACAACAAAAAATTTTCTAATATTTTAACTTTAAAAAAATCAATTAGCTGGCATCTTTTATCTTTTCAAACATCATTCCATTTAGGGAATGGAATTTTAGGGAATTTACACAAGAAAAAAAAATATTAGTTTTCAAGGGAAGTGTACCTATTCAAATGAAGAAAATTAAAATTTTCTTTTGCCTTATTAAAGGATTTTTGAGAAAGTCCATTTTCATATACTGATGGAACATCATCATCACTGTATGCCAAGTCACTTTCTAAAAGAGGACAAGAAATATCTGTAAAGTAAACAAAAAAAGTGTGCATTAGTAACTTTTCTGAATTACAAAGCAAATCTTCATGTAATGCCTTAGTTAGCAAACCAAGGAACTTCAATGACATTTTTTTAAGAATCAAAAATGTTTGTGTAGATATAAATAACAAGTAAATTTAAAAAATGCATTCCAAACTTAGACTAAGTCTAGGGCAATCTGTGAAGTAAATTTCTTTCAAATACCTAGGCAAAGCATGACCAAATTCCTTTCAAGAGGCTCTTTTATAAAGAAACATTACTGTACAGGGATGTACAAACATTTACTTTTACTAATTATGAAAACTAAATGGTCAATCAAGTTTCATACCTGAGTCTAATGCCTTTTTAGTTCTGATTTCTGCATGTGGAAAGACTCTCTGCAGAGCTTCTAAGATCTTGTGAACAGTGTTTTGCAGGAGTGGTTTCACAATGGTGGACAGTGCCTGCCCAGGTGATGTCACAGCTCTTTGGGAGGCTGGTATCATCTTTTGCATAGCTACCTCAAAGTCCTTAGCTGAGATATTAATTGAAGAGAGATCCAACTGTAGTTTCTCACTGGTGGTATAGATCTGTGGGTAGCGTCGACGCAGAGCACACAAAGCAGCCTCAGAACATATTGACTTAATATCTGCACCACAGTATCCTATCCAAGGCAACCAAAAAAATTTTAAGTAAACTACCACCCTATTAGCTTGACCATGGTTAAAAGAAAATTAAAAATCAGCCTAGCAATATAGTAGCAAAATACTTAAGAGTAATAAGGCTAAAATGTCTCTCATTTCTCCAGTGAACTTACATGGTTGACAATAACCCTTAACAAATCAATCAACTTTTGAGAGTGAAATATGCAGGCATGAAGTAAGCACAGGGGTCAAGAGCACGACTTTTGAAATCAATCAGGTTCAAATTCCAGTTTGTCATTTACTAGATGTGTGATCTTTAGAGATTTATGCTCTCTTTATTCATTTATGCTCTCTCAGCCATTTCTACATCTCTAAAATGGGGATAAAGCTACCTACTTTGCAGGACTGATGTAAGAATTACCTGAAATAATACATGTAGAATGCTTACTAGGATAATTAGAAAAATGTGAACAGTTAGTAAAAGATCTAACTTCATTCTGAAATTCCCTGACAGCCAAAATATCAATTGCCTCTATATAATATCTAGGACTTTATACGAAGAAAACAGGACTTACCTGGTGGCGCAGTGGTTAAGAATACGCCTGCCAATGCAGGGGACACGGGTTCGAGCCCCAGTCCAGGAAGATCCCACATGCCACGGAGCAACTACGCCTGTGCATCACAACTACTGAGCCTGCGCTCTAGAGCCTGTGAGCCACAACTACTGAGCCCGCGCACCACAACTACTGAAAACCTGCGCACTCGCATGCTGTAACTATTGAGCCCGCACGTCTACAGCCCATGCTCCACAACAAGAGAAGCCACTGCAATGAGAAGTCCGTGCACCGCAACAAAGAGTAGCCCCAGCTCACTGCAACTAGAGAAAGCTCGTGCACAGCAACGAAGACCCAATGTAGCCCCCCACCAAAAAAAGAAAAAGAAAACATGCCAGAAACTATAAATAAGAAACAAATATAATTTGCATTTCTTTAAACATAACCTTGGCAAAACTACAACTTATTCCATCTTTGAAATGCATGTAATATTTCTTTTAATGCTTAAAGCAATGTTTACCAACACAGTTTTCCGCTAGTTCTTCTAGAAATATGTCCAGTGGTTTAGGATTCCAATCCCTCGTGTGAATCTTTAGAATTTCTTTTCGAGCCTACAAATAAATACAGTTAAATTTTTCTATAATAATAAAGTGCTATTCAGATTAATTTCAATTTAAAATAATTTACCTAAAATTTTAAAGATTTTAATACCTAATATAAACAGAAATATGAAACAGTAAAAATGAAAAAAAAGATGTATTTGTAAGAGCTTGAGGATTTTATGTTAAACAGATATACATTTATAGCTCAAGTTCTAGTCATCATAAATGTGAATGAGAGAAATTAAGTAAATACTGGACTATTGTTTATTCTGGTACATATTAAGAACTGTTTTTAAGAGTACTGACAGCTCTACCCATATTTTCTTACTTGGTTCTCAAAATATTAGGCAGCTTTAAAATAACTGCATAGGATTATATGGTTGTATGCGTGAAAAAAGCCAAGGCTAATGAATTGGCTAAGGATTGACTGTTAGGACACGTGTTCTGAATCAAAATAAAGCTGTATAATTAACATGCAAATGTTGTGCTCAAATTGAAAGAACTTTAAGAGTATTTCTAGGGAGGTACTATTTTATTAAAAAAAAAAAGAGGAGGGTAGGGTGGGGAGTTCCCTAGTGGTCCAGTGGTTAGGACTCGGCACTCTTACTGCTGTGGCCTGGGTTCACCCCTGGTCGGGGAGCTAGGATCCCACAAGCCGCGGGAAACAAACAAACAAAAAAAGAATAAAAAATTATCCAAGTTTCTCTCCCGTTGCGGAGCACAGGCTCCGGACGCGCAGGCTCAGTGACCATGGCTAACGGGCCCAGCCGCTCCGCGGCATGTGGAATCTTCCCGGACTGGGACACAAACTCGTATCCCCTGCATCGGCAGGTAGATTCTCAACCACTGCGCCACCAGGGAAGCCCCCAAGTTATTTTCTTTAAATAAAATAATGCCTCCCTAAAAATACATACATACATATTTGAATGTTAATCATACAACTTTGCTTCAGAACATACAAAACTCAATCTTCAATTTTTCGCTATACCAAGACTTGTTCATGATAAAGGCAATCAATTTTGTCAAAATTTGAGTGATGTTAAATTCTTACATCTTTATCAGGTAGGCTAAAAAGGAATTCTCTGTCAAAACGACCAGGCCTTCGTAAAGCAGGATCAATAGAATCCAGTCTGTTGGTAGCGCCAATGATGACAATTTCTCCTCTGCTGTCCAATCCATCCATAAGAGCTAGCAGGGTGGAAACAATTGAACTAAATGTAAAAATAAGAGAGAAGAGATTAATTGTATGGAAGCTGAACACATCATTTCTTTTTTTTGCTGAGATTTAATACATTAAATGTGACTGAATTTTCTCAGAGCATTCCACTGCTTTCAATAAGCTTTTTAAAAAGAAAATCTGGGGCTTCCCTGGTGGCGCAGTGGTTGAGAGTCCGCCTGCTGATGCAGGGGACATGGGTTTGTGCCCCAGTCCAGGAAGATCCCACATGCCGCGGAGCAGCTGGGCCCGTGAGCCATGGCCACTGAGCCTGCGCGTCTGGAGCCTGTGCTCTGCAGCGGGAGAGGCCACAACAGTGAGAGGCCCGCATACCGCAAAAAACAAACAAACAAACAAACAAAAAAAGAAAATCTGTAAAATAACATACTACATGGCACAAAGACATTTAAAATCAATGGAAAACACAGTTTTTAGAATGCTACAAATGGATCCTGGAAGCCATTTCATAAAGCATAGTTTCACAAAGGAACTTTAGAGTTCTCAAACAGGGATACAACATCAAAAAAATACAAGTACTAGGCAGACAAACAGAAAGTAAAAATCATAAAATGGTTCATTGTGTACACATTATCAAAGGACCCCAAAATAAAACAGAATATACATAAAGCATAAAAACATAGGATTTGGACTTCCCTGCTGGTACAGTGGTTAAGAACTACCCCCCCCCCCGCCGCCAATGCAGGGGACACAGGTTCAGTCCCTGGTCCGGGAAGATCCCACATGTGGAGCAACTAAGCTTGTGCGCCACAGCTACTGAGCCTGTGCTCTAGAGCCCGTGAGCCACAACTACTGAGCCCATGTGCCACAACTACTGAAGCCTGCGTGCCTAGAGCCCATGCTCCACAAAAGAAGCCACTGCAATGAGAAGTCCATACACCGCAACAAAGAGTAGTCCCTGCTCGCTGCAACTAGAGAAAGGCCGTGCGCAGCAATGAAGACCCAAAACAGCCAAAAATAAATAAATAAATTTATTTTTTTTAAAAAAGGGTTTTAATTACATTTTAAACTTTTCATTATGGAGAGAGAATAGTAAAACAGTCTCCACATCTTTATCACTCAGTTTCAACAATTATCAGTATTCCTTTTTTGTCTTCACCCAATAGCTTTTAAAAAAACCAACCAAACAAAAAACTCTCAGATCATTTAACCCATAAATATTTCATGTTAAGTACTTCACATATGTATTTCTGAGGATAAGGACTTTTAAAAACTCCTACAATACTATGACACCAACGTAAACGACACTAATTCCAATTTCCCCGATCGTCTCAAAATATCAAAATTTGATTTGTTCAAGCCAAGATCTACACACATTGCACTTGGTCAAACATCCCTCGAATCCATAACAGTTCCCCATCACCCTTCCCTCACTATTTTTTTCTTCCTCCATGCCATTTATTTTTTGAAGAAACCGGTTCATTTGTTTTGTAGAATTTCCTTCCCACATCTGGATTGAGCTGAGTGCTTCCTGATAGGCTCATTTAACTTGTCCTCTGGCTTTCATATTTCCTGTAAACTGGTAGTTACATCTACAAGCTTAATAAATATAGATTAAACTATTTGGGATAGCATATTTCACAGGAAGATACCATGTATTTCCTACTGTATACCTCAGGAGGCAAGTGATACCATATTTTCATTTTTAAGATCAGTAGGTTGGGTTTAGTTGAGGTGTTATCAGCTTACTCCACTGATCATAAACTTTACTATTAACCTTTTCACCTTATCTGCTTTCATAGCAGCCACTGATAATTATTGCTTAGATCAAGGTTTCTCAATCTTGGCACCATTGACATTTGGGGCCAGATAATTCTTTGTCGTGGAGACCTGTCCTGTCCACTGTAGGATATTTAACAGCATCCATGGTCTTCACCCACTTGAAGCCAGTAGAGCACACCCCCTCCCAGTTGTGACAATCAAAAATATATCCAGACGTGTCCCCTGGGGGGCAAAATCACTCCCAGTTGAAAACCATAGGTCTTGATCCACTACTTCATAAGGGGTTGAAAAATGGTTATTTTTCTAATTCAATGATTTCCTTTGTGTTTATTAACTGTGATTTTTCTATAGAGAACAAAGTTCTCTTTATCATTTTTATTAAGTTACTCTGAATCATGGTTATAGGACAGGAAAAATAAATGCTTGATTCATTCTCTTCATCAATTTTCAGAGTAATGAGTCACTGTCTTAGCAACCTTTGGAGTGACCAGTTAAGTTCTTCTTTTAAAGAGATCTTTAAAAACTGATGATTTCTATGTACTTGATACACTTCAATATATTGAGTCTCTTAAATATGTGTATACATATTTAAGAGACTCAGTATACTGAGTCTCGAATCGTCCCGTCTTTGGCCAATGGAAACCCCTTCAAACTGGCTATGTCATTCTGATATGACCCCAGTAGTCTTTGATTGCTTCTTCACTTCCAGGAATTACAATATGTTCCAGGCTTGTCTTGCTATTTCCCATCTCAGTTCTGCCTAACACCTCCTCTCCTAAAGAATCCTAGTATTTAGAGATCACACTCTGAGTGCTAGGGGTATGAATTGCCACTGCATTGTGATTGTTTCTAGGCCTTTTTAGTGCCCAGAGATAGGAATCATTTTTTTCTTTAAAAATAAAATTCATCATAAGTTCATACTGGTATTTCTAATTCAAGTAAAGATTTGAGGGTTTTAATTTAACTTACTTTATATTTGTATCCTCTTTTCTTAGGCTAAAAATCTTATTTTCTGATGCATTCACATAAATACTTATTTGCATTATCCTACAATTATTACCAATAAGATAAAGAGTATAGTTTAATCATGTTCAATGTGCTAACTTCTAAAAAAGCTGAACTTGGACTTCCCTGGTGGCGCAGCGGTCCACCTGCCAGTGCAGGGGACATAGGTTCGAGCCCTGGTCCAGGAAGATCCCACATGCCACGGAGCAACTAAGCCTGTGAGCCACAACTACTGAAGCCCGCGCACCTAGACCCCGTGCTCCTCAACAAGAGAAGCCACCGCAATGAGAAGCCCATGCACCACAATGAAGAGCAGCCCCTGCTCGCCGCAACTAGAGGAAGCCCGTGTGCAGCAACGAATACCCAATGCAGCCAAAAATTAAAAATATAAATAAATAAGTTTAAAAAAAGATTTACTCTCTTAAAATAAATAAGCTTAATTTAACTAAATGTTTTTCTCTCAGATTTTTTAAGTATTTGGAAAAAGCAAAAAACTCAATTTCTCTTAAACATATATATTTGAAATGATAAGTGCTTGCTAAAATTATTCTATATTTCTTGTTAAAATTTCTCCAATCCCTTTTAGAACTGTTCCAAAATACAGTAAGTACTCAATAACTTGATTGTAAAGTGATGGTCGTATTGTTAAATATATTTTTCCCTATCAACACAATGAATACAGTATGGCTGATAATGAAATGTGTCATATATAAAAAGTGTGTATGATTATTGGTAGGGTATGTGCACACACAACTATTTTTACCATATAGGAGTAAACATTTTAATTTACTCAGAGCAACAAATAAAATTTTATAGTCTCAAGTCAAAGAAGGGGACCAGAATATAGTAAATGTTGTTAGGTGTTAGAAAGCCAAAACCTACCTATCACTCATAATTTTATGTCTCATTTCTCTTTTATATTATGTACAATAAAAAACAATATTGGCATAATGAAAGCATGCAAACATTTGCTTTTGGGGATCCCAAATTAATTAAATAATTACATTTAAAAAGAAGCTGTGAAAAACTGAAGATGCACTAGTACTAAAATGAATTTAGATTCAAGTTGAGTCAGTGGTACTAGTGAAAACTGCTCCCTTGGGTAAGCAATTATCACAGGGGAGATGCAACTTTCCCATTCTGAAAATCAGGAAGTTGGGCTAGTACTAGGGGGAAAAAAAAAAAGCATCTGAATTAGTTGGCAACATCTAAAAGATATTTAACACAAAAATTTGAATATAAAATTTAAGAAAGAAAATTTATTTTTCAAGTCTGAGTCAGCTTTTGCACTTCAGTAATAGGCTGGAGCTAAAAACAATTGGCTATGCTCTTCATGATTGGACACTCAGCCACATTTCCCAGACCCACCCTTATCACTGGCCTGCCTCACTCATTTTATTTGCCTTACCTCACTGGCCAATGGGCATTTAAGTCTGTATCACAAGTTAAGTCTATAACCAATACTGTGCTTGAGTACACCCTATCCTTTAGAACAGGTTCACTTTTTCTTTTTCTTCTGTACTATACATTGGTTTCTACTACCAAACAACACTGGTTTATAAACTTTCTTTCACCATCTAACATTCTATCCCTCATGCAACATCAATACTGCTCAGGATATAGGAAGAAAGGCAGAAGTACCATCAAGCAAGTTTTACCTGTGAATTTGATCTTGCCTGCTTGATCGAACTGGAGCCAGACCATCGATTTCATCAAAGAAAATAATTGATGGGCGCATCTGATAGGCCTAGGAAGCAAGTCCAGTGATTGCATGTTATCATGAAAAACTTCAAATACATAGACTTAATATAAACCATTTTAATCCATTTTCATTCCTACTTGCTTATAAGAAGTTTTTAAAAATATAAACTCAAAAACTATGTTTTAAGGATTCAGACATAATAAATTATAACAGCATACAATTTAAATTTATTTGCATTTTCAGCTGGAAACATTCAATATACTCCACTGGTTATATCCCTCAGATTTCATATAGCTACAATTATTGGGACACAAAAAATATCTACTGAAGACCAACTGTCAAAACAAGACAAAGAATAGAAGACAGTGACATAGCTTTCCTCCATGTCAGGATGAAAAAAACATTTAATAAGATGCCATAGTTTAAAATCTATTTCAGTAAAGTTAAAATAAAAAAACCTCAGTGAATTCTACAGAGATATAAAAGCATTTGCAACAATATGCCTCAGTAGCTAAGAATGTTATTATCTCACAACTTACTGTCAATACAATTGGGATATGAAACTGAAAGTCACTCTAGGGCAGAGCTAATCTTCAGCTGGTATACTGAAACATAACTCACTACTGTCGTCTCTTTTAAGTGTGAGACTATCACTCTGTCTCTAGTCTTCAGATATGAGACCTAAGACTCCAAAGAACTTAGACCCAATTATTCCTTCCCCTTTTTACTATAAAACTGTTCATCATACGTCGGTGTAATCATGACATGACAGAGGAAAATAATCTAGGAAGAGTATATATTTGGTATAATTATTATGAGTTTATTTCTATGAAAAGTGATTAAATGCAAGGTTTATCCAATCCTTATACTTAATCTACGCTGATTACAGATCTATACAGGTAAATTTTAACATCATACCTGATCAAATAGCAATCGCAGCTGTCTTTCAGATTCTCCTACCCACTTGCTCAGACAATCAGCACCTTTCCTCATGAAAAATGCTACTCTTTTATCCCCTTGACTGCATTCATTGGCAAGTGCTCTAGCAACCAAAGTTTTTCCAGTTCCAGGTGGACCATAAAACAAACAACCTCTGTAAAAGAATAAGTATTATTTTAGTACTATACTGAAAAATAGACCAAACAAAAAATTAGAAACCAATTTCATGAATACATTTAATGACTAAGAATGTAATTAAGACAAGTGAAATATCATTTCAATCCACAAAGCACAACTTAAAACCTAGGAATTAATATTCATACTATAAAATTAATATTGAAACTAAATAAAACGCTTTATGTGAAACATATTTTCTTTCATTCATTCATCATGCTCAGCATATTATCTTATCTTGCATAAAAGTTATGATTGAAAAGACCTGACTGTTTAATTTTATAACATATCAGGGGAAAGAATAGCAGATTTCATGTATAATCTTTGGTCTGAGCACCAGTAACATAACAGCAAAAGTTGTGCAAGAAAACAGTTGGAATGAACATGAGAGAAAATAAGATAAAAGAAGAGAGAACTTGAAGTAGTGGCTGGGTGACAGGGACTAGGACAACACAAAAAATTCAAGATAATTTTTGGTGACATCACTGCACTGTCATAGGGTAATGCACAGCTTTTTCACATATTTCCAAAGTTATTCATTGTTCTCAGGACAGAATTCTGAGAAAATGGGTTATATTCATAATCTTAGTAGAAATGATCATCAAATAACTGCTCTTGAAAAGAAGAGTTAAGGAAGATCCCAGAAAAACAGAAATGACAAAATAAGAATGGCAAAAAAAAGAAAAAATCACAAGTGATGGATAAAATCTATTCAAAGTCAAGAAAAAAATGAAAGAAAAATAAGGGAATTCCCTGGCAGTCCAGTGGTTAGGACTTGGTGCTTGCACTGCCAGGGTGCGGGTTCAATCCCTGGTTGGGGAACTAGTATCCTGCAAGCTGTGCATCACAGCCAAAAGAAAAAGAAAAATAATAAGAAATGAACATAATCAAATGCAGATGGTAAAAAAACAAAGCAATTATTAAGAAAACAATCAGACAAGTAAGTGAAATAAACCAGTGATTTCAATGTACAAAAGTCAAGACAGAAACAGATTTTTAAAAATATATCTATTTTTAAAAATATGTCACAGTAATCTTGTTTGCGAGATGGTATCTTAAAGAAAAAACTTAATAATTCCCATAAAGAGGAGGCAATGAGATGTTTATGATATTGACATCTGTGATAACGAAAACAGTAGAAAACAAAATAGCCAGAAATAGCAGAATCAATTAAATAAAATGTGATACAGGCACAAAATGGAATATTATTCAGCCATTAAAATAGAAAGAGAACATACCATATGAAAATAGTTTAACATAGTCATATATTGATTTTTTATGAGCAGAAATGTAAGAAAGGGGAAATGTAAGGAAGGGGAAATGAAGAGAAAAAATTGAAGGAATCTGTTGTTTAATTTTTTACTTTAATTTTAAAAATTCAAGTATAGTAGATATAAAATATTAACTAAGTTACGGGCATACAATATAGTAATTCACAATTTTTAAAGGTTATATTCCATTTATAGTAATTATAAAATATGTGCTCTATTCCCTATGTTGTACAATATATCCTTGTAGCTTATTTTATACCTAATAGTTTGTACCTCTTAATCCCCTACCCTATATTGCCTCTCCCCAGTTCCCTCTCCCCACTGGTAAGCATTAGTTTGTCCTCCATATCTGTGAGTCTGCTTCTTTTTTCTTATATTCACTAGTTTATTGTATTTTTGTATTCCACATATAAGTGATATGATACAGTATCTGCCTTCCTCTGTCTGACTTATTTCACTCAGCATAATGCCCTCCAAGTCCATCAGTGTTGCTGCAAATGGCAAAATTTCATTCTTTCTCTATGGCTGAGTAGTATTCCATTGCGTATATACATACCACATTTTCTTTATCCATTCAGCTGCTGATGGACACTTCCGTTGCTTCCATAACTTGGCAACTGTAAATAATCCTGCTATGAACATTGGATTGCATGTGTCTTTTTGAGTTAGTGTTTTTGTTTTTTTTCAGATATATACCCAGGAGTGGAATTACGGGGGCATATGGTGGTAGTTCTATCTTTAGTTTTTTGAGAAACCTCCATACTGTTTTCCACAGTAGTGCACCAATTTACACTCCCACCAACAATGCATGAGGGTTCCCTTTTTTACACATTTTCCGCACATTTGTTATTTGTGTTCTTCTTTTTTAAATAAATTTATTTATTTATTTTTGGCTGTGTTGGGTCTTTGTTGCTGCGTGCAGGCTTTCTCTAGTTGCGGTGAGCAGGGGCTACTCTTTGTTGCGCTGTGTGGGCTTCTCACTACGGTGGCTTCTCTTGTTGCGGAGTACAGGCTCTAGGTGCATGGGCTTCAGTAGTTGTGGCTTGTGGGCTCTATAGCGCAGGGTCAGTAGTTGTGGTGCACGGGCTTAGTTGCTCCATGGCACGTGGAATCTTCCGGAACCAGGGCTCGAACCCATGTCCCCTGCATTGGCAGGTGGATTATTAACCACTGTGCCACCAGGGGAGCCGTATTTGTGTTCTTTTTGATAACAGCCATTCTGACAGGTGTGAGGTGATCTCTCATTGTGGTTTTGATTTGCATTTCCCTGATGATTAATGATGCTGAGCATCTTTTCAACTGCCTGTTGACCAACTGCATGTCCCCTTTGGAAAAACATCTATTCAGTTCTTTTGCCCATTTTTTAATCAGGTTGTTTGTTTTTTAATGTTGAGCTGTATGAGCTGTTTATATAAGTTGGACATTTACCCCTTATCAGTCAGTCATATCATTTGCAAATATTTTCACCCATATGTTGTCTTTTTGTTTTGTCAATGGTTTCCTTTGCTGTGCAAAAGCTTTTAATATAACTAGGTCCCATTTGTTTATTTTGCTTTTGTTTCCTTTGTTTTAGGAAACAGATCCAAAAAAAATATTGCTATGATTTATGTTAAAGAGTGTTCTGCCTATGTTTTCCTCTAGGAGTTTTATGGCTTTTGGTCTCACATTTAGGTTTTTAGTCTATTTTGAGTTTATTTTTGTATATGATTTTAGAGAATGCTCTAATTTGTTGTTTCTTTTAAAATTCACTAAATCAGTTTTTTTTTTGGCCACAACCACAGCTTGTGGGATCTTAGCTCTCTGACCAAGGATTAAACCCGGGCCCCCAGCAGTGAGAGCTCAGACTGCCAGGGAATTCTCTAAAATTCACTAAATCACTTTAACTAGGTACTTTCAACATTTCCTGTAAGCAGTAGATTCTATCATTTAATCTTCGTATCTTTTAGATTTAAAAAATTTTTTTGGAATTCACTCAATGTTTAACTGTAATTGATTTATGGTACATAACTTTTACAATGGAAAAGGGGAAAAGCCTACTAATTTAAAAAGTTTACTTAGGGACTTCCTTGGTGGTGCAGTGGTGAAGAATCCGCCTGCCAATGCAGGGGACACGGGTTCGAACCCTGGTCTGTGAAGATCCCACATGCCATGGAGCAACTAAGCCCAGGCACCACAACTACTGACCCTGCGCTCTAGAGCCCCCATGCCTAGAGCCCGTGCTCCTTCACAAGAGAAGCCACCACAGTGAGAAGACCACGCACTGCAACGAAGAGTAGCCCCTGGTTGCTGCAACTAGAGAAAGCCCACGCACAGCGCGTAGCAATGAAGACCCAATGCAGCCAAAAATAAATAAATTAATTAAAGATAAAAGTTTACTTAAATCAGTGTTTCCATAGAGGCTGATTCAGGGAGAAAAATTGTATAAGGAAAAGGAAATCAGGGACATCCCTGGTGGCACAGTGGTCAAGAATCCACCTGCCAATGCTGGGGACACGGGTTCGAGCCCTGGTCTGGGAAGATCCTACATGCCACAGAGCAACTAAGCCCATGTGCCACAACTAAAAAAAAAAAAATTCCACACACAAGAAAAGAAAAGGAAACCAGGAGCTAGGATTTAAAAACTGGCTGATTAGTAAGGTATAAAAACTAAAAGAAAAAGGAAGGGGATAAAAAAGTATGGTGATATAAAAAGTTCACGAGTGGACTTCCAGTTAAACATGACAGACTGACTACATGGTTTTATCTGTGCTCTCTCCATTAATTCTGCTAAAGCACATAAAACAAACTGAACAACAAAAAGAGATGATAGTACTTGAGACACCCCAACAAAATTTTGCAAGTTAGAATGCAGATGACATTAGAGACCTGATAAAGCTAAAAATCTGAAGAAGCACCGAAAAAGAAAGCTAATTTGCAAAACCCCTTTCACAATTTAGAGGCAGTCTATCTCAAGGTAGGAGTGAAGGGTGGGGGTGAAAACAGGATGAAATAAAACATTATTAAAGAACAGTGAGACCACCCTGATCTCCCTTTCCCTACCCTGTGCAGGCAACTTGCTTGGATGGTTTACTTTCTAGTAGAGGACAAGATGAGCTGCTGCAGGAATTGAGTGTAAAACGTCATACTTAATGGTGGAGACTCCTAACCTGTGCTCAGGTCTACTGCTAAAATAGTGGCAGCCAGGCGTCAGACAGAAAGCTGGAAGATTCATCTCTTGGTGGGCGGATGGAGGGAACCCTCCTAGATATAGACTTTGAGAACTTCTGGTAGAAGAAACATCCCCACCAGTCACCCTAAGGAGAGGTCTACAAGTTAAGCCCAACTGGGAAGCTTTTAAAAATATGCTTCCCTCTTAAACATCAACAGAGAGCTAAGGGTTACTAGAGATTTAAGGAGAGCCCCTAACGTCAAGACAAACCAAAATCAGAGAAAAAGGGTAAGAAAAGCAGATTAATCTAGAAGGTCTAACGCTAAACTGATATGAAAGGGAAGAGGAAAAACTGGAGTGAAAAAATTACAAAAGAAGTAAAAAAAAAAAAAAAATTTCCCAGAAATCAAAGCCATGTTTTCAGGTCACAAAGGTACAGCACAACAAAGGGGTGTGTGGGGGGGAGGAACATCAACAGAGTGTTGGTTACATGACCATTCTCAAAAATAAAATAAATAAAAATAATCTCCCATGCACTCTTTTCCTCAGGCTATTCCTAGAATGTGCTCTACCAAAACACAGCTATAAACCAAGAAGGTCTTAGTTGAATCCAGGAAGCTAGGAAGCTAGGAACCCAGCACTGCGAGAAACACAAAGGAAATCCCATGAAGATGGTAATGGGAAATCCCAAGACTTAGTTGTGCTACAAGACTAACAGCAACCAGTCCAGACGGAAGCAGAAGAACAAAGGCTCCAGGAAGATGTTTCTAGAAAAGTAAGGAGGAGCCGATAATTACCTGATATCTTTAACTATACTGAGAAGAGCTTTACAGCTCTAGCAATAACTCTGTGGATGAAAGGATAAGTATATACAAAACTAAGTACCAAGCCCCTACCTCCCCCACCGGCAAAACAGCAAATATTAAAGTTGGTGGGGAGAGGAGAGATATAAAAGAGGAAACGCAGTTATATAATACATGGCTCAACTGCAAGAAATATTTACATAGTCATAAAGCAAACAGTGAAAATCAAGTTTATCTATATATAAATAAACTACTGGAAATATTGAAGGGGGAAAAATGTGTATGTGTGGAGGGTGGGGAAAGTAAGAGTCAAATAGTCATTGTTCACAGAAGTCTATATATTATGTCTAAAATAGAAAAAACAGAGAAGGGACTACTACCATTTTTTCTTTGTAAAACTTATAGTACTATTTAACTTTTAAAATTACATACATATAATCAACTATACTTCATTATAAAATAAAATCAGTAATATATTAAAAATTATATACATCTATTACTTTGACATAAATTTAAAACTAAATTACAAAACTGAAAGAAAAAAAGTAAAGAGTATGTATGAGAGGAATTCTACTAAACGTATGAAAAGCCATGGAAAATGATTTTTTTTAAATGGAGAATCAATTTTGAAACCATTTTTCATGTTAAACATTAAGAAAGTAAAAATATTCGAAACACCCAGGATGTTGCAGGGCAAGTATATAACAAATTACTGTAGACCTGAAAATTTTCAACAGAGAAGCATTATCTTTCTGGACATAGCATAGCTCAGATTTTGGCTAAAATAAAATGTATAATTAAATTACCTTGGAGGTTGAATTTTGAATTTTTCAAAGACTTCTGGATAAAGTAATGGAAACACCACCATCTCTTTTAGAGCTGCAATATGATTAGACAAGCCACCAACACTATCAAATCGCACCTGGTAATGTAAGGGAAACATTGACGTTCTTAAATTTGGAATCAAAATTAAAATCTTATTCCATTCCCAAACTACCCAAGCCACACACAGTCAACTAACAGTATCTTAGTTGTGGCCTAAAGATAAAAAAAAGAAAGAAAAGAATCTATAAAGATTAAAATTTCTGATAAAACAATTGATTTCTTTTTTATTAAACTGAAACAAAAAATAATACATTTCAGACTGTACTCACAGAAGAATCTAGTTGCATTGGATCAACATCAGCAAGGCTTCCTCCAATTTTCATTCGATCTTTATAAATTCCTTTTAATTCATCTTTCCGAAAATTTAGTGGGAGGCACCTATTTTAAAAAGATTTTTTAAAAAACCCATTCATCAACCTACTTTCCTTCCCCAAATTCCATGTTAGAATATAGACATTTAATTATATAGACATTAAATTCTTAAGAATTTAAAAAATTTCAAATGGGGAAATCATGAGATTATGTGTTTCAAGCTCCTCATTTTCTTTAGAGGTTGAGAACTTAAGTGTTAGAAATATTTATATCTGAACCTTTATTATTAAAGATATACAATCAAATGAAAATACCAGTTTTCAAGATACCACAGCAACATAAAGTAATTCATGGTTGAGAATTCAGAAAGTATCAATATACATTATAATAATCTTGTCTGACCTACAGAGAGTTTACCATTTGCCAAACACTGTTTTAGTTTAGGTGCTTTACATGTATAAATTCATTAAATCCTCACAATATTCTTATGAAGTAGGTTTGTTTTTTTTTTGTGGTACGTGGGCCTCTCACTGTTGTGGCCTCTCCCGTTGCGGAGCACAGGATTCGGACGCGCAGGCTCAGCAGCCATGGCTTATGAGCCTAGCTGTTCCGCAGCATGTGGGATCCTCCCGGACCCGGGCACGAACCTGTGTCCCCTGCATTGGCAGGCGGACTCTCAAACACTGCGCCACCAGGGAAGCCCAGAAGTAGGTATCATCATTTCGCCAATTTTAAAAGAAAACCGAGGCACAGAAAGGTTAACTGTAATGCCCAAGATCATGCAACTAGTAAGTGGCAAATCTAGGAATCACATACAAGCAGCACGTCTCCAGATCTGCAACAACTGTTACTGTACCTCTCAGCAAAATACTCATAGTCCACTAGCACCTGGATCCATATCAATCCTTTCAAGAAAGAATGAATCACTACTTTCCTAATTACTTTCAAAAACAGTTATGGTAGGTTACAAAAAATATACCTAGAAAAACCTGCTTGTTTTATAGCTGGAAGAATGAAAACACTTATGTTAAAAGTTAAGATACTTGTAGCAGAATGCCTAAGCAAAAAAATGCCTGCTGCAACTGAGCACAAGTAAAAGCACAACATGCTCACCCCAAGTGACAATTCTTGCTAGTCTCAAACTCCACGAGGAATTTATACTGCAAAGTCTAAGACAGAAAAGTTTTCAGCTGTGGCTTTTAAAAAGATATTTCTTAAACAATTCTTAATAGAACTGCATAATAATAAAAACCATTGGAATGGGACTTCCCTGGTGGCACAGTGGATGGGACTCTGTGCTCCCAATGCAGGGGGCCTGGGTTCGATCCCTGGTCAGGGAACTAGATCCCACATGCATGCCTCAACTAAGAGTTCGCATGTCACAACTAAAGAGCCCTGGAGCCACAACTAAGGAGCCCTGGAGCCACAACTGTGGAGCCAACGTACTGCAACTAAGGAGCCGGTGAGAGCCACAACTAAGGAGCCCGCCTGCCACAGCTAAGACCCAGGGCAACCAAATAAGTAAATTAATTTTTTTAAAAAGCCATAAGGTTAGATGCACATTTTTATGAAATGAAGGCAAAGTACATAGCTTTTGAATGATCTTATTGCTGTCCAATAGATATGAAATGCAAGCCAAAAATGTTATTTAAAACTTTCTATTAACCACACTAAACAGAGTAAAATTAATTTTAATAATGTATTTTATATATCCCAATATATCCAAAATATTATCATTTCATCATGCAAAATCAATATTTAAAAAATTAAGGTATTGGACTTTCCTGGTGGTGCAGTGGTTAACAATCCGCCTGCCAATGCAGAGGACATGGGTTCGAGCCCTGGTCTGGGAAGATGCCACATGCCGCAGAGCAACTAAGCCTGTGCGCCACAACTACTGAGCCTGCGAGCCACAACTACTGAGCCCGTGTGCCACAACTACTGAAGCCCACGGGCCTAGAGCCCATGCTCCACAACGAGAAGTCACCGCAATGAGAAGCTCACGGACCACAACAAAGAGTAGCCCCCACTCACCGCAACTAGAGAAAGCCCACGCGCAGCAACGAAGATCCAAGGCAGCCAAAAATAAAAAAAAATTTTTAAAAAAGTTATTTTACATTCTTTTTTTTGTACTCTTTGAAATCCAAGAGTGCATTTTTTACAAAAACTGATAGTATATGTCAATTCAGATGAGCTACATTTGAAGTGCTCAATAGCCACATGTGGCTAGCAGCCACCATATTGAATGGGGCAGAGCTAACATGATAAAAAAAAAAAAACATAGGGCTTCCCTGGTGGCGCAGTGGTTGGGAGTCCGCCTGCAGATGCAGGAGACGCGGGTTCGTGCCCTGGTCCGGGAGGATCCCACGTGCCGTGGAGCGGCTGGGCCCGTGAGCCGTGGCCGCTGGGCCTGTGCGTCCGGAGCCTGTGCTCCGCAATGGGAGAGGCCACAACAGTGAGAGGCCCGCATACCGCAAAAAAAAAAAAAAAAAAAACCATAGAACTTAGGATACAAAGAATGACTGGTTTGCATGCCCCTTCAATTATTGTCTCAATTGCTTTAACAAGCATTGTCTTCTACCCTAAGAATATTATATTAGCATCCAGGCACTGCATTTTTCATTTACCCACCCATGTTCATAAAATGGGAAAAATCCTTGCCGTTTCTATCATTGTGAAAATCAAATCAGTTGATTTATTACATGTGAACTTACACTACGAGGAGTTGTGAAATGAGTTAACCTTTCAATTTTCCTTAAGAGTTCTACAATAAGAATTTATTATCATTATACATGGAAAAAATATATTTTCTTTTTCTTTTTCGGTACGCGGGCCTCTCACTGTTATGGCGTCTCTCGTTGCGCAGCACAGGCTCCGGACGCGCAGGCTTAGCGGCCATGGCTCACGGGCCCAGCCGCTTCATGGGATCTTCCCGGACTGGGGCAAAAACCCGTGTCCCCTGCATCGGCAGGTGGACTGCCACCAGGGAAGCCCGAAAAAAATATATTTTCAATGGAAAACAAATAGTTATTTCCTCAAGTCAGTGCTTACCAAGCACCATTTTGGTTTTACAAGAAAACATATGTTCTAACCTGTTACTAGTTTCAACGGCAGACATTTTAAACAAGATGGCATTCTGGTTTATATTTTAACCTGGCATATAATTTTTTTTGGCGGTACGCGGGCCTCTCACTGTTCTGGCTTCTCCCGTTGCGCAGCACAGGCTCCGGACGCACAGGCTCAGCGGCCATGGCTCACGGGCCCAGCCGCTCCGCAGCATGTGGGATCTTCCCGGACCGGGGCACGAACCTGTGTCCCCTGCAATGGCAGGCGGACTCTCAACCACAGCGCCACCAGGGAAGCCTTTTTTTTTAAAAAAAAAAATGAGTAGTGTTTTAGAAATGCCTTTTATTTATTTATGGCTGTTGTGTTGGGTCTTCATTTCTGTGCGAGGGCTTTCTTTAGTTGTGGCGAGCGGGGGCCACTCTTCATCGCGGTGCGTGGGCCTCTCACTATCGCGGCCTCTCTTGTTGCGAAGCACAGGCTCCCGACACACAGGCTCAGTAGTTGTGGCTCACGGGCCCAGTTGCTCTGCGGCATGTGTGATCTTCCCAGGCCAGGGCTCAAACCCGTGTCCCCTACATTGGCAAGCACATTCTCAACCACTGCGCCACCAGGGAAGCCCATAGTTTTTTAATTCAGCCAAGCTGCACCTATCCTCAAATTATTCATCTTTCTTTCCACTTAAAAAAAAGCTGGTAGCTTTAAAGGAATCAACATGCACTAACCTGTTGATAGCTCTATTGCGGCTCCTTTTTCTTCGTCTCTCAAATTGTTGTTCATCTTCAGAAGAGGAAGATGAAGTAGAGTCACTACTGTGGATTGCATGCCTTCGCCTAAAGTAAAGAGGAAAACTGAAATCATGATGAAGGCAGGAGAAAACGGGCATCTTACGGGATGCAAACATTAGAAATACCTAATAATACAAAAATGTTTATCATAAAATTAATCCATTTGCTGAATCAATGAAGTAAGCTTTGTTGGTTGAATCTTTTGAAGGGAATAAAAGACTTAGACAACTGAAGAGGGAAAAAAAGATAGGAGGCTGTGGTACAGATGACAATCAAATGTTCATTAAGACGAAACATGGTCCAGGCAGGGTGACTTCTTATTCTTAGTCTTAATATAAATCAGTTACCCTCAAAGAGAAAGGCGGGATAAAGAGGGTTTTAGAATCTTTGTGACTGTAATTTTAGAAAGTATTTTCAACATTATATTACATATAATTTACACTTGGAAGGGAATCACCTATTTTGAAATGTCAAACAACCTTAAAAGGAGAACAAGAGAATTTTTATGTAAACCAAAGGGGATCAAGAAGGGTTAAAAAATGCTAAGAAACTGTGAGAAATGAGATGGGTCTTTTATCTATAGTATATCCTCAACTCTAAATTCACAACTGCCATTTAACTGTTGTGTAAATGTGGATGAGTTAACTCAACCCATATAAGCCTCAATTTTCTCACGTAAACAAAAAAAGACTTCCCTGGTGGCGCAGTGGTTGAGAATCTGCCTGCTAATGCAGGGGACACGGGTTCGAGCCCTGGTCTTGGAAGATCCCACATGCCGCAGAGCAACTGGGCCTGTGAGCCACAACTACTGAGCCTGCGCATCTGGAGCCTGTGCTCTGCAACGAGAGGCCGCGATAGTGAGAGGCCCCCGCTTGCCACAACTAGAGAAAGCCCTTGCACAGAAACGAAGATCCAACACAGCCAAAAATGGAAGGAAGGGAGGGAGGGAGGGAGGAAGGAAGGAAGGAAGGAAGGGAGGGAGAAAGAATCCACCTGCCAATGCAGGGGACACGGGTTCGAGCCCTGGTCTGGGAAGATCCCACAGGACGCGGAGCAACTAAGCCCGTGCGCCACAACTACTGAGCCTGTGCTCTAGAGGCCACGAGCCACGACCACTGAAGCCCACGTGCCTAGAGCCTCTGATCCGCAACAAGAGAAGCCACCGCAATGAGAAGCCTGCACACCGCAACGAAGAGTAGCCCCCACTCGCCACAACTAGAGAAAGACCGTGCGCAGCAACGAAGACCCACACAGACAAAAATAAATAACTTATTTTTTTAAAAAGATAAAAATAATCAAAATCTTAGGCTGGGTGGTAGTATTGAATACGATGCTGATATATGTGGAATCTAGAAAAATGGTACAGATGAACCTATTTGCAAGTCAGAAATAGAGACACAGGTGTAGAGAACAAACTTATGGACACCAAGGGGGGAAAATGGCGGGTGGGGTGGTGGTGGTGGGATGAATTGGGAGTTTGGGATTGCCATGTATACACTAATATGTATAAAATAGAAACTAATAAGAACCTGATGTATAAAAAATAAAATTCAAAAATTCAAAAAAAAATACAATGCTGAGTGCTGCAAATACTCAAAAAGTTTTAAAATCACTTCTGCCTTTGGACAGTTGCAAAGACCCACAGAATAAAAACAGAATCTGGCTGGGAAAACCTTTAATCATTCTATTGGCTCAGGGTCTAGAGCATTTCCTGAGGCAGAGTACAATCATGGTTAAGTAGGTATGTCCAAAAATATAAAAGGATCACAATCTATTATCTGCAAAATTGAGCTCCAGAATCTTATACCTAAAAAAAAAAACCTCTGAAAACTTTTTCCATTATTCACTTAGCAGCAAAACATGACCTGAAATGTCATAAAAGCAATTCAAAATCTCTATTTGTCCTGCTTACTGTGATTATTCATATATTTTGCTATAAAATTAATATATGTGACTATACAGTGCTGGCCCAGACACACCTACAAATGTTAATATTGCACATTATATATGTTGTATGTTTTCCTTGTAAATCCCCCCCATATCTGAATTCTGAAATATAAAGCAGCCCCAGGATTTTGATAAGGGGTTGGGGAAACAGATATAAGTGAGAAAATAATCCTTCACCATCTACCCACTCAAACACATCCAAAGACCATATTTGTGATCTGCCTGTAAAACCACCGAGTACAAGTCTGCAGTTTTATATGAAAGACTAACTTATTTCATACTACCATTAATATTATAAATAGAATCTTACTTATAATTATGTAATATACATAATTGTGTGTGAATTCAGTAGGTATTCACATAATTAAGACTAACAATTAATAAAAAGGACTAATTTACTAAGTGTTTCTTGTACCAGGCGGTTGACATATTATCAAACTTAATTAAAACTGGACAAGTACATATTAGTAGGCTCATTATACAGTCGGGGCCAACGTGGCTCATAGTTTAAAGAACTTGCTTAAAATATCAGAATTAGTCAATGATGGTATAATTCAAAATCTTTGCCTATTTAAAAAAAATCCACATTCTGTACACTACCACACTGATGATCTCCAGTTTATTTCATAAACCAATAAAGTTATAAGCAAACAAAACCTTGTGGACTGACAAAGTTTCCAACATCTGATGTGCAAAGTAGGGATTATTTTTGAACATTATACTTACAAATGCATATAGAACTTAACATGTGCCAGATACTATTTTAAACATTTTATAGGTATTAACTCACCTAATTTGCACAATACTATGAGATAGGTGCTACTGTCTCCATTCTACAGATCAAAAAACTAAAGCATGGAGAGGTTAAATAACTGGAAAAGGTCACTAATAAGTAAGTGGTAGAGCTGAACTCACAACCTAGGCAGTCCTAGTTCTTCAAAAATTACACTACACTGTAGAAAGGCCATTATTTCAGTTAAAAAAAACTCTAAATACATATACCCACATTCATTTTCTTTTTTCCATTTTACTAATAACTTTTGAAAAATTTGGCACAGACAGCACTGGACCAGCACTTTGAACCTAACTGGAGTGTCTAGAGTTGCCAGTTATAGTTCCTTGACAACCAGTAACATGTACTTTGTAATACCAGTGAAGCAATTGTGCTATTTATGTTACCTTCTTGTTTAAAGGGGCTAGGCTTGTTCCAGAAACTCCAAACTGAAGCTAAAGAGTAAACCTTGGATGACTAGAGGTTAGCAATCACAAGGAAGAAAGAAAATTCTACTTAAAGGCAGCATTTCTGAAGTTCTGCTATGTAAGTATGCCAAAGACCCTTCAAAAATCCTACATTGTGGCTGCAAGTTTCATTAAGAGCAATGTTCAAACAACTCTTTGGATGTGTGCTTTGTTTCCCTGCCTAAGTAGGATATAAATGATAAACAGAAGCTGGTCTCTTCAAGAAAAAGTAAAAAGACTAATAAGCCAAATGACTACCATTAAAGTTGTTAGAAGGAATGAGATGTTAACTCCACCATGGTGAAGAAATTGAAAAAAAAAGGGTTTAAAGGGCTACATTCGAAAGATCAGGTAATAACAAGTGTTAGTAAAGGTGTAGAGAAATTGGAACTCTAGTACATTGCTTGTGGAAATGTAAAGGGCAGCAGCCATTTTGGAAAAACAATCTGGCAATTCCTCAAAACATTAAATATAGTTAGCATTTGATCTAGCAATTCCACTTTTAGGTATATACCCAAGAGAAATGAAAACATTTGTTCACACAAAAAGTTGTACATGAATGTTCATAATAGCATTACTCATAATAGCCAAAAAGTAGAATCAACCCAAATGTCCATCAAATTAATAAAGGGATAAACAAAGTATAGTATATTTATACAATGGAATCTTATTTGGCAATAAAAAGGAATGAAGTACTAATACATCCTACAATGAGGATGAACCTTGAAAATATTATACCAAGCAAAAGAAGCCAGTCACAAAGAATTCCACTTATATGAAATACCCAGAATCTATACAAACAGAAAGTAGAACAGTGGTAGGTTAGGGCTGAAAGGATTGGCGAGTGATAACTAGAGTACAGGGTTACATTTTTTTTTTTTTTTTTTTTGGTCATGCCATGCACGTACGGGATCTCAGTTCCCTGGTCAGGGATGGAACCTGTGCCCCCTACATTGGGAGAGCAGAGTCTTAACCACTGGACCACCAGGGAAGTCCCCAGGGTTACTCTTTGAGGCAAGAAAAATGTTCTAAAATTGTGGTGGTTGGGATTTCCCTGGTGGTCCAGTGGGTAAGATTCCACTCTCCCAATGCAAGGGGCCCGGGTTTGATCCCTGGTAGGGGAACTAGATCCCGCATGCATGCCGCAGCTAAGAGTTCGCATGCCACAACTAAGAAGTCCACATGCTGCAACTAAAAGATTCCACATGCTGCAACAGAGATCCCATGTGCCACAACTAAGACCTGGTGCAGCCAAAATAAATAAATAAATAAAATAAATATTAAAAAAATAAAACAAAATTGTGGTGATAGTTGCACAACTCAGTGAATAAAAAACATTGAATTGTATACTTTAAATGGGCGAACTATATGGTATGTGAATTATATCACAATAAAGTTGTTATCAAAAAGTTTAAAGGGAGTTATCAAAACCAACACCAAGGTAATTAAGTCAAATAATGTGACTCAGGGTACAGATTAAATCTCTTGGTTCATAGTTTAAATGAGTCAGAATCCTCCACTAGTCCGAGATCCAAGGTCAGGAATTCTGACTTAAGTCATTTTTATATCCATAGTGCTTAGCACATAGTAGTACTCAAACATTTGTTAAATAATAGGAGGGGGAAAAAAATCCCGTATCCAAGGAGCTATGCAATAACATGAGACACTCTCCATAGAGAAAGAGTATACCCTGTGAACCAAATATGGGAACTCAAGCACCAAAGTGGCAAAAAAAATTCCTACCTACTGCAAGATATATCACAGGTGGTGATTACAGAGGTAAGTCAATCAACAAGCATGTTAATTCCAAAATATAAACCCATTAAATATGGGAAAAGAAATTAAACTTCAAAGTAACTGCCAGCCTCTCACTTCTGTGGGATCAAACATAGCCTGTTTTGTGAGTCAGTCAACCAAGACAGCTGCCCTAGGCCCTGTGCTTGATGGGGACTCCAGGGAGCACTACACCTTACTCTCCTTTTCTGAGGATCATTAAATTACACTATCAAAATATTGGTCTTTAACAATATCCTATGGGGCCTATAAAAAGTACCGACAGCGTGGCCTCCTTTTTTTTTTTATCTATATTTATTTATTTGGGCTGCACCGGGTCTTAGTTGTGGCACGCAGGATCTTTGTTGTGGCATGTGGACTTCTTAGTTGCAGCATGCAGACTCTTAGTTGCGGCATGCATGTGGGATCTAGTTCCCTGACCGGCTATCGAACCCAGGCCCCCGGAACTGGGAGCGCTGAGTCTTACCCACTGGACCATCACAAAAGTCCCTGGCCTCTTTTCTTTTTTGTGTGTGTGTGTTTAACTTTTTTTTTTATTGAAGTATAGTTGATTTACAATGTTGTGTTAGTTTCAGGTGTACAGCACAGTGATTCAGTTATACATACATATATATTTAAGAATATGTATATATTTTTTCAGATTCTTTTCCCTTATAGGTTATTACAAGATATTGAGTATATAGTTCCCTGTGCTATACAGGTCCTTGTTGGTTACCTATTTTATTTTATTTATTTATTTATTTTTAAAAATTTTATTTATTTATTATTTTTGGCTGCGTTGGGTCTTCGTTGCTGTGCGCAGGCTTTCTCTAGTTGCAGCGAGCGGGGGCTACTCTTCATTGCAGTGCGCAGGCTTCTCACTGAGGTGGCTTCTCCTGTTGTGGAGCACGGGCTCTAGGCACATGGGCTTCAGTAGTTTTGACTGGCCTCTTTTCAAGTGCAGTTTATCTTGGGCAGCCCTGACAGGTTGTCTTTCTGATTCTCTATGCTTCTGGGCTCTGGTTGTGTGAAAAGGGATGATGAAACAAGAAATCTAGACTGTACACTTGTGATTTTGAGACTCTGAACATCAAATTAAAAGACCCCGGGACGCAAGCAGTAGTTCATATTTTTCCTAGAAGAGAGAAATTTGTCAGTACCTATAGAGGTGTTGCCTTCCATGGCCAAAACATGATCAGATATAGTCTGCTTCTATGAGGAGGCTTCTAAAAACTGTTCGAATAGTTGAAGTCTCACAAGACTTCAGTCTTACTTCTGAGCACATTAATAATATTAGGAAAAAAGCACCATTCCCCACATGAGTGTTATTTTTTTCTGCCTCTTTAGGCTTCACCCTATAAGCTTTCTCATTCATGAACTACTATAATGCTACTATTACCCAGAAAATTCTAATGCATCAGAAAATCTTTTATTACTCAGGAGAATGAAGAAATAACAAGAATTACCTCTTTAGACTTAAGTATGACAGACAGGCAACAAGTCTCAGGATGTAGAGGAAAAGAAATCCACAAATAATTTGAATAGTCATAGAAAATTAATGTTTCCCAGTATGTAAGAAGAGCAAATTTGAAAAATATATCCAAAAGTGGATGGTTACAGTTGTAAGTCTAGAAGCTATGTAACTTAGAATTTGTCATGGTAAGAAAATATATCTAGGACAGTATGTGAAGATAAGACTAAACCTATACTCTAACTAAATGTGAAAATTAAATGAAACAATCTATGTAAAATGCTTAACACCAAGCCAGGAATACAGTAAACACTGAAGCAAAGGTAGCTCTCTATTATTAGTGTGGAACAATGGAATAAACTACCTTACCATAGTAGTTGTTAACAATTCCTATCGGTGGAAGCAAAACCAAAAACTAGTCAGTGGTAGGGGGGATTAGAACACTAAAGACATAGAGCTAACTCTCCCAAATATACAATTCTAGAATTCTATCCTGATAGCCTAATACTAAGACTCTAGAATCCTACCTTAACATAGAGACAATTATGTTGCCATAAGTCAGTCACTATTTCAGAACCAAACCTGTTCATTCGTTTACAATAAGGACTTCTTGGTCCCGCAGAAGATAATCGATATCTTGGTCTTGTGGGAGAAGCTGGGCCACTATAAAATATGTTGGGCTTTCTCTGATGACGAGGTTCTAAGAAAAAAAATTATATGTATGTGACATATAAATACGTTTAAAGACAATTTTGCTCTTCACCTAAATACTTACAATGATGCTACCTTCCATGAAAATACTAGTACATATCTACTGTAGAATATTTTACTGTTCATGTTTTAAATCGTTTACGCCTGCAACGTTGCTGTTTAATATATATGTGTAGCACAGACAACAACCAACCAAAACACACACTGGCCATAAACAACCATTATGATTATACTTGATGCATAATAGCTGATTATCAGCTTTGCATATATACACTCAAGAAGTATTGAGGTACAACTTAAACATAAATCAAAAGCGGTCCTATTTATACTAATTTATAAAATAAAGCACAAAGCTGTGAAAACTAAAATAATTAAAGACAGACATGAAATTTCAAAATAACCCAATTATTTACTTTTATCAAGGCTAACATTTAACTTTCTCTAGAAGAAATAACTTCTTGCACATCTTGGGTAAGTTATGAAAGACAACAGCCATGAGTATTCTGCAAAATGAAAACATGAAAAATAAGAATAACAGAAGAAAGGCAGTGAAGATAAAGGAAACCTGATTATATCTTCTCCTGGAAAAAAAAAAAAAAAGATAGCACTTACTTTCCAGTGGAGCCTGATAGTAAACGGTAGCTTTTCTCTGTCTAAGATAATATCGTTTCTGATTGTCTTCTTCTCCATCCTCTTCATCTTCATCATCATCATCTTCATCATCGTCATCTTCATCATCAACATCTTCTTCATCATCATCTTCTTCATCATCATCTTCTTCATCATCATCTTCTACAACATCGTCTTCTTCATCATCATCTTCATCTTCACCATCATCTTCATCTTCTTGGTCTTCACCCTCTTCAGATGACTCTACAATTAAGAATCATTTACTTTCAGGCTTCTCACCCAAATGCTAACAATTTTTAAAATAGGGGAATAGAAAAAGACTTTCCTTTTAAAATTTATTTACTTCTAGATTGTTCATAGAAAGAATCTGTAATTCTGCAACATCAAATGAAGATTTTTAAAAAACGAAGTAAAAAACTATAGAATTAAAAACAACTAGGGGAAGGAAAAAAGTAGTTTAAAGGCTACTATCAGTACATGCCAAACTAAAGTTTATAGCGTTACTGCTAATTTCATTGATATAGTGGACTTCTGGCTGCCACTGAGTGACATGCAGTGTAACTCAAATAATCTGCTTAAGATAATGTAAAACACCCTCACCAAACATTTAAAACGCATTTCGGAAAACTGATTTTCATTCAATAAAAGTTCTAAGAAATTGCAGCGATAAGTCCTAAACAGAACAGTAAAACTCAACTTTAATTCACTTTTAACTCAAACAGGTAGAGAGATATGTTGTCTGTAGATGTATTATACAAACAAACCAGTTTCATTTGTTTTAGCATGTTTAAGTACTTTCCTAACATAACATATTACCCTTTTATCTCCCCTGCCTTCACTTTTTTCTTTGAAACCATGACAACCCTCTTAATTTATCATAAACTACCATAAATGTCACAGCTTCTGAATAAAAAGGCTATATTCTGCTAAATAAAACCCAGAAGATAGAACAAGAGAAAAGACTAACCCACACTGCCTTCTTGATTGTCAGTTGTTTCTTCATCAGTTCTTTGAATACGTTTTCGTTTTCCTCTTGTGTACATATTAAGATTCCCCTACAAATGTTTAAATGAAATCCATTAATATTTAGTACGTTTATTTAAAAAAATCCAGTAGGGCCTTCCAATCCTACTGAAAATGAAGATATTTCCAGCTATAAACTCTTAAAACTCCAGCAATAACTAGTGACTGATCAAACAAATGCTGAACAAAATGATGAATAATTTAACCAAAAAATGGATAGGTTCTAGAGAAAAAAGGTTAAACTGGAGATTATTAAATCATCCCCTTAATGGAAGAATATATTTACTTCTTCTGTTTCATTAAACGCTCTCAAGTCTTCAAGTTCTCTCATTCGCTGTCTACGCATCTTCTTCATATCATCCATTTTTTGAAGTACAGCTTCAGCAGTGCTTTAAAATAAATGATATAAAAATAAGCTAAAACTGTAAAAGAGTAGTATATTTTAGGACTTCCCTGGTGGCGCAGTGGTTAAGAATCCGCCTGCCAATGCAGGGGACACGGGTTCGAGCGCTGGTCCCGGAAGATCCCACATGCCGCGGAGCAACTAAGCCCGTGCGCCACAGCTACTGAGCCTACACTCTATAGAGCCCGCGCTCCGCAACAAGAGAAGCCACCACAATGAGAAGCCTGTGCACCGCAATGAAGAGTAGTCCCCGCTCACCACAACTAGAGAAAGCTCGCATGCAGCAACGAAGACCCAACACAGCCAGAAATAAAGAAATTTATTTAAAAAATAAAAGAGTAGTATATTTTTTAAAACTTAATTTTTCTTCCATTGTATTCTGAGTGCTGGGATTTTAAATACCCTTATAAGAAGCACTGATTTACTAATGTAAAAATATTTCATATTCTTTGTAAGAATTTAAATACACATACAGAATTATTACAAAGTCCTCTAATAATCACTCTCCTTTATACTTTACATAAACTGAATGCATTAAGTACTCCTGCTAGTCAAAACTTAGTCCCCAACAAAAAGTTTTTGCCAGCTAAATAATCTTGATCTAAATTATTACTTACTTTGTTATAAGTTTGTCAAATAGTACAGACTGGTTCATGCTACCATAACGACTTCTAATCCTGCAACTTCGGCGAACTTCAACATCACCATTCTCTTCATGCAAGCATTCTGTCTTTTGAACTATGTTTCTAGTCCTCAATGACCGAGTAACTGTAATTACTTTGTCTTCATAGATGTGTACATAAAAGCAAACAGAAAGATTTGAAATAACAGCATTTAGAAAACAATTCTAAAATGAACAACTGAATAGCTACACTTTCATATAATGAAATTTTAGTTTCTTGAACTTACCCTTCTCAAAAATACTAGAAAACAAAAATAAAGTTACAACATACACCTACCATAGGTCCAGCCACACTACTCTCAAGAGAAAATGAAAGTTATATATATAATACAAAGACTTGTACACAATGTTCAAAGCAGTTTTGTGACAGTCCCCAAATGGAAACAACCCAAATGTCCATCAAAAGATGAAATTGTGGGAAACAACCTAAGTGTCCATCAACAGGTGAATGGATAAAGAAGATGTGGAATATACACACAATAGAATATTATTCAGCCATGAGAAAGGATATCCTGCTATTTGCAGTAATATGGATGGACCTTGAGGGCATTATACTAAGTGAAATAAGTCAGAGAAAGACAAATACTGAATGGTATCACTTACATGTTCAATCTAGAAAAACCAAACTCATAGAAACAGAGACTAGAATGATGGTTACAAAGGACTGGGAAGTGAGAGAAAAAGGGGAGATTGTTAATCAAAGAGTACAAATTTTCAGCCATAAAATGAGTGAGTTCTGGGGCTCTAATGTACAGCAGAGTGGCTATAGTTAGTAATACTGTATTGCAGGGGTCCCCAACCCACGAGCCTGTTAGGAACCATGCCGCACAGCAGGAGGTGAGCAGCAGGTGATCAAGCGAAGCTTCAACTGTATTTACAGTCGCTCCCCATCACTCGCATTACCGCCTGAGCTCTGCCTCCTGTCAGATCAGTGGCAGCATTAGATTCTCATAGGAGCTCAAACCCTACTGTGAACTGCACATGCAAAGGATCTAGGTTGCACACTCCTTATGAGAACCTAATGCCCGATGATCTGAGGTGGAGCTGAGGCAGTAATGCTAGCGCTGGAGAGCAGCTGCAAATACAGATTATCATTAGCAGAGAGATTTGACTGCACAGAGACCATAATAAATCAATTGCTTGCAGATTCATACCAAAACCCTATCAGTGAGTGGCAAGTGAAAACAAGCTCAGGGCTCCCACTGATTCTGCCTTATGGTGAGTTGTATAATTATTTCATTACATATTACAATGTAATAATAACAGAAATAAGGTGCACAATAAATGTAATGCTCTTGAATCATCCCCAAACCATCCCCCCAACACCTCCGCCCCCCAGTCCGTGGAAAAATTGTCTTCAATGAAATTGGTCCCTGGTGCCAAACAGGATGGAGACTGCTACCATATTGTATACTTGAAAGTTGCTGGGAGAGTGGATCTTGAATGTTCTCAGCACAAAAAAGAAATGGTAATTATGTGACATGATGCACGTGTTACATAAAGCCATGGTAATAATCATTTTGCAATATGTAAGTATCAAATCAACAATGCAATGTACTCCTTAAGTTAAGGCAATGTTAAATGCTAATTATATTAAAATAAAGCTAAGGAAAAAAAATTGTGGTATATCCACATAATGGAATACTACTCAGCAATAAAAAGCAACAATATGGATGATACTCAAAGTAATTATGCTGAGTCAAAGAAGCCAAAGAAGAATGCATGCCGTGTAATTCCATTAATGTAAAACTCTAGACAATACACACTCACCATACTCTACAGGACTCTGTTGAGTGCTGTCACACTCTACAGTGACAGCAAGCAGACTGGTGGCTGCTCAGGAATCTTGGGTCATGGAGAGGAGCTAGAGGAGCCAGGAGCAATTACAAAGGGGCCTGAGGAAATCCTGGAGGGTGATGGTTATCTTTACTACCTTATCGTGGTGATGGTTTGACGGCATGCACTTGTATCAAAACCAAACAAACTGTACACTTCAAATATGGACAGTGTATTGCATGTACCACAATACGCCTGTAAACAAAATACTAAATACTTGCTTTAAAAAATTTAAATGCCTTTAACTTCACTTACCTTCTTTGCACTCTTCTTTTTTTTTATCAGCCTGCTGTCTGGCCAACTGCCTATATGAAAAAAATATAGCAAATAATTCAAAATAATTGACATAATTTTCAATCCTATATTTTATACTACAAACTAGGACCAAAAATTAAATCAGCTTGGAGGGTAAATACTTATAGCTACCTAAAAACCAGTGAAAAAATAGCACGAGGATACCTATGCTTGTATATTGCTATGGCTAAACAAAGGCTGAGAACCCTGTTGTGAAATTCAATGATACACAGCTGTGTCTCAGTAACAGCAGGGGATTGGTTCCAGGACCCCACATGGATACCAAAATCCGAGGATGCTCAAGTCTCCTATATAAAATGGCATAGTATTTGCATATAACCTCTGCCCATCCTTTTGTATACTTTATTTTTAAAATAAATTTATTTATTTATTTTTGGCTGCACTGGGTCTTCGTTGCTGTGTGCGGGCTTTCTCTAGTTGCCGCAAGTGGGGGCTACTCTTCATTGAGGTGCACAGGCTTCTTTTGTTGTGGAACAAGGCTCTAGGCACGCGGGCTTCACTGGTTGTGGCACGTGGGCTCTAGAGCGCAGGCTCAGTAGTTATGGCACATGGGCTTAGGTGTTCCACCGCATGTGGGACCTTCCTGGACCAGGGCTCAAACCCGTGTCACCTGCGTTGGCAGGCAGATTCTTAACCACTGTGCCACCAGGGAAGCCTGTCCTCTTGTATACTTTATTTTTTATTTTTTTTCAAGTACTAACCAGGCCCGACCCTGCTTAGCTTCCGAGATCAGATGAGATCGGGCGCGTTCAGGGTGGTATGGCCGTAGACCTCTTGTATACTTTAAATCACCTCTAGTTTACTTATAATACCTAATACAATGTAAATGCTACGTAAACAGTTGTTGGTGAGTGGTAAATTCAAGTTTTGCTTTTCGGAGCTTTCTGGAATTTGGGGGGAGGGGATATTTTCAATCCACTGTTGGTTGAATCTGCACATGTATAACCAGTGGATACAGAGGGCCAACTGTACGCATTTAACTCTTAGCTAAACAGAATTAATCAGAACAAAGTATCTTACTTAAAACAAGAAATGAAATCCTTAGCCTAAGTATTTAGGTATAACTGAACTAATAAGCACTGAGTAAAAACAAGACAACATGTTTTACACCACAGGGATATAGTGGTCCCACATCCTTGAGGACCTATAAACATGTTACAGAACTTAGTGACATGTTCATTTCCTTCTAAGAACATTTGCTGGCTACAATCTTTACATGACATGCATTATCATTCACATGTAGAAAGAGTCACATTTGTGAATCAGATATCCCACCTACAAACTGGTATACAGAATCTGTTGAATTGCAAAGAACACCTTCCAAAGCTTAAAGAAAGTATCCTTCTCTCTTTCCCCAAATCCACTGAGCAACGAAGCAGTATGTCTCATTAACCTATTTTTAGGGACTCAATTTTCCATACTTGGATAGGCTATATCTATTAATCAACCTATGAATCAAGCAATATTTGCAAGTGTGCTGGTTATACCCATGGAGTTTCAAATGGGACACTTTAAAATAAAACAAACCCATCTTATCCAGAAGAGCTAACTCATGTGTCCTCCTAACAATGTAAGTCATCATTAATTCCTTATCTCTTTTGGAACACAGGTAAGAACCAAGAACAAAATAAAAAACCTTACAGCAATCCATCTACAGATCAAGGTCTAGTTTGTTCACAGACTTTTCTCATAGAGGAGATCCTCCCTCCATACCATGTAGGTCTACACTTTTATAAACCAGACCCTGTATTAGATGCTAGGGATACAAAGACTAAAGCAGTGGGTTTTTTGGGGTTTTTTTTTTTTTGCCTGTAGGGGAAGGGAAGCATTTTTTACCCTTGCAGGGGTTGCTATACTTGTTCTTAAACAGCTAGATAATAAATATTTTTGGCTTGTCAGTTTCTGTCATAACTACTCGTACAACTCTAACAGTGAAGCAGGAATGCAGTCATAAACAGAAGTAATGGGCATGGCTGTGTTCCAATGAAACTATTTACCAAAACAGGTGTTTGGACTCTGTGAATCTGATGAAAGCTATGGATCTTTTCTCCCTAGAAAACTGCATATACACCTACAAGTTTAAACATTACTTCAGAGGTTTCATATGCCCCCTGAAACCATGATTACTGGACCTAGTTAAGAACTCCAGGACCAGACAAATATATATCCTGCTCTCAAGGCACAGTTATTCAAATCTTTATTATTCTAACAGTCTTGGTCCCCTGGTCTTTGAGCCCCAAACAGATTGAAAATAAAGGGTTGAGGGGTAAAAAAACACAGAAAGAAAGTAAGTAAAGAGATTACTATAGTCAAACTGGCAACAGCAAAAAGGGTCACCATGATAGGAAATAAGAAAACTACATAAGGCAGAATTCAAAAATACTATAGACCACTTTATATGTCTTAAACAAACAGATCCTGGTGTTACCACTACATAAAATTATAGTCTTTGTAACAATGATGTGAATACAGGGAGTTTTTTTAAAGATAGGAATTCTTCTTTTAAAGATTGGAAGAAATATAAATGGCCAGCCAATAAGCACATGAAAAATATTCAACATCATTAACCACCAAGGAAATGCAAATGAGAACCACAATGAGATACTTCATACTCACATGTCCAAAACCAGAAAGACAGACTATGGCAAGTGTTAGTGAGGATGCAGACAAATTGGAATCCTCATGCATTGCTGGTGGGAATGTAAAATGGTACGGCTGCTTTGGACAATGTTAAAACAGAGTTACCATTTAGCCCAGCAATTCACTCCTAGGTATATACCCAAAAGAACCAAAACCCTATGTTCACACAAAAATTTGTACACTAATGTTCAACTACTAATGAGTGGATAAACAAAATGTAACATATTCATATAATGGAATCTTACTTGGCAATAAAAATAATGAAGTGATGATAGATACTACGATATAGATGAACCTTCAAAACATACCAAGTAAAAGAAGTCTAACACGAAAGAATATATGTCGTATGATTCCACTTGTATAAAATATTCAGAATAGGCAAATCCACAGAGATAGAAAGTAGATTTGTGGTTCCCAAGGGGCTGGGGATGGAGGGATAATGGGTATGGTGTTTCTTTTTGGGGTGATGAAAATATACTGAAATTAGATAGCAGCAGTACTTGTATAATACTGCAAATATTCTAAAACCACTGAATTATACACTTTAAAATCATGAATATTAATGGTACATGAATTATATTTCAATAAGTTATTTTAAAATAATTAATAAAGATAGGAATTCAATAAATTTTAGAAGCAACCTCATTTAAAAACACCAAGTCACTCATTTCTTAAAATAATATTATCTTTTAAAAAATATTTATTTATTTATATTTTTGGCTGCGTTGGTCTTAGTTGCAGCATGCAGGACCTTCATTGCGGCATGCAGGATCTTTGTCGCAGCACGCGGGCTTCTCTCTAGCTGTGGCATGCAGGTTTTCTCTCTCTCTAGTTGTGGCGCATGGGCTCCAGAACACGTGGGCTTTGTAGTTTGCAGCAAGCGGGCTCTAGTTGCGGTGTGCAGGCTCAGTAGTTGCGGCGTGCGGGCTTAGCTGCCCCACGCCATGTGGGATCTTAGTTCCCCGACCAGGGATTGAACCCAAGTCCCCTGCATTGGAAGGCTGATTCTTTACCACTGGGCCACCAGGGAAGTCCTACCAAGTCACTCATCTTTAAATCAGGATTAAAAAAACCACTTATTTTAATACATTCCTTTAATACCTAGCACAATGTTTCACAGACCTGAGTACCATACAGAGCCTTTCAAAGATAAAGACTTTTGAGGATTTCCAATATTATGTTTTTTATGATTATGTACAAGCCAAACTAGATATAAATAAATTCATTTAGGTTTTATACAAATGAAACTACAAAAACTACCAACAAAAATATTAACGGAATACATTGGAGGTTTTGCTGAAACAAATTAGCCATTTGCTGTGTGAATGTGGTTCAGACTGCTATGGGTTTCTCTTGAGTTTGGAATGTTATGTATCATGTTTATTGTATAACATGATGACTCAATTCATCCATTTCTCTTTAACTGAACTGCTCCAAATCTTCATTTGAACAGCATGTCATTACATCACGTGGCTTTCTCTTGGAAGCAGGTGCATCCTTTATGTATTAAGGTCGGACTCAGTTCTTTTTTTAAATATTTATTTATTCATTTTGGTTGTGCCGGGTCTTAGTTGTGGCACGTGGGACCTTCGCTGTGGCATGTGGACTTCTTGGTTGCAGCATGAGAACTTCTTGGTTGCGGTATGCGGTCTTCTTAGTTGTGGCATGCATGCAGGATCTCGTTCCCTGACCAGGGATCGAACCTGGGCCCCCTGCATTGGGAGTGCAGAGTCTTACCCACTGGACCACCACGGAAGTCCCCAGACTCAGTTCTTATCTCTGAACCCGAGATGACTAAAGCAGTAGTATTTGGTGCCAAATATAAACATAAACGCAGGGCCTGAAATTTTATGGCTATTCTCTGTAAGGTAGCAATTTAGATGATTCAGAATATTTTTTCTTCAGATCATGAAATAATCTTTAAATTCTCATAGAGAATTCACGGAACCCACCAACTCAACCCCACCCCCAAAAGACTTCAAGTTTCAGAAATACTGGGGTAGCTTAAATTGTATTTCATTGTACTAAAAATTGTACATTTCCCCCCCATTTTAACATCTCTGAAATTGGGATATATCTTATTACTGATGGTATGTCATAGTTTAACTTTCAGTGCTTCTTTCTTACTTACTGTCTCATAAAATAATGCTGTGTGTTTTAATTGTTGCTAACTTGGATTCCATGAAATACAGTAGGTATTCCACGAATAGTGGATGAAACAAGACGCAGATTTAAATATATACAATAAAAGACCAAGTAAATAACTGAAAAAAATAACAGTACCAAAAAGAAACTTAAAAGGGCACAGCCTCACTTATCTGGAAAATCTGCTACACAAAATAAGAATCAAGCCAAAGCAATCTTGTGGGGGGAAAAAAAACGGAGCTGGAGGAATCAGGCTCCCTAGAGCCCGCATTCCGCAACAAGAGAAGCCACCACAATGAGAAGCCTGCACACCGCAACGAAGAGTAGTGTCCACTCGCTGCAACTAGAGAAAGCCCCTGTGCAGCAACGAAGATCCAACGCAGCCAAAAATAAATATTTAAAAAAAAATTCTATTTGAGAGTAAGATGGTTCTAGTTTTCTATGTCATTATGAGTAAATTCTTTGTGAGAAGAATTAATGTAAAAACAATTATTTCATCAAACAAATTTTATTATAATTGGCACCTCTCTCCCAATTCCTGTTAAGCCCACCAAAATGGGGACAAAAGTGAAGGTTTTGAGCTAATTAAAGTTAGATTTAAATTTGCCCTGGACCAAATAAACCCAAATTCCATGAAGTACATACTTCCTAATTCACTGAAATTAATTCTTTGAGTATTAAAATGTAATTCATGCCATCTACCTCAGGGTTCTTGAGAAACAAAATTTAAATATGTATAAAGCATCTAGTCAAAAAACCACTGAACAAGTCAAAAAACAATCAAAGCCATGTTCTGCCTCCTATGTGAAGAAAGCCTTAGAAGCATACCAACAGAGATATTCATAAATGACTTAGAATTGATGAAAAACTTGATAGTAGGCAATCAGAAATATAACTATTTTGAATAAAGGCTTTTTACAGACTATGAAGCAGAACCACATATCATAAGCAAGTTATAGTCATAAAGTCTCTTTAGATTACTCAAGTACCCAGAACTGACCCTGTATCAACCAACCTCGTCAGTTGCACTCACACATATCACAGATACCATCTTTGAACAAGAAAATAAAAACAAACCTGACCTGAGTACATATTAAATTTTTAATTCAATAACATTCATTTAGTGCAATTTCATCTCAAATAAATTACATTTTACAATCTGGACTCTTGATGACCAGTCAAGAACACACTTAATAATTAAATGCAAATCCTAAATTATTACTTTAAAACTATTTTGAATTAGCATTTAAGCATCTTGTATTACCTTGTAAAATGCCTGCCATTAGGATGTTCCTCCGTTATTTCCACATTCTTATCAAAACTAGAATCTGAAGAATTCTGTGCATTTTTTCTCAAGGACCTTAAAGCATGTGTCTGGTGGTAGGTTTCAACTTCCTTAACTGAAGACCGATCCTTTAAAAAAAAAATTAAGAAAGCCATCTAAGTTTTTCTTCAGTCAAATACCCAAGTTAAACTCCTAAGATTTGTCTCTGATTAAAAGTTTTAACAACTGCTTTTGGTGTACAGTATCATTTTTGCATCTCCCCGAGAAACTAAAATAGTTAATATCTAGAATAATCATTTTACAATAAACAAATATGAGCAATGTCTATGAGGTGCATAGTATAAGATTCATTAATGTTTTATGGTTCTATTTCATAACAAGTAGTCTCGAGTGAAATTTTCTACCACTGATAAAAAGTTGTAATAGTTCATAATGGTAAGTACTCCTTTATTTTAAGGCTATGGAAATTAAAAAGATACACATACACCATGAAACCACTGGAAACAATCTTAAAATAACTGGACTATCAGAAGTGTAATTTTGGCTTGGATGACAAAAAGGAGTTATTACCATCTCACACAATTTCACCCACATAATGTAAAAAATGAATTTAGAGGCTGTTTAGGTATGCTAATTTCTTATAAAAACCATAGAGCTCTATTTGACTTTATTTTTGCTCAACAGACTACAGGCTCTCTAAGTTAGTGGGTTGCTTTATGAGCTACAGAGGTTCTGTCATAAAGTATTCAAAATTTCATACATGCCTCTCTTAGAAATCATACAGAGGATACTTTTACGTTAGAAGAGAAGGCAAATGTACCTAACAACTCTATAATCCTATGTCTTACTACTCCAAAAATTTATAATTTTAGAAAAACAGGCAGTGTTTTTTTAAAAAACAATAAAACATCAGTGCCCCCCAACCCTATGTGCCTCAGGCTGGCTTTACCTGGTCATTTCCTTATGTTTTATTAGGATATTTTGTCATTTAATTTTGTTTCAGGAAGAATATTTGATTGGTTCAAAGGTAGAGTAAGGATATTTACACCACAAGGATCTGTAGAAGAATTAGGTTCTTAAAGGCATGAGAGGACAATTTTAAAAATTAGACAGGTTCTTCATAAGGTATTAAGTGATACATATGATTTGTTACTTTTATCAGTGTTCCTATATTTCAGGATGTTTCAAAAAAGAATACCTATACATTTAGGTAGGTGTATTATTTTTTAAATGAATACCTACATCCTAGATGGGTGTAGTGTAACATAAGACTTTCCAAGGAAAACTGTAAGGGTAACTATTTCCACTCTCTCAACTTCCATGTGTACTTTCTCTTAAAACGGATCTAAGAAGGCATCTTAACACAAGGCATCCTCTTTCATTTAACTTTCTCCCATTTTACAAAAGAAAGTCATAACTCTCACTCATTCTGAATCTTACTATTATGGGCTGCTTCAAGGCATTAAAAACCTTCCTAAAGCCAAAGAAAAACACTAATGTAGGTGTTAAGAGAATGAATGGTTAAGAGAATAAATGACTAAGCTAGGCAACAAATCCTTTCGTTAGGTGGTTTCCAATTCTTCCGCTTTTAACAAAATTGAAAGGAGACCTAATCAAGCTAAGAGACCATTACAAATGTTCGGCAAGTGATTTTCTGCTTATAAGCCAGAAAAACTGAGTGGCACTGCAAATAAAATTCCCTTCATTACTATCTACTTATTTATATGAACAATGTTTCTCAGTGCTTACTTTTATAAAAACAATGAAACTGATGACAAAACACTCTTCAGCAATAAATAAGATTCATCCACAGATACTTAAACTAACTGGGTGGGTAGGGAGACTTAAACCACATGAAATCCTAATAAAATATTACTTCCTATGTTTAATCATTTTTAATCAAAATAGATAGTTTTTTGTTGTTCTGATCAATTGAATGTTAATAATGATAATTCAATACACAAAATTTTTATTTCTTGGAGCTCTATCATCCCGGAAAAGTGGAAAAAATCCAACTTTTGTTTTATAAGTATGAAAGGATAATTAATAACCGACTTTCAAGCATGAAAATATATCAAGATAAAATGCTGTGGGTTAAGTGGATTGGAAATACAAATTAAAAGAGGAATAAAAAAGAAGGTAAAATTTCTGACTACTGAAAGAACTTGCTCATGTATTAATTTTTAATGTTTCAAGACAGGTATCAAATAACTATAATTTTTACATTCCAGTGGATACTTATAAAAATGTGATGTAATAGTTTTATTTTTTAATGTCAACCTTAAAAAATGAAAGAAATGATCCCTTTGTAACTACTTAAACCTATGCGGGGGGCGGGGGAGACCTTACAACTAAGGTCAGCTTAAAAATGTAAAAGCAGGGACTTCCCTGGCGGTCCAGTGGTTAAGATTTCACCTTCCAATACAGGGGGTGTGGGTTTGATTCCTGGTCAGGGAGCTAAGATCCTACATGCCTCAAGTCCAAAAACCAAAACATAAAACAAGCAATATTGTAGCAAATTCAATAAAGACTTAAAAAACTGTGAAAGAGCTAAAAAAATTTAGAAACGCAGGGGAAAACTTTCATAACATTGGATTTGGCAATGATTTCTTAGGACACCAAAAGCACAGATAACAAAAGAAAAAACAGATAAGTTGAACTTCATCAAAATTAAAGAACTTTTGTACAAAGGACATTATCAGTAGAGTGAAATGGAAACTCATGGAACAGAACATATTTGCAAATCATGTATCTGACAATGACAAAGGACTGATATCCACAATATATAAAGAACTCCTATACTTTTAACACCACCAACAAAAAAAGTTAAAAATGGGCAAAGTATTTAAATAGACATTCCTCTGAAGAATATACACAAATGGTCAATACACATGAAAAGATGCTCAACATAACTAGTCATAAGGAAATGCAAATCAAACCCAATGAGATACCACTTCACACTCATTAGGATGGCTATTATCAAAAACAAAAAAAGAAAAAAGAGAATAAGTATTGGCAAGGATGTGAAGAAACTGGAACCCTTGTGTACACTGTGGAAAATGATATGGCAATTCCTCAAAAAATTCAACATAGAATTACCATATGATTCAGCAATGCTGCTTCTGGGTATATACTCAAAAGAAGTGAAAGCAGGGACCTGAAGAGAGATCTGAACACTCATGTTCATAGCAGCATATTCACGATAGCCAAAAGGTAGAAGCAATCCCAGTGTTCATCAACAAATGAACGGATTAAAAAATATATATATATATAGTACAAACAATGGAATATTATTTAGTCTTAAAAATAAAGGAAATTTTAAACACACTGAAATAACATGAATGAACCTTGAATATATTATGCTAAGTGAAATAAGTCAGTCACAAAAGAAGTAGGTTTCCTTTTATGAGGCTCCTTGCCAGGGGCTAGGAAGAAGGAAAATGGGGGAGTGTGGTGTGGGGGAGTGTGGTGTGTGTGTGTGTGTGTGTGTGTGTGTGTGTTGCGGTTTTTTTGCAGGATTTCTGTTCCTCGACTAGGGATTGAACCTGGGCCACGGCAGTGAAAAGGCTGAGTCGTAACCACTGGACTGCCAGGGAATTCCCAGGGGAGTTAGTGTTTGACTAGGTACAGAGCTTCAGTTTTGCAAGATGAAAAATTCTGCACAGAGGGTGGTGACGGTTGCAGAACAATGAATGTACTTAATATTACAAAACTATACACTTAAAAATGGTTAAAATGACAATTTTATGTTATCTATATGTTATTACAATAAAAAAAGTAAATGTCACTATATTCCTGGGGATTAAAAAAAAAAAAGGTTTGCTTCCATAGGAAAAAAGAAAGAAGGGAGTTGCTAAATACTGGGGAAAAGATTCCCTGAGAAACTTAGAAGATTTAATCTTATAAGTGAATCTTTGATTTGCATAGTGAGTGGCTTAGTTCATCGTCCCTAAATAAGCACTAAGCATCAAGAAAGGCTCTCCTTAACAGCATGGAGAAAAAAACAAAATAGGTTTCTTGGGAGTCACCTATATAAAGGCGCATACTGAGGAATTTAAAAATATAACTTTCAAAAGTGGTTTTTATAAAAGCAACACGTGCCCATTATAATCAGAAAAACAAAGAAATGTACAAAGATGAAACTGTCACCCTTAATTCCAAGCTACCCACAGATAACCACAGTTAACCTTTTGGTGCATAAACCATTCTTTTCCTTTGCTAACACATTCACACAGTTTTAAAATTGCGATAATATTATTTATTCTTTGTTACTCTTTTCTAGTAATACAAGCATTTTCCCATGTCAAAATCTATTCTAAAAATCTTTTTACATGAATGAATAGTATTTCAGCCATTACATGAATTTAACAAGCTGCTTAATGTATCACGTATAGGTAATCTGCAATTTTTTTGTTATAAATACCTCTAGATGAATTATCTTTTGAGCATCTGATTTCCTAAGGAAACTAGCACAGTTGTTAAATCAAAGTAACATTTTAATACAGCTAATCAAAATAATTCTCAAGAGGTAAGTTAAACACCAACTAGTAGCAGTAATTAACACTGGATGATAGAAATGGGGACTTTCACTATCTATTTTTCACATTTTTGCAACATGTAGTACCAGAAAAAATTTTCCTAAGAAGTGAAAAACAAAGAAAACATACTTAGTCTGAAAACTAAACCTAGGGATGTAGTGTCCTCATTTATTCTTTCGCTAAAATCTACTTTAATATTGAGAGCACTGATAGTTCTTAAAAGTGAAGTTTAAAAGGAGAAAAAATATAGTTCATTAGATTTTAAGTCTGTTATAATCTTGCAGAATCAGTAAGTTAGAACAGGGAGCGTGCAACAATAAGAAAAGTTTTTCCCTAAAGTGGACACAATTGAGAAACAGAAATATTCTGATGTTATTTTTCCAAAAAAGATCAAGCTTAGTAAAGCTTTAAATTAATAAAAAATATGTATGGGAGTCATATTTGTTGAGTTAATTCAAGTTATCAATTCAACAAATGAAATTTAAACAGGATTTTTAAGATCACAGTTATATTACTGACATGAAACATATTCATCCAGACTTGGGGCTTCCTGAAAGCCTAAAAAGCAGTGTATTCTAATGTACAATGGTATACACATTATACCCACATTACATAGTTGTGACAGCCCTCCTTAGCTTCATCTTTAAACACGAGTGTGGTCAATTACTCATCATGGATCTATTCCACAAGTTCCAGCAATTTGCTTTCTAACCATACAGCTCTTCCAGTAGATCTAAAACTATCTCCAAATAGCTAAATCCAACTGCCTTCTCTACCTCATTCACTTCTATGATCACTCTGTTGTTTGCTTTGATCCTTTGTTTACATGATATTTTTTTAAAAACCTAATTCATCCTCTTCCCACCTTTAAAATAAAGCCATTGCTCCAGATCTTAAATATTCTTGTGTTTTGCTAGGCACCTTCAAGGATTCAACTCTCAACTCTACATAGGTGACTCACAAAGAATAGTCCTTACCTCTAACCGAACTCTGGCGTCGTATTCCCAAAGATGTACAGATTACCTCTTCAGCTGGAAACAACACTGTCTTTCCTCCCTCTATCTGAACAACTCTCAGACCCCTTGCAGTACTTTTGGACTTTTTCTCTCTGTGCCTCCTAATACTACCTTAATTTAGGCTCTGGTTTTCTCTCCTTTGCTCTGTTGTGATAATAATGTACTAAGTAAGAGCCCAACCTTTTAAAGATAGACTGCCTATGATTGATTCTCCGCACGTCACTTAGAACTGTATAATCTTCTCCAAGTTACATAGAGACCTTAGTTTCCCTACCTGTAATGAGGATAATAATACTTTATTTGTATACTTTTAAATTACTATACTTCAATTTTTTTTTTTTTTTTGCAGTACGCGGGCCTCTCAGTGTTGTGGCCTCTCCCGTTGCGGAGCACAGGCTCCGGAAGCTCAGGTTCAGCGACCATGGCTCACGGGCCCAGCCACTCCGCGGCACGTGGCATCTTCCCGGACCGGGGCAAAAACCCATGTCCCCTGCATCGGCAGGATTCTCAACCACTGCGCCACCAGGGAAGCCCTATACTTCAATTTAAAAATAGGGACTTTCCTGGTGGCGCAGTGGTTAAGAATCTGCCTGCCGATGCAGGGGACACGGATTCGAGCCCTGGTCCAGGAAGATCCCACATGCCACGGAGCAACTAAGCCCGTGCGCCACAACTACTGAAGCCCGCGCGCCTACAGCCCGTGCTCTGTAACAAGAGAAGCCACCGTAATGAGAAGCCCGTGCACAGCAATGAAGACCCAATGCAGCCAAAATTAAAAATATAAATAAATGAATTTATAAAAAATTAAAAATAATTTCGGGCAAACAAACAAAATAATAGTTACTTTACAGGGGAAATATGTGTGTGCATATTAGGTAACTTGCCTGGAACACAGCAAGTGCTATGTAAATGGTAGCTATCAGTATTATAATCTTTTAACTGGTCATCCAAACTCCATACTTGCTGACTATAATCCATCCTAAACACTATCTCATCAGATCTGTTCTAAAAGTTGCAACTTCTAAGCCTAAAATCAAGAGCCAGCCCAACACAAACTAACAAAAATGGACAATAATGGACTATTATTATTGTCACAAAACAAGTACACTCTCTCAAATGCAGAGCAGCCAACTCCAGGGAGCAACATTCATTGCCACTTGTCAAAATCTCCCTATCCATGCTTTGAGATACTTCACTGAGCTGTACACTTTTCATTTTTGTGTTGTGATATGCTTCAAGTTTTAAAATATCTCCCATAGGCTGTACATATCAGTGTCGAGTTTGGGATATTTTTCCAGGCTAAATAAACACACGATTTAGAAAAAAACCAACCGAAAACAGTACCTTCTACATACTGCAGTGTTTTATTTTACCTAAAAACATACCGAAGAATAAAAATGTACATAAACACAACCCCAAAGTAACGTACAATCATCACCAAGAAAACCCCTACTACCCATCCTTAAGTGTCTCTTCAGCATGAGAAACAACCCTAAATTTAATGAATCAAAGAGCCTCAGACCTGTGAAAACACAGAAATAGGCAATGGCTAGCCTGACTCTGGAGGAAAGGGGCATCCAAACTTATAAATAGGAAGAAAATAAAAGCTTAAAAACCAAAGAAACAGATTTAAAACAACAATAAAATATTTTCAGGGAACCCATACAAGTCAGGGGAAAAAAAAACCCTAACGCGCAGTTGAGTGAGATCATATGCAAAATGTAAAAGGAAAATGTGGTTGAGATTTCCCCAGCTGTCCAGCAGTTAAGACTCTGCACTTCCACTGCAGGGGGCGAGGGTTCGATTCCTGGTCAGGGAACTAAGATCCCACATGCCATGCAGTGCATCCAAAAAATTTAAAAAAAAAAAAGTAAAATGTGAAAATGTGGTTAATAAATAGGTAACTGTAGGTATCTTCAGAACTTGAAGGTCAGCCTCCAAGATTAGACGAAGAAAAATGCAAGTTAATGAATTAATATGAATAAATCCAACCATCTTTAAAAGGAGCCTACCCTAAGAAATGCTGTTAATAAACGTGTGAATGAGACAAGGAAATACCCAAATACAAGGAGGGTGGATCAAGGAGTTAAGTTTCTGAAATGCATGATTGATGTTCAAAAAGCAAGCTATAATCAAATCAAATGTATTGAATGTAAAGAACCCTAATTAGAAAATATTCCAATCACAAAGGTATGTTTCATTTTTGGTACTGGTGGACTTTGTCAGCATGAATACATTACCCCTGAAGACCCAATCCCATGCTCACTAAATAACACTCTGATTACAATTTGTTCTACGGAGGATTTGAGAGGGGAGTACTTTGTCTCAAAAAGATATAATCCCTACTGGAAATCCTAGTCTGGAAAAGAATCTTTTCTACCCTACAACAACCAGGTGAGTGCTAATTGCTCAACTACCACATACCACTGATATAGCAAGACAATCAACAACAAAATATTTATTATGCAACTACTATGCTCTAGGTGCTAGGAATACACAGCTGAACAAAAGGTTAAAATCCAAACCCCTATGGAGTTCCAATTCTGATTTGGGGAGAGATAAAAATATTTTAGAAGTAGGAAATTATAGAATATTTAGAAGGTGGTAAGTGTTGGGGACCATAAAACAGAGCAAAGGGGCCTGTCAATTAGTGGTTTGCAATGTTAAATAGGGTGGTTAGGATAAGCATCATTGAAAAGGTGAAATTTTAGCAAACACTTGAAAGAGACTGTTTCATAGGTTCTCCTAGGTAGGACTCACAGCTCTATTGCTTACTATAATGGTGAATTGAGCAACTTATTTAAGTCTCTGTGCCTCAGTCCTCTTACCTGCACAACAAAGATAATCGCACCTACCTTATAAGGTTATGAGTATCAAGTTAATGTTTGTAAAATTCCTGGAACACATTAAGCACTATGAGTTCCGAGTTTTTGTTTTTTATTTTTTAATTTAAAAAATGTAAAAGGTAAAGGAATAGCTCATGCAGATATCCAGGGAAAAGGTATTCCCAACAGAAAGGAGAGCAACTGCAAAGGCCCTGGGATTCAAGGAGCAGCTAGGTCAGAGAGGCTAGAACAGACTGGGTTTTGCAAAAGGGAGAATGGAAGAGGATGTCATCATAAAGGGAAGGGAGCAAGGAGGTATAGGGCTGCTTCTCAACTTTTAAACTTTTACTCTTAGATGGGGATTTTTAAGCAGAGGAGTGATCAACTGTTTTGACTTTTTGCAAGATCACTCTGTAAGCTATACTGCGAACTGACTTTCAAGGGAGGAGGATATTACATATAAGGGTGGCAAACAGGGAAGCTACTCAAGAATCTATTTTAATAATCCATGGGAATTCCCTGGTGGTCCAGTGGTTAGGACTCGAAGCTTTCACTGTCAGGGCCCGGGTTCAATCCCTGGTCAGGGAACTAAAATCCCACAAGCCACAGTGCTAGATCAAAACAAACAAACAAAACCAAAACAAACCAAAACACACACAAAAAAACCAAAACACTATTTTAATAATCCAGGCAAAAGATGATGGCTTGAACCAGCATGGCAACAACGGAGCAGCTGAGACATGGTCGGATTCTGAAAAAATTCTGAAAATAAAGCCAACAGAATTTGCTAATATGAACGGAGAGAAGAGTTAAGGGTGATTTTAAGGTTTTTAGCCTGAGGAACTTAAAAGATGGAGTGGCCATTAAAATTGACTGTGGTCTTAACAGCTGACAATGACTGAGTCCTAACTATCAGCCAAGTGTTCAGGTAATCTCCTTACATGCCTGATCACATTTAATTCTCACTACCCTTGTGGTGGGTATCACCCCCTTTTAAGTATAGAAACCTGCTGATATTGGTAAACTGATATTCATAACTAACAGTTATTTTTTAAATTAATTTTTTATTGTAGTATAGTTGATTTGCAATGTTGTGTTAATTACTGCTGTACAGCAAAGTGACTCAGTTATACATACACACATATATATATGTGTACACACACACATTCTTTTTCATATTCTTTTCCATTATGGCTTATCACAGGAAGAACTAACAGTTGTTTTAAGCACCTATGTTTCTTAACCAGTATTCAATACATCATTACAGTCCCAGGAACAAGCTAATAAACACTCAAATATTTACTGAAATAATTAGCTGTTTCTGAACATAGGTTAATGAGTCGAGTGACTGAGTTCATTGAAGAAGTGTCCAGCCTCCCCAGATCTCTTAACAACTTCTGCCTGTGATTGAGAAACAGATCCTAAAAGCCAGGAAATTGTTTTTCAATTCAGAATCACAATTTCAGAGACTGACTGGACCATTTCATTCCCCTCAGTAGAGGAACAACTCGTACAGGGCCTCTACAAAAGATACCACTAATTTCCTATCGGGATCTCTCTCTTACCTATGGTTTGTCCCTCTCTCCCACCTCAGGTACCTCCCCTTGGCCTCTCATTCTGACTTCCCAGTTCTAACCCTCTCTCTGGTCCTATTTTTCCCACCCCCATGACTACCCTCCCTTCAACAGAACTAGACTACTTCCTGCTGCCTTAACTTTACTAGCGTTGCTTTCTCAATTTCTCGAACCCTTTGTTAACGCTGTCTCCTCCACCTGTGTCTCTTTCAGCAGCTGGGGTGGGGAGGTGGAGGGAGGAGAAGCACTTTTTTCAGGAAGACCTTAGTATACTGCCCCACCGCCTTGGAAACCTGTAGACCTTGCTTAGAACCATAGCATGAAATAACAGAAAGGGAAAGGTGGTGGCGGCAGAGAATCCAAGTTCCAATTTTCGATCTACCACTTACTGGTTAGCTTCTTGAGTCTGTTTTTTCATCTGTAAGAGACATATCGTAACTATCCATTCTCATGGAGCTGTTATGAGGCTTAAGCGAAGAACACGTACATGAAACGGTGCTCTCCATCTCTCTACATTATGCAACCTGGTATTATTCACTGCGTTCTGGTTACTGAACCCCTCTGGATCGTAAATGAAGGTCAGGGAATCTGAGTTACAATCTTTCTGTCCCCCGCGGCCCCTAAAACACTTGTTATGCATACAGGAAGAGCTCAGTAAATGCGTATGGCTCGCGATCGCTGCAAACCTAGGGTGGGAGCCCGGGCGACCGGACAGGGAGGTGTGTGAGGTGGGGGGCGGGGCAGCCCCAAACCGAGATTCGGCCTCCAGCTGCACCTCGGCTGCGGAGGGCTCCGGTTTCCTCTCGAGTAAAAGTGGGTGGTAAAACACCGCTCACCCTCCCGCAGTCAGTCCATCTCTCCACCCGACCCACACCCCTCCGGGGCTCGGATCTTGAGAAGCCTTCCATTTTACTTGTCCTCGACAATACTCCTCCCAACCTACCTCCCTCTCCTTCCTCCACCCCCAGCCAACTGTCACCCGGACCGCCCGCCCACCCACCCCACCATCCTGGGCCCCACCGGGCAACGGGCCGCCGGCAGTCCCCCAGGCCCGGCCCGAGGGGCCCGCTCCAGGCCGGTACTCACGCCCGCGGCGGCCACGGTGACGGCGGACTGCTCAGCGGCGCCGGCCGAGCGGAGCCGCCTCCGGCCGATCTGCTTCAAGCTGAGAAACTCGCTGGACAGGTCCAGAGAGTCCGTGGCCGAGGCGGCGGGGTGGCTGTGCAGCTCTAGGCTGCTGCGGAGGACCACCATCTTCTCTCCTTCCTCGTCCGGGACTCCGCGGCGGGAGACGCACCCGAAACCAGGCAACAGCCGTTCAGGCTCTTCCGCGCTCCGAATTCTGGCGCCACAAGCTCCGCGCCGACCGCCGTAGCGCGCGCACCCGGAATCCCTCCGCCGCCTGTCCCTCCCACGCTGCCACCCTATCACGGCGGGCTCGAAACTTTCCTCCCATCTGTAGAGCGAAGGACTTTGGGCCGAACTTGAGGACAAACTACACCGACAGTGTTGAGGACTCGAGCGGACAGTGATGTGAGACCACTCTCTCCCTTTTCTTAGATAGTGCCGGCTCGCAGAGCTCGGCGGAGGGAGACGGCCGGTAGTGGCGCGCGGTCCCGTTTGGAATTTTGGCGCGTGGACGCCGTAGGGGGAAGGGAGGCTCCCGGCCGCTGTGATTGGGTGGCGGGGCCTGGAGGCTCCTCCCCGCCCCTCCCGACACCTGCCCTCGGCTTCCCGCCACGCGGGATTCAAATGCGAATTGCAGAGTCTTTGACTGGAGGGGAAGAAAGCACTTGGCTTTTGACAGGTTTTGACTTTGATTCTTAAGAGCTTAACCCAAACAAGTTAAGAGAAAGAGAGGTAAGAGAGAGCGGGCAGAGTATTATAGTTAAAGACGCAGGTTCTGTACCCAACGCCAACAGATCCCGCGATCTTGAGGAAATGATTCACCTCGCCGGTCTTAATTTCCTAATCTGTGTATTAACCCTGATTACAATACCTGAGGTTCTAAGATTTTATTATACCTTAGAACCGTGTCTGCACATAAATGTTTGCCAATATTACAGAATTACAGAAGATGGCTTCTCTAAAAAATTAAAACAGTTAACGTGACTACTTTGAAATAGATAGCAACATGCTGAATGATCAGAATGTGAGAGGAGCCCTAGTGAAACAAACAAAAGCTATTTATTGATTTGGATAACTACATTTCCTTAATTCGACATGTATTAAATATTGATCGAGCATCTGTTATGTGCCAGGCAGTATTCTAAGCACTGGGGATGCAGCTGTGAACAAAGAGAGCAAAAATGCCCTCATGGAACTTAAATTCTGGTGAAAGGAGAAAGACAACAAACTAAATAAATGATACGTTTGTTAAAACGTAGTAAGTGTTAACAGAGAAATATAGAGTAGGGAAGGTGAAGGGAAGCGTGCAGTTTTAAACGGCGGTTAGAAGGTCTCACGAAATGTAAGCAAAGACCTAAAGGAGGTTAGGTATATCTGGGAGAAGAGAGATGCAAGCAGAGGGAAGGAGAGGACAGTGGGCCGACGAGATCAAAGAGGAAAAAGCTGCTAGGAGCCGATCCTGCCAGGCCTCAGCTTTCAGGCTTTTGCTTTTTATTATGAGATGAAAAGACATCATAGGGTTTTGAACAGAGGAGTGACTTATTCTGACTTTTTGAAAGAATCCATCTGGCTGCTGCATGGAGAATGTAATCTTGGGGACAAACTTATGCTTAAAAAAATTGTTAATCTGAAATTCAGCTTTAACTGGTTGTCCTGTATTTTTATTTGCTAAATCTGGCAACTCTAGTTAGGAGGGCACTACAATTATCCAGGCAAGAGATGACGTGACACAGACCAGTATGAGAGCTGTGGAGATAATGAGAAATGGTCAAATATTAGGTATTTTTGGAAGAAAGAGCACATAAATTTGCTAATTAATTGGATTTAGGCATGAGGGAAAGAGGAGAGTCAAAGATGACTCCAATATTTGGTTGCTTGTTTGTTTGCCTGAGCTAATGGAAAGTTGGAGCTGTATCTAACTTAGAGAAGGCTCTGGCTAAAGCAAGTTTGGAGGGAGTATCAGGAATTCCTTTCCTTGCACGTTTAAGATACAGAAGTTACTATATATTCAACACTTAAAATATGGCCTTTTAAGAGTTTAAAAAATTATATTTACCACAGCATTATTTATAATGTCAAAAAGCTGAAAACAACTTGAATGTCCCTCAGTGGGACCTTAAGAAGAATAGTCATTAAAAATTATGATGCAACTCTGTGTTAATTTAATTATATGGAAAGTTGTGCACAGTGCATTGTAACTTGTTAAGAATGTACAAAGAAATAGATACCATACAGTTACATCTTTGTTTTAAAAAAAGTATATGTGTATACTTGCATTGGAAAAACCCCCAAAGAAGCTACGACAAAATGTTAATGGTTAATTTCTGGATGGTAATAGTATGGTTGTTGTGTAGTTTCTCTGTACTTTTCTCAGTTTTTCTCATTTTTTTGCATTAAATATGTATTACTTTTACAATAGGGAAAAGAAAGCTTTAAGATGATTGTTTAGGGGGGTGGTGGTGGTGGGAGGAATTGGGAGATTGGGACTGACATATGCACCAATATGTATAAAATTGATAACTAATAACCTGTTGTATAAAAAAATAAAACTCAAATATATATATATATATATATATATATATATATATATATATATAAGAAGATTGTTTACCCAATATAAATGAAAGCAGAAAGAACAATATTTAAAGTAGCATAGTCTACCATTATGGTATGTCCACTTTTCTTTATGCATGTTATACATCGATAAACATTTATGGAAAGAACTTCCACCCAAAAGGCATATACATTGTGATTTTGTTATATATTACCATATTGACCTCCACAGAAGTTATAGCTGTCATTTTAGTTTTTAGTTTTTTTTAAATAAGCAAAGAAATAGAAATTTCAGAACACCAAGAGATGGAGCCAGCCAAACGGTTTTCTTTGTTCCTTTACTCTCTCTCCAACAACATTAAGAATTACCATACTTGCTTCAGCCTTTAGTTGATGTAGTGGGTTGATCTGTGTATCCCAACAGGATACGTCTAAGTCCTAAACTCTGGCATCTGTAAACATGACCTAATTTGAAATAGGGCCTTTGCAGATGTAATTAGGATCTTGAAATGAGATCATCCTGGATATACGGTGGACACTAAATCCAAATCTGGTGTCATAAGAGAAAGGAGAGGAAGTTCTGACACACAGACTCACAGAGAAGAAGGTCATGAGAAGATGGAGGCAGAAATTGGAGTGATGCATCTGTAAGCCAGGGACCACCAAGGATTGCCAGCAACCACCAGAAGCTCGGAGAGAAGCATGGAACATTCTCCCTCAGAACCTCCAGAAGGAACCAGCCCTGCTGACACCTTGATTTCAGGCTTCTGGCCTCCTGAACTGTGAGACAATAAATTTGTGTGGGGGGACGGTGGGGGGGGGGGTTAAGCCACCCAATTTTTGGTAATTTGTTACAGCAGCCTTAGGAACTTATAGAATTGGTCTGGAATTGGTCTTTGGCAGGTCATTTCTTTCTTTTGCTGAAGCCTTAGCTATTGTCAACAGGAATGTCTTGACGTAGGAAAAGAAGGGCAGTAGAAACTGAAGTTCTTTCCCATACTCCCTGACTTCCTAAAGAGGGTCAAGTGTTCTTACCTCACATGTGACAGAAAAGAGGTCTGAAGTAAGAGCTAATCATAATTCATTACCTCATTTGAGATGAGGTTATAGGTGGGTTCCTTTCTGTTTAGTAACAAAAACAGAAAGTAAACATCGGTTTGAACAGGGATTTCTTTCAAGGATGTGGTATATCTGACCTTACTTAAATTTGATAGCTAATCTCATTGATTTCACATGAAAGAGGAGAAAATCATTAATCCCATACAGGTGGGGGTCATAGTTGACATTTTCCATTTTTTAGTTACTCCAAATTTAAACAGACCCCTCTCCTACCTGAGAGATTTTCTCTTTGAGTGGGTTTGGGTTAGGCAGGGCCCACCTCCTTCAGTGGAAATCCTACAGGGACTGACACTTCGTTTCCCTGTTAATCTGGCAACTAGGGCTCAGGCATGTTGCCTCATCTCAATCAGTAGGTTGCTCCCACCTGGGACGTGCATTACGTCTTGAAGAAGTGACCCAAAGATGCAGGGGCAGAGATTATTCTTGGTGGCAGCAGCAGAGGGTACAGAGGCAGGGGCATTTAATGGTGGCATTCTCACCAGCTGATTTTTGGATTGTTGGAGCATTTTATCAGTATGACCTGGCTGTGCTTCCTCCTCTCCAAGTCCTACCCAACCTCCCTCCTCCCCATTCTTCTAGTAAATTTGACTTCCTGTTTAAGTTAGCCAGAGATGGTTTCTGTTGTTTACAGTCAAGAACTCTATCTGGTATAGAGGCTTCAGGTCGGAAAAGGGAATTGTACCAGTGGTTTCTTTTTGTTTTTTTGTTTTGTTTTGGTGGCGTGTGGGATCTTAGTTCCCTGACAAGGGATCAAACATGTGCCCCTGGCAATTGAGGTGTGGAATCTTAACCACTGGACCACAGGTCCCTTACCAGTGGTTTCCTATAATGGACACTGCCATGTCAGACAGATACCCCTATCAGATCTGGAGGATGGAGGACCAGGAGAGGGGGTATGTTGGCATAGGAAGTGAGCCAGGAAGACACATCACAATTTTATGATGTCGTTTTCAGACTTTCCCTCTTTATCAGCCTCCCCTGAATATACTTCAATTTCTCAATTTTCCCATGTAAGGTGTGGTACCACAGGCATGGGCCCTGGGACTATTGCCTCCCTCCCACTGCATTCTAAGTAAGATTAGTAATAATAGTATTGCGTTCCAACACAGCCCAACTCCCCACCCTTAATGATGAGGTGCTTCCCCCTCTGCCCCAGAACTCACATAGCACATTGCTGCCTTAGCATGTACTGCTTTATGTTGAAGTTATCCCTTTAACACGGGAAAGTAGTAATCAGATAAATGCAAAATAAAACAACAATGGGAATGCCAGGTGTTTTGCCTATATTTTTGTTTTTTAATAACAATGTGATATTGAGGTATAGGCTTATTTCTTAAAAGCAGTATAGCAACATGTATCAAGAGACCTGGAAAATATTTAAAACCTTTGGCCCAGGAATTCCACTTCTAGGACTCCCTCCAAACATAAATAATTAGAGGCATGGACCAAGATTTATGTACAAAGATGTTGACTGCAGCTTTATTTATAATAGTAGGATCGGAAAACAAACTAAATGTACAACAGTAAGGGAAAAGTTAAGTGAGCAATATAGTCTGTCCATGTAGCTTTTTATACTGTTGATAAACTTGATTTTTTAGAAATGTTTTAGTAAAAAATTTGTTATTAGAAAGTAACCCATGTGAAAAATGCAAGCAGTACAGAAATGTAAAAAATAAAGATACAAGTCACTCTTTGCGATTGCCATGAGGAAAAAGAAGTTTTCTCTTTCCGCTAGGGTTGTCAAGCCTGGAAAGTACGAAATGGGGCTGCCGGCAGCCATCCTCCCACGGCGAGAAGTGAAGTGACCTCAGAATGAAGCCAAGCACTGAGGAGCAGACAGAGGGGGAGCAAGAAGGCCTGGGGAAGTGAGTTCTGCTTGTGGTCCCTTGAGACCCTGGTTTCCGCAGCTCATCCTTTAACTGTGAGAGCCACTTCAGTGTCCTTCCTGTTCAACGGGCTAATAAACGGCCTCTCTTCCCTTGACTTTTAACTGATTGAGTCATGACTAGTATAACTGGGACAGATGCTTTGTGGGAATCAAATGATACTGTTTGTGCTATAATCCTAGTCTAATGATCAAATAATTCCTCCAGCAACATGAAATGAGGTCCATTTGGCATGAAGTGGGCTTGGCAAACCAGTAGAGGCCTCTAAATAATCACTTTTTTTTCATGGTCACAAATCGTCCTGGGACTAGACATCAAGTTCATCAGGGTATACTGTCTGGAATATATGTATTTTTCCTTTTATGAAACTGAAGACAGCAACTATTCATATTTAGTCTTACGTTATCTCTTCCAACATATTTTCTCAAAGATCCTTAAGAAAGGCTTTGGGGTCCTAATCCAAAGCACTATCAGTATGCTAGAATGTAACTCATTTGAGTCTAAAGATTTTTAACCCATTTAAGGCAACTTGGTGATTTCTACCACTGCACCTACCTTGGCTTTTAATTTCTTCTTACTGCTATTTTCTTTGTTCTTTACAGCTTGAGGATCATTTTCTTTGATAGAAAATGCAAGCAAAATAGACAGACATTGGGTATTTCTGTTTTTTTTCAGTTGTCTCATCATTATTGTATCATGTGGTCTCAAGCAGTGGGATTATCTTTCTTTTTCTTCTAGCTCTTAATATTGAGCATAAAATACCCCCTCCCCCAATAAAAAACAAAAGCCCTTTTTGCTATTAAACCTGACTGTATTGTGTGCTTATAGACTTCCTGAAGCTCCCCTTTCACATCCATGGCCCTTTTTAATATTTTCCTTTGTTATGTGTTCCTCCTCCAAACCCCTGCCCTTTAACATCCTGGTTTCACTGGGTATTGGCTTGTGTGAGTGCATCTCTTATTTCTTCCACATCCAGATCACTGGGATTTGTAGGTCAGAACTGGGTCTATGCACCTCCTACTCCTCTGAAACCATATCCTTTTTTTTTTTTTTTTTTTCCGGTACGCGGGCCTCTCACCCTTGTGGCCTTTCCTGTTGTGGAGCACAGGCTCCGGACGGGCAGGCTCAGCGGCCATGGCTCACGGGCCCAGCTGCCCCGCAGCATGTGGGATCTTCCCGGACCGGGGCATGAACCCTTGTCCCCTGCATCGGCAGGCAGACTCTCAACCACTGTGCCACCAGGGAAGCCCCATTAATTTCATTTTAGATGAAGAAATTGAGGCATAGAGAGGTGAAGTAACTTTGCCCAAGGTCACATAAATAGTAAGTAGTAGAACCTACCTAGTTTGGCTTCAAAGTCCTGCAGTAGTCTGGGTCCAATAAGAAACCACATGGTAGGTTAAACAAGGGAATTTGAATGTCAAAAATTAACTATGATAAAAGTGAACTGTAAGATAAAAGGAAACTATATGGTAACTAGGGCTGAGGGAGAGTATGCAAGGACAAATTTGAGAGGGCTCTGGATCTCGTTGGAGAAAGCACAGGTTGGCTACCAGACAGCAGAGAAGTTTGCTGGTTTAGCCAGGCTGCAGGCAGTCTGGAGTTGCTAGGAAAACGGCAGAGAAGCAGGAGGAGGCCAGCAATCACCACTGGCCCTGTGGGGAGCCACAGGAAATCTGGGAACCAGCAGGGACAGAAGGTCTTCAAGAGGCCTGGGGGCAATACTGGGGTGGGGGGCGGAAGGACTGCTCAGCGTGTGACCCTGCCCCCCAAAAGTCTTGCTGAAGGACAACGGGCAGGTGGTTGCCTGCAGGCCTCACGGGGCTCTGGTTTCTGTGTCAAGAGGGCTGCATATGGGGCTTCCCTGGTGGCGCAGTGGTTGAGAATCCGCCTGCCGATGCAGGGGACACGGGTTCGTGCCCCGGTCCGGGAAGATCCCACATGCCGCTGAGCGGCTGGGCCCGTGAGCCATGGCCGCTGAGCCTGCGCGTCCGGAGCCTGTGCTCCGCAATGGGAGAGGCCACAACAGTGAGAGGCCCGCAAAAAAAAAAAAAAAAAAGAGGGCTGCATACAGGTTATTGCCAGGCTGAAGGTGCAAGGTCGCAGAAGGACAGAGTTTGGGCCTGTGGCTGGAGCAGACCCTACTGGATGTTTTCATGACCACACTCCTAACTCTGGTCAGGTCCCAGAAACTGCAGGAAGCTTCCTCCTAGAGCGAACTTAACTGAGCATGTTTAACATCGTGCTCACTTTAAAGAAGAAATGTTCAAAGGAATTCCGTATTTTATCACAGAGCCTATGTTGAAGTATGTATTTGGACCTGAGAGGCAATACACTGATAACTGACGCAATGCCTTATGTTCAAAGTCTTTAGGACTTTTGGGCTTTACAATTCATGAGACTGGGAGAATCTAAAATCCAATAAAATAAACTAACAATTTGTTTTTATAATGGGAAATACCCTGATCAGCTATATATGTCACTTGCAAATTTAAACATTCATAAGGATATAAGTCTAAAGTAAAAGTCGTCCATACCACTCATTAACCAGAGATAAACACTTTTTTAAAAAAAGTTTTTTCTTTTTGGCTGGGTTGGGTCTTCATCGCAGCACACGGGTTTTCTCTAGTTGTGGTGCGCGGGCTTCTCATTGCAATGGCTTCTCTTGCTGCAAAGCGCGGGAGCTAGGCGCGCTCGTGGGCTCTAGAGCGCAGGCTCAGGAACTGTGGCGCACGCAGCGATAAACACTTTCAACAATCTGCTGTCTTTCCTTCCAAACTGCCCGCAAATAAATATATGATTGACACAAAAAGGATATCATGAGGACCTTCTCAAAACTGTTCTTACTATGTGAAAAAAATCAACATACCTTTCTGAGCCAATATATTTGGAATTAACCCCCGCCCCCGTCATCCTCTCCGCTCCCCCCCGCCCCAACTCCAGACTCAAACTAAACCTTTGTTTTTCACACAGAGGTCCTCTTATTTCACTTGCACACGTGGAGTCTTCCGAGTCTCATCTGCCACAGCCTGCAACAGGTTACAGGGTCTCGGACTCCTCGGTGACTCATGAAGCACCATTTACCAACGCCAAGCCCTCCCCTGACTCGTGTCTCAAGCGCCCAGCCGGTGACCCGCTTTCCCCCCACGCTGATTACAACCCCTCTGTTCCCAAAACCTCCAGCAAACCTGGCGCCGCAGCCGCTCTAGGAGCACGTGCCGCCCCGCCCCTGGCCCCACCCAACTGGCGGGGCTTCGCCCACCAAATACCACGCAGTCCTCTTCGCCCTGGGCTCCGCCCACTGTGAACCCACGCAGCTCACCCAACACCGGATCCGCTTACGTCGCCCGGTCTCCACCCTCACGGGACCAGCACTGCCTCGAGCTCCGCCCACCTCGTCCCAAGCTTAGCACGCCGGGACTTTGCGCCGCTCGCCCCGCCCAGGCTCCGCCCAACAGGACGTGCCCCACCAACCCAGGGCAGCTCGCGTCCGCCCACTGACCACACCCCCTCCAGCCCCCCGCCCCGGCTCTGCCCTTCCGGAATCCGCAACGCGCGTCTCAAACCCCTTGCGCTGGGATCCTGCGCGCCGGCTCGCCCAGGCTCCGCCTACCCTGCCCCAGGCCCCACCTCCCGGGGACGCCAGAAGCGGCCTCGAGCTCCGCCCGCTCCGCCCACTCCGCCCCGCGAACCCGCGTTGCGCGTAGTGCGCCAACGCCTTCGGCGAAGTCGGCCCGCGGGGCTCGTCCAGTCGGTTCGCCTCAGGCCTGAACCGAGGCCCGCCATGGAAGGGGACGTCTCCGCCGCCGCAGCCGCCCGCTACCAGCCGGCCAGCCCCCCGCGGGACGCCTGTGTCTACAACAGCTGCTACTGGTGAGGGGGAGCGGGGGCGGCTCCCGGCAGCTCCCTGGCCCGCTCGGCCGCGGCGTCTCAGCCGAGCCCCGCCTCTTCCCGGCCCCTCCTCGGGGGCGCTCTGGGCCTTGGCTGGCGAGTTTTCCGGTTTGAAGGGAGGGGGTTGCGAGAGTGACAGCCCTTGTTCCTTGAGTCGAGCTTGGGCGTTTGGGTGGGTGGGGTATTCGCCAGGAGTGGTAGGGTCGGTGGTGCGTTACTTCTGCCCGGCTCCTTTGGCTTGGGCGGCCAGGAAGGGGAGTTGGAGGCGGAGGGTGGACCGCAGAGAGCCTTTGGAAATCATTCCGCTGAAGCGTGCGTGGTTTCTCACTGATGTGAGGGTTATCTTAATTTTGGAAGAGAATGAAAGCGCAGAGGTCTTACAGTAACATTCCCAAGATCACCCAGCTAATAGCAGCCCGGAATCCAACTCAGGCCCTTTTGTACCAGAAACCAGGATCTGAACCGCCGTGGCGTCATTATAATAGTGGTTACATATACACGTAGCAGTTGATATATGCCAAGAATTGTTCTGAGACGTCTATGTAAACGAAGTCATGTGAGCCCCACAGTTACACGAGGAGATCGGTACTGTTGTCCCCATTTTAAAGGTGAGCACGTTGGAGCACAGAGGGATGCAAGTAATTTGCCTAAGGCCACATAGCTTGTGAGTGAAGGAATAGGGATTTACACGCAGAGTTTGGCTGTGGAGTCCACGCACTGTACCCCTGTCCTAGGCCACCTCTGTGGCTGAATCACCACTCTTATCTTGGTCCTTTTCACTCCCACACCTACCTTTCTGTTGCTTGAATAATGGCTTCTAACCCCACTTTCCAGTCCCTGCACGAAAAACCTTAGGGCCCTCTAAAACTGCCTTTCCCAGATGGTCACCAAACCGATGCTGTGAAGAGCTCACCACTTGTTCCGCTCTGACTGCATGCATGTCAGGCCTAGTGCGAAGTACTTCCATCTATGCTTAGGAGATAGGTCTTTTGTTATCATTCTCCTCATGAAAAGACTGAGCCACAGAGGGGCCTGTTGTTTGCACAGGGGCACACGTCTAGCCAGTGGTGGTGCTGAACCTGGGGCCTCTGTAATGGTGGAACCATGCTTCTTCTGCACTTTGCTTCTGCCCGGTCTCTCACCTCAGTGCTGTTAGTTGTTGTCCCTAACATCCATTCATTGTTTTATTCATTCATTCAGTAAATGTTTATTGGAGTGTGTGATGCATGATTCTAGGCACTAGAGTTACAGCAGTGAAGAAAATAGACATATTCCCTGGTAAGATCTCATACTTCTTACATTTTTGTTGGGGGAAAAGCAGACAAAACCAAGTTTAACCATATTTGGGAGTGTTAAGTGCTATGAGAAACATAGAACAAGGTAAGGGATGATGACTCACTATATTATTAGGATATTTAAAGATATTATTTATTTATTACTCCAATCAAGATGTTAATTTAAAAAATCCCTAAGAAATTCTTTTGTATCCCAGAAACCACAAAAGGTATTATTTATAAAATGACGTTTGAACAGAGAGCTGAAGAAAAAGAGGGCGGGAGTTTTGTGGATATTGGCAGGAGATCATGCCAGGCAGGGGGAACAGCAGGTGCGGAGGCTCTCAGAAGGAAGCGTGCGAGAGTATTCTAGGAATGACAAGGAGGCCTCCGCGATTGGAGTGGAGCAGTCCGGTGGAAGAATAAGGAGGTGGATGTCTGTCTCTTTAATAGAGCGTCTCCTTTTAGTTCCTTCAGCCATGGGCCAGACCCTCCTCAGCTGGCCGTAGGGGCCTGTTTCACTCCTTCCTAACAGGCATCTCTGCCCAGCTCTTCACTAGCCCATTAGGTCTTTAACTTCAGCTGGCTTCATACTGCTCAAAGCCATTCTAAATTTGAACGTGCCAGAGAATCACCTGGAGCTTGTAAAACATGCAGATTTAGGGTCCTACCCCAGAGAGTCTGAATATGTGAGCAGCACGGTAGAGGAGTCTGAGTTTGGTCCATCAATCACATTTCAAGGAACTCAGGCCTAGACAATAAAGTCTGTCTCCTGAGTGTAGCAAGCCATCTGAAGATCTGGTCACCATCTGTTCCTTCAACCTCATTGTGAACCTGCCATCTCTGCTCTATCCGAGGATTTCTCAGCCTTGCCTCTGTTGACATTTTGAGCATGGAAATTCTTTGTTTGGGGGCCTATCCTGTGTATGGCAGGCTCTACCCACTAGATGCCCATACCACCCTTGCCCAATCTATCACAACCCAAAATGTCACCAGACATTGCCAGATGTCCCCTGGGGGGCAGGATCGCCTCTCATGGAGAACCAGTGCTCTATCCTGTCTGAACACATCAGGTAGGTGCACCTTTCTACATTTGCTCCTGCGGATGCTTCTAACTTGAAATAAATGCCTCCCCTCTACTGCTGTTAGCTTCTGCCAGATGTTACTTATCTTTTAAGACCCAGCTTAATGATAATAGTGGAAGCCAATGTTTGTGTGGCTCTGTGCAGTTTGCAAAGCATTTTTGATTCTGTTGTAATTGTTTTGGATTTTTTCAAACGTTTGTTGAGCACTTGCTGTGTGCTAGGGATTCTCCCCTTCTGCATGCTTCTCTGACCTCAGCCCATCACCGTTAACCCTTGCAGAATCCCAGCCCTAATACTGCTTTGTCAGCATTTCTGCTACCCAAATAGTGCCTAGGGCATTACTATTATCACCCACTTTTTTTTTTTTTTTTAACCAGTTAAATGAGTTCCAGGACTCACACCCGATCCAGGGCACTTTCTATTCCAACAGTGACTCCCAGCATTTCCAAGGATAAGGCCCTCTTATTTTTATTAGCATCAAAAGTCTCACGAGATCCTCCTCCATAGTACTGTACTCTTGAAAAAAAAAATCGATAAAAAGGGACTACAAATTCAGCAACTCTTATGTTTAATTTTGCTTTTTCTCTGTGTAACATTCACACATACTTGAAAAGTGATAGGCAAAGTATGTCCAAGCTACATGTGTATTCAGCCTACCAATAGTGCTTGTGGTACATATGGATTCAAGAACTTTTGGGATTAACTCTGTGCCCATTCTTGGGAGGGGGAAGGGGAACATCAGGGAGCACCCTCTGACCTATACCTCCTCCATCTTCCTGTTTCCCTCAAAATTAATGACTCCCTCCTCTCTGTTTGCTCTGTGTATCTTTTATGGCCTTTATGGTGCTTACTTATTTATGGATCTGTATGGCTCCTCTCAACATCTGTGAGCTCTAATTTATCATTACATCCTCCAGGCACTTAGCACAGTGCTTTGTACATCACAGGCTCTTTGTGGTCAACTCTCCAAAATGTCTATAGGATGGGCAGACAAATGTTTTCTCAAAACTTGGTCTGAGAACATCCAGATTTAAACAATTTTAGCTACTACATGTTACATGTCATATTGAAACAGTAAAATTTTGTTACTTTGTTCTACACATCCTGTAGAATTAGTAGCAATCTCCTGTTGGTAACTCTACCACCATTTTTTTTCTGTTAAGGCTTCTTAGGTGTTTTAGGGAAAAACAAAATCATAGAAAAATACAAATGCTCAACTTTGGTACTTTAAGCCTAGTTGTATGGAGTGTTGAGACAGGTGGACAAGAGCAAGACTGAATGGAAAGTGTGTCTTTCCACAGAAAGGTGCCAGTCCTCAGTGCCGTTTGTGTCTTGCCTCATTTTCAGGTAGCATGGTGTAAGGGGCTGGAAATTATGTTTTGACAAACTGAGTCAGTTGTGTGAGCAGGGTGTTGGTGTAGCTCATTTTGAGCAGAGGTGCTGTGTGACTCATTAGAAAAAGGCAGGACCCCAAAGCCGGGTCTGTGAATACTGCCAGGAGTGACTGGGCATGGCCGTGCTGGAGTGTGGCTACCAGTGTGGCTTGGTTTGATGCACTGGACATTGCTTTACTTGGAGGGTTCTACTACTGCTTCAAATAGCTGAAGGCCTCTCATATGGAAGAGATTAATCTGGGGCAGAAGTATAAGGAAGGTGGATTTCAGTTCAGTATGAGGAAGAACTTTCTAAAAGTCAGGACCTCTTCCATACCGAAGAGGCTCGGGGAATACCACTCACAAGGGGCTCCCTCCAAAAGAATTCCTGGACACACCACATTGCTGTCCCGAGGCTTTCCAGTCAGGAGTCCTCCTGCAAAATACCCATCCTGCCCTATTCCAAAGGGGAGCAGGAAACCAGTGTTAACTAAGATTTCTTGAGTGTTTATGTTGTGATTATGCCCATTTTACAGAGGAGAAAAGCAGACACTCAGGGAGGTCAAGATGTCCAAAACTTCTTACCTGTCAGTGGCTGAGTTGGAGTTCCAGCTGCATCTCAAGTCCCTGGACTCAAAGCTTACAGAATATTGCCATAGCATTTGAGTAGTTTATTAAATACCTCCATACCCTAGTACTGCCGACAGAGGTAACGAGCTCTGCGTCTGCAGAGGGGTCCACGCACAGTTTAGGTTGGTAACAGGTTGATGGGGATTTATTTATTTTTTTTAAAGCTTTTTATTTTTAATTTATTTTTGGCTGTGTTGGGTCTTCATTGCTGCATGTGGGCTTTCTGTAGTTGCGGTGAGCAGAGGCTACTCTTCGTGGTGGTGCGGGGGCTCCTCGTTGCTGTGGCTTCTCTTGTTGTGGACCATGGGCTGCAGGCGTGTGGGCTCAGGAGTTGTGGCTTGCAGACTCTAGAGCGCAGGCTCAGTAGTTGTGGCACACAGGCTTTGCTGCTCCATAGCATGTGGGAATCTTCCCGGACCAGGGATCAAACCCGTGCCCCCCTGCATTGGCGGGTGGATTCTTTTTTTTTTTTTTTTGCGGTATGCGGGCCTCTCAGCGGCCATGGCTCACGGGCCTAGCCACTCTGCGGCATGTGGGGGCACCAGGGCACAAACCCGTGTCCCCTGCATCGGCAGGCGGATTCTCAACTACTGCACCACCAGGGAAGCCCGGAAGGTGGATTCTTAACCACTGCGCCACCAGCAAAGTCCCTTGCTGGAGACGTTTTTGAGAAGGTTCAACTGTTAGCCAGTTGTTGGATGAGACGGTGTTTCAGGTCTCTACCAATTTTTTAAAATGTCATTATCAGTCTTTTGTTCAAATTTGAAAGACATAGAGCGTTCTTGCTTAACTATATTGATTAAACAATTACTTTATTTCAGTGAAGAAAATATTTGGAAGCTCTGTGAATACATCAAAAACCACGACCAGTATCCTTTAGAAGAATGTTATGCTGTCTTCATATCTAATGAGAGGAAGATGGTAAGTTGGGGAGTGATTGTGGAAATTTAGGATTACATTAGAAGCTAAATAGACCATGGGTTTAGCACTGTTCTAAAATTTGCTTTATAAAATACAGCAACATTTTAAAGTTTGTTTTTGAATGAGATTTTTTTCCTACCAGGACATGGCTGAGTTAGTAGAGCTTAGTCCCTTACTTGCAGGTAAGGAAATATGTGATGGTATGTTTATGCAAATAAAATCCCCTTTCTTTAGGTATTAAGTTAGAGCTTTTTAAATTAAACTTGATTTTTAAATTAAGTTAGAGGCACATATTCTCAGGTTTGAAGTAAAGGTTTCTTTGTTTCTGGAGTTTTAATGGAACTGTAGTAAACTTCTATGAAGTATTAAGAAAAGTAAGCTCTTAATATTTTGTAAAGCACTTTTGCCAGCATCATCTTGTTTGATCCCAGTGGAAACTCTGTGAAGTAGACAAGGTCCAGACAGCTGTCTCCGTTTTATAGATGAGGAAATAGAGACTCAGGGAGGTCCCATGAATAATTAAGTGGGAAAGCAAGATTTGAACTTGCCAGGAATTCCAATTCCTAGTTTAGGTCTCTTTCTACTCTCCAGAAAACATCTTGTAATTAATTATTGCTTCTTCATTGTTAAGGACACTTGGAAGGATTTGGATTTCTTCTTAGCCATTCATTCTTTCACCTTGATTGTTGGTTGCCTAGAAATATTTTATTTTTCATGTATGTATTGCCTTAAAGAATTTAGTAGTGGTTTAACTGAAGTTGTGGCTTAGGAGAGTTATTGTATTTTGTAGATACCTATCTGGAAACAACAGGCAAGACCTGGAGATGGACCTGTGATCTGGGTAAGATGGTCAACACAGACAGCTTCTGATGCAATAGTACTTGTAATCCATGAGTGGTCTTTATGTTTTGGTAGAGCAGAAATGATGGGGCAGTAGAGAAAGACTATGATAATTATTAATAATTTGACTTCTTGACGATAGATGTTATTTGGTCTAAGGTAGAAGCACTCATGGGCATGTTTTCTTTTCATTTTGAAATTATAGGAATGATTTTAAGTGGCTGATGTAGCAGATATATTTGTTATCTAGACTCTTGTCTATTTAGCACTGGAAGGAACTTGAGCATTATCTAGTCCAGCTGCACAGTAGAATTGTCCAGAGATTGTTAAAAATACAGGTTTCTGGGAATTCCCTGGCAGTCCAGTGGTTAGGACTCAGGGCTTTCACTGGCAGGGGCCTGGGTTCAATCCGTGGTCGGGGAGCTAAGATCCTGCTAGATGTGCGACATGGCAGAAAAAAAAAGAAAAAAAAATACAGGTTTTTGATCTAGTCAATCTAGAGGTTCAGGAATTAGTGTTCTTAGTAAACTTCTGAGTGAACATGACTGGCATTTGGAAAACATGGATCTGCTCCAACCCCTTCATTTTTTAGGTGAAGAAACAAGCCAAGAAAGGCAAAGTGAATAGCTCAGGGTCATTTAGCTGATCATTGGCAGGGCTGGATCCTTTCCAGTACACATCCATATGTCACCTTAAACTGGTCCCCCGAAGAATGGAATTGTTTATGCTAAGAAACATGAAGATAAAGTAAAACTCCATACATGATAATGCAACAAACATCAGGTTTCTGATGCTTATTTAGAATAAGATATCATTTGCATTGGCTTCATTCATTTACTTAACATATATTTATTGAGTGCCTCTTATATGCCAGGCACAAAAGAGAGTGAAATCCTTGGCCTCGTGCTCTTGCTTCCTTCTCCAGCAGGGGATCCACTGCTCTGACATTGAAGCCCAAATCCAGCAGTGTTGGGTTAGGAGTGTAGGCTGAGTCGGACACAACCCAGTCCTCCCATTGGTGGGCTGTGTGAGCTGGACAGGTTATTTATGCTCTTTCTTCGGTGTTTTCCTCTGGTCACTGGAGGCTTTGGTGAGATAATGCATTTGAAGCATTGTCTGGTGTCTGGTGCCAGTGCTCTAGAAGAGTCAGCTGTTATTGTTAGCAGAGCTACAGTAACCCCCGTTGCGGACTGTCCATCTGCCCTAGCAGTCATGCCCGTTGCTGAAGTGCTCAGCTGATTTTGAGTCACGGTCTTGCTTCCTGTCTTCAGGAAACTCACAGGGAAAGGACCTGTCCCCCTTTACACAGCAGCTCATGGTGGCTCAGGGTGGGGAACCTTGTTTCAGGAAGTCTCCCCACAGATTTTCTATGTGGAGTAAGTCTCTGGCAGATTGATCTGGGCTTCACTGCTGTTCAGTTGCAGGGAATGGGTAGGCTTCCCTAAGTGGGTAGAGGCACGATCCCCAAAGGAACAGATCACTTCCTAAGTGGACGTCCCTTCCTCTAGCCCCGCTGGGTCTTTTCCAGGCATTTGGACAATCTCTGTACCCAACTCAGAGAGTGAGGCTATTGCTGGAACCTGCAGTCCTTGGTTCCCCATCTCTGCTGTGAAGGTGACTCCTAATTGAGGCCTGCTTTCCCTCTCAAGTTCACCAACCATCTGTTATGTAGGAATATGGACCCGAGCTAACCAGAAGGATATTCCTTGTTTATGCCTTTTCCTCTCTTTTTTTTTTTTTTTGGGCTGCGCCTCGTTGCCTGGTCTTAGTTCCCCGACCAGGGGACGAACACACGCTCCCTGCAGTGGAAGTGTGGGGTCTTAAACACTGGACCGCCAGGGAAGTCCCTGTTTGTGCCTTTCCACAAGTTGTGTCCTCCTTCTGGGAAGCTCTCCCCTTCAGGCAAGAGGCAGTGATGGCAGCCTTTCCTCAGTGAAACGCTCCGTAGCAGTTGCCTGCCTTCTCCTCCCTGCCCACACTGCCCCTCTCCCCCCTTGGTTGGCTTTTTATAAGGCTGATTATTTACATAGTAGTCTCATTCTCTCAGTAATACTGTGAGTAATACTGCGAGGTAGACACCACAGTTATCTCCGTCCTATAGAGGAGGAAGCTGGCTAGCGGTGGGGCTGAGGCTGAGCCAGGTGACCCCGCTTCAGGCGCCTGTGCCTGCACGCTCTCCCACCTCCGCTGAATTACCTCAAAATCTCACCGTTCTGCAGCAGTTGACTTGTGTTTCCCACTTGCTTCTCTAGGAACTCCTTGAGGGTAAGGACCTATCTTTCTCATCTTCGTATCTGTATTTTAATAGCATGGTTTCCCACAAAAAAAATAGGGAGTACATATTTTTTTAAAAACTGTAATATAGGGTAGAAGATGTCAAGAGAGAAACAGATTTTGGATACGGCGGAGACTACTTTTGGCAGGGGTGGGAGAAGATCAAAGATGGGCTCATGGGGAAGAAAGCATTTGAGCTGGAGCTTGAGTGGTAGATGTGGGGAGAGCAGAGGAGAAGGTGGTACAGATGGAGCCGAGTAACGTGAGCAGGCCTGGGGGAGGGGAGTTGTGGACTGTTACCCGGGGAGCAGCGCTTAGTTCATGTATCTGGAGGGTAGGATGCATTAAGGGGAGGACAGGGAATAAGCTTTCATTTCTGATGCTATTCTGCTTTCTAAGATAGAACGGGAGCCAAAGGAAGCACTTTCGGCTCTGATGGTACAACATCTCCAGTCTCAATTATGTTCCCCACCTCACAGGGTCAAATAAATGAAACATCGTTTGAGAAAGTGCTTTGTAAGCTCTGAAGTAGTAGAAATGTAAGATGGTATTTCTAACATTGTATTGATGTGATTGAACTTTTTATCTCGCAGCCCTGTTCTCTGTGAGAGCGTTTTTCTTCTGAGGAGCTCTAAGCATCACACTGCCCTCATGTCCATTGATAAACCTCCCTGACGTCCCTTCCAGCCCTTAGCTGGTTTGGGCAGTGCCCCGTGTCCGGGAGTGAGAGTGAGAATTCACATGAGCGCTGGGACCCAGCTGTGCAGGAGAAGCTCTCTGTATTCTTCTTCTTTAATGGCTACAGATTAGGGCTTGGCTGACGTAATAACAACCACATTTTAAAGTCCTTCCCCTCTCCAGGCTCACCTCAAGCTGTCCCCTTTGTTAATGGTTTGGAGGATATCCTTGTAGACTTTTTTCTCTCTACTCATATGCATGCATGTGTACTTCTGAATGCACATGTCTATCTTTATATACACACAGATTTAAAAAATAATATACTATATATATAATACTATTTTAAAAATAAAATAATATTAATATATAATATATAATAATAAAAATAATAAATAATCTGCAGTTTGCTTTTTCCATCCAACTGTGTAACATGGACTTAGTTCAATTTCCACAAAAATTTACCTACTTCTCTTCAGTAGCTGCGTAGGACTCCATTTTATGGCTGCATCGTGGTTTGTTAACCATTCCTCTCTTGGTGAACTTCTGGTTGTTTCTGAATTTTCAGTGTTATAAACAGTGCTGCAGAGATTTGCTTTGTTTATATACCTTTACGTGCATGTGGCCATTTTTCTATAGGCTGGATCCCTAATGGTAAAATTGCTGGATCGAAAGGTGAACATTTAATGTACATGAACATTTCCACTGTTTGACTGTTCCCTGTCGCTGGACATTTGCTCTGTTTTCAGGGTTTTGTGTTTGCTTTATTTTTTTATTTTTTTGAGGTTCACGGGCCTCTCACTGTTGTGGCCTCTCGTTGCGGAGCACAGGCTCCGGATGCGCAGGCTCAGCAGCCATGGTTCACGGGCCCAGCCGCTTCGTGGCATGTGGGATCTTCCCGGACCGGGGCACGAACCCGCGTCCCCTGCATCGGCAGGTGGACTCTCAACCACTGCGCCACCAGGGAAGCCCTGTGTTTGCTTTATTTTGCTAGTATAAGGAGGACTGTCTTAGTCTTGTATGTGTTTTTTTTGTTTGTTTTTAAGCCTTCAATCTTATTTTTTTTTAAGATTTATTATTTATTTTATTTATTTTTGGCTGTGTCGGGTCTTAGTTGTGGCACGTAGTATCTTCGTTGAGGTATGTGGGATCTTTTGCTGGGGCACGCGGGCTTCTCTCTAGTTGTGGTGTGCGGGTTTTCTCTCTCTAGCTGTGGCGCACGGGTTCCAGAGCTCATGGGCTCTGTAGTTTGCGGCACGCCAGCTCTCTAGTTGAGGCGCGCGAGCTCAGTAGTTGTGGCGTGCGGGCTCAGTTGCCCTGCAGCATGTGGGATCTTAGTTCCTTGACCAGGGATTGAACCCGCATCCCCTGCATTGTAAGGTGGATTCTTTACCACTGGACCACCAGGGAAGTCCCTTGTATCTGTTTTTGATGATATATATGCATTATTACTATAATCTTGGAATACACCATCATAAGGTAATGTGGTTAACTTCAGCAAATTTTACTTCTAGGATTACCACGTTGTCTTGCTTCATGTTTCAAGTGGAGGACAGAGCTTCATTTATGATCTTGACACTGTCCTGCCATTTCCCTGCCCCTTTGATACTTATGTGGAAGATGCCTTTAAGTCTGATGAGGACATCCATCCACAGTTCAGAAGGTGAGGAAATTTAGGGTGGATTTACCTATTTTCTGAAGTTGGACCCTGACAGTTAGACAGAGTTACTTTGTGTGTTTGTTTTTGCATTGGTTTTGTAAAGATCACTTGTGTTGTCTTCACCATTGAGTTGATGTTTGAGAATCATGTGCTCTACAGAAGATTCAAAATGTTTTAAAGTTTTAAAGGTTGTCCATTGTATAAAGGTTGGCAGTCTTTAAAAATTTGTGTGATGAGATCCAGAATATTTTCCAACAGTCATTTTGGGCATTTCTCTCATACTCTTCGTTTTGGGTGGGTGGTTGGTTGGTGGCAGAGCTGGATGCCTGGAGATGACAGAAGTCAGAGGGCTGTGACGGCAGCACCTGGACATTATGCCCTCTGCCCCTCGTACATACACTGAGCAAGTAAAGGCAACCGGCTAAACTTCCGTGCCTTTGTAGTTTGGGATTTCAGCTGATCATTTCTCATGGCTACTTTAACAGGTATTAAAGCTACATATATATTTGTGTGTCACTAATAGCATAAAAATGCCTGTCTAGTTTTGTGCATGTCATAGAAAATGAGTCTATTTGAGAATTGAGTTAGAATTTCAACTGTGATATAAACGAATGTTGGTTTATGTACAGGAAATTTAGAGTGATCCGCGCAGATTCATATTTGAAGAACTTTGCTTCTGACCGATCTCACATGAAAGACTCCAGTGGGAACTGGAGAGAACCTCCTCCGTCATATCCCTGCATTGAGACTGGAGGTGAGCCAAGGATGCTCTCTCAGAGGGGCTTTCCATCGCTGTGCAGATGAGCGTGTTCCCTTAACCAAGGACAAGAAGTGCATTGTTCTTTGGGTAAGACTCCCTGAGTGGTAAGAGGTAACAGGGAGTATAGTTCTTATATTTATCAGAGTCAGAAATTAAGGCACAGAGAGCAGGACCGGAAGGCACCGGAACTCATGGGAGAGGAGAGGCGTGAGGGAGATGGAACCCCGTTGGGTGTACCTGCTGCTCGTGCCCTGGACTTGGGGGGATCTGCGTGTTTGTGCCGCTTAACAGTGGGACTAATAGCGCCTTGCCGTGGTGGGTGTCATGTGATAGTGAAGGAAATTCCCATTGCCTCTTTGGGATACGTGAAATGTCGTTTCACTGGCTCTGTGACAAAGTCTGCATTAGAAGGAGGTGAGAGCTAGCAGGTTTTATTGCCCCACTCATTTCATTTATGTGCTTTCAGGCATCAGTCCAATTACGAATTTATCGAGCCTTAAGTAGGTAAAGGATTCTTCACCGTGTTACTATTGTTTGGCATTCATCTGAGTTGGAAACATTATTTATGGTGGGAATTAATTCGCAATGTTGCCATTTATTGGTGAAACATCCCCTCACAAGGATGATACCATCTGAGTCAAAATGCTCTGTAAGCCATGAAGGATGCCAGGAAAATAGGACATTAGTGTTCAGAGTTCAGCAGGGGAGAAAGTAAAAAATATATTTGGTGTATTTGAAATGAGTGAACACTGAAAGAGGATTCCAGCTCTGATTTTTGGGGCTCTCTGAGAAGCTCTCATGATTTTTAAAGTTTATATTGGAGTTTCTTTGGGTTCACCAACCTGGTTCCCAGCCTCAGCATTAGAATTGGGATAGCTCAGGTCAGAAAAGGGCATCATGGGTCTTGCTTTCAGTCTCACACACCCTGCTGCATGGACGGCGTGGTCTGGACAATGCTTGCACGGCTCCCCGTTTCTCTTTTACACGTGAGCACTAACGCAGAGCCTGACGCGTCGTGGACCTTCAGTAAACACCACCTTGTCAGCCCCGGTCGTTCCTTTGGGTTTTAATGACTACTTCCCAGGAGGTGCCTGGCAAAGGTGCCAGGCTTTGTGCCAAGCCCTTCACGTCTTATTTACGCTTACTCTTCACTTGGTAGACGCACTGGAGAGCGTGAAGGTTCAGCCCTCTGCCTGCCCCCGGTGCCCAGCTGGAAGGAGGTAGGCTCCATTAGTACCCTGTGCTCAGGAGCGGGGAGTGCGGTATCTTTTTTTGCCTTCTATGTAACTAGCTCATCAGGGGCCTCCTGAGGTTGACATTGGAACTCAAAGGAATCTGCTCTGAATGTGGGGTAAACATACTGGTTTCTCGTGTAGTAATTTAACCACATGTTCATGTTCTCTCGTGTGGTAAATCCATTACTTCAAGCCCTGTATTTATCAAAGGAATGTATTTGAAGTTAGGAGACAGGGGAATTACCTTTAGCTGATTAGTATTGCTTTATTTAAAAAAAAGGTTAAAAAAGAAAAAAAATGGTTCAAGAAGACATCAGACTTTAAACTGATGCAGCTTTGTTTTTTTCATAGCAGCTTTCCTTGGTCCCCTGCTTTTAGTTATGGAATTGGCCTTGAGGGCTTAAAATTTAGTACATTTGATGTGTTTCACATTACAATTAAGCCTATACATTTAATAATTTTGGTGGTCATGTGTCTGCAGGCCCACTATTTTCAATACAGCATTTAGTGTATTTTAAATAAAGGAACTCTTTTTTTTTTTTTTCCTCCCCTCCCTGAAAAAAGAAGGAAATGGAGATTCACAGTCTTGCAGCCTTGTTCTGAAGGCTCAGTTCCAGTACCAGCCACAGATGGTTCAGTTCTTAAGGACATTTCCCAAGCCTTGGGCTGAGTCATAGGGTCTACCATATTTGTCCCCTTCTCTTTCTGAGCCCTTTGCTGCCTTTTGTCTGCATTTACCTCTCATCTCCTTGTCTCAGATGACGTGTTACAGTAACACTGGCTAATTTGAGCCCAGCTGGAGGACCAGTGTTATGTAAACAGAAATGTTGTAATGCCTCTTGGGGAGATTATAGGCAAGTGCTGATTTGTTATACATTGATCTTTAAAAATTAAAAAAATTCTTATTTTATTTTTATATGTTATTAGGTAATGAATGCCTGCAGATCGTAATCATCTTTTATTTACTTACATTAAAAAGCCCTAGAAGATGAATACAGTTGTATTTCAGAAGTTGAAGTTTTCTTTAGCCATTTGTTAAAGATTTTAGCTGACTTACATGGAGTCTGGCATCTACCCCATTAAAGCAAGAACTTTTGCCCTATCTCTCCTGGGAGGCACCTGTTTTTGCTTTATTTTGGATTCCTTGGTCATCGTGCATCCCTGGCTCTCTGATGACTTCAGCAGAAGTCCTGCTTTTGCTGATTATCTAGCTTTTCTTGTTGTAAGGGTGGGAGTGACTGTTTCTAGATTTCTGTATCCTAAGTGCTTACCTTCACTTTTGAAAGATATATTTGTTGGGTAATGTATGCTAGTTTTACATGTTTTTTCTTTCAGTTTTTTTTTTTTTTTTTTTTTTTTTTCTGTACGCGGGCCTTTCACTGCCGTGGCCCCTTCCGTTGCGGAGCACAGGCTCCGGACGCGCAGGCCCAGCGGCCACGGCTCACGGGCCCAGCCGCTCCGCGGCACGTGGGATCCTCCCGGACCGGGGCACGAACCCGCGTCCCCTGCATCAGCAGGCGGACTCCCAACCACTGCGCCACCAGGGAAGCCTCTTTCAGTTTTTTAAAGGTGTCTCTCTCTTGTTTTCTGCTTGCTTAGTTTCTGATCAAGGAGCATGCCATTGTTCTTGTGTTTGTTTCTCTAAATGTAGTGTGTGTTTTTTCCCTGCTCTGGATGCTTTTTAAGGTTTTTTCTCTTTGTCTCTCGATTTCAGCAATTTGGTTATGATGGACTGTAGCATCGTTTTCTTTAGGTGTATTCAACTTGAGGTTTGTTAAGATTCTTAGATTGGTGGATTTATGGTTTTCATCGAATTTGGAAACATTTGGCCATTATCTCTTCAAATATTTTTTCTGACCTCTCCCCCTTTTTAAAAAAAAATTCTTGTCCTTCCTCTACACGTATGATAGATGGCTTATTACTTCTCTTAGGTCAATGATGTTCATTTTTTTTCACACTTTTTCTGTATGTGCTTCATTTTGAATAATTATTTTGCCTGTAAATTTATTGATCTTTTCTTCTTCATTAACTAATTTGCTGTTAATCCCATCCAGTGCTTTTTTTTTTCATTGTACATATTTTATTTTTTCATCTCTAGACATTCCATTTGGGGCTGATTTAATATCTTCCATTTCCCTCTTTGTCATGCTCATGTTTTACTCTACCCTTTTGAGTATATGGAGCATGTTTATAATAGCTGGTCCTTGTCTGCTGATTCTGTTATCTCTGTCGTTTCTGTCTGTGAATGTTGATTGATTTTTCTCCTGGTGTTGAGTCATATTTTCCTGTTTCTTTGTGTGATTCATAATACTTGGTTGGGTGCCGAGCTTTGTGAATTTGACATACTTTTAAAAACAGTGTTGGATTTGGTTCTGTCATGCACTTAAATTCCTGGGGGTCAGCTGGATCCTTTCAGGGCTGGGTTTCAGGCTTTTTTAGTGCAGGTTCAAAGCAGCCTTTCACCCAGGGCTAATTTAGCCCCACTGTTCTGGTGTGACCCTTCTGAGGATTCTATCAAATGCCCATGTGTTATGAGTTCTCTCTACCCTGGCTGGTGGGGACCATGGAAGTTCTGGGAGTTATTAGACTGACTGCTTTACAGTGCTTCTTTCCTGGCCTCATGAGATTAGGAGTAGAGGAGTGAGTTCCCTCTGCAGAAATCCGGGACACTCTGTGTGTAGTTCTCTCCTCTCCCACACTGTGTCCCTCACATGTAGCTGCCAGGCCCTCCTGAACTTAGATCTCTCTCTTCCCATCAGCGGGAAGCTCTCATGCTGTTTGTGTCCCTGCCTCGGTGCTGTGGTCTGGAAACAGCCCACCGGGCAGTGAGCTGAAGGGATCCTACAGCTCCCGCCCTTGTTCCTCTTTTCTTAGCAGTCAGTCGTGTGTTGCCCATTGTCTGGTGCCTGGAAACAGTTGCTAAATATATTTTGTCCACTTTTCTGACAGTTTATGGTGGAAGTGTAGTTCCCATAACGGTTCTTTGATGAGTAGAAGCATCTCTGTATACACTTAAAAATTTGTAGTGTGGAAAATTTAAATCTTATACAAAACTAGGCAGAACAGTATATTAGACTTTCAACAGTTATCAGCTCACGGCTGATATCCCATCCACTTATATCCCATCCACTTTCCCCCTTCTTGTATTATGTTGAAGCAAATTCCAGATATTATATCCTTTCAACTCTAAATATTTCAGTATGAATCTCGAAAATATAAGGATTAGTTAAAAAAGTATATGACCACAATGCCATTATTACATCTAAAAAAATTAACAGTAATTCTTTAAAATCAACATATATCTCTGTAGTCAGTGTTGAGATTATCGCAGTTATCTCATGAAGTCATAATCTTTTTTCATGTAGTTTGTTCATGTGAATCAAGGTCCAGATAATCACGGTCCAGATAAAACCCCCCCATCGTGCTTGGTTGGTATGTCTCTTTAGAGTCTTTTTTTTTTTAATATGTAGAGATTCTGAGTGCCACTCTCTCTTTTTTTTTTCTTGTAATTTATTTGTTGAAGAAATGAATCTGGGAGAAATGGTCTGGATTTTGCTGATTGTATCTCTTTTGTATCCTCTGTATTTCCTATAACTTGGCAGCTGTATCCAGTAAACTGGCAGTTTGCTTATTTATGCATTTTTTTCATTTAACTTTTCATTTTGAAATAACTTCAGACTGCTAGGGAATTGGTTAAAACAGTACAGAGAGCTCCTATATACCTCTTACTCAGATTCCCGGGGGATCTGAGAAAACCATAGTGTAATTATCTAAATCAAGAAAATAATAAATCAGTATGAAAATATTGACACAGTACTGTTAACTTGTAGACCTTACTTAAATTTTGTAACTTTTCCCCCTATTTCTGTTTTCTGGTCCAGAATCTAACTTAGGATATTACATGTAGTTGTCATGTCTCCTCATCTCATTCTCCTTCAATCTGTGACAATTTTTTTTTTCTTCCTTACAACTTTTACCCTTTTGAAGGGTACTGGTCATTGACTATGTATAGTGTCCCTCAGTTTGGGTTTGTGTGATGTTTTGTCATGATTAGATTAATATTATACATTTGAGACAAGAATACCAGAGAAGTGATATTGACCCCTTATGAAACATTTGAATAATTTTCCCTACTTTTGATCTTCTGGGTTGTTTTATTGCTGTTAAGCCAGAATTGTGATTTCAGTGGACATTTATTTCATTTATTTTTGTAGATTCCAAAATGAACCTGAATGATTTTATCAGTATGGATCCTGAGGTAGGATGGGGAGCCGTCTACTCACTGTCTGAATTTGTACATCGGTTTGGCAGTCAGAACTACTGAACTTGACCTCTGGATGTAGTGCCATGGAGAAATTCTAGGACGTGAACAATCCACCCCTTCATCTGAGACAGCAAACATTATGATGGTACATTTGGCTTGGAATTATGCTTTCCTCTTTTAAGTCAATTGAGTTGAAGCATAAGTGAACAAAAGAATAGATAGAAACAATTTTTTTTTTGGTATGTCAGGTTGAAACTTGATGTAGTTGCTCAGATATTCCTACTCCTCATTTGTTAAAAATTGTGAAGACTTATGCCAGTAATTGCTTTTGTTATGATAAATGTGTGGACTTTGTGTCTGTTTTGGGTGGTTCATGTCTCTCCAGCTATACTGTAAGCTCCTTGAGGGCAGGGCTGTGGCCCGTTGCTCTGTGAATCTCTAATGCCCATAAAAGGTGCCCGTAAAATGTTTGCTGGTGACTGTGCTGCTGCCTGAAGAAGGCTGACGTTGTGAGCTCAATCAGCAATAAGTATTAGTCTTTCTGGACCATTCATTCTGTTCTGAGCAAAGATTGCAGCCCTCTCAGGCTTAAGTGTTGTTTGGCCTATTTATATATGTTTTTAAATAAAATTGACCTAAATTAATTTTGTTTTGAAGATTTTGTGTCCCTCTTTGATAATCTGGGATACCCAAGAATGTCTCAATTATAGATGGGAACCATTGCTTTAAAATACATTGATCAGTCTTCCTTCCTAAAGATGTTTTGGAAATTTGGCTTTCATCATATAATTCCAGATAAAAGATGTTTGGCATTAAACCAGCATATAGCACTAGCTCTCATTCACGTCCTCCATGGTTCTGTTGTAAAAATGAGCAAATTTCTTATAACAGGGCTGTGCAACCTTTTGCTCTTAGATGAGTCTTCTGCTTACTCAGAAACTTCCACTCAAATCCTCTGCCTTGTGCTCTGGAGGGACACCTGCAGTCATTTCCTCAGGAGTCAGTCAGTCAGTCAGTCTAAGGAAAGACCATATATCCATTTGGCTCGGCTGACCTGGAAGATGCTGGGAGAAAGTGAATCAACTTTGGTAAGAGGAATACAAATACAACCTAAATTATTTTTATAATTTAGAGTAAAATATAGACCCTAAACTTAGATAACTTTGTTGAGTTTCAGATGGTCATTTTAAAAATATGTGACTACAATAAAGAAGATAGATTTTGGCAGGTTGTACCACAGAAGTACTTTGCCCTGAGCAAAAAGAATTCAGAGACCCCAAAGGATTGTGATCTGATTTATAAATTGCATTTTTTGGAACTTTGGTTTGGTTTTTTTTTTCCCCCTACCAATTTATGAGCAGGTTTCCAACCTGGTATTCAAAATTATGTCTAGTACAGACTAGTCAGACAATCTTGTGTGTGTAAGTTTGAACTTTGCAGCCACCTTGCCTTGAAATTGAAAACCCCCTACTTCTAACCAGTGTGATGAGCAAGGTTTATAGTTATGTTAACATATCCAGTGGCTGTTGTCATGACTTGTTAGAAGCAATCGAGGACATCTGTTATTTCTACCTACCAATCCTACAGTGCCCTTTGGGGAACTCTTCTTTGCATATATCATATATCGTATATAGTCTTAGTGGCCCATAAATAGAGGCATGTAGCCTAAACTGGGCCAGGCTTGGACCCCACCCCTGGACAAGTGTAGGAATAGCCTGTCACAGTGTTCTCTGGAATTGCTGTATTGACATTAAGAGAGGTTAATTCTCTGTCCATCAGGACTGCTGGGCTAGGGCCCCTGGGAGTTTGGGGCTGCTGGTGGGTATCTTGACTGCCACAGAAGAAAGGCCTGCCTGCATAATGAACCCGAGCAGAGCGGGAGCCCCAAGGACATTTCTGAGTGCCTGGATCTTTCTTTGCTTCAAACCAACCCCAATTTTCGAACTTGCCAGTTATACAAACCAGTGGGTTCCTTTTTCTCTTCAGTTTGTGTGAGTTGGATCGCTGTCATTTATAACTGAAAGGTAAGCTCCCTTGCAAGATTTTTCTTCAGAATTGTTGATTTTATCAGGAACTGTTTCTTTTGTCTCTTTGTGCTTAGTTTTTCTCTGAGGTCAGATTTGCTTCTCTTTATACTCAGTATGTGTGAGAGAACTGAATAAATACTGATAAATACTGTTTGGAAAGAGGAACTTTCAAGAAAAGCAGGGAACTAAAATAGAATTTGTAGTTGACTATGAAAACAAGAGAAATAAGGTATCTCTGAGAATCTGACGGGAAAGCAAATACACAATATAAAATGGCTTCCAGGTCAATAGAACTGACTATAGCTGATTGTGGGTATTACCGTGGCTTTTACAAGTGATTGTGTCTTTCAGAAGAAGGGTTTGTTAGCAGTGGAAGTAAAGGCAAACGCTTTTTTGTGTGTGGTTTTTCTCAGTTTAATTTTTAATTATTTAAAAATAGATGGCACATGCACATTGTACAAACGCAAAAGATATAACAAGGTATACAGTGAAAAGTACTCTTCGCTCCCATTCTTACCTTCAGTTTTCTGATTTCCCTACCCAGAAACAACCTGTTTTCAGTTTCTTTTCTATCCTTACAGGAATTTTTTTATGCCCATGGAAGCATATAGCATTAGGTAATAAATTATGGGTGTTTTTTCTTCCCACAAATGGTAACACTCTAAAAGTATTGTTCTGCATTTTACTTTGTAAAGTTAATATATTTGGATATTTTCCAATCAGTATATGTTGAATTTCCTCTTTTAAGGGATACATTGTATTCTGTGGTGTGCATGGTCCATAATTGAACAGTCCTGAAGTTGTTGTAGTCTTTTGGTATGACCCCCTCGCCCGCAAAAAAAAAAAGGTTCCAGGAGTATTTTTGGCCATGTGTCTTTATAGCAATTTCTGAGATAAATTTTGGAGGTGTAGACTGCTACTTGTCCCACCGAATCCATTCTTTTTTTCTAGAAAAAGGGATACAAATGTTTTCTATAAAGGGCCAAACAGTAAATATTTTAGGCTTTGCAGTCTATTAGGTCTCTGCTGTAGCTGCTCAACTCGGCCTTTGTAGCTGGTAAGCAGCCATAGACGATAAGTAAATGAATGGATGCGGCTGGGCTCCAGGAAAACTTTGTTTATAAAATGTGGGGGCTCGAGGATTTGACCTTTGGGCTACAGTTTGCTGTCCCTTGTTTCAGAGTCACAGAGGTGCAGCTGGCCTTGTGGCTGCTCTGCCAGGGACTACATTTCCCAGGTCCTTTGCAGCTGGGTACAGCCATGTGACCAGGTTCTCACCATAGGAGTGTAAGGGGAAGGGTGTGTGTCACTTACAGGGCTGACTTGTGGGACGTTGCCCACCCACTCCTTCACACCCCCTTTCCTTTGGATGATATGATGGTGACTAGAATGACCTTGGAAGCCACCCACTGAAGATGGCAGAGCCACCATCAACCTGGGTTCCTGAATGACCATATGGAGCCGAGCTGCAGGCCTGCCTGAAAAGTATATTGTAGAACTGTTCCATAAGATACACACTTGTGTATTTTTTTAAGTCACAGAGTCATTGGTGAGTCTTGATTCTGCAGTTTAGCCCTCCCTAGTTAATACAGTGCCCATTCAGGACTTGTCACAGGGTATTTCTACTGGGTTGGAAATGAGACTTTGTGATGTTCCATGTGGAATTAGATCCTCGGTGTTTTCGTGCAAGCTGCCCCTTAAGTGTCCTGGAGTGTTTGTGGGATTATTGCCCTTTGCAGAATGTTCAGGAACACTGAACGCAGATATCCATCCGTACCTCTTATTTTGCATGAGGTTCAAGAGCCTTGTGGGAAAGAAGCCAAATGAATCCTGTCCTCATTTACAGTTCAGACATGTGTGGGCCTCTCTGATGGACGAGGGGTCCTCAGAGCTATCCTAGCTAGAGGAGAGGAAAACAGATGCCTGAGGGAAAATCACTCTTGAGTGAGGAAGACACCTGGCTGAGTGGACCAGACCTGGCAACGAGGCCTGGTGGTTAGAGGGACCACCGGTGGCAGGTGCAGTGTGAGGTGTGCTTCCTCATTGCTCACCCTTCATGCGGTACACCCCTTTCCTTGCTCTCTCACCCTCTTGAAAGCCCTGTCCTCTGGGAATGAAGGGAAAGAACTGTGTCACTAGAGGCCCAACACGACTCTGTGGGAACCTTGCAAGTAGCTGGTCTTGGGCATCAAAGAACAGTGGAGGCCAGTGGCCTGAGAGGTTGGAATTCTGGTGGTTGAGTGGTTGGCACAGAGCAACGGAGCAGAAGCATTGATAAAGCCTGAAGGCTGTGGCTCTGATCTTCTGTGAAGCCCCATTTCATCAGGACTTTTTTTTGGTTGCTGTTCAATTCAAATAAACACTTACTGAGCCTATGTTAAATGGGGGCATGGTTAAGAGAGGCCCCTCTTCTGTCTGTGTACAATTCCTACCACTCTGTTTATCCTCATATGTCTCACTATTCTTTTACAGTTATTCAAACTCCTATAATGGAATGGTAACCTTGTTCAGAAGCTCAGAATCTTCTTAGAAAGTTGTTAGTAGAGTGATGGTCACAGCTAGTGGAGAAGCTGCTTCATTTTCTGAAAAAAAACAAAACACTGAGGTGGACTCGTTGCTTCCCATGAAGATGCTGGGCTCATCTGGGGCTTCAGTCATAGGCTCTTTAGAAAAACCAGCAATGATGTCTTCTTTACTCCAGTCTTTACTCCACAAGTTCTCTGTGGGAAGAGAATGATAATCAGCGGTGGCCTCAGTGACTTCTTCCTCAGAGCTCAGGGTGTTTAATTTCACCTTAGTAGATAAAACGAAAGTCTGCACGTTCTCCAAATACAAGTGGTATTTTCATTGGTAGTTTCTTCATCTTCAGTGAAGCCTGCCTTGATCAGTGGTCAAGGCTAGTTGGTCAGTGGTCGACTCTAGGTCTGTGATGAATTCCGGGAGTCGTGTGGGGTTGGGCACAGCCAGGGTGAACCAGGCAGAGGGGAGGAGGGCCTTCCTGAGCAGGATGCTGACGCCAGCGGGGAGCACGGGGGCTTGTGAAGGTGAGGAGGCCGAGCGTGTCTCCATCTCATCGGGACTTCGAAGTAGAAATGACCTTATATAGGATTCACAAACTAGTGGGGGGCTTGCGTACATTCATTTTATAATAGCAAGCACCCCTGACAATTCATAGAAGTTCTTGGTGAAGAATGCTTATTAAATTGCTGGGCTTAGTTTTGGTGAATATGTGCTTAAATCATGAAGAGCTGGGATTACTATAAAAGTGAAAAGTTTGTACTCACTGGTGGTTGGAAGCCTGGGACATACCAGGTACTTACTATTCGGGGAAGGGGAAGTCATAGTCATTTGCCTTGAATACATTTGGAGAGCAGAGTTAGAAGTTACAGGAAGGTTCCCTCCCTCCCTCCCTCTATCTACCCACCCAGCGTGTATTACATGCCTACTATTTGCAAAGTTAGGCCCTGATGAATAAGGTAGAACTGGCCTAAGAGAAGACATGCAGAGTGCTCAGGTTCAAGGGACAGAACCTTTGTCCTTTATTAGTATGTCTTTTATTACCTGACTTTCATTAGCATGTAAAGCAGAGGGACAGCCTTTGAGGAGCCTGTTGGTATAGAAATCTTTTGGTAAAGACTTGGCACTTAAAGATTGAGCTTTGAACAAATATATAAGCCAAAATGAAGGACTTTCCTGTAATTATTTAAAAGGATCTTGAAGGAAGAAGTGATTATTCCAGTACAGAACCAGAAAATTTGGAAACACATGAGCATCCCTAGGACCAGAAAGACAAATCCAGTCTGAACCAGAATTATTCACTTAGTTCCCCTAGTTAGGGGTTACCATCAGCTCTTCAGTGAGCAAGAGCTGAAGACTCACGTTGGCACCATTGCCTCTTCTGTGTAGTAGTTAGTTGTAGGTGTGTATCAGTAATATATAGTTGAGTCTATAGTACTCATTCCGGAGGCTAGTGACAGTTTCTCTGAGCAAGTCCTTTTGCCACCTTCATAGGACACTGAGTGAAAGAAGCTGTCTAGTTATAACTGCAGTGAGGTGTTCAGGCTGAGTGTTGTAAATATTATAGACCAGCTTTTGATATTCAGTATGGGCAAAAGGTGCTAAGTAGAACCCCGTACTGCATTATCTTTCAGCATGTGGCACACAGTAGATGCTCAATAAACATTTTTGCTACATGAATGAACATATTTATGAGGTTTTCTCAGTGTGTTTCCATTAGGGCTGCTAGTTATAAAATCGATGAAATGATGTGTAGTTGTGCACATAAAACAGCTACAGCCAGTCGATTAGGTTGAATTTGGTTGTGAGACAACTATTACCACCGTTTTTTCTCTTGGCAGAGAAAGGACAGAAATGCACTGTGGGAGGGCTTCTTTCTCAGCCTGTTCTTTTGCCCTTTGTCCCACTGTGCTCCCTCCCAGTCCTGTTTGGACATTATTTGTGCCGTTTCTGAGAAGAGGATTCAGAAGTGTCCCAACTAATGAGAACATTTTGTCAGGGTATCTACTTTCCTGTGTGCCATGACTGAAGAGACAGAGGGAAGGAACAATACACAATACCCCTGTATTTCACCATGGTGAACCGCAGAGTAAAGTTAGCCCCTTGTAATATAGCAAAGGTGCTATGGCTTGAATATTTGTATCCCCCCTACGCCACTCCCCAAATTCATATGGTGTAATCCTAACCCCCAAAGGTGGTGGTATTAGGAGGCTCTGTGTGTGTGTGTGTGTGTGTGTGTGTGTGTGTGTGTGTGTGTGTGAGTGATTAGATTAGATTACATTAGATTAGGAGGGTGGGGCCCTCATGAATGGGATTAGTGGTGCTAGAAAAGAGATCCCCCGAAGCTCCTTCTGCTCTTTGAGGACACAACAAGAAGTCTGCGACCTGTGATTTTACCCAACCGTGCTGGAACCCTGATTGGACTTGCAGTCTCCAGAACTGTGAGCAATAAATTTCTATTGCTTATAAGCTACCCAGTCTGTGGTATTTTGTTATAGCAGCCCAAGTGGACTAAGACAAAGGGTTCCTAACCTGGAGTCCTAACACACATTGAGTGTGTATATGAGTATATTTTCCTGGAGAGAGGACACATAGCTTGTATTACCTGTTTATTCATTTAACAATATTTATTATTATTTTTATCTATTGAGGGCCTACTCTATAACCTCAGACTCCAGGTTAGATGCTGGTAACTGAAACCAGAATAGCTTTTGCTCTCTTGTAGCTTATAGGCTGATGATGGAGACTGATGTCAATCAAAGAATCACACAGATGGCTGTGCAATTGCAATTGTGAAAGTGCTGTCAAGGAATGTTACCAGTTCTATGAGAACATGTAATGGGGGAAATTAGCTGGTTAAAGGGGGTTGGAGGCTTCTTGAGTAAGTGTTTCATCCTTTCAAACAAATAGCTCCTACTATGTGCCAACCACTGTTCCTGCCCTGGTGATTCAGCAGTGAAGAAAACAAGCCCCTGCACTCATAGAGCTTACATTCTGGTGGAGAAGACAGACAACGGACACATACTATGTGTGGAAGAATGAATTGGAGAAGATTGTGGGTGGAGCACTTCTGGCGAGGAAGATCAGGAGCTTTATTTTGGACATCTTAAATTTGAGATGCCAGTTCAGTGTCTAAGAGGAGATGTCAGATAGGAGTTGGATAAAGGAGACTGGGATTCAGGGGAGATGTTCAGGCTGGAAATATGAAATGGGGAAACCTCAGTTAATAGATGGTATTTAATGGCACAGGACTCAGAAGATCACTGAGAGAATAAGTATAGACAGAGAAGTAGTAGGGGGACATAGACCTGGGGGCTTTTACATTTAGAGGTCAGGAGCTGAAGAGACACCAAAAGGAGGACAGAGGGAGGGGTTGGTCAGGGAGGGAAGAGAAGACGAGGAAAGCTCAGAGAAGAAAGTGATTCAGCAGGGAGAGAGGGCTCTGACACATCAGATGTTGATGGTCAGTTGAGTAAGCTGAGGACTGAGATGACCGTTGGCTTTGGCAATGTCTTCAGAGCAACTTCAGAGGAGTGATGGGGATGAAAGCCTACTTGAAATGGTTCAGGAGGGAAAGGGAAGAAGGAGGCAGAGTGGTATGGTAAAAGGAACAGAGAAATGGGGCAGTACTGGAGGGGGACATGGGTTAAGAGGGACAGCTCTGAACCTGGCCGTCACCCTGCTCTGCCTTTATAATGAACAAATTTACCATTTCTAGCCCTCCAGAGAGACTTCTAGGGACATCAAAGACCTGTCCTCTAGGCCTGTTGTTCTCATGCAGGGCAAACACTGCTCCGTTCTTGACTAGATCCATCCCTTGGTTCATGCAGCCTTCCTCAGCATTGACATGGAGAAAAGAAAGCTGGATACCCCTAGAGGTAGAGTCATCTCTTGGTAACTGTGGGGGATTGGTTCCAGGATCTCCCACAGATACCACGCTCCATGGTTGCTCAAGTACCTTATGTAAAATGGCACAATACAGTCGGCCCTCAGTAGCCATGGGTTCCGTGTCAGTGGACTCAACCGACCATGGATGGAAAGCTGCAGATTGAAATCCACAGATGCGAAACCTGTGGATAGTGGGCTGGCTGTATTTCATCAATGCAATTCCTATCAAATTACCAATGGCATTCTTCACAGAACTAAAACCAAAAAAAATCTTAAAATTTGTATGGAGACATAAAAGACCCCGAGTAAGCCAGAGCAATCTTGAGAAAAAAGAATGGAGCTGGAGGGATCAGGGTCCATTACTTCAGACTGTACTACAGAGCTACAGTAATCAAGACAATATGGTACTGGCACAAAAACAGAAATATAGATCAATGGAACAGGATAGAAAGCCCAGGGATAAACCCACGCACCTGTGGTCAACTAATCTATGCCAAAGGAGGCAAGAATATACAATGGAGGAAAGACAGTCTCTTCAATAAGTGGTGCTGGGAAACTGGACAGCTACATGTAAAAGAATGAAATTAGAACACTCCCTAACACCATTTGTAAAAATAAACTCAAAATGGATTAAAGGCCTAAATGTAAGGCCAGACACTATAAAACTCTTAGAGGAAAACAGGAAGAACCCTCTCTGACATAAATTACAGCGAGATCTTTTTTGACCCATCTTCTAGAGTAATGGAAATAAAAATAAGCAAATGGGACCTAATGAAACTTAAAAGCTTTTGCACAGCAAAGGAAATCATAAGATGAAAAGACAACCCTCAGAATGGGAGAAAATATTTGCGAACGAATCAATGGACAAAGGATTAATCTCCAAAATTTACAAGCAGCTCATGCAGCTCAATATCAAAAAAAACAACCCAATCCAAAAATGGGCAGAAGACCTAAATAGACATTTCTCCAAAGATATACAGATGGCCAACAAATGCATGAAAGGATGCTCAACATCACTAATCATTAGAAAAATGCAAATCAAAACTACAATGAGGTATCATCACCTCACTCCGGTCAGAATGGCCATCATCAAAACATCTACAAACAGCAAATGCTGGAGAGGGTGTGGAGAAAAGGGAACCCTCTTGCACTGTTGGTGGGAATGTAAATTGATACAGCCACTATGGAGAACAGTATGGAGGTTCCTTAAAAAACTAAAAACAGAATTATCATATGACCCAGCAATCCCACTACTGGGCATATATCCAGAGAAAACCCTAACTTAAAAAGACACATGCACCCCAGTGTTCATTGTGGCACTATTTACAATAGCCAGGTCATGGAAGCAACCTAAATGCCCATTGACAGACGAATGGGTAAAGAAGATGTGGTACATATATACAATGGAATATTACTCAGCCATAAAAATGGGTCATTTGTAGAGACGCAGATGGACCTACAGGCTGTCATACAGAGTGAAGTAAGAGAAAAACATATCGTCTATTAACGCATATATGTGGAATTTAGAAAAATGGTACAGGTGAACCTGTTTGCAAGGCAGAAATAGAGACACAGACGTAGAGAACAAATGTATGGACACCAAGGGGGGAAAAGGGGGCGGGATGAATTGGGAGATTGGGATGGACATATATACACTAGTATGTATAAAATAGATGACTAATGAGAATCCGCTGTGTAGCACAAGGGAACTCCACTTCGCTGTACGGTGGAAACTAATACAACATTGTAAAACAGCTATACCCCAATTAAAAAATAAATAAATACAAATAACTTAAGGAAAAAAAAAAGTGCACAGATGTGGAACCGGTGGAGAGCGGGCCAGCTGTGTTTCATCTGGGTCGTGGAGAAGCCTTGCCACCACCACTCATAGGTTCCCTGCTTTTTTCCTTGTCCCCTTCCCACCTTTCAGTGTTTTCTGCACAAAGCAGCCAGAGTGATATTTTAAAAATATAAACCAGATCATCTCACTTCCCTTCTTTAAAACCACCAGCACCACCACTTCACACTGGCTTCAACATGTACCTAAGGTAAAATCCACTGTTCTTACTCTGGCCCACAAGGCCCTGCAGGGTCTGAATTGGCTGCCTCTGTGATTCCAGCTCCACCACTCCCAGCCATTCCCCGTCCTGCCTCCCCTGTGAGGTTTCTGTCTCTGAGCAGGAAGAACTCATTCCTTCTTTAGGGACCTCACATTCCATTTGCTCTGAGTTGACCCTTTACCCCCATATTTTCTCTTGGCTGTTAGCTCCCTGACAGGTCAACTAATCCTTCCCTGGTCATGTGTTGGAAGCTGCCTGCCCCAGTCAGCATCAGGCTACTTCACCACTTTTTTCCTTCATAGCAATTATCACCATCTGAAATGATTTTGTGTATTTATTTGTGTAAAGTCTGTTTTCTATTTCTTTTCATTAGCCTGTGAGCTCTCTCTGCCTTGCCTAGTACAGTGTCTGCCAGGGCGTAGGCACTCAACAAATGTGCCTCAAATATTTAATGAAGGAACAATTCCTGTTACTGCAGGGGTCTGGAAGGTCAGGTCTCCTCCAGTCCCCCACAGGATCTCTGGGTAGTGCTGGAAAAGTGCTGCTAAATCCTTGCTCTTTGCATTTTTCCCTTTGACTGGATTCTGTTCTTTTTTCAGATTATACTGTCCTTTTGCAAACAGTACTGTTTAGAAAAGGTATATAATTCTCATTTAGGTTGTACTGTCCTTTATCTTTAGCAGTCTCGCAAGCCTCCACTCCAAGCCCTGCTATTCTTTCACCTTTTGGTCTAGAAAGCACATTACAGATGACTTCCAGAGATACGAGTTGATTGAATCAGTGTCACTGTCACACTCTTGGTGGGTTCCTCACTCCAGTCACCTGTTGCAAACATATATTGAAAGCACCTTGTCCTGTGTGTCTGGTCGTGACAGTTGGGGATCATATTACTTTTTCCTTCCTTCTTCTAAGCTGACCACATAGCCTGGCATCAGAGAATTAACTCTTTCTTTCACCCTGTCGGTCCAAGGAGAACATGGCTCTCACCATGAGCTATGGCAGGCGTCTGTTAGAGCCAGGCTTTTAATAACATCCATTTGTTATCAAGGGAGCAGTCGTAGCAGAATTTCACTTAGAGTCAGTAGGCAGTCTTTCCTGTGGTTTCCATGGGGATCTGGTATTTTAGAGCAATTTCTGGGAAGAACATTGGAAAGAAATTGAGGGGCAAAATGTTAATGATGTCACTGTTCTGGCACACACCGTTTCTAGAACCACGGGCAATGGATGAGTCACTTCCCACCCAAGGCCCACAGGGTGCAGAGCTGTGTGTGACCTCCTCGGGGCCAGGTGTGGAGGAGACCTAGTGCCTGCACTCAGAATACAGGAAAAATCAGATTTGAGTCCTCAGTCCCCATTGTAGCTGTGCTTTTGTTAGTCACTTGCTGTGTGACCTTGAGGAAGTCACTTAACCTCTCTGGGCCTTCATTGCTTCACTTAAGAAAGAGTAATTTTGAGGCTCAGATGAGATTGTGTGTGTGTGTGTGTCTGAGAGAGGGAGAGGGAATTTTTCATAACTCTGAAAGGTAACGTGTTTGAATCGCTAACACTTACTGTGTGCCTAGTAGGTGCTAGATAGCCCTTATAAGTCCTGTATGTGTATTAACCCATTTAATCCTTAAAACAACAATGTAAGGTAGATAACTGTTACTCTCCCCATGTTGCAGATAGGGAAACCAAGCCACGGTGAGTTAAAGTAACTAACCCAAAGCCACCTAGCTAGTGAGTGTCAGAGGCAAGATTTGAATCCAGATAATCCCACGTTAGGACCAGGCTGCCATCATCTTTACCCAGTTCCCAATTCACCTCCACATTCTGTAAGCAAATTCCAGTCGCTAGAGAGGGGTTCTCTATCGTGGGGCAGGAATGGGGCATCCAGTTTCCCCAGGGCCTGGGCAAAGTGTCTTTCAAAGCTATCTCCCTGAATTAACCAACTTTGTAGTTACTGCAAACAATGTTTATCAATTAATTTCAAACTTTTTGAGCTTAAGATTTGTTGGAGAGTTTGTTAAAAAAAAAAAAAAGGGAGATGCTCAGAACCCTCCCTGAGGGATGCTGATTCAGTAAGCATACCAGCCAGGCTTCAGTTGCAGGTAACAGAAGTCACTCTTGCTGCTTGAAGCCGAAAAGGATTTGATTCAAAGTCACAGAGAAGGGAAGCAAACACTTGGAGAGCAGGGTCATTGGGTGCAGCAGTCAGAGATGCTTCACTGCTCTCCCTTGGTTCCTGGACCCATGAATTCTGGCAGCACCGTAATGGCTTGCTGCATTCTTTAGGACAGGACCTCAATATCACCAGGTGGTGTCTCCCAGCTGTTACTGTGCCTCAGCCTTCAATAGGTCATTTATTCTACCATCCAGAAGATCAGCTACTTCCGGGTTATGGGGAGCATTGTAAAACCAGAGAATCCTGGGGGCACCACTTCATTGACTTACTTTTGCTGTAAGTGGATTCGTGATTAGAAGTAATGTTGGCTTTGAGTAAGTCACTTTAACTCACTGTACTTATTTACATGAATCTCCAATGTCAAATTCCAGAGGCTGTGACATTCCATTTCATAGTTTCCTATAATCTGACAGTGGTTGTATTTCCAGATAAATACTTTAGTTAATAGTCATCCTGCTTGTTCCTGATGCTATTGAATGTCAAGAGAACTTATATATCACAGGGATTTTTATTTCAAAACTTGGAACCCAAGATGTACTTCTTAAATATCTAAGGCATTAGGCATTTTTTTTAATTAGTTTTTTTTTTTTTTTAAATTTTTGGCTGTGTTGGGTCTTCGTTGCTGTCCATGGGCTTTCTCTAGTTGCAGCGAGCGGGGGCTACTCTTCATTGAGGTGCGCAGGCTTCTCACTGCGATGGCTTCTCTTGTGAAGCACAGGCTCCAGGTGTGAGGGCTTCAGTAGTTGTGGCTTGCGGGCTCTAGAACGCAGGCTCAGTAGTTCTGGCGACCGGGCTGCAGCATGTGGGATCTTCCCAGACCAGGGCTTGAACCCCTGTCCCCTGCATTGGCAGGCGGATTCTCATCTACTGCGCCACCAGGGAAGCCCCGCATTAGGCATTTTTTTTTTTTTTTTTTTTTTTGCGGTACAAGGGCCTCTCACTGTTGTGGCCTCTCCCGTGGCGGAGCACAGGCTCCGGACGCGCAGGCTCAGCGGCCCAGCCGCTCCGCGGCATGTGGGATCTTCCCGGACCGGGGCACGAACCCGTGTCCCCTGCATCGGCAGGCAGTCTCTTAACCACTGCGCCACCAGGGAAGCCCCTAGGCATTTTTAAGTAAACAAAATTACAAAGAAGTGTTGCTGAACTTGATTACATAATTGCCTCATTACGGGAAATAATTATTTTGGTCAGTTCTGAACAATATCAATCATTACAGGAATTAAACCAGAAGAAAGTATATACTTGGACTCTTTACTCAGTATTGAAGGAGAGGCCAGGACTTGTTTTATACGATTACCTCAGGGTGAAACAAAAAAGATATTTAGTGCGTTCTTTAAAAAAAAATGTCACTTTAAAGCGACCCTTTCACCTTGCCATCCTCTTAGCTCTGTCACTTAAATGATGTTGCCACTTATTAAACCTCTAGGCATCTTGGAAATTTTCAAAAATAAAAAAGTCAATTTGTTTCACACTCTATGGAAGGCAATCCAGATAATTTATTTGTAAAAATGAGCGGTGTGCATACCTTTGGCTTAGTAATTGCCCTTCTAGGAATTTATCTTACAGATATACTGCATATATGTAAGCTGATGGGTAAACAAGGTTACTCAGTGTAACAACAAAACCTTGGAAACCACCTACCGGCTCACCCACTGGGGACTGAGGAAATGAATTATAATATAGCCATGAAAGAAAACATTATGAAGCTATGAAAACAAATGAGGAAGGTTACATTTCTTAAGCTGAGTAGTGGTGTTTTTATTCTTTATCTTAAGCTTATGTTATATTCTTTTGCATGTATTAGATATTTAGTAAAATTAAATTTGAAAAGCAAGTGAAAAAGTGTATTAAAAGAGAGAAAATACATATTTGTGCAGAATATCTGAAAGAATATCCAACATCCCAAACAAACTGGTAACGTTAGTGGCCTCTGGACAGGAGAACTGGGTGGCTGGTGTCAGAGGAGGGAGGGAAACGTCATCGTATATCCCTTTGTGTTTTTAAGAGTTGTGAGCCCCGTGAATATATTACTCATTAAAAATAAAAAATGCATAAACCACACCTTCCCTCACTCACACATTTACCCACATGACTTTTTAAAAAAATAAACACAGCTTTTAACAGGTGCAGCCTCAGATGCTTTCTGTAGCAAAGTGAAAGCTGCATTGACCAGCAGCACAAAAAGCCGGGATGTGTGACGCACACTTACAGAAATTGCCGGCAGTATTCCATGATGAGAGACTGAGGAACGAGGAAGAATTCCCCAAACTGTTTTTCTGTTATACTTGCTCTTAGCCTTTTGTCCAGCTGTTCTAACCTTTGATTTGACTGCTGTGAATAAAGGTGAGACCTTTCAATGACTGGCTGACGAGCTGTTTGTGCACTGGTGAGGCGTGTTTCGGTGCCTTATATGGCTTTGAGCTGCAGTTTGGGTGCAGGAAGGCTCAGGAAGCATGAGCTCATGCAGAGAGAAAACCTTCTAGGTAGATAAATGTCTCTTGATTTAAGAATCTTAAAATTACCCCTTGCGGGAACCCATAATGATAGCCAACATTTATTGGGCACTCATTTTGTAGCAGGCACTGGTCACAACTACTGATTGTGTATAAAATGATTAATCCTTGGACTTCTCTGGTGGCACAGAGGTTAAGAATCCGCCTGCCAACGCAGGGGACATGGGTTCGAGCCCTGGTTGGGGAAGATCCCACATGCCGCAGAGCAGCTAAGCCTGTGCTCCACAACTACTGAAGCCCACGTGCCTAGAGCCTGTGCTCCACAACAAGAGAAGCCACCACAATGAGAAGCCCACGCACCACAACAGTAGCCCCCGCTCCCCGCAACTAGAGAAAGCCTGCACGCAGCAACGAAGACCCAATGCAGCCAAAATTAAATAAATAAATAAATTTATATTAAAAAAGAGAAGATTAATCCTTACAACAGCCTTATGAAGTAGGGATTATTATTATCTCTGTTTCTCAGATGAGGAAACAGGTGTGGACAATGTTTCCGAAGGAGCACAGTAACTACTCAGACGAACGTGATCTGAACGTGGGTCTGACTCCAGAATTACTACCCCCCTAAGATGACAGTCCAGTCCCATTGGAATAAATCCAAAGGTGAAATTAGGGCATTGCTTCTCAAGCTGGTCTCAGGACTGAGATGCTGGGTGGATTATAGAAGTGAGAGCCTAGGGAAGTAATGGGGTGTGCTGTCTTTGGAATGTGGGGTGTCTTTACTGCATGAGAGCCTCGAACCTCAAGATGAGATTCAGGGCTTAATCTTGTAGGAAAAAAAGGGGCCACGGGGGCAAGCTCTTAAACAGGGGAGAGATGTAGGGAAACTAGCATTTTGTAGGGTGTCCTTGAACTGTGACTGTCAGGTGGGGGCTGGCAGAGGGGAGACCAGAGGGAAGAGGGCTCCGCATGCAAATAGATGGGGGTCGGGACTATGGAGACTGTCATGGAAATGGGAGGATGGGAGGAAGGATGGGTCCGGGAGATTTTGTTTGGAGGATTTGGTCGGGCTCATACCAGTTGAAGGTTGATGAGGAAGCAAGGAGATAAGAGCTTACGATGCTCTATCATGCAGGGGTGCGTAGAGGAGATGCTTCATCGTACTTTTACCTTCGGGTGCATTTAATGCATCCGCCACATACTCTGCTCAGGGCTTCCCGGGTCTCGCATTTGTCCGCCAAAACAGTTCTTCTAGAAGGTGTAGCAGATGCTGTCAATCCCTCCCTCCCCTGTAGTGCCCGTCTTCCCTTACTCTTCCTCACCTGAGTGAAGCCCTTGTGCGTCCATGAAGGGCTTTCCCGGGTCCTAATGCACTTGGCCCTGGCTCAGGCAGGCTGGAAGCAGGGAGGACTTCACATGCCCAGAGCAGCCTTCAGCTGCTGATGTGCTGGAGCTGGTGGATAAATGCTTCTGCTTTTTTTCTCCTCAAAGGGTAGAGCTCTGAGTGGGGTGCTGCACCCTCTCCCAGGGGTCCCCAGCAGGGTCGAGCCCCCACTAGCCACTCAACACCTGCTCAGCCACCTGCTTCCTTGACTCTCCTGACTGACTTCCCCACTCCTTGCTGGTGCTTTGTGGGATCCCCTGTCTCAAGGTCTGCTTTGGGGAACCCAGCCTAAGGCAGTTGACAGATGATACTAGCTAGGCCCAGAGAGGTTATTTCACTTCTTCAAGCTTACAAATCCAGTCTGTAGGAAATCTAGGATTTTAATTCAGCTCTCCTAAACCCAGTGGGCTCCTGGTGTTATTTTCTGCTAACCATGTTTTGTATCTGCTATAAAAACTCCCTGAGTTTTTACATGTCTGACTTTCCTACTAGAGTCTGACCAGTTAGACTCCGGTATAAACTAATAAAAGGCAGAAACTATGATCCCGATCACTTTGTAACCAAGATCAACAAGAACAGTGTCTTTCACAGATAGATGCTCAGTGAGGATTTGTTGAAAGGAAGAGATGGAACAAGAGGAAGGCGGAGGCAAAGGCAGTTGGGTGCATGACATTGGAGCGAGGATGAGAGTCTCCAGGCATCTAGGCCTGGGGCCTGAGGGTGACTTGCCTCGAAGGAGACCATGGTGAGAGGGTCAAAAGCAGAAGACCCAGAGGAGGCACAGAGGTGAGCAGAAGAGTTGGTGGAGAACTAAAAGAATACTTTTCTGGAAATCACTTATGAGGAAAGATAAACCTAATGAATTAGTCCTTTTCAGTGCATGTAAGGGGAGTTTTTTATTTTTATTTTTTTTGTGGTACACAGGCCTCTCACTGCTGCGGCCTCTCCCGTTGCGGAGCACAGGCTCCGGATGCGCAGGCTCAGCGGCCATGGCTCACGGGCCCAGCCGCTCCGCGGCATGTGGGATCCTCCCAGACCGGGTCACAAACCCGCGTCCCCTGCACCGGCAGGTGGACTCTCAACCACTGCGCCACCAGGGAAGCCCTATTTTTTGTTTTTAATATGAGATGAGTAATCTTAGCTTTGTAGGAAAAACATAAGATGGGTTCTCACCCAAGAGTAAGCTCTACAAATCAGATACTCCAGGGCAGTATTTTTCAAACTAGGACTTCTAAGGCTCTCTCAAGAAGAGGTTAGTAGATCATAAAAATTGATTAATACTTACTGAACTTGAATTAGACCATGGGCCAAGCCCTAGGCTACGTCTTGGGCTGCATTATGGCATTGAATCCTCCCAGTTAGCCTTTGGTAGGTACTGCTATCCTCCCTGCCTCACATCCCTGCCTTACTAGCGGTCACTCAGCTAGGAAGTGAACCAAGTGGGATTTAGCCCCCGGGTTATTTGACTCTGGAGCCCATGACCTTCACAGGCAAGGCTGTAGGTACCCTCCTCCCCACCCCTTGGCCAACCACACTCTCCCTCCACCAGAACCGAAGCTCAGATTTTGACACGTGGACAGCAAACGGGAATGGGAGCTACACTGTTGGTTAGGGGTTTGGAGAGGGTGCATTAAAATGTGCCACACTTCGATTGCCTTCTCTAGAAGTCTTGGAGTTTTGCTTTCCCACTGTGCAAGGGGGTTTTCACATGCATTTTGATGAATGCATTCTGCTCTCTTGGTACACAAGGGGGAGCATTGAGCACAGGAATGGGAATAACATTGCTGCAGGGAGTGAGTTCTTGCTCTTTACCGGAAGGAGTTTCTCTCTCTTTCTCTCTCAATAGGATTTCCTAAGAACAAAACCAGTTTTCTGCCTAATCACAGTGGTATTATTATCATGTCCAAGAAGTTAATATTGATGAAACCATATTATCTAATACATTGTCTATATTCAGATTTCCCTGAATGTCGCCAAGATGTCCTTTATTGCCTTTTCTTTTTCTTTTCTTTTGATCCAGAATCAATTTTGTCTTCTCTTAATATTAGATCATGGTCATTTTTCTGAAATATTTTGGTGCAAAATGTTCATAATTTTTACTGGCTATTTACTATCCCATGAAGCTGATTTTGTCATGATTTATTAATAAATTTCTCTTTGGTTATTCCTGTCATAAGCATAACATGGTGTTAAGAGGGGCTTCTCCTTTCCTCAATTTTGACTCAGACACCAATTCAATAGATATCGGATTGCAAAGTGAGAGTGAGACTGATAATCATATATGGCATTCACCAAGTGTCACAGGTCAGGTTCCTCGGAAAAGCCTCCTGATGGAGATTTTTGTACAGGAGGTTTATTGAAGAGTGTTTGGGGATCAGCACCTATGGAGGAGTAAAGGAGATAACGCTGGAAGAAGGAATGGTTGTGCTTTGATGCAGTCACTACATGGGCCTCAGCTGGCCCTCTGCTAGCCCTGGAGCTGAGATGGTCTTGCAGAATTGTTCCCTACTGGGGCAAGGAGATTAGGTCTTTGTACCTCTACACAGACCAGTCATTGCCCCTGGGAAGTGGTCATAACCTTGGGTGAGATAGCTAGCTTAGACCAGTTTTCAAAGAGACTCAGGGTGGCAGTGAGGGCCTCAGTCCTGTGGGGAGATCTGGGCAGAGACCACAGCATCCACTACACCAGGGGAATTCTCATGGACCTGTCGTCTAAGTCCTGGATCCCTGCAGCCAGGCTGAATACACAAGTGGGCGTGTGGGAATGGGCGGAGGGTGGAGAGATGCTATTGGAGAGAGCATTGCATGTTGGGACTCCTCCCTCTCTCCCCAGGGAAAAGACCAGGGCGCTACCTCCTTATCTGAAAGTGTATGATGGGGGCTTCCTCAGGACCACATATTGAGCTTGAGATTTTTTTTTTCTACTGTTGGGGGCAAAGAGAAGTGGCTAGACGGGCCTGTGGCAGCAGGACACAGAGGGTGGTGTTTGGTTCTGCCCTCCCAGGGTTTGTCGGGGCAAAGGACGAGAGAGTGTTTCCTAGGACTCAAATGTGAGTCACTTGGGAGAGAGAGTACTAGGCTAGAGCTATTTTAAAAAATATGTTAAAAAAATATCCTCCAAGACTCACAAGAAGTTGCAAAAATAAAACAGAGAGTTCCCGTGTGCCCTTCACCCAGCTTTCCCCAATGATAACATCTTATATAACCATAGTGCATTTTCAAAACTAGGGAATTGACATTGACATTGGTACAGTGTCTTGGCTTTTATCATTTTTTACATTCACGTGTGTATGTATTACTATGAAATTTTATCACATGTACAGATTTGTAGGTTTATGTAATTACCACCACAATCAGGACACATAGTTGCCCCATAACTAGGAAGAAACTCCCTCACACTCCATCTTTGCAGTCAGACCCTCCAGCGGACCCTATTCCCTGGCAATGACTAATCTCTTCTCCATCACTATAATTTTATCATTTCAAGAGTGTTACATAGTAGAACCATGCAGTGTGTAACCTTTCGAGATTGGCTTTTTTCACTCAGCAGAAATAACAGCCTTGGGTTCCAGCCATGTTGTTGCATGTATCAATAGTTCATTCTTTTTTACAGCTTAGTAGTATTTAATCGTATACCTGTATACAGTTTATCCAGTCCCAGTGGGAGTCATTTTAAGTCCTGCCCAGCAGACTTTCTGGGAGGGTGAGAGGAAATCAAATGATGAAGTCTGAGTGGAGAGGATTGCCAGGGAGCCCAGGGCAGAGGGGGTAGTGGCAGCTGGGAGGGAATGCTTCTCCTTTGTCCTGAGAATTAAAACTGGAGCGGTCCGCAGAGATGGGGATCTCCAAAGATCCCATGAAAAGTGCACAAGCAAGAGGCAGTTTTTTATAGCTTCGAAGCCCAGAGAACACCAAGTCGACTTACGACGGTGCCAGTCACAAGCCAATTAAAGCATTTCCAGACATAACCATTTACCTCTACACTGTTGGATCTTTGACATGGGATCCAAAACAGCAGCTAGTGAGTGGGGGAGGGAATGTGAAAGAGTAGTGGAAGAGAGAAGAAATTGCATATGAGACCCCCTTCCCCCCCGCCAACACCTCTCACTGAACTGCTGGCTCTACTGGGAAGGGGGAGGAAAGCGTTGGGATGAAACTGAATTGTTGATTAATATAATGACCTGACACATTGAATTACTCTATTAAGACCATGTTTGTGACTTGACGTGACATCAGACTGTCATTACTTGGAAGTGACCAGAGCAGGCAGGGTCCTGCAGTAGTTGTCGTCTGGAGTCAAGGACAAGCTCCTTTTTTCTTCCTACTGGCACTCCCCCTCAAATGAATACATTTTTGGAGGGATGGTGGGAGAAATGCAAAGTATGTTTTTATTATGTCCACCAGCAGTTACCTAAATAACTTGGAAATAAACATTTTTTATACATAAGCCTTTTTTTTCTTTTATAGTATACTTTCCTTTGAGCAAATTCCTGGAAATGGGGTTAATAGGTTAAAGGGCATGGATATTTTTATGATTCTCAAAACATATTGCCAAGTTACTTTTCTAAAGGTTTGTACCAATTTACATTCCCACCAGATAATGCGTGGAAGTTAATATCATAAGATTGTTGGTATAATGGGGTTTAAACGCTATTTCATGTTTGGAATAATTTTTAAAGTGCCTTTGTAATATGACACTTTTTGCATTAGGTGTTTTATCAATCTCTTTAAACTTGACATTAATATCTTGTATGCAGAATATTGTTAAGGGTCTGATTTAATAAGTTGATTACTGGCTATTCACATTCAGCTTCCAGGGGGTTCCCTGGCATACTTAGAAGAAGATCAAATCCTGTAGGATTTGTGGGCAAGAAAGAAAGGGAGAGGTGAAGGCCAGATGATCAGTGAATACAAGAGACAGGTTCAACGGCTATGAGTGAGAGGTAAACAAATGAAGCAAGGGACCAGGAGCAAGGAGACGGCCATGAGGTCCAGAGATGATGTGGAAATGGACCTTGGGGAGACAAAGATTCTAGCACAGACCCCAAACAAGGAAATATGCCTTCCCCCCAACCCCCAAATAACAATGAATTCAAAATTTATTTTTTAAAAAAACCATAGCGTTTACTATCTTAACCACTTTAAGTATACAGTTCAGTAGTGTTAAGTATATTCACACTGATGTGAAATAGATTTGTAGAACCTTTTCATCTTGCAAAATGGACGTTTTTACCCATTGAAGAACAACACCCTTTTCCTTTCTCTCCCCAGCCCCTGGTAGCCACCATTTATTTATTGTTTCTATGAATTTGACTACTTTAGATACCTGATATAAGTGGAATCATGCTGTATTTGTCTTCTTTTGTGACTGGCTTATTTCACTTAGCATAGTGCCCTTGAGGTTCATCCATGTTGTATAGCACTTGCAGGGTCTCCCTCCTTTTTTAAGGCTGAATAATATTCCATTGTATGTATATACCACATTTTGTTCATCCATTCATCTATCAATTGATATTTGGGTTGTTTCCATCTTTGGCTGTTGTGAATAGTGCTAAAGCATGGGTGTGCAAATACCTCTTCAAGAACCTGATTTCAATTCTTTTTTAAAATAATTTCAATTCTTTTGAATATATATCCAGATGTAGGTTGCTGGGTCACATGGTAGTTCTATTTTTAATTTTTTGAGGACCTGCCATAACTGGTTTTTATGGTGTTTTACATGTTTTTTACCGTTTACAATCCCACCAACAGTGCACAAGTGTTCCAATTTCTCCTTATTCTCACCAACACTTGTTATTTTCTGTTTTTTTTTTTTCTAATAGTAGCCATCCTAATGGGTGTGGGGTGGTATCTCTCTATGACTTTGACTTGCATTTCCCTTAAGATTAGTGATGTTAAGCATCTTTTCATATGCTTGTTGGCTGTTTGCATATCATCTTTGGAGAAATGTTTATTCAAGTCCTTTGCTCATTTTAAAATCAGGTTATTTGATTTTTTGTTGTTGAGTTGTAGGAGTTCTTTATATATTCTGGATATTAACTCCTTATCAGATTCATGATCTGCAAACATTTTCTCTCATTCCATATGTTGGCTTTTAACTCTGTTGATTGTGTCTTTTCATGCACAAAATTTTAAAGTTTGATGTAATCGCATTTGTCTACTTTTGCTTTTGTTGCCTGTGCTTTTGCTGTCATATCCAAGAAATCATTGCCAAGTCCAATCTCATAAAGCTTTTCCCCTGTGTTTTCTTCTAGGAGTTTTACAGTTTTAGATTTTTAAGTCTTTAATCTATTTTGAGTTAGTTTTTGTGTATGCTGTAAGATAAGGTTCTAACTTCATTCTTTTCCCTTTGGATATCTAGTTTTCCCAACACCATTTGTTGAAGAGACTGTTCTTTCCCCTTTGATATTAGCAACCTTGTCAAAAATCATCAATTGTTATTATTATTATTATTATTATTTTTATTTTTATTTTTATTTTTTTTGCGGTACGCGGGCCTCTCACTGTTGTGGCCTCTCCCGTCGCGGAGCACCAGCTCCGGACGCGCAGGCTCAGTGGCCACGGCTCACGGGCCCAGCCGCTCCGCGGCACGTGGGATCCTCCCAGACCAGGGCACGAACCCGTGTCCCCTGCATCGGCAGGCGGACTCTCAACCACTGCACCACCAGGGAAGCCCAGTGTTATTATTTTTTAATCAATGGAAAAATAATAACAAGATCACAGAATTCTTCTTTTGTGACATATATTTGGGACATATAGTGACTATTTGAATGAGGTGGAGAGGTCCAAATGAAAATCATAAAAATGTGAATAAAACTTTGAGACTGTTGGATGGGACCTTGTAACACCTTTTCTTAAGATGTCATCAGTGCCAATGGGCAGCAGTTGATTGATAAACTAATTAATTCACCAAATAAGTGATTATTGAGTGCCTACTATACAGACACTAACCAGGCCAAGGGAATACAGGTGTATATAGGAGACAGGTCCCTGCTATGTGTGTTTCTGTGTAGAATCTCATTTTCTGTTAGCAGCATCCACAAAAATGTGTGTGCTGGCCCTACCTCTGCAAGGAATTTGGAGAGGTGAAAGAGACTGTGAGATGCTGTCCATGCTCTGAAGGGCCCGTGTGAGCTTATTCTTACCATGGCCCCAGATACCCTTCATGCCCCCTACTGTTTGCTAAGGGTTAATACCTGATGAGATGGACCCATTTTCTAGCTTGGAGAATGAAGGGGATGAGGGCTTAAAGGCTGGGGCTTATGTCCAGATGTCTGAAGGAGTCTGTGTTCCATCTGAAGCTGCTCTCCGTAGGGCGATTTCTCAGGGTCTCCCCAGACGTATCCCACTCTGGTTGAAACCAAAGGTTCATTTCAATAACCTAAGTGCTCCGTTCAAGAAACACAGAAAATAGGGTAATGTCCCTTTTCTGTTCTACAGTTCAGTTTAGGATACCACCACATTGAATTAGTTGTTGTGTCTCTTTAGTCTCCTCTAGTCTGTGACAGTTTCTCAATCTTTCTTTGTTTTTCATGACCTTGACAGTTTTGAGGAGAATTGGGCATGTGTTTTGTAGAGTGTTGGACCCAGTTACTTTTTGTTTTGTTTTGTTTTGTTTTTTTGTGGTACGCGGGCCTCTCACCATTGTGGCCTCTCCCATTGCGGAGCACAGGCTCCGGACGCGTAGGCTCAGCGGCCATGGCTCATGGGCCCAGCTGCTCCTCAGCATGTGGGATCTTCCCGGACCGGGGCTCGAACCCGTGTCCCCTGCATCGGCAGGCGGACTCTCAACCACTGCGCCATGAGGGAAGCCCGGGCCCAGTCACTTAAAAAATTTTTTTTATTGGCGTATAGTTTATTTAAAATGTTATAATCATTTTTTTTTTTTTTTTTTTTTTTTTTGGTACGCGGGCCTCTCACTGTTGTGGCTTCTCCCGTCGCGGAGCACAGGCTCCGGATGCGCAGGCTCTGCGGCCATGGCTCACGGGCCCAGCCGCTCCGCGGCATGTGGGATCTTCCCGGACCGGGGCACGAACCCATGTCCCCTGCATTGGCAGGCGGATTCTCAACCACTGCGCCACCAGGGAAGCCCTATAATCATTTTTAATGCATTATTTTGTGGTCTTCCTAGAGCCCAGAGTTAAAGCACTTCTCGAGTTATTCATAAAGGTAGTTTTCTAGGTTGGATGGACCTGAATGGATCAGATCTTCAGCATTGCCTATAAGTTTAGGTTGCTATTTAGCCTCTTTCAAACAGTAAGTAACTTACTTTCATCCTCTCTGCTAGGTTATAGCAAAAGTCGATATCATATCTCTTGCTATTTACCAGCAAAATTACTTTGGTCATGTTGCTTAGCTTTATGACCTTACGTTGTAAAGGTTAAAAGAAAACACACACACACAGGAAGGAACACATACAAGCTCCTACTACAACTCCTGGTACATTAAAGGTGATCAGAAATTGAAAGTTAAAAAAAATTTTTTATCACATTATTATTACTATTAACGTTATTAATATCATTGATATGCACAGGAACCGAGTTATAAATACTTGGCTAATGAACTTTTTTTTAACTTTTAAAAATTTTGAACTGATTTTAGACTTAAAGAAAAGTTACAAAAATAGTATAGAAAATTCCTATATATGCTTCACTAGCTTTCCCTAATGTTAACATCTAAATTAACCACAGTATGATGATCAAAACCAGGAAATTAAGATTGATATAATACTATTAAGTAAATTACAGATCTTACTTGAAATTGCTTGTTTTCCTGTTTAACTTTCCAATTTCCTGTAGCGATCCAGTGAATTTATGAGACGAGACTAGCTTAGTCTTCTCTAATGTAGTTTTTTATTGTGTTTCATGATCTGCACACTTTTGAAAAGAACTCATCAGTTACTTTGTGGAGTGTCCTTCAGTTTGGGTTTGTCTGTGTTTTCTTTGATTATACTGAGGTAATGCTGTTTGGGCAAGGATACCTCAGAAGTAATATTACATCTTCCACCATGTACCATATCAGGAGGTACATGACGCCAATATATTTTATAACTGGTGTTGCTAACCTTGACCTCTTGGTTAAACTGGTACTTGTCAGGTTTCTCCATTTTAAGTTACTCTTTTACCTTTTGTAGCTAAGAAGTATCTTGGGGAGATACTTTGAGACTATGAATCCATCCTGTTTCTCGTACTTTTGCACACTCATTCTAGCATCTGTGGAGGATTCTTGCCAGCAACAGTTACTAATGTGGTATTTGCTTACTGGAGATTTTCTATTTCCTTCATGCCTATATTTATTAATTGGAATTCCTCTCTAGGGAAGAGTTGTTCCTTCTCCCCCAGTTATTTATATTAGACTGAGCTTATACACATTTTATTTTATGGGTTGTAATCTAATACTATCATTATTAATTTTGTTGCTCAAATTGTTCTAGCTTTGGCCACTAGGAGCATAATCAGGTTGGCTCCCGTATCCTTTCAACATGCTCTATCATTTGTTTGTACCTTCTTACGTTATGGCACTTCCTTCTTTTTCTAAGCTCATCTTGCATTTTCCTTGCCCCAACCCTGGAATCAGCCTTTTTTCCGAAAAGCACTAGTTCCTTCTATTGGAGAATGGATTTAGAAACCACGATCTTGGTGGTGGGTGTGCTCATCGCTACTGGGGTGTCATTGTTTCTAGGTCCTCTCAGTGGACAGAGCTAGGAAATATGTGTATGTATACTAAACACACACATCTATGTTTATTTCAGTATGAATCTGTATAAATATGAAAAGCCATAATAAATATTTTCATTCTAAAGTAAATGCATGAGTATGTGCAAGGTACGCTTCTATTCGTCTCCCCCCAATAAGGAGAACATTACAATATTGCTTGTTTACTTGAAATAAACAGTCAGTAGTACTTGTTTACTTTCAGTTTTATGTTATGATTCACATAGCTGAGGTTATTAGAGAAGAGACCTAACCTCATACAATTCTGAAAACAGAAAAAAAAAATCAGAGATATCCAATTCTTGTTTCCTAAACTGGTATTCCATGGGGTACTGTTTTGGGAGGTGTTAATAGGCTCATCAGGATAAGAGGGCTCTGTGGTCCGGTGAATTTGGGAAACTTGTCACGGTAGATCCCCCCCACACTTGTGTAACACTGCTCAGGGGTTATTAAAGGAGTTTTTAAAAAAAATATGTTTTCCAGAAAAATTATATTTTATAAACAAAGTATCAGACAAACTTATAGAAGCAGAAGATATAAAAGAAGAAGAAAATGTCAAATTTATATGCAATTTTTGTTGTATAAATTTATTTGGGACTAAATGTTGGTCTGCACAATAATGTGAAATTTTTAAAGTAAGTGTGACCACATTCCTTGTTAAGAGAAGCTGCTATAAGGTATGTCTTCAGATGGCTTTTAAAATCTATGGGGAAAATTACATTTGCTTCAACAGGGGCAGATATATTCTTTAGAAAAAAGGTGTTCTCCACTCCTGCATATCGAAATACAGCTCAACAGAACTTATGGAAAAACTAACAACAAAGACAAAATATCCTGTTTCAAAGTAGTCATTTTGCGTTGAAGGTAGAAACCTACAATCTTTCCCCCCAAGAGCATTTCATATTTAAACCTTCTATTTTTAACCTGATGGTGGGATTCATGGCTAATGCTTATGAGATCTGCGTCTAGACAGTTGAGAAAAACAGGAAATGAGTTACATTGTTGTAGCTTAAGATAATTTAACCTTTTGTCTTCTAGCTCCAAGCTGTGCCTGCTTTAAAAAAAAAAATAAAAGAACATTCCTTCTCTCCTGAGAATTTCAGGGCATTTAGGGAACTATAATAATCCAAGGCCTCTTCAGGGAGCAGAGATAGCTATTTTGGTGGAAAAGGAAATGAGAACATGGGTTTACTGGGCTTGGCCTATGAAGTGAACACAGCCATTTGGAGGAACTGTTGCTCTCTTCTGAATTCTGAGTGTGTGCTCACAGCTGTCTCGGATGGTGTGCTTCCAAAGGGCAGGAACTCAGCCTGGCTAACCCAGTCTCCCTGTGTGCTGGTCGCATCATGTGATGCTGTGGGACATACAGTGTCCCCCAGAAGAGAAAGTTAAGAAGAAGCAGCTGGCATCTATAGAATGCTTTCTATGTGCCAGGCACTGAACTAAGCACATTCACATACATGATCTCGTTTAATTCTCTCAACGACCTTAACAAGATGTGGCTATTACTATTACCCCCATTTTACCCATGAAGAAATGGAAGCACAGAGGAGTTAAGGAACTTTGCAAGAGTAGCAAACCTGGCATTTGAACCCAAATCAATATGATTCTAGAACCTATGTTCTTAGTTGGTATGCTATACTGCAGTAGGGCTGTTTTGAAGATTAAATGAGATGATGTATATAACAAATTTATCATGGTTTCTGGCCCATAATAGGCATCGTAACTAATTCCTGCTATTATTTACACGTATAAGTAAAATAATGCTATTCTTCATTACAAGTAGATGATGACAGGGGACTTCCCTGGTGGTCCAGTGGTTAAGACTCCATGCTTCCAATGCAGGGGGTGCGTGTTCGATCCGTGGTCGGGGAACTAAGATCATGCATGCCCCGTGGCGCGGCCAGAAAAACAACAGCAGCGGCAACAACAGAACAGGGTTCGCTGCACTGAGAGGCGGGAGCCAGAGCCTCGTGGCCACGAGCCCATCTGGCAGTTCAGAATTCTTTAATAGAAGAAATGTAAAATAACTCGATGTTGGAGAAGATGAGCACTCTGTTTTGTGGCCATTAAGTCTGCAGATGCACACTGGTTGGTAGCAGAGAGGCACCAAGTACACTCGACCTTAAAGCAGCAGGATGGTCGGCATTAAGTGAGAGAGATGCCTTCCACAAAGAGTTCTCTTTCAAAAATTTTAATCAGGGAACACAGCACGTATCTCCTTATGCTGGTCATCAAGCCACACAGCGGGTCACGCCCATCACTGGTCCACCCCCTTCCTCCCATGTGAGAAAGCCAAGTGTGAGAAGGAGGAGTAACTATCCAAGGCATTTGGCTTTATGTCCTGAGTTGCCCTACAAACAGAGAAGATGAATCATCACCTGGAGGGGTTCAATGTGTACAGCAAGGTCCAGATAACGCTCACGGCACGTGACTGTGGTGGACTGACCAAAGGAGATATGAAACTGGCCGAGTTTTTATTGAAAAAGGCAGCTGCTTCTGTGTGATTTCTTCCCAAACACATGTAAAATCTTATATACACATCTAGCTCCAATGTATTTTGAAGGCAATTTACATGAACAAATTAAGCTGTAAATTTAGTTCACCTTTTGAACTATCACATTTTGTAAAATCAGTGCTTAAGTAAAAATTATTTAAACTTGAAAAAAAAACCCAACAAAAAGCAAGTAGATGATGACACTCACCCTCACCCTCCTCCTTGTGAGATGCACAGTGCGTAGTGCTTCTAAGTAGCTGTTGAATCGAGTGAATTGAATAGTGATGGTAAGGATTTTAATTTAATTTATTTATTACCTGCAACATTCTAGTGGGGCTGGAGATACAACGATAGCATCAGCAGGTCAGGTTAGAGAGTTCATAAACAAGTAAAGGAAACTGGCTCACACAGCAATAAAGTCTACAGTTTTGGCTTTCTTAACCATTGCTTCTAGGAGTCTAAGAAATGGCCATATACCACACACAACAAATATTGCATTAAGGGTCTGCTTTGTCACACTCAGAGATGTTAGGGATACAGTATGAGGTAAGACATCATCCTTGTGCGCGTGGATTTACATTCTAGTAGAGAATACATAAAAAGATAAACAGGGACTTCCCCGGTGGTCCAGTGGTTAAGACTCTGCACTCTCAATGCAGGGGGCCCAGGTTCAATCTCTGGTCAGGGAACTAGATCCCGCATGCCACAAATAAAGAGGCTGCATGCCAGAACGAAGATCCCACACGTGGCAGTGGAGATCCTGCGTGCTGCAACTAAGACCCGGCCCAGCCAGATAAATAAATATTTTTAAAAAGACAAGCAAGTGAAATCATTACACATTGTAATAGGCACCACCAAGGAAATAATCGAAGGGTTGAAATAACAGAATAATGGAGTTGGGGTGGGGGAGCAAGGTCAGACCGTACTTTGCATGGGGAACTAAAGGAAGGCTTCCTTGAGTAGGTGACATTTAAGCCCTGATGATAAGAAAGAGCCTAGGAAGAAAAAACAATAGAAAGGCTTTGAGGTGGGGAAATAACTTGACAAGTTCAAGGGCTTGACAGAGAGTGAGTGTGGATGGAGAATAACAGGGAGAGTGGGATGAGATGAGGCTAGAAAGATAGGCGGGACAGATCATGGAGGGCCTTTACCAGCCTTTGGTAAGAAATTAGATTTTATTCTAAGTGTAACAGAAAGCCACCAAAGGGTGCTAAATAGACAAGTGACATGATCTGATTTGCTGCTGTGTGGAGAATGAGCTAGACAGGATGAGAGTGCCCTCGGGATCAAGCATCCCTTCTAGGGTGGAGGATGGACTCTCAGGGACAGAAAAGGAAGTGTGACGGTGGAAGCAGAGTTCAGAGAGATGTGAGGCTAAGAGCCTAGGAAAGCAGGCAGCCTCTGGAAACTGGAAAAGGCAAAGGAGTGGATTCTCCCTTAGAGCCTCCAGGAGGGACCAGTGCTGCCAACCCATTCTAGACTTGTGACCTACAGAACTGTAAAGTAATAAATTTGTGTTGCTTTACGCCTCTAGGGGTGTGGTAATTAGTTGCAACAGGGAGGTGTTGGCAGGAATAAATAATCTGCCTTCCACCCTACCTCCGCCTCCAGATCTCTGTCTTCCTTCCATTGGCCGGATCTAACTAGAAGCCACAGGCAAGGGATCCATAGATGCCATTCGCACGGGTCAGCCTTTCAGGTGACAAAGAGGATGGAGAGGAGTGGAGAGTGGATCTGGAGCAGCAAATGGAAAATATCCAGGCCAGTGCAGGTTGTCAGGCTGAGTGGTTTGCTCCTAATCTGGAGCTTATAATAAAGTAGGACGTTTGGCATGCTGCCCTCGCTTATCTCAGCCCTCTCTTGTGAGTTCTCTCTGGCGTAGCCTTCAAAAACTTCTTTGGTTTTGCCTCATATCTTTAGAGTGCAGATAAATGATGTCAATGCACCTGTTTCTAATATCTGATTCGCCCCTCAGTGGGATGCAGCAAGTGTCCAAAGCAAATGATGTGAATTTTAAAAGTTGGTCCAGGGCTTCCCTGGTGGCGCAGTGGTTAAGAATCCGCCTGCCAATGCAGGGGACACGGGTTGGAGCCCTGGTCCGGGAAGATCCCACATGCTGCAGAGCAACTAAGCCTGTGCGCCACAACTACTGAGCCTGTGCTCTAGAGCCCGCGAGCCACGACTACTGAGCCCACGTGCCACAACTACTGAAGCCTGCGCTCCTAGAGCCTGTGTTCCGCAACGAGAAGCCACCGCGGTGAGAAGCCCGTGCACCACAAGGAAGAGTAGTCCCCGCTCGCCACAGCTAGAGAAAGCCCACGCGCAGCAACGAAGACCCAACACAGCCAAAGATAAATAAATAAATGAATAATAAATAAATAATTTTTTTTTTTTGAAAAAGAATGAAAGTCCCCTTTCACTGCTCTCTTCTGGGTCCATCGAAATCACGCTCCCCCACCCCCGTTCTCCCCATCCCGAGGTAGCCATTGTTAATAGTCTGGGTGATGCATTACAAATTTTATTATGTATGTTTTCAAACCTACTGCTATGGGCTGAATTGTGTTCCCCCTCTGAAATTCACGTGTTGAAGCCCTAACCCCCAACGTGACTGTATTCAGAGATAGGGTCTTTAGGAGGAAACTAAGATTAAATGAGGTCAAGTGTCTGTCTTCCGAGGCCACAGTGAGAAGATGGGTGTCTGCAAGTCTGGAAGAGAGCACTCACCAGAAACTGGACCCTAGCAGACCTTCATCTCGGATCTTCCAGGCTCTGGAAATGTGAAAAAATTAATTTTTGTTGTTAAAGACCCCAGACTGTGTTATTTTGTTATGGCAGCCTGAGACTAAGACACCTACCTAAAATCAGAAGAAGTGGCAAAAAGAATCTTCATTTACCAGATTCAACAATTATCTATTGAATGATTATAAACAGGGAAGTGCTATGATTAGATAATGTGTTCTAGAAAGATCTCTTGGGCAGCAAAGTAGGTATGTTGGAGGGGTTCAGGCTGGAGATGGGGAGACAAGTTAAGCACCTCTTGTAAATTGCCAGGCAAGCGATGCTGAGGGCGCTAGTCAAGGGGGAAGGCAGTGGAGAAGGAGAGGAGGGGCTGACCAGGGAGAGATTTAAAAGTAGACTTGATGGGCTACATGTTTCAATCATGAGTCTGTGTTTCATTATATCTAAGATGCTGTGGATTGTAAGATGCAGCCTGAATTCAAAGATATGAAAAATGAAAAGAATGTTAATCTTAGGATTGATGAAATGCAGTAGAATTGAAAGCTGGGACCACCAACCCCCTATGGGAACAGTGAACATGAGCTCACAATTTAGTGCGTAAAAGAGAAACAAGATTTCGATATCTGGAATCCTGATGCACAGTGTGGATTAATGAACTTTTTTAAAAAAATATTTCTCAAGTTGAACTCTTTTCTTGCTGTTCTTGATTAAAGAACATGTTTGAGGGGTGGGTTTTGTGGCTAGGAACTTTATAGGAACCTCTCAATTTTAACAAAATGCTACCCAGATGAGATGATATCATTTACAATGCTACAGCCATGCTCAGTTTTGGGGCAGCCAAATTCTGTTTATTTAATAAAAAAGGATGTTTTGAATGGCGGTGCTGTTTCATGGAGCTTTTCATGGAGCTTTTCATGGAGCTTTCTTAGGCTTCCAGACAGAGTTTGGATTCCACAGGTAGATGGAGCTATAACCCATGTTTTCTGTCCCCAGTGACAGGCCTGCAAGCCTGTAAGTACAGAGTACCGGCATCTCTTGTTTTGGAGCTGCGATGGTTATATAAACATGGAGAGCAAGCCTAGCTTGTCCAGGCTGCATTTTGAGGACCTGAAATTCCCCTTTGGAGGGCTTGGCACCCAGTTCACAACAGGCACCTGGCCGAGGGGCAGCATGCAGCTTTCTGCAGCAGAGCCAGAGGCAGTGTTGACAGATCAGCATGCCAGGAGGGGCCCCAGCCATATCGACCAGCGAACTCATGTCTGCATGCACAGGACCCCATGATAATTTTTGCCTTTTCAAATTTAAAATTGGATTAAAAATTTGTGCGAATGTTTTTAAGAGTCCAGAGCCAGATTTTTTTCGTTGCAAGTTATTTTAGGACTACATTTTATCGGTTGCTGTTTTGGAAAAAGTACTTTCGTCTTTGCATTCTTGGAAGTGCCCAGCAAAATTGGCCAGTCTTAACTCCTATGTTACACAGTGAGTGCGGGTTCTGGATTTAGACAGCCTAAGTTTGAATTCCAGCTCCACTGTGTGTCCTTGGGCAAGCTGCTCATCCTCCTTTGCCACCGTTCTCTCTATAAAATGGGAATAATAAGTAGTACCTGTTTCATAGAATTGTTGAGATTAATCAACCATTTAGCACGCTTAGAACAGGGCCTTGCTGTTCAGTATAAAAGTAACAATAATAACTACAATATTGACCACTAACAAGTGTTCAACTTACTCTGTGCCAGGCACTTTTCTACATACAATAGCTCGTTTAATCCAACCAACCATCCTATGAGGTAGGTGCTGTCACTGTTCCTGTTTTATAGATGAGGAAATTGAAACACAGAAAAGTCTATTCAATATAAATATTCTTGTGTCTCTGCTGAACCTCATGTATACCTGGTTGTAGAATATTTAAACTATTGGTTTATGTGCTGGCTCTCCCCCATAAGTATGTGGGCTCCTCAAGTACGATGACTCTAGCTGTCTTTTTTTTTTTTTTTTGTGGTACGCGGGCCTCTCACTGTTGTGGCCTCTCCCGCTGCGGAGCACAGGCTCCGGACGCGCAGGCTCAGCGGCCATGGCTCATGGGCCCAGCCACTCCACGGCATGTGGGATCTTCCCGGACCGGGGCACGAACCTGTGTCCCCTGCATCGGCAGGCGGATTCTCAACCACTGCGCCACCAGGGAAGCCCTAGCTGTCTTTTTTGACTCAATAGTACCAGGTATACAGTAGGCGATAATATTGAATACATTGAAAGTAGCTTAATGGGAAGTGTTACTTTGGGCCATCAACATGAAAATACATATTTTTTCAGTATTGGCTCCCAACTGTTTTATATGGCTATTTCTGAGGCTTCATGGGAACAGCTTCCTTGATGACCTTTAGGCCAAATTCTGCAGCTTTTCAGTTCCTGCTGGTTATTAGCAGTTTCAGTCCAGTCCTGAGCCTCAGCCTGGTGTATTTGATAACGTCTCTCTCAGACTCCCTCCGTAGCTCCCCTCCCCTCCCCGCCAGTGCAGGGGAGGCTGTGGCTGCAGTGGCTGCTTGTTTCCTCGTGGCTGTTTCTCCTCCTGGAGCTTAGGTGGCGGGTAGGAGGGTGGCAATGGGGAGTAGGCAGAGATTTCGCCTTACTTAGCGGTCCAAGATGAGGTTTCCATCCTCTCTACACGGGTTGTTGCTGTATCTCCAGCTGATTTGCGGCCGGTCCCCTCTGAGGCAGGTGCCCAAAGCTGGGGCTCCCGTGGCTTGTGAGAGCCAGTCCTTTGGAATTCCATTTGGGAGTCTGTTGCCCCACACTTCCCGGCATGGAGCGCTGCCTCCTGTGCAACCTCTTCCCCTGACCCCGCTTCCCACCCCGCCTCAGTGGCTGCTGCAGGCACTGACGTGGGAGACCCCCTCTTAACGAGATGCAGGGGAGATGGCTCAAGCCCAGCTACCTTCTTAGTGTCCACTCCACCCAGGGGAAGCTTGCACACCCTTGTATGCTGCTGGGGACATGGCAAGGTGCCTCGCTGCCCTTTCATCTCCCAGGCCAGTGTCCTCTCCAAGTCTCTCTTCCCCTTCCCAGTTAACAGTTGCAAGCCTGTTGCCCAAGCAGCCATCTGTAGGGGAATGAAATGCCAGTCTTCCAGATCACTGGAACTCCTGGGCTTTATGAATGATTCTCCTGGAGTCCCTGCTGTGATGTAGGGGAGGGGATAGGCTCTTTCCATGAACACTGTCCTCCCTTCTCTTTACTCCTCCTATTACACTGATTCAGAGGATGGAGGGAGTCAAGGTGATTTTGGCCTCTCCATAAGCCCTTCAGGTTGGTGGCTGGCTCCTGCTCTTGAACTTAGAATGTCAGGATACTCGGCACCATTTGTCCTCTGCGCTGGGTTTTATCCCAAGTTCTGGGACTTCATTGCAGGATTGTTCACAATAGCCAAGACACGGAAGCAGACTAAGTGTCCATCAACATATGAATGGATAAAGAATATGTGATGTATAAATATATACATATACACTACATATATTACATGTGAAATATACATTTTAATATATATTTTAAAATATGTAATGGAATATTATTCAGCCACAAAAAAGAAGGAAATCTTGCCATTGGTGACAACGTGGATGGACCTTGAGGGCGTTACGCTAAGTAAAATAAGTAGACAGAGAAAGACAAATGCTATGTGATCTCACTTATGTGGAATCTAAAAAAGCCAAACTCATAGAAACAGACAGGGGCTGGGAGGTGGAGGAAATGGGGAGCTGTTGGTCAAAGGGTACAAACTTTCAGTCATAAGATGAATAAGTTCTGGGGATCTAATGTACAGCCTGGTGACTCTAGTTAACAATGTATTATATACTTGAAGGTTGCTCGGAGAGTAGATCTTAAATGTTTTCACCACAGGCACCAAAAAATGGTAATTGAGTGAGATGATTAACTTAATTGTGGTATCATTTAGCAATATATGTGTGTATCAATTCATCATGTTGTTTTACCTTAACCTTACATGATGTTATATGTTAATTATATCTCAAAAGAGCTGGGAAAAAAAAACAAAACAAAAGTAGGGGCATTTCCAACTTAAAAAACATCTTCCAGGGATAATATAGGAGACACAACACTTTATGTCATAAGTGATTCTGTGAAATAGACCACAAAGTTTAATGTGTTTCTTTAACGTATGTCCCTTCACACCTGTATCTATGACTCTGTGAACTGTGTTCAGAAATTAGAGTGACTGGAGTTTTTTCCTCAATTATATGCCCAGGCAACTGCTCTTTGAGTTAAGGAATGTGGCCCCTGTGAGAAGTACTTGAAAAAAACAGTTGTCCCCTGAACTAGGAAGTGAGGTAATGTGATAGTTAAACTAGTTCAAATTAACTCATAATGGGAACAAAAAACCCACAACAAAGTTCTGGGACAAGAGATACTCAACATCCTGTTACTATAATTAGCAAATTACAGAGTAGGGTCCTGTTTTCAGCAGATAATTAGCATTTCTAACCCTTAATTGTCTCGTCTGTAAATGGGGGGATATGCCTTGGTAGAAGCAGGACCAGATCACATCTTGAGATCTCTGTTAGGTTTAATGTCCTTAAATCTATGAGGTTCATGCTTTTAGGGTTGCCTGAATTCAGAGTTTCTCTCGTCTTTGTTTTTTTCAAGTTAAAATTATATTAATTAGGCACAAAAAATAATGAAATATTGCCATTTACAGCAACACGGATGGACCTAGAGATTATCATACTAAGTGAAGTAAGTCAGAAAGAGAAAGACAAATATCATATAATATCACTTTTGATAATACAACTTAACTTATTTACAAAACAGAAGCAGACTCACAGACATAGAAAATAAGCTTATGGTTACCAAAGAAAAAGCAATGGGGAAGTATAAATTAGGAGTATGGGATTAACAGACGCACATCACTATACATAAAATAGATAAACCACAAGGATTTACTGTACAGCAGAGGGAACTATATATTCAATATCTTGTAATAACCTATAATAGAAAAGAACCTGAAAAAGAATATATATCTATTTATATGCATAACTGAATCACTTTGCTGTACACCTGAAACTAACACAATATTGTAAATCAATTATAGTTCAAAAATATTGCACTCATGTCGAAGCACTTCAGAGTTGTGAAATGCCTGACCTAGAAAGGGGTGCACCCTAACTGGGAGAGGGGAAGAGGGGCTGTGTTCGTATGTAGGAGGGAAATGGCTGCAGGGCTGTGCTCTGTATATAATCTCTTCCCGTCTGCTAGGGGCAGGGCTGTGAACACAAGCCAAGAAGTCTTTCAGTTATTTGCTGGCAAGTCTTCCTCTAAAAGAAAGACCATTTGGATGGCAAGGCTAATGAGGGTTTAGCCTGGACCCCCCGGGGCACCTGGTGCAGGAAATATGTATTTCACAATGACTCTTCACAAAATATCGTACTAGATGCTGTGTGGGAAAGACAGCTGCAGAGTCATAAAAGGACGCCAGGTTTAGGATCAGATCTGAGCTTAAAACCTACCTCTGTGGTTTAGTAACTGTGTGTAGAGAGTGTGTGATAGTAAATGTTTAAAAAATCAGCTCTCTCTCTCAAAAAAAAAAAAAGCTCTGATTTGTAGCTCTTGTTGATTTCTGAGGTAGAAATATCCCCACTATGGCTGATTTTAAGTTACCAATATGCCAGTGAACGTGAGGTTGGAAAAAGATGAATCCATTCAGCTCAGCTCTCACGAGCCAGCTCCAGCCTGCCGCACCGTGTGATATTGAACACATCATATAATTTCTCTGAGCATCCCCAGTTTCCACATTTGTAAAGTGAGGATAATACTCGTATCTACCTTACAGGGTTGCTATGGCAGTTAAAAATGTATTTGAAAGCATTTGGGAAAGAGTAGGATTCAATTTATTATTGATGCTGCATCTGGGCTTCCTTTATTTCTCATCACCTTGGAGTTTATAAAATTTAAAGGACTTTCACCCAAGAAAAATTCTAACCGATGGAGAGTGTATATGTGCCTGTTGTGGGAGTTGGGACGGGATGGAGAGAGTGTTGAAGAAAAAAAAAAAAACAAGAAATAAAACAAAAAGACAAAATAACATAGTTTCCTCTGAACTATTATATGATTTCCTAAAATCACAAAAGGCTATAGGAGCTAAAAGGAACCTAGAGACTAGCTAATCCAACCCACCTGCCCGTTAAAGATGAGGAAACTGAGTCAGAGAACAGAAGTGACTTCCCTGAGGTTCAGCCCTGCTGTGTCAGTCCTGAGCAGAAGCTGAGTCTGCTGACCAGCTGTCCGGGGCTCATCCTGTGAGCCCGCCTCTTTTCAGCCCACATTTGTTGGCTTGAGCAAAGAGTGATGGGAATCTAAGGCTTCCATTCACACTGGTCAGGAAAAGTGATTTGGCTCAATCATCAGAATAGCTCTTTAAACCAGTGGTCTCCAAAGTGAGCTGCTGGAAGGAAAAAAAAAAAAAGAAAACTTCCATTGATTTCTCTATTAAAGAGTAAGAAGTAAAGAAATTATCTGTGAGGCTTCTGGCAGGAAATAATCTTGTGTAGTTCCATTGAAGGGACTACCCAGACAGGTGTGGGCAGGGTTAAGGGAACACAAAAGGTGCTGAGGCCCCCCAGAGAAGAGCAACAAGGAAAATCACTTCTCCCGGGTTTGGGGAGGAGCCTCGTGATGGCTGGAGCCATCAGGAGGGTTTATGTGGAGGAGGGCTGCAGCTTCTGCCAGAGACCAGGGGCCAGTCAGGAGAGAGCAGGCAAGAAGGACCCTGAACTCTTTCTCTTTCTGCTCTGGTCTCGGCCAGCACCTGCCATTGGACAAACCCAAGCAGATGCCAATTGGCAAGAGAGTCTGGGGGCCGCAGACCTTTGTGGTCAGCCTGCTAGGGCGCTGAGCTAGGCAGCGGAGCGGAGAATGGATCTTCGGGGCCAAGCAGAGAACAACCAGCACAAAAGCTTTACAAGTGTTTAATGTCTGGATTGACAGTGGTCCTTTCTGTCCATCCATCAGCTGTCCGTCAGTACCCAAGGCACCTGGGCCTCAGTGGGGAGTGGAGGCCAGTGGTACGCAAAGTTGATCGTTTGTTTGCAGTGTACTGTGACATAGTGTAACTTCTGTATGCCTGACTAAATGGATTTATGGATTACAGTACCTAGTTTTAAATAAACAAAATCTCACAAAATGGACAGATGCTTTAAGAAGTTTCCTAGTTCCTCTCAAAGAAACAGCGGAATGACGATACTACTATTGCAGATGCAAAGGGACAGAAGAATGTGAGCCACGAATATGGCTCTTCACTGGCTGCATTAGCTTAATGATAAGCTAATGAGATCTGACTAAAAATTGGCCACAAAGTTCATAATGATCACAACTATTTGAAATATCGATTTATGTCCATTATTACTAATGATGACTGTCCTCCTATGTGTGCATTATGCTTTGAAATATTAGTTCATGATAGTAGTGCCTGCCAATACTTCATAGATAGATAAATAAATACACATATATTGGGTTTATGCTTAAAAAATGTTTATTGATGGGATGGTTGGAGACCACTGGTTTTAAACGATAAGCAAAGGCTAGAATTGTGGGGGTCATTGATTTAGTTATTATGTTTCTCTTTAGAGACAGTGAAGGCTACATGGTTTTTCTGCCTAGAGCACATAATGCAAAAAAAAAAAAAAAGATAGTGGGCTTGTGAATAATAATAACAAACGTTTATGTAAAGCTTATTATGTGTTAAGCATGGCTCTAACCACACAAAAAGTATTAATCGTGTAAAATGCAGCAACTCAATTACTCCTCAAAACAATTCCATGATGTAGGTACTGTCATTATCCCCATTTTACAGATAAGGAGACTGAGGCAGGTCAAGGTTTAGTACAGCCAGGAAGAAGCAGGGCAGGGTTCATACTCAGGCAGGTTGGCTTCAGATTCTTTGCTCGCTATGCCTTGCTGCCTCTCTGAAGGAAGTAGGGGCTCCTTGGAGTAATTTTGAAATTAAGAAAAAACGAAATTGCAAAGTAAAATTAAAACAATTGAATACAAGTTTAAAAAGTACAAAGAAAGGGGAGTCACTCAAGTACTCTTATGTGGGTTAAGAGTGACTGTTTCCTTGCACTCCTTGGCATCTGCCGAATGTTATTTCTCAGGATGTGGTAGCTGGCTAACTGCCTCTTGTAGCCACTAGATTCCACTCTTCCTCTGGTTTTTCTCCCTTGCCCTCTGAAGCCTTCTTCTAGACTTTTCTCGCCTTTGTTCTCTTTCTAGGAGCTTGTATTTATTAGTCAGGGTTCTCCAGAGGCATAGAACCAATAGGATGTCTCTCCCTCTCTCTCTCCATCTCTGTATAGATAAATATAGTACCCCCTCCCCCAGATATAGATATATAGATGTTGCAGGAAAGGGGACCCCTTCCAGGCCCCGAGAGTGGGCTCTTGTCTAACACTCAGAAATGAATTGTCCGAGGAGACACGTGTGCTGACAAAGCAAGAGACTTGATTGGGAAGGGGCGCCCGGGTGGAGAGCAGAGGGGTGAGGGAACCCAGGAGAACTGCTCTGCCATGTGGCGCGCAGTCTCGGGTTTTATGGGAATGGGGTTCGATTCTGGGTTGTCTCTGGCCAGTCATTCTGACTCAGGGTCCTTCCTGGTGGTGCGCGCAACCTCTCAGCCAAGATGGATTCCAGCGAGGAGGATTCTGGGAGGTTGGTAGGACATGTGGACTGGCGTCTCCTCTCTCCTTGAGACCTTTTCCATATTCTTCTGGTTGATGGTAGCTTGTTAGTTCTGCGTTCCTTACCAGGACCTCCTGTTGTAAAATGACTCACGCAAGTGGCTACTATCTTGCCTGGCCTGGGCGGGCGGCTTCGGTCAGTGTTTCCCCTAACATAGAGATAGATTTTATTCTTTAAAATAAAATACTTTGTTCTTTAAAATCTGTCTATCTATAGAATTTATGTATTTTAAGGAATTGGCTCATGCAATCGTGGTGGTGTTGGCAAGTCCACAGTCTGCAGGGCAGGCTGGGCGGCTGGAGACAGAGCGAAGAGCTGATGCTGCAGTTTCAAGTCTGGAGGCAGGATTCCTTCCTTGGGGGCGGAGGGGTGGGTGGGCGCAGGCTTTTCCTCTTGAGGCCTTCAGCTGATTGGATGAGGCCCATCCACATGGTGGAGTGTAATTTTCTTTACTCAGGGTCTACTGATTTAAATGTTAATCACATCTAAAAATTACCTTCACAGCAATATCTAGGTTGGTGTTTGACCAAACAAATGAGTACCATGGCCTTGCCAGGTGGACACATGAAATTCCCAGTACAGGGCTCCTTGAAGAGATCTGGGGTTCATTTGGGCTTCTGTTAGTTTTCTAGAACGCTGGTGAGGCTCAGGCACTGGGACCGCAGGGAATACAGAGAGCTTTAGTTGTCTCCAGAAGGGAAATCTGCCCAAACTTCAGTGTTTTGTTTTTTGTTTTCAAGAAGCCATTTGAAACCACCAAATGGGCTTGGGTGGTAAGTCTTGGTCTCTGGTTCTTAAGCCACGGTCCCTGGCTCCCAGATTTCAAATGAGGAGCCGCTGTTCATACTGATTCAGGAAGAGCATATAGTAGGCTTGTGTCTGATGCTGCACTGCTCTCTTTCTCGGAAGCACGAACTCAGTTCTCCCTCTCTGAATTCCTCTGGTACTTTGTCCCTCACTAGGGCGCTCGGAACTTTGGATCGTATGTTGTGGTTGGTGTCCACTCTCTTGCCCACCTGGGGACCAGCTCGGTAAAGTTCTCTGAGAGCAAGTGCTGAGTTCACACTTCTGAATGGCTGTTCCGGTGCCCAGGACATTGCTGCTTCATAAACATGGCTTAAACATTGGCGACAATTTGAAATGCTGCTTCTCTGTGATGCTTCTTGGGTACAAACCTGATTGGCGTCAGCCTCAATGAAGCCCATGTAGAATTGGGAGGGAGGCAGCTTTACCCCTGTCCCCGACAGGCAGAGCCCTCCTGTCCAGTTTTTTGCGGGTCCGCATATCAGGGCGGCCAAGATCACTGCTGCTGATTTAGGCTGTGCCTTTTATTTGCAGACACTCCTCACTCAGCGTGGGATGGGGGACATGCAGAGGAGGGATCGGTGGGCATTTCCCTGAAGGGGCGGAGCTAGAGGGTCTGCCTGATGCGCTCTCCCGGCCTCCTGTGTGGCCGTAACACATCCCCACAAACCTAGTGGCTGAATACAAATTCATTAGAAGGTCAGAAGTCTGGCATAGGTCTCACCGGGCCAAGGTCAGGCAGGGTGTCAGCAGGGCAGGGTTCCCTTCTGTAGGCTCTAGGGGCTGATGGTTTCCTTGCCTTTTCCAGATTATAGACTTGGATATCATTCCTCGTCTCTTCGGGGAAACATTATTCTACCCATCATAGCAGCCTTATGATTCCCATTGTAAAATAAGCTATTAGTGTAAGATATGATTTTTAATGGAAAGGTATAAAAATTTCACTAACTTTAATAATGCTAGATTTTTTAAGAGAATTTGAGATATGTTTACTAAATTTATAAGTTATTAATTTACTTGGGAATGCTTTGCTTATTAGGGTTGAAGCTTTGAGCAGGTATTTGAAGTGCTTATTTTTTTAAAAAAGCAAATGCATTAGAGTTACAATTGCAGTTTTAAAATGTTTAAAGGAATATTTATTGTTTGTAAAAGGGACTTGTTTAGTCTGTCCAATGTGACTTTATCAAGCAGTAATAAAAGGCCCTCTTATTTCCTATGAAAACTTACTAGACTTGTAAACGTTTAGTTGAACTTAAAAGAAAGTTTAATGAACACTAGGGTTCCACATTTGTTACTTTTTCAACTACCATTAATTTTTAACCAAGACACTATAAATAGTTGTATGCACGGAAGCTCACGCTGATTCTTACTCTAGTCCAGGGTAAGTTTGTGGTCCTGAGACTTTCAAAAGCATTTTATGAATCTGTGCATGGGTTTATTCATTGATTCAGCCCAGGCATTGTGCTAGGTACAAATAAGATTACAGTGTAACAAAGTCCATATGCAAAAAAGTGATACAGAAGGTGAGATTTTCTCAGTTGGAGGAAGCTTCAGCCAGGAGGTGGTCCTAAGGAGCAATAGATGCTTATCAGACAGAGGGGCTGGGAAAAGCATTCTAGGCAGGTGGAATGGCCTGAGCAAAGAATGCATGGGATATGTAGGGAATGGTGAGATTTTGTGATCCTGTTGGGAGTTAAAAAAAAAAAAATCTCCAATTATCCTCAGTTGCCTTTTTTTTTTTTTTTTTGTGGTACGCGGGCCTCTCACTGTTGTGGCCTCTCCCGTTGCGGAGCACAGGCTCCGGACGCGCAGGCTCAGTGGCCGTGGCTCACGGGCCCAGCCGCTCCGCGGCATGTGGGATCTTCCCGGACCGGGGCATGAACCCGTGTCCCCTGCATCGGTAAGCAGATTCTCAACCACTGCGCCACCAGGGAAGCCCCCTCAGGTGCCTTTTATGTCATTTTCTGATGGAGTGTTAGTGGCAGGATCAGGGCAGGTTCCAGAGTAAATGTGTCGAGGAAGTCTGTCATCCATGGGTTAGTCACTTGAGCATATTATACCCAACTAGGAATGCAGTGCAATTCCTAACCCGATTCTCTGGCTGCTCAGGACATCATAATTATTAACATTTACTGAGCTCATATTTTATGTGCCCGGCTCCTAGCACTTTACCTGTATTAGCTCACTTAACCCTCACAGCCATAGCAATAGATTTATTATCAACAGAGTTGAGGAAACTGACACAGAGAAGGGTGTTAAGGTGACAAAAGTCACACTGCAGGTAAGTGACAGGACCATGATCTGAACCTTGCACAAGCTGTTTCCTCTTTCTGGAATGCTCATGCCCTCATCTTCTGAGGCTGGCTCCTGCTCACCTTTCAACATCACTTCCTCAGAGAGCTCCCCCTGCCCCCAACTCACCTGGTTATTCTACATCTCAGTGCCTTGTTTATTCCCTTCATAGCACTTATTACAAATTAAATTCATCCCCTACTTGTATTTTTGTTTCCCACTAGAATCTAAATTCCATTAGGATAGAGACCCCATCTGTCTTGTTCACCATCCTATACCCAGTGCCTTGCACAGTGTAGCATATAGTAGCTGTTCAATAAATGTCTGTTGCTGAGTAAATTAATACTGACTTTAAAGTTCATTATTCCCAAAACATTCTATTATATGAAAAGTAAGTGGAAATACCCCCATTTGAGCATAATACTGTATTTCTGATTCAGGTTGGTACTCAGCAGCAAGCTTAGTTTTCTATGTATTCCTAGAAAATTTTACAACAATGATAAGTTTCTGGGAGAAGGAGTACAACTTTCACTCAGCAAAAGATAAACATACTCAGTTCGATAAAAAACCAACTTGAAGTGACATGCACCAAAAATGCACCAGTGTGTGTTGTTGGAAAAACCTTTATTGCAATTCAGTGTCAAAAAATTTTTACAAAAATACGCCACCGTCTGGTACAAACAACTATAAAAAAAGAAATCAGTTCATCATGCAAGAAAAGAGTGCAAATAATTTATACAGAAGGACTCAGCTCACACAATATTAAATAAACATCTTCGCATGTAATTGGTCTAACCTTAAACTTTTAGTTAAAATGTTCAATACCCTATTGTATTTTTAATTTAAAAAGTACTTTAAAGCTTCTAAAGCTTAGGATATGGACTTTAATATACACCCCCTCTGGCTAGGGTGATTGGCACTTGGTAGAATAAAGATGGCGCCAAGTGTTCTCAAGTGTAGAGCACTGCTTGGAGCCTTCTGTTTAACAGACTTGTGTATCATAATTAAACAAACATTTCTATACTCAAAGACAGAAAAAGTCATGTTCAAACTCCAGAAGTAATGTTGTAGCAGATGGAGTTTCAAGAAGTTCAGAGTTTTGAAGCAGCCATCCATTTTTGGCCAGACGGAGCAGGGCCTGAGTTTTGAGAGATCTCTCAGAAGGCTTTGTTTGCTGAGTTCAAGGACACTTTGAAAAATGTCTAGCAGACAAAGTCATGAATATCGTGGTCCCCTGCTCCTTGCTGCCTCATGGAACAACCCCCCTTCACTTGTGAGGTTTAGCAGAGAGTGATCTTCCACTGGGTAGAAGCTTATTGGATCTCACAGCAGGTACCAAGGAGATGGAAGGGATGGATTAAATGCACCTTTTAGTCTAAGGGGAGAGGAAATACCTGCTTGGTTACCATCAGAACCTCAGTTTCTAGAAAGCAAGCCAGCTGCTCAGCCATTATCTGTCTCAGGGGCCACCTTTATAATTAAAATCTAATTATCCAGGGAAAAATAAATTTGTCAAAATAGGCTGCTTACTTTGTGGCAAGCAGGTTGTACTCACTAGTGTGCGGTACTCACAGCAGAGTCAGAGGTCTGTAACGATGTTAAGCAACTCCTGAACTTCTCCAGGAAGAATCAGGGACTTAAAATGTCTTTAAAAGTTAACGGCCAGACACCGAACACTGGACATGAACTGCCTTCTGCAGCGAAGGTCTTGAGAAGAATCAGCTCAGGTGTCACATGTGTCCAGCTACAACAAAAGGTGCTGGGGCAGGGGTTACGAAGTTAAGGCCTCTGAAAGTCCCAAGTTTACGCTCAGGCCCACTGCTGAGTGCCAGGTGGGTCGAGGCATGTCACCTGAATATTCTGGACCCACTACCTCATTTCAAAAGGCAGAAGGAATGCCAGACCCCAGCGTTTCTAGCCTCCCTCCCAGCACTCAAGTCTGGGGCAGGAGTTTCCTTCCTTTGGAAAACCATGAGGGTTAACTCTCCTTAACAAAACCGAGAAGAAAGCGTCTACAGAAAACATTGAGTTTAAAGGAATTACGATCTTGTTTGTTGAAGACATCGAGGGCCCGAGATATATCAAAGAGCCCCATCTCTGCGTTTGCCTAGAGGTTCAGGGTGTTTCTGAGGTCTGTTTAAACACTAATAGGATTTTAGGCCAGCATCCAGTCAGAGGATGGTTCACAGACTCGGAGAGTTGGAAACAGATTAAAACAAAAAAACACAAAAAACAACAGATGTCGACATAGAAAATGATGATAGAGTTTAGTTTTAAAAAAAATTCACACATAAAATTATTACAGTTTAAAAAATTCACACATAAAATAGCGTGTTTGCATAGCAAGACATAATTGCCCTTCAGCCTGGCAGGAATATATAAACGCAGGTGCCTATTTTATGATAAACATTGTATTGAACACTAAGAATGATATACTTTTGAAATGATTGAACTTCTTGTAAATCTCACCACTTGCTTAGACAAATGAAATTCCAAGCCCTTTCTCTTCTCCCACATAAAAACAGCAGAAACAAGGAGCCTCTGTTAATTGCAAGCTCCCAAACAGTTTTTGGAGAGAGAACTGTGGCAATAAGGGAATACACACTCATTACCTTCCTTCACCATTGCCAAGTAAAGCCTGTTCTTTCCTTGACAGTTTTGCAGCCCATCTAAAATATCAATATCTCCGCTGAGCCACTTCAATATAAAATGGATCATCACTAAACACAGGTCATCTTACAGCTGACCCCTTTGATCTCAAAATTGGGGATGTTTTCACATTGTAGTTTCTGCCACAATCCTCCCACGTGACTGGTCCATCCACTAAAAGTAACAGTGTTGAGTAGTAACACCATCTAGTTTAAAATGTCTGGATCTTGTTATAAGTTGAGCCCTCCTAAGCTTCGCATAGTCTCCTTTCCTCAAATGCTGTGCCGTCTTCTCAAGAAACTCTAGGATCCTTGCTCAGAAACCTGTGTGTTGAACCAAAGCATAACATCCCTGTGGCTCGGCTTCCACTGTCCTGGACAAAACTCTTTCCTTCTCTGCAAGTCCAGATTGCTTTCATGTTTGACATCAATTTTAAATTCTCCTTTACAGAGTTGGGGTGGGGGTAGGTAGGTACAGCAAAGACAGTAGAGCATTCTATCTCTTCCAGCACTTTCCATTGTCATGTCCCTTCTGGCTTTTAGAACAGCAGTTCCGAGACAGAGATTCTTTGTTTTTGTTTTTTAGGTCACTTTGTCCTGGGAGGGTTTGCCAATAGAAATTCTATAGACGATCAGTGCCCAGGGAACAAGCATTTTCTTTTCAACTCGCTTTACTTATACGTGAGGCTCTGGCCATCCTTCACAGCCACCCAGTGGCACCAACACAGATGCTCACACTCGCTGGGCTTTTTTCCCCACTGCCCTCCCACAAACCACAGCATCAAAGACATGCCACTTCTCTTCCTTCCCCTCTCCCTCTCCACCTGCCATTTCCTTCCTTATTCTCCTCTTCCAATGAAAGGGAACCACAAATGTTGGTTTCTTCTTCTCTTTTCCTTGACTCTGTCACACACCACCTCCAATTATGCCAGAGGAGATGGGGAGAGCCCCGAGTCACCATCTGAGTAGACGTTTCAGAAAACCGCGAAGCCTGTCCCCTGTGGTAGGGCTGTTTTGCACAGATGCTCCTGCTGCCTGGGGCACGCTGTGCGGTCATGAGCGCCACGGACAGTCCAAGTGACACTGGTTCGCCAGTTTCGTGCGGACAGTCAAAGCAGGCGACATTTCTGGGTCTGCAAACCTGAAGGTGCCGAGGAGTCTCCATCTGCTCCATCAGCACGGAGGGGGTGGAGGTCATGAGTTGGGGGGAAGCTGTGGGAGGCCATGAACGCCAAAAAATGCCAGAGTCAAAGGTTCCAGAGCCCTCACAGCAACGACAGTCCAGCTCCACTCACATCTTTAAGGAAGCTGAGACCTTTGCGAGAACCTGCCTGAATTATGGAAGACAGAGCTTGACCTTGACTGAGGGGGAGAAGAAGTGTTAACAGTAGTTTGTGGCCCTCCAAAGCTCAATCATACCCAACAAGATCTTATGCTTCAGTATTTACTTTTGCTCAGAACTGAAATAAACAAGTTACTTTTTTCTTCTTTGGGGAGTGGTGATGAAAAAAGATATTAAGAAATCCTGGTGTAGGCACAGACCTTGCAAAGTGAGGAACATCAACTAGTGGTCAAGTTCCCTTCCGGATGCTGGTACTTGGGTTGTGCTTTGAGGGAAGGGCATGAAGGGGTCCTACATCACTAGTTGGTCCCTTGGCTTGTCTCTGTACATTCTTAACCATCTCTCCCCATTTCAGGTCACCCCAAATTCAACCCCTAAGAATACACCACTCCTCAACGTAAATGTGAACCAAGGTCCCATTTCTGCTTCACTCATGTGCCAGGGTCATGCTGGGTGGCCACTCCATTTACCCAAAAAACAAGGAAAGCAAATAAAATTGCAAAAATATGTACATTGTTGTAGAAAAGCAAAGTTCTATAAAAAGTAAAAAACAAAAACATCCCCCATTCCCTCCCAGGAATATTGACTCCTTAAGTCCTGAGATTTCCTCCGTCCACATGGTTACCTGCTGGTACTGGCCTAGCAAGTTCCCCTGGGGTTTGGAGCAAGTTTAGGATGAACTCATAGTACCTCTGCTCCCTATCTGGCTGGAACGCCAGGCTTTACTTTATCATCCTTACAAGAAGCCCTACCTCAGGTTGACTAAATTTTGGTGCTGCATGTAAAGAAAACTCCTCAACTATCAGCCACCAAGAAGAACAGCAGCGGATATGTAAAACCTCTTTTACAAGCCTTTATCAGTACTCTGGCTCCAAACAGCCCCCAGGGATAGGCTTATCCGTGAAGATACCCCAGGAAGCCCAGACAAGCCAAGAAGTTAAACAGGAATAAGAAAGTCTTCACAGCTATTGGGTGACTAATTCTATCTTTTCTGTGGCAGGATTTCCTCTTGAACTGTTTTTAATTGGCCTTATGATGTTGTCCCGAATGAGCTACAACATGGAAGGAAAAAAGGCATAGAATGCTTTGGGGTTGTTCTAGAAAAGAGGCAACCCCAAAGAGTGTCCCATTCGTCTAAAAAGGAAGCCTGAAGCATGATGAGGATTGCCTCCAATCTCTCTTCCTGTTTTAAATCACTTTTTATATGATGAAGAAACAAGAAAAACAGAGACTGCCTACTGGACCACGCGCTTTGTCAGAGCGAGTATTGTAGCTTTCCGAGGTAGACTATTGTGTGGTATCTTCAGAAGATAAGGCCCTATACCCATGCGGGTTTAAGATGACTGGTGCTTCCTTTGCCTTTTCAAAACAAACCCCAGATCAAAACCCAAAGCCCAGGGATTTCTCATATGTAGTTTTTCTTCTTTTTTTTTTTTTTTTTCAACACATTTTCACATTGTAAACAAAGAGCATTCATTCTATCTTGTATTTGAGTTTTGCCCCTTTCTCCCAACATCTCTAGGGAACTATAAAGGAGTCTCAGTGAATGTCAAGAGAATTCCATTTTCACCGATGAAACAGAATTCCTGCCTTATAGTCTTGCTGGCAAATCATTGGGAAAAATAGTTTATTTACAGTATTTCTGCTTTTCCATACCAATTCTAGTGAGAAGTCCATATGCTTAAATTCCCAGCCAGCAACTGCATCTCTCCCCTCCAACGTCCTCTCAATGGCTTATCTCAGAAGTTTTGAGCCAATGTCTAAAATGTACACTATTTACAAATGAAGCGTCCAAACTCTGTATTTCCAACCATCCAATCAGCAGGGGGACCCTTCTGAAGTGTTGTCATGTGCTGGCATTCAGAACTTGAACAAGTTGATAAAGTCCTGGGGTGAAAGTGAAACGGAGCAGCTCTCTGGGTTATTGGCTGTGCACGGGTGATCGGTGCCCTAGGAAGGAACATCATGGTTAGGTGGGCATTCTCGGCAGCATCTCATTGGCTTGTAGCACCCTAAGTAAGGCATGGCCCAACCTCAAAACAACATTCGTCTGTCAAGAATGAATGCCCTGTGTTATGGAAAAACTAAAGAGCTGCGTGTGTGTGTGTGTGTGTGTGTGTGTGTGTGTGTGTGTGCACGTGCGCACACCTGTGCACAGAGCGATGGGGGAGTTTTGGGGGGGGGGGCTTGCAGAACACGGGGGTGAAGGAAACGAAGGTCTTTGAAAGTTTCTCTCCCCAGGGGCTGAATCAGTTTTACCTTCACCTCAGCTGGGGGCTACAACAGTGAAGAGCAGGAAAGCATTTGGGGACACAGTGCTGGTGCCATTGGCTCTTAGGCGCTGGGCTGGGGATGTGTGGCAACGACCTCCAAGACAGATACCTTCCAGGAAAGAATATGGCAGTGTCTGCAAAGCTGAAGGGTGTCTCCATACTGCTCTTTCCGTGGGTAACAGCGCACAAGTTTAAAATACATCTTCTTCCAATCCAGCTGTCCTTTATCTGACAGAATTAATCGCTTGCGGATCTAAATATCAAACAGAGAAAAGTAGTTCTGAAAAGTTCTGCTCCTGCCTCCTTTCCACCTTTTTCATCTATACCCTGGCAACAGCTAGGGGACAAGTAGCAAAGATATAAAGAAGTAGCTTCTGAGCTCTACCTAGTGAAGGAAACAACAGGTTTTAACCAGTCTTTAAGTGGCTGGTGACGCCTGGCTGGTGACCTGTGTACTACATTGCATTCGGATGGTCTTGAAAGTTTAGGTGATCTCAATAAACCACTTCAACCTTTTCCTTGCTGTAGACTTGAGTGATTATTTCCAGGGAGGTGCAGTGACTGCTCGGGCACAATGGCTCTATTTTATATCGAAATATTAGTGGTTTCGTGAACAGAACTTGTTGAGCTCACACTTCTACGTAAAGAAGTTGGAAAAAAAAATCTGAGATAATGTGCGGAGGGGAAAGACGCCTAGAGCTGGTGTCAGAAGGCCCACATTCAAATCCAAGGCCAGTTTCCCCACCTAGAGAGTGCTCCACTAATTTGGATATGTCACTTAGCCACTTGTGGCCTTAGTCCCTTAGTCCCTCCATCCGTTTGAAGTGGGCATAATATCTACCTTTCCCTGGGTCATTAAGACAAAATGAAATAACATCAGTAAAAGCCCTTTAGCTGAAAAATCTCATAAAATGTAAGTTATTTTGTCAGAGAAAAGAAGGACTGGTGCCAATTTATGAATTTTTTTTCGGAGCAAGTTGTAACATGGGACTAGGTTAAGAATATAAGGTGGTATTTTTTTCCCTATTGAAACACATAAACAAAATCTCACAGATATTGTTTAGAAACTCCTTGAACTGTCTTCTAGTCAAACCAGGGAGCCCTGGAGAGTGGGTTTGAGAAGGATGCCAAGGCAGCTTGCGGGTGGCGGGCAGAGAGGAAGGGAAGGAAGAACGGCCACTGGGCTGCACCGACCTGCCGCTCGGAGAAGTGGTACTGGCAGAGCTTCTTCCATAAGAGCCGGTCCTCGCTGAGCACATGCAGGTCAGGGGCTGCCTGGCCCAGGCTGACCAGGTCTCGCCCGTCGCTCAGCCTTTGCATGATGTTCAGTTGTAAGCACAAAGGCAGGTCAGTGAAGGTGAGGCCTTTGAAGGCAGGCTGTGGGGAGAAGGGTTACACTAAGTTGCAGGGCAGAGAGTAGCTATGCACCAGGTGACATCAAGGATGCAGCTGTCCCCTCATCCTCCAGCCTCAAGGTGGTTTATTGATCAGAGATCAAAGCAGCAGTTCTCTCTACTCTAAGTACAGACACAGGACCCATGACCGAGACCCGCAAAGAACAGCCTGGAGCGGCTCCAGCAGATGGTACCAGAGGGATTTTCCTAAGTTGCACAAGGCTGTACGCTTTTTAAAAAATGGAAGTGTAGTTGACATACAATATTATATTAGTTTCAGGTGTACTGAATAGTGATTTGACATTTGCGTGCATTATGAAATGATCACCACGATAAGTCTAGAAACCATGTATCCCCACATAAAGTGATTACAGTTTTATTGACCATATTCTTTTTTTTTTTTTTTTGCGGTACACGGGCCTCTCACTGTTGTGGCCTCTCCTGTTGCGGAGCACAGGCTCCAGACGCGCAGGCTCAGCGGCCATGGCTCACGGGCCCAGCCGCTCCGCGGCATGTGGGATCCTCCCTGACCGGGGCACGAACCCGCGTCCTCTGCACTGGCAGGCGAACCCTCAACCACTGCGCCACCAGGGAAGCCCCGACCATATTCTTTATATTGTATATTACAGCCCCAATGGCTCATTTATTTTATACCTGGAGGTCTGTACCTCTGAGTCCCCTTCATCTACTTACACTTTTGCTCTGAAAGATTCCCCCAATAGCACACGTTGGATTCCTGTGCTTCACTCAGTTACAATATTCGCCACCTTCCCAAAGGACTCACTACCCTGGACAGAGCACCTCCGGCCTCGGGTCTCACTGCCCTCCTCCTTGTGACCATTGATCTCCCCACGTAGGTTTTCTCCCCGGCCCCCAAACACGCTGCCCACAAGGCCCTCACTCTGCCCGGGCCTCTGCTTGTCCACATGGGACTCTTCTTCACATCCAGTTCAAACTCACTTCCTCTGAAAGTGGAAGTGGCCTTTTCTGCTTTGGTGACTCCCTCAAGCCTTAGCCACTGCATCTTCCTAGAATTCCTAGGATCTCTTTCAGGCGCCTTCTGCAACAACTTCCTTATTGTCATGTCACGTAACCCATGTGCAGAAGGAAGCTTGAATGGAACACTCCTGTTTGGATCTAAACTCCACGGAGGTAGAAATTTTTGTGTTTTTTCGTTGCTATGTCTAGAAGAGTCTCGAAGTGTGCTAGCATACAGTAGGCACTCAATAAATATTTGTGGAATGATGAAAGTCAAATAATTCAATAGGTACAAACAGCAACAACAGAAAGACTCTATACTGGTGTGTGTGTGTGTGTGTACACACGTGTATGCACGCTTTGGGAATGGCTGGTCAAGAACCTTTCAGCCTAAGATCCACCATCCATTGAGGCATCTCTATTCAAACCTAGGGCTGCACGGATCATTTTGATAACTATTGGTCTGTGGAGAACACACTGGCAGTTAATCATGAGCTTCTGCAGAAGTTGCTTCTACGTATCCTTGAATTTATATTTAAGCCCTTTAATGTTTAAATTCTGATGAGCTCGTGTTATTCCACCCAGACCCAGATCCTCAAAGGCAAGGTCTAAGCTTGTATCCCTTGCAGACTAGCCCAGCACAAAACCCCTCTCCTGTGTACCTATTATGCCTGGCACCGGAGCTGCTGCAATGGGCGAGAGACCCAGAAATATAAGCAAGTCATTAGAGAACAAAGGTTAAATGCCATCAAGGATGTAAGCGCCAAGTGCTATGGGAACAATCTGTACAGAAGGTCCTCAGTAGTATTTGTTGCTATTTCTTGAACAGCAACTGGCTGCTGCCATCTGGATAAGAAGTCAGCACAAATCGCTCGAGACCATGGTTCTTTGTCCTTCCCATGTTCATAGTCCTGGGTGAGCTCTTGAATTTGAACTACTGACATTTTTAGCTCAGTGTTCTATCACCTCTGGAGGTCACACAGAAAAAAAAAAAAAAAACAACAAAACAGGATGAAGAAACCCTTCCTTAGCTGAGGGGAAAATATCCTGGGAATGAGTACTGAGTTCCCTCCTCGAAATTTTAGGGAACTAAACTCTGTACGAGGCACATCAAGGCTGGAACACACAGTATTCCAGGGGGACACACAGTCAGCAATCCCCTCCCGTGTCTCCACAGAGCAGCACAGGCGTGGAGAAGAATGGGAGGTGGCATGGGAGGGACACAGGATAGACAAGCAGCAGATCCGGACCCCAAGTGCCCTTGGGAAGTCTGGGTCTCAGTTTCCCTGTGTCCAAAACGAACTGGCTTAGTAGAAGTCTCTGAAGATCCCGTCCAGCTCCAACAATCTCAGACTTGGAGTAGCTTCAGCCTCCTGATTCGTGAGAAGTGTCTGTGACTTGACAATTTATACTGTTCAGGCTGCTGGGCTGAACTTTCAATTGTTTGCAAAATTCATGACTTTGCCGGACTGCAGAAGGTCCTAGACCTATTTGTCATTTATCATCTGCTGCTGATCGTATGAGCCTATAAAACTGCCATGAGATTTTCTTTTTGTTTCCAGCACTTCAAAGCATCTACTTTTTTGGTTAAAACTCCCAGGCCAATTATTACATGAACTCCTATTAAAGTCCACTTGGCAGAATTCACTCTCAAATTTTCAAACCTGAACTTTTCCAGAATCCTTGCCCAGACCCCATGCTGAGTCCTTACTCCTGATAAATGATTAACTGCTTGCATGCCTTCTTCTATTTGAATATAAACATATAAAAGAAAAAGAAGTTACTCTTGCTCCCCCGTCAGGGTTTTGCTGAAAATCTTTTTATATTCATCCTGACCACCCCCCATGCTTCCAAACTCTCTCCGCCTTGCTCACAGGACACTATGATTCTATTTGATTTTTTTCACCTACAAGCCAGGTCTCTTAGTTTTTTTCCCCCTTCATTCTTTATTATATAAATTATTTTTGCCAATAAAAATTGGCTCCATAGAATTAGATAGGAAATTTTGAAGGAAAACAAGATTATCTGCTGGGAAAATACTGATAGAACTTTGGCAAATAGAAAGCAATTACTGTAAATGTCACCTTAACATTTTCACATAATAACATACATCTCTTTGGTCCAAACTGTTAAAAAGTAAGTTTTAAAATACAGTCCAGACTGAAGTAATTAAGTTCCTTCTCTCGCTCTCAATCTTTCCTTCCAGCACTTCTCTCAAAATATTGTAGCTCAGAGCCAAGGAGGGTTGGGAAGGAGGGTATGAGGGAGTAGAGTGTCATGGGTAAAAGTATAGCCTCTGCAGACAGGCCTGGGTTCAACCCACATCGTATTGGTGGGGAGGGCCGGGCCAGATTGTTCTTAACCACTCAGTGTGATTTTTCTCATGAGACGATGCCTGGAAGTACTGAGCACAGTGGCCAGTAAATATTAGCTATTATGATGACTCCTACTTACAATTAGTCACTAGATGAGTCAATGAATACATTAGAGGACTTAGAAGAGTGTCTGCCACAGAGTGAGCCCTTCATAATAATAAGGGCGGACGCATTTACAATACTTACTATGTGTCAGGCACTGTTCTCAGTGCTTTCTGTATATTACCTGATTAAATCTCACACCAGGGCATTGGGATAGGCATGACTGCCCCCATTTTCCAGATGAGGAAATTGAGGCACAGAGAATTTGAATCACTAGTCCCAGATCCTGCAATTGGTAAATCTTCATGCTCATCTGTAAATACAGGGCAATATTTTCCAACTGTATTCCTCTGAACATTGAACAAGTTCTAAGGTAGGTGGTGGGAGGAGCGTCCCCTTCACTCATGTATTTATTCAACTAAAACTTATTGACTGCCATCTGCTCTGGTCCAGGGACAAGGAAGAGAGCAGGGAACAAGATGGTGATGTCCTTTCTTTGTGGCGTTTATAAGCCAGTGGAGGAGACAGGAAGTGAATATACATATGAGATGATTTCAGATCATAATAGCGGCTCTGAAGAAGGTGAGATGATAGTGGCTTCAGTAGATTGGATGGTCAGGGAGGGAGGTGGCTTAAAAATCCCGAGGCAGGCCCAAGCTTATAGAGTGTGCAGAGAATAGCTTGGCCTGGCTGGGGTGCCGTGAGCAGAGGGGAGGGTGAGATGAACTTCAGCGTTTGATCTGTTCTGCATAGGATTTCACTGGATTTAAAAGGTTTGCAAAAGGCTGGGTCATTGAATAAATAGTTGGAAGAGAGCTAGATTGAAAAAAAGTTTGGAAACCACTGATGTTAAAAGCTTTGCCGTTTTAGGAATAAGAAGCCCAGGGTTCTGGCCTCAGCTCTGGCCCCGATTGCTGTGTCACTTGGGGAGAGTCACTGGGCTTCTCTGATCCCCCTTTACCCTCACTCCATGAAGAGTTATAGCAACTACAATGGGTACCTCCCAAGAGAGTCTGTAGATCAATAGAGGGGGGCTTTGGGGAAGTAAGCCCATGGAAGTGCAAGGTATGTGGGCAGATGTGGCCAAGGGGGGGCTCCTGTGAGGTGGACAGAGAGAACAGAGGCAAGTTCTGGGCAAGTGTGACCATCTAAATGGGTGTTCCAAGTTGCTGGAGGGAAGATGCCCTTGGGACTAATGGGACTTGCTCATTTATATCGCTGGTTGGGTATCAGAGAGTGTGTGTGTGTGTGTGTGTGTGTGTGTGTGTGTGTGTGTGTGTGTGTGTGTGTGTGTGTGTGTGTGTGTGTGTGTGTGTGTGTACTGTAGCGTAAGTGATTCTAAGGAAGTCACAGAACTCTGAGACTTCCAATTATTCCCTGTGTGTGTGTGTGTGTGTGTGTGTGTGTGTACTGTAGCCTAAGTGATTCTAAGGAAGTCACAGAACTCTGAGACTTCCAATTATTCCCTGTTTCAGAGTTAAGGAAAAAAACAACTAAGGCACAGAGAGGTTATTAACAGTAAAGTCAAGGACACTGCATTTTGCAAACTTCATATAGTGAAATATTTAAAAGAGGTCAAAGAAGTTTTTTCATGTTTCTTTCTCGAGAGACGGGGCAGACCCAAACTTTATCAGCCTGGGTCCCGGAACCACTTAAAACAGCCATGGTCAGTGATTAGATAAGTCAGCCAAGTGCTACGTGAGCTGCCTAAGTGTGTCTGTCCATTAGGGAGCCTTGAGAGATGACACCAACGTCTTTCTCACATTTTTTGTGTGCCTTAGTCCTCCTGATCGCTCTTAAGAGGCCAAGAGCTGGGGGCCAACTTATGTTTTAAAAGCCAAAAGAAACTGCTGGTAGTAGTTTAGCTGGTAATGTGTGGTTTTTTTTGGTTTGTTTGTTTGCTTTGAGTGAGAATTGCTCATGTCTTTTCCTACCTGTATGTTTACAGCCTTTACTCAAAGCCTTCCTTTATCATAACTATTAATAATTGGAACTTGAGTTTTCAAAGGCTGGTGCCAGCTCTCCAAGCCACTGCCATCACAGCTCTGTCGTATACAAGGCAGCATCCTAAAGCTATAAACAGACTCGTACTTTAAGAGGGAATGGGCAGAGATCTCCAGATCCCACTAAAGATTTCAGTGCAATAGCCTACATCGGCCCCAAGGTCAAGTTGCTAGTTTACGCACCACGTTTCCATTGGCTGTCATCGTTCCTATACTCTGATCCCGCTCTGCCAAGTTCTTCTTCTAACCACCCTCCCCTTATCGGAAAGTCCCCCAGCCCACCCTCAGCACCCAAAGGAAAGCATCCAATCAGAACTGTCCAGACTCTGCCATCACCAGAGAGGATCGAAAGCCCTGGCGAGGCTGCCCAGCGTCCCAGCAGAGGAACCAACTGCAGCCGTTCCTGCTAGGAGGCGGCTGGGGTGCTCCAGCTTACCCTGGTGATTTGGATGTTGTTCAGCTGCTGCTGCCAGTGTAGAATTGTCTCCATTCGATACACCCACATGTTAATGTTCCCGACCAGCACAGACTTGCCGACTCTTTGGACCAGTGTACATAAGGACGTGTAGAGGGTCTGGAGTAGTTCCCTTATTAGTCTAATGTTTTGTTGGTCTTCCAGGACTTGAGTGGGGAAGAAAAAAAGTAGTAACGTTCATGAGACTAGAACACTCCATAGTTTACAAGTGGTTCTTTCTTCTTCTCTACTCTGCTAGTGTTACCTGGGTACACCCACTGGGGATATGGTTTTCTTTCTCACTGGTGTTTATTCTACACTTGGCCAAGCTTCTGCACTCGAGGTTATTGGGTAGAGTTTCCATTATCTAGGTCCCTCTTTGTTCTCTTCTCCCCGTTTTCTACAAAGACTCTTTCTCTTTTCATTGTCCCACCAGCACCAATAGCTCACCTGATCTGAAAGCAGCTTCTTTTGCCCAGCAGTGATGTCTCTTTTAGATGATCAGTGTCAGAAGCACAGGTCTGGGGCTCAGGAGCTTGGATTCTCATCCAGTCTGGCTGACTCTTTGTGTGATTATGGATAAATCACTCTTTCTCCCGTATTTCTCAACAATGAGACAGTTGAGCCAGAGACGTAAAGTTCTTTCTAGCTCAGAGAGTCTATGGATCTATTCTGCCTTGTACACAGCTCAATTTTCTAGGAATTTGGAATCTAGAGGTTCGGTAGCCAAGGTTGGGACACGTGCCTACACCAAGAAGCTTGAGAGGCTTAGAGCAGGACAAATGGATGATCCCAGCACAAGGACAGGAGGGTGATGGCCTCACCCTTTGTCATGAGCATGAATGGCCCTCCTTTCTAAACTGGAATCCAGCACCCCTGAAATGCATCTGGAGTCATTCATTTCCATCTGCTTACATTCCCTTAAATCCCTTAAACGACATGTCCACTGCATTGGAAAATTCATCTGCCCAGCCCCAGGCCTATAAAAGGGGGCGAGAGAGTGAGAGAGAAAGCTCACCTTTCAGTACCACTTTTTCCAAAATGTTCATGAAGTTCTTTTGGGCAATGCCACTCAGGGATGTGAGCTGTGACTTTGCTATCAGTTCCAACAGCTGTGGATAAAAATAGAAGTTGCCAGGCTTAGACTACAGAGATATTTTTCTCCTCTAATCTTCACTTTTGAGTCACATGACACGTAGATACAGACTAACGGGGAGAGATAAATGGCAGGCAGGGCCACAATGCAATAAAAAGCAGATGCTCTGAGTAAAAGACAAATGGGGGTAATTCAAAACCTAGGCATCAGGCTGAATATTTAATTGCTTTTTTTCTTTTAAATATAAAGAGGTTGGCTTCAGCCAGGGCTACTTCATTCTACTTGTCCTACTTCAGCAAGTGAAGCTGAGGTTCTCCAAAGGGAACAAAACCTCCTATGACCTGTGATGTTGGAGTTGTACATAATCACTCCCAGCGGGAATTCTTTTACCCCTACTTGAACTTCTCCCCACTGGCTGGGACTGCTCTCAAGGCACCTAAAAGCTCAAGTTCAGCAACCATGGGCACTTTTCAAGGAAGTGGCAGTTCTTATCCAGATAGCTCCTGCTTATGTAGCATTCACTAAAAATGTCTGTTAATTAGAATCTTTCACTGCGCTTAACTTTCTGTAGAAAGAAGCCAATACCAGGAAGAAAGAGACATTCAGGGATGTACAGAGAGACATTCAGGGATGTACAGTGTATACTCATATACTTAGAGGCTAGGGACCTTGTAGCTCTTAGACTTATGTGCAAGTTTTGCTTTGACCACTTATTAGCTCTGTGACTCTGGGTAAATTCCTGCATTTCTTGGTGCCCCAGTTTCTTCATCTCTACTTGTAATACTTAGAGTCTCCAAGATTGGTGAGAGCATTAAATGAGGGAATGCACATAAAGCTCTTAGCACAGTGCCTGGCATAAATTAGGTAGAAAATAAAGGTTGGTTGGTTTACTGAAGGAGTATGTCCCATTCCCACCACCCACGTTATCACCAAACAAAAAGAAATAAAGATAATAATTTAAGTTTGTGCACCCTCAGCATAATCTTTCTTCCCTTCAAAAGCAAAATTCTTTATAAATGTGGCAAGATTTAAAAAAAAAGATTCTATTATTGAAAAAAATGAAACTTTAGACTGGAATGGGCTCTTAGAGATCATGTAGTTCAACCCAGTTAACAGAAGAGCAAAGTGAGGCTCAAGAAACTAAGCTTTACCAACTATGCCACAAGGAGTGAGAGGGCTCAGCGGGATCCTTCTTAACACACTTCATGCTTTCACAGTTATCGAACAAAAGAGGTTGATATAAAGTGAAAATAATTAATTGCACCAGAACCCACCAGGCTAAGTAAAACTCACTAGCCTCAGAGCCAGTAAACTAGATTTAGAGACCCAGGACCTCCCTTTTATGTTAAAGCTTCTATCTCTGCTCCTAGGAAACCTTCCAAGGGAGTTTCATCTCCTGGCCAGGCCCCAGCCCAACTTCACTTCAGGTCAGTAAACACCAAGTATGACACTGTGCTGGGTGCTGGAATCAAGGCTGAGGGAACTAGCAAAGTGACATTTTAAAAACTGGGCTGCAGAGAAGAACTGAAACTTTTGGATCAAAGCCCCAGGCAATTTAAAGAACCTCTGCTTCTAAGGCATTTGTTTATTTGTCCCCATGGAGCCCCTTAGGAGCCTGTCAAACCACGGACAGACTTTTAATTTCCTGAACATAATTTTACTCTGAGTTAAAAAAAAAAAAAAAAAAGACCCCAAATCTTTTCCTGCCTGGCTTATGTATCTCTCTCACACACAGGGAGAGATGCTGTCATCAGGCTGGGGGAAGGTGGCAAAGAAAGACTGAGGCTGGTTTTTAAGATTAGTACTGGTGATCCAAGGCTGGACGTCAGGAACTGACCAAATGCCCACAAAGAGAGGCAAGAAGTCAAAACATCAGCAGAGGCCACGTCCACAGGCGGTGACCAGACGGGTTGTCCTCTGCCTTTCCAGTTCAGCTCTGTCACCAACCAGCGCGTGACAGTCAAGAGAGGAGTGAAAAATGGCACAAAGGGACTGGCCAAACCGTTCATTTATCTCCTTGACCAACAACAAGATTCAGAAGGCCAAGCCCAGGGTCTATTAATACCCTGAGCCTCACATGACCAGCACAAAGCAAGATGAAAGAAAACAAAAGTCTTGAGTCTGCTCTGGGAAGGGCAGTGACTCATCATGGGGTGGGAGGAGGGCGGGCAGAGCTCTGCCTGAAATCCATCCAAAACCCCCATTTCATGTGACTACCATCTCATGAGGGCGTCAGTTTCAATCTTGTCTAAAAATGCACCAATCACAAGGACACAAAAACTCTCAAGGCTGTGACTATGCATTTGAGGGGAAACAAAAAAGCCCTTTGGTCTGACTGAGATGATTTTTGACTAAGGAAGAGAAAGATACAGAAGCAAAAATCGATCAACTGTCAGGAGAATGACACGTCAACCACCTTCTGTTTATTCCGGTGTCAAGAGAAAGTCCTTCTTTTCACTGTCTGGCAGCCTTGGGGTGAGGAGAGAGAACCCCAGAATAGGAGGAGACCTGGATGCTCTAGCTGGGTGACCTTTACAGTTGTCATTCACTTAGCAAGTATTTTCTGCATGCCCATTCTATCCTAGTGTTGTGGTAGGTGATGCGGATAAAGACACACGATCCCTAGACTCACGGAGTTTACCATCTAGTCTGTGGTGTAAGTCATTTAACCTCCCAGAACCCCAGTTTCTTCATTTCTAAAGTGGAAATTAAAAAAGACTACCTACTTCACAGGGTGGTTATGAGAATTAAATGAGATCAGTATGTAAAAACCCACTGTAAGTACCAAATACAAGGCATGATTATTATAAGGTATTATTTCTTCCCCTTCCAAACCACAATCTTTTAGTGAAGTTTAAAGTGGATAGCAAGGGTTATCTTTTCTGTAAAGCTTTTTCTGTAAAGGGCTAGATAGTAAATATTTTAACCTTTGGAGGTCATAAGGTCTCTGTTGCAACTAATTAACTCAGCAACTGTAGTACAAAAGCAGCCTTGGACAGTATGTAAATGAATAAGTGTGGCTGTGTTCCAATAAAACTTTATTTACAAAAACAGGCATGGGGGGCAGATTTGGCCCTTGGTCCATAATTTGTCAATTTCTGATTTTGTGTGTGTGTGTGTGTGTGTGTGTGTGTGTGTGTGTGTGTGTATGATAGGGTTCAAGAGTGAGGGCTCCAGAGCCAAGCTGCCTGCCTCAGTTTCCCCATCTGTAAAACATACATGCTAATAGTACCTGCTTTGCTGTGAAGATTAAATGCATTCATAAAGTACTCAGAACAGTGCCTGATAGCAAGAATATACTCAATAAATTATTATCATTCATTTTTATCATAGTACAGAGACTATTACTAGGTAGAAGTACTGCCAGGGAAGGCATGGTGAATAGTAGGGTAAAGTACAGCTGGTTTAGAGACCTTTAGAATCCCTGTATTTCAGTTTTATGTATTGTCAAGCAAATGCTTAAATGCTTTCAAATTTTCATATTCCTCTCTGTCATTTTTATTACGTTTCTGATATATTTAGTAGCTCCCTGTCTGCTGATAAAAGTTAATGTTGATACATTATGTGGCTTACATAGTTGCATCTACCATGAAGTCTTATTTTGCTAACAATAATGGGTGTTTACTACATGCTACGCATTTTACATGTGTCATCTTGTTCAATCTTCAGAGGCAACCCACTGAAGTGGGTTCTCCACTAGTCAAAAGAGGATTTTGTGGCTCAGAGAAGTTAAGCAGCTCACCTGAAGACATAGAGCAGTAGCAAGTGGTGGAGCCAGGACTTGGACCCAGATATGTCTAACGGAGAACATGTATTTTGACAGTTTAAGGACTTCAGTTTGTCAAGGCCAATCAAATTTGCATCTAGGTTGAAACTTTACTCTAAAAATAGTAGCAATACCATGTAGTGTGTTATGTTCTAGGAAAGAGTCTGATATAAGAGTCCACACTCTTATATCAGTACTACACTGGGACCGGTAATCAGCTTTTCACATTAAGGGAGAAATAATACCCAGACAGGGTTAATAACGCATTTAGGATGAGGCAATTGCTTTGGGTAAATCATTTAGGTCTACTTTCCACATCACAATAACTCTACAGACCCAGAACCAGTATCGTGTGGAACTAGTGGTAAAGAAGACAGAATTTATTAATTTTTCTTCTGTGTCAAGAGAGCTGTGTGCCTAGGGGGAGTAGGGCTGTATTTAGCAATTTATTTACCAAGATGACTGAGCCAGTTGGATTCTTTGCCTCTAGCCACACGAGAAAAAGCAGAGGAAAATGGATTGTTTGACAATGGCTGTTTTCTGCTGGGCAAATTTTAGCCCAGGTGCCAGTAATTTGTGTCTGTGTTTAAGGAGAGGCGGGGTGGGGGACTGGGCTAGGCGTTGGAGAAGAGGGTTCTCAGCTCCTCCTGGATTCCAGGCTATCATTACCGTGGGGGCCGCCTGGGGATCCAGCAGGACCCGATCCACAGTGACTAGCTGTGCCGTAACAGGACCGGTTCTGGGCCACGGGAGGAAGGGCTGGTGGTTGCCGCATGCTGAAACCACATCCTGCCCTTCAGCTTTGGCTTGTGCTAGCCTTAGACATACTGAGTAGAAGAAAAGTCTCGTTGCAATATCCTATAGTCAGTCTCGGAGGCATATCAACCTCAGCTTAAGGTGGTGTGCGGAAGATGAACGGGGAGAGGAGATTGCCCTCCTATCTCACTTCGCCCGCAGAAAATGAGCGTTTCGTGTCATCTCTTCCCTTCGGTTCATCACAGCATTCAGACTTTTAAAAATAAATTAGCTCACGTCACTTCTCTGCTTGAAACCCTCAAATGGCTTCCCTTTGCCCTTAGAAAAAAAATCCGGACTCCTTACCGTAACTGGCAAGGTCCTCCCTGACCTGGCCTTCGCCCCTCGTCCAGCTTCACCTTGCCCAGCGCTTCCCTCGCTCTGCTCTGTCCACACAGCCCGCCTTTGGTTCCCTGAGCAGGCTCAGCTCATTCCCACCTCCCAGCCTTGGTCCTGCCACGTCTTCACATGCCAGCTCCATCCCACCCCTCAGGCCTCAGTTCACATGTCACCTGTTCAGAGCTCAGAGAGCCCTTTGCGGACCATCCTAGATCTTACCATGGTTTCAGTGTCCTTCACTGTTTCATTTATACATGTCTGAAATGGTCTTGTTTACTTGCTTGCTGACTGTATAATTGGGATAGAAACCTCAAGACAGAAGGGGTCATCTTGTTTACCACTCTGCCGTAACCTGGCACACGGCAGGCACTTAACAAATACATATATTTATATCTATCTATATATATGTAGATATATATACACACATCCACACACACACATATTTAAAGAGATTTAAAGGGACACGAAGCAATTGGGGCTTCAGAAGCATCAACAAAAACAGCAGCTACTCTCCCTGTTAGTTCAAGGTTACCCATGCAGCTGTTGCCCAAGCATACTCTATCTTGCATAGAATATTGTTAAGAATGTAACTTATCCCTAATTCTTCTGTCTCCTATGAGAGTGAGCTCTGCAGTTTAAGGTATATGTCTGATTAGAAAACAAACCATAGGATTATCAAAGGTAGGAAAAAACTTCAAGAAGCCCCTACCATTTCTCACACGCTCGGTATGCCAGACGGGTGCCCATAGGAAAATTATGTCTTTTGCAATAAACCTTTGGTTACATCAGACAGTGCTTCTGCCTGCACTGAGTGCCACATACTTCCAAGACCCTTATTTACTCAATGGATAACACAGATTAAAACCTGGAAAGTTTTGTCCTGTCTTTGAGCCTGAACACTGACAGGCTGGAAGAGGGAACATTTCTGCTACATTAATAACCTCCAGGCATGTCAAGATTGGGTAAATATTATTTGAGAGTGAAACATCCCTCTAACTGTGGGCCAAGTTTACACAGATTAATTGTATTCTTAGCCGAGAACAACTTGCCTCTGTCTTCCATCCATCCCAGAAAATTCTGAACTTAGAATGATGCCCTGTTCCCTGTCGCATTGATCTGAGCAGGTCTGTCTGCCTCAAGGAGGCTGCTTAAATTGGGCTCCCTGTCTGCTGTAGCCTCCTTACCCCCACCCTACGCTTCTACAAGGCTGGATGTCACATTGCCCTTGGCCCCTGGCCCACCGTCACTCCCCTCCACTTCTCTTCTTTCCAGCTGCAGGTTTCTGCTCACGCCATTTGTCCCTGCAAAGCCTTCTACCTGCCTCTCCACCTGGCCAAATCCTGGCCATCCTTCAAGGAAGGAGAATCTCAGGTTCTCCCTCTTCCAAGAAGCTGCCTCCAGTGCTGCTGCTTCCATTTTCCTAGACAGGACCAAACCCAATTTGCTACTGCAGTACCTTGTACCTTGTCTCCCAGAGTAGCCCAGAAACTCCTGACCAGCAGAGGCCAGGTCTTAGTTGATTCTCAAGTGACTGTGGCAACACTAGGTATATGGTATGGACTTAATATAGAAAACACCTGCTTAGGGATTTGAACACATTCACCTGAAGCAGTATTGATGAATGGGGACCTAGCAGAGGATGTTGTCTCCTCCTTGCCTTTGGAAAGCCCTTCTTTTAGAAGACTCGAGGGGCCTTCGGGTCCTAGCTCACAGATACTTAAACCTCTGTCTCACCCTCAACCACAGCAACTTACAGCAATGTCACATGCTCTCAGGACCATCCCTCCTTGGATGGGAAAAAAGTCTGCTGAATTGGCAATTAAAACGCAGCTCACCTATCCAATTTAGCATATCCCCTGTATAATAAGCACCTGACTTAGCCTGGAAACTAGCTAGAGTTTTAGTATACAATATATTTCTGGGCTCATGGTGGGATATATTTAAATTCTGAATCCTCAAGAAAAAAATGTATACAAAATGGGCACATTTTTGATCTTCTGGTCTCCGAAGTCAGATGGGAAAGAAAATCAGGTAGAAAAGTCGTAAAATAATCAATCTCTATATTTTATTTCATCTTTAATGTCTATTTTCATATATTTTCTAATTCCTGTAATTAGGACCCTAAAGATGACAATAGTTACAGCAACAACTGATGCTCACCATATACCAGGCACTGTCTAAAAGCATTTCATGTGCTTAAACTCAGTTTAATTCTATAGCAACACGATGGGGTAGGTACCATTATTAGCACTTTTTATAGGTATATGATTTACAAATGACTTTATGAATATACATAAATTGAGAATACATGCTTGAACTATTAATGTACTGTCAGGTGTCCGTGGTCAAAAATACCACTATTCTGGTCTCTCAGCCTTCCTCCGTTTTTGGGGGGGTACCCCCTACTTCTGCATGCACTCCCCTAATCCTGTGGTCATACCCTCAAGGTCTGTGAGTGTCCCCCACTTCTGTGGGCACCCAGAAGTTGCAGGATCTGCTGCTTGCCTAAAGGCTTAGTGTGACCGGGAAGGCTCGGAATTCCAAGAGCTGCAGCGTTTCTTCGGTAAAATCACTAGCAGCCTAAGCAGCATTCATTTTAGGGCCCTGCTTGGGGCCCTCACCGTTAATACCCCACAGTGAGTTCTCACAATTCCCCACCATTGCTGCCAATCACTTTCAAACGGGCGTGCGCCCTGTTCTTTTGATTTTGTTGCCATTGGAATGGCTGGCAGCCTTCCCTCCACCCCAACTTCTTAGTCTCTATGGAAGAAGATATCCACCAGTTTTAAGACCGAGGTGGCAGGGGCCGCCGTCCATCAGAGGAAGGCTGTGCAGCACCAAATTAATCCCAGGTCACTGCAGCAGAGGGACCTGGTGAAGGGGCCAGGCTGCCCATACACATCACAACCCACCAGGGGCTTGGCAACAGCACGCCCTTAATTTAAGGCATTGGGTTTGAATTTGAGTCATCATGCCATATTTCAGCCTCTCATTTGCCAAACCACCAGTCAACTTAAACTAAAACATGTTTTTGGAAAAGACTTTTAGGGGCGGTAGGAATGCAGTAACTTGCTGGAAACATTCAAATGGACTTAGGGTGGCAATGCAGAAAAACATAAAAATGCGCACTACTGGTTGAGGTTGTGGATGTTCTTCTTTGCTGCAGAGGGACAGAGAGAGTGGGGTTGCAAACGTCTGTTTGTCCTTCCTGATCTGACGCGCACAGGGGTCACTTCATTCAGGTCAGGAAACCGCTATTCAAGGTTCTTCCTGGTCTGAAGACAGCATCTGCAGTTACCATGTACTTGGCCACATTCTCATCCCATAGAGAGAGCTGGGAGGACCAGATCAAAGAGCATTCTGGCATTAAAGCGTTAAAGCCCTCTCTTGCACTTGTGCCTCCGTGTGCCTTGTTTAAAAACTCATTATGCGGGACTTCCCTGTTGGCACAGAGGTTGGGAGTCTGCCTGCCAATGCAGGGGACACAGGTTCAATCCCTGGTCCAGGAAGATCCCACATGCTGCAGAGCAACTAAACCCGTGTGCCACAACTACTGAGCCCGTGTGCCACAACTGCTGAGCCCACACGCCTAGAGCCCGTGCTCCACAACAAGAGAAGCCACCGCAATGAGAAGCCCGTGCACCGCAATGAAGAGTAGCCCCCGCTCGCCGCAACTAGAGAAAGCCCGAGCGCAGCAACGAGGACAAATAAATAAATTAATTAAAAAAAAAAAAACTCATTATGCAAAATCTAACATTTGGGCTCCCAAGTAGTTTCTGAGCTGGTTTACAAACTTGAAAACACACTGGGATCACCTGGTGGATAAATTTAAGTAGCAGTGCCTGGGCACCACCTTCAACTAATGAACTTGGGTGCTCTAGAGGTGGGCTTCCTTAGAGGAGCAAGCTTCACAGGTGATTCTCATGTGCAGATGTGATTCTGATGTGTTTACTGGAGACCCACTCTCTCCACTGGCCTCTCTGTGCCCTGGGTGGGTTAGTCAGCACTTGCTTTCTTGTGGCTACGGTTCTAACCCCACCACTGGCCCAGCCCCTGGAATCCTCGCTGGCTCCCCAGGGAACTTTCCAAAATGTGCTGGTCCTGAGGCACGGTGTAAACCCATTTTTTAAAAATGGCCTTTCACAAGTTACTGCTTTTAGCTTTTTTTTTTTTTAATTTATTTATTTTGGCTGCATCAGGTCTTTGTTGTGGTGCGCGGGCTGTACATCACATTGCAGGCTTCTCTCTAGTTGTGGCGCAAAGGCTTAGTTGCCCCGCGGCATGTGGGATTCTAGTTCCCCAACCAGGGATCGAACCCACATCCCCTGCATTGGAAGGCGGATTCTTAACCACTGGACCACCAGGGAAGCCCCAAGTTACTGCTTTTAAAGATTTAAAATCATCTTTAAAACCCAGTTAAAACTATGTTTAAGCCATTGGAAGTGTGTAGAGAAGCAGGTAGAGGCAATGAGTGTAGCCTGAAGCCAATTTTAAAAAGGTACAAATGCTGTATAAAAACCTCTCCAATTTATATTCAAATTTTGATTCCAAAAGTTCCACAAAATTTTCATGCTGATAAAACATCATAACACTGAGATAGGAGTGTTGGCTATCCCTTTTATTCCCTCTACATGTCTTTTTTATTAACATTGACAGCTAGCATGAACATGACACCTTTTTTAAAAATGTACTTTGTCTTTAAAGAGGTTAAACAGATTTTAAGGCTTCAAAGTTGGTTCGGTTTCTTACTGGGACTGAGGAATAATTGTAGTATTAAAAAACCATTAAGCTGAAGTAGTAAGATGAGGATAACATACTGGCAAGCTACTTTGCAAAGTTGGTTTAAGGATAAAAAGAATATTTGAGAAGTGTCTTAAGTTCCTTAGAAGAAAACCCTCAAAACGTGGTGCCTATCATTAAAATGTTTTAAGCTCTTTATAAAAATGACATTTCTCAAATTACAGAGGACTCTTAACAGTGAAGGGGAAAAAAAGATTGTTCTTTCCAAAATGGAAATATTCCCCCCTCTTTCTGAACCTAATAACTGAAAGCATTCAGTAGTTTAACTTAAAGGTTAGGAGAATGTGCTCAGGATGTATTTTACAGTCAGACACTGTCAGACTCAAGTCCTCTATGCTGAGTTTTAATCAAGGGCAAAGGGCATGATTCCCCCCAGGTAGTTTTTCTTTTTTTTAAGTAGAAAAACATTTTTTATCAACCAAATTGAAAAGACTTTTCAGGGAGAATAAACAATAATTTTGATAAGTAGGTAATAATAAGTATTAGTAGCTGACTTTGAATAACATATTCTGGTCTGCAGAGTATTTCCATATATGTTACCGAGTTTCACAGATAACCTGTGAAGTTAGGTTATTTTAAGTCCTTCTTACTACACCCGGGATCGTTGAGTGTTGGAGAGGCTGAAACAGCGTGAAAGCCGTGGAGCTGGGATCTGACCTCAGGCCATTTTACTTTCAATCCTCTGCTTGTATGGAACTCATTGTAGCAGCTCAAAAGTGTGGACTTTAGACTGCCCAGGTTTCAGATCCGGCTTTCTTCCCTTCTGTAGCTTCGTGACCTCGGACAGGTCATTTTTACCTCACTGTACCTCTGTTTATGTAAACAGCGATGATAAAAGTACCTACAGTTTACAGGGTTAATGGAAGGCTAAAAAGTGTTAGTGCACATAATTGCAGGAAACAGATTTTCACTATTTGAATCCTTATTCCTTTGGTTTATTTCTCGTGAGAAGGAGAACAGGTAGGAAGGAGAACCGTCTTAAAACTGACCACATGCTGATCAGTTTGGAATCAAGACATCAGATCTGGGTGTCTTCCTCTAACACCTAGAGGATGGAAACTATTCATAGTCTTAGCAACAAGTTTCCAGATCTTCCCGGGCTCGACTCCAACCAGCCCGCACTGGGTTGCCGGCCACAGTGACCTCCCAGAAGCGGCAGAGTCTTGATGAAATGACATGAACATTTCATCAAGAAGGTCTCTTACTTTCATCCCTTTTGGACTGGAATAAGGGCTCAGCTAAAGACTAGACAGGTCTGGTCATGGGTTCAGCTCAGAGCTTCTAACCTACAAGATGCCTGGGTTTTTTATCAGGTCAGTTGGGACGGCCAGCCCTGCATCTGCCCAGATGACAGGTGAATGATCCAGGCCTCAGGGGGGCTTGAATGTCATTGCTCTGGCTGAGCCTTTGCAATCATCTGACTCAATGACACGGCACCGAGAAGCACGACGCAGGAAAAAGAAAATAAAAACCCAACCAACTAATACCCACAGTGGGTAAATTCCCTCCTACTTCTGATCCTAAAACCCAAACAGCTGCTACCCCCCCACCCCAGGTGGAACCACTGACAAAAACATACAAGGGAGCTTAGGGGGAAAAACAACCACCAACCAACTAAAAAGAATCAGTGACTTGAAGGTCATGGTTAGACTTCCTTGCTTTACTACCTTCATCATTAATATTTTGCTAAAGCTCATTAAAAATTTATTTTTTTCCAACATAGGGTTTAAAATGGGAAGCAACTGAGCCAAACAGGTAGTTTCAAGCTTTAAGTGAACCTGGGACTGAATATTGTTACTACATGGGGGTGGGGGAAGGGAGTCAGGAGGAAGAAGTTCTGGGGTGCTTTGAACTCATCCAGTTTTGAGGCTTAAACCAAGAATGCCTTAGGGTCACCTAGAGTCAGCTAAAGCCGGGCAAGAAGGACAGGGAGAGCAATGAGAGGTGCACAAAGTTTTTAAAACAAGCCAAGGTGCTTTACAACTTGCTTTCTGCTGAATTCTCTGTTGCTGATCTTACTGCCAGAGCCTGTGCTGCCTGCACTGTGGCTCACGTGAGGTATTACGGCAGCCCCTGTCTGAGGGGGCCAATCTCAGGGACATCCATACGGATGGATCCATCCTATGTGGATCTCAGTATCCATAAAGGAACCTGAAGTACATCGGGGGAAGGAGGGGTTGAGGAATCCATTTTCTGCTTTCCTTAAAATCCCCACAGTCCTAAAAAGTGGGGTTTTTTTGTTTTGTTTTTTGGTTTTTCTTTTTTGGTGGGCTGGGGAACTACTTCAAGACAACCTGAAAAGACAATTCAACTTGAGAGTCTGGATAATTTACAGAGACTTACCCGTACGACGTAGTTAAATCTTCTGGAATCCAGAATGGCAGTCGAGAAGTCCAGCCTGTTGAAGGCTTCCCCCAGAGTGCAATATCCATGGCGCTGAATGTGAAAACAGGGGGTGCAGAGATCATTTTCCAGAAAAATCTGCCTGGACTCTGCTGACAAGCTTGGTGGCTGTGTTAGGTAACCTATGGCCATCTGCTGCTTTCCTGTGCCATGATCAGCCCTTTCTGGGCCCCCGGGCCCCTGGTGCCCTGCCCCACCATGAGCCACAAAGATGGGTAAGTACATCCGGCAGCTGCTTTAGTCAGTGACTAAAGTCGTGACGTGTACCATTTGGGCCCTTGTTCTCTGCACGCGCTTGTACTTGCCTGTCAAGGAAAGGCTGGGAGCTGGGTATGTGATGTGTGTTGGTGACTGTAACGTACTCCTGGGGGAAGAATTAGCCCCATGTGTGTCAACTCTGTCTGCCACATCTCTGGTGCTTTTCTCTCTGTGATCATCAGAAGCGTTTTTAAGGCTTCATGAAGAAGCCGAAGAAGTTTTGGTCTTTTCTCTGTGAACACACAAGGCACTGGGTGTGGAGAGTCCCAGCTCTGCTTCTAGTACCTGGGTGGTCTCGGGTGTATCCCTGGCCCTCTCAGGGCCTCAAGTCACAGGGCGGACTAGATGTTCTCCAAGGTCCCTGACAGCAATAGAAATTCTATCAATCTGTCATACTGCCTGTATCCTAGTTATCTGAGCAAATGCCTGCGCAGAGGGAAAATGTACATAAAAGGGTTTTACAAAGTGCCATGCAAAGTTAGATATTACAGTGTCTTCTTCTCTTCTGCATCTAGCTCGTGCAGCCTCACACTGGGTGGGCACGAAAACGTCTCCGGTATTTAGTGATTAACCCTTCCAGGGCTAAAATGAATTGAGTTGAAGTCTAAAAGAGATCTTAGAACAAAAGGGAGGCACTGTCCTGAGGGAAAGGCTAGAGCTTTATAATAGTGTGTTTGAGATGGGAATATTAATGTTTATAAAGCATTTCTACATACATCATCTCACTGAATGACTGGGGAGCCCACCTAGTGACTTTTGCAGCTCTCTCTGTAGCCCCAAACTCTGATGGCTGGCTAGGTAGTGGGCTGCAGGCCTCCGCCACCCACATCCAAGAAGACAGTCGTGATGTGAAGTACTGTCCCGGGCTCGCCCCTCCCCTGTCAGGGGAGGCAGAAAGCTGAGCCCGCTCCTTAATAAACAGATGGGTGCTCACCTCTTTAGTACTTCCTTTGTGAACATAGATCCATTTCTCTTGGTGGAAATCTACAAAGACAAAATAAAAACAACCCCAGACCCCACAGCTTTAAAATTTATAACATGCCCAAGATTTTAAACGTGTTTCGTTTTCATTTATTCCAAAGTGTAAAAAAGTTTTGACAAAAAAGTACAAAGACTCTACTGACAATCTAAGGGGAGGCAAATGCCTAACTTCTGCAGTGTATAAATACTGGAGTTGTAATTTACTTTGTCAGAAGCATTTCGTCTTTGATACTCAGATTGAGTATACCAGAGCTTCAAATTCAAGAAAAAAATCTAATACCCAAGTACGAGTCTGTGTTAAATGCCAAGCTTACAAGTTAAACAAGTCCATAAAAAGTAGAAATAAAACAGATAATATGAAGAAACCATGCAGTACGGATGGAATAAACTAAAGATCCGTAATTCCTGCTTATTAATAGAACTTTATACTCTCTGTTCACACTTACATCCAGCATCTAGAAATGTTATTAGTATTTATACAAGGGAAGAGGGAGAAACAAATCTATGTTCAAAGCCTCAAAACACAGTTCTAAATGAAAGCACACACTGGCACTGGTTCAGCTGACCATACCACTGAATTATAACTAAATTAACCTTGTCAAATATAAGTGACAAGCAGGGAAAAAACACCCCAACTAGCAACTGACTTATAAACATGACTGTAAAGAATACATTAATCTCACGCATAAAATGCACAGCCAGGTTTCTGAGTGCAAAGATCCGGGTAACCTCTGTGAATGACACAGTCAACATGGAAGCGGATGCCAAACATGTGAGGTGTGATTTGTTCCCCTGCCAAAACCCAATCATAATGATCTTCAAACAGCTTTCTTCTCAAGTTCACAACAAACGGCTTACATTGAGTTTTGGTTTTGCTATTCAGCATGTCCTTCTTTCTCTTCTTGGCTGCAACATCATAGTTCAGGCTGTTGAAAAGATTCTCCTTATTGTATACTTCCTTGCTGCAGTAACTAGGAATAACAGACAAGAGGGGATGAGCTGTAACAACTATACTTTAACATGAGCTGTTTCTATAAATAGCTTACTGTGTTATAAAACACAAACATACATGCTCCTCAAACAAAACAATAAAATAATCACTCAAAAGAAGTCTGTACGGGCCCAGTCTTCCCTCTTCGGGGATGAAATAGTGCCACATCTCTGTGGAAGGCAGGGACGGGGGCTTCTGCTTCTTTTGAATTCCCAACAGTGTCTGCCATTGTATTTGACACACAGCCCTGCACTCTTTAGGAGCCATGCAGGGTACAACAACATTATTTTAAGCAAAAATGATGAATGGATGGGGAGGGAGGGAGGGAGGGAGGGAGAGGAATGGTTACTGGTATCACTATAATACACAATACTTTCATTTTGCAAAAACATCCACCCCAAGCTGCTTTTTAAAAAACACTCTTTATGGAGATACAATTCACATACCACACAATTCACTTATTTAAAGTGTACCCAAGCTGCTTTCAACTAGCATGCTCCCCTTGTGTCTTTAAAACATTTACAAAAATCTGACTTACAGACTGCATTTCTAGGAGACGTTTAGTGTATAGTACTGGTTGTTTAGGCTTTATATAATTCCTTGACTAACACTAGGCATCATGCTGTGAGGTGAAGACCTTGAGTCCTAAATGAAACAAGCTGTATTTACAACTCAGACATTTATAAGAGCTGAAAAGACAGAACTGGCCAATCCATAGGTCATTAAAGATGTGTAGGTTCAGCTTGGGTCACGGGCATATTTCCTTCAGTAAGCTGAGCTGAGCTGTCATTTGGGGGGCTGACTGAGTTCTATTCTATTATGCAATGGGATTTCAGAGTAAATCTCTGAAGAGCTTCCACAGAAGGAACGCAGGAGAAATACTGAGGTACGATGAGAAGATAGGTTCCCCGATCCCCCCAACCCTCGTGGGGCATGCGTGCGCCAGGCAGGATTTATAATGCCAACCAGTGAAAACATCAATTAGGGTTTGTTTCCCCTTACATCAGCCATATATTAGAGGCCCTTAATTTTCTGAGTTCTTCTGCTGAATTTAAAATATGATTTAATTTAATTAATGTAGGTCTTTTTTGGACCTACATCTGTTGGATAAGATGAGGTACACCTGCACTTCTCCATTGTATGGATATTATAGCAAAGAGAAAAGAGGGGTTGAAACAATTTCCAGTATCCTGTTGCTACAGTGGTCTCTCCAGTAGCACTTCAATAAGTACAATAAGTATCTTACTAACATGCTTACACGTGACATTACCAACAATATACTCAGTGTTTCTGGACCCATAGGGATAGGCCTGATAGATAATCAGTCATTTGTTCATCTTCCCTCAGAAGGCCATGCTTAATATCATTTAATGAGTTTCCTAATATCACTAGCCTTCTCCTTTTCATTGAGGGAAACAGGATATTTTTAGGTTTCAGAGCGATGACTCCGGAAATGCGCTCTCTTAGAGGCACTTTCTTAAGTGAGCCCCGGGTGAACGTTTTGGGTCCAGCTTTGTGTCACACGTGAGTGTGTGTGTGTCTGCTTGCACAGCTACAGAGGCACAAAACCACCGACCAGTCAGTTGACTTGCACCACGGTCAGCAGGAAAAGAGGGGCAGAAGAAAGGGAGGGCGGAACTCTGAACCCTTAGAGCTAATTTAAGAAATTTCAATCAATGCTGAGGAGAAGGGAGAAAGATGGAAAGTCACTTGGTTGGTCCATGATGTACCAAAGCTGAGAACAGCTTTAGAAAACAAAGTGAGGCCATGTTGTGTAAAAATACCACACGAAGCCTTATTTTTCAAGGAAACTCGCACATGCACCGTGAACAAATGCCTACAGCCCGAGTTCCACACAGAGAGAACCATAAAATGAAGCTGCCTTACTCTCAACCACACATTTAAGGTTTAGCAGAACGTTTTCGGAGCCTGGGCCATAGATTGTGACCATTCCTTAGCAATGTTAAATATTTATATTTCATCTTATTCTTTTCTAACTAAAAACATTCCTCAAAGGAATTTGAGCACTTGCTTTCCTCACAGAAACAACAATAACCTGCTTTAAGCCCAAGTGACTCATTCCCAAAGCTAGTTTAAGAAGAATTTGACATAATTGATGATGCTCTCCCACTGGAGAATGTAGGAAAGCTTTAACCAAAGAGAAACCCTTGCACTTTTCACTTAGACAACAGGTTTTGGACTTCAGAGGTAGGGCCTGGAAGGAAGGGCTATGGGGTTTATTTGTGTTGCCTGCTTATATGTTTCTTTTAAGCAATAATATATTTCAGTTAGAGGCTATTTTGAGAGCTCAATTATGTCCATTTCAAGGAAATGCAAAGCCAATGGAAAATTACAACTGAAATTTTGAACAAGAAAAGCCACCACCATTTAGGAACCACCATATATATATTTTTTTTTCAAATAAGCAAAACCATTTAAAGAGGCTGCTTTCTTCATTAAATTCAATGATAACCAGAAAGTCGCTATATTTTGGTCAGTTCTTACTAATCTTGATTTTTATAGGCACAGGCCTAGAATAAGAAAAAGACCTCATCCAGCCCTGTACTGTCATCACACACGTACGAAGATACTTAAAGACAACTTTAGAAAAAGTGAAAGATTTCAAAATAAGCCCATTGGCAGCAGAGATAAAGGGAGGGAAGGAAAAAAAAAAAAAAAGCCCTATTTCTCATTTCATTTGTAATAACAGGCCATTTAAGAAAGCTGTGGCCTACCCCAAAGGGCTTAGTTGTAGATTAAGGCCAATGAGTTTCTATGCTAATTTGCTCCAATACAAACCCAATTTGTCAAGCTCACATGGCTAGTAACCGGATTGTTCTGGCAAAACAAACAGCCTAGTGTATGTAGCTCTTAGAACAGTGCCTTGCACACAGTAAACACTCATAAAATCTTAACTATTATTTTTATTTGCTTATGCACTAACTCATCCAGCGCACTGAAGTAAACTTCCTGCTTCCTGGTTCAGCCTTAGCTGTACTGGAAAGCAACATTGGAGTTTTCAACTGCAGGCTTGCGGAGGAATGGCCCAGGCTCAGGGAGCTTAGATTACTCATCCTGGAGGTGGCCTGGGGCAGGGTTGGGGGTTGTTGGTGAGGCAGACTGCACAGGAGGTGGCTTAAGCATCACTTCCTTGAAACCTTGCTGGATCACTCCAATTCATGCCGAACTCTTCCCTCAAATGTAACACTTGCCATTGCCCTTCCATCTTATGTAGCTTCAACTTTTTCACAAGGGGCCCCGCTTGAAGCTTATCTGAAATCCTCCCATGATCTCAGTTCAGGGCACTTAGCTGTGATGGGGTTTTGTAACATTCTGCTGCTGGAGGAGGACAGGGCCCTGGACCACAGAGAGAATGGCCAGCAGAGTCCAGAGAAGGTGCACTAGGCAGACAAACTGTGGTCAACACAAAAACACGGTCCCCGGGCTGCAGTACCCTCATCCCTCTCTCCTGTTCAGGCAGCTCACAGAATGGTAGGTGGAGTCAGAGTAAGTGCATGAGGCCCCTGCAGGCCTCTGTTTTACATCCACCCGCTGCCTCCCTTTCAAAAGGGCCTGCCTTGTTTGCTCCTAACAGGGGAGGCATTCAACTTCACCTGAGTAGGCAGGCTCTCAGCCCAAACCTGACATCACAGCGAAACATCACCAAGACTGAAAACAGTGGGGATATTTGAGACTACAAACCCAGGTCTCAGAAGGCCAACTGCTTTTAAGAAGTTGGCAGACTTCTCATGCTAAGTAGGGAAGGGATTGTTTACAATTGCTGGGGGAAGAAAAACACTCTGCAAACAAACAGCCAGCTGCTTTGCTAGGAGCTACCAAATGATTCCTCAAATGACTCATCAAAGAGCCACAGGTGGTCACTATATCGATCCCCCTTTGTGATGATGCTGGTGGTGACAGTTCTAGCTCAGAAAGCCTGAAAATGGAGGAGAGAAAGGAGGTTCAAGAAGGGGAGAGGGGGTGGGAAGCTACCTGATTCCAGCCTGGGTTAAACTTTTGTGGTAAGGTAAAACCTTCTCCAGGTCTCCCCTACTGTGGAGGGAGAGGCACCACTATTTACTTGGAAATAAGAGTGATACCCACTTATCTCCTGAAGCAGACACAGTGTGAATGTTTATTGGAACCAGAGGCTCTGCATTTTGAACCCCTCCTGCCGAACCCAATGGTCTGTTTCCCGCTGAGGAGCACCCTACAGTTACAGCTGGGTGGGCTGCTGTGACACAGCTCCGCAGATCATGACTGCACCTCCCTAGAAAGAATCCAAACTGTTACACAAAAATAAAGCACTAAAATATTAGGTCCTCATTTCTTAGGAATGAGGAGGAAGGAAGGAAGGAAGGAAGTTTCTACTCTACTAAAATAAAAAGAAACTTTCAGTCTAGGGATAATAATGTAGGCCCAATTGGTAACTGGAGACCCTTAAAAGAGTCTAGTGACAGCAGTTGGTCTTTTTATTTTCCTGTAAATTATCTGGTTTTCCGTAAGTAAGATTTCTTTATAGTGCTCCCCAAACTCCCCAGGGACTGCTTCAAAGTGTCTTTAACATAAAGGTCAATGTGCTCTTGTCTCTCCTGGCAGACCCACAAGATTAAATATTTTTTCCCCATTGGAAGACAAAAGGTGATGCTTTACAAATCACAAACAGGTGTGGGGCTCTGGAGGTCAGGACGTGGCAATAATGATTTTTCCTTGATAGTTTTCGTGAAATTGAGTGCCAGGGGCTCAGCCAAACAACCACTGGTAAATCTGAGTAGGAAACTGGCCCAGGTACAGAACTCGCCGCTGAAGTCAATTTAAGGGCCGGGGGTGTGGAGTAGTGGTTTTCAGCAAAGGTCCGGGAAAAAGGCACCCAAGGGTAAGCGGTCTGCACTGATCCCCTCCGGGCCAAATGGCAGCGATCCGGCAGCCATCTGTGGAGATCGTGACCGAGGGACTCCAGACCACCTCACTCATTAGTCTCTGCTTCCCTGTGTTATTAACGAAGCGGGGCATCAGGCACGGTGGACCTCGGATTCTCCACCAGACTGACAGAGCTCAGGGGGAACTTGAGGCCAGAGGCTCACCCAAGCCAGGTGGGCTTTCTGCAGGTGATTAGGCATCACTTGAAATGGGGACGCACTCACTATACAAAGAAAACTCACCGAAAGGGCCACCGAGGAAACAGGTGCAAAGACGCCGTCCTCCCAGAAGTAGGCTTGTGGGATCTATACCCCGCCTCCCTTCCCTCCTCCACAGCTCTGTCTCTGAGTCCTTACCATGGCTCCGCAAGTCCGCCCGCAAGCGCTGGTGCCCCAGGGACCATCTGGCCGTCCCTTCCTGGTTACTCATCCTCTCTGCCCACTCTGTGGTCGCCTGTGCGTGGGAAGAGCCTGGAGGTGCTCCGGACGGGACCCGTGTGCAATCCCGTCTCCAGACTTGTGCTCGGAGCCCCGCCACCCCAGGGTGAAAGCTGTGCAGCCCACTCGCCGGCGCCCCGACCCGCAAACCGCGCGACACCGGTGTCCTTTTAAGTCAGGGGACCCCTGAAGTGTGTTTTAAGTTTTAGCGTTTGGGGACTAGATCCGCGTTTGTCGTTAGATTCTCATAGGGACACGGGGTTCTGTAAAGAGTCGTGCCCACTCGGAGACGCTGACCTTGAACCATAAGAGAAACCGAATACCCCGAATCCCGTGCTCTGGCGACCTCTGCAGAAACCCGGGCAATTCACTTCCATCCTTCTGGTCAGGGGCTCCCTCCTCACCCTGTTGCAGCCCGGCCTGCGTCCCAGTCACCCGACTCGCTCCCGGAGACCAACCGGGTCCGTTCTGCGCAGCTGAAATTAGTGGCGATCCCCTCACCTGCTGAGGTCGCTCACGAAGCTGCCGCTCTTTTCATCCAGGAAGCGCTTCCAGCCATCGGCCGTCTTCACCCAGCTCTGCCCGGGGGACCGCCAGTCCTGCCCGAGGAATGGCATGGCACTGCCAACGGACGCGACGGACTGCTGGACGGGACTGGCCCGGCGGCCTCGGGGACGCGCCGCCCTGGGCGGATGCTCGGGGTGCCGGGGCCGGTGAGGGAGCGGCTGCAGGGAACCCGAGTGGAGGGCTGCGGGATCGGGGGTGCGGAGCGGGGTACCTAAGCTCGCGGGGGGCGCTGTGGAGGGTCGCCGGGCGCGCGGGGCTCGCTGGAGTGCTGCGCTGCTGTCCCGGCCGCCGTATTTATCGCGGGCCGCTGGCCGCGGCTCTTTGTTGCCGGAAGAGGCGCCTGCTCTTAGCCCGGCCCCCCCGGCCCGGAGGCCACGTGGCTTTGTTTATAGGCTCGGCTTGTTTTCCGAGGCGCGCTCGGCTCCTGCTCTTCTGGCTGTTGCACAACCGCTCGCTGGTGGAAACTTGAAGCCGCGCCGCGGGGCCGGGGCTCGCGCTGCCCCTTCGCCCCCGGCCCTTCTGCGCTCCCACCCCGCCCCCAGGGCGCAGCTTCTGCAGCCGCGAGAGCGGGGCCGGGCACTCGGGAAACTAACTGCGCCCCGTCCTCCTGCAGCTCCAGGCCTGGCGAGGTGCAGGGAGGAGGAGGCCCGAGTGGCGTCTGGATCGCTGCGGGGCGGTGGGTGGGAAGAAAGGACGGCACCCTTCCCATCCCCGAGTTGTCACAATAGAGCCCCGCGATCCAGAGCTCCCCTGGAGGAGCCGAGGCCCGGCACAGCGCGGCCCGGAGCCGGGTAGAGGCAGCCTCCTTGGCCTCTCCCGCTGCCTAGACCCGCTCTTGGGCGAAGGAGGGGACCCACCGCAAGGCGGGAGTGAGGCGGGGGGACAGCCCCCCACCTCACCCTGCCCCAGAACTGTTAAAAGAGTCTGCTGTCAGGCTTGTCTCCGAGGTGGCAAAGGAAGGAGAAGGAGGCGAGGCGGCAGCTGGTCCCCGCGCGGTGGGAGTGGAGAGCAGGGACAGTCCTCCACCCCACTCTGGGCACCCTAAGCGAGCAGCGCTGGCGCCTGGCCCGGGTCTAGGGCGCCGGGGAATGGGATTTTATTACGAAGAACCGCGAAGCCCCTTTCCCCTTCCTGCTGTTCGGCATCCTCTGGGCTATTAGGCTCTCCTGGGAAAATAATCAAGCCAGGAGTTTTGTTCTAGTTTTGGTGATCATTGAGGGAGAGGGGCCCAGAATGAGCCTCCTCCCGACTGATGGGGACTTCAGGAAGTTCGGTAAAAATCCACAGTGAGGAGGCGATGCCCGGGAGTCCGAGGCCCTCACAGACCTCAGTTTATTAACCTAATCCTTGAAACCGCGGGGGTGGGGGGCTGGGAGGGGGGGCCCAGTGTGGCAGCCATGGTTTTCCAGATGAGGGCACCGAGGGCCCCTGAGAAGGGTTAAACCAGTGACTTACTCAGGGTCACAAGGCTAGTTTCTTCACAGTCCGCAGTACAGTCTGAAATTATCCTGTTTGCTTTTTGGTAACAAGCTACCACCCTCTGCAGAATGTAATCTCCAGGAGAGATCAACCGTCTTGTTTTGGGGGTATCCCAGCTCCAGCACCTTGCAAGGCCTAAAGTAGGCCTTAGATAACTATTTGTCCAATGAGTAGGTGAATACATACGGGAAGCTGCTGACATCAGGGTATCTTCTTGTTCTTCATGACGTCTAGTTATGATGCTTTACAGTCTGCTCCATGTGTCAATCAGATTGCAAAGAGTGGTCACAGCAGAGTAAAATCTGCATGCTCAATCATTAGCTTCCACTTGATTCCTTGATTCTTCCACACCCCTTCCTCTGCAGCCATCAGCATTGTCCCACCGACTCTTTAAGGCTCAGAGTAGACAAAGAAACTGTGTGTACCTTGGGAGGAGGGTACATGTTGGAGGGGAAAGGAGGTGTTTTTAATAAAGTCTGTTTTCAAGTAGCCAGAGTTTTCTGATTCAGGTTTTCCACCATAAATAATTTATTAGCGTAGTAATAGTAAAAATATCTTGTGAAAACACCGCAGAAGGTCCCAGATAAATGATAGTCACTATGATCATGCTGACAGATGAGGCAGTGTTGGGTCTGGCCTTCGTTGGAGAGAATTGATACCTGTAAGGGAGCATAATTAAGAGATGTGATTATTAAAGATGCATGCTAGTTACATGTCCGCAAACTACATCTCTGTAGAAACTATAGAAGTCAGAAGATTTGAATTCTATTTCTGCTAGAGCAACATACTGTCTGTCTGACCTGCATGAATGACAAATTCTGGAGGCACAATTTCCTCAGCTGTCAAGAAAGAGTAGAGCCTATAAATGCCTACCTTTCAGGATTGTTTAGAAAGTGTGTTAAATGGGATTATTGTTACCAGTTCTTTCCTCGTTGGTAGTGTAGTGCACTCACACGGCCCATGGCCTCTTAGTAATATGTAACTCCCTGATTCTTTTTTTAAAATGGAAGTATAGTTGACTTACAATATTATATTAGTTTCAGTGTAATGATTCAGTGTTTTCATAGATTATACTCCATTTAAAGTTATTATAAAATAATGACTGTAATTCCCTGTGCTGTACAATATATCGTTGTTGCATATCTATTTTGTATATAGTAGTTTCTGCCTCTTAATCCCCTACCCCTAACTTGCCCCTCCCTCCCACTGATATCTATTATTTTGTTCTCTGAGTCTGTTTCTGTTTTGCTATATACTGTATATTCATTTTTATTTTTTAGATTACACATATAAGTGATAACATAAAATATTTGTCTGACTTATTTCACTAAGCATACTACTTTCTAGGTCTATCCACGTTTTTGCAAATGGCAGAATTTTATTCTTTTTTATGGCTGAGTAACATTCCAGTGTGTGTGTGTGTGTGTGTGTGTGTGTGTGTGTGTGTGTGTATCACATCTTCTTTATCCATTTGCTGCTGATGGACACTTGGGTTGCTTCCATATCTTGGCTATCGTAAATAGTGCTGCTATGAACATTGGGGTGCATGTATCTTTTCAAATTAGTGTTTTCATTTTTTTGGATATATTGCCAGGAGTGGGATTGCTGGATCATATGGTAACTATTTTTTAGTTGTTTGAGGAACCTCCATACTATTTTCCACAGTGGCTGCACCAGTTTACATTTCCCACTAACAGTGTACATCCACAACTGTAGACTTTCAGATAATAGCCATTCTGACAGCTGTGAGTGATATCTTATTGTTGTTTTGACTTACATGTCTCTAATAGTTAGTGATGTTGAGCATCTTTTCATGTTAGCCATCTGTATGTCTTCTTTGGAAAAATGTCTACTCAGGTCTGCCCATTTTTTAATCAGGTTGTTTGTTTTTTTGATATTGAGTTGTATAAACTGTTTATATATATATTTTGGATATTAACCCCTTGTCGATTGTATCATTTGCAAATATTTTCTCCCACTCACTAGGTTGTCTTTTCATTTTGTTGATGGTTTCCTTTGCTGTGAAAAAGCTTTTAAGTTTAATTAGGTCCCATTTATTTATTTTTACTTTTATTTCTTTTGCCTTAGGAGATAGATATGAAAAATATTGTTACCATTTGTGTCAAAGAGTGTTCTGCCTATGTTCTCTTCTAGAAGTTTTATGGTTTCAGGTCTTATATCTTTAATTTTGAGCTCATTTTTGTATATGACATGAGGAAATGTTCTTCTCTCATTCTTTTACATGTAGCTATCCAGTTTTCCCAGCACCACTTATTATTGAAGAGACTGTCTTTTCTCCATTGTATATTCTTGCCTCCTTTGTTGTACATTAATTGACCGTAGGTGCATAGGCTTATTTCTGGGCTCTCTATTCTGTTCCATTGATCTATGTGTCTGTTTTTTTTTTTTTTGCCAGTACCATGCTGTTTTGATTACTGTAGCTTTGTACTATAGTCCAAAGTTGGTACTTCCCTGATTCTTAACATTAGACTTGGCCGTGTAACTTGCTTTGACCAATGGGATGCTAGTGGATATGATGTGAGCAGAGAATATAGAGGATATGATGTGTGTGCTTGTCTGATTGGGCTAGTCCTCTTGTACTTCTACCAGCACCCTGGCAAGAGCATACCTGGGGTAGCCACTGCTCCTCAGGCTTTGGTCCTAGGATGTGACACATGGAGCAGACACCCCAGTTATCCTACAGTTATGTTAGCAAGAAATAAATGTTTATTATCAAATGCTACTGAGATTATTGTCATCTTTTATTACACAGAATTATTGTCTCAATAGCTGACTACTACAAAGGGTTGAGTAGATAAGAGTTTGTGAAAGTTTTAACTTGAAAGATTCAAGCACAAGTAGGAAATCACAGTTTTTGGGTCCTTGTCTTTTTGGGTAAGAACTAATCTCAGGAAGCCTCAGTGTTTGTCTCTAGTCCTTTGGCTTTCTCCTCTTTCTCAAAAAAAAAAAAAAAATGTGGCTATCATATCTTAGCTCAGCCTTTACTGAAGTATGAGTGACTGCTTTAGATTTCCCACACCATTAAAAATCCAACTTGACACTTCTTCCAACACATGGTTTCTAACTAGGCAGCCTTGTAATGATGAGCCCTTCAAGATAAAGAATGTGCTAGGCCATGTCTAGACCAGTTACCTTCACATTAGATGTTGACTTGACTTTGCAAAGCCTCTGGAATTGGAATCCTTATCATGGCTGAGCATTTGAGAACCACAAAGACAAAATATCAGTGTAATGGCTTTGGACTCAAGATATAGAGGCAGAAGGATACTCTGAGAATTTCACAAGGCACAGACTAGGGAGGACAAGCGTGGCCTGATGGTTTGAGCAATGCACAGGATAGTTTGGCCATGAGTTCCATTGCACAGATACCAAGCCTCTGCCACTCCTGAACAACTTTGTGCAACAGATTGACCAGATCACATGCTGGGTATTTGATTATTTACATGTGCTTCTCCCCTATGGGACTGTGAGCTCCTTGTTGTCAGGGCTGTGTCTTAGTGATTTAGTCATCACAGTGCCTAGCATGGTGCCTGGTACATGACAGATAGACCAGAAGTAACACAATAAATGTTAAACTACTGTGGGATGCTGTTAGTCCCATGCCTTTACCTATTGACATATTATTTCTAAGGACATAGCAGAATAGGGAGGTGGGAGAGTTCAGATACGCAGTCCTGCCCTGCTTATCTGAATTCTCCAACAATGGTGCCTTACCAGTTGGTGAGACAAATAGAGAAGGTGATCAGAATCCTAGAAAAAGATGTTTTAATGTGCTTGTTACCTTGATGGCAGATATTAGCCATGCTAAAGATAGTGTGCCAAGCACTTTGCAAACATAATCCTGTCTAACACTCCTCACAAAAGCCTGTGAGCTAAGTATCATTATTCCCATTTTATAGATGAGGAGACTGAGGTTCAGAAAAGTTAAATAGCTTGCTTAGGATAACTCAGCTAGTATGTGGTGGAACTCAGGCTGGTACCCAAGTCTATCTTCAACCCCAACTGGAGCCAGATTGACTGGGTTCAAATCATAGTTCCCTACTTAAATAGCTGTGTGACCTTCGGCAAGTTACTTAACCTTTCTGAGCTACTTTTTTCTCATTTGTGCAATGGGAATGATGACAGTACCTACCTCAGAGGGTATTGTGAGATTGAAGCAATATGTATAAAGGTACCTATAACAGTGCTAACATCAGTAGTAGTTATTATTATTTATCCTTATGCAAAACTTGCTTAAGTCCATTTATGTCTTCCCCACCAAATTTTAAGTTTTGAGGGCATGGAGCCCAGCTCACTTAGCTAATTTCCAGATATGGGAAAATGTGTCTGTTGGAACAAATTGTACAATGAAATGATAGTTTACATATTATTAGTTATTATTTGTTGCACTTGAACTACGGAAGTGGGCTTTCTTCTGTTCCAAAGACTACATTTTCAAAGGTAAAGCTGACAAAATTTTAGCCTGGCTACTACCTCATAAGGCTGTTTAGAGAAATTGTTTGTAGAAAGGACTGTGAAAAACTTGGTAATATAATAAATATGATAAATACGTTTCTAATCCAAAACGACGTTTGTTTATAGCTTTGGCTGAGGGACTGACTACTCACTGAAATGTAATAATATTTTGTTTTTTCCTAGTTTCTCTTTCTAAAAAGGTATTTTTTGGTGTGAAAAATACTTAACAGCAGTAGTTGTAAGTTAAAAATAACCTTAGGGGCTTCCCTGGTGGCTCAGTGGTTGAGAGTCCGCCTGCCGATGCAGAGCACACGGGTTCGTGCCCCGGTCCGGGAAGATCCCACATGCCGCGGAGTGGCTGGGCTCGTGAGCCATGGCCGCTGAGCCTGTGCGTCCGGAGCCTGTGCTCCGCAACGGGAGAGGCCACAGTAGTGAGAGGCCCGCGTACCGCAAAAAAAATAATAATAATAACTTTAGCTTGTTGGGTTGGGTGGGGACTGGAATCAACCAAATCTGTTGGCTCACGCTGTTCAAGTCAGAGTAAATTTGATAAAGGAGGAGCCAGTGTATTTGCAACCTGCTAGTTCTGTAACGAGGAATGTTTAATGCCACAGCAATTTGCATATGACCTTGTGCCCTGGCTGTCTAGGGTAGGGCATCCTTGAAACAGTGTGAAATGCGTCTGTTAGTTGTGTTTGAGCAGGAACTGCCAGCTGTGTGTTATTTCTGGGTCTCTGGCTGCCAGGAGTCCTGCCAACTAAATTAAAATCAGTCAGACACATGTCACTGAGAATATTCTCATTACTTTAATGAGAATCGTTTGCTATTCCTCAAATGGGGGCCTGGTTCTGTTTCTGAGAGAGGGTCAAGGACGTTTTGCTATAATCCTCCTCCTTTTATAGATCAATGGCTCAATTTTACTGAAAATTCTTTTTTTTTTCTTTTGATAAGTAGCAAAAAGGATTTGGAGACAAAACTACTAACTTTTGTATCATAATAGGGAAATGAATAAAACCACAACATTTACACCAATAGCCCAGACTTCTAGTGTTTTTTAAAAATCCACAGATTTTAAAATATGAATGTTAAATTGGTTATATTAAATTTTTGTTACATTTGTTATAGCTGTAAAGCTTTAAATACAGTATTAGTTCCTGAAATTGGTTAAAACTAGCCTATCTATAATTCTTCAAATGATATCTTGAATGGCTGAGTAGCAAATTTTAATTCTGAGATTTCTCATCTGCAAAAATAGCTCAGACTGAAATTCATCTAGACATTGTGTCTTGTGGTTTACTTACTTATATTATCACTCACATTCACGTAACTTTGAAAAATGGTGTTTTATTCCCAGTTTACAGATGAAGAGGCTGAGGCTCAGGTATGTTAACCACTTACTCGAAAGTCTGCTTATAAAAATCAGGACAAACTTTTAGAAGTTACCTAGTCCAATTCCAAAGAAGAAAAACTCACTCAGGAATACAGAGCTGGTTAGTAGCAGTCCTGGGAATTGGGTACCATGAGACCAAACCAATAAGGTTAGAATGTTCCATTAACCTTTTCTACTGACCAATGTCCCTGAGAAAAGTAAATTTCAAAGTAAAATTCAAACCCTCTGATTCACACATTCCAATGATTGGATTTTATCAGGACTTCTCATCAGTGAGTTGGGTCCAAAGAGTAGAAGAAAAACAGTAACAGGTATTTGAGCCCTTAAAGAGACTCCTCTTCAAAGTCAACGAGGATCCTTAGAGAAACAGAAGATTTGAAAAATCAGGTGCCTTGTAAGTCCTTACCTGACCATCAGATTGAATGCAGATCTACAGTTTGTTATATTTTGACAAATTGTGATCACTGCGTATTTGGACCTGTCAACCCTAGTTACTGGAGAAGAAGTTTGTGAGTCATGTTAAGTGTGTTTCCTCATATGAGTCAGCTACTGGTTTGTCAAATCCTGGAGAAGTCGCTTAACCTATTTGGTGTTCAGTTTTCACATTTATGTACATGTACATGTTATAGAGATCGTTAAATGATTCTGTGACATCATTGGTTGAAAGGTGATAACAACAATAATTACAAATTTTCATCGGGAAGTAGAAAAACAATTCTCTCCTGTTTTTTCTTGGGTGATTTGTATATCTCTGTCTGTCTTAGCCATTATTTTCCCCAGAAAGCTGAAGTCTATAAGTGGATTCTGTTCATTGATGTATGCCTGATAGCGGGCACATATGAAGTCTCCATGTATGTGGAACTGAATTTCTAAGTTGTAGCCTAGAAATTGTGGTCTATGACCTAAAAACCATTTTACTGTTTGTCTCAGGTTATTCGATAAGAATAAAATGAACCCACGATTTCTTTTAAGCAACAGTACATTCATTTCAGGAAGAAGAAAGTAATTTAAAAAGAAGTACAGAATGTTCATCTTCTTTCCCATTCTGACTACTGCCTGAGAAATTCAGTCCCTTAAGGGACTTAGTATTTTCAACCAGGATTTACTGTTGATAATAATTTAAGAAATAATTTAGTCTTTTAAACATCTGCTTTGCTAAAAATGGTATTCCATAAAAGCTTTTGCTAAACATCTTCAAATTGTGTGTTTATTGAAGAGATGGCACATAAATTAGATTGTTTCTCTCTTCTGTCAACTAAGCAAAAGGAGTGGTTATCTTTCGTTCTGTTTTTGATCATTTTACAGGCTGTAAAGTTTATTATAGAATGTCATTCATTCATTGTCTCAGCAGGGATATATCCCACCCTTGCTATGTTCCTGGTCGTCTTCTATCTAAAGCAGCTTAGGGAACACAGAGATGAACATTGACCCTCAGGGGTGTAGAGGCCATGGGGAGAGAGAGACACATAAATATGTACTCCTGAAACTATGTGATGTGTGCAGTGAGAGAGGTTTGTGCAGAGGTCACTGGGACACACACAAGGATAAAGCACCTAAGTCAACCTGGAACAGTCAGGCCAGGCTTCCTGGAGTCGCTTTTGAGCTGGGTCTTCAAGGATGAGTAAGAACTGATGAAGCAAGTGGAGTTAAAGATGGCAGTGGGGTGGCCACCCAGGTGGAGGAGACAGACCAATGACAAGAGGAGGGGAACAGCACTGGGTGCGGTGAAGGTCAGATGTGAGGCAGGGACTGAGGAGAGCTGGGGAGGAATAGGTTGCGGGCAGACAGCAGAGGGCTCAGGGAGGATTGTTGGAAAGCCTGAGCTTGATCTGAAGCCGTGGGAGCCACGGAAGAGCTGTAAGCAGGGGAATCACATGGGTCAGTTTTGCTGTAGGTACTTCTCTCTTGGGTGTCAGAGGGGTGGATGGAAGAAGCACAAGGACAGGAGCTAGGACACAAGTTAGAGGATGCTGCTCTTTCCAGACAGCAGCTGATGAGCGCCAGAGCCAGGAGGGAGGCGGTGGGGTGTGAGGAGAAGAGGGGCCTGAGACGTGTGTAGGAGGCAAACGCTGCGGGCTCTGGCGATCGAGGATGCAAAGGGTGAAGTCAGGGAGGCACCAAGGAGAGCTCTCAAGATTCTAGCTTAGATGCAAGGAGAAGTGAATGGTTGGATGGAAGGCTGAGGACTAGAGTCTCATTGTTTGCGTGAGGCCTCACTTTCGCTGGTTTTAGGGCCGGGAACAGAGCGAACTCTGTATTTCCTCTGCCTGGGGGGAGGTTGCCTGTGTTTCTGGAAGGACTTCTTGCTAATTGCCCAGACCTGCCCAGAAGGAGGCAGGAACTCTATTTGGAACAACATTTAGAGGGACTCTTCTCTTTTGCCCTCTTGTATCTGATCCATCTGAGATGGTTTTTCTCTGCCAGTGGTTACAGCACGCAGCCCTGTACCATGAGATGAAATGTTCCATTTTCAGGCCTTAAAAAAACGTTACAAAATATATGTAGTGCTGTTTATCACTACAAATAAGTTATAACAAACTTTCTTTTAAAAAAATAAGCCAAGGATTGTAAATTGCCTAAAACCAAGTGAATGAATGTGTGTTGAAAATCTGTTGTGTGTATATATTTATCATCCAGTTAGTAGCACCCTCCCGCTAGCCCCCTGATTTAGGGGGAGGCCCCACTGTGTCTTGGTGGGAGGTAGTGCTTATTTCCAGATGCAGAACCTAAGGGGACCAGATTTTCTTGCTCCCTGCTGTGGTCAGGCCAGGGACAGGCATTGACTTAGACTTGACTGATCACACTGTCCCGGAGAATGATGGAAGGAAGTTGGTGGTTCCTCACTGGAAGACATTCCTGGCCAGCATCACTGGAAGGGGTGCGGACTCAGGTGGTCCTTGTTGCAGAAGCTTTGCATGGTCCTTGCTGTCTGGTCCTCTTGGGCTGTCTTGGTCCCCACCTGTTTTCCACATCTGTTTCTTCAGCCTCTTTCCAATGCTATGGACTCTGATAGTCTGATTTCTGTTGCTTGCAAACAACAATCTTGACAGTATGGAACTCCCATGCAGGAAAGTTATTCAAAGACTGGGTCACACACAAATACACATTCTCCCCTCCACCCTTCTCTCCTCTAACCCCCTAGAGTCTCATGTGCTTACGTGTATAACTCGGGCCAAGGGTTGAGTTAGACCAGAGGATGATTTGTAAGTATTAGGGCTTACCGAAAGAAATCATCTGCTGAGAAAACTGGACTCAAGCCCAGACAGGGGATTTTGGCTTTGCACAAAACTGGCAGATTTAGAAACATTGAGACGGAGAAGAATGCTGAGCTGGCCATGTGCAAAAGTAAAAGACGAGGAATTGAAAAGCTGAGAGCTGTAGATTTTTATTATAAATCTATGCCATACGCATCATCAGGGCAGCAAGGCTGAGGCAGAGAAGATTCAACTGGTACTGTTTTATAAATTTCCCTAAGGTACATGTTTTGTTATAAACAGTTTCTAAAATGGATGCTTCAGAGGTGGAATTTAGTTTGAAGGCAGGAGGGAGGGAGGAATGTTTATTGAATGTGTATTGTGTGCCTGACTTTTTATTTACATTAGCTTATTTAATTCACCCCCAAACCTGCAAGGTAGGTATAACATCCCTATTTTATTCACAAGGAAACTGCATAGTTAGAATCTCACAGCTCATATGGGGCAGAGCTGGAATTTGAATCTGGGATTTTTGACTCTAAAACTCATGTGACTTCCTATGACACCATTCCGCCTCCTGAAGTTTACAGGAAACCAGCAGGGAGGCTGCTGGTTTCCTTTAAAACAGAGAGTAGGCTGCTAGACCTTAGGAAGAGAATTCTTCTTCCATGTAAAGGAGAATCGGGACCAGAGACATAGCTGACTGGTTTTTAACACAGCTGCCATGTGGACTCTGAAGGGACCTCAATTGCCTTGGTGTCCTACACCATCTCACCTCTAAATAACCAAGGAACTCACTTTATGGCAGAGGAAGTACAGCACTGGCCTGTTGCTGACAAAATTAGCTGATACTACTATGTGACCCACCACTCAGAAGCTTAATAGAACTGTAGAATGACCTAAAGACCACTGGGAAATAACGTCCTTAAAGTTTGGGGCTTCTGTCCTGTGAAATACAGTAAATACAGTGTTTCCCCCATGTCCAAAATACAAGGCCGTGGAACCAAGGGGGAGGTGGGAGTAGCCCTGTCTCATTTTTAGACTATTACACCTAACAACCCACTTAGAGTGTTTTGGCTTTCCATCCCTGAAATCCCTGGTTGGTGAGTTTGGAGGTCGTGGTTTCCACGAGGGACCACAGGCATAGTTCTATTAGAGCTGAAGCTGAAAGTGTCCCTGGCCATTTGAGGCTCCCCATGCCACTGGACCAGCAAGCAGATGGAAGCTTACTGTGTTGACTGGGGGGACTGATCCTTATTATCAAGGAAAATTAGGTTACTGCTACCCAGCAAAGGCAAAAAAACCCCCATATCCAGAGCCCAGAAGACTCACTGGGTCACTTCTTAGCACTCTCGCATGCAGTAATAATGGTTAGTGAAAAGCCATGACAACCCAGTGAATATGGAGTCACTAAGGGCTCTAATCCTATGGAAATAAAAGGTTGACTCATCCTATCAAGTAGATAAAACTCTAGTCATGTGCAGTGCTGAGAGCAGGGAGAAGGTGGATTGGGTGGTGGAAGAAGGAGGTTTGATTGTTGATTTCAGTCCCTTCCTTGATCAGCAGGGGACCGAAAGGTGTGGATGGTAGTTGTTATACATGTCTTATCTAATCAATTACAGTTTCCTTTTTCTGCTTGCCTTTCTGCTACCTCACGTGAAGGGTGTGTTACAATTCAGGTTCCAAGTGCCAGTGTGACTGAATTGACATCTCCTTTCCACGACAGGGCAGTTTATGGAATTCGGTGTCTCCGTAAGAGTGAGGGGCAGGATGGATGCCGAGTGGATGCAACAGGGTGGGTCATACAGGGGACTCTCAGCATCGCTCTCCTTGCCTCCCCTCAGTCCATGTGCCGTCCTTCTCTAGACCTAGGGCTGAGCCCTCCAGATCACCTTACCTGGGCTCCCTTGCCCTCTGGTTTCCGTTTTGGTTTGGTCAATGGAAGTTCCGGGCAAAAAAATGAGAGAGTGGGAGGAAAGAAGTCAGAGTATTTCTTCCTCACTCCCTCTTTGCTTCAGCACCATCAGCTTGACCCTTCCATTGACTTTGATTCCTGCCAGGCAGCTCCTCCGCCCTGATTTCAGTTCTCATTGGGTTCTGCAGAATTGCTTTTCTCCCCTTGCCCTTGAAGACCCAGAGGCAGCAACAGCTTCCTGCTGCCGTCATCTCTTGAAGGCTCCCTCAACTCCATCCACACCTCCGTAACTGATCCTTTCATTAAAAGCTCTTAAATTAAACCATTTGAGCAGAGTTTTGTAACCTGCTGGGTCCCTGTGATACAAATTGGGAGCTGATTTCATTTTACTGAAGCATAACATTTTCATTTTATTCATTTTATTGAAGCAGCCTTCATTTTCTCAAAGGATATGTAGTAGTGTTTCTTGAAAAAGAGTTTCTACAATATTTAAATCCATTTGATCTACAAGTGTTTGATTTACATGCAGCCATGCCAGGAATAATACAAAATAATTATATGGGCCATTCTTCACCTTGCTTTTCTGCACTTACCGATGTATATTAGAGATACACATCAGTAAACACAGAGCTGCCTTATGCCTTGAGCAAGTCTTATTCCATTGCGGACACACGACAGTGTATTTCATTGACCCCCCCCAACATTAACAGCTGGTTTCCAATCCTCTCTGACCATGCCATGGTCATTAAGCTGAATATACACCCTTTCCCCACGTACCAAAATATTTGTTGGATAAATTCCTGGGAGGATAATTCCCAAGTCAAAGGGTGTAGGAATTTGAAATTTGACAGGGGTGTCCAAATGTTATCCAGAGAGGCTTAATGAGTGTGCACCCCATCAGCAGTGTGCCAGGGTGTGGGGCCATTATTAAGTACACTAAGGGTCAGCTGAACACAAGCACTGCTATCCCGTGACAGTCGATCTGATGGTAACCCTGACGGCTACTTGGTAACTAAGGGATGGGGTGCACTGGACAAAGGGGTGATTCACATCCCAGGCAGCATGGAGCAGGATGATGCAAGATTTCATCACGCTGCTCAGAACGTGCGGTGTAAACCTTCTTACTTGCTTATTTCTGGAATTTTCCATTTAATATTTTCGGATGGAGGTTGGCCTCGGGTCACTGAAACTGAAGAAAGTAAAAGCGTGGATAAGAGGGGACTACCATGATATGAAAAGTCAGCAGAATTAAACAGCACGAGATGATGGGGTGGACGTGTGTTGTTTGGGGACTCTTAAATCCATCGCCCTCCTTCTTTTGGCAACAGCACGCCGTCCTTGATACTTAACTCACCTGTGTTGTATGGGGCCGCCTCACCTACAGGTGACAGTGTGGGCACGTGGCCCAGGTGAAGCATTTCTCCACAGGGCAGGGTTGGGGGCTTGACGAAACCAACCCAGAATCTTACAGATAGCACGGTTTCCTGTGACAAGCACAAAGGGTACAATCTCAGCAATGTGGACCAGGAAGTTTCAGGCTGGAGGATGCACTGGGAGGATTGCTTCTTTTTATAAAGTTTTTTTTTTTTAATTTATTTTTTGGCTGTGTTGGGTCTTTGTTGCTGCACGTGGGCTTTCTCTAGTTGAGAGCGGGGGCTACTATTCGTTGCGGTGCACGGGCTTCTCATTGCGGTGCCTTCTCTTGTTGTGAAGCACGGGCTCTATAGGCACATGGGATTCAGTAGTTGCGGTGCGTGGGCTCAGTAGTCGTGGCACATAGGCTTAGGTGCTCCACGGCACGTGGGATCTTCCTGGACCAGGGATCGAACCCGTGTTCCCTGCATTGGCAGGCGGCTTCTTAACCACTGCACCACCAGGGAAGTCCCAAGGGAGGACTTCTTCTTTAGGTCACCCCATTTCCTCCTAGGAGATACATTTGGATTTGTGGTGATGGGCTTCTGCCTGTCCAGGGTAGGTCCGGTTGAAACTCCTGTAGCATCATTTCATATGATTGCAAAAAGTGCCTTTGTCAGGGTATGTCATCTGGATCTGAAATCTAGGTCCTGGGAACAATTTCTAACAGGGTCACCAGCACCATCTTGTTATACAGTTGTTTATATGTTTGTCATCTATGTATCAATCATCTTTTACGTACTTATAGACATATATTTTGTTATGCAGTTCCAGGCATCGCACATGGGCATTAAATTACAGCAACGGAATGGTGACCAGTCTGTGGTCTTGCATAGCCATTTCCCTACAAGGTCTAGGAGAAGCTGAGCACAAACCTGACCTCTTGGCTATAGTGAGGCATTCAGTACACGTGACCCACATGTGGCCAATCAGAACGAATTGCAGGACTCCTGCTGGTGATACTCAGATAGCCCTTTCCTGCAGGAGTTCCTGAGAGGGTGGGACATAGCCCTGCAGCCCTCTGGCCTCTGTGAGAGAAGACGGAGAGGACAGCACAGCTGAAGAGATAGACTAGAGTGACCAACTCATCCCAGACTGACCTGATTTTGTAACATAAAGTCCTGCATCCTGGGAACACCCTCAGTCCTGGGCAGATCAGGACAGTCTACCTCAAGTAGAGAGTGGGAGTGTGTCGTGATGACATCATCTGATCCCCCAGATCCAGCCCTGCCTGTGGACTTTTCACTGGCTCTGCCCTTTACAACCAACTGGGTCCTGACTGAGCCAGAAATGGACGGCGTAGGGGACAGGAGCATCTGTGTGGCTTTGACCAAGCCACTAAAATCTTCCAGTACGCCTTGATTTTTCCCGTCTTTAAGACAAGCAGGTGAATGACTTGTACATTCTCTTCCAGCTTCATACAGTCTATGCATCGTATCAGTCCAGCTTTGCAATGCCCCCACTTTTTAACATTAAAAAAAAAAAAACCCAAACCCCGCTGTGCAGAGTTCCAAGATGCAAGCAATATGCTTGAGCTGACATTATCGACTGTTGTTGGCACAGTTTTACGTAGATGGAAGTGAGGATTATGAAAATATCTGCTTGCAGCCTTTATGTGGGAAGAAGGATGGAACACTAGGCATGAAATGGTGTCTATTTCGCTTATGACACTAAACAGAGAGTCTTCTAGAATCAGGTATGTTACTCACCAGCAGTGACGGATCTCAGGTGGAGCTTTCCACAGGCCACCTGAGGCAGGGTGTGTTCTAAGTCACAGCTCTCCAAAGCAGAAAGGAACCTAGTCTGGGAGTCAGGATTCCTGGGTCCTAGAGTGATAATCACTTAGTGGTTTAGAGTTGATGTAGTTTAACATATGCAGTTGACCCTTGAACGACAAGGGGGTTGGAACGCTGGCACTTTGCGCAGTGGAGAATCTTAGTATAGCTTATAGTTGGCCTTCCTACCTGCGGTTCTACCCACCCGGTTCAAACCTGTGTTGTTCAAGGGTCAACTATATTATCTTCTCTTGTGAGTTGTTACCTCCACCTGTAACATTCTTTCTCAGGTACAGGTTTTATTTCACTAGTTTCTACTTATTCTCTAGGTCTTAACTGCGCTTAAGGAAGTTTTTCTGGCACCCGTAGAACAGACTTGGTTTCTGTAATGATCATGGTGAAGCAGGATAGATATTGGTTGTCAAGCATACCGTCTCATCCCCACCTCTTTTGGTCACAGCCCCTCCTTTCCTTTGGGGGAAAATTTCCCCCTTAATTTTTTAAAAAACATTTATTTATTTGGCTGCACTGGGTCTTAGTTGCAGCATGCGGGATCTAGTTCCCTGACCAGGGATCGAACCCGGGCCTCCCTGCATTGGGAGCATGGAGTCTTAACCACTGGACCACCAGGGAAGTCCCTGAAAATTTCCCCCTTTATACTGTGGTTCTGGTGGGGCTGATCATCACAGAGCCCACCTCCTTCCCAACAGGGGTTGCCAGGTAATTAAGCTGAGCCAATCATAGTCTTACCCTGCCCCCCTTCCCCACAGTAATTAGCCTATAAATGGGCATGTGACCTAAGTGGGGCCAATCAGGGTCTTCTCTGGAATTGATTTCAAGAGACCTGGAGAGAGGGAGGATCTTTGTTTCTCATGGGGCTGCTAAGCCAGAAGCCTATGCATCTAGGGATACCAGAGGCTATCTTTCTCAGCAGCGCTGAGAAAAATGATCTGCATTTGGAGAGAAAGAGGATAGGGCACAAAGGGAAGGCAGCGATGAGGAATGGAATAAGAGTGAGAGCCCTCTTTAGAGGTATAATTCACACACTGTAAAATTCACCCTTTTAAAGTATACAATTCCATGGTTCTTAGTATAGTCACAGGTTTGTGCAACCATTGTCAATATATACTGTATAATTCCAGAACATTTTCATCGCCCCAAATGAAAACTCTCACCTTTCACACTCTCAATCCTCCGTGCCCCCCAGCCCCAGGAGACCAGCAATCTACTTTCTGTCTCTATGGATTTGCCTTCTCTGGACATTTCATGTAAATGGAATTATACAATATGTAGCCTTTTGTGCTTGCCTTCTTTCATTTAAGATAATGTTTTCAAGGTTTATCTGGGTTGTAGTGTATATCAGTATTTCATTTATTTTATGGGTGAATAATACTCCATTGCATGGATATACCACATTTTGTTTTTCCATTCATCGGTTGATAGACATTTGGCTTGTTTTGGGCCATTATAAGTTATGCTGCTATGAATTTTTCCAAAAATCTTACACAACTGTAATAAATTACTTCCATGAAAATTTTTTATTGCCTGTCTTTCCCATCAGACTATAAATGTATGAGAGTAGGAGAGCTAGACAGTGCCTAGCACCTAGCAGGTGTTCAATAATTAAATATGTCCTGAGTGAATAAATGAAAGACATGAGTATGATCCCCATTTTACAGATAGGAAGGCTGAGGGTCTGGGAGATTAAGTAACTTGCCCAGGTCACATAACTAGTACCTCCATCAGAGTTCCTAGTTATGAACAACAGAAACCAACTCTGGCTGATTTAAGAGGAAAAATAGTTTGTTGGAAGGCTATTGGGGGGCTCACAGAATCACCGGGAAGACCCAGGCTTAGAAAATGAGCTGGAACAAGGGAGGCAATATGGCAGCGAGGACTAAGGCCAAAATCATGCCTGAGAAGCAGCCTAGTAAGGACACTGCTACTGCTGACATCTCCTACTGACATCTCCCCTGAGCAGAGGACATTACCAGTGTACCGAGGTCACCATCACTGTTCCTGGATATCAGAGGTTGCTGCTTTGCTGGGGCCTCACCGGAATGCCTTTCCATTGGCCCTACTTCTTTGCATCACCAGTTTCTGATTGAAAGCTCATGGGCCCAGCTGATTGGCTGTGACTTAGCTGCAAGGGAAGCTGGGAAAGTGAATATCTTTTAGACTTCTGTAGTGGAGATGGGCTCTGCCATACCCCAGAACTCTCAGTGGGGAATTCTCTAGAACAGGAAGATTTAGTGTTGGGTAGAATTTTTTTTTTGCTCTAATAATAGGTGGCAAGCTAGGTCTCTCCAAATTGAATACATTGTAGTCGTTCAACAGCTTCTGACAAAATTCCCAGTTCTCTGAACCTTTTGAGTCAGTGAAAGCTTTACTGTGTTATTTTTCATCTACTCCCCACTCTCCAAATGTCAGGTGTCAAAGCTATGACAGGTCATCATGTACTCAAGAGGCCTATTAATTTCTTATCTATCCCCTACCTTTTATTTTAAAAGCAAATCCTGCCAGAACACAGTGCCCTTTTAAATGTAAACAGAATTGAGTGCCTTAAGAAAAGAAAAAAACAAAACAAAAATACCCAGAAAAACACTAGGGCTTCAGCCTCCAATCTTGCCATGCATATGTAATTGGGGAGTTTCCCTGGTGCTTTAGACTGTGAGAGGTGCGGCTTGATGGCCGTGTCCATCTCCCATGTGGCTCTTTCCTTGGGTGATGCCCCAGGACTTTTCATGAGTGAACTCCCCGTGTCATTTCCTCAACATCACCTCAAGGGAAGCCGGCCCCAGACCATCCAACGGGTGCTCATGGAATCAGAATTGTTGCACATCCTGAATGAAGCAGGCTTTGATTAGATCAGTATAAAAATGCAACCCCTCTCCTCTGCCCTTGGGCACATGGATAGTTAAGTCGCATAGTTACTCACAACCACTATGGTGGTGCCCACATGCCTGTATTTAAGCCAAGAGACCTCAGGTTTGCCAGACATAGGGGAAGGACATTCCAGAGAACAAGGCCATCTCTCTTCATTATCTTGGGTATTCCAGCTTGCAGGAGGTGGGGATGGATCTTAGAGTGCGTCCGGTTCACCCTGACCATTTTACAGAAATTAGGGCTTGAAGAGGTAAAGTTCTTGCTCGGGCTTACATAGCTCAAAAGTGACAGGGCTAGTGCAGACTCTGGTTCTCCTCCTCTAAAATGGAGGTGATAAAAATACGAAAATATTCGGGAATTCCCTGGCGGTCCCGTGGTTAGGACTCTGCACTTCCACTGCAGGGGGCCCAGGTTTGATCCCTGGATGGGGAACTAAGATCCCACAAACCACGCAGTGTGCAAAATAAATAAATAAATAAAATATTCGTTTGTGAATCACAGGTTTGCTATGACATCAAATAAGAAAATACATGTGGAAGCAGTTTTATACAAATAGTACATAAATTTAGCAGGCCCTGAGCAAGTGCTTAATCTCTCTGTGCCTCAGTCTCATCACCTGTGCAATGGAATAACATCAGTCCCACGTCATCAGCTTGTGTGAGGATTAACTAAGTTAAAACATGTACATTACTCAGGGTAGAGTTTGCACATTGTGTGTGCTCAGTGAATCCTGGCTATTATGTTGGCTTTTTGAACCTAATACCCAAAGGAAACTTCAACTAGCTCCTGCTACTTGACTGATAAATTAAAAAGTTAATTAAGTGGCTAATGTACTCCCTTCCAAGTTCTTGTTCAAAATCTATCGAAAAACTAAGGTCTCACTGTCCTATATTAATGAGCCCCAGGAGCAGTAGAGAGGACTGTCGTGGAAACTGGGGAACCTGGCTGTGCCATCTTTCTAAACATGCAGCCTCTGGGTACTGTCCTAAGGGCTGAACAGGGGTACTGTCCTAAGGGCTGAACTTGTTTCAAATCCTGGCTCTGTCAGTTGCTGGCTGGGTGCCCACAGGCTGACCCCTTCCTCTTTTGGGGCATCCATTTGCTTGATTGTAAAAAGAGGGGGTAAGTAGACTCTTGTTAGTTTTAGATGTGTCTGTAGGAGGTGTAGACATTGGAACTGAATTTACTGATTTCCTAGAACAGTTAAGATTGTGGATTCTAGAGTCAGAATCCTGGGTTTAAGGGCAGTCGTGTATGACTGGGCAAGTTATTTAACCACTCTGAGCCTCAGTTTTCTGATCTGTAAAATGGGGACAATAAGAGTACTTCCTTCAAGCGTTGTTGTGAGGACTGAATTAGATAATGCATGTGCACTACTTAGCCTAGTGTCTGGCACTCCGTGAGCTCCTGGTAAGTATTAGCTATAATAAAAGCAGCTACTGGGGTCTTCCCCTGTGGCGCAGTGGTTGAGAATCCACCTGCCGATGCAGGAGACACGGGTTCGTGTCCTGGTCTGGGAAGCTCCCACATGCCGCGGAGAGGCTGGACCCGTGAGCCATGGCCTGTGAGCCATGGCCCGTGAGCCTGTGCTCCGCAACGGGAGAGGCCACAACAGTGAGAGGCCCGCGTACCACAAAAAAAAAAAAAAGAAAAGCAGCTACTGGAAAGGATTTGTTTCTTTTTTTTTTAACATTTTAAAAATATTCTTTTCCATTATGGTTTATCACGGGATATTAAGTATAGTTCCCTGTGCTCTGTTGTTTATCCATTTTATTTTTTATTTTTATTTTTAACATCTTTATTGGAGTATAATTGCTTCACAATGGTGTGTTAGTTTCTGCTTTACAACAAAGTGAATCAGTTATACATATACATATGTTCCCATATCTCTTCCCTCTTGCGTCTCCCTCCCTCCCACCCTTCCTATCCCACCCCTCTAGGTGGTCACAGAGCACCGAGCTGATTTCCCTGTGCTATGTGGCTGCTTCCCACTAGCTATCCACCCTACATTTGGTAGTGTATATATGTAATAGTTTGCATCTACCAGCCCCAACCTTCCACACTATCCCTCTCCCCCTCTCCCCCTTGGCAACCACAAGTCTGTTCTCTATGTCTATGAGTCTGTTTCTCTTTTGTAGATAGGTTCATTTATGCCATATTCTGGATTCCACATATAAGTGATACCATGTGGTATTTGTCTTTCTCTTTCTGACTTAGTTCACTTAGTATGATAATCTCTAGTTGCATCCACGTTGCTGCAAATGGCATTATTTCCTTCTTTTTTATGGCTGAGTAATATTCCATTGTATATATGTACCACATCTTCTTTATCTGTTTATCTGTCGATGGACATTTAGGTTGCTTCCATGTCTTGGCTATTGTGAACAGTGGTGCTGTGAACACAGGGGTGCATGTATCTTTTTGAATTATAGTTTTGTCTGGGTATATTCCCAGGAGTGGGATTGCTGGATCATATGGTAGCTCTATTTTTAGTTTTCTGAGGAACCTCCACACTGTTCTCCATAGTGGCTGTACCAACTTACATTCCCAGCAGTGTAGGAGGGTTCCCTTTTCTCCACATCCTCTCCAGCATTTGTTATTTGTAGACTTTTTGATGATGGCCATTCTGACCAGTGGGAGGTGGTACCTCATTGCAGTTTTGATTTGCATTTCTCTAATAATTAGTGATGTCGAGCATCTTTTCGTGTGCCTACTGGCCATCTGTATGTTGGAAGAGCTTTGTTTCTAAAGCTAACCCTCCAGTATTAGCTTCTTTCCTCTGCGTTCTTAGGCCTTTCCTTTGAAGTCAAGTACAGAGTTTTGGTTAACTGAGAGTTCTGGTTGGTTGAATACTGGTTAATCAAGAGTTGGCTCCCCTCCTGTTTTGTGGTTTATGCATATTTATGGATAGAATCTGCAAGGAGCCTGCTGGGCGTCAGATGGCACTTGTCTTGAGCACATTCATTCTGAGGGAAGGAAATAGACGTAGGTTCCCACACAATGGCCCCCACCCTGAAACCATGAAAACAAGCAGCCTCTGGGAGATCCAGGTTTGACGCTATCTTTCCAGAAGTTGAAGCAACTTCTTCAGAAAAAGAAAAATATGTCTGATATCATGTTTTGTCTAAGTGCCACGGGGAATATATTTTTCTTGGAGATAAATAAAAAGAAGCAACTGCCCCATCCACCCAGAAGTAATATACAGTAATAAAATCTCCTGTGAACAGCCGCTTCTTAGTAACCTGGACCCAAAAATGTGAGTTCAAAGTCAAGAGTAGAAAGATAATAGATGCATCACATAAAAACACGAAGAATGTGGAGAACTGGTTATGAATTTATGACATGTTTATGAAGCTGAATATTTGCTTTTTAAGAGCCTCCTACCCATGGCTTTGCAGCGAGAGGAGGCTCTGGGGAATGTTTCCACTCGGCCTCCTGGAGAGTGATGGGGGAAGGATAGGAGGGGGGCAGAGGGGCTGTTTGTCTGGCGGTGGAAGAGCAAGTGAGCAAGTGACCTTCCTTGAGTCTCCACCCCTTTGTACAGGAAGTCAGTTCAAGGGTCTTGGTGTTCCTCAGCATCTGGACGAGTGGTCCTTCTGGAAGAAAGGTCCTACGGGGCTTCTGCCTCCAGCCAGCTCTTGGGCTCCAGGCCATGGCATCCTTGGCACCTTGGTACTAGGGCCATTTGTCTTCCATGGCACTCACTGCTCCTTCCACAGTTCCTGGTCTACTCTATAACTTTGCCCCTTGCACCTTGCTATCTGGTGACCTCTGCCCTCTCCTGGGCCTTCTTTCAACGGGTTCTCTGCCCTCAACACCCTCCCATTCATCGAGCCCATCACTCTGTCCCAGATCAACCAATTACAGTACCTAACTACCAATAAAACCATGCACTTACCGTGTAATCACTGCGAGGCACTTTACAAATATTATCTCAAATCCCTACACAACCCCAGAGAGATGGGTATTCTGAGCTCTGTTTTTCATTGAGAAAACTGGAAGCTCAGCCTGCTTACTTGACTTATCCAAAATTGCACAGCTGGTTAGCAGCAGAGCCAGAATTTAATCCCAGACATTCTCTCTCGCCAAGAACTGAGCTCTTTCTACAAGTGGTCTTCAAACGACGTGTCTCCATGGGACTTTTCTCAGAACAAAGACATACGGAAGACAAATAAAGGAGGCGCCGTCCCCCGGAGAGCAGGGATGAGCACTCCTATCAGATGTTGACAGCTGTACCGCTAGGTAGATTTTATTTATTAATTAATTCAGTGGCATTGAGTTCTTTTTGAGCACATACCTTCTTGTAAGTGAGTTCCTGGGCAACCAGCTTGTAAATTGGGGATAATAAACCTCCCGGTAGGTTATAGTTAGGTTAAGTGGAGTGTCTGGTACATGGGAGGTACTCTGTAAATGGCAGTGATTACTATGACTTCACGCTTGATTTCAATCAAAGTACAAGTTAATTTCTCATTTAATAAATGACCTAAGAGGGTGTTGATTTCTTTAAAGACACCAGAACCCAGATGGGTCTTATTGGCTCTCCTGCCCCATCCAGCTGGGAAAAGGTAAAGGGGGCTGGGAGATGTTTAAGTCTGAGAGAGGATGCTCACAGCTGCTCCCAGGAGCCGGCCAGGTGTACTGCTGGCAGGAAATTTTGAAATGAGACACTTATAATAGCAAAGCAGCTCTCCAGGTGCTTTGTAAACTTCTTCAGTTCCATTGCTCCTTTTGGCAACTCAGAAGCGCTCTGATTCTGACCTTATCTTGGACAGGGGATGGCTATGTCTTCTAAATTCCTCCTCCGTAGCTGGATTCCTGCTTCCGGTTACATTTAAAGGAGTGTCTTTTACTTGGCACCGAGCCAAGAGCTGGACTGCGGGGGAGGGACTCAGGCCAGGAAAAGCTGTGCTCCAGAGGGGGCTGCGGGAGAGAGGAAATAACTATAGGTTCTCACAGCTGCCACTCAGAGAAAGAAAGTTGTTCTTTCTCTCTTCCTCCTGCAGCCATGAGTTTCCATATGGATGTCCTACAAGAGCCACGCAGGTCTCTGGTTACCTCCGGACTCTTTGTTAGTGTTCCCAGCAGATGCAGAAGGAAAAGAGCAGTCGAGTGGCCAGGAAGGGCCCCCGGTTACATGGGGGGTTTTCCCAGGCAGAGTAAATGACTTGGCAAAGTCTACATGCATTTGGCCTGAGCTAGGCCATGGGAGGCCAGGTGTTTGAGTATCTGTGAGGGCAGATAGAAGCTGGAGGGCCTCGTGGGTCCCGATCGTTGGCTTAGAGTCAGAACATTGAAGAGCTGGGATTCAGGAGACACTCCAGGGCTCTGCGAAGTTGTGATTTGCCCCAACAGGTATTTCTTGAGCATATTAGCTGAGGCATTTGGCTGCAAGTGAAAGAAACTCAACCTAGTTTAAGGAAAAAGACCAGAGGGAATTTATTGGCCCAGGAGCATTGAAAGCCCAGGGGTGGCTCTCAGGCTGTGGGCATGGCTGGAGGCCCCCTGTGCCTGTCTCTTTCTCCCCATTACAGGTTCTTGCTCACCTCTGCGCTGGCTTCAACACCAGGCAGGCTTTTCTCGGCGGTGACAAAGATGGCCATTGGCCCCTCCCAACTTCCTTTGTCCTCCAAGCCAATGACCCTAGAAAAAAGGGAGAGCGTCATGCCCCGAATCCCAGCCTAAGTACCAAGAATGACACGACTGACCTGGCTTGGGTCACATGCCCATTTCCCGAAGCAGCGCTCCACCCAGGAGCAGCCTGATTGGTGCTGTCTGAGGCTGAGAGGGTTGGGGCCGTCGCACCTGAACCACCTGAACTGCACATAGGGTAGCGGGATCCTTACGAGGTGCTGGGCAGGCAAGAAGGTTTACCTCCTCCACAGTGGGCACCTCCCATGCCATCAGCATGGCAGAACTTGGCAGTGGGTGGGTGGGGTGTCGTGACACCCACTGTCTGAGATCACAGACTTCTTGGGAGTGTGGCACGTCCTTTGCCCTACTCGTACGGTGATAGGAGTTTTGCCATGGTTGCCTATGTTAAGCCTCTCAAAGATGTCCACCTCTTAACACCCAGAACCTATGAATATGTCATGATATATGGGAAGGGGGAATGAAGGTTACAGATTAAATTAAGACTGCAAATCAGTAGCCTTTAAAATAAAGGGATTATCATGGATTATCCAGGTGGGCCCAATGTAATCACAGGAGTCCGTACATGGGGAAGAAGGTGGCAGAAGGGTCAGCAGCAGAGAGATGGCATTGAGAGAAGTCTCGCTTGGCCAGTGCCAGCTTTGAGGATGGAAGGACGTCATGACCTAAGGAATGGGGTGGCCTCTAAAAGCTGGAAAAGGCAGGACATGAATTCTCCCCTAGAGCCTCCAGAAGAGAACCCAGTCCTGATGACATCTTGATTTTAGCTCAGTGAGAACCATTTCAGACTTTTGACCTCCACAATATAAAAATTTGTGTTGTTTTAAACATTAAGTTTGTAACTGGTTACAGCAGGAGTAGGAAACTTAATACGTTGCCGGGAATAAAAGGGACACTGCTTGGGCTTCTTTGCATCCAAGTGGGTACGACTGAGTCCTGGTTGTAGACGGAGCGGGTGTGTGGCAGCTCCTGCGAACCTCAGGCGGCAGGCAGCGCCCCTTCCCTTCTTCTTCTTCGTCTCTCTTTCATCCTACTGCCTAGACGTGGATGCCAACTGGACCACGATGCTGAGGCTAGACCCCGTAGAAGGTGGAGGTGTGGGCTGGAAGGAGCAGAGCCGTGGACCAGCTTTGGAGTTTCTACCTCCACACGTTGAGTTGAGTGAGAAATTTCAGTCTGGTTCAAGCCACTCTTACTAGGGGTGCTTTCAAAACTCACAGCTGGGGTCAGTCCTAATTATTGTAGAAAGAAGAGGCATTAGCACAGACCCTTAAGGAGGTCCAACAGACCCAGGCTCTACAAGGTGGGAGCATCCCAAGGATATTTCAGTGATGATTCAGGACCTTCTTTCCTGATCCCTGACTCTCCAAATCCAGCATCTTTTCCATCAGACGGCTGCAGTCTTGGCCTCACAGCCTTCATTTCCATCCTGTCTCTTGCCCCTGCTACTGATGTCTATTTTTAACTAATCAACCCTGATTCAGCTTAATTGACTCCCTGGCTCTCTGAATCCTATGCTGCCTTGGTGAGAACCCATGATCCAGTTCTGGCCCCAAGGAACTCATCCCTTCCCTGGCTGGCTTTCCCTTTATCCCACCCAGATAGAGCTAAATAAGAATGCAAGTTTTAATTAGCATTGAAGAGCTTGTCTCTAGGTGCCGATATGTGACTTCAGAGCAAATCATACCTACAGTAATTAACATTTATTGAGCACTTACCATGGGACAGGAAATTAAGTGCTTTATATTTTAACTGTGTTTAATCCTCAGAACAACACTTGGGGGTAGATACTAGTGTTATCTCACTTTACAGGCAAAGAAACTGAAGCTGTATTGCCAGAGAAGTTAAATAATTTGTCAGAGGTCACTCCAATGCTAGGTGGCAGAGCTAGTATATAAACCAGGCAGTTGGATTTCAGAGCCCGTGCTGTGATACTTTAGGTAGATGCCTCCCAAGCCCAGCTACTGCCGTATTCTGCATAGCACTTGTCTCTGCAAAATGTTCAGACAATCATGAGTAATGACTCAGGGCATGAGTAAATGACTCATGGCAGCCAGGGCTGCCATGTAAGGTTGTGTGGACTGTGCACTGCACAACTCAGGAGGTACCATTCACGTTGTCATCTATGTAATTGTAACCCCTGGAGTTGTGCAGTGGACAACCTGCATGAATCTATGTGGCTACTCCAAGGCTTTGGGGCCTGCATAAGCTGATAGCCAGAGGTCACATGGAAATACCAGGAACTCAGTTGGAGAGCTATTAAAAACTGTGCTTGGGAGTTGGTGTTGAAGATTAGGAATCAGGGAAACAAGCCAAGGTAATGGGAGACAGGAACGCGGAGGACTCTTGCTGGAGCAATCTGACAAAATCTGCTGGATGGTTTCTTTCACACCCAGATCTGCCCTAGATGACTCTTTAAAAAGGGGGGAGGAATTAGTTTTGTTGTATCATAAAAATAATACATGCTTATTGATGAACATTTAGAAAATATAGAAAAGTTTCAATAAGAAAATAGTCACGCATTATCCACGACCCAGAGAAAACCACTGCTAATATGTTATTGGATTTTTTTCCAGTCTCTCATCTCTTTGTTTCTTGATGGGTGATAGATAAATAAATAGATATAAATGTCTCTCTCTCTGTCTCTCCCTCTCTATTTAGATAGATAGATAGATAGTTAGATAGACAGATATTGATTTGTGCATGGTTGATCACGTTAAAAGCATTAGCTCATGATATCTGCATAATTTTCACCAGGTCCTCTAGAAATGGTTCAGATGGGATTGGGCTGACTCTGCTCATCCTGGAGCATCTTTAAGGCCCCACCTCACTGCTAACACAAGCTACTGAGCAACTCTTTCAAGAGCTAGTGGATCATAGAATGGAAAGTCTGTTAACAGAACTGAAGGGAAGCAGGAGTGGTCTTTGGGATGACGGAGACTGCGTCACAGTCAAACCCAGGGGTGTTGAGTGTTGAGGGGCCATTGGAACCCGTGGGCCAGCACACAGAGTCATGAGCCAGCTTGTACACTAGGGAGCTTGGTGACCTTCCAGATGATAAACTGGTCCTTCTGAAAGGGATCTTCAAGTTGATGTGGTCCAGCCTCCTCCCTCCTCTTCATCACCTCCTTGCCCCATCTTGACCACACAAACACATTTTCTGGATGAGGGAACTAAGACCTCAGGAAGTGACTTGACCTGCTTGAGACCATAGAGTGAGTCAGCAGCATCCAGTGACCAGAACTCAGGACTCCTAACTTCTTTCCAAGAATCCAGTATGTCTGAAAATATGTACTGGGAAAAGCCAGACTTACCATATACTCCAGAATAAAGAAGTGTTCCATGTCGAAGCAGCACTTTGGTCAAAGGTTGCTGCACACTGTAATCCTCTCTGAGACTCACAAGTACCTTAGCTTACTAAAGCCTCTGAGAAGGCCTGAAGCAAAGAAACCTGTTGATCTTGGATCAAGGCATTGTTTCCTGAACTTGTGTAGATAAGGACCTTTTTTCTCATTGATCATCTAGTCATGTCTTGAGGAATATGCTGGGGGAAAGAGGGGCTGTGTTACACTATACAGCCTGTCCACTTAGGTCAGAAGGGATACCCGAGGACATAAGAAATGTCACACTGGGTCAGAGCCACAGTCTTCCAGCCCAGGAATGTGCTCTGTGATAGGGCTGCCTAGAAGAGTGTTGCAAGAGCGTATGGCTGCCCTCTGCTGAGGCCAAGCTTAGAGGCTGGACACTGGGTTTTCTTAATGGCCTAATAGCTTAATACGACACTGTTGTCCCCAAGTGGATTTATTTATTTAAAGTAAATAAATTAATTTATTTGTTTTTATTTTTGGCTGTGTTGGGTCTTTGTTGCTGCGTCCAGGCTTTCTCTAGTTGCAGCGAGCGGGGCTACTCTTCATTGTGGTGAGCGGGCTTCTCATGGCAGTGGCTTCTCTTGTTGCAGGGCACGGGTTCTAGGCATGTGGGCTTCAGTAGTTGTGGCACAGGGGCTCAGTAGTTGTGGCACAGGGGGTTAGTTGCTCCGAGGCATGTGGGATCTTCCCGGACCAGGGCTCGAAACTGTGTCCCATGCATTGGCAGGTGGATTCTTAACCACTGTGCCACCAGGGAAGTCCCCCAAATGTATTTAAACTTTTGAAAATTTCAAATAGCTTACACTAAATAAGTTCCATGGGAGCAAGTTCTTGTGTGTCTTGTTCTTTTCTGTATCCTTGGTACCTAGAACAGTGCCTGGTACATAGTGGACATTCAGTAAAGACTTGTAGAATAAATGGAATTAAATTTCCAATGGCTCTTGAGGGCTGCAGAATTCCACAATTTCCTCTGAGTGACATAAAATCTTTAACTTTCCCCATACAGGCTTGGAGACTTACATCTTATGATTCAGATTTAACAGATACTTATTGAGTGCTTAATGTATGTTAACCCTGGGCTAGACGTGTTCCCATATAAGTAAGCTCTTACTTAATAATTTCAACGGCCCTATAAAGTATAATCTCGATTTTTCAGGTGGGGAGGCTGAGGCTTGTGGGTGTTAGGTGACTTAGCTGAGGTGATGTTTTTAATAAGTGGCAAAGCTGGGATTTCAGCCCAGGTGTTCTTAATAAACGGCAAAGCTGAGATTTATGACCCCATGGCCAGAGCCAGGTGTAGCTTATTCATGGCGCTCACATGCAGTGATCGAGGCTGACTTGAGATGACTCAAAAAGAGGTAGGCCCCGGATGAAGGCTCCTCCGGAGTATAAAGGAAGGCACTTCCTCTTCTGAAAAGTTGTTTGCAGCAAGGCCTGGTCACTACACTACGGCTTTCCTGGGTGCTAGGTGGGGACCCCAGGCCAGCTGTCATGTGTCTTTGTGGAAAGTAATTCTGCCTAAGGCAGAGTTACTCTGAGAATTGAGAAACACGAATAGTTCGCAGCTGAAAGAACAGCTGAAGCCCTAAGCTAAGCCTCCCCAGCCCTGGTTACAGGAACACAGTGGCAGCAACATGCCAGCCTGCCTCGAATCAGCCTGTCCACTCAGCAGGTTGATATTTTCCATCCGACCCTTTGAATGCCCAGGCATTAATCTTATTAGCACTAGAGTAGCTTTTTTCAGTTTCATTGCAAAATTAAAGAAAGACAACCACTGTAACAGCTGGTTGCTCTCTGAAAAGTTCCTCTGAGCTAGAGCACAGGGTGGCTAATTAAGCTGGCCGCAAGAGAAAGTGTATGGTTGGATGGGAGGCCTGGTAGATGGAAGATTATGTCTCAGTAGATTCATGGGATGTCAGAGCTGGGAGATCCCGGGAGATCATCGGGTTCCTCATCTTACAGAGGAGGAAACTGAGGCTCTGAGGTTGCCCAAGGTCACATAGCTCTTGCCTGGGACAGCTGCATTTCAAACTCAAGTCTCTTGATTCTTGGTGCAGTTTTCTTTAATCTACAACATCCTGCTAACTTGAATACGATCTTGGCTTCATCATTACACAAGTATTTAGCCTCTCTGATCTTTGCTCCTCTGTAAAGTACAGACAACCATAATTACCTACCATGGATTTACGGTAAAGAATAAGTGGGATTTTACCTGTAAAGTGCTTTCCCAAGCGCCTGGCACACATAATTTCTTAGTAAATTAGAATTTTTAAAGTTTAACAGTATTATCATTATTGTTCTATATTCTAGAATGGCATAATCTCCCTAGTTGGGGGAATTGGCTTGTGAGAAGGAAGAGGTACCTCTGTCTGCCTGCCCCTTGCAGCCTGGTAGTGTGGCAAGGACACATCCAGGATGTTTGTATAGGGGGTGTTTCCTGCATGCTCATTTCCGTGCTTTGCCAGACATACAATGTTGTTGTTCTGGAACTTTGGGCTTTTCCTGCCCCTGAGAAAATGATCTGATAAACCCACTCATATTAAGGTGACAATGATAATGGTTTACTCCTTTCAGAATGCCTGGGAGATGATACTTAATGCAGAGTAATTCATTTCCAAGGGGAGAATCTCAGGTAATGGGGCCAGGTGAATAAGAGAGGAAAGTTGGCCTTTGGGTCTTGGTCTTCCTGGAGGCCCCTCAGTCAAACTAGAGGAGGCGGTCATCTGCTCAGCCCACATCCGGGGCTCACCTCGCCATCCTCTCCCCATCATCCTGACTCTGATCTGCCCTCACACCGAGTTTCCTGTCAGGGAAGCTGGTTCTTGGTGGTGGAAGAGGAAGGACTGACCCAAGTCAAAGTGCCTGGGACGCGTGCTGCATCGCACAGACTTGAGTGTGCAGCTTATCTACCATTGTCTCCTAGACTCTGCCTGGGCTCAGGGTTCCAAATCAGAAGCTTCCCACAGGTGAAATTAGCTGAGCGAGAACCTGTGCACTTTCTAGAACTATTAAGAAACAAAAACAGAGAAGGTATCACCATAAGCACTGTTAGTGTAAACAATCCGTTTAAATAGCACAAATAGGTTGCAGTTTTATGACACTGTGCTAGTTTAATTCAACATTTGAATAAATGTACTTTCTTTGTAGAAAGCATAACTCTGTGCAGGACAGAAACCCAGGAGTGCCTCTGTGTCCTTCTCCATCTCCATTGCAATCTGGCATTGATGTGTCAATACTTCCAAATATCTCTTGAATCCATCTCCATCCCCATTTCAATCCGGCATTGATGTGTCAATACTTCCAAATATCTCTTGAATCCATTTCCATCCCCATTTCAATCCGGCATTGATGTGTCAATACTTGCAAATATCTCTTGAATCCACCTCCATCCCCATTTCAATCCGGCATTGATGTGTCAATACTTCCAAATATCTCTTGAATCCACCTCCATCCCCATTTCAATCCGGCATTGATGTGTCAATACTTCCAAATATCTCTTGAATCCACCTCCATCCCCATTGCAATCCGGCATTGATGTGTCAATACTTCCAAATATCTCTTGAATCCATCTACGTCCCTCCATCATCGCTACTGTCAGCCCATCATCACTCCATTCCATACTCGAGTGGCCTCCTGGATGTCCTCACTGGGTCCCTCCTGTCTCCAAAACTTTGCATACAGTATAGTCCACCGGGGTGCAGGCAGAATTTTGATTTTTATTTATTTTTAATAAATAAAAGTTATTTTAAATTTATTTTTAATAAAATTAAGAATAAAGCTTTACTGATATTCATACAAACTACTATATAGAGAATGGATAAACAAGGTCCTACTGTATAGCACAGGGAACTATAGTCAATATCCTGTAAAAAACCATAATGGAAAAGAATATGAAAAAAATATATGTATAACTGAAGCACTTTGCTGTATACTAGAAACTAACACAACATTGTAAATCAACTATACTTCAATTCAAAAAAAAAGCTTTACTGATATTCAACAAATGGATTGACCTGGGCTCCTCACCCTAATCCTTGTGCCAGACAGATGCATGTCATATTTGGTTCAAGAGGTATCTTGGAAGCCTCCAGAACATGGCAGGGTTCAGGGGATGCCCTCATGGTTTTCTGCTTGTTGCTGTTTTTTCCCCCAGCTTTATTGATGATTACAAGTTGTACATATTTAAGGTATATAATTTGATGATTTTATATACATATGTATATGATTTTACATACATATATACACATACATTGTGAAATATTCACAACAAGCAAGCTAATTAACATATCCATCACCTCATTTGGTTACCTTTTTTTGTGTGTTGAGAACACTTAAAATTTACTCTCTTGCCAATTTCAGGTACACAATATTAACATAGTCACACTGTTGTACAGTAGATCTCTAGAACGTATTCATCTTGCATAACTGAAACTTTGTACCCCTTGATCAATATCTCCCCATTTCCCTCATTCCTTAGCCCCTGGTAACCACCATTCTACTCTCTGTTTCTATGAGTTTGACTATTTTAGATGCCACATATAATTGAGATCATGCAATATTTGTCTTTCTGCATCTGGCTTATTTCGCTCAGCATAATGTTCTCCAGGTCCATTCATGTTGTTGCAAATGGCAGGATTTCCTTCTTTTTAAAGGCTGAATAATATTCCATTGCATATATAGGTACCACATATTCTTTATCCATTCATCCATCAATGGACATTTAAGTTGTTTCCATGTCTTGGTTATTGGGAATAATGCTGCAGTGAACATGGGACTGCAGGTATCTCTTTGAGATCCTGAATTCATTTCATTTGGATATATACCCAGAAGCGGGATTGTTAGGTCATATGGCAGTTCTATTTTTAATTTTTTGCGGAATCTCCATACTGTTTTTCATAGTAGCTGCAGCAGTTTACATTCCCACAAATGGTGCACAAGAGTTTCCTCTTCTCCACATCCTCACGAACACTTGTTCTCTTTCTTCTTTCTGATAATAGCCATCCTAACAGGTGTGAGGTGATCGGTCATTATGTTTTGATTTGCATTTTCCTGATGATTAGTGAAGCTGAGCATCTTTTCATATTCCTGTTGGCCATCGGTATGTCATCTTGGAAAAGCCTATTCAGGTCCTCTGCCCATTTGTTCTCAGTGTCTTACAATGTGCTGCATTTTGTATCTTCCCCTGGAGGAGCCATTTATGGATTACATTAAGTAGCTTTAATTAAATGAACTTTCAAAAAATGGACAAGCGACTTAAAAAGATTCCTGCATCACATTTGCAGATTGAAGATAATACTAAAGACAAGCAAGAGGGAATGATAGGCTACTGGCTGAGCCATTATAGCTCCTCAAATGAGTAAAGACAATGATGACCTAATCAAGTCAGACTCTAAGTTGGCCCCTGAGTTCAGAGTGATCAAAAATATCACATGAAATACGGACAAACATCTACTAGTGTTGGTAACAAACCTCACCCTAAGTGTACATTGTGCTTTGAGATATTAACTAATGATAGTATCTAGTCATCATCATAATTTGCAAGATTTAAAGAAGATCTTTTCTTTGTGTTCATTTCCAAACATACACAAGATAGAAAATATAATAATGAAACCCCATGTACCTATTGCTCAGCTTCAACAATTATCAGCATTTTGCCAAGACAAGACTTTAAAAATTATTTCTTAGCTCCCTTTAAAAGCATTTCTATATTTGTACATTTTATACTGTACATGAACTATACAGTATATATGAATATACAAATATACAATACATAAGTTTACATAAAACCTTTTTACTCTTAAGGATGTGTAATCCAATGTTTAGGTTAGAGAAGGCTGCTCCATGCTGCAGGCAGGAGACCTTTTTGATGTGCAAATCTGATCAGACCCCTCAAGGGTTTCTCATTGCTTTTAGGGAAAGTTCTACAAGGATCCACCTGAGTCTCTTGCCTCGGTCCCTTCCAGGCCCCTTTGCTCTCTCTGCTCTGGCCTCAGTGTCAGTCGACAGTGTCAACTTTTGCACAGTGCACATGTTGACCCACCGTTCCTCCTGCCCAGGGACTTTCTACATTCTTCTTCATCTGTTCCCCATCTCAGCTCCAGGACCACTTTCTTAGGGAATCCTTTCCTTCCCTCCAGTCCAGGTTGGATCTCCTAAATGTGATCCATTCACATTGAACTGAATTATTTTCCTTCATTTTGCTGTCTCAGTCTGTAACATCTAACTATAGACTCATTTGAGTGATGGCTAATGTCTGTCTCTCTCTGTCAACTGAAATCTCCAAGAAGTCTACCCTGTAAATCTCAGTTGGTGGATGAATCATCATTGAATGAGAAGTTCAGCCCTGGAAGAGATAAGGAACAATGCAAGACAGCAATTCATGTTCACAGACAGTGTGTGGTTAATTGCCAGACAAGCACAGTGGATGTCAAATGCCTCAAGTTCAAAGAAAGAACACTGTCTGTGGGGTGGGCTGGGCTAATTTCAGATGGTATTATCTTTTGAAATATAAAAACCACATGTGAAGAAACACATCTTGACATCCTGGAAGCTGAAATCCTTGTGTGTGATACTGAAAGCATAATTTAATTTCAATGTACAAGAGTCTCCAATTCGACCCTGAAGTCATAATGATAATGTCATCTTCCCAGATCATTCCAACGTGAATGAATCTGCCCTTTTCTCAGGCTCTGCATCCATTCCTGCCTTGAAGATGAGGCTGTGGTTTATCAGCAGTAATATCTTTCCTTAGGTCTTGTAGCCATCCTTCCCAGTTTGACTTTTGACCGGGCTCTCACGTGGTGTTTTCAGTGGTTTTGTGATAAGGGGACTTGTTTTTATATGATCTGGTAAATAGAGAACCAACTTGGTATTAACTTAGAAGATTTGTATTAATTTAGGCTGATTGGTGAAGCTCAGCCTGACATTCATATGATCTGAGCTCGTTTTGCCCAAGAGAAGCTCTGTTTGCCTCTGTTTTTGTTTCAACACATGCTTATTTATTTATTTTCCTTGTTTCTTACTTGTCCCCTGCCATTAGAATCTAAGCTTCATGAGAGCAGGGACCTTAACGGCACTGTGCCCATTGTAACCTCAGCACCTAGGACAGGGCTTGACACAGCAGATACTCAATAAACATTTATTGAATGAGTGACTGTAGGGTGAAGTTCTGAAGGAGAGTGGAGTTCATGGTTGTGTTTGAAAGCACATTGGCCAGAAGGCCCTTTACCATGATTTCAAAATCTCTCAATCTTGTAACTTGAGGGAAGGGGACAATTTTTTCCCCCATTTCTTTATTTCCTATGACATCGGCTACTACCAGGTACTTGTTCTACTTGGTTATAGTAGATCCGTGGATGTCTTCTAAATGGAATCAACAAGAATTCTGGATAGTCATTCGACCATGGTAATGGAGAAGAAGGAGGAGCAGGTGGGAGAGGACTGGCTTTTGAATGAGTGGACCTGAAGTCCCAGTGTCCCTTCTCGCTCACTGAGCAACCTTGGGGTGAATTACTGGATTGCTCAGCCTCAGTTTATTTACCTGTACGATGGGTATATTAATAGCAGTTGTTCTCGTCCCAGGGCTGTTGTGAGGCTTTCTGTCTGGGAAGGGCTCTGTAAACAGTGAAATGTCTAGAGATATGAGTTGTGGTGGACTCTGGCCAAGGCAATTAGGAGATGCTGGAGATTCCCATAGGGCTGTTGGCAGTGCCCTTGGCCTTCAGAGAGACACCAGGCTCAGAAGGTGAACCTGCTGGGTCCAGATTTCCAGGTCTTTGCCTCTATAAGCTCCTCTTGTCATCACCTTTTTTTGCCCTGCTCTCCCCTGTGGCTTTTTCCTCCCTCCCCCACCTCCAGTTTCTCTTTATGCTGGCTCATCTAGCCGGTCTGGATTGCCAGATGAAATGTAACTTGATAGATAGCCTGAGTTATCTAGAATTACATTCCAAAAACATCTCTGCGTTTCCTTGGGGGGAGGAAGGAAAACAGGGACCAGGGCACAAGAGGGCATAGAGGACAATCTGTAGCCATGTTCTACCTTTTCTTTTACGAAATCTGGCCTTTGGTTTCCTAAAGCAGTTTCCCCAACCAATGCCAGTCCTGTAGGTGGAATAGAGAGTCTCCTGTTGGGTGTAATTTGAGGGGAATTAGAAGACCCTGCCCTGATCTCTCTTATTGGCCTGACATTCTCCCATTTCCTGCACTTTGGGTTCTGAAGCCAATATATTCCCAAATGAAGATCATAATTATTATTATTATCGCTGTTATCACATGAGCTCCAGTTAGGGCTATCTCAGACTCCAAGGGCCTGAAACACAGAAGACAGAAAAGACATGATCTTTTGATAGAAAAGACACGATCAGGAAAGTACAACCTTGGAAGGACCAGATGCAAGGGAGTCCGGAGTACGGTAGGGCATATGGAGATCTGAACTGGGGGACGGATGGAAAAATTGAGATGGGAGAGCAGGGGAAGGGGCTGGAGGTACTTATAAAAGAAACTGATGGTGTCATGGACCTGCACAGAGTAACTCTGCTCTGCCTTTACAATTTGAAGCCTCAACTAACTGGTTCGTTATTGATTAATTATTATGAATTAAGGTTAGTGGGAGTATGGCTGTGTTTCCTTCCATTTTAAGGTGCTCTTTCTTTTGTCAGAATGAGAATAGTCCTGTCGACCTTTCCGATTTTCATGATAATTTTAATCTCTTCATCTCATGGTTAAATTATTATAAAACAATGTGGAGAAGACTGTGAGCTCCCGAGAACAGCATCTGATTTCTGTGCCTAAAGCGTCCTCTTCGTGGCCATGGTGCCACGCCTTACCCTGGTCTGTGCCACCTCTGCACCTTTGCTCGGGCTTTCCCCTCTCCCTGGAGCACAGTCACTCTCCCTACATCTGTGTCTGCTGGAGCCCCTCAAAGCCGAGCCCCGACTTCACCATCCCGTGAAGTTTCTCGTGATGCCTGTGCCGCGTCCTGAGCTGCACTTATTTGCCTCTCATGCACCCACGTCACTCTCCCCCTCACAGAGTTGAGGGTGTACCTGCTTTTCCACCCCACTCCCTGCCCCATCCCTCCGGCTGAGTGAGATGCATAGAGACTGTCATCCTCATCGGTGTAGCCCTCAAAGGGTGCTTAATAACGTCTGTCGAATTGAATTGTATGCAGCCGGTGCACAATGCATTTCTGTAGTGATTTCAGGAGCCTCAGGGAGAAAATATCCACCTCCCTGAATGATGACTGGAACCCCCTTTCCCCCTTACAGTCCACATAAGGCTTTCATTTCACTTCAAAACAATGCTTACCAGAAGATACATTAGGTTTCCAGCTCTCCTGGGAATATCTGGTCAAGTATCCTGACTACGAAGTTCTAAGGTGTTCTATATTGAAATATACACCGTTTCTCTAAAACGGTACACTGCATGGAATATAGCCAATATTTTATATAATAACTTCAAATGGAGTATAATCTACAAAAATATTGAATCACTGTGTTGTACACCTGAAACTGATATAATTTTGTAAATAAAGTATACTTCAATTAAAAAAATAATAGAACGAATTAAAAAACCTAAAAGAGACACTGTATTCCATGCACTTCACGGAGAGGTCGTATAGTATAATGATCAAGCTTGGGCTCTGCAATCAGCCTGTCTGGCTTCAAATCAGTGGCTAATCCGTATAGTTCCTACCGCATAGGGATATTGCGAGATTAACTGGGTTAATATTCATAAAGTGAGTGGAGCAGACACAGGCATGTGGTTGGTGCTCCGCGAGCGGGGTTGTTACTGTTATTGTTGTGTTATTATTGTGATTTTCCATCTGATCTGAATGTGACTGTGTCCCTTCGGGCAGCCCCTTCTCTCATTCCATACCCACCTTGAGACCACACTCAGCACCTTACAGGATCTCTCCTTAAATCAAAATGAACTCCAAAAGTTTTAGTGAAAAAAATGCAGACTTTACTCAAGATTTCTTGGAGAAATCTGGAAGATAATGTTGCATACTACAAAGCAAAACTTAAAAAGAATTCCTGTTTTAAGCATCTTTGTTCTTTTTCCAGCGTTCCTCTCCCAATGCTAGAAATCTCATCTCTCCCACCCCTACCCAAATATCCCCTCATGACTTTTGGCAGCTTCTCCAGCCATCCAGACACATCCTCTTCGGGATTCACGCTCCTTGGGAAGGCAGGGAGAGTAGAGTACAAGTGACCTTTTCCCCTCTCACATATAGAATGTTAATTAACAGAAAGCGCTATTTATTATATATGTCAAAGATTAAGTGTGGGGACTTCCCTGGTGGCGCAGTGGTTAAGAATCCTCCTGCCAATGCAGGGGACACGGGTTCAAGCCCTGGTCCAGGAAGATCCCACATGCCGCGGAGCAACTAACCCCGTGCATCACAACTACTGAGCCTGCGCTCTAGAGCCCGCGAGCCACAACTACTGAGCCCAAATGCCACAACTACTGAAGCCTGCGCATCTAAAGGCCATGCTCCACAACAAGAGAAGCCACCACAATGAGAAGCCCGTGCACCGCAACGAAGAGTAGCCCCTGCTTGCTGCAACTAGAGAAAGCCCGCACGCAGCAATGAAGACCCAACGCAACCAGAAATAAACAAACAAATAAATAAATTTATTTATTTAAAAAAGATTAAGTGTGAATGCCAGGTACCCAGAATTCCTGAATGACCCAGCCTACAAAACTCATTCAGGTTATCTGCTTGGCCAGGGGGTGAGCTGGGGCTGGTTCAAGAGTGCCAGCTCTAAGTGTTTCTTCCCAGCTTTGCTTCTGATGACTTGAAATCAGCCATGGTGGGAGTATTTACACCAGAGAAATGGGCAAATGCTACAAACCAGGGCTTCCCCCTGAGGTGTTTGTTAAGCATTGACAAATTGATGCAACCATTGACACACATCTTTCTCTGGCACTCATTCAAGACTTTGGGGGTGCTCTTGCTTGTCTTTCTGCCTCCCAAGTTCCTGATATTCTGCACCTAGGTGGCTTAGGAGAATTGTTCTTACTTCTGTAAGTTCTACTCTGGTCCAGCTATCTTCCCTCCTTCTCTTTCTTTCCCTGGTATATGAGCTCTTCTTCTTCTTTCCTTGTTAATGAGCCTAGGTCATGCTTCAGACTGTTCAGCTCACTCTCCATTTTTTTTTGGGGGGGGAGGTCTAAGTTCCCAGCATGCTCTATAGCAGAGGACTCATTAGTTATGACACAGAGTGTGCATGATTTGATCAATGGAATGGGTCGGTAGATGATGCCGGAGAAGTTGCCGGAACTTAAGGGTTGAGATTGCTACAAAGTCATGGTTTTGCTGTCAGCCTGACTCTCATCATGGTCCAGAAGTCAGTAGTTTGCCACCGTAGCTGCACATTAGAATCACCTGAGGAGTTTAAAAGCTCTCACTGCGCAGGTACAGTCCGACTAAGTAAATCAGATGGGCCTAGGTATCTTAAGAGTAAGGTAAGATTGACTTGAATTCCCCTTCCTTGGTCTGTGGAACACCCAGGATCCTCCCTGTTCACTGTTAATTTTATATTCTCATGCTCACCTCGTTCCTGAAACACTGCTTCTACTGCTTTGGTTTGGTTTAGGAATTATTTTACCATCCTACAGGTGCTTCTCTGTTTCATGAGTTCATTCAAATGTCATTCCCTCAAGGAAGCCTTCCTTGATTCTGCAGACTAGGTCAGGTCTTCCTGGTTTTTTTCCCCCTATCTATCTATCTATCTGTCTATCTATATGTCTATCGATAAAACAACCCTGTACTTTTGTAGCAGTTAAACCAGTTTGTGATTACATATTTAGTTTTTTAAAATTATTTGATTAATTAGATTGTATACACTATGAGGACAGGGATTTCGTCTATTTTTTTCTCATCACTTAGACCAAATGCTTAGGTCTTCATGCTCAGCACACAGTAGGTGCTCAATGGATAATTGTTGCATGTTGAAGAGGTACCTATGGGAAGGAATGAGACTGGGCCTCAGAAAGGAGATGCAACCAGGAATAGAAAAACCAATCCAGATGTCTGAATCTGGTGTCTCTGGTTCCTTCTTCTTTCTCTGCAGACCAGCCTTCTATGCTTCCCAGCCTAGTTCGTGGGTCACCATACAGGTCTTTAGTTTGCATCACCTCCATCTGAGAGACCAACACAGACTGAACTAGACTCTCTTAGTCCCACATCCTGTGTGAGAGAACTGATTGGCTCCAGCTGGTTCAGGTGTCCAATCCTGGTCCAGTCAGCACTGGTGAGAGCACAGGGTATGAGGTGTGCTGGTAAGCAGTATGCTTAAGGAGTCAGGTAAACTGGGAAGACACCCCAAAGCTGTTCACCATAGCCTATACGTAGAGTCTCCAACAAAAATAAACAATTAACCTACAAATGGTGCTAAAGAACTGGGAGAATGAGAGAGAGACAGGTGGGCCCAGGTAGCTAAGTGAACGCAAGGAGTTCCCACCAATCAATAGGGGAAAGGGTTGTTAGCTTGTCTCCCTGGATCAGATTTTTATACTCTAATCCCAAGGGCCCAAGGGCCTGGAAAGGCCAAACATTCCCAAGACTGATTTCCTGGCTGCCTTTGGATCTCTCATGCCAGTAGAGGGGAGAAAACCAGATGGACTGGTGCCCGGTCTGCAGAGAGGAGCTGGCTGCCTCTCGAGTGGGTTGGCATTATCCAGATCTCATCTGACTAACATGGAGTTGTTGACAATGAAGGAGGGTAGAAATTCCTAAAGGAGGGAGAGAGAGAGAGCCATAAGAGGCCTGGGGCTGTCAGGGCGAGTCTGCTGTGGAATAAACATCCTGGGCTGTGAGCTTCCACACTGTGAGCCCTGAGAGGCCAGGGCTCTGCTCTTGTTTGTGATTCTGTAAATGACAACCTATCAAGTGCTTGGTGAGGCCAGGGGATATAACAGCAAATACGACATAGCCTCTGCCATCATGGCACGTAGTCTAACGTAGTACAACAGAAAGACAATCAAGTCATTATAGGACAGTGTGGTTGCCGAATGCTCTAAGAGGCATCAGGCGCCAGGGAGGCACGTGAATGGGGCACCAACCCCTGGGTGTCAGAGGAGGCTCCCTGGAGGAGGTGATATTTATGTTGGGACAAAATAAATAGGGTTAGCCAGGCGAATGAAGTTCATATTGTAGAGAGACATGAGAAACAGGATTTCAGGCAAAGGAAATAGTATTTACAAAGCCTACAGATGAAAAGAGCATGGTGTCACCCAGCAATTATAAGTGGTTCAGAAGTCCAGAGCACTGACCAGCAGGTCCTCCCGGGGTGGTCCTGTGCACGTGGTGCTATTCTCTCGTTGTTTCATGGATGGGGACCCCGTGATCCCCACGCACGGAAGGCATACTCAAATATCATGGGCTTTGACTTCCATGAGAGCCGAGCACGGAGGAGTCACAACATCTCAGTTAACCTCTTTGGGCTACGGTTGTCTCCTCTGCAAGCCGTCTGGGACAAGGAATGTGAAAGCAATTTTCAAATGGAAGGGGATATCACTACTTCTCTTACCCTCTGCACTTCTGTGTTTGAGGCTGTACCATTGATACTCTTTGGATGATTGAATTGTTCACTTGACCAGCTCTGTTTTCTAGAGCTGCTCTCCGACATCCTGCCCTGCTGTGTACGAGGCCTGCTCAGTCAGTACCACTGATGGTGATGAGACCATGGCCTCCTCTCCATCCCCATGACCTGCCAGAAAATACTTCTGATAGTTCTTTCAGCTAGGTCCACGGGAGCTTCATGCTCTGGGTGTAGGGGATATTCCACTGTGGCATCAGTGACCCCCCTGGATCACCAGGGTTGGTTGGCTGGGCAGGTGTCCCCTCTCTCCCCTGCTGCTCTGTGCACGCTACCTCTTGAGCTACAGGACAGATACAGGTGGAGCCGAGGCGGGAAAAGACAACCTCTTGACTGCGGGAGGCACAACCTTCAGTCAAGGCTGAGAGAGGAGCTGTGCTCCCTGCTAGAAGCTCTTCACCTCCCCGGGCCCCTGTTTCCTTACATATAAAACAGGAAAATTAGACAGATGCTCTTTGACCTGTTTGCCCACCTCCTTCCCAAGAGTCCAGGCCAGACAGATCAGAGGCAGCCCAGGTAGAGGGAGGGGAGGTCTGTGGGTAGGGTGAGCTGACAGTAAAGCTTTGTGCAGACCAGGACGACAAGTCATAGGGATCAGGGTAACTGAGGGAAGTGGAGTGCGCTCCAGCTCCTCCTTCTAGATGGGGCATGAGCTCTCCAGTTCTTCCTGGTCTCCTTCACAGCCCTCCCACGACTCCTTGGTTCCATCTGGCCTCCGTGGTTGAGCATATACAGTCAACTCTTCGGCTTCAGTTTCCTCCCCAATGGCCTTGCCCTTCCCTTGCCCAGTTTCCTCACAACCTGACTTTGGGAATTTTCCCAAGCCCTCTGAATCATAATGGTTGCCTCCATTTGTTGAGTAACTTCCATTTGTTGTGTCTGGTGCTGCACTAAGATTTTCCATACTTTATGTCATCGAGTCCTTATGAAATACCCTCTGAAGTAGGTTCTGCCCGAATGTACTTCTCATTTTCACGTGGCTGGTTTGTCTCCACGCTTCATCCATCAGCTCAGCTGTTCGTTCTGTTTGTTTCCCTGCCCTCTTTCTCCCACCACTTTCTATCACACCATCCTGCTTTGTTTGCTTTGTAGCATTTGTTACGGAAAATCACCCCCTGTTTTTCTGTATTGCTCACCACTCCTCCCTTGGATGTAAACTCCCCAAAAGCAGTGAACCATGAGTGTTTTGCCCTCCATTGCCCACCCACCCCCAGCATCTAGAAGAGTGCCTGGCATATACCAGGCATTCGTAAACATTTAGTGAATGAATCGGTACAATTATCACCATTTCACATATGAGAAATTGAAGCAGAGAGAGACTTAGTAACTTGTAGCTAATACAATGGCAGAGCTGGGGTTCGAACCCAAAGTTGCCTGTCTCCAAAACAGACACCCTTAATCCTCGTGTGTTTCTGACCCCATGGCGGTGTGACCTTTTGTTGCCTGATCTCTTCTGCTGGGCTGAAGTGGGCTGGGTTGCTTTTCTGCTCTGACATGCCACCTAACTGGTGCTGGGCCTCACTTTTCTTAACATGGAAGCTGATTTCCCGGAACTGTGCCTTTCATCTCTCCCTGTCTCCTCTCTGTGTAAATAGTCCGCGGTGAGGCTGAGTGTTTTCTCCACGGGCCTGGAAACTGCAGGAACCAACATCATGTTTATCTCTCTACAAAGCTAACTTTCAAGAGGGCTTCAAAATTGCCATCACTTTGGGTCCCTCCTCCCTAGATATCGTGACTCCAAGGATGAATAAGAAGATAGAGATTTGAGTCCCTGAAAAATATTCTGGAGGGAAGAAAAGATGAAAAATCCAGGGCCCATTTCTCTCTCTCTCTCTTTTTTTTTAAAAAAAATTTGAGAATTACGTTTTATTTGACGGTCTTGCTGAGGACTTAAGCCTGGAAGACAACCTCTCAGATGACTCTGAGGGACTGCTCTAAAGAGGTAAGGGGGAGCCAGGATATATAGCCTGGTTTTTGTAAGAAACCAGCTAGTAGGAACATCAATAGATTATTGTTAACGAAAGAAAAACAGGGACTTCCCTGGTGGTCCTTTGGTTAATACTCCAGGCTTCCACTGCAGGGGGTGTGGGTTCGATCTATGGTTAGGGAACTAAGATCCCGCCTGCTGTGTGGCACTGTAGGGCCCATTTCTCATAGTCATTTTTCAAGGAAGTTGTAAAACTAGAAAATCTTGTTCTACTAGGAAACTAGTTAAGGATGAAAGTACATGAAAATCGTATATAGAATTGGGTAAGGAAGGCAACAGCAAAACATGAAATTCTATCCCAGTTCTGGGAAGAATCAGAGGAAAGTGATGTGTCTAGTTCTGTCCTTTCTCGGATTTTGTATTTATGGCACATAAATAAAGAAGGGATTGGACGAGGAGAGATAGGAACGAGAAAAAAATGTAGGCTTCCAAACAACGCTGAAATGACGTTAATGAAGTCATGACGCAACCTCAGAAGTGTTTGTCTCAAAACATCCTAGGCCTATCCCAGCACTGTGACTTCAGAACAGACAAGGGAAGCTCAACATTTCTTGAGCAGCTCCCTGCCGTGGTTTTTCTTCATCCATAAGTCCTCTGTCCCCGCAAAAGTCAATCTTGACACATGCTTTAAATGAGCCTTGATTGAAATATACTATATTTAACCGCCCCCCCCCACCACATTAAAACATGAAATCCCTTAAATAAGAGAAAATAACATTCCAAGGGAGTCTGATTTAGAAATAGAGCCTCCCGGGACTTCCTTGGTGATCCAATGGTGAAGACTCTGCGCTCCCAATGCAGGGGCCCAGGTTTGATCCCTGGTCAGGGAACTAGATCACGCACGCCGCAACTAAAAGATCCCGTGTGCCGCAATGAAGATCCTGCGTGCTGCAACTAAGACCCGGTGCGGGGACTTCCATGGTGGCGCAGTGGTTAAGAATCCGCCTGCCAATGCAGGGGACATGGGTTCGAGCCCTGGTCTGGGAAGATCCCACATGCCGCGGAGCAACTAAGCCCGTGCACCACAACTACTGAGCCCCTGAGCCACAACTACTGAAGCCCACGCACCTGGAGCCCATGCTCCGCAACAAGAGAAGCCACTGCAGTGAGAAGCCCTGTGCACCACAATGAAGAGTAGCCCCCGCTCACCGCAACTAGAGAAAGCCTGCACACAGCAACGAAGACCCAAAGCAGCCAAAAAACCCCCCCAAACCTGGTGCAGCTAAATAAATAAATATTTTTTAAAAAGAAGGAAATAGTGCCTCCCATGTCCCCCACCCCTAATTTCTTTTCTTTCTTGCTAAGAGAAACTTAAGAAAAAAAATTTCAAGAGGCAATATTGCTTGAAATGAGCCATTTGTTGTCTTTTTTAAAATTGGTTTACAACATTATATAGGTTTAATGTGTACAATATTATATTTCAACTTCTGTATACACTACAGCGTACTCACCATCAAAGGTTTAGTTTCTCTCTGTCACCATACAGTTGACCCCCTTTAACCATTTTGCTCTCCCCCCATCTCCCTTCCCCACTGGTAACCACTAATCTGTTCTCTGTATCTTCGTGTTCATTTTTGCATGGTTTGGTTTGTTCATGTAGCTTGTTAAAACACTTTTTTTATTAAAAATTTTTTAAAATTCACATATGAATGAAATTGTACAGTATTTGTCTTAACTAGAATTCTACTGGAGACAGAGAAGGCCTAGCATGTCATTTTCTTGTCTGTGTTGCTACTGGAGCTCATCTGGGGCAGGAACTGTGAGCTACTCATTACAGGAAGCCATGAAAGGGCTTTCCTTGGACCTGGGAGTGTTAACCGACAGTACACTCATGGAGGTCAGATAGGTGCACAAGGCACCCTAGAGAAAGAAGACTCCCCAAGTAACTTCAAGCTCATGGAAATATTCTCCTTGGATGAGATGAGGGAAGAGCAGGAAGTTGTGTATTCTTTATACCTTGGCAGGTGCCTGGGAGTACACGAAGCCACAGGGTAAACTTGTGTACCTTCCCAAAGTTTACTATTTAGGGTTTGGGAAACATATTTGCTTTTTGTTAAAACAAATATATACATGTAATACAGAGCAGAAGGCAAAATCACATAGAGTTTTAAGGTGAAACACAATTTCAGAGAAATGATGTGTTTGTAGTGCGGCATTTTGGGGCTCTGCTGCCCTCAGATGTCACCTGCTTCTGTGGGTTTATCCTTCTCTGCTGTTCAAGGTCATCAGCATGTTTAAGGAGCATTAGCAAAATTGATCACGTTGGTTTCTCTGGGGGGGAAAAGTTCTGATCAAAAGTGCCCAACCAAGGTACTGTACAGGGACAGAGATTTCCCTGGAGTATGTGTGTGTGTGTGTGTGTGTGTGTGTGTGTGTGTGTGTGTGTTGGGAGTGGGGAGGGGTGCCTCAGGCTATCCCAGGCTAGAGTCATCAAATGTTTAAATAATATTTTTTTTTTAAAAAACTGCCTTTGTTCTGACTTCCTGCTTTCCTAGCAACCTTTCTTTGTAATTGGTTGCCCGTGTCATTTTCCTGCAGTGCAGCATCTGGCTTTCTTGGCAGTTATATTTCTCACTGTAAATCAGTGGTTCTCAACTGGGGACAATTCTGGCAACATCCCCACAGGGGACATTTGGCACCATCTAGAGACATTTTTAGTCGTCACAACTGGGGAAGGAGTGTGATCCTGGCATCTGGAGAGTAGAGGCCGGGGATGCTGCTAAACGTTACACAATGCCCCCGCCACACACAACAGTTATCCAGCCCCCAAAAGTCAACAGTGCTGAGGTTGAGACACCTCAGCTGTAAATGACAAGTCGATATTTCTCTGTCAGTCTCTTGTAAGCTAAGCTAGTTTGAATTTGCTGCTGGGAGACTAAACCACTCTCAGGTCTGATATAATAAAGTCTCTTAGCCTGTCAGGCTGAAGGCCAGCACCTGGACTGAGACGAATTCACCAGTTAGAGCTCTGGGCAGCCTGCTTATCTCCTGTGACTTAAAAATTCTTTCCACTTTCTCTTGTCATATTTTAAAATACTCTTATTTTTCTTTCACTTTAAAAAATGCGGTAAGTGAAATATGAATACATGTTGTAACATTTTAGATAACAAGGGGCAGGCAACCACTCTCTTTCTTGGACATTTGCATTTACACAAACACATATAGATTTTTAAAAACACAAGATCACACTCTGTACTTTTATCATACTTGGATTCTTCACTTACCATTCTACCCATGACAAGACAAAGAGATCTGCCTGATTCTTTTCAATTGTTGCACGTGGTATTCCTTAAGATGGATAGGTTGCCGTTGATTTAACCATTTCTTTATTGATTGGCATTTCAGTTGTTTACAGTTTTCTGCTATTATAAGCATCTACGTGAGCGCTTTGTCCATATATCCTTGTGCAAGGATGTCCTTGTGGGTTTACATGTGAACTTTGTGTAGATGCTTCCACTTGTCCTCCCAGAGGATAAGCCAGTTTCTACTACAACCAGCAGTGAATGGGTGTGTCCTTTATCTTGCATCCTCAACAACATAAATTTGCTTAGTCTTTAGAAATTTTGTCAGTCTGATGAGTAGAAAATGGAAGCACCAGGTTGCCATGTCACTGGTTACTGGGGAGGTTTCCACAACTTTTCGTGTGCATGGGGCCATCTGTGCATCTTGTTTTTAGAAACCCTCAGTTCCTGAGAAAGAATAGAACTCACTCACTGGCCCAGATTTCCAGGGATCTAGGCTCTAGGAAGACTAAGAATGTCCTCTAGTTCCCTGGCTCCTAAAATAACCTGGCTCTAGTGAAGCAAAGGCAGGGAAAGGATTTCTCTTTGGGTCTGGATCCCTGGACTCTGCTTTACCTTGATCTGGCTGGAGCAGGATGATGAATGGGGAGGAGAGAGGCGGGTGTCTTTGGGGTCCCAAACCTCTGGACAAGAGGAAGTAACCTCTGGACACCTCCCCGCCAAGGAAGAGCTCACAGCTGTGACTGGTGCTTCTTTCGGCATCGTCTTGAGTGATTGCCCTTTGCTTCAGTTTTGCCACCTACTGCGTTCGTGTTGTCATCATAGCCATTTGCATTTTTGACCTTCTTCTTAATCAGAAGCCTTTGGAGTTATTCATCCCTGCCTCTCGAGCCCTAGCGCCTTGTCTTCTGGTAATTGTAGCTGCTCTATAAATGTTAGTGGAAAGCGTGGTTTTCTTTCTTCATCTAAATAGAAGAATCTTTGACTAGAAGCTCCGAGTCACTCTTTTTGTGTGTGTGTGAAAGCATACAGATCTTGATGAAAACACAGCACTGGCTGTCTGAAAACAGGTACCCATATGAGCTTTACAAACACCCTTAAGGGAAAAAGAATATTTGAAAGGATGGATGTGTATATATTTATGTCCATGTATTCATGATATGCATGTTTCCATGTACACATGTGTATGTGCATGCACATGTATACACGTATGTAGATAGACATATGTATACACACATTTTTATAATTTTTGGTCCTTTTATTTTTCTATTATAGCAATAATACCTATTCCCTATTTAAGATTTCAAACAGTATAGAAGAGTATATGTGAAATTAAAAAGCTTTTTGCTCTCCCCTGACCTTACCACCCCACTTCCTAGAGGGGCACATTGCCCTATCTTCAAATGTTAAATTTTACAAATTAATGGTAGAGTTACAACTATAAACCTAAGTGTTGTTATACCTTTATTTTTTTATTTGTCGGTATTTTATCAATTGGACAATAGCTCTTGGCATCTTACTATTGTGGCTGAAATTTAGCAATTACATTACCTACTGCTGCTCTTTTCCTCTCCTTTTCCTGTCTCATTCTTCTTTTTTCAGAGTCACTTCTTGATGGTTGCCACCTTTACCACAGCCAGACTCAGGAGGGCAACCCTCTGAAAGCAGACAGAGCAAATTCCTGGCAGGTCAAATCATTAGGTAGAAATTTTAGTGGGTTGCCATTTCCCAAGCCTGGAAAAGCGACAAGAAAACTAGTTTCTGTTTTGATTTGTTTTGCTTTCCCCTGGAAGGTAACTCAAAAATATCTTCTTTATCAGACTGTCGCCAACAAACCAAATTCCACCATCAGGCATGCATACTCTTGGTTTCATTAAAACTTTTCCCTTTATTAAAATAATATTTACCTACCATCTACCCAGCTCCTGGAACGATTCCACTCTGCTTCCTCTAGGTAGGCTTTTTAAAATTTAAAAACATTTTAAGAGAGGGGATTTGGCACTTTAAAAATTTTCTGAAAAAGCAAAAAATAATGCACAAGAATCACATTAGAAAAGAGACAGATACTTAAGTTGAAAAGATAAAAATACCAGGGTTGGAGACATGAAGGTGTAAGGTTTTAGAGCAATTTCTTTTGAGTCACAAAACAGGGAGAATCTCAGGATACCAAGAGCAGAAGTTCAAGAGTGCAATTTGTTGGAGGCTGTTAAGAACCATTTCTCCTTTGGATACACGGCTGGAGCGATGGGATAGAACCGTATGGAAGGGGAAGGGAGGGAGCTCTGAGAAAGACTGCCTGGGTTCAAGCCCGGCTCTACTATTATTAGCTGTGTAATTTGGGGCAAGTTATTCAGCCTCTGTGCCTCAGTTTCTGTGCGGGTCCTTGTGAATATTAAAGGAAATAATGAGTTTGGTTCAGTGCTTGGCACGTAATGAGCCATTACTATTATAAATGTTATTTTTACTGAGGCGATTAACACCAACAATCTATTTATGTACAATTCCGAACAAGCTGGGGCAGGCCTGAGGAGTAGTTGAACTTGGCTGTGTAACAGTTTAGTTACAAGGGTATTTCAATTAATTATATGAGCTTTGTTCTAACATTTATTATGTTGCTGCAAGAAGAAACTGAGATTAATAAAAAGGTTACACTGTTTACTGAGTAAAGAGCAACTCTATATTTGGTGAGAAAATGTATTAATTCTGTGACAGGATGCACATACCTGTTTCTCCATGTTAGACGGGCTAAGGTGCTGGACTTATTAGCAAGTAAGCCTGTAGCAACTGCTCAGAGTTCAGAGTCTAGATGGAATTGGTGAGTCTTGGTAAGTCATCGGCTGTCACCCCAAAGTTTTCAGGTGGTGGATGATCACAACACATGCCACACGTCCTATTCACTGAATATGAATTGTTGTGTCACATCCTTTCAGAGACACACCTACCTGAGAGAGTATCTCCTTAGAAGAAGTAGCACCCATGGGTCAGGTGTAATGAATCTGTGCTAAGGAATCTCTGAGAAGGTGGGCATGGGGTTGGAGTGAGAGAAAGGGATTGGAGCCATGAGGGGAAAGGAAGGCACTAAATGCCTGGGGCCAGGAGGGAGCAGAATCTTCCTTTCAAACCTCACCTGAGAGGAAGGAGGAAGGTGGAAGGTAAAACGATTGGGCAGAAGGTAGGGCTTCTTTAGCCACAGAATCAACCAAAAGGGCTCTGAATTAAAAAACAAAAGATATCAGCTCGGTGCTTTGTGACCACCTAGAGGGGTGGGATAGGGAGGGTGGGAGGGAGGGAGACGCAAGAGGGAAGAGACATGGGGACATATGTATATGTATAACTGATTCACTTTGTTATAAAGCAGAAACTAACACACCATTGTAGAGCAGTTATACTCCAATAAAGATGTTAAAAAAAAACCCCAAAATATGGCACCAGTTATCTAATTTTCATTTTTACTCCAGCATTTTGCTGTACTTCCTTTTTCTTCTTCTTTTTTTTTTCTGACCGTGCCATGCGGCATATGGGATCTTAGTTCCCTGACCGGGGATTAAACCCATGCCCCCTGCAGTGGAAACTCAGAGTCTTAACCACTGGACCACCAGGGAAGTCCCTGCATTTCCTTTTTCTTGATCAACAAATTAATATTGACCCATTGTAGAAAACTATAGAAAAGTTACTGAAAAGTTACTGAATTCCATTATGTAGAGACAACCCCTGTTAACACTTTGATAATTTCTCTTCAACCTTTGTTCTGATATAGACATTTTTCTTTATTTGTTTGCGACCATGCTCTATATTCATTATTTTACATATATCTTTCCTTTTCTCTTTTAAATTGCATTTTATTATTTTTAAAATTGAGATATAATTGACATATAACAGTATGTAGTTTCAGGTGTACAATAAGATGATTTGACATTTGTATGTATTGCGAAATGAACACGATAAGTCTAGTTAACATCCATCACCATACATAGTTACAAATTTTTTTTCTTGTGGTGAGAACTTTTAAGGTCTACTCCCTTAGCAGCTTTCAGATATGCAACACAGTATCACTAACTAGAGTCACCACGCTGCACATTACATCCCCATGACATTTATGTTATAACCGGAAGTTTGTACTTTTCGACCCCCCTTCATCCATTTTGCTCCTCACCCTAACCTCTGGCAACCACCAATCTGTTCTCTGTATCTATGAGTTCAGTTGATTTTTTAAAAAATTTCACATGTAAGTAAGATCATATGGTATTTGTCTTTCTCTGTCTGACTTACTTCACATAGCACAATGCCCTCAAGTTTTATCCGTGTTGTCACAAATGGCAAGATTTCCTTCTTTTGATGGCTGAATAATATTCCATTGTAAACATATGGCACATTTTCTTTATCTGTTCATCCAGTGATGAGCAATTTGGTGGCTTCCATGTCTTGGTTTTGTAAATGATGCTGCAGTGAACATGGGGGTGCTTATATCTTTTCGAGTTAGTGTTTTTGTTTCTCTTGGTTAAATACTCAGAAGTGGAATTGCTGACATATAACATTATAGTAGTTCTATTTTTAGTTTTTAAAGGCATCTGCATAGTGTTTTCCACAGTGGCTGCACCAATTTACACTCCCACCAGCAGTGCACAAGGGTTCTCTTTTCTCCACATCCTCACCAACACTTGTTGTTGCTTGTCTTTTTGATAATAGCCATTCCAATAGATGTGGGGTGATCTCCTTGTTTTGATTTGCATTTCCCTGATGATTAGTGACATTGAGCACGTTTTTGTGTGTCTGTTGGCCATCTCTATGTCTTTGGAAAATGTCTATTCTCTGCCCATTTTTAATGGGATTCTTTGGTTTTGCTATTGAGTTGTGTGAGTTCTTTATATATTTTGGATATTAACCCTTTATCAGATATACGATTTGCAAATATTTTCTCCCATTTGATAGGCTACCTTTTCATGTAGAAGCTTGTTAGTTTAATGGAGTCCTACTTGTTTACTTTTGCTTTTGTTGCCTGGGCTTTTTGTATCAAATCCAAAAAAATCATCACCAAAATTGACATCAAGCTTACCACTTATGTTTTCTTCTGTGAATTTTATGGCTTCGGGTCTTACATTCAAGTCTTTAATTTATTTTGAGTTGATTTTTGTGTGTGGTATAAAATAGTGGTCTAGTTTCATTCTTTTGCACGTAGATGTCCAGTTTTCCTTACACTGTTCATTGAAGAGATGTTCCTTTCCCATGTCTTTTCTGCATAACATTAAGTCACCACATTTCCTCATAACTTTTAGGGCCCCTTTGTGAACATTATTTTTAATGCCTGCTTAATATTCCATTGTATCGAAGAGACATGTATTACTCAGCTATTTCCTTAATGTTGGACATTAAGTTGCTTCCAATTTTTTTTCTAATTATAAATTACATTAACTTGATGGTTCTTATATGTAAATCATTGTCCATATTTCTTTCTGGCCGCAAGGCATGTGGGATCTTAGTTCGCCGACCAGGGATCGAAACTGCATCCCCTGCACTGCAAGCGTGGAGTCTTAACCACTGAAGTGCCAGGGAAGTCCCTGTTGTTCATCTTTCTGATTGCTTCGTTAAGATAGATGCTTAGACGTGGAATTACTGAGTCAAAGCGAATGCCAGTGTGATTTCCGGAAAACTTACACTAATTTGTACCCTCCGCTGGTTTTTATAAAGCATGGGAATTTTACAGGCTCTATTTATGTGCTTTCCCAGATTCTCAGCTTGTTATTTTATTTCTCCCTCCATAATCATGCAGGTTCTACCCCTTCCTTCCCTTGCTCTCCCTGCTCTGGCTGGGAGTCATGTTGGTGTCACCATTTTACTTGGCTGTCAACTTACTGCCTGGAGGATGTTGAATCCTAGTGATTTCTCAGAGTTTGGGATGGTATATTTTTCTCACACTTCCTAAGGATTCCCAGATGCAGCCAGTGAAGAGGGAGGAGAATTCTAGTGCTAAAAATCAATCAATCAATCAGCCAAACAAAACAAACAAACACAAATCCCCCCTGAGGCTCATATACGTATAATCATCCCTAATTTCCCAACCTTTCTCTCCCTACTTTCAGGCTCACCTGAGAAGTAGTCAAAGGTTGGGAAAGAATGAGAATGGCTGTCTTTCCTCCTTCCCTCCCTTCCTTCCTTCCTTCCTTCCTCTCCTTCTCCTTTCATTCACCCCTTTACACACATTACCTGTTAGATACCAGGCACTCTGCTAGATGCAGGCCGCAGAGAACACAGCCCAGGGCCCACCCCCAGGGGCGGTCTGCTGGTTAAGGCTCACTGCTGGCGCCACCCCGCTGGGGCAGCCACCACGATGGCTAGAGCATGAAAAAGCTCTGAACCAATCTACGTCTTTGCTTTCCTCCCTCCAGCTTTTTATTCCTGGGTGGAGACCTCTGATTGGGTGAGGCCAGGTCATGTGATCATGAGTACAGGGAGGGTATGTTGGCACCCTTGGCTTCTGTTGGGGGAATTGAGGCCCAGCCTCTCATCATCTCTCACTCAGTGGAGGATTTTCCACTGAGCAGAAATAAGAAAGGGATATTCATCAATACTCTGTAATGGCCTATATGGGAAAAGAATCTAAAAAAAGAGTGGATACATGTATATGTATAACTGATTCACTTTGCTGTACACCTGAAACTAACACTGCATTGTAAATCAACTCTACTCCAATAAAATTTTAAAAAAAATTTTTTTAAGTCCCATTAATTGAGAACATCAAAGATAAAGGTGGAGAAAGAGAAAACTGAAGAGGTAGGAAATGTTAAGAAGATAGAACTTGGAGACTCATTGAAAGTGGGAGACAATGGAGAGCAAAGGAGATTCAGGTGATATGCAGATTTCGAGACTTAGCAAGAAAATGGGTGGTGGAGAGAGTCAACAAAATGAAGAACACAGGTTTTGAGGGGAAAATCAAGTTCGGTTTTATATATGCTGAGTCCAGGACAGCACCAGTGGAGATGTCTACAGGCTGCCAAGGTTCATTCATCAATTAATCAGCAGTTACGTTCCAGGAGCTGTTCCACGTGCTGGAGCTGCAGCAGAGAACAGGAGGTGACTGTCTTTGTTCTCATGAAGCTTCTACTCTCGGGCAGCCCTGGTCAGGAGCACAAGAGAACAGGAGAGCTGGATGTCTAGATTTGGGGTTCACCCACACGGGGATGAAGCTTTGGGCATGGATGGGGCCACCTGGAAGGGTGTAGAAAGGAAGAGAAGAGGGCCATGGATGGAGCGCATGACACACAGGACTTAAGGAGGAAGAAGAGACAGCAGTGGAGTTTGAGAATGAGCTGCCATCTCCCATCTGTGGCCTCCCTAGTTCAGAAAGCCTTGGCTGGTATCTGCCGGGAGTTGTGAAAGGAGAGCCATGAAACGGTCCCGGAGCGTCCAGACAACAGTTGGTGTGGGGCAGGCGCTTCTGATGCAGTGGTCCTCAGATGGATTTGAGTATCAGCCTGCTCCCACTCTCCCTTCTCCTCCTTCTCCCAAATTCTGTCTTGCAGAGACAATCTCCTTGTCTCCTCTGCAGCAGATGCTCTGCTCTATAACAACACCTCATCAATCACAGTAAAAAACCTGCCTCCTGCCTCTGGGATAACAGCATCATAATGCGACAAGTATCTGGGGAGGTCCTGACAGAAGATGGCAAAACCAGTGGGCTGTGAAGCTGCCTTCATAACCTCCTATGTTGGATTCCTTTTGGCTGCATTCATATCAATTTATCTCTCTCCATAGCCCCACAGTACATGGTGTCCCAGTTCGGGAACTACTGGTATTTATTGCTGTGCCAAGGAGGCTCATTGCATAAGTCCTCCTGAAGGAGGACCTTGTCCTGATCATTTTGACATCCCTGCCCTGGGGAGCTGCAGCCTGAGAAATGGGCCCCAACTTTCTCCTCTGCTACTAGTCAGATTCCCAGCATCTTAAAACTGGAAAAGAGTTTAGGGGGTGTATTAGTCAGGGTTCTGTAGAGAAACAGAACCAACAGGATGTATACACATACACACATATACATACAGATAATATATACACACGTATATACATGTATACTTTTTATTTAAAAAAAAGGAATTGGCTCTTACAATTATGGAGGCTTGGAAAGAATCTAAAATAAATCTGCAGGGTAAGCTGGGAGGCTGGAGACCCAGGGAAGAGATGAGTTCGAGTCCTAAGGCCATTTGCTGGCAGAATTCCCTCTTGTTCAGGGGAAGTCAATCTTTGTTTCATTCAGGCCTTCACATGATTGGATGAGCCCCACCCTCCCAGCTACATTACAGAGGGCAATCTGCTTTACTCAAAGGCCACAGATCCAGTGTCAATCTTATCCCAAAACACCGTCACAGAAACATCCAGAATAATGTTGGGCCACATAGCTGGGCAACAGGGCCCAGACATGTTGACACATGAAATTAACCATCACAGAATTCATTGAGTTCAGCCCCTTCACTTGACACGTTGGGAGATGGGGGTCCAGGGAGGCTTGGTGATCTGCCTGTAGTTGTGCAGGGATTTAGTAGTGGGGGGGATGGTGGTTTGCAGATGGAGATACAGGTGTCCTGGCTGCAGTCCTGCCCCCTTTGCACTAACACCACTCACTGGGGCATTTCCCCACCGGGGCTGGGTGGCGACCCAGGGCACGAGGAGATTGCTTATTGCTTTGGCACCAAATAAAGGGGAGTCCCGCCACATCATCATTTAGTTGCCTTGGATTGGCTTGTTTATAGAGCTGCAGTGTACATTTTAGAGGAGAGCTCTTTGGGAAGCTTGGTGTGTATCTTTGGGGAGCTTCCAGCTTGGTACCTCAGTTAGAATTCCGGGAAAGTGGGACTTCCGTGGTGGCACAGTGGTTAAGAATCCGCCTGCCAATGCAGGGGACATGGGTTTGAGACCTGGTCTGGGAAGATCCCACATGCTGCAGAGCAACAAAGCCCGCGTGCCACAACTACTGAGCCTGCGCTCTAGAGCCTGTGAGCCATAACTACTGAGCCTGCGTGCCACAACTACTGAAGCCCACATGCCTCGAGCCTGTGCTCCACAACAAGAGAAGCCACCGTAATGAGAAGCCCATGCACTGCAACGAAGAGTAGCCCCTCCTTGCTGCAACTAGAGAGAGCCTGCACCCAGCAACAAAGACCCAACACAGCCAAAAATAAATTTAAAAAAAAACCCAAAAACAAAAAAAAAGAATTCCGGGAAAGTGAATGGCTGAAACCTGAGGATGTTTTCCTGGAATGAATGCCTTTAATCAAGCCATAAATCCCCTTTTCAGTATATATCTTACTGTCTCCCTTGTTTTCCATGGGAATTTTATAGTATAATTTTGAGCACTTGCCATGTACCTCAATAAATACTTGTTGGGTATTTATGAATAATATAAAATTCATCCTGACTTTCAGTCCAGGTTGGGAAGATAGGGTGTGATTCTTTACCGTGACTCTGACACATCTCCTGAATGGTCAGTCTAAGTCCTGACTCTTTCTTCATGTAACCTATCAGGCACCTGCTCACTTACCAGCACCTGGTATTCCCCCCAGCACTAGGAACATACCATGTCAGAAGGAATCCTGATCTCTAAGTCACAGAGGGTGGGTGGACTCAGAAGTGTAGGGCTTGTCTATCCCTTTGTGGAAGAGCTGAATTTAGAAGTGACAGCAACCGTGTTATATAGTGATAATGGTCATGATGATGGTAGTAACAGTGGCCTTTCATTGAGAGACGACTAGGTAGCAGCCACTGTGCTAAGTACTGTGTTAAGTTTCTATGCATTTGATCACATGTTCAGATCTCTCTGCCCTTATGGGCAATTGTGAAACCTGGTTCTCAGAAGTTTTTCCATTGGAGCAGAGTGGAATGCCCAGGACATGATCCAGAATAGTGTTAATATAACATGTGAGACACACGAAGCATGGGATTGGTCAAGGCGGGGGGATGCAAATATGGTGTCATATGGAAGGAATCTCTGAGAAGCATTTTTGAGCCATATGGGGCTAAGGGCTGCTCATTTGCTGATTGTGCTGGGATCCTTTATAGAGGAGGACTTTACGCAAAATAATAGAGGGGCTCAACTTTACTGTGGATGACCTGGTCCAAAGTACTGCCTCTCATAGCCAAAGTACTTGGCTCCCTGCTCCAAGTCAAAGAAGGAACAGTGAATGGGAGCTTGGAGTAAATGATAATAGACAATATCATTGAATCAATTAGGGATGCTTTAGGCTGTGAGTGACAACTGATTAATAGTGGCTTACATACTCAAGCATTTATTATCTCACTTAAGAACTCTGGAAGAAGGCATTCAGAGGTTGGTTCATCAGCTCTAGGGTCTCATCAAGGATCCAGGGTCATTCTTCATTTCAGCTTCTCTGTCCTTAGCTTTTGACTATTGCCTTCATGTTTACCACTTCATGGTCACAAAATAGCTACCACAGCTCCAAGCATTGCATCTGAATTCAAGGAAGAAAGATGAAAGAAAATGTGTGTGTGTGTGTGTGTGTGTGTGTGCGCATGCACGCACATGTGCGTGCACGTGCATGCAGGTTGGGGACATTTATGTGTATTATCTCATGCCTGCCTCCTTTATAGGAAAGCAAAAAAATTTCCAGATGACTTCTCTTAACTCTCATGGGCCAGAACAAGGTCAAATAGACATTCCCAGGCACAACGGAAGCTGGGAAAGTCAGTATCTAACAGAGGAATAGGATTATTGTGACCATATCATTACCAATTTTAATTCAGAGTCTGGGGCAGGCACAGTGCTTTCTTGAACAAAATTGGGGTTCTGAAAACAAGGAAGAAGGGTGTCTGTGTGTGAGTATCTTCTATAATAACAGCTAGCATCATCTCACTAAATTCTCACAATAACTCTCGCATTGGGAGTTATTACTATCCCTGTTTCACACTGAGGAAACTGAAGGTTAGAATGGTGAAGTGATTTGTCTGAGGTCACGTAAGCTATTGAGTGTCTTTATCGTGTGTCCTTAGGTCCTTAAGGCCCAGACCTCATATTTCCTTTGCACTCCCTTTAGTGCCTATGTAGCTTGGCAAGCATGCCCTTAAAGCTGGCTGGCTGAATGATGGCTGACACATGCACGTAAGGCAGAGGGTCACGTATGGGGATCTTATACTGGGAATATGGGATCAGCAGCCTCTGTTTCACTGGATGGAGAAGTTGCTCCCCCTGAGGAAGATTCTCTGGACTTCATAGAAACGACTTTAGATGAGAGACGTCCCTTGGGAAGAGGTTTCCAGCAGTAAGTAGAGGCTCTGAGAGGGACTCGGGGAGGCTGAGTTCCCCCAACAGCCTCCCGGTGTGATCAACAGCTCTGCAGAATTTGGAACTCAATTTGGAGGTAACTGTCACATAGAAGAGAAGTTGACTTCCTCGGAGTCCTTCCTGCGAGCAGAATTAGAACAAATCAGAATTAGAACATATTAGAGTTAGAACAGACTATCAGAAAGGAGTGTTTCATTGGGCCAAGAGTATAACTTTTGGCAGCAGAAAGATCTGGTTTTGAATCCTGTTGTTGTGCCAGTTAAGTGAAATAATAATATAAGCTGGGAGAACGTAAATGCTTCCTGTCTTGAATCAAATTAAGGTTGTCCAATTACAGAATAGAATGCCAGTGAGATTGAGGCCTCCTTGTCACCCAGGTATTCAAGCATTTAACCCATTCTTTGGGGTTAAATAAGTTAACAGCAATAGCACCACCACCAACAGCCCCAAACAGTCAACGTTTATTGAGAAGTTACTCTAAGAGACCATAATTACCTTTTACTGAATGTTTAGTATGTGCCAGGCACCTTGCTGAGCACTTTACATGGATTTTCTCACTTAATCCTCATAGCAATTCTAGGAGGTAGATGCTACTGTTATCCCTATTATATGACTGAGAAGACTAGAGTGAAAAAAAGAAGAGAAACCTGGCCAGAGTCAGCTGGTCATGGAGAGGGGGTTGGAGGCCAGATCCACCTCTTGCTGTGGCCCGAGTTGTTAATCAGCAGGGCACGTGGTTCCTGTGAAATGGACCCTTACTTGGGTGAAGATTGCAGGAGATAGTGGTTCCCAGGCTTTCCTATGTCTTATCAGGATTCTGTCAAAAAACTGGAGCCTGTCATGACAGATTCAAAAGGCCCAGTTCTCCCAAGGACTTTCATATCTTTATAGATATTAAAAAATAAGTTTTAAAAGCAGATGACTCTGTCTTGTAGTAAATCCTATTGCTATAGCTTTAAAACACAAATGAAAGTAACAGCTGCTCTGGCAGTTGAAGATGGTGGTGATAGTGGACGTGAAGCATGCTACCGTCTGCACGTCCTTCCTTGCACAGCCTAGAGCCCCTGGTTGCCAAGTCAACCAGGCCCTTGCCCTCTCTCCCTCTGTTGGATTCAGCTGACAAAATTCCACCTCTCCTCCTATTCTTGATCTGTACCAAGTAGCTGAATAAGGCTGGAGAAAATCACTCAGTGATGTTGACTAACCTCACTTTAAATTGAGGACCATCGTTTTTAAGAAGGCTCTCAGGCACACACAGGCTTTCTACTGCATTTCTCTGGTCAATTCCTCTGGTCCCATTCTCCCAGGGGGCTATTTCACTACCTTTCTCCTCCGGTCTCTCACATCTCCTCCCTCATCCACACTGTCATGGAGAAAATAGAAATAATTGGAAGAGAACTTCCTCTCCTTCCACTACCAGATCTACAGACCTCCCAGCAATCGTCCCCTACGGCTCCCCCACCCACCGTGGTCCTTGCTCCTTGGCAAGGCTCAGCCTTGTGCTCACACTCTGAATCCAGCTCCCATCCCCTTCTCTAGCACGTAGCCTGTCTAATTATTCTCTCTTCCTTCTGCATCATCACGTTTCCCGCTTCCTTCTGGATGATTCCCTTCATTGCACAGATCCATCGTCATATATATTGATACGTACCATCTTAAAAAAAGAAGAGGAAAAGGATCTCCCTTGGCTCCTTGTCCATCTCCTGCTACATTTCTATTCTCCCTCAGAAAAGAGAAATTATGGAAGTAGTTGTTTATCTCCTCTGTATCTACTTCTTCAGTTCCCATTCTCCTTTTTTCCTCCATGGAGGAGATAGACTATTACCAAGTAAAACGTGAATGATCACGATGTTGTGTGGTGAGAAGTGCTACGAAGAAATGAAAGTGATGAGGTTGGGCTGGTATAGTCTGAGTGGTCCCGAAGGCCTTGTAAGAAAGTGACTTCTGAGCGGGGTCCATCCAGGGATGGCACAGGATATGACCAACCATAATCATGCTTAAGAAAAGTTTTTGTTGAATACCTCTTTCTCATTCTTTTTTTTAAATGGTAAGATATAGCACATACAAGTCCTTAAAAACAAACACATCCTTTGAACAGTATAGCTTAGCTTTTCCTGTTTCTAAATTTTGTATGAGTTGAATTAATAGTGTATGTATTCTTTTGTGTCTTATTTCTTTTAAAAGCTCGGCATTATGTTTGTGGTATTTATCCGTGTTGTTGTCTCTGAGAGTTTACTACCATTGATGCCGTATTATCCCATTACATCAATATACCCAATTCATGATCTATTCTATTATTGATGGACATTGGGTTGTTTCAATGTCACGAGGAGCGTTTTATTTTTTTTTAAACTACAAAGATAATTTTCTTTGAAGTATAGTTGATTTACAATGATGTGTTAGTTTCTGGTGTACAGCACAGTTATTCAGTGATATATATATATATTCTTTTTCAGATTATTTTCCATTATAGATTATTATAACATATTGAATATAGTTCCCATTTCTTTTTCTTTTTTCCTTTAACATCTTTATTGGAGTATAATTGCTTTACACTATTGTGTTACTTTCTGCTGTGTAACAAAGTGAAGCAGCTATATGCATACGTATACCCCCATATCCCCTCTCTCTTGCGTCTCCCTCCCACCCTCCTTACCCCACCCCTCTAGGTGGTCGCAAAGCACCGAGCTGATCTTCCTGTGCTATGCAGCTGCTTCCCACTAGCTATCTATTTTACATTTGGTAGTGTATATATGTCAATGTTACTCTCTCACTTTGTCGCAGCTTACCCTTCCCCCTCCCCGCGTCCTCAAGTCCATTCTCTACATCTGCGTCTTTATTCCTGTCCTGCCCCTAGGTTCATCAGAACCATTTTTTTTAGATTCCATATATATGTGTTAGCATATGGTATTTGTTTTTCTCTTTCTGACTTATTTCACTCTGTATGACAGACTCTAGGTCCATCCACCTCACTACAAATAACTCAATTTCATTTCTTTTTATGGCTGAGTAATATTCGATTGTATATATGTGCCACATCTTCTTTATCCATCTGTCGATGGACACTTAGGTTGCTTCCATGTCCTGGCTATTGTAAATAGTGCTGCAATGAACATTGTGTTACATGACTCTTTTTGAATTTTGGTTTTCTCAGGGTATATGCCCAGTAGTGGGATTGCTGGGTCGTATGGTAGCTCTATTTTTAGTTTTTTAAGGAACCTCCATACTGTTCTCCATAGTGGCTGTATCAATTTGCATTCCCACCAACGGTGCAAGAGGGTTCCCTTTTCTCTACACCGTCTCCAGCATTTATTGTTTGTAGATTTTTTGATGATGGTCATTCTGACCGGAGTGAGGTGATACCTCTTTGTAGTTTTGATTTGCATTTCTCTAATTATTAGTGATGTTGAGCATCTTTTCATGTGTTTGTTGGCAATCTGTATATCTTCTTTGGAGAAATGTCTATTTAGGTCATCTGCTCATTTTTGGATTGAGTTATTTGTTTCTTTGATATTGAGCTGCATGAGCTGCTTGTATATTTTGGAGATTAATCCTTTGTCAGTTGCTTTGTTCGCAAATATTTTCTCCCATTCTGAGGGTGGCCTTTCGTCTTGTCTATGGTTTCCTTTGCTGTGCAAAAGCTTTTAAGTTTCATTAGGTCCCATTTGTTTACTTTTGTTTTCATTTCCATGTCTCTAGGAGGTGGGTCAGAAAGGTTCTTGCTGTGATTTATGTCAAAGAGTGTTCTGCCTTTGTTTTCCTCTAAGAGTTTTATAGTGTCTGGCCTTACATTTAGGTCTTTAATCCATTTTGAGTTTTTTTTGTGTGTATGGTGTTAGGAAGTGTTCTAATTTCATTCTTTTACATGTAGCTGTCCAGTTTTCCCAGCACCATTTATTGAAGAGGAACTCTTTCCTCCAGTATATACTCTTGCCTCCTTTATCAAAGCTAAGGTGACTATATGTGCGTGGGTTTATCTCTGGGCTTTCTATACTGTTCCATTGGTCTATATTTCTGGTTTTGTGCCAGTACCATACTGACTTGATTACTGTAGCCTTGTAGTATAGTCTGAAGTCTGGGAGTCTGATTTCTCCAGCTCTGTTTTTCTTTCTCAAGATTGCTTTGGCTATTCAGGGTCTTTTGTATTTCCATACAAATTGTGCAATTTTTTGTTCTAGTTCTGTAAAAATGCCATTGGTAGTTTGATAGGGATTGCATTGAATCTGTAGATTGCTTTGGGAAGTATAGTCATTTTCACAATGTTGATTTTTCCAATCCAAGAACATGGTATATCTCTCCATTTGTTTATATCATCTTTAGTTTCTTTCATCAGTGTCTTATAGTTTTCTGCATACAGGTCTTTTGTCTCCTTAGGTAGGTTTATTCCTAGGTATTTTATTCTTTTTGTTGCAAGGGTAAATGGGAGTGTTTCCTTAATTTCTCTTTCTGATTTTTCATCATTAGTGTATAGGAATGCAAGAGATTTCTGTGCATTTATTTTGTATCTTGCTACTCTATCACATTCATTGATTAGCTCTAGTAGTTTTCTGGTAGCATCTTTAGGATTACCTATGTGTAGTATCATGTCATCTGCAAACAGTGACAGTTTTACTATATCTTTTCTAATTTGGATTCCTTTTATTTCTTTTTCTTCTCTGAGCGCTGTGGCTAAAACTTCCAAAACTATGTTGAATAATAATGGTGAGAATAGGCAACCTTGTCTTATTCCTGATCTTAGAGGAAATAGTTTCAGTTTCTCACCATTGAGAACAATGTTTGCTGTGGGTTTGTCATATATGGCCTTTATTATGTTGAGGTAGGTTCCCTCTATGCCTACTTTCTGGAGAGTTTTTATCATAAATGGGTGTTGAATTTTGTCAAAAGCTTTTTCTGCACCTATTGAGATCATCATGTGGATTTTATCCTTCATTTTGTTAATATGGTGTATCACATTGATTGATTTGCATATATTGAAGAATTCTTGCATTCCTAGGATAAACCCCACTTGATCATGGTGAGTGATCCTTTTAATATGCTGTTGGATTCTGTTTGCTAGAATTTTGTTGAGGATTTTTGCATCTATGTTCATCAGTGATATTAGCCTGTAGTTTTCTTTTTTTGTGATATCTTTGTCTGGTTTTGGTATCAGGATGATGGGGGCCTTATAGAATGAGTTTGGGAGTGTTCCTCACTCTGCTATATTTTGGAAGAGTTTGAGAAGGATAGGTGTCAGGTCTTCTCTAAATGTTTGATAGAATTTGCCTGTGAAGCCATCTGGTCCTGGACTTTTGTTTGTTGGAAGATTTTTGATCACAGTTTCAATTACAGTGCTTGTGATTGGTCTGTTTATATTTTCTATTTCTTCCGGGTTAAGTCTCGGAAGGTTGTGCTTTTCTAAGAATTTGTCCATTTCTTCCAGGTTTTCCATTTTGTTGGCATATAGTTGCTTGTAGTAATCTCTCATGATCCTTTGTATTTCTGCAGTGTCAGTTGTTACTTCTCCTTTTTCATTTCTAATTCTATTGATTTGAGTCTTCTCCCTTTTTTTCTTGATGAGTCTGGCTAATTGTTTATCAATTTTGTTTATCTTCTCAAAGAACCAGCTTTTAGTTTTATTGATCTTTGCTATTGTTTCCTTCATTTCTTTTTCATTTATTCCTTTTTTAAAAAAATAATAAATTTATTTACTTATTTATTATTTTTGGCTGTGTTGGGTCTTTGTTGCTGCATGTGGGCTTTCTCTAGTTGTGGTGAGCAGGGACTACTCTTCGTTGTGGTGTGTGAGCTTCTCATTGCGGTGGCTTCTCTTGTTGCAGAGCACAGGCTCTAGGCACTCAGGCTTCAGTAGTTGTGGCACTTGGGCTCTGTAGTTGTGGCTCGGAGGCTCTAGAGTGCAGGCTCAGTACTTGTGGCGCACAGGTTTAGTTGCTCCGTGGCATGTGGGATCTTCCCGGACCAGGGATCGAACCCATGTCGAACCCTGCATTGGCAGGCAGATTCTTCACCACTGCACCACCAGGGAAGTCCCTTTTCATTTATTTCTGATCTGATCTTTATGATTTCTTTCCTTGTGCTAACTTTGGGGGTTTTTTTGTTCTTCTTTATCTAATTGCTTTAGGTTTAAGGTTAGGTTGTTTATATGGGATTTTTCTTGTTTCTTGAGGTAGAATTGTATTGCTATAAAGTTCCCTCTTAGAACTGCTTTTGCTGCATCCCATAGGTTTTGGGTTGTTGTGTTTTCATTGTCATTTGTTTCTAGGTATTTTTTGATTTCCTCCTTGATTTCTTCAGTGATCTCTTGGTTATTTAGTCGTGTATTATTTAGCCTCCATGTGTTTGTAATTTTTACAGTTTTTTTCCTGTAACTGATATCTAGTCTTATAGCATTGTGGTCGGAAAAGATACTTGATACAATTTCAGTTTTCTTAAATTTACCAAGGCTTGATTTTGTGACCCGAAATATAGTCTATCCTGGAGAATGTTCCATGAGCAATTGAGAAGAAAGTGTATTCTGTTGTTTTTGGATGAAATGTCCTATAAATATCAATTAAGTCTATCTTGTTTAATATGTCATTTAAAGCTTGTGTTATTTATTTTCATTTTGGATGATCTGTCCATTGGTGAAAGTGGGATGTTAAAGTCCCCTACTATGATTGTGTTACTGTCAATTTCCCCTTTCATGGCTGGTAGCATTTGCCTTATGTATTGTGGTGCTCCTGTGTTGGGTCCATAAATATTTACAATTGCTATATCTTCTTGGATTGATCCCTTGATCATTATGTAGTTTCCTTCTTTGTCTCTTGTAACAGTCTTTGTTTTAAAGTCTATTTTGTCTGATATGAGGATTGCTACTCCAGCTTTCTTTTGATTTACATTTGCATGGAATTTTTTCCATCCCCTCACTTTCAGTCTGTATGTGTCGCTAGGTCTGAAATGGGTCTCTTGTAGACAGCATATGTAGGGGTCTTGTTTTCCTATCCATTCAGCTAGTCTATGTCTTTTGGTTGGAGCATTTAATCCATTTACATTTAAGGTAATTATAGATATGTATGTTCCTATTACCATTTTCTTAATTGTTTTGGGTTTGTTTTTGTAGGTCTTTTCCTTCTCTTGCGTTTCCTGCCTAGAGAAGTTCCTTTAGCATTTGTTGTAAAGCTGGTTTAGTGGTGCTGAATTCTCTTAACTTTTGCTTATCTGTAAAGGTTTTAATTTCTCCATTGAATCTGAATGAGATCCTTGCTGGGTAGAGTAACCTTGGTTGTAGGTTTTTCCCTTTCATCACATTAAATTTGTCCTACTACTCCTTTCTGACTTGCAGAGTTTCTGCTGAAAAATCAGCTGTTAACCTTATGAGGATTCCCTTGTATGTTATTTGTTGCTTTTCCCTTGTTGCTTTTAATATTTTTTTGTTGTTTTAAATTTTTGATCGTTTCATTAATATGTGTCTTGGCATGTTTCTCTTTGGATTTATTCTGTATGGGACTCTCTGTGCTTCCTGGACTTGATTGACTATTTCCTTTCCCATGTTAGGGAAGTTTTTGACTATAGTCTCTTCAAATGTTTTCTCAGTCCCTTTCTTTTTCTCTTCTTCTTCTGGGAACCCTATAATTTGAATGTTGGTGTGTTTAATGTTGTCCCAGAGGTTTCTGAGACTGTCCTCAATTCTTTCCATTCTTTTTTCTTTATTCTGCTCTCTGGCAGTTATTTCCACCATTTTATCTTCCAGTTTACTTATCCGTTCTTCTGCCTCAGTTATTCTGCTATTGATTCCTTGTAGAGTATTTTTAATTTCAGTAATTGTATTGTTCATCACTGTTTGCTCTTTAGCTCCTCTAGATCCTTGTTAAATGTTTCTTGTATTTTCTCCATTCTGTTTCCGAGATTTTGGATCATCTTTACTATCATTACTCTGAATTCTTTTTCAGGTAGCTTGCCTATTTCATCTTCATTTATTTGGTTTTAGGTTTTTACCTTGCTCCTTCTTCTGTAACATAATTTTTGGTCGATTCATTTTTTTCTCTCTCTCTTTTTGATGGGTGGTGCTGTATTTCTGTCTCACTGGTTGTTTGGCTTGAGACATCCAGCACTGGAGTTTGCAGGCAGTTGGATAGAGCTGGGTCTTGGTGCTTAGACGAGGACCTCCAGGAGGCCTTGCTCCAATTAATATTCCCTGGGGTCTGAGGTTCTCTGTTAGTCCAGCGGTTTGGACTCAGAGTTCCCACCACAGGAGCTCAGGCTCGATCTCCAGCCTGGGAACCAAGATCTTGCAAGGTTCGTGGCATGTTAAAAAAAAAAAAGGAAAGAAAAAAAGGAGCAGTAAAATATCAAAGAATAAAAAATAAAATAAAATTAGAAAGGTAAAAAATATATTAGGAAAAATAAAATTATAATTGAAACAACTGCAACAAGGTAAAATAAAACCACAACAGAAAAAAAGAAAAAAAGGGGGGGGGGTTGGGGAGCAAGCCAAAAGGAGAGAACAATAATAAGGTATAAAGAATAAAATAAAATTAGAAAAATAAATGATTTATTAGGAAAAATAAAAATATAAAACATCAACAACAATGAATCAACAAGGTAAAACAGAACCCCAATCTAAAAGAGGAAAAAAAAAAAGTCCGCTATGGGGGCGGGGTTTAGGCGGGGGTGGAACTTAGGCAGGGCAGGACCTAGATGGCTGGGGGCGTGACGTTCAAACGTGGGGCGGGGCCTCTGCCTAGGACCTAAGCAGAAGGGGAGCAGCAGCACGTGGAAAGGAGGGCCTGGAGTGTGGAGTTCCGGAATTTGGAGGTAGGGCCCTGAGTGAGGGTGTGTGGGCAGGGTTTAGGCCCAGCGCATTGGAGGGGGTCTTGGAGGGGGTCTCCGAGTGTAGAGGTGGGGCCCTGGGTGGGGGTGTAGGGGTGGGGCTTGGGCTCTGCGCAGCAGGAGGGAGGCTCCGAGGGCAGAGGATTAGGCCCGCAAGCCCAACAGGCTCCCCGGTGCCTAAGTGGACAGGAACAGCGCTGGGTTCCCTTCCATTCGTTCACGCCCCTCCCCCACCGTCTCCCCCAGGGTCTCCCCCGTCTCCACTAGACCCCTAACCGTGGGTGGGTCCCGCTGGGTGTAGGAACTCCTCCCCTCTCCCAGCCGTCCCTCGGGGTGCCATCGCAGAGGGCCAGCCTTTACCTTCGCTCCCCCTTCTCTCCCTCGCACTCCCTCAGGACCCGCGTGGCTGGAGGGGGCCTCGGTGGGCAGAGCATCAGGCCGGGGATCTCAGCAGGCTCCCGGGGGCCCATGTGGGCAGGGGAGACCTGGCCACGCTCCCTTTTGATCCTCTGCCCTCCCCGCGGTTCCCCAGTTTCCCCCTTCCAGCGTGGGATCCGGTGCCCTGCCCCAGCCGCCCCTCAGGGGCACGGTAGGTGCCCTAGTTGTGAGGAGATGCGAGTTCTGCTCCCTTCTCGTAACTAGGAGCCTTCTTGTGTGTTTTATGGTGCATGTGTGCTAGAGATCCTGCATGGTAGGTACAAGAAATAGAATTGCTGGGTTACGTGAGTCTACAATTTGCTAGTAATGCAGATTTTTCCACTTTTTCTGACTTGAAACTGCTCCAATATTTTAAGAGTATATTTGATCTTAAAACACTCTCTTCAAGGTCACCAGCTGCATCCATGTTGCCAAATCCCGTGGTCTTCATCTTGACCTGTGAGCAGCTTTTGACACAACTGTTCCCTCTCTCTTCAAGACACATCCTTCACCTGGATTCTGGCTGATATTTTTGTCTGTTTGCTGGACTGGCGTCCTCTTCCCATCCTATAAATTCCCATGTGGGAATGCCAGGCATTTGACCCTCATAATAATCCTGTGAGATGGGTATTATTACTCTTATTTTACTGAGGAAACTAAGACTCACAGATTAGGTAACTGATTCAAACTTATAATGAATATGTCTGACATCAGAAGCCACATTCCTTCACGATGCCCTTAGTGCTTTCTGTCTTGATAACCGTACAAGATCAACGTTTCTTCAGGAATGGTCTCAACTACCTGCCCTAGAATCACGTGGACTGTTGTTTGGAGGAATCACAGAGTCCAGACCCATGGAATCCGAGTTTCTGGCAGTGGAGCCCACCCCTTGTCTATGCAGCAAGTTCTACGTGTGATTCTGACGTCATTCGTGCTTAAGCCCCTTTCCCCCAGCCCCCCTCCCCATGGCTGATGGGTATCTCAGAGACTGGTCCCGTTTCCGGGATTGATCTCAACATTTCTGCCACATGCTCTGTACTCCATTATAGGGGAAGAATGAAACAGACGGGCCCTGGATTGACACTTTCTGGGTGGCTCTTTTAAACTGAGAATAGTCTGAGTAGGAGCGGCACGGTCACCCAGACAGGACATTGGCACATCAGTAGGGTGGTGGGCCCTGTACCATCTGGAGACCACTTTTGCTAACCACTGTCACTGCTTAGAGAAGGTATTACACAGTTCAGGTTGGGCTTTGAGGATCATTTCGGAGCAAACTTTGGTCCGTAGATGTGGCTATTGGGATCATTCATTGAAACATTCACTGAGTGTTTTCCATCTGCCAGACACTATGTAGTTGCAAAGTGCTTTGCGTGTAGTATTAGCTAACAACGCTGTGAGGTGGGTAGTAATATTATCGTCATTTGGTTGCTACAGAAGCTGAGGCCGGTTGCTCAAGGTCACAGAGTTCCTAAGTGGTGGAGCCAAAACTCAAATCCAGGCCGTGGTATGGAATATTCCGTAGCTGTCTGACTGAGCTTCAGGGCGCCAAGTCGTGGGCTCAGTGCAGTGAATTGTCTTCTGATAGTTCTGGCTGAATGGATCAATGCCCCCTTCAGCCACTCAGCACTTATACGTTATTGAGACCCATCTAGTGGAATCCCAGGGAGAGAAGAGCTGTTTGCTTCCAGAAACTCACAGCATAATTAGGGAAACAGCTCACATGCAAGAAACTGTAATAACACACAGAATTGCTGGGCTTTTCACCCTGTGGGTTCGTGTGTGAGAGTACGTGTTAGTGTGAGTGTTTATGGGTGTGTGTGTGTGTGTGTGTGTGTGTGTGTGTGTGTAACAGGAGCAGGGGTGTGGGAAGAGAAGGCAGTGCTTAAGGGGGTGGGGGTGGGAGAAGTGATGTGGCTCCAGGACCCGGTTCAGGGGGCTTGGGGACTCAGGGTCCTCCCTGACTGGCGAGACAAGAGGATTCTACGTGGTGGTGACACTCAAAGTCAGGTGACGGCACCTTAGACTATCTGGGGAGCCTTTAAAAATACCAGTGCCTGGGCCCTACCCACAAAAATTCATTTCGTTGGGCCAAGCAAGGGGATAGGAGAGAGAGACAGACAAGTCATTTTTAGAAGCCCCCTTCGTAAGTCTGAATATCTGGACTGAAAACTGCACGAGGGCATGCCTTCCCAGCCTCTTCCAGGCCCCCCTGTTTGGAATCCAAGCCACAGACCTTTCAACAGACTTCTTGGTGCAGGACCTTCTTGTTCTCTCTTTCCTGTGAGTGAAAGGTTGGATGGCCATGTACACGCCTGCTAGGAGAGGCCACCACCTGTTGCTGTAAATCTGCTGCAGTTTCATCATCGCTTTGCCCGACGTACTCTCGGTATCTTATATCTACATGTGGATGGATGGTCTGTTGTTTTCTGCCTTGTGGAGCTTGTGCGGTCACAAGGGGATGTGTGCTGTGTGCTGTGATGCCGCCGGGGTTTTTGCCCTGTAAATATAGGCTGGGTGAGTTTATTTATAGGAAATGAGGATAGTTACCTTTGATTGTTATTCACTGGAGCAGGTTTTCACGTGTCTCTTCTTTCTTTAATTCATTGCTGGGGAAAGATTTTCAAATAAATCACTCTTGTGAAGTGAATTCTAAGCACCTCAGGGAAATTCCCCCTATGTGGGAGCTTCATTGAGGTTTGAGCAAATGATCGGAAATCTCCCCAGAGTAATAAGAAAGATGGGAAACCTGGGAGAGAAGAGCTTTGTAGATGTACTTGACAATGCCTTAGACAGTGGTTCTCAATTTTGGCTGCAACGTTAGAATCATCCAGGGAACTTAAAAATCAAAACAAACACAACAAAACTCCCCAATCCCAGGCTGCACCTTGGAACAATTGAATAAGAGTCTCTGGGACAAAGGACCCGGCATCAGTACTTTTTAAAGCTCCTTAGATGATTCCATTGTGTAGCCAAGGTTAGGAACCATTGGGTGAAGGGACAAGAGAGGCTTCATGAAGAAGAGGGAGCCCCAATAATTTGCAAGAAAGAAAAGGAAGAAGGCAAGATTAGGGAGCGGTCATATACAGCAGCTTCGGAATGTAATAGTTAAGTCCTGCCAGTTCCAAGAACTCAGCTTAGCCTTAAGAAACTGATGGCCAATCTCCAAACATGCTTGCAATCTTCAGTTCACGAGCCATTTGCATCACGAGGCCCAGGGTACATGTGAGGGCTGATAATGAGAGGAGCATCCTGCTTCTTCTGTGCCCCTTGGCCCAGGGAAGAAGGGAGAAGGGACTTCAAGATCACTGTGATTCTCTACGCAGCCAGGGATCCGAAAAGATCACTGCCAAAGTGGGTTAGGAAAGTGTGAGAGTGGGGATGTGTGATCTCTCTCAGGGGTCGGGTCCAGAGAGCCCTGGCTTCTGCCTTTGTGGTTCTTCAAGGGGAGCAGGTGGATACAGTGACACAGACAAGACACGAGTCCATCATCTGAGATCTTAGCTGAACAGGTGTGGTCTGTCTGGTCAGGATGTAAGCAGTCAGCTGGGGACACTTTATTTTATTTTTTTGGGGGGGACACTTATAAAAAACGTTTCATTTGGAGATCATTTCAAACTTACAAAAGAGTTGCAAGACGAGTACAAAGAACTTTCTCACCATTCGCCCAGATTCACTAATTGTTAACTTGTAACCACATTTGCTTTATCACTCCCTCTCTCTCTAGATGTATATATATTTTTCTGAACCACTGAGGTTCAGAAAACCCTTTACTCCTGAACACTTCAGCGTATATTTCCTGCGAGCAAGGACAGTCTCTCACATAGCGGCAAGACTGTGGAAATAAACAGAGACCCACCAAATGAAAAAAGCAAAGGTTATTTATTCTGAGCTTTGCTATAGCAAGGGAGTCAGCCGCCATCACTTGAATTTTGAAAGAGATGCAAAGAAAGGCAGAGGAGTTAAGAAAGCTTTATAGTGGAGAAGAGGGAAGGCTTCAGGTATGCAGTGATTGGAGGCTGTTGGTGTGGGGATGCTGGAGGCGGGCTAACTAGAAGCAGGGGACCCACGTGATTGGTTAGGGGTGCGTGATTGACTTTCTCTGGTTGGTCCTAAGTTGGAAGCAGGAACAAAAATTTAGGGAAGTTGTCAGTTATTAATCAAGTCCTGGTCATTTGGGGCCAGTTGTCACAGAACTATTGTTTAGCTTCTCGCATTGTCACTAGAGAGAGCATTCTGACTTCCTGCAAATCTGACTTACAGCAGGCCAGGTACCTGGGCTGTTTATTGTAGGTAAGGGGTCGGTTTCCTGGGCAGGTGGCTACAGGTTGTGGGTCAAAGTTTTTTTAAGATATGGTCTGGCCATTGTCTATTTGCATTTTGCAGTATAACCATCAAGTTCAGGTTTAACTTTAGGGTAAAACACTGTTAGCTAACTCCATATTCAAATTTTGCCAGTTGTCCCAGTTACATCCTTTATGGCAATATCCCCCCCGGTCCAAAATGCAGTGGAGGATCTTTCATTGCATTTAGCCTCTTTAATCTCCTCTAATCTGGAACAGTTCCTCAGCTTTTTTTTTTTTTTTTGTCTTTCATGACACCGACTTTTCTGAAGCATACAGGCTAGTTGCTCTGGTGGGAAAACTCTTGAAGACACACGTATCTCAGCTGACAGTGAACGTGTGTCAACAGCCAGTGCCCCTCCAGGCCGTGCTCCTTGACTCCGGGAGATTCCGGGAATTGTTTGGGTTTATGCAGCTCAGGTAAGGAGATAATTAGCCCTTCAGCGAGGACATGGCAAGTCACGTCTCCATACAGCATGGAGGAGAAGCTTGTAAACAGAGAGTGGTACCACGGTCGTGTCCTTTAGCAGCTAATCCTTTGTAAGGCCCAGAGAGTTTGTGAGACACGTTTTGGTTCCATTTGTGGAAATACGTTCTTTCATTAGCTCAGCTTCCCTCTGCATTTTACGTACGTGGACACTGGTTTTTGTTTTGCTTTTTCCACACTACCTCTCCTCCCTGTCTCCTCCTCACTCCGGTTTCCCATCTTTGCAAAGACGCCAGAACCATTTTCTAGGAGAGGGTCAGGGTGCTGTTCCGCGGGCTGTGGTACGGTGGCAGCCATTTGTCCGGGATTGTTGAAGTTGGCCTGTGTTCTTTAAGAACGTCAGGGACACAGAGAAGGTTTTGTTTGGGGCCTGAATAGCTTTGGGGGCAGGGCTGTCACTCTGAAAACATTCACCCCTCAGTCACTCCAAGCTGCTGTCAAAGAGCGATTTCTGGATCTGTCAACAGCCTGGATCGTAGTTAAAATCCCCTGTACCTTCATCCCTCTTAATACACGGAGCAGTAACACGTTTTTATTTATGGGGGGATTAGACTAAGATAAGTTTGCTCTGTGCAGTGGTTAAGATTATGGTCTTTGGTGTCCAATTGTCTGGCTTCAATCTTTGCTATCTAACCACGTGTCCTTGGGCAAATTGCTTAACCTCGGGTTCCACGGCAGTGAAATGGGCAAATATTCGCTGTTTTATCGGGTCAGAGTGAGGATTAAATGTCATGATAAATGAGGGCATTTAGCACAGTGGTTGGCAAATAATGGGCCCTCACTGGATGTTAATCATTAGTACTACTTTGCTTATCACTTAAGTGGAAAGTTAAAACTCACTTATAGCAGAACTCATTGTCCGTGGTCATTGTAGAAAGAGTAGGGGTTTTGGCGTCACCGCGGTGTGGGTTTAGATCCTGGCTGCGCCCGTCACAGCTGGGGGATGTTGGGCAAGGGGACCTCTTCTGAGCCTTAGTGGCCCCTGTGTGTAGAAGGGGAATGATACATCTCGTCTCAGCAGAGTTGTCACATCCGGCGAGAGACCCTAGCACGGCGCCTAGTGCAGAGGGGACGCTTGATAAAGGCAACTGCTGATTATTTTCTTCTTTTCTCCCCCTCCTAACCCCTGCTGACCCCACATCAGCTGAGTCTCATTTCTCGAAGAGGAGAGAAAGCACTCATTTTGACTTGGGTCAGGGCAGTGATGGGACTAGCATTCCTGAGGCTCATTATTTCTGGAGTTATTTACCATTTAATAAGCATCCACAAGGGTCTAAAAAACTCTCACTATGATGGACTTTTTGCAGTTTTTCTTTAGCCCCAGCCAAGGGAAGAAATGTGAAATGGAAAAAAAATTCCTTTTTCTGTGCCTTGTCCGTGGCCTCCCTTTCCTTTCGGTACCTCCACAATGGGGGTCCAGAGCCGTATGCTTTCCCCTGCTCCAGCAGGGTCTCCCACCACATTCCTCTCCTCCCTTGAGAAGCCTCCATATTCTAGCACTTTCCCTTCTCATCATCCTATTTAATTACCCATCTTCTGTGGCTGTGAGGACCTGTGAGAAAATGAGTAAGCTAAGCTGGGAAGTTCATTTGAGCTAAGGGGCAGTGGGTAGTAGATGATTAATGTGTCACTCCTTTCAGGGAATTAATGTGTATTTTAAACAAAGACCTTCAATCTTGGAATCCTAGATTTTTTAGGGTGAAGAGAAATTTCCCAGGTTTGTACTCTTCATTTTTCTCTTAAGTTCAAGACCCCATATTTAGCAGCAGAACCTGGGTTACAAGTCGGCTCTTCTGATTTCTAGTCTGGATTTTTTTTCATGTGAAAATAGAGTTACGTTAGAAATCTTGGGATCCAAGGTAGACAAGCTGGGAAATTAGCTTTGGTCAGACAGACTGATCAGTGCCCCCTTCTCCATGCTGAGCCAGGGCCAAGGGCTGTGACGTGCCTTGAATGTAAACTGCCCACAAGAATGTGCCACAGAGTCAGCCAGTAGAACCTTGGGAGGGTGAGTTTCAGATTTCCATTTTTTTAAAATTTAATTGAGTTGGTTTTATTTTCCAGATTTTAAAAATAAGCTTTGTTAATTTGCACAGGGAAGAATAAATAGATTCTAAGTTACAGGAGAGGTCATTTTTATTCCAAACATCCAAACGTATTCAGTTAAACCCTCGTTTAAGAATGAACTCTTCTTTCCTCAGTGCCCAGGACCCCGCAACTCCCCTGAGCCTCTGAGTTTGCCTGGTACAAAGAAGGAGCCATGCATTGCTTTTTTTTCCTCCTTCAGTGCTTTTTTAAAAGAATTGACGTATATACTGCTCATTATGTCTGAGATTCACCAACATTGTAGCCTGGAGCAGTTGTTTGTTTCTTCCTTAATGTGGCTAGAACTTCATGATATATGTATATTGTGCTTTATCAATTCTGCTGATGAACATTTGGGTTATTTGTAGTTTTAGGCAACTATGAATAAAGCTGCTATAAACGTTTTAGAAAATGATAATATAGTTGCTGTAAAATATTATGTAAGTATTTATATACTGGATATAATATAATGATTTACAGTTTTAAAAGTTATACCCCATTTATAGTCATTATAAAATATTGGTCCTCTTCCCAGTGTTGTACAATGTATCCTTGTAGCTTATTTTATACCTAGTAGTTTGTACCTTTTATTCCCCTACCCCTATCTTTCCCCTTCCCCCTCCCCTTTCCCCACTTGTAACTGCTGGTCTGTTGTCTGTATCTGTGGGTCTGCTTCTTTTTTGTTATACTCACTAGTTGTATTTTTTAGATTCCACAGATAAGTGATATCATACAGTATTTGTCTTTCTCTGTTTGATTTATTTCACTTAACATAATGCCCTCCAAGTCTATCCATGTTGCTGCAAATGGCAAATTTTCGTTTTTTAATGACTGAGTAGTATTCCAGCGTGTGTGTGTGTGTGTGTGTGCGCGCGCGCACCCGCGCACGCACGCACGCACGTATCATATGTTCTTTAGCCATGCATTGCTTTAAACCCTATCATCTCACTGCTATGAGCCTGAAGCTTTAACTACTAGTTACCCCAAGGGATTGCTTCTTCCAGTATCCTATAAAATGCAAAACTGAAACATGAAGGATAATAATAAAAATTCTCCCCTACTTAGAGCTGCCAGAAGGATGAATCATGATGAGGTGTGAGGAGGGTCCAGAGGGCATGGATATTGGGAAGGGTTTGTTTCGATGGAGGGGTGGGAAGATTGAAGAAAGAGGAGGAAAACACTTCTGGAGCTTAAGTTACTTCCTAAAGAAGCTGTTTCTAGGCAGGGAAGCTTAGCGTGGGGAAGACTGAGGGACAGAAGGGCAATATGAAGACAGGGGGTAAAGCAAGGAGAGGTTTTATGAAACACAGAGTTGGGAGAAGTTTGCTGAAGTAAATGTTACCTGCTTTCCAAGTTTGCTAGCACTGACCCCATATTTGAAAACTCCAGGCTTGTCACGCTGAGTCTTATCAAATACTCATTTATATAGTATTTGCCTCTTTGGACTGGCTGTGGGAAAAAGTGAATAGTTCACCAACTTAACTTACAGAGATTTTTTTTTTCCTCTCTTTTTCTTGTTCCCAAATAAACCTTCAAGCGGGAAAGAACACACAGACCTTGACCCGATTCATGTCTAACTAGAGCAGGACTGTGGGAGGCCAGTGCCTGTAAATCAGCTTTCCTATCTGAACTCCTCAAAGGAACTCTTCCCCCCAGAGCGATCACCTCTCTAGAGTTCACACATACTGACCAGCCCTTTGAAATTCTGTCTGCAGATACTGGCAGTCACAGCCAGCTTGTCTTACTGAGAGAATCCTGTTGTCTGTGATATAATCCAGAAGAATCCCCAAGGTGGCTGATGAGATTTGCCTTTTGGAGAAAAAATATAGCAAGGACCAGAACACATTTCACATTGAAGTTTAAAGAGGTCTTTAATCTCGCAGTCCTAGATATTTCAGGATTCTAAAATTGGGGAGATGATTAAGTCTTCAAGTTCAATTTAGAGAGAACTGTGGGTTCACGAGGATTCAAGCACCACCATTCCTCTGCTGAGTTTTTTTAATTGATGTGGGCTTTTCTTCACCTTGAGATCCAACCAGTTTTTAGGCTACAAATAGCTAACACTGGATTGTCAGGGGCTCAAGTCAAGGCCAGTTTGGCAACGCAGGGGGAGGGAAAGTCTAAGTGGATGTGTGTGTGTTGTTTCTCTAAGTTGTGTATCCAAATCATGGTTTTAGTCCATGATATCAGAAGCACCTGGGATGCTTTCTTACAATGTTTGCTTAAAATATCCCTAAGCTCTACCCAGTCTGATTGGTTCAGAACTTTAGGGGAAAGATTGTAGACCAGAACTTTACATGTGACACAGTTTCTCCATGTGATTCTAATGCACACCAAGGGTTGCTTTTAATGAGACTCGGCTCCTAAAATTTCCAATATTTTGTTTATCTCCAACCGAAATTTCAAATCGTTGGGAGAGAAAGACTGTGGTTAGCTCATGTTCCAATGATCCGTTGCTGAATAACAAAGTACCTCAGAACTTAGTGACTTCAAACAATGATTTTATTTCATCTCCTGATTTACGAGTCAGGAATTTGGGCAGGGCTCAGCGACGTAGCTCATGCAGCATCAGCTGATGCTGCTGAAAGATCCGCTTCCAAGATGGCATACTCACATGATTAGTAGGTGGTTTCTGGTTGTCAGCGGGATCTCAGCCAGACCATCAATGGGGAGACCTCAGTTTCTCGCCATGTGAGCCTCTCTTCATGGGGCTGCTTGACTTCCTCACAGCATAGCAGCTGAGTTCCAAGGGCATATGTTACAAAGGACTAAGGACTAGGTCTTCTGACCTAGCCTTTGATGTCAGACAACATCACTTCTGCCATTACCTTTGGTCAAAAAATTCACTAAGATCAACCCAGATTCAAGTATAGGCGAAATAGACTTCCCTTCTGGGTGTGAGGAGTAACGTGTGCACAGAAGGAGGAAAGGAATCAATGGTGGCCATCGCTGGAGACCTTCTACTGTACCCTACTTGGGTCAGTTGTCAACCCCTGGATCAATCAGTCATGAACACAGGCATCAGAACATAGTATAGATTCAGCCACTGGGAGCTCAACATGACATATTGAGGAGGACACCCACTGAAGGGGGAATTCTTATAAATCTTGCGGGCACTCCAAGGGATATCTGGTGATTATAGAATCTTACAGAGCTATACAGTCTGAGATTTACCCAGATTAGGAATTGGCCTTGGGCATTGGTTATCCCGAAAAGCTGGAGTTCTTCCGACCTGTCCATGAGGCACCCTGTTCCATTTTCAGACAGTTAACAGCTCTTCAAACCTGATTCCAGTTCTCTGTAACACCCATCCATTATCCACTAGAGTAACACTCAACAACTATGGATTATTTTTCTAGACTGTAATTTTCTCCACCAGGCTTAAACTCTTTAAGGCCTGGACCTCTGTATTTTATGTATCTAGCCTCAGTCCCTGGCACATAATAAGTGCTGAGTAAATGCATGTTGAATGTTCTTGAATGAATAAACACACCTGCTTGTCCCCATCTACATGGATAGTGAAGTTGATTTTGAGGTGGCTATTGAGTCCTTACCAAATAGTTCATGATTGCTCTCATGTTTTCTCCAAGCCCAAATCACCTGAAGTAATTTATAGTTAAAATGCAGGTGATAAATCAAGTGAACACTGTCCTAAATATTGGCATTCTTTAAAAACACAAGAGAAATGTTACTGTTTTGGAGCCAGGATTAAAATAACCACAAACAGAAGCATTTATGCATTTTGTTGTTGTTTGGTTTAAAGACAAGGTCAGGAAAGTATCCCCTCTCCCCAAGACTAAATCCTGCTTGCCACCTGTTTTTGTCAGTAAAGTCTTGTTGGAATACAACCAGGTCCATTTGTTTCCTTATTGTCTCTGAGTACATTTGTGCTACAACAGCAGAGTTGGGTAGTTGTGGTAGAGAATGTTATCCCCTCAAACCTTAAAATATTTACTGTCTGGTTCTTTACAGAAAACGTTTGCCAACCCCCAGTAAAGGGCTTATCTCAGTCTAACAAAATACCATAAACTGGGTGACTAATAAACAGTTGAAATTTACTTCTCACAGCTCTGGAGGCTGGAAGTCCAAGATTAGGGTGCCAGCATGGTCAGGTGACGGCCCTCTTCTAGATTGCAAACTTTTCGTCACATCAATTTTCATGTGATGGAAATTGGGTTGGGAAGCAATCTGGAGTCTCTTATAAAACCATTAATTCCATTCATGAGGGCTCCACCCTCAGTATTTAATCACCTCCCAAAGGCCCCACCTTCTAATACCATCACATAGGGCATTAAGATTTCAACATATGAATTTGGGCGGGGTGGGGGGCCACAAACATTCAGACCAGAGCAGGTCTAATCCCGTTGTTCTTGCTTATTTTACTTGGCAAAGTTGAAGGCGTCGTACCTCCACATTTCTACATTTTTAGACTTCTCCCAACCAAAGAGAACTCTTCCCTGGCTTGTCCATGGTGGGGACTCCAATGATGCTGAACTTCTGAGGTTAAAAACAAAGTAAAGTTATTTTACTTGACCAATGAATAAAAATAGACAACGAACCAGCATAAGGAGCAGAGAATTTTTAACTTAACAGCATGGGTTTGGGAGCCATCAAATTGAACCTTGTAGTAGACATTTATTGCTCTTTAGCTGTAAAGGATCCATTCCTTCTTTTGGTAACAGCAGTTTACCTACTTCTGGGTAATTACCTCTCCCCCACTAAGTGCTGTCTTGGTTGAATCAAGGCACCTTGCCCTGCCCTACCCAAGGTGAGGTACATGATTCAGGCTTGGGCTCTTTGACCCAAGGATGGATAGAATGTTGAAACTGACTCATTCCAGCGATTGTAGTCTTTAAGGCCATCCATCCCTTCCTGTTGCCTAGAGCCCTCGGCATGCTCTGGTCTTTTCTTTACAAGCCATATTTTCCAACCTTCCCTTTAATTCCATGAGCCACCTGTATTCTTTGGATACAAAAAACTTTAAATTAGTCAAATTCTATTGCTTACAACCAAAACTCCTAAATGTGCAGATAAATAATGATAATAACTATATGAAGAAATGCAAATCAATATAAGTATTTATAGACTATAAAATGAACAGATTTAAACAATAATGATATTCAGTTGTATTAAGGATGTAGTGAGACAGGCATTCACAGGAACTTTCACTGAGTTTGTTAATTGGTGTTTCCTTTCTGGAGATTATTTTTTGTAATATATGTCAAGAGGATTAAAAAAGTTCATACCTTTTGACTTGGCAATTTTGTCTCTAGGCATTTGTCCTAACAAAAGAACAGGAGCTGGAGATATAGATTTATGTGGAAAGTGTTCAGTATGATTTATAGTAACAAGAAATTGGAATTTACTTAAATGTCCAATATATTAGAGGACAGTCAAGTAAATTGAAGGAGGTATTATCATGTCACAGTTAAAAGTATGGACTCTGGAACTGGTCAGCCTGGCTTCAAGTCCTATTCTGCATCTGACGAGCTATGCAACCTTGGACCAGTTGCTTAGACTTTATCTGTAAAACATAAACAAAATATTATATAATTGTGGTGGCATTTATGTTCTTTTGTAGTTCTTCCTCATGTTTGAAAGGCTGACCTTTGTAACCAGTCGAATGGAATGTGACTTGTGAGTGTAGGTCATAAGAGACATTGTGGCTTCCATCCTGCTCTGTTTTGGGTTACTTGCTCTGGTTGCCATATTGGGAGGGTACTGAAGCAGACCTAGGGAAAGATTCATGTGACGAGAAACCAAAGCCTCCTGCCAACAGCCATGTGAGTGAGCCATCTTGGAAGTGGATCCTTCAGCCTCAGTCAAACCTTCAGATAAAACACGCTGGATAACTGGTCAACATCTTGACTACAATTTCATGAGAGGCCCGTAACCGGAACCACTCAACTAAGCCACTCTCAAATCCCTGATCCACGGAAACTGTGTGAAGCGATAAATGTTTATTTTTGTTTTAAACCACTAAGTGTTGGAGTAATTTGTTATGCAGTGATAGATAACAGGTCATATAACTTCTCTGAGCCTCAGTTTATTCATTTGTTAAACGAGGACAATACTGTCTGCCCTAGTTTTTTGTGCAGAACAAATAAGGTAAGTGAAGAATTACAGGTCTGCCATGCGTACCTAAAATCTTAGGAGCAAGATGTGTTTTTGTATTAAGAATTTTTCAGTTTTCATTAAAGTAGTAAGATGTACAATATATTGTATATTCTGATCACTCCATTGGGGTCTGACTCAGCACCTCAAAATCAAATGGTAGGGCTTCCCTGGTGGTGCAGTGGTTGAGAATCCACCTGCTAATGCAGGGGACACGGGTTCGAGCCCTGGTCTGGGAAGATCCCACATGCCGCGGAGCAGCTAGGTCCGTGAGCCACAACTACTGAGCCTGCGCATCTGGAGCCTGTGCTCTGCAACAAGACAGGCCACGATAGTGAGAGGCCCGGGCACCGCGATGAAGAGTGGTCCCCACTTGCCACACCTAGAGAAAGCCCTCGCACAGAAACGAAGACCCAACACAGCAAAAATAAATAAATTAATTAATAAACTCTTCTTTAAAAAAAATCAAATGGTAATATTTCTACATCAAAATGTCTGAGTATGCACCCAAAGTAGGATAAATAAAGGCTAAAAATAGTATCATGTTAGTTTTCACTCTCAGGATTTGCTGCCAGATGAATTTGCTGCAAATATACAAAAGAAAACAATCAAGCAAAAAACCCAGTTTTCAGGGACTTCCCTGGTGGTGCAGTGGTTAAGAATCCGCCTGCCAAGGCAAGGGACACAGGTTCGAGCCCTGGTCCGGGAAGATCCCACATGCCATGGAGCAACTAAGGCCGTACACCACAACTACTGAGCCTGCAGCTCTGGAGCCCACGAGCCACAACTACTGAGCGTGTGTGCCACAACTACTGAAGCCCACGTGCCTAGAGCCTGTGCTCTGCAACAAGAGAAGCCACCACACTGAGAAGCCAGCACACCACAACAAAGAGTAGCCACAACTAGAGAAAGCCCGCGTGCAGCAACGAAGACCCAATGCAGCCAAAAAGAAATAAAATTTTTAAAAAAAAGAAAAAAAGTTTTCAGAGGTTTTTGGATTTTGGAATTGTGATAGGAGGTTGTGGTTTTGTATGTTTTTGTTTTTGTTTTTTAATCATTCCAGGTTGATTTCTTCCCAAACAGTAGCTCCCTATCTTATCTAGTTGATCTCTGGTTATCTTCCACTTATTTGGATTGATGAGGAAGAGACCAACACGGCCTCCATCACTGCTTGGAAACCCAAGGAGCAGTAGGTTGAAGCACTGGAAAAACCAGAGTTCCAACTAGTGGATCTTTCCCCTTATGAATTTAGCCCTAATTCCTGGGTCAGCACCTGATAGTCATGACCCCAGAGGAGACCAGTGAATCATCCAGTCATGGGGTTTGGAGTTGATTCAACAAGATCGAAGTGGTGTCAGGAGTGTTTTTGGCTGAAGTTCTTGAAGGTACTGATTACATATCCAATTATGCAACTGGCCCTGAGGCTCGTGTTGTGGTACAACCTGATTCTCACCCAAACTAAGCATGTGAGACAGGGCCCTCACCCGATAGGCCATGATCTCCTGGTAGATCTCAGGCCCTTGGAGCCCAGGGAAATTATTCCTGCCAAGATGGTTCACTTTCCTTTCTTGAGAGAATGGGAGGTAGACTCAGAGCCACGCTCATCCATATTTACCCTCTCAGCGTCATCCTCTTCCTCTGAACCAAGGTCAGAGATGATTTGGGGGGAAACCAGAAGTGATTCCTGTGTCATATTCTATTGATGTATTGTCTACCTTCATGGTATGAGAGGGGACTTCTCTAGGTTGAATCAGTTCCTAATGTCCAATATTCAATAATCAGAGACTCATTCAAATGGGATTAGACTTTGTCCCCTGTTCTTGCAGGCAGAATAGTAAACTAGAACTAGAAATCATGAGCTTGGATTCAAACTCCATTTCTGCTGCTGACTTGACCAATTCACTTTATCTTTCTGAGCTTCATTTTTATCAGTCAGGTGGGATGGGGACAGGGAGTAAGATAGAAAAACATAGAAGGGGCTCCATTAGCCTTAATATTCTATGGTTATCTTTGAGAAGGCTATGTGAATTCCTTCCCTTTCATTCTCTGTTCATCCCATAAATATTTATTGTATACTTACTGGGTGCACTGTTCTAGTTGAAGATACACTGACTGTCTCTGCTCTTAGCTTATATACTAGTGTGATAAGGCACTCTTTTAAGAAATGTTAAAAGAGGAAATGGGAGGTAGTGATAAGTACTAAATGGAAAATAAAGCAAGATAAGGGGCTAGAGAGTAAATGTGGGGTGATGGTAGTGGTGGTGGAGTAATCTTGACTACATTTGATGGTAATCAGGGAAGGATCCTTGGAGGGAGGTGGCATTTGAGAAGGAACCTGATAATCACTCAGTAATATTTTCTGAATGTATGAGTGAGCCAGAAGTAGTTATTCATGGGATGATCTGGAGGAAAACTTCCTAGACAGAGGAAAGAGCAAATATAAAGAACCTGAGTTGGGAATGACCTTGGCATATCTGAAGATGGGAAAGGTGGTGGAGTGGAGGAATAGTGAGTAGAGTGAGTGGTCAGAGAGAAGGTCAGAGGTAACCAAGGCCTTATAGGTCAGGTTGAAGAGTTGGGTTTTATTCTGCTTGCAGAAAGAAGCCATTGGCAGGGAAACATAATCTGCTTTACACTTTAAAAATATCATTCTGCAGTGTGACTCCCAACCCACCAGAATGGCTAAAATGAAAAAGACAATATCAAGTGTTGTTGAGATGTGGAGCAACTGGAACTCTCATACACTGCTGGTGGGAGTAGAGGTTGGTACAACAAGTTTGGGAAACTGATTGGCTGTATCAGTTTTTTTATAAAGCTGAACTTACGCACACCCTGTGACCCAGCGATTTCATTAGTAGATATACACTCAACAGATAAGCACACAAATGTTCACCAAAAGATATGCACGTGGATGTTCATAATAGCCCCAAATGGGAAACTACACAAATGCTCATCAAGAGTAAAACAGATACATGAATTGTGATATTGTCATGTAGTTAAATACTATAGGCAACAGGTATGAACAAGTTACACATAACAATGTGAATGAATTTCACAAACTTAATGTTGAGCAGAAGTCATGTAGACAAGTTCAACCTACTAGTTCCATTTACATTAAACTCATAAATAGGTGCAACTAATATGAGGTTTGGAAGTCAGGATAGTGGTTCCCCCTGGAAAGTCTAATGACTGGAACAAGGTGTGAAGGGGCCTTCTGAGGTGCTATAATATCCTGTTTCTTGATCCAGATGCTGGTTACACATGTGTGTTCCATGACTTTCTCTAATTATCCCTTTACTCTTGCTTCCCCAGGCCAAATGGGCCTTGAGTCCAGAGAGGTAGAGTGAAGAGTGTGGGAGAATATTTATCCCTGGTCACTATAGAGCACTGTCAGCTTTTCCATTTACTATCACGATTTTCTCAAGCATGCTGGGCAGATGAGATTCATCCGTTTTACAGGCCAAGACTTGGTTGTTTAGTGACCTGCCCAAGGTCCTATGCCTAGTGCAGGGAGAAGTGAACCTCAAATCCAGGTCCTTGGATGCTTCTCATGGGACTCACCATTGTTTCCATTTCTCCATGTTGTCTCTCTGGATTGGACCAGCTGGTCTGTCAGGTCTACTTCCGGGTCCATGACTCGGAAATGTTACATTTGCATTTGAGAATTTGAATCTTGAAACTAATCTAATAAAATACAGTGCTTTGACCATTGTCTTTATTTATAGAGCCTTGTATCTAGTTATGATTTTTTTAAAGCAATGTTTTTAAGGGAATAAAATATTATAAGAAAAAAAAAAGAGGCTGGAGGCCCTTAAACTCTAGGGGAAGAAACGGTGGTTTTCACTGTCAGATTTTCTCAGCCCCAATGCGTGGACATATAGAATCATGTGTGACGTTTTTGCTCTAACCACAAAATTTCATGAATTTTCAGTCACTGAATAACAAATCATCATTCTAGATAAAAAGAAGGAGGCAATTTTGAGGGCAAAAATATTTCCTTGAAAACTTCTTTTCTAATTCAAGAATTAGAATATAAGGCTTTGACCACATTCCCTGGGACTGAGCCCTTGTAGGAAGCATGTCCTGTGACTTTGGCGTGAAAGAGCAGGTCACTGTGTCCCTATAGGATGGGGAGCCAGTGGCCAAGAATCTGAGATCTATTTGGTCTCTGTTTCTATGTATCTGCAGCTACAGCTAATAGCTAATAAGCATTGTTTGTTAATAGGAAATAAGAGAGTTCTCTTTCTGGCCAGTTGAAGAAAGCAGGGAGTATGGAGGCAGCAAGGAAATTAGCATTCACTGAGTACCTTTTGGGTGGGACCTCTGCTACCATGTTACTTGTTACCTAATCAAGTGGAGGCTGTTTATTCTTTTCCTTTTTTAAAATTAATTAATTTAATTTTATTTATTTTTGGCTGTGTTGGGTCTTTGTTGTTGCGTGTGGGCTTCCTCTAGTTGCGGTGCGCGGGCTTCTCACTGCAGTGGCTTCTCTTGTTGTGGAGCACGGTCTCTAGGCGCGTGGGCTTCAGTAGTTGTGGCTCGCGGGCCCCAGAGCACAGGCTCAGTAGTTGTGGCGCACGGGCTTAGTTGCTCCACGGCATGTGGGATCTTCCTGGACCAGGGCTTGAACCCCTGTCCCCTGCGTTGGCAGGCAGATTCCTAACCACTGCGCCACCAGGGAAGCCCCGAGGCTGTTTATTCTTACACATACAAAGGACTTCATGGGTATGGAAGTGGAGTTTGAATTCCTCGAAGCGACTTAAGCAAGGGAGGGATCTGGCCGGATTTATTTTTTAGAAAGATAAATGGATCTATTGCTCCCGCCCTTCTGCTAGGAGTGTCCCTCCAGTCCTGACTTTGAGTGGCAGGGCAAGAGTGAGAAGAGGAGAGAATGGAGCCAGGGAGAGTAGTTAAGGGGCCCCTTTGCGTAGTCTGGTGAGAGGTCCCCATCCAGTACACCCGTGAAGCATTGCCATCTCCTTCCTCCCATCCTTTCTGGATCGTTGTCATTTACAATGTCATTGTAAATTTAAATTTTAAATGTCACTGACATTCTTAATGCCATTGCACATTTTACTTTTATGTCTGTTAGCACTCCCACCATTCGTGGTTACTATTTTTGCTTTAGACATTGATATGGTTGTCTTAAGTGCTTCCTCCTCATCAAGCCCTGAGAAGGGGGAGAATATTATAATTCCTAAAATATAATCTGGGCAGTCGTGTCCTAGTGGGGTTGAGTGACTTGCCCGGGATCTTCTTTCATGTTGGAAGATTTGGAGGGTGACTGCTCAGGATTCTGTGGTCTCATCATCACATCCAGTTTGAAGATGAGGATAAGTGCCCACGATCCTCCATGATGGACACAGAGATGTAAAGACCCGTCATTTGGGGACATTGTCTTTCATGGACCCCTGGAATGAGAGACAGAAGGGAGAAGAAGGTAGATGAGAAACTAACATGGTCCCAACCTCCCTTTTGAGGGAGTTGAGGGGTGAAAGAGCCGGCACAAGGTAGCAAAAACTTGGACATTTTAATCCCATCTAAATTCTGACTTTACAGGTGGGGAGAAGAAGGTCCAGAGAAAGGAGGTAAATTATAACAATAATTGTTGTGAATTGTTGATTGCCAGCTACGTTATGGATGTTACCTCTTTTAATTCTTGCAGCAATCCTATGAGGGAGTGTATTAGTTTCCTCTGGCTGCTGAAACAACGTGATGGCCTAAAACAACAGAAGTGTATTCTCTCAAGTTCTGGAGGCCAGAAGTCCAAAATCAAGTTGTTGCCAGGGCTGCCCTCCCTCTGGAGGCTCTGGTGAGGACTCTTCCTTGTCTCCTCCAGCTTCTGATGGCTTCAGGCATCCTTGGCTTGTGGGCTGCATAGCTCGTCTCTGCCTTCGTCTTCACGCAGCCTTCTCCTCTGTGTCTCAAATCTCCCTCAGCCTTTCTCATATAAGGACACTTGCCACTGGATTTACGATTCACCCAGTTAATCCAGGATTATCTCATCCTGAGATGCTTTATGTAACTGCATTTGCAAAGACCCTTTTTCCAAATAAGGTTTTATCTTTTGGGGCCATGATTCAACCCACTACAGAGTGATAGCGTCATCATGTCCATTTTGCCAAAGGGGATACTGATGCTCAAGAGGTTAAGAGATGTCCCCAAGGCCACACAGTTACAGATGGCTCTTTGCAGTGCATTATATTTAAGGACAGAAATGGTAATAATGGCTAACCTACAGACAGCACTTTTGTATATTCATTCAGTTAATCCTCTCAAAAACTCTATGAGGAGGCAGGTGTATTATCATAATACCCAATTTAGAGCTGAGGAAACGGAGAAACAGAGAGGTTAGTTAATTTCCTCAGGGCCACACAGCCAGGCACGTTGGCCCCATCTGTGCTCTCGTCCACTCAGAAACTGCCTTATAGGCTCCTCTGCAGATGCGAAAGGTCACGACACAAGCCATTGTCAGAGGTATTTTCAGTGGTGACTGGGTAGTTTCAAAAGGGGTTCTGAAAGGCCCCTAAGATCTAGTGGGGGAGACATACTATAGGCAAGATTACAGATCCATGGAGCTTGTGCAAACCCCTGGGCAGGGGACACTGCTCTGGACATGGATGCCTCTGTACCTGTCTCGGGGCTTTCACCTCCTGGCTGGCAGCCCCATAGCATACTTCCCTTGCTTTTGTCCTGCACTTCTCTGCTGATGGCACAGGCATTCTGTGGGTCAGCCAGGCTAGCAACTGTGTGCTCTCTCTTCCTTGCTTCCCACCTCTTCCCCTTTCTGCATCCAATTAGTTTCCAGTTCCCTGTGGATTCTGCCGTCTTGTTTCACGTGTCCTCCCCTCCCTTTATTCCTCACTGTCATGTTAGTGGCCAGAACTCATCATCCCTCCCAGGGACTTGGAATAGCAGCCCATCTAAACTCTCTGGGGGCTTCCCTGGTGGCGCAGTGGTTGAGAATCTGCCTGCCAGTGCAGGGGACACGGGTTCGAGCCCTGGTCCGGGAAGATCCCACATGCCGCAGAGCAACTAAGCCCGTGCGCCACAACTACTGAGCCTGCGCTCTAGAGCCCACGAGCCACAACTACTGAGCCTGCGTGCCACAACTACTGAAGCCCACACGCCTAGAGCTCATGCTCCGCAACGAGAGAAGCCACCACAATGAGAAGCCCGCGCACCACAACGAAGAGTAGCCCCCGCTCGCCGCAACTAGAGAAAGCCCACGTGCAGCAACAAAGACCCAACCCAGCCAAAAATAAATATATAAAATAAATAAACTCTTTGGATTTCTCCATCCTTCCACTGGCTGCCTGCAGAGTGATCTTCCTATAGCCCTCACCTGGCCAAAGCACATGCCTTCCGCAGGGTCAGTTAAATCCTTCCTCATATTGGGTCCCCCCCCCCACCATGCTATTCTAAAAAGTTACCTCCTCTCTCCTTTGTGCTGCATCCTAATGCCCAACTGCCATTCGTTCATTCATTCATTCAGCAAACCTGTTTTGATTGCTCTGTGTCAGGAACCAGGGAAACAGATGTGGCCAAGGCAGCCCTGTTCTCCGTCCTCAGGGAACCTCCATTTGGGTGAGGGTGTCAACTAAGTAAACTCAGGAAAACAAATAAAACAATAAATAATTATGATAAAAGGTATGAAGGGAAGATACAAGGGGTGAGCAAGAATAATGCAGTGGGTGGGGGCGGCGGCTGTTTTGGGTAGGGTTTCAGGAAGGGTGCTGAGGAGATGCTGGAAGGTTCCTGTGATACCTGAGCCAGGTCACGTGGTTATGTGGTGCTTAGCAACTGGGCAGTAAACATCAGTCATCATCACTCATGGATTCCTTCACTCAGCTAACATTTTCTGCGGGCTAATCGTTGCACCCATGGGCACAGACCCCGGTGGTCTCAGCCTCAAGTGGAGAATTATCTGGGCTCTTTCAAATCCATTAGCACTCTTAGTTTTGCCCTTCAGATAAGCCAAATAAATCTATAGCCAAAGTGGGGATTAATTCCGTTTTCTTCTCCAATACTCCACAAAAGAGAAGTGTCTCAGAGGCTCTGCTAATGAATTCTACCATTTTCTCCTCGGCCTTATCTTGAGTATAGATGTCTCCACATTGCCTCCCTTCCAGCCCCTTTCAGAGGGTTTTGATTTTGCAGTTGCCCTGAGGTGGCCTCTTGTCTCTGAATGTGAGTAGAGCCAATGGGTCCTTTGGGGAAACTGCAGAGATAGCCTCTGATTTCGAATAGGACCTACCTCTGTGCTTGCGTCTTTCAGACCCCTGGAATTCTTGAATCTCTGTCCTCAAAGCACCATTTTCTGGACCATCAGCTTCTGCTGCGAGTGTTACTGGAGATTTCTGGACCACAAGGCCTGGAATCTTAATTAAACAAGTGAAATGAAGAGGAAAAGAGACTTGTGCCTATCTTTAGGGAAAACAAAACCCCAATTCCCCACATGAAGAGAATGACGTGGTGTTTGAATGGGAGCCTAGAATTCCTGTAAGACTGCATGAGAGCTGACATTTCAGAAACCAGACCCCCTCCCTCCAGCACCCTCAGCATTGGCTTCTGCTTTAAGGTGCAGCCTCTCACGACGTCACCCCAAAGGCGTATGTTGGCAAGACCGAGAATAAGACATTGTGGTGACATTATGCTAACAGATTAGTTCTCTTAGATCATTTCTCACGCCTGACCCTGGACTTCTCCTTATGGACCCTAACTCCTTCTTTTTTTTTTTTTTTTTTTTAACATCTTTATTGGAGTATAACTGTTTTACAGTGGTGTGTTAGTTTCTGCTTTATAACAAAGTGAATCAGTTATACATATACACATGTCCCCTTATCTCTTCCCTCTTGCGTCTCCCTCCCTCCCACCCTCCCTATCCCACCCCTCGAGGTGGTCACAAAGCACCAAGCTGATCTCCCTGCGCTATGCGGCTGCTTCCCACTAGATATCTTATTTTACATTTGGGAGTGTATATATGTCCCTGCCACTCTCTCACTTCGTCCCAGCTTCCCCTTCCCCCTCCCTATATCCTCAAGTCCATGCTCTAGTAGGTCTGTGTTTTATTCCCGTCCTACCCCTAGTCTCTTCATGGCATATTTTTTCCCTTAGATTCCATATATATGTGTTAGCATACGGTATTTGTTTTTCTCTAACTCCTTCTTGATTGGCATTTGGCAAATGTTGCTCACCTTGGACTTTTGGGAAGCTACTCGGAAGCTGTTTCTCATATACATTGACCTTGGAATCCATTAAAGAGTTGCTAGTCCCTGTGATATGTTTTAGTTCAGCTCAGTACACATGTACTGAGTATCTTCTCAGACATGGTCCCTGCCACGAGATGCCCCTGATGAAATGGGGAGACGAGGAGGAGTCGGTGTCATGGTGGCCCAGCCTGGGACAGAGAGCGACGAGGGCTCATCAGGATGCCTTCTTGGGGGAGACGTTATCTATAGTGGGGTGGATGGTGTGTCCTCCCCAAATTCATGTCAACTCAGAACTTCAGAATGGGACCTTATTTGGAAACAGGGTCTTTGCAGATGTGATGAGGTAAGGATCAAGATGAGATCATACTAGATTAGGGTGGGCCCAGAGTCCAATAAGAGACAGAGAAGGACACACAGAGAAGAAGGTCCTGTGATGACAGAGGCAGAGATTGGAGTGACGCAGCCACCAGCCAAGAAATGGCAGCGTTTTCCAGGAGCCAGCCGAAGCTGTAAGCGATGAGGAAAGATACTTCCTTAGAGCTTTCAGAGGGAGCCCAGCCCTGCCGATACCTTGATTTTGAATTTCTAGCCTCCAGAACTGTGGGAGAACAAATTTCTGTTGTTTGAAGCCACCAGGTTTGTGGTAGTTTGTTATGGCAGCCTTGGGAACCCTTGGGAACCAACACAGTGTCTGAGCTGAGCCCTAGAGGAAGTGTCAGAGTCTTGCCCTCTTTCTCCCATCCTTTCCCTGTTTGAGCACATCTGGTTGGGAAAACTCCATCGGTCTGTGAGGTTGGTGACAGCAGGAGCCTCATTCACCCCCTTGTTCACTCCATGACCCCCGTATTTACCACCGTGCCTGGCATGTAGGGGTCTCTGGTCAGTATCTGTTGCATACATAACAGTCTCTGAGTGAATGAATGAGGAAGACAAAGAGGGCTCTCAGAGGAGGACCAGTTAGCAAGATGCAGGAATCAGATCCTCAGGTGTGAGAAGCCGTGGTAGCCAGAGGGGAGAGGCTGTTAGGGTTGTCTGAGTCGTTTGCTCTTCCTTGGTCAAAGCGGGCTCTTAGGGAAGTTTTTCATCGGGGGTGTGCAGACTAGCCAGTAATGAGGACAGGGAGAAGGACCAAATAGGGAAGAAGAGAAAGGAACTTGGCCGTGTTCACTGCCCACTCAGTGTCAGACTGTGTACTGTTAACGGTCATCATCTTTCCTGTCATTCTCCAAATAATCCCTCAGGTAGGTAAAAATGCACCCATTTTCCAGATGTGGAAACTGAAGCTCAGAGAGGTGAAGTAACCTCTCCAAAGCTGCACTGCCGGTGAGGGGCAGAACCCGAATCCAAGCCCCGGTCTCACTTGCTCCCACGTGTGTGTGCTCTGCAGCACAACACGCTGCTTCCACAAATAAACAATTGTTGGCAAGGGAAGGTCACTGGGGGTCCCTGAAGCTGGGAAAGGATTTAATGCCTTCCAAGTCCAGATGACTGGAGAGGGGGGATTCTCTGAAAAATGATCCAAGAGGACAGAAGGCATGCAGAGAGTTCTGGGGGCCTGGATCGTCTGGAGGCCGTCAGCTGTGCCCCTTTGAATAGTGTTCTTGGGGTAAAAATCAGTGTCATTTTCTTCCCCACCATATTACATACTACTCTAGTCTATGTTTTTCATTCTGCAATAATAATTTTTAAAGCTTAGACACCATCGGGGGTCCTCCCTGACTTAAAGCCCAATGCGTCTGATAATTAAGCCCTTGTTCTCACCCAGAGCAGCTTGGACACCCCAGTGGTGTTTAGGACCCGTTCGTTTGTGCAGCCGCTCATTCATTCCACAAATATGTCAGCGTTGTCTGTGTGCCAAGTGCTGATTGAATTTGGCCCAGGGTTTCTGGGGCACTGAGAGTCTGTCTTTCCTTTCATGAAGAGCTCCCCTTTCAGTTCCATTTGCCAGGTCTCTATGGTGCTGCAATGTGAAAGAAGCTGGAATAAAGGGGGGAAGGGAGGTGGGTAGAAAGGTTGGAAAGGGCTCCATGGAGGAGGTGAAGGCCAAGTAAGAGTTCAGTAGGTGGCGCTGAGGAAGGCATCATAGCAGGAGAAGTAGCATGTGCAAAGGCACGAGGGCATGTTGGAGCTGGGTGGGGAGGGTGGTGTCAGACATCCCGAGAATGTGTTTGAATAAAGCTAGTTACAGCCCTTGCCTCTGGGATATTACAGATTTTTGTTGTAGGTGGCAAAGGTAAATTCAGTCTACCTTGGGACTTTGGCTTTAAGATGTGGATACTTGGGACTTGCTCTTGTTCACCAGACAGAATGGATGCAGAAGAGGATGAAGCAGGATCATAAGGAGACCACCTGGAGGGGAGACAGGAGGCTCCAGGTCGGCTTTCACCTTCGAAGCCACCACTGCTCATGGGGCGAGAGTCAGGGAGGGTTTGCATGGGGCCAGGATGCCAGCAACTCTCTCCCGCTGGGGCCACGTAGCTCTGCCAGGGGACAGCCAGTTGCAGGGTCTGCTGACCATGTCCTGGTCAGTGCATGGCCGGATGCACTGTGGCCTCAGCAGAGCAGACCTTCCAAGATGCCTGCTGAGAGTTGGGGCTGGGAGGGGCATGTTTCAGTGCTGAAGCTAGCAGCCCCTCCAGCGCCCCACTTACCACTCGCCTGCTGCAGTTCCTTTCGTCTGATGCTGTTTTCTCTGCTGGCCCCCCTCCTGCTCACTGGTATGTGTTGGGACAGGGTGTTCCATATTTTTGTTAATGTTTTCTTGCTTAGCACTTCTCTGCTTCATTTTCCCCCCTTCCCTTGTTGCCTGTTGAGATGATTACTCAAGCTAGTTGACATTTTTCTACTTAAAATGTTTCAATCTAACTGCTGCTGGCTAAATATATTTTGACCTCAGCTCTGGACTGTGACTCTCCCCTCAGCCAGTGAGACGGAGGAAGCTTTGTGCCAAAACCTTCTCTCTCTTTCGTCGGACTGAGATTATCCTCAGCAGGTTGGAAAGGACCCCTCGTGTCCTGAGGGTCGTTTTGCAGCCCAGGTCAGATACGGGGGTTGGCCCTCAGGACGCCCAGGTGTATGAATGCACCTGTCACAGATGCATCTGATTCGATGCACCAGCTGGCCTGCGATGTGTGTCCGAATGTGATTGGCTCTGGTGCCATCTTTCTTTCTAAATCCCAGCAGACAATTTACATAGTTCTTCTGTGCCCCAGGGAGACTTGGACAAGTTCTGAGTAGCCACAAACTCTGGCAGCTTATTACATATTGGACTGAGACGAAGGGAAAAGAAAGTCAAGGCCTTAGCAAGTCTCTGACAGAAGGACTATTGGAGGCCACAGAAGGAGTTTATAGATGGCAAGACTCCCAGGCAAATAGTGCCCTCTGGACAAAGCCCTTTGCCCTGCAGGCTTGACTGAGGTAGGCCGCGCCAACCAGACTCGCCAGACTCGGTTCAAGAGGGGGAAAGGGAGGGAGAGAGGGAAGGACAGACTGCCATCCTTAGCAGAGGGCCTGAGGGGGGGGCGTAAACTAGTGCCTACACGAACTTACCTCTGAATTTGAGATCCCAGAGACAGTGTTGATTCAGCTTCCACGTTCATTTACTCATTCTTTCATCCACTCATCATACGTTAATTGAGGATCTGCGATCCACGTGGCCGACACTGAGCCCAGCTCCGAATCTGGGAATGCAGAGGAAAACAGGACAGATGTAAGACTCTACAGGGGAAAACGATGATCAAGGCATCACAAATAGGGTGAGGGTCTCAAAGGGGACATATAAGAGAGCTGACCCTGGCTGGGGTGGCAGGGGTCATGGAGACCCTCCTTGATGCAGTGACTTTTTACATCTAGAGTGTCAGGTATAAATTGAAATTACATTAGGTGAAGAGGTGAGAGAGGTGTGTATCAGGCAGGGGCAAGAGCAAGTGCAAAGGCCCTGTGGCAAGAGAGAGGAGGGGAACTAATAAAGGATGACTGAAGCAGAGATGACTGCGGGGGTGGGGGCGTGGGGAAGAGGAGTAGCAACAGATCAGGGCAGAGAGATAGGCAGGTGCTGGGTCATGGAAGGCCCTAGAGGCTAGATGGAGGATTGGGAGCTTCGGGCAAATGTCTCTGGAAGACTCAACATATTTTAAGCAGGAAAGTAACACGATCAGGTCCGTGTTTTAGAAAGAATAGCTGGGACTTCCCTGGTGGCGCAGTGGTTGAGAGTCCTCCTGCCGATGCAGGGGACACGGGTTCGTGCCCCGATCCGGGAAGATCCCACATGCCGCGGAGCATCTGGGCCCGTGAGCCACGGCCGCTGAGCCTGCGCGTCCGGAGCCTGTGCTCCGCAACGGGAGAGGCCACAACAGTGAGAGGCCCGCGTACCGCAAAATAAATAAGTAAATAAATAAAATAAAATAAAAAGAATACCTCTTATTTGAGGAAGTATCAGAGGAACAGGAGTGGAAGCAGCGAGTCTATTAGGAGGCTGGTAGGAGGTGAGGATGGCTGCACTCAGAGAAGCAGCAATGAAGACAGAGGGACTGGAGGTATTCGTGGTCTGTTTCAGGGGTGTCGCGGACAGGACCTGTTGATGGATCAGATGAGGGCCGTCAGGGAAGGCCTCTCTGAGCAGGACTTGAGGGAGGGAGGGAGCCACGTGGTCATGAACTGGGGCCAGCGTTTTCAGGTGGAGGGCGCAGCAAGGGTGGAAACAGGAAGTGGAGACTTGCTGGGAATGTGTGAGCTGGAGGCTAATGCTGAGGGAGAGGGGTACATGGTGGGAGATGAGGCCAGGAGCCGAGAGCAGAGAGGTGGCAGGGCCGGTGGGTGAGCTTGCAGTTCCCTGCAGGTGGTCTGAGACAGCTGGGAAGGCTTTGGAGGGGACAAGGGAATGACCTCTTCTGACTTATTTTTTTCTATGTGTGAAAGATCACACAGGCTGCTGTGTTGAGAAGAGGTTTGGGGCAAAGGTGGAAGCGGAGAGACCAGTGAAGAAATGATGGTGATGGTCCAGCTGAGTCAATATGGCAGCTGGGACCAGAGACAGAGCTACGGGTGTTGAGACGCGGTTGGTCTCTGCATATTGTTGGAACAAATGGAGTGAAGTGTGAGAGGAAGAGCCAAGAGTAGTGTCCAAGGCTTTGGGCCTGAGAAACTGGGAGAAGGTATTGTTCTGTCCCAGAGTGGAGAAGCCTATGGGAGGAGTTGTCTTGGAGAGGAAAGAGTGATCTTGAACATGTTTAGTTTGAGGTGTCTACTTGACACTGATGTGGAGACGTAGGGCAAGCAGTGGAGTGCGGAGTCAGAGAAAGCTGGAAAGTCAGCAGCATTGGGACAGTATGGAAAGCCATGCACTGGAAGAGCTCATGCACCCCGGGAGTGAAAGTAGATACAGAAACGTCCTCAGGGCTCAGCACCGGGGTGAGTCAACCACCACGTATTTGCCAGGGAAACAAGGAGACAAGAATGAACTGCAGGGAGAAGGGAGAGAAGCAAGAGCAAGTGGGTGTCCCAGAGGCCGAGAGGAAGGTATTTCAAGATGGAGAGAGGGTCAGTGGGTCATACGCTGCTGACTGGTCAAGTCCGACAAGAAGTGAAAATGGGCTACCGTGTAGGCACTGTCGGAGTCACTGGTCACTTTCACAAGTACGGTTTGAGGGAGAGGTGGGATCGAGAGCCTGAACAAAGACGTTCAAAGAGAAGAGGCTGAAATAAGGCCAGCCAACAGCTCAGGCGACAGCGTCCAGGATGACCATCTGGGGAGGGTGTCTGGACCACAACCGAGTGGTCTGGGGAGCAGGGCAGAGCATCAGACCCCAGCAGGAGAAAGAGCGCAAAAGGTACAAACTAGGAAGAAAGGAAAAAATCCAGAACATGGATGTGGAGAGCAGGACGGGGAGGAAGGTGTCAGCCTGGGGGCACCGTGGTGCCAGGCTCAGGGCGGCAAGACTCATCCCAGGTGGGGAGAGGACGTCGCCTCCCTTGCTGGGTGGTGGGGGGGCCCAGGCCAGGATGGGGGTGGGACCAGCAGGTGAAGGTCTTCTGTGCCCGCAGCTGAGCGGGGGGGTGGTTCTCGACCTCACTGCACGTACATTTCAATGACCTGGGATGCTTCTCAAAAATACAGAGCTCTGGTCCCACCTCTGAGAATCCCTGTCTGTCCATCCCGAATGGGACGTGGTCCCATTTTCAAACATCATCCCAGGTGATTGTAATGTGCTAGCAGCTTCAGCTAATTCCTGAGTTTGGGACTGATCCATTGTGGGAGGCTCTTTGAGACAAAGAGGGCTGTAGGGAAAGTCAGCCCTGGCATTGGAAGGGCCGTAATTGCGGTAATCTCTGAAGGAATTTGTTGGCTTTCCTCAGGACAGCAATTCTCATAACATTTACCAAATTGAAAATCTTGCTTAATTCTGTAGGTTTACAGCTCCACAGAGGCTAGAGAAAGACATCATTTGGCACCAGAAACACACTTTATTCTGCTGGTGCAGATAATTTTGCAAACACTGGATACTGAGTTTCACATACTCTTCTGGAATTCCAATGCACTACATCCTAGAATGCAGAGAAACACAGTCATGGCAATTGCTCTTGCTGCCACCTGGACCAAGTGCTTCCAGAAACCCTCTTGGGTGTCTTTGCCCTCTCATTCTGAACTTCTGTGATGTTCTGGGAAGAGGTGGTTTTTAATCAACTCAGCATTTTATTTCTTGCTTTGGGGAACCGTTTCTATCCCATTATGCGCAGTTCAGATAGGTTGTCAATGACAACCGTTAACCCCACCTCTGCCCATAGAGACATGATCCAGGACAAGCCAACTCTAGTAGCACAATCTGGAAACAGTGATTGGCTCAAGAGGGAGGCATGGAGTTCAAAAAGGGCCAATCAGCATCGTTGTGGGAGGCAGTTATTATATGGATAACGGTAAAGTTCTTCCCGAGGATGCCAAGCTAGAGAGTATGGGTCTGGATTTATCAGTTGCCATTGTTCTCACACTGCGTGGATAAAGAAGCTTATTTGTAGAGTAGAGCCTAACAGAGATGAGGTAGAGAAGGAGGGAGGGAGAGAGGGAAAGGGAGAGAGAAAAGATAGAGAGGCAGAGACAGAGACAGAGAAACAGTGTTCTGTCAACAGTATGCTTGGTCCCAGGCCTCCAGGCTCTGGAACTTGCAGTTCTGTGAGCTCTCCCTGCACCCTTCCAGGGTTAAGCTTTTTGGAGTTGGGTTCTGTCTCTTGCAGCAAGAGCATCTTGACTAGGACAGATGACTTCTCAGTTTCTCGTGGGTCTCGGGGGTGGTGGAGGGGTGGGGGATGCACCGGAGAGTGAGGCAGGCGTGGTCAAAGAGCTTATGAGGCAGCTGCCCCTGGGAGGTCCAGGTGTCGGTCTCAGGGTCGTAGCAGTCGAAGGAGGCCGAGTCCTCGATGCTGCAGTCCGTGGTCAGATGCCGCCCCCCCGTCACGTAGAGCTTGTTCCCCATCACCGTGGCCCCGTGGTGCATCCTCCGGTCTTTCATGTCTGCGCATTTGACAAATTTGTTGGACTGAGGGTCATAAGCAAGGATCCTCCTTGTGTAACCTGAAAACCAAATGGCATATCGACAAGGTCAGCGATGCTTATTTGGGACTGGAGGCCAGCGGTCCGGGGACCTGTCTGATCTCTGACATCGCCTAACCCTGAGGCGGGACTCTGAGCTAAAGCGTGGAATGTTTCCGTAACCTGCCCAAGGTCTTGTTATGTGGCAGAGCTGGGATGTGGACCCGGATCCCTCTGACTTCAGTCTCTGCATCTTAACTCGAAGTGAGGGCAACACTGATGTCGTTCGTTCTTAGATTTAGAGCAGAGATTCCAGTGGCCTTCTCAGCCTCGTTAGCTTTTCCATCTTTCTCATTTGCTCATCCAAGAGCTTTAACAATCCCAAGACGGAGCCTTTGGGAACTCAGAAGTGGGTCCCCACGACAGCCCTATCTGGTGGGTACTCTTGTGATTCCCATTTTACAGATCAGCACACAGAGGCATAAAGAGATGAATAACTTGCCTAAGAGTGTACAGCCAGTTAGTGGCAGAGTCAGGATTTGTTGTTTTTTTTGTGTGTTTTTTTTGTGGTACGTGGGCCTCTCACTGTTGTGGCCTCTCCCATTGCGGAGCGCAGGCTCCGGACGCACAGGCTCAGCAGCCATGGCTCACGGGCCCAGCCGCTCTGCGGCATGTGGGATCTTCCCGGACCGGGGCACGAACCCGTGTCCCCTGCATCGGCAGGCGGATTCTCAACCACTGCGCCACCAGGGAAGCCCCCAGAGTCAGGATTTGAACCCAGGTCTATCTGACCCCCAAACCAGCCCTCTTAACCATAGTATTATACTACAATTACAGAGAAATTATCCCTTAGCAGCTAATCTTATTTACAACAGCAAATGTTTTTTTTGAGTATTTGCCCCGGGTCTGGGATAGTGCTAAGTGGTTTAGATAGATGAGCACATTTTATGATCACAACTCTGTGAAATAGGTTCATTATTTCATTCCTTGTTTGACAGGGAGAAGCTTCTAGATGAGAAAAGAGCTTTGTCAAGTCGTCCACACTCCCCTAGTTGGATGGGTGTACTTTTATTTTATTTTTTTAAATTTATTTTTTATTTTATATTGGGGAATTGTTGATTTACAATGTGGTGTTAGTTTCAGGTGTAGAGCAAAGTGGTTCAGTTATGTGCTTTAAAAAAGACTGTCTTGGGACATCCCTGGTGGCGCAGTGGTTAAGAATCCACCTGCCAATGCATGGGACATGGGTTCGATCCCTGGTCCAAGAAGATCCCACATGCCACAGAGCAACTAAGCCTGTGCGCCACAGCTACTGAGCCTGCGCTCCAGAGCCTGCTAGCCACAACTATTGAAGCCCGTGTGCCTAGAGCCCGTGCTCCACAACAAGAGAAGCCACCGCCATGAGAAGCCCGTGCACGTCAATGAAGAGCAGCCCCCGCTCGCCACAACTAGAGAAAACCCGCGCGCAGCAACGAAGACCTAACGCAGCCAAAAATAAATAAATAGATAAATAAATTTATAAAAAAAAAGAAAGACTGTCTCGTAGAAAAACATCAGTGACCGTTTTCCCATGGGAGATGCCAAGTTCGTGTCCAGCCTCTCGATCTTCTGTTAAAACTCACCTCCCACAATGACAATCCGCTCCCCAAGTACCACGGCAGGGGCACAAACATTCTTGATCATTCTCGTCTCCATTTTGAACCACGTGTTTCTGGAAATGTGATAAACCTGACAGAGAAATATAATCACGGCACTGCATTTTAAAGTGATAACGTTTTTTAAAGATAGAAATAGCAATTAGGAGGGTGAAAGAGTGGTAATTTCTCTTTCATTTCACTTTTTTTCCCAGTTCTTAAAATGTAGTTATCTTACTATCAGTAAACAAAATATAATTAAATAACAAAGAAGAATGTTCCCAGAAATTGGTCTTTATGTGGCTTTGTGAGCTCAGTGGTAGTTAAGTGTTTGTAGTATGTGTTTGCTTGCCTTGCTTGGGACATTTCTTTCTTTTCAGTGAGAAATGGAGCAACTTGGAAATGTGTAAAACCAGTGATTTTTCAAGCATTTTTATTTCTGGCTCATGTTTAAATTTCTAAATGTTCCAGTGTATCCGAGAGACTCTTAGGGCCAAGAATAAATTTAGGGCTAAAGGAGGAAGGCTTTTGAACAATAGGTCATGCCTGAAAGTCATTAGAATCCTAGAAAAAAGTAAGCATGAGAATAGGAAGAAAGAGCAAAGAGGTGGAGGCAGGATTCCTTGGCCTTGGTCTGAAATAGAGTAGCAAATCATGATTCCCAGAACACGTGCTCCTGTTAGATGCCTCAGTTTAAAGTTTAAATGTCAAATGCCAATTAGTTCATTACTGGCAGAATTTAGCACAAGAGATATAGGATGGACTTCGTATAAGAAACAAAGGAACAAAATATTCCAATATTCTTGACTGGAAATTCTTTCTGTACGAAATATTTTTGCCACTATATCAAAGGCCTTATATTTTATCATTTTACCAAATTTGATCTTCACAACCATCCTATGATGTAGATACCATTACTTCCCTCTGTTTTCCAGATTAGACCATTTAGGCTGAGAGAGGTGAAATGACATGCTCAAGGTCACACAGCTAGAGTAGTAGAAGAGCTAGTCTGACTGAACCCAGAATCCATGCCTTTATCCACCACACTCATGGCTCTGCTTGGGGCCATGGAGATGTAGCTTTTCTTTCTTTTTTTAAAAAAAATAGATTTAAAAAAAGCATTTACTATTTTAATTTGCCTTTATTTCAGTATTAGTAGTGTTTAAAGATATTTGGTGATGGTTTGTATTTTTGGCCGTGCCCCACAGCATGTGGGATCTTAATTCCCTGACCAGGGATCAAACCCGTGTCCCCTGCAGTGGAAGCATGGAGTCTGAACCACTGGACCACCAGGGAAGTCCCTTTTATAGATTTCTAAAATCGAAGTATAGTTGATTTACAATGTTGTGTTAGTTTCAGGTGAACAGCACAGTGATTCAGTTTTTTATATATATATATATATATATATATATATATATATATATATCTGAATTCAGATTCTTTTTCCTTATAGATTATTACAAAATATTGAGTATAGTTCCCTGTGCTATACAGTAGGTCCTGGTTGGTTACCTATTTTATATATGTATGTGTATATGTTAATCCCAATCTCCTAATTTATTCCCCTGCCACCCCAGCTTTCCCCTTTGATAACTATAAGTTTGTTTTCTATATCTGTGGGTCTGTTTTTGTTTTGTAAGTCTGTTCATTTGTATCCTTTTTTTTTGTTTTTTTGGTTTTTTTAGATTCCACAGATAAGCAATGTCATATGATATTTGTCTTTCTCTGTCTGGCTTACTTCACTTAGTATGATAATCTCTATGTCCATCCATGTTTTGTGAATGACATTAGTTTATTCTTTTTTATGGCTGAGTAATATTCCATTGTATATACATACCACATCTTCTCTATTCATTGATCTATTGATGGACATTTAGGTTGCTTCCATGTCCTGGCTATTGTAAATAGTGCTGCTGTGAACATTGGGGTACATGTGTCTTTTTGAATTATGGTTTTCTCCAGATATATGCCCAGGAGTGGGATTGCTGGATCATTTGGTAACTCTATTTTAAATTTTTTAAGGAACCTCCATACTGTTCTCCGTAGTGGCTGTACCAGTTTACATTTCCACCAACAGTGTAGGACGGACGGTTCCTTTTTCTTCGGTGTGGCTTTCTTGATGGAGGCTTTCAAGACTGAAGCCCTCTTGAAGTCTCTGTCAGTCCTTAAAGTTGGTGAAGCATAGAGGAGGCCACAGCTAGAGACAGAGGCAACCACAATGGCTGTCAAGCCTCATGGTTTCATCTGCAAATATGTGGGGAACACTCTTTGGAAACATGAGATCCTTGGAGGAAAAGCAAACACTGGTTGCATTTTACTTGTGTAATTGGCTCCTGGCTTTCTGTTCTCTATTAGCTTTGGGGATGGTTTCAAACTGATTCACTTTGTTGTACAGCAGAAACTAACGCACCATGGTAAAGCAATTATACTCCAATAAAGATGTTAAAAAAAATAGATTAAACATTTGTTCACAATCCTCACCATACCGCCAGAGAGGATGAGACAAGGACAACAAAGGATGGTCTTTGACCCATGGAGGAAGTGATACTTTGTTATGGTAAAGGATTTGCTTAACACCATCTAGCAACAGGGGTAGAAAGAAGGCCAGGTAGAGAGGTACACGCACACACACGATTTGCACAGTAACGCCACAGCAGTCTCGTCCTTAAAAAGAATGCTTGCGTGCAGATAAATCATCTGATGAAGAAATCTTTGAACCTATACTTGAAAATCCAACCTACCCCATCAAGTAACCCCAAGCATTCGTCTTGAACGATGTCTGAGTGAGTACAATTTCCATTACAAAACTAATGCTAAGTAGATAAGAAGAGCTTCCAAATTAATACTTTCCCCATTTTCCCCTTCTCATAAGCTGCAGTGTAAAAGGATCACTCACATGTTAGTGTTTTGGTTTTTGTTTTTTGGCTCTTCAAGCTTCTTGTTTAATTGTCCTAAACATTTCTTGATGAGGTAGCTTAAAAGCTTTTTTTGAGCTTTGTATTTATTCTTAGGAATCGGTAACAATTTTGTAATGTGAAATCATCAACATAGTTGTTAACTTTATTTTGAAAAATAGCTTTTTAAAAATGTAGGAGGGGGCTCTAGCCTTACACAGAAGCTCTTTATTACACCTGTGTTGTGTGGCCAGAGCTTGGAGGGGAACAGAACATGTCTCCCTTGGCTCAAGTAAATGAGTGGGATTTGGAACAGACTTAGAATCTGCCTAGATGGTCAGGGAAGAGTAGACAATGTGGGCTGGAGAAGTGAAGGAAAGAGAAAAACAAGAAAAGGATTGCATTGAAATGATCACTTTTCTGTTTCCACTGGCACCAACTTAGTCTGAGCCACCATCATCCCTTGCCTGGGCCTGTGGAAGAATCTCCCAACTCTCCTTCCTTTGTCCACTCAGGCCTCTTCCAGTGCCTTCTCCACAAAACGTCCAGAAGGAAATTCCAAACATGCAAATCTGACTACTTCACCTACCCTGCTACCCTTAGGCTTGAACCCCATTTCCTTGACAAGGCCTGGAAAGCCCTGCCAGATCAGCCTCATCTCCACACTCATCCCCCCAGGAATGTTCTGAAATTTCTGTAGGAGGGTCTCAGGGGCAGCAGTCTGGTGGAGGGGGTTGCTTGCGTGGCTTGGGACGGGGGCTGAGAGAGATTATGGGGGGACTGACCCTCCCCAGCTCCGCCTTGGTGCACAGACTTGCTGCAACCTGGTCATGCTTTCGGCTCCTCCAGGCGAAGGGCCGTGCCCCCTTCTGCTTCAGGGCCTTCGCGCCAGCCTCGTTCCTTACCCAGGAACGCCACCCCTCCCTCAGCAGATGAGTGTGACCCCTGCTCCAGACGCAGGCTCACCTGCTCAGAGAAGCTGCCGCCCGTCTCTGTCCATGTCAGAGCCCTCTGTCCACTCTGTGTGCCCTCCTCCTCTTTTACTCCTCATCCTCACCTGCCTTCTCTCTTCCTCTGCCTCTCTGCTCAAGTCAGCTTAAAGCAACCTCACAGAGTTCCCTCCAAAGCTCCCTGAACCCTCACACCCTGCCCGATTCCCTCGAGACTGGTTTAGGGCACCCCTATGCTCTTAGAGCACCCCTCTATTCAGCATCTGAATTGCAGTTGTCTCATAAGCTCCTGGAGGGTAAGTGGAATTTCCTGCTCATGTCTGCGTCCCCAGGGCCTTCTCTGTGGTTGGCACCCAATATAACTCCTCTAAATGAACACGGCAGATCTCAGGCGCCTCCTTGATTATCTTCATGTATCATGTAGAGGCTTGAAGTTTTTCATATCTAGGTGAACTGCAGAGATTAGAACTTGTGTCAAGGTGGAAAACACCCAACATTCTGACATTTTGATCTCTATTCATCACACTTCTCAGAGAGCCTGTTAGTGAAATTAGCATCTGTGTATCATTTAAGGCAGGGGTTCCTCAACCTGGCTGTGTCTTAGAATCTCCTGTAAACGTTTGTAAACAGTAAATGTCAAGACCTCCTACATAGAGATTTTGATTCAGCAGATCTGAGGTCAGGTTCCAGGGGATTTGGTAACAGACTGTGGACCAGTGCTTGGGAGTCTTCTTTTAAGGCCTTACTGATTTTGGTTAGAAGCCTCTGCAATAGTCCTATAGGACTTCACTGTCTGGCATTCGATGTGTTCTAGGTAGAACCGTTAGATATATCTGATGTACCTTTGTATGTATTAATCTTACACAAAAAGAATTCATAAATGGATAAAATCTGGCTGAAATTAAACTAACTTCCTTCCTTCTCTCCCTCTCTCCTTTTTCCTTCCCCTGCAACTGACCAGCATGTATGTATGTATTATATGTATGTGTGTATGCAGCGTACATGTACATATGTGTATATGTATGTGTATATGCATGTATTTGCATACGTTTCTATGTCTGTGTGTGCGTGTGTGTGTGTGTGTGTGTGTAGCCATGGTGGGAGGGACCCTTTACCTGGATAAGGCGCACAGGGTTCTGCATGATGTCCTCTCCCCCAAAAAGGTAGAGTCTTTGGTCTTTCACAGCGACGGCCGGGTGGAGGACCCCCAGTGGCATGCTGGCCATCCTCTCCCAGACGTTGCAGATGCTGTCATATCTCTCCATGGAGCCCATGACCCCGTGTCCTTCTCCAATCCCCCCGATGGAGAAGATGAAGTTCTTATGGGCAGTGCTTCTGTGGGAGTAGCGGGCTGCCAGCATGGGCTGCCCCAGCCTCCACTGATTGAATTTCAGGGAGAAGATGTAGACCTTGGGACTGACCACACTGTTCCCCGCACCCACCGCCATGCCTCCCAGCAGGTAGATGCTGCGGTGCAAGGTGACGGCCGAGGCCTTATACAGCCGGGCTGGGAGTTTGGCAAGGCTCTGCCAGTGGCCGGTCTGTCCGTCGTACAGCAGGACGTCCCTGGAGGTCTGCTGGTTGTCCTTCCTTCCACCCAAGAGGATGAGGAAGTCTTGGTAAGAGTTTCTCGGGGGGACATGCCACAGAGCCTGGAGGTCCGGGGCACTGGTGGTGCCGTACGAAGAAAACACCTGCCTCTTGGCTGTCTCCAAGATGGTCTGGCAGGGGGGCGAGGACTGCAGGAGGGCGTCGTTGGCGATGAAGTGGTAGAAGAAGGCTGGGTGGACGTACTGCAGCCTGACCTGCTTGAACAGTTCCTGCATGTATTGCTTCCGGGTCTGGACGTCATGCTTGATCCAAACCATGAGGGCCTCGAACACCTTCTCCTCCTCCGCGCAGAGCCCGTCATCTCCCAGGTAATCTCTCAGTTCCAAGGCCCAGAGCTCCTTCAAATCGTCCGATGCGGCCACCTCTGGGAAGTAGGTCAGGGCCACCTCCCTGGCTTTCTTCCTGAGGGTCTCACAGCTGAAGATTTCAGAGAGTCTGATCATGCCCAGGCAGTTGCTGGGGGCCAGCTGGCTCTGGAGGAAGGAGGAACAGGCCTCAAGCAGCTTGGGGTACTGCAGCATGGAGGCGGCCTCCATCAAGGGCAGGACGGTCTCCGCTGTGATGTGCGCCTCGCCCGTGTACACATACAGGATGATCCGCTCCAGAGTTGCAGAGTCGAGGCCTTTCAGCTGGACTTTGGGCTCGCTGCTCTCCCGGAAGTCGCTGCAGAACATGGCCCTGAAGTAGGGGCTGCTGGAGGCCAGCACGTTGCGGTGGCAGGGGACCTCCCAGGCCCCAGTGCAGATGCTCACGTCAGTCAGGATCCTGCTCTGCCTCAAGCCATTGAGCTGCCTCAACAAGTCAGAGGAGAAGTCATGGTCTTTGAAGAGCAGCCCATCTGGCGATTCCTCGTCCATCCTACAAAGATGGGGAGAAGTCCCAAGAGGGAGCACGTGCTGGAGGGTTTAGCTGCGGCGGCTCCAAGACCTAGAGCATCTATGTCCATTCACCAAGACTCCTGTGGGTATTGCCAAGAGTATGGCTCAGTGAAGATCGGAAAGGAAGGCCACCTGTGGCGCGGGCCCCACAGCTGACACCTCTCTTTTTGGTTACGATTACTCTCAGAGGTAACAGGCAAATGGCATCTGCAGACAATCTGAGAAAAACAAAACAAAACAAAAGAAAAACCAAAAAAAAAAAAAGAGAAGGTGGTTGGATAAGTTGGGCGAGTTGAAGGTGGCAAATGGTCACATGGTCTGAAATGTGAACCTGAAGCAAGATGACAGTCTGTGCATTTGACCGGCAGAAGTCTGTGAACTTTTCTCCAGATTCTCAGCTTGTCTGTTATTTAGTAAACTCATCTAAACATCTTTCTGGGTGTTAGTCATTCCCCACAGATATCATTCTGGGGGTGTGGCCTCTGTAACAAGACAGAAATGAGGGATGAAAGTGGACCTTTGAGATTTTTTTTTTTCTTTTTTAAAGCCTGACTTCACAGAGTCTTGTGGGTTTTGTTTTTAAAACGAGGTAAATAGAAAGCAGAGACCAAACAATACCCTGGACAGGGCTTATTGGATGACGTCTGGCTGTCCGTCTACCTGCAGAAGAATTAAACATTCGAGCTATTTACCTTGTTTTGCTGCAGTGACATCCACCGATACCTGCTCTGGCTGGTCCCTCTGGAGAGTTTCCACCTCTCGCTCCAAATGAAACCATAAACCCAGGCCTTTCCTTCAGTTGGCAAATAATTTGTCCTGGGAGAATTCTGGATTTGCTTATGCTGAAGGCACTTTCACAGTTTTCTAGACCTTTGTGAAAGAACTGCTGGGCAGGGAGACAGTGTATACATTCCAGGGCTAAGAATAGTTGCATATGTACTTTCCACTGTTATGACATGTGACTTTCCAGTTGCCTTTTGCAGCAACCCGAGGGCCTGCAGCGCCGGCGCATGCCCACATGCCTTGTTTCTTTGGCAAGTGTTTACATCGGCAGAAATAGATCTGGAGGAACGGCTTCTCTTAGAGAAGACCTCGCTGCCCACTTGGACACATCCCGAGTCCCTTGTCCTAAAAGTGCTTGGGAATTCTAGATGTCTGTAAACAGGTTGCCGTGACCTGGGGAAAGTCTCTGAAGATTGTCCTGGGCAAGTTGAAGGTGGCAGATGGTCACAGGGAAGCCAGAACATGGGCCCAAGGGTGTTGTTTAGTGGTGCTCTATTTCCTACCGTCTGCTGGCAGGATCGTTGCAGAGGGCTGAGAGTTCCTCCTTCAGGCTCCGAGGTGATGGTGTCTGTGATGAAAGTTGTCTTAAATATTTGTGGAGCATTCCAGAGTTTCTAGACTTGGGAAAGACCAAACCTTTATTGATCCTCCTTATCACAGGGGCTTCTGTTTTGAAGTGGCAAGGGCAGTAGTCTTGTGGGTCATACTTGCTTCTCACAAGAGCCCTGCTGACTATTCTTCAGTTAGTTTTTTATAGTTCAGATTTGCTTTTCTGTTTTATTTTTCCATTTTTTCCCTTCAGGGAGGCTTGTGCTAGAGGGAGGAGGCAAAATATGTTGCTCCAGGAGAGGGGGGTGGGTGGTTGGGAGAGAGAGAGAGAGAATGAAAGGAAGAAGAAGGAGAGGGAGGAGGAAGAGGGGGAGAAGAGGGGGGGAGAGGAAGGAGGAAGAGGAGGGAGAGGAAAGGGAGGAGGAGGAAGAGGAGGAGGGGGAGAGGGAGGGGGAGGAGGAGGGGGAGAGAGGATGGAGAGGAGGAGAGGGAGGAGGAGGAGGAGGAGCGGAGAGGGAGGGGAGGAGGAAGAGGAGGGAGAGGAGGGGGAGGAGGAGAGGGAGGGAGAGGAGGAGGAGGGGAGAGGAAGGAGGAGGAGGGGAGGGGGAGGAGGAGGGGAGAGGGAGGAGGAGGAGGAGGAAGAGGAGAGAGAGGGGGAGGAGGAGGGGGAGAGGGAGGGGAGGAGAAAGCGGAGGGAGAGGAGGAGGGGAGAGGGAGGAGGAAGGGGAGGGGGAGGAGGGGGAGGAGGGAGTGGAGGGGAGGAGGAAGGGAGAGGGAGGAGGAGGAAGAGAAGAGAGAGGAGGGGGAGGAGGAGAGGGAGGGAGAGGAGGATGAGGAAGGAGAGGAAGGGGAGGAGGAGAGGGAGGGAGAGGAGGAGGAGGGGAGAGGAAGGGGGAGGAGGGAGAGGAGGGGGAGGAGGAGGGGAGAGGGAGGAGGAGGAGGAAGAGGAGAGAGAGGAAGGGGAGGAGGAGAGGGAGGAGGAGGAGGAAGGGGAGGGGGAGGGGAAGAAGGAGAGGAGAGCAATGATGGTGATGGAGTAGGATGCAGCCTTCAAATGTAAGAGTTAGAACCACGATGGAGGGAGGGTTATAGAGCAACCAAGATGAGTTAAAGGGACCCCAGGTCTGTCCTGCCCCTGCCCCTGCCTCCGGGGAGGTCCCGATTGAGGGTACCAGCAGTGAATGGCAGGGAAGCCCAGCTTTCTCTCCTGCTCAAGTCTTGCTTGGACTATTGCAACAGCCTCCTGCACTGATCTTCCTCTTGCTCCTGTCTCTCCCTCCAGTACATCCACCCCGTCACCACCCGAGTCACCCTGAAGAAGACAAATCAGAATCGGCCAGTCTCCACGCTCCCCCCACCACTGCATCGTGCCCTTCAGTGGCTCCCCCGTCTGTAGGATAAAGTCCATACTCCTTAGCAGGAACCAAGGAGACCAAGTGGTCTCCTGCCACTTCCCTGTCCCACTTACATTTTTTCACTCGAGCTCCTTCAGACAACTTGCAGATCCTTGTATGTGTCTGGTCCTTGTTGGGAAGGCTGGGCTGGGCTGGACTTTAGGGCACCACAGAGCATGGTGGGAGGGGGAGTGTCTCTCATAGTGGCAGATCACAGAGTAGATCACGCTCAGAAGAAAATCAAGGTCAGGAAAACATATCCATCCCATGTCATTGGGGCCATGCGCCTGGAGGCCAGAATTAGGAGCAAAAGATCTGAGCCACGTGGGTCAGAGACCCTTGGAGGTACAAGCAAGGAGCTGGAGAGAGCAGCTGTTTGTACAGCTATCAGAGCTGGTGACTGTTCTTGCACTTCTGAACCGTGCTGGGGACGTACGAGCAAGTAGCCAAATTCCTGAAAGGGCCTGAGGTCCCTCTGTTTGCGTTTCTGGGCCTTTGTATGTGCTCCTCCCTTTGCTGTCCTTTCCATTTTCACTTCTGAACTACTATTCATCCTTCAAAACGTTGTTTGTATATCAGCATCTCTGAAAGTCTTCCTCGACCCTCTCAGTACTCAGTACTCCTCTGTACTGTTTCCACACCCTCTGCACACTTCCAATAGTACATGCCTCATACCCTCATTGCAACTATGTTTGCCTGTTTGTGTCCCCCTTGTTAGAATGGAAGTGTCTGAACAGCAAAAACTTTGTCTTAATTGTCTCTCTATCCCCAGCACGTAGCACAGTGCCTGACACATAGTGGGTGAATTATATATAGTTCCTGAATTGAGCATAACAGAATGGAGACTAGGGAAAAAGAGGGAGCTCTGCCAGGTGGCCTTCATGCCCCACCTGCTATATAAGTTTAGCAGGGCTCCCGTGTACAGCTTGGTGCATGTCCATTAGGCTGCAATGCACACTGTGCTCTGGAGCAGCCCTGGATGTCCCTCATTTTGATCAAGTCCAATAACATGATGAAGTGAAAAGTAAAATAATTGCTTTATACCACAGAGCAAGAGTTGAGTTCAAGGTTGGAAACTGAACCGAGGTCTTCTCAACTCCAAAGCTAGTGCTTTAGCCCTTGGCCTCGGAGTCAGCACAAGGAAAAGTTATTTCCTTATTGTTCTGAAATGACTATATTACTTCTCTTCCAGCCAGTGGGCAAGCCAAGAGTTTGTTGTGAGGGCAACTAACATGGCGCCACCCATTGGCAGGAATCTTGAAGTTTCCCCTACGTTTTCTAACTAATTAGACCTTCTGGAATCCAGCCCTGTCAAGTCTTCAGACGAGCCCTGGTGTGCAGCCTCAATGTCTGACCAACTTTAATAAATCCTTTGGATTCTAAAGTTTAAAAAAAACAGGCCCCATTCCATTGGCCTGGCCTACTAGGAGAATTCTGGCTCTACATTAAACATCAGGAAAAGACACAAATAATCTTGGTGTTTACCTCCTAGCAAACACACACATATAACACTAAGCCCAATCCAAAAAACGTATCTATCTCCCACAGCATGTAACCCCAGCCGGCTACTTTCAGTTCATGAATCTAATTGTCTCCCAAAGTTTTATGTTCTTTGTCTTAACTTTATGTCCCGACCTTCTCTGGGAGATGTCTTAGTTTAGGGTCTGAACATATGGGAACTTAAGATAAATGAGGACATTCAGCTCCTTGCCTCTCCTTGTGATGAAAGTTGTGTCATAAGGAGTCAAGAGTCAGGCTTCGAGGGCATGAAGACTCGGGAGAATCTTGACACTTCCTCTCAGCATCTATGTGGTCTTGGGCGGGTAGCTTATTTTTTTTTTTTTATTGAAGTATAATTGGTTTACAATGTCATATTAGTTTACCACATAGTGATTCAGTGTTTTTACAGATTATCCTCTGTTTAAAGTTATTACAAGATAATGGCTATAATTCCTTGTTCCATACAATATATCCTTGTTGCTTATCTATTTTATAATAGCAGTTTGTATCTCTTAATCCCATACCCCAAATCTGTCCCTCTCCCCTTCCCCTTTGGTAACCACTTTTGCAGCCTCGGTTTCTCCATCTATTAAATGGGGATAACCTTGTCACAGAGACATAATGTATGAGAAACATCTAGTAAAGTGCTGGCACAGTGTAGGTTCACAGTAAATTGTGGTTAGTATTATACCATTACTCTGAAAATAACCTCATGAGATTCCAATAGGTCCTGGTGCCCAGTTTTCAGCATCTAATTTAGTCCCCTACTCACTCTACCTGTTTCCTTTGCCCTGAGCATTGCTATGTTCCTCATTACCTATTCAGCTTCCAGGAGTCCTGGATTCCAGTCCAGGCTCTGTCATGGACAGGCTGTGTGTCTTTAGACCAGTCACCTAACCTTTCTGTACTTTCTCACCTGGCCACGAAGATATGGGCAGGTGACCTCTGAGCCGTGCCTCTCTCAGCTCACCCTGTGGTTTGTGCCCTGAAAAGGCCAGAGAAGGGAATGCTAGGGGCTGAGCCTCAGCAAAGGGGCCTCATCAGAGCTTCTGCACATCTCTGGCCTGAAGCCAGAAGCTCTGGTCTGAACACCAGTCAAGCTGCCAGCTGGTACTCTTTATTATTTTGCCCTTTTAAGTAAATTCAGAAAGCCTTCAGTTTCCCCATGGAGTTTTGCATTGATATTACAGGCTGCTTGGACTCAGGAGGCCTCGGTTTCTTTCCTGTCTGGGTGAGCTGGGCCTGGATTCCCATGGAAGGGCAGTGCTGCTGGCTCAGGTCAGCCTCACGTCTGACAACTACAGACAAGGAGGCCACAAAATGTGCTATAACACACATGTCCAGTCCTCCTAAGACCCTTCAAGGCAAGGTGTTACTTTCACACTAACCAGTGAACCATGGCTGGGACAGTTCCCAGGACCTGTGTTTCAAGAAGGGACATATGTACACTTAAAGGCTTTGGGACAGCTCCTTGAGACTGGAAGACTGTTCTCTGATGGCATCAGAGTATCTCCACTTCCCACAGTCTGCAGGTGCAGGAGAAAACTGAGGAGCAGACAGATACAGTTTCAGTGATCTGGGTCATCAAAAGCTGCCGGGAGGAGCTTGCCCCTTGCTATGTGATTTTACAACTTTGCTGTGTCTGTGAGTGCCTGTCTATCGGCGTCTGTACCTATTTGTCTGGGTATGTTTTTTTAACCAGCTTGTGGAAAGCTGAATAAGGACTTTGTGCTCCAGACAATGGCCAGAAGGCGTCCTGCTCCTTGATTCTGGGGTTGCCATGCCGACTGTCCTCTGAGAGCTAAAAGCCTAGCTAATTTTACTAGGCCAGTAGTGCAAATGACTGCATTCCCAACTCTTCCTCCATCCTGTCCCACTGCCAGAAAATATCTTCATATTTTCTTTCCCCCAGGGAGGGCAAGGGGGAAAAAAGGCCGACAGAGATGATGTCAGGACTGCTAGGGGATGGTTGGTACATAACCCGGCTGTCTGGTCCCACTTCTCCCCACAAACTCCTAAGTCTGACTTCATACATCATTTATGCCACAAATCAGCTTTCTGGGCTCTAAATCAAATCAGGAATAAAGAAATAATATGATCAAGGATACATTCTTATTCTCCTGTTTTAGCACTGTGAGTCACAAAGAATAATACACTGCCTTGGCGTCTCTGCTCCCCCGGGCAGGCACTCCCTGATGGGGAGATAGGAATTTCGGCAGGAACATGACTCTCTGTAGGCCACTGAGGCATAGTTTGGCAATTTGCTGCTGTGGTATAGAAAGTGGATGACCTACAGAGGAAGGTCTGTTGGGCGGATGAACTTTAATCCTTCAGAAGTAGGATTAATTAGAATCCCTAGGGGAAATGTGAATTGAGCAGGACCAGTTGAATTGGTCTGATTAACTAAGGGTCCATCCATCTGTCTGTCCAACCATCCATCATCCATCTATCCATTCATCCATTCATCATCCATCCATCTATCTGTTCATCCATTCATCCATCCATCTATCCGTTCATCCATTCATCATCCATCCATCTATCCGTTCATCCATCCATCATCCATCCGTCTATCCGTTCATCCATCCATCATCCATCCATCTATCCGTTCATCCATTCATCATCCATCCGTCTATCCGTTCATCCATTCATCATCCATCCGTCTATCCGTTCATCCATTGAGTAGGACAAGGTCCCTGCTCTTGCGGGGCTCACAATCTGGTAGACAGACAAGTTAATAATGTAAGTGTTCTGAAGGGAAGGCTTCCTCAACCTTTCTCCTTCCCACCTCACTCCTCTCCCACCACGAATTCTGGGTCACTGCCAAAGGGGAATTTTGTACACACATCTTTGAAAAGCTCTCACATCAGGTTGAATTTTAATAACGTGTTTCAGGGATAAGTCTTATTCCCCTACCCTTATCAGGAAAAGCAGAGAAGAAGAATAATGGAATTTCCTGACAGAGACTGACACTGGAGACTGTTTGCCTTTTCCAGACTGTTTATTTCATTTTATTTATTTTTTAACTGGGAGAAAAGAATGTTATCTTTTTTTAATTTATATACAGCAGGTTCTTATTAGTCATCAATTATATACACATCAGTATATACATGTCAATCCCAATCGCCCAGTTCATTCCACCACACACCCCCCACCACCACTTTCCCCCCTGGTGTCCATATGTTTGTTCTCTACACCGGTGTCTCAATTTCTGCCCTGAAAACCAGTTAATGTGTACCATTTTTCTAGGTTCCACATATATGCGTTAATATACGATATTTGTTTTTCTCTTTCTGACTTACTTCATTCTGTATGACAGTCTCTAGATCATCCACGTCTCAACAAATGACCCAATTTCGTTCCTTTTTATAGCTGAGTAATATTCCATTGTATATATGTACCACATCTTCTTTATCCATTCATCTGTTGATGGGCATTTAGGTTGCTTCCATGACCTGGCTATTGTAAATAGTGCTGCAATGAACATTGGGGTGCATGTGTCTTTTTGAATTGTGGTTTTCTCTGGGTATATGCCCAGTAGTGGGATTGTTGGATCATATGGTAATTCTATTTATAATTTTTTAAGGAACCTCCATACTGTTCTCCATAGTGGCTGTATCAGTTTACATCCCCACCAACAGTGCAAGAGGCTTCCCTTTTCTCCACACCCTCTCCAGCATTTGTTGTTTGTAGATTTTCTGATGAAGCCCATTCTAACTGGTGTGAGGTGATACCTCATTGTAGTTTTTTTTAATCTTTTTTTAAAAAAAAAATGTAATACATTATTAAGATTTTTCCAAGTTTTTTTAAAATTTATTTATTTATTTATTTATGGCTGTGTTGGGTCTTTGTTTCTGTGCGAGGGCTTTCTCCAGTTGCGGCAAGCAGGGGCCACTCTTCATTGCTGTGCACGAGCCTCTCACTATCGTGGCCTCTCTTGTCGCGGAGCACAGGCTCCAGACGTGCAGGCTCAGTAATTGTGGCTCACGGGCCCAGCCGTTCCGCGGCATGTGGGATCTTCCCAGACCAGGGCTCGAACCCGTGTCCCCTGCATTGGCAGGTAGACTCTCAACCACTGCGCCACCAGGGAAGCCCCCTCATTGTAGTTTTGATTTGCATTTCTCGAATAATTAGTGATGTTGAGCAACTTTTCATGTGCTTCTTGGCCATCTGTATGTCTTCTTTGGAGAAATGTCTATTTAGGTCTTCTGCCCATTTTTGGATTGGGTGTTTGTTTTTTAATATCGAGCTTCATGAGCTGTTTATATATTTTGGAGATTAATCCTTTGTCCGTTGATTCGTTTGCAAATATTTTCTCCCATTCTGAGGGTTGTCCTTTCGTCTTGTTTGTGGTTTCCTTTGCTGTGCAAAAGCTTTGAAGTTTCATTAGGCCCCATTTGTTTATTTTTGTTTTTATTTCCATTACTCTAGGAGGTGGATCAAAAAAGATCTTGCTGTGATTTATGTCAAAGAGTGTTCTGCCTGTGTTTTCCTCTAAGAGTTTTATAGTGTCTGGTCTTATATTTAGGTCTCTAATCCATTTTGAGTTTATTTTTGTTTAGGGTGTTAGGGAGTGTTCTAATTTCATTCTTTTACATGTAGCTGTCCAGTTTTCCCAGCACCACTTATTGAAGAGACTGTCTTTTCTCCATTGTATATCCTTGCCTCTTTTGTCATAGATTAGTTGACCATAGGTGCGTGTGTTTATCTCTGGGCTTTCTGTCTTGTTCCATTGATCTGTGTTTCTGTTTTTGTGGCAGTACCATACTGTCTTGATTACTGTAGCTTTGTAGTATAGTCTGAAGTCAGGGAGCTGATTCCTCCAGCTCTGTTTTTTTCCCTCAAGACTGCTTTGGCTGGGCTTCCCTGGTGGCGCAGTGGTTGAGAATCCGCCTGCCGATGCAGGGGACACGGGTTCGTGCCCTGGTCCGGGAAGATCCCACATGCCGCCGAGCGGCTGGGTCCGTGAGCCATGGCCGCTGAGCCTGCGCGTCCGGAGCCTGTGCTCCTCAACGGGAGAGGCCACAACAGTGAGAGGCCCGCGTATCACAAAAAACAAAACAAAACAAAACAAAGACTGCTTTGGCTATTCAGGGTCTTTTGTGTAGCCATACAAATTTTAAGATTTTTTTGTTCTAATTCCATAAAAAATGCCATTGGTAATTTGATAGGGATTGCATTGAATCTGTAGATTGCTTTGGGTAGTATAGTCATTTTCACAATATTGATTCTTCCAATCCAAGAACATGGTATATCTCTCCATCTGTTGATATCATCTTTGATTTCTTTCATCAGTGTCTTATAGTTTTCTGCATACAGGTCTTTTGTCTCCCTAGGTAGGTTTATTCCTAGGTATTTTATTCTCTTTGCTGCAAGGGTAAATGGAAGTGTTTCCCTAATTTCTCTTTCAGATATTTTATCATTAGTGTATAGGAATGCAAGAGATTTCTGTGCACTAATTTTGTATCCTGCAACTTTACGAAATTCATTGATTAGCCCTAGTAGTTTTCTGGTGGCATCTTTAGGATTCTCTATGTCTAGTATCATGTCATCTGCAAACAATGACAGTTTTACTTCTTCTTTTCCAATTTGTATTCTTTTTTTTCTTTTTCTTCTCTGATTGCCAAGGCTAGGACTTCCAAAACTATGTTGAATAATAGCAGTGAGAGTGGACATCCTTGTCTTGTTCTTTATCTTAGAGGAAATGCTTTCAGTTTTTCACCATTGAGAATGATGTTTGCTGTGGGTTTGTCATAAATGGCCTTTATTATGTTGAGGTAGGTTCCCTCTATGCCCACTTTCTGGAGAGTTTTTATCATAAATGGGTGTTGAATTTTGTCAAAAGCTTTTTCTGCATCTATTGAGATGATCATATAGTTTTTATTCTTAAATTGGTTAATATGGTGTATCACATTGATTGATTTGCATATATTGAAGAATCCTTGCATCCCTGGGATAAATCCCACTTGATCATGGTGTATGATCCTTTTAATGTGTTGTTGGATTCTGTTTGCTAGTATTTTGTTGAGGATTTTTGCATCTATATTCATCAGTGATATTGGTCTGTAATTTTCTTTTTTTGTAGTATCTTTGTCTGGTTTTGGTATCAGGGTGATGGTGGCCTCATAGAATGATTTTGGGAGTGTTCCTTCCTCCGCAATTTTTTGAAAGAGTTTGAGAAGGATGGGTGTTAGCTCTTCTGTAAATGTTTGATAGAATTCGCCTGTGAAGCCATCTGGTCCTGGACTTTTGTTTGTTGGAAGATTTTTAATCACAGTTTCAATTTCATTACTTGTGATTGGTCTGTTCATATTTTCTATTTCTTCTTGGTTCAGTCTTGGAAGGTTCTACCTTTCTAAGAATTTGTTCATTTCTTCCAGTTTGTCCATTTTATTGGCATAGAGTTGCTTGTAGTAGTCTCTTAGGATGCTTTATATTTCTGCAGTGTCTGTTGTAACTTCTCCTTTTTCATTTCTAACTTTATTGATTTGAGTCCTCTCCCTCTTTTTCTTTATGAGTCTGTCTAATGGTTTATCAATTTTGTTTATCTTCTCAAAGAACCAGCTTTTAGTTTTATTGATCTTTGCTATTGTTTTCTTTGTTTCTATGTCATTTATTTCTGCTCTGATCTTTATGATTTCTTTCCTTCTGCTAAGTTTGGGTTTTGTTTGTTCTTCTTTCTCTAGTTCCTTTAGGTGTAAGGTTAGATTGTTTACTTGAGATTTTTCTTGTTTCTTGAGGTAGACTTGTATAGCTATAAACTTCCCTCTTAGAACTGCTTTTGCTGCATCCCATAGGTTTTGGATTGTCGTGTTTTCATTGTCATTTGTCTCTAGGTATTTCTTGATTTCCTCTTTGATTTCTTCAGTGATCTCTTGGTTATTTAGTAACGTAGTGTTTAGCCTCCAGGTGTATGTGTTTTTTACGTTTTTTCCCCTAAAATTTATTTCTAATCTCATAGAATTGTGGTCAGAAAAGATGCTTGATATGATTTCAATTTTCTTAAGTTTACTGAGGCTTGGTTTGTGACCCAAGATGTGATCTGTGATGGAGAATGTTCCGTGTGTACTTGAGAAGAAAGTGCAATCTGCTGTTTTTGGATGGAATGTCCTGTTAATATCAGTTAAATCTCTCTGGTCTATTGTGTCATTTAAAGCTTCTGTTTCCTTATTTATTTTCATTTTTGGTGATCTGTCCATTGGTGTAAGTGAGGTGTTGAAGTCCCCCACTATTATTGTGTTACTGTCAATTTCCTCTTTTACAGCTGTTAACAGTTGCCTTATGTCTTGAGGTGCTCCTATGTTGGGTGCATATATATTTATAATTGTTATATCTTCTTCTTGGATTGATCCCTTGATCATTATGTAGTGTCCTTCCTTGTCTCTTGTAACATTCTTTATTTTAAAGTCTATTTTATCTGATATGAGTATTGCTACTCCAGCTTTCTTTTGATTTCCATTTGCATGGAGTATCTTTTTCCATCCCCTCACTTTCAGTCTGTATATGTCCCTAGGTCTGAAGTGGGTCTCTTGTAGACAGCATATATATGGGTCTTGCTTTTGTATCCATTCAGCAAGCCTGTGTCTTTTGGTTGGAGCATTTAATCCATTCACGTTTAAGGTAATTATCGATATGTATGTTCCTATGACCATTTTCTTAATTGTTTTGGGTTTTTTTCTGTAGTTCATTTTCTTCTCTTGTGTTTCCCACTTAGAGAAGTTCTTTTAGCATTTGTTGTAGAGCTGGTTTGGTGGTGCTGAATTCTCTTTGCTTTTGCTTGTCTGTAAAGCTTTTGTTTTCTCCTTCGAATCTGAATGAGATCCTTGCTGGGTAGAGTCATCTTGGTTGCAGGTTCTTCCCTTTCATCACTTAAAGAATATCACGCCACTCCCTTCTGGCTTGTAAAGTTTCTGCTGAGCAATCAGCTGTTAACCTTATAGGAGTTCCCTTGTATGTTATTTGTTGTTTTTCCCTTGCTGCTTTCAATAATTTTTCTTTGTCTTTAATTTTTGCCGATTTGATTACTATGTGTCTTTGTGTGTTTCTCCTTGTGTTTATCCTATATGAGACTCGCTGCACTTCCTGGACTTGGGTGGCTATTTCCTTTCCCATGTTAGGGAAGTTTTCGGCTATAATCTCTTCAAATATTTTCTCGGGCCCTTTCTCTCTCTCTTCTCCTTCTGGGACCCCTAAAATGTGAATGTTGTTGTGTTTTATGTTGTCCCAGAGGTCTGTTAGGCTGTCTTCATTTCTTTTCATTCTTTTTTCTTTATTCTGTTCTGCAGCAGTGAATTCCACCATTCTGTCTTCCATGTCACTTACCCGTTCTTCTGCCTCAGTTATTCTGCTACTGATTCCTTCTAGTGTAGTTTTCATTTCAGTTATTGTATTGTTCATCTCTGTTTGTTTGTTCTTTAATTCTTCTAGGTCTTTGTTAAACATTTCTTGCATCTTCTCGATCTTTGCCTCCATTCTTTTTCTGAGGTCCTGGATCATGTTCACTATCATTATTCTGAATTCTTTTTCTGGAAGATTGCCTATCTCCACTTCATTTAGTTGTTTTTCTGGGGTTTTATCTTGTTCCTTCATCTGGTACATAGCCCTGTGCCTTTTCATCTTGTCTATCTTTCTGTGAATGTGGTTTTTGTTCCACAGGCTGCAGGATTGTAGTTCTTCTTGCTTTTGGTGTGTGTCCTCTGGTGGATGAGGCTATCTAAGAGGCTTGTGCAGGTTTCCTGATGGTAGGGACTGGTGGTGGGTAGAGCTGGGTGTTGCTCTGGTGGTCAGAGCTCAGTTAAACTTTAATCTGCTTGACTGCTGATGGGTGGGGCTGGGTTTCCTCCCTTTTGGTTGTTTGGCCTGAGGCAACCCAACCCTGGAGCCTACCTGGGCTCTTTGGTGGGGCTAATGGCAGACTCTGGGAGGGCTCACGTCAAGGAGCATTTCCCAGAACTTCTGCTGCCAGTGTCCTCATCCTCACGGTGAGCCACAGCCACCCCCCGCCTCTGCAGGAGACCCTCCAACACTAGCACGTAGGTCTGGTTCAGTCTCCCCTGGAGTCACTGCTCCTTCCCCTGGGTCCCGATGTGCACACTACTTTGTGTGTGCCCTCCAGGAGTGGAGTCTCTGTTTCCCCCAGTCCTGTCAAAGTCCTGTCGTCAAATCCCACTAGGCTTCAAAGTCTGATTCTCTAGGAATTCCTCCTCCCATTGCCGGACCTCCAGGTTGGGAATCCTAACGTGGGGCTCAGAACCCTCACTCCAGTGGGTGGACCTCTGTGGTATAAGTGTTCTCCAGTCTGTGAGTCACCCACCCAGCAGTTATGGGATTTGATTTTGCTGTGATTGCACCCCTCCTGCTGTCTCACTGTGGCTTCTCCTTTGTCTTCAGATGTGAGGTATCTTATTTGGTGAGTTCCAGTGTCTTCCTGTCAATGATTGTCCAGCAGCTAGTTGTGATTCTGGTGTTCTCACAAGAGGGAGTGAAAGCACGTCCTTCTACTCCACCATCTTGGTTCAGCAAAGCCCAGACTGTTTATCTTTTTACTGGTGGCTTTCTTTTAAGTTTTCCAAAACATTTTTTAATCTGTGTTTTTCTGATGATCAAAAATAAAAGAATATTTTTGACTCCCTGCTAGATAAGAAAAAGAATTGGAAACATTTTACTTATATCTCCCTGGTTTTTGTAAAGGTAACCTGGAATTTAAGGCCCTGACTATTGTCATCAAATTATTTCATATACTATAGCTTGTCTTTTAAGAATGGCTTTATTATTTGCTTTTAAATCATATTTATAACAATTATTTAGACTTAGCTCCATACTTAGCTGATTTACATTTTCACTGCCCGCTCTTTTATGGCACAATTTCCCCATTCTCAAATGCTTAATTCTGACTCATCCTTCTATTAACTGGGGTTCATTGATTTGAATTTTTTTAGGGAGAATATGGGAGAGGTGCATTTTTCTGAATCCTTCCTTATCTAAGATTCTCTTTTTGTTTCCTACCATCTACGGACAACATTCTGGCTAGGAATAATAGTTTAGGTCAAGAATTTTTTTCTTCATAACAAACTTCCAGTTATAAAATAAATGTCATGGTGATGTAATGTACAGCATGATGACTATAGATAGTAATACTGTACTGCATATTTGAAAGTTGCTAAAAGAATAGATCTTAAAAGTTCTCATCCCAAGAAAAAAAATTTGTGACTATGTATGGTGACGGATGTTAACTAGACTTACTGTGGTTATCATTTCACAATACATACAAATATCAGATCATTATGTTGTACACCTGAAACTAATATAAAGTTACATGTCAATTATATATTAACTAAAAATAAATAAATAAAAAATTATTTTCATCAAAAATTTCTGAAAACCACCCATTTTATCCTGGAAAAAGTGCAGTGCTGCAGAGTAGAAGTTTGAGAATTGACTGATTTATATCCTTTTTTGTTTGTTAAAATTTTTTCTCTATTCTTTCAATTAAAAGCATTGCCAGGATATGTTCAGGTGTATGTTCTTTTTATAGATTTTGCCTATAAAACATGGCTGTTGATTTGTATATTCCAGACTTTATTCAACCCAGGAAATTTTTCTTCAATTATATCTTTATTACTTCTATTGCAGTTTTGTTCCTTCATGAACAACACAGATACATTCTTTTAACTTGGTCTCCTTATTTAAATTATTATCTCTTTTAAAATATTTACTTGCTTGTCCCTGCATTCTATAATACTCACCCAAATTTACTCTTTATACCACTGGTGTACTTTTCCATATGGTTAGTTTTCCTCTTTGCTGCTTCTAATGCAGAATTGAAATATGTTATTGCATTTTTATCCCTCCAAAATAATCCCATAGCTCTTCTAGCTCTCTTTTTGTCTCAGTATGATCATAATGGATTTCTGCCAATTTTACAGAAGGAATGTCATTTTTCTTTCTATTGACGCTGAAGTTTTTGAAAAAAATTCTTCGGGACATACTCTTGAGTCTTCAGAATGGTGTTCTCTTTTCACGTCATGCAGTATACTTTCAGTCTGTCTCTTTTCTTTATGTATTCATCTTTGAATGAGAAGATTAACCCAGACCCAGGGATGGGCAAATAACAGACTATACAGCTTGCCTTTGGAACAGTTAGCTATCCCCTTGGGTGCTACTTGAATATCCTTCTTACATCTATAGTTGGAGGGATGGCTGATTATTCTTCCCACTTCCTAGCTCCATTCCCAGGGTTAGTGACATACACAGAGTTTGGCCCTATTGGGTTGAGGTGTGATTTTCTTCTATCTGCAATGCAAAAAACCTATAACCCCCAGCTGTCCAAAAGATGCCCCAACAGGCTCTTCTTGTCTTCCCCACATCTTTCAAAACTTGATTTTTACGAACTCTATTCCACCTTCAGGATGCAGAGGGTCCCTGGCAGGGACTCTCCCCACCGTCTTCCACGTCTTGTACTATTGGTTGCTTGAAAGTTGTAGTCTCTAAAAGGATACAGAAAGGTTTTTGGGGGGGTGTGCATGTGTGTGTGTATAAAGCTGTACTCTGGCTGCCTCAAAAGATGTCACTTGTGTAGTAGAGGATAGCTGGTCAGTTTTAAGATGAGTCTAGTCTCTGAGTCAAGGAGCAGGAGTGTAGAAGAAAAGAACTCTCTCTTTATTGACTTTCAAAGAATTGAATCTCCTCTCTTTCATGAGATAAAGCATGAAGAGATCACTCACTGTTTCTCACAAGCCAGTCATGTTGCTTCTGAGATTGAGTTGATTCTGATATTGGGTTGTAATCAGTCGTATCTTTCTGAGGTTGTGGTGAGTGTTCACCATTCCTTGTAAAATCATTTTTGGTGGGAAATAGATGCTACCAGAGAGACACTGTTTTGTATTAGCTTCACACATTGTTCCTGAGGTTCAGTCCTGAGAACCTACCAGGGATTCCAGGAGCCCTTTGGATAAAGGCTTCCCTTGTCAGCACTTTATCTTCTCCAAAACCTGAATAATCAAAAGATAGAAAAAAAGAGTGAGCAAAGACAGCACAGTTGATCTGGTAACCCCCATTGCTAGGAAAGCTTGCCTAACTACCCAGGGCTTTGGGTAAGGAAGTAGGAAGTATCTTCTTGTGTTTTCCATTCCAATGGGCAGGCCAGAACAGGCCATGGAGTTTCAGACCTGACCTGGAGGTCAGGGAATCTGCTGTTTAAACTGTTCATAACACCTAGTGCATTGTCAGTCACCCAAAGGCATTGCAGAATATTGGTGGTAATAACAGCAATTAGAAACCTGCCATTCTACCTGGAAGATGTGCACATCATTCCCACTGTCATCTCCAGAACTTTCTTCAACACAAGTGCCTGAAGGGAAACTTTCTCTGTTCCAAAGTAGAACATTATAGAGACAGGGGATGGGCAACTGATGACACGACTGAGATTCCCAATTGTTAGTGGATCTTCCTCCAGAAATGATTTGCATAAGAACAGTAATGAGGATGATCTTTTCTGAAATTAGGAGAGTCACACCAGTGCACACTAATTGATTAAATCATCCCAACACAAAATTATCGAACACCTACTGCACACCTACTGTCTTCACTGCTCATGGAACATATTTGGAGAGACACACAAAGATCTCATTTATACCAGGCCTCACGGTAACCCTCTCTTCTCCCTAAAAAGCACTCCTTCCGCCAATTAGAGCAGGTAATGAATTAGACAACAATGAGGAGGAAAGTGCAGGGGAGAAGGGGAAAAGATCATTCTAGAAGATGTTACCAAATGTGAATTATCCCTAGAAAGAATGTTCCAGCCCTGTGGTTAGTTTGTTGCATAATGGTTGGGGTCTGAGAAGGAACACTTTGGACAAGTAAACAGAACAGCTCCAGATCTGGGAGGGGGTGGGGGGAAGGTGGTGCTTTTCTTAGCACCATGCTTCTGAGATGTGAGGGGGTCACTGGGCAGAGGGGCGGCCAGACCTGGAGTTACTGCTGAAAGGGTGGAGGAAAGGGTGTTGAAGACAAACTCGTTGGCCTCACAGCTGTGCCTGAGGTTGTCTGAGGACCTTTGAAAAACATTCCCATCCTCCCCATGCCTCATACAAGGCACCCAGATGTTCCGATTTAGGCGCAGCAAACCTTTCCCACTTGACATTCTCCCACAAATTTTCTTCATGTGTTCTCCCCAGGCCCTGTTCCCCACCTACACCCCTCCCCCTACCATTTCCCCACCTCATTTTCTCCTCTTGCTTAGCCAAGTTATTTCTTTTTTTTTTTGCGGTACGCAGGCCCCTCACTGTTGTGGCCTCTCCTGTTGCAGAGCACAGGCTCCGGACGCGCAGGCTCAGAGGCCATGGCTCACGGGCCCAGCCGCTCTGCGGCACATGGGATCCTCCCGGACCGGGGCACGAACCCGTGTCCCCTGCATCGGCAGGCGGACTCTCAACCACTGCGCCACCAGGGAAGCCCCCAGCCAAGTTATTTTTGTTTGCAAAACTGCTAACCCTTTATCTCTTCTATTATTGTTTCTTATGAGGAACTTTTCTGGATTTACCAGGTTTGGCCACTAGATTCTACCCTTTCACCCTGTTTTCCCTGGGGGCAAAGCAGAACAAGAAAGCCTCACCTACTGAAAGGAGCAGTGCCTTCTCCAGGTGAATCTGCTTATTAAACTGTGGGTCGATAATCCATGGTGGCCATTTTCTATTTTGCATGAGGGTCCAGGGCAGGGTGTTTTGCCAGCTGTTATATAAAAGACAAAAAGCGGTCTCTGAACAGACCTAGTGCTGCCCCTTCGCCACAGTCAGGTACCTATGAGCACTTTATGTCCTGTGTGTTCTTTAATCCTCACCATAATCCCGGGAGGCAGGTTTCATTAAGTAGGGTTTTCAGTGTAAGTATGTTCCAAATATTGAGCAAGACATAGTTATGCTAAAATATGTTCTCACTGCCTGAAATGCAGATTTAAGTGTGTATCCTGTCTTCATTTGCTAACTCTGGCAACGGTTCATTAAGCCCAAACTGCAGATGAGGCCATGTGACTTGCTCGGGTGCCGGATAATGTTAGCTTCTTACTGCTGTCCTTCCCCATCTCCACCATTCCAGTAGTCCAAACAGAGGAAAAAAAGAAAGAAAATATTCTTTAAAGTGAATGAATATTCTCTGGTGCTCTGCCCATGGACCATTTCATTATTTCATCTGTTGTCAGCAGCAACCTGACAGCACTGAAATTCAGTAGAGGGCACAGCGATGGCCTGATACTTCGGCTGAATCCCAACCAGAATTTTGACTTTTCTGAAGGGATGTGGCAAAGCAGAAGCCCAGAGGCCTTGGCATCCACAGCCATGAATAACTTCCCTGGCTTTGGCACCAACTCAATCTATGAACCAGCCTACCTCTGTTAATTCTTTTCTGAGTTTTCGTTTCTTTGTTGAAAAATTGAGACCAGGACTACTGACCTGCACTCTTCTCAGGACCAGGTCATGCAGTGTGGTCCAGCATCTGGTACCAGCTAGACCTGGGTTTGAATCCCAGCTCTGCCACTTACCAGCTGTGTGACCCGGGGCAAGTTACTTAATCTCTCTGTGCCTTGGCTTTCTCACCTGTAAAATGGAGATAATGCTAGTACAAGAGAATGAAGGCTGTGGTTTGGAGGCAAGGCTTACTATTTAATTCTATTATTCAAACAAGCACTGAATTGCCAACCTAGTCAAATCCTCCTATAAAGAGCTCTGGTCAGGGGCTATGAATGAATGCCTAGCTCTGTTTGAGGAGCAACTAGGAATACCAAAGGAGCAGAAAACCTGACTTATGCCCAGAAGGACCAACGGTCCCATGGAAGGAGACCAGTTGTACACAGGTGAAACAACAAGACCACAAAATCAAGGGTGTAATGATTCAATGCAAATCAGGCAGGAGGCTAAGGAGGTATGAATAGTAATAATCAAGTCTTATGCTTTTATACCCACTGTGATTTATCAAAGGCATTTCCAGACGTTTCAGGTGAGGTAATGAGCGGTCAGAATGAGGAAGGGACTGGATCCGGGAAGCTTCTAGAGGGGAGGGGATTCTTTGAGCAGTCATAGATTTGGATTGGAAGATGGCATTTCTGGTAGGACAAGGCCAAAATGCAAAGGTGGGGGAGTTGGTGACACCCAGTCGGACAGCAGCGGAGTCGAAGTGGGCCTACAAGGAGACTGAAGCTGGGCCTTTGCACTTGCTTTTCCCTCAGGTAGTCGTACGGCTGGCTTCTCAATGTTCAGGACTTGGCTTATGTTACTCCATCACAAGTACCTTTCCTGGCCACCTGAAGTGGCTTGTGTCCCCCCACCTGTCTCTCTATGTCATATCACCCTGTTTTATTTTTTATTACACTTTTTTGTTAAATGAAATTATTCTATTTGTAACATCACATTGTTTATTCTGTCCCCCTAATGGAATGAAATCTTCATGCAAGCAAGAACATTGAGTCCATAGCAGATGCTCAAAGAATATTTGTTGGAGGAATGCGTGAGCAGGTAGATAGATAGCTCAGGATTCTAGTTTAAGGAATTCGGATTTTATAGGAAATTATGAGGACTTCAATATAACCTGTATAGAGGTACACTGTATGTCCCCAGAAGGGCCCTTTTGTGACAGGAGTCAGTGAGTGGTCCTTACCTTTCCTCTTTGCCTAAAATGAGTCCGGAGGGTGATGGGAGTTTGGGGGAGTGTCCATGGGTGGGGGCAGGGGCTGGGTTTCAGAGCCTCTCGATCTGCAGCTGTGTTAGGGCAGTGGTTCTCATCCTGGCTTCCCATTCAAGCCCTGGGGAAATTAAAAAATTCCCAATTCCCAGGCTGCACCCCTAAGTCCAATAAAATCCAAATCTTTGGGGTGAGGCCCAGGCTCAGCATTCTGTAAGCTTCCCTGGCGATTCCACTGTGCAGCCAAGGGTGTAAAGCACTGTGCTAGGTACCACTCACGTCTCTTACAAACTTCAGGCATGAGTAACTGGCCTATCTTATTCATAATAAGACATAAAGTAGAAACCAATAACTCTTCTTTTGATCTTCCTTACAGACACCCTGCCCAGGGGTGAAGTGCAGCCAGCTAGGTTCTTGGGTACATTTGTATGTTTGATAACGTGTTTGAAATTAGCCATACATTTCCTTCCACTGGGGTAGACCAGTTGTAGCCAGGTCTCACGTGTCATCCTGATGAAACATTATTTTGGGGACTGGCGGCTGGCAGTCCTGAGCTGGCTCTGTCCTGCTGGCCCCATCAGCTGGCTCAGCTCCAGCCTCCACTTTCACTGCCCTTGTGGTGGCCACTTGGCCCAACTTCTGTTTATCGCATCTTCAGCAATGCTGGGAACCTAGAGTGACTTACTATGGTTGATATTCGTTACATGTCACGTGGAAGATGCCAAGCCGACGTCACCAGCAAATCTCATGTCCCTACTCCCCAGCTGGCCCAGGTTGAGGGGCCTGGAGAAGGCAGATGGCCTGAGGTCTCCCTCTTGGAAAGGGCCTGTTGAAACTCCCTTAAGTCTTCTTATAACTTGCCTTTGAGACCTGTTTTGCTGAGTGTTACCCCTTCCTCCATCCTCTGTGTGCCAAGATCTGTGTTAGTCTTCTTGGGCTGCATATGCCATGTGACCTCTGATGAAATAAAACATCTGGGCAGTTCATCTATAGACCTGCTTCTAATTGGACTAATTGGCATAGAATTAATAGAGCTGCAGAGAGACCCGCCGCTCCTGCCTCGATGCCAAACAAAAGAAGCAACCAGTCAGTCATTCAGGCAGTAGATGCCCTGGAGCAGTTCAAGACCCATTTTGCTCATTAGCCAAATGTCTGCTTGCCCCGTCCGCCTCTCCTTCCCCCTCTCCTCACAAACATTTGCTTCAGAATGTGATTTTCATGCATCATGTCCATGTGTCTTGTTTTGGAAACCATGAGTAACTGCTGTAAACATAGCCTCGAATCTCCCTGTTCTTTGGGTGTCCCGAGATTTATAGTGGTCATAGTGGCTAATCGATTAATTAGTCCTTCATTTAACAAACATATGGAATGAGCCCTTTGTAAACGGATCTTTATTGAGCACCTACTATGTGTCAGTCACTGCTCTAGTCACTAGGGATACAGTTTGGAAGGCAGGCAATAGATAAGCAGAACAAATAAATGAATAACTAGAGATGAGATGATTTGGAGTGACCATAAGTGCTATAAAGGCAGCACTGTGATAGAGAGGAGGATGGAGGAAAAGATTAGATATGAAATAATCTAGCGGTCAGGGCTGGCAGGGTGGTGAGAGATACAGAGAATTGCTGTGTGTGTTGGGGCTGGAAGGCTGAGGAAGATGTGGCCCTTCATCTCACAGAGCTCCTGGTCTAGTTGGGGATACGGACAAAGAATGATGAAGAATAACACACTAAGTGCTCTGATGGAACTGTGTAAAAGGGAGAGCTTAGAGGGGGGAGACTAGCTACGTGAGGGTGGGGCAGGCAAGGCAAGATTGCGATGCTGCAACAGAAAGGAAACTTGGAAGTCAAAGGATAAAGTTGGCTGGAAAAGGGGAAGAAGAAAATTGTGTTAGGTGTTCATTTGTTCAACCACATTTTATTGAGCACCTACAATGTGCCAGACATTGTTCTAGGTGCTGGGGTTACAGTGGTGAATAACAGGAGAAAAAGCCCCTGCCCTCCTTGAACTTATATTCTAATGAGGGCTGTAGACAATGAATATGTAAACAAATAAGATAACTATGGATGGTGACAATGGTTATGAAGACAATACAAGATAATGTTAAAGGGAAAGTGTGGGTGTGTTTTGAGGGCAGTGATGGGAATGGGACTAGTTAGGAGGGCCGGCGTGAGCCTCTGGATGGTGAGACGTACACTGCGATCGTATCACGGGGCAGCCTGGGAGAAGGGGAGTCCTGGGTGGAGAGAACTACAGGTACAGAAGTCCTGAGGCAGGAAGAAGCATGACAAGTTTGAGGAGCAGATAAAAGGTCAGTGTGACCGGTGCCCGGTGAGTGAGAGGGGAGAGTGGAGGTTCCAGAGGAGTCAGAGATGAAGCAACCAGCGAAGCAGGAAACCCAGATATGAAGCCATCGTAGGGACTCAGGAGAGAGGATGGAGGCTTGACCTGGAGCGAGAGCTTTAGAGGTGGTAAAATATGGAGAGTCTAAGATATTTTGAGGGATAGAACTAATACAACTCTGCTTCATTGTCCTTGAGGCTTTTGAGGGATGAAAGGAAACAAAGAGGCTTTGGTTTGAGCAACTGGGTAGCTGGGAGCGGTTACTGAGGTCAGGAAGACCGGGAAGGGAACTGATCTTGTGGGAGAAATCAAGATTTTTCTTTGGATGCATTTAGTATGAGATGCTAGTTGGACATGCCCGTGGAGAGGAAGCATAAAGGTTTGAGGCGTGAGAGTGGCAAACCCTCCTGGGAGCCCGGGGACAGTGTGGGAGAGAGCAGTGAGGAGAACTGCAGCGCGGGCTTGTGGGGTGGGAGATAGCCTGGAGAAGGGACGCGACGGGAGGTGGGGAGACCACCCCGGTCTGTCTCTTTAGTCCAGGTGGGAAAATGTGGGGTTCCTGAATCCATCTGGCATTTGCAACTTAGATTTGCTTCCTCGTGCAATAGACTGCTTTGAGATTCCATTTCAGGGATCATGGCCATCTAGCACAGAGAATGGGGGGACTTGGCTAGACAAAAATTTATCCAGTGTATAGGGAGCTCTTGGCATGGCTCCATCTCTGTGGTAAGGGCTTCTGATACGTAATCTCCTTTAACCCTCACCAAGATCCTACTAGGTAGGTTCGGCTCTTCCGCTTATACATGAACAGGTTGTTGCTGTTGTTTTTGGTAAACTCAAAATGACACTGAGTAAGTGACCTCTAAAGACGTCTCTTATTAGCAGGCGGTCGCCTTGTTTGTCCCAGAGGTGTGTTGTTCTCATCTATGAAAGCTCTTTTGCTTCTGGTCCTTAAGTAGGGAAGCTTCTGAACTGTTATCACCCCCATTTTACAGATGAGGAAACTGAGTCTCAGGAGAGCAAGGTGGCTTCCCAAAACAGCACAGCCTGTGAATGGAGCCACCTGGAGCTTCTCCCTGGTCTTTCTCTCTCCTCAGTCCCTCCCTGCTCTTAATCACTGCACAGAGGGTTAGGTATCCAGAGACAGAGGAGGCAGTGGTGGTGCCTTGGAAGTCTCTGACCAGAAGAAAAGCCTGTGTGATCATCACAGACAAATTAGTGTTTCAGAAGGAAGAAAAGATACGTACAGAATGGAAACCTGCTTATCTGCCACACTGGATAAGGGCAATTGACCATTTTATTTAAGCCAAAAGCAGAGAATCCTTACAATAAAACATACATGGTTTTATTTTTCATATAAAGCATTCAATTGTACACTGATTTACTGAAAACTTTTTTTTGCAGATGAGCCACTGATGGGCATCAGTGTTGTCGTTCAGTCTTTTTATTTTAAATGCAACACACCTTTATCTAGTCTTTCCAAAGCATTTGATTTAACTTTCATAGAAACAAGAAGTCTTTCCTTTTGTACTTATAGTTGATTGACTTATTTAATATTGAATTAAACTATGTAATTACAATAGTGAGTACAATAGGTATAGACAGGTTAGGGAACAAATGCAATGCACTCTTGCAAAATGCACGATCCACCAGAAGGGAGGGCTTCCTACCCGGTGTGCCACCAGCCACCAGCCTTCAGAGCATCCAGGACCTCCACCAATAGACTTTATAGAGAGTATGGGGCATGTTACTTAATCTGGCAAATAGGTTAAGTGAGGTTCATTTAAAAGAGCTCCTACTGATAGAAATACATATACAGTGCATATTTGTCTGTGCCAGACACTTGAATGAAATACTCGTATGGAAATGATTTTGCTTTTCTAATTCTTTTTTTCTTCTGGCTCTACCATTTCCAAAGACTGGTTCTAATTTGAACTGGTTTGGTAGGATTTTAAAAACAACAACTTTGATTTTGTTTTCAGTGTAGTTAAAAAAAAATTAATACTTGGGTTGGGTTCAGAGTTCAGCCAATTAGTGTGTCCATTTTGGTTTGTGAGTCATATTATCCTGGTCCACATTACTCACAGTGAGGGATGATTCAAAACCAGTGCTTTTTTCTTCTAGCCCAGAGTCTAAAAATGCTTCAGGCCTCTTTTGTTCTGAGACATCCTTGTTCTAAGGAATCCTAAAGTTATACTTATAGGCGGGGGGGGGGGGGAATCATTTGCAGGAAGAGACTGACATAAGAACCCACTGTCTCTTCATTCTAACGCTGAAGATGGTCTTTATTTCCCTTTCCTTTGCATGGTATCAGTGTTGGCTGAACACATTTTGAACTCATTGGAAGTTGGTTACCTTAGGAACAGAAGACTTCAGTATTTCTGGTTTGGTCACAAAGGAGCCATGGAGCATTCTCTCCAGAACCTAAGGGTATTTCCTTGGGTACCTGGTAGTGGAGGACCATTCAGTCACGGACTACCCTTTCTCCCCAGATCTGGGCACAAACTCTGCCATTCAAAATAGAAATACAGTCAATCAGTGGCACATGCAGGGCACTGTGTGGTTTTCTTTGCTTCTTCCCCCGTGGCTCCTTTTTCTAGGAGCTTCCCTCCCACTCTCTTGTCTCATTGTGATGTTTTCAAGATGTCAAATATCCTACTAGCATGAACCGTGTGGTACTGAATGAAAGCTGAAGACATTGTATGAACTCATATCTAACTTAATATAGACACAGGTGGATTTATGTGTATGTCTACATCTATACCTGTACAGCTATATCTATATCATCTACCTACATATATGTATAAATATAGATACGTGTGTATACATGGGTTAGTATATATACTTATATTTCCTAGCTCTGTCCACTGAGTGGGCCTAGAAGCAATTAGCACACCCAGTGCCCAGATTTTGTTTTCTAATATCATTCCCCCATAAAAGGACCAGGGCTTCTTGGAGAAATGGCAGATTCTAGGGCTGGGGAAGGGACTATGCAAAATGAGCCTGGAGCATCTTATAGTGCCAGAAACAAAAGAAGTCCTCAAGAAGCAAAGTGAGGGGGTATGTCAGAAGGACACAGGAGCCAACTGAAAAAGCTCCCAATAGACAAAGCTGAAACAATCTGAGCAACAGAGTGAATAGTATAGTCTTGGATTATAACCCAAAGTACAAAATAAGCATTCATAAGTCTATAGTGATATAAATGAGTTATTGAATAAATAAATAAATGGGGGAGAACAGACAAACCTGAACAGAAGAATCCCAAATAATGTAGCTACTGCCCCCTCCAGGAGGTAGAACATAACTCTCTGCCCCTGAAGTATGGGACATGCACAGTGACTTCCTTTTAATGAGTACAGTGGAGAAACCTGACAGTCACTACCTGAGCCAGAAGATCAACGTCGGCAGTGTTAAGTCACCTTGATGGCATGTACCCTTGTACCCTTGTATCCTTGATAATGCTGTGATGGGAATAGCACCTTACCTTTGTGATCTTGCAGACAAACCCATGACCCCAGTCTAGCGGTGAGAAAAATATCAGACAGACCCAAATGGAAGGACATTTTACAAAATACCTGCCCAGTACTCCTCAATATTGTCAAGGTCAACAGAAACAAGGAAAGTTTGAGGAACTGTCACAGTCTAGAGGAGCCTAAAGACACATAACGACTAAATGTAATGTGGTATTCTAATGGGACCCTGGCACAGAGAAATGGCATTAAGTAAAAAGTAAGGAAATGGGGATAAAGTATTGACTTTACTCAATTATAATGTATCCATATTAATTCATAAGTTGTGACAAATGTACAATATTAATGCTACATTTGGGAAACTGGGCATAGGATATATGGGAACTCTCTGTATTATAATTACAACTTTTCTGTAAACCTAAAATTTACAGAAATAAAATAAATAAAATAAAAAGTTTCTTTTGAAACCCTCCCTCCCTGCCCCCACCCCACCCACTTTTCTTTCTCTTGACCCTCTCTAGGGGTCATCGCTCTATGCCCTGGCCATGCAAGAAACTGTAGTGGCACAAGCAGGCAGCCTTGACATCTCTCTGAATACAATGTGGCAGCTCTTGCTTGTTGGTATGGAGAGCCGAATACCACTTCTGGTTTCCTGGCACCCTTGTTTCTTGACTTATCTAGTTTCTGGGGGCTTATCTGAGGCATTTTTTAAAATTTTATTTTTATTTATTTACTTATTTATTGTTGGCTGTGTTGGGTCTTCGTTTCTGTGCAAGGGCTTTCTCCAGTTGCGGCGAGCAGGGGCCACTCTTCATCGCGGTGCGCGGGCCTCTCACTATTGCAGCCTCTCTTGTTGCGGAGCACAGGCTCCAGACGCGCAGGCTCAGTAGTTGTGGTTCGCGGGCCCAGTTGCTCCGCGGCCTGTGGGACCTTCCCAGACCCGTGCTCGAACCCGTGTCCCCTGCATTGGCAGGCGGATTCTCAACCTCTGCGCCACCAGGGAAGCCCTATCTGAGGCACTTTTATGGGCTGTAGTGTGGTCTGAGAAATAGCTAGTTTGCAGCCTGGAGGAGTCCTGTGCATCGGTCTTTTGCTGCTGCAGGAGCCAGACTCTCTGGGTGAGGATGGTGGGGTGTTCTGGGGGCTGACACATCTCACTCTGATTGGGCTGACGTCTTCCTGGATATCCCCTTCTGCTCCACCATCTGTCTCCGTATATGTGATATAACCTCTGTCTCCTCTTCTGGTCTCCTTTTTCTTTCTTTTTTTTTTTTTTTTTTTTTTGCAGTCCTTGGGCCTCTCACCATTGTGGCCTCTCCCGCTGCGGAGCACAGGCTCCGGACGCACAGGCTCAGCGGCCATGGCTCACGGGCTCAGGTGGGATCTTCCCGGACCGGGGCATGAACCCGTGTCCCCTGCATTGGCAGGCGGACTCTCAACCACTGCGCCACCAGGGAAGCCCTCCTTTTTCTTTTTAATCTTCAACTTTAAAACACTCTCCTTAGATTTACAGGGATCGATTATATGGCTATATTGATTATATGCCAAGAGGGGCAGAATCTAAATATGTTTTAGAATAAGAAGCTGGTAACGGGCATTTTGTCCAGGGAAGAGTCTCTTGACTGGCCTCTCACAGGTAAAATAGATTACTTACAGTTCCAGGACCAGTCCGTACAATACCTTGGTGAAAATCAGTGGAAGGTGCCCTCTCTAGGCAGCTGTAGTTCGGCAGGCAAAATCTGATGGAGGGACTAGGGCTGGATTTCAGGTCCCAAACATCCCCTCCACCAGGCAGCCTTGTGCAGTAGACAACATACACAACCATTCATTACGCCCCTGAAATGTATGGTAGGTAGCGACACTTTGTCCTGGGGGAACAGTGTTCAGGATAATCACTTCTTATGCAGGTACCTGGGGACAGGGTACAAATCGTCTCGGGAGTCCCCTGGAAGAAATGGGATGGAAACTCACACCAAATGGAGTGAGCTGGCATCGGCTCCTACGGGTTCACGGGAGCCAGTTGTTAATTTTTCATGAATTTGATGAGCTGGTGTTAATCATAGTCATTATTAAAAATTAAATTATGTAAACTTACAATTATATTGATAAAAATGTAATAGATACTCAAATTTTATTACTTTCTAATTATTTACTACATTTTACTATCATCTGTGCTCTTGAAATTATTTACGTCTTTTGTATACGTATGGTGGAAAGACCGTATACGGGTGTGCTACTCTCATCTTTTCTGAACCCTGTGTTCGGTGACATCATATCAGGAGCTTGAAATTGGCTATGGTGGGAGTATTTACACCATGGAAATCAGCAAATGCTACAGATCAGCTACCTCTCCCCCAAGAGAGCTAATTTTTAAACATTTACCAACATACCACAACCCCTCAGTGTGATCCAGTGGAATCCAGTGTTTCTAGAAACTCTCTGATATGTCACATGGTTCTGATTAAGTCACCGTGTGGGAAAGGACACCAGAATCCTCTGAGAAAAGCTCAGCCAGGAGAAGAGAGAGGTTGCTCTGGTCCGGGACTGTGCGTGAGTGATACCAGCGCTCCATCACTCCGTGCCAGTCAAACGGGAACCATGAGGATAAGAAGAGGGGAGACCTCGGAGCCTGCATGTGGGGCTCCCGCACGGGAAAGGCACTTGGAATAAGACCCAGACACCTTCCCACGTGAGGCCGTGCTCCGTTGAGGCCCTAACTGCCTTGCTGAGCACCCCTCGCCCTGCCTTGGTTCACACAGCATCAAGCACGCTGACCATCCAGGGGTTCCGAGATCACCCCTGCTCTTTCCCCACGTCGTCCCAAGTTGTCCTGATCTGTCCTCTAGGCCCGAAATCCCCTCCACCTAATGTATCGGTGATTCCCTGTTATTCCTTATGTCTTAATGCTCAATTCTCCCTCCCCTGAGAGGCGGGCCCTGGCCGCTACATTTAAAGTGGTTCCCTTCTCCCTCCTTCCCACCCAGCCCCCATCACCCTCCATCACAGCACCCACTTCATTCCTTTCATGGTTGTTATTGTAACCTGTGATCTTTTTTCTTTTTTTTTTCTTTTCTTTTTTTTTTTTTTTTTTACTGCAGAAACTCTTGAGCTTTATTAAGTTAGAAAATTTACAACCAATAGCATAATCAATAAAACATTAACAAACATGTCATGTCGGGCTTCCCTGGTGGCGCAGTGGTTGAGAGCCCGCCTGCCGATGCAGGGGACGCGGGTTCGTGCCCCAGTCCGGGAGGATCCCACGTGCCGCGGAGCGACTGGGCCCGTGAGCCGTGGCCGCTGAGCCTGCGCGTCCGGAGCCTGTGCTCCGCAGCGGGAGAGGCAACGACAGTGAGAGGCCCGCGTACCGCAAAAAAAAAAAAAAAAAAAAAAACCATGTCACGTCAACCTGCGATTATTTTCTAGCTCGGTATGTTTACTTAGTAAATGTCTGTCTCCCTCTGGACTGGAAGCTCTGTGAGGGCAAGACCAGGTGTGATCGGCTCACCTTTGGGTCCTCAACGCCCAGCCCTGCGCCCGGCAGATTCTCAGTTCATGCTCACTGAGTGATTGCAATAGGAATGAGACAGCTGCCCTCCAGCCCCTTGGATTTGGCGGTCCTGAGTGCAGGTGAGGGAAGAGCCTAGAATAAAGGGGAGAAAAATGACAAAGAGCAGTTTGCCTCAAGGCTGCGGCCCCAGAAGTCTGGTCAGGTGGTGTCACCATGCAGCTGAAGGCAGTCTGCGGGTGGTGGTGGAGGCAGGTATTTTGCCCCTTTGATGTGATTAAGGCCCATGCCAGGTGAGTCACGGAGGGGTGAGCCAGTCAGGGTCCCGAACAGAATTTCATGGGGCAATGGACGGTGAGTTACCACATGCGCCCACAGGACCTGCTCTCCCCTGCAGCCCTGGAGGAGGGATTCAGGCCCCCTCCCCACCTACCCGAACACCCGGGTGGCAAGAGCTAGGATTTCCCCAGTGGCCCTGGGGGAAGTAGGTGGGCGGACTGGGGGACAGGGCTGTGCAGCAGGAGGGTGACAAGGCAGGGTTGCTCTCCCCCCCTTGCTTCTACCTTTGTCCTCTCCTCCTTTCCCATCCCCAGGCAGGCCCTGCCTTCTGAGAGTAGAGGCCTGGGTAGAGGGGAGGGGGAGCCTGGGCCGGGCAGGGGTGTATGGAAGGGAAAAGGAGGAAATTCCTGACCATGAGGACAGGGAGGGTAGGACCCTCTGGGGACAGACCAGACGGGGGAGTTCTCTTGTGAGGCAGCCCCCAGGTCAAGCGCAGAAACTGGCTTCTGCCTGTGGGTGGTGAGCAACAGTCAGAGAGGTGCCTGGCGCCCGGAGCTTCAAGCTCTGGAGAAAGCACGCGTGGACGTGAGCTAATTGGCTAAGAGCTCAAACATCAGGGTCAGAAGGACTTGCGTTTGAATTCTGGCCCTGATTCTTCCTGTGTGTGACCTTGAGCAAATGACTTTGCTTCTCCACCTTACTCAGCCTGTTTCCTCCCCTGTGAAATCCTTTCCTCTCTTCTGCATGTCAGTCATGGCCTTTGACACTCTCAAAGGATGGCTGTTATTAATAGATCTCTTTTCAGTCCACTGGTTTGTTTTTCTGTCCTTACTGTAAGCTCAGATCCCAAGAACTGGTTGTTTTTGTTTGGTTTTTAAAAGCACAAGGCCAGCTTTGACAACAAGAGAACATGAGTGTGTCTTGTCACTGAACCATTTTATGTGTTAAAGCTCATAATGACAGCAGTGTCTGTTAGGTAGATAAACGGGTATGTTGAGGATGCAGATGTTAACATAACTTCTTAATTTGTTGATCACGCTTTTACAGCTGCTAGAAAGACACAGCACAGCGTGCTTGGGCTGGTATGCTCTGTGTTGATTACACCACCAAAGTGATTTCCCAAGACCCGAATCTGAACATGTTCTCACTCATTTAAACATCTCCAATGACCACTATTGCCCAGAGGACCAAGCTCACACTTGGAAGGCAAAACCACGGCTGACGTGACCCAAACATACTCTTCATCACCCGCCTCCCCGGCCCTCTCCTTCCTTTCACCACGTCTGTGCCCCAGGAGAATGGATTTCAACGCCTCCTGAACACATCCTGCTCCCTCATGTTTCCAAGCCTCTACCCATGTGCTTCTTTCTTTGTTTTTCTGGAAAGTTTCTATGTATTCAAAGCCCGGCACAACTGCATCTCTGTAAAGCATTCCCCAGTTCCCCCAGGCAGAGCTCTGTGTTCCCTCTTCTCGCTCATGGGTAGAGAGCGTTACGTGCCTGTATCAGTGCACTTAACAGCATCTGATGAATATTGCAGGCATCCGTCTACACTCCTGGCCTGGGAATGAACTGCCCAAGGTGTGGCCAGTGTTCTCTTTATCTTCGTATCCCCAGAGCCCAGCACAGTGATTGGCAAATAGTAGGAACTTAAGCAGGTGAATGAATACAGACCCATTTCCATGTACTTTGTGTTATTTTTCCAAGAAGAGCGGTTACTAGGATGGATTCTGGAGTCCACCAGCCCTGAATTCAAATCTCGGTTCTGTCATTTGTGAGTGAATTTGGCCAGGTTACTTAATGTCTCGGTTGCTTCAGCTCATGAATGGGAGTAATAGTAACCTCATAGGGATGCTGGGAAAATTAAGTATGACAGTAAAAGCTACTGAGCAGTGCCAGGCACAAATAATCATCCGATGAACGATAACTATAATTACTGGACCAAAGTGTCTGTGTTCTCGTGACAGACCCCTTTATGTGTAGCAGCACGTGGCTATGAGACAAACACCTTGGAACAGAGATGCTACTGGTGCAGAATCAATCCATTGGAGAGCCAGACCATTAACCTTGATCCTGTTGGCACTGTGCCCAGCCTAATTGTATTTGAAGATCCGAGGGAAGACTCAAGTGGCTCGGATGTCTAGAGAAGCAAGAAAAACCATTTAAAGCAGGTAGCGGATCAGGGAATTCTACCTCTCGTTACGTTTCATATAGGCAAGTCAGTTGTTTCCTTGCCGCTGGCCTTGGTGACTGTCCTTGGTGATTATTAATAAATGTAAGTGTTTGCATTTTCCAAAAATGTTGACATTTCACAAGTCATTTATTTACAGGACAAACACCAAAGCGAATCAACCCAGTCTTTGGAAAAGCAGCTGATGTAGGCATAAGCCACATCTTCAATTAACAAGGAGGATTTGAAACCGAGCGCACAGAAGGAAGACGAATGAATTGCTTACTCTGGTCTTTCTTGTACTTTAACCACTTGCTCTTTACCCAGGACATACATATCCCTGTGTGATACATATTCTTTTAAATGTTTTATTACGAATGCATAGGTTTTCATCAACTGCAGATTTCATCTGTGCTCAGAAAGCATTCAGTGACCACCCTGAAGGAAAATTAAGAGGCAGCCCAGACACTCACTAAACGGGCATTCAGGGTGATCTAGTCAAGCGTCTTGAGGCTGCTGCCCTTAACTTAAACAGTTTGCCCTGGCCAGGGAAATAAACCAGGAGCCTTGAGGGTGTTTCGTGCTGGAGTGGCATTTGCAAATCTGGTTTGGGAGGGGCTCTTGTCAAAGGTGGTTCCTCCCCGTTCTCCTGCTGTGCTGGCTCTGTTCAGTGCAAGAGGGCCACCAGCAGTTTCTGGAAGTCCCCAGAGGTGTCTGAGCGAACCATGTCAGAGAGAGACTTCTGATACTTCTCTTGGAACTTGGCTTTTATCCCCTGAAGGTCCACCTGTAGGAGAGACGACACCAGCAACCGGGACATTTATAGCGTTTTCACCATAAACACAGGCAGCCACTGTTCTGAGCACATCGTTCTCACTTGCACATTAATGCCTCAAAGCAACCCTTAGAGTCGGAGTTATTATTCTTCCTATTTCATGGCTGACAATAGGAAAGCTGAGTTCAGTGTCTGTGTTTCTGTTCCAGTAAAACTTTGTTTATGGACACGAAAACTTGAATTTCATATGACTTAATGTGTTACAAAAATATTATTTTTCCCTTGAGTTTTTTACAGTTACTTTAAAATAATCACTTTCAGGTAACAGGACTGTACAAAAACAGGTGGTGGGCCTGATTTGGCTTGCAGGCCACAGTTTGCTGACTTTTAGTATAAGGTTAAGAAAATTGTCAACACAGTCTGAAATGACGCCTTTTTTTTTTTTTCTCTTGTACCCTGATCAGCAAGGATATTAGTGCCAAACAACAAAATTCAATTCGTTATCAATTTTTAGGACTTATTTTGAATCTACGGCTGACCCTTGCGCAATACGGGAATTGGGAACGCAGACCCCCTTGCAGTCTAGAATCTGTGCACTGCCATCCCTGCGTCGAAAACAGAGGGATTTGATCAGTGACTCACCCAAGGGCAGGAAGCGGAAACAGTTCGGATAGATCAGGCCCCAAACCCTAGTTCTTTTGATTCTACATATTGTGAGCTCTAATGGAGCACAAACTTCTCCCCACACTTAGTTTATTTAAAGATCCATAAAATGAAAATACAGGTACTGTTATTTACTGAAAAGATCTGCGTATGGGTGCACCCACACCATTCAAATCCCTGTTGTTCAGGGATCAACTGTAATTCATTGAAAAGCTTGAAAAACCTAGGTGCTGGAGGTGGGGAAAGGACTCAGAAGAAACACAGATAAAAAGATTGTTCTGCTCTGAAGATTCTGACCACCTAGTAAAGGAGATAATACTTGAACCATGGAAGATATAATTCCAGAAAGAACACAGTAAGTCTCATAAAAGAAGCACAGAGCTCTCTTTAACCAGGAGTTTTTTGTTTGTTTTTAGCTTGGTTGTTATCGTTGTTTTTAATTTAGACTCTATCTTGCTTTCTTGAGAGACTCACAAACCATTGCTCAAGCTCTGGCTCTTTTCTTCTCCTGCCCCAACGAGAGGGCCCAACAGGAGAGAGAAAGATGAGAGCAGGAGAGGGTAGGAGAGGGAGGAATTGTTGGAAGTGGGTGCTGCGCAGGAGAGAGACTGCATCAGGCAGGTGGGCTGGTGGGCTGCTCAGCGGGGGGGTGGGTCAGTGCAGGGATGGGGTGGGGCTCACGGGGCTCTGTTCTAGTACCAGGTGGCTTTGGGGGATTAGGGGATCTGGCCAATATATCTGGGCCGGAAGCATTCGGAGGGCATGGTCCCCATGTGGAGATGACCCAGGACCTGTGGTCAGTACTGAGATAGGACAGAGCATCTTGGAATAAACGCTCTACAGCTCATGCATGCTGGAGTGAATATGGCACCTTGAGGCGCCCTCAGAGTGGTGCAACCCCCTGGGGTCTTTAGAATCCTTGCTTTGTCACCAACCCGCTCCTTGGAGTGTCTTAGGATCTCCAGAGACTCTGGCTGGGGCGGGTGAGTTACTAAGAGACAGAGAGACAGAGAAGGCTGAGACCTGGAGAGATAAGGGAAGGAGAGACCCAGAGCAACCAAAATAAAACGGAGAGAGTGACAGAGAGACTGGGGGGGGGGGAGAGGGGAGGAGAACAAAGAGAGGGGCTTTAAGAGAGAGAGGAAAATGTGAATTGTGGAGGAGGAGGAGGAGGAGAAAGAGGGGAGGAGAAATTCCAGGAATAGAAATAAAAACGGAAGAATAGTTGTGTTGCTAAGATACATTTCAAAACAGTGTCAGATGTTAAGTATTATTTGTCAAAAAGCTGGGGGCCAGAATTTGGGTTGGTATCTTTTCCGCCTCATTTAACGCGTTGCTGAGGGAAGTTGTCTGTGGTTTTCAAGTGCCCAGTTCCACTTCACTCTCCAAGGCCGCTCTGCTGTGGGTGAAATGCCATTTCCCATTGAGTCTGTAACTCCTCCTCTCTGTGGCCCTGTATTCTGAATATGAGTCTTGACAGCTGCTCCCTAGCTTCTGGCCACTCCCCTCCCCGTGCCTCTGTTATACTCATGCATTCTCAAAGGGGGGCGATATTGCTCCCAACGGGGGCAAAAACCGGTTCTTAGAGGGTGAAAAAAAATCTTAATCTTCTTATGTAAAATTAACTATGTATCTACATAGGGAACATAAACGGATATACAGTGTATGCCATGTTAACATTTCTTGGAGGGGAGTGACAGGAAAATACTGGGTCTAAGAAGACTCCCTGGGGGTGAGGGTGGGCGATCGCTAATTTAAGAAAGGTTGAGAAACATTGTCTTGTACTGATGTGGTTTTTGGTGCAAAATTATGCTTCTGGGGTGTGTTTAAGGAGTCGGGAAATTACTTGCTCGGGTGATCTAGTCCATTGTTCACCTTTCAGAGTGTCTGTTTTACCTTCCTTAAAATGGAGCTGCCCTATCCGGAAGAGCCCCTCCAGGTTCCCTCCACACACTACCCCGAGCTCTCTGGAGCCACAGATGACGGAAATAGAAGCCGCTAACGTTACTGTATTTTTATAAAAAGAAACAGACTGAAGCACAGCACACTGTCCTCTACAGAGACTGGGAAGGCAAGGGCTGTCTCTGTTTCACTCTTTCTGTAAATAGGCTCTTACTAAAAAACGACCTGTAGATGACATCACTGGTGGCAAAACAAGAAGGCGGAGCCCAGCGAGTGCGTCTTACCTCGGCCTGGGTCACGATGATGTCAATGAGGGTCTCCTCGTCGGTGCCCGCACCCTTCATGGCCTTGTACAGACAGTCAGCAAAGTAGCCCTGGAGGTCCCGGGCGCTCCTCACTGGGCAGGACAAAGGAAGAGAGGACGGGAGGTGTTCACGTTTTGTGGAATAACGCAGAGACCCTCGGAAGGCACAGAGCTGGCTCAGGGTGTCACCTGGCTGCCCTTGGAGCTGATGGAATTGTGAGGCGGGTGTTTGAAAGGAGCAGACTTCACACTGTTGATAATGGGATCTGGAAGATTCCCCTGGGGTCAGGGCACCTGGACTCTTCAACCCAAACCCCTTCAGGCACGTAAGAACCTCTCCTGTTCCCTGAAGACCCTTGGGAGGAGGAGGAGCGCTGTGACCATCCTCAGGCCCTCCCTGCAAAGTTCACGATTCTCACCAGCAGAAACACCTTCTCACCTCTAAGAGAAATCTCTGATGTCGGAGTTGGGTCTGGAGGGGAAACACGGACTGGCTGGCAACCTTGCCATATAAAACTTCGCAATCTTGAAGATACACTCGGTTGGACCGTGGCCCTCCTGCCCATGCTAAACAACCTTCCTTCCTTTTGTTTTTCCTCACTAGGTTTTATTTTTTTACTTTTTAAAAAAATATTTATTTATTTATTTTGGCTGCCCCGGGTCTCAGTTGCGGCACGTGGGCTCTCAGTTGAGGCGTGCATGCGGGATCTAGTCCCCTGAGCAGGGATGGAACGCAGGCCCCCTGCACTGGGAGTGCGGAGCCTTACCCACTGGGCCACCAGGGAAGTCCCTCGCTGCGATTCTATTTGGGAGCCTCACCTCTGAATCTTTTCCAAGGTCCCCACAATCATCTTACTTTTCCCATCTGGGATGTGGGCTTGACGCAATGTTTGATCCTGTCTACAGAGCACCTTCCTGCGATGCTGCTAGTTGCTCTTTTCTGGCCCTGCCCCAGCCAGAAAGGACTAAAGTATGATCTAATCCACACATTAACAAAGTATGGTTTCTATTCACCAATCAGGGGAGGGGGTGCATCTCTGCTCCTGGGGTTAAATCATGATTGCTCTCCCCTCCTCCAAGGCTCCTATGGGCCCATTAGGACTAACACTTTGGGAGAATGAACCCTTTACTGTTTATGTTGCTGACATTTACCTAGAACACTTAACATTTTTGATGTTAGTGGTAAATAATAAGTAATACATTCAGCATAAGTGTGAAATGCACATCCTTAATATGTCCTGCAGTGAGAACTCTTTGTCTTCTAGGTAATTGCCGATAGAATGCTTACAAGGAAGGGGGAGGAACAGAATTAGGAGAGCAGAGTCTAGGTTGGGGGGTGGGGTCTGTCTCCTTATTTTATAGGTCACGTGGCAGCCACCAGAGTGTCAGTGGGGGAGCCCAGACCTAGGAGTCTGAATCCACAAGCTGCTGGATTGGTGGTGGTGGTGATGGGGGGGGTGTGAACCTGGCAATTTGGGGAGCAGAGTGTTTGAGACTCACTGTGACGCACACCCCCCGACGTTCTGGGCTAGCGGCCTCACCAGGTTTTCCCGAGGACCCCGTCCTGTGCACTCGTACCAACGGACGCTGCAGCGATCGTCCGCCTAACTTGAGTGCGTTCCGTCCCCACACCAGTGACTTCACCCCTGACATTCCTTCTTCCTGATATTTCGGGAAGAAAAATCTCAACTTTTCTACCGTATACAGTCTATGCCTGGTGAGCAACCTTTGTCGTTCGCAGCAGCAGGAATACCCTGAAAGTTTGGGTGGGGCCAGCTTGGGAGCACGTGGGAATAAAGATCTTCGTGCGTGTGAGAGGAAGGGCGGCCAGCCACCCCGTGGCGTCTCTTGCTCCTTCTGGCCTGCAGACCAGGGGTTCTCAAACTTCAGGGAGCATAAGATGATCACTGGAGGAGCTTGTCAATGTGTGGCTTTGGGCTGCATTCCAGGAAGTTCTAAGTGGGTAACCTGGAGTGGGCCTGCAGAGACTGCACTTTCACACGCCTCCCCACGTGAGTCTGATGCAGGGGGTCCACGGACCCCACTTTGAGAAGTGCTGCTCCAAAGACTGCAAGCGGTGGGAACCGTCTGGTCTCATAACACCTCCTCCTCAATTTTAGTGGCAAACTGGCATCTTTATGAGTTAGGTGGGAGTAGGGTGGGGAGTGTGTAGAGAATTTAGTCATGAAGTCATGTTCCACTCTTTGTGTGGTTCCTTTTTCAAGGTCTTTTCTAATCTCTTTTATATTTGCTACCAGTGGAGTCCACCCAACTCCTGCATTTCATGGTCCCGCAACTGCAGAGATGGGTCCTTTCCTTCCTCTGTACCTGCCTTGCTCTGATTGTTTTTGGCTTTATCTTTACTGTAGCTCAGTCTGTTAATTTGAGTTTATCTGCCATGAGTTTGAAGCTTCTTAAGAACAGGAACTGGACCTATTTACCTCTGCTCCCCACGCCTGGCACCACTGCTGGCCCAGGCAGGTGCTAAGTAAATGTTAAAGGGTTGAATTGTTTTATTACCATTAATGCTTAATACTAATAAGAATTAGTATTAATCTTCTGACTGAACTCTGGCGTTTTCCTGCTTCTTTACACTGCAGGTACAGAAACGGTTTGGAGCCTTGTAGCTGGGCCATGAGTAGATCTCTCCGTTTACTTAAGACACTCATCCTTAAAGCCCTAAGGGCAGTCATCTCTGTGTATCCATGGTGGGACAGGAGTGACATTAAGGACTTTCAAGCCTCTAGAACAATAGCAGAGCTGCTAATCTGAATGCAAAATGAGGGTGGAAAAAAAAAAATCAATTGCTGACATTGCCCCCAAAATCCCATCAAAAAAACCAAAACAAAAGAGTTTGGCAGCGAGAGCACATTTTTTAGCTTCCAGGGGCTGCTTTTTTGGTTCTTCCTCTCCTTCTGGGGATATTCTCTCCATTTCTCGTGCCATTTGGGTTGCTGCCCTGGCCTCCTCGCCACCGGAGTGTGGACAATGGACAATGCCTTCATTCCGGGGCTTGCAAAAATGAGAAAGGAGCCTGCCAGCCACAGCCCGGTACCCATCTCTCTGCTATTTCCTGCCTACGGGCAACACCTGGAGAGAAACGCCTGCCGTTTGCTTGGCACGGCCTTGATCTCGTCTCCCCCGCCTTGCTTTCTACACAGACCTCATTCATTCCAATGTTGAAGGGAACCAAATGGAAAAGGTCACCCTTGGGCCATCAGGCACCCGCAGAAACTTGTTCCTGGATCCGAACCTGGGTGCTTTTGAGCGTGTGTCACATGAACCGCATGCTGCCCCATGAGACTAGACAATGGTCCCAGGCTGTTGGTGGAGGCTCTCGGGGCTCCATGATCTTAGTGGGACTGTCGTGGATGCTGTGGTAGGTCCCCCAAGCTGCTGTCTTAGCAGGCACTCACGCCAAGCGTTACCTGCTGGCTGCTCAGGGCTGAGTCCCTTCTCAGGAGGGAGGGACTGACGGGGGTCATATCCATAAGGAGTCAAAAGAGGGAGCTCTCTTCCCCCAGGCTGCAAATGCTCCCTGGGTGCAGCCAGACGGCTGCTTGATGTGGGGTGTGAGGACCTGGTCCCCTTGCCTCCGCTTTGGACATCCTGACTTCAGGGCTCCTTGGGGGACCAGCACAGCTCCTGCTGCAGCTGCATCACATTCATTCTCTCCCCTCCCAGTGCTGCTTAGATGTGTGGTTCCCAAGCTATTCCCTGAAAGCTTCCTGCACACAAACCTCTGTCTCCAGTTCTGGTTCCAGGGAGCCCAACCCGAACCAGGGGCTTTCCTAGCTTTACCTTACCGAGAGTTAAGTAGGCCTTCTGCAGATCTCCTGACGTTTCTTCTTCAATGGCCTCTTCGATGTCTTTGCCAATGAGCTGGAGAAAGAAAGTGCAGCTGTTACTCCAGGTTTTGCTTTTGGCCTTGGTGCACTCGAGGCTTGTTCTTCTACAAGAAGCAATAGACTCTTCCAGATTTGGTCACGCAAGGATCGGAGGAACTCTGGGATTCCTCTCTGGCCTCAGGCCTTGCAGGGCTGGGGATGGTTGCCCGCCATTCGAGTGGGGACTCTCGTGGCCTAGGAGTTAGTCCCGATTTGACCCCTAATGGATGTGACCCCAGTCAGGACCACCGCCTCAGCCTCAGTTTCCTCCTCTGTGAAATCAGGGAGTGGAAAAACAATGAATAAATACTGCAACAATATTCTTTATGTTTCTATCGTACTTGAGTTTTTCCTGTGTGTTTATAAAGATTCTTTCCATTTCCAATTTTCCAGGAGGCTATGGTTATAATCATCTCCCACATCTTCCTCCGTTGTGGACTGAGACTGAGAGCTCGGGCACCTACACTTTGGGTGACATGAATAGAGATTGTGAAGTTCACGGTAAGGACTTGGTCTAACATTTCTGATACTGTGGGGCTACTTGGGCTGGGAGCCCGGGGCTGACCACGTCAAATGCTGCTTTCTTTCCCTCTGGGGAGACTCCAGATGATCTCATATTCGCCGCCAGCTCGTTCTGCACAGCATTACACATTAGGTTTCCTTCCAAATATTTATAGAAGCTGAAGTTCAGAGTAAATTGTGACCACGCTTAACACAAGTACCGCCAGAGCCAAGCTCAGGGCAGGTATATAAAGAGAAAGGAGAACTTTTGGTTGGGTTTGGGAAATGCAATTAAGCATTAGAAATACTGAAACTTCTTTCTTAGAAATTATCTCTTGAGGATATGACACAATGGTGAGTCTATAAATAATTGGGGCCTTTGAGGTCACTGCCAGTGGAGTTTATGTAGCTCATTCTGAAAACACTGGTAAACAACATATTCTCTGTGATACGCACACAATAGATGTGGGGAGAAGGAGGGTCCAGATTTAATGAAACCCATAGCTTGATCTCCTCATCATAGCTGGCCCATCTAGAGGTCTGGTGTGGAATCGACCTAGATAAGAAGGGGATTGGATTGGGGGGGCTTTCAGTCCCTTTCTTAGCTGTTCTCAGGTGTTGGGGGTTGGATGTGGGAGCTGGTATTTCAGAAGAAACTGCTATCACTTTTCTCATGAACAGGGTTCTTGTTGTGTAGACTGAGATTGTGTTTCAAGAGGACATTGTCCTCACACAGGTCTGTGTTTAGAAAAAAAAAAAAAAAAAATCCTCACATTAAACCACTTTCCATTTTTATTGTTAGTACCGGGCTAGAACAGTGTTTTTAAATTTTCTGTAGCATCTCAGCCTACACAACAGATAAAAGCAGGAAAGCAGAGCTGTTCTGGGGAGGCGGGAGATGGGCTCCTTAGCACAGCCCTAGACAGTAATGCCAGGTTCCCGCCCTCTCAGTCTCTTTGCTGCCCAGCTCCGGGGGCACGCACTCTTCATGAGATACAGTGAGACGGCATCGCCCTTTCTTTACCTACCTCCTCCCCCAACTCCCTCCTGGTGGCTACCAAGGCACCTCCAGGGACTCCATTGAGCACAAATGTTAAACGATGCACTGGCCCAAGCTACTGAGATGCTCCTTTGCAGATGGAATGCTCCTCACTTATCGGAACACTTCATTCTTAGGGGGGCTCTTTGGACAAAACCAGGTTTTCTGATCTTGGTACAAAAACCCTTTGCCAGGGTGGATTCCAGAGAAGCCTCAAAGGCTTCTAGTTTACCAGGTAGCATTGCCTGTGGGGAGATTATTAGAAGAATAGGAGACACATTTCTTTCTTTTAAAACCAATGCCCCAGGGCTTCCCTGGTGGCGCAATGGTTGAGAGTCCGCCTGCCGATGCAGGGGACGCGGGTTCGTGTCCCGATCCGGGAGGATCCCACGTGCCGCGGAGTGGCTGTGCCCGTGAGCCATGGCCTCTGAGCCTGCGCGTCCGGAGCCCGCGCTCCGCCACGGAAGAGGCCACAACAGTGAGAGGCCCGCGTACCGCAAAAAAAAAAAAAAAAAAAAAACCAATGCCCCAAACTGACAGCGTGCCCACAGCAGAACCCTGTGCACTCTGACTTTGGTTATAGAAGTTAAAGGGCTAAAGGTTCTGGAATGGGCTTAGGAACACTTTAGGGGAGGGGAGAAGTGATGAGGGGTGTGGTGGTAAGGCAGTGACCTGGGGCTATGGGTATGTGTACCTACAATTTATACTGAGCCATATGTGGGGGACTTTATAACTCTACAAGCCTTTCATATTTGGTAGATTTGGGGACGGTAATAATCTTTCATGATGCTGCAGAGTTGGGGAAGCTTTGTTGCTCGGGCTGGGATCTCTGAGAGTGTCAACAGTTAAGACTCAGGTTTAGAGGGCAGATTAAGGGCAAAAACCTGAGTTTTTGTGCCAGAAATTAAAATTCGACTCTATGCCAGGACAACCTGTGCCGTATGGTACACTTCACTGATGTGACCTTAGCATCTTAGTGCTTTTAGCCAGAGACCATGAGAAAATTTATGGAGCCAGGTTCCCAAGATCAGGATGAACTCAGAAGATCAACGATAAAGGTCAAGACGAACAATGTTCCAACAAGGCTTTCGGAATGATGAATAGGTAGCATTTCAGAGCTGGTTTCATGGAAAGAATCATCGAATCAATTGATCATCTTACTGACCATTTGAGTTTTAGCTCTGTTTTTTGACACTGTCGGTTCACATAAGGTGACTCATAACAACTGCTAATGTTAACTGAGCACCTACTTCATGCCAGGCAATAAATGCTTCAAATCTGGTCATTCATTTAATCCTTACTAACCCTGTGAAGTAGGTACTATTATTATCCCTGTTATACGGTTGGGGGAACTGAGGCACAGAACCCTTAATAACTCGCCCAGGGTCATACAGCTAGTAGCCTCGAGCAGACTTGTTAAACCTTAACAAGTATCAGAATCTGGAAGACTTGTTAAAACACAGACTATAGGACCCTAACTCCAAGGAAGCTGATTCAGTAGGTCCAGGGCCGGCGCTAAGAATTCTCATTTTAAACATTTTCTCAAGTGATACAGATTCTGCTGTTTGGAGATTAATTCTGAGAACAATTGGCCTAGGGAGTATCCTTAGATAGTCAGTATTTCATGTACACACACCCACACACCCACACCCACCCACACAACCCACACACATACACCCCCCACATACACACCACATACACACCACACACACACACACCCCACACACCCTCACACATATGTGTGTTTCTATAGTGATCCTTAATGACAGCCGCCCCAGAAACTCCATCCATGGCCCCAGTCTTATGGGAAGAGGGTCTAGGTCATGGAGAAGGCTTCCAGCTCAGTCTACACAGCTCCAGGCCCAGGGGCCAGGGGAGTACAGGGTCAGCTGCCTTTGATCACGAATCCGGGCAGGATTTGAAAGCAGAGGGCCCTGAGGGCTTATATACAGTGATGATAAAATTCCAAAGCTTTGTTGTCTTTTCATCTGCTGGCAACACATAGGAAATGCTATTCTGAGTGAGGAGCGGCCAGCTCTAGCTGAGGTAGGAGCTCAGGCTGGGGAACCTTGGCGTTCTCATCCACTTTCTGCTACTGACTTGCTGTGTGGTCCTGATAAGTTACAGATGGTTCCTTACTTGTAACAGATTTTCTTCCTCCATCAGTTGTGGGTAACAATGGCTTCTTCAGCCTACATTTGAGTTACAGTATTCTTGTGAAATTGAAATGAGACACAGGGCACAGATGTCCTTTGAATAGTTAAAAGCATTCCACAAATATAAAATAGGAGACCAAAACAAAATCTGATATTCCACAAACGTCTTCTTGCCATTAAAGACTGATTTTTCAGGGAAGGACTAACCACTGAGTGCCTTGAAATAGCTAACTCACCTCGCTGACTTAAAATTATCATTAGATTAAAAAAAATAATTGTATAAAAGTAACTGATACACATCTTTCCAAGAGTGTATCTCTGAGCTTTCATCACATCTGTTTGGGGTGGAGTAGGCACTGTTAGCCCAACTGTCAATGGGGATAATAGTAACAGCAAACATTTGTAAGCTTACCACATGCCAGATACTGTCCTGAGCCTTATTTAACACCTAAAATAACCCCCTGAGGGTGGGAGGTTGATGTTCACGGTCTCCGTTTTACAAATGAGGATGGTGGGGCTTCCCTGGTGGCGCAGTTGTTGAGAGTCCGCCTGCCGATGCAGGGGACGCGGGTTCGTGCCCCGGTCCGGGAAGATCCCACATGCCGCGGAGCGGCTGGGCCCGTGAGCCGTGGCCGCTGCGCCTGCGCGTCCGGAGCCTGCGCTCCGCAGCGGCAGAGGCCACAGCGGTGAGAGGCCCGCGTACCGCAAAAAAAAAAAAAAAAAAAAAAAAAAGAGGATGGTGAAATCAGGTCACTTGTTAGTGGTAGAACCAGGATTTGAACCTGTACCCTCTGACTCTAGGGCTTTGCTCCTAAACTTGACACTCCCCTGCTTCCCTAGCCTCTGTTGCAAAGCAGGGTTTCCCAGACTCCACACTGCACTGGGGGCCGACTGACTGTGCTGCGGGAGGTGCCCTGTGCACTGTGGGACGTTCTGCAGCTTCCCTGGCCTTGACGCTCTACATGCCAATACTGATGCTCCCCCCAACGCACCTTGTTGTGACAGCGCCACGTGTTTCCAGACATGATCAAATATCCCCTGGGGGTGCAAAGTCACCCCTGATGGAGAACCACTAGTGTAAAAGACACCCAGCCCCCTGCCGCCCAGTTCCAAATCCCAGATCTCGGCTTCTTCTGGAAGTAACTTGAGACTCAGTTTCCGTGTGAACTCCTTGCCTTAGTACTGGATCACTTACCACTTGGTAGGCTTGAAAGGTGGCTTGTAACTGTTTGTGATTCCTCTTGGCCAGGACTTCATTGAAGGTAAGCTCGTCCGTGCCCCAGCGGCCTTCCCCTGCCTAGAGGGCCGAGTGCAAACATTTTGAAAAAGCCTTTTGCAAAAAGACTGAATAAACAGAGCTGTGACCAGGCCTCCCTTACAGGAAACAATAAAATATGCACTGAATCTAAGCCACATTGATCGATCCAGCACTTTAAACTTCTAACCCACAAGTATACCTCACATATTTATATTATTTATACCTTCCCTTGTTCCAAAATGGATCTAAGGTGGTTAACCCCAGAATATAAGAATAGAAAAAGCAATTCTTTTAGGTTCATGAAGACCGTATATATGAAAAATATTTTAAAGATCATACTTATTTCCCAAGTAATTCCAATTCGCATAAAATAAAGTAACAGTTGTTGAAAATAATGTTAATTTAAAAAAAAAAGAATTTGCAGAGACTGGCACATCTGCATACTTACGTCATACAGATCTTTGGCATCCTGACCAGCTAGATCTTTGTCTACATTATCTCCTTCATCGCGATTAGCCTAGAAAAATCAACACATTGTTATTAACTTGAGTTCCTGCTTGACCACAGAAAACAAAAAGGGAAAGTCCTAGAAAAGGGGGTGATTTCAGAGGGGTGGCCTGAAGCTAGACAAAACCTGGCAAAGTGGCAATACTGCTCTTTGCTGCCATCTTTTGGACACAACTGATAAAGAGAGTAGCTTCTGTGACAACACATTTTTCCTTTTTTTTTTTTTTTTTTTTTTTGTAGAAACCAGGGTCACTCACAAACCCCACTGCCCTCTAAGAAACCTCATGATGTCCCTTAGATTGAGTCTGTTGGGAAGCTATTAGTCTTCCTTCCAAAATATCAAATTTCGCTTCTCAGGGTCCCAGCCCTGAAGAGCCCTGAATGTTGGTCATGGAAAGTTTTAGAGGTCTAACCTAAGCCCTTAGTGGCAGGTGGAATTCTAAGATGACCCAAGGGGCCCACACTCTGGTATAATCGCCTTCTTTTGAGTGTGGGTAAGACCTGTGAATATGGTGAGACACCACTCCTGTGATCATATTATGTTTATATGGCAAAGGAGATGTTTGTAGATGTAATTAAAATCCCTAATCAGTTGTCCTGGGTAGGCCTGACCCAATCAGGTGAGCTCTTTAAGGTCAGAGATGGAAGAAGTCAGAGACATGAACTCCTGCTGGCCTGGAAGAAACCAAATAGCCATGCTCTGAACTGTCTATGGGGCCAAGACAGGGAACTGCAGACGGCCTCTAGGAGCTGAGTGGTCTCTGGTTGACAGCTAGCAGGAAAACAGGGACATCAGTCGTACAACCACAGGGAACCGAAATCTACCAACAGCCAGTGAGCTTGGAAGAGGACCCCAGGCCTCAGATGAGATGGCAGCCCTGGCTGACACCTTGATTTCAGCCTGGCGAGACCCTGGCTAACCCGCAACAGGACCCCTGCCCCATGGAAACCGCTAGATCATGGGTCTGCATAGTTTAGGTTGCTGAGTTTGCAGCAATTTGTTATACAGCAGGAGAACACTTATATACTCTTCGTGCTACAGGTGAAGCCTACTCTACGTTATTCTCTGCTATCAGTCTCTCCACATTGAGAGTAATGAAGCAAAGGAAACACACAAAGGTCATAAAGATGGGTGTGTCAATGAGAGTGCAGATGCCGTCTGGCTGGGGGCCGCCGGGGCTGTGTCCTAGCAGGGCCGATTCTTAAAGCCCTGCTTTCCAGGCTAAGCTCCCTGCAGCAGTTCTTACAGGCCTAGACTTGGGGTGAATCCTGGAAGTAAGTTGTGTCATGAAAAGGGCCCTACTTGGGGTCAGATGGGCTGGTTCTTGCTCCTAAGCTGTGTCTTACTGTGTGTACACCTAGAGGTTCCTCACTGGCAAAGTGAGGTGGTGATGCTTAATGAGATAACTCACTAACAAAAAGGGATTGTGTAAACTGCAAATGACTAGGCGGATTGTGATGATGGGGAAAATACCCATTGAATAATTTCACAAGAGCTGGGCTGACAGAACACAGGTTGATGATCCCTCAGTAACATTTTTAATAAAAGAAGGAAATGTTTGTCATCTAAATTGCCTTTTTCATCATGGTCCCATGCTGCCAAGGGCTGTTTCCCAAGATCATAAAGCAGGTTAGACCTTTTTACTTTTACCTGTAGCAGGGAGACCAGAATTTTTTTTAGGCTTCCACTTGTATCACCTTTGACATCTGATTCAAGGCTCCTGTCAAATACTTTTGGGGAAGAAGAAAGGAGGAGAGAAAGCAGATTTAGTCTCCCAGAGGTATTTTGGAAGGAACATTCTTTAAAGTCAGAATAAACGGTCACTTACACCTTTGGTAGGCCTCTTTAATGGCGATGATTTCCTAGGAGAGGTAATAAAAATAAAAAATCAATACTCCAAGGTGGGGTTAATCAATAATATAGGCAGAGACAAGCAAAGGGAAGGGGCAGGAGCTTGTCTCTGGACACAGGATGCCTTTATGACCTCCTCCAAAGGGGGTCATCCCTACAGGTCAAGGTCTAGGCCTAGAGCGAGTCCCCAGCTGTGTGGAGTCCTTTAGCATATGTCATCCTTAGTTAAAAGTGAAAACATTACAGCTAAGCTAACATCTTCTTTCACTACCCCCTCACCCCACCTCACTCCCCCTTCCCCACCCAGTAGCCAGTGTTAGAAGACCCCCCTGGCACCCCCCAACCCCCTGCCTGTTCTTGAGCTCTCCGCTAGATGCAGCCATGCTTGGAGACCCGCAAAGTCAGGCTGGGAGGGTAAAGTAGAACTTTCCTCCTTCATGTAAAACTGTGCATCTCTTTAGAAAAATGAAAGCTGGGTTGACACTGTGCTTCTGGAAGGATCTATCCTGTCAAGCCAGGAGCAGCGACACCAAGACCGAGCATCAGAGATTGGAAGAGGAGCTCTCCAGTGTGAACCAAGTGGACGCGTTTCTGCCCAGACACTTGCTCACCCCGTGGGCGGAAGGCAGGGGGCACCTTCCCTCCTGGCTGCTGTAACCGGCTCTGATGGGCATATGGGCGCTCCCTTGGGAGTTGGTCCAGGGCTCGGCTGGGACTCACCTTATTGGTTCTCGTGCACAGGACCTCGATGAGCACCGCCTCGTTCGTGCCCAGGCCCTTCATGGCCTTCTGCAGCTGCCGGGCCGCATACTCGCTGGGGTGGTCCAGGAGGGCCAAGGCTGTCTTCTCAAAGTTTCCACTCAGCTCCGTCTTGAGCACCTCCTCCAGGTCCTGCGGGAAGACAGCGAGAGTCTTGTCTGGGAATGTCCTGAGAGCAGAGGGAAAGGTGTCTGCTCTCCCCACCGCAGGACACCTGCTGTGGACACACGGGGCACAGCCTGGACTGGAGCTCCACAGGCACAAGTGACCTGCTCTGGAGGACACTCGTCACCCAAGTGCCCACGCATCTTCTGCCAAGGCTGGCAGAGGTGCCGAGGGAAGGTCCCCTGCTCAGGGCTGGGGACCCCGAAGATGAATCACAATAACAACCAGCATTTGCAGAATATTTTAGGGTTCAGAGAGCTTCCTCACCGATCCCTAAAACAGCCCTGGCAGGAGAGGTATTGCATCATCCCCATGGACTGAGCCTCAATAAGATAAAGGACTCATCTCCAAACACTTGGCTAGAGAAGACTGAAATACAGGTTTGTCACCTCTAGGAGACCAGATCGTTCACTGTCCAAGCTGGGATGCTTTTGACAGTGAAAGGGGGGGGGCACTATTAATAATTGCAGGGGGACAACAGGAATTAAAGAGGGACTGTCCTGGGCAAACCTGATATACAGTCACTTGGGCATCTTGTTAAATTCTGCAAAGAACTCAGGTGGGGGAAGGGAAGTACATGAAATTCTCACTGGCATCCTGTTTGGGGCAGGCCCCCTCTAATCACAGGTGAACCGCCTGCTCCCACCTGTCTCCCTCCGACCTGATGGTTTAATGAGAAAAGCGTCAAGAATGGGCGTTCAGTCCAACTAGTCGAGTCATCAACGTCCCAAGTTAAATGAAGGGCCTCAGAGCAGGACCTTCACACAGAGACAGCCCCGTGTGGGTCAGACTAGAAGCCGATAGACCAGATTACAGCGTGGGGTGGGCCTGGCTACTCAGCACCATGGCGTGATGTCTAAAAACACAGTCCTGTAGCTCTGTGACCTAGGAAATGTGCTTAATTTCACCAACTGTCAGTTTCCTTCTCTGAAAAACGGGAAAAGAATAACAAGACTTACTTCTTAAGGTTGTTGGGAGAATTAAATAAGACAATCCTTGTAAACACTGAACACAGTGCCTGGCACATTTTCAATGTTCAGCAAGTGATGATGATGATGATTTCATGCTGAAAGGAACTTTCAGAGAGAAGGCAAATCTACTATTTCTCCAATGAACCTCTGAGCTCCGGGCCTGGGAGGAAAATACCAGAAGATTTTTGTCCAAGGCCCTGGCATCTGCAGTCTTAATAGCAGGTTGCGATATTCCTGGCTCCATCCCATGGCACTCGCTGCCATCTAACCCTGATCTTGTGAAGACAGGCCTTTGGTCAGTACTCTGGCGTGAATGCACCTGAAGACTAGAAATATTTTTTCAAGTCAGACGGGCATCAGATAGAACTGTAGAGAAGAGAAATCCCAGCTGCCCGCTCTCGTACGTCACGAGGACAAAAACAGATCCTTGTGTGTTTACATTCTGTTTGGACCTAGGAGCCGGCTCGGGATTCTTCGGCTCTAATCCTGGCTTCCTGCTAACGAGCTGCGTCACCTTGGGATGCTTATTCTCTTTGGAGCCCAGCTGACTTCAGATTTGATTGTCTTTAATGTCTTCTAGCTTTGTGGTATGATTCTCCATCACCTCTTTGGCAGTCTCAGCTGTTTGAAACACAGCTGAGAATTGGAAAGTAAGCAAATGACTGGTGGATGTAGGTATTGCAGAGTTTTGTGCTAGAGCATCTGCCCACTTTAACAGAGCCCTCGAGTCCTCCCTTCGAACCCACTTACACTCATTTAACACCAAAGCTTGAGATGCTTGTACCTGACTTTCCACATCGGTAGGATATGAGTAGACACAGCACGTGAGAGGATGCTATCGTCAGGCACACTGACAAGGGTGAACGTTCAATGTCATACAATTCAATTAAATGCAGCTGAACTGAAGCTTCACTTATTTTCACCAATGTCATCAATGAGTGACGTTGACAAGCCTGACTGTGAAAAGGGAAGCGGAAGATCTACAAAAGCACAGCTGTCTGGACTGTTTGATGTATAAATAAATATCTCCTCTCATGGCAATGGATTCTCCAGGAGTGGAGGCTGGCCCTGGAGAGGGAAGACTTAGATGTGAGCGCTGGTTCTGTTTCCTACTAAGTGTGTGGTTGTGCGTGAGTCATTTAAACAGATGAGCTCCACTTTTTTCTCTCTGTAAGGTGGAAACAGTCATACCTATCACAGCCTCCCTTTACTGGTAGGTGCCAGCATTACCCTGCTTGATTCTCTCACAGCAACCTGAGAAGGGAGGCAAGTTACCATTTTCATTTTATTTGTGAGGAGACCAAGGCCTAGAGAGATTGTTGCTTCCCCAGTGACAAATAAGTAAGAAAATCCACCTCCATCTCTGTATCTATTTATACATAGAGTTATGGAAACTGTAAAGGAAGTATACATTTGGATTAGAATGCAGCATAATAATCCATATTTATTTGGCAAACTGATAATTCTAATGACGTGAAGAAAATGTTAAATCGTGTTCATGCTATATTAATAAAGAAAACAGAAAGCCTAATGCATTCTTAAAGATTTCTAAATGTAACACCATCAACAAGAAGAATGAAGCAAAGATATGCAAAGAAAGAAAAAGGCGTTGATGCTTAACGAAATGGAGGGCTTTTTGCTTTTGGTGTTTTAGTTTTTGTAACAATCACTTATGAAGAATGTATCATTCTTGAGACAGCTGAATAAATGAAGAATTCTTACATAAAGACCCACCTGTGAAAACTGGTTTTCAAATCCCTGGCCTATCTATAAGTTAGTGTGTGGAATTAATCCAAAGGAGTGGGAAATAAAGACTGAGGAATCAACTTTAAAAGAAGTCAATTGGAAAAATAATGAGTTAACCAATATTGATTTTACAGGCTGTTAACAAGGCCATTTCAGTTTTTCTGAAGTCAGTTAAAGTTTTAAATAGTGGTTTCATTTTGTTTCTCTTGGGCTAACTCAATAAAGCTTTAAGGATAGCCCTCCCTGTCTCGGGAACATAAAAGAAGCAGAAGAGACAGTCAAGACCAAGGCCATGTGCACACGGCCGAGGACCCTCAGCGTCACCTTGCCGTACGTTGTCTTGTACTTTTGTTTTATTTGTTGCCTCTCATTCGATGTCCTGCTTGATAGGATTTCAATGATGGCAGCTTCATCAGTTCCTGAAGTGCAGGAGAAAGAGACAAAATCACAATGAGCAAGAAACAAGACGGACGTTTATTTTAGTCAGTCTGGGGAAGCCAGGGTGGTGGTCACAAGCTTTGGTGGAACCTAGGTGGACCCTTTGGCTTTAATATGCTGAGGACTGTATTCTTTTCACCCACTTGACAAATATCCACTGAGGCCTCACACTGCATGAAGCACAATGCTAGGCGTTGTAGTGGAAAGAGGAACGAATATGGTCTATTCCTTAATTTCAGTCCTTGGCATAAATGCAAGAGAAATGAAAACTTACGTCTACACAAAACTTGTACTCAAAGGTTCACAGCAGCATCATTCATAATAGTCAAAATGTGCAAACCACCTGAATGTCCATCAGTGGACAATGGATAATTAAAAGGTGCTATATCCATACAGTGGAATATTACTTGGCCAGAAAAAAGGAATGAAGTACTGACACATTCTACAGTATTGAATGGGACGGACCTTAAACACATTTTGCTAAGTGAAAGAAGCCAATCACAGGAGACCACATATTATGATTCCATTCATATGGAAGTCCAGAATAGGGAAATCTATAGAGACAGAAAGTAGAATAGTGGCTGGGGAGGGGGTGGGCAGAGGTTTGACAGCTAAAGTGTAGGAGGTTTCTTTTTAAAGTGATGAAAATGTTCTAAATTGTGGTGACGCTTTCATATTTCTGTGAATCCATTAAAAACAACGGAATTGAACACTTTAAATGGGTGGATTGTATGGTGTGTGACTTATACCTCAAAAAAACTGTAAAAAAAAAAAAAATATGGTATGTTCCTTGGTCTGCAGGTACTTAAAAATGGAGTGGAAGAGATTAAGATACAGACCCAAATTGCTAGAGTATCAAAGCCCATCCATAAACTTGTTAATCTCAGGAGAAACGACCTAATTGGGAGCATAAGGGGCAGTTACCCTTTATTTATTTATTTTTTGTTTTGCGGTACGCGGGCCTCTCACTGCTGTGGCCCCTCCCACTGCGGAGCACAGGCTCCGGACGCGCAGGCACAGCGGCCATGGCTCACGGGCCCAGCCGCTCCGCGGCACGTGGGATCTTCCCGGACCAGGGCACGAACCCGTGTCTCCTGCATCGGCAGGCGGACTCTCAACCACTGCGCCACCAGGGAAGCCCGCAGTTACCCTTTAAACTCCTTTGCCTCACACTCTTTCTAAAACGATTTTTTCCCGGATGTTCATAGTAATACTTGTTCGTCGTAGGTATTTGATCAGCACTGAAACGATAATGACTAAGAAAGAAGGGGAGTGTATCATTTTTTGAACCTGGAGACAGGATTGGGAAGATGACCCAGGTGTTACAGGTGTGAGGGTGAGAAAGACTATTTGATCAGCGAACCCTGAATTCCATTTCTTCGGACTGGATTCCCTTAAACCGTATGACATCAGGCAAATAATTAGCCTCACCAAGCCTCAGTTTTCCCACCTGTAAGATGGGGGTGATAATAGACAAGGCTATTGTGAGAATGAAATCCAAGTAGGGGGTCCGTGGTTGCCCTGAGGTGCACATGGCTTCTGGGACACCGGGGAGTGTACATGACCAAGTGCCCCGGGGCTGCCTCAGATCCAGACAAGTGCCGAGGCCACTGTCCCTGGGCTGTCACCCCAGTGACTGAGCTGGAAGGAGCGTCAGAAGCCTTCTGGCTCAAACTCGTATTGACAGAGGAGGAAACTGAGGCACAGCTCGGACCCTCTTCTTAGTTCCCGCATGTACCTTACTGTTCAGCAGTATTGCAATTTGTTGACTGTTCTCTCCGCTCGAGTGCTTTACATCTGTCCTCCGTTCCTCCCTTCAGCCCCTCCAACGTCTCCCCCTCAGCATCGTCCAGCAGCCCTTCTTCTCCTACCTGCCAGTCCTTCTTGCTAATTGCCATCACTCCCCCCACCCCAACCCGTGACCGTTGCCCTTTGGCTGATGAATCCTAAACTAGCACCTCTAGCCCTTACCCCTCCTGAGTTTAGATCTTATTTCCAGCTGCCTGTGGCCAGCTTCCCATGGAGATCCCAAGGCCTTCCAATTCCCCATGTAGCTAAAGCTGTCTCTCCTTGAATCCCCTCCCCACCCTGTTAATTTCATCTCAGTGTGTGGCCATCACCTGAATTAGAAAATCCAAAGTCACTTTTGAGGGCCCACCTTCCGTTTCTTTTATTTTCTGACACCGCCAAGTCCCATCTGTCTCACCTACGAGATGTCTCTTCCCTCTCCATCCCTCCTGCCGCTGCTAACAGGCCCTGCTTGTTTTCAGTCTCCCTGACACCAGGCTCTGGTCTCTGCAGCCTTCCCTCCACACTGTCATCAGAATCATCATTTGGAAGTACCGCGTGTGCTCATTTCACTCCCGAATTTTAAAACCTCTAGTGATTCTTCATGAGTTCCAGAAGTAAATCATTGTTCCTTAATGTGGCACTGAGACTTCCTGCAGTACGGTCTCAGACTGCTCTTCTAGACCCATCTCTGCACGCACACACACACCCAGGCTCACTCACCTTACCTGAACCACATTTCTCAGTAGGTCAGGCACTTTCAGAAGTCCTGAAACATTAAGTTTCTGCTTCCGCTGTCCCTCTAAAGAACATTGCTTATATATCTCTCGAGTCATTGCATGTTATATAAGATTTTATCAGCTTATATATATATAATATATATACATAAGATTGCATATATGTGCCATTCTAAGCCTGGTACCTAGGCCATAGGGAGTGGTCACTGAAAGGTAGTGTGTACTATTAGGTGCCACTTCCTGCCGTCTTCCTTGGGTGAGTGGGGCTCTTGGGTCCATCTTGCCTGTCAGATCTGCTCATCTAGGGTGTGGTACTATGCATACCACTGAAGGAATGAAAGATCACTTTAGGACCATTTAAGGTCTTAATAGTTATGTGTTTTTGTGAAATGCATACTGGATTTCAAAGACTTGGTGTAAAAAAAGAGTGTAGAATATCTCAATAATTTTTTTTAATTAAAAAAAATTTATTTGTTTTATTGATTTATTTTTGGCTGCATTGGATCTTTGTTTTGGTGCACGGGCTTCTCATTGCAGTGGCTTCTCTTGTAGAGCACGGGCTCTAGGCACACGTGTTTCTGTAGTTGTGGCTCGTGGGCTCTAGAGCACAGGCTCAGTAGTTGTGGCGCACGGGCTTAGTTGCTACGCGGCATGTGGGATCTTCCTGGACCAGGGCTTGAACCCATGTCCCCTGCATTGGCAGGTAGATAGATTCTTAACCACTGTGCCACCAGGGAAGCACTGTCTCAATAATTCTTATATTGATTACCTATTAGAATGTTAATGTCTTTAGTTAACATATATTATTAAAATTAATTTCACTTGTTTCTTTTTACTTTTTTTAAAATGTGGCTTCTGGAAATTTGGAAATTCCATGTGTGGCCTGCATTATGTTTCTATTGGGCAGTGCTGCCCCGAGTCTCACTTTTACTCTCTGGTAGAAGGAATTTATGACAATCTGATCACACAGGGCCTGTGAGAGGATGAGACAGAGACTCTAAAAATTGGTATCTAGACAATAGTAAAGCTCTGTTCGAATATTATCACTTTGCCCATTCCTGGCACTAGCAGACCTCCCATCCGACTCCTCTCTTGTAACCTGGCTGTTGCGGGACACCTACTATGATGTGTTAGATTGTGTCTCCCCCCAATACATTGAAGTCCTAACCCCCAGTACCTTAGAATGTGACCTTATTTGGAAATAGGGTCATTACAGAAGTAATTGAGTGAAAATGAAATCATTAGGGTGGGACCTCATCCAATATAACTGGTGTCTTTATAAAAAGTGGAAATTTGGGCACAGAGAGAGACTCACACAGAGGGAGATGGTGTGAAGGGACCCAGGAGAACTCCGTGTGAGTTCGGAGGATTGGAGTGATGCATCTACAAGCCAGGGAACACCTGCGGCTGGCTACCAGAAGCTAGAAGAGAGGCACAGAACGGTCCTTCCCTAGCACCTTGCGGGACGATGGCCTGCTGACTTCTTGGTTTCAGACTCCTGGCCTCCAGAATTGAGAGACAATAAATGTCTGTTTAAAGCCACCCAGTGTGTGGTACTTTGTTACGGCAGCCCTAGGAAGCCAGTCCATCTACTGTCCACAGCAGTATCTCAGGACTTCAAGAAAGGAATAAAAAACCCACTCTTCACAGCCCAAAGTCTGGAGGTTTCCTGCATTAGCCTGTTCCTAGCCCTCCTCTCAATGTCTGCTGCCTGTAAATAGCATGCCTGGCAGTTTTTCGGTGGAACTGAATTAGTTGGACTTGTACGATGGCTCCTGTTCCGCTGAGAGATCAGGATCCTGAAGGAACAAAATAGGGGGCAGATGCGTATTTTTTTTTCACATCTTTATTGGAGTATAACTGTTTTACAATGGTGTGTTAGTTTCTGCTTTACAACAAAATGAATCAGTTATACATATACATATGTTCCCATATCTCCTCCCTCTTGCGTCTCCCGGGGCAGATGCATTTTGATAGACGGGTTGGGAACAGGAAAAATCTGGGTCAAGGGTGCGGGAAGGGATGAAGAGGGACCTGGCTGGAGACGGGGAAAGGACGAAAAAGGGGTGTTGGCAAAGTCTTCGAGTGTTTGACTCTGGCCCCAGCCCTCAATGCCACGTTTGGAAAGCCAGTGCTGGGACTTAGAGAGACTGCTCTGACCCAGGGGTGAGAGAGCTGTGCACTGCTCCTAGGACAGCCACCAGCTCTGTGTCCGTGGACTGTTCACCTAGTCTCAAGGACTAGTTCAACCTTTACGGTTCCGGGAAGATCTAGCTCTCTGATTCCAGTTGGAGAAACAGAAAATTCTAGGATGAGTTCACTTGCAAAAATAGTCAGCGTTCGTTGCCTGCCTCATCTGGGCTCACTTCCAGCACTTACTTCTGTCCTTCCTCTTCATTTCCTCCTGTAGCCTCACCTGCGTACTGTGTATCCAGTTACTTCCTCTGTGACATTGTTTCTTTTTAACCAGGGGACTGCTAGAGATCTCACCTCAAAAGGGATTTCTTTTTTTGCGGTACGCGGGCCTCTAGCTATTGTGGCTTCTCCCGTTGCGGGGCACAGGCTCCGGACGCGCAGGCTCAGCGGCCATGGCTCACGGGCCCAGCCGCTCCGCGACATGTGGGATCCTCCCGGATCGGGGCACGAACCCGTGTCCCCTGCATCGGCAGGCAGTCTCTTAACCACTGCGCCCCCAGGGAAGCCCGGGATTTCTTTTTCTTATAAAAAAATCTCTGAATCCAGCCCCTCAACTTCTTTTCTTCACGTGGGCTGCTCCAGCCCAGGTCTAGGGCCTCCGCATCTCAGACCTTTATCGTTAGAGATGTCATCTCTGGAAGGGGCTTCCTGCCTCCGAGGTGGCCCATTCGCTGGCTTGTGCCAGCCAGGAATGGAGGGGTGTGGCTGCTCACCCCTGGCTCTCTCTTTCCCCTCGCCCCACATCTAATTTGTCAGTACGAAGACCTCACCATTCACCTCCTTGGTATCCCTGAGACCCACCCATCTCTCTCCATCCTCACCTCTGTCGTATCATTCACCAGAGCTGATCCCAGCTGGCGTTCCTGTCTTACTCTCACCTCTTCCAATCAGCATTCACAGTCTCCAGAGTGACCTTCTGTGGAGCAGATCAGCCTGCTCAGTCTTCTGCTTCAAGCCTTTCCATCTGGGCCCCTTCAAATCCGCATTAACAGCCTGGGCTCTTCCCTATGCCTGCAAGATCTTTAGCTTTGTCACTCACCTTTATTCCCATTCTTCTTTCAGGGCTCAACTCGCTGGACTTTTCTGGGACCCCTGCCGGTGTCCCTCACATGATCTGTCCTCCTCCTCCTCCGTCCCATCTCTGCCACCCCACACTGCAAGTTCCACGGGAGCAGGGGCTTTGCTCGTTGCAATATCCACAGACAAGGCTCTCAGTGTTCATCAGACTTGACTTGCTGAGTGAACGCGTGTGTAAATGCGCGCATGGGGAAGTTGGCGCTGCATTATGATGGAGCTGGTCTCTGTGTGGTTGTAAGCTGTGTGTGCTACTCACGTGGCCTGTATGTAGCAGGGACCAATAGGAAATCCTCTACTCTGTCACTATAGTCAAGCCATATCTGCATAATTCAGGAACATTGAGTTAAAATTTTAAAAATAAGGTTTTTTAGACTTTCCTTCCTGAGTGTTTTTTTAAAAGGAGAGCAGAGAGCAATGCAGTCTGGGCGTGTCCCAGCAGCAGCCTGGAGGTGGGGGAGAGCCTGGAAATGACCAGATTTCTCTTGAGTCCTTTGAGTCCGGGCATCAGGTTTATCCAGGGAGCTCTTCCCACTACCCGACCGAGAGGCGATTTACCGAACAGTGACCTCATTTTACATTTCACAGTATGTGTGTCATATAAGCAGTCTGTGCCGTGAAACAATTTCCTGTAAACATTTACAATGATTTGAGGCACTGGGGCCAGTCCCCAGTGGTTCTGGGAAAGACTTTTTTTTAAAAAGGAGAAAAGAAGGAACCTCAGCTCTGACTGTTCATCTGGCGCAGTAATTACACAGTAGAGGTCAGAGCGGGGTGACCGTCAACCCAAGGAGAGCCGCAGGGCCTCCTGGCTTTGGCTCTTCCAGCCATTTTCTGGGAGCCCACCGAGCTGAGTCTCAGCAGGGTGGGGGCCTCTGGGCTTGAAGTTCCCTCCCCGATAGCCCTGGGACTCTGGTGCCTAATGAGCGAGCTGCTTCCCAGCAGGCCCCAAAGCCGGCCACAGCCGTCTCTCCCCATAGCAGCTCCGTAGCAGCTTTTCCCTCTAAGCCCCTGTTTCTGCGTTTCCCGGAGGGAGAATGACAAACATCCTCTTACATTTCAGAGAGGATAGTGAACGTTGGGGTCCACACGCTATCGGATTAAGACGTCATCTTCAGAAGGGCCTTGCTGGGATGGGGGCAACAGGGTGGGCATGGAGCCCTGAGAGGAAGGCATGACAGTGTCAGCGTCGGGGGTTCCGGGTTAACCAAGACCCAGACCAAGCAGGTACTTAGGAGCCAGGAAAGCAGGGGCACCGAAGAAACCACAAACAAGGAAATTGTCAGTTTTACGTTATTTGTAAGAATCAAATATAATTTTATGGTACAGCATTCTTATTACTGTGACTTGCACAGGTGGGTGAGCGGGTGACGAGTGCACGTAACCTTTTTGGTGCCTAGGGCCTCTGACCTCACTCTACCTGATACAGCGGATGCATGTGGCTATTGAGGGCTCGAAGCGTGGCTGGTCAAGTTGAAATGTTCTGCAAGTGTAGAATACATACGGTCTTTTGAAGACTTAATTCAAAAAACGGGACGTCAGGTATCTCATGAATAACTTTGATATTGACTATCTGTTGAAATGATATTTTTGATACAGTATTGAGTTAGCTAAAGTATAATTAAAATTAATTTCACCTGCATTTAAAAAAAACTTGGCTTCTCAAAAATTAAAAATGGGGACTTCCCTGGTAGTCCAGTGGTTAAGACTCTGAGCTTCCAATGCAGGGGGTGTGGGTATGATCCCCGGTCCGGGAGCAGAGATCCCACGTGCCTCGCGGCCAAAAAAAAAAAAAAGCGGTTTGAGAGAGGTCTGTTTAAAACAATATTAAAAGTGACCTGTATACCTCACCTTGGTGGCTATTGGACAGCATGGCCCTAGACATTTAAATCCAGACCTTGCAGGGCTGGTGTAGCAACAAGATAGGTGCATGGTCTTGCAGACTAATTTTGCCAATGGTACGATTTTGCTTGGGCTTGCTCTTATTAGTAGAGGTGGGAATTCTAGACCTTCAACCAAATGGTATCTTTTCGAGATGGCCCTAGGTTGCAATCACCCTACCCTCATCTCATATCTTTTTGACCTTGGGCAAGTGTTTAGCCTCTGAGCCTCGGCTTTCTCGTCTGTTGTCATTATAGTACAACAGGCTATAGGGTTGTTGGTAGGGTTACACAAGGGGATGTGTGTGTGTGGTACCCAGCATAGAGCTCGGCACCTAGAAGGGGCTCTCCAACAGTCGCCGGCACAAGAATGGCCTCGCCTTGTGGCCACACCCAAAGGAGGGGGAGGGCGACACTGCATGACTTTGGCATTCAGGGGGCGTTCCATCTGTGCTCAGTGAACTAAACCTGTGTGGTGGCTGAGAGCTTGGGGATTTATCCTAAACCACAGCTGACTCGTTTCCACACCCACTTCAGCTCCTGTCTCCAGCCCACATCCAGATGCCAGGCCCTCACTCGAGAGGCAGCAGGGAAACACCTGTGAGGCTGGCTCAGCCGCTCAGCACAGCTCAGAGCTATAAACATCCTGACGCTCGCAGGCCAACACCTCCCAACAGCTGTTGTACGAATACAGGATTAGCCGGGATGAGAGCAAGGACCAGCTCCTCTCTGCTGAGCTTTCCTCTGATGCCCCCAGCCCAAGCAACCTGCTGGTCACCCTCCATTTCCGGGCCCACCCCACGCACTGATTCAACAATACTCACTGTGTAGAAATCCCTTCTACCACTTTGCTACCAGACTGTCTCCCACCCCAGCTCCTTTGGGACTTCAGCATTTCTTGGGCGAGGCAGACTGTTCTATAGTTAGATAGTTCCTTATACAGAAGCAAAAGATGTCTTCCTAGAACTTCCACTGTGGACCCCAGTTCTTTTCTCTGGAGTCACACAAAGAGCTTATGGCCATCTTTATTCTGCCACAGTACCCATTCCTAGGAAAGTAAATCTGCATTAATTTACCTCTAAGTAAAGATCTGGCACTTGTCTTCGTAAAACATTACGCCAAGTGAAAGAAGCCAGACACAAAAGGCCACCTATTGTATGATTCCAGGTGCATGAAACGCCCAGAATAGGCAAATCCATAGAGACAGAAAGTGGACCAGTGGTTGACTGGACCTGAAGGGAGGATACAGTGGGAGTGGCTGTGAATCTATGTGGGGTTTCTTTTAGGTGATGAAAACGTTCTGGAATTAGAGGTGATGATTACACAATCCTGTGGATATACTAAACGCCACTAAACTATACGCTGTCAAAGGGTGGATTTCATGATATGTGAATTATAGCACAATAAGAAAAAGGAAAATTTAATAAAACAGCCTGTGGACTGAGAAGGCTCCTACCAGCCACGTCTTCTCAGCCCTATGCCCACCCACTGCCTCTGCGTTTCAGGCAATGATAGGAATTGTTTCGATCCCAGGGTTCACCACTTACGGGGTTGTGGCTTTGGGTATGTTACTTAACTTGTCACAGCCTCTTTCCTCATCTGAAAAGTGGAGTTTTGTGAGAATAACTTAATGAGATTTTGTATATAAAGTGCTTGGCTCAATGCCTAGAATATTAAAAGTTCCCCAGTAGATGTAAGAAAATAAAGTTGAGGAAATTAAACCAACCTTGCCCCTTGGTCCCTCTATCTTTTTTCTCCCAAGCTACTGCTCCCTCAAATGCCCTCACTTTCTTCTTCTTCTGGAACCCCTGATCAGCAAACCCGGGGTCAACCTAACATCCATTTCCCCTGTCCTGCCTTCAGGCTGCAGGAGAAAAGCACAGAGCCCTGTGGTCTGAGCCAATGTGAAATCATGGTCTCTCTAGTCAACGGAGACCTCACAGGACCAGCAGTCCTTTCCTGGTCACCTCTACTCAACGTCTATTCCAAAGCACCACTCAAACCTCATACTACATCGTCAAACCCAACACTTTGAGCAGATAACCTCGCCTCCCACCTTACTGAGCAGTGTCACGTTTGCCAGGCCAGAGCTCCTTCAACGTGCTGCCCCTGTTACCCCCATGAATGTGTCAATTCCAGCTCTCAGTCGCATCTCCTCTTGACATTCAAGGTCAATCCTGATTATCTGTGTTTTAGATTTCCCCCTCCTCCAGGCTTTCTAAAACCTTGTTTTTGCCAGCCACCCCCTTTCCCTCCTGTGTTTACAAGTTCTCTGCTTCAGTGGACTCCTTCTTTACGTGTCTAGTCTCCCATCACCTCAACCAACCCCTGTGGTGTCTGACCATTAATGCCTCAAATCTTTTCCTTCTTGTCTGTACTCACTGCCCAGCAGCCTCATCATCTGTCCCCTGGTCACCTCCTAACTTGTCCCCCCATCTCCCTTCCCACCGTCCTCCAGTCAACTCTCTGTGTTGCTTTCCAGATGAATTCTTGCGTGATTCCACCTTGTTTCAGAATAAAGTGCAGGTCCCTAAACATGTCACACATGACCCTCCAGAGAAGGTGCTTAACAAGTGTTTGTTGCTTTGTTGAGTGAATGTGAGATGTGTGTTAGAGAGCTCTGAAGGCCCCCATGGAGATGAAAGCTGCCCTAAGCTAGGAAGGTCATATGCTGGTGGTCAAGAGCAGGAAATTAATTCCTGCCTGGGCTTAGTGCTGGCTTGACCACTTACTCACTAGATGTGTGAGTCTGGACAAGTCATTTAGCCCCACTGAGCCTCACTTTAACCATCTGGAAAATTAGGATTAAATGAGGTTTGCTATTGTCAAATGAAGTAATGCATGCAAACTGTATGGCAAAAGAGTTCAATAAACATTACCTATAATTGTAAAGCTGCCTTTTCTGTACAGTTCCAGAACTTAAGATACCATTGAAGTCAGGTAAGTTTGTTCTTTGGCCTCCTCCTTTTTCTTCTCTTATTCAGTAGGGCTCTCAGCATGAGAAGTCGATACTGGCCACCTCTGCCTTCTTTTCTACTCAAGAGCTGGTATTCCAAATTATCACCCAAACTCCATACTCCATTGTCAGACCCATGTCTTTGGCAGATAAGTTTGCCTCACACTCATGGAGCCATGTCCCATTACTAGGCATGACCACCTTCAGCCTTCTCCTCTTACAACACCCATGAATGTATCTATTTCTGCCTTCAGTCTTCCCTCCCTCCCCTCCCCACTCCCACTCAAGGTAAATCCTTCTATCTGAGCTTCGAATTCCACCTTCTTCCAAGCTTCTGGGACCAGAACCTTGTTTTATCAGTGACTTCCTTGGGTTCCAGAGCCTCTTTTCATGGCCCTAGCCCTAGATGCTCCCTCCCTCATCTCACCTTGTTCCTGGGTTTACCTTACTCCTGATCTCTTGATCAGTCTCCCATCCTTGGCCATGCACTTAGGCCTGGGTGTAAATAGTTGCTCCAGTGTTGCCCCTTGATTCTCAACCTTGGCCACAGTTTTATCTCCACTTGCTCTGCTGATAGATACAGCTTTCAGGTCCCTAATCCAGTTCCCATCAGCCCTGATTCCCTACCACCTCCCATAAAAGGCATCAGAGGGTTTAGATGACATTAGAATTGTATGAACGACACTTCTCATGAAGTTTCCCCCATCTCAAGTTCAAATTAAATGTCATAATATTAAATTTCTAGCTATTATGTTGAATCCTGACAAGTAATAGGATCTGCTTATAACTTTGAGAACTCTTATAAAGGGAACCTTAAAAGTGATCGACTTAGCTTGGAGGATACGAGATAAGTGGGAGGCCATCTTCCTAAGCTCGTGGGAAAGTTGGACATGAGCTCAAGTTTAATCAACTTCAGTAGTAAATTAGCAAACAAAATATCTTTCATACCCATTCCTTTGCAGGCTTTGTTCAGCTTTTTGGCATCTCGATCAGCATCAAAACCCTGATGACTTCTCGCTTTGGCCTAGAAAAAAATAATTGAAAAGGTTGAGTGGACAATATAGGCATTTAATAATTATCTCTGGCTGAAGTTGGCAGCTAACGGGAAGACCAAGCAGCCATCCAAACGAGGGACCAGCTGCCACTTTACACATGGGGACATGTGGAAATCAGCTGGGGAAGCCCTGGCCCCAGAGAGATGGCTGGTACTCCCTGGAGCCAGCTGGACTTGGATGACCATGGAGAATGGCCCCCTCTGTTCTCAAGGACAATCAGCCCGGCCAACTCTGGGAGAAGTGATTTTCATATCAACCCCACCTTTGTGTGTCTGTCTCTGAAATAGAAAGTAATACAGTGGGCCAATGTCCTGGAATGCTGGTTTTTAACCTTCGCCACGAGACACAACATGTCTAGAGAATAGGTGTTGTCGGCCAGAAGCTGAGGATTCTAGGATCTTATTACAGATCCATTTGACAATCTGGGCTAAAAGCTTTACCATTCACACAATGAGAGACATAATATTTAGTTTGCCAGAGATAACCCTATGGACCAGCAATAGCAGAGTTATTGGTTTTTACCGCTCCTTGGGGAGAAAAAGTTCTGTATATATACTGTTTCCCATACTTCAGTCTTTGACATAATACATGCACTGAATGTCCACAGCTATCTCTGTCTACATTGTTATTATTTGCTTATTATTTTTCTTTCAATTGACCTACTTTGCTTTTGCTTAAAGTTATTTTTCAAAAAGAAACTTTCTATTAGCACTGAAGTGGAAATCCAGTGTTGTTTGCGTAAACGAAAGGTAAGCATAAAAATCAATGCATGGCTATTAAAAATTTAAAGATGTGAGGTTAGTTGCAGTCGTGCAATGAGTAGCTTTGAACACACCCTGTGTTTTCTCTTTGTCTTTGTCTCTCCTCACAGAGATGGTCTTTGATGACATATGTCACTTATTTCCCATCCTTCAGTGAAGGCTGGCTTAAGTGCTATTGTCTACACCCCCCGATTTCCCTGTCCCTCCTTTCATTTCTTTGGGTACCTTTTGGAATGAGCAGTAAACCACATAAAGCACAGAGGACGAGTTGCGTTTATCTGCCTGGTACCCCTATGTCCTTTGGGGGGCTTCCCCTCCCCCATTTCATGTGGCCTCGCGGGGGATGTCAGTCATGAAGCTTGAGCCCCATTGTCCTGCCCTTGCGTGGACACACACCCTGTCACTCTGGCACTAGTGACTGGTTCAGGAGTGGGGATGTAATCCAAACAGGGTCAATTAGAGTTTTCCCTGGATTGATATATAGATATGGAGAGAGAGAGAGATGTCTCGCCCTGCTGGGTTTGCTAAGCCAACAGAGTGTGAGTGTAGGGCTGTTGGCAGTCATGCTGTCCACCACATGAAGGAAGCATGGGTTCAGAATGAAGCAAAGCAAAGACCAGAAGGGTGGAAATATGGAGAGAGAGAGAGAGAGAGAGAGAGAGAAAGAGAGAGGGAAAGATTGAGGTTGAATAACTATGGACTGGAGGAAGGCTGGCTTCTAGGTTTTGGTTAATGGAGAATCATATAATCTTAAGAGCCAAAGGGATCTCAGGGCCCCCTATCACCCCACTGCCTTTTGGAATGTAGTCCATTGGCCCACCTTGAAGTATCTATTCCTGAAACAAGCTGGGAGAGGGACTCCTATTTGTTGAGCACCCTCCATGTGCTAGACAACTTCTTCATTGACAGACCTTTCTTCATTATTCACAGGGAAGAGTAGGCGTTTGTCACCTGCTTTACAGAGGAGGAAGCCTGGACTCAGACAGGTTAGGCAATTTGTCTGTGGTCTTGCAGGAGGCAGGTTTGCGCCAGCTCCATCTGCCTCCTAAAGCTCATGCTCTTGGGTCCCGTGACCATCCTGCCTCACACTCTAATTCTGACTGGGGCCTTCACGTTCGCCAGAGCGATGGCGTGTCCCATGTTCCTTTCCCAATCTTTTGGGGGCTGTAAGAAGGCTATCTGGTGCCTCTGAAGGCTTGTTGGGAGGACCAGAGACGTAATTTGTGGGGCTCAGTGGAAAATGAAAGTGTAGGGCTCCTTGTTCAAAACTGATTAAGAATTTCAAGATGGTGACATCAGAGCATTAAACGAAGAGCAGGGCCTTTCTGAGCGTGGGGCCCTGTGCAGCTGCTCAGGCTGCACACTGAGCAAGCCCACCCTGCCTTTTGATCACATTCTGAAAGGGCTGGTTCTCTGGCTGTGGGAGTGTGGGAAGTAGCGATCTTCCCACAGAAGTAAGTAAAAGTGTCTTTGCTTTTCATCAGGAGTATTAGGTGCGACTCAGGAAGTGAGGTAGAGTTACACCGGAGCAGCAGAAATCTCGTGACAGGCTGCATACACTATTCTGTGTGTCATTTTAGCCTCATCGGTGCAAGAGTTTGGTGGACTTATTATCTATCCCACTTCACAACTGACAAGCTGGAACAGAGAATGGCTGTGAACTTGTGAATGACTGTTCAGGTTATGCCCGGCCAATATGCTTGCCGAGCTCTGTGCTGGCACGGCTGCTTCTCCCCCAGGGGAATACTTTTTCCTCATTTGCTCAAAGATGCGGTCAGGGCTTGCAGAAGCCATGAGGAGACTTGGTTAAGATCACCTGGCCACGTAACGGCTGAATCGGAGCCAGGCCTCGAACGAGGACTGTCTCACTGACAGGTATGAAATGACATTCCCGCTCTGTTTTAGCAAGATGGTTCCATGATACAAATATCATAGAGTTATAAGAGCAGAGGGATGGGAAAAGCACCCTCCAAATATGTCCAGTTTGTTTATCCAAGGCCAAAAAATGAGTAAAAATAAATGTCTTTTAGTCCAAAATAATAGTAATGTCTGGTGGGGTGGCGTGGGAGAGTGTTGAACCCCATGTTAGGAATAAGGATGATATCGAGACTTAAGTTTTTCCTTTTTTGCTCTACAAATAATGCAGCGTAAAAGCCCATATCAGGTGCATGACCCTCAGCAGGGCAGGTTGAAGCCACCGTCCCCTTCTAGGAACGAGTGACTCTTAGCCGTGTTGGCCAGCTTTGCTTATCAGAAGAGAATTCCATCTTGTTCCTAGTAACAGCAGGATATTTGATGTCAGAGGGAAGGAACCATGTGAGGCGATTTGAAAAGGAAAGAGAGAAAAAGAAAACAGGCCGTGTGGAAGGAACCTTCCCCTCGGCATGGCTGGGCCTGTATCTACAATGGACGCATTCACCCGCGAGGGCCGGTGTTGATGCACTGGGCGTCCGTGGCTTTTGCCGATGGTCTGGGCAACGAGTTCCTCGGGAATATACGCAGAGAGGACATTCCACCTCCAGTGCTCCTTGTTAGTGGGCCAGGCAGCTGACCTCGGGGACTCGGGCCTGTTTGCCCATCAGGAGATTTTGTGTTTGAAACCTGAGGCCACCGAGCAGAACTTCCATATGAAGCAGGTCTGCGGGAATGTGAGTCAGACACAAAATGGGGGTGCAGGGGACTCCAGGATGGGGACAGAGGGTTGACTTTGTGAGGCTTGAGGCAAATAAATGGAGAGTCCATCTGCTTTCAACTACAAGGCGTAAAAGAGATGGGGCAACGTTCCCTTTTTTGGTTTTGTTTTGTTTTGTTTTGTTTGGTTTTTTTTTTTTTTTTTGCGGTATGCGGGCCTCTCACTGTTGTGGCCTCTCCCGTTGCGGAGCACAGGCTCCGGACGCGCAGGCTCAGCGGCCATGGCTCACGGGCTTAGCTGCTCCGCGGCATGTGGGATCTTCCCGGACCAGGGCACGAACCCGTGTCTCCTGCATCGGCAGGCGGATTCTCAACCACTGCGCCACCAGGGAAGCCCTTGTTTTGTTTTTAAACAGCATTTTCATTGACACTCATAAGACACATTAAAAAAAGACATGATGTTAGATGTTAACAAAAATGATGACAGAGTCTGAGTTTGAGCCCACGTGGATCTAAGTTTGAATGTGGTCCTGCCCCTCAGCAGTCATGTAAAGTTGGGCCATTGAAACTCTGAGCCACCATTTCCTCATCTGTAAAATGGGGGCAGTGTCTGTCTTCTGAGATCTGAGGCTTACATGAGATAACATTTCCAGTGCCAGATATTTACAGGAAACCCCAGGCATGCTAGTCCTGCCTCTGCTGCTTTGGGCCAGCTCTTGGGTTTTGTCTTGTAGTGATACTTAGGTTTTTGATTCTGCATATTTTGACTTGACAAATTTGGAAGGTATACATATAGAAATATACAGACATCTTCCAAACTTGATATTGTGAGATTCTATCATCTATCTATAGATCATCTATCTATTTATCTATCTATCTATCCATCTATCCATCTGTTATCTATCTCACAATGCCCCAGACATCATGTTTATAATAGGTAGCCACAGAGGATGTGATAGTCAACTTTAAGAACATAGGGTTCTACTCAGACTAGGTTTGAATCCCAGTGGTACTGCTTATTACTTCTGTGACCTTGGGCAAGTTTGGGAACCTTTCTGTGCTGTGGTCGCCTCATGGCAAAATGCTGATAATAATATGCCCTATCTCATAGGTCTCTTGTGAGAGTTTCAGTGAAGTCATTCATGCAGAACATGTAAAATGAAGCCTAGCAGAGGGCAGGTGCTCAATAAATGTAAACAATATTCGTTGAAGGAAGACCAGTAATGACCTTTCCAGAATATTGCTTGAGGGGTTTTCACCTTGTGAATGGTACTCTGAGGGCCAATTGTTCATTCATCACCTGCAGTTGGGATCCAGGCATGCATCTCACCCAGGGCAGGAAAATGGTTAAAAATTCAGGCTCTGTGGAGTCCAGGTGATCCGGGCTGACACCGCAACACCACATTCTGGCCACTGTGCTAATTTTTTTTTTTTTTTAACATCTTTATTGGAGTATAACTGTTTTACAATAGTGTGTTAGTTTCTCCTTTACAACAAAGCGAATCAGTTATACATATACATATGTTCCCATATCTCTTCCCTCTTGCATCTCCCTCCCTCCCACCCTCCCTATCCCACCCCTCTAGGTGGTCACAAAGCACTGAGCTGATCTCCCTGTGCTATGCGGCTGCTTCCCACTAGCTATCTGTTTTACATTTGGTAGTGTATATATGTCCCTGCCACTCTCTCACTTCATCCCAGCTTACCCTTCCCCCTCCCCATACCCCCTGGCTGTGAGGGTCCCATTGAGATACAAGGCGGGTGCAGCTGGTGTGTCAGGCTCAAAGTGAAACGAATGCTCCTAACTCTACAAAGGGCATTGCCTGGTGCGTGACTGCGCTGGGAGCTTTTCTGTTTTTTTCTTCCTTCTAGTGCATCTACATGCCACTTTTCTGTGCTTTCATGCTCTTGCATTTAAACCAAGGAAACGAATGAACGATTTTTTTCTGGAGGGAGGATGTCGAGAAAATAAACTGAAATTCTAGGAGCCTAGGCAGCAGTGTCACCTGGGCAGAAAGAATGTTGAAAACAGCCACTCCGAAATGACTCAGGGATATGCCAGCTTCAGGACACCAACTGCCCAGGAAGAAGCGTGGCTCTGTGTCTGCTACCCCCAGGCAGAAGGGCCAGAGGGGAGCCCCAGACACCCGCTCAAAGGCTTCTGAGCCAGTACAGTTCAAGGAAGGCTTAACTCTTATGATCGAAAGGGGGTTTCAAGAAATCTGCCTCCAACTCACAGCAAATTCTGGGGATGGGGTGTGTGAAAAAGTTAGCTGAGGGATGTGTTTGCAAACTCGTTGCTCTATACATTATATGGTAACCAAAATTTTCCAGGTGGGTCATCCAGCCTGAGTACACCCGTATTTAAACATACTCCTGCTCATCAGTAGGTATGACCTGATCAGGTGACCTGACCTTCTATTTGGATGACATCAAGACTGGAAAATAAGAATATACTGTCCCACGAGAGACATGTGAATTCATTCAAAAGCAATACACAGCAGGCAAATTAGACCATCCTCTGAACAGTTCCTCCCTTTTCTCCTGCTTTCTCTTCTCCCTTCTCTTTTTCCTGTTCCTTCTTCCCTTTTCTCCTTCCACCTCCTTTTTTTCTTCCCTCCTCTTCCTTCAACAAACAAGTACTGGACATCTCTTGTGTAGCAAGCACTACCCCACGTGAGGGGGGGACTCAATGTCTATGAATCCTATAGCCCCTGTCCTCAGAGAAATTAACATGGAAATAGATCAATGACAACTGCGTTGTGATACGGGAAGCACTTTGGCTGCCAATAGCTGAGAGGAGAAAGAGGAATTTTTATGGAGAAGTTGACATGTGTGCTGGTTCTTGAAAGATGAGTAGGAGTTAAGCAAGCAGAAAAAAAGGGGGAAGAAGAGGGGTGGAGGTGGGGGAAAGGATATTCCAGGGAGAGACTACAGCATGATGCTTTCTGGGTCTGTGTACGTGTGTGCTTGCTATATGACCTGTCACAGCGCCTCTGCAGAACAAACATGATTGATCTACATGTGACATAAAGACACAATGTGGACTTGGGAGTCAGACCTACTGTGTTCAATTACGCTTTGCCTCTTGCTGGTCGTAGGACCTCGGGCAAGCTGACCCATCTCTCCGAGCCTTTGTTTCCTCATCTTCACAGCGTTACCAATGGCCATCCCCATGCTATAGTGAACGGCACTTGAGTTAACATTGGCCGTTTGGGCTAAACTTGCCTTGTATAGAGTTGGGGATACTGAGGTTCATTTTGGAAGAGAGACTTCTTTCTGATCACACAGGTAACCCCCCTGTTCCAAGACGTCTACCCTTGAATCTGGCGTGATGCTATTTCTCTCCTCATCATTTCTAAGTCTCTGTTTTCCCATCTGAAAGATGGTAATAATAGTATCTATCTCTTGTGGGTTGTTATAAGGATATGGATCAAAAGTGCTTAGCAGGATGCTGGCATGTGGTGAGGGCTCAGCGTTATTTTTATTACTTCCTTCCCTCTTGACCTGGTTCCTGCTGAGTGTTGAATGAGCGCCTGACATGGTGCCCTGTGTGGCAACTTTAAAATAGCTGATGACGTAATTCTCTCCTAAATCAGAAACGATTTTGTAGAGAAGTAGTAGCAGGAGCTAAGAGTTTAAGAGAAATTTATGGGAGAAACACTTCAAGTTGAGAATGACAGCTGAATATAACGCACTTACTAAGTGCCAGGCACTGGTCCAAGCAATTTACGTATAGTCACTCAGTCCTCACAACAACCCTATGAAGTAGGTATTATTACCTCCTATTTTGCAGATGAGGAAATCAAAGCACAGAGAGGTTAATTAATTGCCTGAGGTCACACAGCTAGTAAGTAATGGAATTCAAACCTACACAGTCTGGATACAGAAACTCTACGATTGACTTCTCATCAACCATTTTTTTGTTCCAGTCAAAATTATTTATTAAAAATTTTAATGATAGAAAGCTCATTTCAACTATTAGAATGCTGGCTTTTTTAGTAGAAACACCTGTCGAGACCTGTGACTTGTCTGCTGACCAGGGAAGCTGAGGACCACTTGCATGACCATGGGATCAATAAATGTTCTTGATGGTGAGAAAATAGGAAGTGAAATGAAAAATGAAGGCCAGTATCACTATTTGCAAGGCAAAAGGGACAGCCTCTCTCAGGGCAAAGTGTGTGTACAAGAGAGGCGTTACTGTCAAACTCTGCTCCCAATATTCCTTCTGAGTCAAATAGAATCATATTTTCTGCTTCTTTTCTGTAAACTGAGACTAACACCTGCTGTACCCAGCAGAATCTCAGGAAGATAAAATAAGACAATGTGATTCACTGGAGCATCATTCACAATAGCCAAGATATGGAAACAACATATGTGTCTGTCAGTGGATGAATATATAAAGAGGATGTGGTAGAAAGAAAGAAAGAAAGAAAGGATGGACGGAAGGAAGGAAGGAAAGGAATATTATATATAAAGGGATATTACTCAGCCACGAGAAAGAAGGAAATCCTGTGATTTGTGACAGGATTTGTGACAACATGGATGGACCTTGAGGACATTCTGCTAGGTGAAAGAAGTCAGAGAAAGACAAATACTGTATGATATCACTTACATGTGGAATCTAAAAAAGCTGAACTCATAGAGACAGAGACTAGGATGGTGGTTACCAGGGACTAGGGGAAAGGGGGAGAGGTTGGCCAGAGAGTACGAACTTGCAGTTATAAGGTGAATAAGTTCTGGTGATCTAATGTACAGCATCGTGATGATAGTTAAATGATACGGTATTATATGCTTGAAAGTTGCTAAGAAAGCATCTTAAATGTTCTCACCACAAAAAAGAAATGGTAACTAAGTGCCATGCTGCAGGTGTGAGCGAATGCTATGCTGGTAATCATTTTGCAATATATAAGTGTATCCAATCGACACATTGTACACCTTAAACTTACGTAATGTTATAGGTCAATTGTATTTCAATAAAGCTGGGGGAAAAAACCAACGAGAGCACTGGGCAGAGATCTCATAATGGTGATCAGAGCTGTCCAGGGAGGGACTGGCTTTTCTGACCTTCTCCAACAGGCTCTCAGGACTCTTCCTCCTTCTCTCCCCATCTCGTCCCAAATCTTCCGGTCCCCCCTTTCCTAAAGCATCTTTGCCCTTAGTTCAGAGGGATCGTCGTTCGAGGACCACGGTGTGCCAGGGAGTTGCATTTTAGCGGAGGCATTTTGAAGACTGAAAAGGCATGAGGCCAGCAGGATGGCCAGTTTCTGATGTTTGCTCCTTTTGCGTGACTGCTCTCCAGCCTGATAAACTGTCAAACCTTTTCACAGGTGAAAGGTCACTTCTCCCTACCTGACAGAATCTATGCAAGACGACTGATGGTTTGTCGTATTAGCAAGGGTCCCATCAGTGTGAGGTAGGGGAGGCAGAGGACAGATGCTGTGAGGGGCTCGTCACTGTCCTACCCGAGTCCCCAGAGGGCCGAAGAAGCTTGGGGACTGACAGCACGGAGCCTCGTGCCCGTCCATTTTTTAAACACCTGGTCTCCCACCATTGATTCTAGGGGCAACAGTGGAGAATGGATCTCCTTAAGGAAATTTGCTGAAGCCTCATCTCCTCTCTGAAACTGTTCCTGACCCTTTTGGAGAGAGTCGAGGATTTTCCTGCCAGTGGCGGGCTGGCCCTAAGGTGAACAACTGTGTGACTGCCGAAGGCTGAGGATTTCCCAGGAAATCCTGGATTTTCAGTGCTCACACGGGGCCAGTTCCAGGGAAACCGGGATAGTTGGTCACCCTGGCTGGGACTGACTCTGCAAGTTTGCCACAGCCAATTGTGAGCATACACAAATGACTGAGTCACATCCTGGGCCTATTAGATCAGAATCATTAAGATATAGGTATATACTAGGTATAGGAATTTTTAAAACTCTCCAGATAATTCTGATGTGCAACCAAGGTTGAGAACCATTGGTCTGATAAAAATTAGGAACTTTCCCATTGACATCCCAGTGAATGAGAAAGACAACTTAAAAAATACATACTCTGAGGGCTGTACAAGTAAGAAATCCTAGACTTTATCCAAGGAGCAAAAGATAAAGTGAAGAGGTTTATCTTAGATTCTTAGGGTAGAAATTCAACCAAGCGTTTTTCAAAGTGAGTGACATGGAACACTGAAGGTATTAAAGCCCGTTAGATTCCAACTGGGAAGGGAGTTCCTTTTAATGGATAAAGAAGATGTGGCACATATGTACAATGGAACGTTAGCCATAAAAAGAAATGAAATTGAGTTTTTTGTAGTGAGGTGAATGGACCTAGAGTCTGTCATACGGCGTGAAGTAAGTCAGAAAGAGAAAAACAAATACCGTATGCTAACACATATATATGGAATCTATAAAAAAAAAAAAAAAAAAAAAAAATAGATGGTTCTGAAGAACCTAGGGGCAGGACAGGAATAAAGACACAGACGTAGAGAATGGACTTGAGGACACGGGGAGAGGGAAGGGTAAGCTGGGACGAAGTGAGAGAGTGCCATGGACGTATATATGCTACCAAATGTAAAATAGAGAGCTAGTGGGAAGCAGCTGCATAGCACAGGGAGATCAGCTCGGCGCTTTGTGACCACCTAGAGGGGTGGGATAGGGAGGGTGGGAGGGAGGGAGACGCAAGAGGGAGGAGATATGGGGACATATGTATATGGATAGCTGATTCACTTTGTTATAAAGCAGAAACTAACACACCATTGTAAAGCAATTATACTACAATAAAGATGTTTAAAAAATAAAATAAAATGGAATAATCTCTAGATTCTTCTGAGTAGTCAGTCTTTGCCAGGTAATAGTATGTCTTTCATACTCCTCCAATCTAGGGGTTGACAAAGTGTAGGCTGGGGCCAAATCAAGCCCATCACCTGTTTTTGTAGGTAAAGTTTTATTGGAACATAGCCAACCCACTCATATACATTTGGTCAGTGGTCGCTTCCACACTACAATGGCCAAATTGAGTAGTTGCAATACAGGTTGTGTGGTCCAGAAAGCCTCAAATCGTTGCTTTGCTAACACCTTCTCTATTTCATGCAAAAGGTCTTTTTATCAGAAAACAGGTGACAGGATCTGAGCCTTTGGCTGGCAACAGTATTTAGTTTGAATGTAATACACTCACTTTCTGTATTAACATCAACTGATATTGGTTTTCCATTTATGGTACTAATACAAAGTTTCTTTTTAAGGTAAATTTGTGTCAAAAAGATGAGTGGATTTGAAGAAAATAGTTACTAGAACTATTAGTACAACATGTGGCACATGTACCTGGCAACTGTTCAAGAAGGTCACACTTCAGTCTGAAGCCCGGGAAACATTATTCAATGTATCCCATTTCCTCATTTTACAGATAAACTGAGGCTTGGTGGTTAAGTCATCTGCCCAGGGCCACTTACTTGCTTATGGGAAAAACTGGACTCCTCTCTCTCAGGACAATGTTCTTTCACCTCTAACTGGTCACTCATTTGTACTTCGAAACCAGTTAACACGAATGCAAAGTATTGTACTATTTAAAGTCAATGAACTGAATTCAGCCGGAAAATATCGTGGTGACATTTCCACAGATACATTTAGTAGACACTGATAGGCAATTGGAAACACCATAGAGGGGTCATTCACGTCTCTAAACATGAATCCTGGGTCATTAGTGGCATATTGTTTAATCAGGTTGATAGCTTCTTGGGCATGGTTTCCTTGAAACAACACATTTGATTAAAAGTCTTGTTTTTTTTTGGTTTGAAATCAAAATCTACGTAAACGCTTGTCAGAGCACAAAGTCAATGGTGACCACGGTCTCGCTGAGTGATAACAAAGCCGATTCTGCCGTTCTTAGATCCTATTCTTGCTTGGATCAGCTTTTGAAGTCTGTTAGCCAAGGATGTAGACAAGATAGCTAGGAAAGTGCGTTAGGAAACCTTTGAAGGGTGCTGAGAACACAGGGAGCTCTTCTCTGCTGTTTATTCACCCTTTCAGAGATGCAGTCATAAAGTGACAGGTATGACTATTCGTAGTTTGGCCATCATTCTAAATGGGTACAAATATTTGCATCATTCGTCAAATAAGGCTGAAAATAGAAAAAACGTCCCCTTGGATCAGATCTCAGTATGATATATGCTTACATATGCTGTGCGTTCTGAAAAATAAGTGAAACTTTCTAGATTAAAAAAGTGATCTTGGGCTTCCCTGGTGGCGCAGTGGTTGAGAATCCGCCTGCCGATGCAGGAGACACGGGTTCGTGCCCTGGTCCGGGAGGATCCCACATGCCGCGGAGCGACTGAGCCCGTCAGCCATGGCCGCTGAGCCTGCGCGTCCGGAGCCTGCGCTCCGCAACGGGAGAGGCCACAACAGTGAGAGGCCCGCGTACCGCAAAAAAAAAAAAAAAAAAAAGTGATCTTTCTCCTAAATCTGGGGTTATTTTTATGTTGGCATTTTAAGAACGCCTTTTAATGAAGATTGGTATAGTTAGGTCATTTTCCGGAAAGACAAGCTTCCTTAGGCTATGCTGTCTGGGTTATACATGTCAATGTGATATTTACCATCAAAGGTGACTGTGGGTTTGAGACCTGACCTTAAGGAGATGGGAACTTAAGACTCTTCAAGGTGGTGGGTACCTTTGTTTCCAAAGTTACTGGCAGTATATGCTCAGAAACGCAAACAATGTGATGGCCCTACCATGCCCTGAGCTCTGGTAGAGGAAGATTTATTGGGGCAGCCCTTTTGGGGGCTACACCCAGAGGAGAGGTGAGCAAATTGACTCCTGATTATTTCACTCATGATTGTGTCTTTCCAGATGAGCAGTGTTCATCTAGGCAGGAAAACCAGCAGCGTCGCAGCCTTGTTACTGGGCATTTCTGCAGGGAGGCCCTTTGCATTCTGGCCATCAGAACTTAACTTACGAGCTAACAGCCTTTTGGGGGAAAACCACCACCTCTCAGCTGCCATTGTCACCAACAGGAGGACAAGGGTCAAGCTTCAAGATGAGTTGGCCTTTACCCTGCGCTAAGAGAGGCAAATCAGTGTGAAGGAGAGCCTAGACCAGAGGGGCAGGAATGCATCATCGCTGGTGGAAATTCAGCCAGATAAAGACATTATGGGGACATCTGCCCACTAGCCCAGCTTTCCCATTTAAGGTCTGTGTCTCATGAAGTGGTTCTCAACCAACCAGGAGCTGTTTGCCTCCCTGAGGACATTTGGCAAAATGTCCAGAGACATTTTAGCTTGTCACAAATAGGGGAGAGTGAGTGGTGTCCAGTCACAGAGGCCAAGGATTCTGCTAAACATCCCACAGGGCACAGCACAGCCCCTCACAGCAAAGAATTATCTGGTTGCAAGTGACAATAGTGCTAAAATCTGATATGTGAAGGGTCTACAGCCCTGCTCTAATGGCTATAACAGTTCTGTCAACACGTTACTTTAAGGTGTTGAGAAGGCTGAGCTTCTAGTGGTAAATGGTACATAGGTAGTGACTACAGCAAGGTCCCCAGTCACAAAGAATGCATTGCTGTGGTTACCTAAAAGGGAGGATTAGAAGTGGACCATGGTGTCTTTCTCTCTTTGATTTGCTTTCAAAGGAACCCAGAAGACAAATCTGAAAGATGAGTACTGAGATAAGGTAACTGGGAGGAAGCATTTGAGTGAAAGTGGGTCCAAAGGGAGAAGTCCGTCATCACCCCCTGCCTCTTTGTCTGCATCACATCCTCACTGGCAGCGCCAGTTGGCTCATTCTTGGGGGCCCTTCAGTACTGTGTTGGGCTGGACAACTCAGAGTTTCTTCTAGAGGCAGAATAACATGCATTGTCTTGAAACCAGATTCTGTGTCCTGGGGAAAATGTCTGCTTTGAGGTTCTCCACCGATTGTTTGGGGCGTTAGAGACCTCTGAAGAGGGTTACACCTCTAGATAGCCAATGGCTGCTGTACTGCCTCAACAAAAGTTGAGGGAAAGGTGGTGATGGGGAGGTGACAACTATTTCTCAACTGTGAAAGGAAGCATGCCTTCAAGAGTTATGAAAAATGAGGCACTTTCTCATTGGAAAAGAATTATCCATTTCCTTCTTCTATTGCCAAAGGCTGTTTTGTTTTGTTTCTTTTCTTTTGTTTTTTTTTTGCCAATTCAGTGAGGGTATGAACTTGGGATTCATTGCTTACAGGAAAAAAGGAAGCTAGTGTACTCTGGCATCCTCCAGAGTCAGTGATAACTGGGCAGATGGAATTGAAAAGTGAAAATATTGGGGGCTGAGCTGAGCCATTGCAGCATGGAATAGTGCTGTGTAGTAGGGCATAACCAACAGTATGTGAACAAGTTCAGATTTGCTGAAAAGGAAACAAGGTGAAAGAGCTAAATTTGCTGTGAGCAAGTTCTTGTCTCCTCCAGAATCAAAACAATGAATGTTATTCTTCCCCCTGGTAAGAGAGTTGCAATATGCATTGGATCCAAACTTATTAATTGTTTCCTTAAAATTCTTCTTAACATTTTTATCTTCCTTTTCATTCCCACCACAGTCCAAACCTCCATCACTGAATGGGTGAATTATTTTACTGCCTTCCCATCTGATCTTCAAATCTTCATTCTCTTTCTATTTCAGTCCATCCAATAGTAGATATAGTCATTGAAGTAGTAGTAGTAATATTAATAAAAACAAGAGTTATAAGAAAGCAATACTGATAAAGCAATGTTGCCCATCCCTGACGATAGGTAAGGTCAACCTTGGCTGCAGTGATATGCAAAGAGGTAGGCACACACCTCAGCCAATCAGAATTTTCCCTGGCATTGTATGAATAGATGCTTAGAGAAAACTCTTTTCCTTGGGGTAGTTAATCTGGAGTTATGTGAGGCCATGGAACTCTCTGTGGTGCCTGAACTAACCGTGGCCAGGCCTCCCTCTCATCAACTCCTTTTGCCTTCCTCCATCATTGAAGAGAAAAAGTTCATTTTCAGTAGGAGAGAATGAGGCTAGGACATGGAAAGAAAAAGAGTGTGTGGGAGAGAGAGAAAGAGAGGGAAAGAACGCTAGCTGACAAGATGATTTCCCCAGCCCTGGGATGAACCATGATCCATCATTACCCTCTTCACCTTTGCCAGTGATTGGTCTAGGATGGGCTTTTGACCACTTCTGGCCAATGAGATAGAAAGGGATGTCTGCCTGGGTGTTCCCCCAAGATTTTCCTCACTGATAGGGGACTGGTACAGGAGGAGAAAGACATTTCTTTTATCCATCCCCTTCCTTCCTTCTTGTGACCCTATCATGTGAGATGACTAACTCGAACACACACATGGCCATTGTCTTGCATCCAGGAGGGGAGATGTTGCCAGTACCTCAAGGGGGACAGAATGGAAAGGCAGACATAGCCTGAGTCCTTAATGAAGTGACTGAACTGCTGAACCAGCCCTAGAGTCCCCTCCTTTCAGACTTCCTGTTAGGGTTAATCATTAAAGGTCTTTGTTATTTCAGCCACTGTGAGTCCCGTAGTCTGTGAACAAATACATACTAACTTAAAGACAAAACAAACAGGCAAAAAACCCAGAATTTATACACACAAATTACCTCAATCCCAGTCTTCTCTCTTGAGTTGCAGATCCAGCTACCTGCTAGACACTGAACCCAGGTGGAACACAGAAATCTCAGACTCAACAGGTCCCCAGAGCAAACTCATCCTCTCACCTTTGCCAACTTTGTCTCATCCCCCGGGTGCGTCACCGTCACCCACTTGCGTGCACAAGCCAGTTGCCCCGGAGTCCCTCTGTAGTCTTTCTGGTCCCTCACCTCCCGTGTCCTGTCAGTCAGCAAGTTATGTCGATTGGACCCTCCAATCTATCCTCGTCTCTCCAATTCCATCGTCACTGTTTTAGTTGAGGGCAGGGGTTCATCATCTTTCTCCAGGCTTTCAAGTGCTTTACTTGGAAGTGCTGACTTTCAAGTGCTTTACTTGCCTTTGGTCATGTTTCTCTCCGGACCTTTCTCCACCAGCTTCCAGCATGGTCCATCCAAAGGGCAGTGCTTACCTTGTCATTCCCCTGTCTGAGCTCGATCAGGGCTTCTCTACTGCCTAAGGTAGTGGTTCTCAAAGCGTGGTGCCCAGACTGGCAGCATCTGCATCACCAGGGAACTTGTCAGAAATACAGATTCTCAGGCCCCACCATAGAGTGTCTACTGAATCAGACGCTCTGCTGATGGGGCCTAGCTCTCTGTTCAAAACAAGCCTTCCAAAGGAATCTGTTGTGCAAAGTTTAAAAACCACTACTAGCTTAAGGCAATAAAGCGCAATTTCCTTGGCGTAATGGGTTGAATAGCGTCCCCCCAGTTCATGTCTACTCAGAACCTCGGAGTGTGACCTTATTTGGAAATAGAGCCTTTGCAGATGTAATTCGTTAAGGATGTCAGGATGAGCTCAGGGCTTCCCTGGTGGCGCAGTGGTTAAGAATCCACCTGCCAATGCAGGGGTCACGGGTTCGAGCCCTGGTCCAGGAAGATCTCACATGCCGCGGAGCAACTAGGCCCGTGCGCTACAACTACTGAGCCTCCGAGCCACAACTATTGAGCCCATGTGCCACAACTACTGAAGCCCGCGCGCCTAGAGCCTGTGCTCTGCAACAAGAGAAGCCACTGCAGTGAGAAGCCCGTGCACTGCAACAAAGAGTAGCCCACGCTAGAGGCAACTAGAGAAAGCCCACGCACAGCAACAAAAACCCAATGCAGCCAAAGCTAAATAAATAAACAAACAAACAAATAAATAAATACATACGGAAAGATCGCCAAACCTCTATAGGTGGTTTAAAAAAAAAAAGAAAGCTGAGGGAGGGTCTTAATTCCAATGACTGGTGTCCTTTGAAGAAGAGGAGAAAGCATAGAGACACATAGGGAAAAAGGCCCTGTGAAGATGGAGGCAGAAATTAGGGTTTTCCTGCCAGGAGCCAAGGAATGCAGTGCCCCAGGGCCACCAGAGTCTGAAAGAGGCAAGAAAAGATTCTTCCCTAGAGCCTTCGGAGCGAGTGTGGCCCTGCTAACATGCTGATTTCAAAGTCCCTAGACTCTAGAACTTTGAGAGAATCAATTTCCATTGTTTGAAGGCCTCCAGTTTGTGGTAGTTTGCACAGCAGCCCTTGGAAACCAGTACACATTGCATGGCGTGCAAGGGGCTTCGGGTCTCAACCCTGTGCGCCTGTCTAGTCTTGTCTCCTGTCTCTGTCCCTGCTCATCGATCTTTCTATCAAAAATATGTATGGAACGCCTGTTGTGTGTCAAGCCCCGGAGCTACAACAGTGAGTAAGACACAGCGTCTGCCCTCAGAAGCTCACAGCCTGGGGCAACAGGGTAGCAGCTGCCCAGGCAGTTTCTGTATGATGCGCTGAGTGCTTTGGCAGGGCTAGAGCTCAACTCACCAGCAGCACCGGCCTTCCTGGACCCCTCTGTGCTCCTGCATTACAAAGAACGCCTTTCTCCACTCTAGAAACCCTATTCTGCTCTCACTTCTCCCACAGGGCATCATCCCCTCCTCTGTCCAACTTTTGAACCTTGTTACGATGGACACGTTTCTATTAGTGTATCCACCACGTGTCATTATAATTATTTATTTGTTTGCCTCCTGTCCAGACTGTGAGCTATTTTGAGGGCATGGACTGTGGCCGTTTATCTTATTCCTCTTTTTATCTCCAGAGCCTCAAACAGTACCTGGATTCTGGTAGTTTCTCTAAAAGAATATGTCGAGCTGGCTGAGAGCACGGACGCTGGCTCCCCGCCCTCTGCCTTCGGTTCACTGTGCAGCTCTAAGATGGGAGGCAGGAGAGCGTGCGGCCTGGTCTGGGGTAGAGGAAGGAGCAGAAAGGGGTCGTTGCCTGGGTTGCATTGGGTGTAAGAAGCCCAGGAGGAGGGCGTGGGGCTAGGAAGGCTTGAAATGCCATGGTCAGGGCATGTGGGCAGGCTGAGGGGTGGGGATGGTTCGTGGTCAGAGCAAGGGCACGGCTCTAGGGAGGCCCGTGGGAGGCTTTTGCTTCAACACTGGTTCTCAAACACTAACAGACATCAGAATCTCCTGGAGGGCTTTTTCGGCGGCAGTTGCTGGGCAGTTACCCGCGGGGTTCCTGATTCAGTAGATCTGGGGGTGGGGAGCTGGTCATTTGCATTCCTAACAAGAGCCTAGGCGATGCTAAAGATGCTGGTCTGGGGGCCACATCTGGGACCATGGCACTGAGGAACACCTGATAGTGGACCCACACTTCCGCGTTAGGACCACAGCTCTCAGAACTGCACACAGTCTCGCAAGCACTTGAAAAACGTCTGTTATTGTCGTCGCCCTCATCGTTCCAGAAGGCCCCTTTAAACCTGCAGGGATGCCCGTTGCATTCGTGTTGCCGTGCTGTAGAGCAGAGATGCCCAGGTGCGCTGGGGTGCGCTGGAATCCACCCCCTACACGAAGTGACCCTGGGTTCCTGTAACCTTAGAGTTCTCGGGTTACGTTTTCAGTTTGCATGTTCTTCCTTCTGTCAGTGGTTTTGTCCTTGCCAGCCTGTTGCCCCCACCTCTTTAAAATGACTGCTTTTAATCTATTATAGCCAAGAAACCTCCACAGCCCAGATTGTGTAATTGTGCCCAAAGCGTAGCTAGGCTTTCAGTGGGTGAGTTGTCATTAAATAGAGAAGGTATGCTTCAGTGCATGTCATGTTTTCACCTCAGAAGCCATTTGTGTTTCCTCTTATGGACAGCGGTGAGATGAAGGCCTAACTTTCTGGGACAAAAAGGTTTCCTGGTAGGAGAGATATCACTGCACGTGGTCTAGGCTGGTTTCTGCTTGCGGTTCACTGCGATTCTTTGAGTTTGAGGATCACACTTGAACGTACACTCTCGGTTAAAGCCGTGCTTACTTTTGTCTCAAATTCCCAAACACATTCTCACCTGTCTCTAGAGCCTCCCTTCTTTTCTCAGGAATCTGGACCTAGTCCCCACCTGTCACGTAGCTCCCGGGGGTCCCCGATCCACCTTCATCTGAACTTGCTGGCTCGGAACTCCTGCTGCAGGTCCCAAACTAGCCTCCTTTTCAGACAATGTTTGTGTTGGCTAAATGTTAGCACAAGTGAGTCATAAACGTGGCATGTTGACAAACACTGTGGCAGATCCCTGAGCAGATGCTCTAACATTTACAAGTTGGTTTTCATTTACCGACACTCAGAATGACACTTCGTTCATCAGCGGTGTGCTGAGCTAGTCTTGTCAGGATGGTGGTGTGCAGTTCACTGTTTCTCAAACTCTGTGCTCATCAGCACCACCTGGGGAGCATTTAGAAACCCCAGCGCCCAGGCCAACCACCAGACTAATTAATTCAGACTCGCTGGGGATGGGACTCAGGCATCAGTGGTTTTTAGAACTCCCCAGGTGACTCTAACACCCAGCCAAGTTTCAGAACAGTCCATCGCTTCTCAGACTTTAACATGCATGGCAGTCACTTGAGGATCTTGTTAAAATGTAGGTTCTGATTCAGTAGGTCTGAGTGGGCCTGAGATTCTGCATTTCTAAAAGCACCCGGGCCATGGGGATGTTGCTGCTAGCCCAGGGGCCACACTAGGAGTAACAAGGCAGCAGTCCTTTCTAGCGCCTGTTCATTAGTCTGGAAAAACATTTCCAGAAGTCAACAGTCCTCTTGAGTATGTGATTATTTCCACATTTATCCATTGGCACCCCTAGATCTCGCTCCCTGTCTGTGACTCTGCCACCTATAGCCACACTCGTATGGCAAAGTCCTCTCACTCTTTGTGTCAATATTCTATTTTCCTCTAGACGGTGATTCTCTTGAAACAATTCACACAGTAGAATAGAAGAGTCATCTGGCTGAAGCTAAGCTTCTTCCTGTGGATCTATTTTTCTGTCTCTGCACAGCGCTCACTGAGCACAGTGACATGGCCTCCAGGCTAAGCAAACTCTGAACGCTGTGTTTCAGCAAATGATAGTATCCAAGTATCCGTGATTACTGCTCCAATTAGGTTAGGCACAAACACTATGTCTTGAGTTCAAAAAATGATGGCAAAAGGATTGGATGAAAGCACAAAGCGAAAAAAAAAAAGTAACTTTTCAGTTTTCAGAATTGGCTAGGATTCCATATCAGAGTACCTTGGAAAATGTAATTTCCTGGCCAACATTCTATTGGCTTTAGAGCAATATTTGTCAAACAGTTATCTGTGGACTCTGGTTTATGGACATATTTTGGGGAATTCAACCTTCCTAGTAGGCTTTTTATATAGTGTCTTTAGTGCTGATAATAACTAATATATAAAAACAAATATAAAGCGTACTGGATCATCAGGATGAGCTAGGGCTAGCACATGATTTCAATGCCTGCATTTGTATTTCTATTTAAAAAGCATGCCGAATAGCCATACTTTAATTGTTACAAGCTCGTGGTAAAAGAACAGAGAACAGAGGGAGGTTTAATATAAAAAGCCTGCATTTTAGCCAAGAGAAGGCCCAATTGTTTTACAGGGAGTCTTACAAACAAAAGTTTCTCAGTAGTTTGGATAGAGAAACGTGACAGGAGAACTAAGAAGTCACACACTGCATCATATTTTAGACATGCTGCAACTCAGAAAAACCACATTATATAGCAATCTGCGCCATTTTTACATTTAATCTCAGCAAAATAACATTATCTATTACACTAAGTCAATGACATACTTTTGCACATCATGGACTTGAATTTTACTAGCATTTAGTTTGCAAATTTGTTTTGGTTGTATAGTTGCTTTAAAACTATAAGCATCGTAGTTTTAAGTTTGTACATATTCAAGTCATTGTCTAATGCAGTAATTTGTCCTTTAAAAAGGTTTTGCATTTACTCATCTAGAAACACAGTCTTAGAACATACTCATTCCTTATGCACATGTTAAATTCCGCTAATATTTTCTACAATGTCACAGGGACATAGTGTCAGATCATGTACTCTGTTCCAGGACACCATTAAGTGGACACTGTTGGGAAGGGAAGCTGAGTTCCTAAATTACATTTTTACCTTGGCTGCAAATCTTATAACAAACATTTTCTAGGGAAAATTTTCCCTGCTTGGAAGTAATGCCTGACGGTGACATTTTCAGACCAGAGGATTGTAGAGAGTCCAGTATAACAAGTCACTGGTGAGTAATATGGGCCCATGAGAGAGCCTGGTCATACCTATGATTTGGAGGGAAAATAAAGTGCTTACGGGCTGATGGAACTCTGGCTCTCCACTCCCTGATGGGTGCCTTAGAGGCTGCACGGCTGCCGAGGGTTGGGCCTGCCCTTCGTACAACTGTTGACTGCCTTCTGACAGGGAGTAAGATTGGCTCTGGGGATTCAAAAAAGAAATACATAAAATGCTAGACCACTCACACAAGCCAGCTGCCCCTGTCAAGGGGTGACTTTCAAGGGTTGAAAACATCCTTTTAAGCTGCTAAAGCAGGAGCCAGTGATTTTTCCTGAGATCCTCTGCCTGGTTCACAAGTATTTTATTTTATTTATTAAAAAGAATTTTTTTTTCTTTTGGCTGTGCTGCACGGCTTGCGGAATCTTAGTTCCCTGACCAGGGATCAAACCCATGACCCGTGCACTGAAAGCTTGGAGTCCAAACCACTGGACCACCAGGGAGCCCAGGATCAGAAGTATTTTATTTTATTATTTTAAAATTTTTTTCCAGGATCAGAAGTATCTTAAAAGTAGGTTTCAGTGTCTCTGAAAGATAATCTAAATGGAAGCTTCGTAACCTTGGCTAGTGTGAAAATGCTACTTACAGAAGATTTTAAAAATAATGCCTCTTCAAAGAAAACGCTTGTAGGTTTGCAGCCATCTGAGCACAAGTTGGATTTAGAGCAAAGGAGAAAACCTTATTAACAAAGTTCTAGTTTACGGAAAATTTTGGAGTTTTATTCTCTTTGCTCCTAGTGTACACACAATAAATCCGTCTTCCTGTGGGAAGCCACATTAGGTGCAGCAAAACCTTATTAAAATTCTTATTGCCATAGCTTTAAGCATACCTTTTTCACTGTAAAAAAAAAAAAAAAAAAAATCAAGATTTAACTCTGACCTGCCTTGTGCATAGTTAGCTCCAAATGGTAGTATTTTTGTCAGTTTTTAGCCATTAATAGTTTATAGACATGCTATTCACATGAGCCTAGACATTTCAGAAGGAAAGTAAAATATTAAATCCATTCCGTGAGTATTTGCAAATATCTGGTCATTTGGTGCTGTTTAGAAAAAATACTGGGATATTTTCACCTTTCAATCCAAGTTGTATAGGTTTGTGAGAGTACTTGTATCTTTATCTACTGATATTTGCAACATGAGCCTGTATTTCCAAAACACCGATGGGCACAGTCTATGAAGCTTTGTGCAGCTTTGCTGCAAACTAACATCTTTAGTCACACATTCCTTAAATACTGTTAAAACTGCTTGCTCTCTGCAAGGCACTGTTTACCACCTTGTTTTAAAAACTTCTCTTTCACGCCTCCAAAGAGATTTCTGACTAATGGAGAAAACAAATATATTCCAAATGCATTTTGAAAGCATGGTTTGCTGTTATGAAAACCAACAATTAGGAGTGATCACAAATGATAAAGTATAAAAGTATCAATCATGATTTCATAGTTTAAATTTCTCCACATGCCAACCAAAATTAGAACTGGGTTTGATTCCTGAAAGCAATAAATACTTACATGGCGATTGCCCATTTTCTTTTTTTCAGAGGCAGTTGTTCTGTATTTCATTAAGAGATCAGTTCTCCCACAGGCCAAGTTTATAGTGGTTTTCCCAGGGCATAGTATCTCTTGAGTTTAATGAGTAACCGTTGGCATTGCATTTGAATACATTGTTGGGGATGGGTATGGAGTGGCAGCAGGTACAAATAATCTTAACCTGTCCACGCTGCCTTTGGTGGCCATCTTTTAAAACTAAAATATTCATTAATAAATCGAGCGTTGGCTTTTCAAGTGGAATATCTTATTCACAACTAAAGGGCTAAATCTTTCTCACTCCTGGATTATTGAAAGAGTAACTCTTTTTTATTTTAGGTGTTCATTTAAAATTTTATACCTTTAGGAGCTTCCCTGGTGGTCCAGTGGTTAAGACTCCACACTCCCAAAGCAGGGGATATGGGTTCGATCCCTGGCCGGGGAACTAAGATCCCGCAAGCTGCATGGTGTGGCAAAAAAAAAAAAAAGTGTATGTTTTCACTAAGATTTTATACCTTGGCGTGATAAAAGCATTAACCAAACAAGACTGAAAGATCTTCTTATTTTACTAACATCACCCTTATTATTACAAAGGATATTTTTGAAGGCTACATTGAGTTATGCTAACATCATTTTTATAATTTAGCTAGTTTCTAAATTTAAAAAGTAATATGTGCAGATGGTACAGTTTCCCCCCTAATAATATGAAGAGGTACCATGAAAAGTAAGCTTACTGACAACTCAGTCCCTGCCCTCTGAGGTTTGAGTCCTTCCAGAAATGGTATGCATACACAGCCATGTTTATCTGTCTATCTGCCTAGCTATCTTCGGTGTGCTTTTTTTCAACAAATGGGTTGGTACATTACCTTCTGTTCCATGCCTCCTGGGCTTCATATACTAAATAGATACAAGACATTGGCACATTTCTTTTTTGGTGGCTGCATGTTTGTCTCCTATGGGTATGAACCAAAGCTTATTTAATCAGTCCGCTATTCAAGGTCATTTAGGTTATTTTGGTCTTTTGAATGACTATCTTCATTTATGCATCTTTGCATATGTGTGCATGTTTGTCTGTAGAATAAAATCGAAGAATGCAATAGCTGGCCAAAGTGTATATGCTTTAAAATTCTGAGAGAAGTTGCCAAGTTGTCCTATACACAGACATAAAAATGCTGAACGACTTTCAAAGGCCAGCTGACCCACGAGGCTGACTTTCTGAAGACAAAGTGTATACCTTCCTACAGTAATACGCCAGTGCTCCTTTCTCCACATAATGGCCAACACAAGATTTTCAAACTTTTTCATTTCTGCCAATTTCAAAGGTAAAAAATGGTTATCTCACTGTTTAATTTACATTCCTTTCCTTTGATATTCTTAAAATTATATATCCCGATCCTTAAAAGCTATTTGCATGAATTCTGCTGTGGTCTGCTTGTTTATGTCCTTTATTTTTGAGTTATTAGTTTTTTCATTATATACTTGTAATAATATATATAATAAAATCCAGGCCTTTGTCAAGCATAACAGTTATAATTCCCCAATTTATCTTTTGTCTCTGTTGATGTTTTCAGTGCATATATGTGTGTGAAGAAAGATATATAGATATATTTAAATACATAAAAACTATCTTTTCTTCTTTGGCTTGCTTAGAAAATGTCTCTGCATTAAGACGTTTAAGACTTCTTGTACATTTTCTTCAAGTTTTTTTTTTTTAACGACTTCATTTTTTAAGGTTTACGTCTTTGATTCATTTGGAATTGATTTTGATGTAGAATAAGGAAGAAATAGATTCAGCTTTAGTTTTGGTTATTCAATCGATCCTAGATAGTTATTAATTAATCCATCTTTCCTCTTCTGGTCTAAGATGCCATCCTTATTTTATGCTACCTTCCCATGTAACATAGTATGAAAATTCTTATAGGTTTATTACCTTCTGCTTATATATTCATTCTTTTGTTCTTTAACCTTTATCTGTTGCGGCTCTTGGATGGGCTAATTGCTGGGACTACATCAGTGAACAAAAAGGGATATGAATTTTCTCTTTCTGGAATGTACAGCCAAGTAGAGGAGATATACAAGGAACAAATCATTATGAATTGTTGTACGGGCTATAGAGAAACCAAACAGGATGCTGTGATGGAAGCTAAAGTGTGTGTGCACGAGCACACGCGTGTGCGTGAGAGTATGTATGCTTTACTTTAAATAGAGATAGAACTCTTCAAGGAGCTAACATTTAGGCTGTGAACCAAGGGATGAGAAGAAGGGCATCATCTGAAAAGAGAAAGTGTTCCAGGTCAGATGTTTTAGTTCGTGCCACACCTCAGAAATAGGACAGGCCTTTGCAAATTACAGGAAATGAAAGATGGCCAAAGAGATTGGAGTCCATCGTGTGCCAGGTGGGATGCTGGGTGCTGGAGATGCAGTGGTAAACAAGGCACAGCTGTCCTCTGGGTACTGACAGTGGAATGGGGCAGAAGGCCAGAAGATACAAGTTAACAACTAATGCTTTGACCATTCATGATTACTTTGCCTTTAGTGTCTAGTTGGCGTTCTATCGTTCACTACCTCTTTTTCCCAGTCCCAGACTTCTCAGGGCCTAGTCTTCCCTGCCCTACCTCCATGCTGGCTTTGGAATCAATCTCTGTGTCACTAACCCCTCCTAGAACCCTTGATCGGTGACAGTTTTCCTCCCTCCCTTCCTCTCCCACCCCAGGCTGTTGAAGCTCAAAGTTCAGGCCGAACAAGGGCAATTTGACATGAAGTGCTCAGTGTGGAGATAAGTTCTGCCCAGTTACGGGACACTGGCAATTCATCAAGAAGAGATATGGTTTATGGCTCCAGGGAGGTGAAAGATAGAAAGCTTAGAGGCCAAGGAAGAAGCTGACACACCTTCTTATTTTTCTAGATCACCACCACTACAGCCATCTCTTGATTTAAATGTACCCACAGTCAAGTTTGGATCTGATTGAAGCAGAAGTATTTCTGGTATCATCTCATCCTTTTCTCCTTCCCCGTGGGGGTGTGAGGAGGTGGCTGGGATAGTTCCAAGCAACAGCAGCAAGGGGGAATTCCTATGACCCCAGGCCGTTACTGGAAGGATGTCATAGCTGGAGGTCCAGAGGGCAGAAAAAGAACTGCCTAGGAAAGAAGAGTGAGCAGACTTGATGGGGGAAAAGAGGGCACAAGAGGGGTGATGGGAGGGGTTGGGGGATTTTATTTTTTGGGTATCTTTGTAAATATTTGGTGATTCTAAATTATTACAGGTGCTGCATCTCTCTTTATTAGACTGGGCCTGTTTATTTACACCTCTTGGATTTTGGTGGTTCTCAAAGTGCTGATGCCCTCCAAAGTCCTAACCTCCTAACTTTATGTGTCTCAATAGCAAGTCAGAAATCAATCTTGCCAGAGAGTCTTTCCTTCTTAGCCCACCAAGGTTAAGTTTCTAACACTTCTTAAAAATGTTACTTATATATCTGTTATGGGTTACATTGTATCTCACCCCCACCCCCCAAAAAAGACACACTGAGGTCTTAACCCTCATTACCTCTGAACGTGACTTTATTTGGAAATAGGGTCTTTGCAGATGTAACCAAGCTAAGAGGAGGTACTTAGAACCCACTATAACTGGTGTTTTTATAAGAGGAAAATGCCATATGAAGGCTCCGTCACACAGGGGAAGGCCTTGCAACGACAGAGACAAAGATTGGAGTGATTTAGCTGCAAGCCAAGGAACACCAGGGACTGATAGCCACCATCGGATGCCAGGAAGAGGCAGGGCAGGATTCTCCCCTACAGATTTCAGAAGGAGAACAGCCCTGCCAACATGTTGATTTTGAACTTCTAGCCTCCAGAACCATGAGAGAATAAATTTCTGTTGTTTCAAGCTGCTCAGTTTGTGGCATTTTGTCACGGCAGCCCTAGGAAACGAATGCAACATCTCAAAAAACAAACAAAAGAATCTCATCAGTTGCTATGATTCTCAGAGCAAATACATTATGCTGGATAATTTGTATTTAATAAAACGTCCATTTAGAAATGCCCTGGTGAAAGCTCATATGATAATCATACAAACAAGTATTTCAGATTATATTGTAGCCATACAGTATTCAAAATAACAAGAATACACAGATGTTGATTTTCTAAATATAACCGTCAAGGTGAATACTTGCCTAATATCTATTCTGCAGGGAGAATTAATAGTATTTTCTTTATTTAGTGTAATTTAATTAGAACCCCAAAATTATAGTTGATTTTTGGACTGATTTTTTTTTTTTTTTTTTTTTTTTTGGCTGCGTTGGGTCTTCGCTGCCGCGTGAGGGCTTTCTCTAGCTGTGGTAAGTGGGGGCTTCTTTTTGTTGCGGTGTACGGGCTTCTCATTTTGGTGGCTTCTCTTGTAGAGCACGGGCTCTAGGCGCGTGGGCTTCAGTACTTGTGGCTCGCCGGCTCTAGAGCGCAGGCTCAGTAGCTGTGGCGCACGGGCTTAGTTGCTCCGCGGCATGTGGGATCGTCCCGGACCAGGATTGAACCCATGTCCCCTGCATTGGCAGGAGGATTCTCAACCACTGCGCCACCAGGGAAGCCCCTGGACTGCTATTTTCTTCCACATAAACAAAAGCAAAAAAGTTAATATTTTGTCATGTTTGTTTATACTTTTTTTCTCTGCATTAAATAATAAATGTAGATGCTAGTAAATCTTGCTTGATCAAGACAAAAAGACTAAAATCTGTAGGAAATGATTATAGTTGCTGAAAACAATTGTATTTTCATACTCCAAATTGTTTTCAGTAGTAAAAACCCTGAAAGTAACACATTTCATCTTGTAAGCATAAAAGCAAAACTCTCACAGATCAAAATACCTTCTTAACTCACTGATTGGTTAACAAGGACTTATTGCATATTTGCCACATGGAAGACATCATGCTAAGCTGCAGGGCGTGTGAAAAATTTAGGACACAGTTCCCACAGCCAGATGCTTATGTTCTGGTTGGAGAAATAAAACATCTACATAAGAGAAAACACCTTGATTTACTGTAGCATTTTGTGGCAAAAAAAAAAAAAAAAAAAAAAAAAAACCAAAAAATAAACTGTAGCTCTGGGAGAGCAAAGACCTGAATTTTAAGCTGGTGTCTGGTACAACTATCAGAGTCACAGTCTCCAGTTCTTGGGTTTCAAGTAAGTAAATGTAAGAGTTGGACTTCCTCTCTACATTTACTTCCAGACCTAAAATACTATGAACAGCAGGATTTAGGAAGGTATGTTGGGACTCTTTTGGTTGGAAGTGACTAAAAATCTGATTCACAATAACTTAAACAAACAAGGAATTTAATGGCTCATATAACTGGAAAAAGTAGTTAGCTTCAGGCATAGCTGGATCCAGCTACTCAAACTATATCCCCAGGATCCACCGTCCCTCTCCATTTCTCGTTCTGCTTTCTCCCCGTTTAAAGGGATTCCCCCCTCTCACAGGCAAAATGGCTGCCAGCGGATTCGTATTTTCATCCGCCCAATTCCAAATTTCCTTTCCTGTAAGTTTCACTGTATGTCCTGATCCGATTCTCTGGCCCAAATTGGGACCCAGCACGCATCTGTGAACTGGCCACCGTAGCTGGAGGGAGGTTGTGAGGACTGGGTTTCATGTCACCTCTGGAGCTGAGAGTGGAGCCAACCCCACCCAAACCATGAGGTCTGAGAGTGGGGGGGGACTGGTCACCCAGAGAAAACTAGGGTGCTCTTAATGAAAAGAGGGTGAGTGGATGGTAGGCTGGCCAAAGCAAGAGATGTCCACTGCAGAAGGGCAAACGGGAGGGCATAATGGGAGTAAGAGAAGAGAAAGGAAAGGGAAAAAGGAGAGATTGTGGAAATGGGAGGAGGAGGTGGAAAGAGTAGCCCCGAGTGTTTGGAACCCTCTCAGAGGCTGAGAATTGACTGGAGCCACAAAAAGGAGAGCAGAGAGCCCTTCCCTTGGAACTTTCTCTTCCGGTACAGCTTCCTGTGCGTCCTCTTGGCTTGATCTGCCTGTGGTTGGTCGCTGCCACCGGCACCTTCAACAGCTGCCCAGGTACCCGCACAGCATCCCTCCTCTCATGGCTCCATCCTGTAGACTCTGCCCCTGCGAGCTCTGCCTCAGTGCCGACTGCTTGACAGGGCTCCACTGTCAGTGCTTCTCTGAAGATGAAACACCTTCGGTCTACGCTGCAGGATTTCAGAACCCAGCACTCACTCACCAACACATACGTATCAGTCGCTAAGTGAGGATGGGAACAGTGCTGTGCTAGGCACCACGGGGCAGAAGAAAGGAAGGTAAAAAACAGAGTGGTTGGGCTTCCCTGGTGGCGCAGTGGTTGGGAGTCCGCCTGCCGATGCAGGGGACGCGGGTTCGTGCCCCGGTCCGGGAGGATCTCACGTGCCGCGGAGCGGCTGGGCCCGTGAGCCGTGGCCGCTGGGCCTGCGCGTCCGGAGCCTGTGCTCTGCAGCGGGAGAGGCCACAGGAGTGAGAGGCAGGCGTACCACAAAAAAAAAAAACAAAAAACCCAGAGTGGTTGCCCTCCTGGAACTGAAATTTATCTGCAGAGGATAGATATTAAAAAGTACAGTTGGAAGCCAAGATATAATTGAGGTAGTAAATGACTATCCCAAAGAGACGAGGAAGACTTCCTGGGGGCATGAGCCTTACTCTGGGGGTTGTGACGGTGGCAAGAATTTGAAAGGGGTGGCGGAAGGGCATGGGGGACAGCACTGGAAGTGGTGAATGCTGTTTGGGGAATGATCAGGAGGCGACCGGGAGAGTGATATGTGGAGGGGACGGCAGGAGAGTCGGGGAGACCTTGGAAAGTTGATGTGGATGAGAATGGCTGCACTCGAACAGTGGCAAACGGAAAAACTTGAAACCAAGGTTTCAAATGGGAGTGACTGGGACTTGGTGCCAACATTTAGCAATAGGGCAACCGAGGAAGGAGCTACTCTAGCAGGGAAACATGGAAGCCAGGGTTCCAGAAGACCCCCAAAGAGAGGAGTTCAGAGGGCAGGTGCAGGAAGAAGAGCTGGGCTTGGCTGAGGAGACAGGGATGGAGCCAGGTCAGGGAGCCATTCACCCAGGGGGTGTTAGCGTCCTGAGATGTGCAAAGGCCAGGCTCGGAGAAAGGGAATAGGAGGCTGAAGATGGGGCTCAGAAAGCATGTTTGGTGGGTGGTAGAAAGAAAGAGCCCGTCGGAGAAGTCAGACTGTTCCTCAGAGAAAGTGACAAAAAAGAAACGAGATAAAACAAATGCATGTGTAGCATCGTGGGATGCAGGCTGTCTCCTCCAGGTCAGCCCCTCACCCCACTGGATTGTTTTTATTTGTTTCTCTGTTTGCATGTTCTCGCCCTGGAATACGGCAGCGAATATCTCCTCCTCACCCTTCTATATCCGGAGCCTGTATGGTACCTGTCACGTGGAAATAACGGCAGCCGACTTACAACGTGTATTTGGTGAGTGAGTGAGTGAGAGGAAGGAATTCCTTAGAAAGCTGTCTGTCACCGACCAGATTTTGTTATGACAAACCCCAAGGGATGGAAAAATTTCTTGAGCAGGAATTTTAGTTCGTGCAAATATTCCTTTAATAAATGGATGATTTGGCTGGAAATATGTGTGTGGGGTGTGTGTGTGTGTGTGTGTGTGTGTGTGTGTGTGTGTGTCTGTGCATGTTTTTCTCACTTTAAACCAGTGCAGGTTAGAAAGGCTGGGATTCTCACCTACATACCCACAGATGAAGTATGTGCGTGTGAGTGATTCTGTAATTCTTAAATCGTTTCTCATGACCGTTCTTGTAAGTGTGGAGAATTAGTGCCTACTAATCCACTACTTAGTTCATGAATGAAATAGATAATCTATTGAGTATCTACTACCTGCCAGTGGCTCTGGGGGTTGGTGGTGACGAGAGCAAGTCCCGGCCCCGGTGGAATTCACATTCTATTGGAGAAAACATAAAGACTAGACAGTGACACAAACGGCATAGTTACAGATTGTGAAAAGTGCAAGGCTGTGAGGAAGGAAACAGGGTGATATGAGGGTGAACAGTTGGGGAGGCCACCTGTCAGGGGGCAGGAAGGAGAGGCAAGTAGGAAGGGGGGGCTGGGGGATGAGCCCTGAAGAACAGACACAGCGTTTGAAGGACAAAGGGACGTGATTTCAGGCCAAAAGAGGTCTTGAGGTCAAAAGGCTTTGGTGCCTTTGAACAACAGAGGAAAGATGTCCTGTGGCAGCTGGAGGGGAGGGTGGGGAGACTGGGCTGAGTGGAGAGAAGGGAGAAGCAGATCAGACAGACGGAGAAAGGCCTCGAGGGCTGTGGTGAGGGATTTGGAATTTACCCGTGGAGAACTGCAAAACCATTAAAGAATTTTAGACAAAGAGAGCAGCACGACCCGATTTAGCGTTTAAAAGATAGCCCTTGGGCTTCCCTGGTGACGCAGTGGTTGAGAGTCCGCCTGCCGATGCAGGGGACGCGGGTTCGTGCCCCGGTCCGGGAAGATCCCACATGCCGTGGAGCGGCTGGGCCCGTGAGCCATGGCCGCTGAGCCTGCGCGGCCGGAGCCTGTGCTCCGCTATGGGAGAGGCCACAACAGTGAGAGGCCCGCGTACCGCAAAAAAAAAAAAAAAAAAAAAAAAAAAAAAAAAAGATAGCCCTTGCTGTGTGTACGCGATGGATCCCAGGGAGGCAGAGCAACAGAGACAGGTGAAGAGGCTTTTGCAGCTGAGCAGGTGAGCCATGGAGCTGGCCTGGATGCAAAGGCGGAGCTTAGAGGTGGGCTCAGATTTGGAGGTGGAGCCAACAGGATTTGCTGATGGATTGGATGTGGGGACAGAGGGCAAAGGAAAATCAAGGATGTCTCTCCTAGATGTGAGGTGAGGAAGGCTGGGGTGGATGGAATAGATCTCCCAGCAGGGCATCAAGAGTTTTGGCTTTGGTCATGTTGAGTTTGAGATGCTTCTTAGACACCCAGGTGGCGACGGCAGACTGGCAATTGGGCATGAATGATGCCTGGGTTAGAGAAAACTTTGGGAATCGTTGGCATATATGAAGTCATAAGCTGGAGGGAGAGGATTATTTTTTTTAAACTAATTAATTCCATTTTATTTTATTATTTTGGCTGTGTTGGGTCTTCTTTGCTGTGCTCCGGCTTTCTCTAGCTGTGGCCAGTGGGGGCTACTCTTCGTTGCGGTGCGCGGGCTTCTCATTGAGGTGGCTTCTCTTGTTGCGGAGCACGGGCTCTAGGCACGCGGGCTTCAGTAGTTGCAGCACGCGGTCTCAGTAGTTGTGGTGCAGGGGCTTAGTGGGATCTTCCCGGACCAGGGCTCAAACCTGTGTCCCCTACATTGGCAGGTGGATTCTTAACCACTGTGCCACCAGAGAAGCCCCAGAGGAAGATTACTGATAGAGAGTGTGAGGAGAGAGAAAAGGAGAGAGAAGGAAAGAGAAGTGAGGCCCAGGACTGAGCCTTACCTGTGCCAATGCTCACCTGCTGGACAGAGAAAGAGCGGGAGGCAGAGAAGGAGCTGTGAGTGTGAGCGGAGAACTGGAAGAATGTGGCTAGAAAGGCAAGATAAGAGAGTGCTCCAAGAAAGAGAGCACTTAACTACGCCGAGTACCCCTGAGAGTCAGCGGAAGCGAGCACAAGTATCTAAACTCTATTTGATTGTAAACATTAACCTTGCAGGCTTTCAGGAATATACATATCACGTGAACGGAAGCAATCTTTTCTCAGATGGTTTTATTTTTTCATTACAAATTAATAATACACTTTAGGGCTTCCCTGGTGGCGCAGTGGTTGGGAGTCCGCCTGCCGAGGCGGGGGACACGGGTTCGTGCCCCTGTCCGGGAGGATCCCACGTGCCGTGGAGCGGCTGGACCCATGAGCCATGGCCGCTGGGCCTGCACGTCCGGAGCCTGTGCTCCTCAACGGGAGAGGCCCGCGAAACACTTTAATTAATTTAATGTTTTTAATTAGTAAATATAATTTCATTTGTGTAAAGAGGTCTGATTAGAATCAGAGTTGGCCTGATTGCAGTAAGTTAGAGCAGGTGGCAGTGACAACAAGGTGACGCAGGACATGTGGGTCTCCTTGCACCTCGGCCACAAGATGCTCCACACCATCCAGTGTCTCTGTAATTATCTGATGACCATACCCAAGTTCCTTCCTCTTTATGTGCTTCCATTTTTATAATTCTAAAGCCAAGGGGGTTAGGCCAAGTACCTTGTAAAGTTCTTTCTGTTTTAAGACGACTTTGATTCTATGATTCCACCTAGGTCCATTTATGGAGACCTTTCTTATTAAAGTGTATTAGCACCAATGAAAGACTTTTTTCGTTGTTGTTCCAAAAATTTGTCCAAGGCTAACATTGCCTGTGTCGATGTGCAAAAGAATATTTTTATTTCTGACTTTCATTTCATGATTCTGGGCAAAGCAGTGTCAGTAGCAAGATGCAAAATCCCCACTTTCAAATTCCTGTTACTTTTATGGCATCTTAAAGCCTGACTCATGTTATAAATTAAATTTTACTTTTTAAGGGTACACTGTGACTACGATGCCTGAGATAAGAGTTCCAAGCCTTTTGAACTCCCCCATATTTTGGCTCTATATTACTGGCTGACTTCAAGGCCTGAACTTTCTATAAAGAAGGTACATGTTGAAAGTTATTTGTTCTGAGGCCCTTTGCTTTCCCAAGGACCACAGCCTGTGTGGGCTCCTCTTAGCAGGCTGATTAAGCTTTATTTGATGAACTACACATGGCAAAAGGTAGACGAAGTCATGCAGTCGCATAAAAATCTTTTTTTTCAGCCTGCATTTCAGATCTCTTGATTATTCCCAAACTATCTTTAAAGAAAGGCTGTAGCAAATTGTAATATAAGTCATGCATAGTGATAACAGATAAGTAATTAATACAACAGAAAGTTAAAAAATCACCTGCTGACCAATATTCCATTCAAAATGTAGTTGCCAAAAGGGTGAAGTGGTGAACTTTATGCGTCACTTTTTAACTGATAACTAGGCTTCTTTATCTTCCTGATAGTCAAGACTAATTTTAGATATAGGATTCTTAAAGTAATAAGTGGACTCAAGCATTACTAAGAGTTTAATTCATAATTTAGATACAGTGACTTATTTTATTTTCCATAATTTATGTTTTAAAATCCACCTTTTAATCTCACTCGTATATTTATTAGCCCCTGGAGAAGGGGCTAATAATAAATTAGCTAATAATAAATTAACTAATAAATAAATAATAAATTAGCTAATAATAAATTAGCCCCTGGAGAAAATTGAAAACTTCGCAGTGTACTTTTGGGGTACATGTTAAATGGCTAGAAAACACGAAGCCTTTTAGAGTATCAGTGAGTGAAGAGATCTAGCCAGGTGCTATGTAGCCAGATGTCTAGTAAATAGCTGAGAAAACAAACAAACACACAAAGAATAATTATGTGCTAAGTGGATGCACAAAATGAAACGTGAAAAGAATTGCAGAAGGCACTTTTTAACCCCCTAATAAATACAAAAATTCCATATGGGTGAGGACTCCTTTTCAATGTAAAAATGCTCATTTGTTGTTGGTTCTGTGTCATCAGGGGAATTCTGGGGGTGGAGAGAAACTCTACTGGGGGCAAGTGTTTAAAACTAATTAGTACAATAGAGACCATTAAAAGGAACATTTTTATTTGGTTGAAAAAATACACAAAACCCTTCTTGTAGAAAAGTCAACTGCATTATAGAGGCATGTGAACATCACTCAACATCAACAAGAATAAAACCCCAGGTGCCTAATGGTAGATATTATATACACCGCAGATTTTTAAAAATTTGGTGGCATTTTATCCAGAGCCACCACCCAAGGTAAGATTGTCCTGTGGTACCTGAAGAGAACCTAGATGCCTGAGAGGCCAGAGGGGGTGGGAGAGGCGGGTGGGGGGAGGTGTAGGAATGGAGAGCAAGGCCAGAAGCCCATGCACCCTGGATTGCGAGGTGTGCTGGTTGATTCTGTGTCAACTTGACTGGGGAATGGGATGCCCAGATAGCTGGTAAAACATTATTTCTGGGTGTGTCCGTGAGGGTGTTTTAGGAAGAGATCAGTATTTGGTTCAGTAGACTGAGTAGAGAAGATCCGATCTCACCAACGTCGGCAGGCACCATCCAATCCTCCGGAGGCCCTAATAGAACAAAAAAGGTGAAGGAAGAACCAATTCCTGCTCTCCTTCATCTCCCCCGGCCCTGGGATTTTGGAGCTCCTGGTTCTCAGGCCTTTGGACTCAGACTGAATCATAACCACGGGCGTTCTCGCTTCTCCTGCTTGCAGATGGCAGATTGTGGGACACCTTGGCCTCCGTAACTGTGTGAACCAATTCCTATAATAAATCTCCTCTTATATATAGTGATCCAATTTTTATAATAAATCTCCTCTTGTATATAGCTATCTATATATCCTATTGGTTCTGTTTCTCTGGGGAACCCTGACTAATACCACATGGCCCGTTAAAGCTGCGGTATTGGGATTTCCCCGGCAGCCCACCGGTTAGGACTCTGTGCTTTCACTGCTAAGGTCCCGGGTTTGATCCCTGGTCAGGGCACCAGGATCCCATAAGCCGCACAGCCAAAAAAAAAAAAATGGATTTTTGTATTTCAGGATGGTAATCACGCCCCTCTGGGTTTCATTACACTTGACAACCTCTAGATGTTTTACAGATATCTGCCGACCTAAACCAAACTCACCTCCCTCCCTCCTGTGTGCTGGGCAATATGTAAATGCTAAAGACGTAAGTGATAAGGATGCTATTGGTGTCACTGATCATGTAATTGTTGAAAAAAATCACATACACATCATTTCGTATGATGGGAAAGTGCCACGGGCGAGGCAGGCCCACTGTTAGATCTGTGTGCACGTGGCCACTCATTCTGGTGTGGGGACATCACCAGCCCAGGCTCACATTGACCAATGGGAGGCTGAAGACAGGAAGGAGCTAAAATATGGATGCCTCACCCCTCCTGTCACCCAAATAACTGCTTTGAGGTACAGCAGTTTCATACTGCATCTGAGAGGTATCACACAGGACTTAGCAACCAGCTGTGTTTTCTTGAGAAGTGGTGGCCTGCTTAGGAACGTAGTATCTTGTATTTGTTTTTTGTCCTTTCCCAACTCCAATTATTTCCCCCTTATTCTTGCTGCCCTGGGATTATACCCCCTGATAAACTGTTAAGAGGTAAGCTTTGTCTAGCTGTTTTCTAGAGATTTGGTACAAAGACATTGTTTTTTTTAAAATGTTTGGAACATTATCCTTGTTCCTATTATGGGGTACCTAACCTAAGATGGATGAGTGGGGGAGGAAGAAGTGGGAGAGGAAACCAGGAGAGGCTTCCAGGAGGAGGTGAGCCTTGAATAGGGTCTAGAAGGAAAAGGAGTCAGGCAAAGTGGGGCTGATAAAGGAAGATGAAACCACATGAACAAAATACAGACATGGAACTGTGTTGTATTCACGGAATAAGGCTTCTGCGTGGAAGGCTAGTAGAGACTATGGAAGTCTTGAAGTCTTACTAATATTACAGTTATTATTACTGCTTAATAATATTAATAAGTAATAAGTGATACTACTACTTAATAATATTATTATTACTAATGATGTTTTTACTTAATGAAATATTTATTACATTATCAGCTACTTGAAGTCTTACAAATATTACAGGGGTATAGAGAGGCTGCTTTAACTTCTGTCTTCATTAACCCTTCCACTGAAGGCGAGATAAGAAGTGAGAGGATTTAGGAATACCCCGGCATTTGCATACAGGTGGCCTGAGGACGGAAGCCGGCTCACAGGCACGTGCCCATCAATGATGCCGTACATGGTGAGTGTGTATTTGTGTGTTTGAATTGGTTGCTCATCAAGTCCACATAAAATTCAGAGTTCCTGTTTCTCTCAAAAAATCAGACCTGGTAGTACAGGGCTTCTATCTCCACATGAAAACCAGTGGCTGGAACCGAGCAGTAGATGCCCACGTTAGAAGAGGATACAAGACCTCAAGATTGCACCGTCCCCCCTACTCCCGACCTGGCTGGTGTTGCTCATTTACTAGCCTTGGTCCCTCTAGCATTTGAGTTTGCAGTTCTGGGAATTCACTCAATACTGGGTGCTCTTGGGTCAGTGAGAGAATCTCTGCCACCTCAGCTTCCCAGGGACGCATGCCACTGTCGCCCCTGAAGCTCATCTTGCTGAGACTGAGAAGATTGACACATGCCTGCTCCTTTTGGTCAGCAACTCCTGATTCACACTCTGGCCCAAGCATGTCTGATTGGTGAGGCAGAGGTCACGTGCTCATGCCTCGGCTGCAAAGGCAGCTGGGAAAGGGAATATTGGCATTTATAACTTCTTTGATGGGAGGTGGACTCTGCCTCCAGCAAGATTAATAAAATGTTTTGCTGATGAGCAGCCAAATGAATGACAAAAGTCCATTAGAAAGGGGTTGGCTGTCTAACTGTGGCATGTTTACCAGTGGGGCACAGTACACATGAGATAATTTTATGTCAAACACAAAATATTTGCTTTGATAGCATGGAATTATTTTACATGCATTAGGAAGATACAGTTAAGATATCAAACCTGCAAAGGACAGGAAAAGTTTATGAAGAGTGTGAAGTGTGACAATTTAAGGAAAAATCTTAAGTAAATAGTAGTTTAGATGATATTGGAAATAATAAAATTACTATTCAAATGACTGAATTTTTGGAAATTAGTCTAGATAAATGAAAATCTTTACATTTCTCTTTATGCCAAGTAATGATGATGATGATGGTAATGATGGTAAAATTGACACTAACAGTACAAACTTTTACATTTATTTAGTGTTGTGGGCAAGACCGTGTTCTAAGAGTTTTACATTTGTTTATTTACTTAAACATCACATCAACTTTATGAGATAGTTACTATTATTTCCCCATTTTACAGTAGGGACCTAAGGCCCAAAGGGGTTAAAAGGAGAGTTCACTCAATAAATAGTCAAGTGAGGATTTGAATTCATGCCACTACTTTCTACCTGACAACTGCATACATGAGGGTGGATATGGATTCCTGTACAATGATTGCAAAAATCTGCAGAACTGATTTAGTATTTGGAGTCAGAAATTTGGGGGTGAATGCTTTTCAAGTACTCATTTTCGTGCCAAGGAGAGTTCGCAACCTCGGCACTATTGATATTTTGAGCAGGTAATTCTTTTTTGTGTATATGTGTGGGACTATCCTATGCATTTTAGGGCAGCCTCTCTGGCTTCTACCCACTGGATGCCAGTATATCTTCTCCAGTTGTGACATCCAAACATGTCTCCAGACATTGTCAAATGTCCCCTGCAGACAACGTTGCCCCCAGTTGAGAACTCCTGGCCTAGAGAATTCTGAAGTCTCTCAGTGAGAAGCCCAGAAATAATTACCAGCAAGATTAAATGATATGACTAAGCCGCTCTGGTATGCTTTCCTAGGTAGCCTTCCACAGTATCATGTCATTATTTGTTAATAGCAGGTGTATCTCGTTTCTCATATCAGAAATAAATACACAGTACCAGCTTGTACCAGCTATTGGTTTTTAATGCAATATGTGGTAAATCTTTAACTTTGTGGTTTACTTATAAAATGAACAACCAGCTTCTCATTTTTCTAGAATCCAGTGGCTGTACACTTGGCAAGAAATGACAGGTGACCTCATTCTCTTTAGATTTTTAAGCCAGTACATGTTTCTTTTCCTGACTTGGTGTTTGATCACATCAAGAATTTTCTTTTTTCTTTTTTTTTTTCTGTTTTTTTTTTTTTTAACAGGCGGTGTTCTATGTAAAAATAGGACAGATTATAAATTATGTCCATTCTCTATATTTAAATATGGTTGTTAGGATTTTCAATACAATGATCAGTGTTATGTTCATGATATATTAATACATCATAAAACATTGAAGAGCTATGAAAGGACAAATCATCTCTCAGGTAGGGCTTTCTGCTCGTTAAATTTTACTAGACACCAGAGTCTAGCAAGAGCATCACCTAATCCTTTTTATTTTAGTGTGCCCTGGCCTTCATGGCATCTCCCATACCATTCTTTGCCAGCCAAAACCTTCCCTCCAATCCCTTCAGATCTATCCGAGCATTAAAGCCCAACAAAAAAGTCACCTCCTTCACAATTGCTTCCAGAAGTCATAATCAGAAGAACCACTTCTTTCCACTAGCCGCACTTATCATCTTGTACCCATCCTTGTATTTCTCTTTATATTGCATCGAATTAAGTGAGGGACTAGCCCTCCAGTTCGGTCTCGCTCCTTCTCTTTTCTGTGCAGAAAATAAGTCTTGGCTCCGATTAAATCTGGCAGTTGCTTGGGGGTTGAGGATGTTCATACACGACCCTTCACATTGACAAATAATACTATAGCTGCTTTATTTTATTTTATTTTATTTTTTTTTGTGGTTTTTGTGGTATGCGGGCCTCTCACTGTTGTGGCCTCTCCCCCTGCGGGGCACAGGCTCCGGATGCGCAGGCTCAGCGGCCATGGCTCACGGGCCCAGCCGCTCCGCGGCATGTGGGATCTTCCCGGACCGGGGCACGAACCCGTATCCCCTGCATCGTCAGGCGGACTCTCAACCACTGCGCCACCAGGGAAGCCCTAGCTGCTTTATTTTTGAAGGTGGACCAGTTTGTCCTCACACTCTCACCCCACAGTGTAGTGTGTGTGCAGGGGGTGGGGCCTTAAATCTACCAGTTACGACACTCTTCTTTAAAAAAATTAGAGTTGATTTATAATAGTGTTAATTTCAGGTATACATTACTCTTAATTCGGTCTCTTCCTGTTTAAATACAGCCATCTCATTGGGGCAATGGTTTCTACTCAGCTATGCTCCCCCTTGAAGACATCATCTTTCTCCCCTGTTTCTCCTCAAGATATGCCAGTGGGAACTAAAATAAACTACTTCAGAAAACTGTTTCTCAACAAAGCCTGGCTTTCAAGACTACTGTCTTAGACTCAAAAATCCTATTTTTTTAATTTCAAAAGATGAACCTTGACTTTGTCTTTCTCTGTAATAATCCTTATCTGCTCAAAGGCAAGTGGATGATACTGGCTTTTAAATTAATTTTTCCTGACTTTTGCTTCCTGGGCTTACCTTTTACCAGGTACATGATTCAGTTGGCTTTTTTTTTAATTAGTTAATTTTTTTTAATGTTGGTGGTAGTTTATTAATTTTTTTATTTATTTTTGCTGTGTTGGGTCTTTGTTTCTGTGCTTGGGCTTTCTCTAATTGTGTCAAGTGGGGGCCACTCTTCATCGCGGCGCGCGGGCCTCTCACTCTCGCAGCCTCTCTTGCTGCGGAGCACAGGCTCCAGATGCGCAGGCTCTGTAGCTGTGGCTCACAGGCCTAGTTGCTCCGTAGCATGTGTGATCCTCCCAGACCAGGGCTCGAACCTGTGTCCCCTGCATTAGCAGGCAGATTCTCAACCACTGAGCCACCAGGGAAGCCCTAGTTGGCTTTTAATATCTTTTAAAAAAAGAAAGAAAAGAAAAGAAGGAAGGAAGGAAGGAAGGAAGGAAGGAAGAAAAGAAAGGAAGGAAGGAAGGAAAGAAATTCCTGTGCATTAAGGCTATACAAATTCTAAAAAGATATGGTCACTAATGACATTGAATTCAATCTTTGCAAATTCTAAAAGAAAGAGAATTTACTCCTGTAAAGTGAGAGAACAAATGCTTACATGGACCTGGCCCAAGAAAGAGCCAATTTCCATTTTCCTGGAATCAGTTGTAATGGGAGCCAAGAAAATATCCTGTCTCTCATTGAGATCTCATTTACAGAGGTCATGAAACAGTCCTATTATACTTCATTTAATCCTTGATCACAGATTATACTAGTAGACAAACTCGCATTTCTTATTGGACAGTTAGATTACCTGTTGCTAAAGGTGTAAAGTCTGAGTGACAGAATGTAGAAGGAAACAAAAAATATTTCATTTCAGCCAGCTTCTAAGCCACTGTGACAATACAGCCAAATAAGCTAAAAAGACCTGAGATGGACCCATACCATATGTGTAACACAAACTCAGATAATTTCCATATTAGTCCAATAGCATGTAATTCTTCATTTATCTCATGGCTCTCCCAACGGTTACCAAGGGGTAGAGAAATTACTTCCTCGGTCTACACCAGTGTTGAATAGATGCCTGCTTATTTCTGGTACAGAAAAGTCTAGGATTACTTTGAATATGAAGAAAGTTATATTATAGTTGGCCATGGACTTATTGAGCTGTAGAGTTCGAATGGACAGTAGAAGTCAACTTTGTTAACCTCCTCATTTTACAAATTCATTTCAACAAGTGCTCATTGAGTACCTGAGGCCCAAAGAGGCCTGAGAAGTGGTGTCAACACTGTGCTTTGAGTCACCTGGGAATATTTTAAAAACATGCGTTACCTGGGCTCCAACTGAAGAATCCTGATACAATTGCTCTGGTGTGAGGTTGGGATGTTGGTAAGTTTTAAAAACTTCTCAGGTGATTCTCATGCTCCTAGAACTCCCCTCTCCCCCCAGTTAAAAAAATGGCATTCAAATTTTTATTCTGTATCTTATCCACTTACTTAAATTAACTGATTTGATGAGGTAAAGGGGGAGCAATGAGAGAAACTCTCCCGATGCCTCCTCACTTCTCTGGGCTTTCATAACCTTGTCCCTTTTACCTCTATAGTTATTTTTCCAGCTAGTCCAACCTCTTTTTAAAAAATTAAGTTGCATACCTACCGTAGAATTCACAAATCCTCTTCACTCAGAATGTGATGTTACACCCCATCGTGGATATTGGGAAAATATTTTCAGTTAAGGAGAAACCATGCCCTGTAGCTGACTGACTTATCCTGTCTACCAGAGCTACCAAGGAGCACAAAACTCGAGGCTCAATGGTGACCTGAAGATGGTACAGACCTCAGCTGGACCACTGCTCAGCAGTCCTAACTCCATCCGTTTCCAAGGAAGTATTTGGTGCTATCAGATACTGGAGAAAGATTGGAGAAAGAATTTCAAGGACTTTGAGGCTTGAGAGAATGGTCTGGATAAAAGTCAATCGTCAGAAATGAGGAAGTGTAGAACTTGGGTTGTAGGTATAGAAATGTTGTGTGAGATCAGCCCCTAGTGGGCACTGTGACGATTACAATTGTTCAGCCTTTGGGTTGAGGTGACGAGGCTTGCGCTGGGAACAGTATTCATTGCCACGTCAGATCACAAATGTTCTAAACACAGACTGACTTCAGATGGCAGAAATATAACATTCTCTTTATTATATGAATATATAATATTCACATTTCCCAGGCTATATGGCAAAGGATCTCTCAGCTTCTCTCTAAAACAGACAGCTCTTAAGTTGTTTTCGATCACTTGCAGAAGAAAATCCTAGAAGCTCCCTAATGGAGAGGACGATGGACCCCATATGACCATGCTTCCTCCCACCTCTCCATTCTCCCCTCCTGATTCTTCAGTGTTCCGTTCACAGTGTGAGGATGAGGGGGTCTGCAGGTGGAGAAGGAGGAAAAGCATTCCAGACAGGGGTATTCTGCAGGCAAAGAACCAAAGGGATTAAGGAGTGCGGCACGTTTAGGGAATTCTAAATGTCTCGGTATTTCTGAAGTCTATAATGTGAGTGAGAATGGACGGCTGGGCCTTCCAGTCTAGCGTTCACTTCCTTCAGTTTGGACAGAGACAAGCTCAGAGAAATATTCCTCTACCCTGAGATAAACAAAGTACAAGTGAGATGGTTTTTGCAACTGACAGCTTCTTAACAGAGGTAGGGGTGGTGGAGAACGTGGCCCTGAGAAAGCCCACGTTCTGTCTAATCCGGGTAGCCTGTCCTCAGCTCCACTGACTGGTGTGGGGAAGGGTGTCCAATGCTGTGGGATTTCCCACATTTTCAAGAAGATCCCCAAATCTGGATTTTTAGGAGAATTCTGCTCCCTACGCAACATCTATTCATTCATTCAATACTATGTGTTGTTCTAAGCCTGAGGACAAGGCTGAGAACAAAGCAGACAGAAGTTCCTACATTTGGGGCGCCTCACGTCTGATAGGGGAGACAAACAATTTTAAAGCTAAGTAAATTATTAAATATATTAGATGGAAATAAGTGTTACGAAGACAAGTAATGTAGGGGAGGCGGCTGAGAAGGACTGGAGATGTGTTCCAGTTTTAAGTAACGTGGTTGGGGAAGATTTAACCAAGAAGGTGACATGGAAGAGCTCGGGTGTCACCTAACTGATTCACTCATTCTATACATTCAGTGGCATTTATTGAGCACTTACTATGTGTGAGGCATGATTCTAGGTACTGGGGATAGACTGATGACGAGACAAAGTTCTTTCTTCCATGGAGATTGTATTTTTGCTGGGGCGACAGATAATACACAAGAAACCAAGCAGGATAATGTCCATTAGTGATTCTTTGCAACAGAGGAAATAAACCAAGATAATGTGTTGCAGAGAGCTGGGGGAGAAGTGGCTAGGTCGGACAGAGAATTTGGCGAAGGCCACTCTAAGTGACAACGGGTGGAGTGAAGGGAGCCTGCTTCGCAAAGGGCTGGGGAAAGGCATTCAAAGCCAAGGGAACAGCTAGGGTCATGGTGCTGAGCATCAGGGGTGATGCCTTGGTCCGTGGAACAGAACAAAGCACATTCATCCAGGAGGTAAAACCATGGCCAAGGTCAGGCCCAGGCAAAACTGGGAAACAGAAAATGTTCGCAGTGACTTCCTCTTTCTTCTCTCTGCAGGTCCTTCCTTGGCCTCATTTAATCCCTAAGCTCTTTCTCTTTCAAACTTCCTCTCAGAAAAAGATGTGATAGCTTGTACATACTAAAAAATGATAAGGCTAAAAAGCTATCATTCCTCCTAAGGGTATTTATACTTCAGCTACAGTGGTTTAATTATGAAATTTGATTTCATTATGAAATTCTGAATTTGATCAGCTGTTTGGGTGTTGGAGTATTTGATTGTTGTGGGAGTATATTAATTTCCTACGGATGCGGTAACAGATGACCGCAAATTTAGTGGCCTAAAACAACACCAATTTATTATCTTAGAGTTCTGGAGATCAGAAGTCCAAAATGAGTTGGCAGGGCTATGATCTTTTTGGAAGTTTGAGGGAGAATCTGTTTTCCTTTTCCAGATCCAAGAAGCTTCCCATGTTCCTTGCCCTGGGGCCCTGTGTCACTTCAACCTCTGCTTCAGTTGTCCCATCTCGGTCTCGGACTGACTCTGCTGCCTCTCTCTCCTAAGAACGCTGTGAGTACATTGAGCCCACTCAGATAATCCAGGATATACCCCCATCTCAAGATCCTTCACTTACTCACACCAGCAAAGCCCCTCCTGCCATATCAGGCAACATATTCTCAGGTTCCAGGGAATGAGATGGGGACATCTCTGGGGGCTATTATTCTATCTACCACAGGGAGTGATATTCTGGAGTCTGTGAAATTAGTCCACCAGATAGCACCCTACTTCTGGGTTGTTTCTCCTCCTTATTTTTGTTGGAATTGTGGGAATGAAATGGTGCTGTAGTCTTTCTGAAGGGCAGCTGCTCAAGACAACTGAGTAATTTTCCTTAGTCCAAGCTGGTAAAGCCAGATGAGATGGAATCTCATTGCACTTGTATTTCTGAACATACTGTTTACCCATAAGGTTAATTTGAATGGTAGCTTCTGGAATCGGGTTTCTAACACTCTGCAGTTTCTAACCTCTCTGGAATTTGAATAGCAAAGGTCTACTGAAGCAGAAATAGTAGGGGGTCTGAGTCAAGGACCTAAAAGAATGGACATTATCCTTTACCAGAAAAGCTCCATGATGTAATGAGTTGTTTTTGCTTCCTGGTGTTTGAGGGAGCAGTCCTGTTATTGAACTTCCCAGCAAAGGGGTCTTTGAGCCCTATGGATTAACCTATGGTCTCTCTGAACTGCTTTGTTTGCCGTCTCTCAAAGACTGGCGCCTTGGGGGAAATGAGGCAGATCACTATTTTAATTAGCACCTGTTTTTCATAAGCCAAACTCTGTCATCAGTTCCTCCTTAGAAGGGCTTGTTGTTTGGATTTTTCCCATACGTAGCTTTGACCTATTACCATTTCCTCCTTCAAATTTCTTTCTCAGCTACTTGCTGCATTAGGATCTTTTCTATACTAATCTTTCCTATTCTACGTACTGAGTTAGATTCTTTTCTTTTGATGATCAAGTTTTCAAAGGTCCATGTCTTATTGATTTAGCAGGTGTAAGTTCACTTCCACCATCCCCTGTCTACTTCTGTAGTTTTTGGTGTGTCTACACTATAGTCAATATTTGTTGATAAACAAAAAGGTGAATTTAGCAGGTGCTCATGTTTGCTATAATTCCCTAAACAATGGTTTACAAAGATTTAAAAATTATGTTGACTTTAATTTTCATTGTTACATTGCATTAAATCAAAGTTAGACTTTGGAAGAATATGAGATCTTCTACACTTAATTATTCAAAAAATATTTTGGGGGGGATTTATGTTGTTGACTTTAAATGAACATTATCTGAATTGGAACAGCAGGCAGAACAGTTCAGTGAGAGCCTGAATCAAGGAGTTGAAAGGATGGCTCTGGCAGGAGAGTCTTAGGCTCCAGTTTGGCGCTGTCTCTACCACCTGTGTGATCTCATGAGGAAGTCAGGCAGCCCTGCCAAGCCTCGGTTTCCTCCTCTGTTAAATTGGGATTTTAAGAGTGGGATTCTTTCATAAGATTGTGAGAAACAACCTGTTGTAAGTCAAGGGCTTAATACATAGCAGGCAGGCAATCAATACCTGTTGAATAAACATCTCATGGTCAGAGTTCTTTTAATTTTAGCTATGATGTTGAGGGTCTGTAGACATAGGATTCAAAGCATTTAGTTATGGGCTCTTATAGTTGGATAACACGAGTCCAATATATCTATGCAAGGGCAGCGTGGGTCATATTTGTTTCAACCCATCAGAGATAATAAGGTCTCTGCCATGCGTCAGGCTGCTGCTGAGCTGTGCCCTAGGTGTCATAAAAAGTTCTAAGTATACATCTGTCAGGTGTGGAATAAAATATTTTAAACCATTGTTTTCTTTTTTAAAATTTATTTATTTTCCTTGTTTTCTTGGCTGTGTCGGGTCGTATTTGCGGTACACGGGATCTTCGTTGAGGTGTGCGGGATCTTTTGTCGCGGCGCTCGGGCTTCTCTCTAGTTGTGGAGTGCGGCTTTATCCTTCTAGTTGTGGCGCGAGGGCTCCAGGGCGCATGGGCTCTCTCGTTGAGGAGTGCGAGCTCAGCAGTTCTGGTGCGGGGGCTTCGTTGACCCGCAGGATGCGGGATCTTAGTTCCCCGGGACCAGGGATCGTCCCCTGCATTGGAAAGCGGATTCGTTACCGCTGGACCACCAGGGAAGGCCCTTAAAACCATGGTTTAAGACTGAAACAAATACTGTGGTTGCTTGCCAGTAACAAGGCTCACGGGTTTGCTAAGCCAGTGTAACAAATTCTGGAAGAAAGTGTCCCCAAAGACCTTCTCACTAGAACTGGAATTAAGAGTGTCTGAATTTCTGCCTTTAAAAAGTGACTCTGGAGCCATCGGTAAGGAGCAAAGCAGTAACAGGCTGCATGCAAGAACCTTATCTCCTAGATTCCTTCTAGACCTCCCCCGCGTCAGCACCGGCTGTTTACCATTTCAACTCCCTGAATCCCTACATTTTAAGAATTTGGACCTTTGTCGGAATTCCCTGGCCGTCCAATGGTTAGGACTCTGCGCTTGCACTGCGGAGGGCCGGGGGGTTCAATCCCTGGTGGCAGAACTAAGATCCCGCCAGCCGGGTCGCAACAAAACAAGAATTTGGAGCTCTGAAGGAGAGCCCGACTGTTTCCCTTCCACAAGATGCAGCAACTACCGGGAGGGGATGACGGATCACTAGACCTTTGCTCTGCCACTCTACTGGGGGGAAAGCTCTGACTTACACATTTCCTTCATGAGTCTGGACCCCTTCCACCTGGCCTCGGTTCGGGGTTGACTCTTAAGAGCCCCCGGGACCTCACCGTTCTTGCCCTTTTTAAAGTCAACTATGGCCCCCTTCCCAAGTCGCTGCTTCTTGGCCGGCCCTCCCCCAGTGCCTGTAAACGCCTGCTCCAGGGCCACCTGGGCTCGCATTTGGGGGAAAGTGGGTCATCCAGCAATGGCAATACAAACACAATTAATTCATCCAGAGACTAACAGAAGGACACGGAGCGCTTGAGCAAAGCGCCACTCACTACCCGGGTCCTTGGTCTACCTCGCTACCCCGCCCCACAGCTTGCAGGGGGCGGGAAGGCTGGTCCCGGGCTCCGCCCCCCGGCCTCGCGCTGGCGGGCGGAAGTGACGCACGCCCGAAGCAATTTCCGGCGGGCCGAAACTAGGAAGAAACTTGGAGCCGCCGAGGCGTCCGGCCCCCTGTCTCCGCTGCTTCCGTGCCCCGTGGCCCGGGCCGCACCGAGCTGTCGGGAGCCCAGGCCATGGGGCAGCCCGGGCCGTCCGCAGTGTGAGGCGTGGGGCCTCCCGCGGGCTCCTCGGACGGGCTACGGGCGGGCAGGCGGGAGGCGTCTTTCCAGCTGCGGTCCTGGCCGCCGCCGCCCTCCCGGGCTCCCGGCATCATGAACATAGACGTGGAGTTCCACATCCGGCACAACTACCCCTGGAGCAAGCTGCCGGCCAACGTGAGGCAGGTATGGAACCTGGGGCCGGGGTCCCGCCCCGCCGTCACCTGCTCGCCGAGCCCGCGGGGCCGGGGCTTGCACCTCTGGGCTGACTCCCGGCCTTCCCCCGCCCAGGGTCTTGAGATAACCTACCCGCAGCCCGCGAGTGAGGAGGGGACGGTCCTGGGGCCACAGGGGCAGGATGGGGCCGTTTCGAAATGGGATGGAATGGTGTCCAGTGGACCCGCTTGGCGCCTTCGCACTTGGACTCCCTTCGAGCGGGCACTGGGCTAGGCACTTTCGAAACATTTAAAACACGGCTCTTGACCTCCAGAACTGCGGGATGGTGGGAAAGGGACGAGAAACAGATGAATCCGTTACAGGCTGATAGCATCTCACACGAACCTGCATGATAGTATATGCGAGCGCGCAGAGGAGGGCGTCAGAAACCGTCCAGGGAGTGTCAGGACGTTGTGTAGGGGAGGCATTTAAATTGGGCCTTAAAGGACGAATAAGAGATAGATAGATAAGAGGGATTCAGGATTTTCCAGCGAGAGGGAACGTCATTTTAAGAAGCTTAGACGAGTGAAAGCATGCTTTGAGAGTAGTGAGCGACCTCCTCCATCACCCCATCACCGGAATCCGGAGGTGTAGATGTATTGGTGTGTTTGGCGGTGGGACTTGGTGAGTGCGTGGGGAGTGGTAGCGGTCAGGGCCGGATTTTGAAGGGCTTTCGGACTTTGTTTTGTTGGACTTCAGTCTGTCAACAAGATGAGTTTATTAGAGATGTTGCAACAAGAGAGCGACAGGAGGTTTTTGTCCGAGAGGTAGTTCTCAAATGCTTGAGTGTTATTTTTACTCAGTTGTTTTACAGATATTTATTGAACACCTACTGTGTGCTATGCCTTGTTTTAGGTGCGGGTCATTTGCAACAGTCAACACGGGAAAGCCCTGTCTTCATGGAGCTTACGTTTTAGTAAAGAAAGACAGTTAACAAATAAATGAATAAATACATAATATGGCGGGCGGTGGTAAAGATTATGAAGAAGTGATATGTGCTGTATAGAAGGCACTCTTTATCTCTGGTCATAGGTGGACCTTCAAGTTCCCGCCATGTTGCTTGGTTGAGAGTGATATTCTGTTTTCCATTGGTGCTGGACATTGGCATATTTGGAAAGTTTGGGTTGGTGGTGATGATGGTATAAGGATTATAACTTTGCCCCATCTCCCAGCTTGGGGTCTTAGTTCCAGGAAGTGAATAATTTAAGGTTCTGGCGGTGCATCGTGTGGCAGGCAGAGAAAACGCTTTCACTTCAAGATACCAAAAACACAAGAAAGTGGAAAGGTAAATTTAAGGAACTCAGAATTCTTGGGTGTCAGTGGCTGCCCGTGTGACGTTAATCTTGAATGGGAGGAAGAAAGCTCTAAACCTGGAAGACTAAGTTTCTCTTGTTAAGCTGGAATGAGGGCTTTGATGGACACTTCTTGTTTTTAGGGTTTTCTGGCATATGGCAAGACAGCTGGAAGAACCAACAATCCTTTGTTTCCATGTTTTTTCTACTCCTCCTTTCACAAAAATAAATGTAACATAATAGAAGAAAGATGGATGATTCGATTATGTCCAACAGAAATAATTGATCTTAATTAGTATTGGGAAAAGGCTTATTTTTTAATTTTTGAATTTTATTTTATTTATTTTTTTATACAGCAGGTTCTTACTAGTTATCTATTTTGTACATGTGGCAAAAGCCTTTCCAAACCTTAGTCATGAGTATTAAAAATAATCTCAGAACAGTGTTATACTTAAGTACAAGCAAGACATTAAATTAAAACTTTTTTTGGTGAGATCACTTACAAGAATTGGTGTTTTAGCTTAGGATAAGCTTCCGCTTGTAGAAGGTGTTGCAAAACCCATCTGTACAAGTTACTTCATGGATTTTTCTCTAGCCTTGCTCTTTTTCCCTAGGTCTACCTTGGATTAGTACGTCAGCTTTCTGTCTGGTGTCTAGCACTCAGAAAAGTACCTTCCTATCCATTCTTCATACTATACTGTGGTGAGGTTTCTAAAATGCAAACCCAGTCCTATTTCTATGTGTCTCCATAGATTACATGTTGCTTCTTTTTGAATTGAGATGTTAACTCCTCTAGAAAGGTTTCCCTGACCTATCTCGGGAGTAGTTGACCCTCAGGTGTGCTGCCCCAGCACTGTATTTCTCACCCATAGCACTTAACCCCACTATGTTGTATTTTCTGGTTAAATTACTTGTTTTTGCTTTTGTATTTTGAGCACCTATCTCATAGTTGGCTTTTAGTAAATACTTTTTTTTTTTTAGTAAATACTTTTGCAGTGAATGAGTGATAGTATCAGTCTGAGATTTTTTTTCCAGGAGCTAAAAATAAAGCTTAGTCATTTTAAAAGTAGGGAATAGTCCTTGTGTGGAAAGAATTTGGTTTTTGGTGTTACAGATACTAAGTACTTTGATAAGAGTTTCTGGTAAGTTTTGATGAGTTTAATTTGAAAGTGACTCATATTTCCCAGTTTTGAAAGCTGGTGGAAGGTGGTTCTAATGTATTTTTAAAATGTATTTGAAAAAATAGTTTTTATATAAATGAGATGAAAATTTTTTACATGGTGTGAGTTATACTAGACTTTCAGAAATACCATTAAAAAGTAATGTATCAGGCCATTATTTCAGAATCTTTCTATAGTTTACCAGTATTCATTGTTGAAAACAATTCATAGTTGTTTTATTTGAAGGGAAATTTTAATGATGTTCTGAGGAGGGTCAATTAAAAAAAAAACTATTGTGTATTTTGGGGGAGGTGGTGCACTTTGGGGTTTGTAGGAGCAAAAGCTTTAGAAAGAATTCTTTATGCTTTTAGCATCATCTGATGCACAGTGGGTGTTTTACAGCCAGTTTCTATGTCACTCCGTCTGTTTTAGTTCCTTTTATCTGCAGCCCAGCTTCACTTGTCAGACCTGGTGGGAATTTCTGCAGGGTCTGCACTGTCTCCCAGTAAAATGACCTTTCTTTTGTTGCCTCCTGTAGTCGCAGCAGTGTTTTAAAATGTGGTTGGTGGGAAATTGGGGTGGGCGTGGAAGAGAAGCCAAAGAATCTTTGTGAACAAAGCAATTATATTTTATGTACGAGGGTAGTGAAGAATAAAATCAGCTGTTACTGCAGTTTTTAGTTATTTGTGTGTATGCACATGTATTGATCAGGACCAGTCATTACTTAATGACTAGCACAAAGACTTAGATGTTTAGTAGATACTGTATTCTCTAATTAGCTTATAAATAAAGGGACCTTATATTTTGTGTAAGTGGCTTGATTTACACTTTAAAACGGTTGTACGTTAGAATAAATTAAGGGACTTATTTTGAAACAGAAGAGTAAATCCTCAAGTTTGGAAATTGCTAAGATTTTAGCAAATTGTCTGCTGTGTGAGTGAGTGTGTGTGTTCTCTGTTCCTTGAGAAAGAGACTTTTATTTGGCAGTAGAGCTAGAGGAGATCCTTTAAAAGTTTTACAGAAAGCCTAATATTTTGAATCCCCTAAATATCTTCAATAATGGCCCTGGTTTTTGCTACATAAAAGATAGGAGGGCAGTATCTCTACAATGAACTTTACTCCTAACTTCTTGTAATGTTAAAATGGATGAAAATAAAGTCAGCACATTTCAGCAGTAGTGTGGGTTATGGTTCAGCCTGTGATAAATCAATTAATCTAGATGCAGGAAGAAAGGTTTTTAGTTTTCTCACGTTATATCCCTTTTTTCTTAAAATGCTACCCACCAGTAGTTCCAGTTGTGTGCCAGTTTATTTAGATGTGAGTTTCATCTGTTTTGTGAAGATGGCCTTAAGTGAAAGTATGTGCATGGACATTTACCTTGGCTTTCACAAACCTATGAGTGAGAAGTATAATAACTGAGTCCTCTGTTCCTTCTGTCATTAATCTCTTAAGATGTCTTATTTTATAGTGTGTTGGAAAGATCATAGCTAGTAATTAGAAGGGGGATAGCAGTCACATATTAAATTAAGTTTATGGTCTCACATTGAATATCATGTTAACTATAGTCAGACAGACTTATTCTTTGCTTTCATGAGAACCCAGTTTTGAACTTAAAACACTAAATTCACAGCTAGAAAGCATTTTGCTCACTAAAAAATATATCAGAAATTCTAAAATTGTCTTAAGTGTTTTCTAATGAGTCCATAAGATGACGTTTTTAAGAAATAATCGTATTTAGAGGTACATTTTAAGTGTACATTCTCCAGGAATCTTAATTTTTAATAATCATAGCCGTCACTTATAAGTAGTCATCAGATGGGGATCTGTCCTTAGTGGCCATTCTTAAATTTAAATAAAGGTAGGTGCAAGAATCCATCCGTCCACACAAATTGGAGACGGTCAAGAAGGAAATCTTTTGATGATGGCCATTCTGACCTGTGTGAGATGATATCTCATTGTAGTTTTGATTTGCAGTTCTCTAATGATTAATGATGTTGAGCATTTTTTCATGTGTTTGTTGGCAATCTGTATATCTTCTTTGGAGAAATGTCTACTTAGGTCTTCTGCCCATTTTTAGATTGGGTTTGTTTTTTTTTGATACTGAGCTGCATGACCTGCTTGTAAATTTTAGAGGTTAATCCTTCATCAGTTGTTTCATTTGCAAATAAATATTTTCTCCCATTCTGAGGGTTGTCTTTTGGTCTTGTTTATGGTTTCCTTTGCTGTGTAAAAGCTTTTAAGTTTCATTAGGTCCCATTTGTTTATTTTTGTTTTTATTTCCATTTCTCTAGGAGGTGGGTCAAAAGGATCTTGCTGTGATTTATGTCATAGAGTGTTCTGCCTATGTTTTCCTCTCAGAGTTTGATGGTATCTGGCCTTACGTTTAGGTCTTTAATCCATTTTGAGTTTATTTTTGTGTATGATGTTAGGGAGTGTTCTAATTTCATTCTTTCACGTGTAGGTGTACATTTTTCCCAGCACCACTTACTGAAGAGGCTGTCTTTTCTCCACTGTATATTCTTGGCTCCTTTATCAAAGATAAGGTGACTATATGTGCGTGGGTTTATCTCTGGGCTTTCTATTCTGTTCCATTGATCTATATTTCTGCTTTTGTGGCGGTACCATACTGTCTTGATTACTGTAGCTTTGTAGTATAGTCTGAAGTCAGGGAGCCTGATTCTTCCAGCTCTGTTTTTCTTTCTCAAGATTGCTTTGGCTATTCGGGGTCTTATGTGTTTCCATACAAATTGTGAAATTTTTTGTTCTAGTTCTTTGAAAAATGCCAGTGGTAGTTTGATAGGGATTGCATCAAAAAATCTACAACAATAAATGCTGGAGAGGGTGTGGAGAAAAGGGAACTCTCTTGCACTGTTGGTGGGAATGTAAATTGATATAGCCACTATAGAGAACAGTATGGAGGTTCCTTAGAAAATTAAAAATAGAACTACCATATGACCCAGCAATACCACTACTGGGCATATACCCTGAGAAAACCATAATTCAAAAAGAGTCATGTACCACAATGTTCCTTGCAACTCTATTTACAATAGTCAGGACATGGAAGCAACTTAAGTGTCCATCAACAGATGAATGGATAAAGAAGATGTGGCACATATATACAATGGAATATTACTCAGCCATAAAAAGAAACGAAATTGAGTTATTTGTAGTGAGGTGGGTGGACCTAGAGTCTGTCATACAGAGTGAAGTAAGTCAGAAAGAGAAAAACAAATACCGTACGTATGCTAACACATATATATGGAATCTAAAAAACAAAAATGGTCATGAAGAACCTAGGAGCAAGACAGGAATAAAGACACAGACCTACTAGAGAATGGACTTGAGGATATAGGGAGGGGGAAGGGTAAGCTGGGATAAAGTGAGAGAGTGGCATGGACATATATACAGTACCAAACGTAAAATAGGTAGCTAGTGGGAAGCAGCCGCATAGCACAGGGAGATCAGCTCTGTGCTTTGTGACCACCCAGAGGGGTGGGATGGGGAGGGTGACGCAAGAGGGAACAGATATGGGAATATATGTATATGTATAACGGATCCACTTTATTATAAAGCAGAAAGTAACACACCATTGTAAAGCAATTATACTCCAATAAAGATGTTAAAAAAAGAAGGAAATCTTTATTAGTAGAACTTAGTTTTTTGTTAACTTAAGTGAAGTTATGCTCTCAGACTGCTCTTTTATTTGATATTAAATACTTTAGATAATTTCAGTAAGTCCTTTTAGAAAGGGAGACAGAAGATAAACAGATTGAATTTTTGCTCTAATACCATAGCAGGAAAGTTTGTATGATAAAATTTAAGAAAATCTTTACTCAGTTCTGGAAATAAGAGATTCCAGGATAAAATTAGGGGGCATGGTATTGAAATTTTATGGGGTAAAAGTACGGTTGTTTAGTTTAGAAACTATTTTAAATCTATTTGAAATTTTTTTTAGAGTCTTGGAAATTCACAGAGAGAATATGAGAAGCAGGTTGTCCTGTACAGTATCCGCAATCAGTTACGATACAGAAATAACTTAGGTAAGTAGAGACATTTTTACATTGAGGTAGAAATGACTATTGCTGAATTACATTTTCATAAATCTCTCCTATCTTTTCATTATATATTTCATAGTACTGAAATTTTTCCATGTACAGCCTTTAATAATTCTATAATGACCCATCACACCTAACAATAATTTGCATTAGCAAGTAGATTTTTCTTTCTAATTCCATAGAAAATTATTTTTTAGAATACTGTTTATAGATTCATTTTACCTATAGAATATTAATTTTGATTCAGTTGTCCTCTTTTTAGTTTAGTGAGAAAATATGCCAGAAAACAAGTACGTTCCTTCTTAATGATTTTTGACTTTGAGTTTTGTTTTGGTCTCTATAAATTTTCCAAATAATATAACTTTAATGGAGACTCTTTCTATAATAATTGGAACAAATTTTAAACATAATTGGCTCCATTTTTTTAAAAAAACTTTTTTTTAATGTTTGCTTTTTATTTGTCAGATTACTTTGTTTATTCTGTTGCCCTGCTAGTCTTCCCTCCCGTTTGTTACTCTTATTTTAAGCATAGTATTTCAGAGATAGGTTTTCTGTGAAAACGTATTCCATGGAAGTCAGAGGTTTTTTTACATTTAAAACAGAGAAACCAGCAAATAATTTTAAAAAATAGACTTGATTTCATAGAAAACTGCCATTCAGATTGGCTGTTTTGTAAAGTATAGGGATTGGATGGATTATAGCTTATGTTTTGGGGGGGAGACATTCCATGGTCACTTTCTTTGCTTTTTGATTTGTTAAGAATTATTTCTCTACTTTTCTGTCCCATTATACATTTTACTTATATACTCTGAAGTCTGTTTCTTGTGGTATAATTGTTTCTTTGTTCCAACTTAGATTTGTTTTATTTGTTCTCTTCCAATTTAAATACTTTAAAATTAATATTAGTTTGTGAAGTGTTTCTTCTTGCATTTATAATTATAAGTAAGTATAAGATCTGAAAACAAACTGGAGAATTTCCCTTTCTTTCCCAGTTAAACATGTCAAGAAAGATGAACGCAAGTACTATGAGGAATTGTTAAAGTACAGTCGAGATCATCTCATGCTGTACCCTTACCATTTGTCAGATATCATGGTAAAGGGCCTGAGGATAACACCATTTTTATATTATACTGGGATTATGGAGGTGAGTTTTCAGTGTACGTGAATCTTCAGGGATGGGACGGGACTTCATGTCGGGGACGCTTTGTGAATGATGACCAGCACTCAGCCACAGTGGACGTTGACTCTGAGTTTATAGTGTAAAAAAGACGGTTGCTCACAAGTTAACTGTTGTAGCCACACTTGCGGAAGTAGTTGTCCTTATCAATGTTTTCTCAGTGGGAAAGTATCTGTCTTTATTCTGTGTTCTTGAAGACGTTGTTGACCCTTTGTGCTGTTGTAGCATTAATCAGTCATTTATGTTAGCAGAGTTTGTATAAAATTTATTGCTTTTAATACACAGTTAAGGTTGAAAATGTGGGTGACAGAATTGAACATTAAGCTCAGAGAAGTTTAATATATTTAGCTGTTTTCTAACTGTAGAAAGAATAAGTGATGATATAGACCCAACATTATATAATGCATGTTTCAGAAGAATAGAACTGTATCAGTAGTCCTGGTTGCTAATCTTGCTGTGATTACTAACTTTTAGATGTTAGCCTTTTTCCAAAGGCAGTTTCTAGGCCTGTGTTGAATAGCTTTAAATAGTAGTTATATACTGTTTTTAAGTGAGCTTTATGTAAAGATTGGCAGTATTTATCTAGTATTCACTTGCTGTTCATCTGTTGGAGCACTGCTGTTCTGGGCTCACCAGCTGCTGGAAGAGCAGAGGGCAGCCTAGAACCGAAGGAGTCGGGCGCCTGTGGCGGCAGCGAGGTTAGCAGCTCCCTGTAGGCCGCGGCTGCCTTCACAGGAGCTCCCTTGCCTGTCTGCTGAAGCCCCTTCTTCACAGGCTTCTGTAGTCCCCTGGCTCCTGTGGCCCGTTTTGGAGGAAATACAAAGTAAAGCTTGAGGCCTGGCCGCCCAGGTGTCTGTCAGGGTAGCATACTGAAGGTGGCAGCTAAGCAGTGCCTAGAATAGTTCTGTTGCTGTGTCTCTGATTGTTTTTCTGGTGTTGTCCACAGGTTTGGGGGAGATAATAGAGTGAGGTGTTGTCCCATATACCAGCTTTCCGGGCATCCATGTGCTTGCTGTTCTCTGGTGTCTGGTTTTATACCATTGGGTATAACTCCTGGGTTAAAAATGGGTCTTATCCCCACAGTAAACAGCTGGTTTATTACTGGAGAAACAGATGAGTGTTGCAAGAAGCTGGATACTGAGTTTGACTCTTGCTGGTTGGGATTTGGAGGAGCAAAGGCTGCTGAGCGGTTAAGGACTTTGTCGGCAATGCTTGTCTTGGATGCTTGTTGATGGAGCTATGACACACTGTTGGGCCTTCTCTTGGCATTCTCTCTAATCCTAGGGCAGGAGTCTAGGATCAGGTATGAAGTGTGGAGACCCTGGAACCCAGAACTCTGAGAGAGGTATTCCTTGCATAGCTTCCACAGGGCAGAGGTTACTGGGCAACTGTCTGGGCTTCATAGAGTGCTGTGAGGAACCCAGACCTGAAAGCCTGACCTTCAGTTGCTAGGTTGGGACCTCGTGGTACATGCCACACTGACATGCATGCTCTAAGTTGCCAGGTTCTGATCTCAATGCTTCCTGTGACAAGGACATTTTGCGTTTAACAGTTACGTTTTTTTCTTTTTAAAAGGACATCATGAACAGTGAGAAAAGTTATGATTCATTGCCCAATTTCACTGCTGCTGACTGTAAGTATTTAATTATGCTGCACGAGGCAGTGTTTAGAGTATCTTTGTGCATGTGTGCTCGTGTCTTTCATTATTGTGCTTTTAACCTGAAAGACTTGAAAGGTAAGAACAGCAAGCAAGCAACCTTATTGATAGGAATTTTATCAGGTGATACAAGTCAAGTATAAGATTTAGTCTAAATGTCTAAGAGAGGAATATTTTGGAGTGGAAGAATCAGAAAAATGGGACTAGTCTCTCTATATTTCTAGAGAATGAAGTTCTTTCTGATACTTGGGCTGTGGTGTATACCAAGTGAGGAAAGAAAATTTGTGCACAGTATTTTTGCAGCACGATAGATATATGGTTGTTACTGACATAATTTGCTGGTGTTTTATCATGCTTATTTTAGTGAAGTGTATATTTGAAATGTGACATAGTTCTGTTGTGTTGAGAAGAAACTTTTGCTGAGAAGTACATTTTTACTTCCTGGAATTGGGAGGACTTCTGCTTTTTAAAAATTTTCTCAGTTAGCATTGTCAAAAGTGTCAGCTTGAATTCACCTCTCCCAGTTGCTTGTCTTTTATATTTTGTTTGAAGAATTCTTTTTAATTTGATATTGATCATCTGTCATTAATCAAAAGAGGAATGAAAGTCAAAGGTTTTTTCCTAGTAGGTTGTGAGTGTACTGACATTTCAAGATGTATTAAATGATTTTAAAGGAAAGACTCTTTCTTTTAGGTCTAAGGCTTCTTGGCATAGGAAGGAACCAGTACATTGATCTAATGAATCAGTGTAGATCATCAAAAGTAAGTTAGTTGTTTCCCTTCCCTTCTAATTTCTTGTCCTCCTTATCATACAATCTGCTTAAATTTTTAAGTAGTAGAAATAATGAATTATGATTTCTTTGATCAAATAAAATATGCTTAATACAGAAACAACTCATCAGTATCTCTAGGTTATAGCTTAAGTGATTATTGAATTAAAAATATCTAAGGCATAAGATATTTCATTTATTTTTAAAAATTAACTTTGCTCTGCTGGTCTTTTCACCTGCTCATTCCACTCCCAGGGTTCACTTCATGGGTGAAATCAGTACACATTTTCCAAATGCATTTTCACCTGGGTTTCCTTTGAACTTCTGGATTTAGATCCAGATTTAATGATAGTGTTTTGAAGTAATTTACTTTGAAATAATTTAAGAATATGGGGCTCCCTGGTGGCGCAGTGGTTGAGAATCCGCCTGCCGATGCAGGGGACACGGGTTCGTGCCCCGGTCCGGGAAGATACCACATGCCGCAGAGCAGCTGGGCCCGTGAGCCATGGCCACTGAGCCTGCGCGTCCGGAACCTGTGCTCCATGACGAGAGAGGCCACAACAGTGAGAGGCCCGCGTACCACCAAAAAAAAAAAAAAAAAAAAAAAAGAATGACTTTCTCCATTCAGTATATCTAGAATACTTCAGATTTTAAAACATGAGAATTTTAACAGATATTTATTTAGTCCATTGGAAACTGTCTTGTTATACTATTATCAATAAAAAAAGAAAGTAGTAATTTTAGATTGATTGCAAATTCTCAGATGTTTGTACCATTGCAGAAATTTTTCAGACGGAAAACGGCCCGTGATCTTCTACCAGTGAAGCCGGTGGAAATTGCCATAGAGGCATGGTGGGTGGTGCAGGCTGCATATATCACAGAAGATGACATCAAGGTAGATAACTTTAAAAGTTAAACATAGGATTTTTATTTTAAATTTTTTTTATAATTTTTAACTATAGTTACATAACTTTTTTTTAAAAAGTAACACTAGTTGGTTTTCCTGAAGGAAATTAAACTTATATTCAAAATTGTAAACGATCTTAGTAGGCTAGAATATTGGTAGTTTTCGAAAATACTCTTTAATAATCAGGGAGACTTGCCTTGGTTCATGTACAGTCATCTGGGGATTTTACTTACACGTTTCATGTAACGTGACGTGATGCCACAGCGACCAGCAATAGTATTGCCAACGGTTTTTGAGCACTTGCTGTGTGCTCAGTGTGCCAGGCACTATTCCAGCTGCTTTTCTATTGTCTCTTTTGAGACTCATCACAACCCCAGAGCTGTGTATTATTTGTAGCCTCTTTCACATGTGAGGAAAGTGAGCGCAGAGAAATGAAGTAATGGCTCCGGTCACAGTTCTAGTAAAGGTCTGGGATTTTAACCCAGGCAGTTTGCTGTGCTCTTAATCATCGTGCTGAACTGCTGTACCGAAGTGGTAAGTGCTTGATAGGGAATAGTGTCAAGATCAAGGGAAATACTATTCCCAGTGGTCACATTTGCTATAAGCTTTATACGTTTTTAGAAGGGACGTTGATTTAGGGGAAAGAGGTGGAATAGCAGACGAGGTGCCTAGAGACCAGTCATATCACTGTGGCTGAAGGAATTAAGTGAGCGTGTGGACTTTTTTTTTAGTTCGCATTTTGTTTTACTTCTGAGGACAGAGTAAATCTAGTGAGTGCAAGGCTTAGAAATTCTGCATCAGTGCGTTTACTTCCAAGCAGAGATGTCACACTGTGTCGTAAGATAGTGATCTCCTTGTCAGTGACAGTAATCCTGTGGCATGTGAATAAACTTCTGACTTGAGAGATCCAGAATCAGCAAATGGATCAGATTCCAATGCAAAGAAGATGAGCAAATATTAGTATTTGTTAGTGAGCACATTACTTACCAGCAAGTATTGGCACTTAAAATTGCTTTGTTGTATGAGTTCTGTTGGTAGCATATTTTGGCACCTTAATTGATGCTTGTGTGTGGCATTTTTTTGTTTGAATTCTAGAGTAAAAAATGAAAAAAATATGTAGTTCATTCAACTAATGACATATAATCATTGGTTTAAACATGAATAGATTTCAGGAAATTTGTCAGTTAGTTAATTTGGACAGAACCTAATTGAAAATATTTTGCTTTTCCTAGATATGCACTTTGCCCGAGAAATGCGCTATTGATAAGATCATTGATGCAGGCCCTCAACTCTCTGGATCACTAGATTACAATGTAGTACATAGTAAGTGGTTAGTAGAAATGGTCTTTTGTCAACATAAAAAATTATTTTAAGCCATCAACAATTTATAGCAATTATTTATCAATTAGGTAAGAACAGTAATATTTCCTAAGGCATGTTATTGTTTGAAATGTGACCTTAGTCCATTGTTTTCCAGTGTGGCTATAATTAGTCACATAGATTAGATATTTATACAAATGAATCATAAGAAAAATTTTGCAGTTCTGAGCATTTGCGGGAAACCAAGATTTGAAAGCTTTGATGTCATTTTTTTTTCTTCTATCTTACTTTTTTCCTTTTCTTATACCATTAAGTTGTAAGAATCTTTACAGAAAATCAGGAGTAAAGTTTTTATTTTTTTAAATTACAGTGTTCACTGGTTCATCTTAAACAATATACTTTTGCTTCTGTAGGTTTATATAACAAAGGATTTATTTATCTGGATGTACCAATATCTGATGACAGTTGTATAGCAGGTAAATATGTGCTAATATTTCTCAGTGATTTTTGAATGGCTACTACTAGGTGCTGGGCACTGTGTGTCACCCTATTAAGTTAGACACATATCATTCTGGGATCTTTGATGTTAGAATTTTTCAAAGAAAAACATTTCTTCCTCATTACATTGCAACTCACTGAGGTGGTTTTAGTTAAATTGCTTTCATTTTTATCTTTTGTTGCTGTAAGCACTGTATTAAAATAATAGAAATCTGAGATAAATTTCTCACAATCCTATATCAAACCAGTGCTTTTATACATTTATGTCACCTTTTAAACTTTGTTCAGTGCATAAGTTTCTACATATATTCAGTAATATCATAGAATTATATCTTCTTCATTTTACATTATTTATTTATTTATGGCTGCTTTGGGTCTTCGTTGCTGCGTGCGGGCTTTCTCTAGTTGCGGCGAGCAGGGGCTACTCTTTGTTGTGGTACGTGGGCTTCTCATTGTGGTGGCTTCTCTTTGTTGTGGAGCACGGGCTCTAGGCACGCAGGCTTCAGTAGTTGTAGCACATGGGCTCAGTAGTTGTGGCTCGTGGGCTCTAGAGCACAGGCTCAGTAGTTGTGGCGCCCGGGCTTAGTTGCTCTGCAACATGTGGGATCTTCCTAGACCAGGGCTTGAACCCGTGTCCCCTGCATTGGCAGGTGGATTCTTAACCACTGAACCACCAGGGAGGTCCTTGTTCTTCATTTTTACCTGACATATCTGTGTCTTATGTTTCCATGTCACTACCATCTTTTTTATCTTTATCTCTTCCTCCCTTCCTCTTCACCCACCTCCCCAAGTTAAATCAATATTAAGACCCTTGTATATTTCAATTTAGTAAACCATTCCCCTGTTGCTGGTTGTTTAGATCATTTCCTTTTTAAAATATTTTATTCTTTTTTATTTTATTTATTTATTTTTTTGCCTCAGTGGTGATGTGGTTAACATTCTTGGACACATCCTTGGCTTTTTTTCCCTCTAGATTAGATTTCTTACCAATTTGTAGAAGCACTTGTTATATGAAGGTTATGTATTATAAGTGTGTTTTCCATCATATCTTTTAGGTATTATTCTTGTTTGTGATACCTTTTACCATTCTGAAATATTGTGTAATCAAGTATGAAGTGTCAAAAAATTCCAGGGACTTTACTGTTAACAAATGAGTATTAGGGCTTTTTACAAAAATACTCCCTCATATCAGGTTATCATAGTCTAGTGTGTCCTGACCTTTATTTTGTATTTGTGTTACCATGTGTTTATGGCCAGGCCTTCCTTGTCTTTTTTTTTCCTATAACTTTCTTTGCTATTTCCAGGTATTTTTCTTTATTTTCATTTTTGTTAATGTATTTTTTGAGTAGGCAGTAATTATGATTATAAAATACTAAACTTACAGAAGAGTATAAAAAGTCTGCTTCCCATGCCTGCCCCTAACCAGTCAGTTCCTCCCTCAGCCGCCACTAAGTTTCCTGTATATTCTTCCAAAAACATACTATGCACATAGGCATATATGTATGTACCCTTTTTTGTGTGGTTTTATTCTTACGCAGATGGTGTAGCCAGCTCATACTTTGCTTTTTTAACTTAATATATTATACACTGAGACTATTCCATATCTCTTTATGTAGAGTTGCCTCATTCTTTTTGCCTAGATGTAAATTGTGTATTTCTAACCTTTTAGTGCTTTGGTCTCTTCATCTCTAAGATAGGGTATAGTTTTGAACAACTCTTAACATTAAGAGGATTAAGTGAAATTGTATATATAAAGTAGCTAGTAGTGTAGTCTGGCACTTAGTAAGCGTTCAGTAAACATTTACACTTCTTATTCACACAGCTGAGAGTGTAGGAAAAGAATTAATTATATTTAAAAATGGGATTACTAAAATATTTCTAAAAAGAAACCTTTGATCCTTAACAGTCCTTGGATGATTGGAAATATGGGTAGCACTAAATCAGAAGATGCCAGGAGCCAGAGGTGTGGAGTAGATACAGCCTGTCCTGATGTACACATCGTGGCTCTTCACAGTGCCTTCACTTTGACCACTTGAATTTTGTCTTCTAACTCTCTGTTGGGAATAATTTAAGTTTTGGGTACAATTAGGTGGTGTTAGGGTTAGAGGACACAGGGACACCCGAATCCTGCTATGGCCTAGGCACACGCCTTCTTCCCACGATGTTTTCAAGGGAAGTGTTCCCACAGGGGAGAACGGCAAAGGAAAGCGTAGTGCCTCTTTACTGTTGGTCAGGCAGAGCACTCTAGTAAAGTGGGTTAGAGCATCTGGACCAAAGAGATGGAGAGAAGTGAGTATGAATAAACAGGTGGGGAGCATCGATCGGGCAGCCTCTTGTACGGAAGGTCTTGACCTTCTTCCCATCGAGGAGGAGGGTACAGAATAGAAAGCCCCAAAGAGCAAATTATACCAGTGATAAACGTGGCAGTCACGCAGGTGAATTTCCCCTTTTCTCAGGATGGAGCAGGGATGATGGGAGGGGGCAGAGAGCCAGTACCTTCTGTCCACCTGGTTTTGGATAGCATGGTAACTTGCAGTTCTTGCTTCTCTGCTTTAGACCAGCCACCTGCTGCCTAAGATGCATCAGAAACACACCCTTGGCAGGCTTCCCCATTCTGAAGCAGCACCGGCCCCCCTGCCTTTCTGCCAAGTCCATGCCTCTAGCACTTCTCTGCCTTAGTAATGCTGAGAGGTCCATGGGGATGAAATTACTCTTTGTAGGATTTATGCTCTGCCATAAGAGTCCATCCACTCTGTGTAGACAGCATTGCGTATGACCTTACTTTGGGAGTTTTAGGAAAACTTGCTATGGAGTTGGTAAAATGAATTAAAAGCTGAATTCAGTCCCTACGTTGGAGGTCTCTTTTCAATTAAATATTTGAATTAAACTTTATCATTTTATAAAATTATATCACTGAGAAAAGTCTATTTTGTTTATTTTAGTTCCACCTCTTGAAGGTTTTGTAATGAATCGAGTGCAAGGTGATTATTTTGAAACTCTACTCTATAAGATATTTGTTTCAATAGATGAGCATACTAATGTTGCAGAGGTAAGTATGATAGCATCTTATGAAAGAACTTAACCTCACGATTGTAAAATAAGTTTGTGTAGAGTAGATAAAATTATTTAATGATATAATTAAAATATTTTCAAAATCCACCCATGGTTAGATCTCGGACCATTAATATACTTAAGTTCACTATTCTTAAGTTACTTCCTGCATATGTATATTAAAATTTTTGGAGTTAATAGCTTATGAATGGGTTAAATAACTTTATATGACTTTATAATAAAAGCATTGTAGACAGTTGACTGATCTGGAAATTTTTTTATTTTGAATGAGGTGAAATTAAAGGCTAAGTAATTCAGTTGTTATGGTCACTGCCTGGATTTGTACTACTCTAAGTGTCTTAGAGATATGGAAAGAAAAAACTTGTGATTACAAAATTTATTCAGACTCAGTTGTTAATAATTTAAATTTTTCTGATTATGGTTAAATTGTCTATTACAACTGTGTAATATGCTTATGAATCTTAGAATGTAAAATATTTTTTAAATTTTATTTTCTAGCTTGCAAATGTTCTTGAGATAGACCTATCCCTGGTTAAGGTATGTAATTTTTATACTCTTTTCACTGGTGATAGGAATACTGAATGGATTATAGATTTTTGTCTTGATACTGCGAAACGGAAGCAGTGAGATTCTTATTAGCTGTCAGAGGAAGTGTGCACAGTCGGGGTGCTTACAAAGATAGAGAAGAGCAAAATAAGAACCCTGAACCCAGTATTCCATCCCAGGGAGTGAGAGCTGTACTCACACATCTGTGCCCAGCAGGAAGCAGCCTAACTGGTGTCTTGTAGTGAAGTCACGGTATCTTGTAATGAAGTCAGATAAAGCAACAACTTCTGCTTCTTTGGGGGTGGATCTAGGGATGCCCAGGCCAGACAGTTGGGAGCATTCCCTCTCCTACATATGTGAAGACCTTAGGGGAAGACTAGGCCTATTGAAAATTTTTTCTTCTAGTTATGGGATGAAAATGTTTGAGGCTCACTGTAAGCATAGTCCATAACAATTTTTTCTCTACAAACATTCTGAAGTCTAGTTTATTTCAGATGTTCATTTCCTTTGTATTCCTTTCAGAATGCTGTGTCAATGTACTGCCGATTGGGCTTTGCCCATAAGAAGGGACAAGTAATAAATTTGGATCAACTTCATTCATCGTGGAAGAATGTTCCATCCGTAAACAGATTAAAGTAACTCATTTATTTAGTAGGAGAGTTTCTTTTTGAAAAAAGCATTGTTTTACATACAAAATTTTTTACTTATTCAACCTGTCAACTGAGGTGAACCATATATTAGTGGTTGTTAGTCTTGTGTGTGTGGTAATCTTTCTTAGAATCTGATACAAACTAAAATGCTTTCCCCAGAGAAAAGCTCATACAATATTTCACATACAATTTTTAAATGTTCTCAAATTTCCTGAAGCCTATCTATCCATGGGTTTAGTTAAGAACCTTTTCTGTGTGTGCAGAGTATTTTGGGACTGTGTCTCAATTTTGGGCTTGAATGTAAGAGTGGATTTAGGTGGATGGTCATAATTTAAGTACTAACTTCAGTAGCTGTTTTTATATATGATCATTTACATGATTTTTAAAAAGTGAATGTATTCTTCATTAATAGGAGTACTTTAGATCCACAAAAGATGCTCTTATCATGGGATGGCGGGGAAAGTAGGAGTCCTGTACAAGAAGCTTCATCGGCTACTGACACTGATACAAATAGTCAAGAAGATCCAGGTTAGCAGTAACTCAGTTTGAGTCTGTCTGTAGATTAGCCATGTGTCTGCACATACACTCATAAAGCAAACTCTCCAGGCTTACAGTTATTTTGTAGTTTGTTCTGGATTTCAGTCATTCAAAAGTAATCTTTGAGTACTTACCCACATGTTGGGCCTTGTGGTAGATCTTAGGGGTATAAAATTGACAAGGACATGGTAGTTTCCTTCCAAAAACTAAGTCTGGAGAGTATAACCATAAAAACCACCACAGTGTGAGAAACATTGTGGTGCTTGTGGAGAGCAAAGAGGAAGAGCCCTCTTTCTGCCTAGAGAGGTTTAGGAGCCTTCATGGAGAAGATGATTTTGGGGTTGAGAATGAATAAGAGCATGCCAGCTGGCGAGTGCAGGAAGGCCATTGCTTGGGCTAAGCACAGAGGGAGGCAAAGCATAGTGGAGGAGTGGGCTGCACGTGGTTTTGTGCTGGGAGGGGAGAGGGGCACACAACATGGGCTTCTACTCCTACCCTAAGTAGCTCTGTTACCTGAGCCAGGTGACTTGTCTGTAGAGGTTAGGCTAGGTAGTCTTATGGATCTGAAAGTGATCAAGTCTTGGTTTATTATTGGTTTTCAAAAAATTTACTACAAAAGTGAGTGCCTTTAAAAAAAAATTTTTTTTTTAACTTTAACTTTTTTTATCTCTGTTGGAGATAGGTAGGATTGGGACCTCTTATGACTACAGTGTTACCTATATTATGTACTTTCTGATTATTAAATAAAACTGAAATGAAATACTTTCTCATTCCAAATGATAAGCAAAGAACAGTTTTCATTTACTTGATTTTTAAACTATGCTTTTTATTTCCCCATACAGACACAGCCAGTATAAGCAGTTTGAGTTTGTCTACAGGATATACAAAGCGTATTGCATTCCTGTTTGACTCAACTCTTACCGCCTTTTTAATGATGGGAAACCTTTCACCAGTAAGTCAGATTCTTGCTTGAATATGAAAATGTTTAAAATAAAGAATAGACATAAAATAATTCAGTGCTTTTATTTCTTTTTTTAAGTACTAGATTTTTTCTGGAAAATGCAACTGCCTTTGTTTTATATTCCTTAGAGGAATGTCGGAACTTTTTAGTGAGGGCTACTTTTGTAATTAGAAAAATAAGCTCCTCACCCACCCTTAAGTTTAAATGTATTGGAAAGCATAATATAAATCTAAGATGCTTAGCATTCAAAGGGAAAACTACAGCTTATTAATAATAGGCTCAAATAAGGTACATTTTAGTTTTGTTTCTGTTTCTTTATTGCAGAACTTGAAAAGCCATGCAGTCACAATGTTCGAAGTTGGCAAACTCTCAGATGAGTCTCTGGACAGCTTTCTTATAGAACTAGAAAAGGTACATCTAGATAGCTTATTATGGGATGTCAAGGCCTTTGGAATCTTTTCTTGCTTGATAAAACATCAGTTATTATGTAGATTTTTCGTATATTCTTGTTCACATCCTACCTCATTCACGCTTTAATACCGTGGCAGTCATTTAGTCTTAAACATATTGAGCGGATGAATGAATTTTGTGATTTAAAAACAGTGATTTGTCTACCTCATCTAAGCTGTTGGCATAATTTGATATAATGAAGAAATGGGGTAAAAAAATCTTAAGTCTATGTATAACTTTTTAAATTGCACTTTTCTAAAATAGCCTTTAACTTTTTTTTTTTTTCAATATGACTCTAAGATCTACTCTTAAGCAATTTTATTTGAAGTTTTTGCTCCACTTATCTTAAATCTGGAACAGTGTCCCTGGGTATCGTTTTTATGTTCACTCTCACTACCCCTTTTAGCATCTTGAAGACTTCAACCATATTTGTTCTTAACCATCTTTTTCCTCATGAGTACAGCCTAGTTTTCCTTAGCTGTAAATCTTGATAGCCCTTTCGGTGTTTTTCATTCCCTGGATATTTTATTCTGTCCTCTACACTTTGTGCAAACAGTTTGTGTGCCTAATCTATTCTTTGACTAATAATTTTGGTAACTTTTGTGCTTTAGTGATGAACTCATGTATGTTTAGAGAACTTTTTATGATTTTGTACTTCCTTTACATCTCAGGGAAAAAAAAGACTTACCGTAACATTTTTTTCCACTCCTCCTCCATAGGATTTTTACTTTTTTAGTGCCTGAGATAATCCTTGTTATTAATTTGTCTCTAACTTTTATTTATTTATTTATTTTTTTTTTTTTTTTTTTTTTTTTTTTGCTGTACGCGGGCCTCTCACTGTTGTGGCCTCTCTCGTTGTGGAGCACAGGCTCCGGACGCGCAGGCTCAGCGGCCATGGCTCATGGGCCCAGCTGCTCCGCGGCATGTGGGATCTTCCCGGACTGGGGCACGAACCCGTGTCCCCTGCATCGGCAGGTGGACTCTCAACCACTGCGCCACCAGGGAAGCCCTCTAACTTTTATCTTTATATTTTTATTATTTCCTTAATACTTTTAATATCTTGTTTAACCCTATTTCTTATTGTGTATCATCTTTTGCCAGTAAATTTTTTACATTTAGCACATTTTAACATGTTTTCCTGATTTTTTTTTTTTAATTTTTCTCACCTCAACTAGTGTTTTATAACGTATAGCAAATTGGAAGATTCCTTTTACACTTTATATATCTGTATTCTTTTTTACCACATAGTCATTCTTGGGAAAGCCGTTTAGTCTGAAGTTTAGTTTTTAAAAATAGTTTCTTAGCTATTTTTTAAGCTTTGTCTTGATTAATCAGTTGATCTTATTAATTTCATGCAAATCTAATTTAGTTATTTCCCCCTGTAGACCTTTCCTTCTGTTTCTTATGTTGTTTCTGGAATGTGTATGTTTTTACATATTAAACAGGTGACTGACTCAGTGTCAGAGAGCATACATGTAAACCCCGTGAAGGCAGGAGTTTTGTCCACCACTCTCTCCTTACATCCTAGAGAGGTCATACCACATAATAGGGACTCAGTGAACCCTTGTTGAGTGATTTTAAGCTGTATGTTCAGCAATGTTGAACAGCTGTGTTGAATCACGTACTCCATTGTTCCTTGCAAAGTTGTAAACAGGATGATAAGATAGTGGCATAATTGGTGACCATGGATTGGAGTACTTTTCTGGATGAAACAGAATACATAGATCTTAGAGTTTTTAAAGCACCTTATTTGAATCATATGGAACATACAACATATAATGGTACAATTTAGCATTACTTGGTTGCTGAAGTTGTTGGTTTTACTTGCTGGGTTATTTCTGTCATCTTCAAAGGTATAGTCACATGGAAGCCCAACCACGATTGGGGTTAATATTTGTTTCGAAATCGCCTGGGCAAATTTTTGATTTACTGATTTTAAATATCTTAATATCTCTCCTGTATGGTTATATACTAGAATGAATGGCATGAGAGTGGTTTTTGTTGCAAAATTTGTTTTCTCTTGGTTTAGGTTCAGAGCACTGGTGAAGGAGAAGCACAGAGATACTTTGATCATGCACTCACTCTGAGAAACACAATATTGTTTCTGCGTCACAATAAAGATCTAGTTGCGCAAACTGCACAGCCAGACCAACCCAATTATGGTATGATAAAAATACTTGATTTTGAAGACATGATCCTGTGGAACTTCTTTCTAAGAAATTAAACAGGTCATGCTCACTTATTTAATCATCACTTATTTAAAACATTTTGTGTAGATAGCACATTGAATTTGTAACTGTTGGCTTGTTCTGTGAATTTCTTTACTTGTCAGCTGTTCCTTATTTTACTGTTTCTCCTCTTTTATGTGCCACTGACTTTTGTAGTATCTAAATTTGTTTAGTTACCTACAAAAAGAGTTGGAGTGTTAATTTGTTTAAGTAGCTGGATGGGATATAGAATAGGCATCTGTTTTGAGAGACAGATTTTGGACAAATGCCAAAATTTATTTAGGAAGCATGAAATATCAAGAATGAAAGATTCGTTATATAAAGATAATAAACAGGGTCTTCCTATTTCAAATGCTGCTATAATATTTACTAAAGTATTTTACTTTAAAGAATAAAAAAGGGAACAGAAAACCTCATTTCAAAGAGTTAAAGAAAGAAATGGAAGCAGTTTTAATCTGTTGATGAACTCTAACGTGGCTCTTGCCCCTAGTGTGCTCTCTCAGTTTCGTGATAGAAAGGGGTTCCGGAACTTTAGTTGAACTGATGGTATTAGCTCCTAAATTCTGGAGCGGCACCCAGGAATGTGTGTTTTTAAAAAGATGCAACAGCTTGGGCACCAGTATAAGAGCATTACCCTGTGAATGTAATTACATTGTGAAGTCTTTGCACATTCACAGGAGTTGCATTTTGGGACACTGTGAATTCTTAGCACCAGTATCACATTTAATTTCACTCATTCTTTCATTTACCTAAAAGTTCTATTTTCTGGCCAAGAACCACCATTTTCTTAGTCATACCCATTTTCGTTCTACTGCTTTCATCAGCATCTGGCTTTCTTTTCAGCTCAATTAAAAAAATGTAGGGCAGAATCACTTGTCACTTCACAAGAGTTGTTGCAGAGGAGAGGACAAAAACGCTGGGTAGTTTAGCTGAGTGAAGCGAGACACACTTAGTACCTAGTGACTCCCTTCTTCAGCCTTGGGGTGTTTGGTTCAGAGTTGTGCTTTAGCAGTATTACAAATGCTTCCGTGCTGGAGCTCTTTCTGAGGTTATTCATAAACAGTTGAAACTGAGAATATTAAATCACCAAACGCCGAGAGCCTAAAGCACTTACTGGTAAGCGTTTGTTGATAGTAACCATTTTTTGGTTACCAAATATTAGATCATGTGACCTAGCAGTGAGTGGCGCAGTCTTAAATATGTCTCTGGATGTGCAGATCCTGGAATTTCTGGGACTTTTTAGCGACTTGCTGAGATAATGGGTTAGAATATTTGAGCTATTCTGTCACAGCCATCCTTTACTGCCCGTCATAGAGTCCAAGAATATTAGTGCTAGTGACCAGCCAGGGGTAGCTCAATTTATAGATAAAGAAATTGAAGCTTATCTTGGTTAAATCTCCTGCCCATTTAGTCATTAAAACCCATATAAATAGTAAATGGAAGAGCTGGGACTTGAATCCATGTCTCTTGAATTTTTTTCCTTTGCTCTGTTCCTTACATCATCTTCTCTTGAACACTCGGGTTTTTATTGATTTATTCATCAACAATTCGTTGTTTAATAGGTGGGGCTAAACTTTGTTTTTCACCATGAGTAGTCTGTGTATCATCAACTAAATTAAATGGTAAACCTAAACCTGTGTGAAAGTAAAGTATAACTCTAATCCTTAAGGTATATTTAATAGTTGACTATTTCTGGAGCTTAGAATAATTGATGTGGCCCCAAAGTTAAAATGTGATTAACTCCTCCATCCCCATGAGACCAAACGGGCAGTTGTGTATGACGTTTCATGCTTTTAACCGGGGCTCCTCATTAGAACCACAGAACACAGAAGATGACTTAAGTGACTGTTTCTCAATTTTTCTTATAATGGTGTGTAACTAGTACCATTCTAGGTTCATAGAAAAGAAGGTCATTCATTCCAGATAAAGAATAACTTTTTCTGGCATTGGGGCTTAATACTCTCCATGTTGAGAAAGGTAACTTTCTGTAGGTGCCAGGAGTGATAATCTTACTCCTTTTTAAACAAGAAATTCTATAGTATTGGTGTTTAAGCATCTTGTTTTGAGTAGCAAGAAATTTATTTTTTTATGTCACTAGTAATTTGTAGTTTGAGCGTATCATGTAGTACTTGGTATTCACTGTAAAGCGAAAAGCCTTCTGATACTGTCATAGAAGCAAACCTCTGATATGTGTGAAAAAGACTAGTTTCTTAGTAATCTTTTGGTTTTAGACAGCATGAGGCACTGCTTAAAAAAACAGAAACAATGTGTGGTCTAACTTTTTTTCATTTTATAAGCATAATTTTTTTTTCCAGGTATCTTTGTCTTTAAAAAGATATCTTTTCCCTAGGATCAGTGCAAGTGAGACCTTAAAGCCACTGTTTGTAATTTGGCAGTCTAGTACTATGAAATGTTTAGAAGTTAAACCTCATTTGTAGAAAAGAAATCACAGTCGTAAAAACTTTGTTTTAACCACCATCACCTCTTTAGACTTCCTTCCATATCCTAGTATTGGTTAAATATTTTCTATGCTTGGCATTGACAATGTTGAGTTGTACCTGAAGCTTCTCACCCTTTTGTGCTTCAGAAAAGGGCGTACTGCAAGGACCCACCCTTTCTCATATAACTTAGTTACGATCACAGGCACTCCCCTTGTTTATCTCAGAGATGCCAGACACAGACAGACCCTCCAAATTCCCTTTATCTTTTTAGAGAGCGGTAGGACTGGTATTTTCCAGAAGGGTTAAGAAGGGGAACACTTAAAGCATGCCAAGTGAGTTCCTGCTTTATGGACTACAGTTTAGGCACATGTTTCTAAATGAGGTATTCTTGCCCTTCTGGTCAATTCAGAACTTGGCTGCAAAGTTTTTATAGAGATTGAAAGTTGGGGGAGGGAAGGATACAGCTTTCCCGTGGCACTTAGGCTTTCATAAGATGCCACTGCCATGATGGGGAGGAAGTAAGATAAAGCAAACATTTTTAAAGTATAAGGTTAGCCTGAAGAAACACCAGTAGACAGTTATCTTTCTGGACCAGAGAATAAAGACTTTTAGCTTTACGTCTTAAAGAGTCTATTGGTCTCCTAGGAAATAAAGTGCTTTTTAATAGAGATATTCTACCTTATTAAAAAAATTTAGGTCTCAAGGCAGTTATCAGTGTTTCATCTTAGACTCTTTTTTTTTCACATTGTCAGTCTTTCATTCTATGTATGTTGTTGATCATAATTCAGGTTTTCCTCTGGATCTCTTGCGCTGTGAAAGCCTTCTTGGGTTGGACCCTGCAACTTGCAGCAGAGTTCTAAACAAAAATTACACACTGCTTGTTTCCATGGCTCCTCTCACCAACGAAATCCGGCCTGTCAGCAGCTGCACCCCTCAGGTAAAGACCCCCTGGGAAGCTCACTCTGCTGCCATTTCATCCTTCCTCATGGCGACTTGAAGGAGAGGTTTATCAGTCTTATTAATTCTCAATTTGTGCATAACCCAATATTAAAATCATCAACTCAGAAGGCAGTTTTGTATTTTTTGCTGTTGTAAGATGTTATGTTCAGTTTGTGAGGTATAATTGGTACATTTTATATATCTATTATCTAGTGACTAGTGACACATTCAATTAAAATTTTCTTCTTGAATGCAGGATTTTAAAGAAAATGTTTTTTGCTGCTCTGAGGAGGAAACCTGTATTACCTTGAGGGATAAGATACATTTAATTAGGAAAAATGAAATATTTTGGAAGTGGCACTGTGATGCTAAATAGGCTGAAAAGAAAAGATTATGCTTGAAAGCTAGAACTCTGGTTATCTTTAAAATCGTGAAAATGACTTCTGGTCTTTTACTTTTAAAAAATAGATCAGTTGCGTTTATTTGTATACTTAGCAAGGCCATTGTGACATGTACCATTTTCAAAGAGTGAGGTTTGTGCTCTGTTCTTCAGTGCTACATCCTTCCTGGTTTCCTAGATGTGCTAGGTTTAATGGTGTAGAAGAAAGGAAGGGATTCTTGTACCAGGATGATTTTGCTGGCTGTGCTGATCTAGCTCCCTCAGTGCGCCCACTCCCGCCTTACCCCAGTTTTGTCCTCTGTTCAGGAGGAGTGATTGTAGATTTGCAGCCCCCGCAGTGTGTGCGCGCACCCCCCCACCCCCACTCACTCTCTCTCTCTCTCTCTCTCTCTCTCTCTCTCTTCCTTCTGTTCTGTAACACGGCCTCTGGTCATAGTAGGAATCCATGAACTGGATGAATGGTAAGATGGATGGAAGGATAGATAGTCCCTTTTGAGAAAAACTATTAATGATTGTAATAATTAACACTTTGATATAGAGCTTGTTATGTACTGCCAGGTACTATTTTAAACCTTTAACAATGTCCTTAAGAGATAAGTATTTTGTTGCCATGTTACAGTTAAGCAAAATGAGGCACAAGAGCGCTTAAGTAACCTTAGGTGAGATAGGGCTGAGGGGATGAAGCCAAGATTCAGACTTAGGCCATCTACTCCAGAGTCCATTCTCTTAATTGCAGTGATAAGACCTGCTTTCTCAATTCCAGTGTAAGTTTGAAACTGAATGGATCCTTTAAAATGTATCTTCATAAGGATAATAGCAGTTAACACTTACATGAGGCATTAGCTTTAAGAATATACTTGGTCATTTGTGAAATTTGGCTTCTTTAGATAAGGGTTTACAACTTTATCTTACCTGTTTTATGATTTTAGCATATTGGACCAGCTATCCCAGAAGTCAGTTCTGTCTGGTTTAAACTGTACATTTACCATATCACCAGGCAAGGACCACCATCTCTTTTGCTGTCCAAAGGTACAAGACTTCGAAAACTGCCAGATATATTCCAGGTATGTTGAATGAGGTTTTTTTAAAAATCATTTTTAAGGAGGATAGAAACTGGTAAGCAGTATTATAGATAACTCTCTTTTGTTTTTGTTTCTAAATGCCATGCTATGTTTTATTCATTTCTTTCCCATAGGGTTATGATCGATTACTAATAACTTCTTGGGGTCATGATCCTGGGGTTGTTCCTACATCAAATGTGCTCACGATGTTGAACGATGCTCTAACACATTCGGCGGTTTTGATTCAGGTACAGTTACCTTATTTGAAACAGTCAGTTTTGGATTTTTATTTTAAAGATCATAATTTGTCTAGCTTTCTGCTGAGTCGCAAACAGACATCAGTAATTTGACATTTGTAAAACTGAAATGTAAGGAAACAGATCTGCGTTTTAGTCCTGGCCTTTGTCTAGCAGCTTGGAAGTGGTGGAAACAGCAAAGGCTTTGAAGTTAGACCCAACTTTGAGTTTCAGCCTCATCTTTTGCTACCTGTGTGGCCCTATTTTTTTTTAATAGTAGCCTTAAAATAGAGATACAGTTCACATACCACATTCCACAATTGAATTCTGTGATTCAGTGGTTTTAGTGTATTCACAGATGTCTACAGTCAGCACCACACTCATTTTTACAACATTTTCCTGGACCTTTAGTTCTCACTCACCTATTCCACTTTCACCCCCACCCCCGCCCCGCCCCAGCAAGACTAATGTACTTGCTGTCTCCCTAGAATGCCTGCTTGGGGCATTTCAGATACATGGAATCATATAATATGTAGTCTTTTGTGACTGGCTTCTTTCCTGTTGTCAGGGTTCATCATGGAGCATGAGTACTGCATTCCTTTTCATGGCCAAATAATATCCCCTTGTACGACGAAATGCATTTTGTCTATCTTTTCATCAGTGGATGGACATTTGGATTGCTTCGACCTTTTGGCTATTATGAATAATAATAATCACTGTTAAAAACATTTATGTACAGGTTTTTGTGTGGACATGTTGTCACTTCTTTTGAGTATATCCCTAGGAGTGGAAATGCTGAGTCATATGGTAACTCTGTTTAACTATTTAAGGAACTGCACCATTTTACAGTCCCTCCAGCACTTGGTATTATCTGATTTTTTTTATTATAGCCACCCCAGCAGGTGTGAAGTGGTGTGTAACATTTTAGAGATACTTCTCTTATACTTAGTTTCCCATCTGCAAAATGGAGATGGTAATATCTACTGTGTAACAACAAAAAATAATAGTGACAGCTAATGCCAAGGTAAGCATTTTTAGCCTCAGGATTGTTGAGAGAATGAAATGAGAAGGTGTGTATGAAGTGTGTAGCACACTTTCTAGTATGTAATAGGTTCTTTGTAAAGATTTCATTAATTCATTGAACTAACAATTGTACTTGCCATATTCTGTACTAATTAATGTGCATATACAAATAAGATGTGGTCCCTGTCTTCAAGAAACTTAAAGTCTGGTGGGAAAAGTTGCATAAGCAGTCACTTCCATTTTTTTGCTGATTGCTGAAGAGAGTTATACATATACAGTGCAAGCATTAAAGAGAAGTATCCTTCTAGCCTTGGGACAAGGACAGAGGCTTAGGGAAAGCTCCTTAGAGAAGATGAGACCCAGGCTAAATAGAAAAGGCTGATTTAGAGGAGAGCAAAGCCAGGCAGAGGGGTCAGCATGAATAAATCTCTGGGTAGAGATTTTATTTCTTTTTCTTCATAACTATTTCTCTGGTGCCCCAGAATAGTGCCTGACTCATAGAAGTTGCTCAGTGAGTGTTTGTTGAATAAATGAATAGGAATACGAAGTGGGAGCATGTGCTAGGGCCTGTAAGCTGTTCTGTAATTTTGAGGAGTGAGCTGAAGTATGATGGGATGGTGGTCAGAGATGAGTCTGGAAGAGTAGGCAGGCCCTGGAGGGCAGTGGACCTTAACTGTCCCACTGTAGTGCTTAGACTTTCCCCTGTAGATTGATGGCAGCCAGTAAAGGGTGCTGAGCAGGGGATTAACATGGTCAGTTTTGATTTGGAAGATCAGCCTGAAGACTGTTGAGAATGGCTGGGTGGGAGAAGACAGGATTAGGATTCAGTGTTGGAGACCAGATAAGAGATGAGGACAGCCTAGGTCACGGAAGTGGTTATAAGAATGAAAAGGAAGAATTATTACAAATACAAAATAAATAGAATTGATCGGATGTCTGAGATGGATGTGGGAAGAGGAAGAATGATTCCTGAGGTACTTGGCTTTTGAAAGTAGAAGAATGATGATACCACACAGAGCCGGTTTATGGGGGCAGATGAGGTGGTGTGTTTTGGGCCTGTGGGACATTTGGGTGGTGGAGATATTTAGGAGGTTATTGAAATTATTCTGAAATTCAAATGAGAGGTCGAACAGGAGAGATTGACTTGAGTGTCAGCATCAGCACGTGGATGGTAGTAGAAACCGTGAGACGATGCATTAGCCAGCCAGGGCAGACATGAAGTAGGGGTGGTGGGGGGGATACATAGTAGAATGGGTTAGACGTGGACTGAAGGGTCAGTCTGCCTGAATTCACATCTTGATTCCACCACTTATTGGCAATGTTGGGCAAGTTAAATAACCTCCGTGAACTTCAGTGACTTCACCTGCAAATTGGAGATAATAAAAGTTCTTACCTTGGGCTTCCCTGGTGGCGCAGTGGTTGAGAATCCGCCTGCCGATGCAGGAGACACGGGTTCGTGCCCTGGTCCGGGAAGATCCCACATGCCGCAGAGCAACTGAGCCCGTGAGCCATGGCCGCTGGGCCTGCGCGTCCGGAGCCTGTGCTCCGCAACGGGAGAGGCCACAACAGTGAGAGGCCAGCGTACCGCAAAAAAAAAAAAAAAAAAAAAAAAGTTCTTACCTTTATACGGTTGTTGAAAAATGACTGAAATGGATGATCTACGTAAAAATGCTTTAGACCTTTGTTTAGCGTGTCGGAAGATCTCAAAAAATGTTCGCTGTGGTGGCAGTGGTGGTGGGAGAAGAGTAAGAGGAGTTTTAAAGTGTCGTTAAGGAGTTCTGCCTTTGCTAAAAAAGAGTGCCTCTTTTATTAAATTTTATGGAAAAATTCACCGTGCTGGAACTTAAAACACAACAAAATTAAGATTTTGATTAAAACCATGTTTTTATAATAGCCATCTTGTTTAGGGTTGAAATCATAAATGTATCAGTGGAATAGAAGCAAGACGGTAGAAATATATTCAAGTTGTTATATGAACCAAATAAATGAATGTGTTTTATTCCCTGAAATTATTTTTTTTCTTTTATGTCGTGGTATCTTGAATTTGAATAATGTATGGGTCTCTTTTAAAGGGAAAAAAAGTATAAATCCCCAGTATTAAATTTTCTATTATAACGATTTGAAATACATATAAAATTAAATTCTTCATGCTTATCATTCTTACACAACTGCAAAACCAAAGTAAATTTAGGAATTAAATACAAAAGACTTACAAAATTTAAATGAACAACATTAATTGAGTGTGATGGATGGAAGTAAATTATTATTTGTAATGTGGGACTGGCGTGGTTAGACTCCTAGGTTTTTTTCAGTTTAACTTTTGATAGTAAATTCACATGATTCAAAAATTAAAACACTATTAAAAGATGCACAGAGAAAAGTACCACTGCCCTTCTAACACTCTACCCAGCGCCCACTCCCTAACTCTCCTCCAAATCAGACAACCACGTTAGTTTTTGCTGTACCCTTCTAGAATTTCTTCATGCATGTGCAAGCAGTTACACACTGAGATGCCCTATGCTTTTTCCACTTAGCACTTGGAACTTGCTGTTTCACTTTGTAGAGAGCTTGCTCTTTTTTGCAGCTGCATTGAAAATACATAACATTAATTTATTTAATCAGTGCCCTACTGACAGGCATTTTGGTTGTTTGCATTCGTGTATAATTATGCTGCTGCAGCAAGTAATTTTCAATGTGTGTCATTCAGTGCAGGTTTTTGAGATTTACATTCCTAGTCCATGGCATGCCAGGTGACCATGAGGATCCTCCACCACTTTTCTCTCTCAGCACTGCAACTAACCCTTGTGTGAGTGCACTTGATCTCATTCAGGCTTCACTTGGCTGACACCAGATTTACCTGATTTTTCATTAGCCCATACACTCAATTTGAGACACATTGCCTTAATAGGTTAATATAGACTTAAGATTGTCTTTACTTGCTGGAGAAAAATAGAAAATTGTTGAGAGCATTTTGATGGAGTATTAATGTGGAATACACCATCATGAGGCACAGTCTCGTTTATTGTTTGAGTATCTACTATTGGAAATACAGGGTTTGCGAATACCTTTCAACTTGTGTTTTTTCGTGTTTAGGGACATGGTTTGCATGGGATAGGAGAAACTGTCCACATACCTTTCCCATTTGATGAGACAGAACTACGAGGAGGTACCTTAATTTTGAGTTGTATCCATTTGACTTCTTTATGATTAATCTTGTCCACAATTTGGTGGAAACATAGCAGGAAGTAAATTCTTAAAATTTTTAAGTTCTAGGGTCTTAAAACTATTCTGCTTTTAAAGAGTATTGGCAAAAGGTAGTTTTCTGTCATGTGCCTGTTCCTACAAAGAACTAATAGAATAAGACTCATTTAGGACCTAGGCCTAGAAGGAATACTAGTCTGTCTTGGAGATGAAGAGACTAAGTAGGTAGCTACGTAGATGGAAGACTAGGTTTTCTGTATGTTTGGCCTTTTAGCTTCCTTTTATTGTTTATTTATTTGGAGGTTGGGGGAGAAGACAAGTCATAGGGAAGATTTTATGCTTAGAAAGTTGATTTTTTTTTTTTCCCCCAGCGTTACATACTGTTTTTTTTCAGGGGCTTATGGACACTAATGAACACTTGTATACTAACTTACAGTTTACAGAGAACTTGCATATATTTCCTGTTTCGGCATTTTTTTTTTTTTTTTTACAGAAGCAAATTTTTTTTAAAAAACTTTTATTAATGGTCAATGTGTTTTGATTTAAGTTTGTGCTATAGTATTAGAAGCCCCAAATCTAGAGTCATTGTGTAGATAAAATGAGAAAGCACTAATTTACTTTTTAATTAATTAATTAAACTTTTTTTTTACATTTTATTTTTCGTATTAGAGAGGACTTGAGTGAATAGCAAAGTTTGAGCTAAATTTAGCAGGTTTGAATCCAGGGTGAAAAGCCTGTTTAATGTTATCTCTTTTTAGAATTGTGAGCTACAATACATTTGATGAAAGATGCTCAGAGAATTTCTATAAACGTGAAATCATTCTTCCTTTTGTTTAATATAAAAATACCTTTCCTCTGTTGAATATTAAGAAAGTATGTATATTCAAAAGAAAAATACTCTCTGATTAAAACTTATGTATATTTATATAGCACTTGTGTTTCCTGCTCCATGCAAAACTTTCATTCTCTGATCTATCTTTCTTGTTCTTAAAATATTGCTTGGAATTTTAGAGAGCAGTAAATTGTTCAAGTAATTTAACTTAATTCATATAAGAACTTTTCTTCTAAAATGTTAGTCACCATTGCCCCTCCTCGCCCAAAGCAGGGAAAAGGAAGAAGATTTTTATAAGTATTTTTTCTTTTCCACATGGCTAGGCTGCAAAAGCCTCACATTTGAAATTAAGTGCTCTCTTTTGGCTGTTGTGAATAAATGTGTACAAAATTTGGAGAAGAGAGTTTTCTCTCCCAAAAAATAGCCCCTATTCAGAAATAAATATTTCTCTGCAACTAAAGTTTGCTAGTTAATTCTCTGATACTTTATAAATTCTATGGAAAAATTTATTGTTCACCAGAAGATACAGGATAGTGACAGCAGGATCTTAAAAATCACAAAATCTCAAGAACTGATGAAGAAATTTCTTGCCTTTGGAGATTACTGTGCGAGTTCTAAAAAAGGAATATTCATATTTGGTTATAGAGCATCTTTCTCTTTTGTAAGTTCACATATTTGTGAGAATGAGCTGATATTTAAATATTGGATATAATTTCAAGTACTTTGTTAGCTTTAGTTTCAATAAGAATACTTTTAACTTTTCTTAAATTAAAAAAAAATATGTGTATTTAATGCATTTCCTGGTAGAAGCCCACTAAGTATTTGAGGCAGAATAGAACTACAAAAGAGAAGCCTAGAGAATTTGCCACTGACTGGCCCTATTTGATTACTTATCAGGTCCGTTGTTTTGCTACATCAGTTGCCTTCTGAAGTCTACAAATATGTTGTATGTGTACAGCATCCTTTTTCATCCACAGATATTTCTTCATTGGAATCAATCTTGATAAAATATAAAAGTAGTTCTAAGAATTGTTTAATAAAGGGAAAGTATATTTAAGTTTTTGGTGTTTTGTCGTAAAACTATTTACTTATAATGTGATGTCAACCCTTTGTTCTTAGAGTTTACGCGTGTCAACATGGGTGTTCATAAAGCATTGCAGATGTTAAGGAACAAAGTGGACTTGCAACATTTTTGTGGATATGTCACCATGTTGAATGCTTCTAGCCAACTTGCAAACAGAAAACTCAGTGATGCTTCTGATGAGAGAGGTTAGCCAATAGCTGGGTTCTTTGAATTAAGATAACTGGTACTGAGTTTATCACAAGCTTAGTATTTAAAAAGCATGGGTACCTTTGTGGGGATGTTGACTTATTTAATACTTAATGTTTTTCCACTGAAAGATGAGAAAATATTCTGTGATATCATTGGGACAAATATCAGTTGTTCAAATGGAGAAACTACTAAGCATAAATAAAGAAGTGAAGACCTGGGGTTGGAATACAGAATGGTTTGGGGGTTTTAGCCCTTTACTGTCATATTTACGTTTATAGGCTTTCAGTTAAGTTCCTTTATGGAGTGATGGTTTCAAAACTTTAGTCTCTTTGTAAAATTGTTTTCAAACTAGAATGAGTAGTTTTTCCCTTTCAGCTTTCCTCTTTCTATCAAGGCACCATTTTCTTGTTATGCAGGCCTTAAAAATCATATCTTTATCTCATCCTTCTCCTTTCCCACTCAACCCTGTTAGTTTCCAAGTTCTGTGAATTAGTCTTTAGAAATGTCTCTTATATCCATTTCTTTCCCTCTCTCTTTAATTCTCTGTAACTGCCACTCTAGTGTGAGTTTTGATACTTTATACATGTTTTATTGCAACCATTTCCTGCTTAGCCTTCCTGGCCTCATTCTCTTCTTTCTGTCTCCAGCCTGTCCTGCATATTGACAACAGCTAATTTTCCCTAGATACCTTTTTCTTTCTAATTTAAAAATTCATTTTCAAATCACATTCTCATAGTTACTAATTGTTTCTGTTCTGGCCTAATTTTGGCTTGTATGTGGCTTTGGTTGCCGTGATGTCACCTCTGGTCCATGACTCTAGGGAACCTTTGAATTCAAGTCTCTATCATTGATTGACTGTATTCGCTGAACCTCTTATTTTGAAATCCTGAGAAAATATGATTGATTGCTAGCCATCCAGTGGATTGAATTAGTATCCACTCCTGGTCCATTTACCTTTGGCCAGAGGAGTTGGGTAACTTTCAACAGTTGACTGCCAGGCATCACAGGAGCATTTTTAGAGAAGAGGGCTGTGGGTTAGGCAGTCATTTCAATGAATGTCTACTGTAGTTGTCATGTTTTATTTCATTCATTCTATATACACTTACGAAATACCTCCTTAGGTGTTGGAGATATTTCTGTTACTAAGTCCTAGGGTATAAAACCCTGGAAGGAGAGACAAGCAAGGGAATCAGCCTACTGTGTAGTGTTCAAAGACTGAGATATAGGGGTCTGCTTCTTGAAGTGCTAAAGTAGGACAGAGAAGGCATATCCCATCCCAGTTGAGCTATCAGAGAGGCCTCTTAGAGAAGGTAAAGTTTGAACTAAATTTTGAAAAGTGAGGAGTTCGCTTCACACAGGTGATTTTTGTTTATTTGGAGGGTAGCAACCTTTGGGCAGAGGGAGTCAGGCAGTAGAGCAGCTCATCTTGGCCGGAAGAAGGAGCTCGTTGGGCAGCAGTAGATGAGAGGAGAGAGCAATAAGTGAGATCTGGAAGATCTTGGAGGATCTTTCATGCTGAGAGATACAGGGAGTCAAAAAAAATATTTTGAGAAGGAATGATGTAATCAGACTGCATGTTTCTATGGTGATAGAAGTGACTTTAGTAATTCTCTAAAAGGTCTAAACTTGTGTTCTGCCTTTTTAATCCTTGTTTTTTTAGGTCAGGGCTTTACAAGCTCAGTACCATTTATGTTTGGAGCTGGATAATTCCTTGTTGTGGGGGGCTGTCCTGTGCGCTGTTGGATGTTTAGGATCTCTAGACATCAGTAGCATCCCTGCCCCCATTCATGACAACCAAACCATGTCTTCAAACGTTGCCAAATGTTTCTTGGGGGACAAAATTGTCCCCCTTTTAAGAACTACTGCTTTAGGCTAAAGACTGTTCATTGTTTTCCATTGTCATTTCTGTTGCCTGAAGTCTTCTTTTATGTTAGGACTGACTTATTGACAACCTGTGCCAACTACTAGAATCCTAATATTGTGTATGCCCTTTAATTATAAGGAGATTTGGCTTCTGGCTCAGATGTAAATGGGAGTACAGAGTCATTTGAAATGGTCATTGAGGAAGCAACTATAGATTCAGCCACAAAGCAAAACTCTGGTAAGGCTTTAAAAATTATTTGCAAGAAAAATAAAAAATAAAAATAAAATATTTGCAATCTGGGACTAATTTCTGAAGTTTGACTCTTTAGTTAAGTCATTTGGATATCGTTTGTCTGCTCTTATTATAATGGACTTTTTCATAAGTATTTTCTAGGAAATAATTTTATATATTTAGAATAATAATTAAAGTTAGTTGAAATATTATAAAACTATGACCTGAGAATAAAAATGTTTTATTTTTCCTATGTTGATTCTCTCATCTTGTAGATGTCCTGCACTACTTTTTTTGTTTGTTTTTTGGTAACGGAGCACTTTGAGCATCTGTTGAAAGCTGGGTGCCTTCTTCCCAGAAGCACGTACATCGTCAAAAAACACTCTTTCCTGTTTCAGAGATTCACTGATCCCCTCTCTGAGTCTTCTCCCCTGCTGAGCCCTTTGGTGGATGTCAGTGGGGGGTGGGAAGAATCTGTGAAAATCTCTGGAGCTCAGTTAAGAAACCCTGGTCGGTCATAATATATATAAATATATATATGATTAATAACTTTATATATCCTTTTGTAGTTGCCACAGCAGAAGCAGACTGGGTTCCTCTCGAGCTGTGCTTTGGAATTCCACTGTTTAGTTCTGAATTAAACCAGAAAGTGTGCAGAAAAATTGCTACACATGGCCTTTGCAGAAAAGAGAGGTGAGGGTTCATGTTTGTTGTCATCTTTTCATCCGTGAGACTTCTTAAGCTCTCAGTATTAGTTGCTATCTCCTACTTTGTCTTATTTCACACATGATCATAGTACTTGCCTTGCGTTTATTTGTTGATTGAATAAAAATGGCTAGTTTAAGGGTTTGCTATGTATTTTAAAATTAAAGTTCAGTACCTCAGAAATTAGGCACATGCAAGTCTTTTGGACACATGTTTTGGTTAATTATATTTACTTACTTACCCAGATTTGGCAAGAGTATGGTTAAAATGGGCATGCTTATATGACTGTGTGAACCTAGTTTTTTTAATATGTAAATATCTATAGAAATTCTCTCTTTCTTAACATACACACACTCAAATTATGTGAATATTGATTATCTCCAATAGTGGAATTATGGCTGACTTTCTAAATTTTCTTCAGTTTCCACATTTTCTAAAATGAGCACATATTACTTATCAGAAATGACATGTAGGTTTTATCTCATATGCCAACTCTGATCCATTGGGGATGGCTGCTAAGAGTCAGCGTTGTAAAGGTTCTGAGACTGTCTGGTTTAGCCAAAAAGAATATCATTGAATCTGATTGTCCTGGTGTGTGGCTTGGAGAGATGATATCCACAGATCTTGACATCTTTATTTAGGAAAACAAAGTTGGATAATAAATAATTAATTTCATTGGCTCAATGTAGCTTATATCAGAAAATTAAAAGTACTTAACTGACAAATAGTTTTAATAGCTATCCTGAAAATAAAGTATCATACATGAATTAAAAAAAGAAATACTATATAGTTTTAATGATTGCCACTATAATTGTTACCAGTTTACATATTTGAAAAATATGTACCTAAATTTTTACTTTAGAAGTTTTCTTGTATTTAACATTTATATTTGGTAGTAGTTTAAACTTTTAACAGTAATTTTCCAATTTTGGTTATACATGATGTTTTATTTCGAAATGGTTTTTTTATGCACTGTTACTCTATTATTAAAACAAGCAGAAATTTCATTGATGAGAACCATTGAAATTGTTTTTTAAAAATTTTTATGTAATTAACCAAGATGTATATACATATATAAATGAGTTTAAATTGGTAAAATTAAACTCTTGTGAGATATTAGTTCTTGTCCTATTTATTTTAAACTTTTCCCATTTTTTTCAGCCTTCAGAACCTCTTACATTCCAGTAGAAAACTGTCCCTACAAGTCCTTAACTTTGTTCACTCATTCCAGGTAACAAAAACCAAAAAAATCCAAATGGTATTTGCATAGAGCTTTTATAGTATGCAAAACACTTTCATGTTTGTTCTGAGTCTCCACAGCAGTAAGACATGAAATAAACATTATTTCATGCTTATTTATGCATGTTAATTTATAAACGAAGATGCTAAAATTCAGGAAGTTAACTGACTTATACATGATTTCACTGGCCAGGTGTTTAGGAAGCTTGGACTGTTCTGTGCTGGTGCTTCATTAAACAGAAATGTGTTAAGCATCTGCCATGGGCCATGTACCATTCTAGGTGCTGGTTCTTGGGTCGGTACACTTCCATTAATATCTGCAGTGATTCTCCATTGCTGAGAGGGGGTTGTCTGTTATGGTAGTGAATGCCAGTGCTCTAGACCTTTTATCTTCCCCCCAAGGAAAGAAAGGATACTCTAGACTTGATTTGCAGATAAACTTTTAGAATGGAATATTTTTGTTTGGTATATCTGTTCTAACATTATGAAATCAGTATTTTGGAGTTTGGTTTCATTCATTCATTCTTTCAATAAATGCTTGAGTCGACTCTATGCCAGACCCTTTACCAGGTGCTGGGGAAACAATGATGTCTAAGACAGTAATGGAGCTTAAGTGTTGTATGAGACCATAGTCGAGTAAACATCGAAATATGTGAAGTAGTTACAGATTTCAGTAAGTGCTTTGAAGGAGCCAAGCTCCTTCAAATCTGATGGAATCCAAAGGTAGACCTAATTTAAATAGGTAGAGATGATGCATAAGCTGAAACCTAAAGGATGGGAAAGAGTATTCCAGGCCGAGGTTAGTAGGTGCAGAAGTCCTGTGTCAGGAAGGCACTCGGCCTGCAAGGAAAGGAGAAGGCCAGTGTGGCAGAAGCCTCGTGAAAGAGGGATGATGGGAAGAGGTGAGGTTGAAGAACGGAGAGCCTTCTAGAGTATGTTAAAGAATATGTATTTTATGCTGAGTGCAAAGAGAAACTATTAAAGACTTTTAACAGAGAATGACATTATTTTTAATTGACTCTTTTAAAAGATTAGTTACTGTTTAGAGAATAGATTAAAAACAGACAAGCACAGAAACAAGATAAGTTCGGAGACTGCTCTAATAGCCCAAGTAAGAGATGTTGGTGGCCAAACACCCTTTTTCGTTTAAAAAAAATTTGCATGTATCCATAATAAAGATTTGTTTATTACATGTATATACCGTTAAACATGTAATAATATAATAAATTATGTATATTATAAAAGATACACAAAACCAGGAATTTTATCGGATGCAATAAGTAGATGCAGGATTTAAAAAATTTTCACGATGGGCTTCCCTGGTGGCGCAGTGGTTAAGAGTCCGCCTGCCGATGCAGGGGACGTGGGTTCATGCCCCAGTCCGGCGGGATCCCACATGCCACGGAGCGGCTGGGCCCGTGAGCCATGGCCGCTGAGCCTGCGCGTCCGGAGCCTGTGCTCCGCGACAGGAGGGGCCACGGCAGTGAGAGGCCCGCGTACCACAAAAAAAAAAAAAAAAATATTTCACGGTACTGTACCCCACTTTGGAGTGAGTACCCCACTTTGGAGACCACTGGTCTAGACTACGGTGGTGGCTATGGTGAGTGAGTCAAGTAAACTCATTTGGGATACACATTGAAGGGAGACTGATGGAACTTGGTGATGAAATGTGAGGAGGGATTGAGGCTGTGATGAGGAAGGGAAGGATAAAGAGTGATTTTCATATTTCTTGACTAGCTTGAGCGGGGAAGGCTGGGGAGGAGCCAGTGGGGGAAAATTTGAGAGTTTGCTTTTGGACATGCTAAGTGTGGAATTTATGGTGACACATCCAGGAACAGATGTTGGATAGGTGGAGGTTTGAGCCTGGAGTTCTGGGGAGAAGTCTGCTGAATGTGTGACTCTGAGAGCCCTGGGAGTCAATGGATTGTTCTATTGCTTAATGTTGTGTGAGGGTTTTTGTCTAAGAATTAACTTTTTCTCATCCCATATTCTCATAGCGTGTTATTTCTGTTTATTTCAAAGCACTTGTCATCATCTGAGTGTATTAGTCATTTCTGCACGTTAATACCTATCATTGATTATTTTGGGTTTGTGGGGTACAACTTTGCATCTCCTATAGTGCTTTGCATTCCATAAACATTTCTTAGGTAATCAAGGTCTCTCTTTCTCATTAGCTACATTAAGAGGTTTGGTAAAGTGTTGAATAGAATTTTTTTTCTCTTGTTTCTTGATCTTTTAGGAAGGTGCTTCAACACTGGATATTCACACTGAGGCCAGTTTTCCAAGTTTGCTTTCACAGTCATCCTGTGCTGACATGGGAGTCCCACTTCCTGCAAAGAACTTAATATTTAAAGATGGCATCTTAACAGAGTGGAGTGGACGTTCACCTTCCTCACTTCTTATTGCTAATCTCCACTTGCAGTAATTTGGTTACATCATTTGTTGCTTCCGCTTTCTGCCATTTTTCTTTCTTAACATTAGCTTTATATTGCCAGCCACTAAAAAGCATCCTGCTGCTGCAGTGCAGTTCACGCTTAACTGATGTTAAAGTTAAAGTTTGGGGAACATGTTCATGTTTTCTGAAGTTTTCCTCATTATTGCACCTCCTAATGCAACGAAGAGCTTTTTAGCAGTCTGCACTGTATTTTTTACCTTGAGACAATCTGTGTTTCTTTTATAAAACTGAGGATACACTTTATAGGCTTTATGATGACTGTTATGTTTATAAACAGTCACTATGAATATTGCAGTGGTAATTTTATATGTTAGTTTATCAAACATAAATCTTGTTTAATTTTATATTTTGTTACCTACTCTTTAGGGGATCATGGGAAGAGGTAGAAACTCTTCCTCTGAAAAGGCTTCTTGGTATTTAAAGTAGCAAAGCTATAAAATGATAAACATCCATTATTGAGAGATGATCTGATGGGGCATTAAGAATTGCTGTGGATGTTTGTAAGTTATGTATATCGGTTGAACATTGTTGAAGGTGTGTAAATCAGCAGAGTTATGTATGGCTTAACCTTGATTTAGAAGGTCTTAACTCAGACTATGACTGTACATTGACATCTCATAAGCAGCTTTGGAAAACATTCTATTTTTAAACAACATTTATATGTGGACTTCAGTTGTTGCTCATTTTGGGCTTTATATTTTCATAGAGTCTTTATGGAAAAATAGAATTTATTTTCCACTCTTGTAGCTGTGGCTGCTGCACGTTTTCTCCCTGATTTATTTTTTGTTTAGTAGCTCTACCCATGAATGTTGTGGAATTGGATTTGATGTTTTCAAACCAAGGATTTTGATTTCAGCTTAGAACATATTAGAGGCATTAAGGCTGTGTCTTCTGATCAGACCACTTCAGTGATAAACCTACCGTGAGGACATAAGCAGCCCGGATCTTAAGTTTATGTGACTAGTTTTAGAAGAAATGATAAAGAAAAATTGAGTAATTTCAAAGTGTTTCTTGAGTCATTGATTCTTTTAGTATCTCAAATGTTGATTAGAATAATTGGAATCACTTTTTAGATTTCTCAAGTTACCTTCCTTGGGAAGTTTGTGCAGTGTTACATAGTTTAGTTTAGCTCTTCTCATAGGATAATGGTTTACTGGTTTAAAACTAACCAAACTAACTGGTCAAACAACATATCTAAAATATTTAAAGCATTAGAAAATTTGGGAAGGTTAAACCTAAACATTTTTGCTGATAATTTTTGTTATTTATAGAACTGACATTTGTTTATTTAACATACTTCTGGAGGTATGTGTCTTTCTTCAAACTGTTAACATAACCGTGCATTCAGTACTGTCGCCTCCCTATTGAATATTTTGGAGCAGGTTACCTGTGGCACAGTCAGTGCTGTGTTTTGGGTAAATGCAGTAATGTTTAGTATTCTACTTTGTCTTAATATGAGGTAGAAACCAAGTGTATGTTATAAATGTTTGTGTATAAAAGGAAAAATACTAATATTAAAATAATTTCTTATAACTGTGAATCACTCATTTATTTTTCCAATAATTGATATTGTACATTCCTAGTGCTGTTAGGTATGTATGTAACTTTTACAGTTTTTCAACTGAAAGTTGTAAGTATTTCATTTGATCAGGGCTCTTTAATCTCATTTTCATTTGCTTTGTTCAGATTAACTGTAGTTATTTTATTTATTTCTGTTATTAACAAGCTTAGCCTAAGGTAGTGACATGTACACTAATAAAGCATTGAATGTTTGTAGTTGTTGGTAGTGAACCCAGTTGTTGGTGAATTTAAAACTTAAAATATGGGAGTGATTTGCTGCTATATTTCCTTTGAGAGCTAACAGGAGGAAATAGAACCTAATAAATGATCATGAATTTTAGGGAAAGTACTGAAAAAACATGTAGTCAACTCTGGTTTCTCATGTGAATGAGGAAAGATTCTGATTCCCAGCTGAAGACCTCTCATACTTTTAAGGATGGAGAATCTGCATTTTTAAAGCTGTTTTTAGCAAAATGTGAAAGCCACTTTTATGCTTTACTTTGTGTATTTGGCTTTGTTTCCTTCATACATTAACTCATGTAAAGATGCATCTCTTAAATCTTATGTGTTGATCCTATTCAACAAAAAGGTAATAAATACAGAATTTATTATTTGCCAAAGAAAATTTGTGAAAGAATTTTTATCCCGCTTTTCTGCCAATGTTTAAAGTTAATTTCATTTGGCTTTGTGCTGCCTCCCCTCTTTTCTGCCCTTAAAGTAGCTTAAACCATTGGCAAACTTCAGAAACCAAGAGAAAAAGAAATATTAAAAAGGACATAGAGTTTAGTATGGTACAATTTCACCTCTCACATAAGTCTAAAGAAATGTAACTTTATGTTGTTAAAAAATATATATGATCGTCTGATTTTCTTGATTCCTTTTTTCTTTTAAAGTGTGTAATCATATTTTATTTGTTTGGGGGGGAATATTGGTTTCTTTTAGTTGTTTCCAGTTTTCTTTGCCATTTGTGTTTCTCTTTTATGTTCAGTGTTTCAAATACGGTTTGTATTTAAAGACTTTAAAATACCAAAACTGTAACTGAGCACCGTGGGTTTTTTTTCTGGTTTGCTGTTAATATTATACAGTGAAATGTATAAAGTGTTGTCAATTCGATTATTGACACATATAATATGTTTACAAATAAACTATGATGTTGGTCAAGTTGCTGTGAAAATGTGTATAATCTTCTGTAAGCCCCTTCCTTAATTTTAAATGCAGGCATGCTTTCAGTGCTGACGTTTTCCTATACTTTATTTTAAAAAATAACCTTTTTATTTTATAATAATTTCAGGTGAGCAGAAAAATTGCAAAGGTGGCCCGGAGATATTCCCCGTATCCTCCCACGAGCTTCCACTAATGTTTACAACTTATGTAAACTATGGCACGTCTGTCAAAACTCAGAAATTAACATGGGCACAATAGTATTTACTAAACTACAGACTTTATCTGGTTTTCACCCATTTTCCTCTCATGTCCTCCTGTTCCAGGACCCCGTCCAGGATACCACGTTGCATTTATTTAGTCATCACTGCTGCCTTGGTCTTCACCAATCTGTGACAGTTTCTCAGTCTTTCATGACCGTGACACCGTGAAGCGCACTAGTTGGTGATTTGGTAAGATGTCCCTCAACGTGGGTTTGTCTGGTGTTATATCATGATTAAACTTGAGGTTGTGCTTTATCCTGAAGGATATAGCACAGTGGTCTTGTGCCCTTCCACGCTGTATTATATCATGGGGTACATAATGTTAATAGGCATTATTGGTGATGTTCCTTCATTGGTTAAGGTGGTGTCTACTAGGTTTTTCCACTGTAAAGTATCATTTTTCCACTTTCCATACTCTTTTTTTTTTTTGAAGTGAATTACTAAGTCTAGTCCACACTCAAAGGGAATGAGTAATATCTATATATATTCTTTACAAATTTTCTTAAAGATTTGTTCCTTTCCCCTATTGATTTGATCATTTATTTATATTAGGATGCAATCATGGCTATTTATTTTATACTTTGGGTTAAAATCCAGTACAGTTGTTATTTATTTTGTTGTGCAAATTGTTTTAGCTTCACCTGTTGGGAACTCCTTGCAGTTGGCTCCTAAATCCTTTTGGTGTACCCTCATCTTTTTTTTGACCATAGTCTTACTTTCTAGCAATGCAGGTATTATCTGGATGCCAGCCCTAGAATTAGCCTATTTCTCCAAGGAGCCCTGGTTCCTTTCATTGCAGAATGGTACTTAGAAACCAAGATTGTGGTTTAGGTGTGCTTGCTGCTACTGCATCTGCACCTTTCCAGTGAAATGATCTAAGAGATATAAATATGTATACTAATAAATATATAGGTACACATCTCTATAATTATTTTTAGATCCATCTATCTGTATGTATATTAAACTAATTCTCGTCTAGCACCACAAGGTTCATTCTAGTTATGCCTCTTTGCTTGTTCATAACTTCTTTCTTTGAGGGTGAGAAACCTGGCTCTTTTTATCTACAATTTATTTGCTTATTTGTTCAACCCTAGAATACTTATAAAGTGGTTTCAGAATAGTTAACGTTGTACCCCTGTGAGAAACAAATTGACCAACTAGGGTAGAGTGTGTAAGTACTTTTTTTTCTCTTTAACCTTATAGTATTCACTCATTTTCCAAAGTAACTTAGTTCAGCTCATTTTATGCCCCACTCCCTTCATTGAGGTTATATCATACATTTGTAAAACAGATTTCTTTGTCACACTCTGAATTCCATCTGGGATCTCTCGACATCCCAGCTGATTTTTCACTAGGAAAATTTACTCTGCGTCGTCTTTGACAAACGCAGTCATGTGTCCACTGTCTCAGTACTATACAGAATGGTTCGATCACCCTAAAAATTCTCCTTTGTACTCAACCCCTCACCCCACCCCTCACAACCACTTATCTGTTCCATTCCTATAATTTTGCTTTTCCCAGAATGTCATACACGTGGTGGAATTGTATAATTTGTAGCCCTTGAGTCTAGCCTCTTTTGCATAGCAAAATGCATTTTAAATTCATACATGTTATGTGAGTCAATATCTGTTTCTTTCTATTGCTGAGTATTTCATTGTGTGGATGTATCAAGGTTTGTTTATCATTTAACATTCATGTTCAGGTTTTAATACAAACAATTAATTTTGCTTGGGTAAATACCGACGAGTGGGATTGCTGAGTCATTGGTAAGTGTGTATTTAACTTTATAAAAACTGCCAAACTGTCTTCCAAACCGAGTGACTGTGCCATTTTGCGTTCCCACCAGCAACGAGTGAGGGTTCCCACTGCAATAGTATCTCATTGTAATTGAAATAACTAATTTTCCCAGCGAAAAATGATGTTGGGCATCTTTTTGTTTGTTTGTTTGTTTTTTGTGGTACGCGGGCCTCTCACTGCTGTGGTCTCTCCCGTTGCGGAGCACAGGCTCAGTGGCCATGGCTCACGGGCCCAGCCGCTCCGGGGCACGAACCCGTGTCCCCTGCATCGGCAGGCGGACTCCCAACCACTGCGCCACCAGGGAAGCCCCTGGGCATCTTTTCATGCGCTTATTTGCCATTCATATATCTTCTTTGGTGAAGTATCTGTTCGGATTTGTTGCTCATATTTTGTTGTTGTTGTTGCTCATATTTTAAAAACAAGGTGTTACTGAGTTTTAAGAGTTCAGTAAGTATTTGAGTACAAGTCTTTTATCAGATATGTGTTTTGCAGATATTTTTTCCTTGTCTTTTCATTCTCTTAATAGTGTCTTTTAAAGTAAAGAACACACGTTTTAAATTTTGACAATGTCTGGTTTCTTGCTTGGGGGTTGGTTTGTTTTTTTAAACAGATTGTGCTTTTGATGCTGTTACCAAAAAGCTCATCACCAAACCCAAGGCGCAGAGTTTTCATTTTCTTCTGAAAGTTTTATGTTTAGGTCTTTGACCCATTTGAGCTAATTTTAATATGTGGTACGAGATATTTTAATATGCAGTATGAGATACATGTTTATATTTTCTTCACTGAGTTGCCATTACACCTTTGTCAAAAATCAGCTGATGATCCTATAGAGACAGATTAGATCAGTAGTTGCCTGGGGTGGAAATGGGGGGGCGGTGACTGCAAATGGGTATAAGGCATCTTCTTGGAGTGCTGGAAATGTAAAATTGGATTGCGGTGATTGACGTTGTGTAACTCTTAAGTTTACCAAAAAAAATTGCATTGTACACCTAAATCAAGTAAATTTTATCGTATGTAAATAATACTTCAATGAAGTGGTTTGAAAAAATCAATTGGCATTTTTGTGTGTGGGTCTATTTCTGGGCTCTCAGTTCTGTTTCATTGATCAATGTGTCTGTCCTTTTAATACCATGCTGAAATTGGATACTGTTAGTCATCCAACTTTGTTGTTTTTAGCATTGATTTTGGCTCTTTTAGTTCCTTTGCCTTTCCATAGAAATTTTAGAAACAGCTTTTCAGCATCTACACACAAGCCTGCAAAGATTTTAATCAAAATTATATTGAATCTATAGATCAAATGGAGGAGGATTGATATCCTAACAAATATCTCTCCATTTATTTATAACTTCTTTGATTTTTGTTGGTCACTATTTTGCAGGTTTCTTTTTTTTTCTTTTTTGAAAAGTTTTGAACTACAAATTAAATTTCTTTAATAGCTCTATTCCTATTAGCTATTTCTTCTTGAGTGAGTTTTGGTAGTTTGTGTCTTTCAAGGAATTGGTCTGTCTCCTCTAGATTACTGAGTTTATGGGCATTTGTTTCTCATAGTGTACTCTTACTGTCCTTTTATTTAGTGGGATTAGACTAGGAAGATAAAAAGATGAAGTGAGATAAATCCCAAAGAGAAAGTGGCTAAGAATGATCCAGAAGAGGTGAAAGATGGGAATCCAGAGATACAGGAATCCAGTGCATAGTATGTATCAATAATGTTCATCAGTAATGAACTCAGAAAACAATTCAATTACATCATCAAAGTACTTGCAAAAAAATGACTGTTGACCTGACAATTGTGAATCTGGCAAAACTATCTTTCAGGAACAAATGTGAAAAAGACATTTTCAAATATAAAAAAACCAAGTTTATCATTAGACTGACCTCAAAAATAATTTCAAATAAAGAAGTTTTTCCACAAGGGATGTCTGTTATATGAGAAGGAGTGCTGAAAGATGTTGATTAATCTTAAACTTCTTGTCTGAATGAAAATAATATGATATTTAATTTGGGAAAGTAAAGAAAGAGGGCTAAAATCCTAAAAAATAAAGTCATGTGAGTCAGGAGAAGATTACATAGAGTTAAAGTACTCTAAGCTCATGTTGTTCCGAGGGTGAATAATATTCTTTCATCTGTACATTCAGTACTAATTGTATATTTACTATCATGTCTACTGTGGTAGACATGATACTGTTTTAGTGAAGGGGCAGATCAGTGAATAAGACAAATTCTGGTCTTCATGGAGTTTACATTCTAGTAGGCGTAGACAGTAAGCAAAGTAAGTAAATTGTATAGCAGGTTAGAAGGTGATAATTGCTATGGGGAAAAAAATGATGAGGAGGATAGAAACACTAGGAATTGGAATTGCACTTTATCAGTCGCTGGCCAGAGAAGACCTCAATGAGAGGTGACATTTAAGCAAAGACTTAAAGAAAATGTGGGCCATGCAGGCATCTGGGGAAGAGTGTTCCAGGGAGAGGAAGCAGTATGCAAAGGCTCACGGGTAGAAGCATGCCTGGCATGTCCAAGGAACTTCGAGATTTGATGAGACGGGGTGGGGGTAAAGGGAGCTGGGGTAAATTGTGTTGGATAGATAGTGGTGGCAGTCTGCTTTGAAATGATTTGTTGATTTTGTATGTTTTGCTCATGAGAAAAAAGTATGAATGGCTTTCATTTTCCAAGTAGGCATCTGCTGAATCCCAGACAGGACAGTCAAGTCAAAACCTACCTTTAGGCCATTCCTGCTCTCTGTCTTTTGAACATTGATAATCCAGAATGCCAAAAGGACACAGCTGCCGGATTAAACTTTTAACTTCATCTCTTAGTGTTTTTATTGCTGGTGTTTAAAAAATCACCATCCAGGTCCCTGGAGCATTGGCATTAGGACTCAGGCAAAGCGCAGAAGTTGTGTTGAATGCTCAGAGTCGAGACTGCTGAGGACCTGAGTTGTTTCAGTAGCTTCTATTAATATTTGTTTGCAGGCTTTTCTCTTCCAGTGGGTGGCAGTATTTCACTTGTTAATCCTCCTTTCTCTGAGGGAATTAACTTGCATGAGGACAGCACAGCGTAAGCACCTCTTCACCCATCACCCCCAGTCCTGTTAACTGTGGGTTGACTTCGTTTGGAAAATTACTCGGAGAACTGGAGGACTTACTCCTCCAGGTTGATTATGAATAAATTTCCAGGGGAAAGTGTCTCACTTTCACTGAGATTCTGACTCAGCCCGGGCATTACAGAGTGAGAACAGAAGGGTGGATTTGGGGCTTAGAGACAACAGTTTAACAGTCAGCATGGTGATGGCAGGGGTGTTACTGAGCCTCAAAGATGAACACTTATTCCATCATTTTAAAAATTCATTTAATAAAATGTTTCAGATGTATTTGATTTCTGTTGCTGTGTATTAATTACCAGAAATGTAGTGGCTTAAAACAGCATCCATTTATTTATTCCCCCTTCTAGGGGTCTGCAGTCCTAGCATGGTGTGGCTGGGTTCTCTGCTGAGTCCCAGGTGCAGAGTCAGGGTGCCAGGAATCCTCCTCTGGGGCTCCGGACCTCCGCTAAGCTCACACAGCTATGGCAGGATTCAGATCCTTGCCCTCCCTGTTTCCTTGACCATCTGCCTGCCATCTGGAGCTACTTTCAGCTCCTAAAGCCTGCCTGCTTTCCCAGACACAGTCCCCTTCTAGCTCTAAAGCCCTGGGGAATCTTACCTGTGTTGAATCCTTCTCACCCTGTGACTTTCTGACTACCCTGTCTGACCTGCAGACCGGATTGAAAGGTTCCTGTGCTTCGGTCAGGCCCCAAATCTCCTTATTTTACCTTAACTGCATCTGCAAAAATGTAAGCAGATAAGGTAGGGGGTCCCCAGAGAAGGAGAAATGGGCAGGCTTTTCTTGACATAAGAGAAGCCATTTTTGGCCTAAGCCATTTTGTGATCTAAGCCTGGCCACAATGCTTATCCTTGAACAGGTGTCAGTAATAATGATCTTAAGAGAACAAAAGGGCAAACTTATCAGGCAAGAGAAGTAACAATAGCAAAGATAATACAACAGTAGTGAAGACTCCCAGTTCTGTTTCATTAGTAAAGATTAGCCTGAAGCCTCAACCACCAGAACTGGAAGCTGAGGGATGATGTTGACCTTTTCTAACCCTCCTGACTTCAATCAACTACAGCTTGGACTCTGTCCATCGCCCAAGCCCATTCACGAATATGCTCGTACCTTTAGCTTAAAACGTTCCCAATTTTGCTACTCTAGGAGACACTGCTTTGAGAAAGATTCTCGGTGTTTTCCTTACTTGCTGCAAATGAAGAAATCCTTTCTTCTGCTGCTCTTTGGCTTGGTTGTGTCCTTTGGCTTGACACCCACCAAGAGGCGAACCCAGTTTTCAGGTAACATTTTGACCTGCCCTGACAGTGGGCTGAGCATACTTCCGGGGCTGAGGATACATTTAGGGAGAGAGACATCGGTACTTGGGGTGGGAAGGCAGCAGACTTCACAGGAGCTGAGGCTGCAGGTGGCCTTAGGGTCGGCCAAGGGAATATCACCAGGGCTTGTGACACTGGGTTTGTCTGGGGAAAAGTGTGCTGTGATTTTCACTTGGCCCTTGCACAGGGCCCCCTGGTTGGGAGCTTCATGAGAGGGAGTGTCCTGGGCTATGTCTACAAGTTGGCTGTCTTCTTGGTCTGCCCTGGATTAAACCAAGTCATGCTTGGAGCAGCAGACCCTGTCCACAGCCCATGGTCTACCCTTCTGGTGGTCCCCCTTCTTTGCCAATGTGTTCATGGAGGCACTTGGAGAAGGGATCTCAGCATGAGTTAGCCCCTACTTCAACCCAAGGGAGTCGATCGTGACTGATCTAAATTGGTTTGATCATGTCACCTCTGTCCTTTAATTGGTCTAAGAGTGACCGTGTGATCCAATTCTGGCTGATGAAATATTAGGGAAGGTCTGCTGGGGAGGGCACCCCTCCCAAAGGACAAAGCCTTGTGAGTGAGAAGATTTTTGTCCCCCCCTCTTCTTCCTACCTAGAACTTGGATGTAATGTCTGGAGGTGCAGCAGCCTTCTTAGGACCGTGAGTGTCAAGCATACAACAAAAACCAACAAGTAAGGATGGTAGTGCAGGAAATAGAGCCAGGATCACTGGTATTATCCTTAAGCAGCTGAACCAATGTCAGCGACTTCTAGATTCTGTGTTATGTGGCAAAAATTGCCCCCATTTAAGTCATTCTGAATTAGATTGTTATTTGCAGTGAAAGTATATTTTTTAAGTACAGATTAGGAAATAAAGAATTATATAGTACATAAACTCTTAAAAAATTAAAACTTATTTTAACTTAGGTCCATCATTATTTAATTACTATAGTCTAATTTTAAATATACATATATAATTTAAAATTATACTTGTAATTAATTATGTTAATATAGTTTAATATAAATTGAACTCATTATTCAAGGAAATAGTCCAACCCATTACCTATTTCATACCTAGACATCAGCCTCTGGCAGAGCATTTCCAGCTCTTGGACATGGCTCTGGCTAAGTTACATTTCGAAAATCTGACAGCAGAAGTGCTATGTGGTGGGCACCAAACAATGAGTAGAAAACATGAGCTGAGCACCTACTATGTATAAGACGTGCCGGCCGCTCTGCAGGCATTATCTCATTTCATCCTCATGATGATCATACAGAATCAACAGTACCATGATTATCTCTATTTTGCAGGAGGCCCACCTAAGTTCAGGAGTGCTACTACATACAGAAACTAAGAGGTGAAGCTGGGCAACATCATATCTGTGCTCCAGGAAGAGGCCAGACTGTCTCAGGGTCCATTCTGTGGCTGAAGGTCTTGTAGGAGTTTGAATAGAGAGGAGTGGTGAGAAGTGAGTCATCTTATGCAAAACGCAAAGACTGGGGCAGAGCAGGCAGGGCCATAGTCACAGGGTGAACGTGGTTAGTTTTCTACACAACAGCATCATTTGTCATACTGTTGATTTGAATTTTATAGATTTGTTGCATTTAATTTGTAGACATGTTGGCTATAAAACTCTATGAGATTTAGAGGCATAAGAATTCGCTGCCCACTTATTTAAGTAACATTATGCTAAAAAATCGTTTTCATGAACAATAAGTCTAAAAGACTTTTTCCTTTTGAAAGGGAATGTGGACGTTAATTATTCAAGTGTGAGAAATGAGCTATTGGAGAGAGAGAGAGAGGCAGGGCGGGGGTGAGAGGAACGTGTTAGGTTGTTAGGGAAAGGAAGAGCCAATGAAAAGCTTCAAAATAAGGGGGAGCGTACCTTGTTCAGAGGTCAGCCAGCGACGTGGGCAGCATTCGTGCACAGCTCTGAGAGCATTCCCTCTCTGGTTCTCTTCTTTGGAGGAAGTCTTCCCTCCCTTAACAGCAGCTGTTGTTGTTGTGACTCCTATCCTCTGATTCTCCAGTAAATATGTGGGTGACCTGATTTTATTTGGGAATCTACCCTTTCTTAGGTGGATTTACTTCAGAAGTCAATCCTGATTGGTCTAAGTGAACCATAGTAGTTCCATCTCCAACATGGAGACTGGTTTAAACATGGCACGTGGTTCAATTCTTGACAATGTGATTTGAGAACAAATCTACTGGTGTAGAGATTCTGGGAAAGGCTTCTTTGCTAGTTGGATAAAACACATAAGAAGAGCTGGCCTCTCTCATTCCTCTGGATTTTGTCCTGTCTAAATGTGACACCTGCAACCGTGGCAGCCATCTTGAGACCATGAGGGCAGCTAGACTGTGGGGCAAAGCTAACGTTTTGAAGGTGGCAGAGCAGAGAAGTGGGAAGAACCTGGATCTCTAATGATGTCACTGATCCACTGAATTAGTTAAGCCTGAAGATACCTGACCTGGGAACTTCTTACTTGATGAGATAAAATTTCCTTATTGGGAGTTTCCCAGTGGTCTAGTGGTTAGGATTCGGCACTTTCAGTGGCCCGGGTTCAATCCCTGGTGGTTGGGGAACCGAGATCCTGCAAGCTGCATGGTGCAACCAAAAAAAAAAAAAAAAAAAAAAATTCCTATCGTTTAAGGCATTTTGATTTGAGTTTTCTATCGCATGTAACCCAAAGCACCCTAAATGATAAATTATTTATTAGACCAGAAAACTGAAGCTCAAAGAGGTGAGATAAGTTATCCAATGTCTCCAAACAAGGAATTACTGGGGTTAAATTTGCCCACAGGGCTGTCTGACTTCTCTCTGTTATACCAGTTCAACCATTTCCTTATAGTTTGACTTTGGACAAATTGTACCACTTCTCTGAACTTTGACTTCCTTGCCTGTAAAGTAGGGATGTACCTCTTCCCTCACCGTGATGCTTTAAAGATTTAAAGAAATAGTGTCAACAGAAAGGTCTGCATGAAGATGCCTAGTAAATTTCTTCCTTTCTTGCCCAGCTTGTGCTTTTATTCTTGGGAATATTCCTTTACTCCTTACTGTGAGAGGAGATGAATAGTCTTCTCATTATAAAAAGGGCTGGCATAATTTAAGGACTTATAAAAAAATAAGTAAACTTTCCCATCCCATGAAATTACTTAGACCCCTGAGTGTCTCACTGTTCATCAGACTCTTAATGAAGCTCATCAACTCAGTGAGTTGTTCAGATTACGGGGATCGCTCACAAATATGTCTACGTGCTCAGTGTTTCCTTCCATCTTGTTCCAGTTTTTCAGCCCAGCCATCACTCACCTCTAGTTTCCACACTGTGGCTGACGATCGCATTGGAGAACAGCACCCACCAGCAGCCTAGATGTAATGGTCCTCAGAACCATATGTATACATTATTTTAAACAACAAAAATTTATTCTCTATCGTCCTGGAGGCCAGAAGTTGTAAATCAAGGTATCGGCAGGGTCATGGTCCCTCCAGAGGTTCTAGGGCAGAATCCTTCCTTGCCTTGTACTGGTTCGGGTGGCCCCAAGCAATTCCTTGGCTGGTAGATGCATCACTCCAATCTGTGCCTCTGTCTTCACATGGCCTTCACCTCTGTGTGTCTCTTGTAAGGATACTTGTCAGAACCATACTTTCTAAAAACAGAGGCTGGGACATCAGTTTTGAAGATACTGGCTAAGTGACCTTGGACAGGTTGCTTAATATTCTGAGCTTCACTTTCCTTATCAAGCGAATGGGAATAACAAGACTTAACCTCACAGATTGACGCAAGGATTACACAAGGTAGAGTGAGAGCTTCTGATGCCTAGAAAGTGAACAGAACGTTGTCACTTTCAGTAAGTCCTACCAAACATACACGGCTCAACATTCTGTTACTATCACCTCTGCAGCAGCACCGTCACCTGCCTATTCCTTTTTACAGAAAGAAAAAAAAATTCATAAAGAAGGGTTTTAGCTTTTCAGTCACACATCATTTCTCTTTAGAGATTAAGCAGTAATCACATTTCCAGACCTTGTGTGTCCTGCAGGGGCGTGAATCGGTCACAACTCAAACAGATCCTCCAGCAGCTTGCTGGCCCCTCACCAGCACCTCCAGTTTGAATAAAAACAGGAAAACCTCCGGGACTCCCCAAAAGCCCATGTTTGGCATTTGAGTTAACTCGAAACCTGGACACATGATTATATTCCCTCCGACGTAGCCCTCTAAATTAACTTACCCCAGTTGAGATCACGCAATCCATTTCAAAGTTTAAGAAAACATGACAAAATAAATTGCTTTTCTAGAATCGATATAAAATATGCTTCTGATGAGATGTTACAGAAGATAGACCAAAAGAATCCTGGCTAGTCACTCAATCTAGATTCTCTTGCCCCTAAATCATTGCTCCAGCTGGACTGTATTTATGGAATAGCCCCTCAACCCTTCCCTCTCTCTGCCCTCTTTATGAAATCAGAAGACTCAAGTACTGTGTGTGTGTGTGTGTGTGTGTGTGTGTGTGTGTGTGTGTGTGTGTGTGATCTAAAATAAACATTCGCCAAACCCCAGGAAACTCTCTTGCACTCTTTCTGAACTACTGCCCCCCTCCAGAGGTAACTAGTAGACTGACCTCTATTACTTTACCTTTGTGTATCTTTGAACTTCACATACATGGGATCGTGCAGTTTGTACTCTTTTGTATTTGGTTTCTTTTGCTCATCAATATGTTTGTTAGGAATGATCCACATTTTTGCTTGTCATAGTTTTTGCTTTTGTTTTTTAAATAGAATTGATTAGTGGTTTTAAGCTCACAGCAAAATTGAGTAGCTGGTACAGAGGAGCCCCATATACCACCACCACCACCACCACCCCCGCCGCCCAGACCGGTATTTTGTTACAATTGTCATGTAGCACAATGGTTTTCAGTCAGGGCAGTACTGTTCTCTTAGGGACCACACAGATGGAAAAGTGTGGTGCTGTCTTCATTGTGACAATCCCTGGCTCACCACTGGGCAGGCAGTGGGCAGGGGCCAGGAATGGTAAAGGTCCTGGATTGTGCAGTGCGGTCCCACGAGAGAACAGCTAGCTCAAACTGTTCATTTTACAGGAGAGTTAAAGCCCAGGCGGAAAGATGCTTGTCTGAGGTCACACAGGATGACCTGGGACAGGACACTGGCCCCAGGCCCCTCACTTCTCCAACACAAGATGCAGCAGTTACGAGCGCGGGCTCTGGAGTCAGATAACCTGGGTTCAAATCCCGAGTCCAGTGTGTTCTGTTTGTGTGACACTGCGCTCATTACTCGTGTTAAGCTTCCGTGTCTTCATCTGTAGAATGGGAATAAGCTTAGTATTTGCCTTGTAGAGTAGTTTTCTGAGGATAAAAATGAATTAATTTACCAGCAATGTGCTCAGAACAGCACTCGTACAAGGGGAATGCTCCTTAAATGATGGGTGTTACTTCTTCTCACAATATTTGCGTGTGGTTGTTTTTGTGAAGATGGCTAGTATTTTCCTTTTTAAAAAAATAGTCTTAATGCAGTATAATGTATTTATTAAAAGGCTCACATATATGGGCTTCCCTGGTGGCGCAGTGGTTGAGGGTCTGCCTGCCGTTGCAGGGGACACGGGTTCGTGCCCCGGTCCGGGAAGATCCCACATGCCACAGACCGGCTGGGCCCGTGAGCCATGGCCGCTGAGCCTGCGCGTCCGGAGCCTGTGCTCCGCCACGGGAGAGGCCACGGCAGTGAGACGCCCGCGTACCGCAAAAAAAAAAAAAAAAAAAAAAAAGCTCACATACCATAAGTGTGCAGATTAATGAATTTCTGCCAACTGGACCGATCCTCATAACCAGCATCCTGATTAATATATGGGACATCGCCGGTGCCCACGCAGCCCTTTCTGCTCCCTGCTTGTCACGACTCCCCGCAAAGAGTAAACCATGATTCTAACAGCACAGATTCTTTTACGCCCATTTCATACTTTATATAACAGAATCATATAACTATAACGTGTACTTTTTATGTGTGTCTGGCTTCATTCACTCCACGTTATATGTGTGAGTTCGGTCCCTCTCTCTTCCCTCTCCCCCATCCCTCTCTCTTTGTTTATTAGAAAGGGATAAAGTGCCAGCCCAGGGGGAAAATATATGGGTGGGTGACTTAATAGGAATTTTTGAAAAGGAAAATATGCTACTTAGATTAATTAATGGCATTTGGTGAACTTTGCTGCCTTATTAAAATCCTGACACAGAAGAATCCCAAGTGTGGTAAGGAGAGCCAATTAGTGATTTGGGCTTTGAGGAAGGGATAAAAGAAAGAGAGTAATGATAAATAAAAATGCACTTAGCATCTATTCCGGGGCAATGAGTCAAAGCAGGCCAGTTGCTAGCTGAGATATCTGTTCAGCAGAGCCCTTTCTAGAATTTGTCTCCCAGTGATTTTATCATAACTGATGTTCATTTCTTTATATAATGAAAACACATTCTAAGTACAAGATGTTTTCCATTCCCAGAAAAATGATCTGTGCTGCCTGCAAACATTTTGTGAGGTGGCCCCAAGTCAGCACACTACGTCTTTCCCCAAGCACACTGCCCTGCAGACTTGTTGGCATGTTTGTGCAATAAATAAGTAAAAGTCTGTTGACTTGATGTTCGTGTTTATTTTTATACTCCCGTAGGAGTCATTGTCTGCTTTATTGTAGGATATAGAGGCAATCATTTTTCTCTATCTTTCACCAGAGTTGCAAAACAAATTCTGAGCTAATGGTTCCACGAGGCAGGAAGTCACCAAAGAGTTGCCAGGCATTTCAAGAGAGGTGTAATAGGAAGAAATAAAGAGCATAGCCCTACAGGGAGATTCATAAGTGATTTAATCAACACTTCATACAGGGAGGGAGAGTTGCCAGCTGTAACCTGCCAGGTGAGCCTGAGTGATGCAGTTACAATTAGATCCAATTTATGGCAGAGTTGGGGATTGCTTCTAGGTGGGAATGGATGGAGTTCTATGTGACTAAGACAGAATAATAGGGGGGAATATTTTTCCTAAGGAAACAATGAAGGAAGTTGCTGTTGGATAAGGTCTGAAAGTAGAAAAAGCAAAGGTTTGGACAAGTTTCTTCTTCACTTTTACAAGAATGAATTTATTTTATTGTCAGTAGAGTTAGACATTTTTAGAATTCTTAATAATTGCCTATATAGGATCTCCCTTGTTTCCTGTACACACCCATGGCTTTAACCATCACCTGTATCTATATATCCAGATGGTGGTTGGGCGTCTCCATCAGGATGTCCTGCCATCATCTCGCAGGTAGTAAGTCCAAAGGTGAGCTCACCACTTCTATCCCTTTTCTCTCAAATCCATTTCCTGCTGTATTGTTTGACTTGATCAATGGCGCTCCCCAGTCCCTCAAGCTCCACACCTGGAAGTCAACTCACTCTCCTTTCTCTCTTTCTTCTCACTTATTCCATTGAGACAAATCTGGCAATTCTACCTTCTAAATACCTCTTAAGTCCAATCCTTCATCCTTTCAATTCTCATTACCACTAGAGAGTTTTGATTCCTTTCTATTTCTTAACCAGTAGTCTTCCAAGTAATCATCTGGTTTCCAGTCTCCCTTCTCATCAATCTACCCTGAACATTGATGTCATAACAAGGATATCAATAGCCTATCTGAGTCTCACAATGTATAGAGAAAATTATACACAATGACAAAGTGGCATTTATTCTGGGTATGCACAACTGGTTCATGAATCAAACATCAGTCTGTGTATGTAATTCACCACATCAAGAGGCTGAAGAAGAAAAACGATATGATCCTACCAAATTGATGCAAAAAAAAAAAAAGAATTTGACAAAATCCAACCTCAATTCATGATAAAAACTAAGAAGAGAGGGCAGTAGGTCTCACTGCTGTCCCCCCATGTTCTCCTCTATAATCTCATCTCAATTCAGAACCCAGAGTGATTCTTGAAAAATGTAGGTCAAATCATGTCTCTCTACTTCTCAAAGTCCTCCAGTGGCTATTTCACTCAGAGTAAAAGCCAAAAATGTTCAGTGTTCTACAAGAGCCTCCATAGTCCAGCCCCATCAGCTCTCTGGCTCCAAATCAAGCCACCTTTCCCTCTCTCTATGCCAACCACACTCCTGTCCTTGCTCCTATTGAACATACCAAGTAAGCTCCCACCTCGGGGCCTTTGCACATGCTGGTTCCTCTTCCCAAATTATCTTCATTGCTATTTCCTAGATTTCTATATGGCTTGCTTCCTCTCTTCCTCAGGTTTATTTATTTATTATTTTAAATTTTTTTAGCACACAATTTTATTTGTATTAGTACAGAATTACACACACACACACACACACACACACACACACATATATATATATATATATATATATATATATATATATATTTTTTGGCCATGCTGTGCATCATGTGGGATCTTAGTTCCCCAACCAGGGATCGAACCCGTGCCCCCTACAATGGAAGTGGGGAGTCTTAACCCCACTGGACCACTAGGGAAGTCCCAGGTTTATTTAAATATCACCTTTTCAGGACTTGCCTGGTGGTGCAGTGGTTAAGAATCTGCCTACCAATGCAGGGGACCTGGGTTCAAACCCTGGTCCAGGAAGATCCCACATGCCACAGAGTAAGTACTGAGCCTGCACTCTAGAGCCCGCACGCCTCAACTACCGAGCCCGTGCGCCTAGAGCCTGTGCTCCACAACAAGAGAAGCCACGACATTGAGAAGCCTGCGCACTGCAGTGAAGAGCAGCCCCTGCTCACCACAACTAGAGAAAGCCCACGTGCAGCAATGAAGACCCAATGCAGCCAAAAATCAATCAATGAAAATAGAGTGTATAAATATTATTTTTTCAGATAATCTTTCCTTAACCAGCTTACGGAAAATAGCGCTTCCTTCTACACTTCCACTCCATCACTCTCTATTCCCTTTACACGGATTTTTTTTTCCATAGTGCTTATCAGCAGACATAGGGATGTGGGTGTTTTAAATTTTTTTTTAATTAAAGTATAGTTGATGTACAATATTGTGTTAATTTCAGGTGCACAGCAAAGTGATTCAGTCATATATATTTATGTATATGTATTTTAAAGGTTATAGGTTATTATAATAACCTTGTAAGATGTTGAATATAGTTCCCTGTGCTGTACAGTAAACCCTTGTTGCTTCTCTATTTTATGTAGGGATAATTAATGTCAATGACAGAGATGGGGAACGTGATTAGCTTCTGGGTACGCTCTGAAGGTAGAGCCTGCAGAATGGAATAAGATACAGAGGGGATGCAGTTATGGATATTGATAAAATCAGGATATGACCTTGGGAATGGGATGCTGAGGTCTAGCCTGCATGCCGCAACTAAGGCCTGACGCAGCCAAAAATAAATGTAAAAAAAAAAAAAAAGAAATTAAAGTGTCAAAAATTAAAATATTTAAGGTGAAAAATTTAAAAAGCAATAGCAATTATACACAGGAGAAGGAAATCGACTAGTTTCAGACAAATCACTAGTGAAGAGTTAATATTCCTATTGGACGCCACATGACAGTGGAATGTTTTGGGGACTTAACTTTTTTTAAAGACAGGTGATACTATTAATGATGATGATGATTACGTTCAGAATGTTGCTAATAATCGTCACAGCAGCGGCCACTTACTGAACATCTCCAGCGACCCAGGCACAACGTAGTATTTGGTATTCACTCTTGAGTCCTCCAATAGCCATGTTTATTCTCCCTACTTTACCCATGAGAAAACCAAGGCCCAGAAAGATTAAGAAGCTGGATCAGAGTAGAACGGCTTGGGATTCAAACCCAGGTCTTTTTGGCTCCTCATTCTGTGCCCATTTCCTGTTGACCTGATGAGCTCTTCCTAGGATGCTGAAACAGAGGGACTGCAATGACCCTTGCAGATTGGCCACTCTAGGCCCTTCTTTTGAGAGAAGAGGAATCTGAGGTCCAGAGCCATGAAGTGGCCTCCCAAGGGCACACAGCTAGTCACTGTTGAGATCAAATTCTCCAACTCAGGGCTCCAGCTCTCAAACCAGTAGCCTGTCTTCTATATTAGGCTGCATCTCTGGTGTGCAGCTATTTTGAATTTCCATGCAATCCTGCAAATAGGCTGTTGGTTTCATTCCAGAAAATTACAAGGCAAATTGAGCCTTCCCGAGGGAACAGCTGGCATGTGTGCTGTGCTGTGCTCTGATGTCTGGAATTGCCCCACACCCTGTGTTTATGGTGGTTTGCCTCTGGCTTCTCTTGGAAGCAGAAAGCTGTGGCATAGAGTAAACAAATAAGGGAGTTCACTGAAAATCAACCCCTCGATTCTTGTGTATTAGTCACTTCCGGCATGAATGTCACATGGTACCACACCATGTGGGAGCAGAGATAACACATTAAAATGCTCACAACAGTCAGCTTTTATGGAGCTGACTTTTATGGAGCTGACGTACCAAGGTCTTTTAATTCTCACAATTAAGCTACAAGTTAGTGGATTAAACCGATTTAACAGATGAGGAAATTGAGACCCAGGGACGTTAAGAAACTTGTCAGTGATAAAAAAAAGAAGAATAAACTAAATGAGTCCTGCAGTCGGGCTGTAGCCTTCATGCCGAAGCTGACATCAGTAACCATCACACGTACCTGCGCTGTACTTAGAGGGCTCCGCACCCATGGGGAGGCTGGGTGGTTAGGAAACAAAGGCAAAGTTTTGTTTTCGTGAAATCGATAGTTTCACATGGGACACACGTGTGTACAAGCATAATTAATTTGAACACTTGTTATCTCAGAGAGAGCTTTGACTTTTTCTGCTGGGCACTCTTTGAAGAGATTTCTGGGAATCATCTTAAATGTTTTTAACGTAGCTATACAGTTTTTATCCCCATTTTACAGATGAGAAAACAGACTGAGGGAGGTGAAGCAAATTACCAAACTTTCCGTAGTTAATAAGTATTAGAGTCTTGATTCAGTCCAGGCTTGTAGTTACTATGGTCAAGCTTAAAAAAAACACATTCATATGGAATGTGAAAAATATGGAAATCCAAAAGGAGAAGCCTATGGAGTTGAAAGCCTATTACACTGAACACTTAGAACTGACTGATGAATTTCCCTGCCAACCTCAGTGATCTGGAAGAGCAGTGCAGTGCATAGTTTTGGAAGCAGTGTGTTGTCATCAAAACAGGAAGAGAATGGGCATCAGAGCTCCGGGTTTGAGACCACTCTTTCCTCCAAGTTCAACGGCCATGAACTTGGCGGCCGTTGTAACTTGGCTGTTGTTAAGCCAAGAACACGTTGGCTCTTTCTTCCATGTCTTGCTTGCTGTCACGGAAAGGAGCTCATAAACCTGGTTTATCTTGTTTTATTTTATTTATTTTAAAAAATTTATTTATTTATTTGGTTTTTGGCTGCGTTGGGTCTTTGTTGCTGTGCGCGGGCTTTCTCTAGTTGCAGCGAGCGGGGGCTGCTCTTCGTTGCGGTGCGTGGGCTTCTCGTTGCTGTGGCTTCTCTTGTCACAGAGCACAGGCTCTAGGCACACAGGCTTCAATAATTGTGGCACGTGGGCTCAGTAGTTGTGGTTCATGGGCTGTAGAGCACAGTCTCAGTAGTTGTGGCGCACAGACTTAGCTGCTCCGCACATGTGGGATCTTCCTGGACCAGGGCTCAAACCCGTGTCCCCTGAATTGGTAGGTGGATTCTTAACCACTGCACCACCAGGGAAGTCCTTAACTTAATTTTTAAAAATGTATTCATTTTTCTAGCCACACTTCAAATGCTCAATAGTCACATGGGTTAGTGGCTACCATATTGGTCAGTGTTGATAATAAAATATTTCATCACTGAAGAAATAGCCCTTTTCTAGGAGAACTGAGTGATCTTTTTTTTTTGGCCTTGCTACTCAACTTATGGGATTCTAGTTCCCTGCCCAGGGATCGAACCCGGGCCCTCAGCAGTGAGAGCACAGAGTCCTAACTGCTGGACCACCAGGGAATTCCCTGAGTGACCTTTAAAAATATATATGTATATTTATTTATTCATTTATTTGGTTGCACCAGGTCTTAGTTTCAGCAGGCGGGCTCCCTAGTTGCGACATGTGAACTCTTAGTTGTGGCATGCGCGTGGGATCTAGTTCCCTGACCTGGGCCTCCTGCATTGGGAGTGTGGAGTCTTATCCGCTGCGTCACCAGGGAAGTCCCCCTGAGTGATCTTAATAGTGTGTTTTCCTTGAGATGAGGTGGTCTTATCACATAATTCTTAGAAGAATATGAGTTTGAGGCTTGAAGGCATTTAGATTTTGATTCTGTCATTGAAGGGATTAAGACACATGCTACTGGGTGGGAGCGATTAAGAAGCCTGACATATGGGTCCGCTCTTCGTGGCACAGTTTCCTTTTGCACCGTTGATTACACTGGATAACATGACGCTCGAGAACAGCCACGCACATCAATGAGTGTCAATGCAGCCACACCCCCAATAGTCTCACCCACCAGATGACTCTGAAACTCAGAAACCTGTGCCCAGGAGCTGCATAAAGCCAGACACCAGGACTTTGCCAATTCCTAGCCCAGAGGAGCCACCAAGAAGAGGAAGAATGGAGAAGCCATCCAGAGCCAAGTAACATATTTATTTCCTTCTCCTAAAGTGAAGACTTTGGGGTGTAGCCAGAGCCAAAGGGCTGGGAGCTGGAGGTGAGGGTACCTCTTCAAAAAACCCTTAAAGGTTAGCTAAGACTTAAGGCTTAGGAGGCAAAGGTCATGGGCCAGGTGGGACATTTGGGCCTGATCATTCACTTAAAGGACACATTTTTCCTCATCTGATGAGAAAATATATAATTTTCATTGTAGAAAATCTGGAAAATATAGAAGTCATGAGGGTTTTAAAAATCACTCACAATATCACTGGAGATAACCATTGTTAACATTTTGTACATTCAAAAATTTCCTTTAATTCTTTCAACTGGACTACAAATGGTTAATATTAAATGCTGTTATTTTCAGAAAGCAGGACCTTTCCTTATGTAATTTCACTATCGTGTAAAGCCAGCTTAAGCCTGTGGTTTCTTTTCTCCCTCTGGCCTTCTCCTCCTGCCTCAAAATCTCTTCTCTCAGTTCGTGAATAAGAGGTGGTGTCTTTTTAGTCCTATGGTCTCACTTTTGGACTTGCCAGGGGAGCTCTGCTGGGGCTCAGTCTGTACCCCTGTGGCCACAAGGGCCTTGGGGGAGATAGTCGTGTGTTGAGAACACACGACTTGTCTCTTCATTTTGCTTGGGGCTGGTTTAAAGGGATCTAAGGACATTTGTATCTTTTCGTCTACAAAGCAACTTGGTAGAATTACACGGACAGCCCTCAGCTCTGCTTGGGGACGGGATTGGGGTAACAGTACATGATTGTGCTGCTGAATCATTTCTGAAAACTCAATCATTTATTAAATATATCCGCTATGAGTACAGCACCTTACCAGGCACGGGGTCCACAAAAATGGATCACCCGGATTCTTCTCTCACAGCACTTACAGATGAGTGATATGGATGAATAACAAAATAGACGACTGTGCTTTCGGTGTTGTGAGCTTATGACAGGGGTAGACGCCCGGGTGGGAAGAGAAATTTCATCCATTTTGGAGGATCAAGGAAGGCTTCTTGGAAAAAGGGCATCTAAGCTGAGAAGTGGAGGGTGAACGGTAAACAACATTCTTGAATGTGGAAGTGGAGGTGAAGGTGAGGGAGAATGTTCCAGGTAGAAGGCACAGCACAAGTCAAGGCTGGGAGGTAAGAAAGCATGATGTCTTTGGGAATGACAAGCTCCGTTAAGTATATACGATGTCCATTCTGTGTATTTTGCTGGTAAATGCTTGGACAATGATGTTTGCTTCCAGACTGGCTTGTGTTAATCTCTGATGGCACATTTTCCTTCCTTCCCAAGTGTAACTGCCACTGTTTCTAAAGAAGACTTGGGTCAAGGCCACCTTCCTCAGGCAGCCTTCCTAGATTTCCTCTGGTGGAAAGAAACTCTCTCCTCTGAAATCCCATAGTGCTCTTCTCCTCTCTAAACTTTCCATTTATACAACAGCTACTTCCAATGTCTCTCTTGCTGCCTTCCTGGACTCTGAACAGATTGACGTCAGGGACAGTCTGTCTTCCAGAATCTTACCTGGTGCCTAGAACAAAGCTGCACTTACACAGCATGTGTGTGTCCAGGGCGTACTGGGTTCATGGTGAGGACTGGTCTTCTGTGCTGCTGTCTTGTACTTTTTGAGATTTTAGCTCATCCTCTCCCACATTATAATCATTCTTTCCCTCTCAATGCCTGTCCTTATCCCCTGTCATGGTCAGGCTCAGGATAATTTTCAGAAGAGGATAATGGAATTCGACTTCATTTATGCATGCAGATTGGATGTGTCAGGATGAAGGTTTTAAGTGGCATTATAAATAGTGCCTGGGGTAAGGTCTGTGCTGTGAGTGGAGAGAGAGCAGAACTTCTCACGTGGGGACCAACACTTTAGTGTTGCGGAGGGTTTTGGGCAGGGCTTATATCCAACCGTAATGCACTCGTATGGCTGCATTCATTGGTAAAATAATGAAATTGTTCCACACCAGTGGCTGACTAGCTCCATACGAGTGGCTGAGTGGGCTCCTGTCTTGAGCCACTGAATGTCCTTCTGACACCCAGGACCACCTATATCCAGCAAATAATGGGTTAATGCCTGGCATGGCAGGAGGTCTCCAGGAACCAGTGCCATTTTGACAGGTCAATACCCATGCCACCCATATTTTGACTATCACCCCTGATTATCAAGTATATGTCTGTCAGTGATAGTGAAGAGTTTCCTCCCAAAGAAAACAGATTGGGTGGGTGCATTTTGATAAAAGAGGGTTGATTAAGAAACCATATACAAGAATGATTCCAACCCCTGAGTTAATCATTTACTAACTGTATCACCCTAAGCGTGTTGCTTCACCTCTGCTTCTCTGTTTTCTTATCTGTAAAAGAGGGAAAAGAATTCACTCCTTTAGTATCCATCCATCCATCCATCCATCCACCCATTTGTCCAACCAACAAGCAACTGTGCCATCACCAGCCTGGAAATGTTGCCTAACAGTGGCTGGACAGACATTTAGGGATTTTAGTTTGGGGAATAGTCACAAATCTAGTTTTGAAGGTCAAATGAGACATTGAAAGCAAAAGCCTTTCAAAACTGTGAAGGATTTCACTGACGTTGGGGTCCTCGCCACATCAATAGCAACATCACTACCGTGGTGTTTACTCAGGGAACAGACTAGGGCATTTTGGTGCAATATAACATGCGGAAGGCCCTTCAGCTCTGCATTTATTCATGCCATTTGTATAATCCTGCTGGTGCCAAAAGACTATGAGTCACTTTCCATTTAACTCGTATTTGGTAAGAGCCTCCTTGTTCTAGATACTATTTTTTTCTTTCCAAAACGAAAAGAGCTTTACAAGTATTGCTGATTGTAAACATAATACACAGCCTTTACTAAAATGTAAAATAACACAGAAAAATGTATAACGATGAAAGTAAAATTAACCCGAATCCTACTCCCAGAGATTAATACTCATCTTTTTTGATGAAAATGTCTTTAGGCATCTTTCTATGGTTATATGCATTTTTTAACATCTTTATTGGAGTATAATTGCTTTACAACGGTGTGTTAGCTTCTGCTTTATAATAAAGTGAATCAGCGATACATATACATATGTCCCCATATCCCCTCCCTCTTGTGTCTCCGTCCCTCCCACCCTCCCTACCCCACCCCTCTAGGTGGTCAAAAAGCGCCGAGCGGATCTCCCTGTGCTATGCGGCTGCTTCCCACTAGCTATCTATTTTACGTTTGGTAGTGTATATGTATTTTTAAAAACATAGACTACATTGTATTACACGTGCTGTTCTGTAACCTACTTCTCCTCTAAATATTATCAGCATACACTGAAAATTCTATTATCTGGTGGGTGATTGAAAAGAAGTGTTTAATATTTAAAAAGCACTGAGATGTTTATGGTTTCTTCCATCACACCATGCCAGGATTCTGTGAGAGCTGAATTCCTTTCTTGCATTTTCTCCTTGAACTAATCAAGTATGTGCTTAGGTCTTGTATGGTGGTTCTTTTTCAATTCGATAAATACATATTGCACTGCCATTGTTAATGACTACATGGTATTCCACAGTATATACAAAATACATTTATTTAATTAGTCCCTAGCTGAGTTATTTGAGTTATTTGCCATTTTTGGCTAACGTAATCATTCCATAATAAACATCCTTGGGTATTCATCTTAGCCCATTTTTAAAGTTGTACGATCATATCATCAGGATAAATTTCTAGAAGTAGAATCTGGCTGAGGTCAAAGGTTTTCTGTGTTTTGGTTTTTTAAAAAAACTTTTATTTATTTATTTTTGGCTGTGTTGGGTCCTCGTTTCTGTGCGAGGGCTTTTCTCTAGTTGCGGCGAGCGGGGACCACTCTTCATGGCGGTGCGTGGGCCTCTCACTGTCGCAGCCTCTCCCGTTGCAGAGCACAGGCTCCAGACGCGCAGGCTCAGTGTTGAGGCTCACGGGCTCTAGAGCGCAGGCACAGGCTCCAGACGCGCAGGCTCAGTGTTGCGGCTCACGGGCTCTAGAGCGCAGGCTCAGCGGCCATGGCTCACGGGCCTAGTTGCCCCGCGGCGTGTGGGAGCTTCCCGGACCAGAACTCGAACCCGTGTGCCCTGCATTGGCAGGCGGATTCTCAACCACTGCGCCACCAGGGAAGCCCAGGTCAAAGGTTTTTAACTTTTAATTTGTATTTGTATCAGTGGCTGTTATGGGACAAGAGAAGTTGTGGAAGCTTGAGGCTTAGCTGGCGTGATGGGACTTAAAAGTCATGGTGCGATCATAGAACAGTGCAGAAAGTGTTTAGTAGATAGCCAAAGAGTGAATGCTTTTAGGTGAAATGGCCACTGAGTGTTGGAGGCAGTTTCAGAGAAAGTGGGTGAAGTGACCGCGCTTCAGAGTCTTTAAAAATAGCTGGACCTTCATCTCTGAGGCTAGGAGAGCCTTGCTTAAAGGCAGAGGGAGGAATAGATTCTTTTCAGTTCAACAAATACTTTGTAAGTGCCCCTTCAGTGCCAGGCATGGGACAAGGCCAGGGCATCAAGGGGCTGTCCAACAAGAGTTGCAACTCAGAGTGGATGTGCTCTGGCCAGTCCTTGCACCCTTCTGTGACTCTGCTGCTTCCTGTAAATTGGTGGCCACACTGTCTAGTCCCTGGGGCTTGCAGTCCACACAAAACTGGGGATTCTGAGAGTAATGCTGTGCCGTCGTGAAGAACGAGAACTAGACTGCTTCTGTGGCTGCCAGAGTTGGGAGGAGAGATGGTGGCACGGCGGCTCATTCATAGCGAGTCTGGGCCATCATGTAGCAGGGCTGCTGTTGGGTAGAGGATATTCAAGCTTTGTACAGGAAGATACACTGATTGACCTTTGGGGTTTCTTCATACTCTGGGACTTCGTGATTTCATAGTAAAGTTTTAGGCAAGGTTATATTCATTCATTTACTCATTCAACAAACTCAAATGCCAGGTACTCTTCTAGGTATTGCAGACAAAAGATCAGGCTGGGTGTCTGCCACTAAGGGGCTGTACTCTTAAAAAATTAAAAAAGTTTAAAAATTGTGACAGAAAAAGCATAGTATAAGATTTACCGTCGTAACCATTTTTAAGAGTATTCAGTGGTGTTGAGCATATGCACATTGTTGTGCAACAGATCTCCAGAACTCTTTGGTTTTTTGAAACAAACTCTGTACCATTAAACACCAGCTCCCCATTTCCCCCTCCCCCCACCATGATAACCACCATTCTGAATTTGACTACTTTTGATAGCTTCATAGGAGTGGAATCACATAAGATTTGTCTTTTTGTGACTGGTTTATTTCACTCAGGATAATGTCCTCAAGGTTCACTCATTCTTTTTTAAGGCTGAGTGATATTCCATTTGGGGGATCTATATAGCACATTTTGTAAATCCATTCGTTCATCCATTGATGGACATTTGGGTTGCTTCCACCTCTTGGCTATTGTGGCTAGTACTGCTTTGAACATGGATGTGCAAATATCTCTTTGAGACTCTGCTTTCAAGTCTTTTAGGTAAATACCCAGAAGCAGATTTTCTGGATCATATGCTAATTCTATTTTTAATTTTTTGAGGAAGCTCTGTAGTGTTTCCTTGTAGCAGGTGCACCATTTTACAATCCCAGCAATGGCACACGAGTTTTCCAATTTCTTTATATCCTCACCAACACTTGTTATTCTCTGTCCCTTCTAACAGGTGTGAGGATTATACTCTCACAGTGGGCCAGGCATGTCAACAAATGAAGCAGTAGGGTGGATCAGAGGCTGGGCGAGGGCAGGAGAGGGCATCGTGGGGTAAACAGAGGCAGGGGTCAGAGCTAACCCCTAGTGATGATGCAATCAGGAAAGCCTCCAGTGAGGAGGTGACCCTTGGGCTGAGACCTGAAACATGAGTGCAGGTCACGGCCCTGTTGCATGCTACTGATTTTCTGTGAGACCTTGGCCAAGTGAAGTCATCTGTTTGAGGCTCTATTTCTCCATCTGCGACACTCCCTGCTGGGCCAGACAGAAGAATGAGGAAGGCAGAGAATGTGCAGCAGCCTGGTCAGTTTATTTACCTCCTTGTGACTCAGGTACTTTGACTGCTGAGTAAGGTCAAGGGCATTTCTAGGCTAGATTCCTCAGAACTGCAGCCTTCGGGGCCCATGCATAGAGGAGTTTTCGCGGCCGGCCAGTTCCTTCCTGCTTCCTCCTGTGCGCTGTGCACTCGCCACCTCGGCAGCCTTTGCTCCCAGTGGTTGCCACCTGTGTACAATGGCTGGTGGCTCCTGTCACCTCACCTGCAGGTGTGGGAAGCTCTCAGGGCTGGCTGCCAGTTGCGGGTAGGGGTCATTTGTCCCCCATGACAGAGAGAAACATCCGTGTTTCTGTCTGAGTCACTGGGGCGCAGGTGAGCTTGAAGGAAACAGGAAAAAAAAAAAAAGGGAAACTGCTGATTGAGGAGACAACTTTCAGGTCAGAAACACGCTTATGCTCTCTGAATAGTGACGGGACCCGGCCTTTGTGCAGGGGCCTAGCCGCCCATGGGACCCAGAGGAGACAACTAGTGGGGGGAAGGTGGCGCCCTCTACTGGCACTAGGTGAACTGCAACGGAGTCAAGGGCACACATCGCCACCAGCCTGGTATCCTTCCTAGCCCTTCCCGCACCTCCCGCTCCCCGTTGGCAAGAGAAATGGCCACGCTTCTAGATTGCAAGGGTCACCTTTGGATCTACATGTTGAACTTGCGTCGTATCTTATAGTTGATGTGTCTGATTTCTGAGCTAGTGTCCCCCTACAATTCCCCCACCCCAAGAAAAACTATTTGTAAATTGGTGATTACCTTACTATCTTCTACTCGATCACATTGGCTCTCACAGCAGCCCAGGGAGAAAGATATTAAGGGACGTTGGTGAAGATTCTGTAGCTAAGAAGTGATGAAGCCAGGATTTGAACCCAGACTGACTCATCCAAAGCTCCTCCTTTCCTCTGAATCATATTTCCTGGTTCTAGTTTCCAAAAACACAAGCTGAGATCTCTTGCCCCCTCATTCTGTCTCACCCTCTCTGTCCGCAGTCTGGCCACATCTTTTCCTATCCTGTGGAGGGGGGCTGCTCCGTGTGTTTCTGCTGTATGAGCCGTTGTGCAGAATGGTGAGGGAGGAAAAGTTATCCGAGCTAGAGGTCTGAGCAGGTGTCTTTTGCCCTTGAGGTTTGTTCCAAAGCTGGAGAGAGAATGTCTGGTAAGAAAGCAGAAGCCCCAGAGAAGTTTTGCAATTGGCCTAGGGTCATAGACAATCGGTAAATGGCAAGAAGGGAAAAAGGCAAGCGTCTTGGGAGCCGGTTTTATATCATGGAAGTGAGTCAGACATCAATAACGAGACATCAACAACCAATCTCATTTTTGGGGAAAAAAAGAAGATTCAAACTCATGGCTTGGCTGAAGTGAAGGAGCAAGTCAGTCAAAATAGTGAATCTAGTTGTTGGGTGAGGTAAGAGGATGATGAAAAATGTTTTCTAGGTCTCTAGTGGAACTGTTTAGCAGCAGTGGAATCTGTACTAATCCACTGTATGTGGATTACTAATCCTCTGGGGAAACCAAGTGAACTTTGAGTGGTTAAGGATCCAATGGTAGAAGTCACACTTCTTTATTCAAATATCCAAAGGGCAACCCAGTTTTTATCTGTTAAATTGAATTTTTGGCTTTGAGTGTAATAAACATACTATATTTTGAAAATCTTCACATTGGCTTTTGTGGAAGTACCATTCATTTTAGTAGTGATCTTATTTATTTATTTTTTTAAGGGGAACTTTATTTTTACTTATTTATTTATTTATTTATTTATTGGCTGCTTTGGGTCTTTGTTGCTGCGCTGGCTCTCTCTAGTTGCGGCGAGCAGGGGCCACCCCTCGCTGCGGTGTGCAGGCTTCTCGTTGCAGTGGCCTCTCTTGTTGCAGACCATGGGCTCCAAGCGCGCGGGCTTCAGTTATAGTGGTGCACGGGCTCTAGAGGGCAGGCTCAGTAATTGTGGCACACGGGCTTAGTTGCTCTGCGGCATGTGGGATCTTCCCGGACCAGGGCTCGAACCTGTGTCCCCTGCATCGGCAGGCGGATTCCCAACCACTGCGCCACCAGGGAAGCCCACGATCTTATTTTAATGCTTTTTCAAAAGTTGTACTTCTGGTTGGTAGCTGGGTGGGCTGGCTGATATTATCTTACTTTATTGATGCCTGCATTATTCAAGGCAGAATCCCAAACCCTGACAAAATAAAAGTAGATCACATTTATTGTTTCTTCTCTGTGTTCTACACTTGCCTTGGTTACAGAGCTGAATTAGATCAGTTTGACAGGATTTGTTCTTTATGAAGCTTTACCGACTGCTGTCTTACACCTTTATATATCACTGTTTCTAAAGTTGTTGTCTGATGATTTCTTTTCACTGTTTTGTTTTCTTTCTGGAAATGTATGCAATGTGCATATTATGAATAATGAAGGGCTTTATTTATGTACTTATTGCAAATGATGATAAGGGTTAGAGAGGAATATTAATTTCTCTATTAGTACTTGAATATGAATCGAGGGTTCATTGATTTGTAAATTACCTTTTAATGGAGTTTGGAAAAAAGTGTTCTCATCATATTTTCTCTATAAATTCTTATTAAATGCTTAACTTTGCATACAAAAGATACAATGGTATCACAGATGAATATTCCAACACGTTCAATGTTTTAGAGCAAGAATGATATTTGGATTAACTAATATCACAGCAGTCTGATACTGATTTATTGAAGTTGTTTATTGTTGATGGAATGAAACCTTTTCTTTTTGACTTGTCTACACCTTTAAGCTTCTTTTCCCATTTGTAAATTCTTCCCAATGTAAAAGTCATAAACTTGCTTCCCTTGCAGCTAGGATGCGGGCATTTGACTAGGGCTGCACCAATCATATGCTTGCGTTTGAGACTTTTAATTGAAACCTAGTGACACAAATAAACAGGTGTAGCGTAGAACCATTCTGGTGAGGGGAAGGGCAAATCGCCTATTTTGGGGACTTCCCTGGCAGTCCAGTGGTTAAGACTGCGCTTCCACTGCAGGGGGCATGGGTTCGATCCCTGGTCAGGGAGCTAAGATTCCCCCATGCCGTGCGGGGCGGCCGGAACAAAAACAGAAACAAAAAACCCCACATAAGCAAACAGCCTATTTTCTCAGAGAGAGCAGTACCAGAGGTTCTGGAAGTACCCTCTGGTCTCCAATGTGGTGGATAAGCTAAAGTATCTGTACCCAGAGGTGGAGTCTACCCAGGGGATATCTGTGGTGTGAGACGGGCATTGCTCCCGGCTTTGTAGTCTTCAAGCTTGGTTTTCCCGGTCTCCTTGAAAATCTGAAATTGTCTCATATCCTTTAACACCTTCCTTTTCTATTTAATCTAGCCAGGGAGTTTCTGTAGTTTACAACTAAGAAATCCAACTGATACAACTGGAATATGAGGATAATGACAAGGAAATAGGTTTCTTTCATATGTATCTCATTTTAGCTGCTGAAAATTATCAGTAGAAAAAGACTCTTTGCCAAATTTTTCTTACAGCAGCCATCATTTACTTAAACTGATTCATGTTTTAAAACAGCAACCTAGAGAGAGTGATGCACACCCAGACAGACAGTGTTTCTAAGGGAAATGGAGGGTGTTTTAATACCGGTGCAATAAATGGCTATGAGTTTGGGATTCACCAGTGACCTTAGGAAAGGGCTTTAAAAGATGAGCTATGAAGAGGTCCAGGATAGAGCTTTTCTGGAAAGGTTCCAGGTTCTCAGCTTGTTAGGTATTAGGAGCCGGTTGGAAAAAAGAGCACAGTTTCACTAAAGGCCCACGATTTAATTCTTCCAACCATTCATACAACCATATTTATGAAGTGCCCATTCTGTACCATGCACGTGCAAAATATGCAGGAGACGGTGGTGAACTACGCAGAGCTACACAGACCTTTATTTGGTGCTCTGGGGTTTCAAAGTGTTTCCATATACACATGAGGGAAGGATGACGGGTTTTAGTGTAACTGAAGATGCTGAACATTGGAGAGGTTGTGTGATTTACCCACAAACACATAGCCAGTAAGTAGCAGAACTGAGAATCAAATTCAATTCTTCTGGTTCCAGAATCCTATACTCTTTCCAGGATGCCAGCCCTTCTTACCTGTCGGAGCTCATATCAACAGTGAGAGATAGGCGTGAAAATATTACTTTTTCTTCCCTTTTCTAGGAGGGGAGCCTGAGTCTAGGAAGGGTTAAATTGGTAAATATGGAGGCAGGGCTTCACTTTCTAGGGCTTGTGGTGTTAGCACCACTGTGAAATTTTGCTACCCCAGGCTGCCTCTGTCATTTATATCTTGATTATAAACATGATATTGAGAGTTGCCCTTGACGGATGATATTCAGGGAAGGGAAAATATCAGACATCTTTGGGATGAGGGTTGGGTACCATGGAATATAGTCAAGTGTGAGGACGAGAGAGAGAGGAAGTACAAGAAAGGGAACGCTGCCTACTGAGCCATTTCCTCCTGGGCTGTGGTTCTATAAAAGACTTGGTCCCCACCCTTACTGATACCACAGTCTAGTGGGCAGGATAAGCATGTACTGCACCACAATGTTCACTGCAGCACTATTTACAATAGCCGGGACATGGAAGCAACCTAAGGGTCCATCGACAGACAAATGGATAAAGAAGATGTGGCGCATATATACAATGGAATATTACTCAGCCATAAAAAGGAACGAAATTGAGTTATTTGTAGTGAGGTGGATGGACATGGAGTCTGTCATACAGAGTGAAGTGAGTCAGAAAGAGAAAAACAAATACCGTATGCTAACGCATATATATGGAATCTAAAAAAAAAGGAAAGAAAAAATGGTTCTAACGAACCTAGGGGCAGGACAGGAATAAAGACACAGATGTAGAGAATGGACTTGAGGACACGGGAAGGGGGAAGGGTAAGCTGGGATGAAGTGAGAGAGTGGCATGGACATATATACACTACCAAATGTAAAATAGATAGCTGGTGGGAAGCAGCCGCATAGCACAGGGAGATCAGCTCGGTGCTTTGTGACCACCTAGAGGGGTGGGATAGGGAGGGTGGGAGGGAGACGCAAGAGGGAAGAGATATGGGGATATATATGTATGCATGGCTGATTCACTTTGTTATACAGCAGAAACTAACACAACATTGTAAAGCAATTATACTCCAATAAAAATATTTTTTTAAAAAGATAAGCATGTACAAAACTGAGTCATGTGCGTTATATTTATCCTTCTAGATGGCATTAATTTCCTTCTTTTTTAATTGAAATTTTTATTGAGTCAGTTGTAGATTGTTGAGAAGTGAAGATAACATGCAATTTTAAGAAATAGTACAGAGAGGTCTTGTGTACCCTTTACCCAGTTTCCCCCAATGCTAACAATCCACTGATCTTACTCAGATTTCCCACGTTTTACTTGTACTCATTTGTGTGTGTGTGTAGATGTGTGTCTTTGGTTCTATACAGTTGTATTACCTGTGTTAGTTTGTGATCCGACGCCACAGGTAAGATACAGAACTGTTCCATCACTACGAGGATCCCATGTGCTGACCTTTTATATGTTTATAACCATATTTCCCCCCCTTCCTGGTTATATCTTTTGTGTCTCATGTATCCTTGCTATCTATAAAGAATAAATGGCCTAACAGTGCCATAAGACACTATATTATATTATTTTTATATTTGTATTTATATTAATATATTTCCTCCGGAGGCAGAGGACGAAGCCATTCATTATGGCTGGGCCTTAGTCAGAGAAGGAGGAGTAGTGGAGCTTAACAGTGAGCGGGGACACCCATGACGTGGGCTGGAGGGCACAGTGCCTAACCTCACGGACTCCAAGAAGGACTGGCTGCCTTTCCACCACTTACTGTTTCAGTGGTCTTACCTAGGCACCTCTCTAGGTCCCCTCAGTTTTCTCATCTTTTTTTTTTTTTTTTTTTTTTTTGCGGTACGCTGGCCTCTCACTGTTGTGGCCTCTCCCATTGCGGAGCACAGGCTCGGGACGTGCAGGCTCAGCGGCCATGGCTCACGGGCCCGGCCGCTCCGCGGCATGTGGGATCTTCCCGGACCGGGGCACGAACCCGTGTCCCCTGCATCAGCAGGCGGACTCTCAACCACTGCACCACCAGCGAAGCCCGGAGCAAAGCTTTAATGTAAAAGGTAATTAATTTCCTGTTCTTCCAGGGAAGATGACATTGAGGGTTGCCTGGGTCCCTTGCTTTTTCAGTCTGCTTTTGGCAGTATTATTGCACATCCCTTTGGGCATAGCAAGAGAAGGGAATATGAAACCATCCTTTTGAGGCTTTTTAGCAAGGCTGAGGAAAGGATAGGTGTCCACTTGTTGGAGGGTGTCTGCTTGTTAGCAGGATTTCTCAGGCTGTGATCTGCGTTCCAGTCTGCCGGTGTCCAATTCAGGGCAACTGAATTAAAAAGTTTTGCTGTCAAATCAGGGTGGGAGCCACTCGATTCTGTGGTACTTTCATGCTTTTGAGGAGTCTTATTTCATGTAAGCATACTGTTGAATCTAAAAAGCCCTGTAAAACTGGGGTAACTCCAGCATTTTCCAAATATATTTCAAAATGGCATCTCTTTATTTGTGGAAGGTCCATTTGTGAATGATAAAGTCTGGATTTAGAGTCCTGTTGGGGTGGTACCTCTAAAGAGCAGATTCCAAGATGGGATTGATGTGCTCAAGATTTATTTGGGGAAACACGTGGGAAGGACAAAGAGGAAGGAGTAGGAGAAAGCAGAGCGTCTTCAGACCACGGTGCAAATTTGACCCCTGTGATGGAGAGCAGGAAGGAAGGGAAATTGGGTAGGAAGGTTCTTCTGAAACAGTTTCCTCCAGGTCAAGAGGGAGCCTTGTGGCCTAAGTTATCCATTAGAGGCGTCCCATGTCTTGCAGGATTAGTTCACTTGCTGTGGCTAGTCATTTGCTGGGAGGAGCCCGTGGGCAGCATGACCTCGTGTGACACAGTAGTGAATCGCGAGTTATAGGAGCTGGGGTGGTCAGTCAACTATGCTTCGTGCAGCCGGAGATCTGAGTGGCACTTCTTCATGACGGCCACAATGTCCAGCTTTGGCCCTTTTTAAGCCACGCAGACTTGAGTAAGTCATTCCAGGTTCTGGAACCTAAATGCTTAATCTACCAGGTAGCAGGGAAACCTTTCTATGTCACATAGCTGCCGTGACACATAGTGGTATGTGAAAGTTCTCTGTAATCTATGAAGCATTCCAGAAATAGGAAATAATATTATGATGGAGTGACTGAAGCCTTTTCAAGTGTATTAGCTGCTAGAAAGCCATTGTGCTGCTTGACCACATCACACTGTCTTTTCCCTCATTGCTCTGAACTTCCCACAGGCCCACTGCAGTGCTGGGCATCTGATAGGTAATGAGTAAGTGTTTGTTGAATCATGATAACGACTGTTATGAGTTCTCCAAAGAAACACTCCATGACTAAGACGGTATGTGGGATAAAGATTGTAGACACTGAAATTTATTCCCTCTGGCAGAGGCCACATGGCAGGAGGCAAAGCATGGGGGAGGGTGGAGGATGATTTCTGCTGATGTGATCTGCATTTGTATCTGCAATGGACATAGCAGCTTCATGCAAAGGGTTACTGCTCTTCCCAGAGCGCGGAAGGTTGGAGGAGAGTTTCATAACCTTCTTGCTTTGCAATATAGTCTCTCTTTAGAGAATTTCTAAGATAATTCTGAAACTAACAATTAAGACAATTCCCAATCTGCATTCTAGATAATTGTACAGCAACACTGCTCTGAAGTTCACTTTCCAGAGCTGTATATCAGTTACCTTATTGGCCCCTTTGAGTTTTACCAACTCATCCTTTCCCCCTTTTGGAGAAGTATCAGTTGGGGCTAAAATGGTTAAAGGGGCAAGTAAGTGGAGTAGCAGGGATGATGTGTGACTGGGTAATTTCTCGAAGAGTTGACTGTCGCTCATCTATTTGGTTCTACTTTCCTGAGAGGTGGCAGTTTTGTCTATTCCTTCTCTGTACATTTCTTCGCACCAGCTCAGCATTTTGTTCAATTAATGTTTGTGCAGGGTGCACAACTAATGCTGGGTGCAGGGAAGACAGTGGTGAATCAACTAGAGAGAGTTCCTACCCTAATGGAACTTTTGGTCTAATGGACACTCGTGAAAAAAATCATGTAAAAATAAAATGACAAACTATGATAAGTGATGAAAAGAAAAAGCACGGGGAATGTGAGGAACTGCTGAGCCTGTGGGAGGGGCGGGGGAGGGGGAGCTTCAGGGAAGGCCTTGGGATGTTTTTTATTTTATTTTATTTTATTTATTTTTTTATACAGCAGGTTCTTATTAGTCATCAATTTTATACACATCCGTGTCCTTGTGATGTTAAGTGACATCTTTCTAAGGGATGGGATGGAGTTAATGGGGCAAAGAGGTGTGGGAGGGCGTATGTGTTCTAGGCACCGAGAAGAGCATGTGCAAAGGCCCCGAGGGAAGGGCACGTTTCAGTCAAGTTGCTGAAGGAAGGTGGTGTGGTCGGAGCAGCGAGAGCAAGCAGCACGAGATGAAGCAGAGAAATAAGGCTGTGGGGTTGTCCGTTTGGTTTTTCCTTATGATGAGCAACCAGCAAACGTTTATGATTGAATGTGTGCCGTGCAGCCAGATGACTTCCGTTGTTATGATGTGTACTTGTATCTGAGCCAGACATAGCAGCCACATGGTAAGGCTGTCATTCTGCAAACAAGGAGAAATTAACTTAAATCCTCGGAGGAGGGATTTGAGCTTTAGCTAGAGAACACTTGGGGCCCCCTGGGGCTGTTGAGCTCAGAAAAGAGTTGCCACAGGATCTTCTTTTGTGAAGAATGGATCAGACAAGGGGAGGAGGTTTGGTTCCCTCGAACGGCTCAGGAATCAGGAGACAAGGTTCCAGCTCTGACGGTTCTATGATTGGCTATGTGACCTCAGAGCACATCACCGTTTCAGTCATCGTTTTCCCCTTTTGTAACGTGTAAGGTCGGGGCTCAGTGATCTCTGACATCTTTGCTTCTGATTGGAGTCAAATCTACGATGACCCAAAACGGGAGGTGAGACGCTCCAGGAAGCCTGTGCCCCATCTGTGAACCCCTGAGCCAAGGCCCATTTCTCTGGAAACAATGAGGACTCAGTCGCGGATGTCGAACGAGGCTGCCTTGTGAGCTACTCTGTAACCTGCTCAGTCCTCACTTGCAAAACCTTCTCCCCACCCCCCTGCCTTCCTGCCCTGCTGTCCCGTCCCTTGGAGGCTCTTACACCACTGCCTGGCCCACAGGCGTCAACTTCCCATTCTTCCCCATGAGGGGCTCAGTGGGGTGCACCCACTTTCTTTCCTTTCCTGTGTTGCCATTAAGAAGTGCAAGAGGGGGACTTCCCTGGTGGCGCAGCGGTTAAGAATCCACCTGCCAATGCAGGGGACACGGGTTCGAGCCCTGGTCCGGGAAGATCCCGCATGCCGTGGAGCAACTAAGCCCGCAAGTCACAACTACTGAGCCCGTGTGCCACAACTACTGAAGCCCACGCACCTAGAGCCTGTGCTCCGCAGCAAGAGAAGCCACCGCGATGAGAAGCCCGCACACCTCAACGAAGAGTAGCCCCTGCTCACCGCAACTAGGGAAAGCCTGCGCACAGCAACGAAGACCCAACACAGCCAAAATTAATTATTTTTTTTTTAAAGTGCAAGAGGAAGTAACAACGGGCAGTGGATCAGTTCCTTGGTGCTGTCATACAAATGACCACAAACTGAGAGGCTTAGAACAACAGAAATGTATCCTCTCCCAGTTCTGGAGGCCAGAAGTCTGAAACCAAGGTGCTGAGAGGACTGTGCTCCCTCTGAAGGCTCTGGGAGAGGATCCTTCCTTGCCTCTTCCAGCTTCTGGTGGCTCCAGGCATTTCTTGGCTTGTGGTCACATCATTGCGATCTCTGCCTCTGTCTTCACATGGCCTTCTCTGTGTGTCTTCTTTTCTGTTTCTTGTAAGAACACTTGTCTTTGGGTTTAACACCCACTCATGTAATCCAGAATGATCTCCTCTTGAGATCTTTAACTTAATTACATTTGCAAAGGCTCTTTTTTGCAAGTAAGGGCACATTCACAGTTTCCAAAATGTGTATATTTTGGGCAGCCACCATTCAACCCACTCCAGGCAATGACTTCTGAAGCATCTGATCCACCAAAATGCCTTCTTTTTGTCTCCTTTCTAAACTTGACGTCTTTGAAAGAACCTCAGACTACGAGCCCCAATGACATGCCACAGAGAGCAGGCTGGAGGGCCTGAGAGCACAGGTTCTGAGGGCAGGTGGCCTTGGTTCAAATCCCAGCACTTACCAGCCCCTCTGTGGCACAGTTTCACCATCTGTGCACTGGGCACAATGATAGTACCTACCTCTGAGGGCTGTTGTGGGACTTAAACAGGATAATACTTGTAAAAGTATCTAGAACTGGCCCCAAGCAAAGTGAAAACATATTCAATATTGCAAATGAGTAGGGGATGGTGAAAATAATTAAAAATCCAACTTTGATGGCTGGATGGTGGCTAGAAAGTATCCAGGGCTTTGGCACCGTCTGGAGCTGGGGTTTCTTTGAGCCTTGACCTACCTGTGGCTACCTGACTTGGAATAAAACACCCTGGAGGCCCCTCCTCTCAGGATCTGCTCTGAGGTGCTGTGTTTGCAGATCAGAGTCCTGGGCTCTGGATTTCAAACAGAGATAGGGAGCTGCCGGGCAGACACAGCAGAAAGGGCATTTCCTGGGAGACACCTGCCTCTCTGGAGGAGACAGCCTTGTGCCCGAGACCCTCTCCATTCTAGAGGGGAGACTTTCCCCTCCCAAGACCAGTGCTGGCCGCTGCACCTCCTACCCTGCTGACCTGCCTTGAGACCAAGAAGTTATCTATCGTGAGTATTTCTGGACAAGGTCAGGAACCTTCACTGGTCAAGGTGAGACTGGTTGCTCTTTTTCTTATTACTGAGCTGGACTCTGTTGTTGTCTAGGCTGCTGGGAGCCCTTGGGGATGCTGCTCTTCTGTTTGTTCTTAGAGATCTGTGTCACGATGAGTGAGGGTGCAGAGTGCAAAGAGGCTGGGCTTTGGCTACAGATGCTGTAGTCAAGTTTCCAAACCTTTCTGAACTGTGGGGTTTACCATCTGGGAAGTGAGGATTGCCTAGTACCTGACGCTGGTTAGGTGCTTGAAAAATTGTGGCTCTGATTGGTATTTGGGAGGTGGTATGGAGTGGAGGTTGGATAGAGTTTTGTTGCAGCTTAGAGCTGTGGGATCTTAGGCAGGTTACTTAACCTCCTAGGCTTTAATTTTTGCATTTTTAAAAGAGATTGAACCTTTCCATGAGATAGTTATTGGGATGATTAGATGAAAAAAAAAATGTATGCAGGACCTTAAGACAAGGCCTGGCTTATCCTACATGCTTAATGAACAGCAGCTATTGATTGCCCCAGAGCACTTTGAATAATGATACTAAATAATAAAATGGATGACTATATAGAACAAATTATCCATCCCAGCATGGTCTAGAAGGAAGAGCATTCAGCTGGCTGTGAGGAGACCGGGCTCTGTCCCCAGCTGGGCCAATTTGTAGCTGGGTGACTTTGAGCAAGTTGCTTTTGCTTCTAACAGTTGTGAAATGTCTTTCATTTGGCTTTTTTAACTATCCAGAGGAAAGTGATTAGATTATCCTATTTAACCCCTTGGAGCATTTTCTGTAATGTACAGGGGTTCTGAAGTAGAGCTCTATGGAAGGAAAAAGTCCATTTTTGAATGAACGGGATTCGAGGTGTGTCTGTTATGAGAGTTCCCCCGACCTGGGTTTGGAGAGGGAGGGCTGTGGAGGTCCATGCTTGCTGAGGTCTTAGTATTTCTGGGGGGTGAACACAGGATAAACGGGCACCCAGAAGTCCCAGCAGTTTCAATCAACAGGTATATGATCTTGATTTGGTTCCGAGTTTGTTTCTGGGTCTCAGTTTCCCTACTGGCCAAACGAGTAGGTTAGTCTTGATGAGTGGTTTTCAAACTTTACAACGTAATATATAAAACAGATAGAAATGGAGCCCCTCAGATTGAAGGGATGCGGGAGTGTTCCTGGTGAATTTGAGGTTCTTGATGTCTTCTCTCAGAAAGAATTTAGTGAGAGACAAAGTGATAGGTAAGAAGTGGACTTATTTAGAGAGAAAGACACTCCACAGACATAGTGTGGGCCATGCCAGAAGGTGAGAGGCGAGATAGGGAGCTCCTCATCACTCGAGGCTCTGAGGCAAGGGCTGGCTCGACAGCTGAGAGTTTTCTTTATTTTATCAAACAAATACCTCTTGCGTACCTGCTACATGCATAGCACTCACGTGCACCCCACACATTGCCTAATGAGGTAGAAAGACATACACACAAGTGATTCGGGAGGGGATGACCTGCTTTACCAGCTGAGGTTACAAATAAGTCACATCGTCTTTTATCATTCAGTCATTGCTTAAGCAAGTTAGAAGAGTGGTCAGCTTTGCCTTCCTACTCGTAAGTTTCCCTGGAAGCATAAGGTGCAGTTTTGCTTTTAAATATTAAACAAAGAGGTAAGATCAATCTACTCACAGTCACAGATTTTACTCCCTTCACTCCGAATTGTATCCCTATTGAAAAGGAGTCCTTGGGCTTCCCTGGTGGCGCAGTGGTTGAGAGTCCGCCTGCCGATGCAGGGGACGCGGGTTCGTGCCCCGGTCCGGGAAGATCCCACGTGCCGCTCAGCGGCTGGGCCCGTGAGCCGTGGCCGCTGAGCCTGCGCGTCCGGAGCCTGCGCTCCGCAACGGGAGAGGCCACAGCAGTGAGAGACCTGCGTACCACAAAAAAAAAAAAAAAAAGAAAAGGAGTCCTTCTTTGGTAAAGGACGTCCCAAGGCTTCCTGAGGCTGTAACACCCTGGTTTTTACTTGGATGCTTGCTCATTTCAGACCAAGGCCATTGAGTTGGGACGGGCTTCCAGCCTCAGCCATGCCCTGGACCAGCACCGGCTTTCCCCATGACTCTCTAGTCTTGGTATTGGGCCCCGGTCAACAATCTAGATTCATTTACCCTCAGGATGAACACCCCTCCCTCACAATCCCCACCATCCTGGGGTTCTTTGTTTCCTTTCCAGCCAGTGAACCTCAGTCAGAGACAACCATAACCCCTCAGAATATTTCTAATAACACTGGACCTCAAAAGGGTCTCCCTCCCCTTCCTCCAGGTAACTCCCCAGATCCCATGCAGATTTGCCTGTTCCTCCCAAGCAGCCTCTGAAATCTAAGTACACAAGAGCATGTGGTGGCAGAGTGTTGGTCAAGACACAAAAAAGAGGGACTTCCCTGGAGGTCCTGTGGTTAGGACTCCACACTTCCACCACAGGGCGCACAGGTTCGATCCCTGGTCGGGGAACTAAGATTTCGCACGCCACATGGCGTGGCCAAAATTAAAACCCCCAAAAACAAGGTACAAAAAAAGAACCTCGTCCCTTGAGACCTCTGACCTTATAGTTACAGAACTAAGAGGCACTGGTCAAGCCATGCATCCTAAAAGAGGATCTACTGCGGTGGGGGGCGGGGGGGGCTTGCTGAGCCCACCTACTCAGAGAAGCAACTGGCAAAATATAACTGGCAGTTTCGTGATGATTCGCCTGGCTGAGGTCCCAGTCACGACTACGACGGAGTGGTCCAAGGTGTGACTATTGGGTGGGAGTCGCAGAGGAGAAGATCAAGAGGCTTTCCTATTGCTCTCAGGACAAAATCGAAGTCCCTTCCCCTTGGCTTGAGTTCCTGCGTGATCTGCTTCCCGCCCACCTCTCTGGCCCCTTCTCTCTCCTCTCCTTTCCTTTGCTCTACTCCAGGCTTGCAGGGAGGGGCACTTTTTTTTTTTTTTTTTCCTTGCGGTACGCGGGCCTCTCACCGTTGTGGCTTCTCCCATTGCGGAGCACAGGCTCCGGACGCGCAGGCTCAGCGGCCGTGGCTCACGGGCCCAGCCGCTCCGCGGCACGTGGGATCTTCCCGGACCGGGACACGAACCCGCGTCCCCTGCATCGGCAGGCGGACTCCCAACCACTGCGCCACCAGGGAAGCCCAGGAGGGGCACTTTTTAACACTGCATCCACGTTTGCCTCCAGGCCTTCAGATTTGACACTCCCTCCTCCCTCCTTGAACTCCGACAGTGTGGAAAGAGATGCTTTAAATGTGGACAGGAGAGCAGAATTGCGGAAGGCTCACGTGGACCTCCTGCCTGAGCGTAGGCTACACGGCTAGGACCTTCTAGAACAGAGCCGAGTGCCATTTGGAACACTGCCAACCCCGAGGCTCACAAAGCCCCTTTCAAGCCTGTCGCTCACTGCTGCTCCAGGGCTCTCTGTCCCCCTCCGTCCCACTGTCAGCCTTTTGCTGAAGAAACTTCCTCTGGTTTATCCTCCTGCAACTTCAGGTGGAATGCTGAAACATTAGAGCTTCCTGTTGGTTGAGTGTCAAACATCCAACCACAGTTACACCTGAACCTCTAGATACTTTGAAAAGTACTGTGACTGAAACAGCTGGGTGGTTGGAAGGTGGTGGATTCCTCATCCTTAGAGATACTCAAGGAATATAGTAGGTTGCAGTAATGGGGTTGTGGGTGTAAAGGAATTTAAACATCAGATCAAGAGGTGGACAACTTTTAAGAGCCCTTCTAGCTCTGAGTTGCTGTGAATTTCCAGAAGATTAGGCAGAGTACATGGATTTTTATGATGTGGTGTATCTTGTCCTGTTTTAGAATCTCAGAGAAACCAGACAGATATAGAAGAAACCACCCACTGGATTAGGGCATCTACTGCAGCCAGAGGGGTTATTTTCTCAGATCTGACTTTGTATCTCTTGATTGGAGGCTTGTTGGGATATGTTAGTTCCAGGAAAGACCCTTAAGGAAGGTCTTATATTATGAAAGTAGAGAGAAGGGCTTGGAGTGCCGGTTTGCAAACGGTAAATAAAAGAGAAGGCTTTTGTACGGTTTACAGGAAGGATACTATTGAATGCAGGCATGAGATGCTATGAGGGATACAGAGCTGAGAACCAGTCAAAGGGGCTGAAACAGAGATTGATCGTGAGCCAGCTAAAGAGAGGGGACCTCCCCGGCCCGCCTCCTCCTGCTTCTCCAGGTGCCCAGTGCAGATTCCTTGAGGCATCTCTGTATATATTGTTCTCCTTGCCTGCCTTCCCCAGTCTGAACCCTGCTTGTATTGGCTGTTTACCACAACCCCGGGCAAGTGGCCTGTCTCGGTCAGTTCAGGCTGCTAGAACAATAATACCACAGACTGGACGGTTTTAACAATAAACATCTATTTCTCACAGTTTTGAAAGATGCAAAGTCCAGGAACAAGGCACTGTAAGACCTGTTGTCCATGAGGGCTTGTCTTTTGACTTGTAGACAGCTGCCTTCTCACTGTGTTCTCATGTGGCCGAGAGAGAGAGAGAGAGAGAGAGAGAGAGAGAGAGAGAGAGAGAGAGAGACAGAGAACTCCGGTCCCTTCATCCTCATATAAGGGCAAAAACACATCACTTGGGCTCCTTATCCACGACCTCATCCAAACCTGATTACCTCCCAAAGGCCCCGCCTCCAAATGCTATCACACTGGGGATAGAGCTGCAACATATGTATGTGGACATTCAATCCATAGCCTGGCCTAACCGCTCCCGGTCAGTTTCTCCTCTTGAAACTGAGACTAATCTCCTCTAAAGGTTGTTGTAGTCATTCAGTGAATTATCACACGTGAAGGAATCTGACACCTAGTAGGTGTTCAATAGCCATTCGCCTTCTTACTCATTTCTTCTCTACTTCCTGGATCTTAGTCCTTTTTTTAAGGCCAAACTAGAGTGTCACCTCTTCCGGACACCTTCCTTGACTCTTCTTGGCCCATTTAAGTCATTCTTCCCTGCATTCTCGAAAAGCACTTGGTCCCCTACCCATGATAGCACTGCTTGTACTGTGCTTACAACAATGCAGGCATCTGCATTTCCAACCATACTATGCGTGCCTCTAAGGCTAAGGACCCTGTTGGATTTATCTTTGTACACCAGGGCCTAGCACAGTGCTTGGGCCACGAACAGGCTTCATATCATTTTGTTGAATCCCTCCCTAAGGGACTGGTGGTAGAGAAAGAACCAATCAATAAAAGATGTTCAGACATGATAAAGAGAAAGAAAAAAGAGGATACACTCAAAAAGGGAGTGATTTTCAGAAATGGATGGAGACCAAGACTGGGTGACAGCCAAAAGTGATACACCATTTCACAGAGTTCAAATGGTTTATCAGGTACTAGCATGAATAATTTCTTCTTTCTCTCCACCTCCAAGGTGAGTATTAGGATAAGGCTTAGAAACTGACATTTGAGATTGTTCTCTTCTCTGATTATGCTCTGCTCTGATGATGGCCTTAACTCTTTTCTTTCTGATACAATACATTTTTGAATAGAGGCAGAGAACTTCCAGTGAATTCATGGGGACCTTTTTCTATGTATGTTCTATCTGTCCACCTATCTGTCCATGTGTTCAACAGTCATTGAGCCTTGCTATGATACTTGCTATGACACAGGCACCATGCTAGATACTGAAGGTACAGACATAAACTAGGCATAGTCATTGCCTCCAAAAGCTCAGCATCTAACAAAGGAGAATGATAGTTTTCAAGTAACTGTTATGTTCCATGTAATAAATGCTATAATAGAAATAAAGACAAAGGGCCAGTGGAATCCAAAGGAATGAGTGATTTGTTTCCACCTTATAAAACTGGAGAACCCATCACATAAAAGGAGATAGTTGAACTTGCCTAGAAGAAAGTTGTGGGTGTTGACAAGTAGAGATGGGAGAAGTCACCTTCAGTGGAGGGCCTGGAGTGAGATAAGGTTCATGGACAAAAGTGCGATGAATTTGGGAGGAGCTGTCCCCTGGGCTGCAGTACAGAGTTTGGGAGGTCAAGTGCTGGATTGGTGGGCTGAGCCTGTAGTGTGGAGAGCACAAAGGGGCATTCATAGAATGTCAATCCTATTTTTTCATTTAATTAACATGTGAAGGATACAGCACTTTAATGTTTACAAAAAGAATGTTGTATCTTTTATCTCATTTGGTCTTCATGACAGCCCTCTAAGAGAGGCACAACTTATCCTCCATTTTACAAATGAACAAACTGAGGTGCAGAAAGGTTAAGGATTTGCTCAAGGTTACATAATTAGCAGGTGGCTGAGCTGATACTCAAAGCCAGGACTTTGGATCCGAAAATCTACGCTTTTAAAAAGTGAAGTGTAGTGGGAAGCAGCCGCATAGCACAGGGAGATCAGCTCGGTGCTCTGTGACCACCTCGAGGGGTGGGATAGGGAGGGTGGGAGGGAGGGAGACGCAAGAGGGAGGAGATATGGGGACATACGTATATGTATAACTGATTCACTTTGTTATAAAGCAGAAACTAACACACCATTGTAAAGCAATTATACTCCAATTTAAAAAAATACAAAATAAAAAAATAAAATGGCATAGAACAAGTCAGGAAGAGAGATCTCACCAGAAATCAACCCTGATATCACCTTGATCTTGGACTTCAAGTCTCCAGAAGCATAAGAAAATAAATTGCTGTTATATTAAAAAAAAAAGTGAAGCGTTTTGTTGAAGCATGACATATACTCATAAAATACACACACAAATTATGAATATATGACTGAAAAATTTTCACAGGTGGGTGGAGTAAATAATAATCTCTATTATGTTGGAGAGGTTTTATATCTTTCCAATATTGCATTTTCCCATCCACGAGCATGGACTAGCCCTTCACTAGTCTTATTTTGTAATTTCTAGTGTAGAGGTCTTGCTCATATTTCTTAGATTAATTCCTAGGTTTTTAAATTTTTTGATGCTATTTTGATATCTTTCATTTACAATTTTAGTTAATACTTTGTTTTTGATATAGAAAGGTACAACTGATTTTTGTATACTGACCTTTCTAGATGATCTACTAAATTCACTTATTAATTCAACTAATCAAACTTTATTGAACTGTTAAGGGAGGGCGTCAGGTACAGTGTTGAATAGAAGGGCTGGTAGCAAACATCTTTGTATCATTTTTTTTTTTAATCCTAGGGGCAGTCTTTTAATATTTACCATTGATAAGATATTAACTCTAGGGTTTAGGTAGATATTCTTTATCATATTAAGGAAGTTCACTGCTCTTCTAGTTTGTGAAGATGGCTTCAGAATGGAGACTAGTTTGCAGGAAGGGGAAAGAATCCCAGCAGAAAGACTGGTTAGAGTAGAGGAGGAGCAGTGTGGATGCAAGGAGAGAATGCAGCGGAGAGATGTCCCGGGTTCTCTACTTCCTCAGCGGTTCTTACTGGGAAACTGCTCGTCGCATAACAGTTTCAAAAGAGAAGAGAACACGGAAAGGCGCCAGGGCTCTCTTTCTCTGGGTATCCCAAATGGAGCTGTTTGTTATTAGATGTTTTGTGATAAAGATGTGGTCAGATTCATTTAGAAAAATCTGAGTACTGCACCTCCCTCTTGGAGAGTCATAATGAATGTCAGCATATTAAATAAAGGCTCTAAGAATCCTACAGCAAATTATTTAATTTAATAATTAAATTATTAACAACACCAAAAAATGAGGTTCAGAAGGAATTGTATAGATCCTCTCTACCTGTTATAGAGTTGAGTGACTCTCACTTATAACAAAATTTTGTATGTCAGTATATTGGTGTTCCTGAGGTTATAACTACATCCTCCTCTTTCCCCATAATGTTCAAAAGCCATGGAGAAACAGACGTATGCATCAAATTGGGGTCAGCATATCCCCTTTATTGCTGGCAAGGGTAGATTGGAGGAGGCTGTATGGATCGGAGTCCAGACTGGTTTTCATACACTTGGCTGTAAATCAGATGGGCTTTTGCTCACACAGCTGCAGGGAGAAGAAACCCTGCCTCAGTGACTTACTTCCACGTGGCAGTTGGAGCGGAAAGTAGAATACAAATGTTCTGTGGGAAGGTGGACCCAAAGAAGGGAAGACCACATGGGAACAGGAGTCTTGGACCTTAACCCTCCCTACCCGAGAGTCATGTTAACCCGTGGATGCCATATCCGGTGGATGTCTTTTCATTCTGCCAAAAGGTAATCAGGGAATATATGGGGAAAGGAAGTTTTGGAGAGTAAACAAAAGCAGAAAGCCTATAGAGGGTGGAAGTTTGAAGACCCGTTTACGCTGGGACATAGGGAGAGAGTGCTGCTTGTTCCAAATAAGTCTATTTTGGGCTTAGAGGTTGATCCTTTTATCTTTAGGAGAGCAGAGACCAGGGCTCTGATTAGCCTGGATATAAAGAGGATGAAATAAGAAAAATGAACATTTTCTTAGGGACCCAGGAAAGAGAAAGTTTGGGGCTGGGGGATCCAGCAGCCCTAACTCTCCGGAGTCAATGACACGACCTGCAGATATTTGTTTCTCTATTTTCCTTGCTCTCCAGCCAACCTGGTCATGTGCTGATCTTAGCTCTAGAGGAGGAGAAGCAGGAGAGGATGGAGGCCGGTGGCCACAGGTTGAAAAGTCTCCTCTGACCCTTGGAGGATGGCATCCGTAGTGGGCACTGTTGGTGCCGCAGGATGGGTGAGGTGCTTGCGAGGCAAAAGTCTCCATTTTCCTGGAACAGCCGTACAGCAGCACCCTCCTACCACCTTGCCCTTGAAGTTTTGGATGGATCTCTGAATGGCTGTCAGAGGCTGGCCTCGCCTGGGCTGGCTCAGGTGTGCTGTGACTCCACCCTCGTTTCAGAAAAAAACACGGGAAGTGGGATTCATTAGCATCCATGGAGGTGCATTTCCTAGACTCTCGCAGGTGAAACATCAAGGTTTTCAGTGATAGTCTTTGAGTTGGTGATATTTGAATCTCGTTATCATGACTGATGGGGCTGGAATGTACAAAAGAGGACCTACCAGAGAAACATCCATTTGCCTCAGTGAGGTGGGAGAGTCCATATCACAGCAGGCAAGAATGAAGTGGTTCCCACAAGACTGGGGCTCAGTACTCCGTCCACTCAGGTCATTGCCTGGGATGCTTTGGAACCAATAGAGGACTGCTCCTTCTCTCTTAAACTGAAGGACTCAGTTCCATCAAGACTGAGCTGATCCCATGCAGAATTAGAGAAGGCAGGCCAAGTCCGTGGGCTAATTGCTGGGATGAGGGTTGAGTGGAAGAGGAGTTGAAGTTGGACAATAAAATTCATCCAGCCTATAACCCCAAAATATTCACCAATAACTCTGAATTTCCTAAATTTTATGGTTCCTCTGGTTAAAACATTATCTTTGAACTTCCTTTAAAAAATATGAACCTTGTCTTTGAGAACACAGCTCGTCGGCACTGATGACTTAGTCACAGGGGTTTGCAACCCTGCTGCACTTTAGAATCACCTGGGGAACTTAAAAAACGACTGCAGCTTGGCCCCAGTGCTGACCAATGAAATCAGACTCTCTGGGATGGGATCTGGCCATAGTGTGGGAGATAGATTTAGAATGCTCCCTCACATGAATCTGATGTACAGCCAAAGTTGACCATCATTGCCCTAAATAAATAGGATATGATCAGGAGAGCAGTAATGGGGAGATCACGGGGAGAGAGGAAAAAAAATTTCGGAGTCTTAACAAGGCAAGATGTCACGTAGATTTATATTTTAACAATCTTCTGTCAAAGCCCACATTATGGCTGTTTCTATGTTTGCTGGTGTGCCTTTAATAAATATATGCCAGTCCTAGAAGTAAGATGAGGGCTTCCCTGGTGGCACAGTGGTTGAGAGTCCGCCTGCCGATGCAGGGGACACGGGTTCGTGCCCCGGTCCGGGAAGATCTCACATGTGGAGCGGCTGTGCCCGTGAGCCACGGCCGCTGAGCCTGCGCGTCCGGAGCCTGTGCTCCGCAACGGGAGAGGCCACAACAGTGAGAGGCCCGCGTAACGCAAAAAAAAAAAAAAAAAAGTAAGATGAGTACACAGATAGCATACACCCCAGAAAGTATTTCCTAGCAGGCAATGGGAAATTTACCCCAGGCTCTCTGGATAACCTCAAAATGGTGATAAAGCTTGATTTTGTTTTGTTTTTTAAGATAGACTTGACTACCTGCAAATCCATTCTTCTGATAAAGGAATTTTATTAAATATAATATATTTTTTAAAGTTTTAAAGAGTTCCCATATAAAGAAATTCACAAATCAAAGTAGTTGGTTTTTTTAAATATAAATTTATTTTATTTATCTACCTATTTTGGCTGCGTTGGGTCTTTGTTGCTGCGTGCGGGCTTTCTCTAGTTGTGGTGAGCAGGGGCTACTCTTTGTTGCAGTACGCGGGCTTCTCATTGCGGTGGGTTCTCTTGTTGCGGAGCACAGGCTCTAGGCGTGCCGGCTAAAGTAGTTGTGGCTCACGGGCTCTAGAGCGCAGGCTCAGTAGTTGTGGCGCATGGACTTTGTTGCTCTGCGGCATGTGGGATCTTCCCGGACAAGGGCTCAAACCCGTGTCCCCTGCATTGGCAGGTGGATTCTTAACCACTGTGCCACCAGGGAAGCCCAAAAGTGTTTTTTTCTCCACACTGGATGTTATGAGTGGATCTGGAGGGTGAGGTGCAGAGGTGACCTGAGTCTTCTTATCTGGGAAGGGGAGCAACAGGGGCCGGTACTGGTCACACCCATTGATGCAATTAACTTAGTGTTTGGCCTCTTGGCCTGAGCTGCTTCTCTTCTGCACTGAAGGTAGAAAAGGTGATTCCAGAAGGGGAATCTGGTGACACAAGTGGAAAACCACAAGGAGACCGTGGTTGTGAGCGATTTCCTGATCTCGGCTCCCCTGAGCCGTGGACATGACAGTACAGTTGCTATTTGTAGAGCTTAGAGCAGTTCAGCATGAGGGTTCAATGAGGTGACATACACAATATCCCAGTGAGAAAAGCAGTGTTAACTTTACCACCGCTTCCTGCAGAAGAGGAGCCTGGAGCTCCGAGAAGTCCTATGGCCAGCTGCAGTGACATAGTTAGAAAGTGTCATAGATGAGACCCAAACTCCGGTTGCCGGGCTCCTCTTCCTGTGTGCCAGGCTGGCTGCCTCCCTGGCAATGCGAGCCCTGGGCTTAAAGCGGAGCAACGCCGCCTTGAACAGACGTGCGGAAGCAAGTTAAACACGCGCACCGTTTAATGCTCTCGCTGTTTGGATGTAGATATCGGAGTCGTGGTAGCTTTCACCCTGAGGAGACCAAGGTGGTATGGGGGTTGCTGTGTGTCTCTTGACTAATCTCGGGGTGGCCCTGGGAGGAGACTCAGTAGACCCTAAACTGGAGAGCTCCATCCTTTTTTTGAAGTGGGGCAGGAGGTTCCCATGCCGGAATCCTCGGCAAACTGGAGGGGGGGGGCAGGTATGATGGCAACTGCCTCGAAGACTTATCAGGTAAGTCTTCCTGCTTTACTGGTTGATCCCAAAATATTGGCTGGAAACCCCGACAAACTCTTGTTTGTCAAAGTGGATAATAATAGCATCCTCCTCGTGGTACGTGGTGGGGATCCTAGGAGCTCACGTATGTAACGTGGTATTCCTGGTACCTGGTGAGTGTCAAAGCATGTTTAAAAAATGCAGAACTGCCTCAGGGCAATATTGTTGCGTGTTTTCTTGTCATCAACACTGCAATAATTTATAGCATGTTTTACACTGTAGAAGCATTGTTTCCTTTTTGAACAACACCCTGTGGATTTGATAAGAAATATCGTGTCATGTGAGAATGAGACATGTTCATCTGATTTAGGCATCCAGCCCCCAATTCTGGAGCTAACAGGTGGATTCAAGCAGGGCCCTGAGCCGAGTCTTGTGTCTCCGGTTTACCCTGGGCTGTGCAATCTGCCAGTGGCAAGATCTTTCAGGGCTGGCGAGCTGTGCCCTCTCTCTACTGTGGATGTCACGGGGCTGAGGAGAAGAAATCAATTTTCATCAAGAAACCTTTTCACGCTGGGAGTCACGCTGGGAGTGCCCTTGATAACTGACTCAGGGTTTCAGGCAAACAACCTTGCAGTGTTTTCAAAACAAACATCAATCCACCCCAGAGAGCAGAGCTGGTTGTAAATTCTTTGGGCGTTACTGGAAGGTTTCTGGCTTCCTCTGTAGGGGGTCTGAACTGTGTCTAGAGCAGACCTCCTGAGAAATGGTTCTTCTCCCAAATCAATTGAAAATCTCTGAAGGTGGTTCCGGACATTGGTATATTTTAAACTCCTTAGGTGGGTTTAATGGACAGCAGGGTTAGGAGCACGTGGTTGTGGAGGGGCAGGGGTGCCTGACTCTGAGAGGTGGCACATCTCTGCCTCCTCCCGTGCCCACAACAGGAGCCTGTGGCACATGCCCCGATGCCTCAGTCACTGCCCTGTGGGAGGGCTCGGAACGCTGAGGCCGGTCAGCTTCCTAAAGGAGTGTTAAGTCTCCCTCTGGTAGCTACTGTCATTTATTGGTAGCAACTTCCTGTTTCCAGATGGAAGTTACTCAGTCTTCTCAAGTACTCTGTTGAGCCTGCTTGCCAATTTCCCAGGAACATCAGATTCTGCCTCTGTGAAATGATCTCGGCAGGGAGCCCTTGGGGACCAGAGTGGCAATTCAGGATCTGGATGGGACTGACCTTAGACTCTCTGCATGGTAACTCTCCTTTGAAAACAGGAAAGCAAAAACTATTATTGGAAATTTCCTTTAAGAAATTTCAGAAAAAAAGGGAATTTCCCTTGTGTATTTGAGATTGCTGGGAGACTGAGAAGGATGTTCTTATCACAGCTTTGCTTTGTCCTAGGTGCTTTGCTTACTTGCCTCATTATATTCTTACAACAATCCCGTGAAGTATGTACCGTGTCATTTATCTCTGTTGTACTCAGGGGGAAACTGGCTCAGAGAAGTGCTGTGACTTACCCAATCCAACCATGTCTGGGTGGTTCCAGAACCCATTCTTTCCATCATTCTACTGTATTTCAGGATCTCAAAGGACCCCCGGAGTCCCCTAGGCCAGTGCCCCCTGCTTTTGATCTTTGTCCTCTCTACAACATCTTTTACCGGTGATCCTTAGGCCTCTGCTTGCACGTCTCCAGGAACTGGGAACTCACTTCCACCCAGTGCAGTGCATTCCACTGTTCAGGCAGCACCAATGAGGAGGGCTCCTTAATTCCTCATCTGGATCGAGGCAGGACATGAAAAGAATAAATAAACAAATAAGGAAATAAATAAATAAGTGAATGGAGGGGACATATGTCTCCCAGTAGCTTCCTCTCATTAGTTCTAACCTTATCCCTTCAAATAATAACAAGAATAGCTAACATTTATTGAGCAACTAGTATGTTCCAGGTACTGGGCTAAATGCTTTGCATTTGTTATCTCATTTACACATGAGGACCCTGGAGTTTTGAGAGGTTAAGTGACCTGTTCAAGGCCCCAAAAGTGGGGCTGGGATTAGCACCCAGGCAGTCTGGCTGTGGAGGCCCTGACCTTGGCCACTGAAGTCCACCCACTCTTGAGTCCTATATATGTAAGCAAAATGGAAAACTTCAGTGGTTCTGCCACTGTCCTCACATTGCTCAGGACTGCAGGATGCTCCCTGAGAGGGTCCGAGCCTTTGCTGCTCTTGCCTCCCTTCTCCCCATTCCGTCCCTGTTCCTCTTCTTCCTGTCTCCAAAGGCCACCCCATCAGCCTGCCTGACTCAAAGCCAGGACTTTTTCTGACCTTGCATCCTTCCGCGCAGCTCCAGAAAGGGATTCTCTCAGCAGGCTGGCAGAGGGTCAGGATGCTCCTGGTGTCACTTAGAAACAGCAGACTGGGCCCCTTTCCAGGGCTGAGAAGGAGGCCCCCAAATGGCTTCCTGCTCATGGCTAATAATAATAATAATAATAGCTGACATTCTGGGCATATACTGCATGTCAGCTGAGCTGTGCACTTGTGGAGTGGCCTTAGTAAATCCCAGAGCCTCTTGACCTGAGAAATGGTCTGGAGCTCGGCTGTGGAGAGGCGTTCTTTCTGCTCAGGCTACCCAGTGGTTAGAGCCTGGGCTCTAAAATCAGACAGGCCTGGTTCCAGGGGTAGCTCTGACACTTAAGAGCTGTGTGACCTTGGAAACTTTACTTACCCTCTCTGGGCCTTGGCGCCTCATCTGTAAGATGGATAGGAGAGGGTTTCTGTGATGATTAAATGATATCATTTGTTTTGAGTGCCTGGCGCAGCTGAGCAAAGAGAAATGGAGAAAAAAACAGCTAGTGTTATCAGTATTTGTATTATTTCCCGAAGAACTCAGTGTGTGCGTGTGTGTGTGTGTGTGTGTGTGTGTGTGTGTGTATTTTCTCTTAACATGTCTGAATGAGTCAAAGTTATTATCACTGTATTTTTTAGTTTTTCTTTTTTTTTTTTCAGAAAGGAGATGTTTGGGCTGAAGCTGAAGAAGAAGAAGAAGAAAGCAGAGAAGGGGTTAATCCTAGCCAACAAGGGTGCCCAGGGTGAGTCTTTTGAGGGGTGGGGAGGGACCACCACCGTGTAGCCTGCAGGTCTCCAGGGTTGACCCCTCCTTGGCTGGGAATGGGACTCATTCTCCAAGGAGTGAGGTGGGAACTGTGCTGCCTTCTGGGTCTTCAGGCCCTGCCAACCCCAAGTGCCGGCCCACAGTGACCCCCCTGCGCCACTGGCCATCTGGTCCCTTGGCCGAGCAAGGGTGCATGGACACCTGCTGGACCCTGGAAGGACTCCCCCCAAGGCGGCAGTGACAGGGTTCAAGCTTCCATCTCTGTTCTGATTTGCTCTGTGGCCCAGGATAAGTCACTCAGCAGCTCCAAGTCCCAGCTTCTCCCTTTGTTAAGTGGGCATGACGTGGGCTACTGAGCTGACCGCGCGGCCATGGGGAGAAGCAAGTGAGATTTTGAAAATCAGAGGGCGGGTAGCAGCTGTTCTGGGGGAGGCTTTACATATACTGTCTCATGTAACCCCTCCATCATCCTACCAGGAGGTGTGGTTACCCCAGTTTCACAAATGAGGTTACAGCGATGCAGGGAGAGTAAGTAAAGTGTGGAAAAGACCAGCTGCAGAATTGCAGGGCTCGGTGAAAAATGAAAATGCAAAACCATTGTTAAGAACTTATTAAGAATATCTGGGTGGTGACTGCAGAGCATTGGGCCAAGGGCAATGAGTTTCTTCTGGTTGCAGGACCCTACAGGGCTGCGCAGACCCATGAAGCCAGCCTTGAGGATGGGAGGTGCAGAGCCAGGAAGCAATGGCATTGGGATATATTGATAAATCCAGGCTCTCAGACTTTCTGCGCTTAGAATGGGCGATTCCTTCTCCAGGAGAGCAAAGCTCCAAGTTACAGTGTGACCTGTGTCAGCGGAGGCCAGGCCCCACATCAGGGAGACACTCATGTGTATTGAATCAAATATGATCAACTGATTCCAATGGACAGGTCTGGGGTGGTGTCTGGAAACTTATGTTAGGTGGTCCTGACAGCAACTGGTTCAAGGCTAGCTTTCGGGACCATTTCTAAACCAAAATGGTACAGTGAGTCTGCTTTATTTTCACCCCTCTCTTCTCCTTGGAGGGGAGAAGGGTACCTGCCGTACCCTGCAGGTGCCCTGTAGCCTATCCTCCTCCACCCACCTCCACTCCTCACCCTCAGGTAAAACCTAATCTTACAATGGGAAAATACAGAGACTCATTCATATTCAAGTGTTGATAGTAATGATTAAGTCATTCTTGGATGGGACAGGAGAGGCATTACATTTTAGGTGGAGACAAGGCTTAAAGCTTAATAGAAGTACTTGTCTATTCACTCAAATTGAAGGTATCAGGGATTGGGCAGAAAAGACTCTGGGGTCTTTCCTGGTGTCCTTGAAATTATGACCCTGCAGTAGGTCCTGGAGATAACAAGGTTGAATAAGACACAGTTCCTTCCTTCAAGGACCTTATGAAAAATAATATCTATGACACATTGAATAAGCCCCTGCTGTTTTTTACTTCACATACCTCATTCATGACTCTGAAATGTAGTTTCCTTTGCCCCCGTTTTATAAGAGGTTCAGAGAGGACAAGTGTGCTGGAAGTCACACAACCAATAGGTGCAGAAGCTGGCTCCTGAGGCTAGGTCAGTCTTACACCAGAGCCCAGGCTTTCCTACCCCCAGGGGTCAGCCTCCAGTTAGGAGCCCTTACTGGCTGCGCAGCAGGGAAAGAACAAGCTGCTGGAGATTTAGGGCAGCCGACCATAGGCGTTTCAGAGGAGCTGGCCTCCCAGGGCTCATTCAGAGTCTTCAGCCCACAGAGCAAACAGGGCGGAGAGGAGTCAGGCCCCTCCTAAAAGTAAATAGCATCCATCCTGCTGGCCAGGGGCTGACCCTATGGGAGACGCCGAAAACAGAGTCTACAGAACTTAATACAAATTGGTCTTTCCTTCTTGGCCTGACTGGGGAAGTTAGGACTTTTCTGGGTGAAATGTTTAGAGATTCTCAAAGTCTGTGGCTCTTACATCTGTGTATCTTGAGACATAATGGCTAGGCCTTAATTTCATAGAATTCTAATGACCCTGACCCATCCATTAATTAGCTAGCCAATGAGTAGCTGTTGGGTACCTCCCGTGATCATCATTCATTCATTTATTTAACAAATATTAATAGAATGTCTGCTGAGCGTAGGGTCCTGTGCGCGGTTCTGGGTACGTAGTGGTGACACTGGATAGTTTAGAGGGAAGACAGCCCCGTGGAGGATTCTTCCGTTTGCCGCTCCAGATCTATTTTCCACCCTTGTCCACCTCTTCTCTGTCCCAGGAGGCTGACTTCTATGGATGCACAAACCAGGTCCCTTCCCCAAGGGGGGGCCCCAGCAGGAGGTCTGGGGGAGGGAGGAGTGTGAGGTCAGGACCCAGTGGTTGGATGTGTCCCTCGACCGGAGGATGGGTGCCCCTCCTCCTAGGAAAGCCGACCAGACCCGACTTCTTCTCCTTCCACGTTCTGGTAACTGTTCTCTCTCCTCATCTCGGGGGGCCTCCAAGTGGTATCAGCTTGGCTGCCATAGCCAAAGATAGCTGTACGACCCTTTGTGGCTTTCCTACACCCACGCCTTTGTAAAAAGTCCTCAAGTCATCCTGCTCTGGACGGGCCATCTGTTATCCCCCTGATGCAGTAACTGCATTACAAGTGGAGAAAAGTGCTGTAAAAGAAAATAGACAATGTGCTTACATGGAGGCTATGGGGGGGATCTCTTTTAGTGTGGTCTGAGAGGGGCTCCCTGAACCGGGGAGTAATATTTAAGTTACAGCATCGAGGGTGAGCCCCCGAGGGGTGGGCAGGGAAAGCAGCTCAGGCAGGGGGCTGCCTGTGAAGACAGACTCCAAGCAGGAGAGAGCTTGTTAGAAGGGATGGAAGTCAGCCTGTGTGACTAGAAAGCACTGCCGGGGGGCGGGTAGGCCAGGAGGAGGAGATGGCAGTCAGGTAGGACAGGGAATTAGAGTTGCGTGTGGACTTCAGATTTATTCTAAGTGCAGTGGAAAGCCATGGAGGGGTTTTCAAAGGGAAACAAGATTTTTGGTTTTTTTTAAAGAAGGTTGCAGTGGGGACTTCTCTGGTGGGGCAGTGGTTAAGAATCCGCCAGCCAATGCAGGGGGACACAGGTTCGATCCCTGGTCTGGGAAGATCCCACATGCTGCAGGGCAACTAAGCCCGTGCGCCACAACTGCTGAGCCCTCGGGCTGCAACTACTGAAGCTCGCGCGCCTAGAGCCTGTGCTCCACAACAAGAGAAGCCACCGCAATGAGAAGCCCGCGCACCACAACAAAGAGTAGCCCCCGCTCGCCGCAACTAGAGAAAGCCCGTGCGCAGCAACGAAGGCCCAGCGCAGCCATAGAATAAATAAATAAATAAAAAATTTTTTTTTAAAAAAGAAGGTTGCAGTGGAGCTCCTTGGTGAGCACAGAATGAATGAATGAATCAATGAATGAGTTAGCTATGGATGACGCTTTAGCTGACTGCTGTCCTGCCTCCAGGCCTGTCTCACCCTCCAGCATGTAAACCCCTAGAGGGAGGGGTCCACGTTTTGTTACTTCCTCCATCCTGAACACCTAACCTAGCCCAGTTTCTGGCGTGTCTAAGGTACCTAAGAATGTTCACTGCAAAGCTGATTCTCTAACAGTTGCTTCTCATTCTTGAGGCCCTTGTGGTCAAGGCTGGGAGCAAGGCTTCAGTTCATCTTCATGCTTCAAGGCACGCGGGCACTGGCATTCCCTCGGGCTCTTCGCAAGCTGGCCTTTTCTTTTGTTTCCCGAGTGAGAGAAGAATCAGAGCAGGCTGCACGCATTCAGTCATCCTTTCTATGACTACTAAACACCTATGAGCCCCATGTCCACGAGCTCCTGTGGCTTCATGGGCCGTGCTATTCCGCCTGTCTTCTGACTCGGTTCTGTTTAGCTTGGTTCACTGATTAATTAATATCAGAGAACCAAAATGTATCAAAGCTGGAAGGGGTTTAGAGCTTATTAAATTGAAAAGTTTACCAGTTGAGTCCTATGGATCCCAGGGTTCTAAGAAATGGCTTTAGGGGTGCGCGAAGAGGGTGGTGGTGAGGTTGGCAGGAGGTCCTCAGCCCTGCATTCCACACACTTGTGTCCACACGCTTGTGTTGTGTATTGAAGTTCAGTATAAAATTCGATGTATGAAAAGGGATTAGGATCTGATCTCTTTGGGGAACATTATTCATCCTGTGACACCTTGCTACCCAAAACTAGCCCTCAGACAGCCAAAATGGCCTCACCTGGGACCTTGCTTTTAGAAATGCAGGATCCTGGGCCCCACCCCAGACCTACTGAATCAGAATCTGAATTTTAACAGTTTCCCAGGTGATTCACACTACATTTTGCTAATGAGGTTCAGAGGGAATAAATTAGTTGTCTAAAGTCAATGTGACAAGGTCATGCCTTGAAAGCATATCTTTAAATTCATAATCCATAATTCCACAATACCAGGCATACAAATCTACTCTCTCTCTTTTTTGGAAACAGAAGATACATAGTATGTGTCTGGCTTTTCTGCCAATAAGATGTTAAGGTCCATGCGGTCAAGGACTGTCTTTGACCAGTCCTTGTATGCCTTACAGTGACTGGCATAACCTGGACACAGAGTTGAGGCTCATATTGCCACGGTGTGTGTCATATTTAACATATCTGTCCCTTTTGTTTGCTTTTCTGGGTGGTCAAGGTGAAGCAGAAGCACCACAGGAGGGGCTTTCTCACCAGGAAGGCCTGGGAGGAGATTTGATTTCTGACAACGCTTCCATCACTCCTGTCCCCTCAGCTCCTCCAAAGAGAAGGTACAGTATTGATACAGGCAATCAGCACACATTTGCTAGCACCTCCCCTCTGCCAGGTACTCCTGCAGGCTCTGGGAGAACAGAGAATAACACCTAGTCACCGTCTACAGGAGCTGAAGGTCTGAGGTAGGAAGAGTGAGTGTTTTGCCTCCTCTACTTTCTCTATGGCAGTGCTGGCCAGGGTCCCGGCTCTACCAACATCTAGTCTTAAATTTCCTGAGTTAAGGTACTCATGTCCCTCATTGTTCAGGAATGACAGCAGCAACAGGAGACAGAATCAGGTGCTGTCCCTCACCTGCTCTTTAATTCATCAAGATGCTAGATGTCTTGGCTTTGTGTTTGTCCCAAATGAGAAAGTGGTTCTTATACTACCCAACAAAAAGTCAGAACACACTGGCCTTCTGCATGCAATTTGTTGTATCAGTTAGCTAGAGGTGTGTAACAAATAACCCCTAAGCTCAGTGGCTTAATATAACCGCTTATCATTGTTCATGAGTCTGTGGGTTAGTTTGGATAGTTTTACTGGTTCCAGATAGTCACAGGTATATGCCTCATGTGTCTGTTGCCATTTGGCAGTTCTACTGATTTTAGTTTGACTCTTGGTTGGTGGTGGGCTGGTCCAGTATTGCTTTACCTGGGACCACTGGCCTCTCCTCCATACGGTATTAGATCCTCCAGCAGGCTATTCCAAGCTTATTCCAATGGTGGTGATGGCAGGGTTCCAGGAGAGAAAGTGGAGGTACACAAGATCTCTTGAGCCCAGGCTTGGAATTGGCAAAAGTCATTTCTGCTGCATTCTGTTGGCCAATGCAAGTCACAAGTCTAGCCCATGTCACAGCAAGAGGAAACTACAAGGTACAGGGTAAAAATCCTGGATACAAGGAAGCCAATAATTGGAGCTATCAATGCTTTCAGTCTACCGTATTTGTTTATGTCAATTTCTTACTAATGATCATTCCTCATGCCATCCCTTCCTTTTCCGCTAGGAGTTGTTATTATCAGTAGAGCAAATTCGTGCTTCCTTGTGTAGCACATCCTGAGTTGGTATTACTGGGCTGGAGCAGGATGGTACACGGTGTATGTGTGTAAGGGGAGGGGGGAAGGGGGCAGGAGACAGATGGAAATCAGAAAAGGTGATAAGCTCAGAGGTTGACCCTTAAAAGAAGATGTGAAGTTTGTACGCTCATACTCAGTGCAATGTAGTGATGTCTTTGTTGCTTACTTCGGCTCTCACAAATTTCTCTCTTCTCTGAAGTTCTATCACATTCTTTTCTACGACATGTTTTACACTTAATAGTTCTCCTTTTATCTGCTTTGGTCCTCTCTCCCTTGGATAGCTTGCTAGCTCTGCAGGGACCAAGATGATGCCTTGTTCATGTTTGTTTTTCCTCTGAGACTAGCACAGAGCTTTCACATGGTAAATGGTCAGTACAGATTTGCCATTTTATTGATGAACAGATACCCTTTGATATCTACCCTTTCCTACATGCAATATTTCTTTTAATCCTCAGAGCAACCCTATGCGGTAGAAATTATTATTTCTATTTTTAGATGAAGAAATTAAGGCTAGTATCACAAAATTGGGGAAAACAAATATTCGAATTCAGATCGGCCTGACTCCAAAGCCTTGAGACTTTTACTAGTTTACTCTGTTCTCTACTGGACTCAATTATAATCAGCAGAAATGGAATGAAGTCAAATGCAGCAGTGTTGCTAGAAGGCAAGAGAATAAAATTCAACAGGAACTCGAGCTCAGTTTATATCCCACCCATTGCTGCTTCTGTGGCAACAGGGATCCTTCACCTCTTTATGTTATTATACAATCTCTAGATGCCCAGGTGTTGCACATCTGTTTTCAATTACTCATGACAGTCCAGATAAATGAAATCCCCTGGAATGTGAAATCTCGCTGAGATGACATCTTGGTCATTCTTTGCAATTTTCTTTTTTACCATTTTTTTTTTTTTTTTCAAAAGCAATCATGAAACTCAGAATTGCTATATTTACCAGAGATGGCAAATTCAGAGATGGCAAATTGGTCCTCTGGATAGGATCAGACAGCAGATTAGGGAGATCCTTATTTAGACCCAGCTCTGCCACTGATTTGCTGAGGCATCTCAGTTTCTCATTCTGTAAAATAAAAAATAAATGATACTGATAATCATACTCACAATAAGAATTGACATTTAATCTTGCCAGGAACTGGGTTAAACCTTTATATGCCTTACATCTTTTAATTGTAGCAATCACTCCTTGTGGTAAGGGCTATTATTAGTGCCATTTTTTAGGATGAGAAAACTGAGTCATAGAGAGGTTAAGTCGTGTGTTCCATCTCCTCCAGAGATGGAGAGAGAACATGTGATATAAATAAAAGCATGTGGAAATACCTGGGAAAATATTATCATGGCTTATGGATCTAAGGTAGGTTCTTACTTAATGAAACATATATGTTCAACTTTCTTTCAATAGATCAAAACTGTTGACTAAGATCCACGCTGGAGAGGTCAGATCCCAAAATTACCAAGTGAGTGATGCACTCTTCCTACCAAGCCTCCCCCAGCTCTCCTTGTGCGAAGGAACAGCCAGACCCCCGAGCGAGCCTGTACACGCTGCTTTGTGTTGCAGATTGCCATAAACATCACTGAGGCCCGCCAGCTGGTGGGTGAGAACATCGACCCAGTTGTGATCATTGAAGTTGGGGATGAGAAGAAGCAAAGCACAGCGAAGGAAGGAACCAACAGCCCGTTTTACAATGAAGTAAGTCATGGGGGTCAGCAGCTTCCTCTCCACCAACACTCTCTCCACCACCACTCTGCAGCATTCTCCAGTCAGATAGAAAAGCCGGCTCGTTGCAGAGCCTCCTTACAAAATTTAACAGACAATGGAAAGGAGAGGCAAGAAATTCCTCCTGATATTAAATTCATTGCTGTGTTTTCAAGAGACCCATTTTCTTATTTCTTTTAAAAAAATATTTACTGGAGTATAACTGACTTACAATATCATATTAGTTTTAGGTGTACAACATAGTAATGCAATTTTTTAGTACATTATGAAATGATCACCGCAGTAAGTCTGATTACCATCTGTCACCATACAAATTTATTGCAATATTATTGACTATATTTTCTGTGCGGTACTTTACATCCCTGTGACTTATTTACTTTATAACTGGTAGTTTATACCTCTTAGTCCCCTTCGCCTATTTCACACATCCCCCCAACACCCCTCCCTCCCCTCTGGCAAACACCAATTTGTTCTTTGTATTTGTGGGTCTGTTTCTGTTTTGTAAGTTGTTCCTTTGTTTTGTTTTTTAGATTCCACATATAAGTGAAATCATATGGTATTTCTCTTTCTCTGTCTGACTTATTTCACTTAGCGTACTACCTGCCAGGTCCACCCATGCGGTCGCAAATGGCAAGATTTCAGTATTTTCCATGATTGAGAAATAGTCTATTGTGTATATATACCCCATCTTCTTTATCCATTCATCTGTTGATGGACACTTAGGTTGCTTCCATATCTTGGCTATTGTAAATAATGCTGCAGTGAACATAGGGGATGCATATACGTTTTCAAATTAGTGTATTTGTTTTATTCAGATAAATACTCAGAAGTAGAATTGCTGGATCCTATGGTAGTTCTGTTTCTAATTTTTTAAGGAACCTCTATACTGTTTTCCATAGTGCTTGTACCAATTTCTTATAAACTCATCTTCATCTGTCATAAGCTCTGAGTTTATATCCAATAAACGTGCTGGTTAGTGAGAAGATATATATTCTTTTGCATAGCAGAAACATTGAAAATTTAATTATTAATTTTGAAATAGGCATGTTGTGTTGGAAAGTACAACAGTGGTATTTTTCTATGCAGCGCAAAAATTGTAAAGGAAAGCATCAAAGAGACACAAAGCTTCTAAATTTACACACGCTAAATTCTTGTTTTTAAATAAAAAGATTAAACAGTTTTTAAAAATGGTCAGAGATACAGAGTTTAAAATGATATATGTGAAAATATATACGATATATGTGTTTCCCCCGATCTTTGATCTCTATCTAATCCCTCAGTGCCCCTCGCTGGAGACAGCCATTCTCCCTAGGCATTTGTGTATCCTTTGCAGAGATATTCCAGGCCTGCATAAGAATACAAACAGATACTGTAGCCAAATGGTAGCATTCTATACACACTGTCCTGGACCTCGGTCTTTTCACAAAACAATGTATCTTGGAGATTAGTCTGTATCTCGACATATAGTTTAGGGCTTCCCTTCCCTGGTGGTGCAGTGATTGAGAATCCTCCTGCCAATGCAGGGGACATGGGTTCGGGCCCCGGTCCGGGAAGATCCCACATGCCGCAGAGCAACTAAGCCCGTGCACCACAACTACTGAGCCTGTGCTCTAGAGACCACGAGCCACAACTACTGAAGCCCGCATGCCTAGAGCCCGTGTTCCACGATAAGAAAAGCCACCACAATGAAAAGCCCACGCACCGCAACGAAGAGTAGCCCCCGCTCGCCACAACTAAAGAAAGCCCATGGGCAGCAACAAAGACCCAACACAGCCAAAAAATAAAATAAAGCAGTAAATAAATAAATTTATATATATATATGTATATATATAAAAAAAGACATATAGTTCAATCTCATTTTCCCTTGTTTGCTGTAGAGTTTTCCATTGCATTGATATATTATAATTTACTAAACCAATCTCTCATTGATGGATATTAAAATTTTTTTCAGCCTTTGGATACTACTTATAATGATACTTAAATGGCATAACTAGGGTGAAGAGTATATGCATTTAAAATTTGATATGACCACATTGCCCTCCAAAACGGTCACAATTTGTACTCCAGCTAACAGTGTGCAAGAGTACTTGTTCCCCCCTAGGCACTTCAACACCATGAATTGTCAAAAAATGCAGTAAACGCTTAATTATTTTTTTGCGGTATGCGGGCCTCTCACTGTTGTGGCCTCTCCCGTTGCGGAGCACAGGCTCCGGACGCGCAGGCTCAGCGGCCATGGCTCACGGGCCCAGCCGCTCCACGGCATGTGGGATCTTCCCGGACCGGGGCACGAACCCACGTCCCCTGCATCGGCAGGCGGACTCTCAACCACTGCGCCACCAGGGAAGCCCTCTTAATTATTTTTTTAATGAGAGTGGTAATTGAAAAGGCAGGCGGAGAGAGTATGCATAATAAAATATATAGAAAATTCCCAAATCACATTTGAGCTGTTAACTCCTTTCCTCTTTATCATTCTTGCATCTGAGACTTTTATGATGTGTTTAAGTGACAGTTTTCTCCTTTCTGTTCTACGCCTCACCTCCATAACATCTTTCGGCTTGAATATGATATGAAATTACGTGCATGAAAAAGGCTTTAAAACTGCAAAGCTCTACAGATTTGTTGACGATTATATTAATGTTTGCTTTGTGCATACAAGTCCTGGATCTAAATGACATTCAACTAGGCTAAGTGTAATCATTGGGAAATCAAGTAAAAAACAAAGAAGTGGAATTAAAAATCTTTGTTACAGATTTGGACTCTAATTTTTCAAGCCCGAAGGTCATCAGATGTTGAAGGAACCAGTTAGTAGAGGCTTGGGAATATTTCCCAGCTAGAAAAATGTGTGTGGGTTCAGAGGTCTAGGGAACATATGTGAGGCAGCTGAATCTGAAATACTGTATGTGAAACTCAGTGGAAGGCAATACACATTAGAACTAATTTATTGGTCCAAAGGAACCCCCAGCATCTCATATGCCAGAGAATGAAGAACTTCATGCAAGTGTTTTGGACATACAAGAAATTCTGAACACCAAAGCTCTTAAAAAGTTTGAACATATATATGAAAAACTTCCTGAAATGTTATACATAATTTCCTGTTCTCTTAAACAGGAGACACTGAACATAACGTAACTTTTCATTGATATTGAAGGACGGCCATTTTGAAGGTCTCTTATTATGGTATATGATGACATCTTTCAGCTTTCACGTTTTGGTTTTTCTGTGTTGCCTTTAACAGCAGGCTGTTAGTGGTCACTTCTCCCTTTCCTACTGCTGTCATTTTCGTCTCTAATGTCCTTGTGTCATTCCTCCAGCTTGCAGCTCAAACACAAAACAATCCATGAAACAACTTCCTACCAGCCTCCCCCAACCCTATCAGTCCTCAAAACACACAACCCACAGCAAAGCACTATACCAGTTTTCTACATGAGGAGCCTTCTACCTCACATTTGGGAGGCACTCAGTAAAGTTCCAATGGTGAAACACCTAGCACTTGAATTCCTTTTACGATAACTTCAGAAGAACTCAGCTTTGGTCTCCAGCCCAGCGATACCTAACTATATGACTCCAGGCATGTCTTTTAAATTCTTTCATCTTCAGTCGTTTTAACTGTAGAATATGGAGAGCAGTCTATATATTTTCTTCAACTCTAGAATTCAATTGCTTTCCTCAAATTAGAAATCTCCCTTACCCATAATTTCTTTTCATTCTTTCCCTGGTCAATCTTGGGAATTTAGCAGGGATGTTTGAAGCTGAAAAATCCTGAGAAAATCAAATTTTAATCGAGTTCACTCCAAATTAAAACCACACTGTGATATACTTTCACTCATCATTATATATAGGCAACAAATAAATAGATAGATAGGTAGATAGATAGATAAATGAAAAAGAATTGACAATTCAAGGGTTGGCAAGGGAATGGCTATTTTCATATGCTGCCAGTGGGAATGTAAAATGGCTTAGCTCCTTTGGGAAAAAATTTTATGCTAGCTACTAAAAATTTACAGGCACACAAGCCATGACCCAACAATTCCAATTCTCATGTCCATTTTAGAGGAAAACTTACAGATATGTTGTGTAAAGATGTAATTGGTAATAGTCTTTCTTTTTCTATTTGAAAAAAATTGAAAACAAATTAAATGACTTTCAGTAGGGGAGGGCCATTCAATTGACGATACAGCTATGTCATTGAGAAACTTGCAGCAATTTGTTAGAAAAATGCAGATCTAAATCTATTCCAAGAACAGAGTTCTTACATGCAAGCCAGGAATTTATGGTCACAATGAACTTTATGTTTTCCAGTACTTTGTCTTCGACTTCACTGGGCCCCAATTGCATCTTTTTGACAAGATCATCAAAATCTCAGTAAGTGTATCATTGCTGGTGGGGGTGAGGGGAGGTGGAAGAGATTCTAGGCTTTGGGAACTCTCTAGGCAGCTCAGTCTGTGTAGCGATGAAGAGATTCAGGAGTGTGAGTGTGGGTTGTTGAGTTTGAAACCAACAGGATAGAACTTGAAATAATCAGTGCAGAGGCATCTGGGAAGGAAAACAGACTCAAGAAAGGTTCTATACTTGCTGGAAGCAAGTTGTAAGCTACCATCAAGCCACTGTGTAGCTTACTAATGTGGGAATGTGAAATATATATGTGAAGTATAAATGACATCTTAATAGATGGCCATTTTGAGTTGATTTCTTTCTTTTTTATCAAGCAAATGTTAGTATTTCTCTCCTGGGGTGATAGCCACACTAATAATAATTAGTCTCACCCCCCGTTCCCCTCCTATTTGGTAATAAATAGAGAACTAGGAAGAAGCAGCAGGAAGCAACCCAATAGATCAATAACGCTGAGTCGGAAAATGTGATTTGGAGCAAGTGGTTGCCATTTGGAGTCTAAATAGTTTGCCTCTGAGAGTAAACATCAGGACCTGCCCACGGGGAGTTGGGTCTGCTACGAAGAGCCTTCCTCAGCCCTGCCGGCTGATTTCCTGTCTCCACAGATCAAGTCTGAGGAGTAGAGGTGGAGAGAGCTTCCTGGTCCACACAGGTGCCTTACTAGGTTGGCCCACCATGTAGAGGGCAGGAATGAGAAGGAAAGTGCCCGTGTTGAAGCCGCATTAGTCCCGATGAGGGTAGGGCAGGCCAACCGGGATCCCTGCCAACTTCACATCACACCACTCAGTAAAGGAACAGAGAGCTGCGGATGCCTCACTGCATCCATCTCACCAGTCTGAGAAATCTCTGCTTCTCCCATGAAGAGCACAGTGGGGGTGTGTATGCCTTAAAGGGGTGGGGATGGGAGGTGGAAGGGTAGGTGCTCTCTTCCCCATACATTCTGAAAGAACAGAATTCCTACTTTACGTGACAACGTAAGATGTGTGGAGAATGAGGAAATGTTTTGAACAGTGACACCAACCCTGATCAGAGTTATGAAGATGGCAAAACTTGTCTTGAAGACTTCCTTGCCTGTCATTATCACCCACTCAATCTCTATTATATAAACTGTATTATATTGTATCACGTTACATTATATGTATGCATATTATATATAAGTCATACATTAAGGCTTAGGTAATAGTGGAATCATGATATTCTCTTTCCCGGGGGTACTTGAAGAATGTGACTCTTGAGGAATGAAAAGTCACTAGGAGCCAAACATTCTTCACACGTGAATTTCAGGCGTGATGACAGGTGGTGAGAAGATATTTCAGGACCTGGGACATTGCCCAGGATGTCTCATTGCATCACTCAGGCAACCCCCTGTTTGTGGGATCGGCTTTATAACAGGCTCCTAGGGGACTGTCTAGAGTGCAGATGAATAGTTAACAGCTAGGGATTTTTAAAAATTAACTAATTAATTAATTTTTGGCTGCGTTGGGTGTTTGTTGCTGCGTGTGGGCTTTCTCTAGTTGCAGTGAGCGGGGGCTACTCTTCGTTGAGGTGCGGGGCTTCTCATTGCGGTGGCTTCTTTTGCTGCAGAGCACAGGCTCTAGGTGCGTGTGCTTCAGTAGCTGTGGCACGTGGGCTCAGTAGTTGTGGCTCGCAGGCTCTGGAGCGCAGGCTCAGTAGCTGTGGAGTATGAGACTAGTTGCTCCGCGGCACGTGGGATCTTCCTGGACCAGGGATGGAACCCACGTCCCCTGCATTGGCAGGGGGATTCTTAACCACTGTGCCACCAGGGAAGTCCAGTAGCTAGGCTTTATATGGCATCATAGACAAGGGTCATGACTCTCTGTGGGGCAAGTGGATTTTTAGCAGAGGATCAAAGCTGGTATTGCCTGTCTCTGTTCTTCTCACTTGGAAGAAAAGAATACTTTGGTCTCCCTAAAAGACACCTGGGGATAGAGACTGAAGATTTTAAAGGGAAAACTAACCTTGAAAAGGGAGTGTTTAATATAAGTTTTCTGTTAGTCCATGAACCAAAAGTTAGCATGTCCAGAAAAAATTCCATGTGGGAGAAGGGGGCCAGTGCCGTAAGCAAATGCTGTTGGGACGGCCAGCCTGTAGCAGACCCTAGTGGTGCCAGAGACCATCTTCCCTTGACGGTGGCCCCAGGCCTGCAGGGCCCCCTTCTCTCTGTGTGTGAGATGCCCTTGTTCTTGTAACCTAATGCTTGAGCGCCCCAGCATCGCCTGGTGCTCACACTGGGGGGATGGTTTGAGGAGGCCTCCTGTTATTTGAAGATCCGTCTGGGGCTCTGGCTCATTATGCCCATAGGGACCAAGATGCCTTTGACCTGAGAAGAGAGCTTGAGTTGGCTCGTGTTCTTACTCAGGGCTTTGGGAAGCTGCAGTAGCAACTCTGAGCATGAGGGTTTGAGGTGAGCTTTGTGCCTGTGGACTTAAATAGCTCCTCAACTGAAGCCGACCTGTCCTTACTTCCCCTCTGTTCTCTGAGACCCTTGCAAACTTTGGACAAGGGAGGAAGCGTGGGAAGGCAGCTGGGAAGGGCTCTCATTTTCTTCATTTTTGAAATCAATTGAATTTATGGTTTCTTACTGCCTCTTTCAAAAGGATCTGTTCAGAAGCTACAAAAGTCTCTCACTCATCCATCATCCAATTAGTCAATCACTCATTAACTCACTGAATGTTTATTGAGTGTTTATTATGAACAAGGCCATGTGGTGGGTAGAAGAAGGTAGGGAACTGTACTTGAATCAAGGAACTCATAGAATTTTACAGTTAGAAGGAAGCCTCAGAGACCATCTAGTCCAACTTCCAGCTGGCGTAGGAATCCCTCTCCACCATCTCCATGACACATGACATGGGGTTCTTGGGCACTACTTGATTACGTCCAGACATGGGGAGGTCCCTACTTCTAGAGTAGCCCATTCCATTGCTGGGAAGTTCTGTTATAAAAGTTGCCTTTATAGTGAGCTGAAATCTCTCTTCCTGTAGCTTGGGAACCACACGGGGATGCTACTCCCTCTTCTAGAGGGCAGTATTTTCAACTGTTGAAGACACTTGGGTTACCATTGCTCTTCTTCCACACTCTCAGTTTTCTCTTTTCTGGGTTAAAAGTTAAACTACTCCTGATTCTTCAGCAATTTTTCATGCAGTGTGACTTCTCGACCCAGGCCCAGCTCTGCCAGCTTCCTTTAGAACTTCCTAATCTTAAAAGCATCAACATAAAAATGTGTTGCTGGGCTTCCCTGGTGGCGCAGTGGTTGAGAATCCGCCTGCCGATGCAGGAGACACGGGTTCGTGCCCTGGTCCGGGAAGATCCCACATGCCGCGGAGCAACTAAGCCCGTGAGCCATGGCCGCTAGGCCTGCGCGTCCGGAGCCTGTGCTCTGCAACGGGAGAGGCCACAACAGTGAGAGGCCCGCATATCGCAAAAAAAAAAAAAAAAAAAAAAAAAAAAATGTGTTGCTATAACCAGCCAGGCACTCTGCTGACTTCTAATCAGACAAAATATTGAGGATGACAGCCTCCTTTGTTCTGACTATTGTACATGTCCAAAACTTCTCAAGGCAATAAGGATGAGTTATCTGAGAAAGCTGTGAGCAAAGTGTTGTGGGATTTTAGGAGAGGAAGGGAATACTTTCATCTGCGGAGGATCAGGGAGGGCTGCTTGGAGGAGGCAGCATTTGCTCTAGGCATTTAAAGATGGATAGCATTTCAAAAGGCAGAGATGGGTTTGAAGAGTGGGCTGCCCTAGAGTTCATTTTGGCTACAAACAAACAAACAGACAAACAAGCAAAAAATACATTTTAGGCAGTGAGATTTGATAGGTGTCCTTCAATAGAAAATTAGCTGAAATCCTGCTAGGAGATGAGGTACAGCTGCAATACTTTGGACGCCCTGTACAGCCAGCCCTGAGGTTTGATAACCACATGTCACTGTGCTCCAGATAAGTGTGAAGGCCAGACAAGGTTCAAGGCCTAGAATCCTCTTTGAATGGGTTTGTCATGAACCCATTTCATAGATTTATCCTCAAAGAGAAATCTAGTGTTGCCGGACTCACAGCTCCATCTCTCCCCAGGTCTTTCACCACAAGCTGATAGGCGGTGTACTGATCGGCTCCTTCAAAGTGGACGTGGGGACCGTGTACAACCAACCTGGTGAGAAAGTATTGCCTCCCAATCTCTCTCTGTTACTCTTCTCTTACTGTGACACCTGAAGGTCAGTTAGTTTATGCGTTCTTCCATGTATCCGTTTATTCAATAACACTGAGCACCAGTTTTACAAAGTGGAGCAAGACATGGCTCTTTTACTCAAAGTTCACAATCTAATGATACAAATATCTTATATGTTCATACGTCTGAGCAGTTAAAAAAATTTTTTCACAAATTCTGTCCAATTTACTGCTGCGAGACACAAGAAGGAAAGTTGGAAGGGTGTAGAAGTTAAGAATATGGACTCTGGGGCCAGATTGCCTGGCTTCAAATTCCACTCTGCTCTTTCCTAGCTGTGCAACCTTGGGTTAATAACTTGACTTCTCTGTGCTGCAGTTTCCTCATCTGTAAAAATGGGGATAAAAGAGCACATCCTTATAGGGTTGTTGGAGGATTAAGTGAATATATACGTAAGTGAATATATGCATGAGAATATATACATAAGCACTTTATAGGATCTAGCACAGAATAATTACTGTGACATGCCATACGTGGGTTTGCTGTAATTATTATTATTATCCCTGATTTGTCAGAGGAGCTAGGTAGTTTGTCCAAGGTCAAGAGCTAATAAGTAACAGAACCAACAACACACATAGATCTTCTCACGAAAGGCCCCTTCTCTTCAACAGCGGTTCCAACTCACATGACCCCAAGGGGGCCAGGCAGTGAGCATCGCTGAGTGCAGTGGGCTGGGTTTAATGCGGTCAGGGGTGACGGAGGCTATGGGAAATGGGGGGTGGGGCTCACAACCCCTGTGGAAGGCATAGCATCTACTCAGCTCCTTACCACCTACAGTCGTGTGGAAATGTGGGCTCTGTGTGGCCAGGTCTAACAGTTTTTAAAAAGATAAGCCTGAAGTCTAGATTTTGTAAGGGTTTTGAAGTTTGGGCTCACCGTGTAGGTCAAACAAAAAGATCCATGAGCAGCGTTTATGGCCCGTGAAATCACGTGTGGCTTCTGCACTGCATTAATGTCCTCCTCTCCGGTCAAATCTCGACTCCCGTCCAGGCAATTTCCACTATGTTGGAGGCTTCCCAACTCCCGGTGGCTGTTTGGGGAAAACGATGGAGAAGTGGGTAGGAAGAGAGGAGAGGAGGGAAAGGAGGAGAGAGAGGCAGCACGAGACTTGGAAATAACTGTGAGGAGCTGGCCCCGCCTGGGGAGTAGAGGGTGGGGAGGCTTTGGGTTGGAAGAGAACTGGATGGAGTGTCAGGGTGCATCAGTGCAGGGTATCTGAGCTGTCAGGACGTTTTCCAGGTCATCAGTTCTCCGACAAGTGGGCGCTGCTCATGGACCCTGGCAACATCAGGACTGGCACGAAGGGGTACCTGAAGTGTGACATCAGCGTGACTGGGAAAGGAGATGTCTTAAAGCACAATCCCAAAACCTCTGACGCCGAGGAGCAAATAGAAAAGTGAGACAGGTCCATCGAGGACCATGCAAGAGAAATGACGTGTCCCAATTTCCATGTCTCTTTCTTCTCCCTTTCCTGACGGGTTCATGAGAACTTCCAAGTTCAAGGCCTGTCCAGTGGGGATTCTGCTCTATCAGAGGCACCATGATGTGTCTTATCAAAGGCGTCACTGTCCTTTGGGAGGTCAGCTTCTAGGACAAGAACAGCCTGTCTTCCTATAATAACCCATAATAGATAAGCTACTCCTGAGCCTATCCTATTGGTCTGAATTTAGTTGATTTTTCTTTGAAGGAAGAATAATTTCAGCCACTAGCTTGTAAAATGGGAAGACTTGAGGCGCCTCTTTGAAGTGTTTATTCTTTAATTCCAGGACCTGAACGAGTTTGCATTCACTCTATTTTTTAAAAATTAATTCTTATCGGAGTACTGAATTCACTCTATTCATACCCTGTGCTGTCATTTCCACTAGAAAGAAAACTCATTTTGGCGATGAATCCTATCCTTTCAGATTTTTCTCCTGTATCAGAATTCTTCTTTCTGCCTCCAAATCGCCTCTACCTTTTCTCTCTACTCTTTCAAGTGAGAAAGCTTTTTTTATGTCTTATTTTTGTCCCCTCCAAGGAACCTTTTGATCCCACAAGGGTTTCCATCAGAGAGACCCTGGGCCAGATTCTACGTGAGACTCTACAAAGCTGGAGGCTTGCCCAAGATGAACTCCAGCATCATGGCGAACATCACCAAAGCATTTGTGGGTGACAGTAAGGACCTCGTGGACCCCTTTGTGGAGGTCTCCTTTGCTGGGCAGACGGTGAGCAAGGGTCATCACCAACCCTGGCAGACCTGGACTGGAATCCTGCTCTTGACCCAGGACACTGCTGGTCAAATGACATTAAGTTAAAATCAAAATTAGGAAGTGCCCAGAGAGAGGAAGCTGGTCACAAAAAGGCTTTACACCACATGGCCGGAAAGTAGTGGAGGGTCACCCTCTCCCTCACCCCTGGAGCTCGTGGAGAGAAGTGAGGGGAGGATAACGGTTCAGCACCCAGGCAGGGAGGCCTCCTTCCTCACCTCTGGCTGCTTCTCTGAGCTGTTGCCCAGCCCCCAGTCCCCAGAGGATTACCACCTCCCTTTCAATCTGCTCTACCATCTACCCAGCTAGTCCTTGTCCTGTGTAAGCCTGGACATCCCTGTTCCCAGCTGTTCCCTGCTCAAGAGCCATTGGAAGTGCTAGGGCCCCGGCACATGGTCAGAGCTTAATCCTGGTTGGCTGGACTTGGAAGCTTCAGCTGACACACATGTTGTCTCCACCCGGCCCCTCCCCTTGGCAGGGAGAACACTTGACCTATTTCTATCTTGGACCCCATTGGCATATATAGGACATATATAACCCCCGTATAGGACACCACCTCCATTGTATGACAAGGTAACTGAGGTCCAGGCTAGGGAAGGGATCTGCACCAGGTCCAGCTTTTATAAAACATGAAGTCAGGCTCTAACAATATCTGCTGTAATCCTGGAGATGTATGGCACTCCTTCATAACACAGGTGTCGGTTTCACCCCAACCCAGTGGATGATGAGAACTTCCTGAGGGCAGGACCTGTGACAACTCACCTTTGTCCCAGCTGCCCGGCACAGTGTCTGGCACAGAATAGGACATCAGTAGTGTTCATGGGGTGTAACAGATTTTCACGGGTGTCGGTGGAAGCAGGTTCATTATTTTTGACAACTCACTTTATATTTCCAGCTGGTGTGAAGAGTTTTCTTTAGTCGGTCAAGGGCCCCTTTCATTTCCTTCCGTGGCTCACATTTTCCTGGCTTTGTTTTTAGGGGCGAACCACGGTGCAGAAGAACTGTGCCGATCCTGTGTGGCACGAACAGGTGGTCTTCAAGGAAATGTTCCCTCCCTTGTGTCGGAGGGTGAAAATCCAGGTATGGGATGAAGGCAGCGTGAATGATATAGTGCTGGCAACCCATTTCATCGACTTGAAGAAAATCTCCAATGAACAGGATGGAGATAAAGGTAAGGCCTCACATGTCTGACTTGGAGATAGGTTCTCCAAATGATTGATTTAGAGCCTTCATCTTCAAACAGAGAGGGTTGGAGCAGGCAATGTCTTAGGCACCTTCCATCCTCTGTGTGGTCTGTGGCTCGGGTTGGTTCAGGTTGGTGAACAGAGCCAGACTCTGGGAACCAACCACAAGGCTTGTTCCCTGTCCCATGTCTTCCAGGAACATTGCTGTGTGTCCTTGAGGAAGTCACTCCCTCTCTCTGGGCCTTAGGTTTCTTAATTGAAAAATGAAAAATGAAGAGTTTAGATTAGAGGTTGGCAAACTGTGATCCATGGACCACATCTGGACTACCACGTATTTTTGTATGGCTCACAAGCTAAGAATGGTTTTTACGTGTTTGTTTATTTATTTATTTATTTATTTATTTATTATTTAGTTTATTTATTTATTTTTGGCTGTCTTGGGTCTTCATTGCTTTATGTGGGCTTTCTCTAGTTGTGGTGAGCGGGGGCTACTCTTCATTGCCGTGCACGGGCTTCTCATTGCAGTGGCTTCTCTTGTTGCAGAGTATGGCCTCTAGGTGTGCAGGCTTCAGTAGTTGTGGCATGCAGGCTCAGTAGTTGTGGCTCGCAGGCTCTAGAGCACAGGCTCAGTAGTTGTGGCGCACGGGCTTAGTTGCTCCGAGGCATGTGGGATCTTCCTGGACCAGGGCTCAAACCCGTGTCCCCTGCATTGGCAGGCGGATTCTTAACCACTGCGCCACCAGGGAAGTCCCTATTTATTTATTTTTTTAAAATTAATTTATTTATTTTTACTTTTGGCTGCGTTGGGTCTTTGCGGTCTTTCTCTGGTTGTGGTGAGCAGAGGCTACTCTTCGTTGCGGTGCGCCGGCTTCTCATTGCAGTGGTTTCCCTTGTTGCCGAGCATGGGCTCTAGGCGCAGGGTCTTCAGTAGTTGTGGCTCACGGGCTCTAGAGCGCAGGCTCAGTAGTTGTGGCACATGGGCTCAGTAGTTGTGGCTCATGGGCTCTAGAGCGCAGGCTCAGTAGTTGTGGCGCACGGGCTTAGTTGCCCTGCAGCATGTGGGATCTTCCCGGACCAGGGCTCAAACCCATGTCCCCGGCATTGGCAGGAGGTTTCTTAACCACTGCGCCACCAGGGAAGCCCACGTCTTGAGTTTGGATGAAGAAGTGGTGCTTGAACCAGTGTGCCCACATCCATTCTTTTTCTTTTTTAAAAAAAATTTATATACTTATTTATTTCTATTTTAGGGGAAAAGCTAAAGTCTTGACAAAAACATGGTACTAAAACAGGAAACTAAACGAATGCAAAGCAAAACACAAAACGAAACAAAATCAAACCAGCATGAACTTCTGTTTCCACCTATGAAGATAACTGATTCAGGACTTGCCCTAGCACTTTATTTAGTTGTTTTTGAACTTTTTATTTTATATCGGAGGATAGTTGATTAACAATGTTGGGCTAGTTCCCGGTGTACTACAAAGTGATTCCGTTATCCATATACATGTACCTATTCTTTTTCAAATTCTTTTCCCATTTAGGTTGTTACATAACATTGAGCAGAGTTCCCTGTGCTATACCGTAGGTCCTCGTTGGTTACCCATTTTACATACAGCAGCCCATGTCCGTCCTTAGAACCCATCACGTAGCAACCAGGGTGATCTTAAAAACCCACAACCGGTTAGGTCACATCTTTGCTTAAACCCCTCTAAAATATTCCCATAATTTCTAGGATAGAGTCCAAAATCCTTATCAAGCCTCCCAAGACCCGCTCCCCTCTCCAGACTCTTCTCACCCGCTCACTCTCTGGGCTCCAGCCACACTGGCTTTCTCTTCCAGGTCCTGCCAAGCCCCTTTCCAACTGCCACGTGCTCCTCCCTCTGCCAGAATTCTCCCTCCTCTCTCTCTGCCTAACTCCTCTCTCCACGCCACACCAGCCCGTTTCTTGTCCTTGCTGCCCAAGATATATCTCCATAGCATTTGTAATGTGATGTGAATATTTATTTGTTTAATGTTTGTATCTGCTTTATTCTCTGCTGGGCTCTGTGTTTTGTGTCTACCTTGATGCCTGGCACACGTCAGGAGTCAATAAATGTTTGATCAATGAGTGAACAGATGAGGAAGCACGGTGGCATTCATAGTCTTACTACGATTGTGGACAAGTGTAGACAGGCATGGAAGAAAGACTAGAAAGGATTATAGCAAAATGGTGGTTGTGGCTTTTGGTGATGGGATATTCTTTTTTTTTTAATTAATTTATTTTGGGCTGCGTTGGGTCTTTGTTGCTGCGCGCGGGCTTTCTCTAGTTGCGGCGAGCGAGGGCTACTCTTTGTTGCGGTGCGTAGGCTTCTCACTGCGGTGGTTTCTCTTGTTGCGGAGCACTGGCTCTAGGTGCGCGGGCTTCAGTAGTTGAGGCACACGGGCTTCCGTGGTTGTGGCATGTGGGCTCAGTAGTTGTGGCTCACGGGCTCTAGAGCACAGGCTCAGTAGTTGTGGCACACGGGCTTAGTTGCTCTGTGGCATGTGGGATCTTCCTGGACCAGGGATCGAACCACTATACCACCAGGGAAGTCCGGGATATTCTTTTTGGTTTTGTCTTGTTTTGTTTTTTGGCCATGCCAGAAACTTGCGGGATTTCAGTTTCCCAACCAGGGATTGAACCTGGGCCGTGGCAGTGAAAGCCCAGAATCCTAACCACTAGGCCACCAGGGAACTCCCCATGACAGGATATTCTGTAAATATTTTCTCTTGTCTTTTCTTTACATTTTACATTTCTAAATGAATGTGCACAATTTTCATAAAGCAAAAAATAGCCAGCTTGAAAGCATAGCTAGGCAACTAAAGCTTGGTATCTTTACAGGCTTTCTACCCACATTCGGACCTGCCTGGATTAACCTGTATGGCTCACCCAGGAACCGGAGTCTGGTGGATGATTACCAGGAATTGAATGAAGGTTTCAGAGAAGGCGTGTCATTCCGGGGCAGAATTTTGGTGGAGATTGCTGTGGAGATCCTCTCGGGAGGGACGCAGGAGTTTAAATTCTCCAAGGCACTCAAGGAGCTCAAGCTGTCTTCAAAGGACAAAGACTCCAAATCTTCCAAAGGCTCAAGTAAAGACAAGGGTGACAAAACTGATGGTGGAAAAGCCCAGCAGGCTTCAGACAAAACCAACTCAACAGAGGTCGAGGTGGAGCCTTTCGATGCACCCCTGGAGGTAGGTCTGAGCGCTGCTCCACCGCATCTGTGATTTGAGCCCAGAGCAGGGACAGCACCTGCCCCAGGCTTCCAAAGACCCGCAGAGGTGACACTGCCCCTGCAAGACATGTGTCGGCTCAGCCCTGTATTCCGGGGCTGGTCCTCTGCCTCTTCCTGCTCACATCCCAACCATCTGCTCATGATACAGTCCATCCGCGTCCCCCACCCCCCTCCCCAGATACGGATTCCCATGGCAACCAAAGTAAAAGAGAAATAAAAGTGCTCTGTGGGAGCTGGTGGGAGTGGGTGGTGGGGTGATGGACTGAAGTCTATCCGTGGCCTAATTTTGTTTAGTTTTGTGAGCTTAGCGTACACTCTGGATGTGAGATAACGCGGGATGAGGGATGAAGAGGAGGAAGAGTGGGTGACAAGCTGTGGGATGAAAGAAATTGAGAAACTTGTTCTCCCGCCGCCCCCACGGCTGTGGGGAAATCACAGCTGGAAGGAATGGTTATCTTTGCTTGTGGTTCAACGCAATGCACAGCAGCATCTTTTAGCCCAGCTCTGTGTTACGGTAGAGAGATCTGGGGCTCCAAGAGGAATACAAACCGTGAATATCCTCTCAATTGTTTAGTTCAGCAATAGGGCTTTGTAGTTGCAAACGAAGGAATTCTATGTTTTGGTGGGTAGATTATAGCTTGGATGATTCTACCTCCGGGAGTGTGTTTCTCAGGTCATCCAGGCGATAATTTTAGATGGGGAAGGGAGGTAATGGCCAGTCTTCCTGAGCTGTCCATTCCTAGTAGAGACTAGACAGATGGAAGGATTTTTAGTATGTCAGTCACCTTAGCTTTGGAAGAGGCACTTAATTTTACTGCTGGGAGCTAATAAATCTTAAGAAACAGTGCCGGGGAGAGGTTGTAGCTCAGGGTTGGAAATCTTGGGGACTGGTCCTATTCATGGCTCTGATACTAACACCTCTCTGTGTTTTTCAGTTTACTCGTCAACAAAATGGGGTGGTAAGGGTCCCTCTGTCGTAGGCACCTCGTGGAGTGAATGAGGGAATAGTTGTAAAATGGTCCGCAGAGTTCTTAGCACATCCATGGTGAGCAGGCAATACTTTTGCTGTTGCTGTGGTTACCAGTGTGTTACTATGGTTTACTCCTACCACCAGGGGAAGGTTATTCAGAGCTCTCCACCCTGCTTGACTTTTTTTTGGACTTTGCCAAAAATTGTGGGTAGCTTAGTGGCCACCTAAACTGATATCCCCTGTATCTGTCCCTGTTGAGACCAACCATTCTTTTCTAAACAGAGATTGCAAAGTGGAAAGGGGCTAGTTGAAGATTTCTTTAACCTAAGTCAATATCTTCAAGATATTTTGCGGAGGTCATCTGAAAAAGTAAAGTCTAGCAGAAAGCCAGGCTGACTGGGAACTTATGTGGGGTAGAGCCTCCATTTTTCTACAAGGCCAGGGGGCCATCTTGGCTATTGCGTGGTCTGAGAGGGGAAAATTCAGACCCTTATTTCATTCAAACTTTTGTTTCATTGAAACCCTTATTTCTCCTCCCTCCTCTCTTAATCTTGGCTTCTGGTTTGTGGTCAGTTCCTTGCTGTGTTTATTAGTTATCTATTGCTGTATAACAAATTACCCCCAACTTTAGCAGCACAAAATAAACAAATGTTTATTTCCTCTGTGGGTGAGGAACTTGGGAATATCTTAGCTTGGTGGGTCTGGCTCAGAATCTCTCACGAGGTTCCCATTTAGATGTCGGTAGGGGCAGCAGTTATCTGAAGGCTTGACTCAAGCTGTAGGATCTAATTCCAACATGGCGCACTCACATGGCTGTGGGCAGGAGGCCTCAGTTCCTCACTACATGGACCCTTCCGTAGGCTGCTTGAATGTCGTCATGGAAGATGACTTCCCCCAGAGTGGGTGATCCAAGAGAGAGCAAGGCAGAAACTGCTATGTCTTTTATGACCAAATCCATGGAAGTCACACCCTGACATTTAGGCCACAATCTAATTGTTAGAAATGAGCAGCAAGTCCAGGCCATGCTGAAAGGGGTGGGGCGGGGAATTAGCCTTCACCTTTTAAGGGGAAGATTTTCCAAGAATTTGCGGACATATTTTAAAACCACCACACTGGGCTTCTACCTTTCCCAGAGCCTCAACAGCTCAGAGTTTGCCCTTACCAACATAGTAACATCCTTTTTTTTGCAGCATCTTCTTCTTTTTTAGCTCTCCGGGGTCCTCCAGCTCTAATCTCCCTTGCTGCAGCCTTACTCTCATTGCATATCTGGACAAATGAAATCCCATGTTGCTGGCTTTCAAAACTCGCCCTTATCACCACCATCAAAGCTTTTCTCCCTTAGGTCAAACTTTGTATTCATTTTTAAATCCTCAACATTGGAGGGAATAAAAATAGAGTCTGATTCCATGAAATTTATGGTTATAGAAAGGGAGATAAGACATATAAAATAAATATACAGGAAGTGGAAAGCGATAAGTGCGATAAGTAGGGACAGAGAAAGTGCTATTATTTCCTGGAGTGAGTGCAGTATAATGATTAAAATGTTGGGCTCCCAAGTAAGACAGCTGGGTTTAAGATGTGGCAGTATGGTGCAGTGGTTACTGCCCCAGTCTCTGGACAAACATTCCCTCTGTTTGAATCTTTGACCAAGTGACAGAAGCTCCTTAGGTTTATTTCCAATAATAACCTCTACTTCATCGGCTCACAGTGAGGATTTAATGAATGAATACAACAAAGTGCTTATTAGAACACAGCCTGGCACATAGTAAGTGCTCACTAAATATTAGTCATGTTTAGTAACTTTGGACAGATATCTTAATCTTTCGTGGAACTGCAGTGTCTTCATCTTTAAATGGGTATAATAGAAAGATCCCCCTCTTAGGATAGTTATGAGAATTGCATGAGGTAATGTAGGTAAAATTCTTAATACCACACCTGACACATAGTAAGAGTTCTGTAAACATTACCATCATCATTTTTCGAACTCAGGGAGTCAGTGGATGCCTCCAGAAGAAGAGGCATTTGGGTTGGACCTTGAAGGGTGGGTGGGATTGAGACAGGAATTACAGTTGAAATACTTACGGTGACTGCCACTTGCAGCACTGATATGAGTAGGCTTTACAATAGGTGTTGCACATGGATGATCTCCTTTCTTCCCCGTGTAGGTCCTACTATGATGTTTATTTCACAGACAAGGAAAATGACACCCGGACAATGGACACGGCTTGCCCAAAGTCAACAGCTAGGAAGTAGCCGAGTTGGGATTTGAAGAGGGGATAGCCTGGCCTTGGAACCTGCTGTCCCTCTTCCAGGCTCTATGGCCTCCATTCCCTTCAGGTCTCTGAGTGGTTTTTCACCTCCTCCCAGATAGTAAACTTGGCCCCACGAAGGCGCGATAAGGGGCTGGCTTACAGCCAAGGGACACAGTGGTGGCAGGTGGGAAGGGTGTGTGCTCTGTGACTAAGAGCCAGCACTCGGTCCCCACCCTGTTCCACATTTTCTGGTCAATAGAAACATTTCCTGCTGACGCCAACAGAACAGGAGGCTCGTGTGTGAAGGAAGGGTCTCAAAAAAGAGAGAGGAACAGAAGTCAGGGCTCTTGATTGAAGGGAGCTCTTAATCTATGAAGCCACGACTACTTTATTTCCTTAAATGAACCGCATTGCTTTTTCTGTTGAGTTTAATAAGTCCAAGGGTAAAACCAGAAAGCACAGACTGTAAATCCAGCTCATTCAGCCTCTTCGCTCAGAAATGTGACGCTGTGTCATGTGGAGTCCCAGCTACAAATGCTCCTTGAACAATCAACCTCTCAGAAAGATACGTCTACCAAGCTTACCTTTAAAATAAAAGGAAATTTGATTGTAAGGTTTACGCTCAGAAGGAGACTACATCGTTCTAGATAAATGGCTGAATTTGGATCTGCAGTTTGTAGGTCCTGGTTTCTGCCAGTCTGATTAGAGGGAAAATTATGTGCCATTTCAGGCTGACACCAAGACTCAAGTTTCTATAAATTACCTTGGACCGGGTTGGCATCACTAATTCAGCTTCCTCCTGCTAAAACAAGAGCCAGCCCTGTCTAACGTATTTTTTTCTTTCTATAGATTGTACCAGAAAAACAAGAGGAATTTTTACTCTTTGGAGCATTTTTTGAAGCTACCATGATTGACCGGAGGATTGGAGATAAACCCATTAGCTTTGAAGTTTCTATTGGTAAGTGCAGACAAGCAGAGTGCCCGGCACATGGCATGAACTTTATACCTACCTCTTAAATAAGTGAATTAGTGTGTTACGTGAAGATGGTAGCACTCTGCTGGAGGTTTGCACCTCAGGAAGAAATGAATAAATCCTTGTCCACTCAGGTGTCAATATGTAAGGGATAGATTTATTTTCATACTTAAAAAAAAAGGATTAAGAGTATAATTTGCATTCAGACAAACCTGGACTACTAATTCTGCTTCCCTTACCCTAGGCTCACTTAATATCTCTGGGTCTCAGTTTCTTTGTCTATAAAATGGGGATAATGCTAATTCCTCATGGAGCTGTTACAAGGGTTTAATGAGTTAAGGCATGCAACATGCCACACATATAATAGGTGCTGTTATTATAACTCCTGGCAATCTTCCTGGACTGATGTACATCTGGGAAAACCACTCCAAGAAAAAGCATTCCGTCAGAGAAGGTCTTGATTTATATTTGGGAAGTTCTCCATCAGTGGAGCAGAAGGAAATGGAGATGGAATCCAGTTAATTTGTAACTTAAGTAATTCTGACACAAAAGAACCTAAGATGTATATTGATGATGGCTTAGTATCATTGTTAATCTTATTTCTTTGGTCTGACCATCACTCTACCTCCATACTGAGAGCTTATTTCCCTGCCCTGGGAAGACATAAACTTGGATCCTTTCTGCCAAGCGGCCTGATTCTGCTTATTGACACCTGGCCCTTCTCCCCTTGCTACTGGCTCTTCAGGTAACTTTGGGAACTTGATCGATGGGGAATCGCATCATGGGAATAGGAAGAAGTCAGTTGACCCAGCTGAAGAAGATGCCCTTCCACTGCTGCATGAAGGAGAAGGGGACGCAGCCATGCCCATGGTCTCCACCACTACCCCCGAGAAGCCACTCGTGACAGAAGGGAACAGGTAGGAGACGCAGCAGGTGAGAGTAGCCGGGGTTTCTGACAGTAGAAGCTCGACCAATTTCTGGGACTGTTTGATTCAGTTCTTCCCTAAAACTGGAAACATTCTTTATCTTATTTATAAGAACAAGGTGCAAACAAGGGCAACATGGTAAGTGCCACCCTCCTGAATTCTTAGTAACATGTTGACAGCTCTCCAAACGATACACGCAGGGAATTCATTTAAGGGCCGGGCAATGATGACGGTTATTATTATCATATCTGAAGGTCCATTCATTCTATAACTTTGAAGCATAACAAGGTAGGAAGGTCAGATGTTAACATTTCAATCCAAAATCCTATTAACAGTTGTTACAGTCATCTGAATGTAATGTAAACTCAAGTTGGTGGAATGATTAGGTACGTGATTTTTTAATCTTACTTTGCCCACAATCAAACTGAAGAACTCAAGGAGACCGTATCAGAAAACTGCTGGGGCACCTACACGTACCCTCACTGAACTTTAGTCCAAGTAACATTTCAACATGCAAAGAGAAGTGAAATTATAGAACTGTCTTAAGAAAGTGATGTCATCCAAATGGTTTATGAGAAGGGAAAGCCACACATAGAGAGATTCTTCTGTGTTCTGAGCTTTATGCTATGAATTAAAAAATGTGATCTCACTGGATTGTCGTAAGAGACAATCACTGCTCTCCCTGTTTACATTGTGAGGGGATTGGAACCACATCGTTAGTTCTCTTCAATCTTTGCTCTTCTCTCTCCGGGCACGAACCCATGGCTTACTGACCACTGTTAGAATAACGACTCTCACATCTGTTTCCCCGGACGGGCTTCTTTCCTGAGCAGCAGGTCCAAACACCTCCATGTGGGTGTCCCTGGGTTATTCACCAGACTCATTGTTTTCACAGACAGCTTTGCCCCTTTTCCCACCTTTCCCATCTCGGAGACTGGTCATACCATTGTCTGCATCCTCCAAGCCGCAAATCAGAAAGTTGGCAATTGTTCTCTTTTCCCTTCCTACCCGTATGCAATTCGTGATGAAGTCCGGTCAATTCGAGTTCTCAAGTGTGTTCTCTATTGCCATTTCTTTAATCTGGCCTGTCAGCACCTTTGGCCTAAATTATTTTAAACACCTCTTACCTGGCTTGGATCTGTTTCAAGAAATTCACCGAACTATCTATCTGAATTCCCCAGTCCCCTGATTGACATCATACATTCGCTGTCTGTGGCTTTCAGAATTAATTTCAGAGGACACATTTTGTTGATGTGATCCCTCCCCACTTCTCTGCGATAGTCTCTGGGTATTCCACAAACTCGACCGTTCCTGCAGCGCCCTTCCCCAAATGGATCCTGTTGTTTGCTGTGTCTGGGCCTTTGAACACGCTCCTCCTCCTGCCAGGCAACAAGCGCCCTCCTCAGAGCTGCCAGCTTCCGTTACCTTTCAAGACTAAGTTCAAGTTCCCTTCCCTGAATCCCGAGTCTTATTTGGACTTCTCCACTCACCTCCATCAAACACTAATCACACTGCGTTAAGATAGTTTTACTAGTCTGTCTCCCTATTAGACTGTGAGTACCCTGAGGGCAAAGGACTGTGTCTCGTTCACCTTTGGATCTGCTCATCTCCATGCCAGGCACAAAGTAGACGCTCATAACTGTTTCTGAATGAGTTAAGGACATGCTATAACGGGGTTGGGCACGGGGTTCTATGTGGGTAGAGAGGGGCAGTGGAGGAGGTGAAGACTTGGGAAAAGTCACAACAAAGGTGACATCCTAAAGGGCGAGAATGAGCTTAAGGGAGAGACAGCGATTGTCTGGGACAAAGCAGGAAGCAGTAAGTGAAAATAATCCTAGCTGCTTGTCCTCTCATTTTTGAGCACGGCCTACATTTTCTAACTCCCGTCTCTCCCATGGACCCCTCTCCCCCCTCCCACGGACCACCTTCTTTTTTTTTTTTTTTTTTTTTTTTGCGTTTCGCGGGCCTCTCACTGTCGCGGTCTCTCCCGTTGCGGAGCACAGGCTCCGGACGCGCAGGCTCAGCGGCCATGGCTCACGGGCCCAGCCGCTCCGCGCCACGTGGGATCTTCCCGGACCGGGGCATGAACCCGTGTCCCCTGCATCGGCAGGCGGATTCTCAACCACTGTGACGCCACCAGGGAAGCCCCTTTGGGGTTTTTTATGGGTCCCTGGCAGCCACACTTGGCCACCCTCCTTTACACACACCAAAAAGGACCCCAAACTTCCTAGTCCTTTAATGGCTTCTCTGTCCATCCTTGAAACTGAGGACATCAATGAACAGGATCTGCAGCTCTGGGAGGCTTTTATGAGACTCTCAGTGGTACTCTGCATCCTTCTGCCGGGATCCTTTTGGCAGTGAGAACATCCCCACCTTGTTAGACTAGCCCGGTGTTGACTTTTGGCGGGGATGTCAGGGGATGTAGTGTGGGAAGGGTTTGAGAGGAAACGAGAGCTCTAAGGAACCCTCAGATGGACCTCACATTAGTCCTGACAGGCTGGCTCGAAGAGACCAAAATGTCATGCTGGTGTTTTGGGGCTTTATATTCCTGTCACTATATCGAGGCTCTGTCCACATAGCAGCAAGCCAGGGTGGCAGCAGCTAAACTGGAAGATTCTCTAATAGACCACCACACACACACACACGCACGCATGTGCACACACAACATACACACACGTGCACATACACACACAATTTGTCGGTTGCCTCCACTGAAATACCACCATATAAGGGGCGGTTTAGGAGGACACTTGAAACACCACCCTGCATTTGTTCTGGGCTTTCCAGTTTCACAAAGCACGTGCACCCACATACAACTCAGATATGGGGCCGAAGCTCAAGAATGAGATTGGAGCACAAGACATCCAGAGTCGGGTCCTCATTTGCTTCTTAGGGTTCCGGGCCCACGCTTGCCCAAAGTCACAAGGCCAGTCGTACGTCAGGGCAGCCATTCAAACTGGCGGGCTTCTCTTCCCGCTGGCAACATGGTGCCCTGCCATCCGCTGTCCTCCATCTGCACTGTCATCTGCCTGAAAGACCACTGCATCCCAGACCACGCAGACCCAGTAGGACCCGGGGGACCCTGGGCACCAAAGACAGAGGCTCTGAACACCATTAGCACAAAATCATCCGAACCAAAGAAACCTTGGAACAAAGTACAACAATGAGGGGGGACTTATTTAGGTGCAGGATTCTCAGTGCCATAATTTTTCACAAGATACAGGAAAGAGCAGTTTCTGAACTTCTTTATTTTGTTCTCCTGCTGTAATAATAACTTCAGTTTCTGCCAAGAATTTATTTGGCTTCTCTTCTGAATGGACGCCTGCTGGTTTATTTTCTTCAGTACAGACCGTGGGGCACCTTTGCTAACTTTATGTCCTCTAGAAGAAATCTGGAGGTTGGAGAGCTAAAAAGAACAACATGCATTCTTTCAGGCTGAAGTTCTCTGTAGCCTTTTGGAATGGAAACAAAGCTCTCTCTTTCATCTCACCACGCCAGCCCAGCCTCTAGAAGCACGCGCGACTCCAAACACTGTCCACATTTATTAAGGCCACCTGTCCAACAACGCCCGTGACAAGAAATGTGCGCTGGCCTGCCTTCCATGTTTCTCTTCACACAGACCCAGGTGTTTGTGGGGCAATTACAGGCGGCTGGGGGCAAATCTAGTTAAGGATATAGCTGTCTTTAGGCAGGGAACTTCAGCTTTTTGCTACACCTCTCCCATCTTCCCTGCTTTCACATCCATCCCTTTGCTCCTTGGGAACTGAATTCTACCAGTTAGTTCCTTCTTTTCTGTCTTCAGTCTCATCCTCTTAACTTTTTTCTTATCATCATTTGAGCATATCCAACCATCACCATCAGCCATTCTCTTTGGCTCCACAGCTCCCCTTCCGGCTACTTTGCCATCCCTCTCGTCCCTTCTTAGTCAAGCAGGTCATCTGCATTACTGGCACCAATGCCCAGCAACAATAAATTTTGTATGGATGGATGAATGGACGGCAAGCCATGAAATGCTGAAGTTTAGTTTGAAGCACATGACTTCGTCTTCATTAATATTATTACCCTCTTAGATTTCTCTAGCGATTTCAGTTTATAAAATACATTCACATCTATCTCAATTGATCCTTACACAGTCAGGGCCCAGCAGATAGACATTAAAAGGAAAAATATGGGGCTTCCCTGGTGGCGCAGTGGTCGAGAGTCCGCCTGCCGATGCAGGGGACATGGGTTTGTGCCCCGGTCCGGGAGGATCCCACGTGCCGCGGAGCGGCTGGGCCCATGAGCCGTGGCTGCTGGGCCTGCGCGTCCGGAGCCTGTGCTCCGCAACGGGAGAGGCCACAGCAGTGAGAGGCCCGTGTACCGCAAAAAAAAAAAAAGGAAAAATATGTTAGTTTTTCTCCTTCCTCTCTTCTCTGAATTGGAAAGAGAATTTCTCCTTGAAGAGGGCTTGCCTTCCCTCTGGTGACCATTCCTAAACTTTGCCCTGGGTCAGAGGGTGGTCGCTGTTATTACCTCACCACTGCAGCCATATAACAGTTCGCTGCTTATTGTCCATGGATCCCCAAGTAAAGGCTAAGGATGGAATTAATAGTTTGACTATTTTGTCATCACCCTTCCCCCAACCCACCCAGAGCATACAAACATGAACAGGTTACTGGGATTGTCTGAAAAACACTGATCACCAACTAACTTCCAGACCTAATGTGTTTTCCCAGGAATTACAACTATTTGCCATTCGAGGCCAAGAAGCCCTGTGTCTATTTAATCAGCTCTTGGGGAGACCAGACATTTAGGCTGCATTGGTCCAACATGCTGGAGAAAATGGCGGACCTCCTGGTAGGTGACTTTGACAGGTGATGGAGTTGAATATTGGGAAGCTGGAGGCAAAGGGGATTTTTTTCCACCCAGTAGAGGGTCTCGACCTCAGTTTAAATACAAGTGAATTGAGGCTGCTGCATTTGGAGGGCACCTGGCTCCTACCACATGGACCCAGGGGAATGAGAATACATTTTGCATACATTAAATACATTTAAATCAAATTATCCAAATTCAGATCCCTGCCCTGCTTCTAACTGTTATAGGACCTGGGGATAGGCCACTTTCCCAGTCTCCAAAGGCAAGGGGTGGACAGCTTTCTCACAAAATGGATAGATCTTAGCTTCAACTAATATACAATCCTAACTCCTTAACAAGGTGGACAATTTCCTCCCAGTTCAAGCCCTGACACCTCTCCAGTCCTACATCTCACGTGCTGTTCCTCCTTACTGTATTCCAAGCATGCTGGTCTCCTTTCAAGTGTCTCAAAGAAACCAAGCTCCTTTGTGCCTCCTAGCCACCTCCATGCTGTTCGCTCCGCCAGGGCTGCTTTTCCCCTTCATGTTTCTCCTGTGAAGCCCAGTCAACCTCTAGGGCTCATATTTAAGCGCTTCCTCAGAGAAACCTTCTTACTCGCTCCCTCTTTTACCCTGTTCCATCATATCCTGTTCTTTTCCTTCAGAATTATTTGAGGAATTGAATGTGTGAAAGTATTTAAAACAGCACCTATATGTAAAAAATACTAGGCTGTCCCACCCAACCCTGTCGGGGTGGAGGGGGTAAGAAACCCTGGGAACTCTGCTTCTTTGGTATCTCCTTCCCTTTGTGATTCCTTTTCATTTACTCCACATTTCCCTTTCCAGCCCACACATCTCATGGGCAGTGTCCTCTCCTCTCTGTCCCACCGTGCCTCACCGGGGGACCCTGGTCTGATCCCTCTCATTCCACGAAAACCCACACTAAGGAAAGCACACATTTCTCTCTCCCGTTTGCTTTATAATTCTGTCTCCAATTGTGTAAAACACGGTATTGGGGGCTTCCCTGGTGGCGCAGTGGTTGAGAATCCGCCTGCCAATGCAAGGGGCACGGGTTTGAGCCCCGGTCTGGGACGATCCCACGTGCCGCAGAGCAACTAAGCCCGTGAGCCACAACTACTGAGCCTACGCTCCTAGAGCCCATGCTACACAAACAAGAGAAGCCACTGCAATGAAAAGGCCGCGCACCGCAACGAAGCGTAGTTCCCGCTCGCCACATCTAGAGAAAGCCTGCGCGCAGCAACAAAGACCCAATGCTTTGTTGTAAAGGAGAAACTAACACACTATTGTAAAACAGTTATACTCAAATAAAGATGTTAAAAAAAAAAAAGAAATTGAACAGAACAGAGAAAAAATAAAATAAACTCCCAGGCAAAAAAAAAAAAAAAAGACCCAATGCAGCCAAAAATAAAATTAATTAATTAATTAATTAAAACAAAACAAAACAAAAAAACCACAGTATTGCCCCGGGCCGTGGGGATTCCAGGCATCATGGAGACGGAGTCTGAAAGCGGTTGTGGAGGCGGGTTTGGAGTCATGCCATGGGGAGGCCATGGACTCGCTCTTTACGGCTGGTCTTGCTTCTCCTTCAGACAAAATAGTTTATTTCTAAAAGGCTTGACCAAACAAATCAGAAATTTTTTATCCCTAGAGCCCATAGTAGCCTTGAGCACTTGTTGCTAATTCTTTCTCAGAGCCAGGATCCCTGCCATGCGTGGCATATCATGGCTAACCTGACTGAATGTTTTCTAAGCACCAAGCACGGTTTGAAGAAGTTCACATCTCCCTATGGGGCTATAGGTGGGTACCATTATTACCAGATTTTACAGATGAGGAAACTGGGCAGAAGTGGGTGAGGTCACCTGATAAAGCCTGGATTTGGATGTCGTAGGTAGTCTGACTCCCAAGCCTAAACCTTTAACTGCTCCACAATGTTGCCTGTACTTATAGTGAAGGGGGAAAGAGGGAAATCTGTGTCCCTAGGCACGTGATGGAGGATGTCGTTTTTGTAAATTCTAGCAAAGCAGTGGTGACATGTACATTGCCCCTTGGGTTCCATTTTCCTCCAAGCCATGAAATGGAACCCTAGAATTTAGGATCCAAAGGAAAAGTACAATGATTAAGTGCACAAGCATATAGCCATTGTCATATACAACCTGTCTTCTTTTCCCCCAACACCCCTCCCCTGACAAAACCCCCCATAATCAGAAGAACTGATAGCCTGTTCATTTCAGGGATTATTCAGTGTGGTTTTACTCCTATATAACAAACTGCCATGAACATTGAGTTTGAAGTTTTTGATAATTCTATCTAATTTACTCTACTTTGTTAGGTATTTCCCATGACGTTAGGTTTCCCTCACAAGGTAGATTCCAAATAAATGGAACTCAGTTCAGGAATAAATCTGGGACAGAAACAATGAGTTTGAGCAACACAGGAGAAGACTTGAATCTGGACCAATTCCAGTCAAGAAAGGAAGGTTCGAAGTTAGAATGCAGTAGCATTTCCCTGTTCAGACATACACGAAAAAACAAGAGATATGTTCCTTCATTTTCAAAACAAAATATTAGCTCAATATTATTTCTGTGGGTGTTAGAATCAGTATCCCCACTATGGTGTCTCATTCCTACCTCTCATCCGCCTACCTCTGTGGTTTGTTTTCAGGAAGAAGGTATAGAGGAAGTGAAAGAACTGATTAAGATTTCAGAGGAAGCCCCGGAAGAGAAAATGAAGATGGTTCTCACTGACTTCATCAGTCAAAGCAGGTACTGCAGAGACAGCTATCATCTGGGTAGCTCAGCTGATATGGAATCAGCTTTTAATTACCTTAGAAAATGGTCGATTTTACATGCATTCATATGGGCATTGAATAGTGTTATATCCATCTTAATTTTGCTCAGTAATTTAGCTGCAACTGTGGGCTCACTGCTGCTTCCTGACACTTAACTAAAACATAAAGCAAAGGGGGGGAAAAAAAAGGAAAAGAGAAGAAAAGAAAGACTGCAGAGACATTTTATCAAACAAGAAAAATGCTGGTAGTGTTAGTGTCCAGCATGGCTCTTTGCATCTGGTAGGTACTCAACAACTATTTGGCAATTAGATGGATAAATTATATCAAATGCTATTTAATAGAATTTTTTATACACCACATTAAAAAGCACCAATTAATGACTCTTATTCCAGGAGGTAGACAATATAATAAAAGATGAAAAAATAGGGTGTATTAGTTATCTATTACAGAGTAACAATAACCCTCAAATTTAGTGGCTTACACATATTTATTATTTCACAGTTTCTTGGGTCATGAATGTAGGTGTGGCTTAGCTGGGTCCTTTGCTCAGGACCTCTCCCAGGCTGCAATCAAGGCATTGACTAAGGCTACAGTTACCTCAGGGCTCAAGTGGGAAGGACTCACTTCCAAGATCACTCATACGGACATTTGCAGAATTCAGTTCTTCATGAACTGTTGGATTGAGGGTGATTGAGGACTTCAGTTCCCTGCTAGCTGTTGTTTGGAGGTCATTCTCAATTCCTTGCCACGTGAGCCTCTCCAAGCGACCTCTCACACCATGGCAGCTGACTGCACCAGAGTGAGCAAGAAAGAAGAGTCAGAGAGAACATGCCAATAAGATGGACGTCACGGTCTTTTATAACCTAATCTTGGACGTGACATCCCATCAGTCTGAATGTCTTCTGTTAGAAGCAAGTCACTAGGACCAGTGCACATTCAAAGGGGATGAATTGCACAATGGCAAGAAGAGCAGGAAGTGGGGATCATTGGGGCCATCTTAGAGGCTGCCTTCCCCATAAGGAAACAACCGGATGCATTAGGTCAAGACTTGAGCAATAATGAGAATTTGTTATAATAGAATCAACGGAAAAGGAGTGGCTATTCATGTGATGGAAAGAAAAAAATAATAGATTCTGGTGTTCAGCTTTGTAAGTTTTGTCTTTCCTAATCTCTCAACTACCCAAGCCTTTTTTACTTAAAGAAAAAAGAAAGCAAAGAAATAAATATGTAGTTTTTTCTCTCTTTATTTCTTTTCTGTTTTTCATATAGAAGCAATATATATCAGTGCTACTCCTGCTGTGAGCTAAGTGTCACCTGCAAATCCCTTGAAGCATCTTTAAAAGCTTCATGGTCATATTTTTAGAAATTGTGGGCAAATTAATAGCTCAATAACTTTTCTCTATTAGGAGGTTACTTAGAGGTGATCATTACTCCCTCTTCTCTTCAAGTTTAAAGCCAACTGAGAAAAATATTCATGAGGGTCAGACAGAGATCAAACGTTCATTTTATATTTGGTAAACCTGGATTTGAGAAAAACGTTTGTACCTGAGGTCCAGGAGACTTTGTGGTCCCCTCACCTGTTTGAGGTTGAACGGCTGGGCTTTGGGGCTTCCCCCAAGAAGGGACAGACCACCTGCTGTGTAGAGGTGAGGAGGCTGCCCACAGCTGGCAGCGGGCTGGGTCTGAAAGATGAGGAATGAACAGAATCACGTGCCAAAGCCATCTACCCCCATTCTGATGGGGAAATAAGTTATTTCTCCCCCTGTGGGGAAGGGAGAGAGATTAGAAGCATCCATAATGTTTCCTAGAGCTGATCCATCCCGGGAGTGGAATGGATTCCTTCTGCCTCTAGGAAAGAAAGGTAGACAGGTGGCACCAAGACTCCCTCCTCAAAATAGACTCCTTTTTATTCTTTTTAAAAAATGAAGAGAAAATGCAACGACTACTAGTATGTCCAAAGAGAATTTCTGATTGAAGTTTCCAATTACCAGCAGGCAGAGCTCTGGTGTGGGACCCCCTCCCCGGGAGGTATGGCATCTTAGATGCCCCTTTTGTTCTTTTGTAATTGATTGTTTTCATCACAGAAATACTACATGCTCATCTTCAACAACAACAAAATGCAGGATGTGTAAAGGAAAAGTGTTCTCAACTCTCTCTCCAAGCCCACTCAGAGAGAAGAGTTTGATTTGTCTTCTTTTTTTCCTGTGCATTTGCAAGCACACACATTCATAAAAATACTCTATTTCTTCATAAACATCACACACTTTGTTCAGCAGATTGCTTTTTCACTCAGCAATGTATCACTGGCATCTTTCTACAGCTGTACCTAATAGTTATCCCCAATGTTCAATCACATGACATGTATCATGTAGTATTTAACTAGTCCCTAATATTTAAGTTGTTCTGATTTATTTTGCTACTATAAACAATGCTACAATAAACATTACTATGTAAACATATTTTTGCAAGAATTTTCAGTTATTTTTGAAGCATAGAATTCTAGTATAGTTTTTGGATCAAATTATATGGACATTTAAATTTTGATAGATGCTGTCAAATAACCTCTTAAACATTATAATAATTAACACTCTCCTATCGTAATAGAGGAGAGTGACTATTTCCCTTTGAATATTATCAACCTTGAATATTACCTGCTTTTTAGTAAGTGAAAATGGTATCGATTTTAATTTAAGCTATTGCTGATGAGGGAATATCTTATTTCCCCAAATTTAAAGTCATTTCTGTTTCTTCTTCAACTGCATTCATAACCATTACCATTTTCCTATTGAACACATTTTTAATTTCATCCCTCAAAATGTTACTATTCAGTCCTTTGTATGGTTTTTAAAATAAGAAGACATAGGCCAGTTTTGAGTCTAAAATATTTGCTCTACATACAATTTTCAGGAACATTTTGGTGTGTGTTAAATTTGTAAGATAAAGGAAAACTGCATTATTTTGTGTTTGCTGTTATGAACTTGGATAGGAGTCACAACAGTTATATACTGAAAGAAAGTAGAAAAACAAACATCCCCAAAACTAATGTGAGGCCTGGCGCTATTTCGCATTCTCATTTTGTCTCATAGAAAAGTTAGTGCTTTATTGCTTAATCCAAAATGAAAAATCTTGGTTCTGTGGCTTCATCAACTTTCCCACTGTATTGCAGAAAGTATACTTGCAAATCTCTGGAATTATATACATGAATTTTCACTAAGCAGTTTTCAAAATTGTTATTCTCTTATAGTGCCTTTATCTCTGAAGTGGAAAAGAAACCCAAGATGTTGAACCAAACCAATTTGGATAAGAAACGACTTACGCTCTGTTGGCAGGAGCTGGTATGTGAAAATCTATTTATACTTGCAAAGAACTAAAACGTGTGCTTTAAAAATAAACCTCATGGATGAAGCATAGGTCATAGACTACATGAGGATAAAGTTCTAAAAGTTATACAGTTGGGCTTCCCTGGTGGCGCAGTGGTTGAGAATCTGCCTGCTGATGCAGGGGACACGGGTTCGTGCCCCGGTCCGGGAAGATCCCACATGCCGCGGAGCGGTTGGGCCCGTGAGCCATGGCCGCTGAGCCTGCGCGTCCGGAGCCTGTGCTTCGCAACGGGAGAGGCCACAACAGTGAGAGGCCCGCGTATCGCAAAAAAAAAAAAAAAATAAAAATAAAAAAAAAAAATAAAAGTTATACAGTTGTGTGATATAGAAGAATGAGAAGGGAATAAATAGATGAGCGAGTTGGAGAGGAACTAGTATTTACTGAATGTTTACAAGAATGAGCTAGAAGCCCACCAGCCCTATATCCTATCCTGATGTAGGACTTGTTCATTTTCTTGACGTTTGTATTTTGTCAAAGGCTGTGGACTCTTTCACTTAACCTTCTGCCTCCTAAGCTGAGAGACAGAAAGAAATAACTAAACTACCTCTCCTTGGTGTCCTCCCATTATGCATTGTGTGAAAAGTTGTGAACACTGCCTGAGGGCAGGGCAGTGGCTGGTACCTCTCTGTGCCCTGGAGACCCTGCAGAGTGCTGAGTGCCTTAGAGATGTTCGGTCCCTATTGAATGAGTGACAACTGAGAAACGCCAGACCGAGTCAGACCCTGATTATCTCTCCTTGAAACTTCAGTTCCAGCAATGGCATCAAGGGACGTCTTGTATGAGGCCATGATAATTCTGCAAAATAAAATTACTCAGTGTTTGGCCAGGGACATTTTAAAGATGTGAATGAGGCCCACAGAGGTTAAATGATTTTATTTAAGGGTCACAGCTAGTCAGTCATACTCCAGAGACTAAAGTCCCGGTCTCTGAACACTTGACTCATCCTTCTTTCTAGAACAATAAATGAAGTTTTGTGGCCTCCTCTACGCCAAGGAGGCCAGACTCCCCCGCTATGTGAGATCTGCTTCCTACTCCATGTCTTCCTCAGCACCTCTGTCTCTGCAATACCCATCCTCTACAGGTAGCCCACAGAGCTCTCTGGCTTTCTGTGTCCCACATTCCTTGTCCTGAACAAGCCCAAGATTTCAGTACTTTGCAGTGGCCCAGCTCTCTCTCCGCACTTCCAGTCTCTGGGTGGACACGCGCACTGCTTGCCTCGCGGCACCTCGGACTCAGCGTATCCCGCTCAGCCCGTCACCCTCCCGCTAAAGCTTGTTCCCCGTCCTGCATTGGCACCGCCAGCCTCACTTGTTGCTCCAATCAGAAGCTTGAGAATCAACTTTGAATCCTGTACCCCAGCGGTCCCCAACCTTTTTGGCACCGGGGACCAGTTCCGTGGAGACGGCTTTTCCACGGCCGGGGGAGGGAGGGGGCGCAGTGGGAAGGGTTCAGGCAGTCATGGGAGCGGCGGGGAGCGGTGGGGAGCCTCACACGGAGCTCCACCCGTTCGCCCGCCGCTCACCTCCTGCCGTGCGGCCCGGTTCCTAACAGGCCGCAGACCGGTACCGGTCCACAGCCCGGGGGTTGGGACCCCTGCTAAACCTCACACCAAACGGTCAGTTTGAGCCCAGGCCAGGTTGAGCCCCCGGCCCTTAAAGACTCTGGCACTCACTTCATTCTTCATCCCGAGGACCACTGCCCGACCCGAGTGCTTTAGCGTCTCTGGCCAAGGCTATCACAGTCACCTTCCTCCAGCCCACCGTCCATACCACAGCCAGAATGGTCTCCAAAACGCAAATCTGCTTAGATCTCTCTTGATTAAAAAAAAATCACTGGAGGGCTTCCCTGGTGGCGCAGTGGTTGAGAGTCCGCCTGGCGACGCAGGGGATGCGGGTTCGTGCCCTGGTCCGGGAGGATCCCACGTGCTGCGGAGCGGCTGGGCCCGTGAGCCGTGGCCGCTGAGCCTGCGTGTCCGGAGCCTGTGCTCCGCAACGGGAGAGGCCACAACAGTGAGAGGCCCACGTATCGCAAAAAATAAAATTAAAAAAATAATCTGCCTGCCAATGCAGGGGACACGGGTTTCAGCCCTTGTCCGGGAAGATCCCACATGCCATGGAGCAACTAAGCCCATGTGCCACAACTACGGGGCCTGCGCTCTAGAGCCCGCAAGCCACAACTACTGAAGCCCACGCACCTAGAGCCCGTGCTCTGCAGTGAGAAGCCCACGCAGCGCAACGAAGAGTAGGCCCTGCTCGCCGTGACTAGAGAAAGTCTGCGCGCAGCAACAAAGACACAACACAGCCATAAATACATTTATTTTTTTAAAAACCCCCAAAACTGGAGTCTCCCAATTGTTCATAAGATAAAGGCCAAATTCCTTTGTGCATGATATACAGGGCTGTTCACCGTCTTGTCCCAGCCTACTCTCCCAGCCTTGTCCCTCATTGCTCCCTTCCCATGTATCTATGTGCCAACGATTCTGAACCCTCACTGATTACGTACCTTCATATGTAATTGTTCCTTCCAACTGGTCTGTACTTTTTCTTCTTATCTGATGAATTCAATGCATTTTTTGCTCAGCACAAATATCATATTATCCATAAAACCTGGCTTTGGCCCCTCTGGTCCCATGATGCATTACACATTTTAGTTATTTGCATATATTGCTTTCACCTCACCAACTGTCAAATTCTCAAGGAAAGGAAGCTTGAGTTCTCCTCTTGTCCCAGGCCTTGGCTCCTAGGATAGTGCCTGGTCTATAGCAGGTATTCAGGTCCACTAATCAGAGGGCTTCCTCGGTGCCAGGCCCTGTGCTGGGTGCTGGAAGCACAAGGCTGTCAGTATTTGGTGCTTGTTCTTGAGGAATTTATTGACTGGTCTATTCATTTCACAAACATTTATTTAACACCTGCTCTGTGCCAGGAACTCCACCAGAGTCTCAGTATTCAAGGTAAGAACAAGACTGAGGGGGCCCCGTCCTTGCAAAGTTAACACTTGAGTGGGGAAGACAGTAGATAGATAACAAAAAACAAATAAAAACGATTACAGGTTATGATTATGAAGGGCATTTTTTTTTTTTTAAACAAATGGCTTTTTTTTTTTTTTTTTTTTTTTTTTGCGGTACGTGGGCCTCTCACTGTCGTGGCCTCTCTCATTGCGGAGCACAGGCTCCGGACGCACAGGCTCAGCGGCCATGGCTCACGGGCCCAGCCGCTTCGTGGCATGTGGGATCCTCCCGGACCGGGGCACGAACCTGCGTCCCCTGCATCAACAGGCGGACTCTCAACCACTGCGCCACCAGGGAAGCCCACGAAGGGCATTTTAAAAGGCCATGGTGATTGGGAAAATGTGGGAGAATGTATGACAGTGGTATCATCATGGCAGTGGAGGCCTGAGGAGAAAGCAGCCATGCAGAGTCTAGGGAGAACATGTGGTCTAGAGGAACCTTAAGCATCCCAGTCTTGAGGAGGGAGCTGGGCGTGTTGTAGGACCTCCTGAGGACCAGTGAGTGGAGCGCTCCAAGATGAAGCAGCCAGTGGGCAGGGCCCACTCATGCAGGGCCTTAGAAATCACTGTAAAGTGTTTGGGGTTTTTCTTCCTAAGAACCTGAATGCAGGCTGAATGAATGAATCAAAATAAACACTTTTAGATGTTACAGCCACGAACAGAGAGCTCCCTGGTGCCTCTCTCCAACGATGCCAACTTGGTCTGGAAGCATCTACTGTGCCTCCGCGGAGAGGTGGTGAGAGCAGTGATGAAGGACATGGCCTCTGGACTCAGCAGGGGGTCAAGTCCAGCTCTGCCTCTCTGTAGCGGCATGACTCTATTTCCTCTTCTGTAAAATGGGAATGATAGTACCTACCGCGTAAGGTCGCTGTGAGGAGTACTAAGGGTTAATACGGCAGATGTAACATTGCCCCGCGCAGAGTAAGAGCTCAATCTATTTTAGCTGCTATTATTATTGTTGTTGTTGTCAGTATCAGGAAGCCTAGGTTCAGGTCTTGACTAAAGAGCTATGGGACTGTGACAAACCTCTGGCTTCTCTGGGGCTCAGCTTCTCGTCTGTCAAATGAACGTGAGATAATATTCACTGTCCCCATAGTCCTACCAAATTGCTGTTAATGGGCAGCGTGCCCCATAGCAGAGCCTGCAACAGCCCTCATGAGTGGCTCAGCATGGAACTTACAAGCACTTTCAGGAATCTCCAGCAACAGGACTGTGCTCGCTAACCAGATTTCTAGAAAGATCTACACCGACTCTTGTTTTGTTTTAGGAGGCCATAGCCAAGGAGGCCAAGGGGCTCACGCAGCAGCAGAAGAAAAAGTTCTCTCTCGATGAAATGATCCAGGCAGCCCAAAACTTTGTGGAAAAAATCCGCTTTCTTGTGGATGAGGTAATCAACTATAAAGGCAAAAGCTCATTTGGGAGATTAGACCGAGTATCTTCCCAGTGGGGTTTGAGTGTTTGATAAGAATGAAAGATGAGCAGTGTTTTCTCTCAAGCCCTGCTGAGCAGGCACCATTCGTTTGAAGGGTGAAGGAGGGGGTTTTTAAATTGAGCCAAACATGTACGGCTTTATCGATTTTTTTCATGAAGCCTGAGTATTCAGCCGAAATAAAAAGCACATTCCTAAATAATAATAATAAAGCACACTCCTTAATAGGCTCAAGAAAAGTCAAAATAAACATGGGATCTTTGATAGGTTTTTAACTGTAAGGAAATTGAAACTCATGTCCAGTAAAAGTTAAAACAGCTTCTCATTTTAAAGTTAATTGTAAGCAATATCTTCTGATGAATACTAGAATGATCTAGAAAGAGTCCTCGTATTTGCTTCTGTTAAACACTAGGTTTTGTGGCTGAAGTTTTCAGGGAGAGGTACAGATTTACTGCTTCTGTTGTTCTTGAAAGTTTTTTTTTCCTGTTGCAAATTCATCATTCCCCGGAGGCATAACAAGCCGTGAGATAGTCACTTTGGAATGCAGGAATTTTAATAAGCACCCAGGTCTGTGATTGACTGATCCTGTGGCCAGAAAACCTCCACAAGGATGTCTCTGTTTCCATGTCAAGAGAGAAGGGATGCCTTCTTAGGGTACCAATTACACTAGAGGATTACGGGGTTAGAAAAAGTATCTGCTTCCAGTCCGAGAATGTCAAAGCCTAGTTTATGACAATGTGCCTCCCTTTTGTTTTGGAAGCTATACTGGCTCAGCAATTGTGCATTTCAAACACTCACAACATAATGGGCCTCTTGGCAGGGAATTCTGCAATTCTTATCTTGATTAGCTCAACTTTAAAGTCTAATTTTCTGTGCAATTTAGTGCAGTTTCTCCTGAATAAACACCTATAATGGAGCGAAAATACTTAGCAATTTCATTTTAGGTATAAAATCCCTTGTAAAATTGTTTTTCCTTCCTTAAGAGCAGATGGAAAGACATCCAAAGACATTCATGGATTTTGGTTTTTGGTGTTTCATTTGAATGTTCTGGAGATGCTACCTGGCTCTTAGGAGGTCCAATGCTGGAAGCTAAATCATGATTACAAGATTGCAAAGAAAAAATCCATGGGAAGGTGGAGCAAACATTTGTTCTGCAGACAGAATAAAATAGGCCACCAAAGATGCCAAGTCACGGGTCCGACTTGCATTTTGTCAAAGCACGATAAGCAGTTTGGTGTATGGGGCTTCCGTGACCTAAGACCTTCTCAAAGAAGCCATGCTTAACTTGCTGGGTTGCACAGGACTTTCAGTACCCAGAAAGTTTAAGTCACAGAACTTGTTGTGCAGAAGGGGTGCTGTTGCAGGATAGGAGAACCCTGGAGGTGCCGTGTAAACAGCCACCTATCAAATCCATCCCCTCTGCCTCCACAGCCACAGCACACCATCCCTGACATCTTCATCTGGATGCTGAGCAACAACAAGAGGGTGGCATATGCCCGCATCGCCGCCAAGGACCTCCTCTATTCCCCCATCAGGAAGCAGATGGGTCAACACTGCGGGAAGATCAAAACTCACTTCCTCAAAGTAAGTCTGTACTATTTTTGACTCAAAGATGGGAATCTCTGTTTTTCCGGGGTTGCACGGCATTCCGAGTGTGTGTCCAGATCTCTGACTTGACGCTAAGACTTTCAAAAGTCTGAAGACAACTAGAACATCTTGCCCCATCTTGATTCAAGTTGTGTTTTAGGAGACCATCCTGGGGCTGAATATTTTCCAATTTTCCAATAACTGTGTCACCAGACACATATAAGGTGTTTTTTAAAAAAAATCTAGTGTAGGTATCTTAAGGTTATTTTAATTTTTACTTCTTTGATTCCTAAGAAGAATGAACATTTTTCTATTAGTTTCCTCTCTACTTTTCTCTTGAGTAATTTATCTATGGCATCATTTTACATGAGTTCATCTATATTTTAAAAATAGACTTCAAAGAAAATTACAAGAGGAGAGGTTGCTATTCCACAGAACTGCTAGTTTAGGATTCCTGGCAGCTTTATACTGTAAAAATATGACAGTCCTTTCATCTTGGGTCCCCGCACCATTCGTGAACACAGGGTCATAGGCACAATCTCTGGATAGATCCTACTGTCTTTAAATCAAGATTTGAGCCTTTCCTGAAGACCCTGGGTATTGTACCTCTACTACAAAGACATTTCTATCCCAGGAGTGCACTTGAGCAAACATGGAGAAAGACTGGTCCAAAATCTTAACACTCACCAAAAGCTGGCAACAAGAGTGTGTGATCTGACTGATTAACTTTCCCAACTCACAGTGCGCTGTCTTGCCAATCTGAGTTCTGATTATTTGCTGTAACATAATTATTCTTCCACTGCCTTAGAAGGAGGATGAGAAGGCTCAAAACCATGCCATGTGAAGCATAGGTGAGGAGATGACAATGTTTAACTGAGAAGAGAGATTTGACAGCATGATGGAGATTTTGTGTTCGTAGGGCTTCCACATGGATGATGGCATGATTGTGTGTGTGTGCACGCGTGCACGTATGTGTTTCCAGAGGCTAGAACTGGGCCCCACGAGAGCCATTGCAGGGAAATAGTTCCCTAAATGGAGGTCCACAATGTGTTCTTTGTCCCTGGTATGAATATGGCAGCGGGCAGCTAGATGAGACAGCCTCAAAGCGCATCCAATGGCTAGATTCTACTGTTGATGGGATTGTTATGGGGGGCAGACAGAAGAGGCATTACAGGGTACTGGTTTAATACTTGAGCTTTGAAATAAGGTGAATCTGGGTTGGAATTTGTATTAGTTTACTAGGGTTGTTGTAACAAAGTGCTACCGTGCGGCTTAGACCACAGAAGTTTATTGTCTCCGAGTTATGAAAAAAAGCTGACACGAAGGGATTGGCAGGGCCGTGCCCCCTCTGAAGGTGCTAGGGAAGCTTCTCTTCTAGCTTCTGGTAGCTCCTTGGCTTGTCGGAGTATAACTCCAATCTTTATATCATGTTCTCCCTGTGTGCATGTCTCTTTTCCTACGATGTCCTTTTTATAAGAATCCTACTCCAGATTGACCTCATGTTAACTCTGTCTGTAATTACCCTATTTCCAAATAAGGTCATATTCTAAGGTACTAGTGGTTGGGACTTCAACATATGCATTTGAGGGGAATACAGTTTTACCTATTAGTGAATTCCAGGGCTAATATTTAGGAGCTGTATGATTTCGGGAATGTTACTTAACATCTCTGTGTCTCCTGTTCTTCATCCTTCAAATGGGGATGATGTTGAGGATTAAGTGGATAAGTGCACGAAAAAGAGCACAGAGCGTACGTCCCCCGGGGTCATCACGCAATAAATGTTGGCATTCAAACAAATGGAAATCCAACATCTAGGGGACATTTCTGGAATTGTGTGCCCCCTTCACATCCAGGGAAGTGTTTGTGGTTCTGTATGTTAGATGTTATGGAAAAACCCAAGTGAACTTTTTGGCCAACCCAATATTTTCTGTCATGTGTACAAAAGGATTTTTATTTATTTATCTCTTTATTTTGTGGTACGCGGGCCTCTCACTGTTGTGGCCTCTCCCGTTGCGGAGCACAGGCTCCGGACGCGCAGGCGCAGCGGCCATGGCTCACGGGCTTAGTTGCTCCGCGGCATGCGGGATCCTCCCGGACCGGGGCACGAACCCGTGACCCCTGCATCAGCAGTCGGACTCTCAACCACTGCGCCACCAGGGAAGCCCCCCAAAGGATTTTTAAACCCACCTCTGTAAAACTTGAACTGAAAAAGAAAAATTCACCCTAGTTATTCACCACAAATATTTCTTCAGCTTTCTCATTCCAAGGACTTCTGGGGTTGAAAGAAACACCTGTCTTGAAAATAGCAAATCATTTCAGAAAGCCCTGTGCTAAAAATAAGAGAAAACCAGCGTAAAGTTATTCCTTCCTAAATATTTTGATGTATCCCAGAATTATTTAAAATTAGAACAGAGAACAACTGTCAACTAAAGCCAGAGAATAGACCTAACTGGGAATTCAGGACCTTTGCCCTGTGGCCTTGGCTTACTTCTTTATCTGGATTTTCCTTTTGTCATTGGGATTGCTTTGGGTGATAGCTTTGTGAATGTTGAATATGTTGTTGATTGTCCTGACAGGATGAAACATCTTGATAAGATGAAAACTATTTTCATTCCTGTTTTGATTGTCACCCCTGCTTTTAACTCCCTCCCGCCACCTCCCTTTAGGCAATGTTTCTCTTCACTGAATTGGTAAATCTGAAAAAAGCAAGAGCTGCTCCAGGGAGACAAAGGATTCACCCACCTGCTGCTCACTCCGGTTTCTTAACTGGGAATTAGATAGTAGAGTGAGACAAACCATAGAATGTAAATCTCTCTGATCTCTAGATTTTTTCCAGAGTCGCCTCAAAGTTTGTTGCACGGAACGGCTGTCCTTTGAGTGGCGCCATAAACATCCCGTGTTCAAACACATTTAGAGGTTGCCGTCGTGTCCCCCTCTGGGAGTTTCACAGCGCCCGCCAACCAGTAGAAAAGTCAACGTCCTGCAGTCAGGAATCATGCTTGTCAACCTTATTCATCTAGATTAGCTATTTACAAATTTTAGGCAACTGCTATGCCTAGGGGGCCCAGGTTGAGGAAATATTAATCTAAAGGAAACAAAACTGCCTCACCTGAAGTCACATGGCTAGGTAATAGTACATCTGGAACGGCAATCAGGTGAACTAAATATATTCATAATGTTACTAAAAATGCTGCAGCAGAATTTGCTGAGCTCAGCCGAATCCACCAACCAGAAAAGCAGAGTTCTCCCCCTTCAGTCTCAGAAAAGGACATTCATTCCAAAAGGAAACTCTTCCTGTGGGAGGAGATGGATGCAGCGGCCCAACCTTCTTTTTCCTCTGGAGTCACCTCTTGGTGCTGAGTCCGCCACTCCTCAGCCTCGTTTCCACCTCTGTCCTGGTTTCTGCTCCACAGCCCTGAGTCCAGACTCTTCCTCTCAGGCCTCCACGTTTCCATCCAGCTTTCCCTAGGATGCAGCAGAAAGTGGTAGCTGCAGACACCCTTCCAGGTCCTGCCTCAAAGTGAAGTCTCTACAAGGCAAACACACCTTTCTCACACTAATACTGATGGACCAACTTCAACACAGTTGGTGTGAATGACCATCTTTCTCTCCTTTTTCTGACTGGCCAAGATTTCCCTTCTTTTGTAAGTCAGCTGGCATTTCACCAGGACCCCGGAGGGGAGGTGGGTGGGTTACAGGAGAGGCTGACTTTAGCATTCTGTCTCATGCAATTTTTACACATTGGTGATCATAGTTTTTTGACGCAATTTTGCATTCTTTCATTATTTTTCTTTGTGTTTTTTGGGTTTTGTTTTTTTTTTTGTCTCTTTCCCTCCCTGCCTTGCCATGCTATTCTTAAAAGGAAAGAAGTTGCTCTGGTTGGTCAGGCTTCAGGAGCACATGAGACAAAGGAGAGTGGGGGAGGGGAAGGCAGGGAAGACAGCTGAGGCTGGGAATGCACGTGAAGTGAAACGTGGGTTGTTATTTCTGCGAGCACCTAGGAAGGTGTTCGGTGATGGTGCATGAGTTTCAGCTTGGATTCCTAAGTGAGAGACTGCATTGTCCTGCAAACAAGTTCAAGGTGTGTATTTTTAAAAAGATGTATAAACGGCAAACTTTAGGCATACAGCCATGGTCCTTGTATAACATTTTCACAAGATGTTAGCTAAGTTTTGTTTTCTAGCCATGAATTCACACATACCGGTTGTTTTCATAGCATTAGAGATGAAGGATGTTTTGTATTTTTGTTTTACTTTAAGAAGCAAAGGATATCAGACCTGCTTGGGGGCAACACAGCATAGTTAAGAGTCTTGCTACTCAAACACTTAAAACTGGTCCATAGACCAGCAGGATAAGCACCAACAGGGAGAAATCTCAAATCCTACCCCACACCTACTGAGTCAGAATTTATATTTTAACCAGATGCCCCAACAATTCATATGCACGGGTACACGTACCAGTGTATGAGGAGCTTGGGCCAAGAGGATGGGCTCTGGAGCCAGGTAGAGCAGGGTTGAGTTTTGGCTCTATTCCTGCCTTGCTCTGTGACATTGGACAATTGTCTTAACCTCTCTGAACCTCCACTTCTTCATCTTTAAAATACACATAATGAAAGAATTTATTTTACAGTCATGAAGATGAATGATAACCTATTGCTTGTTAATAGTATGCAAGTAATAGGGTGTTCTCTGTGTAGGGAGGAACATTAGACCAGGGCCTGGGACAATGTAAGTGCTCAGCACATGTAAAATATTATTGTTAGAAAAAGAAATAAATTCAACAAATATTTTCCAAGTGCTTCCTGAGTGCCAAGTACTCTTTTAGGCACTGGGGACATCACTGTGATGTGACAGTCAAAAATCCTGCCTTTGAGAGACGGCTTAAAGATGGCGGAAGACTAAGACGCGGAGATCTCCTTCCTCCTCACAGAGACATCAGAAATACATCTACACGTGGAACTTCTCCTATAGAACACCCACCGAACGCTGGCAGAAGACCTCAGACCTCCAAAAAGGCAAGAAACTCCCCACATATCTGGGTAGGGCAAAAGAAAAAAGAATAAACAGGGACAAAAGAATAGGGACGGGACCTACGCCAGTGGGAGGGAGCCGTGAAGGAGGAAAGACTCCCACACACTAGAAGCCCCTTCGCGGGCGGAGACTGCGGGGGCCGGAGGGGGAAGCTCCGGAGCCGCGGAGGACAGCGCAGCCACAGGGGTGCGGAGGGCAAAGCGGAGAGATTCCCGCAGAGGATCGGTGCCGACCGGCACTCACCAGCCCAAGAGGCTTGTCTGCTCGCCCGCCGGGGCGGGCGGGGCCGGGAGCTGAGGCTCGGGCTTCAGTCGGATCCCAGGGAAAGGTCTGGAGTTGGCAGAGTGAAAACAGCCTGAAGGTGTTAGTGCGCCACGGCTGGCCGGGAGGGAGTCCGGGAGAAGTCTGGAGCTGCCGAAGAGGCAAGAGACCTTTTCCTCCCTCTTTGCCTCCTGCTGCGCGAGGAGAGGGGATTAATCGTGCTGCTTAAAGGAGCTTCAGAAACGGGCGCGGAGCTGCCAAAGAGGCAAGAGACCTTTTCTTGCCGCTTTGCTCCCTCGGGTGTGAGGTGAGGGGATTAAGAGCACTGCGTAGAGGAACTCCAGAAACGGGCGTGAGCCGCGTCTGTCGGCACGGACAGTAGAGACGGGTGTCGGACGCTAAGGTTGCTGCTGCCACCACCAAGAGGCCTGTGTGTGAGCACAGGTCACTCTCCACACCGGCCCTCCCGGGAGCCCGTGCAGTCCGCCACTGCCGGGGTGCCGGGATCCAGGGACAGCTTCCCCGGGAGAACGCACAGCGCGCCTTGGGCCTGTGCAGCGTCACGTCGGCCTCTGCCGCCGCGGACTCGCCCCGCCCCCGTGCCACTCCCTCCCCCCAGCCTGAGTGAGCCGGAGCCCCCGAATCAACTGCTCCTTTAACATCGTCCTGTCTGAGCGAAGGGCAGTCGCCCTCGGACAACCTACACGCAGAGGCGGGACCAAGTCCAAATCTGAACCCCAGGAGCTGTGCGAACAGAGAGGAGAGGGGGAGGTCTCTCCCAGCAGCCTCAGAAGCGGCGGATTAAAGCTCCACAATCAACTTTAAGAGCCCTGCATCTGTTGAAAACCTGAATAGACAACGAATCATCCCAAGTTGAGGAGGTGGACTTTGGGAGCAAGATATACTATTATTTTCCCCTTTTTTTTTCTTTTTGTGAGTGTGTATGTGTGTGCTGCTGTGTGAGATTTTGTCTGTATAGCTTTGCTTTCACCATTTGTCCTAGGGTTAGACCGACCCATTTTTGTTTTTGTTTTTGTTTTAAAGGAAATTTTTCTTCTTAATAATTATTTTTTATTTTAATAACTATACTTTATACTACTCTGTCTTCTCCCTTTCTTTCTTCCTTTCTTCCTTCCTTTCTTCCCTCCTTCCCCCTTCTTTCCTCCCTTCCTCTCTTCCTTCCTCCCTTTCTTCCTCTGCACCTTCCTTCCTTCCTTTCTTGCTTCCTTCCTTCATTTCTTCCTTCCTTTCTTCCTTCCTTCCCTCCCTCCCTCCTTCCTTCCTTTTCTTTCCTTTCTATTTATTCTACCTTTTATTTTGAGCCGTGTGGATTAAAGGTTCTTGGCGCCCCAGCCAGGCACCAGGGCGGTGTCCCCAAGGTGGGAGAACCAACCTCAAGACACTAGTCCACAAGAGACCTCCCAGCTCCACGTAATATCAGACGGCGAAAATCTCCCAGAGATCTCCATCTCAACACCAAGACCCAGCTTCAATCAAGGACCAGCAAAGAACAGTGCTGGACACCCTATCCCCAACAAAGAGCAAGACAGGTCTACAGCCCCATCCATTAGCAGAGAGGCTGCCTAAAATCATAATAAGGTAACCAACATCCCCAAACACACCACCAGACGAGGACCTGCCCACCAGAAAGACAAGATCCAGCCTCATCCACCAGAACAGAGGCACTAGTCCCCCCAACCAGGGAATCTACTCAACCCACTGAACCAACCTTAGCCACTGGGGACAGCCACCAAAAACAACAGGAACTACGGACCTGCAGCGTGCAAAAAGGAGACCCCAAACACAGTAAGATAAGCGAAATGAGAAGACAGAAAAACACACAACAGATGAAGGAGCAAGATAAAAACACACCAGACCTAACAGATGAAGAGGTAATAGCCAATCTACCTGAAAGAGAATTTAGAATAATGATGGTGAAGATGATGCAAAATCTTGGAAGTAGAATAGACAATTTGCAAGAAACAGTTAACAGGGACCTAGAAGAAATAAAGAGGAAGCAAGAAACGATGAGCAACACAATAAATGAAATTAAAAATACTCTAGATGGGATCAATAGCAGAATAACTGAGGCAGAAGGACGGATAAGTGACCTGGAAGATAAAATAGTGGAAATAACTACTGCAGAGCAGAAGAAAGAAAAAAGAATGAAAAGAACTGAGGACAGTCTCAGAGACCTCTGGGACAACATTAAACGCACCAACATTCGGATTATAGGGGTCCCAGAAGAAGAAGAGAAAAAGAAAGGGACTGAGAAAATATTTGAAGAGATTATAGTTGAAAACTTCCCTAATATAGGAAAGGAAATAATCAATCAAGTCCAGGAAGCACAGAGAGTTCCATACAGGATAAACCCAAAGAGAAACACGCCAAGACACATAATAATCAAACTGTCAAAAATTAAATACAAAGAAAACATATTAAAAGCAGCAAGGGAAAAACAACAAATAACACACAAGGGAATCCCCATAAGATTAACATCTGATCTTTCAGCAGAAACTCTACAAGCCAGAAGGGAGTGGCAGGACATATTTAAAGTGATGAAGGAAAAAAACCTACAACCAAGATGACTCTACCCAGCAAGGATCTCATTCAGATTTGATGGAGAAATTAAAACCCTTACAGACAAGCAAAAGCTGAGAGAGTTCAGCACCACCAAACCAGCTCTACAACAAATCCTAAAGGAACTTCTCTAGGCAAGAAACACAAGAGAAGGAAAAGACCTACAAGAACAACCCGAAACAATTAAGTAAATGGTAATAGGAACATACATATCGATAATTACCTTAAATGTAAATGGATTAAATGCTCCCACCAAAAGACACAGACTGGCTGAATGGATACAAAAACAAGACCCATATATATGCTGTCTACAAGAGACCCACTTCAGACCTAGGGACACATACAGACTGAAAGTAAGGGGATGGAAAAAGATATTCCATGCAAATGGAAATCAGAAGAAAGCTGGAGTAGCAATTCTCATATCAGACAAAATAGACTTTAAAATAAAGACTATTACAAGAGACAAAGAAGGACACTACATAATGATCAAGGGATCGATCCATGAAGAAGATATAACAATTGTAAATATTTATGCACCCAACATAGGAGCACCTCAATACATAAGGCAAATACTAACAGCCATAAAAGGGGAGATTGACAGCAACACAATCATAGTAGGGGACTTTAACACCCCACTTTCACCAATGGATAGATCATCCAAAATGAAAATAAATAAGGAAACACAAGCTTTAAATGATACATTACACAAGATGCATTTACTTGATATTTATAGGACATTCCATCCAAAAACAACAGAATACACATTTTTCTCAAGTGCTCATGGAACATTCTCCAGGATAGATCATATCTTGGGTCACAAATCTAGCCTTGGCAAATTTAAGAAAATTGAAATCGTATCAAGTATCTTTTCCGACCACAACGCTATGAGACTAGATATCAATTATAGGAAAAGATCTGTAAAAAATACAAACACATGGAGGCTAAACAATACACTACTTAATAACGAAGTGATCACTGAAGAAATCAAAGAGGAAATCAAAAAATACTTAGAAACAAATGACAATGGAGACACAACGACCCAAAACCTATGGGATACAGCAAAAGCAGTTCTAAGAGGCAAGTTTATAGCAATACAATCATACCTTAAGAAACAGGAAACATCTCGAATAAACAACCTAACTTTGCACTTAAAGCAATTAGAGAAAGAAGAACAAAAAACCCCCAAATTTAGCAGAAGGAAAGAAATCATAAAGATCAGATCAGAGGGCTTCCCTGGTGGCGCAGTGGTTGAGAATCCGCCTGCCGATGCAGGGGATACGGGTTCGTGCCCCGGTACGGGAAGATCCCACATGCCGCGGAGCGGCTGGGCCCGTGAGCCATGGCCGCTGAGCCTGCGCGTCCGGAGCCTGTGCCCCGCAACGGGAGAGGCCACAACAGTGAGAGGCCCGCGTACCACAAAAAAAAAAAAAAAAAAAGATCAGATCAGAAATAAATGAAAAAGAAGTGAAGGAAACAATAGCAAAGATCAATAAAACTAAAAGCTGGTTCTTTGAGAAGATAAATAAAATTGATAAACCATTAGCCAGACTCATCAAGAATAAAAGGGAGAAGACTCGAATCAATAGAATTAGAAATGAAAAAGGAGATGTAACAACTGACACTGCAGAAATACAAAAGATTATTAGAGATTACTACAAGCAACTGTATGCCAATAAAATGGACAACCTGGAAGAAATGGACAAATTCTTAGAAATGCACAACCTGCCGAGACTGAACCAGGAAGAAATAGAAAATTTGAACAGACCAATCACAAGCACTGAAATTGAAACTGTGATTAAAAATCTTCCAGGAAACAAAAGCCCAGGACCAGATGGCTTCACAGGCGAATTCTATCAAACATTTAGAGAAGAGCTAACACCTATCCTTCTCAAACTCTTCCAACAGATAGCAGAGGGAGGAACACTCCCAAACTCATTCTATGAGGCCAACATCACCCTGATACCAAAACCAGACAAAGACGTCACAAAGAAAGAAAACTACAGGCCAATATCACTGATGAACATAGATGCAAAAATCCTCAACAAAATATTAGCAAACAGAATCCAACAGCACATTAAAAGGATCATACACCATGATCAAGTGGGGTTTATCCCAGGAATGCAAGGATTCTTCAATATACGCAAATCAATCAACGTGATACACCATATCAACAAACTGAAGGAGAAAAACCATATGATCATCTCAATAGATGCAGAGAAAGCTTTTGACAAAATTCAACACTCATTTATGATAAAAACCTTGCAGAAAGTAGGCATACAGGGAACTTTCCTCAACATAATAAAGGCCATATATGACAAACCCACAGCTAGCATCGTTCTCAATGGTGAAAAACTGAAACCATTTCCACTAAGATCAGGAACAAGACAAGGTTGCCCACTCTCACCACTCTTATTCAACATAGTTTTGGAAGTTCTAGGCACAGCAATCAGAGAAGAAAAAGAAATAAAAGGAATCCAAATAGGAAAAGAAGAAGTAAAGCTGTCACTGTTTGCAGATGACATGATACTATACATAGAGAATCCTAAGGATGCTACCAGAAAACTACTAGAGCTAATCAATGAATTTGGTAAAGTTGCAGGATACAAAATTAATGCACAGAAATCTCTGGCATTCTTATACACTAATGATGAAAAATCTGAGAGTGAAATTAAGAAAACACTCCCATTTACCATTGCAACAAAAAGAATAAAATATCTAGGAATAAACCTACCTAAGGAGACAAAAGACTTGTATGCAGAAAACTATAAGACACTGCTGAAAGAAATTAAAGATGATACAAATAGGTGGAGAAATATACCATGTTCTTGGATTGAAAGAATCAACATTGTGAAAATGACTATACTACCCAAAGCAATCTACCGATTCAATGCAATCCCTATCAAATTACCACTGGCATTTTTTACAGAACTAGAACAAAAAATTTCACAATTTGTATGGAAACACAAAAGACCCCGAATAGCCCAAGCAATCTTGAGAATGAGAAATGGAGCTGGAGGAATTAGGCTCCCTGACTTCAGACTCTACTACAAGGCTACAGTAATCAAGACAATATGGTACTGGCACAAAAACAGAAATATAGATCAATGGAACAGGATAGAGAGCCCAGAGATAAACCCACACACATATGGTCACCTTATCTTTGATAAAGGAGGGAAGGATATACAGTGGAGAAAAGACAGCCTCTTCAATAAGTGGTGCTGGGAAAACTGGACAGCTACATGTAAAAGTATGAAATTAGAACAATCCCTAACACCACACACAAAAATAAACTCAAAATGGGTTAAAGACCTAAATGTAAGGCCAGACACTATCAAACTCTTAGAGGAAAACATAGGCAGAACACTATACGACATAAATCACAGCAAGATCCTTTTTGACCCATCTCCTAGAGAAATGGAAATAAAAACACAAATAAACAAATGGGACCTAATGAAACTTAAAAGCTTTTGCACAGCAAAGGATACCATAAACAAGACCAAAAGACAACCCACAGAATGGGAGAAAATATTTGCAAATGAAGCAACTGACAAAGGATTAATTTCCAAAATTTATAAGCAACTCATGCAGCTCAATAACAAAAAAACAAACAACCCAATCCAAAAATGGGCAGAAGAACTAAATAGACATTTCTCCAAAGAAGATATACAGATTGCTAACAAACACATGAAAGAATGCTCAACCTCATTAATCATTAGAGAAATGCAAATCAAAACTACAATGAGATATCATCTCACACCAGTCAGATTGGCCATCATCAAAAACTCTAGAAACAATAAATGCTGGAGAGGGTGTGGAGAAAAGGGAACCCTCTTGCACTGCTGGTGGGAATGTAAATTGATACAGCCGCTATGGAGAACTGTATGGAGGTTCCTTAAAAAACTACAAATAGAACTACCATACGACCCAGCCATCCCACTACTGGGCATATACCCTGAGAAAACCATAATTCAGAAAGACTCATGTACCAAAATGTTCATTGCAGCTCTATTTACAATAGCCAGGACATGGAAGCAACCTAAGTGTCCATCAACAGATGAATGGATAAAGAAGATGTGGCACATATATACAATGGAATATTACTCAGCCATAAAAAGAAATGAAACTGAGTTATTTATAATGAGGTGGATGGACCTGGAGTCTGTCATACAGAGTGAAGTAAGTCAGAAGGAGAAAAACAAATACCGTATGCTAACACATATATATGGACTCTAAGGGAAAAAAATGTCATGAAGAGATTAGTGGTAGGACGGGAATAAAACACAGACTTACTCGAGCATGGACTTGAGGATATGGGGAGGGGGAAGGGTGGGCTGTGACGAAGTGAGAGAGTGGCAGGGACATATATGCACTATCAAATGTAAATTAGATAGCTAGTGGGAAGCTGCTGCATAGCACAGGGAGATCACCTCTGTGCTTTGTGACCACCTAGAGGGGTGGGATAGGGAGGGTGGGAGAGAGGGTGATGCAAGAGGGAAGAGATATGGGAACATATGTATATGTATAACTGATTCAGTTTGTTGTAAAGGAAAAACTAACACACTATTGTAAAACAATTATACTCCAATAAAGATATTAAAAAAAAAAAAAAAATCCTGCCTTTGTGAATTGATGTCCTAGGGATGTATACAGATGGCAGAGGATTGCTTTTATTACAACAAAATAACCTTAGGCTCTCAGTAGCTATTTGTTTCATTGAACAAGTGCTCAATGCATTTTAGCTATTATCATTATTATTGTAGAAGTGATGAGGGCTATTTGTCTTATTATAATTTTTTAAATTATGAGTTGCAGACTGGTTGTCTTTACTAACAGCAAAATGACCTTAGTTGTTTTTTTTAAAAAATTTTTTAGGGCTTCCCTGGTGGTGCAGTTGTTGACAGTCCGCCTGCCGAGGCGGAGACATGGGTTCGTGACCCGGTCTGGGAAGATCCCACATGCCGCGGAGCAGCTGGACCCGTGAGTCATGGCCGCTGAGCCTGTGTGTCCGGAGCCTGTGCTCCACAATGGGAGAGGCCACAACACTGAGAGGTCCACGTACCACAAAAAAAAAAAAATATAGTAATAAATAAATAAAAATAAACATTAAGCTCTCTAGAGTACAGATGAACACATTTCTCCAAAGGCAAACACTTAGGATTTAAAAAAAAAATTTTTTTTAGAAGTATCACTTTTTTTTTAAGGGGGGGCTGCGTTGGGTCTTTGTTGCTGCGCGCAGGCTTTCTCTAGTTGTGGCGAGCTGAGGCTACTCTTCGTTGAGGTGCGCAGGCTTATCATTGCAGTGGCTTCTCTTGTTGTGGAGCACAGGCTCTAGGCATGCGGTAGTTGTGGCACGTGGGCTCAGTAGTTGTGGCACATGGGCTTAGTTGCTCCGCAGCATGTGGGATCTTCCTGGACCAGGGCTCGAATCTGTGTCCCCTGCATTGGCAGGCGGATTCTTAACCACTGAGCCAGCAGGGGAGCCCCCTTAGTTGTTTTTTTAAAGCTGAATAAATAATGGCATCCCATTCCCTAAAGAATAAAATCTAAACTCCTCCATATACTCAGCAGGATTCTGCAGCCTCATCTGTGTCATTCTCTGTTCCAGCTCTTTCTTTGCTGAAAGCTCTTAGCAAATCTGTCCCTGGCACCAAGTAAGCACTCATTAAACGTCAGCCCTAATCACCACAGTTAGCTCCTGCCCCTGTATCTCTGTTTAGGCACTTCCCTCTTCCTGGGATGCCTTCTCTATGAGTCCAGCTCCAAAGTACTTAGTAAAGCCTACTGGAATACGTGAGTATTAAAGAAAGGATGGATATACCTGCTTCTTCTCCTCTGGTCCTATGGCATCTTCTCTCTTACACTTGACTTTGCATTTGAGTAAGTGAATGCAAGTCGGCCTCCCTGTCTAGATGTGAGCTCTTGCGGGGGAAGCCCAGGACTGTGTCACAGTCATTGTGATGCCTTTCTGGCCCCACTCTCTCAGCAAGGTCTGGTGGCACTTGGTAGTAGTTGCTGAACTGAGTTGCTCCCAATCCTCTTGGGGAACTCACAGAGCAAGACAGGAAGGCAGGCAAACAACCAGGCACAATTTGGGGTTCTGGGGCTTTCCACGGGTGCCTCGGAAATTGTCAGAACAAGTGGTAGCCTCTCCTAGTGGGATTTTGTGATTCTCCATGGAAAAGAAGTGGTGCAGAAGAAAGGGGAATTGTGCATTGATGGGAAATCCTAGGAAACACTAAGAAGAGGCACTTAGAAGAGTCAATAAAATCTGGAGAGGTGGCCACTTTCAGAGCGAAAGCCTTGCCAGGAAATCCTGCACCCAGCCAAGTCTGGGGCCTGAAGTTCCTTAGATGGGGGTGAGGGGTCCCCTAATCCTGGTGACGGAGAAATAAAGGAGCCTCTCTGCATTGAGTTGTGTCCTTCACGTGTTGAGAACGCACGCAACCACACACCACACACACGCTACTACACACATAAACACAAATTCAAACAAACATAAATACAAATCCGAGTACATTCAAAAGAGGGAAAGCAGGGTAGTAAGGGAATTTGAAACCACACTGCGTGAGGAAGGGGTGAAGGGATGAGAGGTGTCTAGCAGGAAGAAACAACGTGGTAGGGCAGGTAGATGCCTTCAAGCCCATGGGGGCCTGACCTATGGAAAAAGAATTCGAGTTCTTCTGAACAAAGCAAAGAGGCAGAGGCTGTGGTTGGAACTCAAGGCAATTGGAAGTTCTGGGAAGGGGGATTTCAACTCAGTGTGGGGAGAAGCAGGCTGTGGGCGTTCAGGGTCCAGAGCCCAGATCTGGTATCATCTCCCCTGGTTCGAGTCCTGGCTCCGTCACTTAAAAGCTGAGTGATCTTAGGAACTTATTTAGCCTCTCTGAGCCTGAGTTTTCTCATCTATAAAACAGGGGTAATAACCATACCTACCTGTTAGGTTTAAATGATCGCACAGGGTCTGTTTAAGCTTCAGGCCCCATTAAACCTGGATCCTCCTCTAAAACCGTGCATCGTGGCAACTGGGGACATTGGTCTCATTGGTCTCATTTTAATATGAGCCCCAGGGAAGGACCTCTTTTCTCAGAGAGTGAGGCCCACAGTGGCTCCTACTAATGGGGTGGTCTTCCTTGTAACCTTTCCCCAGCTTCCTGGAAAACAGCCGGCTGGTTGGCCGATACAAGCGAAAATTGATGTGTACATGTGGCTGGGCTCCACCAGACACTCTAGTGCCATGTTGAACAACTTACCAGCAGGCTATGAAGCAGAAATGTCCTCCAAAGGGGCTGGCACCAGCAAACCCCCAGCTAACCTGCTCTACCAAGGTATGATGCCCACTGGGCAAAGAGGGTCATAAGATGTCTCTGGTGGGCTTCTGAGGGGTGACATTCATGAGCTGTTTGCCTATTATTTTAGGATCAACTTATTTGCCTCTTTTAATAGTTTCTAAATTTTCTTTCTGACCTTCCAATGTCCCATCTAAAGAATAAAGTGAAGTTATTAAATATATCTGGACTAAATGTCTTTATTTTTCTGTTAACGGAGAGAATGCAATATGAGTTTGTTTGTTAGCAGACTATATAGATTGAGTTTGCATTTAAAGCAAAAGATGTCTTTTTCGGTGCTTCCCTGGTGGTGCAGTGGTTAAGAATCCGCCTGCCAATGCAGGGGATACGGGTTCGATCCCTGGTCCAGGAAGATCCCACATGCCGCAGAGCAACTAAGCCCGTGTGCCACAACTACTGAGCCTGCGCTCCAGAGCCTGCGAGCCACAACTACTGAAGCCCACACGCCTACAGCCTGTGCTCCGCAACAAGAGAAGCCACCACGATAAGAAGCCCATGCACTGCAACAAAGAGTAGCCCCCGCTCGCCACAACTAGAGAAAGCCCGCGTGCAGCAACGAAGACCCAATGCAGCCAAAAATAAATACAATTTTTAAAATAATAAAGCAAAAAATGTCTTTTAAAGAGACATCAGTATTTTCTTGTGCTCATAGGACCTGTGGAATTAAAGCAGGTTTTCTTTTACATGGCATTGGGGTTTTGACCGATAAACAGCAGCCATTTACATTTCCCAGTAATGACCCAGTAGAAACTGGTATCATTGGGGTCACTCATGTTTCTCTAGCTTGGTTCTTGGGTTTAAACTACTTTTAGCAGTTCAGCATGGTTTATGTAATCCTCTCTTCTACGCAGGTATGTTCTATGAGTGCTATCATATTTACATCTCCATATAATTTTGAACTTTATTCTAAGCATTAATGCCTTACAGTTGCATTTTGCTTTCTGTTTCCAAATTGCTTCAATTTGCACGATCCTTGCTGCTGAATTCAGATAGGGTAGAACAGTTTTACCTTCACTTCAACTGAAGTTGAGTTTTTGTGTATTTTTTTTTGCGGTACGCGGGCCTCTCACTGTTGTGGCCTCTCCCATTGCGGAGCACAGGCTCTGGACACGCAGGCTCAGCGGCCATGGCTCACGGGCCCAGCCGCTCCGCGGCACGTGGGATCTTCCTGGACCGGGGCACGAACCCGCGTCCCCTGCATCGGCAGGCGGACTCTCAACCACTGCGCCACCAGGGAAGCCCTGAAGTTGAGTTTTGAATTAAGCCAGTGTCTGAAACACTGGAGGACTGTCTACAAATCCAGGTTTCCCGTGTTGCACAAGGCTCCTCTGATGTTGACTGAACTTGACTGCCAGTAGAACCTAAATGGCTCAATAGTTAGAGAAGACAGAGTTCTAGAGATATTTATCCAATGGTTCACCTCGTGGTTTCCATGCCCAATATCAATGCATAAGAGCAAGGAAAGCTCAGCTCTTTTTGAAAAATGCACAACCCCTACTATATGCCAAGCATTGTACCATACGCTTTACACATAGGATTTGATTTATTTCTCACACCAACCTTGGGTGGTTTCTTCATTCTACAGGTGGAGAAAGGATGTATTGGAAATGTTTAGAAACTGCCCAAGATCACACAGCTAGTAAATGATGGAACAAAGTGTCTCCAAACTCTTCTTTATTTCCACTGCTTTCCATCCTGTCTTTAGAGTTTTCATCTTTGGGTGAAAACACCCACATCAAGTTACCTTTTTATTTCTATAGACACTATCTCTAGAGACCCAAGGTACCTGAACATATTTGCTGTCCCAGCTACTAACGATTCAGAGGAGAGGAAAGGCTTTTTCCAAAGCTTTCAGATCCTCTGCAGCATGTTCTTTTCACGGAATGACCTAATAAACTTTCTCGGCTGTGCCCTGACATTAATGGCTTTGGCTGCCTTCCACACCTCCTGGAGAATTTCCTTTCTTCATTCATTTTATGCTTCAGAACATAGCCATTCAACCAATAATTAGTTTGCACCTGCATATGGGAGGTACGGTGGGAAAGCTGGTGGGGAATGAGGAGTGGAGGGGGAGGTGATCCTGGCCCTCCAATGGGGGCAATCAGACGTGCCTCTAATAACCACATGTGGAAAGTGAGCCGCGGCACAGAGACGGGCCAAAGTAGGAGAGCAGAGAGGAAGCTGACTTTACTAGTCTAAGGAACAGAGCTGGTAAGACTCAAGGTTTCAGAAAAACAAAAACCTAGACTAAGTCAATGGCGACCCCTGGAGTTGTGCGGTGTCCTGCCTATGTGGCTGTATTGGGGGCTCTGCTAAAATTCTGGGGTGACTCACCTCAGAAACAGCTTGTGGGTGATCTCAGGGAATGAGCTATTCTCAAGTTCACTCCCAGCTGAGAAATTTGCCCACTTACGTAGCATGTTAAGGAACGCTTAGAGAGCGTGGGCTCTCTCTTGACATACCCTGGTCAGGAAATTCCTCAACCCTCTGCTGAATGTTCCTTTGTTAACTGTCACCCTTTTAAGGAGCTCCCTTGGGTAAAGAGGGTAAAAGGGAGAAACACTTTTAACAGTTTTTGTTAAGGTATTTATCCCCCCTTAGTCTACATGATATGTTTATGTCACTATTTCTTGATTTCACATTTAACACATAACTACTCATTGTGAAAGATGAGGATTTACCTCTGTAACTCATCCAAGCTTTTATCTCCTTGTTCCAATTTTAAATAGATAGTTCTGTTACCTAGTGTTTTTCTTGATTCAATGCAATCTCAATTAAAATCCCAGGGCTTCCCTGGTGGCACAGTGGTTGAGAGTCTGCCTGCCGATGCAGGGGACACTGGTTCGTGCCCCGGTCCGGGAGGATCCCCCGTGCCGCGGAGCGGCTGGGCCCGTGAGCCATGGCCGCTGAGCCTGAGCGTCCGGAGCCTGTGCTCTGCAACGGGAGAGGCCACAACAGTGAGAGGCCCGCATACCGCAAATAAAATAAAATAAAATAAAATCCCAGCAAGTTGTTTTGTGGATATCAACAAACTGATTCTATAGTTCATGTTCAGAGGCAGAAACCTAGAAAAGTCAACACAATATTAAGCAGAACAAAGTTGGAAGACTGATACTACCCAACATCATGACTTACTATAAAGCTACAGTCATCAAGACAGTGCAGTATTAGCAAAAGAATAGACAAATAGGTCAGTGGAACACAATAGAGAGCCCAGAAATAAACCTACATAAATACATTCAGTTGATCTTTGACAAACAAGCAAAGGCAATACAATGGAGCAACCATAGTCTTTTCAACAAATGGTGCTGGAACAACTGGACATCCACATGCAAAAATATAAGTCTAGACATCGAACTTATGACATTTGCAAAAATTAACTCAAAATGGATCATAAACCTAAATACAAAATGCAAAACTATAAGACTCCTAGAAGATAATATAGGAGAAAACCAAGATGATTTTAAGTACAAAAATATAAATCTAGACATCGAACTTACGACATTTGCAAAAGTTAACTCAAAATGGATCATAAACCTAAATACAAAATGCAAAACTATAAGACTCCTAGAAGATAATATAGGAGAAAACCAAGATGATTTTAAGTACAAAAATATAAATCTAGACATCGAACTTACGACATTTGCAAAAATTAACTTAAAATGGATAATAAACCTAAATATCAAAATGCAAAACTATAAGACTCCTAGAAGATAATATAGGAGAAAACCAAGATGATTTTAAGTATGGCAATGATTTTTTAGATAAAATACCAAAGGCAAGATCCATGAACGAAATAATTTTTTTTAAAAGAGGGTAAAAGGGAGCAAATGAATATAAAAAGCAAGAGGGGCCAGGCAAGGGCCAAGGATCATAAAGTCCATGAAACGAGGAATATGATTAACTCAACTCTCCCTTGGGGTTCCCCCACTGAACTCTGGTCTGCCCCACCTGCAGCCCTCTCTCTACCTCCCATGCCATCAACCAGGGTGCTCACTCCTGCCTTTAACCTCCCGTGACCTCTGCCTGTATCTCCTGCAGGACACTTAGCTCTGGCTCCTGTCACCGGGACTGGGGCACTTGCTTATCTTCTGCCCTGTCCCTGGAGCTCCCCCAGGTCAGGGGCTGTGTTAGCTGCTTCAGAATCCTCAGAGGCCAGGACTGTGCCTGGTACACTGTAGCTGCTCAAAATGACACTGGCTGGCTGAATGGATGGATGGATGACTCAAGACTTTACTGAGTTTATGGAAGCAAAAATGAAGAAATGTCCCCCTTTCTTATACATACACACACCACTGGAAACAGGAGGTTTTACTAAGAGGTGAAACGTGGTATTTTAAAATTTTTTTATTGACGTATCATTGACTTACAATATGATATCATTTTCAGGTGTACAGCACAGTGATTCAGTATTTTTGCAGATTATACTCCATTATGTTATTACAAAATAATAGCTATAATTCCTTGTGCTGTATAATATATCCTGTTGCTTTATCTATTTCATACATAGTAGTCTGTATCCGTTCATCACATACCCCAAATTTATCCCTCCCCCCCATCCCTCTCCCCTTTGGTAACCACAAGTTTGTCTTCTATGTCTGAGTCTGTTGCTGTTTTGCATATAGGTTTAAAAAATGTGGTATTTTAGGAAGAGATTTGGATTTTGGAATCTGACGGAAATGAAATCCAGGCTCTGGAATTAGTTAGCTCTGAAAACTTGGAAATGTATTTTAGCCTTTTTATGAACCATTTCCCTCATCTATAAAATGAAGATAATGATATATATTTCACAGCATTGTTTTGTTATGAAGATAAAATCCCACAATGTGGTGAATGCACCAAGGAGAATGCCTGGCTCCAAAGTGCCCGTGGACATGTCCTCTTCCCCCATCTTCCCTGTGTCCCTTTTGGTCTAAGAGGCCTTCAGTGCCCGTGGCCTCCTCTGTCTCCGGAAACACCCACAGGTGGGCATCTCACACACAGACACCCACTCGCACTCTCTGTTCCTCAGAAGCCCGCTAATGCCACCCCTTCCCGTTATTTGTCCACAGGCCGGCATGTCTTCCAGCTGAGAGCTCACATGTACCAAGCCCGGGGCCTCATCGCAGCCGACAGCAATGGACTTTCAGACCCTTTTGCCAAGGTCACATTCCTTTCCCACTGCCAGACCACGAAGGTAACCAGGGGAGCCCACTTGCTTTCTCCCCGCAGCCCACAGCCGAGCCACAGCAGAACTCCAGGAAAGAAAAAAACAGGGGCACACTGCAAATACTTGTGTCTCTGGGTGTGTAGGTGTTTCAGTTGTTTCAGGCTCAAAAGCATGGGCACAAGGCAGGCCAGACATCGGGAAGTTCTACTGATCCAATGTCATCTGTTGTCGTGAAGCCGAGAGCACGTAACAGAGTTGAAGGAAGGGAGGGAGGAAAAGAGGGCTGGAGAAGCATGGAACCTGGCACCCAGAGCACCTGGCGGAGTGACGGGCACATGCCAAGCTCAGTGGCACGAACAAACAGCTCGGACAGCTTGCATGAGGCTGCTGGTGCAGCCTTTGCTGAGGGGTCCTGGCGGGGAGGACAGCTGTCCTGCTCTGCAGTCAGGAAGCCCTAAACTTTGTACTGCTAGCTGGGCGACTCTGCACACTTTTAACACCTGTGTGATTCAGTGTCTCTCTCTGGAAAACTCTACTTCCAGACAGACGCCGTGAGGATTAAAAGGGATGGAGCTATACCTGTTTCCTTGGCTTTCTCCCTTTCCTGTACACTGAGTGCGGACATGTGAAAAGGGGCCCTAATGAGCGCACATCAAATAGGCTGCTTTTCTCATTAGATCGTATTCTCTAAGGATTTACTCTGTTCTCTGAGGGTTCACTGTCCTGAGGGAGGGAAGCTCCGTAAAGGATTTGCCCACCTCTGGGAGTTAGGATAGAGTTAAGACACAAAGAGACCTGAGCTCACGTTCTACCTCATCTACTCTCCAGCTGCCTTTACTCACTAAACCTCAGTTCGTCTTCTTAAAATAGGGCCATTGAAAAGAGGCAAAAAGTTAAGTGTACAGAGAGATTGATGAGTAGTGGCCATTTCATTGGCTGATGTTAAGAGGGCTGACGTTTCTCCCCAAAGTGAGGCCGTGACCTGGGAGATGGTGTTTTGATGGATGACACTCAGGTTGAGAGTACAACGTGAGCTAGCATCTTGTCACTTTCACCAGCACGCGTGGAGCGCCTGCTCTGTGCCAGGTCCCATGCTGGGCTCGGGGGAGCTGGGGGACCAGACTCTGCTCTTTTCTCTGTTTTAATAGAACCTTACTGGAGTATAATTGCTTCACAATACCATGTTAGTTTCTGTTGCACAACAAAGTGAGTCAGCTATACATATACACATGTCCCCATATCTCCACCCTCTTGAGCCTCCCTCCCACCCTCCCTACCCGACCCCTCTAGGCCACCGCAAAGCACCAGGCTGATCTCCCTGTGCTATGCTGCTGCTTCCCACCAGCCAACTATTTTACATTTGGTAGTGTATATATGTCGATGCTACTCTCACTTTGCCCCAGCTTCGCCCTCCCACCCCATGTCCTCAAGTCCATTCTCTATGTCTTCCTCTTTATTCCTGCCCTGCAACTAGGTTCATCAGTACCATTTCTTTTTAGATTCCATATATATGTGTTAGCATACGGTATTTGTTTTTCTCTTTCTGACTTAACTTCACTCTGTATGACAGACTCCAGGTCCATCCACTTCACTGCAAATAACTCAATTTCATTTCTTTTTATAGCTGAGTAATATTCCATTGTAGAAATGTGCCACATCTTCTTTATCCAATCATCTGTCAGTGGACATTTAGGTTGGTTCCATGTCCTGGTTATTGTAAACAGTGCTGCAATGAACAATGAACATTGTGGTGCATGTCTCTTTATGGTTTTCTCAGGGTATATGCCCAGTATTGGGATTGTTGGGTCATATCGTAGTTCTATTTTCAGTTTTTTAAGGAACCTCCATACTGTTCTCCATAGTGGCTGTATCAATTTACATTCCCACCAACAGTGCAAGAGGACTCCCTTTTCACCACATTCTTTCCAGCATTTATTGTTTCTAGCTTTTTTGATAATGGCCATTCTGACTGGTGTGAGGTGATACCTCACTGTAGTTTTCATTTGCATTTCTCTAATAATTAGTGATGTTGAGCAGCTTTTCATGTGCCTCTTGGCCATCTGTATGTCCTCCTTGGTGAAACATCTATTTAGGTCTTCCGCCCATTTTTTAACTGGATTGTTTGTTTTTTTGATATTGAGCCCCATGAGTTGCTTGTGTATTTTGGAGATTAATCCTTTGTGTGCTGATTCATTCGCAAATATTTTCTCCCATTCTGAGGGTTGTCTTTTTGTCTTGTTTATGGTTTTCTTTGCTGTGCAAAAGATTTTAAGTTTAATTAAGCCCCATCTGTTTATTTTTGTTTTTATTTCTGTTACTCTAGGAGGTGGGTCAAAAAAGATCTTGCTGTGGTTTATGTCAAAGAGTGTTTTTTCTATGTTTTCTTCTAAAAGTTTTATAGTGTCTGGTCTTACATTTAAGTCTTTAACCCATTTTGAGTTTATTTTTGCGTATGGTGTTAGGGAGTGTTCTAATTTCATTCTTTTACATGTAGCTGCCCAGATTTTCCAGCATCACTTATTGAAGAGGCTGTCTTTTCTGCATTGTACATTCTTGCCTACTTTGTCGTAAATTAGGTGCCCATATGTGCGTGGGTTTTTCTCTGGGCATTCTATGCTGTACCATTGATCTATATTCTTATTTTTGTGCCAGCACCATACTGTCTTGATTACTGTAGCTTTGAGGTATAGTTTGAAGTTGGAGAGCCTGATTCCTCCAACTCCGTTTTTCTTTCTCAAGATTGCTTTGGCTATTCCGGGTCTTTTGTGCTTCCATACGAACTGTAAGATTTTTTGTTCTAATTCTGTGAAGAATGCCATTGGTAGTTTGATAGGGATTGCACTGAATATGTAGATTGCTTTGGGTAGAATAGTCATTTTCACAATATTGATTCTTCCAATCCAAGAACATGGTATATTTCTCCATCTGTTTATGTCATCTTTGATTCCCTTCATCAGTGTTTTATAGTTTTCTGAGTACAAGTCTCTTGCCTCCTTAGGCAGGTTTATTCCTAGGTATTTTATTCTTTTTGTTGCAGTGGTAAATGGGACTGTTTCCTTAATTTCTCTTTCTGATTTTTCATTGTTGGTGTATAAGAATGCCAGAGATTTCTGTGCATTAGTTATGTATCCTGCAACCTTATGAAATTCATTGATTAGTTCTAGTAGTTTTCTGGTGGCATCTTTAGGATTTCCTATGTAGAGTATCATGTCATTGGCAAATAGTGACCGGTTTACTTCTTCTTTTTCAATTTGTATTATTTCTTTTTCTTCTCTGATTGCTGTGACTAGGACTTCCAAAACTATGTTGAATAAGAGTGGTGAGAGTGGACATCCTTGTCTTGTTCCTGATCCTACTGGAAATGCTTTCAGTTTTTCAACATTGAGTATGATGCTTGCTGTGGGTTTGTCATATATGGCCTTTATTATGTTGAGGTACGTTCCCTCTATGCCCATTTTCTGGAGAGTTTTTATCATAAATGGGTGTTGAATTTTGTTGAAAGCTTTTTCTGCATCTATTGAGATGATCATATGGTTTTTATTCCTTAATTTGTTAATGTGGTGTATCACATTGATTGATTTGTGTATATTGGACAATCCTTGCATCCCTGGGATAAATCCCACTTGATCATGGTGTATGATCCTTTTAATGTGCTGCTGGATTCTTTTTGCTAGTATTTTGTTCAGGATTTTTGCATCTATGTTCATCAGTGATATTGCTCTATAATTTTCTTTTTTTGTAGTATCTTTTTCTGGTTTTGTATCAGATGATGGTGGCTTCATAGAATGAATTTGGGAATGTTTCTCCCTCTGCAATTTTTTGCAAGAGTTTGAGAAGGATGGGTGTTAGCTCTTCTCTAAATGTTTGATAGAATTCACCTGTGAAGACATATGGTCCTGGACTTTTGTTTGTTGGAAGATTTTTAATTATGGTTTCAATTTCATTACTTGGATAGGTCTGTTTATACTTTCTAATTTTTCCTGGTTCAGTCCTGCAAAATTGTACATTTCCAAGAATTTGTCCATTTCTTTGTGGCTGTCCATTTTATTGGCATATAGTTGTTTGTAGTAGTCTCTTATAATCCTTTGTATTTCTGCAGTGTCAGTTGTGATTTCTCCTTTTTCATTTCTAATTCTATTGACTTGAACCTCTCCTTTTTCTCTTGATGAGTCTGGCTAAGGGTTTATCAATTTTGTTTATCTTCTCAAAGAACCACCTTTTAATTTTATTGATCTTTGTTATTATTTTCTTCATTTCTATTTCATTTATTTCTGCTCTGATATTTATGATTTCTTTCCTTCTACTGACTGGGTTTTCTTTGTTCTTCCTTCTCTAGTTGTTTTAAGTGTAGGTTTAGATTGTTTATTTGAGATTTTTCTTGTTTATTGAGGTGAGATTGTATTGCTATAAACTTCCCTCTTAGAACTGCTTTTGCTGCGTCCCATAGGTTGTCGTGTTTTCATTGTCATTTGTTTCTATGTATTTTAAAATTTCTTCTCTGATTTCTTCAGTGATCTCTTGGTTATTTAGTAGCACACTGTTTAGCCTCCATGTATTTGTGTTTTTTACAATTTTTTTCCTGTAGCTGATTTCCAATCTCATAGCGTTGTGGTCAGAAAAGATGCCTGATACGATTTCAATTTTCTTAAATTTTCCAAGGCTTGATTGTGACCCAAGATGTGAACTATCCTGGAGAATGTTCCGTGTGCACTTGAGAAGAAAGTGTATTCTGCCACTTTTGGGTGGAATGTTCTATAAACATCAATTAGATCTATCTGGTCTATTGTATCATTAAAAGCTTGTGTTTCCTTATTAATTTTCTGTTTGGATGATCTGTCCATTGGTGTAAGTCGGGTGTTAAAGCCCCCTACTATTATTGTGTTACTGTCGATTTCTCCTTTCATGGTTGTTAGCATCTGCCTTATGTATTGAGGTGCTCCTGTGTTGGTGCATAAATATTTATAATTGTTATATCTTCTTCTTGGATTGATCCTTTGATCATTATGTAGTGTCCCTCCTTATCTCTTGTAACAATCTTTATTTTAAAGTCTATTTTATCTGATACGAGTATTACTACTCCAGCTTTCTTTTGATTTCCATTTGCATGGAATATCTTTTTCCATCCCTTCACTTTCAGTATATATGTATCCCTAGGTCTGAAGTGGGTCTCTCGTAGACAGCATATATATGGGTCTTGTTTTTGTATCCATTCAGCCAGTCTGTGTCTTTTGGTTGGGGCATTTAATCCATTTACATTCAAGGTTATTATCAATATGTATGTTCCTATTACCATTTTCTCAACTGTTTTGGGTTTGTTTTTGTGGGTCTTTTTCTTCTCTTGTGTGTGTATCCTGCTTAGAGAAGTTTCTTTAGCATTTGCTGTAAAGCTGGTTTGGTGGTGCTGAATTCTCTTAGCTTTTGTTTGTCTGAAAAGCTTTTGACTTCTCCATTGAATCTGAATGAGATCCTTGCTGGGTAGAGTAATGTTGGTTTGAGGTCTTTCTCTTTCATTACTTTAAGTATATCCTGCCACTCCTTTCTGACCAGCAGAGTTTCCACTGAAAAACCAGCTGATAACCTTATGGGGATTCCTTTGTATGTTATTTTTTGTTTTTCCCTTGCTGCGTTTTATATTTTTTCTTTGAATTTAATTTTTGTTAGTTTGATTAATATGTTTCTTGGTGTGTTTATCCTGTATGTGACTCTCTGTGCTTCCTGGACTTGGGTGACTATTTCCTTTCCCATGTTAGGGAAGTTTTCCACTATAATCCCTCCAAATATTTTCTCAGACCCTTTCTTTTTCTCTTCTTCTCTGGGACCCCTATAATTCGAACATTGGTGTGTTTAGTGTTGTCCCGTAAGTCTCTGAGATTGTCTTCAATTCTTTTTATTCTTTTTTCTTTATTCTGCTCCTTGGCAGTTGTTTCCACCATTTTGTCTTCCAGCTCACTTGTTCGTTCTTCTTCCTCCATTATTGATTCCTTGTAGTGTATTTTTCATTTCAGTTATTGTGTTTTTCATCTCTGTTTGTTCTTTAGTTCTTCTAGATCTTTGTTAAACATTTCTTGTATTTTCTCAATCTGTGCTTCCATTCTATTTCTGAGATTCTGGATCATCTTTACTATTATTACCCTGAATTCTTTTTCAGGTAGATTGCCTATTTCCTCTTCATTTATTTGGTCTTAATAAAAACGTTTATTAGGTTTTTACATTGCTCCTTCATCTGTGACATATTTTTTTGCCATCTCTTTTTTTTTTTTTTTTTTTAATGAGTCAGATTGTGTTCCTGTTTTACTGGTTGTTTGGCCTGAGGCTTCCAACATTGGAATTTGTAGGCTATTGGGTAGAGCTGGGTCTTTTTGCTGAGATGAGGAACTCAGTGAGACCTCCCACCAATGAATATTCCCTGGGGTCTGAGGTTCTCTGTGAGTCCAGTGGTTTGCATGCAGAGCTCCCACTGCAGGAGCTTCCGCCTGACCCCAGGCTCACAAATCAAGATCCCACAAGCCACGTGGGGTGGCCAAAAAAAAAAAAGAGAGAGAGATTGGTTCAAGACGGCGGAGTAGAAGGACGTGTGTTCACTCCCTCTTGCGAGAGCACTGAAATCACAACTAATTGCTGAACAATCATTGACAGGAAGACACTGGAATTCACCAAAAAAGATATTCCACAACCAAAGACAAAGGAGAATCCACAATGAGATGGTAGGAAGAGCACAACCACAATAAAATCAAATCCCATAACTGCTCAGTGGGTGACTCACAAACTGGAGAACACTTATACCACAGAAGTCCACCCACTGGAGTGAAGGTTCTGAGCCCCACATCAGGCTTCCCAACCTGGGGGTCCGGCAACAGGAGGAGGAATACCTAGAGAATCAGACTCTGAAGGCTAGTGGGATTTGATTGTGACTTTGACAGGACTGGGAGAAACAGACTCCACTCTTGTAGGGCACACACAAAGTAGTGTGCACATCAGGACCCACGGGGAAGGGGCAGTGACCCCACAGGAGGCTGAAGCAGACCTACCTGCTAGTGTTGGAGGGTCTCCTGCAGAGGTGGGGGGTGGCTGTGTCTCACTGTTAGGACAAGGACACTGGCAGCAGTAGTACTGGGAAGTATTCCTTGGCGTGAGCCCTCCCAGAGTCCACCATTAGCCCCATCAAGGAGCTGGGTAGGCTCCAGTGCTGGGTCCGCTCAGGCCAAACAATCAGCAGGGAGGGAACCCAGCCCCACCCATCAGCAGACAAGCAGATTAAAGTTTTACTGAGCTCTATGCACCAGAGCAACACACAGCTCTATCCACCACCAGTCCCTCCCATCAAGAAACTTACACAAGCCTCTTAGATAGCCTCATCCACCAGAGGGCAGACAGCAGAAGCAAGAAGAAGTACAATCCTGCAGCCTGTGGAACAAAAACCACATTCACAGAAAGATAGACAAGATGAAAAGGCACAGGGCTGTGTACCAGATAAAGGAACAAGATAAAACCCCAGAAAAACAACTAAATGAAGTGGAGACAGGCAATCTTCCAGAAAAAGAATTCAGAATAATGATAGTGAACATGATCCAGGACCTCGGAAAAAGAATGGAGGCAAAGATTGAGAAGATGCAAGAAATGTTTAACAAAGATCTAGAAGAATTAAAGAACAAACAAATAGAGATGAACAATACAATAACTGAAATGAAAAATACACTAGAAGGAATCAATAGCAGAATAACTGAGGCAGAAGAACGGGTAAGTGACCTGGAAGACAGAATGGTGGAATTCACTGCCGTGGAACAGAATAAAGAAAAAAAAATGAAAAGAAATGAAGACAGCCTAAGAGACCTCTGGGACAACATTAAATGCAACAACATTTGCATTATAGGAGTCCCAGAAGGAGAAGAGAGAGAGAAAGGACCTGAGAAAATATTTGAAGAGATTATAGTCAAAAACTTCCCTAACACGGGAAAGGAAATAGCCACCCAAGTCCAGGGAGCGCAGAGAGTCCCAGGCAGGATAAACCCAAGGAGAAACATGCCAAGACACATAGTAATCAAATTGGCAAAAATTAAAGACAAAGAAAAATTATTGAAAACAATGAGGGAAAAATGACAAATAACATATAAGGGAACTCCCATAAGGTTAACAGCTGATTTCTCAGCAGAAACGCTACAAGCCACAAGGGAGTGGCTTGACATATTTAAAGTGATGAAAGGGAAGAACCTACAACCAAGATGACTCTACCCAGCAAGGATCTCATTCAGATTCAATGGAGAAATCAAAAGCTTTACAGACAAGCAAAAGCTAAGAGACTTCAGCACCACCAAACCAGCTCTACAACAAATGCCAAAGGAACTTCTCTAAGTAGGAAACACAAGAGAAGAAAAGGACCTACAAAAACAAACCCATAACAATTAAGAAAATGGTAACAGGAACATACATATTGATAATTACCTTAAACGTGAATGGATTAAATGCTCCAACCAAAAGACACAGGCTCGCTGAATGGATACAAAAAGAAGACCCATATATATGCTGTCTACAAAAGACCCACTTCAGACCTAGGGATACATACAGACTGAAAGTGAAGGGATGGAAAAAGATATTCCATGCAAATGGAAATTTAAAAATGCTGGAGTAGCAATACTCATATCAGATAAAATAGACTTTAAAAAAAAGAATGTTACAAGAGACAAGGAAGGCCACTACATAATGATCAAGAGATCAATCCAAGAAGATATAACAATTATATATGCACCCAACACAGGAGCATGTCAATACATAAGGCAGATGCTAACAACCATGAAAGGAGAAATCGACAGTAACACAATAATAGTGGGGGACTTTAACACCTCACTTACACCAATGGACATATCATCCAAACAGAAAATTAATAAGGAAACACAAGCTTTAAAATGACACAATAGACCAGATAGATCTAATTGATATTTATAGGATATTCCATCCCAAAACAGCAGATTACACTTTCTTCTCAAATGCACATGGAACATTCTCTAGGATAGATCACATCTTGGGTCACAAATCAAGCCTCAGTAAATTTAAGAAAATTGAAATCATATCAAGCATCTTTTCTGACCACAACGCTATAAGATTAGAAATCAATTACAGGGAAAAAAAGTTAAAAAAACCCAAAGACATGGAGGCTAAATATATGTTACTAAATAACCAAGAGATCACTGAAGAAATCAAAGAGGAAATCAAAACATACCTAGAGACAAATGACAATGAAAACATGATGATCCAAAACCTATGGGATGCAGCAAAAGTAGTTCTAAGAGGGGAGTTTATAGCAATACAAGCCTACCTCAAGAAACAAGAAAAATCTCAAATAAATAATCTAACCTTACACTTAAAGAACTAGAGAAAGAAGAACAAACAAAACCCAAAGTTAGTAGAAGGAAAGAAATCATAAAGATCAGAGCAGAAATAAATGAAGTAGAAACAAAGAAAACAATAGCAAAGATCAATAAAACTAAAAGCTGGTTCTTTGAGAAGATAAACAAAATTGATAAACCTTTAGCCAGACTCATCAAGAAAAAGAGGGAGAGAACTCAAATCAATAAAATTAGAAATGAAAAAGGAGAAGTTACAACAGACACTGCAGAAATACAAAGCATCATAAGAGACAACTACAAGCAACTCTATGCCAATAAAATGGAAAACCTGGAACAAATGGACAAATTCTTAGAAAGGTACAGTCTTCCAAGACTGAACCAGGAAGAAATAGAAAATATGAACAGACCAATCACAAGTAATGAAGTTGAAACTGTGATTAAAAATCTTCCAACAAACAAAAGTCCAGGACCAGATGGCTTCACAAGTGAATTCTATCAAACATGTAGAGAAGTGCTAACACCCATCCTTCTCAAACACTTCCAAAAATTGCAGAGGAAGGAACACTCCCAAACTCACTCTATGAGGCCACCATCACCCTGATACCAAAACCAGACAAAGATACTACAAAAAAAGAAAATTACAGACCAATATCACTGATGAATGCAAAATCCTCAACCAAATACTAGCAAGCAGAATCCAACAACACATTAAAAGGATCATACACTATGATCAAGTGGGACTTATCCCAGGGATGCAAGGATTCTCCAATATATACAAATCAATCAATGTGATACACCACATTAGCAAATTAAGGAACAAAAACCATATGATCATCTCAATAGATGCAGAAAAAGCTTTCAACAAAATTCAATACCCATTTATGATAATGTTTTCTGGAGATAACTTTCTCCAGAAAGTGCGCAAAGAGGGAACCTACCTCAATATAATAAAGGCCATATACGACAAACCCACAGCCAACATCATTCTCAATGGTGAAAAACTGAAAGTATTTCCTCTAAGATCAGGAACAAGACAAGGAGGTCCACTCTCACCACTCTTATTGAACATAGTTTTGGAAGTCCTAGTCACAGCAATCAGAGAAGAAAAAGAAATAAAAGCAATTCAAATTGGAAAAGAAGAAATAAAACTGTCACTGTTTGCAGATGACATGATACTATACATAGAGAATCCTAAAGATGCCACCAGAAAATTACTAGAGCTAATCAATGAATTTGGTAAAGTTGCAGGATACAACATTAATGCACAGAAATCTCTTGCATTCCCATACAGTAATGATGAAAAATCTGAAAGAGAAATTAACAAGACACTCCCATTTACCCTTGCAGCAAAAAGAATAAAATACCTAGGAATAAACCTACCTAGGGAGAAAAAAGACCTGTATGCAGAAAACTATAAGACACTGATGAAAGAAATTAAAGATGATACCAACAGATGGAGAGATATACCACGTTCTTGGATTGGAAGAATCAATATTAATGAAAATGACTATACTACCCAAAGCAATCTACAGATTCAATGCAATCCCTATCAAATTACCAATGGCATTTTTTACAGAACTCAAACAAAAAAATCTTAAAATCTGTATGGAGACACAAAAGACCCCGAATAGCCAAAGCAGTCTTGAGGGAAAAAAACAGGCTGGAGGAATCAGGCTCCCTGACTTCAGACTATACTATAAATCTATAGTAATCAAGACAATATGGTACTGGCACAAACACAGAAATATAGATCAATGGAACAGGATAAAAAGCCCAGAGATAAACCCATGCACCTATGGTCAATAATCTATGACAAAGGAGGCAAGGATATACAATGGAGAAAAAACAGTCTCTGTAATAAGTGGTGCTGGGAAAACTGGACAGCTACATTTTTTTTTTTTTTTTTTTGTGGTATGCGGGCCTCTCACTGTTGTGGCCTCTCCCGTTGCGGGGCACAGGCTCCGGATGCGCAGGCTCAGCGGCCATGGCTCACGGGCCCAGCCGCTCCGCGGCATGTGGGATCTTCCCGGACCGGGGCACGAACCCGTATCCCCTGCATCGGCAGGCGGATTCTCAACCACTGCGCCACCAGGGAAGCCCTGGACAGCTACATTTAAAAGAATGAAATTAGAACACTCCCTAACACCATACATAAAAATAAACTCAAAATGGATTACAAACCTAAATGTAAGACTGTACACTCTAAAACTCTTAGAGGAAAACATAGGAAGAACACTCTTTGACATAAATCACCGCAAGATCTTTTTTGATCCACCTCCTAGAGAAATGGAAATAAAAACAAAAATAAACAAATGGGACCTAATGAAACTTAAAAGCTTTTGTATAGCAAAGGAAACCATAAACAAGACGAAAAGACAACCCTCAGAATGGGAGAAAATATTTGCAAATGAATCAGCACACAAAGGATTAATCTCCAAAATATATAAACAGCTCATGAAGCTCAATATTAAAAAAACAAACAACCCAATCCAAAAATGGGCAGAAGACCTAAACAGACATTTCTCCAAAGAAGACATACAGAAGGCCAAGAAGCACATGAAAAGCTGCTCAACATCACTAATTATTAGAGAAATGCAAATCAAAACTACAATGAGGTATCACCTCACACCAGTTAGAATGGCCATCATCAGAAAATCTACAAACAACAAATGCTGGAGAGGGTGTGGAGAAAACGGAACCCTCTTGCACTGTTGGTGGGAATGTAAATTGATACAGCCACTATGGAGAACAGTATGGAGGTTCCTTAAAAAACTACAAATAGAATTACCATATGACCCAGCAATCCCACTACTGGGCATATACCCAGAGAAAACCATAATTCAAAAAGACACATCACCCCAATGTTCATTGCAGCACTATTTACAATAGCCAGGTCATGGAAGCAACCTAAATGCCCATCAACAGACGAATGGATAAAGAAGATGTGGTACATATATACAATGGGATATTACTCAGCCATAAAAAGGAACCAAACTGGGTCATTTGTAGAGACGTGGATGGATCTAGAGACTGTCATACAGAGTGAAGTAAGTCAGAAAGAGAAAAACATATATCGTATATTAATGCATATATGTGGAACAGAAAAATGGTACAGATGAACTGGTCTGCAGGGCAGAGATGTAGAGAACAAACGTATGGACATCAATGGGGGAAAGTGGTGGGGTGTGTGTGTGTGATGAACTGGGAGATTGGGATTGACATTACACACACTAATATGTATAAAATACATATACATACACTAATATGTATAAAATTGATAACTAATAAGAACCTGCTGTATAAAAAAATAAAATAAAATTCAAAAATTCAAAAAAAAGAGAACATAACAAAGTAAAAATACTTTGTTATTGTTAGGAAACTAACAGATACGTTAGAAAGAATGTAAAAATAAAATTATAGATGAATCAGCAACTGGAAGGTACATCAGTACCACAATAGTAAAAAAAGAGGAGGGAAAAGAAAAAAAAGGGGGGGCTTTGTGGAGCCCGGGGCCTAAGCAAGGGCGAGGTTTGGGCGGTGGGCGGGGCCAATGCTCAGGACCCAGAGGGCCGGAAAGGCCCTGGGGCCTGTGGGGAGTGGGCCTTAGGCTGAAGGAATAGAAGGGGCCCAGCCGTGGCCCCCACCCTGGTCTCAGAGGACAGGGGACCTCACCTGGGGGCCCAGCAGGCTTCCTGGGCTCGAGTGGGTGGGGCAAACGCCCTCCTCTCCTCTCCTGCTCCTCCGGTCTGGCGGGAGGGCCCCTCCCGCCTGCCTCTCCTGACCTCCCCGGCCTCCCTCCTATGCCCCCAGGACCAGTACAGCCAGTGGGGAATGGGGGACCTTGGAGGGCAGAGGACCCGCCTGGGAGCTCAGCAGGCTCCCCGGGCCCGAGTGGGCGGGGCAATCGCCTTCTCTTTTCCCCGCTGCTCCCCAGGGCCCCTCCGGCCTGCCTCTCCTGATGCCCCCCCCCATGCCCCCAAGGACCCACGCAGCCTGGAGGGGCCTTGGAGCAGGGGGAACCAGCTCTGGAGCTCTGCAGGCTCCCCAGGCCCTCCGCTCCTCTCCCACTCCTCCCGGAGACTCCCTCCCACCTGCCTCTCCTGAGCTCCCCGGCCTCAGGGGCGCCGATGTTGTCTGGCCTCCACGTCTCCTCCCCCCTCCGTCCGCCTCCGTCCTACCGGTTCACTGTGGGGTCCCTCCTGTCTCCTTGGGGGTCAGAGTCTTCCACCAGCGGCCGGCAGGCGCCCTAGCTGTGCGGAGACGCCAACTCCGCGTCTTCCCAAGCCGCCATGTTCCGGACTCTGCTCTCGCGCAGGGTATGATCCCGTGCAGCTGGGCGGCGCTCTGTGCAGACCAATCAGCTGCGCTGTGATAAACGCCGTAGTACTGAACCTCCAAGAGCCACAGGGAGAGAGGGGTTAGCTCTGCCTGGGAGGGAAGTCGGGAGAGACCTCAGAGGGAAGGTGACTGGGCATGAAAACGAGAGGACTTTCAGACTCGTTTCTCCTCCCTGTGTTTTGAGAGGTAGTACATAGCTCGGTGGTTAAGAATATAGACTCTAGAGCCGTAGTGCCTGGGTTCAGGTCTGAGCCCTTCCATTTATCGGCTGTGTGACAGCAAAATCCTCTTTGTCCTCAATTTCTTCATCTGTAAAATAAGGATGGTGATATTGTATATACCTCCCAGAGGGTGAGACACCCAGTACAGTGCCTTGTTTATAACAGCTCCTGTGTGACTGCGTTATTATTGCCATCGAGGCTTCCCACCAAAAACAAAGGGGATTCTCAAAAGGGGGATCCCTGGGACTTCCCTGGCGGTCCAGTGGTTAAGACCTCGAGCTTCCAGTTCAGGGGGCACAGGTTTGAGCCCTGGTGGCGGAATGAAGATCCTGCATGCCACACAGTGTGGTTAAATAAAAGAGGGGGGCGGGGCGGGGCGGGGGGTGGGCGGGCGGAATCCCTGGAGGCCTCCTCTGCCTGCACAGCTGTGGAGTTCCAATCCCTCAGAGGTGATCTCAGGGCTCTGGGTGGGGTAGGGCTTTTGAGTGAGCTCCCTTGGCTGCTATGTAGTTCTCCTATTTTGCATCTCCATACAGTATATTCATTTGATTTAGATGCATATCTCAAAGGAACAGATGACATTTGTTTATCAAATAATCATTTGAAAGTGAAAACAAGTTCTGTTGAACCCTGGACTTTGCCTCCATACTTTTGAACCAAGTACCTAATTTTTGCTAATGATAATAGCTGCCATTCATTTCAAAACTCCCTCTGTGACAGGCATGATGCTAAGCATTGTATATGCAATTTTGGTTGCGTCTAACTGCAGCCCCGCAGTGGGTATTATTAGTGTCCTCATTCGGCAGATGAGGAAGGTAGGACTTGGAGACTCCTTATTGAGAAGATGGTAGAGCCGAGATGAATACCCAGGTTGGTCCAATTCCAAAGTCATTTTGCTTAACCACTCTGCTTCCGTTTTGGTAGGAAAGGGTTCTGGTTTCTCTCTCCTGTTTCAGTGTGTGCTGCCTCGGTTGGACTGATCTGTGCGTGACACGCCCCGCTCGTGCATTCTTCAAGGTGGGGAAGGCTGAGCCTGGGGGCCCTGCAGTCATAGCTGAGCTGAGTCCACCGTACACCTGGTAGCACTTCTCTGAATGGACCACGTGTTGCTCAAGGAGAACCATCTCTGAAGGGAGGGTCCTGCAGCCAGTCCTTTATGAGTGACTTAATGGTACGAAATCATTCAGGAGGGGAATCTGGCTATTCCAGATGCCACTGAGGACGTGGAACTTGGAAATCTTGTGATGATAGGATAAAGAGAAAGGGAGACAGCTCCCAAAGAGAAAGGTTTCGGGGATAGAAAGGGAGAAGGACCATGTGGCTAAGAGGGGGGCTTAGAAGAGAAGGACAGGGGATCTTAGAGGGTGGGAGGGGCATGGAAGCTGAGATTTCAAACAGTCAGACTGACGCTGAGTCCTGAGGACACCCGTGGTCTCTTTTTAGATACGAGTTACCCTGGTGACCAACGCTGGCACGTGGTAGATATTCAGTAAATGTTTGCCCATTTATAAATGAGTGTGGCAGGGGTGGAGGGGGTTGGACAACGAACACTTACTGAGCACCTACTGTATGCCAGGCACTTAATACGCTTTATCTTAGACAGTGGTCATAACAACTTTACAAGGTGAGTGCTAACGCCATTGAAATGAGTAAGACGAAAGATCAGAGAGGTTAAATCACCTGCCCAAGTTGGACATAGGCAGGTGGTGAAACTAGGGTTCCATTACAGGGGGTCTCTGATTCTGAAGCCACGCTCCATCCGTGGTATCTCACTCCTTCTTCAAAGTGTTACCATAATCTCTCCAACAATGGCACCGAACAAGTTTATAAAGCACAACTCCTTAAGGAAGCCCCGAGGAAAGGAGGTGAGCTGTGCTCACCTTGGCAGAGAAGTGGGAGAATGTATTTTGTTTGGGTGAACCTTTCAGCACCTCTCGAAGGTGGCCACAGCGTCCTTTTAATCATGGGACAGGCCAAAATCCACTCAGTTATTCATGCAAGTAGCTATTGAATACCTGCTAAGCACAGGATGCTGTGTTAGTGCCTAATACTGAGCCTAGCACTTTGAAGGAAGAAATCTATGATGAATGAAAGAATGAATGCTGGCCTCTGGAATCTTATCAAGTGGCAATGAGAGCCCAAAGTGCCAAGGAAGCCATCAGAATATTTCTGTAGGAAAGATGCTGTGAGAATCATAAATTGCTTTGGTGTCACACTGTTGGGTGCAGGTTGCAAAAAAGATCACATTTCTATTTTCAAAAGCAACATAAAAACACGCAGTTCTTTGTGATGTCAGTCACCGACACAGGGGAACTTTGCATTGCAATGCCTTAACTGCTGTCCATAGGTTGGTTGAAGCCATTCTTTTCCTGTCCAAAAAATTAAGATTTCCTCTGAAACGTTATGTTCAAAACCTCACTGTGCCTGAGGCATAAAATACTCTAAAGGCAAAAAACAAGGAAGGAAGGAAATTGTGGAATGCATAATTTTATGACTCATAAAAAAGAGCAATACGAATATTCTTTCACAACCACAGTGCAAATGATTTAATGCCATGAGTAGAAATGGCTCTTGATGTAAAACTCTGAGATGACAGTTTTATCGGGGCTTTGGAATCTAAGCAGTAGTTAGTTCGGGCCAGATCTCTCTCCAGTCCCTCCTGGAGAGAATGGTGAGAGGTGAGAGTGGAGTGCAGAGGTGGTGTGGACATTTCCTCAGGACCCAGCAGGCGCTGTGCAGTCTGTGTTAACCTAAGAAGTCACCCATTTGCCTGCACAGGAGTCTGTGACTGTGGCCTCTTTCCAGGACTGGCCTCACATATGAATGCGGCAGTTTCTGCCTAGGTACAGGCACCCATCCTGCAAGCAACCTTAGCCTTTAGCTCTGTGAAACTGGCATGTTTCCAAACATCCAATTAAATCGAGGATGCAAGCTCATTACACCCTACCTTCTGAAGGTACCACCTGAATGGCCTGTCAGGGGGCTCTGAGTCACTCCTAGGTGAGACACTCATGGTTCTGAACCGGTTCTGTGGGCTGTTGTCCTTCTTTGTCCTTTGGTTTCTCCATCTGCATAATGGGTGCAGCCAACTTCCAATGTCACAATTTGCTATGGAAGAAAGAATGATGTCATGCAAACTGGTGAAGGTTATTTTGAAGACCCTGGCCAGTTCAATGCAGTCAAATAAATATCCACAAAACAGTAGAATTCCATGTAAGGAATATTAGATTGAAAATCCACTTTTGAGTATTTGGTGACAAAATTTTATTTGTGCACAGTGAAGAATCACTAGATCTTCCTCATCCTCAGTTCGCCCTTTCATAAAATGGAGATAATATGAGCATCTCCTTGGTGAGGATGGTTGAAGTTAGCAGCCTGGGCTTTGGTGCCAGATGATCTGGGTTGAATCTCAGTTCTGCCGGCTCTGGGCAAGTGAGCCTTGGTTTACATTTCTACCTCCCAGAATGGTTGGGAAGTTTCATCAAGACAGTGTATGTGAAGTACCGCAGCCTGTACACAGTACATGCTCAATAAAGGGTAGCGGGTGTCATCATCGCAGCACTGCTGTGAGGACTGAGTTGGAATTATGCTTGCAAATAGGGTGGTAATCAGGTGGGAGCTCTACTCATGAAGTTGTATCAGCTCCTCCAGGGTAGGGAATCTGCATCCCTAGCATCTGATAACTCAGTAGTACAGCAGTTTCCGTCGTTGCTTGAATGTGGAATAAGTGAGCAATGATGATGAGGCTGTGTCCTCTTTACCCTTCACGGAGCCCCCTCCAACCCAGTCGAGTGACGTTTTGTTTTTCTTTTGGCCCCAACTTCCAGGTCATTTCGCAGACCCTCTCCCCCACCTGGAACCAGATGCTGCTGTTCAATGACCTGGTGCTGCACGGAGACCGGAAGGAGCTGGCAGAATCCCCGCCGTTAGTGGTGGTGGAGCTCTATGACAGTGACGCCGTGGTGAGTGTCCCGGGGCTGCGCTAACTGTGCCTTGCTAAAAACTCCCTGTTCAACTCACTTCTAACTTCCTTTACTTAACCAGCCTGTGACTATGCCCAGAGGCAGTCCTCACCTGGGAAAACACTGATTTACAGAATCTGGGAAATGGATGACGATCATTTGCTTTACTAAAGGGTTTTTTGCTTAGATTTCACTTTTTTTTTTTTTTTTTGCGGTACGCAGGCCTCTCACTGTTGTGGCCTCTCCCCGTTGCGGAGCACAGGCTCCGGACGCGCAGGCGCAGCGGCCAAGGCTCACGGGCCCAGCCGCTCCGCGGCACGTTGGATCTTCCCGGACCGGGGCACGAACCCTCATCCCCTGCATCGGCAGGCGGACTCTCAACCACTGCGCCACCAGGGAAGCCCTAGATTTCACTTTGGATTGCAATTAAAATAGAATCTGGTTCACAAAAGTTCAGTCCACATATACTTCTTCAGGAATATAATTATTATACACAGCCTCCAGCTAATTCTGTACCCTATTTTTGCTTAATAAAAATGTCCATGCCTTTTGAAAATGGAAGGTCTTTACTGATTTCGCCTGGTTGGAAGGAATGGATATATTGTCACCGATTCAGCATTTGTAACTGGGCTTTTTTTTTTTTTTCCTTTGGTTGTTGCTTCCGAGCCCTGAAACAATGCATTCAGCTCTATCTCATTTCTGTTATGATGTTAGCCAAACCTCTTTCTCTCCAAAGATGTCTGTGTCCTGAAACAGCAGATTCAAAAGCTTACTGGTTTTTTTTTTTAATTAAATTTATTTATTTATTTTGGCTGCGTTGGGTCTTCGCTGCTGCGCGCGGGTTTTCTCTAGTTGCGGTGAGCGAGGGCTACTCTTCTTTGCGGTGCACGTGCTTCTCAGTGCGGTGGGTTCTCTTGTTGCAGAGCACGGGCTCTAGGTGCGTGGGCTTCAGTAGTTACGGCTCGCGGGCTCTAGAGCACAGGCTCAGTAGTTGTGGCACACGGGCTTAGTTGCTCCCTGGCATGCGGGATCTTCCCGGACCAGGGCTCGAACACGTGTCCCCCGCATTGGCGGGCGGGTTCTTAACCACTGCGCCACCAGGGAAGCCCCGCTTTGTTAGTTTTTAAGTGTGACCGAGCTAAACCCATTTCCACCTCAACCAAGCTTCCTTCTACAGCTGGGAATGCAAATGCTGGTTCTTGAGTCCAAAGGCAGTGAAGTAGTGCAGGTACTAAAACCCAGCCTCAGCCAAAGAAAATGTGGGCACTGCCCTTGGACTTGGAGGTCATTTATCCAAGAGTTTTCACTCAATAAATATGTAATGAGCGCCTGCCCTGTGGCAGGGGATACAGCAGCGAATAAACAGGCAATCCCGACTGCGTGAGGCTTACATCACAGCGGTTCCCGAGATAAATAGCAAAGCAACCCCACACTCCAGCCCCATGCTGCTCGCAGGGGAATGTGGACTTGGGCTCCTGGGAGCAGGGATGAGGAAGAGGAAGGAGGTGACCTCATCAAATAGTTCTTAGAGACACTTACCTCCTATACATACATACAAAGCTATTCTAATACCCTCTTTGACTACCAAGAACAATAGGGCTGAATTGCTCTATTATCTAAACATGCTGACCTCAGTCACCATCACCATCATCTCCATCATCACCACCATCTTCATCACAGTACTATGGACTGAGCACTTATTGTATACCAGTCATTGTGGAAAGCACATACATCATTACATTAATCGTCGTGGCCCTGTGAACAAGGCCCTATGCTCTTTTTAAGCATGAGGTTCAAAAAAGGTTGAGTAACTGGCCCAAGACCATAGATCTCCAAAGCAATAGATTTGGGAACTCCAACTCACGTTTGCCTGGACTCCAGACTTGGGTTCCTAGCCACAATGGTTCCCTGCTCTGGAGATCTTTTGGAATATCTGGTACCACCTTATTTCTCCTTTTCCCCTTCAAGTCTACCCTGGGTGATTATTTTTACTTTATTCCACTGAACTCAATACACTGAGGCAAGGGAGAACCCCTAAGATAGCCTTGAGCCAAGAAGCCCCTAAGGTGACCCTCTTAGAGTTTTCCCTGAGAGCCGACGGGTCCTGCTGCCCTCCAAGGCTGTGGGGAGAGGGGAGAGGGGCTTAGCAGAAGAGGAGAGCGAGATGGTAGCAGGAGGGAGACACAGAGGCTGACAGCTTGGTGAAGATTAATTACAAAATCACACGGACGCAGATCAGAACCAGGTAGATGCCCACCAGGGACAGAAATTCATTTCTTCTCTGCCCTAGGGGAAGCCAGAATATTTGGGTGCCACCGTGGCTGCTCCTGTCGTGAAGCTAGCTGACCAGGACTATCAGCCCCCCAGTCTGTGTTACCATCCCATCTTTTGCGGGAACCTTTCTGGAGGGGATCTCCTTGCTGTGTTTGAACTGCTGCAGGTAAGTGAACCAGAAGTGATATCTGCGCTTGCCGTCTATCTAGTCTACCCGGCCAGAGAAGCAGCCTCATGGGAAGTATGTGTCCATCACGTTACGCCTGGTCCCTCCCTGCTGTCCTGTGTCTGGAGACGGCTCCTTCTGGGGATCTGGGAGATGCCATTTAAGAACTCGGGTGACAGGTTATTCCCAGAGCCTCTATGCTGCAAGTCAGAGTCCCAGGACGAAAGGTCCGTATGGATCTGGCCAGCAATGCTTGAGCAGCCCTACACGTCAGACCCTGAGCTCCATACAGACCACAGGAGGATATGAAAGGGGAAGGGAGCAAACGTTTGTGGACACTCCCATGTGTCCTGTGTTGTGTTTGCTGCCTCACATACCTCTCATCACACTGAAACCTCCCTCAATCCTATTGAGGTAAAGATCATGATTCCCATTTTGCAGGTAGTAAACTGAGGATTGAAGTAATTGACTGACTTACCTTGTCATGCTGCTAGTCGGTGGTTGAGCTGAGGGCTGCACTTAGACCTTTAAGGCCTTCTGCACCTTACACTGTAGCACAAAGTTTCCCAAAGACATCGAGTTCTTAGTCTGTCCCACTAAGACTTCGGGGAATTTACGAACATCTGTCTAGGGGGACTTTTTCAGAAAGCAAAGGCAGGATACTTCGGGAGGGAAGCTGAGCCTCTCAAGTCTGGCTGTCCAGTCAAGGACCAAATAGGACAGAATGATGACCTGGAAAGAAATGAAATGACCAGGTGGGCCTGTTTCTCTCCCTGGCCATCCCACTCACTGAGGGCAGGTGGCACTTACCCTTTGAGTCGGATCAATCCCTCTCTAGGAAAGCGCATTTTCCAGAAATCCCAATTTAAAAAAATCTCTAGTAGAGAAACTAGGAGACAGACATTCCCAAGACGTACCAAATGAGTAAGAGGAAAGGTGCTGGAGTTGGATCCCATGGATATGGATCTCATTCCCACCACTTACGGGCGTGCGACTGTGGGTAAGCTACTTTATCTCTTTCTGTTTGACCTGCAAAATGCAGATGATCATTAACCTGCCTAAAGTGCCTGGCATGGAATCAACACTCAACAAATGCTACTTATTTTATTATTAATAATATTATTATACCAGGGACTATTAAAGCAAAATATCTAGTCCCATCTATGTATTCAGGTGAAGAAATTGAGCTGGATAGAATGGTAATGGCTTGCTGGGTATGGCAGGTCAGAGCCTAGAATCCAGTATACAGATTCCCCCGAGAGCTGAAGGGGCTGGAGAGCATTAGAGGATGGGAACAGCTAGCTACGGGGTTAGACACACTTGTACTCAAGTCCAGACTGCCCAGGTGTGCAGCCTGGGAGCTGCATATGACTACAGAGATGAATTCTGAAGTGCACCCAATCAGCCTTTGACTGTCGTCTGGTTTTTGCTCCACTTAAGGAAGAACTTTTTAAGGCTGGAGTGGCTGCGTTGGAGAAAGAGCAACCTCTCTGAGGGGCACTGAAGCTGGATGAGCTCTTAAAGGGACAGAGTAGCAGGATCACAGGCATCAGCTCCAGCTCTGCGATGGCTGTAGTCTAGACTTTGAAAAGCCCATTACCATAGTAAAGACTCTGAGAAGTCAGCTATATGGAAACTTCTGAAATTTCTTTCTTTTTTGAAATTCAACATTTCCCAGATGTTTGTGAGTACGAATATTTTCTTTTTGCATGGTAACTCTTAATATTTCATGAAAAGAAAAGCTAGCCCGTAGGAGAATGTCAGATTTCCATAGCTTAGCATTTAAGCTCTCCCCAAATTAATTTGTCTTCAAACTGCCTCTTCAGGCTCACATTTCAGCACAATTACTCTGCACATACTGTGGCCTCTTTAAGGCAGACTATTCTGAATTCTCAGACCTCACCGCACAAATGTGCTCCTCTGCTTTTAGCCATGCTGTCATCCTATTTCGAAACGTCTCCCTGCTCTGCCGACTCCCCCCCCTGCACTCTGTTTACCTATTTAGGAAACTGATCATCCTCACAGTTCAGGACAAGAGTTGCCTCCTCCAGGCAGCTTCCCCTCCCCCACCTCAGTCAAATGTTTTCTCCTCTTCCAGCTTACGTCACTTTGCCTCTTTTTCTATTTAATCCAGGCTTTTTTTTTTTTAGGATTTATTTATTTATTTATATTTTTGGCTGCATTGGGTCTTAGTTGCAGCACGCAGGATCTTCGTTGTGGTGCCTGGACTTCTCTCTAGCTGTGGCATGTGGGTTTTCGCTTCTCTAGTTGAGGTGCACGAGCTCAGTAGTTGTGGCGTGCAGGCTTAGTTGCCCCGCGGCACGTGGGATCTTTCTTCCCTGAGCAGGGATCAAACCAACGTCCCCTGCATTGTAAGGCAGATTCTTTGCCACTGGACCACCAGGGAAGTCCCAAATCTCGGCTTTGATAAAGGCAATTGTTTACAGCTTGTCTCCCTTAATCTGTAAATTTTTTGAAGGCAAAGGCCCCAAGACGAGCAAAACATATGGTACTTTTAAAAGCACATCCAGAGGCACCATCCCATCCTGTGCCACCATCACAGCTGTTTTTGTGGCTTTACGTTTGGAGCCACAGGAGCAACTAGCTTTCTCAGGGAGGTGATGTTTTGCAGCCTGGATCGCTCACTTCCTCACGGCCAGGCAGCGTTCACCTCACCTTTTCCCACCTCCTTTATCTGGTTTGGTTCCTTCTGTAGCTTCATTATCTTGAACCTACTTGGCATTCGCAGTGACTGCTGTCTTCTTTTTCTGGGCTTTCTTATAATTAACTGAACTACATCTGCCGATGCCAGCTAGAATATGTCTGTGAAAAAGAAATGGTGATACGTTTGTGCTTTGCAGGTTTTGATGAGCAATTAGGCTTTTTCGAGCATACAGAACTAATGTGTGTCAGCCAATAAACATTTATCAAGAACTCACTGGGTTTGGAGCATTACTCGAGAGTCTGAGAATCATGAAGTAAACAAAGGCTTCCTCTTGGCCAAATCAGGCAAACTCCCCCAGCGAGGAAAACCTCATGCTCCAAAGCAATGTTTAATAGAACATCTGGCTCCTGAGGGACTTGAAGAGTCAGCTGGCCCAATATCTGAGGTCCAGAGAGGGAAAGGGACTCATGCAGGGTCACACAGCAGAGCCTGGTTTCCGGGCTCAGTCCACTAGTTTTTGCACTAAGCCTCCAGAGAGGACACACTGTGTTCCAAGGACTGAGGATTAGGAGAAGGGCCCCAGCGGCCAGGACCAAATCAGGGGTAGCTTCTTGAAAGACGTACATGTTGAGCCATGGTAATGTGGGGTGGCCCACAAATGAGAAAGGCCCTTTCCTTAGGAGACTTTCTAAATCCTTTGTGTGAGAGTTCAATAAAGCATAGCAATTGTCCTCTTGCGGTTTTGATAACTCCAAATGTACAGGAAATAACACCTTCTCTGGAGGTCTGCCTTCAAAAGACTTCATTTTCTGTTTTACTGATTATGACTAGTCTCTATGTGATTAAATCAATCTCTTGTAGTACACAGTGGGGGGGGATAGTTAAGTCTCAGAGATTTGGAATCTGATCAGAGCCCCTTCTCTATTCTACGGCTGTAATTCCCCTGTCATTTTTTTTTGACTGAATATGTCTACTTTAATGACAGAAAATATTAGATTTCAGCCATTTGTAAAATACTTGCATTTATCCTACATACTCAAAACATTCAACCATTACTTTACCACTCATAATTTTTCAGTTATTATTTAATGTCTATAGGTTTACTTATTTCCTATTTCTATAGTATCTGCAAACATTTAGATACCAGAGATAGTTTTAAAATGTTTATTCCTATATATTTACTGCTTATATTCTTTAATGAATAAATCATCTGCAAAGGTGTTACTAGAATTTTTTGCTTCCAATAATGTCAGATAACATTCAAAACACTTCAGAGGTTTAAACTCCTACAGAGTATATTTTTCTGACCACTCGGTAAATCACGCAATACTTCTACAACAACACCATAAATTCAGAAATTAAGGAGACTACTTTTAAATTACCCACAGGGTAAAGAATAAGTGTGAAGTATATTAGAAAATATTATGAATTGAAAACTTGCTTTTCCAAAATTTTAATATGAAGCTTTAAAATTAATCGCTCTTCTTAAACTTTAGATAAGTGTTTATGTAATTAATTTTCAAGAAAAAATGAAAAGAATGAAATACAATGAGGTTCTGAGGATCTATCTTTTTTTCCTCTCCTCTATACTGTGAGCTCGCTGAAAGCTTATGAAACTATTAATTTGTGACACATTTTGAGTGCTCACTAAATGTTGATTACCCTTGTGAACGAATGCATTTGTAAATTAAGAAATTTATTCACTGTGATAAAATGCATCATCCTGATTTACATTTTAAGCTGGAAACATTCCTTTGGTTAAAACAGTGACAGTCTTTCCAATGAGGTCATTGTGTGCAGCGTTCATTTTCCTTACCTCTCCCAATGTCTAACCGGCGCTTGATCTGTGTGGTAGGTCCCTGCGTCTGGGCTGCAAGGGCTCCCTCCCCTCGACCCACCCGATGTCACCCAGATCTACCCTGTCCCTGCCAGCATCCGGCCAGTGCTGAGTAAATACCAAGTGGAGGTACGGGGCCCGGAAGGACTGGGCTGTTCTTTGGGACTAAAGGGCACCGGTGCACTGCAATCATGCCTGCGCTGTGTCGGGGGACGTGAGGGGTGGGAAGGAGACATAGCTGATCGGAGGGAGCCACAAGGAGCTGCCCCATCCTTTCCTGGAAGAACATCCTGTGGTTCTCAGGCTGGCACAGCTGACTTTCCCACACCTGAGCCACACCTGCTGGCTCCTCCCTGGGCTTTTGTGTGACAGCCCTGCCATCCTCTCTTCAGGTTCTCTTCTGGGGAGTCCGAGAAATGAAGAAGGTGCAGCTCCTCTCAGTGGATCGTCCCCAGGTCCTCATCGAGTGTGGGGGGCATGGAGTCAAGTCCTGTGTGATCCAGAGCTACCAGAACCACCCAAACTTCAGCGTCCAGGCAGATGCTTTCGAAGTGGTGCGGGTCTCTCCCCTCCCCTCCCCCACCCGCTCATTCCCTTCATCTCCGTAGATGCGAACCACTCCTTCCTGAACCTGACTTGGGGAGATGTTTCAGAGTTTCAGGTGCCCCACTACTCACAAGAAAGAACAGTTTAATTCCGTAAAAAGCCAGAATTTCAGAATGGGATAAAACAGACTTTTGTTGTTGTTTTGTTTTTAAAGGTTCTGGGTGGGTGTAGATTATATAGTAAATCAAAGAAGGTTGACAGTGGTTCCCAAAGTGTGGCCCCCAGTTTATCAGCATCACCTGGGAACTTATTAGAAATGCAGAAATGCAGATTCTCAGGCCCTGCCCCAGAACTACTGAACCAGAGAGTGTTGGGACTGGGGGGCAGGGCCCAGACACCTCTGGTTTAACAAGCCCTGCAGGTGACTCTGATACACACTGGAGTTTGGGAACCACTGGCCTGGAAGATACTGTCATGGAACTTACTACAATGGTTAGAGTTTTAAAAAATTATTTGTACATAGCGTGTCAAAAGCAATGTTTGACACCTGTGCTTTTGTTTATTTCAACACTTTTTTGTGCTCTGATTTGGAACCAACTGTGAAGTCAAAGTTTGCTTTGTCTAACCCAGTCAGAACCTGTGTCCAGTGGACACAGATTCTGAATCAAGAAAGACTAGAATTAAAGAATGCGTACTGTGTTTGCAAACCTTCCACGTCAGACTTCGTTGAGCCTCGGGGTTCACCAGGGTAAAGAAATGGATGGGGCGCTGGCCCCTCACGCTCAGCTCCATCTTAAATGGCTCAGTTCTCATCTGCTTTATATCTTGGGTCTGGATTAATGTTCATCTGAGATGAAAGTTCAGATAAATACAGTAATGACAAAGTAAGAGGATTGAAGGCTACTGCCATAGAGAATTTGGGAGCGTGAGATTTTTTGCAATTTACACCTCGGGTGAATTGTTAGTTCCACCCCGCATATGTTGGGTAATGACTCCCTGGCTTGAGAAGGCGTTGCTCCAGACTCTGGCAAGCTGCAGGGGTGACCTGCAGGGAAAGGACAGGCAGGGACAGAGGAAGGGTGGGTGCCTGGCTTGCTTTGGTCCTACGCCCAGACAGGTCAGCCCAGGCAGTTCCCCACTTCACCCTGGCCTCTCCCTGCAGGAGCTGCCTGAGAATGAGCTTCTGCACCCACCCCTGAGCATCTGCGTGGTGGACTGGAGAGCCTTTGGGAGGAGCACCCTTGTGGGTACCTACACCATCAACTGCTTGAGACAGTTTTTGTGTAAATCCAGGGAGCCCCTGGACCTCACCTCACAGGTGGATGGAGCCCAAGTTGTGCAAGGTAGGAAGCTCCTTCTAGATTCTAGCGCTGTGGGCTACAAAACCGTGGTGCCTGCAGGATCTTCCTGAAGAATTTCCTGTGGTCCCCTCTACTTCTTAGCTGCCTCGTCCTGACTTTAAGCTTGACATCAGGGTTAACTCCTCTAAGAAGGCTTCTTTGAATGTGACTTAAGCTCCCTCCTGCCCCTCTACCCTGACATTTTTCTTCGCTTGATGTTACTGTAATTTCTTCTGTTTTGGATTTCAGGTGCAGAGTCGAGTTAATTACACTTCTTACTTTATGCTGTACAATCATCACTCGTCTGTGCAAGGCTTCTGTCTCATTATATCCACTGCCCCCCATGCCTTATTCCCAGTCTCCTCCCCACTGTGGGCCCCGCCTCTGCTGATGCTTGTAAAATTTAAATCTATTTAATTGTCATATTGGTATGTGATATGATACAATAATCTTCATTTGGTTTTCTGCTCCCCTACTTTGCTTTTCTTTTCCCCTCATATTGGACCACTGGGCTGTCTCCAACTCCCCCCAAAATGTTGTGATGAACATGCTGTGTGTGTTTGCTGAGGGAGAATCCTGTGTGGGATTTTCTTTGGAATATACACCCGGGAGTGAGATTACTGGCTCGCAGGGAATGTGTACATGTAATTTCATTAAGTACTTCCCTTGGGTGCCCCAGAGAGCTGTACTGGTTTGCACCAGTCTACACCAGTCTGTACCAGTCTACACCAGTCTATATCAGTCTACACCAGTCTATACCAGTCTATACAAGTCTATACCAATCTGTATTCCCGTCGTTACTGCTCTAAAGTCCCATTTCCTTCCTCCTCAACAGCACCTGCTATTATCCAACTTTCTGAGTTTTTGTTTCATTTTGTTTGGTGTTCGGTGTTTGCCGCTCAGATGGATATAAAGTAGTATCTAATTTTAATTTTAGCTTGGATTTCTCTGAGTACTACTGAGTTTGCACATTTCTTCATATGCTTGTTGCCATCTTGATTTTCCCTACTGTGATTTGCCTGCTCATACACTTTGCCCATGTTTTATGTGTTTCGTTTAATTTTCTTTTTTGTATATTTTAGATGTTAATATCCTATAGATTATTGATACTGGTCATATCTTCCCCTAATATGATAACTGCTAATCTTGTCTATACTCCTCATCTTTGAGCAGAAATTCTTCATTTTGATGTAATCATATCCATCTGAATTTTAAACTTTATGGTTTATTCTTTTAGACTCTTGTTTAAGAAACCCTCTCTCACCCCTTGGTCACAAAGATCTTATATTTTCATGTGTCAGTGTTATGTTTCTATATTTTACACTTAGATCTTTAATTGAAGTAAAGATCTTTAAAGGGTTTAAGGTAGGGATCCAGCTACATTTATCTCCATAGAGTACATCATTTTCTTTCCCCCAGAGTCTACTAACTTTCTCCATTGATTTGTCCTGTCATCTTTTTCATAAATCAAATTGGCATACGCCCCACGTCCATTTCTAAGCTTTCTATTCTGTCCCACTGATCTCTCCATCTCTATGCCCAGGACAGAGTAGGTGCCTATTAAGTGTTTGTTGGGTTGAATTTGCTATTGAAAAGTCAGCAGTAGCATGAAGGCCATGGCAGAAATAGGAGCTTCTGACTGGGCAGTGTTCCTAAGGACTGAATTCTACAGCACAAATGGAGAAAAGAGGACCCGTGACACGGACCAGCTGTTCAGTTAAAAATCTCATAAAGTCCAGGGACGTAGCCTGGCTCCCTATCATGCACGTGGACTCAGGTGCCCAGAGTTCCGCCAATGCTTGGGGAGTTCACAGACCTCTGCAGCCTCCAAGGTTTCCCCTGGTTAACACACTGGGGGAAGGCAATCAACACAGAGGACCTGTGTCCTAAACCTTGATAAACACGATTCCTATGACCACAGTTATTTAAAATTACTCTGAGGGATCAATAATAAGTACAGTCATTTGTTGAGTACCTGTTATGCCCCAGGCACCTTACATCATGAGCTCTTTTATCTCCCAATGACATGGGTACTTTTACTCTCATTTTATAAATATGGAAAGTGAGGTTCAGAGATGTTAGGAACTTGTCATATTTGAATCCAGATCTGTCTGATTCCCAGTATGAGGTCCCTGAAAAATGATCACCCTGTATTGTAGCCCAGTTGCCTGACCCAATGTACTTTCTTTTTTTAAGAAAATATTTATTTATTTATTTATTTTTGGCTGCCTTGGGTCTTTGTTGCTGCGTGCCGGCTTTCTCTAGTTGCGGTGAGCGGGGGCTACTCTTCTTTGCGGTGAGCGGGCTTCTCATTGCGGTGGCTTCTCTTGTGGCAGAACACAGGCTGTAGGTGCGCGGGCTTCAGTAGTTGTGGCGCACTGTCTTAGTTGCTCCGCGGCATGTGGGATCTTCCCGGACTAGAGCTCGAACCCGTGTCCCCTGCATTGGCAGGCGGATTCTTAACCACTGCGCCACCAGGGAAGCCCTGACCCAATGTACTTTCATTTTGGCTATTTCAGATTCATTAATTTCCACTGAGCCTTCTGAGACCCCCAGCTCTGCTCAGGAGCTCCCAACAGATCAAATCTTTGTGGATATTGGGCCGCCTCCCACAGTGGTACCCGACTTGGCCCAGGTTCAGGCAGCCAGCCTGGTTGAGATCCCTGACCCATCCCCTATGCTGGAGACGGAACACAAACCTGCAGCCCAGGAGCCACCAAAAGACGGAAAAGCTAAGGTCGGAATGTCATCCCTCTTCATATTTACAAGGCACATCAGAGTTTGCTCAGAGGTTTTAGATACTAATCCTCCCACCTACCAGCTGTGTGACCATGACAAGCAACTTCACATTTCTGAGCATTAGTTTCTTCATCTGTAAAATGGGGACACCGATAACCACTTCACAGCACTGTCATAGAATCAGATAAGTCAGTGTATGTGAAATTAGAGTGCTAGTCAAATGTGACAGCAGTATTTAATTGAACAGAAACTCTGAATTCATTAGCTTGGAAAAACAATGGTTTCCTCGTCAAGGCTTATTCCACAAATATTTTGAACCTACTTTGTACAACATCACGTGGGACCAAAAAGATGCATCTTCTGGTCTAAATAAAAGTGAGGCTTATCCTCAGTTAGCTGAGATTCTGGGAGGGGAGATGGATAAGTACACAAGACCATAAAATGGGGACATGAGTAATCTTTTAAGTCATAGTTTTAAGTGCCAAATCCTGGTGTATCTAGCAACGGACTTAAAGAAGAAAGCAGGTTTAAGGAAGTCCTAAGAGATGACTTGCCCAGCAAATTGTAAAAGCTGAAATAAAAGGCACAGTAAGGTAGATGAATGGCTATTTTCTCAGGCTCTTCCCATCTCATCCAGGCTCAGCGTGACTCTCTGACAGCCCACGGGGTTCTCTCCATCCCACCAGCATTGTACCTGCCACTTTATGTTGCAAATTTCAGTTTAAGTGTTTGTTGCCACCATAAAACTGTGGGTTTCGCCAGGTCAAAGATGATTTTTATTTTTATTTTTATTTTATTTATTTATTTATTTATTTTTGTGGTAGCAGGCCTCACTGTTGTGGCCTCTCCTGTTGCGGAGCACAGGCTCCGGATGCGCAGGCTCAGCGGCCATGGCTCACGGGCCCAGCCGCTCCGCGGCACGTGGGATCTTCCCGGACCGGGGCATGAACCCGTGTCCCCTGCATCGGCAGGCGGATTCTCGACCACTGCGCCACCAGGGAAGCCCCAAAGATGATTTTTAAAAATATCTCTGTATCCCCTGCACTTGATAGAGTGGCTGGCACAGCGTAGATACCCGAGAGATGTCTGAGAGCAAATGGATGATAAGTACACGATCAATTTGGCATGACACGACTTTCTCCCGAAATGCTTCCCTTCTGCCACGTATGCATCACACTGCTTCTCCTATCCCCCCATCACTTATGTTGTAGGTGTCCTTCTTTGCACCTGTTCAAATCAGAAGTGATGGGCTTCCCTGGTGGCTCAGCGGTTGAGAGTCCGCCTGCCGATGCAGGGGACGCGGGTTCATGCCCCGGTCTGGGAAGGTCCCACACGCCGCGGAGCGGCTGGGCCCGTGAGCCGTGGCCGCTGCGCCTGCGCGTCCGGCGCCTGCGCGTCCGGAGCCTGTGCTCCGCAGCGGGAGAGGCCACAACAGTGAGAGGCCCGCGTACCGCAAAAAAAAAAAAAAAAAAAAAAAAATCAGAAGTGATGCTAAAGGGGGATTGTCTACCTTATGTCACTTAATCCTCATGACGGTGAAGTGAGCAGGTATTATTGTTCCTAGTTGAGGAAACTGAGCATCATAACATTTCTATTTTTGTTTATATTGCGTTTAGAAACTAAATCCTTTTCTACTATATCACATTGTATCATGTAGCCTGCTTGTCTCCTCCACTGAATTCGAAGCTTCCCCAAAGGAGGGATGATGTCTACCCCCTACATCCCCCATGTCAACCACAAAATCTCATATCTGCTTGATAAATGTCAAATAAACTCATTAATGGGTGACAGATTATTAAACTTTTATTTATTTAAGAGGGACAGAGAGCTGCAATAACAAAACCTGCTGACACCTCCATCCACTTCCCCAAGGGTACCTACATGTCCTCTTCCTTAGTAAACCACTTAGCCACCAGCATGCAGATCCTTGACACCTAACAATCCATCCTTCATCCCTTGCCAGGATGCCAGGAAACCTTCTCAGAGGTCTACTAAAAGGAGAAAGAGGACCACAGCGGATGAATCTGCTGAAAACGTCATTGACTGGTGGTCGAAATATTATGCCTCCCTGAAGAAAGCACAGAAGGTAGATTCTCTCCTGGCTGTGACAGTCAAGGCTTCGATAAGAGCACAGCACCATTTCCCACCCTCCCCCACCCCAAATCCTGCATTGTCCCCTCTTTTAAATTCCACTATTGGTAGGCCCTACTTGGGTGTGGTTCTGTTAACTGCTGAAGGGTTCAAAGCCTGAAAGGACCAAGGGTCCAGAACTGCCAAATCCTTACTGTGTGGCTGGAGCTGGTCCTAGGACACAGGCTCTGCTGTAAATGCTGGCAGGATGTGCAGTCTATCATGGCATCCAGGGAATGTGCCCACCTCAGGGAGGTCTAGCCAAGAGAAATGGGGCTCTGGACAGGTGGGCATCAGTGAAGGGGGCTTCAGGTTCACCTGGAGATTCCAGGTCAAAGGGCTCCAGGTCTCCAGCAGATTTCTAAGTTCATATGGGAAATTATCAAAGTAAAGGCAGAGGTCTTGGCCTTAGCAAATGGGAATAATCATCAGGGCCTCATGCACATGCAATAAGAAAGGGATTGAGTTATAAAGCCAGAGAACCAGTGGGGAGTGGGTCTGGAGACTCAGGCAAAAGCTCAGTGGCTGAATCTGGTAAGACTTCTCATCCTTGAGTAAAAATGGAAAGGAAAGTTATTCAGATGTTATCGTCATATTTTATTGAATAGGAACTCTTCTGATTCTTTATTTGGAGAGACCATAATTTCTTCATCTAGGACTATCGATGAATATTGACATATAGTTAAATAAACAAACTAAATGTTAATCCCTGCTTCCAAACACCCTGGTTTTACTACAGTGGACACTACCACTTCTGGTGAGTGTTCAGCCCTTTCCTCTTTCTCTGCTAACCTCCCCAGTCCCAGGACAAACCCAACAACCCAACATGCCAGCCCATAAAACTCATAGTTGCAGATTGAGGTGATGCTCCAGGGATGTGGAAGAACAGTGGGGAGAGGGGTTGCTTTCCCAGCAGCTGAGAGGAGGCTGCACATAGAGGACGAGGACGTCTACAGTTTGGTGGCACTGGTTTTGGAGGTGTGGGCACCTCTTCTTTAGGGCAGGGCATCTCCCTGCACTTAAGTCCTAGGTCTTTACAGTGAGGCTTCATCTGGGGGCTACTGAGGACTGTTTGCATATTCTTTTAAAATGCAGAGGGCTGAGATAATTGAATTAGAACTGTTAGCAGTCAGGGTTAATAAATGAGACAAGACAGTGTCCATCATCTCGTCTCCCTCTTTTCTCAAAGGAAAAGGAGAGCAATTCCAAGGAGCAAAAAGGCAACACAGGTAAGTGGCTGCTCTGGGGACATTTGAACATGCATTAAGGCCATGTGAGTGAGAAAATGATAAAATGGGAGCCATGGGAGCAACACTGGAGCCCAAAGCCCTCATTTCCCTCATGAGGAAATAATCCCAGGAAGATGACAACACTTTAAAGAGGTCACGTAGCTGATTTGAGCTGGATGGAGACCAGACCCCAGGTCTCCTGAGTTCAGTTGAGTGCTGAAATCGACCCTTTGGCTCAAGTCCCTACGTTGACAGTCTTAATGCAGAAACAGCAGAGTAAAAATAGGAGCAAGCTGAGATGGCAGGCCAAAACCAGCATGATAAACTTTAATACAGGTGACCTGGATCTAGCTTCCAAAATTCAGTTGACAAGGTTTGGGTAGATCTGGTTTGGCAGAAGCTCAAATGAAGAGCCCTGGGATTTGAAATGACCGCAAACTTGATGTAAGCCAACGGTAAGTCTTGGCCCCAAAACAACAGTAACACCAAGTTCTGTTTCAGGTGGCACAAAAAGTGAGAAAACCAGAGCCAAGCTCAGTTCCTCAGGCCACTCCTATTAGCATATTTAATTCTAAGACCAGCCCCATGACATAAGCAATAGTATCTTGATTTGCAGATAGTAAAACAGAAGTACAAAGAGGTTGAGTAACCTGCCCAGGTTTATACAGCTAGAAAATAGTGGAGCTTGGGTGATTTTTCTCCAGCATCTGCTCCTAAAAAATTACTGAATAATCTAAGTACATTTGTGACATTGTGTTAGACCCTTAGCATATTTGAGCCTGAGGTTGTTGAACTAGATGATTCTCAAGTTGCTAAACAGATCTGAGAGGGAATGTATCTAAAGCTTTGGTGTCACTCCACCCTGGGTCTGTTCTTTGCTAGCTGGGTGACTGGGCAAATTACTTAACCCTCTCCGTGCCTAGCTTAATGAATTCTTACATATGGCGGGGAAGGCCAACACATTGCCAGCCCCAGGGCATCCACTGACATTGCACTGCTACATAAGTGGTACCTCCTCTGCTCCTTCAGTGCACGGTCTGCAGGGCTATGTGCAGAAATCCTACAGTGAAATGTTACTCTTTCTTTCTTAAAAGAAGGGTCATGACACATGCCAGAGCAAAGGGAAAGAGGGAGCTTGACTTTGTTTCTTCTCATCTCAACAGCATAAGAAGTCTAACCATTTTCACTAAATATCCACAGAGGCAAAACCGGACGAGGTAGTGGTAAATATAGATGGCCCGAAGAAGAAGAAAGACAAAATACTCAAGAAGAAACTCAAAGAAAAAGAAATCCCCAACCTGGCTGTCTTGCAGGTGTGTGGACCCAGCCATCTTGGCCATGGTTAGGGTGGGAAACTCAGAAGGTGGGCGTTCTTTTAGTGCTTCACTCAACTGCAGAATACCTTTGTCTGAGTAACTTACTTTGTTATAATCACTGATGCAGAGTAACAAACTAACAAGCATGCAAGCCAAGACAGTGGAGCTTTTGCTATTTTTCTATTTTCTACATCCTCCTATTGAGAAGGGGCGTAACTTAACTTGGGGTTAGCCTGGATGCAACAGGGTAATTTACAGTGTGTGAGTTCCCCTGGGTTCACCTCTTGGGGCTTGACATCATCATGCAGATATGTACAGACTCGAAATAGCAGGAGTTTTAACTCTTACAAAAATCAGCTGCGTCAGACCAGTCCTAACATTAGCCAGAGGCTATTAGCTAGAGGCATATTGATGGATATGAAAATTGGCATTATGAAAATTATGTACCTAGATAATGAATTTAGATAAGTAATTTTGATGGGAAATTTGAATAAGTGATTTAATTATATCACTCAATCAAAAACTCAATTCAGTTTTCCATTTCTAAAATATATATCTAATTTTCTGCTTGGAAAATTCATCTCTGCATGCATTATAATAAAAACAAATATTCCATCACTTTATATGTGTTACGAATGAAATGCTCAATGAATATTTTTTAATTTGAATGTCCTCAAGATATTGTAGTCTGTATCCAACAATCAATGACATCAATTAGCTATAAAAAGCTTTGTCACATTTATACTTATATATTATATTTAAAATATTGTTGGCTTAGCTATACCTCTTGGAATTTCAAAGTTTATCAAAAACGTTTTAAAAATTTCAGAGTGGGACTTAGTTCTAGGAATGCCAAGTCAATCACATTCCTTATTTTGCTGAAGATAAATTAACAGCGCCTCTTAGATTTTTCCAAGGGGCATATACGAAGGCTGGTTTTGGAGAATCTTGGCAGTTTTCATGAAATCAATCCTGGGCTTTCCTTCCTCTGAGCACACTCTTCTCCCTTTTTCCTAAAGATATACGATGGGGATCTGGAGAGTGAATTCAACAATTTTGAAGACTGGGTGAAAACCTTTGAGCTGCTCAGAGGCAAGTCTACGGAAGATGACCATGGCCTTGACAGAGACCGAGTCATAGGAAAGTTTAAGGCAGGTTCCAAGGTTAACCCTTTTATCTGGCTCTCCTGCCCATAAACGTCGGATATGACTCAATTCTGTTGGACTGTGGTGTGTGATGTCTAAAATCCTTAATCTCTATGCAGGCCCCTCCCTCTCTAGAAGCCCACAAGACCTAGCCCCGGTCTTTCAAGGTATTTGATTTGTGGCCAGTAAAGTGGATTGGAGCTCAGTCTGGGGAATATGAGGAACCAGAGTCGCTGCCTAAAGGGATCATTTAATTTTACTCTGCTTTTCCCACCCCCTGACCTACCAAACATATGATTTACACAAGCCTATCAGCTGAATGATTAAATTAATCAAACAACACAAACCCTTCATCTGGCAGACTTACGGTGTCAGCACCACAAAGCAGTAGCTGACACTTACTATGAACCTACTGCATGCCTGGGCCCTTTATATGAAGGTGATGTGTTGGAAATCGCATGGGCATTGCAGCTTGCCAGTCTGGGTTTAAATCCTCATTTAGGATTTAAATCCTAACTAGCTTGTGATCTTGAGCAGTACTTGACCTCCCTGAGCCTCGGTTGCAGCATCTGAAAATAGAAATACTGAAGCCAAGATTGAATGAGATAATGGGAGAAAACACTAGCTCGGCACCCGGCATGTGAAAGGCACTCAGGATTCCATCTGATGCCCCTATTCGATTCTCACGTAACAGCCCCGTGAGGAGGGTGGCACTGTACCAACACTGATTCACTGATGTACCATGAAGAAGCACAGATGCAGGAGGGTTATGTGAATGGCCTGAGGACGTCCAGGGGACACGAGTAGCACCACCCCAGGTCCTGCTGGGTCCCAGGCTGTGCTCCTTTTCCCAGCACTATGCCCTAGACATTTTGAGGGTTTTTTTTAATTTTAAAAAACCCTCTTGGGCTTCCCTGGTGGTGCAGTGGTTGAGAGTCCGCCTGCCGATGCAGGGGACATGGGTTCGTGCCCCGGTCCGGGAAGATCCCACGTGCCACGGAGCGGCTGGGCCCGTGAGCCATGGCCGCTGAGCCTGCGTGTCCGGAGCCCTTGCTCCGCAACGGGAGAGGCCACAACAGTGAGAGGCCCACGTACCGCAAAAACAAACAAAACAACAACAAACAACAACAACAACAACAACAAAGCCCTATTTTGAATAGCTAAGATTCACAGAAAGTTGCAAAGATGGTAGACAGAGGTCTAGTGGACCCTTCACCCAGTTTCCTCCATTGTTTACATCTTATGTAAGTATCAAAACCAGGATATCCACATTGATAGAGTGTGTATATAGTTTTACGTAATTTTTATCACATATGTAGCTTTGTGTAACCACTACTACAAACAAGATACAGAGCTATTCCATCACCACAAAGATCTCCATCATGCTACCCGTTTATAATTATGCCCTGCTTGTGACCATCTCTACCCTCTGGCAATCACTGACTTATCCTCTATCTTTATAATTTTGTAATTGCAAGAAAGTCATATAAATGGAATCCTCCAGTATGAGACTTTTGAGAATGGCTCTTTTCACTTATATAACATCCCTGAGATCCATCCAATTTGTTGCGTGTATCAATAATTTATTCCTCTACGTGGTTGGTTTTCAGCGGGGCATATGACTGTCTTGTTTCAATGAGTAGTGCTTTGTGGTTCCAGGGCTCCTTCTGCATCTACAAAAGCCCCGAGGATTCCAGCATCAAGGACAGCAAGCAGCTGAGAATCCAGCAAGGAATTCCATCCAACCACCCCATCAAAGTCCTGATCAGGGTGTACATTGTTGCGGTGAGGCATCCTTGTTTACTCTGAGGGGTTGTCTTAATCTCCTAGAGCTGCCATAACAAAATACCATAGACTGGGTGACATAAACAACAGATACTCATTTTCTCCAGTTCTGGAGGCTGAAAGTCCATGATCAAGGTACCATCAGAGTTGGTTTCTGGTAAGACCTTTTTTCCTGGCTTATAGATGGCCACCTTCTTGCTGTGTCCTCAAATGGCGTTTCGTGTGTGTGTGTGTGTGTGTGTGTGTGTGTGTGTGTTTGTGTGTGTGTGTGTGTGTGTGTGTGTGTGTGTGTGTGTGAGAGAGAGAGAGAGAGAGAGAGAGAGAGAGAGAAGAGATCTGTTGTCTCTTTTCTCTTCTTGTAAGGCCACCAGTTCTATTGGATTAGGACCCCACCCTTATGACCTCATTTAACCTTAATTAGCTCCCTAAAGGCCCTGTCTCCAAATTCAGTCACATTAGGTGTTAGGGCTTTGACATAGGAATTTTGAGAAAACACAATTCAGTCCATAACAGAGGGTATGAAGTTTGGTTGGTAACATGGACCTTTGCTGGCCTTTCACTGAGCGAAAATATTTCCCAGGCTGAGAGGACTGCTCTGTGTAGCTTTATTTGCTCTCTGTGGTTGCCTGCTAGCTGGGCAGGAAACCAAGTAGCACTGAAGCAGGAAGCTCACAGGCAAGACAGAGGGAAGAACCAGGGCAGAGCACGGCAGCTGCCACTGTACAATCCTCCCCCACCTCCGGGGCTACGCCTCTGTTCTGCTGCAGTCAGAAATTTCATTTCCAGTGTATTTCCAAGAAAAATATTATCTGCCCTAGGCTTCCTCCTTTCTGATAATGACAGCACTAAACTCTAATTGTGAAACTTTTGACCTGATTGCCAGGAAGCTTGGGGCCAAATTTGGTGCTCAATCAAAGCAACTGTGTGCTAGACGATTATGGTTCATGTATTTGTTTTCTTCTCCTGACCTTGGAGTTGATTTTCATAATCTTACTTGATTGTAGTCATCTTATTTTATATTAACTCTTTGCTTAAAATGCCTAAAATCTTTTTTAGAAACCGAAATGAAACATAAAACAAAGATGAATTATTCTTTAACGCCAGGGGACAACTAAACATCCCCTTTCCATCATGCAGTTCTCATGTTTCCTTTGTTATTGGCAGCAACGTCATCATGGCCATGACGACCATGTACCAGGCATGTTCTAATCACTAAGGATATCGTGACGGAAAAAGACACAGCGCCTGCCCTCGAGGAAGTCATAATCTAGTGGGAAAGATGAGAAGTAACTTGTAAAGTTATCCAATAGAAGATGAAGGATCCAATAAAGGATACTTGTAGTACTATCCTTTATTCAGTCATTCAACAAATATTGGGAAGACCCTATCCTAAGTCCTGGAGTTAATGTAATGAACAAGACAGACACTACAATAACTTGTAAAGCATTATTGGCAATGCCAAGAGTCTATATTAAACACCCACCCACAGGATAGTTTAGACTAATCTTTTCAAAATTTTGTTCAGGAAATCACTCATGTCTTGGGAGAGATAATTAATATGGATTCCTCTGGAAATAGACCATGTATTCAAACAAATTCTAGAAATGGTGCATATAGTAATTCGTTTCCCTTCTCCTACACCTGAGATTCACAAAGCTCATTAGCATATTCAAGGGTCTGAGAATTCCAGAAGCAAAGGTACCCTCTAGGCAAAGACCAAGAATGCAGATCAGGTTCCTGCTCAGGAAACAGTGTGGAGGAAGGGGAACTGGGGCTGGAACTTGAGGACCAGCAGGTCTTTAACAAATGAAGAGTCAGAGGGTGGCAGCCCTGGGTTGTAGGGAGTAGGATAAATTATGGACAATGTTTTTCATTGACATTTATAGTAATGGTGATTATGTGTGGGTTGCTCTCTTACACTAAGGTTTAATTAACTAAATAATAAGTTAATTAAAAAATCTCTTAATTTAATAAAACACCGAAGAAGTAGAAAGTAATACTACTTAAATTTTGCGTGGAGAAAAATCAAATGCCACCACCTCTGCAATTCCATCCCCAGAAACTTACCCTTCTTATGTATATATACTATTCTTATGCAAACACATCTCTATCTATTTATACCTGTCTACAACTACAGCCAGGTATTTATTGAACGGAGTCCAGCTTCATGTATTACATGTTGATCTTCTATTTTCTTTCTCTACTTAGTAACGTACCTTAGACATTTCTCTAGATCAGTACATATAGGTCTTTCTCATTCCTATTAGTAGCCGCCTAGTGTTTTCTTGAATTAATGTAGTATCCTTTATTCATTCATTCAACAAATATTGGGAAGACCCTATCCTAAGTCCTGGAGTTAATGTAACGAACAAGACAGGCAGTACCCTTGCTCTCATGGAGATTATATAACTAATTGGGGCTGGTGTGGGCATTAGGAGGGTATGAAAATAAGCAACAGACAGATAAATAAGCAAGATGAATATCAGAGATAACTGCTAAATAAAGAATTAAAACTGGGGGATGTAATCAACTATACTTCAGTAAAAAAAAACAAAAAATTGAGCAATGTGGTGACGAGAGTATAGGGGGAAGGGACAATTTTGGATGGAAACCAGGATCTTGACCACTAGACCATGGGGCCAGCAGGGGAGGGACGATTTTGGATGGAGTTTCTCCCTAAGTAATTGACATATAGGTTGTTCACAATTTTTAGCTATTAAACAATGTTCTAATGAACAACCTTGAAAATATAGCTTTGTGTGCTTATACCCTTCTGTCTGTAGGACAGAGTCCTAAAAATGAGATTGTTTCCTATCCAGCTCCCATCTCTTCAGTTTCTCCATCTTCTCCACGTCCTTCCTCACCAGCTCCTTACCCTGGTCCTCCCTGACGGAAACAGATCGTTACTCAGCTGACCAATGCTAAATGCAAGACTGACGGGGTCATGGGTTCAGAGTCCACTACTTCTGGGAGGAGGCTTTAGGTCTACCCCATAATTTTACATATTAATCTCAAGAGAGATGACATGTTTTGCCCAAGATCACATGACTACCTAGAACTGGAACTCAAATTCATGCCTCCTGCTTCCTGGTCCAGAAGATTCCTCATTACTCTGTGCCAAGGGCTGCTTTCCACTGGGGAGACAACTCCAGAGAAAGTAGAACTTGGGCAAAGCTGATAACTCTTCTTTTAACAGCAGAGTAGAGAGGCTAAAACAGTGGTTCTTCACTTTAGCTGCACACTAGAATCATCTAGGGAGCTTCTAAAGATCCCCAAGTCCAGGGCCAATTTAATCAGAATATCTGGGACTAGACCTCAGGCATCAGTATTTTTTAAAACTCCCAGGCGATCCCGGTAGCAGCCAGTGTTGAGAACCACTGGACCAAGGGGATTTTTTTTCTCTTCTCCAGGCATTTAATCTTAGTCCGGCTGATCCAGATGGCAAATCAGATCCCTACATTGTGGTCAAGCTTGGCAAAACTGAAATCAAAGACCGGGACAAATACATCCCTAAACAACTGAACCCAATATTTGGAAGGTCAGTGGCCATCTGGGTCTCATTGCATTGTCCTCTCTGCATTTTGTTCTTATGGTGCTTCTGTAGGGTGTTTGGTGTGGATACGTGTGTGGGTCTGAGTAAACAGTGCAGGAGATTAAATGCCCACTCCTGCCTGGGATAACAGCCAATCAAGCCTCTCTTCCTGGAGAAGGGCTGGATTCTTTCCTTGGTCCCTTCAGCAGCTTGGTTCTGCATGGTCTTGAGGCCCATGGTTTTCCAATAATGATTTTCCCCCTGGTTTTCCCATAATGATTTTCCCAGATCTTAAATTTAAGATACCACTTAACAGTCATCAGATTCAGCCTCCTGCCTTGGAGAGAATTCCTTTTTACAAACAAGATAACCAAGGCCCAGAGAGGTTTAGAAACTTGTTCAAGTTCACACAGCTCATAAGTAGAAGAGAAGGGGCCAGATGTTTGGTCTTTTGTCTTCTACCAAAGAGATTTTTCCATCATATTATCTGGCAGTCCATTTGAGGTGACCCCTGCAGTCAAAAAGTGGAACTGCACCCCCCCGCCTGTGTTTTGTTTTTCCTGCAAAGTGTTTACAATGCATCGCACTTGTGTTACGTTTAGGTGAACCAGGCATTCTCCAGTTCACAGCAACCCTACCACCCCATTTGTCTTCTAATTTATGTTCCCTGCTTGGGTTTGTGGTCTTGACTGCCAATAACTCTGGAGTCAAGCAGACCTGGGTTTCACTCTGCCACATACGGGCTGAGTAACTTTATGCAGACAGCTTAACCTCTCTGGTCCTAGTTTTTCTCATCTGTAAAGCAATAGCAGTGATACTTGACTGTCAGACGCCTTTAGAAGATTAAATATGACAAGCACCTAGCACGTTGTCTATGATAGTGCATAGTCGATACTCAAAACTCATTAGCTTCCTTCTGCTGCCCCTTGAAAATCATTTTAGCAATGCTTTTCACTTTAACATCTTAAGTGTATTTAATGCCTTTTTTTCCCAGAGTAACAAAGAGCATGGGATGAAATCTTTATCCACCTCATTTAAATTCATTTACACATTTGTGATCCCTTTGGACCCTCTGACATTTGATCAGCACCAGCCTCTTACATTTTATTGCTCCCAAGGAATTATGGCAATAAACAATCTTGCCTGTTCAGATGAAAGAGAATGATTAAAAAGACAGCTGGGGAAACTTACCCTTGCTTCCCTGATCCCCGAGATGACCTTTATCATTACCTGCTGTTTACCAGCACTTCATTTTGTCAAGTGCTTTGCAGTCACGTTTTATGAGCTGCTCTCAGCACAGTGCCATGAATTAGACTAGTTTTATAACCTCCGTTTATGGCTGTGGTAAACAAAAGAAGAGGATGATGGAATAGTCCCTCCTGCCTCTGGCATTTCAGAGCCTCCTCCAGAAGCCCTCCAGGTGTGGATGCTTTGTTGGATGTATATTTAATCGTTACTCAGGGACAAACATTGTTGGCTCAATCTGTGCTCCAGCAGGGAGAGTGGAGGGCTCTCAGCCCCGACCTGGGGCCTGGGGAACTCCTCTTTGAGACCGCCCCATAGGAGGATGTCACAGGCTCCACCCCTGATGCCCCGGCCCCCGGTCTGCTTTACTTTTCTTCATCACCTGTGACATGAATTGCTGTGTTTATGTGTTTATGGCCGTCTCCCATCTCCCTGCTAGAATGTAAGCTCCATCCGTGTAGGAACTTGGTCTAGTCTGTTCAATGCTGCATCCCCATCACCTAGGACAAGGGTGTGGCACAGAGCAGATGCTCTTTAAATATTTGTAGAATGAGCAAATGAACAAACAGATTGACAAACAACCCTTCAGTCAGTTTTCAGTGGGATTTCATGGGACCCCATCATCCTGAGGGGCTACACGTCTCAAGAGTTGGTCGTTCCTCATTTTCTTAATAACCACAGTGCCCGGCACATAATGGATACCTCATAAATGTCAAATGAACAAGGGAATCAATAAAAGAATGAATGAATGGGCAAAGAAACAGCGAGACATCTTTGCTCTGAAGATTTCAGTACTGAATGTTTCTACAAGGCTCAGTTTTCACCCATTTCAGGATGCATTCTCTTTTCTCACACCAATGCTGTTTCTAGTGATCCTATCTCACTGACACACACACGTTGGTATAAGCTTAGTTTATCCCCGAACGACTGGAAGTCTAATCATGGTGAGCTGTTTTTGGTAGTTTTTTGTGTTTTTTTTTTGCGGTACGCGGGCCTCTCACTGCTGTGGCCTCTCCCGTTGAGGAGCACAGGCTCCGGACGCGCAGGCTCAGCGGCCATGGCTCACGGGCCCAGCCGCTCCATGGCACGTGGGATCCTCACGGATCGGGGCACGAACCCGTGTCCCCTGCATCGGCAGGCGGACTCTCAACCACTGCGCCACCAGGGAAGCCCTGGTAGTTTTTCGAAAGACAGCGCTAATGAAAATTCAGGAGAGGTGAACCTGTGAGCACATAGCACACAACTCTGAGAGATGGACCAGAACAGCTGAGCCCTCTGTCCTCTGTCATGGTTGCCAGGGGCAGTTAAGCACTTAATAAATCCTTCCTTGGTGGCAGCAGCTTGGTGATGGCCAAGCTCAGAGGAGGCTGGGGGCTTTCTTGTGAGATGCCTCTAGAATATCAGTTACAGTTTCAAATCCAAATATGAGAGCCCCAGAGGGGCAATACTAAGTCTTCAGGTGGAAGAAATGAATTTCTTTTTTGCATAGCCGTATCCCGGGCCTGCAAGAGCTGCCAGCATCAGTCAGTCACAGGCACTGGAGCTGTCCAGCATCTCTGCTTTTTTCTCTCTGGGGAGGGCTAATTGGCTCCAGGTTGTGCTGTGATTGCTGTCCCTACCAACCTGGAGAGTGAGAGTCAGGGCTAAGGGCACCTGACCATGACGGCAGCAGCCCAGACAGGCCTGAGGACAGGCAGGGAAATAATGGGTCCTCTCTTCTCCCCTCCTCTCCACATCCTCTCTGTCCCTTGTTCCCAGACCAGCCTCCCCACCTTGTCCCAGGGCAGACAGAGGCAGGAACAAATGGAGAAACACTGGTGTATCCTTGATTTTGTTTCCAAGAACACATTTCCCTAAAATGCAGGCTTTCACTGCCAATTTAATTCTTAATTATCTTCTCTAACGCTCAGTAGCACGGATAATGCATTGTCACAGGAAATCCGACAGCATTGCTATTCCTTTCAACGCTGCATTGGGGTGAGACTGTGGAAAGAGAACGGTACCAGGAGTTAGGAAACTGGTACTTATTCCAGTTTGACCTGATTTATGATCCTGGGCAAGTCCCTTGTGTTCTGTGGATTTCAGTTTCCTTATCTGTAAAATGAAGCGATTGGATATGGTGATTTCTGAGATCCCTTACAGTTCAAGGAAACATTTATTGTGTCCACTCTCTGCAGGTGAAGTGCAGCCTCCAGTAATGTGGAGATGAAGAGGGCAGGTCTCTGTTCTCAAGGGGCTCAGAAAAATCTCGTAGAGACAGCATTCCAGTCCTGCAAGTCTATGTTCTAATGATTTTCCCATTGTCAATAGGATTTTCATTTCAAATAAACCCAGCTGGCATTCCCTGATGAAGCAACAATGGAGGAGAAAGGGAATGGTAAATTATTGGGTACCAGGTTGAATGCCTGGAAGTAAAATCTGTGTTTATACAAACACTGTCACATTTAACCACTCTGCTATATTATAAAGAAGACATATTTATCCCCATTTACACATAAAGAGGCTGAGGGATGAAATAACTTTCTCAATGTATTACAGCCAGGAAGTGGCTGATTAGAAATCAGTCCTGTTTGAGACCAAAATCTAAGACTTTCCTCTGCCTCTTGCTGTCACCCTAGTTGAAGACCGCAAGGCTTGGCCCACAGAAGAGGAGATGATTGACTACTGGAAACCTGACAAAAGAGTTGGAAATTGGTTGCATCTCAATGAAAAGTTAAACCACATAAACATCCATTAAGTCGTAACTGGGCTGCTGAGTGTTTAGTGAGTTCATATAGACTGTAGGTGGGCTAAAAGTGAAGCAGGGAAAAGTTCTCTGTAGCACCAGATGCTGTTGATTCCTAAAACCTCTGCTTGGATGGCAGGTCATTTGAGATCCAGGCCACATTCCCAAAGGAGTCCTTGCTCTCTGTGCTGATCTATGACCATGACATGATCGGGATGGATGACCTCATTGGTGAGACGAGGATTGACCTGGAGAACCGCTTCTACAGCAAACACCGAGCCACCTGTGGCTTGCAGAATCAATATGAGATGTAAGTTATTCCTCCCATGGAGACATTGTTGGTGTTCTGAGGCTGCAGCCCATGCGCTGGGAAGGCCAGCCAAGGCCCAGATTTAATATCTCAGATGAGCTCCATGTCAGCAGGGCTGGTTTGGGGAAACTGCTCACTGCACTTGAGGGTACTTGGGGCTGGGGAGGCAAAACTGATTTAGAACCCAGGGCAGGTCCTTCGAGAGTCAAGAGCTGAATTGTATTTGTTCATTCGATCAGCTGGGCCTGGTGGACAGAGTTCCCAGTGGGGAATGATGCTAGAAGAATGACTAATATAATACAAATGCCAATATCCTAGTTAATTACAACAAACACTCATGAGTGCTTTCAATATACCATGCACTTTACATGGAGTATCTCATTCAATTCTCTCAAAACCCATTAAGGTGTTATCCCCATCTTACACATGTGGGAAAAGTGGGTCCTACTCTCACTCTTTACAAAGAGTTTTGAATTCTGATTAATTTTAAAATATAAATTATCAGCTTTATTTTAAAATTTTTACTTTTATTAAGGCTTTTAAAATAACATTTATTTCTTAAAAGCTAACATGTGCATAAAAGGAAACCAAAAAACACAAGAAGCAAAAATCAAGTCATCCATCATCACAAGCAGTTTACCGTTTGATGTGTCCTTCTAGGTCTTGTTTTTGTATCTACACGACTAAGCATCCATTTTTATGTAATTAAGATCATACAGTTACGTATCATGCTTTTTCACACACCATGAATATTTACCATTTCAAAGTCCCAAAGCTATGAGTATTTTAATAACCAAGAACACACTACACCAACTCAATCTGGAAGGAAAAAATGTAATCCTGCCTTTCTTGGTGACAAAAATTTCATAAAAGACAAAAATAGCAGCAGGCCTCTAAATAAAGATATTGGCTGAGTTACGATCAAAATACTACATTCCCTTAATGTTCAATTAAAAATGAGACATAGGGCTTCCCTGGTGGCACAGTGGTTGGGAGTCCGCCTGCCGATGCAGGAGATGCGGGTTCGTGCCCCGGTCCGGGAGGATCCCACGTGCCGCGGAGCGGCTGGGCCCGTGAGCCATGGCCGCTGCGCCTGCGCGTCCGGAGCCTGTGCTCCGCAGCGGGAGAGGCCACAACAGTGAGAGGCCCGCGTACCGCAAAAAAAAAAAAAAAAAAAAAAAAAAAGTGACATAGAGCAACAGAGACCAGCTTTATTTTTTAAAGTATGATATATTTAATATCTTAAGAAAAAAACTCTTACAAATATCAGCTAGGAAAATATAAAAACATCCATTAGATTTCCATGGTATAATTTTAGAAATATTTCTTCTGAATATAAAGTAATATATAGTCCTTGTAGAAAATTTAGGACATACGGAAAGTACAAAATAATGCTCAAATTATTTTATCCAGAGATAAAATTTGCATGAAAAAATTTGTATGTATTCCCTTTTAGTATTTTTTTCTATGCTATTTCCCCCAAAGTTGGACTCATACTATCCATGCAATTTTGTAAGCTTCTTGTTGCACTTATACCCTTATAAGCATTTTATGCTGCCATTAAATATTCTTCAAAATCATTATTTTAATAGTGGTGTTCCATTATATAAATTTACTATAAAATGATATAACCAATTTCCTTTCCTGAATTTCAGAGCATTTATATTTTTCTTTTTTATTCCATTAGAAATATTGCTGCCATGCACATTCCCATACAAAGGCCATTGCAAACCTTTCTGATAATTCATTCAGTGTTCATCCATAGATATGGATTTATTCCATTAAAAGGAATGCACACTTTAAAGATTTTTATTATATATGTCCGAATGGCTCTCCAAAAGGGTTGGACCAATTTACACTCTAATTAACACAGTCTGAGCATCTATTTCCTCCATGGCATGATTTTTCAGGTAAGTCTCTACTGCTGGCCTGTTCTTCTCTGAGCCTAGAAGGCCGGTTCAGTTTTGGGTCTGTAGTGAATTTATAAGCCTCCTGGTGTATTTACATCATTCTCAAGTACCTGAGAGGGTACCATTCAGAGAGTGATTAGCTGTGCTCACTCTGAAGTCTGTAAAGGAAGCTTTTGTTCAGGAGAATTTCCTGACAGTGGAACTAGCAGGGACCAGAATAATTTAGTCAGGGAAGTTGTTCTCTGAAGTTTTAAAAATAAACAAGAGCACTTATTTCTGGGGAGGCCTATGTATGGCTCTGGGGATGGCTTGGAATCTTTTCAGGATCCTCCTATCTCTGGCCCAGTGTAGGAAAACTGCTTTATAGCCATGTTTTGGTTTATTTCAGTGCTTAAACAAATTAAATTCTGATGAATCCCACATGCCAGGGAGCAGAGAAATCCAAGCTTATCTTGGTCCTGGTTCCCAGGGAGCATCTCATTCCAAGTTAATAATCTTTAACCAAACAGCTAGTTTTGTTTTTTTGTGTGTGGTACGCGGGCCTCTCACTGTCGTGGCCTCTCCCGTTGCAGAGCACAGGCTCCGGACGCGCAGGCCCAGCGGCCATGGCTCACGGGCCCAGTCGCTCCGCGGCATGCGGGATCCTCCCGGACCGGGGCACGAACCCGTGTCCCCTGCATCGGCAGGCGGACCCCCAACCACTGCGCCACCAGGGAAGCCCCAAACAGCTAGTTTTTAAGGGAAGAAGGGGTTGAAAAGATTTAGAAACTCACCACTAGGAAATAACTGATTAGAGAAATGGCACATCAAGACTTCCTGCCTGTGACATGAGTCTACAATATGATTTTGGCGGAGGAGGAGAAGGGAGGAAAGAAGCAGAGAAATTGGAAGGATGAGCTAGGCTTTCTTCTTAGAGTAAGTCGCAGCCAAATAGCTATTCTGCTAGGGACAGATCAAACTAAACCATAACTACCTGCAAAGAAATCCAGAGACAGAAAGCACATTGGTGACTGCCAGGGGCTGGGTGGGGTAGGAGGAGTGAGGAGTAATTGCTCAATGGGTGGAGGGTTTTCTTTCGGGGTGATGACAATTTTTTGGAACTAGATAGAGGTGGTAGTTGCACAGCAGTGTGAAAGTACTAAATGCCACCAAATTGGTCAACTTGATAATGGTCAAGTTTGTTATGTGAATTTCACTTCAGATTTTTTTTAAAGGATGCATTTCTTTTTTTTCTTTTTTTTTTTTTTTTGCGGTATGCGGGCCTCTCACTGTTGTGGCCTCTCCCGCTGCGGAGCACAGGCTCCGGACGCGCAGGCCCAGCGGCCATGGCTCACGGGCTCAGCCGCTCCGCGGCATGTGGGACCCTCCCGGACCAGGGCACGAACCCGTGTCCCCTGCATCGGCAGGCGGACTCTCAACCACTGCGCCACCAGGGAAGCCCAGGATGCATTTCTTTTAAAAAAATATCCAATACTACCTGGAAAGGATGTTTATGTCAAGCTACTCAGAAGTTCTGCCTTTTGTACAAGCATACATATGCAGAGGTATTGACCAGAAAAGAGAGAAGATGATAAAATGGAAACACTAGCCCCAAGCATGTAGAAGGTCAAGTTAAATCTGAAGGATTAACACAGATCATACTTTGGTGGTCCTTTTTACCGGGACCTCAGATGTGGCTCCCGGGGAGGCTGGACCTCACCCTCTGTCCCTCCCCCACTTTTCAGAGAAGGATACAATGCCTGGAGAGACACGTCCAAACCCACTGAAATCCTCACCAAGCTCTGCAAAGACAACAAGCTAGATGGCCCCTACTTTGGCCCTGGGAAAATACAGATAGGAAACCAGGTCTTTTCTGGAAAAACAGTCTTCACCGAGGAGGACACAGGTAACTCCCCCAATGTATCCCACTGACATGGCTCTTCTTTCGAAAAGCCTGATTTCAGTGATATTGGTGACTGAAGATAACGCTCATTTATTGTAAAATTAATGCATGCTCACAGTAGAAAATATGGGAAAGTAAGGAGGAGGATGAAAATCACTCTTAATCCCCAAATTCAGAGATAACCATGGTGCGTGCTGGTGTATTTCTTTACAGAAATATTAAATTTTGCAGTGTGTGTGCAATATGGCACACATTTTTACATAATTTTAAATGTACCATGTCTATAGTCTTGTACTCTGCCTTTTCTATTTCCAATAGATTATGACAATTCTCTGTTCTTTGAAACAATCCTTGATAATATTCTATTTTATGGCTGCGACATTTATTTCCATTGTGTCCATTTTTGTAGTGACACTTAATGCTACCACGAACATCCTTACACGTGTTTTTGCATATTTCTGATGTGTCTACAGTATATATCATATAAGTAGAATTGTTGTGTCAGAAGATAGACAATACCTTAAAATTAATATTACATAAAATAAATAATTGGACACAACTCAAATTACCCCCGTAAGTGTTATACCAGCAAATCTCCTGTTTCAACACCAAGAAACAGATTTTTCCATATGAGCAACATAGGACATACCAGGAAGATCCCAGAGAGCCTTTCATAAATTTTGGATAGGAAACAAAAGCCACCTTTACTTTAAGGATATAGAACAATTTCTGTACTGTCACACCTGTCCATTTGATGCTTAAAAATTACCTATATATGGTGCAGTGCTCCTGATGCAAAAAGGCCAATTAAGTACATGCTACAGGGTGTTTTTGTTTGTTTGTTTGTTTGTTTTTGTTTTTTTTGCGGTATGCAGGCCTCTCACTGTTGTGGCCTCTCCCGTTGCGGAGCACAGGCTCCGGACGTGCAGGCCTAGCGGCCATGGCTCACAGGCTTAGTTGCTCCGCGGCATGTGGGATCTTCCCGGACCAGGGCACGAACCCGTGTCTCCTGCATCGGCAGGCGGACTCTCAACCACTGCGCCACCAGGGAAGCCCGACAGGGTGTTTTGACACTATGTTGATCCCACCACTTCTATGCCAAGATTTCTTTTTACCTTGTTGTTTTGGCCCCAAGAACTTCTTAGAGGTTCATGCATGAAGAGTTATTGATATTTAGTGTACTAATGATATTGATGAATTTCTGTGAGAAAAATACTTTTTCGTAATATACTCTATTAAGCCACTTTAGTCCCTTGGTCAGTATTCTACATTTCATGATTAAACAATTTACTTGCCCACCAAAAATCTGAAATTCTATTCATTAAGATCAGTTCTTGACTGGTTAAACTTTTTGACAAAGATTTAATTCATTGATTACTTGATTGTAATGACTGCTGTTGGGAGATTTTTTTGGTTAAACCTGGTTCAACTTTCCTATGTCAAATTTGGCCATTCTAAACTTTGTTCAAGAAGATTGTATTCTTTCAACAATTTTTGCCTTATTTTGTGAGTATTATTTCTGTTGGTAGTTTTTGTCACGAATTACCTTTTTTGGTAAAGCGATAGATCAGAGAATCTTTTCTGGAGTAAGTGTCGGTAGGCGGGAGATCCCAAGCAATAACGAGAAAAGTCAAAAGACATCGATGAGCACATATTGTGCCTGTTTTCACCACATTGCTTAGGGTCACACTGGTTCTCCAGGCCCTCTCCCACTATGGTGTTAGCAAACAGTTTTATGTCTCCAGGACACATACCCTCTCTAGTCACTGGAAGCCAAGTTTGTGATTCATAGACTCTGAAGGAGTCTGATTCAAGGGGTGAAGGGAGTCGTGTACTCCAAGACTCTGACTGCGCTCTGGATCTTTTTGGTCAACCCATCTCATTTCCCACTCTCTTAACTTTCTTTTAATTAATTTTTTTTAACTGAAGTATCATTGATTAACAATGATGTGCTGTGTCATCTCTGCTGCACAGCGAAGTTGACTCAGTTATACACATACGTACATTCTTTTTTACAAAACTATTCTTTTCCATTATGGTTTGTCCCAGGAGATTGGCTATAGTTCCCTGTGCTATACAGCAGGACCTTGTTGTTTATCCATTCTAAATGTAAGAGTCTGCATCTACCAGCCGCAAACTCCCAGTCCCTCCCTCTCCCTCACCCCTCCCCCTGGGCAACCACAGTCTGATCTCTAGGTCTGTGAGTCTGTTTCTGTTTTGTAGATAGGTTGGCTCTCTTAACTTTCAATCTCTTTCCCCTTCCCACCACTCTACTCCTACCTCTTTCCATTCTCTCGTTGTCCTTTTTCTCTTTCACTGCCTTTTCTCTCTCCCTGTTCCTTGGTATATTTAAATGAACCTTTAAGGGAGTGTTTGAAAATGCATCTGACAGCCCATGACCGTCCCCTTACAGGAACACATCTGACAAGTCTCTTTATTTTTCTCTCTTCCACGCAGATGAGACGGTGGAGTCCTACGAGCACTTGGCCCTCAGTGTTTTACGCTCTTGGGAGGATATCCCGGAGGTTGGGTGTAGGCTGGTTCCTGAGCACGTAGAAACTCGGCCGCTGTACCACAGGGATAAGCCAGGAATGGAGCAGGTAGCGGCCACTGGTCCCAATAAGAGTGTTCATCCCCGAAGAGAATGACTTCTCCCCTACAAGTTAATCTTGTGTGCCGTGTAATAACGGTTCTCAACCAGGGACAGTTTTGCACCTCCTGCCCCGGACGTTTAGCAATGTCTCAAATATTTTTGGTTGTCTCACGTGGGTGGGGGTGATATTGGCATCTAGTGGGAAGGGACAGAGATGCTGCTGAACATCCTATTCCATACTGGGCAGTCGTCCACAACAAAGAATTATTCAGCCCCAAACGAATGTTGAGATTGAGAAACTCTGCCCTAAAATCAGAGTAGCATTTAGTGCTCTTTCCTTTTTATGATTTGAGTTATCAAGTTCTTTGTGAAGAATCCTGACGTTTGAGAAACTTCAAAACTCATCTGATGTGCCCAAGACCTTGTCCAAAAATCTGTCAGTAACCACACAGCCCGCTAGTTTTCCCAAAGAAGCCATAGAGGGAGGCTTACCTTGAGGAACTGGTAAAACAAGCTGTGTGGAAAAGATAACTAGAGATCTGGCTTCTGAGTTAGAGGGGAAGAGAAGACAACTTTATTAAGAGGCTTTTATGTCCTAGGCCCTTTACAGAAATTGTCTCACCTAATTAGGATGGCCATAGATTTATTTATCCAAATTATGGCCATTTTGAGTGTGAAAGAAGGCACTATTAATAATTAAGCTGGGCTTCCCTGGTGGCGCAGTGATTGAGAGTCCGCCTGCCGATGCAGGGCACGCGGGTTCGTGCCCCGGTCCGGGAAGATCCCACATGCGGCGGAGCGGCTGGGCCCGTGAGCCATGGCCGCCGGGCCTGCGCGTCCGGAGCCTGTGCTCCGCAACGGGAGAGGCCACAGCGGTGAGACGCCCGCGTACCGCAAAAAAAAAAAAAAAAATTAAGCTGATACAAGGGGCACACACCACGATTTTCCTAGACAAACCGGTGTGTGTGTCTCCTCACGCTTATTTCTTAATACAGCCTCACGATGAAATTATTATAATCCTTACTTTTAAGATGAAGAAATTGAGGTTCAGAGAGTTTAAGTAACTTGCTCAAAGTTACTCAGCTGGGATTTAACCCAGGCAGTGTGAGTCGCTAATTCTGTCCCAGCTCTGGACTCACTCGCTGTGTAGTCTGGGCAAAGCACACGGGCTTGACTATAAGGGGGCAGGAGCTCCCACACTGCTATCCCGGCAATACTGGGGTATAAACCTCGTGATAGCATGTGTGAGGGAGGGCGTGTCTTGAAAGGATAAACTTTTATCAGATGTAGAAACTTCTGACTGTTTCCTAAGATTTACTACCAGATGTATGGAGTCCAAAGCAATGGATGGAAGGCCCGTTCTGCCACTAATTAGCCACGGGACTTCAGATAATTTCTTTGACTTCTCTGAACCTTAGTTTTTTTATGTGTAGCACAGAAACGTGGCTGGGGGTGAGCACTGGTGGAGATAATGGATGTTAAGGTACATTGGAAGCGATGAAGCATGATTCTTCTGACAGACAGGATTATCTTTGTGATCCTTAGGGGTTGGTAAGAAGAGCAGGGTCTCTCAAGTCAGCAGACAAGGGTTGAATCCAGGCTCTGCTACATGTTGCCTGTGTAAACATGGGCAAGACATTTTCTCATCTGCCAAGTAGGAATAATAACATCTACCAAGTGGGGATATTGGAAGAATTAATGAGACAATGCTTTTCTCAAGTGCATAGCACTGCGTCTACCACATAGTAGGTGCGCAATAAGGTTTTGCTTACCCTTCCCCTTCTCTTGATGTATGTTCCTCTTGATATATGTTCTAATTTTTAATAAAAATATAAGTTCTGTCTTTGTCAACAAATATTCTGAATATAATATGGATATCCTTATTATATTACATTACATTATATTATATTATATGTACCTAATATCCATTACTAGTAAAGGGATCTGTTAAAACCATGAATGGTCAGTGTCCATGTGATAATGTCCCCCCCCCCAAATAAATCTAAAGGATGTCTTCTTAACAAGGGTCGTCTGCAGATGTGGGTGGACATGTTTCCCAAAGATATGCCTCAGCCTGGACCTCCTGTTGACATTTCGCCAAGGAAACCCAAAGGGTAAGTTGCCTGCAGCCCCACCTTCAAGGAAAGAGACCAAGGTCTCAGACTAAAGGATCATGTCATTTGATCTGGTGTCTGATACATTACATGAATCAACTGACACCTGACAATCATGCCTCACTTTCTACCCGGCCAAGCACAGCAGGGGGTGAGTGGTGGTGCTAACAGTAGTGGTGGAGATTGAAATGGTGGCCCCCGTTTTACGGTGGGAGCCCCTGAGTTTCAACATTCTGAAAAATGTCTGTAAATGGAAGGAGGATCTGCTCAGAGAAATTCATGTTCTTGGTGATTCCAGCTGGGACACTTGGTTTTGATGGAACAAAAGACCTTAAGTCTTGACGTTTCTGAACTTGGTAAAGTTGAGGAAGCTTAGAGACTCAAAGCAGTACGAGAATCACATGGACACCAATCAACTCAGCTTCCAAGGTCTTCCACCTAAGTCTACCTTCCCTTATCCCAGGTATGAGTTGAGAGTGACCATCTGGAATACGGAGGATGTCATTTTAGAGGATGAGAATATCTTCACAGGACAAAAGTCAAGTGATGTTTATGTTAAAGGGTAAGATCATCAGTAAACTCCATACCCCCTTTCCTTCTCCTCTTCACCTCTTTAACCCCTAACCAAATTATGCCTCGTGGAAGATATTCTATGCACATCTCACCAAAGGAGTCCATTTTACTCACCTTGTTAGATAAGGTCACTTTCTTTGTCAAATATTTGCCTGATTTGGTCATTTTGCTAAGAATGATTATCCCATGAGATATTTTTGTGAGGAAATCTTATTATATAAACATCTCTTTCAGTTAAATATTGGATGCCTAAACTTGTTGAGTGACATTCAAAATATCTTTTTTTTTTTACATGAAGCTTGAAGCTTCTTTTTTTTTTTTAAATGGAAATGCATTTCTTTTATTTATTTATTTATTTTACTTTACTTTTGGCTGTGTTGGGTCTTCGTTTCTGTGCGAGGGCTTTCTCTAGTTGTGGCAAGCGGGGGCCACTCTTCATCGCGGTGCGCGGGCCTCTCACTGTCTCGGCCTCTCTTGTTGCGGAGCACAGGCTCCAGACGCACAGGCTCAGTAGTTGTGGCTCACGGGCCCAGTTGCTCCGCGGCATGTGGGATCTTCCCGGACCAGGGCTCGAACCCGTGTCCCCTGCATTAGCAGGCAGATTCTCAACCACCGCGCCACCAGGGAAGCCCCTCAAAATATCTTTACACCAGAAAGAAGTAGAGAGCTGTAGTGCTATTGATGAAAGATTAAGTGTTAAGAAGATTATAAGCCTAATACAAAAGCTAAACTTTATACCTTCCCGTTTGCTAGAGGAAACTAAATATTTTGTATCTCTCTCGTACATCTTGGCTCTAACACAAATGTCTTTGTAGGTTTCCTTTTCACCCCTAATCAGGGAGGGAGATGATGTGGTAGAGAATCAGAAACAATGTGACTTAAACATGTACCCTCAGATAAAACTCATCTCAGAAACAGTAAATTCATCTCAGCCTTATTTTGGTATCTCTTTGTCTTTCCCTGACAAGAAACCCCCTTCCTCATTGACACTCCCATTTCTAGTACACTATTAAGTCTTGTTTATTTTACTCCCAAAATAGCTGTCAGCACTGTGCATTCTCTTCATCTCACCGCATCACCATCATCATCTTTTCCTCCATCATTTCCTGCTGGCGTCACTGAAATACCAATACTATCTGAATTGGTCTCTCCCTATTCAGTCTTGCCTCCAATAATCTGTCCTCTATTGTCGAAACATGAGTTACCTTTTCAAAATGCAATCTGAGCACATCAGTCCTTTACTTACAACCCTTTAATGACATCCTATTTTCTCTGGACAAAGATCCAAATCCCTCATATGTCCTAAAATATCACACATGACTAGACTTTGCCTATGTCTCCAGACTCATCTCACTGGGTCGGTACTCCCCCTTGCCTTCTTCTCTCTAGTCACACTGAGCTTCTTTCCCTTTTTAGAACGTGTCCTCACGTCTTCTTCCACAGGGCCTTTGCACATCCCTCACTGGTGACTTTTGCCATCCCACCCATCTCCCTCCATCCTCTTCCCTCCATGAAGGCAAGAACCATCTCTGTTTGCTCCCTATCACTCCCCTAGCATCTAGCTCACTCCTTGCCTCATAAGAGATACCACACATATACTGGTGGACTGAGCACCATCTCTAGCTAAATAATTGTGCCCATACCCCGAGTGGTACCACTGCTCTGGGAATAGAAGGGTCTTTACCCTCCCTTGCCCCAGGGTGGGTTGGGGTGGAGGGAGGGATGTCTGCTTTCAGAAAGCAAGTGGTTTGGCATTATCAATTAGTTTGAATTAAAAGTACCTTTTTTCTCAAGAATTAATTAGCTGTGGATAAAGTAGTAGGGGAAAATGTATTCATTGTAGCTTACTTTATACTTGGCATGGAGGAGAAAGACCAGATAATACTAAGAGGAGATAACATAATAGATCATTTGGAGTACACAAAGCACTGCACATATACTATCTCATATAATTCCTCTGAATTTCTATGAACTAGATATTGTCATTGCTTCCACTTTCCAGATGAAACAAAGGCACAGAGAAGTTAGATAATTTACCTATGTAATGTAGTGGGTGCAGAAATGGTACATGTTATAAAGAGGTGAGAGGAAACTCAGATTACACTTTCATTTCACATTTCCTGACTTTCCCCTTCTTATTGAGCGCGGCTTCAGATCTACCCAAGAACTGAAGACAATTCCCCAACCTGACTTAGAACGAGAGTCTTGTTTCAGTTTCCAACCCTTTGATCCCTATTTATCTCTTTTGGATTCAATGGCAACTTTCATCTAAATCTAACTAAATCATAATTTTAAAACGATGGATCTGTGACCACAATGAAACTAGTTAAATCACTCTTGATTATACTGATGCCTGAATAATGTGCTCTGAGTGTTTAATTCTTTTTCTGTCTTTATTCAGGTGGTTAAAGGGTTTGGAAGATGACAAGCAGGAAACAGACGTGCATTACAACTCTCTGACGGGAGAGGGGAACTTCAACTGGCGCTTTCTATTTCCATTTCAGTATCTCCCAGCGGAGAAGCAAATGGTCATTACCAAGAGGGAGAGCATCTTTTCCTTAGAGAAGATGGAGTGTAAGACACCAGCTGTGTTGGTGCTTCAGGTTTGGGATTTTGAAAGGCTGTCTTCAGATGATTTTCTGGGTAAGCCGGTGGCTTCATCAAGCTCATATTAATGTTGAGGGTTTTGTCCCAGCTTTTGGAAAACTTAGTCTGAGTTAGCTCCAGGGATAGTAATTTCAATGCTATTTAATAATTTTGATAGCAAAATATTGAAACACTCCAAATAGCCCTTAATAGGGGATTGACTCAGTAAGTTCCATGCATCCCTATGGTGGAAGATACATATTCAAACAGACTAAAATTGACCTTTGCTTTACTACTAAGAAGCTATTACGTTTTGAGCTAATTACTGGTCTCCTCTGTACCTCAGTTTTCCTCAGTTGTAAAATGGGGATAATAATATTACAACCTCAGAGGGGAGCTGTAAATGTGATAATATAATTTAAAAACAAAGTACAGTGCTTCATACATAATAAGTGCTCAATAAGTGATAACCCTGCAGCCATTAAAGTGTTAGAATATTTAATGAGTTGGATAGTTGTGCAGGGTACACTAAGTGAAGGAAAAGTGTATAGGAAAAAACTCCCCTTTTGGTTAAAAAATATGTTTATTTTTATAGGAGAAAGAGATAGAGATAGCCAAAGAGACAGAAGACTGATATAAGGATGTGAACTAATAAGTAGGACAGTCGTCAACTTTGGGAAGGTAGAAAAATAATAGAAAAAAAAGATTTCTATTTTTTGCTAATGTGCATGCTCTAAATGTTCACAGTTAACATATATCACTTTCGAAATAAGGAAAGGTTATTAAGGAGAGAGAAATACAACATGATTGTGGCATTATCTTACTCTGGCTTATATTCACTCATTGGAAATACATTGTTGAAAACTAGTGAATACAACAAAAAAGAAGCAGACTCACAGATGATAGAGAACAAACTAGTGGTTACCAGTGAGGAGAAGGACGGGGAGAGAGGCAAATATAGGGATGGGGAGAGGGAGGTACAAACTATTGGGTGTAAGAGAGGCTCAAGGAGGTATTGTACAGCACAGGGAATACAGCCACTATTTTGTAATAACTGTAAATGGAAAGTAACATTTAAAATGTATAAAACATTTTTTAAAAGAGAACACATTGTTGAGAGCCCACGAAGGTACTGGAGAGTAGCTACCGAGACAGTAAGACTTAGCCCTCAACCTGGATTCAGAGAGGGAGGTATGGTCGGGGGAGGAGGTTCTTGTAGGCTCTCTGTGCTAAGGCAGGGCACAGCTCAAAGGACAGACACGTAATCCAGATCACGCTCCGGGAGCAGAGAAGAGGCCCAACAGATGAGACCGGAAGCTAAGGCTTGAAAGTTACATATGGTAGCTCTGCCCTTGTCTTCTACCTGCTGCCATATTACTAATTCTTTAAAAGCACCAAACATGTCTTGGTCATATTTGTGCCCTCAATACCTGGCACATGTTGTGGATCCCACGTGGTCCTGACTGAATGGCCAGTGAGTGGATGGATGAATGAGTGGGTGAATGAAGATGATGATGGATTTTCAAGCCCTTCTATAACTGTTAACGGCATCTCTTCACAGGCTCCCTGGAAATGAACCTCAATAGTTTTCCCCGAGCAGCTAAGTCTGCCAAAGACTGCAGTCTCACCAAGTTTGAAAATGCAAGTGAGGAGAGCAAGATTTCCATATTCCAGCAAAAGCGTGTGCGGGGCTGGTGGCCTTTCGCTAAAAGCAAAGAACTCACGGTAAGTGACAGCTATAGGAGATGGGGTGAGGGTGGGGCAGGCAGGGGACCTCATATTCTTTAAATGAGTCATTTTGTAAACTTCAAGTCAAGTGCCCTAAAATGACATAGAGCCCTTTAGGGCAAAGGTTCTGTTGAGAAGTGAGAATTTTGAAAAATTTATAAATGCATTGCGCCTTCCATATTTCAGCATGCTTGATTTACTAGTGATCTATGTCAGGCCGGGTTTCTATCTTCTTGCCTTGAGCATATGCCCCGGCATTCATTGTTTTCAACATTTCTTGAAATTACGCATAAAGTCCTGACTGATGTACAATTTTAATACAACTGCTTCATCCCTTCACCCTCAAAACGTGAAACTCCATTTAAAAAGTGATCCATCCTTTTAAAACTTGCTCGAGAGGATGCTAGCAGAAAGGAGAGCCATTTACCCCTGTCCTTGCCTAGCCAACTTGGTCCATACTGTGTGACACATGCTGTAGGAACTCGGACCTTTCACAAATAGAAGGAAGAAAGCTTCTCTTGCCCTTTCTTTCAGCCCCCTCATCGCTCCCCTGTAAGGGAGGGTGGAGGACTTAAGTGCTCAGTGAAGGTGAGAAAATGGACCACGCCAGCATAGGGGGCCTATTTTCACTGCTGTCCTCCTCTTGGGGTGAGCGTATTCTCCCCTCTGTTCCTAGTGCCCAGTGGCAAAAGCAGACGCAAGTCAGGACCTTTCAGGTAGCAGGTCTGCATAGAGACCGATTGTTCACTCTCTGTTCTACAGGCTCAATGGGTACAAGACCAGGATTTCTTTGAACTTAACTGGGAGCTGCTGACCTGACTGCATGGTGTCTAGTTTTAGTATGTTTTCTAGGAGCTTTCCTCTTCCCTCCATTCTCAATTCAGTCCCATCTGGTGAGATTGGATCAAAAGAACAAGGATCCAAGCAGGCTCCTTCCTTCCAGTCTCCTTAAGTATGCGTTGAGGTTTTACTAAGTGGCAGCCTCTGTACTCCGTTCCAGGCTTCACGGCTTAGCACATAATAGACGCTCAGTTAGTGACTTCATTGATGAATGGATGAGTTCAGAAATGAAGTAAGCATGGCCTGTACTGTCAACCAGCTCAAGTCCAGTGAGGACAGATATATATCAACAGCACAGTCTGCATGAAATAGTCAACGTGAAAATGACACAGGGAAGGAAGACGAGAGGGGAGGAGCTAATTCCCTCTGAGGATATTGAGGGGTCAAGCAGGGCAGAGCATGAATTTTTCAAGAACAAGGAATGATGAAAGGCCTTTTCTAGATGAAGAAAAGGAGGATGTCTACTCCAAGTAGAGGAACCATGATGAGTGCAGCCTAGAGTCATGAAATATCCCCATGGGGACAGCTAACTGCCCACTGGTCAGAGTTGTCAGAATGTAATATGAGGTCAGGAAATGGGGAATGCCAAGTCCTGAAATCCAAATTCTTATCTTTTGACATAATTCCTTTTCCTATGAAACAAACGGCAGTGATTACGTATGTATTACATAATGGCAGTCATCTATTATATTTTTCTAGCCCTGCAGAGTTTGCCAAATATGTTCAGATCCCTTCTGTTATTTCATTTGATCCTAATTGACTCTATTTTCCATGTAATTTATTTCTTCATTTTATTCAACAAATATTTATTGAGCATCTATTAATGGATAGGCCCTGAGAATAATATAGTCCAATGTCAAAGAGAGACACACGGGGGTAAATAGATGAACACACAAGTGCACAGCGCATCACCCACAGGCACACCAAGAAAGCAAGTTCTTCTTTTTCTTTTTAAGAGAAAAAAGTGAATTTTATTTGAGCCAAACTGAGGATTATAATGTGAGAGACAGACCCTCAGGAAGCTCTGAGAATTGCTGTGCCTAGCAAATTCTTAAAACAAGGGCTGGGAAGTGCTGAGTGAAGGCAGATCCAAGGCAGATATTCCCACTCCATACAGTGGTTAGAGACCTTTCTGTAACTGTGAACCTCTACGGCTGAGACCTAAAGAATGAAAAGTAGTGAGCCATAGGGAAAAATATGGAAGTGCATTTGTCACCAAGCAAACACCACAGGCAAAGGCCCTGAGGTGAGAATGGGTTCAGTGCATAGGAGGAAGTAAAATACAAACAAGCAAAAACCTCACGCTATTGGAGCAGGGTGAATAGAGGGTGACGCCAGTGAAGTGGAGAGGAAACCAGAGCTGGATCATGCAGCCCTCAGACGCCATGTTTAAGAGTTTATGGCTTTTGGGCTCAGATCAACAGGAAGCCAGTGAATGGTTTCCAGCAGGGAGGTGAGGGGATCTGATTCACACAGGAAACAGTCCCTCACTGCAATGGGGACAATGGGTGGGAGAGGGTCACAAGTGGAGAAAGAGAAGTAGGCAGAGATGTAGGAAGAAAATGATGAAAATGTGCTGAGACATAAACCCCGAGAGGAGAGTCTTTTGTGGACAGTTGGGTCTTTGTGTCCAATGCTCCTGGGTGGTTGCATAAGAAGCAGAGAAGTGTCGATTGCGTTTAACAGCGTGGAGGGCACTGGCAACCTTTTATTTATTTAGTTATTAAAATTAATTAATTTCTAACTGAAGTACAGCTGATATACAATATTATATGTTACGGGTGTACAATATAGTGATTCACAGTTCTTAAAGGTTATATTCCATTTATACTTATTATAAAATATTGGCTCTGTTCCCCGTGTTGTACAATATATCCTTGTAGCTTATTTTATACATAATAATTTGTACCTCTCCTGGCGACCTTTTTAAAAAGCAGTGTTGTGAAAGTTCGTAGCAACATTATTCACGATAGCTCCAAAGTGGAACCATCCAAATGTCCATCAACTGATGAATGGATAAACAAAATGTGGTACGTTAACCCAAATTTCAGAAACAGAGACCTTACTGAAGTAAAGAGGTGCTTATTTGGGGTTTGTGAGGACCATAGCCCGGGAGACACAGATTCAAGAAGCATCTGAATTGTGTTCTGTTGGACTACAAAATGGGGATGCTTATAAAGCGAAACAGGGCAAAGGTTACACAAGTTGTTTGTCAAGAGCTAGGACTGGAGCTGGCAAGAAGTGAGGGTGCTTATTAAACAAGAATTGGTTGGGGTTCAAAATGATTACATTGTTGAAAAGGGGTGGGGAGACTTTGAAGCTACAAGGTTTCAGGGAGCAGCTGCTAGCAGATACTGTTTTGAAGATGGCCAGTACTGTCCTAGAATTTGATACAGTTCAGAAAGTTCAAGTTCCCAGTGATTTAGGAACATGTCTGCAACTGTATCCACAATGGTCACCTGGCTCCATTTTGTTATTTATTTATTTATTTAGCTGCACTGTGCAACTCGTGGGGGAATCTTTGTTCTCCGACCAGGGATCAAACTCCAGTCCCCTGCATTGGAAACACCGAGTCTTAACCATTGGACCACCAGGGAGGTCCCATCTGGCTCCATTTTGGATGCCTGAACCGTAGTTACTCCATTTTGATTTTTAAATGGCTTTAAATATGTCATCAGGTATATCCACACAGTGGAATAGAATCCAGCCATAAAAAAGAATAAAGTGCCGATAGATGCTCCAATAATAGACTGCTAGTTATTTCTCCTGCAAAAACTGGGTTATTTGGGGTTAACAAAGAATTGCAGTTTGAGGTCTGCAACCATGGCTAGCCATGCGCAAATCCCCAGGAAAAATGGCAAATACTCTTTTATAGAGGGGGAAAGGAAGTTGGGAGCGCTATAGTTAACAGAGTCCATGGCTTTTCATTGACTGAGCCATGACTGTCTCTCATTGGCTGAGCTCTTGCCAGGTGAGAAGAGAAAGTCTTTCTTCTTCGGATTAGGCTCTGCTGTCAGCATAGGGCAGGAGAGCTACCCCTTTCTGGTCTCTCAACTCTATTTTAATTGAGGTTTCTGTTTATTAAGTTTTACAGTTTCCATGTCTATAAAATGAGTAGTTTGGACTGGGTGCCTCCAAGGTGTGTTTCCTGCAAAGACACTCTCTAATTCCAACTCCGCATGAACTCCCCTCCCATGCCTTGAAGCCAGCAGTCAGAACATCACTGTCCTCTTATTCCAATTACCAGCAGCCAGGAGGGATTTGTTTATGGGCACTGCCACCTGCCAGGCTTATTTTTAAAGCTGCTTATCTGTACACCCAAGCAGTGTAATTTAGACATTTGGATCACACCGCTCCTAGTGTGGAATATGGATAGTAAGTGAAAAACAGCTCCAAGTGGAATTGCAAAAGAATGGGTACCCTTTGGAGAAGGAAAGGGAATATGTATTGAACATGTTCTTCATGAAACACATTGCATTATGCATTTTATATGCATTATCCTACTAAAAGCAACCTTCAAAGAAATCACTCCTTTAGAAGATGGAGATCAGGAAGTTTCTTTTACAGGTTAATCTCGCAAGTCTACAATTAGGTAGCCCGGGTAAGTCCCAAGAGCATAACAACTAAAACTACCTCCAGTTTAGTGTGAAAAACAATTGTCAGCATTTACTATGGCCATGTACACTAGGAGCTAAAGGTTCAATGATCAATAAGACACATTTCTGCCACCCAGAATTTCACAGCTTAGCTGAGGCAGCTGGTAGACAAGACAAATCATCTAAATAGTATGTGGCAAATTCAGATTCTCCAGGAGTGGAGGAGGGGAGGTATTTTCATGTGAAGATCATTTTTAAGACAAAGTATATTATATGCATTTATAGGAAATTTGAAAGACACAAAAATGTGGAAAGGAAGAAATAGCACCCATACGCACATCACCCAAAGAAAACTATTCCTAACATTTTGGTTATTCCCAATATGCATAGATTTGGGTTAATTTTATATAATCATGATCATTCTATGTTAAAAATAATGCCTTGTTCATTTTGCTTTACTCAGAGTTACAATGAGCATTCCCCTACGTTTTATTATGAATATTATTAATTCTTTGTATTCTCAAAATAGAAATGCTAGTTTAATCATGTGTTTTCTCCTCAACATACATGCATTAAAAAAATTTAAGCATGCAGAAAAGTTGAAAGAATAGGACAATGATCAGCCATATACCCACCACCCGGACGCGCAGGCTCAGCGGCCATGGCTCACGGGCCCAGCCGCTCCGCGGCACGTGGGATCTTCCCGGACCGGGGCACGAACCCGTGTCCCCTGCATCGGCAGGCGGACTCCCAACCACTGCGCCACCAGGGAAGCCCACAACTGTGGTTTTTTTTAAGTGTTTACTATTCACCAGGCACTGGGTTGAGCACTTTATAAGTGTTGTATCATTTATTTTTCAAAGCAATCTGATGGGGGTACATGCTATTAACATCCCAGATCAGTGAGACTCAAAGAGGGCACGTAACTCACCCAAGGTCACACAGCTAGTAAGTGGTAGAGCACGATTTCAGATGCCAATTTGTCTGCACCAAATTGTACCCACTCAATTCCTATGCTACGCTATGCTATACTATTCCTTAAGCTACCCAAGGCAAGTCGTTAGATGGAAGTCAAAAACGTGTTATTTCTTTTCTTTTTAAAACCAACTTATTAAAATAGAATACACTTACATACAGAAACTAGTAATATACATTACAGAAGAGTGTGCCAATCATGAATTTTCACACACTGAACACTCCTATCGGCACCTAGACGAAGAAGCAGAGCCTCTCCAGTGACCCAGACCCCTCCTGCCCCTGTCCTGACCACTCTCCTGACCTCTAACCTCATCATTTGATCATGTCTGTTTCCTTCTTTAGCTAAATGAAATCACACATCATGTATTCTTTTGTGTTTGGCTTCTTTTGTGCAACAATGTTTCTATAGCAAGTGTGTTTTTCAACATTATCTTTGAAACATCAAAAATACATTCTGATGCTGGAGCCATGGCAATGACTGTGAGGCCCCTCTTGAACATTTCAGAAAAGGTATATTGACTCATTGTTAAATAAATAGGCTGCTTCTTTTATTTCCACAGAAAGGGGCTACTTGGACACATAAAATAGCAGAGGATGGGACTTGGTATCAGAGGACCTGGGTACAAATCTTAGTTTTATAACACAAGTTAGCAAACATCATCAAGCCTTCATTTCCTGGGCTGTTAAATGGGAATAAAAATGTCATTTGTTGGGCTTCCCTGGTGGCGCAGTGGTTGGGAGGCCGCCTGCCGATGCAGGAGATACGGGTTCATGCCCCGGTCCGGGAAGATCCCACATGCCGCGCAGCGGCTGGGCCCGTGAGCCATGGCGGCTGAGCTGGATGAGGCCCCCAGCGTATAAATATATTGCTCAGTGGAGCTCACATCATCTCTGAAAAACATCCAGAAATAAGCCCTTTTGGCAGATTGGAAGCCCCTCTGCCATGAGTTCTGGGCTGGCTTCTTGGGTTTCTTCCAGCCATGAAATCTTGCAGGGGCACCGTGGGCTCTAACTCTGCCTTTCATGAAACCTAGAAGTTAGAGCCAAGTTGCTTTAAAGAGCCTCTGGCCATTTGATAGATGAGGAAACTAAGACCCAAGAAGACAAATGCTTTTAGGTGGCAATGATGAAGACAGTCATAGAATCATCTCATGTTAGAGCTGGGAAGGTCCTCATAAAACTTCTAGTCCAATTATCTGGCAGTTGGGAGGCAGCCTGCTATAATGGAAAGAGCGTGAGCTTTGGAATCTTACAGACCTTGGTTCAAATTCCAGTTGGTTAACTTATTGCCTGTGTGGCCTTGGGAAAGTTATTTGACTTTTATGGCTTCATTTCTCTATCAATATAAAGGAGACCTACTTTGCTAGTCACTGTAATAAATAGACAGATAGATAGGTAGATAGATAGATGATAGATAAAAAGAACAAACCTGGGACAAAACAGGCATTCAATAAAGCATTGCAATTACAGTTAGAGTTATATTACTATTGCTGTACTGTTGATAGATGTGATAGAATGGATAGAAGCTTTATATTCTTTTTTTCCTGGTTTTCAAATACTTCCTGAGTGCCTTATGAGCAAGTCACTGCCGATGGAGCCAAAATTTCTCAATAGGAACAAGAGAGTAAATATATACATATTTTAAAGGAATATTTCTGGATCATAGGAATTTAATGCCTTCTGAGTTGGGTCATGGTACTAGTCTAAAGAATGGATGAGACCACCTAGATTTGAACTCATGACTTCACTTGTAATAAAAGCCCACTGTGCTTCTTTAGTAATTCAGACAGCCATGACTCTGCCTCTCTTCTCCAGCTTCAAACTCACCCCAAATACTCTCCTTTTCTCTAATTTCTCCCGTGATTACATTTTCATGGCTGCCAGCAACTAAACTTGCTTGTTAAGAAGCCCTGGCTTTTTCAGAGAGTATAGGTAAATTAACACAAGACCATGGTTCATCAGAACCTTAGACCTTTTTACTGGGGTAGGAAATCAACCATGCCTCTGAAGTCAGGTAATGCCCCATCCACATGGGATTCAGAAAGACGAGCTTTAACAGCAATCATAGGGGCCAAAATACTTTGGTGATGCTGCAGTCTCCAGCCACGTCTGTGTCCCTCCTATCACCTTGAATCTTGATCCACAAAACCAAAGGAGGCAGGAGAGAGGGTCCCCTCCACCAAGAACTGGAGCTCTAGGAGATCAAAGGTCCAATTTTTCTTAATCATTAAGTCCCCAGGGCCTAGAACAGTGCCTGGCATACAGGGGGTCCCCAAAAGTAAGGAATGAACAAGAAAGAGTGACTCCTACCTCTTGCAGACATCCTGTCTCATCCTTTGATACCCCAAGACTTACATCTCTGCTAGTATCTTTGGCACAGTGCTCTGAAGAAGCATATGACTCATAATTTTCAAACCAAAGAGGCTGTTTCTTACTGAGGGAAGAGAAGGGGAGGCAGAGTGCTAGAATAAAAGGATAATTCTAAAACACTTAGAGGGGACAACAAAAACAAGGAAGGATGACAGAGAAGCCTTTTGCAAATGTAGGTCCGTCCATACCCACCCGTCTCCTCTTGAGACTCATTGTCAGAGACGAAAGATGGTAGCAGATTCAAAAGGGTTCTGTCACTCAAGTAATTAGTCCCTCTTTTAATTCTTACTGTCTGTAATTCATATTACTTCTGCAGATACTAAATGATTACAAGTGAAGTAGTCCATGTGACTGAGCATATGTGTGTGTATGTGTACCTGTGGGACCCCCTCTTCTCACAAAACTCAAGAGTAACGTCGTTCCAGGGCTTCTCCCAGGACCGAAAAGATCATATTTCCTCAAAATAAAGCAGCAGGATAGTCAAAATCCTTCCTGACATTCTCCCACATGCTACCACTTCTTCTAGAAGGTCGGCGTTGCCCCCAGCAGTTCTTTGTGACTAGAAACTGAGAGTTTGTCTTTGTGCAGGGCAAGGTTGAAGCTGAGTTCCACCTCGTTACGGCAGAAGAAGCTGAGAAAAATCCTGTTGGAAAAGCCCGAAAGGAGCCAGAGCCCCTGGCCAAGCCCAAGTGAGTGAAGTCCCGGGGTGGGGATGGGGACATCAGAAATGGGACAGACCCTCTGAGGTCCCCATATCGGAGGATGAAAACATTTCTCCAGAGCATCCCGCTGGGAGAAGTGAGAAGGAGTTAATAGGTACCATCCAGTCAGTGTAGCTTTTTGTTTCTATAATGGAAAAATATTCCAAAAACATTATAGAATGTTTGGCAAATGGACAGGACACTTTTCCATAGAACTACCACATAAGCACTTCCAGAATAATTTCATCTATTTTTTTTCTGCTATTTTTTTTTCATGGGAATATAAGTTTCACGTGAATTATTTTCTACTATTTCTCTAATTATGTGTACAAAATTATCTTCCTATTTCACTTATCCTTTGCTGAAAAATTTTACTTTGTTGCCATAATGTTGTCATAATTAGGATTTTTAAATGGCGGTGGAATAGTCCATAGACGTGATACCCATAATCGAGTTGGTTGCCACCCCATAACTGGATGTTTAATTTACTTCTACCTTTTTTCCATTATTATAATATGATAAAAATGTCTCCCCTTTATAAATTATCACCTTAAAATAAATTTCCTGAAGTAGAATTACTAGCAGCAAGTGTTACCCTATTCAACTGAAACCATGGTTATATATCAATTAAAAAGTAAACATATATAGATATGAAATGTGTACACAAAATACTCTTTCAAATTGTATTTGTCCTACCCCTCCCTGGACTCCAAGTGTCTCATGATGAGTAGGTGGTCCCTTCTCTGTACCCACCTTTCATCTATCATAGTGTTAGGAACATAACTGGGGCTTCATTAATTCAAAATTATTTATTAAACTCCTATAATGTGTACCTACTAAAAAAAAAAAAAACACTTTGAAGAACACCAAAGAAATAGAAGATATAGACTCTGCCTCCCAGAAGCTTTTGGTCTGTTTAGAGAGAACACACAGGTTCATCAAACAGTCATCAGAGTGTGGAAGACATATGTTAGATTCAAAAAGTGGGTAAGTCAAGCCGTGAGTGAGGTAGGAACTCAGAATGAGGGGAGTTAGTGTGGACTGGGGTAGTCAGGAAGGGCTTCATGGAAGAGGCAGGGCTTGAGCTGGTCAGGGTAGGACAGACAGAGGGCCCTCAGTTCTCTGGCTGGGTCCTAACCAAACTCTTGCCCTCCTCCAGACCAACTTTTAAAATGATGAGGACTCATTGTCGCCCAAAATGTCAGCTTGCTTCTGCTTCAGGGCAACGTGGTCTTCTGCCATTCTCGGGCCTCTCTTTGTGGCCCCTGGAAACTGGGAGTCAGAAATCCTTCCTGAGGTCTTGAGACTCCCGTGTGTTGACAACATGGCCCCTTCCCTGATCTTCTCTTGCTTCCTTCTCAGTCGCCCAGACACCTCCTTCTCCTGGTTTGTGACCCCCTTCAAGTGCCTGTACCACCTCATCTGGAGGAATTACAAGAAGTACATCATCGTCGGTTTCATTCTGATCATCCTCCTCATCTTCCTGGTCCTCTTCATCTATACCTTGCCAGGAGCCATCAGCCGAAGGATCGTCGTGGGCTCGTCGTAGAGGGTCATGGAGCACCTAGACCTTCCCTTCATACTACTCCTCTCTTCTCCCTCATCTGTAAATGTATAAGAACGTATGCTCTGTGCAGGCACTGTGCCGGCTGCTAAGGGGATAAACTCAGAGGGCCCAAGAGCCACTCCCTATGTCTAAGGACAGATCAGCTCTTCTTGGAGGAGATGGGAGAGGAATAGTCCTGCCCTACCCCAACCCTTGCCACTACCTTTCCAATTTAAAAGCCTTAAGTCATGGTTTTGTCCATGGGCAGGATGAAATTATGTCTCCTTTACCCCATAGTAATCAATGATGACCTCAGATTGACTTAGGAAAATATTTTCTAGAGCACTAAGTAAAGAATGTGTTTCATGGATGAGGTTTAGGAAAAAGCACAACATACATTTATGGTGACGTTGAAAAGAAAAAGAACAGCATTACTTTAGGACAGATTTGGAAGGAAGGTATTATGCTTTCTTCTGGATTCTGGACAGTAAAACGACAAGTCAGGTCAACAAAACAATGCACAATGTTCAAATCCACAATAAATACGAGCTAAAAATTGAATATTCTTCTAAGTTAAATAGAGCTCATCAAATTTACTTTTATGTCAAAAGATGTTGGAATGCTGAAAAGCCTTTAGCAAAAGTATTTGAAACACTTTCAGATCAGATGGTATCATAAGAAATGTGTGAGAAGAAGGGGTAAGCAAGAATAATTTAGGAATCAGCTCTGTCTGGTGTTCTACACATAGGTTATCACTCATGGCCTGTCCTGTGTATAAAAAAAATAAATTAAAATAATGTTCTAGGCCTAATTGTGCAGCCCTGATCCTACAGATATTAGGCTTAAGAATTTAAAAGATTTTGAAGCAGAAAACCCATTTCCCAAGAAGTTGTCATGAGTCCCTACTTGTGTTCTTAAATGGGATTAATTTAAATCTATTCATTTGAGGGATTAGAGTTGTTCTTGCCGCTTAAATTTGGTTCAGAGTGATTTTGTTTTGTTTTGTTTTTTTAACAACATTTGAATCTTTCCTCCGAAACCAACTAAGCAAAACATAATTAATACCAGCACCAACACCAAGCAACTCACAGGATATGATATCCAATTCTGTGTCTCCAGTAGTTGAAACAGTTGGTGCCTTTCTTGCTCTTTTCCCTCAAAAATACACATAAATGGAAATTCGGATGACTTCACAGCTGGGGAATTTATTCATTCAACAGCTAATTATTGAGTTCCATCCTGGTTCCAACTGCTGTGATTAACTCTAGGGACTCAAAAGTACACAGTCAGATAAACTAAATCTTTGCTCTAAAGGAGCATAGGGTTTGATAGACAGAAGATATTAATCAAATAATCACACACAGATAAATACAGACTGATGGATTGAATGGGGGCAAAGTACTGGGGGCAGAAAGACCATCTTAAGGAGGACCCGTAGCCAGTCTGGCAGTCAGGAAGGCTTCCTAGGGAAGTAATGACTGAAGGGAGATAAAAGATAAGGAAGAAAGATGGAGAGGAAGAAAAGCACTCTAGACAGAGGAAAATAGCATGTGCAAAGGCCCTGAGGCAGGAGGGAGTGAGGCACATGAAGGGGTCTAAAAGACGGTGGGTACCAAGTGAGAGGCAAAGGACCCTGAGATGGGCTGGAAAGTCATCTAAGGGCCCACACCCTTAACGGCTTCAGTCTTCATTTTAAGGGCAGTGGATAGCAAAGGATTTTTAAGCAGTAGAAAAAAATGACTAGATTTTTATTCCACATGAAGAACAGACTGGAGGTACTGCAGTCCTTCCCACAAGAGAGGATGATTATTTTCACTCAGTAATTGTGGCAGAGGAGGGAAGAGGAGGGATCAGAGATGATCTCTCTAAGGCTCCAGGGTGGTCTAATGGGGAATTGGGGGTCTAGTATTGACTCTACTTTATACAAGCTGTATGACCTAAGGCAGCTAACTTCACATCTCTGATCTATACTTTCCTTGTCTATCACATAAGGAAGTTCATATATACTGTGATGAAAAGACCATGGCATATTCTGGGGCAAAATGAGCATTGATGGGTCTGTAGCAAGCCAAGAAGGTTGGACTTTATGCAGCAGAAAGTGGGGGTCCCTGGAGGAATTTAAACAGAGAAGAGGCAAGAACCAGTCTAGGTATTGGAGAAGTTGCTCTGCCTGCAGTGCACGATGGATTAATGAAGATGAGATCCAGAGGCCAGGGACATTTTAGGAAGCAGTAGTCAAAACCTGGTGGGAGAAGTGATCACTGAAGAAATCAAAGAGGAAATCAAAAAGTACTTAGAAACAAATGACAATGGAGACACGACGACCCAAAACCTATGGGATACAGCAAAAGCAGTTCTAAGAGGGAAGTTTATAGCAATACAATCATACCTTAAGAAACAGGAAACATCTCGAATAAACAACCTAACTTTGCACCTAAAGCAATTAGAGAAGGAAGAACAAAAAAAACCCCAAATTTAGCAGAAGGAAAGAAATCATAAAGATCAGATCAGAAATAAATGAAAAAGAAATGAAGGAAACAATAGCAAAGATCAATAAAAGTAAAAGCTGGTTCTTTGAGAAGATAAATAAAATTGATAAACCATTAGCCAGACTCATCAAGAAAAAAAGGGAGAAGACTCAAATCAATAGAATTAGAAATGAAAAAGGAGATGTAACAACTGACACTGCAGAAATACAAAAGATTATTAGAGATTACTACAAGCAACTCTATGCCAATAAAATGGACAACCTGGAAGAAATGGACAAATTCTTAGAAATGCACAACCTGCCGAGACTGAACCAGGAAGAGATAGAAAATATGAACAGACCAATCACAAGCACTGAAATTGAAACTGTGATTAAAAATCTTCCAACAAACAAAAGCCCAGGACCAGATGGCTTCACAGGTGAATTCTATCAAACATTTAGAGAAGAGCTAACACCTATCCTTCTCAAACTCTTCCAAAACATAGCAGAGGGAGGAACACTCCCAAACTCATTCTATGAGGCCACCATCACCCTGATGCCAAAACCAGATAAAGACATCACAAAGAAAGAAAACTACAGGCCAATATCACTGATGAACATAGATGCCAAAATCCTCAACAAAATACTAGCAAACAGAATCCAACAGCACATTAAAAGGATCATACACCATGATCAAGTGGGGTTTATTCCAGGAATGCAAGGATTCTTCAATATACGCAAATCAATCAACGTGATACACCATATCAACAAACTGAAGGAGAAAAACCATATGATCATCTCAATAGATGCAGAGAAAGCTTTTGACAAAATTCAACACCCACTTATGATAAAAACCCTGCAGAAAGTAGGCATAGAGGGAACTTTCCTCAACATAATAAAGGCCATATATGACAAACCCACAGCCAGCATTGTTCTCAATGGTGAAAAACTGAAATCATTTCCACTAAGATCAGGAACAAGACAAGGTTGCCCACTCTCACCACTATTATTCAACATAGTTTTGGAAGTTCTAGCCACAGCAATCAGAGAAAATAAAGAAATGAAAGGAATCCAAATAAGAAAAGAAGAAGTAAAGCTGTCACTGTTTGCTGATGACATGATACTAATCATAGAGAATACTAAGGATGCTACCAGAAAACTACTAGAGCTAATCAATGAATTTGGTGAAGTAGCAGGATACAAAATTAATGCACAGAAATCTCTGGCATTCTTATACACTAATGATGAAAAATCCGAGAGGGAAATTAAGAAAACACTCCCATTTACCATTGCAACAAAAAGAATAAAATATCTAGGAATAAACCTACCTAAGGAGACAAAAGATTTGTATGCAGAAAACTATAAGACACTGATGAAAGAAATTAAAGATGATACAAATAGATGGAGAGATATACCATGTTCTTGGATTGGAAGAATCAACATTGTGAAAATGACTCTATTACCCAAAGCAATCTACAGATTCAATGCAATCCCTATCAAACTACCACTGGCATTTTTTACAGAACTAGAACAAAAAATTTCACAATTTGTATGGAAACACAAAAGACCCCGAATAGCAAAAGCAATCTTGAAAACGAAAAATGGAGCTGGAGGAATCAGGCTCCCTGACTTCAGACTATACTACAAGGCCACACTAATCAAGATAGTATGGTACTGGCACAAAAACAGAAATATAGATCAATGGAACAGGATAGAAAGCCCAGAGATAAACCCCCACACATATGGTCACCTTATCTTTGATAAAGGAGGGAAGGATATACAGTGGAGAAAAGACAGCCTCTTCAATAAGTGGTGCTGGGAAAACTGGACAGCTACATGTAAAAGTATGAAATTAGAACACTCCCTAACACCACACACAAAAATAAACTCAAAATGGGTTAAAGACCTATATGTAAGGCCAGACACTACCAAACTCTTAGAGGAAAACATAGGCAGAACACTCTATGACATAAATCACAGCAAGATCCTTTTTGACCCATCTCCTAGAGAAATGGAAATAAAAACAAAAATAAACAAATGGGATCTAATGAAACTTAAAAGCTTTTGCACAGCAAATGAAACCATAAACAAGACCAAAAGACAACCCTCAGAATGGGAGGAAATAGTTGCAAATGAAGCAACTGACAAAGGATTAATATCCAAAATTTATAAGCAACTCAGGCAGCTCAATAACAAAAAAACAAACAACCCAATCCAAAAATGGGCAGAAGAACTAAATAGACATTTCTCCAAAGAAGATATAAAGATTGCCAACAAACACATGAAAGAATGCTCAACATCTTTAATCATTAGAGAAATGCAAATCGAAACTACAATGAGATATCATCTCACACCGGTCAGATTGGCCATCATCAGAAAATCTACAAACAATAAATGCTGGAGAGGGTGTGGAGAAAAGGGAACCCTCTTGCACTGCTGTTGGGAATGTAAACTGATACAGCCACTATGGAGAACAGTATGGAGGTCCCTTAAAAAACTACAAATAGAACTACCATATGACCCCATAATCCCACTACTAGCCATATACCCTGAGAAAACCATAATTCAAAAAGAGTCACGTACCAAAATGTTTATTGCAGCTCTATTTACGATAGCCAGGACATGGAAGCAACCTAAATGTCCATCAACAGATGAATGGATAAAGAAGATGTGGCACATATATACAATGGAATATTACTCAGCCATAAAAAGAAATGAAACTGAGTTATTTGTAATGAGGTGGATAGACCTGGAGTCTGTCATACAGAGTGAAGTAAGCCAGAAGGAGAAAAACAAATACCGTATGCTAACACATATATATGGAATCTAAGAAAAAAAAATGTCATGAAGAGATTAGTGGTAGGATGGGAATAAAACACAGACCTACTAGCACATGGACTTGAGGATATGGGGAGGGGGAAGGGTAAGCGGTGACGATGTGAGAGAGTGGCAGGGACATATACACACTACCAAATGTAAATTAGATAGCTAGTGGGAAGCTGCCGCATAGCACAGGGAGTTCACCTCTGTGCTTTGTGACCACCTAGAGGGGTGGGATAGGGAGGGTGGGATGGAGGGTGATGCAAGAGGGAAGAGATATGGGAACATATGTATATGTATAACTGATTCACTTTGTTGTAAAGGAGAAACTAACACACTATTGTAAAACAGTTATACTCCAATAAAGAAGTTAAAAAAAAAAAAAAAAAAAACTGGTGGGAGATGAGGACCTGTGTCAGGGCCACAGCCATGGAGATGGAGAGGAAGAGCAGATTCTGGAACGTTGGTGAGGTTCTCCAACCTTCACCCCCATCTCTGGCACCCAAGATGCCTGCCAGAGAGGACAGGGAAATGTGAACCCTGGCTGTGTCATTTCTACCTGGGCAGGTCACAATCTCTGAGTCTTAATTTTTTCATCTGAAAAAAAGGAACTATTACCTACTTGGCAAGAGTCGTGTAGATTGTAGAAAAAGTATGTAAAATGTGTAGCTTGTGCCTGGCATTAAGCCAGTCCTCAAAGGATAGTAGCTAGTGTCTTAAGTATCATTTCTACAGGTGGAATCAGCAGTATGTGGAGTCTAGTTGTATCTAGAAGTGAGGAAAGATGATCAGACCTATGTTTTAGAAATGTTCTGGCACATGGACTGAGAAACTTTCGACAAATAATACTCCCAAGTGTATTGATTTTGTATTGATTTTGTAACAGACTACAACAAGCCCAGTGGATTAAAACAACAGAAATGTATCCTACAGTTCTGTAGGTCAGAAGTTCATCACGGACCTCACTGAGCTAAAATAAAGATATCAGCAGACCTACCTTCCCTCCTGGAAGCCCTAGGGGAGGATCTGGTTTTTTGCCTTTTCCAGTTTCTAGAGGCTGCCTGCATTCCTTGGCTTGTGGCCCCTTCCTCCGTCTTTCAAAGCCAGCAAGTTTACATCCCTCTGTGTCTTTCTTTTGTAGTCATACCTCTCTCCGACTATAGCCAGAAATGTTCTTGCTTTTAAGGACCCATGTGAGTACCTTGGACCCACCCAGATAATCCAGGATAATCTCCCTACCGCAAGGTCCTTAGCTTAATCACATCTGCAAAGACCCTATTGCCATGTAAAGTAACATATGCACAGGTTCTGGGGATTAGGACATGGAATCTTTTAGCAGAGGGAAGCATTATTCTCCTACATCGAATATCACCCCGGCATTTTAACTCAGCCCAATTTGAAAGCCACTTCAGCAGAGCTCTGAAAATCGGTGGGATGATTATGGTGTATGAAGTAAGGAGGCTCCACAGACGCTTTTCTCTCTGGAACAAGATGTTTCCATTTGTTGTTTAGCCTCTCAAGCAACAATTGTCTCCGGAAAGAAAGGGAGGATGGTTCAGTCCTGCCCTGACTCATTAAAATCCTCTCAAGCCAATGGATGAGGTGTGTTCGGAGCTGGTTATGAAAGGACTCTGCCACTTCCTCTCACATTTCTGCCTCAGGAGTTTTCAAATAAGCCTCTTAAACTCAGCTTCCCTTTAACACAGCAGTAGTTCCTTCCAATTCAGGAAACCTGTGCCTCTCCTCTCTCTTAGTTTATAACGGGCAATCTGAGAAAAGAGCACTCTCTATTTTTCACTGAATTGTTGTACTAGTGGAAAGAAAAATGGGCTTTGGAGACTGAGATAAAAGCACTGAAACTTGGGTGTAGACACTAGCGGTGTGACCTTGAGCAAGGTACTCAGCTGTGAATCCTTTCTGATCTGTAAAATGAAGCTAATACCCTTCTTATTAGGATTGTCTGTGTTGGGGCATTTGTGGTTGTGCGTAGTGTACCTCTACTGGGGATAGAAGTAGAGGATTATAAAATGTCTAATACACTGTCTTCTATGTCATAGTATCCAAATTAATGAGAGCTTATTATTTAAGTAACAAATAACTAATGTTTGCTGTGTGCTGGTATAGATTGCAAAGGAATACATGTATCTTCTCACATTTGCAACAGATCTACGATCCAAGCCCCGCCCCCGCCCTCCGGCTCTCCTTTATCAGCGGCTGCCTATTGATTGATTTAAAGTGGGTGGGGCCGCCTCCAGTCAGAAAATTCCTCAGAGATTTTTTTAAGGTCCATCCATGTCCTAGGGGTTCATCCAGGTCCCCTAAAACCCTTCAAGTATCTTATACGCAACAATGTGGATGCATGTTTGAGCCTCTCTTTTTACTGGAACCGCTGCGTTTGATGGTTAGAGAATGTAGCTGGCATCTCTCATCCATGCTCTCCCCAGATCTTTTCAATTTTCTTTTCTCATTTTGCCACTGCTTACAGTAGGAATCCCCCCACCCTAATGCAGAAGACAACTTCAGGAGTGCAAACATTTAACTGAGCTCTTTATAAATCAGGCATAGAACTCATAGAACTTAGATTTGGAAATTATGTGAAGAAACAGGCAGCGTAGAGGCACTCAACCATCCCAGAAACTGCTAGCTACTTACCAAATATCTATTTTCTCTTTCCTGCTTGGTAACAGAAGGTAAACATTAATACTTTACCAGAGATGTGATTTGCAAATATTTTCTCTCTGTGGCTTGCTTTTTCACTCTGGTGATAGTGTCTTTTGACACACACATTTTAAAAATTTTGATGAAGTCCTATTTGTCTATCATTTCTTTTGTTGCCTGTGCCTTTTTTCTTCTAAGAGTTTTATAGTTTTAGTTTTGTTTGTTTTTTTGCGGTACGCGGGCCTCTCACTGCTGTGGCCTCTCCCGTTGCGGATCACAGGCTCCGGACGCGCAGGCTCCGGACGCACAGGCTCAGCGGCCATGGCTCACGGGCCCAGCCGCTCCGCGGCACGTGGGATCCTCCCACACCGGGGCACGAACCCGTGTCCCCTGCATCGGCAGGCGGACTCTCAACCACTGCGCCACCAGGGAAGCCCTATAGTTTTAGTTCTTATGTTTAGGACTCTGAAACATTCTGAGTTAATTTTTGTATATGGTGTTAGGTAAGGGTCCAACTTCATTCTTTTGCATGTGGATAGTCAGTTTTCCCAGCAACATTTGTTGAAAACCTCCCCTTTTAAGTGTTTCTCTGTGCTTCATTAATACATAATACTAACAGTAGCAGCTTTTTATTGCAGCTGGAATGCTAGGTATTTTCATACACAATCTTCTTTAATCCATATGATGACCCTATGAAGAGTCTATGATCAAGATAGCCTAGGATATATTATAGTAGCAAACAACCTCCCACATCTCTGAGGTTGATCTTAATAATTTTTTCTCACTCACAGATTTGGCTTTCAGTCTGAACAACCCTCCACATGTTGCCCAGAATCCTAGGCTGCTTTGGTCATATGGACCCTCCATATCAACACTAACTCCACAATATGAGGCCAGGAAAACAGGGCAATGAGACTCCAACACTGCCTTCCATAAGAAGTAACACATGACACTGCCACTCACACCTCATTGGCCAAAATGAGTCACGTGGACATGCCCAAATTCAAAGGAGCAGGGAACTATAATCCCCCCACCCTGCACTCAGAGGCAGAGGAGAACCAGATGTTGGTGAATAGTAGTAATGCTTTCTGCATTTGGGTATGATTATTTGCCATTTACAGATCAAAAAATTAGGACTCCATAGCTAATTACAATGAAGTTCTGTTTGGTTTTAAACCATCTTCTCTCCTGATTCCCAATTTTTTTTTTAACCTGCAATTAGAGATGTCAACACACATGTAGAACACAGGGACTTTGCTGGGGAGTCTGGTGCTATTTTATTCCAAACCAGGTGTCTGCCTAGGAAATCTTAACCATGGCTTTAGAAATTCGGCAGATTTCTATAGCACTAGAATTACAAATGTGGATGATGTCACGAGTAGCTATTAGAAGGTCAACATATGTGGTGGTGTTTTTGACGTTGTTTTCACTCCGTCTAATGCACAGTAGAGAAAATTTCTGCTGGATGCATAATTACATTATAATATACTGGATATAGACTATGTTCTCCCTAAAGAATTATCTAATTTTCTGCCTGTACCAGTCTTTGTGATGTTTATGATGATTTAATGAAACTGCTTGCTAACTGTAAGCCAAGTGATTTTCAATAAAACAACACGATTCAGATTGTGGTGAATCCTTTTTATGGCTTTCCTGAGCTCCTTCACCAGAACCAATTACAGCTCCTAAGATTCCACCTGGGGCTCTTAGGAAACACCCAGGTGGCCCTCTACTTCCTTTGACTCAGGAAGCTTAGCTGGAGTTTTAGCAGTTAGGATCCAGGCATGTAGAGGCAGCGACGGTGGCCACAAAGTAGAAGTCAATTTGCATTAGTGTCTGTTTACAATGTGCTCAGAAGTACATGACGCTCTGCTCATTTTGGCCCTCCCCACCTTTCCTTCTGCCAAACCCTGGCATACTTTGTTTGGACCTCTCCTATGATCCAGACACATTTTATCTGGCCCTGGAATCAATATGTACTTGTCATCGTGCCCTATTCACCTCTGCATACTGAGTGTCCTCAGGTCCTATTGACTGATGTGTAGAAATGTGATGACAGTAACGGTAATAATCCCAAAGTCGGGACCCTCTTGACCCAGAGTTTGATTTATAGAAACTCAGCCTCCTATAAAGTCTTATCAGATTACTCAGACCCAGAGCTTTTAAATAAAAACTTAAACCAGGCCTAGGACAGTTTACCCATCATCATTTCACCTCCAGCAGGGCAGGAACAGATATACGGACAGAAGTAGAGACTAGGGTGGCCATGGGACAAATGTTGGCCAGGGACAGACATTAAGAAGTCCACTGGCTGGAGCTTTTGAACTGTTCTGGTTCACCTGACAAAAGGGGGACACAGTTCTTTTCTTTTATCCAATCCCCTGATTCCTTTCTGGGATGTAGAAGTGATGCTTGGAGTCACAGCAGCCATCTCTCCACATGAGGATGGAAGCCAAGATCAATGATAGTGCATCACAAAGCATGAAGGAGCCTTTGGCTCTGCACTGGTGCCCTTCAGACTTCCCATTACATGGGAAAAAAACAACCCCTAACCTGATAGGTTTTCTGTGGCTTACAGTCAATAGCAATCCTGAATGATGCAGAATGGCAAGGCACGTGTCTTCAAAATTACAGATGCTATTAAATTGCTTTTAAGGAAAAATGCACCCATTTGAGTAGAAATGGGTAGAGGAAAGGCAGAGCAAGAGGAAGGGTCTGGCCAGATTTGGAAGCAGAGGCAGAAGTTCACACCCAAACATGTATGATTATAACTCACATATAAGAACATCCCTCTCCTTCCATCAGCACCAATCACACACAAGCAGAGGCCAGGGCAGGGGCAGGAGCAAGGGTGAAGCTAAAGCTCTGTAAAAACGCAATAGTTCAGGGGGATTCCCTGACGGCCCAGTGGTTAGGACTCTGCACTTGCACTACCAAGGGCCCAGGTTCGATGCCTGGTCAGGGAACTAAGATCCCACAAGCCGTGCATGCAGCCAATAAGTAAATAAACAACAAGCATTTTTTTTTTAATGTGAAAATAAAAAACACCTCAATAATTCAGTGACTTGGTCAGTTGGTGAACTGGCTTTTAGAAAATTAGCTTTCAGCAAATTAATTTTCACCAAGCCTGTGTTTTCAGCTGAAACCACTGCCATTTCCCTGGGCCACCACAGCTCCTACAATTAGCTGAGCGCTCCTCTGCACCAGAGCTGCGCTGCGGCTGGGCTCAGAGGGGACAGTGCCCCTCTCCCCGCTCACTGCCAACCCCAAGAGGACTGCATGGTCCCTGACCCCTACACAGATCTCAGCCGAGCAGCTCTCTCCCATCCCCACTATCTCTGGAGGATTCGGCCATCAGCAACAGCTCATATGGAGCAGGCCACACACTTCGCTAGGGGGTATTAGTAGAGTATATAATTTAATCTTCTTAACCCTGTGAGGAAGGCATTTTCCCCAGTTTACAGATAGGAGGCTTAGTAACTGGCCAACGTCACTCAGCTTGGCCAGAATTTGAATCCTGAGCCGCTGGGCTTTAAAACTGATGCTTTCTCATCTGTATCACCCTCTTCCCCGCAAGACTGACCTTACAGTCCCTCCCACAGGGCTGTGTTGTGAACATGGAGATGTGGGTGTGAAACTGCTTTCTGCTTTGTAGGAAGGCAAAGAAATTGTCAGCTGTCATTTGATCTCATGTGCTGGCTCCACATCTGGCCTCCTTTGGGACCCACCTCTCAACCCACAACATCCCCCGTGGGAGGAAAGAGCTGGCAGACCAACCGCTCTGTCCCTCAGCAGCTCCCTTCGCTGGGCCTGGAGAGGGTTGCCTCGGGAACTAAGCAGCTTCCTTGCTGTCTGCTCTGAGGACACGCAGGCTGAGAAGCCTGCCAGAGACTGGCTTTGCTGGCTCCTCTGGTGCCGGGGGCTGTTGGCTTTGGTGGTCCAGGACACTTGCTGCGTGCCGTGTGGGCAGAAACCAGGAGGTGTGGGGTGGGAGAAAAAAATGATTCACAGAAATCTGGGTAGAGACCAAAACCAAAGTCAGGAAGACCGTCCACCTGGACCTGAGTCTGCAGGGATCCTAGACGGGGAAGGAGACACGAGGATGGAATACGGGGAGGCCAGAAAGAGGAAGAAGGGCCGAAGTGTACGTTGGGAGTCCGAACCTAGAGAAACTCCTACTCAGAAAGTGTCAGAGTCGAGCCTCTCTGGGGCCAGTGGGAACCTTGTGTACAGGCACCTACCCATGTGGCAGGTTCAATCCCTCCTTGCCTTTTGTCCCACACTCCTGAGGGAAGGGACCACTGGACAGGTCAGTTTTGCTTGTCTTTTATAGACGTTATTTTTTAGAGCAGTTTAAGGCTCTCAGTACAACTGCGTGGAAAGTACAGAGTTCCCATATACTCCCCGCTCCACACGCGTACAACCTCCCCCACTTCAACATCCCACACCACGTTTATCACAACCGATGAACCACCTTGACACGTCATTGCTACTCAAGGTCCGTGGTGTACGTTAGGGTTCATTCTTGGGGCTGAACAGTCTGTGGGTTTGGACAAATATATAATGACACATATCCATCATTACAGTATCATCCAGAATAGTTTCACTGCTCTAAAAATCCTCTGTGCTTCTCCTATTCATCCCTTACTCCCTCTTAAGCCCTGGGAACCACTGCTCTTTTTAATGTCTCCAGAGCTTTGCCTTTCCCAGAATGTCATAGAGCAGGAATCATACAGAATGTAGCCTTTTCAGACTGACTTCCTCCACTTAGTAACATGAATTTTAGTTTCCTCTGTCTTTTCATGGCTTGATAGCTCACCTCTTTTCAGCACTGAATAATATTCCAGTATCTGGATGGACCACAGTCTATTTATCCACTCACCTACAGAGGGACATCTTGGTTGCCTCCAAGTTTGGGCAATTACAAATAAAGCTGCTATAAACTTGTGTGTGGGGGGGGGGTGCGTGGACATATGTTTTCAGCTTTGGGGGATAAAATACCAAGGAACATGATGGCTGGATCATATAGTAAGAGTATGTTTAGTTTTGTATGTTTAGTTTTTGTAAGTATGTTTAGTTTTGTAAGAGTATGTTTAGTTTTGTAGTTTATAGTAAGAGTATGTTTAGTTTTGTAAGATGCCAAGGTTGCATCAATTTTGATGAGAAGAGTTGTTCAAACATGAGAGAGCTCCTGAAGAATGGTATTTGGTGTCTAAGGAGTGGGGTAAGAGGGGAATGGGGGAGCCAACAATGGCAAAGAAGGGCAAGTAGGTGGAGAGAGTAAAGACTGACACGCGTGTTTCACAACTGCCGAGGCCGGGTGTAGTTAGAGACCTCCTCTTTGCACTTGACTCAGCCTTCACTGAACTAGAGCTGCCAACTCCAGTCACACCCTGCCTGCCCTTAGAAAATTCACCAGCTGGTTGTAAAAATCACAAGCCATTCACTCAATGCACTCATCTTCCAACTGGCTTCTCCTGCAAAGAAAAATCTTTCGCATATTTCCCATCTTCCATTGTACAAAGCACCCAGTTCGTGCTCAGAAATACTAGCTGTAGGTAATAATACAATGAGCCAAATTATTCTGAGGCCCAGCCTGGCATCCACACGCAAAACCTTAGTCTTCTCATTACTTCCGAGGGGTATGTCCATCAGGGCGCTGTTGTGCTGGAGATTGGGACCACACGTTACTCATTCCCCTTCCCTCTGGGCTGTAACCAGTTGACAATAGACACAGGAGCCAAACAGGGACAAGAGAATCAGTTTTATCAATAACAGCAAGGTCCCCATAACTTGCTTACAGTTGTGGTTTTCCAGTAAATTGTCCCCCTGCCCTGCCCTGCCCTGCATGGAAGGTAGGTGGGCCAGTATGGTAGGATGAACTTATTAACCAATCTACCTCTTGCTTTTTTGCTTTAGGTGCTGCTAAGGAAGCCAGAGAATGGTGAGATCGTGAGGCTCTCTGTGCCTGGGCGCAGATGCAACCAGAGGCAAGGGCCCTGCCGTGAATGAGCACACTTACCTTGCCCAGCAGAGCACTGTGGCTGCTGAATGCCCAGCCCCTCACCAGCCCTCCAGTGGACGAGTCCTTTCTGCTAATGCGGTGGGAGGAGGAGACAGAGAGAAACCCACCATCCCAGTTTGCCTGGGCGGAAGCATTCCTGAGCTGTGGGGCTTTCAAGACTAACACCAGAAAGTCCTTGATGGATCGGAACACAAGTTGGTCACCTTACACTTTCCTCAAGCCTTAGCAAACATGTTCTCTCTAAAGAGGGAACTACAGTGTGGAGAGAAGGAAAGACGGGTTTCTCCCTACAGTGGCTCCGGGGCTCCCCCTCGGCTGATGAGAACTGGGGCAGTTAGTGGATGGGGTGTGGGTGAGAGGATAAAATTTGGGAGGTAGATACAACACCACCTTAAGAGTGTTACCGAACTAGGTTCGTTTGCCTAGACGTGCAGCAAGCCAAACGCTGAGACACCTAGGTTTGCAGCAAAGGATTTATTCACGAGGCAACTAAGCCAGGAGATGGGAGAACTAGTCTCAGATCCACCTCCCGGAAGGTGAGGGGCTTGGGACATTTATGGGTAAACCTGAGGCAGGGGCAGCAGGGGAACGGTGATTGGAGACAAGGAAAAGGTGAGGTAATCGCCATTCTGTGCAGGTGCAGCTAATTTACATGCTTTTTCATGGGACTCGCGTTCAGCAAATGGATGCATTAACATGTTCTGGGGGTAGAGTTTTTGGTCCTCTGAGGTCAAAAGGTCACCAAGTGGACCCTCATGCATGCCCAGTTGGAGGGTCAGTGGTCCTAACCAATCTTACCAGCTCAAGCTCCAACTGACTACAAGTTCCGGAAAAGCAACTAGAGCAAACATCTTATGGTTTCGGCTACGTGACACTCGGAGGGCATGCTGTTTTTTGCAGCAATAGTAAAAGCGCGCTTGATCAGTGATGGCAGGTTACAAGTGTGATGGATCTACCTGATGGTTACCCTTAATTTCAAAAGTACTCCTCTCAGGGCTTCCCTGGTGGCGCAGTGGTTGAGAATCCGTCTCCCGATGCAAGAGACACGGGTTCGTGCCCTGGTCCGGGAAGATCCCACATGCCGCGGAGCAACTAAGCCCGTGAGCCATGGCCGCTGAGCCTGTGCGACCGGAGCCTGTGCTCCGCAACGGGAGAGGCCAAAAAAAAAAGTACTCCTCTCAGAACTATTACATTTAGAATGGATAAACAACAAGATCCTATTGTATAGCACAATGAACTATATCCAGTCTCCTGGGATAAACCATAATAGAAAAGAATATTTGAAAAAGAATGCATTTATGTCTAAAACTGAATCACTTTGCTGTACATCAGAGATTGACACAACATTGTAAATCAACTAGACTTCAATAAAATAAAATAAAATAAATACCTAAAAATATAATTACAAACAAACAAAAAAAATACTGCTCTCCATGGTGGGACTACTGGTGATCTTTATGTTCTTTAATGCTTTTCTATTTTTTTCCCCAACTTTCTAAAATAAACATCTGTAACATGGTAATCAGAAAAAAAAAACCCCACTAAATTATAGTTAAAAAGAATAAGAAAAGATCAGTAATTTATATAATAAAACCTATTTTAAAAGTGAGATCATTTTCTCCTGTACACTAGATGGGGTGTATACTCTGGAAGAATTTATCAACTGATGCGGAAAGATGAGTAGGGAAAATGAAAAACATGTTCCAAGTTTACCCTGGATGACCTTTGGATTATGGTAGTATTGCAAATTTTAAGAAGTATCTGTTCCACAACTCTCCCCTTCTCAACTGTAATCAACTTAAGTACTTATCCGGATTCTCTCAAAACACAGACTATATCATCCTATTCCTTCCCTACCCTATTCCCAAATACTTTCACTGACTTGCAAGTGGGATTTGTTGCTATGCTCTCCATTTCAGTAGCATTTGCTACCTTTTGAGCAAGCATGGTTGAAGATATCATTTGCTCTATTACCCACCTAACTGACGGGAGACTCTACAGAGATGGATTTTTGGTCTTGATTCAGCTGCTTTCTGAATATATGTCCTTAAATGTCCCCAAGACTCGGGCTCTTCAACCAGAGCAGAGCTGGGACGTGCTTTTCCCCCAGGCTTCAGAGTGCGCCGGGGGGCCTCGATCACAAACAGTGAGTGCGGGAGTGCTCTGTACACTGTACGGTACTGTCTACGTATTTACAACTAGGGATCAAGGGACTGACTTTTTGCCGTAGGTGTCAGGATACATAGAGACCAATCCAACTAGAAAATTTTAAATGTATTCATTCATTCATTCATTCATTCATTCATCCATTCTTATATCTGAAAGGCATTTCCTGGTCAGCACCATCATCCCTGTGCTTGGAGCTGGAGACCCAAAGATGAATAAGGTAGTTTCTAACCTGAGACTGAGCCTGAGAGGTATCAGTGATACTGCAGGCTCCCAGACCACCTTCTACCCACCTCTCTTAATTCTGGGCTCTGGGACCATGATGAAACAAGTCTGCTAGGACTGAATAGCAAACCTTCCAGCAACTTCTCTACTGGTGACTGATAGAAACTTGCATTTTTTCTTTCCTTTTACCCAAAGGGAAAAATAAACACTTTATAACTGACAAAAGTCCTTCAGTCAGGAAACTGGACTCAGACCTAGAGAAAATAGACAGTCAACACTTGAATTAGTGGGAAGAAAAGATCTTTAAAGTGCTTCCGTGGGGCAACCGCTGAAGAGACTAAAAATAAACCCTTTGAAAAACAGAGCAGGTGGGTCTCCTTTCCTTCCTATAAGTTTAGGGCAAATTCCATTTCAAGCTTTGTCTTGGAGCAAAGAAATAATTAAACACATCTAGGCAGACACACTCAGATAGAGAAGCCTCCACTCCTTGAGGACTGAGGCTGAGGGGAGATAAGGCTGACTCACATTCTCATGGACCAGATCTGCTTCACAAGTAGGCAACGCCCCATCCAATGAAGTAGCTGCTGGAAGCCGCCCAGCTCCCCAAATAACCACATCTTAGCTCAGCTCCTCGTGTTTCACACACACCTGCCTTATGGGTATCTGAAACTCAGCCCCATTGTAATTTCATTCTTTTAGGTTAAGACATTGTCGCTGTTATATAACCCACTCCAGGTGTTGGCGAAAGTGGGAAAGATTAGGTGAGTCAAATTCCAAACGTTTGCAGGAAGGAACGAGTTAACAGTGAATCGTTCAGAAAGGAGGAAGTCCTCCCAGGATGTCTACCAAGAAAATGCTCAAGCCTGGTGGTTCTCAAACTTCAGTGCGCCTGAGAATCACCTGCAAGGCTTGTGGAAATAGAATGCTCCTTCACCCTCGCTTACAGTTGGCTAGATAAGGAATCTCAGCTTCAAAAGTACATATCCTCGGGCTTCCCTGGTGGCGCAGTGGTTGAGAATCCGCCTGCCGATGCAGGAGACAAGGGTTCGTGCCCCGGTCCGGGAAGATCCCACATGCCACGGAGCAACTAAGCCCGTGAGCCATGGCCGCTGAGCCTGCGCGTCCGGAGCCTGTGCTCCGCAACGGGAGAGGCCACGACGGTGAGAGGCCCGCATACCGCAAAAAAAAAAAAAAAAAAAAGTACATATCCTCTAATTGCTTTCTTTCTGTTTTTTAATATACACTGAATTCCTTGAAACTGCCGATCAAGTATATCAACAGATTTCTTCAATACAGAGCTTGGTTTTATGTTAGATAGCCAATGTATTTTGGAGATTTTCCCAAGAATATTCTGAAGTCATGTACCTTAACACCCTATGATTTATTATACTTGTTGCACAATTATCTGATGTAAGGAAGAGCCTGTTAGTTTTCATATTTGTATAAAATAAGCCATAACATCATTTTATCATTGAAAACAAACCAAAGGTACATCTGCTCAACACTTGGAGGCTGACCCTCCAGTGTCTCCTGGTATCTGATGTGGCTGAGATTTCTTTACCTTATTTTAATATGCTGTTACATAATTTTACTCTTTTTTTTCAATTTTACCTTCTTACATTTTTTTTAAAAATTATTTATTTTAAAAACTGAAGCAGAGTTGATTTACAATGTTGTGTTATTTTCTGGTGTACAGCAAAGTGATTCAGTTATACATATAATTTTACTTTTTAATTTTAATGTTCATTAATTATATGTGAATATTTAAAAATATTTTTATTATTTCTATGTGTTTTGGAAGTGAGGGCATTTCCCCCATGCTCAATCTATCATCTTGAGTGACGAAGTATGACCATGTGCTCTCAACCCTTTTTCAGTTCCCAGCAGACTCTAGGAGCCCATCTCAGGACATCCCCCAAAGCCCAGAGATCAATTTGCAAAACTCCCTTGGCTGTCTTTTAGAGAAATCTCAGAGTTACCATTTCTGTTACTGTTCTTTAGTCAGGAAGCATGGTGTGTCCATGGTTTGTCTAAATGCTTCTTTATTCCATTGGTTCAATTAAATATAGAAGGAAGAAAAGGAGGGGAAATGAAGACATTTGTTCAGGTTCTGATCTGAGGTGAATAACAGTACATATTGATATTTCCCTCTTTTCAACCCCACACTGTAGCATATTTACCCCAGGAAAATCAAACCCATAGCTTAAAAACTGTCCTGTATGCTCCATGGGAGCAGGTTGTCAGTGTCATTCATGGCTGTATCCCTTGTACTTAGCAAGGTGCCTAATGTATACGGCTATGTATAATCTGTCTACCAACTGAATGGGCACCCCTGAGGAGTAAGCAAGATGTATTTGATTAAATCTATTTCCCATTTGAGGAAACTGAGGGTCAGAGTCACAGCCAGGCACCACAGGTAGGACTAGAAGCCTGAATTTCGAACATTGACCCAATTCAACACATTCCAGGAGAAACAATACAATGTTGTTGATGATTTAGTGGCTAAATTGTCTTAATCATCTACATGTTCATATGAACACGTAAAAGATAGTAAGTTGCTTGTTAGATTACTATAATGAAATGAATTAGTATGGTTACATTAATTATCCATTTGTTTCTTGATATTTTTGCGCTCATGGAACATCTTAGAATTGAGTAACAGCATTAAGAACCCTCTCCCCAGAAAAATGCACATCTGTACAAATGCACTCAAACACATAAAATTGTGCATCAATTTTATAAGGTACCCAGAGCTTCTAAAGCTGAGTTAAACCTTAAAAAATCTCTTTCAAAATTTTGAAATTTTAGGGTCTAGAAAGGGCTTTAAAGATGATTGATTTCAATGTCCTTACCTCTATAAATATAGAACTGAAGATTAGAGATAGGAAGTTGCTGGTAGATTGATTTTCGAGTGCACACACTCAGTAGCCGTGGGATACCTACTGGGAATGTGTATCAGAGAGCCCTCCTTTGGGAGTCCTCCACAGAGCTAGCTGGGGAAAGAGGTACTCCACCTCCCCTGGATACCAGTCTTGTGGAGAACTGTTCTCCTCCCTCCTCTCACTGAGCTTCCTATTGGCAGAAATGATCTGCCCAAAGCTTCACAGATGTTTAGGAGAAGCCCAGAGACTAGAATTCAGGTCTCCTAACTTCCAAACCATTGCTTTTTCCATGACAAATTTTGTCTCCTTTTTGTTTTGCTTTGTTTTATTTTTCTCTTCTTTTTTTATAAACTGAGGTATATTACTTTCAGATATACAACATAATGATTTGATATTTGTATACATTGCAAAATGATCACCCCAGTAAGCCTAGTTAACCTCCATCACCTCACACAGGTACAGGATAGTTTTTTCTTGTGACGAGAACTTTTAAGATTTCCTCTCTTAGCATCCTCAAAGTCTCTTCAAACCTTTTTCTCTGCCCTCCCAGCCAGCCGTTCTCCTCCCATTCTGCTTCTGGGCTCTATTTTCACTGACTGCTTTCTTATATAATACCCCCCCACTTTTTAGTTAAAAAGGAACAAAAATTTCAGTCCATAACGTGAAAAATAGTTAGATTAGGATGTTGAAACCAAAAATTGCTTAATTACTTGTACATTTCCATTGTTAAGTCTCCTTAAACCAAACTCTTATAAAAATCAGTCAGTCAATAACGACACATAACTCCTTCCAACTCTGAGAAAACAACTTAAATATCACAAGCTGATAAGATAACAGGTGACATTTAAAATTATGTCCTGAAAATGTCACTAGAAGTTTGGGCAAATCTTTATTATGCTAAAATAAATTAAAATTAAAACTAATAATATTTGTGGAGATATATGGGTACAGAACAGAATTAAGTTTTGCTATTCCTAACACACTGTGATTAAATCAAATGGACACTTCCAGATATTGCTTCAGAAACTTAATTACATAATGACTGACGAAGCAGTTTCATTCCACAGAAAGGAAAAAAATATTAAACAACAATTCCTTTTCAAGGTGAACCCCTACAAGGCCCCCCAAAACACATGAAGGACAGATATTTCTGAGTGTTTGGCCAGTAGTGGAACCCAGATTTCAGGGCAGGGCAATGACTTACCCAAATTATACAGCAGTAAGTTACACAGCCTAGATTTCCAGATAAGGCCTTGACATTTCTGAGTGGGTTTCTCTATAAATATTAATGGTGAGTTTTGCTATCATCAATGACTAGGACCAACTATCCCACTGAAGACCACAAGAAAACCTACACAAAATAATGCCTATTTGAATGCGTCAGAAAGCTACCAAGGCAAAGAGAATTTACAGGACCAAGGTCTGGCACAGCCAGAGGAAGTGACACCAGAAAATGGAGCTCCTTTACTTTTCAGTTCAACTGTTGATTCCAGAACCAAAGCTGAGCTTGAGAGTAGAGTTTTTTGGGATTCTCACAGGAATAGAGGGAAATAAAATGGGTTCACCATCCTCCACAGAGGAGGGGCCTTGAAAAATATGCAAGGCTTTTAGTTGGACAACAGGAAGGCCACTTAGGAATAACAGTAAATGGGAAATGGAATATCCCTTCCAAGGACCGAGGCTTCCAATAATTTCAATCCCTGATTTGATAAAGTGATCTGACCTTAGTTTAACTTAGTTTTAGGAAAGTTCCAAAAGAAGAAGAACAACAAAAAAAACCCAAATGTGACAAAGAGAAAACAAATAACAATAAGTCAGACTTAAGTCCAGCCATATAAATAATTAAATTAAAATGGACTGAACACTCCAATTAAAAGGCAGGTATTGTCAAACTGGATTAAAAAAGCAAGATCCAACTGTATGCTGTCTATAAGAGATGTATTTTAAATAGAGGCATAGATAACTTGAAAGCAAAAGGATAGAAAAAGATATACCATGAAAAAAGTAAGCATAAGAGAGCTGGTGTGGTTATACTGATAACAAAGTAGATATCAAGATAAAGAATTATTGCCAGAGATAAAAGGGGATGCTTCTAAATAATGAAAGTATCAATTCATTAACACATAACAATCCCAAATGAGTATGTACCTAATCACAAAGGCTTAAAATACTTGAAGCAAAAACTGATCACAACTAAAAGAAAAAAGAGAGAAATCCGCTATCATAGCTGGATATTTTAACACAATTTTAATGTTTTTTTTTAACTCTCAGTATTTGATAGAATTATCAACTACCATCACCACTATACACTATACATTATACAACCCAATGACAACAAAAAACCTGTAGGTGAATCTACAACTATCTCAAAATAAATTTTAATTTTTAAAAATCTGATTTAAAATGGGCCTAAATAGACATTTTCCAAAGAAGACATCCAAAGGGCCAACAGGTACATGAAAAGACACTTGACATTACTAGTTATCATTAAGATGCAAATCAAAACTCATTGATATCACCTCATTGACAAATGTCTTTTATCAGGAAGACAAGAGGCTACAAGTGTTGGCAAAAATGTAGAGAGAAGGGAACATCAATTCACCGTTGGTGGGAATGAACATAGGTGCAGCCACTATGGAAAACAGTATGGAATTTCCTCCAAAAATTAACAATAGAACTACCATATGATCCAGCAATCTCACTTCTAGTCTATATCCAAAGGAAATGAAAACAGGATATTGGAAAGATATCTGCACTATTATATGCAATATAATATTATATTAATACAATTATATATAATAGCCAAGACAGGGAAGCAACCTAAGTGTCTGTCAACAGATGAACGGATAAAGAAAGTGTGATGTGTATACAAAATGGGATATTTTGCAACCACAAGAAAGAAAGAAATCCTACCATTTGAGACGACATGGATGGACCTTGAGGGCATTATGCTGAGTGAGATAAGTCAGACAGAGAAAGACAAATACTGTATGATATCACTTAAAAGTGAAACACTGAAAAACTGAACTTGTAAAAACAGAGTAGGCTGAGGGGTGAGAACTGGGGAGATGCTGTTTAAGGCAACGAGTGGATAAATAAGTCCTGGAGATCTAATCCACAGCAGTTATTATAGTTAACAATAATGTATTATAAACTTCGAAGTTGCTAAGAAACTAGATCTTAATTGTTCACACCAAAAAAAGAAATAATAATTATGTGATGTGATAGAAGTGTTAGCTAATGCTACAGTGGTAATCATATTGCAGTATAGAAAGTGTATCAAATCAACATGTAGTACACCTTCAACTTCCATAATGTTATATGACAATTCTATCTCAGTAAGTAAAAGGAGAAGAGTTTGAAATAGATTATCTACTTTCTTAATGATCCAAATTATCTTAAAAAGTTAGAAAAAGATAAGCGATTAAACCCCATGTGCAAGGAAGGAAAATAAAGAAAAGATCAGAAATCAGTGAAATAGTTAACAACAATGGAAAACGAACAAGAGAAATGTTAACAAAGCCCAAAATATCAATAATAAAGAAAAAAACAGAGATGTATAGCACAGGGAATTATACTCAATATTTTGTAATAACCTATAAGGGAAAAGAATCTGAAAAAGAATATACATATGTGTATATATTTATATGTATATACATATATAACTGAATCACTGTGCTGCACACCTGAAACTAACATGCAAAGAATTGTCCTCTGAGACAGGCCTCGTGGGACCTATTGTCACAGTCATTGCTCTTGGGCAGGGTCATTCAACCTGCTAAGGAATCCCACTTTCAAGACAGATGTTACTGCATTTACTTTTGTCTTTCCTGCTATATTGACTTGGCCACACCCCAACACGGCAATCAGAATGTCAAGTATAAGATCATATTTTCTCTACTTCTTTCATTTCACCCTTCCCTATGGCAAAATGGCATGGCAGCACCCCTGGCATAGGTCCCCATCTTCGTCCCACCATGTCAGCCGAGGCATGGAGAGGTCTCTCTTTGCTTCTCTGAACTGGGAAGACAGCCTTGATGTCTCTTGCCCACCGTGTCCAATCCTTGAGCAAGTCCTGCTGCATCCAACTCTGACATTCCCTCAAATCCTTCCACCGTTCACAGCCCAGGTCAGCGCCAGCTGCCGTCCCGACCTCAGCTACTGTTGCATCCTTCTCCTAACTGGTCTCCCTGCTCCCAGCCGACGCACCTCTGACTCTCTGTTCTTTCCACCTGCTGCCGACTTCCCTCCTCCCTTCCCATCGTTTAGCCTTCCGTACTTGAGCCACTACTTCTCTCTACCCCCTCCTTCCCCTTTATTTTCAAAAATCCTACCATAATGTATAAGTATTTATTTGTGATTGTGTGTTTAATCCTATAACTGCTTGAATCAGGAAGAGCATTTGCCTTCATTGCCGCCGTAGCCCAGTGCTTAGCGCCATTCCCTGCTTCGGTTTCGCTTATTCACTCTATGACCGTGAGCAACTTATTCAGCCTCTCTTTTGAAGGATAAAATGGGGTTACCGAGCCCTACTTTTCAGGTTATTTTGAGAATTAAGAGAGATCGTTTGCAAAGTCTAGCAGAATGGTTAGCCCGTTATTGGTATTTAATGCCAGTTCCCTTGCCTTTCTCCCTGGAGGGGGCAGGGTGTGTTAGCCAAGACCCTTGGTTGTAGGTGACAGAAACCGAATTTGAGCTGAAACACAAAAGGGATGTGATTAGCTGGTGTTTCTAAACCACTGGAGAAATAGGGCAAAAGCTGAAACCAGGGACTCAAATGCCCTCAGCTGCCCACCTCTCTCTCTCTCTCTCTCTCTCTCTCATTCTCTCCCTCGTGTGTGTGTGTGTGTGTGTGTGTGTGTGTGTGTGTGTGTGTGTGTGTGTACCTTATCTCTGCTTCTCCCTGTCTATCACTTTTATTCTCTCAACTGCCAGCCTTTTGGAAGCAGGGAACTTGTCTCTGCAGCACAAGATCCCCCATCACAGCTCTACTTCCAGAGAGACAAGGTGCTTCTTTCTCTGAGTTCCCGTTAGAGAAATGCCAGGGAAAGACTCTGATTGTCCTGACTTGAGTCATGTGCATTTCCTCGGATCATCACCAGCGTTGAGAGAGAGGGAGACATAACAACAGTCTTCTTCAGACTATGACAGGCTAGGGGACAATACCCCACAAAGGAGGGAGATACATTGCCAAGGAAGAGCGAAAGAGTTCCAGGCTGACAGAACAATGGATGTCCACCATGAGAAACACTATAGAATACAAAGCAGTGTATGTCACGACATAGTGATCATTACAACTGCCTCTCTAAGCTATTTATGTGTCTTTCTCCCCGGTTAAATTCTGGCATCCTGGAAACAGAGATGATACCTTAATTATGATTGTTTCCCCTGCACCTAGCACAGTCGGCACAGGCCCAATTTCTCCTCCCTCCCTCCTAGGGGCAGAATGCTTTGGTTAACCTGAAAGGGTTTTCAGAGGAGGTACAGCTGTTCATACCAATGTGTATGGCTCCATCCAGCTCCCTGTCAAGAGGCAGCAGCCTTTCTTTTTTTTTTTTTTTTTTTTGTGGTACGCGGGCCTCTCACTGTTGTGGCCTCTCCCGTTGCGGAGCACAGGCTCGGGACGCGCAGGCTCAGCGGCCACGGCTCAAAGGCCCAGCCGCTCCGCAGCACGTGGGATCTTCCCGGACCGGGGCACGAACCCGCGTCCCCTGCATCGGCAGGCGGACTCCCAACCACTGCGCCACCAGGGAAGCCCAGCAGCCTTACTTGATTGCCCGTTTAACCCCTGCCTCAAGGACAGAAGGGTCACTGAGCAGCTTCCCCATTTCATGCCTGGAAAATTCAAGAGGCCGTGAGAGGAAGTGAATGGGCCAGAGTCCCAGAGTTCCAGATGAACTCATTTCTGGGCTTTGCGAGTCCTAAGCCCTAGCAATTGTGAAGCCTGGGACACCTGTCCTCAACCCCTAGAGATGTAGCCAGCCACGTTGGCTGAGCACCTAGGCCCTGTGTGGGGTGCTGGGACACTGCGAGGATTCAGACTAATTCCTGCCCTTGCAAGACACACGTCCACAGCAGGCAGCAGAGAAGAAAACCCATTACTACAATGGAGTGTGACGTACCAAGGTCTCAGGCCATGGAAGAGATTAGAATGCTGTAAATGGCTTTTGCACTTGGAAAGACCTTGGTTTGACTCGAGGAAATCCTCCAGGGCTCATTTACCAAGTACCAGCTCATAGAACCAACCAAAGAAAAATCCTTTAAAGTTATTTATTTACAGTCATAGCAATTTTAAATCTGGAGGAATCTTGGTGGTAATCTTGTCCCAAACCCTGAGTTCACAAGGGAACAAACCAGATCTACAAGTACACAATGAAATCATTGCCATGGTGTGCAAATTGCTCCCAAGGAGGTCATCTTAAGAATGGATATCACTTCTGTTGGGAAAAGGAGAGAAATCAAACATTTATGCATGAGGCCCTGAGCTACACATACCATTGTCACATTTAATTCTCTCAGTAATAACATGGGTACCTTTATTCCATTAACAAAGGAGGAAAGCAAAGCACAGAGATGTTAAGTGACATGCCCAAAGTCACACAGCTGGTAAATGATGGGTTAGGAATTTGAACTCAGGCTTATCTATTGATATTTCCAAAGCCTCTCTTCCTGTGCAAATAGAAAAGTATAGAATTAATGTTAAAAACCTGGGTCCTCTTCTTAAATCCACCACTAACAAGTTATGTGAACTGGGGAAGGTCCTTCCATTTCATCGGGACTTCGTCTCCCGTTCCATAAATGAAGAGAACTGAGCTGGGTCAGCGATGGCAATATATGATCCACAAATGGCCACCCTCCCATCTTCTGCCCAAGACAGACGTGAGTATAGATCAGGGCAGCGTTTCCCCCTGGGCTCAAATTGGGCTTCTAATGCAGAGTGTCCTGCAGCCACCCTCAGTCCGTTGCAACTGGCACGAAATAAAGTTTATTTGCCACCCTTTGGCCTGATGAGCTCTCAGATCTCTTCCAAGTCTACTTTGTGCCAACTCTGGTCCTGGATTTTGTCATTTCTCTGCAGCATTGGAAGAAAAATGGGAACAGCTTATCTGTGATTCTGCAGAACAGACTCCTGCCAGATGCAGAGCCCTACCGTTCTCCTGCACCCAGGGCTCCAGGGGGGCCTGCCACAAATGTGAGGGGGGCACGACTCCGCTCCACATGATGGAAATCTTTCCTCGTGCCTGGCATTTACTGGAGGGTCACAACGTTCTCTCATGAGAGGAAGCTGTGTTGCTGAAATGGCTTACTATCAACAATAAGGCAGCCAAAGAGGTAAATGGAAAAATACCACAATCCTCACGTGCCGATCGACGTGCAGGCCAGAGTGATGGGGTGGGGGTGGGGGCGTCATGGGGGACACTGAATCAGAGTTACCTGTGTGGAAGAGACCCAAGCACGCCAAGCTACGTCAGGCGGTGGAGCCTGGGACAGAGGAATGGAAAATCAGAACAACACTGACAACTGACATGGAGCTGACAAGTGCCATCAAATGCCATTCACAGGGGGCGGGCGGGGGCGGTAGGCAGATCCAAGGGAACTGAGCACCTGGCAAAAATCACCAGGCTGCTTCCGTCCAAACTTCATCAGTGCCCTTTCACGCAGCAGGCACAGCTCATCCCGTCCTGCCAACAGCCACTGCGGGAAAAGATGTGGTCCATTCTTCAAGGGGTCTATTTGAGTCCAGTGTCCAGTTACCCCAGATTGTCAGTGATTGCCCGTGGCCCTGGCTCTGCTCTAGGAAGTGAGTCAGCCCAACTCAGAAGAAAGCCCTGCCTGGCCCCCGGGAGGGTGACATGCTCTGGTGAGGCAGGCAGGCAGGGACAGCCCTGAAGCTGAGTGAACAAGGAGCCTACTTCCTGAGGGCCCCCAGGCGCACTTCCTGAGGGGCCCCAGGCGCCCTGCCCTGCTTCTCTCCAGGCGGGGCTTTGTTTCAGAGGCTGTCTCATGCCCCACTCTCAAGGCAGCCTGCTCAGCAGTGACACTTAGTAGCAGAGCCAACGATGATTCATTAGGTGACTCAGAGAAGACAAACGAACAAAACCACCCTCCCCAAGAAAGAGAAATTCATCGGAAGCATCCGGGTCTGTCCACCCCATTTCTTTAACTCAGTGATTCTCCAACTGTGGTCCTCAAACCGGTAGCATCAATATCTTTCGGCCATCACACCACTTCAAGAAGGTGCATTTAATATCCTTTCAAATTGGTAAGCGTCAACATAGCTTAGTGAGAAGAGCAAACGCTCTGGGACTTGTTAGAAATGCAAATTCTCTGGCCCCAGCCCAGATCTCCTGAATGGGAAACGCTGGAGCAGGGCCCAGCCATGTGGCCTAACCAGGCTTTCAGGTGGTTCTGACGGCTGCTGAAGTTTGAGAACCATGTCTGCGTCGTTCGGGAGCAGAGGGAAATCCTCCTCCCCTCCCTTCCGCCCAATTGCACTATGCTATGGAAACCTCCCATCTGGTCCAAAGCCCCTGCTGCAGGAGCAGAAGGGTCTGGCTTTAGGACTTTGGCATCCCCAGTACTGTGAGGACAGGCCATTGCAGCCTGGGGCACAGTCCTGGGCTTAAAGTGATAAAAAAAAAAACTGGTACTTGGGAGGGGGGATGGCAAGGACTGAAGGGAAAGGAAAAATAAGTCTCCTCTTCATCTCCTTAATGTTCTGCTTCTAGAATCCCATAATTACATTAAAGTGGTGAGCACTTTACATGTATCATCTCTCAGCAAATGTTGAGGGAATAGGGCTTTATCTGACAAAAGAAGATGCTGAGTGAGATTACACATCTTGCTGGAGGGTATTCAGCTCTTTATAAGTGTCAGACTTGGGACCTGGCTCCATGTCTATCTGCCTCTAAGTCTTGGCCATAAATTGACTTAACCCAATAACCATTGTCCCTCACTGCTTGCCAACATGGTGGATCACCAGGAGCTTCATCATGGTCGATGACTAAGACCAGGAACTCGAACTCTGTGGCACATAGTAGGTGCTTAATGGATGGTAGCGCACTCCCGAGGCTTTTCATACACTCATCCTCTGCTGCCTGGTCCTCGAGAGGGTGCCCCTGTATTACTTGTTATTGTAGAAACTCACTCCTATGTCTGCATAGTCCGAGGGAAAACCAGAGGTTTTGCCCCAAACTGTGTTGCAAGTGCTGTTATGACACCATCCCAGGGGGGTGCTCACGCTAAAAGAGACAGTGGGACACAAAGGCATGTCCCTTTTTACCAGTTTCCCATTATCACTGTAGCATCTCTGGACTCTTACCTCCTTCCCCTGAGGGAAACCGAGGCCCTTGCAATATCGCATGACCTCCGGTGGTTGCCAGGGCAACAGCAGAGCAAGAACCAGCTTCCAGGTTTCCTGATTCCCAGCTACCCCTCATACAGCACTGTCTCTCGGGGACAAGAGCCTGGGAATCCTGCCACTGCCCGGTGGAGGGCACAGCTAAAGGTCAGAACTGTCTGTCTGCCAGCCAGGAATGCTCACGGGCTGCCGAGTATTGTTCCAGCTGCTTCCTAATGAAAAGCAGCTAATGGTTGCGACGGTTGGACATGTTGTCTCTAGAGCCAGACCGCCTTGGCTCCAATCTCAGCTCTCCTACTTATGAGTGCTGTATCTTTGGCCAAGTTATGTAGCTTCTTTGTGCCTCAATTTCCTCACCTGTAAAATGGGGGCAATATCTTCATGAGGTTGTCATGAACACCACATGTGTCATACTTGGCCCTTTCCATACGTTCTCCCATTTGATGTTACAAAAACACTTGGAAGTCGGTATTATTATCCCCACTTGCCTGTAAAGAATCAGAGGCACAGAGCCAAGAAGTGCCCCCTGCACAAGGTTCCACAGATGGTAGCGATTTTAGTAACAATATCAAACATTTAGTAGACTCTTACGATGTGCCAGGCATAGCAAAACCAGGTAGCTACAGTTGTTCCTACTTTACAAACAGTAAAAGCTGAGGCGCAGAAAGACTGACTAACCTGCCAAGATCACAGAATTAGTAATGGTAGAGCCACACTATTGACCAGGGTGGCACGGCTTCAGAATCTGTGTTACTGATGGCTGTTTCCTCTCCTGAATCCCCAGTCCTTGCTCTATCTACCACACCCTGCTACCTACAAATGAGCTGTGAAATTGATCATTTCATGAAAAAAACAGCTCTTCTTTACCTTTAACAACTTTTTTCACCCAAGGAAGAGTTACAAGATAAGCCACAGTGATCATCAAATAGACGTAGTTCTAATTTCACAAGAGCTGATTGTCCACTGAGAGCCGTGGGTGTGCGGTTGGCATTTTGGGTGAGAAGTTCTTCGCTGTCTCGTGGTGAGTTCCCCGCACACTGGAGGATGATCAGCCTCCCCGCCCATGGACGCCAGGCCACTGTAATACCCCCAAATGCCCTGCACGACGCTCTCAGGTTCTCCGGGGGTGGGGGATGATTCTGCCTCAGGTGAGAACCATTGAATAGAGGCTTCCCTACTCCTCTTTTTTCTTTTCATTAATTCAGTTACACCCATGGAATTAGGAGAAATCAGCATCAAACACAGGACAGCCAACAGCGTGAGACTAAGTGAAATAAAGCACCAAGTGCTTTATCGGAGTGGTCGCCAGGCATCAGAGTCCTGGGGTGAATGGACCCTACCCAGGTGTGTGGTCAGGAAGTGCTCTGTGGCAACACCCCCTTGTTGGAGGTAGGAGCGGGCGGGGGGCAAACCAGAGAAGGAGATGAGACTTAAATGAGGCCGCCCACTCCCCTTCCCACCTTCTGTTGGCAGAGAGGAGACTAAGGCAAAAGGACGTGGAAAGAAGCTGGGATCCAGGCTCTGAGACGCGGTGTCACCGCGGCCAAGTCATTTACCCTCCATCCCTCAGTTTCCCCAGTGGCCGCGTGGTGGTGGCTCCCATCCCCCCTTCCCCAAGTTAGGAGGCTCAGGTGACGTCAGGAATGTGAGGGCACCTAGAACAGTAAATATCACTGCAAGTTTCGTCTGTGTCTAGAGCAAGTCTCTGGGCTCTGAGTGCTGTTTCCTCTTGGATAACTGTCGTCATTCTTAGAAGAATGAACCGTTTGCCAGGTCCACGCTGAGTGATTCATTTGTCCCCCTGGGGACACCAGAAGAGCACTTCCTTCGCAGGACAATCACTGCCAAGTGCCAGAAACCTGGAGGGTGGTGTGCGTAGGTGGCCCAGAAGGCAGGGAAGGACCACGTGACCCGGGCGCAAGGCAGCCCCTGAGCCTCTGCTGTCCCCTCCGTTAGGAAGGCCGGGACGTCGCTGTCAGCATCATTTAAGGACATTATGGTTCAGGATACAGGCTTTGGAGTTCTACATTGTGTACTTTATTTTTGAGAAAGGAAAGAGAACGTGACAAAGACTGAGTATTTATTATGCGCACGGTACGGTGCTAAGTACTTAACGCATGTTTATCTCATTTAATCCTTACAGCACCTCAGCGACACGTGGGTAATTATTCCTACTTTACAAATGAGGAAACAGAGGATTAAAGACTTAAGTAACTTGCCTAAGGTAATACACGTGTTTGGTGGGTGTGAAAAAAAATAATGCCTCCCCCTCAAATGTCCGTGTCCTAATCCCCAGAATCTATGAATATGGATTACATAGGTTCCCTGGCAAAGGGGAATTAAGACTGTTTGAAGGAATTAAAGATTCTTTAAAAAAAAAAAAAAATTTCTATGTAGCTGACTTTAAAATCAGGAGATTATTCTAGACAATCTGAGTGGGTGGGCCCAATGTAATCACAAGGGTCCTTAAAAGAACCTGAGAAGTTCTCCCCTCTCAGAAGTAGAGAGGGGCAATGGGAGGACCTGAAGGGGAGGTGAAAATAAGGCTCCCTCTTATCTCCTTAATGTTCAGCCCCTAGAATCCCATAATTACAGCTAATAATGGCTACCATTTATCCAGAAGTTGTTATGAGCCAGGCGCTAGGTAAGTATGTTACACATATCATCCTTCAGCAAATTAGAGAGATGTGGCTTCATTTTACAAAAGAAGAAATGGAGGCCCCATGGGGTTAGACACCTTGTGGATTCAAGTTCAGACTATTAGGGCCAGCACCTGTGCAAGGCTGCTTACTCTGACTGTACAGCCATTGCCCCTGGTGTCTGAGTGCAGCCATATGACCACTGCCCCCCAGATCCTCAGCGAAATCAAGAAGGCCCTTCAACTTCAGTGCCTCCTTTCACCAGCCCTGGTCGTCACAAATAGCACCTCAAGCATTTTCCAAAGATACTAGTTGTTTCTTTACCAACATATTACCTGAGGCTCGGTGAGAGGAGTTTCTTTTGGGTTCTCTCAGACACTGAATAGGTTTAGTTAGGTAGTTTTTATGTAATAATTGTACTCCAATATTTTTTTTGTTTGTTTTTTATTTTTGTCTTTTTTTTCCAACATTTTTTTAAGTCTATGATTTTTAATTTCTTTCTCCAAATTATACCAAGAGATTTCTGGCATCTGAACATCATTTTGTACGGGCCACGTCTGAGACTGTTCAGTCAATCAACCAACCAGCCAATTAGAATCCATTCGAGATGCTCCAGCTAGCACATTGAATCAGGGGCTTGCTGCCCTTGCTTCTTTCTTTCCGCCTTGTGTCTGGATAAGTGCGCTCTTACAGTTACAGAATGGTTCTCAAATGGAATATAAGTAGTGGTTTCCCATAGTCAAGCAGAGGAGCTGAGCTAAGAAATTAAATTCTTCTCTGACTTTCTAAGCTCAGTGCTGAATCATCCACTGCCATCTGCCTTCAGAGCCTTCAGGAAACAAGGACAGGAAAAGGGAAAACGACAGAATCCATGGACCCGGGTTGCAGTTCCAGCTCTGCCTCTAAGAGTCTCAGAATCATTACTATCTCTTTAAGTTTCAGAATCCTCTCTGGCAAGGTGAGGAGGTAGAATGAGACGGTCCCCCCTGCAGCCCCTGCATATGAGCCTCTGCCCTAATTCTCCTGCCCAGAGACCCCATCTGCTCTCCTTCTACCCACTGCTTATTTGGAATTTAATGATTCTTTCCCGGGCGTAGTATCTCAGCTCTTGAGCCATCACCCACCCCATCGCATGGGTTTACAGTTGTCCATCTAGAAAATTCAGGCACAGATACTCACATCAGAACCTCTTTTTCCCTGGAGAATCTAAGGTAACCCAGAGTATGGTGACTTTTTATCAGAAAGAGAAAAGAGGGTCTTCCCTGGTGGCGCAGTGGTTGGGAGCCCGCCTGCCGATGCAGAGGACACGGGTTCGTGCCCCGGCCCGGGAGGATCCCGCGTGCCGCGGAGTGGCTGGTCCCGTGGGCCGTGGCCGCTGAGCCTGTGCGTCCGGAGCCTGTGCTCCGCAACGGGAGAGGCTGCGGCAGTGAGAGGTCCGCGTACCACAAAAAAAATAAATAAATAAAAAATAAACAAAGAGAAAAGAAATTACAGTAGAGCAATACTCTCCCTAAGAATCTATATTAACATTTTCTATCGTTTGTTGAGCATCAGTTATGTGCTAGCTCATTAGACACTGTGTATATTTTATCTCATCTATTTCTCACTAAGACTCTGGAGATAAGTATTATCCTCCGTTTCAGGGACGGGCAAACTGAGACTTGGAGAGGTTAGGCTCATTTGTCCAAGGTGAAGACAGTGATGGGTGGTATATGCAGGATTCCTAACATAGTCTATTTGGCCTCAAATTTGATGTTCTTTACACTGCACTATAAATCATACAAACTGTTGGCTTCCTTCTCTGTTTTCAGAGCCCTTTGTTTACTCCAATTATTCAAGGTTTGACCACACCCACCCCTGTATTGTATCCATTTCTCCAAACCTGCCTCACCCAATGGTCCATCAATTGTACAACTGACCTTTCTCAGGGCACTTACTACAACTTTCTCATCTCTCTCTATTCCTTCCCCCTCCCCCAGACCTAGCTCCCAGGAGGTGTACAATATACGCTGGTTAGCTAGCATACATCAGTATTCCAAAAATTGTCTCTGCAATGAATACCATGCTGATGAATTTTGATGACAGAAACCTTTTAAAAATATCATCTTAAGATAGAAAGATCAGCATTTGTCATACAGTCCATTACAAGCATCATCAGCTAAGCCTTTTTCTTTCCTGCCCCAATTTTAAAAGTTAATTCTGATCTGTTGAGCTCGCCCACATATTTGAAGCTATCACTATTGCTAGAGCTGTGATCGTATCCTCTCTGGGCACAGACTCAAGCACAGGGAGGTGAAATGTGATTGGTACCCAGATTTGCCTGCAATCCACCTGCTTTGGTTAGTGTCCGAATCCATCGTGATAATGAGTGCAGTCACCTCTAATGTGTACCTGGGGTTCATTGCATAGGCTCTGGAGTCATGCTGATTCAAATCTTGATTCCGCCAGTTTCCTAAGGAGTTCTGAAATACTGGCAAAAACAAAGGACCAAACAGCAAAGTGAATGCTTGACTGCCATACCCTTCCTTGTCCAGAGACCTGTCACTTTGTCTTCTGGACACATTTACCCGATTAATATTAGAATAAAACTATGGAGCTCAAACAAGGCATCGTATTGATTCATTGTCAGCCAAGAGGGCAGTCTCAGGGGTGGGTGGCAGGGCTTCATATTGGATGTTCTTCTTCCAAGATGGGCCAATATTTTCTTCCTCTGACATAAGGGCAGAGTTGGATCAGAAAAATGCCTGTCAACTCAGATGCCAACACCTACCCTCCTGCTAGTACATAATCAAATCTGCATGGTTTCCCTGGTGGAAATCTTTGTAATTGGGATATTTTCTGTTTGGACCATTCAGTAAATCCCAGATTCCGAGCCACAGAGAACTCCAGCATTCCTTCAAGGAAGCACTGTAATATTACATACAGTAGAACTTCCAAACTGTGACCCATTCCTGTCAGCCCAGCTCCCGAAACTTAACCTGGGTCCTGCCTCCTGTCCCCATTTCCAGCACTGCCATCTTGGTCCAGGCCACACCATCATCTCTCACCTGGACTATTGCAATCACCTCCTAAGTGAGTTTCAGCACTGTCTCCTGACACACCAGCCAGAATGATCTCTGAGAGAAATAAACTAGATTATACCACTCCTTTGCCCTTAACTTCTCTATCGGATTCCCACTGCATTTACCATAAACTCTTATCTTGCTGAGGGCTACAAAGCCCTAGAGATCTGACCCCTGCCTGCCTCTCTGACCTTGGCTCTTTCCCCACTCCTCTTCTGTCACCGTGCCCCTCTCGCAGACCTCTGGCTGTCCCTGCAACATGGCACATGTGTTCCCACCCAAGAGGCTTTGCCCTGGCTCCTCCCTCTGCCTGGAACACACTTGTCCCTGTTCTTACAATAGCTACTTCTCATCCTTCAGGCCTCATCCTCTCTGTGACTTTCCTGGACCATCTCCATCATGCTCCATCCTGTCACCCTGGTTTATTTCCTTCACAGTACTTATCACCTCCTGAAATGAGTGTGCTTACTATTGGTTTCCTTTTAAAAAATCTCTTTCCGCTAGAATGTGAGGTCTTTGTCCTTTTGGGTGATGAAACTTTCTTCAGAATCTAACACAGGATCTCAGTGGATGAATGAACTATGTACCGTGTATAATAAGAAGCTATTAAATCTATTTGTGGTGTGGAAAGGTTTCATGGAGGAGACGATCTTTGGTCTGATTCTTGAAGCATGACTGGTGTCAGGCTAGGTGCACAGGGAGACGATGTGGACTAGGCAGCAGATGTATAATTAAACACCACCATATGCCTTATGAACCAGGCCTGTGCAAAGTACTATGAGATCACAGACTAGAAAATGACTAAAGCAGAGCAGAGGGTTGGGGGAAGGAAATGAGGTTTGACTTGAGCCTTAAAGACTGAAAAAAAGAGTTGACAGGCCAAGAAAAGGAAGAGGCATTCCAGGCAGAGTAAGCATCCTGGACAAGGCATAGAGTATGAAAGACAATGATGAGGAGGCTAGAGAGGGGAGGTGGGGCTAGATTGTTAAGGGCCTGGCTTGCTGCTAAGGATTTTGGATTTTTTTTCCTGAGAAAAATAGAATAATAGAATGCTATTTTCACTATACTATGGTGAAATTAAACAAATACATACTTTGAACAACAAACAATGTGGGACTTCCCTGGTGGTGCAGTGGTTAAGAATCTGCCTGCCAATGCAGAGGACACAGGTTCGAGCCCCGGTCCGGGAAGATCCCACATGCCGCGGAGAGGCTGGGCCCGTGAGCCACGGCCGCTGAGCCTGCGTGTCCGGAGCCTGCGCTCCGCAGCGGGAGAGACCACAACAGGGAGAGGCCCTCGTAATGGGAAAAACAACAACAACCAAAAAAAAACCCAATCCAATCTAGTGGGGTTGGGAGGGTTCGGCAGGAGCATAACTGCAGAGATTCTAATGGAATCTACCCCCCAGGACTGTTCTGGGGAATAAATAAAATGAGCGATGAGAAACACTTGGCACACCGCCTGGTGCACAGTAAGTGCTAAATATCGTTATTGTCTCCCTGGGAAGGGCCTCCCTTCAGAGGAGCACCCACTGTTTCCACGTGCTCACAGGCAATGCTACTCTGGGCCCATCTCTGCCTTGCAAAGCAGCGTCCACTCAAGGAATTCACTCAAATCCACACACAGGTCAGTGACTTTATGAGCCATAGAAAAGATACAGCTATGATAAAAGATACAAATACAACCTCAACCCTGGTCTCTAGGGACTTAAAGCTCAACAGAGGAAACAGACACCTACAAACTCACAAGAGGGCAGCGCAGTGCCAGAGGGGGTAACACAGTTCGCTGCAGAACAAAGGAGGGAGCGGCCCCGCAGGTCCTCGGGAGAAGAGAAAGGGGATGGAGAGTCAAGAAAGTCTGGCTACCTGGGGAGGAGGTCTCCAGGCATCAGATGAGCTTGCAGCTGGCCAGCATGCTGGATCAGTGAATGGAAACACCTGCTGGCTCCTGACACGAGGCCCACGGGAGATTCCCGGGGGGTAGAGGAGGCGGGGGTGTGAGCTGCAGGAAGAGGGGTCCAGACACTGAAGATGGGCCATAGTGCAGAAAGCAGGGTGACAAAAGATGGCAACACTCTTGCCCCGCCCAGGAGGGAACCTCAGTCCAAAGGCCCCAAATGCATTCCAGCCTCCAGCCCTCTGCTGACTCCAGCCCCTGCCTGGAATTCCCCTTCTGCTGCCACCTCCACACTCAGGGGCCCGTCAACCCCCAAACTGTTACATTTGTCTGCAAGACTTGGATGCTTCTTCAATCAGCCCATAATGTATTAAGGGCCCACTGCATGCAGAACTTGGTGCCAAGTGCTAGAGGAATCATGCAGCATTCTGTCCAGGGTGCTAGGAGATACAGGAGGACATTATCCTCTCGGCACAAGGTAGATTTGGGTTAGAGCTCAAAGAGATGCAAATAAAAAAGAACAGGACCACGGGAAAAGAGAAGATTGCACACTTAACCACACGTCCTATTTTCCCACACTACATAGCAAAGTCCCTCCTTCATTCATTCATCTGTTCATTGAAGACATATTTCCCGAGTGCACTGTTCCAGCTGATTAAGATACTGCAGTGAACAAAACAGACAAAAGTACATCAGTGAGGTGATATTTTTGTGAAGGCATGAAACAGGTAAGGAAATGATCACACGGACTATTACAGCTTGTAGTAAGTGCATGGAAGAGCAATTCAGTGCAAAGGCCCTGAGGTGAGTGTGTACCTGGGCCTGTGGGGAGGTCAGAGAGGCTGGAGCCCAGTGAACCTGGGAGAGTAGGAGGGGGAGAGGACTGAGATAAGAGATGGGCCAAGGAGAGGACATGAGCTTTTACTCTGAGTCAAGTGGGGAGCCACTGGGAGATTTTGTGTTGGAAAGGAACATGGTGTAAACTACAGGGGAGAGATGATGATGGCTTCCACCAGATGGAAGCAGAGAAATAGCTTTAAATTTCACTTCTGTCCCTAGCGCTTAGGACAATCCCTGACATCTGGTGGATGTGAGGGTTTTTTTTTTTTTTAATGATTGATTGGATTGAAACAAAACAAAAATCTAAAAAGCCCTTTGGTTCCGAGCTCCAGCCTAGTGCCAGGTCCCAGTGCACCACTGAGGACAGATACTAAGTGAGGCCATGCAAACTGTCCTTATCAGGCAGGCTTGGGATGGTGCTGATCTAAGTGCAGCTTTTGTTTTTAATTGTGATTAACTATATATAACATACAATTTGTCATTTTTACCATTTTACTTAGTTTTTTAACTGAAGTGTAGTTGACTTACAATATTATATTAGTTTTAGGTATGCGACGTAATGATTTTGATACTTGTATAGATTAAGACCCATACCGTACAAGGTTATTATAATATCGTTAACTACATTCCCTGTGCTGTACATTACATCCCTGTGACTTATCTGTTTTATAATTAGTAGTTTGTATCTCTTAATCCCCTTCACTTATCTGTCCCTCCCCTCCTGTAACCACTAGCTTGTTCTCTGTATCTGTTTGTTTCTGTTTTGTTATATTTGTTCATTTGTTTTGTTTTTAATTCCACATATAAGTAAAAACCCTGCAGTATTTGTCTTTCTTTGTCTGACTTATTTCACTTAGCATAATACCCTCCAGGTCCATCCATTTTGTCTCAAATGACAAGATTTCATTCTTTTTTATGGATGAGTAATATTCCATGGCATGTATATACCATGTCTTCTTTATCCATTCATCTATTGACGGGCACTTAGGTTGCTTCCATATCTTGGCTATTGGAAATAATGCAGCAATGAACACTGGGGTGCATTTATCTTTTCCAATTAATGTTTTCATTTTCTTCAGATAAATATCCAGGAGTGGAATTGCTGGATCATATAGTAGTTTTCGTTTTAATTTTTTGAGGAAACTCCATACTGTTTTCTGTAGTGACTGTACCAATTTACATTCCCACCAACAGTGCACTAGGGTTTCCTTTTTACCACATCCTCACCAATACTTATTTCTTATCTTTTTTATGATAGCCGTTCTGACAGGTAGGACATGACATCTCACTGTGATTTGATTTGCATTTCCCTGATGATTAGTGATGTTGAGCACCTGTGCCTGTTGGCCATCTATATATCTTCTTTGGCAAAAGGCCTCTTCAGGTCCTCCACCCATTTTTCAAGCGGATTGCTTGGTTTTTTGATATTGAGCTGTAGGCATTCTTTTGGCATAAAGAGCTGAGCGGGCAGTGCTGACAGCAGTGAGTATGAACCCAAGGTCTCATTGGCCAGAGCTGAGAGCGGCAAGAAAGAAAGGTGCGTGCCAGGTAAAGCGCTAAGAATGGAAATATCCCTGCCCTTCCATTATGTCAGAAATGTTTAATGTATCAAATGACTTCAAAATTAAAAGAGTCCTCCAAAATCCCATCCTCCACCTCAGTTTGCCGTACTCAGAAGGGCTGCCCTGGACTGCAGTCCAGAAGCCTGGTAAAAAGATGCTCACTGAACGTAGAGGGACAAAACAATGATGATTAGGGACCAGGCCAGCTCATGAGATTCAGTGTGTGCTGGGATGCGAAAGGAGATGATGTGAGTGCACAGTGAGAGAAGAATCAATTTGCCACGGACTGCATCACCTCATTCTTCCCAAGCTCCGCTACGCCACCCCCCACAAATTTTATGGGGTCATCCGACAAAAGTATTCTGTGCCATCACTGGTTGGGCAGCTAGGGAAGAAAAGAAAGGAACCGCAATCTTTATGATTATTCCAACTACTCCATGTGAGACACCAGCCCAGGAAGCAACTCCTTCTGCAGAATTTTGCAGGAGTTAGTCCAGGTGAGAAACTGCAGGAGAAAAATTCAGGATCTTAGCGAGTTTCACTGCCCTGACCAGTCTATCTAAAGGAGTCACCCCCTACACTCACTATTACATCAGCCTGTGTCTAAGTCCATTCTGGCTGTTATAACAAAATACCACAGACTGGATGGCTTAGAAACAACAGAAATTTATTGCTGAGTGAGTGAATAAATATTTCACCAGCTTGAGACAGCCTGTACGTGGGAAGAGCCCTGGACCCCCATCCAGAGAGTCTGTTACTAGTCAAAGAAAAAACTTAACAACCTCTATTAGTCTCGTACTTTACAGTTTTCATGGCACTATGTACGCGTGCCCTGATTTGAGCCTCACAGAAAATCTGTGAGATAACTATTATCATTTCAATTTTGCAGGTGAGAAAACTGAGCCTCAGGCACATTCAAGGAGATCCTCAAGATCATACAACAGATAAATAGCGGAACTAGAACTAAATGGCCAAGCTCAAGTTTAGTGTTTATTCTATGCTTGAGGAATACTTTATTATTATTTATTTACTTTACTTATTTATTTTTGGCTGCGTTGGGTCTTCGTTGCTGCACGTGGGTTTTCTCTAGTTGCGGTGAGCGGGGGCTACTCTTCGTTGTGGTGCGCGGGCTTCTCACTGTGGTGTCTTCTCTTGTTGCGGAGCACGGGCTCTAGGCACGCGGGCTTCAGGAGTTGTGGCATGAGAGCTCAGTAGCTGCGGCTCGCGGGCTCTAGAGCGCCGGCTCAGTAGTTGTGGCGCACGGGCTTAGCTGCTCCACGGCCTGTGGGATCTTCCCGGACCCGGGAAAGAACCCACATCCCCTGCATTTGGCAGGGGGATTCTTAACCACTGTGCCACCAGGGAAGTCCCTTGAGGAATACTTTAAAAGAAAGGTGCTTACTTCTACCTAGATCCTTTTCTAATTTACGTATCTAAGTCCCCTAAGATAAGGTCCAATGTAATCTCTTTACTCTGGAAAAAAATGTGGCCCATTGGAAAGAGCTTGGGCTGGAGTCCAGACCAGAACTGCAGGAACCAGTTATACAACCCTGGACAAGTCTTGGTACCTCTCAGCAAGCCTCTGTTTTTTCTTCTCTCAAGTGGATATAATGACCTGACTTGTCTGCCTCATAGTGTGCCATGATGCTCTAATAAAAAACAATACGAAAAGTGCCACAGAGACATAAGCTCAACATTACAACAGGATGTCAGGGCTCTTGTATCTTGGCCTCCCTGCTTGGAGATCTGACAGTGAAGGGGTCCCACTCCCCACCCCGCCAACCCCTACCTATTTCCTTCTTATTCCAGTGACATTACCTTTTCCCATATCTGACCCTCCCATTAGAGCTCAGATCTAGGAATAGATAATAATGATGGAAACCTTATGAATATACTAAAACCCCTGAATTTTAACATTTAAATGTAGTATGTGAATTATATCTCATTTTTTTAATACAAAGAGGCAATTGCTAGTCCTAGTGAGAGGCACAAAGACCTACTTAAGGTTGTGGCTGTAATACGGAGGAGAGAAATTAATAGCGGGAGATTCTGAGGGAGAAGAAGAAGCCAAATGTGATTGTACTTTTAGGCCTGGGAATGAAGGAGGATGGTGGTGCCTTTAACAAAAAGAAGGGCAAGCCAGTCTGGGAGAGACAATGAGCGACTCAGTGTAGAGTGTGTTGAGTTTGAGATTTCAGTGGCACACAGAGGTACACGCATGTCTCAGGAAGCTGGAAGATCAGATCTGAATTTCTGGGAATGGTGAGGACTTGGGGAAAATCTACACAAAAGCCATGGTTGAAGACTAGAGATTGAGTGGGCTTCCACAAGCTTTGAAAAAGAAGACAAAGAAAAAAGAGCCAGCAGAGATTTTATACCTCCAGTACCCCAAGTCTTCTCTAAATTGGTGGTCTCCAATCCTTGTCAATCTATGAATTCTTTGTGTATAGTTCCTTCTGATTATGGGTGTCCCATCCCATTTTTTAAGGACTTCTATGGTTCATCCCAATTTATAGATTAAGGAGCTTACTATACATTCCATATGAAATCTATGACAATATACTTCTAAGTAAATTGCAAATATGGGTTTCTGTGTCAAATATTCTACATGAGAAGCTGATGGACTTTAAGTACAACTATTGACTGCAGTTATATTTTGTATTTTCTTGGGCAAAATATTTGTTGGTGTGAAATTTCCAAAGAAGGATCATTAAAAAAGTATTTGGCAAGACTTGATCTCCATCCTCTATGCCCCCAGCGCTATTCGGTTGCTGACATCTCTTCTCAGTGCTTTAGCATCCCTGGTGCTATATATTCTTCTGGGTATCCTGGAATCTCACTCCATGCACATGCAACTTAGGAGTCATCTGATGACTCCAGGGAATTCGTTTGCATATTTGGGGCCTCACTTATCTGTGGTTCCCTCCTCTCTGACAGCCCCAAGTGCTGAGGAGACCTCTGTCTACTCAACACAGTGAGGTATGCTTTCCACTAGGGCTCTATTTCCCTTCCTGGGAAATAGGAAGTAGACTCAGGGAATAATCTGAGGTGAACGGGGAGCTCATCTGATTTGCTGCCCTTCTCTCAAGGACCATAATACCTCCCCTTCTTGCCTATCAGTTGTTCCCCAAAGCTTTCAAAGGTACTTTAAATATTTTGCCCAGATTTCATAATTGTTTTTAGTGAGCAGGTTAATATAACATGTTACTCCACCCAAACCAGAAACTGTCATCAAGAAAATAAAAAGATAAATAAGAACTGACACTTGGTAACCTATTTTGGGAGGCAGGTGGGGGGCAATCACAGAGAGAAGGAAACGGGAGAAAAGGAAAATAAGAATATGCAATCTTATGAAGAAAAAAAGAGAAAAGTGCCATGGAGTCAGTATTACGAAAAAGAAAAACATAGTCATAAAAGGAGGGCTATGATAAGGACATTATCCCTGACGAGGAGCTGGAGGTCATGGGCACAGATAGCATTTACTGATTGTCCCATGGGTTTATCTTCACCAAACGGTAAGCTTTTGGGGCTGGGCAACCAATTTTACAGTTGCGTGTTACAGCTGCGCTGATCTTCACGGAACAGGTTCTAAGCATTAAGCATAGAGTTGTTCATAAATTACATGCGAAGTTTCAAATATTTGAAAGGTATGTGTTTGGGAGAGGCTGGTGTAAAGCCGATAGAGAGTCTGGGTTTGCATGTCCCTAGCTGAAGGGTTGGGAGACACTAATTTAGCAGAAGCCTCCCTGCCAGACTATTTATACCCACCAGCAAACGTGCCAGGTGCATGGCATTCAGTTCATGACTCAGGAAGACAGAAAATGAGTTTAATTTCAAGGATCCCAACTCAACACGTGGAGAAAAGAAGTCTGGCTTGTACTTTTCCTCTTACCCTCTTGATACCCACACAAAGAACAGCCTTAAAGTTAAACAGACACCCGTGAGCAGAGAGCTCAAGGGACCAGACTTTGGATCTCTAAGAAATAGTTTCCTCTGCTTCGTCTGTCAAAACATTTTCCCTTTGCATTTGTTGAAGAGAATATCACTGTGTCCACAGCAACCAGTTTAACAACGGGAAATGCCCAGTGTTGCAGGCTCACATCCTCTTGGTTTCTTTCATCGGAGAGGAAAGAGCTCCCCTCACCCCACCTCATCTCACCTCACCCCCACTCCAGACAGAAGGATGCCCGTTCTCACCATGCCCTCTTCCTTCCTGTAAGTATCTAGTCGGTTTCCAGTTTGTATGGACAAGTCTACACAACGGTCTAACCCAACAGAGCATTACACAGACCAACAAAGTCACAGGCAAGTGGAGCTAGAGGTGTCCACATGGGACCACCTGACACAGCAAAGGGTAGTGTCGTTTAGCAGTTAAGTGTCTTAACTCCTAGAGCTGGACTGCCTGAGTTCAAACCCTAGCTTCGTCACTTCTTACCTTTGTGACCTCGAGTAAACCATAGTCTCTCCTGGGTAACATAGGGATGATAAGAACACTTCCCCTGTAGAGCTGTTGTGATGACAATAGAGTACCTTGCTACCCTCATGAAGGCATGAGAAAGCTCCGCATAAAACATAAAACACAACGTAAACGTACGGCGTGGTCACCTTTATTCCTCTTACTGACACATCTGGCTTTTAGTCAATCCTTACTTGTGTGGATTTTAGGAGACAGAGCCCTGTTGAACTGTTCAGCACTGAGTGAGTCAGCATTTGTACTGTGCTGGGTCAGACGTACACCTGTGCAGCTTGGAGGATGCTCACTGGCCCTGGGGCGAGGAACAGCTCTGCGGAGGAAATGAAGCCTTAGGGTCTCGGAACCGCTTGGAGGAGGCTGCCCCAGAAGCAGCCAGCATTAGACAAGGGCCCTGGTTAGGATGCCAGGCAGGCAGAAACACGGGGCAGAGGCAGACAGGCTCTCTGAGATAGTTATCACCACTCCACACAGCAGGAGAGAAGCAATTGCCACCTCCACCTTCCTGCTCCGTGTAGAGTGGATGATCAATGACTCATCACAAAGAGAATGTTTCTTTGTAAGGATGCAATACATCTGCATTAGGCTGATTAAAAATTGTTCCTTGTCAACTTAACAGGTGTGATATTCGAGAGTCTGGAATGCAAATGCAGAAGGAGCTGGAGAGTCTGACATACCTGCTCTGCCACTTACCAGCTCTGTGACTTTGGGAAAGTTGCTTAGCTTCTCTGGTTCTGCTGCCTTATCTATAAAATGGGAAATCATACTTTTCACTCCACAGGGTTACGGCTTAGTATCAAAACAGATGACATATGTGAAGTGCTGTGCACATACTGTGCCAGGCTCAGAGGAAGAAAGGAAGACAATGACCGTATGTCTCTTCCCTTCCTAAGCGAACCATTATGCTTAAGTGTGTATAGGCAGAGCATTCAATTGCTTGTCAGCCTGTCCACCACATGGTATCTCAGGTGTCGCCAGAATTCCTAGAACTGCACTGCAGTTGCCAATAACATAACTCCAGGGTGTCTTGCTCTATAACGTTTACAGTTGTATTGCTGTCATTGCCTTAATTCCATTGTTTTGAATTTACTGATTTAGCCATGAAAAGGGTGTGTATTACTTTAAAAAATACAGACCTACGTATGCTGTCACCAGGTAGCAGTAGGTATTTTACCCAGAGCTATTTCAATAATTTCCTAAATTTAGAAACTTGTGCAAACTTCTTTTACCAGAGTTACCATGTTTTGTGTTTGTTTTCATGTCAATGTTCCCTAGTCAGCTGGGACCATGGACCACTGATCTTTGTATTGTCACTGCTTAATTCAGTATTTAACACATAAGCAATGCTCAGTAAATCTTTTTTAAGTGAGCTCTAAATTGAGTTTTTCTTCCTACTTAAACTGTCTAATTTTTTTAACGTCTTTATTGGAGTATAATTGCTTTACAATGGTGTGTTAGTTTCTGCTTTATAACAAAGTGAATCAGTTATACATATACATATGTCCCCATATCTCTTGCATCTCCCTCCCTATCCCACCCCTCTAGGTGGTCACAAAGCACCGAGCTGATCTCCCTGTGCTATGCGGCTGCTTCCCACTAGCTATCTATTTTACGTTTGGTAGTGTGTATATGTCCATGCCACTCTCTCACTTTGTCCCAGCTTACCTTTCCCCCTCCCCGTATCCTCAAGTCCATTCTCTAGTAGGTCTGCATCTTTATTCCCATCTTTCCCCTAGGTTCTTCATGATCATTTTTTTTCTTTTTTTTTTTTTTGGTTCCATATATATGTATTAGCATATGGTATTTGTTTTTCTCTTTCTGACTTACTTCACTCTGTATGACAGTCTCTAGGTCCATCCACCTCATTACAAATAACTCAGTTTCGTTCCTTTTTATGGCTGAGTAATATTCCATTGTATATATGTGCCACATCTTCTTTATCCATTCATCTGTCGATGGACACTTAGGTTGCTTCCATGTCCTGTCTATTGTAAATAGAGCTGCAATGAACATTGTGGTACATGACTCTTTTTGAATTATGGTTTTCTCAGGGTATATGCCCAGTAGTGGGATTGCTGGGTCGTATGGTAGTTCTATTTTTAGTTTTCTAACGAACCTCCATACTGTTCTCCATAGTGGCTGTATCAATTTACATTCCCACCAACAGTGCAAGAGGGTTCCCTTTTCTCCACACCCTCTCCAGCATTTATTGTTTGTAGATTTTCTGATGATGGCCATTCTGACCGGTGTGAGATGATATCTCATTGTAGTTTTGATTTGCATTTCTCTAATGATTAATGATGTTGAGCATTCTTTCATGTGTTTGTTGGCAATCTGTATGTCTTCTTTGGAGAAATGTCTATTTAGGTCTTCTGCCCATTTTTTGATTGGGTTGTCTGTTTTTTTAATGTTGAGCTGTATGAGCTGCTTGTAAATTTTGGATATTAATCCTTTGTCAGTTGCTTCATTTGCAAATATTTTCTCCCATTCTGAGGGTTGTCTTTTCGTCTTGTTTATGGTTTCCTTTGCTGTGCAAAAGATTTTAAGTTTCATTAGGTCTCATTTGTTTATTTTTGTTTTTATTTCCATTTCTCTAGGAAGTGGGTCAAAAAGGATTTTGCTGTGATTTATGTCATAGAGTGTTCTGCCTATGTTTTCCTCTAAGAGTTTGATAGTGTCTGGCCTTACATTTAGGTCTTTAACCCATTTTGAGTTTATTTTTGTGTGTGGTGTTAGGGAGTGTTCTAATTGCATACTTCTACAGGTAGCTGTCCAGTTTTCCCAGCACCACTTATTGAAGAGGCTGTCTTTTCTCCACTGTATATCCTTCCCTCCTTTATCAAAGATAAGGTGACCATATGTGTGTGGGTTTATCTCTGGGCTTTCTATCCTGTTCCATTGATCTATATTTCTGTTTCTGTGCCAGTGCCATACTGTCTTGATTACTGTGGCCTTGTAGTATAGTCTGAAGTCAGGGAGCCCGATTCCTCTAGCTCCGTTTTTCTTTCTCAAGATTGCTTTGGCTATTTGGGGTCTTTTGTGTTTCCATACAAATTGTGAAATTTTTGGTTCTAGTTCTGTGAAAAAGGACCCTGTGGGTCCTTGGTTGAGCCACTGCACCATCCCTTTGTTGGTTTTCTTAAACTCTACCCTCAATTTCAAACACAACTAATTTATTAAATGCTCCTCAAAATATCCAGTAGGAACTTGCCATTAGTTCCCTCCTAGGATCCTGATTTACAGAGAATGTGATAATAAATATTTTCAGAATGAGTTAACAGACTTCAATAAGATTATCCTATTCATATATCTATATACCATTATAATCTAGACCAGAGATTCTGTCTGATGACTAAAATTATCTGGGGAACTTTTTATTTTTTATTTAAAAATTTTTTATTTTATATTGGAGTATAGTTGATTAACAATGATGTGTTAGTTATGGGTATACAGCAAAGCGATTCAGTTAAACCCATACAAGTATCCATTCTTTTTCAAATTCCTTTCCCATTTAGGTTATTACAGAATATCGAGCCAAGTTCTTTGTGCTGTACAGTAGATCCTTGTTGGTTACCTACTTTAAACAAACATTCTCAGGCATATCTCAGAGAAATCTAGAGATGGCGTCCTGGAAATGTCTGTATATAGCTTTAAGGTTTCCCAGGTAAATCTGATGATTAGAAATGGCATAAGAACTGATCTAGATGGCTCCCTCAGAATCCCTGACAATCCTGGCCTAGAAATGAAGGCCGTTAAAGACTCTCACCACCCACACTGCTCATGGGTGGCTCCCAGAATAATAGGGTCTGGGGGAAAAAAAGGACTTGTCATCTCTCATATTCTTCTTTCTTCAGTTAGGAAAGCGGGGAGAAAGAAGAGGGAAGAACCTTCTCCCATCATGAGTAGCTATAAGCTGTTGAATGAAGTGCTGGAATGAAAGATTACCTTAGCTATTAGTTGAACAAGCTCTACCTAGTAAGTACCCACAATGAGGAACAGTCTAGTGTAATCACTAAGAGCATGGTCTTGGGAATCTGCTCATTTGAGTCCCAGCTCTACAACACAGCAACTGGTTAACTGTGGGCCAGGCACTAAGCCTTTCTGAACCCCACTTTCCTCACCTGTAATATTCATCTACCCATTCATTCATCTTCCAACCCATCAATCCATCCTTCTACTCATCCACCCATCTACACAGCCACCCACCTACCCACCCATCCATCTACCACCTATCCATCCATCCACCCATCTACTTACCTTTCCATTTAACTATCCATCTATCTATTCATTCATCTATCCAGCTAAATCATCCAGAAATGATCTATGATGTCTAAGGGCACCATGAGAATGGATTATCTTTATGGTCCGTTACAGCCTGAGATTCTGCGATTCCACAAAAATTGATAGCTGGGGAATTACCATATACAAAATGAACTACAGTCTCAGCAAGTCCTAAAAGAGCTCTCATCAGTGGAGAAGGTCAAAAGATAAATACACATATAACTAGAGAGGGAGGCAGAAAATAAAAAGAGCCTGAGTGAGGTATGAACAGCAGCATGAAGGGTGGAGCTGGTTGAGAGTAAAATGGCCTGATCCCCCCAGAGAAAGCGGCCTTAACTGTTTTTGAAGCGTGTGGCAATCGGCATTGTGAGTTTGAGGGGCACCAAAAGCCAGAATTTACCTCCGCCAGTAGCCTGTATGATGCTTCACATTCCCACCCTCTTTTGCACAAGGGCATCTCCTTCCAGGTGGTCCTTATTTACGCCACAAATTGCCTGGGAAACATATCAATCAGTACCTATCTACAAGATTAGCAATCACACCCCCTGTGATTCAGGATTTTATTTTCTGAAGCTGAAATCAGGGCATGTGACAAGCACACATGGAGACAAATAAAAGGTCTACTGGAATCTGAGTTGCCTTGGAAAAATCTGCCTCATAGAGATGCTGTGATTGTAAAAATTGGTCTCCCTGCCTGGCCTCTCTGCTTCCAGTCTCACCCAAAGCAATTCCTCTTGATAATAATCAGTAGATTATTATTAAATACAAATCGAACCAAGTCACTCCCTTATTTCTTATCTGAATCTACTCGGGCTTCAAGGTCTTCTTTAACTGTCTCAAATTTAATTTCTTGCCAATATTTCCAGCACCCACTGCCCTCATTCTGCTTTCGCTGCACTGGGGTATTTGCTGCTTCCTAAATAAGCCCCGTGCTTTCTGCTTCGCTGCCATTACTCATAGGATCTCACTGCCTGGAATCACTTCATTCTCTCTTTCCCTCTCCCCGGCCTCCCCCCACCTTTTTCTGTTCCTTCCTTTTTAAACATCTTTATTGAGGAATAAATGATATACAAAAAAACTGCACATATTTAACGTATATAATTTGATGAGTTTGCACACAGGCATATACTCGTGAAATTATCACCACAATCAAGGTAATAGACATACCCAGTACCTCTGAAAGTTTCCTTGTGCCTCTTTGTTTTGTTGTTGCCTTGCTGTTGCTGCCCTTTGACAAATCATTAAGGGCACTACACAGTACTGTTCACTACATACATTGTGTGGTACGGCAGTCTCTAGAACGGCATTCCTCTGGCATAACTGAAACTTTGTACCCATTGAACGACTTCCCATTTCCCCCTCCCCCAGCCCCTGGCAACCACCATTCTACTCTCGGTTTCCATGAATTCGACTATTTTAGATACTTCTCATTCTCTAAGGCCAACATCCTGAGTCAGCTTCTCCATTCTTACAAGTCATATGCTTCCATTCATCCCTCCATGGGTCCTACAACACTTGATTCTTCCCTCTAATTTGGCAGTTAATAAATTTTCCATATGTTATTTTCCTGTGTATATGAATCTCTCCCTCCTCTCTCCAACTTTAATGCGAAGAAGAAAAGAGTAGGATCCCCTCTACACTGTGCTAGTTAACATAGTTTCTCAGTAAGTATTCCTATAATAATTGTGGTTTTGGTTGTCAAAGCATCAGGCTTTGAAATATCTTAGATTATCATTAACAAGTAGACAATATAGAAAGCTGTGCTTTTCTCAAGTTCTTCAAGGTTCATATATCTATTTTACGCATATAACATATGAGGCCAAGTGGATCAGAAATACCTTGGTAAAATTTGAATTTCTGTTCTCATCTTAAAGCCAAACCATTGAACTAAACCAAGTCGAACTGAAAGGACCTCAAAAATCATCCAGTTTAGTGTTCCCATTTATAGATAAGATTGCACCGTTTCGCCTTATTCACTTTTCCAGTTAGGACTGTTACCTAGCTACAAGTATAGTGACAGTTCTGGACCCCCCCCCCCTCTCCTACCCTTGGCCCAACAAGGCTCAGTCAGTGGATCCCAGGGCACACACAGGACATAGCAGCACACCACAGTTCCCACCAAACCCAGGAGATGGGTGATAATTCCTCCTCTCCCCTTTACTCCTCCGGGGAGAAGACTGGGCAAGTGCTCTTTCAACTCTTACATACTTGGATTTTTTTTTCTTCTTGTCCAAATCAGTTATTTTAAGAAAAGGGGAAAGGAAACCACTTGTCACTTCTGAGATTAGTCACACAGAAGCTCATTGTCAAATCAAATCACAGTCGACACCCGGCTTAAGACTTCATTCTTTGCAGGAGGGATGGGAAGGGAGAGTTTGTGAGTGTCCATCCTAGAAGAACCCAGCAGGCAAGTAATCAGGGACAAAGGAGAGCTACCCACCCAGCAGGTCACCCTGAAGCTGTTTTGAAAGGTTAAAACCAGTAACAGACACTCTGGGTGGGGATGGACACAGGGGAGACATGGAGAAAACTGAATTATTACTGCAGCAAATATGGCTAAAGTCACATGTGAAAGTCCAGGCCAGCCTTGGATGCTAAGACACACTTGTCTCAATTCCAAGAACGAATATTTTCAATTCTGGCACTGCCACTGATGGGTGAAAGAGCCAATCTTCTGTTTGTTCATAGAATGAAACCCAGGATGTCTGAGAAAGCCTTGATTTGCAAGTATATTGATCTGCACTGTCTTTACTCATTCTCTATTGTTTTCTTAGATTCTCATGACCGGGAAATAGGACAGGGGTCATGACACCCATTTAAGAGCTGGGATCTGAAGCACAGAAGAGTGTAGTGCCTTTCCCAAGTTTAGGCAGGTTCTTAGGGCAGATTGGGGGTTCAGACCCAGGCCTTCTGCCTCCGTAGTTTACGAATCTTCCCGGACACTGAGAAACAAGGTGTCGCAAAGCTGGTGGGTCCTTCCAAAGAGCAGAGGGGACTTCCGCCTGCCAATATCCCTAGCACAGCAACAGAAGTCCTGTAGACACACGCACAGTCTCAGCCGAGAAGAGGTGCAAGATGCCCCCTGGGTCTTGCCCTTCTCCTGCTCAGCTCCATGGCCATCCCAATAGTAGATCCTACAGTTTTCCTCCTTCCCCTTAAAACTCTAGCCCAAGCTGGACCAATACGTCCTCATCTTCTTCCCCCAAAGCAGAGCTGAGACAGCCAGACATTTCTGCAAAGGACAGCTACGAATAGCAACCAGAGAATTGTGACCAACAATAAAAACAATATCATTATTCCCACATTTCCAAAGGAGAAGTTTCTGATGCTGAGAGAACTACAGGCTTTCCCCCAGAAGGCCAGAGCCTCCTCGAAGGCACCTGGTTTCCAGGGAGTTTGTCTCCAGTGAAGTCACTGGTGCCCAACTACTGATGCTATCAATTTCTGCACCTTTGAAGTGAGAACATTAACCTCTGCCAATCTCCTGGGATCCCTGTGAAACTAAACGAAAAGGTATCAGATGAGACACAACTGAGACACCTTCAATACTGATTAAATATCAGGCTGTTTCTCTTTATTGGTTTGTATTTGTTTTTCACCTTGATCTGTTGCTCTTGGACACAACTCATCGTATGGATCAGGGGAAAGTTGTGCCAGAACCCCAACAGACACCTTCCAAAAGAGGGAGAACTTAATGATGGTTCAAAGGAGAGGCTGGGGGCTTCCCTGGTGGCACAGTGGTTAAGAATCTGCCTGCCAATACAGGGGACCTGGGTTCAAGCCGTGGTCCGGGAAGATCACAAATGCTGCAGAGCAACTAAGACGGTGTGCCACAACTACTGAGCCCACGTGCCACAACTACTGAGCCTGAGCTCTAGAGCCTGTGAGCTACAACTACTGAGCCCACGTGCCACAACTACTGAAGCCCACGCGCCTAGAGCCCGTGCTCCACAACAAGAGAAGCCACTGCAATGAGAAGTCCGTGCACCGCAACGAAGAGTAGCCCCCCTCACTGCAACTAGAGAAAAGCCCCCGCAGAGCAACAAAGACCCAGTGCAGACAAAAATAAATGAATAAATATAAATTATTTTTTTAAATAAATAAAAATATTTTTTTTTTTTTTTTTTTTGTGGTACGCAGGCCTCTCACCGCCGCGGCCTCTCCCGTCGCGGAGCACAGGCTCCGGACGCGCAGGCTCAGCGGCCACGGCTCACGGGCTCAGCCGCTCCGAGGCACGTGGGATCCTCCCGGACCGGGTCACGAACCCGCATCCCCTGCATCGGCAGGCGGACTCTCAACCACTGCGCCACCAGGGAAGCCCCAATAAAAATAATTTTTTTACAAAAAGTGTTTGAGGCAACTTGATGAGTGGTTGGTCCTACAAATCTTTCTCTGTCTACAATCCTGTTTAGAAAAATCATCCACGTGGGGGTAAAAACCTATGACCACTGATTAATCAACCAACAAGTACCAATTAAACTTCACTATGTGCCAAGCACAGGGACTGTGGGAGATACTTCCAAGACATCTTAGACCTTAGGTGTTGTACAGAAGGGCCAAGTTGGAGAGAAAAAAATAACACACATAAGAACAGACTGCTATAATAAGAAGACAGCATTTCATTACTTGCCACATCACAAATCCTGGGATGCCTTCAGTGTCTGGGCCACGCTCATTTGCACATACTCATTGTTGACAAAGCATGTACTGACTGCAGATTAGAATATCAAAAATTGCTAGACATTATTCAGAGCCAAATTAGGGGAATACAGACATTAAAGAAATGAAGTAAATCCAATTTTGATCAAAGAGCAAGGCAATGATTAAATAATCTATGAAGTTTTTAAAATTAATATAGTTCTGAGGCAATTCTGAAAGAATCCCCACCGAGTCTTAAGCAACGACAACATCACCACAACAGGGGCCTTCATTCTCAAATGGATTTATTTGAAGAGAGAAATATTCACTTGGATTTATAAATTCTGGGGTGTTAAAAAAAAAAGAAAATCGTGCTACTTTATCATTGAATCGGTAATTTTTAACTTCAATACATAAGAAGCTATGTAGAAAACAGACGATGTGTCTGGAATGTATTATTTCTGTATTTGGAAAAAAAGAGGCTGTTAAGACACTGGTCAAGTAGTGCTCAAAGTTAGGGAATTTTTTCTAAACTTGGCAAAGATTTCCTTTCCCTTCTGGCTTGTAGAAATGCCAGCTTCCATGATGGTGGAGGGCTTTGGGGACTAGATGAGGTTTATTTTTATATGTGTTTGATTACAGAAGATTACATTCTGAAGGGTCTAAAGCTCAAAGCCAAACCTGCATATCCCCAGGTACTGAGGATATCACCAGGTATTGAGCTGCCTCCCAAGCTCCATTTGAGCCTATGCCAGGGTTTCTCGATTTGGGCTGCTATTGGAGTCATCTTGAGAGTTTTCAAAACTCCCAGGGCCCAGCCCACACCTCAGTGCAGTTATATCAGAGTCTCTAGGGAGGGACCCAGGCATTAGTATTTGTTTAAAGCTTCCCAGGCAATCCCTGTGTGCAAGCCAAGTCGAGACCACTGCTGTGTCAATGGTCCCCCTGAAGCCCAGGTTGTACCAGGAAGTCGGGCCATCTAAATTCAGCAGCTGCCAGCATCCCACCATAGCCTGGGGAGTGGTATCCCAGGCTCTGCAGTCCATCCCCAGCGTGTGAATCCTGCCGCCATTACAATCCTAGTTATGGGCTGAAAGCCATCGGCAGAATGATGAATCTTTCTGTGCCTCCTTTTCCTCATCTGTAAAATGGGGATTAAACCTTCTTTGGGGATCCATCGTGAGAATTAATAATGTAATGTGTGTGAGGCACTGAGTGTACCGTCTGGCACCTAGTGAGCCCTGAAATAGTCATGGTTTCTGAAATCTCACTATCCCACGCTGAGTTAAGAGGAGAAGAGGATACAAGATGAACAGTGCTTGGTGATCAGGGAGGAATTTGCTATCATCTATCTTTCTTCTCTCTTCCCTCCAATAAACCTTCCCCTCAGCGTTTGGGGTGGAACACGAAAAGCTTATATACCTCCCCTAGCTGCAAACTGGCCTTTTACAGACAGCCCCAGAGGGCAGAGGGCAGCGCCTCTGGGTGGCAGAGAAGCAGCAGCTAGCTGCCCTGGGAGACATGCCTGGAGTCCTGGACTTCTTAGGAGACTTTATGAGTCTCCAGTGGGGAGGACATCAGACTCTGGACCCAGGAGATTTTCTGGACCTGAGGGGCTGTGAGGAAGGAGAGGGTTTCTCTGTCTTCCTGCCCTTATGTGTGCAGAAGTCACCACTAGCAGAATTCAAATGACAGAAAGGACAGATACTCATGACCCCAGCTTCCTCTGTTCTGAGAAGCATAGACTCTGAATCACAGTAAAAGCTCTGTGATTCAGATTTTATATTGAGATAGGACAGGTCACACTAAAGCAATAATCTTTAGGTTGTAACGGAAATCACTTCTTTTTGAACACATATTGTAACTCCAGCTACCAGCTACCAAATTGTAGCTCCCTGAAGAGCGGGTTTTATTGGAAGAGGGTCGATTTGGCATCCCTGACACATGCCAGATGTCTGGCATGGATTAGCTCATCCTGTTAGACTGAAGCTCGTGGAAAAGAACCACGGTATAAACTCGGCTGGCAAATGCTGGATTCGGAGACTAGATTTTCCTGCAGCTCTCAGCACACATCAGAATCACCCAGAAGGCTAATAAAGAGATTGTGAGGCCTCAGCCCCACCCCCGCACCACAGTTTCTAATTTGGGAGGTCTGGGATAATGCCCAAGAGTTTGCATTTCTAACAAGTTCCCAGGTAAAGCTGATGCTTCTGGTCCAGGGACAACAGTTTGAGAACACCTGCTTTACGGCCACAGCATCAATTACATAAACCTCAGCCCTAAAGAATAGGGGAGGAGTACTCTGATGTACTCTGATGCTCTTGCAGAAATGTTCCTATAAAAGGGTTTCATCTTCAATGAATTCACGGAAAACACTCTGACAAGTACAGGTTTCTGGTAACTGACTCTACTGCTGAACTGAATGAATAAGCATTTTCAGAACTCTAATGGAAAACTGATGAACTCATAAAAGTGCTAACAAAAGATCAAGATAAAAAAAATTAATTACATGGGACTGAGTGAACTGATGAGGATGATTATAATTTTTGTGACTTTCTGTTTGAATAACAATAATAATAAATCCCACAAGGACTCAGAGGCAAAAAATATACAAATCAATCTTCACTGAAAAGTAAAGGAGCTGTGACAGTGGAGGATTACTGGACTGAATGTCAACATTATGACATAGTATGAGTGTGTTTCGTGTTTGATTATTGCAATCATTGTTGCTTTTGTTGTGGTCATCCATTTACAATGCTTGGTGTCAGTTTATTTATCTCTTGTAAAAATAAAATACAGTGTGTGTGTGTGTGAAAAAAAAAAAGAATAGGGGACGAGGAGTCTGTAAGAATAACTCTCAAAGAGGTTGTTGGGTTTCCCTACCCACCCACATATGTGCGACACCATTATTTGCCGAGAAGATGTATCCTTCAGAGATGGCAGAAAGTTTCTGCTTGGCCCAGATCCAAGCATACTCTCCATAGCAGCAGAGAATGGAGGACCAAGGCTTCACTGGCCTCCCAGATTTGATGACTTAGTTCCCTATGGGCCTCTCCTTGGGCCAGGTAAGAAAAAGTCAAGGAAAAGGAGAATAAACCAGCCCTGCAATGCAGACACGGCACCCTTAACTCGACCTCTTTGGGAGACTTTGGCAACCGCTGAAGCTTGATTGCAATTTGTGGCCATTAACACAAGCTGGGTCTCAGGTGACCTCAGAAAGCCCTTTCTCTGATGTTTGTCTGGTTTCCTAGCAACCTCAACATTAAGGAGCAGAGGTGACAACAAGTTTCTAAGAGATCACCCCCTGCTGTCTGCCCCCACCAGGTACTGGAAGCGCTATCTGCAGAATTCTAAGAGTTTTGGCTGCCAGCATGAATAAGGTCTTTGAACTCAATCCACAGGTGAAACAGAACACCACAGGCTGATTACCGCCATTCTCCCTCACAATTAAAGCCGCACAAAAGCACAACTGCAGAGTCAGTGTAGCTGGGAGCTGCTGGCAGAAAGACCAGCTCGTGGGCAATGAGCTGAAATAAAACCAGTGTTTGAAAGCTTAGGGCTTTGAGAAATATATGTCATGGCATTTTTTAGAAGACAATATTGTGAAGTAATTGTCACCTACCCGATAGCATGAAATGGACCAAAATGGTAAGAAATGCTATCCCAGTAAGATTTTAGTCCATTAGATGATGTTGGAAATTGTGATATTTGGAGACAAAGTGAGAGTATGGGCTTTGGAGTCAGCCCTGGGTTCAAGCCCCAGCTCTGCCATGTATCAGCAGAGTGACTTTGGGCATATGGCCTAATTCCCACATCCAAACCATCAGCAAGCCCTCTCGGCTCCACCACCAAAAGATGTCCTAAATCTGGCCGCTTCTAACCTGCTAACCAGTTTCCCTGCTTCTATATTGTCACACAACAGTTCATTCTCCACTCAACAGCCAGGGTGAGCTGATCTTTTTTTAAAATTGTGGTAAAACATGCATAGCAAAATTTTCCATCTTAGCCACTTTTAAATAGTGTTAAGTATATTCACATTGTTGAGTGATCAATCTCTAGAACTTTTTCGTCTTGAAAAACTATAACTCTGTGCCCCTTAAACAACTCTCCACTTCCTACCCACTCCCAGCCCCTAGCAACCACCATTCTACTTTCTGTTCCTATGAGTTTATTTACACTAAGTGCCTCATATAAGTGGAATCATGCAGTATTTGTCTTCTTGTAACTGGCTTATTTCACTGAGCATAATTACTCAAGGTCCATCCACGTTGTAGCATGTGTCAAAATATTCTTCCTTTTTAAGGCTGAATAATATTCCATTGTATGTATAGACCACATTTAGTTTATCTATTCATCTGTCAATGTACACTTGGGTTGCTTCGACCTCTCGACTATGAGATTAATGCTGCTACAACTGTGGGTGTATGAATATCTCTTTGAGGTACTGTTTTCAATTCTTTTGAATAAATACCCAGAAGTGGTAATGCTGGATCATATGGTAATAATATTTTTAATTTTTTGAGGAACTGCTACACTGTTTTCCACAATGGCTGCACCATTTCACATTCCCACCAACAGTGCAAAATGATCTTTTAAAAACCTCAGCACTGCTGACATTCTGGGCTGAATAACTATTTGTTATGTGTGGGGAGTTGGGTTTCTGTCTTGTGTGATGTAGGATATTAAGCAGCTTCCCTGGCCTCTACGCACTAGATGCCAGTAACACCCAACCCCATCCCCAACTGTGAAAACCAAAATGTCTCCAGACATTGCCGAATGCTTCCTGGTTGAGAACCGCTGAATTAGATCCTGGCTCTCCTCAGCTCAAACCTTTCTGGAGCCTTCCCATTGTACTTAGGATAAAATCCAAACTGTCCCCGACAAAGCTCCCAAGACCTGCCCTACCCACTTCTTTGACCTTATCTCCTCCCATCTCCCAGGTGCTCACTGGGCCTTGTCTTTGGCCCCTCGGCATGACAGGATTATTCCTGACTCAGGGTCTTTGCATTTACTGTTCCCACTGCCTGGTGTCCCAGGTCTCTGCCGTTCACATCTGCCTTCATGTGTCACCTCCTCAGGGCCGTGTTCCTTGACCACCCAATTCAAGAGTCCAAAAGCCATGCTAAAAATAACAGATATTCATGATCCCAGAAAATGAGGAACTTTTGGTAGCCCTAATTATCCATCTTCTAGTCTAGGACATGAGCTCCATGAGAGCAGGGACTTGGTCTGTTTTGTTCAGCATGTGTCCCCAGCACCTACAACAGTACCTGACACACAGTATATGTTCAGTAAACATTGCTGAATGAATGTCAAAACTTTCTGACCTCAGTAACTTCAACTATGAAAACAGGCATAACTATGACAGACTAGAGACTATTATAAGGAATAAGTATCACAAATGTGCTATCAGAGCCTCAGTAAAATGCTGATTTCCTTCTTGCTATTTCCATAGAAAAGTAAAGTTTTAGAACTAAAGAGATCTTAATCCTCAAAAGTGGAATTCCAGAACTGGAGGTGATGGTCTAATGCAGTGTTTCTCAATCCTGGATGAACAGGAGAATAACCCGGAGCATGTTTATAAAACACCAATGCCCAGGCCCCATCCAAACCACGTGCAATGAATGGTCTAGAGGTAAGGCTCAGGCAGGCGAGATATCACCTCATGCTTGTTAGAATGGCTGTTATCAAAAAGATGAGATAACAAACGCTGGCATGGATGTGGAGAAAACAGCACCCTTGTGCGCTGATGGTAGGAATGTTAGTTGGTACAATCTCTATGGAAAACAGTATGGAGGATCCTCAGAAAGTTAAAAAGAGAACTACCAGATGATCCAGCAATTCCACTTCTGGGAATATATTCAAAAGTAATGAAAGCACTAGTTCAAAAAGATACCTGCACCCCCATAGCACTATTATCTACAATAGGCGAGACATGGAAACTTAAACGGATGCCCATAAATGGATGAATGGATAAAGATGTTTTTTATATATTATATATAATTATATAAATTATTATATATAATATAAATTATATTATATAACATATTGTATAAATTATATTATATTATATATAAATATAACATATTTATCTATTATAATATATTTATATACATATTATATTATATATAAATATGTTTATATATTATATAAATTATATATAATTATTATATGTTATATAAATATATATTATATGTATTTATATTAATTTATATATATAGTATATACACACACACACACACACACACACACACACACACACACACACACACACACACCAGTCTTCTGGAACATGTAAAGGGTAGGGCTTAATTCAGAGACAAAAGGCATAATAGGTGTGTGAGCCCTTGCTTCCCAATGTATTTAAAGGGCACACAAGGATCTAGCAAGGCCGAACTTCAGGCTCTGGAAGAGAAAGCTCAGTCTTTGGGCTGTGGGGCTTTTAAGGTGCATGACTGAGAGAGTACAGGTCCTTCGCATAATATGACCAAGGGCTAAGGTCCAAAACTTGTGATCTCAGCAAGATGATGGGGCAGAACCTTGGCTCCATCCTTACGTCATAACCCCAGTGCTCATCAGTTGTCAAAATCAGCAGGTTGGAGTCAGATCTTGGGGGGGTGGGTCACAGCTGTATAACATGGCAGAACTTCAGTGCAGCCCAGGTCTGCTGGTATCTTGGTTGTGAGAGCACCAGTCCAACTAAACTGCCCCTCAGATTTCTGCCATACATTGGTTTGATTGTCTTAAGCTCTCAGCTGGAGCTAGTTTCTATGGCGTTTTTCAGAGGCTACCCTATGAGGAGTCAGTCTTGGGTAAGTCTTGGATACTTTTCAGTGGAGTAATAAAGAATACTTCTCTTTCTGATTTAGTTCTTAACATTTTGAGAAACAAATAAGCCAGGCAGTTGAAGATAAAAATAGCAGCCTTATTGCTGATAAAGCCTAGGGTGGAAACATGGGTTGGGGTACAGAAACAATGGGTTCCATAATTCTGCACTCCAGAACTAGGCAGACCAGCTACCAAGTCATATGCATCTTTTGTAAACCGTGGGCCTTTCTTGGCAGGAGCAAAATGTTTTCTAATAAAATTATCAAGTGGTCAATTTCTCTGCAGAGAGGCAGATCCAAAAGGGGACCCAGTAAGTGACAAATTTCCCCCAGTCCAACCATCATAAGCAAAATATGGTAGATACATACAACCTAGGGAAGAGGAGGAGCTAGGTTAGTGATTGAGAAAGGCTAAAACTGTTAAAATAGACAGTCCATTAAGAATTTAGTGCTATGAGGGACTTCCCTGGCAGTCCAGTGGTTAAGACTCCGAGTTTCCACTGCAGGGGATGGGGGTTCGATCCTGGTCGGGGAACTAATAAGATCCCACAGGTCATGTGGCACCGCCAAAAAATAGAAGGAAAAAAAAAATAATTTAGTGCTATGAGATTAAGTATCTACTTAGGAATCCACTGTATTGTAGTCAGTCCTATTGCACATGAGAAAGGAGGTGTCTCTGAAGTATTCCATTAAATGGAGTCCCCATTTCACCCCCATAGATGTTTAGTATTAATATAACTTAAGAAAACAGTCATCCCAATGACAAAGCCATTGCCCATGTAATGTCTCATTCAATCTTAAAATAAACCTGTGAGATAATAGTAAGAGTGACTAGGACTGTTTTGCAGATGAGCTGAATGACTTGCTTAGGATCAAACAGCTAGTAAACAAAAGACCTGGAGACTTAAATATTATTTCAGTGAAACTATAGGAGTTTCATAGGACCTTACCAGCTTTCCACAACACACAAGAAAAATATTGGAAGGCTCCAAATCATTGCACTTCAGTACAGTTATTTTAGGGGTAACAGTGGCAAAATACCTTCAAAACCATGTGTTTGATCTGGGTTATCTTTTGGTTGCTTAACTTTCATCAAGGATGTGTCGGATGGACAGAGATTTCAATACTTAAAGTCACACTATAACTGCCCAAAGAGAAAGTGGAATGTTTTCATTTTCCCATTATTTCTCAGCTCAAAAATATTCAACAGGTTCCATATTTTCCCCAAATATTTAACCACCAAATTGAGACAAGAAGAGTCCTAAAAACTGCTATCTTTACTAAAACCATTTACCGAACACTTTCTATATGCCAAGCATTTCACCAGGCATGATACATATGTAATCACAATCCTGTAAGGAGGTATTACCGTCTCTATTTTATGAATGGGGACACTTTGAGAGTTCAGAGAGATTAGTCCTTGTGTGTAAGTTCCCACAGCTATGAATTGATTAGCTTAGAACTGTTGATTCCAAATGATCAATGCTATTAACATGACTTTAGAAAAGCAAAGGACTTCAGCTGTGAAAGGAGATCTTGCTCGAGACTTCCCCAGTGGTAAAGAATCGCCTTCCAATGCAGGGGCTGCGGGTTTGATCCCTGGTCAGGGAATTAAGATCCCACACACCGCGGAACAACTAAGCCCTCGTGCCACAATTACTGAGCTCGCGCGCCTCAACTGGAGCCCACGTGCCACAAACTACAGAGCCCACGAGCCCTTGAGCCTGCACGCCACAACTAGAGAGAAAACCACGCACCGCAATGAAGACCCGACGCAGCCAAAAATAAAAATAAACAAAGAAAGAGAGAAAGAAGATCTTCCTCTATAACCAACTGCCAGATCTATCAGCAGCAACCACTCCCGTCAGAGGCTCAGAGGCTGAAGGCTTAAAAAGAGCATTAAAAATGGGTTTCAATGAATTTGCAAGTCTCTTATCAATACTTCAGAAGTTCAAAATTGATACTGAGGCTAATAAAAAAATATAGAAAGAAGGAAAACCTACAGTATGCTATCGTGATAAATACTAAGGACATGAGAATGAATTAGTTATAGCCTTGGCCTCAGTGTTGAGGCATCACAGAACGGATGTGAATTAATGGTATCCACAGGGAGCCAAGGGATCATGGAGAATTTAACTAAATTGATGTCTTGCCCTCTAAGATTGCTATATTTCATTTATACTTTTCCTGAATTGGAATAATTCAATGTTTTTATTTAAATGGTTACATTAAGTCTTACTGCAGAGTGAAGATTAATATGAATAGTGTCAAAATGACATATTGCCCAATGTGTTGAATTATATAAAAACAAAAAAACTATAACATAATTCATTACAAGAACTTAACAGCAGCACTGTGCACCACGTGGGTCACTCACTTAGACTCACAGAATTCTGGAGCTTGCAGACACCCAAAGACTGTCCATCTCTCGGATACCACAGGATCCTCAAGGAAAGGGATTGGATCTCATGATTCTGTTGACCCACCTCCCTCATAACCTGGTTCCTTACTGGACACCAAACATATAATAATAGGAGTGAGTACAGAAAATAGTTTTTTCTGAATTGCATTTTCAATTTCTAAATTTTACAGAGACAAGGAGAAAGGCTGAATCTTAAATTAGTTAAACAATTTATTAGCTGTCTTTGTGGGAAGAATATTGCAGGAAGATATAATTATAAAACCTAAATGTAGCTGGGATCCAGCCTAGAGTTGTCAAGCTTATTTATAAAACATGCCAAATATCAGATGGCATGCAAAGGGTAAATGTGTTAATAGCAGATAGGCAAAACACTGGCTGCGATTTCTAGGAAAGATGAAAGAATTTGGACTCAGCTTTTGGCAGAGCTGCTCTGCAACATACGTCATCTCTTGAAATCTAAGTGCTTAGAAACAGAAGGACTTGAAATAAATGAACAACGTTTATTTTAAGCACCTTAAGCATTGTTCTACAATCTTTCATTTTCTACACAGAAAAATACAAATATGAAAAGCATGGTACTAACCACCAGAATGTTTTCTTCTGTAAATTTAAAATGCCAAAGTTATCCACCCCTTTCTCCAATTGCCTAACATAATACAATACTATAAAATTTGAAGAAGAAAAAAAGCCTAGAATTTTGAATCACAATAGTTGTATTTAAATAAGGTCTAGCTACTAAAACAGTTTTGCAAATCTTCTCATCTATAAAGTTGAGGATTGTATTGCCCTTACCTATTTTGCTATAAAAATGCTGTGATTATTAAGATATTCTGACGGCTTATCAATAGCTGCTGTTTGCTTTTGCTTGCTATGGAAATTATTTTAAACACTTTGGGATCTTTACCACCCTACCACGACAATGATACATTTTCAATTTTAGTTTTTTCTCACTTTCCTTTTACTTTTACTACGACATAAATCACAGCAGGATCCTTTTTGACCCATCTCCTAGAGAAATGGAAATCAAAACAAAAATAAACAAATGGGACCTAATAAAACTTAAAAGCTTTTGCACAGCAAAAGATACTATAAACAAGACCAAATGACAACCCTCAGAATGGGAGAAAATATTTGCAAATGAAGCAACTGACAAAGGATTAATATCCAAAATTTATAAGCAACTCAGGCAGCTCAATAACAAAAAACCAAACAACCCAATCCAAAAATGGGCAGAAGAACTAAATAGACATTTCTCCAAAGAAGATATACAGATTGCCAACAAACACATGAAAGAATGCTCAACATCATTAATCATTAGAGAAATGCAGATCAAAACTACAATGAGATATCATCTCACACCGGTCAGATTGGCCATCATCAAAAACTCTAGAAACAATAAATGCTGGAGAGGGTGTGGAGAAAAGGGAACCCTCTTGCACTGCTGGTGGGAATGTAAATGGATACAGCCACTATGGAGAACAGTATGGAGGTTCCTTAAAAAACTACAAATAGAACTACCATACGACCCAGCAATCCCACTACTGGGCATATACCCTGAGAAAACCATAATTCAAAAAGACTCATGTACCAAAATGTTCATTGCAGCTCTATTTACAATAGCCAGGACATGGAAGCAACCTAAGTGTCCATCAACAGATGAATGGATAAAGAAGATGTGGCACATATATACAATGGAATATTACTCAGCCATAAAAAGAAATGAAACTGAGTTATTTATAATGAGGTAGATGGACCTGGAGTCTGTCATACAGAGTGAAGTAAGTCAGAAGGAGAAAAACAAATACTGTATGCTAACACATATATATGGACTCTAAGAAAATAAAAATGTCATGAAGAGACTAGTGGTAGGATGGGAATAAAACACAGACTTACTAGAGCATGGACTTGAGGATATGGGGAGGGGGAAGGGTGGGCTGTGACGAAGTGAGAGAGTGGCAGGGACATATATACACTACCAAATGTAAATTAGATAGCTAGTGGGAAGCTGCCGCATAGCACAGGGAGATCACCTCTGTGCTTTGTGACCACCTAGAGGGGTGGGATAGGGAGGGTGGGAGAGAGGGTGATGCAAGAGGGAAGAGATATGGGAACATACGTATATGTATAACTGATTCACTTTGTTGTAAAGGAAAAACTAACACACTATTGTAAAACAGTTATACTCCAATAAAGATGTTTAAAAAAAAAAAAAAACACTAAAAATAGAACTACCATATGACCCAGCAATTCCACCCCTGGGTATATATCCAACGGAAATGAAAACACTAATTCAACAACTTTTTGCAACAACATGGATGGACCTGAAGAATATCAGTGAAATAAGTGAAATAAGTCAGACAAATACTGTATGTTATCAATTCTATGGGGAATCTAAAAATAAAACAAACTAGTGAGTATAACAAAAAAGAAACAGACTCACAGAGAGAACAAACTACTGATTACCAGTTGGGAGAGGGAATTAAGAAGTATAAACTACTATGCAGAAAATAAATAAGCTACAAGAATATATTGTATGGTACAGGGAATATAGCCAATGTTTCATAACTATAAATAGAGTATAATCTTTAAAAACTGTGACTCACTATCTTGTATACCTAAAACATACAATATTGTAAATCAACTATACGTCAATAAAATAAATAAAAGATAGGAAAATGTTGACCTTATATCCTGCCTCCTTAAGAAATTCATTTATTACTACTAGTAGCTTTTTGGTAGATTAATTAGGATTTCCTAATTGCAGGTGATCGTCATCTACCAATCAAGATGGGTTTATTTCTTTCTAATTTGAATGCCATTCATTCATTTAGCCCTGCTGCATGGGCTAGAACATCCAGTACAATTTGAATAGAAGTGGTAAGAATATATCCTTGCCTTGTTCCTGATCTTAGAGGAAAAGCATTTCAGTCTTTCACTTTAAGTATGATGCTAGCTGTGAGTTTTTCATAGATGCTCTTTATTAGGTTGAGGAAGTTCCCTTCTATTTGTAGTTTGCTGAGAATTTTTATCAAGTATGGATGTTTGACTGTTCCATTGGATTTTTTCTATTTTTTCTTTTTTTTGCATCTTTTGAGATGGTCATGTAGAGGAATTAAGTCCTTGAATAGCAGTGATTGTTATCCTTACATCCACTCCCAGCCACCTTTAGAGTTCTGTCCTTGGACCTCCTCTCTTAAGTTCTACAAAATGAAAAGACTTGTACATTGTAATGGCTTTAACTAACATCTGCGTGTAAATAACTTCCAAGCATATATGTTTCATCACAAATTCTCAACTGAAATTGAGACCAGTATTTTCAGCTTCTAAATGTACTTTATCAGGTTATCCTCCACATACATCTATGAAGATAAATACGTGTAAGAGAAAAATTCAATGTCTATTCTCTTCAGTTAACTGACATTGAATTAAATAGGATCCTTAATTTGAATTTATATCTTTGTATATCAACGGATATCTTTTAAATGTAGAGAATTCCCTGGTGGTCCAGTGGTTAGGACTCCACGCTTTCCCTGCCGAAGGTGTGGGTTCAATCCCTGGTCGGGGATCTAAGATCCTGCAAGCTGCTGGTGTGGCCAAAAAATAATTAATTAAAAAAGAAAGTCTTCATTAAAAAGAATCTTTTAAATGTGAAATCAGAAAAAGAAAGTCTGAAAAAAAATTTTTAAATACTAAAGCCAAAACATTATAATGCAGGGTTTCTTAATCTTGGTACTATTGACATTTTGTGGTAGATGATTTCTTATTATGGGGGCTGCCCTGTGCATTGTAGATATTTATCAGCATCCTTGGCATCAAACCCCCTAAATGCCAGTAGTACCTGCTATCCACCCCTCAGTTATAATAGCCAGAAATGTCTCCAGATGTTACCAAATATCCCCTGGGGAGGGGGCGGCAAAATCATTCCCAGTTTGAGAACTACTGATGCAGTTACTTGCAACAGATCAATGCTCACATAGAGATCAACTAGAAGAATCATTTTTAAAATCTGCTTGAAGGCATTGGGGAGCCTCTAAGAAACTAGGATACGATGGGTTTCCACTACCTTCAAATAAATAAGCTGGGTGATGTGGTGGTGGATTTAATAATTTATAGAAACTAGTGATAGCCATGTTGCTCATTCTTTCCCTTTCTGAAAAGAAATTGTTATTGCATACTGGATGTATAAGGGCAGATACGTTTTTCACTTATAGGTTATCTCATACCAGAGTCAGTTTAAGACATTATAGAGAAAATGGCACATTCCCAGAGCTGAGTGCAGTCATTGCACGTAAACTTGAGACTAATCCCTTGTGGTTGGGTGTCTTCCAAGATGCCCTCCCTTCTTCCAACTTTTGGCTATACACCTGGCCATACAGAATGGAGAGATTTACAAGTATTTCTTTCAGCTTAGTGTGTTCATGTAATAGAGGTTTGATAGATAAGTAGATGACTCATGTGGTAACTTAAAAGTTGGTTAAGCCCTTCACCTTTCTTTTTAGTTCCTTCCTCCTGGGTAGAGTATGGATATGATAGCTGGGGCTGAAGCAGCCACTTTAGATCATGAAGTGACTTTGTGCATAAAAGCTACACATGATGAAGCAGGAGGATGTGAATCTGGGTCTCTGACTAATTTGTGGAGCATAACCTTTATACTCACCCTGGGAAAACATGCCACAATAACTTTATATCAGTTCTCACAGAAAATTCCTTTATCGTACAGTTTTTGAGGGTTCCCCCCATCTCCCCCTGAAAGTAGTTCCTTTGAGTTTAACTCTTCAGTCACCATTCTCATATTTTACTCATTTAAACAAAGGTTTGACTTGTAGTTGTGGAGAAATTATATAATCTACCATATGCCTACTCCATCTTTTTAATCTTTAAAAGTCAATTTAAAAATTGCTGAAATTTCTTTCATTCATAAACTTATCAATAGCATTAATCTATGTATGACATTATAAAATTTCATATAAATAGCAATACAAAACACCATGTGCTTCATATGGCTGTCAGTATAAGGTCAATAGATCCTGAAAGTTCTGAAGCTTCAAAATTAAAATGTTACAAGTTCCTGCTTTAACTACTACTTCATTTTTAAATGTTAGAGGAGAAAAACTAATTTCAGTGTTACAACCCATATGTCAATAACATTCATTACTTTGGTAAAAACAAGTGATCTGTTAGTAAGGCTTCATTATGAGCACACAACAAACCCTAAATTATTTACTGATAGCTTGGTTATCCACTGACTTTATGAATTCTAGGATAGCTTCCCCATGCTTCTGAGTCATTTCCGTTTACCACTGTAAGTAAATATGCAGGAGTATTAATCTCAATATTTAAATATTAATATTTAGGCTTAATTCAGAAAACATGAATAATCAAAACAAACAAGAAAACTTCTTACATGCAATCCCACTCCTGGGCATATATCCAGAGAGAACCATAATTCAAAAAGATACATGCACCCCAATGTTCATCGCAGCACTACTTACAATAGCCAAGACATGGAAACAACCTAATTGTCTATCAATAGACCAATGAATAAAGAAGATGTGGTATATTTCTACAATGGAATACTACTCAGCCATAAAAAAGAATCAAATAATGCCATTTGCAGCAATATGGATGCACCTAGAGATTATCATACAAAGTGAAGCCAGACAAATATCATATGATATGGCTTATATCTGGAATCTACAAAAAAAGATACAGATGAATTTATATACAAAACAAACAGACCCACAGACATAGAAAACAAACTTATGGTTACCAAAGTGGAAAGGAGGCAGGGAGGGATAAATTAGGAGTTTGGGATTAACATAAACACACTACTAAATATAAAATAGATAACCAACAAGGACCTACTGTATAGCACAGAGAACTATACTCAATATTTTATAATAAGCTATAAGGGAAAAGAATCTGAAAAAAAATATATATATATATATAAAACTGAATCACCGTGCTGTACACCTGAAACTAACACAACATTGTAAATCAACTACACTTCTGTAAAAAAAAAAAAAAAATCTTACAATGCATTCCAAACTGAAATATATTTCATATGGTGGGGATTTTCTAAACACCAACTTCCTAGAATGTAGCGTGATACCTTCTCTTCCCAGATATCTGTGTTGTGTATGTTCTCACTTCTTTCAGGTCTTCCCTGACCACCCTGTATAAAAATAAGCCCCCACGTATGATCATTGGTACTTTCTACCCTCCTTGTTTCATTTATCTCTGCAGAACTTATCACCGCTATTTAAGTGTACATTTGCTTTCCTATCTTCTCCTCCCCAACTCATGCCCCCCACAGAATAACCTTCATGAGAATACGGATGTTCTGGTTGTTCATTCAGAGCCTTGAACAGTTCCTAGTACATAATATGCAACCAAAAACACAGGATTTGTTAAATGGACTTGGAGATTTTAAGTACAATTCCCTTAAGTTGTAAGTGAGAAAATAACTCCATAAATATAGAGGCAGAAAGGAACCTGAACAGAGAACAGACATTACAGAGTCCAGGCAACTGATGTCCCAACTGCATAGTAAGTAGTTCAGAACACAGACTTCACACTTGGACAAAACCAGACTCTAGTCCACTTATGAATAGTGACACCCTGGGCAAACTAACCTTTCCATGTCTCAATTCACCCGATACGAAATAGGGATGATAACAGCGCCAACTTAACATTGTTATTACAGTGATTAAATGTGATTATGTATGTAAAATACTACAGTCCAGAGCAACAAATAAGTACTTAATAAAAGGGAGCTAACATTATATTCACCATCATCATCACCATTGACAACATCATCATCTCACTCAGGCTCCACAGATTGTTTTCTAATATTTCCCAAATAATTTATGGTAAGACTGACTATCTAGCTTCTAAGAAGCAGCAAATTAAAGAGAGAGAGAGACCAATTGCCAGAAGTGACAGCAGCAAAAAAAATGGGAGGAAAATGAAAAACTATAAAAACCAGATTCCCAAGGTACTGCATTACAGCAAAATAACTATGTCCATAAAGATGACACTTAGCCACTAAGAAAAAGATTACATTATATTACATTTAATACACTCGTAAGATGGCAAGAAAATATAATTCTAAAATTAGGAAGATTTACTTCAAAATGGTTTACCTGAACTTCTGGTGTAAAAGATAAACTTTTATTACCTTCAAAATTCATCTTCTGGAAAAACAGAGCAAAGTAAATGAGGTGTTATTATATAGAAGGCTTGGATATCTCTGCTGTAAATAAATACCCATCAGTGTAATTTTCGCCAATCTCTCTATCTAAAGCTTTTTTGACATCCTATTAAAGATCAAATTATCTCAATATGGGAATCATCCTTCTCTCATAATGTGTAATGTTGTATCTCAAGTGTGGGCTTCAGGGAAATGGTAAATAGTTCCATTTTACTGTCTCAGTGTCATTGCTACAACCCTGTAACAAATCTGCATTTATTAATCCTATTTCTTTTAAGTTACAGAATAACCAGGCTTTTCTGAGATTAGGAAGAAAATCAAATTGCAAAATCAAAACCACATTCCAAAATTTCTTAAAAGGTATTTTTCTTTGTTCAATTCCTTTGTAAAAACATTGGTCACCATTTAACATACAGTGCCAACAAAATGCACCTAATTTACATGCATAAACAAGTCAATAAATCATAATACACAGACAACATGAATTTCAAACGAAGAGTACTGACACAGCTCATGTTGCATTTAACCATAGTTATAGTTGCTCCCAAAAAAGAAATAGCTAATATGAGAAATAAGAATTCCAGTTTCAATCTGAAATAAAATTCCTTGTGACAAGTAATATGAAACAATGATTATATGAAGTCATTATCTTAAAGGGAACCATTTTTCAGAAGTCACTTTGTGCAAAGCACCATACTAGTATAGAATAAGATCTTGAAAAAAATGTGTACCTTAGGTTAAGGACAAAAGGGCTCCATTTTTTTTTAACTAATTTCCTGAATGATGCAAATTTTTATTGTGTCCATAAATTAAAATACTTTAAAATATGAAGGTTATATATTCCATATTTTGACATTCTAAATAATTCTACAGATGCTCAGCTAAAAAGATTCTGTAGGATTGGGTTATTTTCACGAGCAAAAAAAATGAAAGCACTAATCAAAAGCCCTTTCTAAACTCATAGGCAACGTTTCTGGATATGGGATTTAATTAATAAAAAGAAAATTTTAGCACCACAATAAAATATGTTTTTAGAGAACAGAGAGGACTGGCAATACAGTTAGGGACAAAAGCACTTAAAACATTTACCCCCCCAAAAAAATTCTTTTTTTTAAAAATAATCACTCTAATCCTATCATCTGAAATAATAAAAAAAAATTTTGGTGTGTCTGTGGTATTATGTGGAAGATACAAACCACAGTTCTATTTAAAATGTTAAGTTTTATAATTCTAATTTGATCAAATGAGACTGTCATAGTATTTGTACATAATACTGTTATATATTTATTTTTATATTCTTTTATTTATTTTTTCCCTCAAAAATCTATGATTAAAGGATACCACTAAAATCATTTTGAAGTACACAAATAAAACTTTAAAAATAAGGTAGCTGTAAATAGAGCCATCTTTAAGTTTCCATTCTTTTGCATCTATTTAGCAAAATAAATAATTTCAGTGGCCCAAATAGTAACTTTAATTTCTGTTTTTCTCCTCCACGATGTGTTCAACAACTCTACAATTATACAATTAAGAGTAATTTTTTAGCCTGTGTAACAGACCACATGCTAACAAACTTTAAGGGTTCATAAAATTAAAATTTACGATTCACAAGTATAGATATGAATCCTATCTATGCCTAGATCAGATACATAAGACTGGACATAAGTAACTTCAATCTAAAATATGATTTAAACACCACAAAAAAAAAGAAAAAGGACCAAAAAAGGGAGAAAGAAATTCTCCTCATATGTCTTTTGACCACTAGGCTATATATAGCAAAAAGCAAAATATAAAATATTTATTTTTCACCTCAAAATAAGTTATCCAGAAATAAAATCCGCTAAAGAAGATATAACAATGTCAAAATTACGAGTACTCAAACTCAATGAATTCAGATGAGAAGACATTGGGGTGGGGTTGGGTGGAAGCCTTCCCAAACAGTATTATTTGTATTTTATTAACCTTACAAATATCAACTCAACTTCACCACTCATATCATAAACCTTCTTGACAGTTTCCATTTTATACTTCTATGAAAAAAAATTTTTTTAGCCTCTTAATTTTCCAAGTGTCATGTCAAACCCCTTAGTTCACACCTTAATTCCACAATCCCCATTAAAAACACTCTAAAATAATGACTTTCCCTTAGGAGTCAGAAATCACTATGTAATTTTTCAAAACTGAGAAATTAAATAGGTAAAAAAACCAACTCAAAATAATACACTTGTTAACATATATGGTTTTATGTAGTAGGGAGACCACATAATTGTTCATCCTGATTAATCTCCGGCTCTTGAGACAATAAGGTCTGTAAATTAAAATAAGTGATAGGTACTTAGAATATTTAAAGTCTCTGTCCATTTTGAATAGATGTGAGAGTTTTTTTTAATGACTGAAATTATATGATTGTAAATGTTTACTGTGAAACAGGACAAAATTGATGTTGCCAAAAAGAGTAAAAAAAAATATTTAACTGATGTTAAACATCTTAAGTAATTTGGAAAAAATCTTAAGGTTGAATTGTAACTATAAGGGAACAACAGCAGAAAATGCTTTCATGCATGTACACATGGTAAGTAACAAATAGGCAAACCCCAAGTCAGCACAGCACATCAATGACTGATACTTAAATGATATTTTGGTATATAAAGAAAGAAAATGACAAGGTAAAATGTTGACTGCCATTGATGAAAAAGCATTTCAACAGTTTACACAAAAGTTTTTTTAAAAAGATGTCCTAAGAAAACCAAGCCACAATAAGTTAGTGTTTTCCATAATACATGCTGAATTAGTTGATCCCATATCTATGCACTGTTACTGTCTTAATTCCTAAATGTTGTGACAGCATATTTAATAATTGAGGTACATTAGTTTACATCTTTTTATAGGTATCCTAAGAGAGTTAATTTTTCTTTTCCAGTTTTTCATCATCTTCACCTCCGCCAAAGAAAATCAAAGGAAACATTCCTAGAATGCAGCCAATAGTCACCCCAACAGCTTTGCCCTATGGAAACAAAAGAAAAGATTTTTTGACAGTTAATTTACCCCTGTAAGAGGAATCCTTGCTTAAGTATCTGATAAAGATTAAAAATTACTATGTACTATAAAATTCATCTGTGACTGTATTTCTTTTGATCATAGTAACTTAAACATAAAAATAATGTACAAAAGGTTCTAGAACAAATAATATGTAAAGTTCAAAGCAACAAGGAAAAAAAAATTTTTTTTTCAAATTGCCATAAAAATAACATTAGAGGGCTTCCCTGGTGGTGCAGGGGTTGAGATTCCGCCTGCCGATGCGGGGGACACGGGTTCGTGCCCAGGTCCGGGAGGATCCCACGTGCCGCGGAGCGGCTGGCCCCGTGAACCATGGCCGCTGAACCTGCGCATCCGGAGCCTGTGCTCCGCGATGGGAGAGGCCACAGCAGTGGGAGGCCCGCGTACCGCAAAAAAAAAAAAAAAAAAAAAAAAAAAAAAAAAAAAAAAAAACAAAAAACATTAGAGGGGCTTCCCTGGTGGTGCAGTGGTTAAGAATCCATTTGCCAATGCAGGGGACATGGGTTCAAGCCCTGGTCCAAGAAGATCCCACAGGCTGTGAAGCAACTAAGCCCGTGCCACAACTACTGAGCCCACACACCTAGAGCCTGTGCTCTGCAACAAGAGAAGCCACTGCAATGAGAAGGCCGCGCACTGCAACAAAGAGTAGTCCCCGCTCACCGCAACTAGAGAAAGCCCACGCACAGCAATGAAGACCCAATGCAGCCAAAAATAAATAAATAAATTTATCTTAAAAAATAAATTAACATTAGAGAAGCATTCAAGTAGAAAAACACTTTTTAAACATGTCAGAGATAGGAAGAAAGGAAATATCTCACCAAGTACTCTCAACATATTTGGATTTGCTACCCTTTGCATATATTCCTTTTCAATATTTATCCCCATGTACACCTAATTATGTGTAGGTTTAATCATTATGTAAACATAGCTTTGTTTTCTGCCTTATTCCTTCCCCCCACAGCCACACATGTTATAATAAACTTTCCAAACTGTTTCATAAACTTAATTTAAAAACTTCTAAATTCCACTGAATTGATGGGCCTATAATCTACGTAAAGCTCTTTTTTTTTTTTTTCTCCCGACCACACCACGTGGCTTGTGGGATCCTTGTTCCCTGAGCAGAGATTGAACCCGGGCCCCATGCAATGGAAACACCAAGTCACCACTGGACCACCAGGGAATTCAAGCTCTCCTTACCATTAAAAATCATTGCTACTTTTTCACCATTGCAAATGACAGAACAATAAACATTTCTGTGTATCGTTCTTCCTCAATGATTTATTTAAAAATCAAATAATATGAATATTTGTGCATAACCATAGGATACTGCCATGCTATCTATTCTAGACAAAACTGCAAATATGTGTATACCCATTGCAATATATTTATATGTACATGTACACACAATTTTTCTGCAATCTCACCTACATTAAAAAATTGTTTTTAATTTTTATAAATGATTTTTAAATGATGCATTCCTATGATGACCATTAAGGTTATACACTTTTGAATTAAGTTTTATGTCTTCATACAGACATTTACTGAGAATCTACAAAGTACCAAACTCTATGCTAGGTACCAGGGAGACAGACAGGATCCAGGCAGATGCAGTCTGTCTCTTTCCGCTAGGAACTTCCAGTTAGTTATCATGCTTTTCTACTTGCTAGTCAATACTTGGAATTCTCTCATTCACCTAGTAAATGTCTCATCAATAATTTCAAAATAAGCTTAGATCTAAGACTCACCAAGAAATCTCCACACTAAAAGAAATTTCTCTCCACAAAGAGTTAATTCTTTTCCTGGTGCTTCTGCTATATCTGGTGCATAATTCTATTACTGAATATGTCACACTAAATTATAATTTATTTAATATGTCTGGTTCCTTACCTACACAATCCTTAAAAAGAACTAGAGTCTGTTACTCATTTTATGTCCTTCAGTCTCAGCACATAACTGATACTACTCAACAGTAACTGAATCATATAAAGAATTTTTCAAAAATCAAGTATACCTACAAAAAATAGTCAATAAAAAATTACTGCTTTTTTGAACCTGCCAAGGCTTGGACAGTTTTTGTTAAAAATTCCACTCAAATCAATATTAGTCTCAAATTTCTCAAGGGACTGAATACAGTGTCTTGCTCTGGCTACCCAAATTCACCGTCATAAGCCATATAAAGTACTCACCAAATGTGTACTAACACGTGTTTGCCACATGTCAACTTGCTTTGGTGTGAGATCAGGAATTGATAGGCCTAACCTGGAAGCCAAAGCTTCAACATAGCCTGCAAGTCTTTAAAAATACAAGAGGACAGAATATAAGTTTTTAAAGAGACACACAATGTCCTCACATAGGAAAAACTAATTACTACAATGATAAGATAATTCTATACCTGTAATTGGCACTCTAGAAATGGTATAAACATTCTTTTACAACTTTCATCTTCATTGTGTATAAATATATTTGGTTTAAAAAATTTTCAGACTGACATATTTAATACACAGGTAAATTAATTAACTTAGAGTAATTACTCTCTACCATTACCTTAAAAAGAACAATTCAAGGTATATAAAAATTTTTACAATACTTATAATTTATGCATTTATTCCAAATTCAAAGCAAAGCACTTTAACATATAAGTTAATAACTATCATCAGAAAACAAAAATTTCCAAAATTTATCAGATTGATATACTAAGAAAAACAGCCTACAATTTTCAGGGAAATTTCAAGTATTTATCAATTCTAAGTTGTCATTGCTTATTGGATACAATCTTAGTTTAAGAACTGTAAGAAAGAAAAAAAATTGCTAATTAAACTATGCATACCATCAATTATAAGATGGATCCAAATGTCAGATATGTTAAGTTCTAAAAACCTGTGCAACTAAGATTAATAAAATGTGGTTTATGCTATAAAATATGCTAATGCTATTTTTTAAAGGCAGAGGAAAAGTAGTTCTTAAATATAAGACTCCCAACAAATCTTTATCTCTAATAAAAAAATAATTGTTTAATGATACAATCTAAAACCAAAGGGCCTTAGAGATCTATTAGATCATTTGATTCTATTAAATATAGAAAGCTATCACAGTAGCTATATAATATTATCATTATTAACCTTAATGTTGGAAACTGGGAAATGGAATGTTTAAGGGGTAATATCATTATAGGTTTATGTCAGGAATTCCAGGAATATAAAATTTCTGCTTCGGCCCAGAACAAAGAAACTGTGTTTTTAACAGTAGCTTTGGCCCCAAACTCCAGTGCAGAAGTCTAATATATAGAGTTAGGTCATATATAAAGCTGCTTTTCTCCAGATTATAGGGCTAAGTAGACCTCTACTAGACCCAGATCCAAATCTCAAAACTTACCATTCTAATGAACCAAAAAAAGAAGAAACAGAACCAAAGACTGAGCAAGAGAAAATATGTTTATCACAAAAATTAATGCCAACTTAGTCTAATTTATACTTCCCAGGCTTCCCCAAGCTCAGGAAGCAGCCCAGGCCATCTGCCGCTTAGAAGAGAATATAAAAACAGAAAGAGAGAAAGCTGGCCTTTTCCAAGTAGGCATCCTCAGTTTGTTTCATCATTCCTGCCACATGGAATAAAAAGAGCAAAAACTAGCCAAGTCCCTGTATGTTTTGGCCATTATTCTCTGAAAATTCCTCTCTCTAGAAAACATGCCCAGTCAGTATCCTCACATTTGAGCCATATTTCTTATCTTTGGGTTTAGTGGGAGGAGGGTGGGGGTGAAATAATGATAGGGGTTCTTACTTTTAGTCCTGTCTCACCCTTGGAAATGTTTATAAAATACATATAAACACTTCAGTAAATGAAAATTCAACTTATCTTATGGTAGTTTTAGAAAAAAAATTTGCACATATCAGAATTGCTTGAGAAGATTATTAAACACAAATGTCAGGGTCCCATCCCCAGAGACACTAATTCTCCATGACTGGGATGTGAGCGAGACATCTATATTTGATGCACACCAAAGATTTAGTGCTATTGATTTAGAAACATTAAAGTTAAAAATTTAGTTATAAAACACACATGCAAAAATAAATGTCCCTTTTAAAAATCCTTCTCAATTAAAGGAGAATGGAGAAGAGAAAGAGATCAAGTACACACATGCACAAATGAATAAATGAATGAACTTACCCAAGACCAGCTAAATCTGACACAAGGTTTCCCAAAGCAGCAGCTTAAAAAATGAAAAATGGACAAGTGAATTATTACATAGAAGTCAGAAAAATCAATAAAGCACTGGTCTGGAAGAGTTATCACATTTCTAAACTACAATGACAATATCCAAAGTAGTTCATTCGACAGCTCTGAATCTTGAGATCTCCAAGATAGAACACAATATTTCTGAGATTATAGTATTCTACCTCCATCAAGTAGTAGGTTTTTTCTAACGTGGCAGCCAGTTTCCATTTTGGTTTCAGTATTAAAACACCTGTACAATATTTTGTAGTTTAACTTTCAGATAATATTTAAGGGAATTTGAATACTTGAAAGTTAAAGAGTAAAGCTATATGTACAGCTATGACATTCAAGAAAATCAAAGAGAGGAAATGTCTCTTTCATTAACTCATCTACTTCACGTGTTCCATAGAATAAAACAACACAGAAGCATTCCCAAATGTCACCATCATGAAGAGTACAGTGGTATTTGGGGGGGGAAGAAGGAGATAGAACCAAATTAGATTTTCAATCTTCTATTTCCTTCCTTGACTTTTCTGCCCAACCTGAAAATAAATAATTTGATAGAGAAAAAGAGTAGGAAGGTTTTAGGGTAACACTGAATTAAGAGAAAAATTTTTTTAATATAGTCAATCTAGTAGATTATTGTTACCCATTAACTAACTTAAAGTACCTTGGGCTTCCCTGGTGGTGCAGTGGTTGAGAGTCTGCCTGCTCATGCAGGGGACATGGGTTCGTGCCCCAGTCCGGGAAGATCCCACATGCGGCGGAGCGGCTGGGCTCATGAGCCATGGCCGCTGAGCCTGCGCGTCCGGAGCCTGTGCTCCGCAACGGGAGAGGCCACAGCAGTGAGAGGCCCACGTACCGCGAAAAAAAATAAAGTACCTAAACATTCCAGAAAAATATGTGCTACATATACGAAATTTAAGATTAGAGGAATAGGATTATGTAGATAAACTAAGAGACATCTCAGTGAATAAACTCATTCAAATAAAGTATCCTTTCTAAACCTAACCTATAAAATGTTTCATAAATATACAATGGAATAATAACATTACTATTATTAAATACCTGCCATAGTTGAAATTCCCAAAATAATTCCAATAGATAACTCAATATGGGTTCCCTGAAAAATGATTACAAAGAAATTAATCTTAAAGATTAAAACTGAAGTGACTATCAAAGAATAGCAAAACATTAATAAAAAGAGATAAAATAATCAATATGTTATCACAGCAAAATTATATATATAAAATATGCATAAATATACACATATACTACAGCAATTCACTTAATTATTAAATACTGGGTTGACCAGAAAATTCATTCGGATTTTTCCATAAAAGGTTATGGAAAAACCCAAATGAACTTTTTGGCCAACCCAATATATGCATTCATGCAGAAATAACATCAATATTTTTTTTATTAAAATTAGGCTTTCATAAAAATAAAAAATAGCAACACACATAGCAATATCATCATTAATAATCTAGAATTTATATTTTCTTACCACAGAAAGTTGTTTTAATGCTTTTGAACACAAAGACAACCAACTCACCTACATTTTAAATTCTGAATGATACAACTATACTATTGATATTTACCCTATAAAAGATTTAAAAGACAGACAAAACCAATTTCTAGGACCCAAAAAATCAGACTTCAAAAATTATCCTTAAAACACTTAGTTCTTTAACCGTTAAGCAATGAGACTGTATGATTCATTTATAAGCAACAATAGCATTTAATACAATAGAGCTACAGCAAAAATGAGGTTCCACTGAATTTATTGAGAGTTTAAGATTTTCTATGTCTATCTCATTTCTCTAAAGAGAAGAGGGGCTCGTATTTTTACTTCTACTTTAAAGAGAAGGAACTGAAGTGAAGAAGATTAAACCATTCTAATGGATTATTACATAGAATAAAGAAGAAATCCTACAATCTATTGTTCTAATTCAGTTCTAATCCTTACACAATTCTGCCATAAGTGGACTTAATTTTCAAAAGCTCTCTTGAAGATATGGGAACATATGTATATGTATAACTGATTCACTTTGTTGTAAAGGAGAAACTAACACACTATTGTAAAACAGTTATACTCAAATAAAGATGTTAAAAATAAATAAATAAATAAATAAAATAAATAAAACCTTCAGGTACAGAAAAAAAAAAGCTCTCTTGACTACTGATGCTTGAAAATTTCTAAAACTTTAAAAAAAATCTCAATAATACTTATGGAGAAAAAAAAAGAATGCCCTACAAATCTCAATGATATTTGTGAAGAAAAATAAAAAGAATGTCCTATCTGGTAATATAGAAATATTGTATTACTCAATTATTTACAAAATTGAAGAGAAGCTAAGTTTAATTTCCTCAATTGTCTTTCCCCTAGGCCTGTTGATTCCACTCCTTTAAAATATAATTTTTGTAGACTATGGACCAAACAACGTGATGTAAAAAAGTCTCCCAGGCACTTAAAGTTACAAGGTTGTGAAGATACCCAAAGAAACAGATTTCTGAAGAAGAAAACAGGCATGAAGAAGTATCTTTATATATGGAACCCAAAAAAGCAGGAGCATTACTATAGAAGAGAAGCACTTGACAGCTATAGTGTATAAAAAAATAAATACAGCATCTTTAACAGCAATGAATCATTAGAAATGACCCCCCAAAAAAATCTGTTTGCCAATACATGTACTTATAAAGCATTTAAGTGCTTAAATCATTTGGCTGAATTTAAGAAACGTGAACATCCTTCAAACAGCATGAAAAGCCTCATATAAAGTCAAGGTCAGTTTGAAGGCAATGGACTATCCACTCCTTTCCTTTTTCCCATAGTTACATCAAATTTCATGTTAACGGGTGAGGTAGAAATTATAAATAAATCTAATACTAGTTGTCTTAAAATACTTGGTTCATCACCTTAATATGATTAATCTATGCTAGAATTTTAATCAATTCTATCCTAATTAAATTGTAAGAAAAATAATCCCCCACAAACCCACTAAAATATGTTATAAAAAGCAATCCCAATAATATAAAAATATAATAAAAAGCCATGAAATCAAAAGCTTAGTATGAACAGCAGCCAAGAATAAAGGTCAAACCTACTACGAGAAGTTATATAGAAATTTGTCTATATGACCACAACTAGGGTAGCAGTTAAGAGAGTATACCTAACAGGAAAAGCATCAAATGGCATGATAGAAAAGAGGAATAAAATATCTTCTTGACTTACTATCTTCAAACAGTCATAGCTATCCTACAATGTTTGGAGGCAATCAGTGTTTTGTTTTTGTTTTTGTTTTTTAAAAAAGAAGGTGAAAAATATTCTTAAGATAATAATGTTCGTTTATTTCCCTTTTCATAGATCCTACAGTTATTTATGGATTTTAGTCTTAGCAGTCTATTAAAAAGCCTCTTTGGAAAATTTAAGTGTTCTTGAATTATTTTGCAATTATCACAGGATAATATTTTTGCCATACCTATTACTCTTAATCAGGTTTAAGCCAGTAGTTTAATTATTTATTTCAGTACTATATAAATAAAAAACAGGTGATACTTTCCTGAAACTGGATTTCAATGTAAACCAGAAAAACAAATATTACTGAATTAGAGTCAACCATCTCAGGCCTGGAAAAATAGTCCACTCTCAGTTACACTAAGAATGAGACACAGGCCTGAGTAATACAAAATAGGAACATTACAATAATTTGACTCTAGAATGTGGTTGTTCTGTTTGTTTTGTCTTGTTGGCATCTGTATTTAAACACAGATATCTGTTACTTTAGATATTTATTTCAAAGAAATAATAAGACCATACTGTGAAGGTCTTATTCAGGATCTAAGAAACTACCCAGTTTCCCTATTCTGATATCTCTTCAAAATCTCCCTGCACCCCTCTTTATGCAAAATACATCACCTCAACAATTCCCTGTAGCAAGGACAGTCTTTCATCATTTGAATATCTAAGGTCTGCCCAACTGAGGTGAAGAAACAAATGATTATTAAGATGGTAGAATGAGAGGTACCAGCTGTCAATAAAGAGAATCTAAAATATTGAGTGTAAAACTGAAACAGAGAAGCTTTAATTCAGACAGTCTATTCAAGAACACATCAGATCTTAAACTATAGCTTCTAAATTCATCATAGTGGGGTTTTCATTACAATTAGATTTTATTTACATTAACTATTTAAATAATCTAATCAACTCAAGGTTTTAGTAATTTCAGAAAAGGTAGTGTGGTATGGTTGAATAAGTTTCTCATATTCACAGATATATAAAATAGCCAACTTGATTCTTATATACATAATAGGAAAATGTCATAATCACTCAAAAAAACCAGTATTTTGAAATTGTATTTAGAGGCTCTTACCAGAACTACTTTACTAAAGAATTATGTATCTAATGGGTGCTTATCACCTTCAAGTTATGTGCATGCTACAGTATCTTCTGTGACTGCTTAAGGAGCAGGAGACCTTCCGGATGTGTGAACCCTGTGTTTCCTCAACCAGGTGAATGTCTAGATTTTCTGGATATCCGATCCCACCTTATCAATCTGGACATAAGGTGAGACTACATACCAAAGAAAACCATTCTTGAATGAACCAATTTTAGATATTCTTTAAGCAAATTTTATAATCCATACAATGTAAATTATACTTTTATCCCTATTTTGAAACCAAATATACTATTTATATCCATCTATAGTACATGTGACCTCCAAAACACCGAAACAAAAAACAAAAACAAACAACAACAACAAAAAAACCCCTGGCATCTCTCAAAATTATATTTCCCTCACATTCAATAATCCTAAAATCATTCCATTTCTTTTTTAAGTGGTCTCCTACAAAACACCTAGAATTTACAGAACTTATTAAAAGTTTGAGTCAGTGAAGAGAAGTGGATAGAGCACTGGGCAGTTTCAGAAGACCTGCATTTTCATCATGACTTTATAATCTGGATCCAATATTGGTATCTAGTGACAAAAAGTGTCACAGAAGAGTAAGAAAGATAAATCAGCCATCCCTGAGACTAAACACTACTTGTAAGAAACAACCTTAAATTAAAATGACTTCAGCAAAGGAGAACCTTTTAACACTACGATGGAACAAAGACTGAAGGGTTTATTATTCACAGTATTCTGAATTGAAACTTAAATCATCTTTGGGTTAAATGGACAGACTGCATATCCAAACACCCTTTAAAACATTTTTGTATGGGAAAACTGGACAGGGAACTAATTAATAACATACACATGATGGGAACTGCTGATCAATTAAAGAACATTAGAAAATTTTACATACTTTATTCTTTAGTCAGAATGTTGAAACTAGAACAGAATAATACAGACCCAATAAATATGTGTTTATTATTGTCAATGCTTTACCAAAGTCTTGATGATTAATAGATATGATGCCTTAAAAATTGAGCTACAGTCGAATTAACCTGAAATATAGTTAAAAATAGCCTTGTTCATTATGATATTAATTAAAACTTTATAGCTACAATATGTAAATTATTAGGAAAATTTAGACATTAATTTCTTTATTAACTCAAAGTAGAAGGGTTGAAAGAACTTACTGCAACAATCATAATTGCATTATCCAAAAAGCCAAACCCTATGAAAGGTATCGCATTGTGGATGAATACTGAAAAACATCAAAAACAGAAAAATATGTTTTAAGATTTCTATAATTTTAAAATGACAAAAACAAACCATATGATTAAACTCTCATAAATAGATTTGATTTAAGTTTTGGAATTTGCTTTCCATTCCCCATAGACAAAAGATTCTGCTTCTCCTCTGTTTATATACTTGGTGGAAGGTATACTGGGGAAAAAACAAAATAAAAAACACATAACATGTAAAATTAATTGTGTTAGGCTTTTGTGTTTCCTTATTGGCAACGCACACACGTACAAATTACATACAGTTAATGACAGAACAAATAAATACACGAGTACCATGTTTTACCTGTTAAATTACTATTGACATCAATCTTTTTCTCTCTTAGACCTAACGACTGATACCATAAAATTGATCTCCATATTAGAAATAATAAAAAGTGTTCTGAATCAAATATCAGGGAAGGTATCTGGTCACTTATACTCACTAAACAATTGTTTAAACAAATGTTAGGAAACTGTGATGATCTCATCTGTCTTAGACATCTGTGTTCAAAGTCCTCTCTCCCCCCTCGACACATCAGTATCCCTGATAGCTTTCACCAACTAAAACAAACAATATATGATTTAAATGAAAATGTAACTTGATCTCTTCCTACCAAAGGCACATCTTACCCTATCTATCTAGTACATAATCTGAATGACCTGAGAAAACAGAAGTGTAACTAGGAAGAACTAATACCTATTTAAAAAATATATTTAGCTTCATTTTTTTTCCTATTTACATCTTTAGCACATTGCAGAATGCCTAGTGCACAGTAGATGATCAATAAACATTAGTTAAATAAGTTGAGGGCAACTAACTTGGAAAGGAAGAGAATTCCAGATTAAGAGAATTGAAGGAAGACTGTGAAACAGATTAAAAGCTAGGGACAGTTAAGACTTTATTCTAGTTATTCTATAAATTTGCCAAGGTATAGTCAACATCCATTCAACCAAGGACTTTTTAAAAATAAACATCAAGGCTCTGAGTTTTATATCACATCCAAAAAATAGTCCCTTAAACCAATTGGTTATATATGTATTCCGTGCCTTTAGATCTTTTTTCTTTTAATGCAGTTAAGTCCACAGAAAGTATAATTAAAATATAATCCAGAAGTTAGGAAAATTTAATACCACTCTACACCAATCAGGGAAGGCTAATAAGCAGTAAAACAAGAAACATTTCTACCCACAAGCACTGTCGAAGACTAAGATGAAGGGGGAAAATAGTATATATCCTGGGTCATTTCAGAGTTCTTCTCGTTATCATATAAGAATGTCCCAGGTCAAAAGCAGCATCTTTTAAATTATAAAGCATATTGTTTTATTTTTTTAAGCATATTGTTTTAAAAGCTATGAAAGATGATAAAAATCAAGTGGCACATTAATGAAATGGGAATTTTTAATTAAAGAGTCTAGACTTAGTTCTTTGACTTTTTGCCTAGATCCAGCTGCTTAATGACCAGACATTCAAATTTTTATAATAATCAGCTTCTAAAACACATACAGAATTTCAAAAAAATATTACAAATTTGACATGTCAAAAGAATATAATGAAATTTTTAAAATCACCATATGAAACATTTACAGTGAAAAGAGAGCTACTTAAATGTATATCTGGAGAGAAGACTCTCCAGACATCTCAATCATCTTTGAAATATAAATATGGCAAAGTAACTATGAAACCTTTGGGATTACTAAACATTTTAGGGTTAATTTGATGGCATCTCTAAAACTGGCTAGTTATAAATATCTCAAAATTAGGTGTCAAGGTTATTAAACTAAGTTTAAGATTAGACTAATTGCTATCTTAGTAAAAACTTGGTTATAAAACCAAGGCATGTTGCTACACTGCTATAATAATTACCTGGAACTATAAAATATATTATGCTTTGATGTTTAGACCTAAGTAAATGTGTCCTGTAAATAAAAATTTATTTTCATTCCAAAGGAAAATTGTAAGTTTCAGAAAGTCAAATAAACACGTACTGGACACTCCACAGGGCACTTGAGATACAAAGATACTTGGTTACCAGCCCTCAAGAAGTTTGGGTATGATAACACAAACATATTAGCAGGTGATTTCAATATAACCCCCAAAATGGTAACAGTATTATACAGTGCTATGGATATTGATTGTATGAATCCAGGCTAGAAGAATTTAAAAAGTTTACCTGGGAAAGAAACGTCTTAAAGAATTCTTCAATTGTTTTGATATCTGGGAAAAATTACTTATTTCTAATACAAATTATATTCTACCTCTGAGAGTAAAAAGAACTATTAAAAAGAACTGGCGGGCTTCCCTGGTGGCGCAGTGGTTGAGAGTCCGCCTGCCGATGCAGGGGACGCGGGTTCGTGCCCCGGTCCGGGAAGATCCCACATGCAGCGGGGCCGCTGAGCCTGCGCGTCTGGAGCCTGTGCTCCGCAACGGGAGAGGCCACAGCAGTGAGAGGCCCGCGTACCGCAAAAAAAAAAAAAGAACTGGCTACTAAATTTTAATTATATAAGTTTGCTCTCCAGCATGTAATGATAGCCTACCAATTTCTTCAGTTCCCTTTGGGAAATATTATTCTCTAACTCAGTAGTTGTTAGTATATCACATCTAATATTTAGCTTTAACTTACAACCTATTCAAATTCACTGCACCGCTAAATAATTCTCTTCTTCCATTGTCTTTATAGTAAGATCCCAAACTATTTTACATTACTGTGGTGTTAGCCCTTGAATATTTATTCCAATCATAATAAAGAAAGCACACTAGTAGCATTGTAAAGCTCTTCTTCCTGGTGGTTTAAAATGAACTTTACTTTCTTCATTATTACAAACAACAAATCAGAGTATTTTCTCCACCAAAGAAAATAGCTTAGAAATTCTAGTTCTGAAATTACCCAACTTAAATCCAAACTAAACATACACTTCTTCTTGGGAATTAAGAAAACCTCTACTATAATTCTATCTCTAGATGGTAACAATATTTAAACAATAATAGATATGGTTAACGATCTTAGAAATTCCATTTTACTGTAATATGTCTTAAACCAAGTTTACAAACTTTTTGCTTCAGCATAATAAATAGGATAATCCACTCTATCTGGAATGATTTAACTTACTGACTTCTGTACTATTAATGAGTAACACAGTTATTTCAAGTCCAAAAGACAGATGCACAAATATTTAACAATTATAGAACCATTACCATATCTCAGCTGTCCTGGGGTGGGTGGTAGAGCTTCCAATTTTTCTGAAGGGGAAAGAAAGGGTGTGGTCAAGAATTAGTTACTATAGCATGACTTCTTTTTTATTACAATGAAGAAAATACCAGCAGAATTACAAAGTGAGAGAATAGCAGAGTTGTTCATAAAGTATCTTTAGGTTAATGGACCGAAGTTATCCATACAGGAAATATTACTTGGTATAGATTAAATTACAAAGCTAAAAATCAAAACTGAGCTTTAGTTACAGGCCTACCATGGACCCTATAGCCCTGAGTAAATCATTTGCTTTTTGGTTTTATGTAAGTCCTTCTATCTATATAATGAGGCTGTTCACACAAATTACAGTGAAAAAAAAAATTTCAGAAATATAGCTACCCTTCTTTAAAATGGCAACCCTAAATGACTTAAGAAATATATACCCAAACAAACACTGATAACACTCAAGTAGACCTCGATGTCCTTTAAAAATAGGAAAATAGGGCTTCCCTGGTGGCACAGTGGTTGGGAGTCCTTCTGCCGATGCAGGGGACATGGGTTCGTGCCCCAGTCCGGGAAGATTCCACATGCTGCGGAGCGGCTGGGCCCGTGAGCCATGGCCGCTGAGCCTGTGCGTCCGGAGCCTGTGCTCCGCGACGGGAGAGGCCACAGCAGTGAGAGGCCCGCATACCGCAAAAAAAAAAAAAAAAAAAAGGAAAATAATATTTTAAAGCAATGTATTACACCGGTAACTTCACCAGATTGTGTTATGTTCTTAATTAATATCCCTAGATAATATACTGAATATTTTGAATTTTGAAATCTATACTACTGGATAATTAGAATATTCTACACAATAAAATGACCCAAAAGAGTAGAGTATCATTCAAAAAATAGCAATATTACTTACAATATACGTCATAATAAACACAGAAAGTTTTCCCAAGTATATATATCAAAGTAGCTTCAAGTGCCATCATTAAATCTAAAAATTAACAATTGTTACAAAGAATCTACCTACCTAATCTCATAACAGTAAACAACTCACCATTTATAAGTAAGAGTAAGCTATGGTTAAATGGCAGAGAATTCCACCTTCTTTATCCTCACTCAATCCAACAGAAGTAACTGATAACCTATACAGAAGAACCCAAACCATGGATCGTTCTGCTCTAAAGATTTAGTACAAACAACCAAAGTGTCCAAGGAAATTCATTACAAACTGGATATATATTTTCTAAAATATTTATTTATAATCTATGTCAACAGAAGAACTGAAGAATTTATTTTTTAAAAAGGAAAAAGCAAATAAATCTCCATTAGTAAGCTATATAAAAAGGAGTATGATTCACATTTGTAAATGTTATTTTACTAAAAAAACATATAGTATCATAAAGGCTTTACAATAAGAAATAGGCTAAAACCTAGAGTTTAGGCAATTACTGAATTATTCAGAAAGTTCTAAGAATGCAAGTTTTTTTGTTTTTCCTTTTTTAGAACAGTTAAGAAATGAAGATATCCTAAAACTTTGTAGAATTTTACATCTGCTTAGAATATACTTTCCATTCTTTGACTAGCACTGTTACTTCAAAATCTACTTTGAAAGCACGCAAATAGTTTTCCAAATTTTTAACATGAAATGTAAGATACCACTGTACTTCCACAGAGTTTTCTGGTGAAGTTAACATGCAAAAGTGGTTACATATCAGAACTATTTCCTAGTTGCATTACTCTCATCATCACTACAGTTCTGACACTGTGAGATGTCCTCGTCAGTTGACTGAACATCTTGAAATACCTAAAAGTTCAACAAGCAGGATCTTCCCAATATAATGAGAATATACAGGGTCTTTACTTTTACTTCTTCAAATTCCTTACATATTGAGCAAAATATTTAAAATATTTTACAACTTCTAAGACAAAAGGATAAGGGCTAGGCAAATATATAACGTGTAGTGGTAAAGAGGAAAAAAATCAAATAATGTAACCAATATTCCTAATCTGTCTTTCCAAGTACACATAAGGATTAAAAATTAAAGGTAATGAAAAATAATTTTTTTTAAGATAGAGAAAAAGAAAGAAATATAAAGTAAAGAAGACAGAACAGGGAAGAAAACCACTGGCACAGAGATTAAAGTAAAATCAAAGCACAGATTTTTGCCTCCTGCATCATAAAAAACCTAAGGAGTAATAAGAGTAAATATGAAAGGAACATTTCCTAGAAAGTGAAAATTTTATTGGAAAGTATCTATAAAAAATTGTGAATCATAAATTGATCAGTTTGAGGATTCTGACACTATAAATTATCTTCTTTACTACATTAACTGAAAGAAAATAAAATACGTATCAGAAGTTAAAGGGCTTTCCTGGTGGCGCAGTGGTTAAGAATATGCCAGCCAATGCAGGAGACACGGGTTCGAGCCCTAGTCTGGGAAGATCCCACACGCCACGGAGCAACAAGCCCGTGCGCCACAACTACTGAGCCTGCACTCTAGAGCCTGCGAGCCACAACTACTGAGCCCATGTGCCACAACTACTGAAGCCCATAAGCCTAGAGCCCATCCTCTGCAACGAGAGAAGCCACGCAATAAGAAGCCTGCGCACAGCAATGAAGAGTAGCCCCCTCTTACTGCAACTAGAGACGGTCTGCGAGCAGCAACAAAGACCCAACGCAGCCAAAAATAAAACCAATAAAATAAATAAATTTTAAAAATAATTTTAAAAAAAGAAGTTAAAAACATTAGATGTATAACACACAGCAAAACTCAATCTTGGAAATAAGCCCAAGGTTTCAGAAATCTATACAAGTTTTAAAATGTCATGGCTGCCAATTTAACCTCCCTGAAAACAGTCATAATAAACCCCAAAGCTTTATTTGCCTACATATATACCTTAACAATAAAATTTTTCTTCTGATATATGGTAAACTATGTACACTTACATAGAAATGTATTCTAATCTACTGTTTTATTAAGCAGAATTCGGAGTTAGAAAAACCAGTTATTTCAGTTACTCTATGTGCGTATGTATGTGTTACATGCATCATAATTTCTCTCTTTTCTAAATATTTTTAAATAAGATGACTATTAAGATTGTACATCACCACACCATATTCTCCAACCATTTTTAGCTTAAGAAATCCTGGTTCTACTTCCAATACTGGCTGAATAATCTTCTATCAGACCAATCCTCCTGCACAGAACAACTATAACTATAAATAAATATTTGAAAGCACTGGAAAATGACCAAAAGTAGGTTGATTCTGGAGAGGAATCAACACTTAGAAGAAAGAATGGAACTAAATGAGTTACCCATTTAACACAGCTTTTGGCCTAATCCACAACATGCAAACCAACTAAAACTCTTAATAAAAAAACTTCAGTCTTTCTGGCCTAAAGAAGTAGTGGGCAGATAAAAAGAAACAGAATTGAGTTATTTGTAGTGAGGTGGATGGACCTAGAGACTGTCATACAGAGTGAAGCAAGTCAGAAGGAGAAAAACAAATACCATATGCTAACACATATATATGGAATCTAAGGGAAAAAATGTAATGAAGAGACTAGGGGTAGGATGGGAATAAAACAGACCTACTAGAGCATGGACTTGAGGATATGGGGAGGGGGAAGGGTAAGCAGTGACGAAGTGAGAGAGTGGCATGGACATATATACACTACCCAACGTAGGGTGGATAGCTAGTGGGAAGCAGCCACATGGCACAGGGAGATCAGCTAGGTGGTTTGTGACCACCTAGAGGGGTGGGATAGGGAGGGTGGGAGGTAGGGAGACTCAGGAGAGAAGAGATATGGGAACATATGTATATGTATAACTGATTCACTTTGTTGTAAAGCAGAAACTAACACACCATTGTAAAGCAATTATACTCCAATAAAGATGTTAAAAAAAAAACAATAGAGACGAATTCAAAAGTGACTCAAATACGCATATGTATGTATAACTGTATCACATTGCTGTACACTAGAAACTAACACAACATTGTAAATCAACTATACTTCAGTTTTTTTTAAAGTGACTCAAATGGGGCTTTCCTGGTGGCACAGTGGTTGAGAGTCCACCTGCCAATACAGGGGACATGGGTTCGTGCCCCGGTCCGGGAGGATCCCACATGCCGTGGAGCAGCTGGGCCCGTGAGCCATGGCTGCTGAGCCTGCGCGTCCCGAGCCTGTGCTCTGCAGCGGGAGAGGCCACAGCAGTGAGAGGTCCGTGTACCGCAAAAAAAAAGTGACTCAAATGTTAGAAATAGCAGACAAGGAATTTAAAGTAGCAATTAAAATTATATTTGAAGATGTAAAAAAAAAATGTTCAAATAGAAATGATAAAAAACAAACTGAAGTTCCAGAACTGAAATATTCAATATCTGAAATTTTAAAATTAACTGGATAGGCTTAAAAACATAATGAAGGTGATAGAAGAAGCAATTAATGAACATAATGATAGTTCAGTAAAATTACCCAATCTGAAAAACAGAATAAAAGGACTGAAAAATAGTAAACCAGAGTCTCAGGGACCTGTAGCTAAATATCAAAAGGTCAATATATGCATAACTGGAGTTCCAGAAGGTGAGGAGAAAGAAAAGGACCAAAAAATCTTTTAAAATAAATAATGGCTAAAACTTTCTCAAAGTTGGGGGGAAGACAAAAATTTCAAAAGATTCAGGAAGTTCAGTGAACCCCTAGTAGGATAAATATAAAGAAAACCAATGACAAAGAACAAAATATATTGAAAGCAGTCAGGAAAAAAATGACACATTAAGTAAAGGAAAACAATGATTTGAATATACGGAAAGAAAAAGAAATCTGTCAGTCCAGTATTGCATATACAGAAAAATATCCTTAACCTTCACGAATGAAGGCAAACTGTATCTCAGTTAAACTAAAACTATGAAAAAAATGTGTTGCCAGCCAATCTGCAAAACAGGAAATGCAGAAGAAACTTCTTCAGATGGAAGGAAATACCAGTTGGAAAGTAAAATCTTCAGGGAAGAATGAAGAGCATCAGAAATGGTAAATACTGAATAAATATAAAAAACTACTTTTTTCCTAGTAATGTAAGTAAACCTGATTGCCCAAAGCAAAAATTACAACACTGCCTTGTGGAGTTTATAACATATGTAGATGTAATACGTATGACATCAAAGCATAAAGGATGAAGGAGGTTACAAATGGACCAATTTGGAAATATGGTTGCAATATTTCTACAATGTATATGAAGTGGTACAAGGCTCTAAGTGGTATTAGCTCTAAGCAGTCTGAAAAGAGTTAAGAATGCATATTTGCCATTCCTAGAGCAACCATACATAAAGACAAAATGCATTAAGGACATAGTTAGAAAGCTAACTAATGTGAAGGGAATGCTAAAAAATATTAAGTCAAAAGAATGCAGGAAATGAGAACAGAAGAACAAAAAACAGAGGGACAAGCAGAAACCAAATAGTAAAATAGTAAACCTACATCCAACTATATTGGTAATTACTTTCAATGTTAATGGACTAAACAATCCAATTAAAAGGCATAGATTGTCAAAATGCATAAAAAAGTAAGACCCAACTATATGGTATCTGCAAGAATTATAGTTTAATAGGTTGAAAGTAAATGAATGGTACATTATACAAACAGTAAGCTTATAAAGGCTGGAGTGGCTATATTAATAACAGATAAAGTAGACTTACAGACAGTATTACCAGAACCAGGGACATTTCAAAATGGTAAGAGTCAATTCATCAAAAGGCATAATAACAATTTGTTTATGCCTAACAACAGAGCTTTAAAATGCACAATGTGGACTTCCCTGGTGGCACAATGGTTAAGAATCCACCTGCCAATGCAGGGGACACAGGTTTAATCCCTGGTCTGGGAAGATCCCACATGCTGTGGAGCAATTAAGCCCATGAGCCACAACCACTGAGCCCATGCGCCGCCAACTACTGAAGCCCGCGAGCTCTAGGGCCCGTGTGCCACAACTACTGAGCCTGCATGCTGCAACTACTGAAGCCTGCACCCCTAGAGCCCGTGCTCCGCAACAGGAGAAGCCGCTGCAATGAGAAGCCGGCGCACTGCAATGAAGAGTAGTTCCTGCTGGCAGCAACTAGAGAAAGCCTATGCATAGCAACGAAGACCCAATGCAACCAAAATAAAAAGAAAAACAAACAAAAACCAAAATGCATGATGCAAAATATGACAGAATTAAAGAGAAAATAAACATTTTCACAATCACACTTGGAGATACAAAAACTTCTCTCTCAGCTGACAGAACACTAGGGGAAAATAGCAGTAAAAAGCACATTATCTGAACACTACCAACCACCTTGATTCAACTGATATTCAAACATTTACATTCAACAACTACAGAATGCATATTCTTTTCAATTGTAGATGGTACATTCATCAAGATAGACCATATGCTGATCCACAAAACAACTGTTAATAAATTAATGATTAAAGTTGTAAAGAATATGTTCTCTGACCAAAATGGAACCCATAACAATAAGATATCTAGGAAAAAAAATTAGAAATTAAATAACATCTTCTAAATACATGGGCCAAAGAAGAAATCAAAAAGGAAGTTATAAAATATTTTTCAAACTGAAATCACAATGAAAATACAGCACATCAAAATTTGTCAAAACAGCTAAATGAATGCTTAGAGGGAAACTTCTAGTTTTAAGTACTAATATTAAAAACAAAGGGCTAAAATGAATAACCTATGGTACTATCTTAAGAAGCTAGGAAAAAGAGAACAAGGGAAACCAAAAGTAAGTAGCAGAAAGAAGGAAATAATAACAAAAAGAGCTGAAATCAATGAAATAAAAAACAAACAATTAAGGAAATAGACAAAGCCTAAAGTTGGTTCTTTGAAAAGATCAACAGAATTTTAAAACCCTTAGGTACACCAATCAAGAAAGAGAGAACACAAATTACTAATATCAGGAATGAAACAGGGGACGAGGTCACTACAGATCCTACAGACATTAAAATGAGAATATTACAAATAACTTTATGCCAAAATATTCAACAACTTAGATGAAATGAACAAATTCCTTGAAAAATACAACTTACTAAAACTGATACAAGATGAAACCAAAAATCTGAACAGCTCTATCTAGTAGCAAAATCAAATTTGTTACCAAGCACCTTTCCATAACATTCACACTAAAAAACCTTCTAGGCCCAGATGGTTTCACTAATGAGTTTCATCAAATATTAATGAAGAGCAAACACCAACCCTAGGCAAACTTATAATCTCTTTAAGAAAAACAGAAAATGAGGAAATACTTCCCAACTCATTTTATGAGGCCAGAATAGTCCTAAATATAAAATCTAACCAAGAAATTACAAAAAAGAGAAAACTACAGACCAATATCCCTCATGAACACAGAAAGAAAAAATTTTAATGGAATGACAACTGTTCTGCTTTCCCAAAGTGTGTTTATTCACAATAGTGGCAAAAAATAACTAACATCCAGACTTCCTCACATTTTTCCCTTTCTGATATTTCTCATTGTTTGAAGGAGAAGTTGTGCTTAGCAGGGTTCCATGTTTAGAAACATAGATTAGGAAAATTATCTGTATGTGTCTATGAGATAGTATTTACAAATAAAATTTTTTTCCTTTTGATTTCACAGTTAAAAGTCTTTGCTGGATGGAGAGTAAATAAGACAGTTCTTGCAAACTGCTAATTTATACCATACCAAATCAAATAAAAATTATTTTAAGTGGGACTATCTCTCCTTCTGATCTGTCCTTGAGAACATAAATATATTCAATTATTGTATAGACAAATCTTTTCCGAATTAAAAAGCACCTAAGATATTCATTACAAATCCTGAAAACATAAGAAAGTAATTTCCATGTTTAAATATAAAAATTTTCAATGCTTTCAACATTTTGTTTTGCTTCAGTAACCCAGGAAGATTAGAGAAAACAGTTTAAAACATTTAAAGCAATTTCACTTTTATTAAATGAAATTCTAATTTTTTAGAATGTACAAAGAATGAGGTATTCCAGTTAGTTTTCTAGTTAACTAAAGCAACCAGAGAACTGATGTGGCTTATAAAATACTGTTACTACCTAAGTAATATTGAATTCTTTAAAAAGAAATACTTCTTTGATGAATTGGAATATTATAGTGCATCAGAATCATCACTTTAATGCTCAATTATTATCTATTTAGGAGATATAAAACTGAGGGTCACTGTCACATAAAAATTAGAAGAGAGAACAAAACACAAATTAAGGCTTTTTTCTCCTATTTCAGGAATAAAAATATATTTAATCCAGCAGCTTTTTATATTTTATTATATAAATATAAGTATATAATATTTGTTTTATACTATATTTACTTAAAAAGGTAGGAAGTTAGATTAGGAAGAGAAAGACAAAGGGAGAAATGAGAAACAGAGAAAGGTAAGAAAAACAGATGAGGAACAAATGTAAAGATTTTTTTAAAAGGGAGGGAGAGAGGGTTTTTGAAGGGAGCCTCAGAGAAGGCCACACAAGAAAGAGACTTCCTAGATCTGGGCAAATGAGTTGGTGGGACATGGTTTTTTTCAGTCCCGCTACTGTATTTCTTTGTTGATTAGTCATCAGGTAGTCTAAACTTGACACCTTTGGATCAGACTCCACTGTGTACACAGATACCTCCTAATATATACACACTGCTAAGCACTATGGGAAAACCAGATGAACAGATTATCTCCAGCTATTCCAGGGGTTCCCAGGCTTTGCTGTAGGACACAGATCTAAAGGTTTCCAAATCCCCAGGCCATGTTCTAAAACCTTATTTTAAAATAAATTCCTGACCAATTGTTTATCATTGTCTTTTTTTTTTTAAGCCCAAAATGGCATCTGGTGAGAAAGGAAATTAGCTAACTGTAGGCTCTAATTTAAGCTGAATTCCAATCAGTTTTTTTTTTCTTCCTGTGGTGAAAAATAAACAATAATAATTTTTTGATTGGTAAGATTAAGAAGCAGTTTTTCCCAAGACATACATTTGGGACAGTATGCCTACAATCAAGACTATACTACACTATTTCAATGACCTCTAATCATAGAAGAACAAATATCACCATTTTAAAGCTCACATTTGTTTTATTTATTATCTTTTTAAAATTTTATTTATTTATTTTAATGGCTGCACTGGGTCTTCGTTGCTGCGCGTGGGCTTTCTCTAGTCGCGGCGAGCGGGGGATACTCTTCGTTGCAGTGTGTGGACTTATCATTGCAGTGGCTTCTCTTTCTGCAGAGCACGGGCTCTAGGTGCGCGGGCTTTAGTAGTTGTGGCGCGTGGTGGCGCGTGGGCTTCAGTAGTTGTGGCATGCAGGCTCTAGAGCGCAGGCTCAGTAGTTGTGGCGCATGGGCTTAGTAGCTCCACGGCGTGTGGGCTCTTCCCGGACCAGAGCTCAAACCTGTGTCCCCTGCATTGGCAGGCAGATTCTTAACCACTGCGCCACCAGGGAAGACCCTCACATTTGTTTTAATCCTGGAAAATTCCTACTAGGTTCTACCAAAATGTCTTAGAATCCTTCATAACTAAAATGTAACATATATTCAAATACTTTTATCAGTGCTATAAACATACTAAAATTTACCTTTTATATTAATGCTTAGAATAAAGTAGGAAAATTCTTTTAAATTATGCTTTTCAGGAATATACAACATGCAAGTTTTAGAATAAAACCACTGGGAATAGAACAACTGCCTGTAACCTGGCCATAAAATGCCTTGTGCCTTTGTGCTTTTCAGTCAAAATTGATTGTTATATCAATTTGGATATAACAAAGACTGGGATTGACATATATACACTAATATGTATAAAATAGATAACTTATAAAAACCTGCTGTATAGCACAGGGAACTCCACTTTGCTGTACAGCAGAAACTAACACAACATTGTAAAACAACTATACCCCAATAAAAAAATAAAATTAAAAAAAATGAAATGAAGACACCAAAAGAACCCCCAAATACTGTAGAGCCTCCATTAATTAAAAAAAAAAAAAATAGGAATTTACTGCAAACATCTTACATTAAATAAGCCATATTTATATACACACATATATAATTCACACATAAATATTTATTTATTCATATTTACATATATGAAAAGGATGAGGATGTTGAGTGTTTTAACTTAAGAGCAATTTTTAAGTAAAAACTAGAAAATAACATTTAAAATACTAAATTCCTTTGGTTTATCTAAATGAATAAGTTACACTTTTCAGCTAAGAAGGTTATATACTTTTATTGTAGAAAGTTAATGAGACTCAGAAAAACAAACCAAAAAAAACCTTCAAACTACCTATAATTTATCAGAAATAAACATTTTGATGTATTATCCTTCAATCTTTTTTCTATAGAGAGGTATACACAAAATTGTGTTCTGCCATTTTCACAAAGCACTATGTGGTGAATATTTCCCCCTTAAATTTTTTAAGGCAATAATTGTATTGGTGGTATTTAATTTCATCATATGAGACATAGTAGTTTAATCCCCTATGACTAGATATTTATTCTTTTTCACATTTATAAATAACACTTATACAAACATGTACCTAAATCTTTTTATGTTCCCCTGACAGTTTTTTATGGTAGATTCTTAAGTGCCATTACTGAGTCCAAAAAAAGGGCATACATTTAAGGATTTTTAAAATTTTGCAAAATTTCTCTCAGAAAAAGTATGCTAAATTACTCCCATCTTGCTAAATTTTTTTTTATTGTTACACTGTACTAAAAATATTCTCATGTTTTCGGAATATAGGTAAAATGTCATTAAAACAAAATCCTTGAAAGAAATTTCCAGGCCCCAATTAATCGCCAAGTTATTTTAAGTGGCAAAAGATTCCAATACAACAAATAGGTAGGACAGGTCAAAGGAGTTTATTACTATATTTCCCCTTAAAAATAATTTTTAAAAAATCTTCAGTCCAATACCGACAAGTGGTTCTAAAATATCTTTTAGGATAAACTAAGCCTAGTGTATTTCTTTTTAAAATAAGTTACTGTACTAAGAAATACATCTTAAATTGAAAATCAAAATCCTTCAGTAGAAGAAAGTAAGTGGAACATCTACACTTCATTTATAGCCTCCGCTATAAAACAAAACGTGTTTACAAAGGTGGTGCTGGAAAACAAAACTACCCCCCTTGACAGAGTGAGTTCTATAACATTATGTAATAAAAATTATAATTAGTTGGGAACTATACTCATTATTTTAACCTATAAGGGAAAAGAATCTGAAAAAGAATAGATGTATACATATGTAAAAATGAATCACTTTGCTGTACACCTCAAACTAACACAACATTGTAAATCAACTACACTTCAATTTTTTAAATAAATAATTTTTAAAAAACTATGATCTGTCATTATCATTATTAAACCTTCCATTAAATTTAGCCATACTTTACAAGTATAAGTCCAAACTTGAAACGAAAGAAAATCTAAAGAACAAAAAGAAAGGTCTTGGTTTCCAATATGCTTTCACAGCAATGATAATTCTAAATGTAGTAGCTTATTTCAGTCTATTATCATGGACATAAACATCAATATAAGATCACAAATCAAGGGAAAAATTCAGAATCATTTATAATAGACAGCAAGAAAAGTACCAAAGCCAACATCACCCTGAGATGACATAAAAGGAACAGTTTAATGCACACACTATTCCTTTAATTACAAATAACTCAATACCCTTGAGGTGTCCCGTGATGCAGTTTCTGATGGGTTGACCACCTAGTATTTGTTCTAAGCCCCACCCCAGCATCTTCCCTGAGAAAGGAGAGGAAGTAGCCTTGGCAACAAAAATCACAATTTGACCGAAAAAGAGATTTATGAAAAGAACAGAGATGGAACTGTTGCATTTAAACAACAGTTTGGGGAATTACAGGTTTCAATTACCCATATTTCTAAATAGATAACTGCTTAGACTTTTAACAGAACCAAGAGTTCCAATGGGTAAGGTTAAATTTACAATCAATATATAACACATTAAAGAAAACAAACTTAAAATGCAAACCATGCTGTATGCAAAATAATTTAAGCAAAGTAAATCATATTAAATGCCAAAAAAATCAAACATGCACCAAAATGGTTTATAAAGCTACAAGGCAATATTTTTTAAAAGAGACAAATTAATATGACTAAGCAATATACTTACAAAAACTGACATTCCAATTGAAAAATGAAACACTTTAGAAATTGAAAGAACTTTTTTAATTTTTAGTAAATTTCAATTAACAGGTCTTGTCTTTTAAAATAATGACTATTAATTATAAAAGGACTTTTAAATTATTTTTAAAATACATGCCTTAGCTAAGACCAAAACAAAAAGTATTTGAGTATGATTTTGTAATTTTATTTAGCATTTAAAAGTTCACTGCAACTTGTACATTATTTAGTAAAGAAATTTTTACTTAGATCATGCAATACTGTCACCTCACTAACCTTCAGGGGAAGGTAACATGCAGCCTGGGGCTTCAATGCAACCTAGACTGGGATCCAGTTTACTTAAGGGCAGCTAACCAATTCCTGGTCTGAGGCAGTCCAGTGGTATAAAAGTTGAGGACAGGAGTTGGACAGTAGTAATGATGAGGAAGGTGATAGTACCCAATTAATCATCACCTTTATTAACCTCATTAATGTAGTAACCTGTTAATTATTTAACTCTGGCTTAAGAAATAGTAAATACTAGATGTACAGTAATTTATTTCTCTTATGTCTGTCATCTCATGGAGTTTTTTTTTTAGGATAATCAAACATACTATTGATTTGTGGTTGCTTTTACACATCTTACTTGTGTATTTGGAGTAATTATATACACTACTTAACACAGACTATATTCCTTCCCTTCCTTCATGCCAAAGGAAAAGAGACAAGGCAAATAATTACTATATATAATGATTTTCCTTTTTTTAAAAAGGCTAAGATATCAAAACAACAATACAACTTTTTAAAAAAAAGTCAGATCTGGGGTGTTCCCTCATGGTCTAGTGGTTAGGATTCGGCGCTTTCACTACCATGGCCTGGGTTCAATCCCTGGACGGGGAACTGAAATCCCAGAAGCTGCGAGGTGTGGCCAAAATAAGAAAAAAAAAAGAGTCAGATCTTGTTACTTTTACTTATTAGGTATGGAAAGAAACAGTACTATATAACATTAAATTAAAAAAAATCATATAACTAAGTATACGTAACATGGATACATTATATTATAGATGGAAAGCTTAAAGTGAGTTATAAAAAAATTATTCATCTTGGAACATCATAAGTGGTTGGTATATCTGTAGGTATGGTGACATAAATCCCCAGAAAACATTCATTTTAAAATAAAATTGCTTACTATTAGGAAGGAGCAGAGAGTTTTCAGTCAGTGCATTGCCTTTTTCCCTTTCAATCATTCCCCAAATAAAAATTCTTTCACAGAGTGTTAGAGCTGAAAGGATCCTTAGAAACAATCTGCCAGTGGTTCTCAATATGCTACCTCACCCTGGAAAATGCCTGGAAATGCGGGGTTGTTTGTGGATGTGATAGTGACTGAGAAATGCTACTAGCATCAGGGATTCTAAACATCCTACAATGCACAGGAGAGCCCTTCATAATGAAGAATTATCCAGCCCAAATACCAGTAGTATGCCCACTTGGTAGTATACTGACTTAACTCTCCATTTTGAAGATTCAGCCACTTAGGTCCAGGGATGTTAAGTGACTTACTCAAGGACACGCAACTTGGTCTAGAACCCAGATTCTCATTCTCTTGCTCTACTTCTCTTTCAATGAGTAAATTCTCAATGGGAAAACATAAAAGAACCAAGAATCAATTGTATATGAATATATAAAACACTGTCAAAACATTGGTCATGCATTAGTATTTGAAATTGAAGTAAAAACAGTTAACTAAAATACTAATACCTTTTCAAATTCCTTTTTTCTCCCCTAAAATATCATTCCCTTTAATATACATCATTTTCAAATATCCATCAAAGTTAAAAGAAAGAAGAGGAAATCAACTGATTTATTATGGTTAACAAATAAAATATTTTCTGAATGGGAAAGTTACATGGTTTTTACTGGTTTCAGAACAACAGGATACCCTATAGTATAGCGCTAATCTCCCCTGCTAACCCTGAAGAAATTTATTATAGTGAAGAGCACTGAACTAAAAATCCAAAAGCCTTGACACTAATCCCTGCCCTGCTATATATGTATATATATAACTAGTCACCAAATCTTGACTACATCATAAATCCTCTAGATCTCAGTTTCATGTTACATAAAATGAGGAGTTTAGGGTCTCTGCATCCCTTCTAGCTCTAAGATTCTGATTCTATATTTCTTGTTTATTATATAGCTAGTAGGATTTAAAAAAAAAATAAGAGGCATACCACCTAAACATTCATGAAGAAGCACGCTACAGTGAGTAGGGATATAACTGAAGACTGAGTCTCAAAGGCTGATCGCTGACAGGTTAAATCCTACAATTAGTTATTGTTCAGCAGCACCTTACCTCCTAGTGATATCATTTGCCATTATCTATAGAATAAGTATCATTCCTTTTTCCCTACACTGTCCTAAAAATGAGGACTAACTAAACAATCTATAGAATAACCCAAAATTAAAACTTTTTTCTTCAAAAGACATTTTCATTAAATGCTTAACTTCTGCATACACACTGAGATTAAACTTTTTAACTTGTCTAAAGTTACATTAGAACTGGCAAAGTAGAGCAAACTGGGGGATTTTTGCACTGCCCTAATATGTTAATATATACACATGTGTATGTGTGTACACACACACTATATGCCTCTCCATTTCTCGGAGGTTCTTACAGTGTAGTTTCTGCCCTTGACACTATACATACAGCCTAAGAAAACTGAGTTATATTTATCTTTTATCCTTACAAAGTTTCAATTGGCCCATAAAATATTTCTTATTCCTTTCCAAACATTGTGTTATACTTCTTAGGCAACGCATATATATTAAATAGTAATCAAAAAATAAAATATGGACAGAGAAGTATTTATTGCAATATTTTTATTTCTCCATCCCCTCCCCCCATACACACACACACACACACACACACACACACACACACACACACACTCAGTTAACACAATTCCTCCTCTACCACCACCATCACAACGTGCAACAGAAGTTAGATATCAAGCTGCATGGAAACTGAATCTGAAAAAAGTTCATGAATGGCATTAAAGTGAACTTACATAAGACTTCCAAACTATTCAGGAATATACTCTTAAAATATATTTTCCTAAAGTTCAGTTACTTAAAAACAGTTTCTCTTTACAATATTCTGAAGGTTTCCCTGTGTGTGGTCCTTTTATCCTACTCATTCATCCTAAAGATATACATAATCTTTGTTGCTTCTTATGTCTCACTTGCTCTCATTATTTCAACAACTTTGAAAATATGTTATTTAAATATAATTAAATATAAGTGATTTTGTCTTTTGTTAAGATCATAAATGTAATCTTTCAGTTAATTAAGCATGCAATTATTAGTTGATCATATCCACAAGGTCTAGGGTTAGATAATAAAAATAAATATTCTGTAGACAGTCTAAAACACTGATGCAAACAAACAAACAAACAACAAAAAAAGACTATCACTATAACCAAAGCATTCTACTTCAAACAAGCAAGAACTTCTGTCAAATAGATGCTTTTCCAGTTGCATTAAACATCTGACAAACAATCAATACTGCAAGATCGTACTATACCAAAACTATCAGGGGTCTCTGCTGATGATACCTCCTTCGCTCGCTTCACAATGGCAATCTCGGGTTTAGGATACCTGCATGCTAAAAATATTTTTAAATCCATGTATTCAAGCAATAATATAAATAAAATATGTATAAGTTTTCAAATGTGTATGAAATTTTGAAGTGAAACATGCTAGAATATGGGCAGTCCTCATTTTGCACAATAGTGTGGGGACATAAAAATGACAATGCAAGCTGCAAAGCAAACAATAACTGATGGGAAAAATCACAATTGTTCTGTGACCTTAAAAAAATTTTTTTTCCTAAAACATTAAAAATTCTCTTACTGGCAGTTATAAATACATAGGGAAAGTTTTTAAATAGTAAAACTGATGTTTATTTAATATACTGTAATTTAAAATATTAGAAACACTAAGAAATAAAGTGTTTTATGCTTTGTAAAAAAAAAATTAAATGATCAAAAGTCTCTTCAATCGTGCTAGCACTCTTCTTTCTCATCATATACCTTACAATATGGAAAAAGCATCTTTTCTATGCCTTGGTGAATTGTCACACTCCTTTCTAAGTGTGAAATAGCTTGCATTTTATCTTTCATATGTTTAATATCATGAAATATCTGAGAGTTCCTTTAATGTGAAATTTTTACCAGAGTCACTTCTCTGGAACATCATCCTTTTCATCACAACCTTCTCACTTTCCTCATTCATGTCCATAAGTTTGTGGTCTCTTAGCTCCTCTGGCTGCATATCTGGAGTCTCTCAAATGGCAGCAGTTCAACAGCAGTATGAACATTCCCACAGTCAGCTTTTTCTTCTATAACCTCATTTACATTTGATTAAAATTTCACTTCAGCATTATCACTTTGCTGCATTTTCATCTTTTTTAGTCCATTCCCTTTTCATTATCTTTTTTTTTTTAAACTTCTTATAGGTTTATCACTGGGAGACAAGGAGGCAACACAACTACACATTTTGCTGACTGTGTGTGAACTAAATAACAGATAAGTAGTGACCAATCACTGACAGACCGTGAAAGAGTGATACGATTGGTCACAATCATGAGGCACCCCCTGATTTTACACAGTGATTTGTGGACTGAGGATCTAGCACCAAAGTTAATACTTTATGCAACTACTCAGAGTTAATATACCGTGGTAAATAAAATTTGATCCTTGTTGCTGGGGACTGGTGTTATTTAACTAAAACATGGTTATTAAAATTCATGCTTATGGGAACTGTGTAAAGCAGGGACTGACTGCAATAACAAAAAAATGAATTATTTAATGAAATGAGCATAAATTCAATGGTGGTGGTGGGATATTGGTGACATGTAGGAGGAATGATCAAAAGAATAAATATATTAAGGATAATGGGAGTCAGGTATTTTTCCATCAGAGAATAAAGTTAGAAATACAGAAAGACAGAAACAAGAATGTACCCTGTGATGTTGGATCAGGATTGGAAAAATTATTATCAACTCATGTTATAATAGATATGGATAGAGAAATATAAATAATATTTATTATGTATATAAATACATACATTCATATATTCACTAACTCTGTCCACTGTGGGGGCCTGAGAACAGCAACACCCTAATAGCTATGAGCACACCTAATGTGCACGTCTTGGTTTCTAAATACCATTCTACTCTGAAAAAAAACAGGGCTCCTTATAGAAATAGCTGATTCCAGGACTAGGGTAGGAAATGTGCTAAGATTAGCCTAGAATATTCATGGTGCCAAAAAGTAAGGAAACGTTCAAAGAGCAATGGCGATGTCAAAAAGACACAGAAGCCAACTTGAAAGAGTTACCACTGGTGAAATATGGGACTGTTTGAGGGTCAAAAATGAAAGTAATGAATTGTAACCCATTAAATAGAGTAAGAATTCATGAATATATATTGATATGAATTCATAACTTGAATAGTTGATGAGGAATGGGATATTTCATAGACTCAAGGTACCTCCCCACAAAATATTAATTACAAAAAGGAAAATAGGGCTTCCCTGGTGGCGCAGTGGTTGAGAGTCCGCCTGCCGATGCAGGGGATGAGGGTTCGTGCCCTGGTCCGCGAAGATCCCACGTGCCGCGGAGTGGCTGGGCCCGTGAGCCATGGCCGCTGAGCCTGCGCGTCCGGAGCCTGTGCTCCTCAACGGGAGAGGCCACAACAGTGAGAGGCCCGCGTACCGCAGGAAAAAAAAAAAAAAAAAAAAAACAGCAGTTCCCAAAAAGGAAAATAGTAACTGTCTAGTGGATAAGTCAGACAGATATTACTTCGTCAAATGTTCAAAGGAAACGGTTAACCAAGAAATAGTTAACATCATCAGGAACAAAGAAAAATCATGAGCAACTGATAGGATGAAAAAAGAACATAAAATTACTTCTGTGATATTCCTACTTAAAGATGCATACCTGGAATCTATTCATGAGGAAAGAGACAAAACCAAATTGAAGTATATGCCACAAAATAACTGGCCTCTAATCCTCAAGACTATCAAGGTAATGAAAGCCAAAGGAAAGACTGAGAAACTGTTTCAAATAAAGGAAATTCTAAATGCAACATGTGATTCTGGACCGGATCTTTTTGGTGTAAAGGAGCATTACTGGGACAACTGGTGAAACCTGAATTCCAGAGAATAAGATGGTGGTAATCTATCCATGTTATATTGTGGCTTATATGGGACAGTATTCTTCTTGGCCGGAAGCACAGGCCAAAGCACTCCAGTTGTAGTGGGCATCGTGATGCACAGTTGATCCTCAGCTGCCCGAAGTCCTTCCGAGAAACAGCCCTCAGCGACGGTCCTCTTAGGGGACTGCTTCAGCTGAAGAATGCTGCCTCACCCAAGGCTCCGCCCCTGCCCAGGGCAGTTCCGCATGGCATTTCACAGAGGAAGAGGCCTGGACCTCTCACCCAACTCAGAACAGCACTGAAGGGTCGTTCTACCTCTAGACCTCTCCTCAGGTTCAGCTAAGGCTTCGGTTGAGACTGCATCACTTTACTTCTACCTCTGCCCAAAACTCCTCCCTTCCCTTCCCTTTCTAAGGTGAGGATTCCAAACAGCACTCCCAGTAAACTTCCTGCATGCTAAATTTTGTCTCAGAGACTGCTTCCCAAAGAACCTACCCTGTGCCAGGGATGACAGAGCATCATGTCAGCAACTTATTCTCAAATGATTCAGAGGAAGGAAAAAAAATCTTAGCGTACTACACTTGAAACTTTTTCAGAAATTTGAGATTGTTTCTAAATTTTAAAAGTAATACAAAATTGAGTGGGGAAAACATAGGAAGAACAGGATGAAGAAAAGCAGAAGAAAAACGGATGATACAGGACTTGGTTCACTGAAGAAATGAGACTAACCACTGAACAGTACATTCAAGGTAATAATGGGAAAGAAAAAAATGAGAACAAAGGAATAAATCTATTACACAGCATTTATTACTCAAAAGTGATTGTTGCATAACTATAAAATCAGTGTTAACAATTCACACTTTTTGTAATGTTCTTCACAGGTCCCTTTGAGTAGAAAAAAATGCTATAATAATGTTTTTTTAAACCATAAGATCTTTCTAACACACAAACAAAATTCTGCCAGCTCACAAAATATACCACATCTTACATTATCACTCTCACATGTTTGCCTGTTTCCTTTCAAAATGCAAGGATGCATGAGTTTATCTACATGAACTCAACTATCTCACCTTAAAAACAAAAACACTTGCTATAACCTTGCTACTCAAAATAATGCCCCCCTGGACCTGTAGCACTGAATCATTGGGAACTTGTTAGAAATGCAGAACTCAAGCTCAACCCCAAATCTACTGAAACAGCATCTGTATTTCAGTAAGATACCCAGATCATTTTATATCTACATTAAACTGTGAAGCAAGTTCTACTTTTCACTGTGGGATATAGAGAGCTACAAAGAGTATTGCTCCCACCCTTACAGTGAAATGAAGTCAAACTAAATTCAAATTTATGACATTTCAAACCCATAAGAGAACTCAAGTCACAAAGCAAACAATTGGCCCTAAATCAAAAGAGAGGCAGGCACCTGCAAGGACAGAGGAGACGTTAGCACATGCTTACTTGAGACAGATGCAACCGGACACCATAAGGATACTGCTAGAATAGTAAGGGAACAGGTGAAGGCAGAGGGACAGCCAGTGCAACAGTGTGACGGCATTAGGGTACAAATAAATTGTGGGAGTCTGCACCTTCTTGCAGGTTCTTTCACCAGAAATCTCACCAGACACAAAAGGTAATAGAAGGAGCCCTAAGAAAGTGTCCATTGTGGTACAGACCTAGAGGAAGGGAAAAAGCGGTAGTGCAGAAGGGACATGAAACTCTACCTGGATCCCTTTCTCAACCTCTCCTATGAGTCAAAAGCCTTAATCTGTGAGAACGGCAAAAATACTGTCACCCGTGGGCAGGTAGGGTGACTAACCATCCGGTTTGCCTAGGACTCTTCCAGTTTTAGCACTTAAAGTCCCACATCCCAGGAAAAAAATGTTCTCCCTAGCCTTTAGGTATTTTAATTTGAAAGTATTGTTTCAAATCATCTTCTTGATTTCTCTAAGCTTCTTACCAAAGAAAATGAAAAGACATTACTTGCTAAATGGCCTGTATATTTTCTACACAATACTGCTAAAAAGAGGTATAATTTGCTTACCTGTGATATTACATTTTTCTCTGATAAACTAGAATTCTACACAGGACTCTGTAAAAAATGAGTAAACTAGTAACATACATTTAAAAATAGTTCAGACCTCTGACCGATGAGGAAAGAGGGAATCTTAGTAGTACTCAAGCTACTGCCCAACACCTCCTGCCCTCCATATCCAAAGTTCCCTTTAAAGAGTTGAATCCTTCCGTGTGTGTGTGTGTGTGTGTGTGTGTGTGTGTGTGTGTGTGTGTGGCCTCTCCCGTTGCGGAGCACAGGCTCCGGACGCACAGGCCCAGCCACCATGGCTCACGGGCCCAGCCGCTCCGAGGCACGTGGGATCCTCCCGGACTGGGACACGAACCCACGTCCCCTGCATCGGCAGGCGGATTCTCAACCACTGCGCCACCAGGGAAGCCCCAATCCTTCCTTATTGATACTCCCTCCTCAGCCAACTAAAATCTGGCTTCTCCCCACAAAATTCTTGACAAAGACATCACTCTCTTTTGTGTTATTATATCCAATAGACCTTCTTTACTCCACCCTCCCACCCGCCAGTCTTCCTCTTATTTGAACCATCTAAAGCATCAGATCATTCCCTCTTTCTTGAAATGCTGTCTTCTTCACTTAGCTTCTGGAATACACTATTCTTGTTATTTTTCCTGACTTTGTAGACACTCCTCAATCTCCTCAATCTAATTCTGATCCTTCTTCATTTTCCCTTCCAATAAACATTGGTGCTTTTCAGAGTTCTGTCCTGGATCTTCCTCTCCATCTATATACAGCTGTTGACACCCACACTTACATCTTCAGCCTAAACTCCTATGAGCTCCAGATTTAAGTGTATAAATACACACACATGCATAAACACACACACCTACTTATTTGACATCTCCATTTATATTCACAAAGGTATCTAAAATTTGACATGTCCAATATTAACACTTTAAGCTCCACACCCCCAAATCTATTCTTTCCCCAGTCTTCTCCCTCACAGTTAATAATAACACTTTTTACTCAGTCAGTATAGTCAGAAACATAAGTCATCACTTACTATTTCCTTTCCCTTAATTATCTGACCCTTTGTAACCCATCAGCAAGTCCTACCAGTTCACTCTCACAAGTATATCTTGACTCCATCTCCTCCTCTTCATCTCTATGGCCACCTAGTCTCATCCACCATCATTGCTAGCCTAGACTACTGTAACAGCTTCCTAAGTGGTCTCCCAGCTTACACATTTGCACCCTCCAATCTGTTCTCCAATAGCAACCAGAGGGCTCTTCAAATACCATTATTTCACTAATGCTTAAATGCTTGAATGGCCTTCATATGGTTTACCCAGAAAGGTCCTGGCTAATCTGCTTCTGCCTACCTACATCACATCCCATTCCACTCTACCCTTTGTTCATTAAGTTCCACTCATATTTGCCTTCTTTCAATTTCTACACTATGTGAAGTCCCTTCCTATCTCAGGCTCTTGGTATTTGCTTTTCCTTCTGAGAATGCTCTTCCTCCATCTGTCTGAATGAATGGCTTCTTCTCAATCCTTTATTTTCAGCTTAAATATTACCTAAACAGAGGCCTTCCCAGATCACTTTAAGTAAAGTAAATGTCCTTCTATTTATTCTTCTAATAGCACACACTATCTATAATTATTTTATTATTTACTTTATTGCTCTTATCTTTCCTCCCTCAAAAATGTAGGTTTCATGAGAGTATTTCCCTGAATTAATTCTCTGACACACCTCCAATATGCAGTACCGAGTCTATTATGGTAGGGAGAGTAACAAATATTTGTTACACAAATAAATTTTCTAAGTTTAGATTTTTTTAAAACTCATTTATAAATCTAAAGGAAAATTAGAATAACTGTTAGAAAGTTAAAGATTTATAACAGTTGGAAGTCCCAAATACTAGTTTTCTGACTTTTTCAAAATCCCCCCACAATTTATAAACTTTTTTGCACATTGATTTTACTTTGATTTCCCTAATTTTTAAAGTAACGATGCTATATTTGCTTTTGTATTGAATGTGTATATTATGCAAACATATAAAAAAGGTAGACTAAGATATACTACCAGCACATGTGACTTTTATTGAGCATTTGAGTTGTTACCTTTTTTCCCAGCACGTGTTAAAAAAATTCCAGGTACAAATATCTACAGAAAGATGCAATAATAAGAACAGGGATTTTAAAGTCAAACAAAGCTAAGCTAAAAACTCGACTCTGCCACAGAGGTTTTAGGATCTTGGGCAAGCTCCTCTTAGCCTCAGCATCTTAATCCATAGAATAAAGATAATTCCTTCTCTCTCCAAGAGAAGTAAACAATAATAATTACATGAAAACTCACTTAATTAGCTCAGTATGTCTGTAGCAAACATTCAATAACTGCTAAGTAATGGTAATGAAAATGGTGTTGGCAGCAGCAATAGTGGTAAGCAGTGGGATGTCTCCTATAAAATATAAGAACCATTGTACAACAGAAATTCAGAAGTTATATTACAAAATATCATGCTATTTTCAAAATTACAAATGTTTTAATAACCCAGTGCCCTAAATAGTCTACCCTAAAACTCAGAAAGAAGACAGAAAATCTAAACTAAACCAAGTAAAGAACACCATTTTAACCTAAACTTCTCTGAACCTAAGTGCCTTTCAGGTATTTACAACAACCATCCTTTGAATAGCCATAATCGTAACATTAGCAGAAATACAAGATCTTCAGGGTGAGTTCTGAAGTGTCAGAGGTCCATAACAATGTGATAGGTGCGATTGGCTAGCTGCCGAGACAGGAGAGTAGTGGTCTATGACCCTGAAATGTCTATCAAGATTAAACCCTACTGAATAGCATAAGGGTGAAGAGAGAAAGAGATACTGACAGAAAAATAAGAAGGAAAAAAAAAAATCACCATGGAAGAGTGACAAAGAGCAGACATTAGAAACAACAACAGAGATGCTGGAGAAGCAGACCTCCTTCCACAGCAGCAAAGTTTACCACAAGGGACGAATGAGGATAGGGCAGAGCGTCCGAGGGCACTGGGGATGGAGCGGGGCAGGGGCAGAACAAACCCGACACACCTCGCCAGCACTATGACACGGTCTGAAAGCATGCCAACGGAAACAGCACCGCGTTCTGGGGGCATCTGGTGTGATGACCAGTATCTCTACAAACAGAAGTTAAGTAGCCCCAAAGAAAATCATCCTATTAAAATACAGTATACAAGGACTTGGACATCTGGTACAAGCAAAACTGTGCTCGTTATACTTTTACTAAGGCAGAGAAAAAAGCAGTACGTTCAAATATGTTGCCATCAAACACAGTCAAAGTAAACGTTTCAGAGGTTCAGAGGAATGATGTTTTGTACAGAGGAACCAGTTTGCAAGGCAGAAATAGAGACACAGAGATAGAGAACAAACGTATGTACACCAAGGGGGGAAAGCACGGGTGGGGGAGTGGGGGGATGAATTGGGAGATTGGGATTGACATGTATACACTGATATGTATAAAATGGATAACTAATAGGAACCTGCTGTATAAAAAAAAAAAAAGAAATAAAATTCAAAAAAAAAAAAAAAAAGAGGAATGACGTTTTGTTACCTGGAAGGTCCTTTGTCTAGAAGAGTCTCTCATTTACCAGATGGTTTGAGGTAACTACGTTATTATATTTTAACATATAACTACTTGCTTTCCTGTCATTCTTTTCATTCACTTAAAGCATAAACCTATGAGTCAAAGACAAGGCTAGAATCTTACACACCAATTAATTCAGCTGATGAGCAAGATGCTAATAAAATCTGCACTCAGGAATTTGGTCCCTATTTGTTCCAGTTAGCTTTATATTCTCTCATGCCAGAGAAAACCAGGTAAGAGTATAGTTATACAAATTCATCACTATTTTTAGAAAAACTAAAACAGTTGCCACTGATAGTGGTTCAACATCAGATCATTCCCAACATTCAAGATTATCCATTATCTTTATTTCTGCCTGACCCTTTGGATGATCCTATAAAGTTGCAGACTTTATATTATTTCAATTTTCCTATCTACAGACATCTTTATAAAAATTTGCTTGTCACAACTGCCATAAAAAGTAAGAAAATAGTGACTATTGAGAGGAACGCCAGCAAATTACTGGTGAATTCAACTATGGCAGTGTTTGACTTCTCTGGAAGCCCTATTTTCTAAGGGTGTAATATTTAGAATTTAGTTAAGAACTTAGAAGTGAAAGGACATCACAATCAAGGAAAAGAATTATCACAAAGCTTATTTATTTGATAATGAGGTGAAGAGTCTGATATAGCATTTCACATAAAGCGATGGCCCTCAAGCAGTTTGGTTTTGCTAAATTCCTCCCTTTCCTCCCACCCAGTGTCTCCTTCAGGGAATATCTGGCAATGTCTAGAGACATTTTTGGTACACAAAACTTGGGGTGAGGAGGGTGGGAGGGTGCTACTGGCATCTAGTGGCTAGAAGACAGGGATGCTGCTAAATATCCTACGTGGAGGACAGCCCCACAACAAGAATTACCCAGCCCAAACGTCAATACCGCCAAGGTTAAGATGTCCTGATATAGAGGAAAGAGTCCTATACATCTCTGTCTCCCTCTGTCTCTCTATATATCTATCAATCAAACGAATCACTATCACTAAACTGGCACTCAGTACAAGAACGAATGGTCAAAAGTCTTAAGACAAACAAACAAAAACTAATAATAAAGAAAGATGTAATACAAGATTTCCAACAGAAATGATTAATTTTTAAATGTTATAAAGGATATAAAGGAACAAACTACAATTATTAGTTATGGTTGCATACATAGAACATCTTCTCCTAATTTCCCTTCCCTTGAATCTAGACTGGTCTTAGTGACTTGTTTGACCAATAGCATGCAGCAGAAATGACATTCTGGGACTTCCAAGGCTAGGTCATAAACTGTGGTAGGTTGAATAATACCCCTCCCCTAATCCTCCTACCTGTGAATACATCACCTCATATGGCAAAGGAGAGTTTGCAGATGTGATTAAGTTACGGATTTTGAAAAAGATTATCCTCAACTATCCAGGTGGGCCCTAAATGTAATCACGAGGGTCCTTATAAAAAAGAGGCAAAAATGTCAATGATGTGACAACCGAAGCAGAGATTAATGTGATTAAGAACCAAGGAATACCAAAAGCTGGAAGAAACAAGGACCAGATTCTCCCCTAGAGCCTCCAGAAGGACAGAGCATTGCTAATACTTTTATTTTAGCCCCTGAAGTCTAATTTTGGACCTCAGACTTCCAGAACTCTAAGAGAATAAATCTGTGTTGTTTTAAGCCACTATATTTGTGGCAATTTGTTACAGCAACAATGGGAAACTGATAACAAAGTCTTACAGCTTCTACTTAGCTCTCTTAGAACATTTTCTCTGGAAGTCCTGACCATTTTAAGACTGTCATACTGGTGAGATCACATGCATCTACTCTGGTCAATAGTTCTTATTGAACCCAGCCTTCCAGCCATGTCCAACAAAGTGCCAGACAAGTGAGTGAAGCCATCTTGGACTCTGTGAGCAGCTCATCTGCCAGCCGTTTACCGAGTGACCCCCATAGATACCACGTGAAAGAGACGAATCACCCAGCTGAGCCCTGCCTATATTCCTGATTCACAAAATCATGGGAAATAATGGAACGGTCGTTGTTTTATGTCACAAATAACTCTGGACCTCAAGTTACATGTTAAATGATGATTAAAGATTGTTAAATAGAATATATCCATTTTGTAATGAAAAAAAATCCTATTTATATTATCTGTTTTCTAGGCAGTAATCCCTAGTTATAGGGCTACTCCAACATTCCCGTTAACTCTAAAGTATCATAATTAAGCTTGCTGGAATATACTGCTATAATTAGGTTCTTTCCATATTGGTAAAATAACTGATTGTAACAAAGCTTCATTTATTTATCCAGGGCCAGGATACAGAAGCTCTCAGCTTATTAGAGATCACTCACTCTTCCTGACTCAATCCATATTTCATATCTTCATGCTGTTCTTCTCCTCTTGCAGGTCTAGTTATTCCTTTATACCACTTTTACTGTTTCAACTAAGGCACCTAAATATCTATTCACAATCTTAATTTGGAGTATGAAATGTTTTCTTGCCCTCTTTCTTATTCTCTTTGAGCAAAAGCCAAGATTATCTCCAATTCATCTAGAGGCTAATAGCTTAACAACACTGCCACTTTATTATATAATCCTATACAAAGAGCTGAGAAGAATGGGGATACTCTTGTTAAGAGTCCAAGATCCCTAGTGGACTGGAACTCCACAAAAAATCATATTTGTTTCTATGTATTCTAAGTATGCTATATGCAAGTTCTCAAAACAAAACTCATGCTACCTTAAGTAAATAATCACAATGGTGGGGAACTACAAGATTAAATTTAGAATTATATGGTGTATCTATATGGATGTAGATAAATGGTAAAAAAAATTTGTAAAAATAATTTTTTAAACATATACAATTATCACTTACACAGAGAAACAGAAAAAAAATGCAAGCTGATTCAGATCTAACATTGACAGAAAAACTGCTCTGTTTCCCCAAAACATCCCTTATTCGCTACATATAAAAAGAATCTCATTTTTAAAAATACTTTAAGTACACATTTAACAAAAATATTCCCTAAGAAGGTCCTCTTTTCAAATCATATCTTCCATTGTGCCTCTCCAAAAGCCAGCTCTTACCTTTCTGTGTAATTCTCCATTGAGCATTAATTACAACACCTAAATAAGTGTGGAAGGCAGCCTCCAAGATGAACCCCCCCCCAATGATTTCCACCTCCTGGTATTCACACCCTGCCTGTATAGCATGCTCCCACAGTGTATGATGAGGGCAAAAAAGGATGGACTATCTCATCTAAGACCAGGTTATAAAAGGCTGTGACTTCCAGCTTAGGTGTCTCTCTCTCATCACCCGTTCTGGAGGAATACAGCTACCATGTCTTGAAACACTCAGGCAGCCCTGTGGAGAGACCCACACAGCAAGGAATTGAGACTTCTAGCCAACAGCCATGTGAGTGAGCCTTCTTGGAACTGGTTCCTCCAGCCCCAGTCAAGACTTCAATGATGCAGCCCTAGCTGAAAGCTTGATTACAAATTCATGAGAGACCCTGAGGCAGAAACATCCCCCTAAGCTGCCCCAGGACTCCTGATCCTCAGAAACCATGAGACAATACATGTTTGTTTTAAGCCACTGTGCTTTGGGGTAATTTGTTGTACAGCAATGTAGAACTCACTAATGCAATGAGCACTTCTCATCCTTCAAAAACCAAATAGGTATTTAAAAACTTTTTAAAATAATTATAAATAGAAATAGTAACTGCAAAACTTGAAAACAAAGTTGGTTTAAAAAGCTCAGCTAAAATTAAAAGGCAATAGTAATAACATCAGCTTGCCAGTCCTACTTATAAAAACATTGAACCAACAGTGCACTATCAGACGAATACGGACTCTTTCCGGCAGAATAGAGAGCGGGTTGAGCAGATAAACTGAGAACAGAACATCAACTTTTTTAAAACTAGGAAAGAAATCAGTTTGTAATTTAAAAATCACAATATCTTACTTAACTATAACAAGACATCCCACAAAGTCTGCCTTATCTATTACAAACTGATTCTAAAGCTTTATCTTGTCACAGACTATATCAAATGCCTACTGATAAACACATAAGAAAGATAAGGGCAAATATAACAAATTTCAACAGTAGACCCCACTTCCATTTCAAAATACAGATTTTCTTTTCCTGTAATGTTTCCACACCAAATCCAAAACACTTCATTAGATCATGCAAGCACTCTTTCCAAGAACGCGTAAGATTTCCTATTGTAAGAAACAGCTCTTTTAACGTAATTTATTTCGTTAGAAAGTGCACTTAGTACATACATATTTAATACATGGGTTGAGCATTTAAAAACACTCAAAAAGCAACAATAAAAGAAAGACATGGCAATTTTTCATTTGTCTGGGGAAAAAATTGATTTCAGCAATAGAATGAGCTGTATGCATTCTCAACATAATAAATCCTCTCTACCTTAAATGGTTAATGAATAGGGTAATTTACTAGTGATGATGCCAGTTATCTCCATAGAAACTATATGTATTGATATTGAAAACAACGAGGAACACTAAGACTGTACTAAAAATTAAAGCATCATCATCAATAAGTGTCATTTGAGTCAAAGAGCAATAATTTAGTCATCAACATTGGCAAAATTCGTTGAGTTAAACTCTGAAGTTCTTTAGCTTTTAAGTCAAATAAGCATTTGAATACCACATTGTTTCCTATATCCTTTATCTTGAACAAAGACAACTTAAATTACTAACTTCTCTCTCATATAACTTATGTATTATTAAGTTTAATTGACGCTAACTGATCTCCATTGACTGAAGTTTATAGGTCCTTTCCAGAATGGTAAAAACCATGTTAAATTTTAAAATACATTTTCCATTTTCACTGGAAAATGTAGCATTCCTACTGGCATGTGCTAAAATAATAAGGTATGAGGCAAAATTTATCCATTTGTATCACAGGACATGCTTTTCATGCACTGTCATAAAATCGTATTAATAAGGCCCTCCAATCTTGTAACAATGTTAATGCAGAATTTCCAAGCAATTACTTAGAAAAGGCCAAATGTGTGTTCAAACCCATGGAGAAAGATTCCTAAAACTAATGGTTTAGCATGAATGTCTTTATAGTTTTTCCAAGGGTCACATTTTCAGAAGTGAATATTTTAAAACCACAGAGTGCACACATAGCTCACAAATATGCTAGTATTTGATTATGACTTCATGTAATATCATGATTACATTTAGTAACCAAATTGATTGTGATGTTACATTTTTCCTATAGAAGCACTGTGGGTAGACAATGTCTGGAATCATCCAATACCATAAATTGGTCCACAATTCCCTGAACGGAGGGGAAAAAAAGCAGTTAAAAGGCACAACTAATGAAAAGTTTCTAAAGAAGTAGTGTAGAAAAGTCCTGCTTATGAGGTAGACAATTCTCTCCTCCATTCCTGAACATAGACCAAAGAAGCACTTTCAAGTGCCTGTGGCAGATCAAATGCCTTGCTCCAAATAAATGCGCTCCTAATTTACGGAACCTATGGAATGCTTATGTACCTACCAACCTTGAGGGAGGGGAGGAGTAAACTTAAAACAAACAAACAACCAAAAAAACCCAAAAAAACACAAATCACTTTCCAACACACCAGAATGTATAACATAAAACAGCAGCAATGTATTCTGTCTGTATCACGGTATTTAAATGGCCAAAGTATCTTAGGACTGAATGATTTGATCATTGGGCCCTTTCATCCTTCTGATTTTCTGACTTTGTAGCTTTTTCACTTGGACTCAAATTCTGACATACCAGCATGCTGCACCGGTTTGAAAAATATCCTCTTTTAACAGGTTAGCTTAAAAATGGCTTGGCTTTCACCATTCCAAACTATTTTTGAGCAGAAGTCCGCTTTTTATTGCAGAGCCACAGATTTCCAGAAAAATACCTTCTTAACTACTGCATTCTTTCATCCTCTGGGGGCACAACAAAAACGGGAGTCTAACTTGGGCAGCACCAAGCCTGTGATGGGCTTGCAAGTATGCATCTGCAGTTGCTGGTCTGATGCACGCTTTCAGTTTCCCAGGAAAATGTTTCCTTCGGCTGCTTAAATGAATCCACCTGGAGGTGTACGCAAACAAGCCGCTGAGAACACCTCTGCCTTAACCAAGCAACATCCCTTCTTTCGGACCCTGACACGTCTTCGTTTGATAACCATTTAGCGAAGTTTCCCCCTGCCTCCCGGCTTTGTAGCGCTTTGGAAGGAGGCACCGCAGGCCACCAGCATGGCTGCATGTTCACAAGTAAGCAGCAAGGACTACAGGGGGACAGGAGGGCTGGGGGACGGGAGGCGCAGCAAATCTAAACAAAATCAAATCAACGTCGGTTGGTAATTGGGGCTGAAGCTCCAACTGTGAGGCTGGGGAGGAACCAGCCAAGCGTTGGCCCTGGCTGCCTGGCATGATCCGCGCCTGTCCTACCTGTCCCGGGGACACTCAGGAGGCGCAAAGTTCCCCCCGCCCCCCCGGACTTCCCAGGCGCGAGGCCAAGCGGGCGAGGGGGCCGGCGGCAAGGGGCCCAGGCCGAGGGGCGGCCGGGCGGCCGGGCGGCCGGGCGGCCGGGGAGCAGGCGGGGTAGGGGAGGGCTCTAGGCACCCGCCCCTCCGCCCCCGGCTCGCCCCCCTCGCGTCCCCCTTACCTTGGGCGATGGCAATGGACTCGAAGCGGTGCAGCTCCTTGAGCAGGCAGCTCCTCTCGCTGGAGTGCAGGCTGTAGATGAAGTCGCGCGCGCCCTGCGCCGTGTTCAGCGCCTCCATGGGCTCCTTCTTGGGGTGGGTGCCCAGCTCCCGGGGGCCGCCCGCGGCCGCGAGCGCCAGCAGCCCCCGCCCGCAGCAGCACCAGGACGGCGGGCGGGGCGCGGCGACCGGGCCCGGCCTCAGGCTGCGCGCGGTCCGGCTCCTCAGCAGCGGCAGCAGCCGGGACATGGCGGGCTGAAGAGCGGGGATTCCCCGCGGCAGTCCGGGAGGGCGATTTCTGGCGAGCCCGCGGGAAGAAGGAGCTGGGCTCAGCCCGACCCCGCCCCAATGTCCTCCTGACAGGCAGCCGAGGCACCGGGAACCATGCACTCGCCGGGCCCGCGCGGCTGGAGCCTCGTCTTCAGTCCTCCTTCCCTTCTCAAAGGCTCGCGGCGCCTCCGGTCCCTCCCGACGACAAAAACTTTCTCTGAGGCGGCCGAGCCGGGAGAGCGCTCCCGGAGAAGGCGGGCGGGCAGTGCGGGCGGGCGCCTCCCAACCAAAAAGGAGGGGCGCGGGCGGGCGGGTTCTGCAAGGGTTTGTGTCTCTCAGTCTGATCTTCCAGAGGGATGAGTCAGCCACGCGCCGCCCATCCCCGGCACCGCCCTACCCCGGCACCGCCCTCCTCTCGCCGGTTTTCCCACCCTCTTGCCAGCCGTAGTCCCCACACCGTACGGCTTCCGCGCCCTCAAAGCAGCCGCGCTCTCAGACCACAGCCGCCGCCGCTACCCCTAGCGGCAATATAGGGGGTAACAGGGCGGGACGAAGAAAAGAGGCGGGGTGGGTGAGGCGGGGCCGCGCAGGCGCATTGTGCAGGCTTGCGGGCCGCGCTTTCTCCGTGCTAAAGAGGGTGCACGCGTGTCCCCACCCCCTCCGAAGCATGAAGGTGGAGAAAGAGAGGGACCTTGCCCCTTGCGCTGGCCTCCGGTTGCCTGAGTAGTACGGCTGCCATCCGGTCCCCCCTAGCGCGGTGCCTGAATCAGAGGATGGTTCTGAACGATGCTCCAGCGTGTAGGCCCTCTCGCCCGGCACGGTCCCGGCCACAGCGCCCTGCTCAGGCTTTGGAACATTGAAGCGCCCAGGCCGCGCCCTTCGCCAAGTCCGCGCACACCCAGACTTCGGCCAGACAACCGGGTCTCCGAGGCACCCGCTCTGGGAGCCCCAGAGGGAGGGCTAGGCCAGTTCTCCCCCTTCCCAAGAAGAGTCTGGGACTGAGACCTTGACACTGAGAACACCCTTGCCTGTTCTGACGCAAGCAGCTTAGAGACGCTGGAGCCTGAGGCAAGAATGTCACAGACCTTTTCCAGGTGGTTGTCCAGGTTTGTTTGGTTGGTTTTTTTCTCTTTGCCAAGGTGGAAAGAATTCTGCGATCCTCCACCATTTCCACGTGTCCTAGGCATCTTTCAGGGCCCCAGTTCATAGGGTCTGCTATTCCAAGCTTTAATTTATCTCTTGCTAAGGGAGGAGATCTCTGCTTGATCTGAACCTGTCTAAAGACACTTAGGCTTCCTGTCTTCTTAGAGAATAGATCCACTTAGAGAATAAATCTGCTCAAGTGTAATCAAGATCTAAATCTTATCCTTATCATACCCACTGCTGCACCCAGCCCGAGACCTTGTATGCAGTAAATGTGCTATAAGAATGTAAATGCAATATATAAATTCGAGTCAAGGGAGGAACGGTATCACTAAATCCTCCTACTGCCGTAACCCAGTGGTTCTCAAAGTGTGGTCCCTGGACAGCAGAGCTTGTGAGACATGAAAATTTGTGTACTGCACCAGAGACCTCCTGAATCTGAAACTGGGGGTTGGGTCCTGTCTGCGTTTTAACAAGCCCTCCAGTTAATACTGATGCACACAAAATTTGAGAACCACTGCTCTAACTTAAACATGGAAAGCAATTTTTTTAATTTTTAAATTTCAGGGCAGTGCCTCTGGTGTAATAATGACAAGAATTTTCTCTGTGGAAAGTGGAAGCTCTTTGTAGAGACTTTCTTGTCTTTGAAACCCCCTCCACGTCCCAGCGTTTGTTGGAATCTTCTACAGAGTTATTTAAATTCTTCAGATTTCTACCACCACCACCACCACCCCGACACGCGTATCCCTTTTACCCCCAAGAGATTCTGACTCATTGGGCTTGGGCTGGGGCCTGGGAAGAGAGGTTTGAAAAAGCCCTTCAGTAGGAATTCCCAGCAGTCTCCAGGATACCAGTTTTGTGTTTGGGCTCCAGAAACAGATTGCTGAAAATTTGATAACTGGATCAACCACTTCCTAGCTATGTGTTAGTGTTAGATTGTTTCAGTAGTGGTCCCAATAATCGTGCCTTATGGTATCCACTCCCTTGTGTAGACCTGTCCCACATGACTGTGGGCTCGGCCACGTGACTTGCTTTAGCAAGTGGGACGTGACAACCATGCTCTAAGTGCTTGTTCCTTGGGGCTTGCTGTAACGTGTTTGCTGTATGCTTTATGAATATTCAGTTCTGCTGTAGAAAATAAGAGAAACAAAAATGTAGACACAATTTGCTTATGAGACATGTTACACGCAGAGTAAATGGATATGTGTTGAACACAGATAAAAAGGATGGAACAAATGAAAGTGCTACTTCAGATAGAAGGAGATAGACCAAGTAAACTTTAAATATTAGTAAGGCATGAATCATACTACCTCTCGACTGACAACTATGTCATTCCTAAATTGGCCACCAACTAGTGATACCCATTATAGCCCCATTATGGCCTCATGTAGTCACTGAACAAGAAAAGCAGATAAATCCCTAGCTGCTCAGCCAGCTAATGGCCAGCTACAGTTATGACCAGACACACTTGCTTCTGTATCATTCAGATGTATGTCGATTCCAGACCCCTTCAGTCTGCCAAAACCCCTTGCTTAGCCTCCACTCCAGTCCTTAAAACCATGCCATCTATGGTGTTAAGTGCTATGGTCCTTACACCCTGCTTATACCCTATCCTAAGCTTGTTTATCTACTCCTTTTCTTTCTCCTTGCTTCTCATTCTGTTTTAAATTGGTTGATAAACTGTTGCTGCCCTTTAAGTGAACATGTTAAATCAAACTTAGTGGCTTAAATAGCCAGTTTATTTTGCTTATGATTTTGTAGAAATAGAAATTCAGGAAGGGCTTGCTTGGGCAGTTCTTTGTTGGTGTCTCTTATCAGATGTCACTGCAGCTGCAGTCGTTTAAAGGTTCATCTAGGCTGGACATCCAAGATGGCACACTCATGTGGCTGACAGTTGAGGCTGGCTGTTGGCTGGCTGGAAGCTCAGCTGGGACTGTGAACCAGAGTACCTTCACACACCCCCTCCGACATGTCAGACTTCTCACATGGTAGCTGGCTTCCCTGAGAGCGAGTGTCTGAAAAGAACCAGGTTCATGGCCTTTAATGACTTAACCTAAGAAGTAATGGAGCATCACTTCCACTGTATTCTGCTAGCTACCAGCAAGCCCCAAAGACCAGCCCATGTAAAAGAGAAGGGGATATGGACCTCCACCTCTCAATGGAAACAGTGTCCAAGAATTTGGGGACATGTTTTAAAGCTGCCACATAGACAATGTGATTCAAGCATCTTAATTTGATCTATAAGCCTATCTACATATATTCTTAATCCTTACTAGTCACTTGTGTTATTTCATTTTCTTTTTTTTTTTTTTTCATTTCGCTTGGTATATCAATGTCTTTGTTACTGGTTTCTAAGAACTCATTTATGAAAGGATGTTAACCATTTACTGTGCAGTGCAAATGAAATACCATATTTTATTGCCATCAGTTTACTATGGTGTTTTGTATTTTGGTTTAGTATTAAAATATAATCATGTTGTGCTTTTGGAAAAAAAAAAAAAAGAAAGCCTATCTGTTCCATGACTTATGGTACAATCCTGGAATTTGGCTGCCATATAAAAAGGTTCAGAGTATCCTGCTGGAAAGGCCACATGGAGGAGGAGGCAACAGCCAATAGCCACAGCTAACTGCCAGGCACATGCATGAGGCCATCTTGGACCGCCTAGTCCCAGTCAAGCCCCAGATGACAGCATTGCAAAGTGGTTGAGATCATGAGCTCTGGAGCCAGACTGCCTAGGTTTGAGTCCCCACTCTACCGTTTACTAGATGTATAACCTTGAGCTAATAACCTTTCCATGACTGCTCATCTCTTTGATGGGGATAAGGGCATATTGCTAAGTTTGCTCATCTGTTAAATGGACATAAGGGCATCTGCTTTAGAGGGTTATAGTGAAATTAAATACATGTAAAGTATTTCAAACAGCTCCTGGAACATGTAAGTGCTCAATAAATTATTACTATCCAAATTCCTGTGGACCTCTCCAACCTCTAGGATTAGGTCTTTGGACCCTAATTTGAGAAATAGCTACCTAGCTATCTGTCATTTAATACACATGTAATGTGTACTAAGTGGATCCTCTATCCACTCTCTTTCTCTGAACACTTGAATACCCTAAATATAAATGGAGGAGATGGGGAGAGGGGAGGGTGGGGGGGGTCCACGTATGGAGCTATGGAGAAGTACAGGATAAGGCAGGTCTAACTGTGGGTGGCAAGAGGAAGGTTGTGAGGAAATGGGAGGGTGCTGAGGAGGTAGTGCTAGCAGGTTGGAGAACGTTACAGAAATGGAAGAGGGAAAGGAGGGCCCAGAAGGCAATGCTGGCCTGGGTTCAGCCTAACCTGCACTTCACTTTTAAAGATGACAAACATCATGCCTCACTTAACAGTCACAGTCTCCTCCTCATGAAAAAGTGGTGCTGAATCAACAGTCCACAGTAGGTTACATTATGCAAATACTCTCCAGAGTTCCTGGCATCCCTGTTGCTGTCAGGACACAAGGCCATTTGCTGTCTGCATCTTACAATATGTTATACACCCCGCTATTGCTGTCCACTTTAAAATTCTTGAAATTGTTGCTTTACTTGGTGGGACCTTCAATCATTTTTTTTCTGCCGCATTTTTGCAGTTCCCTTATTATACTTCTTATCCATCAAGTCTTAGTATTCTGACCCACAGAAGTCCCCGCCTCACTGGGGTTGTGGTGAATCAATTGCTGCTTCACAATGAAAACCACAAAATCTTACTAGAAAAATTCAAGAAGACTTAAATAAAGGGAGGAAAAGACCAATTCACGTTTGGAACAGTCAATAGCATTGATATAAGATGACGGTTCTCCCCAAATTAATCTATAAATTCAGTGCAATCCCAATCAAAATCCCAACTTGGTTTGTGTCTCTGTATATGTGTGTGTGAAATGGTCAAACTGATACTAAAATTTATATTGCAATGCAAATGGAGGCAGTATAGCATACCAGAAAGAGCATGGGTCCCCTGACTTTACATCCTAACTCTAATACCTACTAGCTGTTTCAGTTTGGACAAGTTGCCTATGATGCGAAGTCTTGGTTTGGGGGTTTCTTGTTATTTCTTAAAATACCACCTCACAGAGTCATGAGCATAAGATGAGTTAATATATGTGAAACACATGGCACGATACCTAACATGTAGTAGGTGGTCAAAAAATGATAGGTAGTATTAGAAGGCATTAAGATTTACAAATTAGTGTTAGCAGTATCAATGTATCTACAAGTATCGGAGGCTTATGTAACTTCAGAGCTAAAAGAAAGAGAATCCGGGTTTCCCTGGTGGCGCAGTGGTTGAGAGTCCGCCTGCCGATGCAGGGGACGCGGGTTCGTGCCCCGGTCCGGGAAGATCCCACATGCCGCAGAGCGGCTGGGCCCGTGAGCCGTGGCTGCTGAGCCTGCGCGTCCGGAGCCTGTGCTCCACAACGGGAGAGGCCACAACAGTGAGAGGCGTACGCACCGCAAAGAAAAAGAGAAAGAGAATCCAACTGGATCTCTATTTTCTCAATAAGTGTAAATGTAAACAACAGGGCCTTCTCTTCAGACTTTAAACTTGAATTCTTAATGAGGCTTCCAAGTATTTAGATGCCCCAAGAACTATTTTTGAAAAATTACTCCAACTTTGAGCCCAGCAGCAAGATCAGTGGAAGGATTCTTGAATGTTCCTGTTTCGAAAGGAAAGTAAGGCATCAACTCAGACTTTTCTGAGCACCTTTTCAAATAGACTTATTAAATCATCTTCTAACACATACCTAAATTCAAATAATATTGACCCCTCCCCCCTCTGTACCAGCCACCAAGCTAGGACTGGAAGTATAAAAATAAAAAGATACTTTAAGGCCAAATTTTCTATTTTAGACCAAATATTTTCACTGCTGTCAGTTACTACTGTTCAACAGAATCGATTCTCAGGGTGAGAGAGGATTCGCCTTCCTTGTCCCCTTGAAGTTGGGGGTGGCCATGTGACTTGCTTTGGCCAATGAATGGAAACCTGACTGACACATTTTCACCTCCAGATGCAGTCACTTAATTGCCTGTGCTCAGCTGTGCAGCTCTGTCCTCTCCTAGCATGGTGAGATTCACAACATGTATCTAAATGGAAGTTCCATGAAATTGAAGAGGCAGGAAGTAGTGAGCCAATATAGGAGGACAGCTGCCCTGGAGAGTTGCCCCAATCCACAGCAGATTTTGTGTGACAGATAAATAAACTTTTCTTGTGTTGAGTCACTGTGATTTAGGCAAAAGCTCCCATATCATGACTAGTACAGCTCCTACTTTGTTTCTTACACTGAATGCCTCCCTTCACTCCTATTTTCTTTATCTAAAAGGATGCCTGTTTTGGCTCCAGGGTGTTTATTTTTCCTTGAGATTAAGATATAGGGAAACAGGGTCCTTGTTTCCTTTGTCTTGTTTCTGAGCTTTATGTGGGTCTGGGGCCACAGATATAGATTTGGGAGTCAACAGCATTAAGGAAGTGGTTAAATCCATGCACTGGATAGAAAATGTGTAAATGAAAATGTAAGAGGACAGAGACCTGGGAAACAACAACAGTTAAGGGATAAGCAGTGGAAGAAGAAAGAACCAAAAGAAGGAGGTAAGATGATGTGGCAAAAGGAAAACAAAACAAAAAACAGGTGGCCACAGAAGCCAAAGGATGATAAAGTTTCTAGAATGAGTGGTCTTCCGTTTCAAATACAGCAGCAAAATCAAGCAAACTAAGGACAAGATAGTACTCATCAGAAACGATGCGTTGACTGTAAGTGGGTGAAAAAAGCACAGAGTTAATGGGAGAATAGATGACATCAACACAGTAATACAAGCGGGAAGCAGGTAGAGGAGTGGTAACTAACCTGACTGATCAGAGGGAGGTGGAAACTAAACTGGAATGGAACAACCTAGAAGCTTCATTTTAGTAAAAGCCTCAAAAAAGTATAGGAATTGGAGGCATCAGGTACCTCTGAAGGTAGAGATAGAGTTGAGCTGAAAACAAGATCCAGGTGAAAATTTTTAATGGAGCAGTTATAAACCCAGATCCCATGCAGCTGGGAGATAGCCACTCCCTCAACCCAGGAGAAATCTAGAAGTTCACTAGTGGAGAGACACTAGGCTTGGGGGCTCCAGGAGCACCTGAGGGCAAGGGAAGCACACCACAAACAAGGAGATTAAGTGAATGCCAGCAGGCTGACTCATGGATCCCTTATCACTCTCCTGCTCTGCCTCAACAACATTCTGTTAACCATAGTATTCCTCATATTATGCGCCACCAAGGAAGCCCCACATACCCTCTTCTTTTTGCAGGTGTGAACAAAGCCCTCTAGTGTCTCTTCTTATAAGGGTGTTAATCCCATCATGAGGGCCCCACCCTCATGATCTCATCTAATCCTACTTACCTCCCCCAAACCCCATATCCAAATACTATCACATTGGAGTTGAGCCTAAGCATAGGAATTTGTGGGAGACACAAACATAATAAGAAGTGTGTTTGCGTGTTTATCTGTATAGGTGCTGTGGGGCAAGGAAGTGGGAGTAGAAAAGCTAAATCCTTATCTTGCATAGTAAGCAAGCCAGTTAGTGTCACCATAGGACAGCGGTGGTAGTCCACTCTAAACAGGGTCATCTGAGGAGGGTTTCTTTGCAAAGGTTTGGGTGTAGGGGAGCCCCAAGAGATAGTGCAGTCACACAGGGCTTAGAAGAAATTGCACTGTCACCAACCCTAGGCTCACAGGGATGAGTGGAGTGCATGGGGACCACAGTCTAGAATGAGAGTCAAGTACAAAAGGCCTCCCTGAGAGAAGCAGTGACCTCCTGTTGAGGACACAGCCGGCTAGATTAGATGGTCGAGGGAAACGGGAATAAATGTTCTGCTCTCACTGTCTTTTCTCTCTCTCTCTGATCTCCTCTCCAGGTTCTCCCAGCTGGGGAAAAACAAACTCGTCTGGAAGTCAAAGGGCCCATTCATCAGCCCACTGATGTGGTCCATACAGGTGAGTTTCTCTGAACGGAGAGCAGGAGAAGGGTACAGAGTAGATCCAAAGGACAAATGGGAGATAGCCAACACAGTAAGAAAGTCAAAAAATGAAGAAACAATAGGCATAATCTTAATGTGTACCCAGAAGAGAGTTCTAAAGAATTGAAAATAGTTGCCTTTTTTTTTTTTTCCACACCTTGGGGCAGACCAAAGATCGAACCTGTGCCCCTGCATTGGAAGCATGGAGTCTTTTTTTTTTTTTTTTCCCATTTTTGGCTGCGTTGAGTCTTCATTGTTGTGCACGGGCTCTCTCTAGTTGCAGTGAGCAGGGGCTCCTCTTCGTTGCAGTGCGCAGGCTTCTCACTGTGGTGGCTTCTCTTGTTGCGGAGCATGGGCTCTGGGCACGCGGGCTTCAGTAGCTGTGGCTCGCGGGCTTTAGAGCTCAGGCTCAGTAGTTGTTGGTGCACGGGCTTAGTTGCTCCGCGGCATGTGGGATCTTCCTGGACCAGGGATTGAATCTGTGTCCCCTGCATTGGCAGGCAGATTCTTAACCACTGCACCACCAGGGCAGTCCCAGAAGCGCGGGGTCTTAACCACTGGACTGCCAGGGAAGTCCAGTGGTTGCCTTTGTGAAATAAAAATTGAAAATAGGGAGATGCAGGGTTGGGAACTGCTTTTTTAAAAAATATATATCAATAGAATATAAACTGTGTAGAACTCTTTGACTTTTATAACTAAATACAACTTTGACAAAAATAATTTTTAAGTGCTCTTTGGATTTGCAATGAGAAAATCATTGATAAACTTTTGCCATGCAATTTCAGTTAAGTGCTGGGACCTGAGGTCAGATTATAGTGGGTTAAGAAGAGAAGCTGGGCTTCCCTGGTGGCGCAGTGGTTGAGAGTCCGCCTGCGGATGCAGGAGACACGGGTTCGTGCCCTGGTCCGGGAAGATCCCACATGCCGCGGAGCAACTAAGCCCGTGAGCCATGGCCGCGGAGCCTGTGCGTCCGGAGCCTGTGCTCCGCAACGGGAGAGGCCACAACAGTGAGAGGCCCGCATACCGCAAAAAAAAAAAAAAAAAAAAAAAAAAAAAAAAAAAAAAGAAGAGAAGCTGAGATGAGTGGAGATGAATTCTAAAAGGCAGTCAAATGTTGTTAATCAAAGGTTTAGTTAATGTCTTTAACAGCTAGTCTGTTAGCTTAGCTAGGTCAAAGGTACGCTGCCTGTGATTTGTGTTTTAATGACCCTGCACACTGCTACTTTGGGCCCACATGTGTAATCCACGTGTCTAGGATATTCATGTACAGTTTTAGGATTCAGAACATTTTTTTGTGCTTTTAATTATTAAAATGGTTTCTGGCTATTATTTCTTAACCTGTCCCCAAAATATCATCTTGCCTTTGACACCCATTCCTCCTACTGTATTTCCTTTGTATACCTTCCCAACTCAAACTCAAGATTTGAACCATCTTTGACCTCCTCTTTCACTTCTAGCATGTCCTTGCCAAATGCTATACATTCTACCTATTAAATGCTTTTAGCTCCTCATTTCCACCCAGGCTGACCCTGACAGAGTTTAAGCCATCAGGATTTGTTTATGTCACTATGGACTAACTCCCTCTCTAAGCCTTTAATCTCCACCTCCAATACATCCCCTTATTAACTAATGGACTTCCTGGTCTTATTAGAAATTGCTTTTCCAGCCACATCTCTCATTACTTCCCCTTTCTTGAGCCAAACACTCCTTTGGTGCTTGCCAAGAATTCCACTCTCCATGGCTATGTTCATGTTGTCACCTCTGCTTGCAGCACTTTCATGCTCATTTTCTCCATGTGTCCAGTCTTTCCCAGTCTTCAAGGCCCAGCTCTAATGCCTTCCCATGCCTGAGGTGCTCTTGGAGATGCTTTCCAGGAAGGCATGAGTTCCTTTTCTGAAGCCCCTCATCACTTTCTCTGAAAGAAGTCCTTGTGTTCTAGTACATGGGGTGCCTCACTTACAAGCAACTTGAAGGAAACTTCCCTGTCTAATTCATCTTTGTTTACCCTGAACAGCAAGCATGCTATCCTGTACCTATACACGCTCAATACATTTGTTGAATTAAAAAAAAAAATTATTTATTTATTCATTTATTTTGGCTGTGCTGGTTCTCAGTTGTGACACATAGGATCCTTAGTTGCGGCATGCAGGCTCTTTAGTTGCAGCATGTGTGTGGGATCTAGTTCCCTGACCGGGAATCAAACCCAGGCCCCCAGCATTGGGAGCGTGGAACCACTGGACTGCCAGGTAGGTCTCTATTTGTTAACTTTTAAATGAAGTAGCCAATCAGTATTTTTCCTGCTTTATTGAGGTATAACTGGTATACAGAAAATTTGTACATAATTAATGTATATCATTTGGTAAGTTTAGACAAATTTATACACTCATGGTACCATCATCAAAATCAAAGTAATAAACATATCCATCGCCTCCAAAAGTTTCCTTGTGTTCCTTTGTTTTGGTTTTGGTTTTGGTTCTTGGTAAGAGCACCTAACATGAGATCTACCTTCTTAACAGATTTTAAGCACATGATACCTCATTGTTAATCACAGGCACTATGTTGTACAGAAGATCTCTGGAACTTACTCATCTTGTGTAACTGTAACCTTATACCCATTGAACAACTCCCCTATTCCTCTCCCCCCATTCCCTGGTAACCACCATTCAGCCAATCAATATTTGATTTTATGATATACTGTCATTTGAAAGGCAAAAAAGAGCAGTGATCTTAGCAACTATTATAATTACACCAGCTGACTTCAAACCTCAGGTGCCAGAAAGTTAGGAAAATATTATATTATCGTTAAGGAAAAGACAGAGGGTGGGGGAACTGAAAGGTCCTATTAAAATTGAGAAGCCATAACCCGTTATTGTAGCCACCATGTAAATAAAGGTTAAGAACAGAGGTATTGGAGTCAGATTAACCTTGGCCAAAATCTTGACTCTACCCCTTAAGGACTGCATATCCTTGGACCAATTAGCCCCTTTGAGCCTTCTTTCCTCAATTTTCTTCTTGGCAAAATTCAGACAATAATGTTACCTACCCTCCAAAGCCATTCATATACTTAAGTGAGATACAGGCAGACCTCATTTTGTTGTGCTTTGCTTTATTGAGCTTTGCAGATACTGCATTTTTTACAAATGAAGGTTTGTGGCAAATCTGTGTCAGGCAAGTCTATTGGCACCATTTTTCCAACAGCATTTGCTCACTTCATGTCCCTGTGTCATATTTTGGTAATTCTTGCAATATTTCAAACTTTTTCATTATTATTATATTTGTTATGGTGTTCTGTGCTCACTGATCTTTGATGTTTCTACTACTCACTGAAGGCTCAGATGATGGTTAGCATTTTTTAGCAATAAAGTATTTTTTAATTAAGGTATGTACATTGTTTTCATAGACATAATGCTACTATACACTTAATAACTACAGTGTAGTCTAAACATTACCTTTATATGTACTAGGAAACCAAAACATTTGTGTGACTTGGTTTATTGCAATATTTGCTTTATTTATTAATTTGGCCACACCACATGGCTAGTGGGATCTTAGTTCCCTGACCAAGGATTGAACCCAGGCCCTTGGCAGTGAAACCATGGAGTTCTAACCACTGGACCACCAGGGAATTCCCAATATTTGCTTTATTTTGATGGTCTGGAACCGAACCCGTAATATCTCTGAGGTATGCTGGTAATGTACATGAAGAGTTTTGCTGAATGCTTGGAATACATCATACACACTCAGTAAATGATAGCTTCTTTTTTATCATCAGTAGTGAGAACTGTGTTCAGCAGTTGCCAAGAGCACTCACTAGCTTTCGAATCAGACAGAGCTGGGAGTGCTTATTAAAAACGATGAGAGACCACTCAAACTCATTTTACTAGGCCATCATTAAACTCATATCAAAGCAAGTTAAGGACACTGCAAGAAAAGAAAATTACAGGCCAATGTTCTTGATGCACTTAGATGCAAAAATACTCAACAAATACTAGCAAACCAAATTTAACAGCACATTAAAAGGATCGTACACCATAATCAAGTGAGATTTACCCCAGAGGTGCAAGGATGGTTCGGTTCAGCATACACAAATCAATAAATGTGATATGCCACATTAACAGAATGAAGGATAAAAACCATATGGTAGTCTAAATAGATTCAAAAAAAGCATTTCACAGAATTCAACAGCCTTTTGTGATAAAAATTCTCAACAAATTAGGTATAGAAGGACTGTGCCATAACAAAGGCCATATATGACAAAACCACAACATCATACTCAATGGTGAAGAGCTGAAAGCTTTTCCTTTAAGATCAGGAATAAGACAAGGGTGCCCATTCTCACCACTTCTGTTCAATGTAGTACTGGAAATCTTAGAGTAATTAGGCAAGAAAAAAATGGCATCCAAATTGGAAAGGAAGAATAACAAAAAACAAAACAGGGCTTCCCTGGTGGCGCAGTGGTTGAGAATCCGCCGGCCAATGCAGGGGACACGGGTTCGTGCCCTGGTCCGGGAAGATCCCACATGCCACGGAGCGGCTGGGCCCGTGAGCCATGGCCCTGAGCCTGCGCGTCCGGAGCCTGCGCGCGTCCGGAGCCTGTGCTGCACAACGGGAGAGGCCACAACAGTGAGAGGCCCGCGTACCATAAAAAAAAAAAAAACCCAACCAAACAAACAAAAAACAAATTGAAAAGGAAGAAGTTAAATTGTCTCTGTTTGCAGATGACATGATTCATATGAGTAGCATTGACATATATACACTACCAAATGTAAAATAGATAGCTAGTGGGCAGCAGCAGCATAGCACAGGGGGATCAGCTCAGTGCTTTGCTATGACCTAGAGGGGTGGGATGGGGAGGGTGGGAGGGAGGTTCAAGAGGGAGGGGATATGGGGATAGATGTATGCATATGGCTGATTCACTTTGTTGTACAACAGAAACTAACACAGCATTGTGAAGCAATTATGCTCCTATAAAGATGTATATTTTTTAAAAAAAGAAAATCCTAGAGACTCCACCAAAAAATTGTTAGAACTAATAAATGAATTCAGTAAAGTTGCAGGATACAAAATCAATATGCAAAAATAAGTTGCTTTTCTATACATTAACAATAAACTATCTGGAAAAAAAATTAAGAAAGCAATTTTATCTACAGTAGTACCAAAAACAATAAAATACTTAGGATAAGTTTAAACAATTAGCTGAAAGAGCTATATAATGAAAACCATAAGACATTGATGAAAGAAACTGAAGAAGACACAAATAAATGGAAAAATATACCGTTCATGAATTGGAAGAATTAACATTGTTAAAATGTCCATACTGCCCAAAGCCATCTTTAGATTTAAGGCAAATCCTAAAATGCATGTGGAACCACAGAAGACCTTGAATAGCCAGAGCAGTCTTGAGCAAGAAAAACAGCTGAAGGCATTACACTTCCTGATTTCAAGCTATATTGCAAACTATAGTAATCAAAATAGTATGGTACTGGCATTAAAAACAGACACATAAACCAAAAGAACAGAATAGAGAGCCAAGAAATATGCCCATGCATGTACATGTAATATTTGATGAGAATAAACAATGAGGAAAGAATAGTCTCTTTCAATAAATGGTGTTGGGAAAACTGTATATCCACATTCAAAAGAATGAAATTCAACCATTACACAAAAATCAACTAAAAATGAATTAAAAACTTAAGTGTAAGTCCTGAAACCATAAAGTTTCTAGAAGAAAACACAGGGAGTAAGCTCCTTGACACTGATCTTGGTAATGATTTTCTGGATGTGACACCAAAAGCACTGGCAACAAAAGCTAAAAGAAAACAAGTGGGATTATACCATACTAAAAAGCTTCTGTACAGCATAGGAAACAATCAACAAAATGAAAAGGCAACTTGCAGAATGTGAGAAAGTATTTGCAAACTATACATTTGATAAGGGGTTAATAACCAAAATACATAAATAACTCTTACAACTCAATAGCAAAAAACTAAAAAAGATTTTAAAATGGGTAAAGGACCTGAAGAGACATTTTCCCAAAGAAGACATTCAAATGACCAATAGTTATATGAAAAGGCATTAAATATCACTAATCATCAAGGAAATGCGAATCAAAACCACAGTGAGATGTCACCTCACACCTGTTAGCATGGCTAGTACCAAAAAGGCAAGAGGTTACAAGTGTTGGCAATGGTTGCATAAAAGGGACCCCTCCTACACTGTTGATGGGAATGTAAACTGGTACAACAGTTATGAAAACAGTATGAATATTCCTCAAAAAGTTAAAAATAAAACTAAATACCATATGATCTAGCAATCCCACTTCTTGATATATATCCAAAGGAAATGAAATCAGTATCTTGACGAGATATCTGCTCTCCCATGTTCATTGCAGTATCATTCACAATAGCCAAGATATGAAACATCCAAAGTGTCCATGAACAGATGAATGGATTTAAAAAGGTGGTATATTGCTAAAATAAAATAAAATGGAGACTGCTTGAAAATCCCCCAAGTAGAGAAAACCATTTAATCCACATAAGCAAAACTCAGTACAGCTTATTTGATGAATGTAAGCAAAACTTAAGTTATTTCTTCCTCCACACTTCCCAGTTGCTGTAAAGTTAAATAATTAGACCTGCTGATCAGTTTCATAGTAATACATAATCATTATTTAGTATTCACCACATGGAAGACACCACATGTGCTATGTACTTTGCATACCTCATCTCATTTAATCCTCGTAGCCTCGCAAAAGTAGCTTTTGTTATCTCCAGTTGATAGATAATAATAATCATGATGATTATAGCTCTTGAGTGCTTACCATGGTCCAGGTACTGTGCTAAACCTTTAATATAGGTTACCTCTCTTTATCTTTATTAAAAATCCTATGTGGTTGGAACTATTTTTAATCCTCATTTTTCAGATGAGAAACCAGATGTTCAGACAGGTTAAGTAACTTGCCCAAGGTCATACAGCTAATAAATGATGGACAAGATTCAAACCTCTGGTCTCTGTGATTCTAGAGTTCAAGGTTTTTCCCCTCAGAAGCCCAGCCAGCTTCAGGCACAGACATATCTTTGTGTAAGTTTCAAAGTCTCTCAAAATCAAAAAGTCTATTTCTCTTCTTGATAGCTCCAGCAGCAGTTTCCCTCAGTAAATTAACTGTTGCCTGACTAGCTTCACATATAATGACTTTATTAATCTCCAGTTTGAATTTCCCCTTATCATTATGCTTTTTAACTATCCCAAATGATTTCTCCATGTAATGTTGTCCCTGAGGCATTGGAAAATATATCATTTGAGAAAAAGTTGTGTAAGATAATACACTAAATACAGGGTCCATTAAGACCAACCGTAACACAATAAATGTTAGAAAGGATTAATGTATTTCCGTCTTTGCTGCTTGCAACTATTTATTGGCATCCTTCTCTCTGCTTAGCACTGTACTAGGCATTCTGACCTTGCAGATCCATGACCTCGTCTCCCTCCCATGATTCTTTGCTCCCCCTTTCTTCAGCCACTAATCCGCATGGTCATACCTGGCTTGGACATCACAAATAATGTCAATACCTCAATGTTCAGTTAATGCACTTCCCTCTCTGATCATCACTTTCTACCCTTTTAGATACTCTTATTCTTACTCCTCCTCACTATAGTTGTTTGACCCTATGGGGACCTTTAATCCATTGACTCTACTATTTTTTTTTATTATCCACCAATCCTTGTGTCCTCCCGTCCCTTTGAGCCCATCTTACATTACATGGCGTTATAATGACTCTCTTTGAAGCTCTGTTAACTTGCTTACCTCCCTCTCTCTCCATCCTCCTTATTTGGCAAATTGTCAACTGGCTAAACTCAAATATTTGCCAGATATCCGTGCCAGCTCCTAAGAAGCCACATATGGCAGTGGAGCATCACAACCTTCTTTACCTGTGCCAATTTCTGGGCCTTCTCTCCCTTTACAATAGACGAGGAGTTCCTGCTCTCATCAGAGGTGTGGTCTATGGAGCTTTCCTACTTCGGTAGACTACTGCTAGAATTAACCCCCAGTGTCTTTCATCTTTAAGTTCTCCCTACTGGATAAAAGCATAAAAGCACCTTCCATTATTTTCCATCTTTAAACAAAACAGGTCTCTTGAACACACTTATTTATAGCTGCTGCCCCATTTTTCTGTTTCATTTCAGGGCAGAACTTCTGACAGAGGTGTTTGTGGTCAGTATCTCCACTTCCTCACTTCCCATTTACTCTTTCACCCTCCCGGTGAGACCTCCACCGCCACCACAGCACCAAAACTGCTTTTATCTGAAAATTAATAAGGGCAGTGTTGCCAAATCCAGTGTTCACTTCTTTGTACTGATTTTCTTCCAAATCTCAAAGGTATATGCAGTAATGAACTACCCTCTTATTCTAGAAATGCTTTTTTTTTTTTCTTTTCTGGCCACACTGGGTGACATGAGGGATCTTAGTTCCCCTACCAGGAATCGAACCTGTGCCCCCTGCAGTGGAAGCGTGCAGTGCTGACCACTGAATCTCCAGGGAGTTCCCTTTTTTTTTTTTTGACAACTGGGAAAACACTCTTCTGGTTTTCCTACCATCTCACTGGCAGTTCCTTCTTCTAAGTCTTCTTTAAAAGTTCCTCTGCATTACCCTGGCATGTTCTAGGGATTGCTCCTCAGCTTATTTCTCTTTCTACCTACACTTGCATCTTAGGTGGTCTCATTCAGTCCCATAGCTATAAATGTCACCTAATCTATAGGCCAGTGATTCCCAAATCTCTGTCTTCAGACTAACATGTCCAGACTCATGTATTTAACTGTTTACTTGACATCTTTAGTTGGATGTCCAATATGCATCTCAAATGTGACAAAGGCAAAGAACTCATGATTCTACACCATTTATCCCCAATCTAGCCCTAGGTAAGCAGCACTACTATCCATCCAAATTCTTGGGTCAAAATCCTAAATGTGAAATGCCTGTAAAAGGCAAATCTATAGAGAAAGAAAATAGAGTAGTGATTGCCTAGGTGTCCTGTGTTGAGTGATGGCCCCTAGAAAGATATGGCTGTGTCCTAATCCCCGGAATCTATGAATATGATGTTATTGGAAAAGAGTCTTTGCAGATGTAATTAAGGATCTTGAGGTGAAATCACCCAAGATTCCCCAGGTGGGCCCTTAATCCAATGACAATTGTCTTTATAAGACAAGAAGAGAAGACATGGAATAGAGGAGAAGGTCATGTGAAGATGGAGGCAAAGATTGGAGTACGCAGGCATAAGCCAAGGAATGCCCGAAGCTGCCAGAAGCCAGAGAGGTAGGGAAGGATTCTCCACTAGAGCTTTCAGAGGGAGCACAGTCCTGCTGACAGCTTGATTTTTGACTTCTGGTTTCCAGAACTGTGAGAAAATAAGTTTCTGTTGTTTTAAGCCGTCAAGTTCCTGGTAATACACTAGGGCTGCTGGGTGGAGGGAACCGAGGAATGACTGCTAATAGGTGTGAGGTTCCTTTTGGGAATGATGAAAATGCTCTAAAATTATATTATAATCATGGCTGCACAACTCTGTAAATATACTAAAAAACCATTAGTTTGAAGACACTAAATGGATGAATTTTTTGGTATACAGATTATATCTGTATACAATAGCATTATGTCTAAAAAATCAATGTACATACCTTAATTAACGAATACTTTATTGCTAAAAAATGCTAACCATCATCTGAGCCTTCAGCAAGTCATCTTTTTGCGATCGTAACATCCAAGATCGCTGATCATAGATCACCATAACAAATATCATAACGAAAACATCTGTGTCTCACAGAGACACAAAGTGAGCAGATCCTGTTGGAAAAACGGTACTGATAGACTTGCTTGAGGCAGGTTTGCCAACCCTCAATTTGTAAAAGATGTAGTATCTGTGAAGTGCAATAAAGCAAAGCGCACTAAACCAAGGTAAGCCCCTACTGCTGTCTGAAAGCAGGAACCTTGTCTGTCTAATGCCCCACTGCAGCCCCAGTAACCTAGCACAGTGCCTGCCACCAAATTAGATTCTTAATTATTTACTAATTTCAAGTTCAATTTTTCTCTCTGCACCAGCATTATTTGTTTGCCCCACTGATGTTTTTTGCATAATCAAGATATGCAAGATCTTTTTTGCATAATCAAGCCATGTCCCCAAATATTAAAATATTCTTGGAAAGAAGAAAAAATAAAAGAAGACATTATTTTAGCTTTAAGAACACATCACTAAAATGAATGGATTAGGGCTTGCAAGTACATCACTGAGAAGCGATGGTATTCACTGGATATCCAAAATAGTAACCTTTATCAATAAGCAATAAAAGGCTTAGATGAGTGCTATCAATTCACATTGAACTGCTGAAATTATTCTCGAAGTAAACATTCACTATTTTTATAATCTATAATTTGTCAATGGCTGGAACTCATAAAAACTAGCTTGGTAAATTGTTTGTTTATAACCTGGGGTGTGTTTGTCCAAGAAAATTATTCTTCTCAGTGTTGATAGGGCAAGCAAGGCAAAAACAAAAGTACTAAATATAAGGCCCGAATTTAGTACTCTACTAATGTATCAGGTCCCCATGACTCACACTGCTTCTGTACAAAAGAAAAAAATCACCTGTAGATTTCCAGAAAATTATTTCTGGGCAGCGTCCCTTCCCTTACCCTACCCTATCCTCTTGTGCTCCAGTGCTTTTGAATTTCGTTTTTGAAAATTTTTTGGTTCTTGCCTTCTCTTCCTTGCCACAGTGTTAAGCAATATAAACTGGAGAAGGTGGGCTTCCCTGGTGGCACAGTGGTTGAGAGTCCGCCTGCCGATGCAGGGGACACGGGTTCGTGCCCCGGTCCGGGAAGATCCCACGTGCCCCAGAGCGGCTGGGCCCGTGAGCCATGGCCGCTGAGCCTGCGCGTCCGGAGCCTGTGCTCCGCAATGGGAGAGACCACGACGGTGAGAGGCCCGCGTAGCACACACACACACACAAAATTAAATAAATAAATAAAATAAAATAAAATAAAATAAAATAAACTGGAGAAGGTTTCTGTAAATCCAGAAGAAGGTAAGAGGATGATTCAGTTGGGCTGCTTTATGGTTTCTCATCTGTATTCAACTTCAGTGAAGGAGTTGATGAAATTGTTGCCAAATATTCCAGTGGACCCCATGAACATTGCAGTAGTCTAAATCTCAGCCCAGAGAGCAGAATTGACTTCATAAATTGCAGTCAGAACTTCCAAGAAACATTAAAATGAACAGTATTTTCCAATAAATATTATGTACATGAATGGATGGTTGGAGCTGGATGTGAAGATGAAGATCATATAAGCCGAACCTTTTATGTCTCACAAGAGAAAACTGATATGTGGAGATTAAATAATGTTTCCAAGGTCACACAGTGATAGAGCCAAGGTTCCAACTGACTGCTCTTTCCAGCAGAGGACAGAAGAACCCCTTTCGATGTTCCTCTCACATTGGAGCCAAGGAACTGCTTTACGTTTCTCAATAAACATTTGAGTAAATGAGACTCCCTTACCTTCAAGTTCTAGCCTTGTTTTGATCCAGAAAATAAAGTATTTGTGTCTTTGAACTTAAGCTAAACACATATCATCATGACTCAAAACTGACTGTTGATGAATTTTGCTTATTGGTTCAGTGCAGAGGTTTCCCTGCCCATTCCCCTCCCCGCTTGGAGTCCATGGATAAAATTCAAGAAGTCCATAAATCTGAATGGGAAAAAATTACATCTTTATTGTCACAAACCTCTAACTGAAATTTAGCAGTATCTTCAATTATGGATAGAGGCAACAAACCACAGTATCATTAACATTGATCATACAGTAGTAATCATAGATGTTTTATATCATATTATCATTTTTGCAGATATCTCAAAATATTATTTATACTCAACATTATAGTAGTTATTGGACACAACATGGACCATGTTATTTAATACATTCTTGAAGAATCACATACATTACTATATCACAAATTTGTATTTATAACTTTTCAGGAGACATAATAATGGTTATATTATGTCATGTTACGGACATAACAAAGATGTCCATATCCTAATCCTCAGAATGTGAATATGTTACCCTACACGACAAAAGGAACTTTGCCAATGTGATTAAATTAAGGATCTTAACACGACTAGATTATACTGGGTTATCCAGGTGGGCCGCATCAAGTCAGAAAGGTCCTTAACAAGGAAAAAGGGAGAAAGGAGAATCAGAGTGAAGGAGCTGTGACCATGGAATCAGAGTGAAGCAATTGCTCACTGGATGTCATAAGTTAAAGAATGTGGGCAGCATCTAGAAGCTCAAAAGGCAAGGAAACAGATTCTCTCCGAGCGCCTCCAGAAGGTATGTAGGCCTGTCAATACCTTGATTTTAGTGTCACAAGACCAGTTCTGGATATCTGACCTCCAGACCTGTAAGATAATAAATTTGTGGGTTTTTTTGTTTTTTTAAATTTGTGTTGTTTTAAGCCATTAGGTTTGTCATAATTTTTTACAGCAAAAGGAAATCAATGCAACATTTTACTATCATTCATTATAACTGTCTTCCTTTGTAATTTTCTCTGCAGTTTATTTTTGCATTTAAAAGAAATTTAGTTCTGCCACTGTTGTGACCTTGAGCAAATTATTTCCCCTCTGTCTCCTCATCTATAACATGGGAATTTATTTTTTTATTATTTTTTATTTTTTTAAAATTCATTTTATTTACTTATTTATGGCTGTGTTGGGTCTTCGTTTCTGTGCGAGGGCTTTCTCTAGTTGTGGCAAGTGGGGTCCACTCTTCATCGCGGTGCGCGGGCCTCTCACTATCCTGGCCTCTCTTGTTGCGGAGCACAGGCTCCAGACGCGCAGGCTCAGTAAGTGTGGCTCGCGGGCCCAGTTGCTCCGCGGCATGTGGGATCTTCCCAGACCAGGGCTCGAACCCATGTCCCCTGCATTGGCAGGCGGATTCTCAACCACTGCGCCACCAGGGAAGCCCGATAACATGGGAATTTAAAAAGTCCACATCCCAGGGTTGTTGTGAGAATTAAATGTGACAATTTATGTAAAGATCATAGAGCACCAGGCTCACAGTAGGGACCCAACAAAACGTTCTTTCCATTGCCTGTCTCCCCAAACCCTAATGATTATGGATTTCTTAATCAATTTCAATACTCAGTTTATGACATTATGACATTTTCCAGACCTGAACAGTTCTGTTAAATCTTAATTGCAGCTACTGCTAAAAATATCTAAGACCGGTTGCTTACTCTGACTTTGACCTTGAAATATTTAAATACTGACAGTGTATTTAGAAGCCTAGTTCCAGTTTTGATTACTATTTTCTGAATAGCTCTGGATAAATAATTTATTGTTTCTATTTATAACTTTGCTCCCTTCCCTTTGAGTAAACATTGTACATAAGTTCAAATCTAATCTATAATTGAGATAGCAATTAAAACAGAATGAAATGATTAGGTATTTTTCCAGAAAGCATGTGCAAGAAACATTGTCTTAATGATTAAATTGTACTTAATGAACCCCATATTCTGAAGTAGTCCTTCATTGTCAATTAGGCACCTTTGAAATCATTACCCTTTGGTGTCTAATTCATATCAGGAAGGGTGACATATTAAGCAGCCAGGTTATCCAGGTTTCAAAGGTCCGTGCATTATAAGTCAATAAGTATTTATCAGATTCCTACTTTTCTATCAATTCCTTGAGGGAGGGATTTTGTATTTTCCATTCCTCCTATTTTTGGATAATTTGGACAAATCATCTAGAATGTATTAAATTCAATGACTTGTCTTCAAAAATTTTAAAGCAGGATAAGAAAACCCCAACTTGCAAACAGGTTATTTCACAAAGGTTTCTGTTTTCTTAACATAGTTTTCTATAGAAATACGTGTGTATGTTTCTTTAGAAATAACATATAAATAGAAATGATAATAGAAATATATTATTAATATACAATATAAACTCATGACTATTATAATTATGTGATATTTATAAGTAAATGTCATATTAAATGTATAAGATTATTTCCAAGCTAGCCCATAAACTCCAATTGGGCCCATAATAAATAAAGCTACCAGACTGCTACTTGATTTTCAACATCATTTCATATATTTTAATATATAACAAGATTCTTAGGGGTTATCACTAGGCCAGGTTTCCCTGCAACACAAACCTTTGATACACAGCCACTGTTTAAATCCCCAAGCAGGATGCTGAGACTGGATTGGGGGAGAAGAGGAGAGAGACAGAAGGCATAGGGAACGCCTATGATCAGCGCTCTGATGGCAGGAAAGGGCACTAAGAGACTTTAGTTTGCACTTATCTGGCTCCCGGGAAATAATATTCATAACAGCCTCTGCCAAAGTTAGTCTTTTTCATTTATAATTTGTTTTCATGCACATCAGGTGTGTATAACCTGGGGTCTGTGGGGTGTCTACTGGAAGAAGTAGAAGTGGAAGAAATTCTGGAGTCCAGAAGTGACTCCTCTGAAATTGTAGGCAGAGTCTAGATTATATGTACATTTTTCTGGAGAGGGCCATTCTCAAAGGGCTCTGTGACTCAAGAGCCCAAGAGCTCCGTCTCATCTGTCCCCCCGACCCCATAACCACTTGGTGAGGGGGATAGAGTAAGCATTTTTGTACCTCAGGACCCTCCCCCAATCAGAGGCCATGGGTAACAGGTGGCCCCTGGTCCCACAAAGTCCACCAACCAGCTGCCCAGGCAATCAGGAGTGAAAGTACATAGGAGAAGTGAGCAGGACAGCAGGAAATCTGGAAAACGGCAAGCCTATAGTTTTTATCTAAAGGACATAAAGAAATGCCTATAAAAGGCACAGTCACTCCCTCAAAGAGCTCATACCCTTGTTGGGGTATGGGGATGTAGAAGTTAGGATAAACACAAAAAACTATAAGTTGACTGGAGGTAAGTGCTATTATATGGATCTGGCCATATTTCACAGTCGTTATCTCAGTGTACATAGTAGGGGCTCCATACACATGTTGTTTGTATATCATGTTGATTGCAAAAACCCTGGGGATAAAAATAGAATACGTGATCAGTGTGTGGTACTGCTCACTGCATAGGTGGTTAAAGAGGATAGAATAACTGGGGAAAAGCCAGAGAGAGACAGCTTTGGCTGCATCAGAAAAGATGAGCAACACTTTTATGAAGCAAAGATGCAGCTGAGTGAATGTTTAGACAGATATTGGGGGCAATAGTGATATTCATGTGCTTAAAACTCGGGGAGAGGATAAATTGGGAAATGAGGATTGACATATACACACTACTATGTATAAAATACATAACTAATAAGTACCTACTGTATAGCACAGGAACTCTACTGATTACTCTATAATGACCTGTATGGGAATAGAATCTAAAAAAGAGTGGATAGGGACTTCCCTCGCGGTCCAGTGGTTAAGACTCTGCGCTTCCACTGCAGTCGGCATGGGTTCAACCCCTTGTCTGGGAACTAAGATCCCGCATGCCGCATGGCCAAAAATAAATTAATTAATTAAAAAGAGTGGATATATGTATATGTATAACTGCTTAACTCTGCTGTACATCAGAAACTAGCACAACATTGTAAATCAACTATCCTCCAATAAAAATTAATTTTAAAAAAACCGTAGATTACATCTTCATTTGTTTCTCTGTTAATCGGCTATGCAGCATAGTGCAATGGTTGAGAGCAAAAGCTATAGGACCAGACTAACAGGGTGCAAGATCACACGGGTCTCCTCCAGCTGTATGATCTCGGGTATGTCCTTTAACTTTCCTGAGCCTTCATTTCCTCGTCTATAAAAATGGAGAAAATGGCAGTACAATTTACCACTACCAGCTACCTTTACAGGGTTGCTCTAAGGATTAAATGAGTCAATAAATATAGAGTAATTAGAACAGTGCCTTTCAGAACATTATAAATTTATTTATTCCTGCTATTAATATTATCTTTCACTTCTGATCTGGCCAACTATCTACTTTACCTTTTTTAAAGCCTGAAAATTATTTTTAAAGTTACAGAAAATTTTCTAAACATATGACTATTTGCTTATTTATTTTCCTTAAAATCAAACAAGGCAATGTGCTTGGATGAAAATATAATAAATTTTTCTAGGATATATCCCCAAAATACTAATGCTTGACCCTATTTAATGATGTCTGATAAAATGAGTTTGGCATCAACAATATTTCAAAACAACTATAACATCCTTGGGTGAATTAAAACGGATTAAAAAATGTTTTTATTGAAGTATAGTTGATTTACAATGTTATGTTAATTTCAGGTTTACAGCAAAGTGATTCAGATATATATATATATATTCTTTGCCATTATAGATTATTACAAGATATTGAATATAGTTCCCTGTGCTATACAGTAGGTCCTTGTTTATCTATTTTATATATAGTAGTGTTTATCTGTTAATCACAAACTCCTAAGTTATCTCCACCCCCTTCCCCTTTGGTAACCATAGGTTTGTTTTTTATGTCTGTGAGTCTGTTTCTGTTTTGTAAATAAGTTTATTTGTATCATGTTTTTTACATTGCACATATAAGCCATATCATATGATATTTGTCTTTCTCTGTCTGACTTACTTCACTTAGTATCCTTAGCTCCAGGTCCATCCATGTTGCTGTAAATGGTGTTATTCATTCTTCTTTATGGCTGAGTAATATTCCATTGTATATATATATATCACATCTTCTTTACCTATTTATCTATTGATGGACACTTAGGTTGCTTCCATGTCTTGGCTATTAAATAGTGCTGCTATGAACACTGGGGTGCTTGTATCTTTTTGAATTAGAGTTTTTGTCTTTTCTGGATATATGCCCAGGTGTGGGATTGCTGGATCATACGGTTTTTAAAGGAACCTTCATACTGTTCCTCATAGTGGCTATACCAATTTACATTCCCACCGACGGTGTAGGAAGGTTCCCTTTTCTCCACACCCTCTCCAGCATTCATTATTTGTAGACTTTTTGATGATGGCCATTCTGACTGGTGTGAGGTGATGCATCATTGTAGTAAAACTGATTATTTATTTATTTGACTGCGTTGGGTCTTTGTTGCTGCACGCGGGGCTTTCTCTAGTTGCGGCGAGCGGGGGCTACTCTTCGTTGCGGTGCGCAGGCTTCTCATTGTGGTGGCTTCTTTTGTTGCAGAGCACAGGCTCTAGGCACATGGGCTTCAGTAGTTGTGGCACGTGGGCTCGGTAGTTGTGGTTCACGGGCTCTAGAGCGCAGGCTCAGTAGTTGTGGCGCACAGGCTTAGTTGCTCTGGGGCATGAGGGATCTTCCCAGACCAGGGCTTGAACCTGTGTCCCCTGAATTGGCAGGCAGATTCTTAACCACTGCGCCACCAGGGAAGTCCCTAAAACTGATTTTTAATAGAAATAATTGTCTGGGGACCTATATGGGTGGGCAATGACAGCATCATAGGATTATAAGTCCAGGCACATGCTCTACAGCCTGTTAGCCAAGAGAACAGGCTAGAACAGAGAATTTTCTTGTTTTAAACTTTTACTTTTTAAAGCTATGTTAAGGCAACCACCAAATGTATGGAAAATATTGCTAGCTGCTTAACTGCAATATTCTCTTTCTTTTCTGATTATTGAGTATGTGTGTAGTTGCATTGAGAATTTATATTAATTATAATTAATTTATATAATTATATGAATTTATATTATATGTAGACTTCTATAACCCTTACTTTATCCCAGAGGTCTAAAAATTTTTAATTAGGCACACATCTATCATTCAGATTGAAGACCCCAATATATGTATATTCACTTCTTTTTAAACTAGATATGCACATAGTATTGTACCACTGTATTACACACATTATAAACACACACAAAGATAGAACTTCACAAAGCATGAGTTAAAATATTTGTTAAAGACCTGCATTAGTTTCCTATTGCTGCTGTAACAAATACCACAAACTTCGTTGCTTACAACACAAATTTGATCTCTTATGGTTCTGGAAGTCAGAATCTAAGATTGAGATGATGATAGGGCTGAAGACTTCAAAGGAGAATCCATTTCCTTGCCTCTTCCAGCTTCTAGAAGCCACCTACATTCCAGCCCCTTCCTCACAGCATTCCAACCCCTTGCTTCTGTTTTCACATCTCCTACTATTCACTTTGAGCCACGTACCTCCCTCTTCTAAGGGCCCCTGTTATCACACTGGGCCCACCCAGCTAATCCAGGAAAATCTCCCCATCTCAAAATCCTTAATCACACCCACAAATTTCCATTTACTGTGTAAGGTAACATATTCACAACTTCTGGGGATTAGCACCTGGACATCTTTTTGAACCCATTATTCAGCCCACCACAGTCTAACGTTCCTGAAAATCTCCTGTGTTGCATGAACCTTGCTATAGAGATGGCCAATCTGGACACCCCAGAGGGCCAAGCCCAGGGAGCTTCACCAGAAAGTCCTCCTGGACCATCCTATTTCAGGCTAGCAAGTTCAACAGACTCTGAACACATATTGTTATTCATGTAATTTGTTAGTACTCAGGAAAACAAGCAGTAAACACATGAAAGGAGGATTGATTCTCTCTAGACCCTTTCCTGGTGTAACCACGTGAGAAAAGATGTACAAGTCTGAGAGGACTGGATCTTTGAGTGCAGGATGGCTCAGCTGAAATCCTGGAGGAACAAACCTGGGGGATCTGACCTTGATGGGGGTCAGTATCTTGCGTGGTTCCCATCACCTTCTGCATTAAATCCAAGGCCTTCTGCACGGCCCACAGGCCATTGAGGATCTGACCCTCGTCTCTCTGTCATCCTCTCCTTGAGCACCCCCTAGTGGTACTTTCGGTGCTAGCACGGCCAAAGTCCATTTAGCTGTCCTCTCAATCACACATGTTCCCTGCGCCCTAAAGACCTCCTGGCACAGAAACTTTGTGAACAGACTCCTCCTCGTTTAAGGAACTCACCCTACCTGGCTGCCTTAATGAAACATCCCCTCCGATTATGGGTTCTCCTCTCTACCCTCTTTGTAACATTAGCAATTCTGTATCTATTCTAGTGAGCATGGGCTACATAATTTGTGGAGCTCAGTGCAAAATGAAAAATGAGGACTCCCTTGATAAAAAATTATTAAGAATTTCAAGACAGCAAGAGAAGAGTGTTAAACCAAGCACAGGGCTATTTTAAGGCCCCGGCCATGTGCTATTATTGCACAGGCTGCACACCCATGAAGCTGGCCCTTGACCCTAGTGTGGGTCTTCTAAGGACACTGGGAAGAGAAACTCACCTGTAATCCACATGTTCCCCAGGCCTAGGTCAGGGACCCTTCCCATTGGAACACAAAAATGACAGTGGAGTAGATGCACAAATGAATGAATAAGCAATGTTGAAGATAGTTTCTATTTTATAGAAGATTGTATGTATAGGTTTCCTATTATATACATGAGTTTCCTAGGGCTCCCGTAACATGACTACAAAGTTGGTGGCTTAAAACAACGGAAATTTATTCTCTCATAGTTCTGGAGGCTAGAAGTCTGAAATCAAGGTGTCAGCGGGTCCCTGCTTCCTTTGAAGATTCCAAGGAAGGACCTGTTCTTGCCTCTTCCTAGCTTCTGGGGCTCCAGCAATCATTGGGGTTTCTTGGCTTGTAGCGGCTTCACTCCAGTCTCTGACTCCATCATCACGTGGCCTTCTTTCCTCTGTGTGAATCTTTGTGCATCCTCTTCTCTTCTTATAAGGACAGCAGGCATTGGATTTAGCACCCACCCTAATCCAGTATGACCTCATCTTAACTAATTACATCTGCTAAGACCCTGTTTCCAAATAAGGTTCCATCCTGAGATTCCAAATGGACGTGAGTGAGAGGCAGCACACTATTCTACCCACTACATTTATTATAGAACATTCTTCAGAATGTGGCAAGAATATTATTTGCTGACAGATATTTAACAGTTCATATGAATTGTAACTTAATTGTATTTGCCTTGGGAACCTTAAAGGATACATAAAGCCATACAAGTTGCAGAGAGGCATGTATAACAAATATACATTAAGTATAACCTGGAGAACTAAAAAAAAAATTTGGATGCGGTCACGTAAGCAATATAAATTATAGTTGGAGCATCTTAGAAATGTGAAAGGCAACAAAAAGTGTTGGGGAAAGGAATAGGAAAACACCAATTTTTTCATAAAGAAACTAAGGTGAAATCCAGGAACTACTACGTTTTCTGCCAGGTATGTGTTTGTAAATTGCTGGAACCTAACTGGCTGGAGTTCCTAGGCGGTTCCCCTCCTCCCTAGAGAGACCAGGGTAAAATCTAGGTGTTCAGAATGCCTTTGGGGCTCAGCAGTTTACATAAACTGTTTTTTGGGGTTAGGAACAATGTATCACTTTGCATGTGTTAAGTAGATAAGGATCTGAGAGAGGCCCTTTGGGGGTTTCATTAAAATAAACTGTTGACATTTAGCAGTTCCTGGCTGAACCATTGTTTCATTCATTGTTTAAACTACTATAGAAGCCTGGAGGGTTTAAGGATTTTTTTCACCTTTATTGAGGTATGAAATAGCAATGAATAAAATTGTAATATATTTATAGTGTACAACATGATGATTTGATATATGTCTACATTGTGAAAGGATTCCCACAAACAAATTAATTAAAACATCCATCACCTCATATACCTTTTTTTTTTTTTTGGCGCCATCACATAAGATCTACTCTTAGCTAATTTCAAGTATACAATACTCTTAATTATGTCAGCATGCCATACATTAGGTCCTCAGAACTTATTCATCTTATAACTGAAAGTTTATATGCCTTGACCAACATCTCCCCCTTCCCCCTGCCTCCCAGCCTCTGACAACCATTATTCTATTCTCTGTTTCTATGAGTTCTCCTTCTTTGTTTGTTTGTTTAGATTCCACCTATAATTAAAATCATATAGTATTTGTCTTTCTCTGTCTGGCTTATTCCCCTTAGCATAATGCCCTCCAGCTTCATTCATGTTGTCAAAAGAGCAGGTTTTCTTTCTTTTTAATGGCTGAATAATATTCCAGTGTGTGTGTGTGTGTGTGTGTGTGTGTGTGTGTGTGTGTGTGTGTGTGTGTGTGTGTATCACATTTTCTTTATCCATTCATCCATCAATGGACAGTTAGGTTGTCTCCATATCTTGGGTATTGTGAATAATGCTGCAGTGAACATGGGGGTGCAGATATCTCTTCCAAATAGTAATTTCATTTCCTTTCAGTATATACCCAGAAGTGGGATTGCTGGATCATATGGTAATTATATTTTTAATTTCTTGAGGAAACTCCACACTGTTTTCCATAGAGGTTGTACCAGTTTACATTCCCACCAACAGTGTCCAAGTTTTCCCTTTTCTCCACACCTTTGCCAGGATTTGTTGTCTCTTGTCTTTTTTTTTTTTTTTTTTTTTAATTTACTTTTGGCTGCATTGGGTCTTCGTTGGGTTGTGCGGGCTTCTCATTGCAGTGGCTTCTCTTGTTGTGGAGCACAGGCTCTAGGTACACGGGCTTCAGTAGTTGTGGCACACAAGCTTCAGTAGTTGTGGCTCTCGGGCTCTAGAGCACAGGCTCAGTTGTAGCACACGGGCTTAGTTGCTCCCTGGCATGTGGGATCTTCCCAGACTAGGGCTCAAACCCATGTCCCCTGCATTGGCAGGCGGATTCTTAACCACTGTGCCACCTGGGAAGCCCATCTCTTGTCTTTCTGATAATAGGCATCCTACCAGGTGTGAGGTGATATCTCATTGTGTTTTTTTTTTTTTTTTTTTTTTTTTTTTTTTTTTTTAACGGCTGTTAGTATTTGCCTTATGTATTGAGGTGCTCCTATGTTGGGTGCATAAATATTTACAATTTTTATACCTTCTTCATGGATCGATCCCTTGATCATTATGTAGTGTCCTTCTTTGTCTCTTGTAATAGTCTTTATTTTAAAGTCCATTTTGTCTGATATGAGAATTGCTACTCCAGCTTTCTTCTGATTTCCGTTTGCATGGAATATCTTTTTCCATCCCCTCACTTTCAGTCTGTATGTGTCCCTAGGTCTGAAGTGGGTCTCTTGTAGACAGCATATATACGGGTCTTGTTTTTGTATCCATTCAACCAGTCTGTGTCTTTTGGTGGGAGCACTTAATCCATTTACATTTAAGGTAATTATCGATATGTATGTTCCTATTACCATTTACTTAATTGTTTTGGGTTTGTTCTTGTAGGTCTTTTCCTTCTCTTGTGTTTCTTGCCTAGAGAAGTTCCTTTAGCATTTGTTGTAAAGCTGGTTTGGTGGTGCTGAACTCTCTCAGCTTTTGCTTGTCTGTAAAGATTTTAATTTCTCCATCAAATCTGAATGAGATCCTTGCTGGGTAGAGTCATCTTGGTTGTAGGTTTTTCTCCTTCATCACTTTAAATATGTCCTGCCACTCCCTTCTGGCTTACAGAGTTTCTGCTGAAAGATCAGCTGTTAACCTTATGGGGAATTCCCTTGTGTGTTATTTGTTGTTTTTCCCTTGCTGCTTTTAATATGTTTTCTTTGTATTTAATTTTTGATAGTTTGATTAATATGTGTCTTGGCGTGTTTCTCCTTGGATTTATTCTGTATGGGACTCTCTGTGCTTCCTGGACTTGATTAACTATTTCCTTTCCCATATTAGGGAAGTTTTCAACTATAATCTCTTCAAATATTTTCTCAGTCCCTTTCTTTTTCTTTTCTTCTTCTGGGACCTCTATAATTCAAATGCTGGTGCGTTTAATGTTGTCGCAGAGGTCTCTGAGACTGTCCTCAGTTCTTTTCATTCTTTTTTCTTTATTCTGCTCTGCAGTAGTTATTTCCACTATTTTATCTTCTAGGTCACTTATCCATTCTTCTGCCTCAGTTATTCTGCTATTGATCCCATCTAGAGTATTTTTAATTCCATTTATTGTGTTGTTCATCGTTGCTTGCTTCCTCTTTAGTTCTTCTAGGTTGTTGTTAAATGTTTCTTGCATTTTCTCTATTCTATTTCCAAGATTTTGGATCATCTTTACTATCATTATTCTGAATTCTTTTTCAGGTAGACTGCCTATTTCCTCTTCATTTGTTAGGTCTGGTGGGTTTTTACCTTGCTCCTTCATCTGCTGTATGTTTCTCTGTCTTTTCATTTTGCTTATCTGCTGTGTTTGGGGTCTCCTTTTTGCAGGCTGTAGGTTCGTAGTTCCCATTGTTTTTGGTGTCTGTCCCCAGTGGCTAAGGTTGGTTCAGTGGATTGTGTAGGTTTCCTGGTTGAGGGGACTAGTGCCTATGTTCTGGTGGATGAGGCTGTATCTTGTCTTTCTGGTGGGCACGATCCTATCTGGTGTTGTGTTTTGGGGTGTCTGTAGCCTTTTTATGATTTTAGGCAGCCTCTCTGCTAATGGATGGGGCTGTGTTCCTGTCTTGCTATTTGTTTGGCATAGGGTGTCCTGCACTGTAGCTTGCTGGTCGTTGAGTGGAGCTGGGTCTTGATGTTGAGATGGAGATCTCTGGGAGATTTTCACCGTTTGATATTAAGTGGAGCTGGGAGGTCTCTTGTGGATCAGTGTCCTGAAGTTGGTTCTCCCACCTCAGAGGCACAGCCCTGACGCCTGGCTGGAGCACCAAGAGCCTTTAATCCACACGGCTCAGAATAAAAGGGAGAAAAAATAGAAAGAAAGAAAGAAAGAAAGAAAGAGGATAAAATAAAGTAGGATAAAATAAAATAAAGTTATTAAAATAAAAATAAAACATAATTATTAAGAAGAAAAAATTTAAAAAGTAAAAAAACAAGAACAAAGAAATGGGATGGTCAGAACCCTAGGACAAATGGTGAAAGCAAAGCTATACAGACAGAGTCTCACACAGAAGCACATACATACACACTCACAAAAAGAGAAAAAGGGGAAAAAAATAATATATCTTGCTTCCGAAGTCCACCTCCTCAATTTGGGATGATTCGCTGTCTATTGAGGTATTTAGAGATGCAGGGGACATCAGGTTGATTGTGGAGATTTAATCCACTGCTCCTGAGGCTGCTGGGAGAGTTTCCCTTTCTCTTTGTTCTCACAGCTCCAGGGTTCAGCTTTGGATTTGGACCCGCCTCTGCCTGTAGGTCACCTGAGGGTGTCTGTTCTTCGCTCAGACAGGACGGGGTTAAAGGAGCAGCTGATTCGGGGGCTCTGGCTCAGGCCAGGGGGAGGGCGGGGTAGGGATGTGGGGTGAGCCTGGGGCGGCAGAGGCTAGCGTGATGTTGCAGCAGCCTGAGGCGCACCACGCATTCTCCCGGGGAAGTTGTCCCTGGATCCCGGGACCCTGGCAGTGGCGGGCTGCACAGGCTCCGGGAGGGGAGGTGTGGAGAGTGACCTGTGCTCGCACACAGGCTTCTTGGTGGCAGCAGCAGCGGCCTTAGCGTCTCATGCCCATCTCTGGGGTATGCGCTGATAGCCGCGGCTCACGCCCGTCTCTGGAGCTCCTTTAAGCGGCGCGCTTCTCATTGTGGTTTTGATTTGCATTTCTCTGATGATTTGTGATCTTGAGTACCTCTTCATAAACCTATTGACAATTTGAGTGTCTTCTTCAGTTCCTTTACAATTTTTTAATTGGGATATTTGGCTTTTTGTTTTGTTTTACTGTTGAGTTGTAAGAGTTTCTTATATTTTTTAGATATTAACCCCTTATCAGATATATGGTTTGTAAATACTTTCTCTCATTCCATAGACAGCCTTTTCATTTTGATTTTGTTGATGGTTTCCTTTGGTGTGTGCAGAAGACTTTTAGTTTCATTACTGAACTCAGGTTCAGCTGCTCATCGCTCAAGAATCTAACACTGTGGAACTTCCCCAGTGGTCCAATGGTTAGGACTCTATGCTTTCACCACTGAGGGCCTGGGTTCAATCCCTGGTTGGGGAACTAGGATCCCACAAGCCATATGGCGTGGCAAAAATAAATAAACCAATCAATCAATCAATACATTAATAAATCTAACACTGACAGACAAGTGTTGGGTAAAAGGAAAGACAGCTTTATTGAGGAAGCTGGCAATCCTAGGGAGAAGGTGGACTCATGTCCCAAAAAACTAATACTCCCAAATCCCCAGGTTTTGTTCAGAGATTATATAGGGAAAAGAGGAAAGGGCTATGTGCTAGGAAGGGGGTAATCTTCTATTTTCATAGACGATTATTTCCATCACATGGTTCTAAGTAGCTGTCATGTCTCGATTGTGATTGGAATGTTATCTGAGCCATAAATCTTTGGTTAGCTAGTCCTTCTGATTTTAACTGGTTTGGAGTCTACATGCTTGTGGTCAGCATACAGTTAACTTCTTCTACTGGGGGGTTTCAATATCTGCAAAACAGCTCAACGTATATGGGTCAGAATAGTATCTATAGTCCTTGAGGAGAAACTAAAGGTTCTTGACTCTGTTTAATAGCTAAACTATTATTATTTTGTCTTGCTTGACTGCTTTCCTTTGTTTGTGTATTTTCTCATTTTTCTGATTAAATTTATTCTTTGGCTAAAGGTTTTTGTATAGACAAGAGGCAGGCAGAGGACATGGGGGTGGGAGCAGTCTGTTCCAGGAAGGCCCCATAGGGTCCTGCTCAGTTACAGTTTGATGTAATCTCACTGGTTTAATTTTGCTTTTGTTACCTATGCTTTTAAAGTCATATCCGAAGAAATCATTACCAAGAACCAATGTCAAGGAGTTTTCTCCTAGGAATTTTATGGTTTCAGGTCTTACATTTAAGTCTTAATCCATTTTGAGGGTTTTTTGTTTGTTTGTTTTGGGTTTTTTCTGGGTTTTTTTTTGTGTGTGTGTGGTATGCTGGCCTCTCACTGCTGTGGCCTTTCCCGCTGCGGAGCACAGGCTCCGGACGCGCAGGCGCAGCGGCCATGGCTCATGGGCCCAGCTGCTCCACAGCATGTGGGATCCTCCCAGACCGGGGCACGAACCCGTGTCCCCTGCATCGGCAGGCGGACTCTCAACCACTGCGCCACCAGGGAAGCCCAAGTTTAGTTTTGTATATGGTGTAAGGTAAGGGTCCAATTTTATTCATTTGCATGTGGATATTCCGTTTTCCCAACACCATTTATTGAAGAGAGTATCTTTTTCCCATTGTGTATTCTTGACATCTTTGTTGAAAATTAGTTGACCATATATGTGTGGATGTAAGGTTTTCTTAATGCATTCCGTGTAAAAGAAGGAGAGTGTTGCTTAAATAATAAGAGGAATCATGTTTAATGCTCATTTGATAGTAAACCAGGGGACCTGTAGACCTTTCCCTGCCCTGCAGGTGCTGGGCTAGGTTCCTTAGTTGCTTCTTGGCTCTGGCTGCCTTTATGTATGAAGTAGAGTTGGAAAGCCTTTCCATTAGAAGTTCTGAGCTACCAAGTAGAGTGCTTCTGTGGGCAACCACACTGAACTAGGCTGCCCCTTGCCACCTCTTCCACTGATTTCCTCAGGCTGGCCCAGGAAACCAGCACCATCAAAACACCTGAATGTTCTCCTCCAGGTGCATGTACCAGACACTGTAGCCCCTCAATCACCCAACCCTGCAACTTGTGGATTTATTTGTATGGAGCTTTGATGCTCCAGCATTGCCAATGCCCCTTATTGTATGGAGTGCACTCTTCTGGTCAAGAGACCCGTTAGGAAGTATTCTAAGATAAATCTCTGGTGCTTTCAGGTTGTGTCCTTGGATTCCTTCTGAGTGCCCCCTTTCATGGCTGAGTCTCTCAACAGGCCACCCTATCCCAATATACATCAGTTAGCAGAACAGAGCAAGAGATTCCTGTCCAGGGCTGGATTTAGGACAATGGGAAGTTAGCAGGAGTAAACATCATTTATTTAATTATTCATTCATTTATGGGTTCCTTTACTTGTGTATTCGTTCATTCAAGAAGCATGTATTACATATTTACTATGTACTGATCACTATGTTAAGCACTGGGAAATACAGTGATGAACGGGACAGGCAAACTCTCTGACTTGGTAGAAAGAAATGAAAATACACAATATAAAAGTAATGAACAAATGAAGAAGATAACAGGTTATGAGAATGCACTCAGGAAATTAGCATGATGTTGAGAAAATGCAACTTGGAAAAGACACTTTAATGAAGATGGGCAAGTAAGGCTGCTCTGAGTGAGGAAGTAATGTTTGAGCTGAGACTCAAGGATGAGAAGGAGGGAACCATGTGCAGATCTGAGGAAGAGCATCCCCAAGAGAAAAAGCTGATATAAGTGCTGACAGACAGCAGAGGCTGGGCAGCAGTCAGATCATGCTGGGCTTCGTGGAGCATGTAAGTTAGATTTTATCCTAAAAGCAATGAGAAGACATGGGAGGGTTTTAAGTTGGGGGAGAGACATGATTAGACATGTTTTAAAATGAGAGCCATGGTGGCTGCATAGAGAATGAATTCTGGGTACAAATGGGGACTCCAGTTTAAGGCCAGAGGAATCTGGGCAGGAGGTGCTGGGGATGGCGAGTTGAGGACACAAGATAGGTACGTTTTGGACCTAGATCAAATAGAACCTGCTGAAGGACCGTTGTAAGGATGGGGAAAGGGAAGATGCACGGACAGCTCCTACAGCTTGTTCTTGAAAAGCTGGGCAGGTGGCACTGCCATTTCCTGGGATGGAGCCCCCTGGGGGCAGGGTGGGGGGCTGCCCCAGGGATCTCCCCGTGGCACCCTGTGAACTGATCAGGTGCAGACTGGGAATGCCTCTCGGCAGATGTGCTCGCCTCCCCTCGTTGATATTAAACACCTGTGGCCATCTCGGCATTGTCCTCTCCTGTAAATCTCCCAACAGCTCTGTGAAGTGGGTTCTAGTATACCTAATTCGCGAGTCAAGAAACAGAATAAGAAAGTAAGCAACACCAACAAGGTACTAGCGTGGATATCATCCTTTTTCTGTCTTTTTTCTTTTTTTTCCCATGGAGAGTAATGTATTTATTTATGAGCTTATTGAAAACACATCTCTGAACATCTCCCATGACTCAGCATTGTTCTGGGGCAATGATGAGGAAGCAATTACAGCCAGAAATTTTAATTATTCACTATATAACAGACACTGTGTTGAGGGCTTCCTATACATAATCTTCTTGAACTCTCCAACAACTCTGTAAGAAGTGCAATTATTGTCACCCCTGTGAAGAAGAAACTGAAGCACAGAGAGCTTAAGTGACTTGCCTCAGGTAACAGAGTAGAAAGTGGTGGAGCCAGGAATGGACCAATCCCCACAAGAAGCTCCTTAAAAACCTAAATCCATGTCTGTCTTGTTTACCCCTCTGTATTCCCATCGTTTCACACAGCATCTGGTATCATGTAGCTAGCTGCTCAGGGGTGACTGTATGAATTTGCTTTTTATACGTGCTCCACCAGATAATTCTGATGGCATGTGTGTGTCAGGGGGCTGTGGGATCACTTTCAGAGAAATCACTCTGGTGACTGGAATTTAAAAGATGGTTTGGAGCCAGAGAATGCCTGGACAAGAAAAAGCATTTGAAGCAATCCAGCTCTGCATTATTAATTTTCTTGTGAGGAAACTGGGGTCCAGAGAATCTAGCTATACATTATTAATTTGCTGATGCAGACGTTGAGGCCCAGATCACTTAAGTGACGTGTCCAGAGTAACACAGTTATTAACTAGCAGAGCTGGTACATCCACAGGCGCAGCTCTGTCTTTCCTGACACTAGACTTGTCCTAGAGTCCACAGCGAGAGCCCACAGCCCTGCCCTGACAGCACCATCCGTGGCCGCAGCCCCTCAAGAGTTGCTTAGGCTGCGTTCAAACCCACACGAGTCGTGCCATCTTGCACAAGTTACCAAGTCTCTCCAGGCCTCAGTTTCCTCAATAGAGAAGGTATAAAGCTCAACTTACAGAGCTGTCATGCAGACTATGTGAAATAATATGTAAGGTTTTCATAAGAAGTCCTAACAAGAACACTCAGAATAAACTTATGCATTTGGCTATATTTTGAAGTATTCATTTACTTGGTTTTGTTTTTCCTCGTCCCTTTTTTCTTTGTCTCCATTTATGTTTATGAAGCTCACTGCTCGCCATCTTGGAAAGGATGTAACAGGAGAGAGGAGAAATAGCCTGTCCGTCTTCCTGAAATTTTTCCCCCAAAGCCCAATTCCCCAGGATCAGGGAGGAACCCCAGATGCAGACTAAAAGTCTTGGCAGTGTCGATGGAAATAACCAATATACAGTCTATAATAGGAATAGAAGAGAGTTTTATTCGCGCTAAATTGAATAGCCCGAGAGCCAGCCTCTCAAATAGCCCTGAGGAACTGTTCCAACGAAGCATGATTTTCAGCACAGTTTTATGTCTTGTCAGAACAAAGAACATCAAACATGATAGGGGTACATTCCTTCAAGGTTTCAAAAAGGTCAGATCAGCATGTACACAGCGAGTCCCTGTGGCGTTGGCACCTGGGAAGGGAGGCTTATCATTGAAGGACTAACACATCCCAGGAAGGGAGGCATGTAATCTTTATCTTTAAAATCAACATTCTGTGCTTCTGGCCAATGCACCCTTTTCTTCATTGGTCGAAGAAGATGTATGATGTATGTTTGATAAGCCACAAAACAGGCTGTTCTAGTTAGCATGTTAAAGTTCAATTTAAATAATGTGGAAGCCAGAATGACTTCCTCTTACCTCAGTATGTGAAAATTTCTTCCATCAGCAGGAAGCCTGGGGGCAAAATTTAAAAAGGGAAATTCTGCAAAATTTTCGGATTGGGGAAATGAGAGAGGAGAAAGGTGCTATAGGTCCTGGGTGAAGAGGGAAACAGGCCCCACATTCCAGAATGGTCCCTGGGTTTGTCTGGGCAAACGACAAGACAGGGAGGCTCCCCCAAAGTCCCCTGACCCATCCAAGTGCGGTGGGAGCCCCAGGAGGCCAGGCAGATGCAGACAATCGTAGTCGCAGCTGAAACCTCGTTACCCAATACTTTGGCATCATCATAATTTTGAAATCATGTCAAAGTTCCAGGTGTCAGGAGAGTCTCCAAAACTATGGCCTAATCCTCAGTGGGAAGATCACCGGGAATGAGTTTAATTTTCTATCAGTTAGGAGGAAGGGAACCTTGAGGTCAGAAATTAAGTTGAATTACAGAAAATAAAGCAGCCCCTACTTGTTCTAAATGTAGTGGGTAAGTGTCCAGGGCCATTCATGGCCAAGAGAGGAGTTTTTATGGGAAAAGTGTGTTTTGGCCCTGTCCTGTTTAATTTTCTGTCTTGAGCTGCACTGATGTAGTTGGCATAGGGAAGTGTAATGCTGGATTTTTCTTTTCTTATTTTGATTTACACAAGAAATGTTACATTTTGGAAAATTCTCAGTCAGCAACCACTTGGTTTAAAAAAGGATCCAATCACACTGTCAGAGAGATTACCTATTAGGCTTACTTAAGACAAATGGGTTGAGTGACAGGTGATTCTTTTGGAAACTCAAAGGAGGGCTAAGGTGAGCCCTAACCGTCGGGTATGTGTCTTTGCTGCTGCTGCTACTGGCTGTGCTGCCACCGTCTGATAGCCAGGCTGCCCTTTTATTCCTTCCCTTCTTATGACTAAGGGCAGTGTTCTTGTCCTAGAGCCAGTTTCTATCTTGTGGGATATTTCTTTATTTTCTTTTGCTCTATTCTACCAAAATGAGATCTAAACCAATAAAGTTGAATACTCCTGAGGTTGGAGGGTGAATGTAGAACGACTGAGACAGGGAGGCTGGAACATGAGCCTGCAGCTTTGTGCTTTTATGCTTTGCTCTCCCATTCAGGCAGGTTTTGTTTGTTTGTTTGTTTCTTGGCTGCACTGTGTGGCTTGTGGGATCCTAGTTCCCCTACCAGGTACTGAACCTGGGCCACAGCAGTGAAAGCACCGAGTCCTAACCACTGGACAGCCAGGAACCCCCCCATTCAGGCAGTTTAATGAGTACTGTGTGTTTTTAAATTGGAAGAGTGTGTCGCAGTGAGTTGACCTTGTGTTGAATGTGATCTTTCACTAGGTACCATACTCTTTTTAAAATTTTATTGAAGTATAGTTGATTTACAATGTTGTGTTTAATTTCTGCTATACAGCAAAGTGACTCAGTTATCTTTTTCATATTCTTTTCCATTATGGTTCATCATTGGATATTTAATATAGTTCCCTGTGCTATACAGTAGGACCTTGTTGTTTATCTGTCCTGTATATAGCAGCTTGCATCTGTTAATCCCAAACTCCCAGCCCTTCCCTCCCCCACGCCACGCCTTTGGCAACCACAATTCTGTTCTTTATATCTGTAAGTCTGTTTTTGTTTCGTAGATATGTTCATTTGTGTTGTATTTTAGATTCCACATATAAGTGATATCATATGGTATTTGTCTTTCTCTTTCTGACTTACTTTGCTTCATATGATAATCTCTAGGTCCATCCATGTAGTTGCAAATGGCATTATTTCGTTCTTTTTAATGGCTGAATAGTATTCCACTGTGTGTATGTATGTGTGTGTGTGTGTGTGTGTGTGTATATATATATATATATATATATATATATATATATATAACCACATCTTCTTTATCCAGTCACCTGTTGATGGACATTTAGGTTGTTTCCATGTCTTGGCTATTGTATATAGTGCTGCTACGAAATAGGGATGCCTGTATCTTTTCCAATTACAGTTTTGTCTGGGCTAGATACACTACTCTTAAAATTTTTTTAATGTATGGTGTATTTATGATTATATGTGCTGCATTATTGAGTATATTCCTAGCAGGAGAGAAATTCCATTTTAACCAGACATTGTCAGAACCAAATCCTACATTTAAAATTGTACCTATCTGAAGATTAAAAGAATTTTCTGTACTCTAGTTACTGATCTCTTACTTTTGAAGCCTGGTTTCTCCTCCATGGCCCATATCCTTCCAGTGCCCAGCACCAGAGAACACATTCACGTCCTCATGGGACAGCTGGCCTGCACTGTGTCAAGATGCCCGTGAGTCAGGAGCCAAACATAGGAATGTTCCTGGAAACTACTCCCAAACTTGAATGGCCAGCTGGAACTTAACCACACACAGAAGTGACTGCAAGCACATAAATGTATCCCACTAACCCAAAACTACATGTATTCTCAACTTAACCTACTTGGTTCCCAGAATGCCTACAGCCACTCCAGGGTCACCCTACAAGAAGGGAAGTGGGCCAGAGGGGAAGGTGGCATGGAGTGACACAGTGATCTTAACCATTTGTGATGAAGACATCTTACTTTCACAAATTTTACAAAAACACATGACCTTGTGAAACAGTGAAGGGCCCCATGCAGGGCCTTGGGAAGGGGCCTGTGCAAGTGAGGGGACCTGAAGCTTTAGCTTCATTACTGTCGCAGTAAATCTGCTTCTGAGGATGGGAAAGAAACTCACTAGCTGCTGCCGTGCCGAGCCTTGTATACTCACGCCTTAACTCAGCTGTTGAGGCGGCTACACATGTAGTCGCCTGAAAGCAGAACGACCTGACTCTGAAAAAGTCATTTCTCAACGAATAGTTATCTACTGTGCACCTCCTCACCCAGGCACTGTGCTGAGGGTCAGGACAGAGAGAAAACATGGACCCCTGATCCTGTCCAGCCAGGTAGATCTCTGTATTCAGTGGCATGTGCCACGTGTGAGAAATGAACAGAGCTTTAAGGGCACCCTAGCAGAGGCATGAGTTCCTCCAGACGTGAGGGTGTGGTAGAGGGGGGGAGGGAGGGAGCATGGTTGGGAAGGTAGGAGGGGTGATGCCTGAGCTGAGTTTCAAGGTGAGGAGGGTGTAGGGAGAGATGAGGGATAGGAATGCCCTTCAGCATTCTCCCTGGGCTGTGATAGGCCATCTTCTTTAGTGATTTCCTAAAGCTTGTAGGTGAATGGACTGGCCAGGTGGGTAGGAAGCATCCAGTGGGCAGAAGGAAGGTGGGGAGTACGTTCAGAGCCCTCACTACACCCACACAGAATGATGCAATCTCTAAGCACCGGTCTGTTTTCCCATGAATTCACGCCCCTGGTGGAGACACCTGGTAATACATGTACATTCAGACTGCCACGCTGTTCACTGGTCCCAGGCTTTTAAGCCAGCAGCTCTAATCCAGAGAGCTCTAAACTATGTATCTATATTTTTATTTATAAATTTTAGGAAAGAGTTATAGTACTAATATATTATGTACTTTACTAAATATATGCAGATATAGACATTAAAGATATGACATATACAAAATAAATCAAAATAAGAAAAATTTAGTATTTCCCCTCCTCACCCACTAGGACCATCTTGTATACTCATGGGGTGCATTGCATGATTTTGGAGCCCTGGGAAAATCAGTGTAGTCAAATTGTTCTTGAAAGCAGCACAGGGACGGTGGTTAAAAAATGTAGACTCAGGGGCTTGACTCAGGGGCCGGCGCAGCGGTTGAGAGTCCGCCTGCCAATGCAGGGGACGCGGGTTCGTGCCCCGGTCCGGGAGGATAGCACACGCCGCGAAGCGGCTGGGCCCGTGAGCCATGGCCGCTGAGCCTGCGCGTCCGTCCGGAGCCTGTGCTCCGCAACGGGAGAGGCCACAGCAGTGAGAGGCCCGCGTACCGCGCAAAAAAAAAAAAAAAAAAAAAAAGAGAGTCAGCTGGCCTTTATGCGAATCCTGGCTCCACCACTTCCTAGCTGTGTGACAACCTCCATATTGTTTTCTTTAAAACACAAACAATAATAGTACACACCTCATAGAGTTCTTGGAAAGGCTAATTAATATAAAACATTGACATCAGTGCTTGGCACATGATAAGCACTTGTTAAACATTATTATTTCCCTCAGTGCCACTATTAAAAACAACTTAAAATCTTTGGTTTTACATTGTCCTTAAAAAAACCCAGTTGGGAGGAAAAGGAGAGAGGAGCCTGGAAGGACTTCCTGAAAAAGGTGACCCCCAATCTGAATTGAAATTTTGAGAAACACGTAGGAGTTTGCTGGGTGAAGATGAAGGCAACAAGAGTCAGTTCAGCCTTTTCTTAGGTAAACTATACATTTTCTTAACACTTTTTCCATAGATGCTATTCTTGGCTCTTATGTCTCCTTCCTGTCATTCATTCCAAGTCCTTCTCCAGAACCTCTTTGTTGTTTCCAGGGGCTTTTTCACCTACTGCCTACAGGAATGCCGGACTTTCGCTCACTCTCCCTTATGCATCTCGATTATTTCCATAATCAGAAAGTAAAACCAACCCACTTCCCAGCCTCCCCAGCAGTCGTTGGGGGTGGGGGGGGAGGGTAGGGATGGCAATAAGACCCTCTGTCCCAGAGCGGTAGGCGGAAGTCCACATGGTGGGCATTTCTTATTTCTTCTTGCTCTGCCCTATTCTTCCTGCCCCAGTGAGCTCACAGAGCCTACAAGTGTAGTGCTTGTCTTGAAAAACCACAAGGATGAAACGGTCACATTGAGGCTGAGAAGGAGCCTGGGTTACTGAGGATTTTCCTGAACAGTTACACCAGCCCTGGACGTTTATATTAAAATATATACGCCTCTCCACCCACTGCGGAGCCGCTATTTTGGAGGTTTCCGTTACTTGTTGCCAAATACACTCACACATCGGGATTAACCATGTCAATAAGGGATGTCTAATAGACATTGATGAAAAAAGGCCCATGGGAAAGGGTACGACCCCTGAGAAGCCGGGAAAATCCAAACAATCTGAAACCCAAGAATTCAGAGGCTTCGACTACTTTGCTGCTGGTTATTGCTGCCATCTAGTGGCAGTATTTTGGAACTAAAATTCTTTCTGGCCATAAACTGCAGATCTTTCTTCTTTCCTTTCCTCATTTATTCATTCATTCACTCACTTATGTGTTCATTCTACAAATATTTTATGAGGATGTACTATGTGTGGTGAGCCCTCCTAAATGCAATAAGGAAATATGATAATGAGGGGGAAATCCAGCTCCTTGCCCCTTCAAACATACATACTTGGGGGGACATAGCCACTAATCAAACTTAAAAATGGAAAAGTATTATTAAAACAGAAAAAAAAAGAAAAAGTTGGGAAGGGTATAAGAGAAGAGTATGGTGCTATGAAAATCGTTGATAAGGATTTGACATATAGGGGAGATGGGTAGGAGGTTAGAGAGGGTTTTCCTGAGGATGTGTGGATTGGCCTGAAATCTCAGGAAGAAACAGGTGAGACTGCAGTGAGAGCAGTCATGAAAGTGAGCTGCAACGAAGAGAGAGAGTATGTTGAATACAATGGAATAAAAGGCCATGCATTTAGATATACTCTAAACAGTCTGGTTTCTGAACTGAGACTATGTGAATTGTGGTGACAATAGAATATTTTACCTGAGCATGAGCTGTAAAGGTATCAACTAACAGATCTATAGGCCACTCCACCCAACAACAGCAGAATACATATTCTTCTTCTCAAGAGCACATGGAACATTCTCCAGGATAGACCATATGCTAAGCCATAAAACAAGCCTTGATAAATTTAAAAGAATTGAAATCATACTAAAGTATGTTCTCTGACCACAGTGGACTGAAATTAGAAATCAGTGACAAGGGAGGGACTTCCCTGGTGGCAGTGATTAAGAGTCCGCCTGCCAATGCAGGTGACCTGGGTTTGAACCCTGGTCCTGGAAGATCCCACATGCCGCGGAGCAACTAAGCCTGTGCACCACAACTACTGAGCCTGTGCTCTAGAGCCCACGTGCCACAACTACTGAAGCCCACGTGCCTAGAGCCAGTGCTCCGCAACAAGAGAAGCCACCGCAATGAGAAGCCCGCACACCACAACCAAGAGAAGTGCCCGTGCACCACAACGAAGAGTAGCGCCCACTCGCCACAACTAGAGAAAGCCTGCATGCAACAACAAAGACCCAATGCAGCCAAAAATTAATTAATTGATTGATTGATCAGAAAAAAAGAAATCAATGACAAGGAATTTTGGGGAATTCCAAGCATTATAAATTAAACAATGAACTCCTAAATAACCAATGGGTCAAAGAAGGAAAGCTACAGGTGGTCTGTGTCTTCGGGCATGAATAGGGGAAGGACTGCCCCAGTGAATAGTAAGGCAAAATAAAGGTGCTTTCAGGTTATGACCCATGCGTTTTGAATATTCATTTTACCATTTACATTTAAACCACTACAAATCAATAAGTTAAAAGACAAACAAATAATTCATATTGAGATTTTATTATAGAACGTTAAAAGTTCAGTAAACCTATCCACTAATGCATTAAAGTGAGAACTTTTCAGATAAGATATTTTATTAAAACTTGTTATTTTAATTTTAAGTTTCTATAAATTAAATATTACAAAGTCTCAAACTCCAGGTATCATAATATGAATTATTTAAAGCCAACATACAATAATGGAATACTCATTTATGGCATTATATGCTTTATAATGTGACAATGTAGCTCTTTTTATAAAAAACAAAGTTTGTGAAAGACCCCAAACAGCCTAAGACATATTGAGAAAAAGGAAGAAAACCTGAGATATCATATGCCCAGACTTGAAACTATACTACAAAGCTATCATAATCAAAATGGTATGGTACTGGCAAGAAAACAGACATAAATAGATCAATGGAACAGAATGGAGAGTCCCAAAATATGAGCAATTAATCTACAACAAAGGAGGCAAGAAATATACTTAGGAAAAAGAGTGTCTCTTCAATATATGGCGTTGGGAAAACTGGACAGCTACCTGCAGAAGAATGAAACTGGACTACTTTCTTACACCATGTACAAAAATAAACTCAAAATGGATTAAAGACTTAATGTAAGACCTGAAATCATAAAAATCCTAGAAGAAAACAAGCTATAACCTCCTTGACATCAGTCTTTAGCAATATATTTTTGGATATGTCTCCTCAGGCAGGGCACAAAAAGGGCAACAAAATAAACAAATGGGACTGCATTAAACTAAAAAGGGTTTTGCACAGCAAAGGAAACCATCAACAAAATGAAAATGCAACCTAATGAAAGGGGAAAGAGATTTGCAAATGATATATTCAACAAGGGGTTGATACCCAAAATATATAAAGAACTATAACTCAATATCAAAAAGACAAACAGGCCATTTAAAACATGGGCAGAGGGCCTTAATAGACATTTTTCCAAAGAATATATACGTATGGTCAACAGCACATGAAAAGATGATCAGCATCACTAATCATCAGGGAAATGCAAATCAAAACCACAATGAGATATCACCTCACACCTGTCAGAATGTCTATCAACAAAAAGATAAGAAACAAGTATTGGCAAGGATGTGAAAAAAAGAGAACCCTTGTGCACTGTTGGTGGGAGTGTAAACTGGTGCAGCCACTATGGAAAACAGTATGGAGGTTCCTCAAAAAATTAAAAATAGAACTACCATACAGTCCAATAATTACACCTCTGGATATTTATCTGAAGAAAACAAAAACACTAATGTGAAAAGGTATATGTACCCATATGTTCTTTGCAGCGCTATTTACAATAGCTATGGAAGCAACCTAAGTGTCCATTCATAGATGAATGGATAAAGAATATATGTTGTACATATATACAATGGACTATTACTCAGCCATAAAAGAGAATGAAATCTTGCCATTTACAGCAAAATAGATGGACCTGGAGAGTATTACGCTAAGTGAAATAAGTCAGAGAGAAAAACAAATATCCTATGATTTTACTTATAGTGGAATCTAAAAAACAAAACAAATAAAGAAACATAACAAAAAAGAACAGACTCATAGACACAGAGGACAAACTGATGGTTGCCAGGGGGGAAAGGGGGAAGGAAGATGGATGAAATAGATGAAGGGGATTAAGAGGTACAAAGTTCCATCTATAAGTCACAGGGATGTAATGTACACATAGAGAATATAGTCAATAATATTGTAACAACTTTGTATGGTGACAGATGGTCACTGGTCCTATTGCAGTAATCATTTCATAATGTATAAAAATATCAAATCACTATGTTGCACACCGGAAAAAATATAATATTTTATGTTAATTATAAGTCAATTACAAATTTTTTAAGTCTATGAGAAAAATACACTGACATAACATAAATGGAGTCAAGTAATAGTGTGTTATCAGTGAAATAAACACAGGCAGATGTCCATTCAGGAAGCTGTGAGACAAGGTCTAGGGCAATCTCACTGTGGACAGAGAGATAGAGATTCCCTGTGGAACTATGTCAAGGCGGGTCAAGTCCACCAAAAATGGAGATGGCTTTGTTTTAAACACCGAGGGCAAGAACAAGGCATAAGTAAAAGTCCCAGGTTTCTGATGTGAGTGTCTAGGAGACTGGCAGGGGCATTTCTCGAGCTAAAGAGAAGTGGGGAGAAGTGAGTGCATTTTGGAAGTGTTGAGTTTGAAGTCCCTGGGAGACACCACATAGGGAGGAAATGGTAGACCATTATACCCATAAAAAGAAGCATTCAGTGAGGGAGGAGGAAAAGCAACAGGATGTGTTCTTCAAAAGGTAAGAGAAGGAGGGCTTTATCTCTCCTCCACACTCACAAAGCATGGAGAAACTGAAACTTCAGTAACATTTAAACTTATTTGTGAATGTACCAATAACACAAAATTGAGTTGTGTGAAGGCAAGAACTGCATCTTATTCAATTCTCTGTGCTTTAATGAGCTTAGCACTTGGGGAGATTAGCAAATAGTTGGTGTTCGAAATATGCAGAAGTGATGCTGAAATGAATGATCAAAAGAAGAGGGACCCAGTGGAAGGGAAAGGCATTCCAGGTGCAGCCAGCAGAGTGAAGAAAGGTAGGAAGAGAAAAATAATTAAAGGGAAGCAATTATTCCTCCTTATTTTCAGGCTCCAGGATATCTCAAGCTGTGGACAAAAGCTCTTGTATATACAGCCAGTCCAACACAGTTCAGGACCTCATTCCTACAGGGGGGAAAGCCCTTAAAGGATTGAATGTAGCCTCTTGTGAGGCATATGATCCCTTGGTCTTCAGTATGCTGGCGTCTCATCAAGAAGAGATGGTTATACAAACGCATCTCCAGGTGGGGTCTCTGTGACTGAAATTAAGGTGGAATTAGATCTTTCTGGCCACTCTGGGAGGGTCAGTTTGTGAAAAAATTTGCCCAACCTCCCCTCTCTTCTCCAGCTAATCTCCCTAGCCTACTTCTCCTTTACTAAGTAACTATCCTCTTCTGTATTTGAACTCATGTGTTGTCTACAAACTTGTTTATTATGGTCATTGCTGGTTACTTTTGCTTTGTTCTAATTTTAATGAGTTCAAGTGATGGAACTGGTGGGGAAAGTGAGGTCATGTGCTTGAGTGATGCGGATCAAAGCGGCCATCTACAAGTGTTGCTCATTTGTAAATCTGCAATTTTAAAAGGACCATTTCCAGCACTCAGACATTGCTGGCTTTCAATCATATCCCCCCATATTTTGTTTAGCTCAGGTTAAAAGTAAGGTGTAGTCTGGGTCAAAGTTTGTATGACCTTATTTTAATTATTGTTGCAAGATGTCAGACTGATGTTGGAACAGAAAGAAACCTAGAGAAAGAACATTTTGTAAGATATGACTTCTTCCATCCCCTGCTATAAATAATAAACTAAAGGGAGTTTTGATTTGTTTGAGACCCAGAAAAAATTTTTCCTGACTGCATCATAGATTTTCTGAAGATTTTTCTAGTAAATAAAAATAACATTTGTTCATCATATACAATTTATAACTAGAGAAAATGTATAAAAGAAAATGGAATCATCTGTAATTGCATCACATACAGGGAATCTCAGTGAGTCAATGTTCACATATTAGAGCATGCCCTAATAAATTTATTTATGTACAAAAATAATATGCCATGATCTAAGGCACAATTATAGATTTTACAATTAGCACTGCAATAAGAGTAACATCCCATGTCATTAAAATTTCATATGATCATCATCATAATTGTATAATATTTCCATCAAAAGGATGTACTATAATTCTTTTAACCTTTCATCTTTAGGTTTAAAACAACAAAGACCATCTTAGTGTATCAATCTGTCTGAATTTATGATCATTTCTACATTTATGGAATGGGTTAATAGTTAAATAAGTATGAACATGTTCAAGTCTCTTTGTGCTCAAAGCAATCATTCTCTTAATAACTATAGTATTTGCCAAGCCATTACTCATGGCCAGGAACTATACAAGATGCTGGGGCCATAGCAGTAAACAGAAAAAAGAATATCCCTTATCCATGAGAACATTATTTGCTACCGGGGGAGAGGGGCTTTTAAGTATAAACAAATAAATAGCAAAACAAGAGCTAAAGAAGAAATTACAGTGCTAAATAGACATAATGTGGAGGGAAAAGTGTTTAATGAAGGCCTCACAAGAAGATGACCTTCAGACAAATTGCCAGCCAATGCATCTTCTAGGGGAAGGGCATTTCAGACAAAGGGGACAGCAAGTACAAAGGCAAGAGCACAAGAAAAGGTTTGGCCAATTTTATAAAGGAAGCGAAAGGAGACTGGTGTCCCTAGAATGTGTTTAGCCAAGGGAACAGTTCCATCTCAGGCTGAGATTTAGGTGCCAGATTTAGGCGCAGCACGGGACTAAGGGAAGGCTTTCTCCAAATTCATTGCATCATTCCAGGTTAACTTCTTTCTTTTGATCTGTGAGCAGCATTTCAGAGAGTATCTGAGGGTTCTGGAGGATACCAACTAATTTGAAGTTTTTAAGCCGGCAGAATTCCTTCTTGTTATTAATTTCCCTTTAGGCAGGAACAAGTAACGGTCGGCCACAACAAAGATGGCGGCAGCGGCCTCACGCGGCAACGTCGACGCCATTCATCAACGAGCGCGATAATATATAGTTCCGCCTTGCCTGTTTGACGTCACTTCCGGCCACAGCCAGCGGCGTTCTTGCCTGTCTTCCGGCCTTGTGTTTGGATGTGCGGACGGAGCTGAGTGGACTCGGAGTCTCGCGCAGGGAATACCAGGGAATGAGGGGCCAGCAACATGGACAGGGCAGGCGGGAAGTCCGCGGCTGTTGTCGCAGTTGTGACTGAACCTCGGTTTACCCAGCGATACAGGGAATATCTCGAGAAGCAGAAACTCCTGGAGAGACAGTACCGTGTGGAAAAGATGCCGGATGGCACTGTGGCGCTACCGGTGCTGGGAGAGGCCCTCCCTGAGCAGCACCTGCGGGAGCTGAGGAATCGTGTGGCTCCAGGCAGCACCTGTGTGCTAACGCAGCTCCTGAATCCTGTTCCTTCAAAGAAGTCCCAGGCTTGTTCACCTGCCCAAAGGCTGTGTCTTGAGGTGAGTCGCTGGGTAGAGGGCCGCGGAGTGACGTGGTCAGCTCAGATGGAGGCTGATCTGCCCCGATCTTGGCAACGACATGGTGACCTCTTGTTGCTGAGTGAGGACTGTTTCCAAGCCAAGCAATGGAGAAATCTGGAACCAGAACTCTGGGAGACGGTTGCCTCGGCACTTGGCGTCCAGCGTTTGGCCAAACGAGGGCGGGTGTCACCGGATGGCACTCGAACTCCAGCAGTGAGTTTGCTTCTGGGCGACCATGGCTGGGTAGAGCATGTGGATAATGGGATCCGATATAAGTTTGACGTGACTCAGTGCATGTTCTCCTTCGGAAACATCACTGAGAAGCTTCGTGTGGCATCGCTGCCCTGTGCTGGAGAAGTGCTGGTGGATCTCTATGCAGGGATTGGTTATTTTACCTTGCCTTTCCTAGTTCATGCTGGTGCTGCCTTCGTCCATGCCTGCGAGTGGAATCCCCATGCTGTAGTTGCTCTGAGAAATAACCTTGAGCTCAATGGAGTAGCTGATCGATGCCAGATACACTTTGGGGATAACAGAAAACTGAAGCTCTCAAACATTGCGGACAGGGTGAACCTGGGGCTGATTCCCAGCTCTGAAGAAGGCTGGCCCATTGCCTGCCAAACGCTAAGACAGGATGCTGGAGGCATTTTGCATATTCACCAAAATGTGGAATCTTTCCCAGGGAAGACTCTCCAGCCTCCTGGAAGCAGTGACATGGAAAAGGAGTATTGGTCTTCTCCTCAGCAAATGATCACCAACCAGTTGAAAAATGGAGCTGCCAGTGATTCTAGGAGAAAAATGCTGTCAGCCGCCACCAAGCCAGAGTGGCAAAGGTGGGCGGAAGCTGCAGAAACTCAAATTGCCACTCTTCTTCAACAGGTGCACGGGAAACCGTGGAAGACACAAATCCTGCACATCCAACCAGTGAAATCCTATGCTCCCCACGTGGATCACATAGTCCTGGATCTGGAATGCCGCCCCTGTCCTCTAGTTGGCTAGAGAAGGTGGATCCTGAGACAGGAGGATCTACGTGTGAGTGACCCTTAAAGCATCAACTCAGGCTGGGGCCTCACCCCTCTTGTCTTCTGGTAATCTATTTTAATATTTTGTGGCCCTAAAAGCAGGCTCTAAATCAATACATATTATTTCATTTGTCTTCCATTAACACCCTACAGAATGAGCTACGTATCTGGGAGAAGTAGTGTGGCTCATTGAAATGAGGCCTGGCTGTGCAATCGTGAGTTCTGAATTATGACCTCAGTTCTATCTAACCTGGGGTACATGGTTCCAGTATTCCTTTGGCCTTGAATTTTCTCATTTGCAAAATGAGGGATTCTTGGCAAGGTCTCACATGGCTGTCACCTAATAAACAGTTATACACAGGGCACAGGTTATTTTAGAGTGAAGGAAGCAGTGCTGTTTCCAAAATCACTGCAGTGCAGCTACAGTATGGAAACTCACCTGAGTGGGGCCAGGATGGAAGCAGGGAGACGGGCGAGGAGGCGTCTGTGGCGGTTCAGGCGTGAGATGATGGTGGCTCGGACTAGGGGGGTGGCAGTGGGAGGTGAATGGATTTGAGAAGTAAAATCGATGGGTCTGAGCAGTGGAGTCCAAAGCAAGGCATTCAAGTGGTGCTGCTTGATTATTATGACTGACTAAATTAGGGAGGGAAGAGGACAAAAATTACTCTAGTGTATTACCTCCATTCGACTACTTTAGCATTCCTAAATGAGTAGGTGCGGGGAGGGTGTGTCTTAGGTTTATTGTAGTAGAGAAAGTGTTAAGAATGACTGCTTTAAATGACGGGGCAGGGAAACTAGATTTCCAGCCTTAGCTTGTGCAGTAGCTGCCAATTGCTAGCTAATTTTTAAAGTTTGAATTAAAATCTTAGATTTTTACAGGCCTCAGATTCCCTTTCCATCTTCCTTCCCTGGCCGAGAACATCAGGGCCAACATAAGGAGCTCGAAGGAATGTGAGATACTGTGCAGTTTTCCAAGCCTCCTCTTATTTCATGGCTGTCTGCCAGCACCATTGTTTGCTGTCGGAATGACTAAATGTAAGGAATCACTGTTCACCTTTATGATGACTAATTGTCGAGAATCAATTTTCAGAGTTTTGTTTTGGTGCACTTTGAAGCTATCTGGGCTTGTTTTCCTCATGAAGGAAATACAGAAAAGTGTGGATTGGGAGTTCCCTGGTGGCTTAGTGGTTAGGATTCTAGGCTTTCACTGCTGTGGCCTGGGTTCAATCCCTGGTAGGGGAACTGAGATCCCGCAAGCCGTGTGGCGAGGCCAAAAAAAAAGGAAAAGTGTGGCTTTATCAGGATTATGATTGTACCTGGCATTTGTCTGGCTTTGGGCTGGGTGCTTGTTCTCCTGCAGCAGTGCCAGTAAGGACAGGATTGGTACTGCTTGTGTTGTTCTGAAAATATTAAATGCCTACTATCAACATGAGCCACAGGAAATATGAAGAGGCATTAGATACTGTCTCTGAGGAGCTCCCAAGCTAACAACAGACGTAACACAAATGTTGAAAGAGTCAGAACGCAGTAAGTGCCGTATGCGTGATAGCTCGTTGTAGGAGTGTAAAGGTGGGGAAGGAAAAAAAAGCTCTGAGAATTGAATGAGGAGGTCTTCAGAGAGGTAGTGTTTGAATTGGCTCTTAAAAACTGGGTGAGATTTTTGTTAAGTTGAGTCAGATGCTGGTTGAAGAGACTAACAGGTGCCAGAGTTTGGAAGCTCAGAGTGTTTGGAGCGTTGCCATTAGATCAGTTTGGAACAGAAGAAGCAGTGAGAGATATGCCGAAGATGGGGGTCGCTGTAAGGATTAAAAAGAAGAGTGTGTTGTGCAGAGTAGGCCCCCAGGAAATGTTGGCTGTCACGTGACCCCGCAGAGGGAGCCTGCGAGATTCCATTCCCATCCCACAGAATGGCCTTCCTGCATTCGCCTTCATCATTTCACACACTGGGTTTCTTCTCACACCTGTGCCTACTGCGTTCTCTCCTCAAGCTAAAGATGCCAGGCGGGGCTTGAGCCAATACAGGGGGAGAAACAATGAGGAAGATGAGTCAGGGAGCCGCATGTCCAGGGGCTGAGGAGTTAGCTTCCTGCCATAAGCTGTGGGAGAGGCAGCTGATGTCATGTGCACCCAAATGAATTCATTCAACTTGTTACATGTATCAGGCCCTGAGTGTTGGTGGGTAAAGAAGATTGACATGGGCTCTGCCTTCGTGGCATTTAGGTTCCACTCATGCAGCTCCTGGCTCCTCTACTTTCTATGTGACCTGAGGCAAGTCATGAATCTCTCATGATTTCGTTTCCTCGTCTGTATGCTGGAGTTAACAACTGGACATATCCTGAAGGGAAGTTGTTGCGTTTAAATGAGTGAACATACGTTAACTGGCATCACAGTGACTGGTATATTGTGACTATTTCAGTCTTTGTATGAGGGGAACTACCATTTCCCAATTTGGCTGAGGGATTGCTGCACATCTGCTTTACTTACAGCAGAATGACTTTATTTTGAAAGTCATTCACTTGTTTATTAGGATGTTCTGTGAATTTCCCCATCAGGCACTGTGTGGAGGGCCAGGGACGTAGAGGTGAGTAAACCTGAGTCCTGCCCACAATGGAATCACTGTCTGGTGACACGGACACAGATGAAGCAATGTCAGTACTGTGTGCTAAGTGCACATATAGAAGCAAGTGGGTTTTTGCAGACACACATAGGATCTGGGTTCTGGGAGGTGGAGAGGGTGGCTGGGAAGCCGGGAGCAGGGGTGCCTAAGCTGAGAGTTAGAAAGCGTGCCGCAGTTACGGGTGATGGGAGAGAATAAGGGCCCCTTAAGCCTCTTCTCCACCTGAGTATATCCATTTACAGTACAGTTTTCTCCAAGCACTTGCTGGATGGCCTGACCCGGAAGAGACATTTAGTGGAACCAAGGAAAAAAGACTGAAGGGGTCAGGAGGCTCATGGCATCCTTACAAATTCAATCCAGGAATTTGTAAAAGCTCTAAAGGCTTCCTTTGCAGGCATTAATATTAGTTGCTGATTCATGTACCCGCTTGATGGAGAAGTTGTGATTAAAAAACAATAATAATGATTTTATCAAACTCCCTCAACCGTGACCTGCTCTATTCATTCACTCCATAATTTTAATAAATCACATGCATGTATTAATACACGAGTATAATGTATATATTTAAAACGTACAAACAGAAATTTAAAACGATGAGACACAAATATATAGAAAAAGCATTTTTAATTCAGTTTCTTCCACCCTGGGCACATGTGTGAGAAGAAACCCAGTATATGTCACTCCAAACAGCCTCAGGGTGCAGCCACTTCACATGGGCAAGCCATAAAACTAGTCATTTTCAAACTAAACTATTATTTTAAATGATTAAAACTATTTTTTTCATATTTTTAAAAGCATTTTTGAGTTTTGTTCTGGAATACAGTTAGGTTACTTGGAAACAGTTTGATCTTTTTGAGTCTTGCTTTTAAGCATTTGTTAGAGCAGCGTATAGTCTAGGATTAATTTTTTTCCATTATTGAAGCAAGGCCTTTCTTCGTTCTCTGACGCCTTGTGAATTATGAGATTTTCCACTCTTGCTGTACGTAGGAACAGGAATTATCCACCACCCTGTGTGGTGTGAGCTCTGAGTATTGTTTCCTATAATCCTTTCTGGTGGGTCTTTTGTTGGCTTTTGGTAGTTTCCTGTCATGTGGGCTGATCATTACTCAGCTACAAACTTTTAAGGGAACGGTCAGCAGATCTCTGGAGTTCCCTCTGTGTGCGGCTTTCTCCTCTCTGGCATTCCACCCTGTGAACTCTACTTACTTGGGCTCCCAGGACTCACCTCCTCACCTCAGGGAGTCAGACTGCTGGCCTCCACTCCATCCTCGTGCCACAGCCTGGAAAACCTCTCCAGGCTGTAAGTTGGAGCAGTTGTATGGCTCACCTGGTTTGTTTTCCACCTCTCATGGACCATTGCTCTTCATCGCCTATGTCCGATGCCTTGAGGGCCATTGGTTCATAAATTTTGTCAATTTTTTTTAACTATTTAGAAGTTTATAATAATTGTTTTGACGTAAATGTACTAGCTTTCACAATCATTGGTGAAATTCACTATAGCAATAATATACATACTTCAGCTGACACAATGTTTCAACATGTAAAGCACGTAAGAATTTCTTGCTACAATTATGTTTAGAATGCTTACCTATATTATAAAATGAATATTAAAATATTAGCAATGATATCTTTCTGATTAGATATGATAATAACTTGCAAGATTTCCTGACCAACAATCACACACAATTTCAGAGAGGCCAGAAACAGTGAGAAAATAGGTATCTGTCTCTTTGGGTTTTTAAAGGTCAAGGTTGAATCCAAGGTAAGTAGAAAATATTGAATATGAGGCTAAAACTGAATTTTGGTATAACACACACATATTAGGTAGGTAGGTAGATACAGATGGATAGACTGTCCTAGTTTCCCTTTTTTTCTTTTAGTAATTGAAACGTAGTTTCAAAATTCAAATAAAAGTAGCAAAACTTTATGGAGAAAACAAAGCAGTTCTGCAGCACCATGGTGAAGCAGCTGTCCTGCAGCTCCCTTCCCTTCACTTCGTGTGTCTACTTTCAGCACTTTCAAATGGGCCTATGTGCCAAAGGAGATGCAGGACCTAACCTACATGTACCAGCAGGAGCCATGAGAGTCTGTTGAACTGGGTGCTGAGGGTGTGGGATGGGAAGCAGTTTGCATTCATATAGGACAGAGAACAGTACTTGCCTACCCTCTATCATAATATAGTCTGAAGAGATCTAGACCATCTGAACCTTCCACGGAATGTCACTGACCTATTACATTCATGACATCATTACTACTTGGGCCAGGTAAACAATAAGTAGCTAGCATATTATACTCCCAAGGATAGGAAATAATCACTAATAAGAACAAGCAACCTTTTACATCAGTGAAATTTTTAGGGTCTAGTGGTCTGCTTGAATGTCAAAATGTCTCTGTAGTAAAGAACAAAGTTTTGCATCTCACTCATTTTATCAGTATTCTGCCACCAAGAATGCACATCAAGCTCCAGGCTTCTTTGTGGGAATTCAGAACTTGAGAATACTGCTCTGACTTATACACTGGGTGACTGGAAGGCTGCCGGTTTTCACTGGGATCCAGAGCACATAAAGGCTCTGTAGCAGGTACAGGCTGCAGTGTAATTAGCCGTATTGCATGGGCCATTCAATACAGGAGATTCTACAGGACAAGAGTATCTGTGATAAGCATAGCAGCCATGGGAGTTTACGGCAAGCTCCAACTGGAGAATCGCAAGGTAGACTTCGAGGTTCTGTAGCAAGGCCAAAGCATCTGCAGTGGAGAACCACACATCATTCAAAAATGGCTCCTTGCATGCTTATGGGCCTTGGTAGGAACTGAGCATCTCATGGGACATCAAGTAACCCTTCATGAGCTAGGTTTTGTCAGACCCACCAAGTCAATCCATCATAAGGTGGAAGTGGTACACCTGGGATTGGTGACAAGTAGGGCCAGGGGAAATGAGTAGGTACATAGGCAGATGGTCCAGACTCCCGTATCATACGTATAACTCTTGAACCAGGGTCCCTCCCTCAGTTCACAACTTGAGAGGCTCTTTTGTCTAGCTAATTCAGGACAAAAAAGCCCAAGCTAAGTTCACTGATGGGTATATTGGAATATGGGTTCAAAACAAAAATAGACTTCTGCCCTACAGCCCAAATCAGGAGTGCTGTTAAAAGACAGGTGAATTCTCCAAGAAGGCAGACTTGGGGGCAGTATTCCTGGTCATCCACTTTGTGTGGAAAAAGAAGTGGCTTGAAGTAAGAATATATCTTCTTGGCAAGTGGCAAATAAGTTGGCTAGATGATCAGGGGCCTGGCATGAAAACGATTAGATCAGGGACAGGGAAGCCTGGAGAAGAAGCAGTGGAGAAATCTGCGGGATTCGGCACATGAGTAAAGAACTTTGTGTTGTATAACAATGCCTACCAGGGATAATCCACCGCAGAACAGGCACTCAACAACCAGCTAAACAGACTAGGCCAGTAACTTCAGCAGCCGCAGCCATGAGCTGCCCCAGTGCTGCACAGTGGGCTCATGTACATTGTCATGTCCCAGGGGTGCAGGTGAGCAAGAGGCCAACAGCACGGCTTCCACTCACCAAGTGGCCACTCATGTTCAGCACTGAGCCCTTGGTACAATAGCATCCCTCAAGGAAACCAAGCAGCCACTTGGTAGCAAGTTGATTACATTGGGCTCCTATCCTGGAAGGACAGTGACTGACCTTTACTAGAATCTTCCCGTCTCCAGGTATGAGTTTGCCTCTCCTGCCCACAAGATGTTGGCCAGACTACTTGTCCAAGGGTTTACAAGTGTTTGATCCATCAATATGTATCCTGCATAATATTGCCTTTGACCTAGGGACCTACTTTACAGCAAAGGACTGTTTCATGACTATAGGATTCACTGGTCCTATCACATACTACAGAACCTAGAAAATGCTGGCCCGGTGGAGTGGTGAAAAATCCTTTTGAAACTGCAGCAAAAGCTTGGAAGATGTGAAGATGGGATGCCGTCCACCAGGACTCAGTATACTAAATCAAACTATATAGTGTCATGTCCAGTATAGACAGAAAATGCAAGTCTGGGAATGAAATAGAATTCCCCTTGTAGGCTAAATAATGGCCCCCAAATACGTCCATGTCCTAATACCTAGAACCTGTGAATATGTGATCTTACATGGTAAAAGGGACTTGGCAGGTGTGATTAAGTTAAGATGGGGAGAATAGCCTTGATGTGGACCCAATATAATCTCAGAGGTCGTTGTAAGAGGGAGATGGCAGCAAGTAGTGGGAGATCTGATAAGCAAAGCAGGAGGATGGAGTGATGTAAGGAGGGGACCATGGGCCAAGGAATGTAGGCAGCCTCCAGAAATTGAAAAAGGCAAATGGATTCTCTCCCAAAGCCTTCAGGAGAAACACAGCCTTGTTGACACCTTGATTTTAGATTTCTGATCGCCATAATTTAAGAGAATAAATGTGTTGTTTTGAACCACTCAGTTTGTGGTAATTTGTTACAGCAGCAGTAGGAAATTAATACACCCACTTCCTGTCTCCACTGATCCACGTGCTTCCCACCCCACAACTCTGCTCTAGAGCAGCGGTCCCCACACTTTTTGGCACCAGGGACCGGTTTCGTGGAAGACGGTTTTTCCACGGACTGGGGGGATGGTTCAGGCAGTAATGAGAGCGATGGGGAGCGATGCGGTGCGGCAGATGAAACTTGCTCACTCGCCAGCCGCTCACCTCCTACTGTGCGGCCCGGTTCCTAACAGGCCCGGGGGTTGGGGACCCCTGCTCTAGAGGGCTGGTTCCTATCAGGGTAACTGTTTCATCAGGAGACACAATTAATAGATCCATTAAACTTTAACCTACTGAGGTTTCCCAGTAATTTTAGGCTCCTTGTGCCAAGAGACCAGCAGACAAGAAAGAATCACCATCCTGGCTGGAGTAATTGAATCTGATCAGGAGGAACTGGAGTTACTGACAATGAGGGCAGAAAGGAATATATATCATACTCCATGCATCCACTAGGGTGTGTCTTTGATACTTCCCTACCCAATATCAGGAGTAAAATGGGCAACTTCCAAAATGTCAGAGTAAGGACCTCCAAAAACTGGCTCTTCCATAAAAAGCAGTGAGAACACTGGCAAAAATTGTCAAAATCAACCTTTTCAGAATTCTAGAAACTAAAGGCTTGTGACAATCTAAGAAGCATTCATTCAAGAAAAACAGCTAAGTCTTGATTAAAAAGGAAAGCTTCTGGCTTTTTACCTTGCTCTATTCCCAGCCCCTCACCTCTAATACAGTGTTAAATTGTTCCTAATTTTAGGGAGAATACCTCTACTGTGTTTCATCATTAAGTTATATACTGTCCTTAGGTAGTATCCATAGAGTCCCATTATAATGCTGTTTTTAAAAAATCATCCTTTTTCCACTGCACTGTAGTGTCACTTTTATGATAAATCAGGTGATTGTATATGTGTGAGGCTATTTCTAGACTTTCTCTTCTGTTCCATGGGTCAGTTTTTCTATCCATGTACCACCAATACCATCTTGTCTAAATTAGAGCCTTAGAATAAGTCCTGATACGATACTGTAAATCATTCAACTTTGTTCTTTACGATTGCATTAGTTATTCTTGACCTTTTGCATTTTCTTATGGATTTTAAAATCAGCTAGTCAATTTTTTGAAAAAAATCCTGCTGAGATTTTTTTGGGGGGGAGGAATTACATTGAACCTATAAGGTAAAATTGACATCTTTGCAATATTGTATCTTTCACCTTGAAGCTTTTGTTCTACTCATTTGGGTGTAGCTATGAAATGAGAAGTGATTATCAGAAACCTGGATGACAGGATCCCGTCCAGGGTGAAGGATCCTATATTTCCCGTCTGTCAGAGGGATACTATATCCATCTCCTCTAGGCTCCCTGCCTTGACAGATGTTTTTAACTTAGTATTACTTGTACTCTTCCTCTCAGCAGTATCTAATCTCTCAGATTATTCTTAACCATCACCTTAGATGACTAACATATTTGAGCCTATCATATATTTATATCCTAATATAAATTCAGTACTACTGGATGGTTATCACATATAACAACCCAAACTAATAAACAGTATCTTCGCAGTACTAACACAGTATTGTGTTAGTATATAGGGGTTCCAATGAGTATTTCTCCTAAAATCTGTTTACCGTATACCATACTAAGTACTTAAAACATATTGTTTTAATCTGTGTAACAAGCATGAGCAATTTCTTGCAGAGGATCAGATCTTAGGCTGTGGAATCTGGAAAGTGTGAGTTAGAAACCTGCCACTCTTAATTGCCTGTGTCCTTGGACAGGTTTGTGGAGGATTAAACTGGATAATACACGTTATATGTTTTGTATCTTATCTGACATTATTAATCTTTTTTTCTATTTTTCCCAGATGAGGATACTGAAGATTAGAGCTTAAGTACATTGTCTAGAGACAGAGAACTAGTGAGAAGCAGAAGTGGGTAAGCATACTGCCAGGCATATAGAAAGTGCTCAGTAAATGTTGAATGAATGAATGAATGAACCAAAGTCAGTCAGTATGTACTCAACGTTGACTCCAAATGCCACTATATTCTCTCATATTTCCTTTGTTAACTAAACAGCAACAGAGTCTTCCTATTCATTTGGCATTTACAAAACCAGAAAATTCAAATAGCTGAATTTCCATGAGTATATCTGGTTTAATGAATGAGAAAAACTATAAAGTAATTTAGGATCAGAGATTATTTTCCAAGTAGTTCCCAAGGTCTGAGATAAAGTTATGGTATGTATTTATCCTTTTGGGGGCTACCAATACCTACCCTGCTTCCAGCATCCCCACCTTCCATTTGAAGGAAATACATAATACATTGGCAGGGACGGCTGGGGTGGGTAATTCTAAGTGCTTGTTTCCTGCTGCTTTCTCCCACTAAGGAAGCTGCTTGTACCTGCCCTCTGGTACAGCTTGGGTACAGATACATGGTCCAATAAGCTTGACCAATTGCATAGTCACTCTTGGAACTTGAAATCCTGAAGAATAATTAAAATAATTCTTTAATAAATTCCCTTTTTGCTTAAGATAGCCCAGAATCAGTCCCTGTTGCATGTAACAAAGACTTGGCTGATGTAAATATCAACTGAAAATTGAAGCTAGTTTTTACACATTCTACATCTAAAGGCTTTTTAGAGCAACTAAAAGGCTTTTGAACCATTAAAGCCAAATGAAAAGATGGTTATTTTTGAACATAGGTAATTTATGAATACACATACACAGCTACCCCACATACTCTTCTGGGTAGACTCAATTTAATACATACCTGAGTTGTGCAACATTCAAATCAATGTAGAAGCCAAAGAGATTAGATTCAGTGAACTGCAGCTATTTCTTTGAAAGTTTATCTTTTGTCTTAAAAATCCCTAAAAGCATTCTAAAAACTACCTCATTAATGTAAATTTAGATTTAAGGTAGTATTTTAAAGTACTTGCCAGGATCTTATTCAAACCTTCATTTTATAGATGGGGAGAGTGAGACCTAGTGAGTTTAAAGAGACATGCTTGAAGTCATATGTAAGATAACTGTGCCACCACTCCTGAAAGTTCTGGGCCCAAGGTGGAATTTAGTTTTAATTAGAAATTCTTATACTAATAAAATGTGTGCATCAAATTAAGATCAGAAACTGTTAAAACATGGATCGGCAAGAAAGTGCAGGGGAGGGACAAAAATCTTTTCCTTCCTAGGTTCTGTGGCTGGGGCCCTGGAAATTAAACCAATAAAATAAAGATTAACAAGAGAAACACAAGAGTTTATTAACTCATGCCATGCACATATGTCTGGGAGAAACTAAGTGTTGAATAACTCAAAGAGGTGGCTATAATTTGGGGCTTATATAGCATCTTAACAAAGAACAATGCATTGTAGAGAAGTGATAAAGGAAAAGGGGTTTAGGCTTTTGGGGCGGCAGACTGTGGGAAGGTGAATGTATGGGGGGAAACTAATGGATAATAAGGATTAGCTTAATAAGCTTTGCCAGTGATTGAGTCTAAGAGTTGTCCTCTTGGTAAGGGAGAGGGAGACACCTTTACCAAAAGAAATTTATGTCCTATTTTTAGGCAAATGGGAAGGAGGGAAGTGTTGAGGTGGAGAGCTTTTTGTTTGTTCCTGCTGTTTGTCAACTGTCTTCAGCTCAAAATAATCATGTCAAAGTAACATATTTTGGGGTGGCATGTTCTGATCATCTACAAAAACAAAAAATATGGCCTCTTCTGCCCTGAGAAGGAAAGAAGGCACTGCCTGGGTGTTCTTACCTCAAAGATGAGAAACAAAGACAGAGGTCAGAGTTCTTGCCCTTAGGTCACATTAGTAATGAGTTCTTGGTACTTCCCTGGTGGCGCAGTGGTTAAGAATTCCTCTGCCAGTGCAGGGGACACTGGTTGGAGCCCTGGTCCAGGAAGATCCCACATGCCGCGAAGCAACTAAGCCCGTGAGCTACAACTACTGAGCCTGCACTCTAGAGCCCGCAGGCTATAACTACTGAGCCTGCGTGCCAGAACTACTGAAGCCTGCACACCTAGAGCCCCTGCTCTGCAACAGGAGAAGTCACTGCAATGAGACGACTGCACATCACAATGAAGAGTAGCCCCAGCTCGCTGCAACTAGAGAAAGCCCCCGTGCAGCAACAAAGACCCAACGCAGCCAAAAATAAATAAAAAACCAAAAAAAGGGTTCTTGCCCTTGACATTAGTATAATGTGGCCGACCACGGTCCGCAGTTCTGCCTAATCGGGTAGGAAATAGAAAGGATGATGTGCAGAGATGAAAGGGATGTTTTTCTCGGTAGCGCCTACCACTCCCAGCCCAGTACCACGAAGGGCGGCCGCTCCATACATCGCACGCAGCGACGCCTCCGACAGGCGGCCTTGTAGCATCCTGCCCAGTAGGTCGGCCGCTCAGACCCGGCTTCCCGGTGGGGTGGAGTAGCTCAGACAGGAGGCGTCCTTTGGCTTTCCTCCTGCCAAGCAGTTCTGAATCATGTTTATGGGACGTTTAATGGTCTCTAATAAAGCAGCTAATAATTCCCTCCCGAGGAAGCAGTGACTGCCTCACAGCGCCAACGCCTTTGCGGGCGAGGCGCCCACCCTGAGGCTGGAGGGCGCGGCTGCCCAACAGCGTCTGCGCCACTGGGTGGCGCCAAAAGCAGCAAAGGCGGCCCCGGCCCCGGAGATGGGCGGAAACCATGGCAACGATAGGGACGTCTGATACGCCGAGCGTGGTGACCGCGAGGGGAGCGCCCCTAGCGCCGTATTATGACGCGAGCGTCGGCGCGCGGCTTCCGCGGTCTCGCGTGACCGCGGGCGCAGCCTCCGGGCCTGGCAACAGCAGCGACTGCAGAGGCGGGCGGGCGAGGTCAAGATGGTGGCTCCGCGGGCGGGGGAGGCGGGGGAGGGAGGAGGAGCCAGACCATAGCCTGCCGGAAACACCGACACCCATAGGCCTCCCGGGAGCCGCTGCTGCTCCCTCCGCCTCCGCCGCCTGCTCCAGCTCGAGAGACGCGAGCGGGCGGCGGGGCGGGCCGTGAGAGAGACATTAGAGGAGGGAGGGCGGGGGCGGAGTCGCCCGCCTTCGCCTCCGCCCCCGGCCGCCGTCCCGGACCCTGCCCCGCGCGGCCCTGCCCGGCCCGCCCAGCCCCGGTGTGGCAGCGGCTCATGGCGGCGGTGGGGCCCCCGCAGCAGCAGGTGCGGATGGCCCATCAGCAGGTCTGGGTGGCGCTCGAAGTGGCGCTCCGGGTGCCCTGCCTCTACATCATCGACGCCATCTTCAACTCCTACTACGATTCCAGCCAAAGCCGGTTCTGCATCGGGCTCCAGATCTTTCTCCGGCTCCTTGGTGAGGGGGACGGGGTAGCCTGCGTCCGGGAACGGCTCCTCGGGCCGAGACGTGCAGGAAGGAGAGGGCAGCCGAGCGCAGGCCGTGGGGTGTGTGTGTGTGTACTAGTTTCGCGGGCCGAGACGTGCAAGAGGGAGAGGCCAGCCGCGCGCAGGCGGTGGTGTGTGTGTGTGTGTGTGTGTGTGTGTGTGTGTACCCGTTTCGTTGGTGTGTGTGTGTGTGTGTACGCTAGTTTCGTTTCCCCCCCGGGGGCGTCTTTGCGGGCCGTGCAGGAGGAGGAGATGACACTTGTCTCAGAGTTGACAGCGGAGCGGTCCTCCCTGCGAGTCAGTCTCCTGTTCATTTTTGCCTCTGAGCGAGGGCGGGGAGAAAGCGAGGTGCGAGCATGCGGCTCTGTGCCTGCTGTTTCTCTAGGGGAATGAGTACTGGCTTAACCGCGTTCTATGCGACAGCCTTGGAAAAACAGCAACTCTGCTTACGTTTTTGATCTCGCCGTGTGTGACCTTGGGCTCGTCCTGCCGAGGCCTGGGCCTCAGTTTCCCCCTTTCCAAAATGCAGAGTACTCGTATGTTGTCATTTAAATGACATCCAAACGAAAGAGAATATCAGACCTTGAAACTGTTACCAAAATCCTCATGAAGAAGGCGATACTTATAACGAGTCCTAAAATTTTCTCTGAATAGAGAAGAAGGTATTGAGAACGGTTATAAAAACGTGGCTAGGAAGTGATAAGACTTGAAAATCAGTGTCTTCGTTGCATATGAATGGAGTGTTAAAAGCATCTTATACTTCACTCCTCATTTTCACTTGCATTACCAGAGTGAGAAGCATTTACGCTTAAAAAAAGTTTTTGAGTAATTGAAACGTGGCAAATTTTGTTGATGAGGTAATTCTTGTGTTAGTTTTTAGTGAGGCTGTGCTTTTGAAGTGTTGCTGAGGACGAGCTGATGGTGAGATCCTTACCAAGCCTTTCTGAATTAGGAGCCATCTGTTGCTGCTTTATTCCTACTTTTTAAAAAAAAGTGGTAATGTTTGAGTTTTGTTTATAACAACACTTTACATTTGTTTGGTACTTTACTTTTGCAGTGGCTTTTCACTGGTATTATCTAACCTAACGTTCAAAAATTCCTCAAAGGAGGATGGGTGGTGTTATTCTCATTTTACAAATGAGGAAAATGAGAGACAGAGGTTAAGTGTTTTGCTTTTGATACACAGCAAGTTAACTGGTTGCCAGCACCTAGGCTTAACAATCTTCTGACATCAGGCATGGTTCATCTTCCTCCTCAGTACAGCTGCAATCCAGATACAGAATGCTATAATGATGATCATATGCTAGATCTTAAAACTAACAGATGTGAACGTGATGTTCTTTAGCACAAGACTTCTTAGTAACCCACCAGCTACTGAATCCCAGCCATCCTGCTTACCACTGCAAAATGTAATGCCTTCATATTTGTGGCAAAAATGGAGCTTGTGATTTCCAATGTATAGGAATAGCGAATCATTATGTTGTACACCTGAAACTAATATAATGTTATCTATTGATTATACCACAAAAAAGAACATTAGCTAGCTTTAATGTTTTGTACTTAACATATTTTGTTTAATTCTGATAGGGAATACAAGTGAGGTTAAATAATGTTACAATGGAATTAATAAGAATGGGGACCTGTTGGGAAAGCATTTTATTCCTGCCAGTTAGAAGTCACTCCTCATGATCATAAATTAACAGGCAGTTGCTTGTCTCATTATAGAAAGGAGGTCCCAGCTGAGCCTGATAGACTCCCAACCCCTCCCCGCCATACCTCTCCACGTTAATTGGTGACATGCGTGCAGTCAAGACCTGCGCTGATTCCTGGGTTGGGGAGACTGAGAAATGGAGAACACTGATCATTTCTATTCCTGAACCCCACAGGAGAAGAGAGAGTTTGCTAGAGAGAGAGCAGAAGCTCTAGGGAACTTTATGAAATTTGGGATTACCAAGTGTTGTTTTGGGCACTAAACAACCAAATGTAACATGGACTTGAGGGTGGTAGGAGGGGCTTTCCCCACTTCGCTTTGAGAGGAGGGAGGAGGCCATGGTGGAGGAGCTGGAAAAAAGAAACCAAAACAAAATTGGGTTTGAGAGGATTCACATACTCATTCTGCTAGTAGTGTAGCCACTGTCTTGAGTGTTCTTCTGGCATGTAACTACAGAGCCTCTGAGAGCCTCTTGGGGACCAGGTTCTCTGAGAGCCCCTTGGGGACCAGGTTCTTTAATACAGTGTGCTCAGAGTTGAGCTTCAGGCTAGGGAGCTTTAGAGTATTTTCTTTAATTAAATCTTTTGTAGTTTAAGAACACTGAATATAGTAATCTGGTGTTTTCCTTGTCCTATATCCGTGCTTCTTATTTTTGTAGTAAATCATGGAAGTTTGCATTTGAGATGTTAAAGAAGAATGTGACCTCAGGCAAGTTACACCTGCCTGCTCTGTGCCTCCCTTTTCTTATTGGTACCTTTTTAAAGATGGATCATAATGGCGTATCTCTCTTATAGAGTGTTAAGGGCAGTAAATAAGGACATAAGTTCTTGTAACAGTACCTGGAACCTAGTAAGGGCCATTTAATTGTTAGCGACTGGTAAACATGGTAGCTTTAAAAAAATTTTTAATACTTCAATTAAGACCATACTGTGTTACAGATATTTCAGTTTTTGGAAGTCATCAGCAAAATGTTGGTGCTGTTTATTTGAAAATTTTGACCCCAGAGTATTCTCTGGGTCAGACTTTATGAGAGATACAAAATATTTTCCAAATCTATCATTTGACTGCTCTCACATTATGGCAGTGTAATTATGCTAATTTATGACATTTGTAAGAATGATAAAATTATTAAAAACTGGTTTTGGTGGTAAAAAATTTCATTCTGAATAAAAACAAATGTCTTAATTATTTGAGGACCATACGATGAAGCATCTTATTTGTTATTGAAAGTGACAGGTTTGTGTGTAAAAGATACTAAAGGATGGTTGAAATCAATTGTTCTACCTGGTTAGTTTTTTAATAATTGTAGACCTCTCTGTGCTACTGTATATAAATCTCAAAGTTTTATTTAGTGTCCTACCCCTACAAAAAACTATTACTACTATACTTTTTTTTTTTTTTTTTTTTTTTTTTTTGCGGTACGCGGGCCTCTCACTGTTGTGGTCTCTCCCATTGCGGAGCGCAGGCTTAGCGGCCATGGCTCACGGGCCCAGCCGCTCCGCGGCATGTGGGATCCTCCCGGACCGGGGCACGAACCCGTGTCCCCTGCATTGGCAGGCGGACTTGCAACCACTGCGCCACCAGGGAAGCCCACTACTATACTTTTATTTGGTATCTAATAAGAGAATTTCAGCAAGTCAGAATACAAAGCTGCTTCTCATTTTGGAGATCCAAGTAAGATCATATCACAATATATATAATTTTTAAGAATATTAAGCTATTCTTAGGAGGTGTTCAGTGCTAAATGAAATGCAGCCCAGTGCATCGTAATGCTGAATTAACAAGTCTAAATCCAAGGCAGAAAATGCAAGCATAGGAGTTTGTTTTAATAGTATTATTCATATAATGACAATTCATTTTTGTTTTAATAGTATTATTCATATAATGACAATTCATTGAAGTGGAAAGTCCTTTCTAAACATAAAAGAAAATCCAAAAGTTTCAAGGGAAAATTTGATAAATTTGAGTACATAAAAATGAAAAACTTCTTTATGAAAAAAATTCTTTTTTTACAAAGATTCTTAAAAATGGCACATTAAGGGGAAAATATTTGCATCATATTTAGTTGAAGTACTCATAGAAGTTTTACTCTGTCGATAAGAAAAACTTATACTCCCAGAGAAAAATGGGCCCAGGATAAGCATTTCACAGTAAATGAAATGCACATGGTCAGTAAGCAAAACAAAAATTACTCAGCCTCATTTATAATTAAACAAATGCAGTTAAAACAAAATTTAATGTATGAGATTGGTGAAGAATTCAAAGTTTAAATAAAAACTAGTTTGGCAGAGGTATGGGGAAATAGATGAAGTTAAACAATTTTTGTAAGGTGTTATTTCTATGTAAAGCCATTTGGTGCTATCAACTATAATTCATCGTATACCTTGTGACTCACAATTCCAGTTCTAAGAACTTGGCCTGAAGATACAGTTGTGCAAAAACTGTTGGCAAGGATATTCATTGCAGCATTGTTGGTAATAACAAAACAAAAACAAATTGTTAATCTAAATGTCTATGGAAAGAGAATCTGTTCATTGTACAACATTATCAGTTTCAGCCATGCAATGAAGTTGTTGAAAAAAATGATAGTTATTTTTGGTGCTGTAGAAACAACTCAGAAAACCTGTGAAGTGTAAAAACAAAGTGAAGCAGTAGTAATTATGACTGCATTGGGATAGCCTAGGGGTTCTCAGCAGAGATACCGTTGACATTTTGGATGGGATAATTCTTTGGTGGGGGCATGGGGATTGTGGCCAGATGACTGGAGGGGAAGGGAGAGTGTGCAAACTGATCCTGGTTGAGAACTACTGAGGTGGACAAATAGACCAGTAAATAGCACAGAATAGAAAGCCCAGAAACAGACCACCCATGTATGTAGAGAAACTTGATGTGTTTCAGAGGTAGAATTGGAAGTATACAAGACATTGAGGTAAATACAGACTATTCAATTAGTGGTTATTTCGTTATTCATGTGGAAAAAATTATACTGGCTCCCTACCTCACATCAATATATAAATAGTTTGGACTTCCTGGTGGCGCAGTGATTAAGAATCCGCCTGCCAGTGCAGGGGACATGGGTTCGAGCCCTGGTCCGGGAAGATCCCACATGCCGCGGAGCAACTAAGCCCGTGCGCCACAGCTACTGAGCCTGTGCTCTAGAGCCTGTGACACACCTACTGAAGCCCCCGCCCCTAGAGCCGGTGCTTCGCAAGAAGAGAAGCCACCGCAATGAGAAGCCCGCGCACCGCAACGAAGAATAGCCCCTGCTCGCCGCAACTAGAGAAAGCCCGCGTGCAGCAACAAAGACCCAACATAGCCAAAATAAATAAATTTATAAAAAATATATATAAATAGTTCTAAGCGGATTAATATCTAAATGTGAAAAGCAGAACTTTAAAAATTTTAGAAGAAAATATAGAATTTTTTTTAGGGTTAGAGTATGGGAAAAGTTCTTTAGAAATATGTAAAAGCAAATGTATTAAATAATGATTGATAAGTTCAATGATATTAAAATTAAAAACCTCTTTTAATCAAAAGCCAGCATCAGAAAGTGAAAAGAGCGGTCACACATCTGGAGAAGATATTTGCATTATAGATAACTACAAAGAATCTGTAGTCAGAATATTTTTTAAATGACTGCAATTCAATAAGGAAAAACAACTCCGTAAATAAATGAGCAAAAGATAAACTGGCAGTTCACAGAGGAAGAAACATGAATGGCCAGTAAATCGAAAGGTGCCCTCTTTGATGAGTAATCAGAAATGTAATTTTTAGAAAAGATTAAAAAACTCCACTATTTAATGAGATCTCCTTTGCGTAAAAAAGCAAAAACAAGTATTTATCCATGAATGTGTGTTTATTTATGCAAAACTTGGTTAACTTTTCATTTAATACCTATAGGGTTGAACTTTTTAAAAAAATCATGTTCATATATTTCTTTTTAATTAACACATAGTTGTTAAAAATTTAATTTATCTTATTAATAAAAAAAACTTAGAATACCTTTTTTAACCTAAAGTAAGAGTTTGATAGAAAAATTTTCTTTATGCTATAGTTTGTCAAGTACACCTACAGACTAACATCCCAATATGTACATCCCAAGATGTTTTATTTACTTTGTTCTATATCTCATTGCATAGGGTTCCCTTGGGAGTAATTTAGTTAAAACATTTATTTTTGTACTGTTCCGTCTTTATTGTCAGGCATTGAAATGTTTTTCCACAGCTTGCTTTAGATTTTATATCAAAGGTATTTAAGGTACCTGGGGAGTTATGTCTTATTTCCTTCTAATTTTTAGTCCCCAACTTCCAGAAAGGTTAAGGGTATGAATGGACTTTACACATAAAAGAATTAACACTTCGCTGTGTAACATGCATGGTGGTTTGCTTTTTGTTTTCAGCTTGTTTTGTTTGCTCATTTTTGGTAATCCAAATTGAAAAGGCCCTGAACTCTTTCATGAATTGAGTTCATGTATATCTTCAAAGCTCTGAATTGATTTTGATACCTGCCACTTTTCCTACCTTGAGCACTTTAGTGAAGCTCTCTAATCACTGGAGAATTGGGTCCCTGAATTGTGATTCCAGTTAATTCTATGCACCACTGTCCCAAGGTGATTTTTCTTTATAAAGTAGCATTTATATATAGCCTTGATTACTTATTGCAGGTCACTCTTAAATCCTATTGAGGAAACTGCCCTGGGGCTTAATTTTCTTAGGCCTACAGGTTAAATATCAAGAGTTGCATGTCTGAATTGTGAAAATGCAACATATTATTGACAATACTTCCCTAAGGCCATGAGAGGGAATATTACTTGAGAGACTTGGAAAGTTGACTTTTTTTCCTGTGAAATGAGAGCTGATTCTACATTCCATACACAGGAACATGAGTATAAAGGAAAAATTTAAGAATTTAAAAAATTAAAATAATTTTAATAATAAATTTAAAATAACAATAATAAAATCATTTTATACTATTCTTGAAATGTTTGGTCATTATTAAATCTTGGGGAATAATTTTAATCAAAGAGTAGTATCAGGGGCTTCCCTGGTGGCACAGTGGCTAAGAATCTGCCTGCCAATGCAGGGAACGTGGGTTCGAGCCGTGGTCCGGGAAGATCCCACATGCCAGGGAGCAACTAAGCCCGTGCACCAGAACTACTGAGCCCACATGCCACAACTACTAAAGCCTGCATGTCTAGAGCCCGCGCTCACCGCAACTAGAGAAAGCCCACGCACAGCAACGAAGACCCAACGCAGCCAAAAATAAAATAAATAAATTAATTTTTTAAAAAAAGATTAAATGGAGACAAATCAACTTTAGGGGTGTTTACTTAAAAAAAAAAAAAAAAAAAGAGTAGTATCAGATTGTTACTTGCTAGGAGACATCCAAACTTGAAGGTTGTAGTCTCACTACATTATTTGTCTGTCACACTCTCTGTTGTCCAGAAGTATTTCTAAAACCCAAATAATTCCTTAATCTGTGTAAAAATAAGCTTCCGGGGGAAGAAAAGCTATTAGAATAAAAAGATCTGGTTATAAGTTACAGCAAAGTTCATGAATATTCACAGGTAAAGATTAATGTACCACTTTGTGAATAGCAAGTCCCTGCTTGACAGTTCCTGCTTGACTTTCTCCCTTTTAAAAAGTAACATATAATAGAACTGAAGTTATCTTGGTTTTGTTTTGACGCATTTTAGGAGATTGTTTTGTTTCAGGAAAAAATACTTCTGTTTTTCTGTATAGAGAAAGTAAGATTACATATGGCATATGGTGGCTGAGTAAATTCCATTTCCTGTTACCTTCCACAGGAAGGGTTTCTAAACCTGCTCAAAAAAAAAAAAAAGCCCCCTTTGGGCCTCTCACGTTGCAGAGCACAGACTCCGCGGCCATGGCTCACGGGCCCAGCCGCTCCACGGTATGTGGGACCTTCCCGGACCAGGGCACGAACCTGTATCCCCTGCATCGGCAGGCGGACTCTCAACCACTGCGCCACCAGGGAAGCCCAGAAAAGCCCATTTTCTGTTGAAAGGGCTCTTTGGGAGGATTATTAGTGGCCCACTTGTTCAGTGAATTGGATGGTTCTTGCGCATAGGTTGATGTACATTCCAGGTGATTGTTTTCTTTTGTTGTCCTTTTCACAAATGACCTGACAAATAGGCACAGGATAAAATTTTAAGTTTGTGGGCAAAGTCATCATTTGGAGGAACTTGGCCCTTGCTTTTAACCGCAGTAGATTGGGGAATGGCTCTATTGTATTATGCAGTGTTGGTCTTGGTTGCATGCTGAAATCAGGTGGATAGATGGATGTTTAATTTGGAGTTTGTCACTTTTTCTGTACTCCAGGGTCTGATTTCTCAGCTTTGTCTTAACCTTGTCATAGGTTTCAATTTCCAAGTGGGCTGTATTTTATGGTTGCCTTTAAAAACAGAACACAGAATTCAACAGAAACGTTTATTTCCCCAATTATTTTGTTTTTATTGTATTTATTATTTTCTAAAAAATATTTCGGGATCTATAGATGTAAAAGGTAGGATCCTTGCTTGCTATCAAGGACCCTATATATAATAGGGTAGGTAGCTACTCAGATAACTACAAACTTCAGTATCAGGTGGTGTATGAGTATTAGGAGTTTCGCCAAGTTCTGTAGATATGCTGAAGGAACAGTCAGTAGCAGAAAAAGTGGGTCTGTAGGATGGGTAGGATTTGAACAGTCAGGGATTTGGGAAGTTGATGGGGCCGTTCTGCCAGGCAAAGAGAAGAATGTAAATACAGATGTAATTATGGCAGAGAAGAAGGGGTATGTTTGGGAAAGAAATCTGGGGCATTGGTGTGTGTGTTGGGAGGAATATTACTTTAAAGCCAATTGGGTCCTTGAATGTTAGGACAAGGAGTGTAGTTTTTTTTTTTTTTTTCTCGCGGTACGCGGGCCTCTCACTGTTGAGGCCTCTCCCGTTGCGGAGCACAGGCTCCGGACGCACAGGCTCAGCGGCCATGGCTCACGGGCCCAGCCGCTCCGCGGCACGTGGGATCCTCCCGGACCAGGGCACGAACCTGCGTCCCCTGCGTTGCCAGGTGGACTCTCAACCACTGCACCACCAGGGAAGCCCAAGGAGTGTAGATTTTAATTGATAGTAATTTCAGAGCTGCTGCAGTATTTTGAGCAGAGACATGAAGAAAGGCAATTTGGTGATGGCTTGTAGATGGTTTTGGATGAGAGAGTTTTCAGACACAGACTAATAGGTGGGTGTCACTGAGAAAAGGGAGGTATAGGTATTAGTAAAATTTGTCACTGATTGTCAGAATTTGAGGATGAGGGGCTAGAGGTACTGTTAGGAGAATAACAATGGTACCTGTAACTGACATTGGAAATCGCAAGGAAGAGCTGTTTGAGGCAAGAGTAGGTTCAGTAGGTTTTAGAAGTTTTGAGTGTTGCACTTGTAACATAGAAGTGGAAGTAGGTGAATATTTGGGTGTGGTTCCCATAGCTGAAACCTTGGATAATGTTTATCGTAATCTCACTTAAAAATTTGTCAGAGCACCAAGAAAGATGGTGCTGGAGGCACAACAGACTATACATTGGTTGCTTACGGTTGGGGGGGGGGAAGATTTATTAAAACATATTGTGGTTTTTCTGAATGTTACTTTTGTAATTTGAAGAACAGTAAAAAGGGTTGACTATTTGAAGAAAAAGATGCAAACATACAGGAAAAAGGAAACTTGGAGGAAATGTCTGGTATCTGTAGGAAAGTATGTACAGAAAAAAAGTGAATTTGGACCTGAGGGAGAATACTCAAATTTAAGGAGCAGGAAAAATAAGAGCCAGCAGGAGTTCAGTTTGAGTAAAAGGAGGAATTAGGGGTAAGTGTGAAACTTAAACTTGATTTCCTAAAGAACACGTTTAAGAAAAAGAAATCTCAGATTTAATAGGAACAAAAGTTTTCCACTTGGGTTATTTTTAATTCTTAATGTTTTTGTAATGGAATTATCTTAAATATTTTTAATAATTATGAATATGTTCTTTCAAGTTTAAAACTTGTTAAACTGTGTATATCATGACAAACTCATCTTGAAGACAATCTAGTAATTTGGTGTCTGGACATAAACTACTACTTGAATTACTTTGGAAATTAGAAAATAAGGGGTAGGAGTTTTAAGGATAATACGTTTGATCTGTCCTGTTGAACTTTGACTTTATAAAAAACATTTATTGGCCTTTAAGCCTAAATTGTCTTGAGGCTTAACGTTCATCAGTTTGAAAATATTCCTACTTCCTTACTAAAGGAAGAATATCGTAACTGTTAGTGGAAAAAACATTCTTTAAAAATGTTTCATTCGAATTTCCTTTCTTTTTTTTTAAGGTATATTTGTATCCAGTATTGTTCTGATCTTGTCACAACGATCACTTTTCAAGTTTTACATGTACAGCTCAGCCTTTCTATTAGCTGCAACTTCAGTGTTGGTAAATTATTATGCTGCTTTGCACATTGACTTCTATGGTGCCTACAACACATCAGCTTTTGGAATTGAGCTGCTTCCTCGAAAAGGGCCCTCGCTGTGGATGGCACTCATTGTTCTACAGCTAACATTTGGAATTGGATACATTACACTACTCCAAATTCATTCCGTCTATTCACAGTTAATTATTTTGGATCTCTTGGTTCCTGTAATAGGCTTAATCACAGAGCTACCGTTACACATCCGAGAGACTTTAGTTTTTACTTCTTCCTTGATTCTCACATTAAATACAGTGCTTGTCTTGGCAGTGAAACTTAAGTGGTTTTATTATTCCACAAGATACGTTTATCTTTTAGTGAGGCACATGTATCGAATTTATGGATTACAGTTATTAATGGAGGACACATGGAAGAGGATTCGCTTCCCAGATGTACTGAGAGTCTTTTGGCTGACAAGAATTACAGCTCAGGCTACAGTATTAATGTACATTTTAAGGATGGCAAATGAAACTGATTCCTTCTTTATTTCTTGGGATGATTTCTGGGACCTCATTTGTAATCTTATAATTAGTGGATGTGATTCTACACTCACTGTACTGGGCATGAGTGCTGTAATTTCCTCAATAGCCCATTATTTGGGTCTTGGAATATTGGCCTTTATTGGATCAACTGAAGAAGATGACAGGCGGCTTGGCTTTGTAGCACCTGTTTTATTTTTTATTTTGGCTCTTCAGACTGGTTTAAGTGGGCTAAGACCAGAAGAGAGACTTATTCGCCTAAGTAGAAACATGTGCCTTTTATTAACAGCAGTCCTGCATTTCATCCATGGAATGACAGACCCTGTATTAATGTCTCTCAGTGCCTCTCACGTGTCCTCTTTTCGTAGACATTTTCCTGTGCTCTTTGTCTCTGCTTGCCTGTTTATTCTTCCTGTTATACTCAGTTATGTTCTTTGGCATCACTATGCACTAAATACATGGCTGTTTGCAGTTACAGCCTTTTGTGTGGAACTCTGCTTAAAAGTAATTGTTTCTCTCACTGTTTATACGTTATTCATGATTGATGGCTACTATAATGTCCTCTGGGAAAAGCTTGATGATTATGTCTACTATGTTCGTTCAACAGGCAATATTATTGAATTTATATTTGGAGTGGTAATGTTTGGAAATGGGGCTTATACTATGATGTTTGAGTCAGGAAGTAAAATTCGGGCTTGTATGATGTGCTTACATGCCTATTTTAACATATACTTACAAGCAAAAAATGGCTGGAAGACATTCATGAATCGTAGAACTGCTGTAAAAAAAATTAATTCACTTCCTGAAATAAAAGGGAGCCGCCTACAAGAAATAGATGATGTATGTGCAATCTGCTATCATGAGTTTACAACATCTGCTCGTATTACACCATGTAATCATTATTTCCATGCACTTTGCCTTCGGAAATGGCTGTACATTCAAGATACTTGTCCAATGTGCCACCAAAAAGTGTACATTGAAGATGATATCAAGGATAATTCAAATATATCTAACAACAATGGATTTATTGCACCCAATGAAAATCCAGAGGAAGCTGTAAGAGAAGCTGCTGCTGAATCTGACAGGGAATTGAATGACGACAGTTCAGACTGGGATGACGACGCTCAAAGAGAAAGAAATGGAGTGATTCAGCCCACGGGCCCGGCAGCTGAGGAGCTGGTGAATGATGATACTGATTAAAATAGCATTTGCCAATCATTGAGCTATTTGTTTAAAATTCAGTTCATCCAAAATGGAGTAATACGCTTCACTTCAGTGTGTAACTAAGCACAAAAACAGTACCAATGTTGAATCTGTGAATGGTTTTCCGTTTACTGTGATGTGCTACTGTAAATATACCTCTTCAATTACTTCTGGTCTCTTTGGTGACCTATTTAAATTTGTGTACATTATTGTACATAGAATAAAATTTTCACATTTTTATGCTAAATTTGAACAAATAACTTTTTAATAGATATAATAATATGGTGCGTCAACTGTGCCAAAGATTCCTCAATGAAAGTATATAATGTATCTAGCTCTGGACCCTAGTCTTTCTTTAAAATGGGTGGAAGAGAATAAAAATGCAAATCAGGGGAAACCATGTTAAATCAAAGAAATCAAATAATTTGGACCAGAGGATAAATGCTAAATGTAGAGTATTTTTAAAACTAAGGAAAAAAACAGGCTGCCAGAAGTGATTGAGACACTTTTTTGAAATTTGAGAGTAGCACTGTGGTTGAGCTGGGTTTGAAAGTCACAATTCAGAGAGTGTGTGAGTTGAGAAATAGGCTTATTTATACATCAACTAACCTTTGGTATAAACCAGGATGTGCTAATTGTTTTAATTTTGATGTAAAAATCACTATATTTGTTAGCCAATCTGTTTGCAGAGTTGACATAAAATTGTCCTTTTGAACTTCTGAAGAGATCACAACATGAGATACTTGGGGGTTTTCACTATTTTAAACTAAGACATTAAGTGACCAAAAAATTCTCACCTGACTTCATGGGGTGGCATACAGTGATATAATACCTCTTTAGACAACTTCCAGAGAATTCCTTTATTGAAACTTCTAAGTTTTACCATGAAATTTTATATACATGATGGAAAAATGGGAGACATATACCAATTACATGTCAGGAAAAAATATTTTAATAGTGTTGTTATATAGCGTATTGGCTAATTCCAGTGGATCTTCATCTCTTACTGCTGACATTATTTCCAGTATTTGACTAAAACAGAACAAAAATGGATGGTTACATTTCTAAGTACATATTCTGTTTTAAAGGTATTATCTTTTTTCACATAAAGGAAAAGATACTGTTTTAGCATCTTTAACATAAAAAGCCTAACAGACGTTAAAGTTTTCAGCAACGTTAACAGAAAGTTTAACTGCTAGGATATTTAAAACAGAGCAGTTAAAGACAAATTTCTGCGAGTCTTGCATATAACTAGAGCCAGGAACCAGGTTCAAGTAAATTATAAAACCAGCCCATATTATGTGTACCACAATTAGGGAATTAACCCAGTGGAAATGAAGAGTCCTTTTAAACCGTGGGTTAATTACACATTAGTGGGTCATGATGCGCTTTTAAAAAATTAAAAGGAAAAGCACACTGCATTTAGTAAGGGAAGTACTGTTTCATTTTTGTTTGGGTTTTATTTATACATGCAAGTGTACTGAGTCACAGTGTGGTATTGTGGGGATAGCAGTTAAAGTTTGAAAGCCACTGCTTGGAGAACTGGTCGTAAGGAACAGCAAGAAATTGCTGCATCACCACCAGCACAGTGAGGACAAAGAAAGTTAGAACAAGTTACTTAGAACAATGTATGGTTATTAGGGGGGATGGGGAGAGAGAACTTCCTATATGTTTTTCCCTGCAATAGAAAGGTGTGAATCTTTCTATTTCTTTGCCTAGAATAATGATAATTATCAGTAGCTGTTTTCTAGCAATATTGTATGTAGACAATATTTCTTATACATGAATTAGAAAGTTCAAAGTCAGAATTAAACATTGAAATATTCTTTATCTTAAGCTTTTTGTTCCCTTTATGGGTTTTTAAAATATGAACACCTAAAGGAATCAGGGACAGAGATTAGACATTAACTGGAACTTTTAAATTCTATAGGAGTAACAAAAGCCTTGTTTATGTTAAATGAACTGACTACACAGTTTTTATCTGACAGTCAAAACAGGCTAAAAGCAAATCTGTTAACACTGAAAGTGATTAGTGAAAGATTCAGTTTTCTTAGCAAACTAGATTTTTCTTCTATTAACTACTTGGAGTTGGAAATTAATACATAATACTGGGAAATCAGTATGATTCCTGCCACCAATCTCCCTTCTGGTCCTTTCTCCACACTGATACCAGTTAATAGCTTTTCTGCTTAAAATCCTTTGGGTCCTGATAAAATCTAAATTCCTAAGGGTGGCACACAAAAGCCCTCACTCTCTGGCTTTACAGTACCTTCCCTATCACTTACCTAGCATCCTACTTTATGCCACACTGCAGTCATTGTTCCAAGCTCTTCCTCAGTCTGCCTTCGCTGAAGGTGTTTGTCTTGGTCTGGCCTAACTCCTGGTCCAACTTAGTAAACAGATGAAATGTCACCTTAGTTAAGCACTCCATTTCCCCTCAGGGCAGGCAGCTGCTCTGTCCTATGGCCCCAGTCATATGTTCATACCTCTATAACAGCACTACTATCTTGGATTATACTTTTTGTCTGCTTGTTTGCTCCAGGAGGATCCTTGTCAGACTTGGTTAACACCTTAACCAAAGTGCCTGGCACAACGTACCTACTCATCTGGTGGGATGAGGGTGGGAACGGTCTTGATTCTTCTGGGTAGTCTCAGTAACTTGTACCTTTCCTGATATTTGGAAAGAGCTCCAAAATGTATTTCAAGGAATTTATAATCTAATGGGGGGGGGGGACAGAGATCTCTATACAAATAATTAGAACATAAAACTCTTAACAGATGGAGTTTATAAAAATGACTTTGTAAGTAGGAATTAACTTGCTAATTAGTATTTAGCATTAGACTAGGGGCATGTGTATTTCTGAAATGTGGTTTAAAATTTTTCAGTTCGCAAATGTTGATTTAACCAAGCTCTGCTTACTCAGAACTGGTATTCATGATTGCAGTAGATACTCAAAAGCCTTCTTGGTTCTTAATCTGCATTTAGAAACACCTTAAAATTCTGTCTTGCAAATATGTAGCTAAAGTCAACAGCTATACTTTTACTTACGATTAAGGCAGTGTGGAAAACCAATTTAGATACTGTTGGCAACTACTTCCTCTAAGCTGGCTGCTGGAAAACTGCCAGTTTCTTGTCTCTAGTGTCCTTTTAAATCTCCAAAGAATTAATGAAATGTCTCTGGCCTGAACTTGCAAGTACCTACATTTCATAAAAATTACAAGTGTTTCTTCACTAGTCAGAGTTTAAATATATTCCTCACCCTACAGATTTAAAAACATTCAGTTTTAAAGTCTTTGCCAACATCAGCATGTTAATAAAGGAAAATCCAGTGTATCTTTATAGAATAATTATTTTTCTGCTCACTGAATTTTAGATCTGGCTTATCTAATATACTCTTACCTGTTAAAACTACTAAAAAAAGATGGAGCATGTTAAAGGAATTATTACAACAATCCAATACTAATTTTTATGAATAAATATAGCCAGTGTGATAAATATACCCAGTTGCCTGAACTGGTAAGCCATACTAGATCGATATAGTCAGATTTAAATTACTGCTTGTGCAACAAAAGAAACTGGATGACGGGCCCATTAAAATAAACTTTTCCTATAAATTACAATATGCTGTACAGCTCCTTGGCAGTTAGATGGGTAATACCCCCGTTCTTTTCACATGTGCTCTGTATTATTAAAAAAATGATTCTGAATTAGTTTATTTTTCCCTAGGAAATAAAATTCTATAAAGTTCTGCCCTTTTTCTCGGTTGGAAAAAGGAAATCATTTCTATAATTTGTCCTTTTGTTCAGAGGCTTAAAGAACTGTGTTATTTCTTAGGTTTATTCAAGCTGTCAAATCACTTAAAATACAGATACCATTAAAAAAAGGTCTCCTGCTAAGACTGTGCTTCTATACATCAGCAGGAAACCTGCAAGATAACAGAACTTAAGCCAGGTAGGGTGATTCTATGTATGGATAGCTTTAAGATCTTTTTCCCTCCCTACAAAATGACAAATGACCAAAATCACATGAAGTTCTTACTCTGTAATAAAACCACTCTGGGTTGACAGGATATGAAAAAAGGAGCTGATACACAGCAATTAGGTACAAATTCCTCCAAATCACTGCATTAAAATGGTCTTTGATAACTTGGATTTCACCCAACTTTAATTCTGTCCCTTGAGTTCATTTTGTAAATGGCATTTGGTGGTTGACTTTAATGTTCTGAAGACCATGAAAACAAAATACTTACATTATATGGCAGGGTTCATTTCTGTCTTTCAAACAGTGCCCATTATCCCACTTCTTTTTGGTGGGAAATGAAGTTTTTATATATTTTGATCCAGCATGTGTACTTTTGACTCCACACCAAGGTGCATCTAGAGTTAAGCAAAGGGGAAGAGAAGTCTCTCAAAGAGATTTTTACCTTTTAAAATTATTTTTAATGAATATTATCAAACTATTATATAACCTCTAAAATATACGCCATGATTCAGCTTAAAAAATGGTAAAAGGCAACAGAAAACAGCTTTAAGAAAAGTACAAGATAAAAATCTTGAACTGTACAAATTCTTAAACTTTTATTTCTTTTTTTCCCACTAACAGTATTGTTGGTGTATGGTATGCTTTAAAAAATCTAAAGCTAAAAGAAATACAACTGTAACATAAAAACATTTAAGTTAAACTTCTATTTGCCCCTACTGAATGTAAAACAGTGGCTTTGATTTTCTTGTTTTTTGTTTGTTGTTTTTGGCCGTGCCACGTGGCATGCGGGATCCTAGTTCCCTGATGACCAGGGATCCAACCCCATCCCCTCTGTAGTGGAAGCCTAAGCACTGGACGGCCAGGGAAGTCCCAAAAACAGTGGCTTTGAATACTGGGATTATTTACTTACCTAAATCTCTAATAAAGAATTATAATAGCTTACACATTTTACAACCATTGTATTTTTAATAAGATAATTTAGTTTTCATGACTCCCCAAGGAAATACACCTGATTTCTTCAGAATGGCTCAGTCTCGACTTTACTAAAAAAGTCCATGGGGCTTCCCTGGTGGCGCAGTGGTTGAGAATCCGCCTGCCGATGCAGGGGACACGGGTTCGTGCCCCGGTCTGGGAAGATCCCACATGCCGCGGAGCGGCTGGGCCCGTGAGCCATGGCCGCTGAGCCTGCGTGTCCGGAGCCTGTGCTCCGCAAGGGAGAGGCCACAACAGTGAGGCCCGCATACCACAAAAGAAAAAAAAAAAAAAAGTCCATGGGTATAAGAGCCTTGAGTTCAGGGTAGAGATAAAATTTTTAGCTTCTAACTTTGTCTTACTTTGAGAGGCAGCAGATTAATTTCTAAAATTCTTAAATCCAATTTGATTTAAATGTTTGCACTTTACTTTAAAAAGTATTGTACAATTAAGCCATTACAAAGAAGACATTGTTTAAAAAAAATTCTGAATAGTTTTTGAAACCCTGAGGTGAAATGCTTAGTTAAGACTCCTTGTTTAATAAAACAACCTCCTTAGTTACCACATAGTCTTGACATTCCATTTTTAAGTGCTTAGGCTTAGTCAGACTTCTAAAATTGAAAAAATTGCTTGCATAAATATTTTTCCATTACAACTCCCAAAGACTTCCTGAAAAGTATAATTGTTGAGGTTGAGCATGCTAATAAAATAATACTTGTTTAAAGTATTATTTTAAAATAATAAAATAATTTATTATTATTATTTTAAATTATAATATACATTATATATATTTTCTCTAGCTCTTTTTGGGTATGGTTTAATATGAAAATTAAGTTCTAAAAGCAAACTTACCAGTCTCAATCATTAATTTTTCACTAGGTATTGACTTCAGAACTTCCAAATTAGCCTCAGTTTTCAGTGAGCTTGAAAAAAAAAAGTTACTCATATATAAAATAAAAAGGTGCAATTAATGAACAGCAACGTTTTCATATTATAAACTTGTTTAAAACAGATTACAGAACTAACCCAAAATCCTGAAACAAAACTTTGGTTGGCTACAATGGAAGTATACTTCAGAAAGTATTTGCACATTCCCATCCTTACAGAATCCAGATTAAGATCTATTCCAACCAGATCCTGCCTTTAGGGGGTGCAATTTTTTGTGCCTATCAGTTGATCGTCCAATAACTTTCTGTAACAGTCTATGTTAAACAATTCTTTGAAAAGAATTTATTTGCGTCTCTGGGTAATCTGCATAATTTAGAGCTCATAAGGCTGCATTTGAAGGTATGGCCAATTTCTTCATGGGCCAAATACCCAGGGATTCACTGGTATGAAGGAATCAGATACTCAAGGTTCATGTTTCACTAATCAGAAATAGAATCTTCACAAAGGATGAAAATCACAATCGCTGTTAGAACTATAAGTATTTAACACGGTATGAAACTAGAAAGCTGGTTAGCAGATGTCAGTTCTGTTATTCCTGTTTAGACCCTACCGCAACCCACCCCCAAATCTGGAAACTTTTAAGATCTTCCATTACTCTTGATATTCTGAAACTTGATAATGTGTCCGGGCATAAAACTTTTTCATCCATTTAGGCAGTTGGAATCTTCCAATTTAGACTCTTCCCCACCCCTAACTGGGAAAACATTATGGAAAAACAGGACTTTTCCTCTTTCATTTTCTTTCTTCTCTCTGGGACTTTTATTAGTCAATTTTAGGACTCCTGAATGGTCTCCGAGGCCCTGTTTCTTTCATACCTTTTTTTTCTGGGGAATTAATTTTCATTTTCACACCCTGAGATAGACTGGATTATTGGTTCCAATTCTCTCTCACTTGACAGAATTATATATCTGCACCCTTGCCATGATTTCTTAGTAGGAAGAAGGAACCTGAATCTGGCCATGGCCTCAAGACTTGCTTTGACCAATGGGATGATATGGCCAAGAGGCTTGGAATGCACGTTCGTGATTTGCAATGGCACTCTCATGATCTTCTGAGATTAGCATGCACTAAGTAACTGTTACCTCTTCAGCCTAGGCACCCAGAATGAAAACACATGGTGAAGATCTGAACCCAACATGGAGCCTGTGGCTGAGCTCACCTCTGTCAATCAAACCCCAGCTGACCCAAAGACCCATGACTGTTAAAAAAAAAAAAAGTTTACTGTAATATGTCAATGAGTTTTGGGATGGTTTGCTATATATGTGATGACTAATACTGTCCTTAATGTTGCATTTTTAATTTCAGGACTTGATATAACTTTTCATTATGGAGAGTTCAAATATACACATAACTAGAATAACATAGAACCCCCCATTCTCCATGTATTTATTACCTAGTCCCATCAATTATCAACTCCTGGCTGATCCTGTTCCACCCACTGAATGCTTTCCCCTGGGATCGACATAAGCATTCCAAGTCTTAGTCCTCAATAATCCAGTTTGTTCAGTTTTCTTGAGAAAAAATTACTTTTCCCCCTGAGTATAAATGCTTGCTGCTTCTGTACTCTGTGCATGGGAGTGGATAAGGGGATTGGTATCTTTCTCTATACAGGCCTTCAATCACCCTGTTTTGGTCGCAATTTTAAGCCCAAAGCCTTTCTGGGATTCTGTCTGCTACACCTGCTCCCATCTCCTCTGAGGCCCTTTAGTGATACAGTCTAAGTTTTCTCTTCCAATTTCATCTGTCTTCCAGAAATCTACAAAACATTTCTCCATTAGCAAAACTTTGGCCTTTTTTTCTTTACTTTTCCTTTTTGAATATAATTTTATTGTAGCAGGGTTTTAGGAGGAGTAGGAGGGAAATGTGTGTCTAGTTTACCGTAAGTACCAGCCCTTTGTTAGTGTTCTCTAGAAAAAACAAAGTTCTTATTTTCAGCCAGCTTAATACTTGGTCAATATTTTCTAAAATATGCTGATATATTTGATATGGATACTAAATTTAAAACATCACCAAATTTTGGGAGTATTTGCATATTTTTAATCTCATGAAAACAAATTGTCTGATTGACTCTTTTCCTACATATATTAATGCTTGTAAAAACTGATCTACACAGACATAGAAAACAAACATGGTTACCAAAGGGGAAAGGGAGGCGGGGAGGGATAACCTGGGAGTGTGGGATTAACAGATGTATACTACCATATATAAATAGATAAACGAGAAGGATCTGCTGTATAGCATGGGGAACTGTATTCAATATCTTGTCATAAACTATAATGGAAAAGATGTATAACTGAAACACTTTGCTGTATACTTGAAACAATATTTAAATAAACTACACATCAGTTAAAAAAAACTGATCAAAATACAGAACTATATACTATCAGAAGAAATATTTTTAATCAAAGCCAGAATCCTTAATGTTTCCCATTTAAGGAAGAGCATCTGCATAATTCTATGGTCAAATTTGAAAGTTCCCCATTTTCTTGGGGGGGAAAATTCTAATTTAATCTTTAGAAACCAAAGACTATATCATAATGTAAACAGATTAAATTACCATACCCCAGAAACTCAAATTAAGACTACTCTAAACTGAATTTCAAAAGAAGAATAGAAATATTGACTTTGACTAAATAAACTACTGACCCATTAATTCTGAGTTAATGTAGGAGAAAAAAAATCCCAGGTAATTAGCTTAAAGCCAAGTCTTTATAAACTCAAGATCACTTAGAAACCTCTAAGACAGACGTACAGTTCAAGTTGGTGAAATAAAGGTCTCTACCCCCTTCTCTTGAAAATCATCCCAAAATAAGAAGAAACTGCATATTTTGATGAAACTAGGAGACATTTCTAACTCCTCATCGCAAAATATAAAGCAGAAAGTAGACAGAGAAATGGTAAATGATCTGCCTTTACGTGCTAAGTGACTTAAGTGCTATGTGCCTGTAGAGAGAGACACTGAAGTTAAGCAAACCAATTCTCCCAAGGAAGTTCTAAGAACTGGAAGAACTAGGTACCTAGAAAGGCTGGGGTAGGCAGGGGACTGAAATGGGGATTGTTTGAAAAGTCAGGGTAAAGAGAAGATGGGATTCTCAGATTACTTTCCAATAAATTGGCGCAGAAATGACAACTGCCCTGTACCCTGGCCCGAGAGAGAGAGGCAGAGACAGAGAGATGTGTGTACAGTCTCTGGACTGGAAGACAAGCAGCGCAGAGAAGTGCAGGGTGAGGCATGGACTAGAAATGGAGGCTGACTGCTTACTGAACGGAGACGTCCTCTCTCCAGCACCATCCTGCTCCAGAACATAGGTATGTTTCTGAATTCTCATCCCATTTTCCCAGCAGGGATCAGAGGACCCCTCTCTGGAGGAACTGAACAAACCCAGAGGAAGATCTTGACAAGCTGACATTAAGGATTCCCCGGTGAAAGTCAGTTGGCCATCTGCAGGCCTGCAGTTGATGGGCTGTCTCCCCACAGAGCTTCCAGCAGCTTTCCCCCCTTCACTCTTAAAATATACAGCAAAGAACTGCCTGACATTTGAAGATAGAGACCAAAACAAAGAGGAAAAGGACCTCAGAGGAAATAAAAGCATTAAATGGCAAATATATATATATATATATATATATATATAACTTACATCTTTAGAGAGGTGGGAAGATGCTGCATCTACCAAACAAGAATACAGCAGGAAAAAAACGAGAGCTTTCAGAGACTGAAAACAAAAGCTTAAGTAAGTTTCCTTGAAAAGTTGAAAAAAAGGAATTCCCTGACAGTCCAGTGGTTAGGACTCCAGGCTTCCACTGCACGGAGCACAGGTTTGATCCCTAGTCGGGGAACTAAAATCCTGCAAGCCGTGTGGTACAGCCAAAAAAAAAAAAAGGTTGAAAACTAAAGCACTTGTTTGCGAGGAGGAAAACAATTAGATAGAAATTGTAGAATAAAAAAAAGAGATCAGGGACTTCCCTGGTGGCACGGTGGTTAAGAATCCACCTGCCAGTGCAGGAGACACATGTTAGAGCCCTGGTCCAGGAAGATCCCACATGCCGCGGAGGAACTAAGCCCGTGTGCCACAGCTACCGAGCCTGCGCTCTAGAGCCCATGAGCCACAACTATTGAGCCCGCGTGGTGCAACTGCTGAAGCCTGCGCGCCTAGAGCCTGTGCTCTGCAACAAGAGAAGCCACAGCAATAAAAAACCCACGCACCGTAACGAAGAGCAGCCCCGCTCGCCGCAACTAGAGAAAGCCCATGTACTGCAACAAAGACCCAATGCAGCCAAAAATCAATCAATCAATCAATCAATCAATAAAATGAGATCAGAGTATCAGCCTGGGAGGTCCAAAGAAAGAATAGAAAAAAAAAATTGAGAAAACTTCTCAGGACTGACAAAGATGAGCCTCTAGCTGGAAGGGGCCAGTGGAGGATGACAAAAACCCATCAAAACACCTTTGCACATTTTGATAATACCAGAGATAAATAACTAAAATATTCCACAGGGAAAAAGGTATGTCACAGGTAATGTACTGGAAAACAGAATAGAGACTGGAACCTAGAACTGGAATATTGTAAATCCTCAGTGAAAATGATCTCTAATCTAGAATTTTATGGCTAGAAAAAATATCAAGTGAAAGTATGGGTTTTTTCCCCCTTTCATTGACTATCCAGGCAAACTTTCAAGAGGAAGAGCAGAATTAATTCATTTGCAAACATGTGTTCCATCAAAACTAGAACACATGGGATTTAAAAATAGGAGTTCTATCACAGAAAAGACACTAGTCCAAACTGTAGCAGAAAGATGGAAGGGTCAGGAACTAACAAATTATCTGATTATCCACACAGGTTTCCTCATGTGGAAAAATAGAAAAAAGCATTTTACAGAGCTGTTGGCAAGTGTGAAGAAGCCTTCAAGTTTTGAAGAAAGCCAAGTAAATAAAAATATGAGGAAAGTTACTCCAGAAAAATTTAAAAGTGGTACATCACATGGTTCAGCAGTCAACAATATTTTACATAGACATAATAATGAAAACACATAATATGCATATAACCAAAAATTCTCAAGTAACTACATTGAGAGGGCTATAGAGGAAATAATGCAGGTGGGGGGGCAGTATTGGATATAAGAACTAAAGTGCTCAAACTTCTTAATGGAAATAGACAAAGGGAATGAATTAAGAGTTAATATCATATATGTAATATTTAGATACAAGGCGATAAAGAGTAAAGTGGTTGGCTCTGGAAAAATTAACTTGGGGTAGATGGCATGCTGGGAGACTGCGTTTATAAGTCTTTTAGTACTACTTCTTTATGCATGCATTATTTCCATATTAATATATAAATTAATTAAATCATTTATTTAAAATATGAAAGAAGCATCTAGGACATTTAAATAAGTCTGAACTCTAGAGCAAATAATTAATTTCATGATTCTATTTTCCAACGTAGAGTTTAGTTTAAAAAAAAAAAAAGTACTTGGAAAAGTAGTGATTTTAAGGAAATGAAACACTGAAGAGGGAAAGGAAGTCTTATTTTTTGCAATTTATTTCATGAGCTACACTGATAACCCGAGGAAAGACACTGGTAGAAGCTCACCGAATTATTTGGAAGAAAATGAGCCCAGGGACCCAGCTGTGCTAGCAGACTGTACTGGGTACATGAGGTCTAGTGTGTGTAACAGCAGGAAAGTCACCAAGTGAGGAAGAGTATACAGGTTCTCACACTTCGAGTAACTTTACACCTGTCTCTTAACTTCTCTGAGCCTCACCTTCTTGGCCTACAGAGATATAGAAGACGATTATGTCATAGTATGACCTTTCCCCCATAGGTGGACATCACTTGTGTATATGTATATGCAATGCTGTGAACACATACGTTTTAAAGGGATAAACTGATCCGAGAATAAACTGCATTGCTAGAGAAAGCTACCTGCTAACCTCAACAGAAAATTGTTTTCCATTACTGGAACACAGGATAGCAGTTTATAGCTTTCAAGCTTTAATTTGTAATAGTAACATACTGTTTAACTTCTTACATTTATCACTAAAATTCACAGACCAAGGTCAATGCAAAACACACAAATTTTAATAAAAACAAATTTAAATCTTTATCAGTAATTCCCTATAAAACAATTTAAGGAATCTGCTTAATATAAAAGTTAAAAAAACAAAAACCAAAAAACAACTCAAGGACCTACCAACCATTAAATCCTATGTAGAGACCCAAGTCCATCAAAGCAGCTGCTGCTTCCTTGCTACCGTCAAATGAATGCACCTAAGGACATGAAGGCATAATTTTATTATAATAATTACTTTTCTTTAAAATTCTAAATAACATTAATAGGACTTTCTAAGCAAAAATATAAAAGCAGTAGGGGTTTTTTGAACATGGGGTTTCAAATGTGGCCCCTACAATTTTTATTTTCAAATCAAATTTCACAATTATAACCTGTCATCATCTCCAATGTGATGAGGCAAGAAGGAGATGGCTGCCTAGAATTTCTGTCTGTGGCTATGCTGAGGTCTCTGCACCAGCACTACTGCTATACCTCCAGGAAAGGCGACTGGAGGAGAGAGCCACATTCTAGGCAAAAGCATGAGGAAAAGGTAAAATGTTACAAGACTATTTAAAAAATATTTTTCAATGTTCAATTTTTCTGTTAGAGGATACTTTTTTTTTTTCTAGAAGAGAAGTGAATTTTAAGAGAAAAATTTAAGCTCTATAAAGAGATTGTAAGAACATCACTAAGAAACTGTCAATTGTTATACAGTCAATAATATCAGCTCAGCAAGCAAAAAGGATTGAGATGGACTTTTTCTCCTTCAAAGATAAAGAAGTTAAAGCAAAATTTCTCACACTTCAGATGTATTTATGTAATCAAAACAATAAGTGACAAGACTCCTTTAAACACACGTAACAAGTGAAGTCACGTTAACATAGCATCCAGAGAGTCTGAATACACTGTAACGCGTTTCTCAAAAATAACTGTCACACAGCTGCTCAAAAGAGTTTGTTCTTCCCCTCAGCACTTCCAGCTGACTAGAAAGAAAACATAGCCCCCATCAATGTAAGATAATTTTAAATATGACCCTCATAAACCATTTTAGAAAATTAGTTATTAATTCTCTATTTGGCAATTTTTTTTGATAAAAGTCAAACATTTAGGTTGGATTTGTTGTTGTTAATTTTTTTAAACTACAGCTGACCCTTTAACAACACAGGCCTGAACTGAGAAAGGCCACTTACATGTGGGTAACAGCTTTTTTGCTGGAGACCAGAGTCTCTCCTAAAATTACATGTGAAAATTGTACATATGAGCATTTTTCTAAGGCAGATTTTCAAAGGAGTCCATGATCAAAAAAAAAAAAAAAAAGAAAAGAAAAATCATTGCTATGGAAACCCAAGCTAAGTGATAGAGAGATAATATTTATGGACCTTTCTCTAGACTAATGACTGAAATGACCATAGAGAAGTGTTTTGAGCAGAAGCAAACTACAGAAATGAGAATGTGTCTCTAATCAGAGTGGTAATAGTAAATAAATACAGTTGACAAGAAATTAGGAAGGCAAACCTGAAAAGAGTGCTAAAATATTTTAAAATGTTATTAAATTTCATTTATAGTTTGCTCAAAATTTAAATTGAAGAACATTAAAGAATGGCTGATGGAAGGAGCAGAGAAAAAGAAGATCATGCAGACTATTACAATGTGCTGGACTAAGTTCACGGGGTTTTCTTGTGAACAGAATTCTGTACTCGTTCTTGTACTCTGAAAAAGGAAATGTAACTAAAATAGTATGGGGTTTATGTTTGTACCGTATCTGATCTATAGATTCAACAGTAAATTTATATGCCCTTCAAATAAGAGAGCAGAACCTTAGTAACTTTACTGCTGGCATCTGAATCGCTTCATAGAGGCCAACGTCATTTATTAAAAGCAGTTTCTATACTTACCACTCCACCTACACACCGATCTCTATTCCTTCTCATTATGTCTGTGTAAAACAGAAACAACTTTTAGCAAATCGCTTGATTTCTGCAAATTCTTAAATTTTAAATGAGATTTTAGCTTTAACTCACCCAAAAATTCAGCATGTGAGTTCCGACAATGAAGAAACATTGGTAATTTTGTTTGTTCTGAGAGTTCAAACTGTTTTTCAAAATATCTGCAAAATGGAAAAAAATTTTTGTTTTAGCATGAGAAAAGTAAATTGTCAAATGATTTTTTTTTTTTTAAGTTAAAGGGCTTTTATTCTCTAGAAATGATAGAACAGAAATAGTGAATTCAGGCATTTAAAACACATCAGGCCTACCTGGCCGAAAGCTTTTATAAAAACTTCCTGAAAGGGTTACTTCATTTTCTGGGATTACAAAATTATTTTCAGAAATGTTTGTTAGTTTTTCCATTGTAACTGCCAGGTAAATTAGGTAGCAGTTTACCATTGATCACTAGAAGTAAAGAGCTGTAAGGTTTAAGTTTACAGTGATGGAGACTGTTCCCCCAAATAATTACTTTTAACTAGCTTTCTGACTAAATCCCAACAAATGAAGTGGACACCCTCCTTTCACCCGTGGGATCCCTTCCCCGAAGCATGTGTTGGTGGCTGAAAAGACATGGCCAGCCCCTTGTCCCGAGAGCTGGCTGACCACCACCAGTGGGAACCCACTCACTCCAGTGAGAAGCCAGGCTTTATACTCAGTGTTTTCCATGTGCTGTTATACAAGGAGTTATTGCCACTGAGCAAAAAGAAGGGTTCCCTTAAAAACTAAACACAAAGAATTTATGAAGCAAATGAGCACAAAAACTGAAATACTCTTTTTCAGAAAAATGAAAAGTACATGATAAAATGGCAGTCCTGAACATTTTAGAGTACTTTATAAAAAGGTTTTTAAGTGCCTTATACCATTGTCTCATCTAATCCTCAAAATAACCCTAGGATAGATAGGACAAGAGCTGGTGTCAGAGGGGTGTAAGACCTTGTCCAAGATCACAACACACAAGAGGCTTTCAAGAAGCCTCTTCCTGGTCCCAGCATGTTCTGTGTGTCTTTTCATTTCAGCAGTGTTCCCTCTTGTTCTCATTAATGGTCATGTAGTTTAAGCTAAACCATGAGTTACAGACAATAGGTGTCATATTATTTTCTTAAGGGGTTTACCTCTTCTAGGCCCCTAATTTGGGGGAACAATTTCTCCGTGTATAACTTAAATCTCTTTTGCTATGTTTTCCTGTATCTTGTCTCCTTGAAGTGCCAGACAGCTATTTTCCTAAGAGTACCTACCCCCTTTGTAAAACTCTTGAAAATGCTACATTTTAAAATTAGAAATAGAAATGTACTTCTCAAAGAAACAGTCATCCTAAAATTGGTGGTCTATGTCTTTATTATCCAATTTTTTTTTTCCAGATTCTGCTGGACTAAAATAAGCAAAAATATTTTTAGTTAGCGTGGTGCTGAAACTTAACAGTGTAGGAAATATAAATGAACACTTGGAAAACAATATTTTAATAATTACTACTGGTCACTATTTCCATAACCTCTAAAGTAATTCAAATGTCAGCAATTAAGTGTTCTCCAGTCATCATGTAAACTTTACTCTGTATTTGGCTTCTGGCTACACACAGTCATACAGCCAAGCCACAGATTTACAGAATCTGATGATCAGGTTGGAAATAAGCCTTCCTATCGCAGAGTAGGCAAAAGTACAATTTATGAAAATAACAGATGCCCAAGCAACGTGCTTACAGAATTTTATGTAATATGAGAAAAGAAAGGTCGACGTGCTCAAGCCAGCTAGGTATCATAAGAAAACCATGTGGTAAAAAATCATTCCCAATAATACAAATTGAGGATAATTGGTACTTAACATCAAATGACTAGGGTCTTTAAAGAAAAAACAACCCCCTATGGTAACTAGGAATAACAACAGAAGCTAAAGGGCAAAAAGTGGCACCTACTTTTTTTTAACTCAGGGTTTTTAAAAAATATTTATTGATTATTATTTATCTATCTATTTATGGCTGCATTGGGTCTTCGTTGCTGCACACAGACTTTCTCTAGTTGCGGCGAGCGGGGGCTACTCTTTGTTGTGGTGCACGGACTTCTCACCGCGGTGGCTTCTCTTGCGGCAGAACAAGGGCTCTAGGCGCGCAGGCTTCAGTAGTTGTGGCACTCGGGCTCAGTAGTTGTGGCACACTGGCTTAGTTGCTCTGAGGCATGTGGGAATTTCCTGGACCAGGGCTTGAACCCGTGTCCCCTGCAATGGCTGGTGGATTCTTCACCACTGTGCCACCAGGGAAGTCCAATGGCACCTATTAAGAGACTTCTCTGCTTCTTTTAAGATTTTTAAAAATTCATAAATGAGAATCATTCTTTGAGTTAGATTTGCTCATTTTAGCAAAGCTGTAATTTGCTTCTGACTGTAAATATTACTGCTTCTTACATTTTAGGGTCAACAATAGCTAAGGACAAGGGCTTCAAAAGTTCAACTTCAGAGTACCAGCTGTTATTACAGGCATACCTTGTTTTACTGAGCTTCTTAGATACTGTTTTTTGTTTGTTTGTTTGTTTTTACAAATTGAAGATCTGTGGCAACTCTACATGAAGCAAGTCTATCGGTGCCATTTTTCCAACAGCATTCGCTCACTTTGTGTCTCTGTGTCACGTTTTGGCAATTCTTGGAATACTTCAAACTTTTTCATTATTGCATTTGTATTGTATTATTGTATTTTCATTACTGTATCTGAACCTTGCCCATACCAGACAGCGAACTTAACAAGCATTCTGTTTGTTCTGACCTACCAGCGTGTTCCCTGGTCTCTCTTCCTCTCCTTGGGCCTCTCTATGCCCTGAGACACAACAGCATTGAAATTAAGCCAACTAATAACACTACAATGAATGGCCTCTAAGTATTCAAGTTAAAGGAAGCGTTTCATGTCTCACACTTTAAATCAAAAGCTAGAAATGTTTACGCTTAGTGAGGAAGGCATGTTTAAAGCCAAGACAGGCCAAAAGCTAGGCCTCTTGAGCCAGTCAGCCAAGTTGTGAATGCAAAGTTAAAGTTCCTAAACAAAATTCAAAGCGCTACTCCTGTGAACACACAAATAATAAGAAAGCAAAACAGCCTTATGGAGAAAGTTTTAGTAGTTTAGATATGAGATCAAACCAGCCACAACATTCCCTTAAGCCAAAGCCTGATCCAGAGCAAGGCCCTAATTAACTTCGATTCTGTGAAGGCTGAGAGAGGTGAGGAAGCTGCAGAAGATAAGTTTGAAGCCTGCAGAAGTTGGTTCATGAGGTTTAAGGAAAGAAGCCATCTTCATAACATAAACGTGCAAGGCGAAGCAGCAAGTGCTGATGCAGAAGCTGCAGCAAGGTATCCAGAAGATCTAGTGAAGATAATGAATGAAGGTCGCTACACCAAACAATGGGATTTTCAATGTAAATGGAACAGCCTTAAGTTGAAAAAAGATACCATCTAGGACTTTCATAGCTAGAGAGAAGTCAATGCCTGGCTTCAAAGGACGAGCTGAACTCTCTTGTCAGGGGCTAATGCAACTGGTGGCTTTAAGTTGAAGCCTATGCTCATCTACCAACCTGAAAATCCTAGAACCCTGAAGAATTATGCTAAATCTACTCTGTCTGTGCTCTGTAAATGGAATAACAAAAGCCTGGATGACAGAACATCTGTTTACAACATGGTTTACTGAATATTTTAAGCATACTGTTGAGACTTAATGCTCAGAAAAAAAGATTCCTTTCAAAATATTACTGTTCACTGACAATGCACCCATTCATCCAAGAGCTCTGATGGGACGTACAGTGAGATTCATGTTGTCATGCCTGCTAACACAACATTCATCCTGCAGCCCATGGATCAAGGAGTGATGTTTACTTTCTAGTCTTATTATTTAAGAAAAACATTTTTTAAGGTTATAGCTGCCACAGGTGATGGATCTGGGCAAAGTAAATTGAAAACCTGGAAAGTATTCACCATTCTAGATGCCATTAAGAACATTCGTGATTCGTGGGAAAAGGTCAAAATATCAGCATTAACAGTGGTTTGGAAGAAGCTGATTTCAACACTCACAGATGACTTTGAAGGGTTTACGACTTGAGTGGAGAAAGTAACTGCAGATGTGATGGAAACAGCAAGAGAACTAGAATTAGAAGTGGAGCCTGAAGATGGGACTGAATCGCTGCAATCTCCTGATAAAACTTTAACGAATGAGAAGTTTCTTGTTATTGATGAGCAGAGAAAGTGGTTTCTTGAAATGGAATCTACTCCTGGTGAAGATACTGTGAAGACTGTTGAAATGACATGACATAAACTTAGTTGATGAAGCAGTGGCTGGGTTTGAGAGGACTGACTCCAATTTTGAAAGAAGTTCTACTGTGGGTAAAATGCTATCAAACATCGTCGCGGGCTACCGAGAAACAGTTCGTGATACGAAGAGTCAATCGATGCAGCAAACTTCACTGCTGTCTTATTTTCAGAAACTGCCGTAGCCAGCCCAGCCTTCAGCACCACCACCCTGATCAGTCAGCAGCCATCAACACCGAGGCAAGACCCTCCACCAGCACAAAGACTGACTCGCTGAAGTCTCAGATGATGGTTAGCACTTTTTTAGCAATACGGTATTTTTTAGTTAAAGTCTGTACATTGTTTTTTCACACATAATCCTATTACACACTTAACAGACTACAGTATAGCATAAACATAACTTCTATATGCGCTGGGAAACCAAAACATTCCTGTGACTTGCTTTATTGTGATGGTCTGGAACTGAACCCCCAATATCTCAGAGGAATGCCTGTAACTTGGATTGAGGCAAATCCAGAAGACCCAAAGCGTTCCAGCAGGACACCTGAACCCAGTGTTACTCCCTCCTCTAAGCCAGTGGAGAGACTGAGGCACTCCTTGCCATCATCTCTGAGGTTTCCTAAATCTGCAAATGATTATTTTGAAATTTTGTCTGACGTCTGATTAAAAAAAAAAAAAAAAAAAAAAAAAGACCTGCACAGTATTAACCCCAAGAAAAATGCCCAAAGCAAATGCCTCCCACTCAAGTGAACAGAACTCTAACTTGCAACAAGGAAAGGAGTGTAGTAGCACCAGGCAGAGAAACTGAAAATACAGGGTATGACTAAAGGCTAACCTTTCCATAACTAAATCAGGTCTTTTCCTTGTCTTCTTGCTTTTCTTCTCTTTTTGCTCTTTAAAAAGCACTTTTCAAAAATCCCAAACAGAAACTATAGCCAGTAGCTTCCTTTAGGTTGGCAGTATTTCTAAGAATAGTACAACAGCCACAATTTATGGAGCTGACTCTGTGCCGGGCACGGCACAATGGCCCTTACATACTACATGTTAAGAAAGGCAGGCAGTATTATCCCCATTTTAAAGATGAGGAAACTGAGATTTACAAAGGAATATATAGGTACCAAATGGCAGTTATGATTCAAACCTAAAGATCTGTTGATTCCAAAGGTCTTTTAATACTATGTTATCTACTGCCTTTACTTACCATTATTTTCAGATACTCTGTCTACTGCACAGTAGTGGATTTTTTTTTGGTCTTGCCTCCTAATCCATTATACTAATTTATTTTCTATTTTTCTCTTCTCACAGGTCTTTTTTTTGACTATATGTTTTTACTTAAAAAGTAAAACAAAAATGACAATCACACACTAGTTAATTGTTTCAGATGGACAAGTGGCATATATAAGCACAGACCAAAATCTAAATTCTTTCAATAGACTCAACAGTAAAAGCTGAATTATAGGCTTTTTATCCATCATGCTCTACAGGAATCAAAAAGACACTTTCCTTATTATTAAAAATTCAGTGCACATTTATGATGTGCTAAGAGTACTGTGCTCGGTGCCATAGGAACTGGAACATGAGGAAGACTTGGTCTGTGCCTTTGAGGAACTCAGAGACACTAGTTTGTTGTGGGGGTGGAAGTAGTAACACAAACACACTTTTATTACAAAGTGAGAAATGCTGAAATAAGTACAGAGTGCTGTGTGGCAGAGAATAGGGGTGATGCTGTTAGTATGTGCTATAGGAAAGGAGGGAGCAAAGGTAGAAGACATGGGTATATGTTTCCATAACAACAATCCAAATGCAATTACTACCGGTTTGTCATTTTTTTACTCACTAAGTCATTTGATGATCTATAATAAAATGAAATTTCAAACTTAACTGCCCATCTATTCAAAATTTCTACCGTACTTTAATTCGTCCTTAGCTTTACCTGTTCTGGAAGAGGCCTAGGTCACATCCCGTCACCTTAGCAAAGCCTTCTGACTCCCCCAGAAAGTGAGTCTTTCCCTCTGCTATTCACATACCTTTCTGATAGCACTTTCCAACCTATTTGAATTATTTATGTCCTCTCTTATCTGTAGAGGCACTTATTCTTCTTTGTATCAGACTGAGGAGACACTTGCTAATCATTCACTTCATCAATGGAGTTCACCTCTTACAGATCAGCATCTGGACAATGGGCATGTGTGCTGAAGCATAAGCTATACACTGCTATACATAAATCGTTTTACGTTCTGATCTGAAGATGACGGAGCAGTAAAAGAGAGCTGATACTATCCATGTTTTCATTAAACACATACAAATCAGGTTTAAAGTATTTAAGTTGCACTTTAGAATCAGTTTAAGTCATCTGGATGAAAAGTCACGTGGAGGACTCTGCCCCTGCCCTTGATGGTCACACCACACAATCTGCCTCATGAGGCTCATCTTGGCCAAAAACAGACAGGAAAGTGGAGGAATTCAGATCTGTGGGCTTTCAACCGAAGAAGCTATTACAGCCAACTGTTTCTCTTTTTAAATGTGAATATGTGAACTTTTAAGGTTAAGTGAAGTGACCTACATGATATTCGAGAACGGTACAGAGATTTAATAATCCTGCCCCTAATCACGTGAATGTCCCTGAAAAACACGGCAAATAATATACTGCTAACTAAACAGCTCTGAAAGGTTCTATAACTGTGAAGCCGGAAAGGAAGAGTCCATAGAACATTACTCTAACCCATCCTGTGTCACTTGGTTATGATCCTTCAGGAATTCTGGACCCTGAAGTCCAGGGTGCGACAGGCTCACCGGTCAATCTGCGCCTCACTGTGGGCACTTTCACCTGGACCGGTCACACTGGGATTGCGTGTGTGGGCAGGGGAGGCAGTGGAGGAAGGTCACTTCTGGCAGGTATGATTTTAAAAGTCCCTTCAGGAAACACAAGCTTTAAATGATACATTATACAAGATGGATTTACTTGATATTTATAGGACATTCCATCCAAAAACAACAGAATACACATTTTTCTCAAGTGCTCATGGAACATTCTCCAAGATAGATCATATCTTGGGTCACAAATCTAGCCTTGGCAAATTTAAGGAAATTGAAATCGTATCAAGTATCTTTTCTGACCACAATGCTATGAGACTAGATATCAATTACAGGAAGAGATCTGTAAAAAATACAAACACATGGAGGCTAAACAATACACTACTTAATAATGAAGTGATCACTGAAGAAATCAAAGAGGAAATCAAAAAGTACTTAGAAACAAATGACAATGGAGACACGACGACCCAAAACCTATGGGATACAGCAAAAGCAGTTCTAAGAGGGAAGTTTATAGCAATACAATCATACCTTAAGAAACAGGAAACATCTCAAATAAACAACCTAACTTTGCACCTAAAGCAATTAGAGAAGGAAGAACAAAAAAACCCCCAAATTTAGCAGAAGGAAAGAAATCATAAAGATCAGATCAGAAATAAATGAAAAAGAAATGAAGGAAACAATAGCAAAGATCAATAAAAGTAAAAGCTGGTTCTTTGAGAAGATAAATAAAATTGATAAACCATTAGCCAGACTCATCAAGAAAAAAAGGGAGAAGACTCAAATCAATAGAATTAGAAATGAAAAAGGAGATGTAACAACTGACTGCAGAAATACAAAAGATTATTAGAGATTACTACAAGCAACTCTATGCCAATAAAATGGACAACCTGGAAGAAATGGACAAATTCTTAGAAATGCACAACCTGCCGAGACTGAACCAGGAAGAGATAGAAAATATGAACAGACCAATCACAAGCACTGAAATTGAAACTGTGATTAAAAATCTTCCAACAAACAAAAGCCCAGGACCAGATGGCTTCACAGGCGAATTCTATCAAACATTTAGAGAAGAGCTAACACCTATCCTTCTCAAACTCTTCCAAAACATAGCAGAGGGAGGAACACTCCCAAACTCATTCTATGAGGTCACCATCACCCTGATACCAAAACCAGATAAAGACATCACAAAGAAAGAACTACAGGCCAATATCACTGATGAACATAGATGCAAAAATCCTCAACAAAATACTAGCCAACAGAATCCAACAGCACATTGAAAGGATCATACACCATGATCAAGTGGGGTTTATTCCAGGAATGCAAGGATTCTTCAATATACGCAAATCAATCAACGTGATACACCATATAAACAAACTGAAGGAGAAAAACCACATGATCATCTCAATAGATGCAGAGAAAGCTTTTGAGAAAATTCAATACCCATTTATGATAAAAACCCTGCAGAAAGTAGGCATAGAGGGAATTTCCTCAACATAATAAAGGCCAGATATGACAAACCCACAGCCAACATCATCCTCAATGGTGAAAAACTGAAACCATTTCCACTAAGATCAGAAACAAGACAAGGTTGCCCACTCTCACCAATCATATTCAACATAATTTTGGAAGTTCTAGCCACAGCAATCAGAGAAGAAAAAGAAATAAAAGGAATCCAAATAGGAAAAGAAGAAGTAAAGCTGTCACCGTTTGCAGATGACATGATACTAATCATAGAGAATACTAAGGATGCTACCAGAAAACTACTAGAACTAATCAATGAATTTGGTAAAGTAGCAGGATACAAAATTAATGCACAGAAATCTCTGGCATTCTTATACACTAATGATGAAAAATCCGAGAGGGAAATTAAGAAAATACTCCCATTTACCACTGCAACAAAAAGAATAAAATATCTAGGAATAAACCTACCTAAGGAGACAAAAGACTTGTATGCAGAGAACTATAAGACACTGATGAAAGAAATTAAAGATGATACAAATAGGTGGAGAAATATACCATGTTCTTGGATTGGAAGAATCAACATTGTGAAAATGACTCTATTACCCAAAGCAATCTACAGATTCAATGCAATCCCTATCAAATTACCACTGTCATTTTTTACAGAACTAGAACAAAAAAATTTCACAATTTGTATGGAAACACAAAAGACCCCGAATAGCCAAAGCAATCTTGAGAACAAAAAATGGAGCTGGAGGAATCAGGCTCCCTGACTTCAGACTATACTACAAGGCCACAGTAATCAAGACAGTATGGTACTGGCACAAAAACAGAAATATAGATCAATGGAACAGGATAGAAAGCCCAGAGATAAACCCACACACATATGGTCACCTTATCTTTGATAAAGGAGGGAAGGATATACAGTGGAGAAAAGACAGCCTCTTCAATAAGTGGTGCTGGGAAAACTGGACAGCTACCTGTAGAAGTATGAAATTAGAACACTCCCTAACACCACACACAAAAATAAACTCAAAATGGGTTAAAGACCTAAATGTAAGGCCAGACACTATCAAACTCTTAGAGGAAAACATAGGCAGAACATTCTATGACATAAACCACAGCAAGATCCTTTTTGAGAAATGGAAATAAAAACAAAAATAAACAAATGGGACCTAATGAAACTTAAAAGCTTTTGCACAGCAAAGGATACCATAAACAAGACCAAAAGACAACCCTCAGAATGGGAGAAAATAGTTGCAAATGAAGCAACTGACAAAGGATTAATCTCCAAAATTTATAAGCAACTCATGCAGCTCAATAACAAAAAAACAAACAACCCAATCCAAAAATGGGCAGAAGAACTAAATAGACATTTCTCCAAAGAAGATATACAGATTGCCAACAAACACATGAAAGAATGCTCAACATCTTTAATCATTAGAGAAATGCAAATCAAAACTACAATGAGATATCATCTCACACCGGTCAGACTGGCCATCATCAAAAACTCTAGAAACAGTAAATGCTGGAGAGGGTGTGGAGAAAAGGGAACCCTCTTGCACTGCTGGTGGGAATGTAAATGGATACAGCCACTCTGGAGAACAGTATGGAGGTTCCTTAAAAAACTACAAATAGAACTACCATATGACCCCGCAATCCCACTACTAGGCATATACCCTGAGAAAACCATAATTCAAAAAGAGTCATGTACCAAAATGTTTATTGCAGCTCTATTTACGATAGCCAGGACATGGAAGCAACCTAGGTGTCCATCAACAGATGAATGGATAAAGAAGATGTGGCACATATACACAATGGAATATTACTCAGCCATAAAAAGAAATGAAACTGAGTTATTTGTAATGAGGTAGATAGACCTGGAGTCTGTCATACAGAGTGAAGTAAGCCAGAAGGAGAAAAACAAATACCGTATGCTAACACATATATATGGAATCTAAGAAAAAAAAATGTCATGAAGAGATTAGTGGTAGGATGGGAATAAAACACAGACCTACTAGAGCATGGACTTAAGGATATGGGGAGGGGGAAGGGTAAGCTGTGACGATGTGAGAGAGTGGCAGGGACATATACACACTACCAAAAGTAAATTAGATAGCTAGTGGGAAGCTGCCGCATAGCACAGGGAGTTCACCTCTGTGCTTTGTGACCACCTAGAGGGGTGGGAGGGAGGGTGACGCAAGAGGGAAGAGATATGGGAACATATGTATATGTGTAACGGATTCACTTTGTTGTAAAGGAGAAACTAACACACTATTGTAAAACAGTTATACTCAAATAAAGATGTTTAAAAAAATAAATAAAAAATAAAGTTCTTTGTTATTGAAAATAAAAATAAAAGTCCCTTCAGGCCATCAAGCACTGGCTTAATAAGATCATATAACAAAAAATGGTTAATTATTAAATATTATGAGAGCTAGATGGTATCTTGATAGAATTTGATCCAGACTCCTCTTTCATGTATGAGAAACTAAGCAGGATGGAGGGTTGTTTATTCTTAAGTGGCTCTAGGATCAGATACTATACCTTATTCATAGTTTTATATACTATGAGCATACTATGAGTTCTCAGCAGTTTCTAGCACATATTACTCCATAAATATTTGCTGAATAGATGAGTAACTAAATTAGCCTCCTTTAGAAACTCGTTTTAATGTTTTACCATCTTGACAATTAATACACTGTTTTTGAAATTCACAAAATGCTTATGTCTTAAATTAAGCCTATAACATAATTTTTCTTTTCAGCCTTCAATACTACCCACCAGTCTGGTGATCTGAGTTCCAACTAACAGCTACAGGCAATGGGTTATAAGAAGTCTCTGAGGCTTGTGAGCTTGGAGTTTTCTCAGAAGCCACCACTCCCAAGATGGATCCTATGAAAGGATTCTCAGGTTCCAAACTGATAATATCCAACACCCAGCAAGAGTAAAATATGCTTTTCTAGCTTTGGTGATTGACCCTATAATCTCTTTGCACTTATTATTAAACAAACAAAAATCGAAAGTCTATCATGTAAACTCATCCCTGTTTCTACCATTAAAATCAAGTTAAATGGTTAAACAATTAGGGAACTATATGCTTCCATACCTTATGAATTCCATTCAAGTATGCATGGAATTTGTTTCACTTAACTTTTAATATACAAAGGGAAAAACAAAAAAACCCTCACGCTTAATCTAACTACATTCTCAACTGATAAAATCTACTTAAAAATCTCCCGTAAGATTTTACAATACGATAATTTCTGAAGAAAACAAATTTCCTTACTTGAGCTGAGTACCTTTAGGACAAAACTGCAGTCGGTCAAAATCTTAAACAGATAAAAAAGAATCAATAATTACTCATGACTTGTACACAACAAATTAATTATTTTCAAACAAAGTCACTCTAATGGGATAAGTTGGCACTTACCAAGTCCACATTCCCCTATTGCTACAACTTTCCCCTTGTTGTTTTCAGCGAGATTTAGTAACTCCATCAAGTAAAGATCAGGGTTATTCTTTTCAAATTCATTACATCTTGTAGGATGACACCCAACTGTACTGAAAAACATATCTAGCACAAAATAATATCTTAGGATTATTTTCAAAATATTTTTTCATATTTATATTTAATATGCAAAAAATGATATAATATCAAATAATTTCAACTGGTCAGTTTTTAATAATACCCATAAATCTAGTCAAACTACCAGAATTGCACTGGGTTAATCACATAAGAATTTTTGGAATACTAACAAAGTAGGACATGAATATGAAAATTGCCTTAGTGTACTGGTAAAAATAATTCAACTCTTCCAAAGTTTGGTATTTACTGAGGCTTTTGAATGGAAAATGAAAAAATTTCTTAGGTAATGACATTTCATTCTACAATTTTATCTTTAATATTCACTGTTCATGTGACTCAGCTTTCATGTATTAACAGTTAAAATGAATTCCTTTCCCTTAAAAAGGGTAACAGAGGTGGAAGTAGGATTCATTTTTCTAATAGAAAATAAAGCTCACTTATTTGGAGGCTGTACTTTGGCATCTTAATTGTATGGAACACAAGTGTGAGGTTGAAAAGGGCTTAAGAAGCTTAAGGCTCTTGCAGCTGATGAACCCATGGGAGAGACCTGTTGCCTTCCTCAGGCTCCCACGAATATGTTCATGCATAAAAGGAGCTTTTAAAGCAGTGAGGTAGCAGGTATATGCAGAGGAGTGGAAAAGGGTTGACAATGGAGATCCGAGAACTTTTAAAAGCATATCTGTTTGGGGAATAACAAGTATGCAAGATAATATTCTTATACACATCAAAAGCTTCTGGGAAGATGATTATTTTTATGACTTTAATCACTAAGAAAAAGTATCAGTGGATCCTGAAGAGAAGTATGCATTTTAGAAAGATTTCAATAAAAAGCAGCTTTTGATGAATAAACCAGTATTTTGAAAAATAACATGGAATGCCTAATTCTTCAGTGTCTAGCACATGAAGAATGCTCCCTGCTGCTCCCCAGCAAAAAACAAACAAAAAAGAGGTTAGGTAAATGAATGCCAGATAAAGGAGGTGTTTTATGTAACTAGGATTCTTGTAGGAATCAACTCCCAAACTTTACAGACTTTAAATAAATGCAAATATATGAACATAAAGTGAGCATATGAGGGATTATATATTATATTATTATTTGCATTCCTGGGGCCTTGCACAGTGTCTCTGATCTGCATCATGAATATTTAATAAGTGATCTTTCACAGCCTAAGTTAAAAAAGAGCAAATAAAAAGCAACTCACATCTTAAACACATTATGGCATACACACAAAAATTCTACATCCGGAATATCTGAGGTTAAATTCTATGCCTAGTGAACTTAATTCTCATTAAGTGAAATCTTAAAATAATCCTTATTAAATACAAGAGGGTTCATCAAGCATCTGATATAACAATGGTCACTTTCAATATTTTCATCTTAATCTCGTCACACTGAAATTGGTCTATCTTCCTGTTGTGTCTACAGTATTTGTACCTGAGGCAGTTCTCAGAAAGACTTCTTCAAAATAACTTAATTCACATTTTAGGGGGTAAAAGTAATACGAGGGTACCATTTGTCTGTGCCAAATGCAGTGCATCTTTACTGTCTTGTAGATTTCCACCTGTAATCATAAACTGAAACAGAAAGAAATAAAGTAAGTCCACTTTAACAGGGTGTCAACCACAGTTTCCCAAACGTGCTTTCCTGCTGCTTTTTTCCAGAATGCTTCTGACTGTCATACACCAACCCTCCTTTAAAAATTCAGCTGAAAGATCACCTCCTGTGCAGATCCTGTGCAGAGTGGGTCCTGAATACCCTCTCCACATGCGCGTGCACACACACGCACACACGCGCACACACACACACACACTCTACAAAGAATTTGTGACTCCTCCTAAAATGTATTCACATGTCTGTCGTTCCTATTAGACCACGAGTTTGAGGACAGAGATCACATTAGGAAAGAATGAATAACTAAAAACTTCTGAATTTAGAATTCTGTTCATCTAAATTAGAGATTCAACAGTGTTGACTAAACAGTTCTCCCAAGTGTGGTCCTGGACTCTCCAGGGGATACGTTAGGTCAAAACTATTATCATAATAATACTAAGATGTTATTTGCCTTATTCACTCTCACCTGTCACGCGTGTGCAGTGAAGTATTCCAGAGGCTACATGATGTGTAACATCACAAAAGACTGCAGAAACAGATATGAAAGCTCAGCAGTCTTCTATTGTCAGACATTTAAAAGATATTTTAAAAAAATACAAATTCCACTCATGTCACTAAATGATTTTGGTTTAGAAAATACTTTTCATAAAAATATGCTATTTATTTTACATAATGGTCTACTGTTTTAAAATGAATTAATAAATAGATACGGTTGACCCTTGAACAATGTGGAGGTTAGGGGTGCCGTTGAAAATCTGTATATTACTTACAGTCAGCCCTCTGTGTCAGGGGTTCCACATCTACATATTCACCCAACCTCAGATCACGTAATACTGTAGTATTTACTACTGGAAAAACATCTGTGTCTAAGTGAACTCACAGTTCAAACCCGTGTTATTCAAAGACAATTGCATTTAAAACTTTTGTTTTAATTTCTAATACAATATATATCAATAGACAGAACCCACATAAGAGCTCTTTGGGGTCCTCAGTAATCTTAAAGAATATGAAGGGGTTCTGAGGCCAAGTTTGACAATCACTGGATTAATGTATATTAATAAAATTCTTTGTAAGGAAATGTATAGCTCTTGGCAAGGAAGCCCTTCTACAGAGGTAGCTATCAGAGTCCACTGCAGTTAGAACACCATCTTTGCTAACCTGTTTAAGGGAAAACGTCACTAAAGAGCTACGTGTCGATGGTGACTGCTGAGGCAGGGCTGCTTAAGTGCACATTCTTCTGAAAAAGTGATTAAAACACACTAAGGTATATTTTTTAAAGCATACTTCAAGAGACTCACTGAGCTAAAATGAAGAATTCATTCTAGGTACACACGTAAATAGAACACATAGAAAACACAGGAGATAGTGCAAATGATAAACAGACATCTTCACAGAGTGATAAACTTCTGAAATGATAGACAGTATCTATCTATTCTGCCTGTAAAACATAGTATATATTAAAATATTAAAAATATTAAAAATATTGAGAAAACTATTGTTTACTAACACTACCTAATTCTTTAATAAAGGATGAGGTAGGGACTTCCCTGGTGGCGCGGTGGTTAAGAATCAGCCTGTCAATGCAGGGGACACGGGATCGATCTCTGGTCCCAGAAGATCCCACGTGCCACGGAGCCACTAACCCCATGTGCCACAACTCCTGAGCCTGCGCTCTAAAGCCCGCGAGCCACAACTCCTGAGCCCGCATGCCACAACTACTGAGCCTGCGCGCCTAGAGCCCATGTTCCGCAACAAGAGAACCAACTGCAATGAGAAGCCCACGCACCACAATGAAGAGTAGCCTCCGCTTGCCACAACTAGAGAAAGCCTGCGCACAGAAACAAAGACCCAACGCAGCCAAAAATAAATAAATTAATTAAAATAACATACTCTGTAATGTCCTATATGGGAAAAGAATCTAAAAAAGAGTGGATATATGTATAACTGATTCACTTTGCTGTACACCTGAAACACATTATAAATCAACCGTACCCAATAAAAATTTTAAAAAAAGGATCAGGTGCCCACATCCAGTTTTCAATTATGTAAAACAGTTTCTAATCAAATCTACCTTTTATTTTACCTGTAACTTTCCCAAATAGATGAAAAAGTAAGGACAAGACTAGGGGACACATACTTTCCTCTCCCAGTTTACGACGATGACGACGACAGCTTCCACCATGAACATAATAAATGTTGTTTACTTTATGCCGGGTACAATATCAACTGCTTTGCATTCTCTATCTTATTTAATCTTCACAACAACTCTGTTTATTAGCTATTATCATTCTTGATTTAGGGATGAGAAAACTGAAGTCTAGAGAGATGAAGCACCCCAGGTTACAAAGCTCTGAAGAAGGAAGCTGGGGCTGGAACCAAGGTTTGTGATGCCGTAACTGTGCTTTTAATCACTACCATAAAGCTACAAGGTACTGGATTAAATTCCAATTTGGAACCATGTCCAAGTAAGTCTGATTTCAGTTCTTCAGTTCTGTCATTCCTAAATCCATGTGTATGTTATAAATGTTAAGGTTAAACTATTCATGGATGACACATGAAAACTGTCTACACAAAATGTCTTCTGCCATTATTAGTCAACAAAGGATGTTATGGTCGTCAAGCCCTCAGCCACTGCAGCCGCCTCTGACTGTGCACCCTGAGGGGATTCGGGATGGAGAAAACAGGACACTGGCTCTAGACAGTGAAGGCGCACATCGGAGGAATGATTTCAATGAGCCCAGACTCTTGCATCTTCCCATATGTAGAAAAATCCTACATTCATTAACCTGAGTTTCTTTTCTTTAATTAGCAATAATCTTTTGATGTTCCACTACCTGTTTTTTTTGTTGTTGTTTTGTTTTGTTTTGGCAAAACTCCCATATATCCTGGCTCCTCCCTTACCTCTTCGGAGCAGTCCCTCAGAGCCACCTGAGAGGATTAGGCAACTACTAGTTGCCTCTTAAGAAGCCTGGTAATTTGGCAAGTATGCCAAATAAAACATAATTCTTAACCTTTAGGTTGTGCATTTTTTTTCAGTCGACAAAATTTAGGAGATTGGTGTATCAGAGTTTGCAGAAAAACATTTTATAAAGTGATTTACCAAGCAAAGAGTGACCACATAATGAGAAATTATGTTGTAACTTTTATCTTCTTATTACTTCTGAATAATAACTAATACAGTTTTAGAGTTGGAGATTGCAGAACTCATTTAGCCAGGAGTATCACTTTTTAAAACTGAGGTTTATTTAACTTAGAAACAGTAGCTACTAAGTGCCCTGATACCACATTATGGAACTTAATTTTTTTTTTTAATATTTATTTATTTGGCTGCGCTGGGTCTTAGTTGTGGCCCCCTGCATTGGGAGCCTGCAGTCTTACCCACTGGACCACCAGGAAGTCCCCTTTGGAACTTAATCTTGATTATTTCTTGTGTGCATGTGTGGGCTAGCTTGCTACTTAAAAAAAATACTGATTAAAAAGAAATATCTATTCAAAAAATCTGACACCGAACTAAAATTCTTTTGCTTAATTAGAACGCTCTAAAAGTAGTAGGAATTCTCCTGATTATCAAATTACCACCATAAAAATTAAAGTGTTCCCTCAGTTATTTGAAATGTTATACATAGTATAAAAGCTAAACTTGGTGATTAGATACATGTCTTTTTGATGACTGCTTACTTCTAACAAATGCTAAATTGTTACAAAATCTACTACTAGTTGCCTCTTAAGAAGCCTGGTAATTTAGATGGGTTTTAAAAAACCTTTCCAGGGAGACTTGGCCATTTACTACATGTCTGGTCACATGGAAGAACCACTCACAAGGTTTGTGTCACTTAAATTGCAGAGAACAGAATATTTTGATATTTTATTTCATTAACTTGCTAATATTACATGTTGACAATACATATCACAAAATGCTAAATGTGGTTTGGCTCTTTCTCTTCTTTTCTGCAGTATTTTAACCAAAATTTAGTTTTTTTTAAAAAAAAAAAACCATAAGGGTAACAAAAATGAAATGTTACCTTTTTAACACCAATCTGAACAGCTCTCTCTATTACATCCTGTAAGTCATCTGTAAAAGATGAACCCCACATTAAGAAAATGTAACTAAAAATTCACTTACCCATAATTTAGTTATCCTTTATTGAAAGAAAAATACATAGAAAAATCATATTTATTGAAGTCAAATCAATACTATTTGATGAGTGCTTATCATATAATAAGCAAAGACCTAGCAATACTTTTTTTAAAAAAAGAAACGATATAAGGCAAAATAGAATAGTTATCCATTCAATTGTATTTTTATTCTGTTGACCACAAAGGGGAAAAGTCTGTTTGGCTTTATGGTTTGCCTTTTACGCATATGGTTATCTAAAGTTCTATATTCAAAGTTATAAACTTCTACAGATAAGAAGGGCTTGATAACACTTTGTTGTAATAGGTATTTTATAAATGTTCATGATAATGGTTTACCAATATAGCTTATATGTGCTTCACTTTGTTTATAGTTTTATCCAAGATGCATAATAAATTCTTTAATATCTCAATTGTAAGAGTGGGTGAAGCTTCTTATGGTCTCCCTTGAGTCAGAAAGTTTGTCTTCACAGATAATTTACCTTAATAAAAGAAACATTTACCTTGATGCTTTTGAACCCCCCTATAAATTCCTCTGAACACAGGATCTGTCAAGTTGATACCAATATCTGTGGAAAGCAAAAATAAAACACATAATCATTAAGAGCCTCTATTTGAAACTTTTACTTTAAATAAAAGGTCCTGTTACTAACCTTTTCATTCACACATTCATTCATTCAAACAAAATCTAAGTGCTACTGTTTGTCAGTCACTATGCTTGACACCTGGGATACAAAGAGAAACTCGCTGCAGAATTGGGAAGGCATTCCCATTAACACACAATTAAGAAATCACAAGTAGATACTAGCACTGTGGGACACAGAGGAGGACCACCCAACTTAGTCTGGTAGTTAGCCCAGAAGAGGCTTCCAGAAAGAATGGATTCTTGAACTGAATCTTAAAAGGATGAGTTGGAATTACCCAGTAGAAGACAGAAAATTGCAGATAAGAGGAAGCAGCAGAAGCAAAGCTTCTGGGGTCTGAAATAGCACGGTGATCATGGAGAGCTACAGCCTGTTCTGACTGGTAGAGAGAAGTGTAGGGAAGGGAGTGAGCAGAAAAGGGCAGACTCAGCTATGTTACAGACACTTGTCTTTAAAATACCAGATGCAACAAGAAGCACTGATGGCTTCTAAGATTTGTATTCTGGACATCTCATTCTGGTGTCCTTGTGGAAGGTGGGATCTAAAGGGGGCAAACGGAGTCAGGATAGTTTACTTGGAAACAGGCAAGAGCTCATATCTGCAATGAAGAGAACCTGAGTTAGGGTAATGCGAGTGGAGATGAAAAGAGGGCAATACATTATTTATTTCCTTTATTCACCAAATACTTATGAAGACCAACACTATGTCAAATACTACGTAAGGAGTTAGGGGGTAATGAACAAGACCCGACACTTGGTCCCTGCCTTCCAGGAATTCACAGTCTATATGGGAACTACAAGTATAATTTGTGATATATAAGAGGCTAGACTGTAAGCAACATGAGGCAAGAAATGTTTATCTTCTTCAATGCTGTATCCCTAGAACCTAGCACAATAGTTGGTATATAGTAGGATCTCTATACACTTTTTTTAAAAATTTACTTATTTATTTTTGGCTGTGTGGCTGCGTGTGGGCTCTCTCTAGTTGCGGTGCACAGGCTTCTCACTGTGGTGGCTTCTCTTGTTGTGGAGCATGGGCTGTAGGGCATGCAGGCTTCAGCAGTTATGGCTCATGGGCTTCAGTAGTTGTGGCTCGCGGGCTCTAGAGAGCAGGCTCAGTAGTTGTGGCACACGGGCTTAACTGCTCCGTGGCATGTGGGATATTCCCGGACCAGGGCTTGAACCCGTGTCTCATGCATTGGCAGGCAGATTCTTAACCACTGTGCCACTAGGGAAGCCCTCTCTATACACTTTTAAGCCTGTAAATAATTAGTTTACAGCTTTGTGCTTTGGAGCACAAAGAAGTAGCACTAAGTTTTGGCAAGAATGATGAAAAAGGTTCACAGAAGAGCTAGATCTTGAAAGCTAAAGCTTAGAAGCTGACAAACAGAAAGGGCATTCTACATAGAGGTGTGTGTAGGTACACACTGACTGCATCTGGAGAACTGGAAGAGACTCACTGTGCCTGTGGAGCTGAGGTTCACAATGCAGAGCGATTCTGCAGTGCCCCTCTTCTTCTAACCCCTCCCCTCCCCGCTTTCCCCCACCCCAACATTCAGCAATGTCTGTATTCATTTCTAGTTGTCACACAGAGGGGAGTGCTACTGCCATCTAGGCTTGAGGCCATGGGTGCTGCTAAATATCCTACAATGCACAGGATAGCCTCTCACAACAAAGAATAATCTGACCCCCACACCAAGTGCCGTTCTTGATAAATCCTGCTGCAGAGTATAAGGATAAGGTGACGAGGGGAATAAAGAGATGTGAAGTCAGCTTGTGATGGCCACGGGCAACAAAAACACCTTCCCTATTTAAAATATACACCCTTTAGCTTTTAGCACTAGGAGAACCTCCAGGTTCATGGCTGGGTAGGACAGTTGCCTACCCACAGACCCCCAAATTATTTCTGCTGAGTTTCAGCTGCTTCTTGGTATATTCTCACTCTGATTCCTACCAAGCTAGCCCTCAACAAGCTGTGCTGCTTCAACATTAAGCCGGACCTTGAGAGAGGAATGGAAATTTGGATAATCCAAGAGACGGTGGGGAGAGTATTCTAGTCATTTGTAACAGCAAGTGAACGGCACAATGCACAAAACTTCAACGATATTTGGGCAACAGCATATACGTCAATAGAGGGCACGAGATGAGTGCACAGTCGATACCCTTTAGGGGGGCTATTAACACACCAATGTTAATGAATACTATAAATACAAGGTGGGGGGGTTCAGTGGAATGGCCCCAATCACAAGAAATCAGCATCTACTTCCTTTCCAAGTAAGGAGAGGGGCAGCCTGAGAAAGAAGCCAGGGAACAGAGCAGGGGTCCTTCTGCTGCAGTGACCCTTCCCACGGTCAGTCTACACCCACCCACCACGGGTGAGCATTCAGGAGCATAGAAACGGCCTGTGTCTCTTCTAGTCCGTTACCCCTTTGTGCAGCAAAGAGATCAGAATTTTTCTAAAGCAATCTTTTGCTAGAAAACGAAGTGAAAGACAAATGAAACAGCGGCAAGCAAATTTAGTGAACTTTATGATACTAATTTTAAAAGCAAATTGAAGATTAACTGGAGGCTCAATTTATGAAGCCTTCCTGTGTCCCTGTCTCAACCCTAACAGGACTGGATGCTAAATCCTTCTTCCATGCTCCGCCTGAGGCCAACTCCAGGTGATGCCACTTCTTCTTAGAACCTACCTCTTCCTGACACGGGTCAGTCTTTGGGGCCCCGAGTCATAGTGTACATCAAAGATCTATATTCAGCTTTGGACCCAGGTGAGCCTTGGGCTTTACGATATCCTGCACTGGCTCAGCCACCAATTTCTTCCTTTTTACGTAAGAATCTCTTGTGACTTAAATAGCTCTTGGCCCTTTCCTTTCTGACATGTGGTTTGCCTGAAGTGTATTCCCCAGCCAGTTACTCAAGCTGCTTTCTATCCTCTGATGAATAGGCTGCTTCACCTTAGTCAAGCTTGGTGAAGGGGCTCAGGATGTCACCCCAAAATATGCCGCTTTGCCATATTGGTTATTTTGAGCTGAAGGCACTTAAGAAACAGCAAATGCAGGAAAGGATCCCTAATCTCTCCTTTTCTACCCAAAATAGGTCATAAAATTTCCCATGAGAAAGGTACTCTCCCTGTACCAGGAAGAGAAGAACATTCTCATCACCAGAGACTGGGAGTCAAGTCGAAATGGATCTGTACAGCCGAACTCAAAGTAACTCCTATCTTCCATTAGTTTCCCCATTTTTTCCTAGTCACTGTCCCACAATTTACATAATTTAAGTCCCTTTGTCTTATCACATCCCCACTTGGCCTTTTGGTAAGCCTTCTGGTCTAAAAGCTGCTTTGGGTTTTCATTTTCCTTTTGAAAACTCCCATGTGCATGAAAAAAAAAAAGTATGCTTTTCTCCTGTTAATCTGCCTTATGTCAGTTTTATTCTTAGGCCCAGCCACAGAACCTAAGAGGGTAGGAGGAAGTTTTTCCTCCCCTACGGAGGCAAGTAGCTTCTTTTTCTGGACACTGTGATTCACTCTGTCTCCTCTCTCCTATCCTGCCGTGGCCTCTGGGCCTCTCACTCCCCACCCACCGACTCCCCAGAGAACACCAACAGAGTGATTAAGATAATTAACAAGTCAACATAGAGGAGTCAAAGAAAAGTTCAAATTGATCATCAAAAAACATTCAATCTGGGCCTCCCTGGTGGCGCAGTGGTTGAGAGTCCACCTGCTGATGCAGGGGACGCGGGTTCGTGCCCCGGTCCGGGAAGATCCCACGTGCCGCGGAGCGGCTGGGCCCGTGAGCCGTGGCCGCTGAGCCTGCGCGTCCGGAGCCTGTGCTCCGCAGCGGGAGAGGCCGCAGCAGTGAGAGGCCCGCGTGCCGCAGCTTTGGAGTCAGAATTCTTGGAATTATGACTCATCAGCTGAATGATTCTGGGCAAATGAGGAGGCCTCTGAGCCTCAGTTTTCTCACTAGTAGGGTGGGCATAAAATTTCTCCTTCCAGGAGTGAAATGTGGCTCAAATTGGAAAATGAATGTTAAAGTATCTTGCAAATTAAAAGCCTTATAAAATGTAATTATTGTTATTATCATTACCGGGCACAGTATAAATTCTGTAACATGCGAACAACAAATGGAATTTTAGTCAAGAGTGGCTATCCTGTCACACTACCTTAAGTGGTTAACACCCCCACTCAAGACCTCATTATTAAACAGCCAAATGTCAGTCAGTTTGCTTATGATTCAGGATGCAACCACGAAAATAAACCACTCAAAATCCTATTTAACTTGTTCGAAATGTTCTGATATATAAGGGACAGTATCTTTTAAATTAAAAAATTCCTATCAGATGTATGCCTATTGTCAGTAAACTTAAAAAAATTAAATCCTGTACAAACCGACTTCTAGCTTGAAAAACTAAGTACGTAAGAGGTAAGGGTGAGAGAGCACGACAGGAAGAAAAAAGGCAAAGCAGAAAATCACTAACTCTGATTGGGGGGGAATACTGAGGGATTCATACATTTAGTAGCATGCCATCTTATAAGGATAAGTAATGCTTCTTTTCCATTAATTTTCTCCTTAATCAGCTGGCTTTAAAAGCATTACTGCATTACTGCTAAAAACTGTTGCCAGTATTAATGAGTTTATTTTTCAAAACAATATAAGAGTGGAAAACTGTTTTTAACCAAAAGAAAAATACACCTCCAAACCGATGCCTCACTGGTCTCAGTGAATCATGTCATACCACTGTCGCCATGATCTAGGGGTACAAAGGGACAGCAAGTAGAGAATTTACGATTATTTTAGCCTTTAGATATAACTTCAAGTTTACAGGAAATAAAAGCAATTAGAGAGCAAGCTAACCACCACTACATGGCAGACCAAGTTGCTTCTGCAAGGCAGTGCCATGAAGAAATGCAGTAGATCAAGGGGTTGGCAAGTTACGGCCTGCGCGCCATTGCCTATTTTTGTTTGCCTCTAAGGTAAGAATCGTTTTTTTAAAAGTTGGAAAAAAAAAGTCAAAAGAAGAATAGCTCTTATGACATGTAAAAATTATAAGAAACTAAGGTTTCACAGTGTTCACAAAGTTTTATTAGAACACGGCCACACCCATTTGTTTATATAGTATCTATCTCTGGCTGTTTTTGAGTGACAGGTCAGAGCTGAGTAGTTGCAACAGAGATATATGGCCTGCAAAATAAAAAATATATACCATATGACCCTTTTAAGGGAAAGCTGGCCAATTTCTGTGCTAGATTAAAAATCTGAAGGACACTCAAATGCATGGCTCCAGATTCGATATTGTTTTGGACAAGACCACCTTGTAAAAGAGGCTCCAGAGAGATCCTTTGCCCCTTCTTCCACGTGAGGACACAGTAAGAGGGCAGCAGCCACGAACCAGGAAGAGGGTCCTCACCAGAACGTAATCATGCTGGCACTCTGATCTTAGATTTCCCAGCCTCCAGAACTGTGAGAAATAAACTTCTGTTGTTTATAAGCCACCCAGTCTGTGCTATTTTGTTACAACAGCTCAAAACAGACTAAGACAACCTATGACATCACCTTCTCTCTCAATCTGTATGTACCAAGTAGGCGGATTTTATCTCCTAACCTCTCAATCTGTGCACTCTTTTCCATCTCCACTACCACCGTTACACTTGCAACCAACTCCAGCTTGGATGCTACTCTGACCCCCTTTCATTCTGTTCTCTGCCTGACTGAAGGTTTCTTTTCATTCATAAATCAGATCATGGTACTCTTACCTGTCACTCCTGATACATCCTTAACATGGTAGGATCTTAGCTCTGCAAACCTCTAGCTGATTCTGTACAATTCTCCCTCCTCCCTCAACCCCTTCCCCATTTCTCTCTGCTCCAGACCCACTGGTCTTCTTTCAGTTTCTCAAAAGTGCTATGCACCCTCCTGCTACAGAATGTTTGCACAGGCTGTTGTATTTGGAACCTTCCCCCTACCTTTCTTTGTCTACTTAACTCTTAATCTTTCAGAGCTCAGTCCAAGTGACACTTCCTCAAGAAGTCTTTTCTGACCTCCCAGTCTAAGGTCTGTTCCTCATCAAATGCCCAGAGAACCATATTCCTTCTCTTCAGTGCCCTCTTCTCTGTCACTGCAGTAAAGTCATTAGTGCACTTAAGAGGCTGTCTCCACCACAAGACTGTAACCTAGTTTCTACCCACCACTGAGTCCTACATTTTGCACATCAGGTGGCACACAGCAGAGATTCAGTAAATATTTGTAGAATGAATGAATGAATGACCAGGTTGCTCAAGGGAATCCAAGACAGGAAATAGAAAATAAGGTCCAGGGCTTCCCTGGTGGCGCAGTGGTTGAGAATCCGCCAACCGAAGCAGGGGACACGGGTTCGTGCCCCAGTCCGGGAAGATCCCACATGCCGCGGAGCGGCTGGGCCCGTGAACCATGGCCGCTGAGCCTGCGCTTCCGGAGCCTGTGCTCCACAGAGGGAGAGGCCACAACAGTGAGAGGCCCGCGTACCACAAAAAAAAAAAAGAAAAAGAAAATAAGTTCCAGTCCCTAGCGAGATGGGATTCGTAAGAGATGGCCAGCAGCCCCAATCAGCCTGCTTCTAGGGACATAGGGCAGGATCAGAATCCCGTTAAAATAACACAACTATAGGTAAATCTTAGATACCTAATAGCCCCCAGCTGGTTGGCCCCAAGGGGTAGTTGCTACTAATTACTGCCAGCTGCTCACTGGCTCATTTGGTGGGAGGGAGATAGGAATCACCTTAAACCTATGCTTCTCAAACGAGGGGTATTCCAAAGAGTATGTAACACCCTGAGATTCCCTAGAGTATCAATTTTACTTTGGAAGATTTAGGGGATAAAATATCTTTTAATTCTAAAAGGGCACTATGTTATTTCAAAGTTAAACACAAGACATCCACAGAAATTTTGTAAATGCATCAAGATTTACACATCACTGCTGCCACCCCATCACCCCTGGGGTATACTCCACTCTATGTCCTTAAGTGACCTTTGGTGGGTGAGTTTCAGAGCATGAACCAGCCAGCACTGAAAAGGGAGCTTCCACTCCATCCCAAGTTCTACCACTTTGCAATGATTGAGCATAGATTCTTATTACTATTCAGACTGAGGGTGCAGTCATCTGTGGTGTGATACTCAATGTCACAGAAATTAGTCTCAAGTATAACCGAGGACACAATGTTGAAGTGTCCTCTAGGAGGGAGCAGTGTTTCCCATAACACACAAATACATCTGCTTCCGGCCCTCCTTCCCCACATTAGAAACCCTGGTTGTACAGCCATTGGTTATGCCATTTGAGAAGGGGGAAATTTAGGATTACAACCTGGTGAGAGTCAGCTGTCCTAAATCAAAATCTAAGGCTGCTCTTATAACACTGGTTTTTCTATTACTATTATTAAATTTTAAAAATTTTGGCCGTGCCAGGCATCTTGTGGGATTTCAGCTGCCCGACCAGGGACTGAACCCGAGCAATGGCAATAAAATCGCCAAATCCCAACCCCTAGACCACCAGGGAACTTCCTTCACTGGTTTAATTCTTCATGCAACTGTTCCATGTAAAGCTTGTTCATGGACCAATTGTCCATGGGCCTAATATGTTGTTTTCCAAAGTACTGCTCTTGACTATTCTGGGCAGAGATTTATGTAGTGATTCATAGGCAGAACTTTTTAAATGGCGTGGAATAAATATTAACTATCAGTAAGTTACAAAACAAAGAATGTATAGTATGATTCCATTTTTGTTGTAAAAAAGACAAACACATCAGATATGTTTGCACATTTTTATGATTCTGTATAAATTTAAAAATATGGGAAGGATATAAACTTTAGACACCGGTTACCTCAAGAGAGTGGAAATGAAGGCGAGCATACAAAAAAAAAAAAAATTGTTCCAACTGAACCCACCTTAAGAAGTCTTTTCTAGCTTATCTGGTTGAGATTCCTTTATAAATTTTCTTACGAACTTAGTACTAAAATAACACATCTTGTTTTACCCACTCATTCATACTTCCATTGAACAGTCACTGTACTAAGCCCCTGGGAAACAAAGATAAATACCACCAAGTATCTGCCTTAAAAGAGTGTGGTCTAGTGGGAAAGGCAGATACATATTTTAATTATAAAATAACGGGGTAAAGTAAAGGGTAGAGTTATGTAGTCTTACAGAACAGGTAAAAATCAAAACAGGCAAGAGGATACTAGAGGCAGAGGGGACATTACGACCCCAAGCTGCCACTCTAAAACCTTATCATAGGCAAGAAACAGCACCTCCAAGTGTTTATAGAGCATAAAAAGATGAGGCCGAAAAAGTGGGCAGGACCAGACCACAGAAAGGCTCTGTTTGCTATGTTAAGGCACTTCAACTGTCCTGAGGACAGTGACTGAAAGGTCTGAAGCACAAGAAAAATGTAGCTGACTTGGTTTTTATAAAGACCACTCTGGAGGCTACATAGAGGATGGATTTAAGCAGGGATTTAGTTTTTTTATTACAATAAAAACACAAACCTTTAAAAGAAAAAAATAATTGTCTTTTCTTTGTGGGGTGTTTCATGGCTCTTTCCCCATCTCCCCCATCAATTATATCACAGATTACAATAAACAGGCTGAGAGACACCACTCCTGGAAAGTGTCTAAACCTCTGATGACCTTCCCATCCCCCAACCCTACCCCAGGCTCTCCCACAGCATTTTTAAAAACCTCTTTTGTGGCACTTTAACAATGTGCCACTTAAACATTCTCCTCTGCATTTGCTTTGACTGTACATACCTCTCCAGTCTGAAAACTAACTGCACCACTAGATTCTTTTTATAATTCCACATACTTACCACAATGTCTCTGTAAAAAATATTGTCTAAAGAAACTCTTAGATCTAAGTTTATAATCCTAAGCTCTCTCCTGAGTGCCAGACATTTCCAATTGCCCCAGTAAATGTCTCCACCTGGAAGTCCTGTAAGAATCTCAAATTTAACCCAACCCAAATGGATCTCGTTACATCTCCCACCCACTGCCAAACTACCCATGCTTCCATTTCATGTTTAGGTATTTATCCCAACACCGAGTCATCTCTGACTGTTCACTCTTCCTTACCTGCTATAAACACTCAGCTGCTAAATGCTGCATATGCACCTCTCTTCCATTTCTCTCTCCCTTTTCCAGTGCCTTTGTTCAAGCTCTGAAATGCTTCCCTGTCTCTCCCTATGACCCACCAAACCTACACAACAGCCGTCAGGATTACCTTACTAAAGCAGAGACGTGATCACTGTCGTTTTCCACCTTCAGGTAGCTGGAAACTTCACAAAGACAAGGATCATGCCCAGCTTTACCCACTGCTGTATCCCATAGCTCAAGGCTCCCAATATGTAACTGGCATTCAATGATTTACTTAATGAATGCTCCTTGTCAAAAGCCTTCAGTGAAGCTCTTTTCTATACACAGAAAATTAAACTAAGCAACACATTCGAGTTCCAAGTCACCCTTCCAATCCTGGCTCTTACAACCTCCCCCAGGCTTTCCTAAGTCTGGTACTAAATATGCTTACTCCTTTAGGTCCTGTCGAATTCTCCATCTCTTGTTCTACCGATGCTGAATGGATTAGTGTACTTGCCAAGTATAAAACTTGTTTCTCTTCCCACTGTGTATGTCCTCCAGTTCCCCCACCAGATGGTGATGCCAGCAGAGCAGGGGCCATGTCTGTGTTCCTAGGCCAGTGCCTGGCCCACCAGAGGGGCCCAGTAACTGTGATATGAATTAGTGAGTCAACGAGTCCCTCAAGCCATCCTCATCTCCGCCAAGGAAACGGGAAACCGCGAGGAGGTGCACGTGGGACGGAGAATATAGTGACATGCCTTTCGTTTGCTTTTTAGTAGTTTTGCTTCCTTTTTTTAAATTGAACACAACACATATGTTGGAAAGAGCATAAATCGTAACTGCGCAGCTCGTGAATTTTCACAAAGAAGCACACCTGTGAAGCCAGCACCCATACTGAGATCCAAAACATTATCGACACCTAGAGGCCTCCCCGCACTCCCCTCCACGGAGTGCACTTTCAACCCTCAAAAAGCCGGAGAACTCACGTCCTGCGCCCTGTGGCCGCGGTGCGCGAGGCCCAAGAACCGAAAGAAAGGCCCCAAACACGGGAAAAGTCTTACCTACGAATTTGAAGCGACTCATGACTGCGGCCCTGGCTCCTCCCTGACGGAAGCGGAAGCGGCCGGCCGTCGGCCCGCCCCCCGTCAGCCCCGCCCCGTCGCCGCCGACGTCCGGTTTCCCAGTAGCCCCCGCGGCCGCTGAAGGTCAGCAGGCAGTCATGGCGTTCTCGGCGCCGGCTGCCTACCTGACCCACCAGCAGAAGGTGCTGCGGCTTTATAAGCGGGCGCTGCGCCACCTGGAGTCGTGGTGCATCCACAGGTGGGCGAGGGGGACCCAGGGCGCGGGGAGGTGACCGCGGGGGCCGCCACAGAGGCTGAGAGGCTCTGGGGACCGAGCGGCTCAAGGACTTCTGGGACGGGGTTGGAAGGCGGCCCCTCGCCCCGCGGAGCTCCCCCCTAGACCCGGGTTCGAATGCAGGTTTCGTCGCCGACATCTGGGACACTTTGAAGACTTGTTTATCTGGCCCGGGCCTCAGTTTTCTAATTAGGAAAACGGACGCGGGACCCAGCGCAGAGGGTTGCATGACGATTAAGAGAAAGGAAGTGCCAAAAATGGAAATGGTTATGCTTCCAGCATGCTGATATGGTTTAGCTTATCCAATCTTTAGGACAACCTTAAGATATAGGTACTGTTATTAACTCTTATGGAGGAGGAACCCATGGCCTAAAGACTTTAAATAATTTACCCTAGGTTACATAGCTAGGAAACAGTCTTAAGCTATCTGACTCCATAGCCTACTTTTGTAACTTTGTAGTCTAAATGTTTTTCTCTTGTCACCATCCATCACTGTTGCCTGCTTCAAGCCCTTGTCATCTGTGACCTGGATTATCAAAGCCCCATTACTACTGGGCCATAAAAAAGAATGAAATAATGTCATTTGCAGCAACATGGATGGACTTAGAGATTATATATTAAGTGAAGTAAGTCAAACGGAAAGATAAATATCACTTATATGTGGAATCTAAAAGAAGGTACAAATGAACTTAATTACAAAACAGAAACAGACTCACAGACAAAGAAAAATGTATGGTTACCAAAGGGGAAATTGGGGGGAGGGATAAATTAGGAGTTTGGGATTAGCAGATACAGACTACTGTATATAAACTAAACAAAAGGGTCCTACTGTATAGCACAGGGAACTATATTTAATATCTTGTGATAAACTATAATGGAAAAGAATATGGAAAAGTATATATATGTATGTATAATGGAATCACTTTGCTGTACACCAGAAACTAACACAACATTGTAAATCAACTACAATAAAAAATTTTTTAAAGTTAAAAAAAATTTTAAAGCCCCATAAATGACCTCTGCCCATGGTTTCTTCTAGAACCTGACCAAAACTTGCCTAAGGTCAGGCAGCTATTGTCAGAGTCAGAATTCAAACCCAGGTCTGTCTGATTTGAGCAACACTTTGCACCACGTATCAGTAATACGTGCCTTCTACATCTTTGTGTCTCCAGAATTTAGCACAGTGCCTAGCACAAGGTAGGAGGAAATGCAGTAAGTTGTCATTGAATGAATGTTGAATGATCCTACAGAGGCGATAGAGGAGACAGGGGAAAGGGGTTAGGTTATATTTATCAGTAATACAGTAGCTTTTTGTTGCTGGTGTTTGGGGGGCTGCCAGGGAAGCCGTCGTAATGATGCGGCTGCTCCCTTGACAGGGTCCTGGGAGGGGCTGGGAAGTCACGCTGCTCACCTGAAAGGTGTTAGTGGAAGTATCACCTCCTGTCAGACAGTAATACTGCCTGATTGAGTAGATGACATTTCTAATCTCCAAAATCATTTTGGTTTAAGGGACAAATACCGGTACTTTGCTTGTTTGATGAGAGCTCGGTTTGATGAACACAAAAATGAAAAGGACATGGTGAAGGCCACCCAGCTGCTGAGGGAGGCAGAGGAAGAGTTCTGGCACTGTCAGCATCCTCAGCCATACATCTTCCCTGAGTCTCCTGGAGGTACCTCCTATGAGAGATACGAGTGTTACAAGGTAGGTGAGGACCACAGGTGTCTCAAATCCCAAACCTCAGCCTTGGAAACCACTTGCCCTTTTAGGGGCAGCTAGGACCTTTCTTTCCTGACAGTTACACTTTTTGTTTTCAGTGTCAGTTTTCTCTCTCCCAGATGCCATCACGACTTTTCTTTCCAAATTCAGTGCCGAGGTCTTGCAGTAAACTTTCCGGCAAAGCAGAGTGCTAAAGGAATTGGTAAATAACTCACTTTTGGACCTTAAAGTTAACCAGTTTCAATTGGTGCTTAGTATTCTAAGTGATATTTCCAAATAACATACAGCCAGGTTGGATCTTTAGAGAACTCAGGTAGGGGACGAATGATGCCAGTTCTCTTTGGACTGACCTTGCTGTTTTTCATCCCTAGGCTGTTTCACTCTAAGGCATTCTCCTTTGTCTCGGTGCTCTGCTGTTTATTGCTTAATGTCAGAAACAGTCTGGTACTTGGAATGGTTATAAAAATGCACCTTGATTTTTGTCTTCTGTCTCTTGAGCAGGCCCTACCCTTGACATGTAAATGTGTCCTGTGGAATGACGCTGTGATTTCCTCTCCTGACAGGTTCCCGAGTGGTGCTTAGATGACTGGCATCCTTCCGAGAAGGCAATGTATCCTGATTACTTTGCCAAGAGAGAGCAGTGGAAGAAACTGCGGAGAGAAAGCTGGGAGCGAGAGGTGAGTCTTGCCTGTGTTTTACCATGTAGTTCGGCCCACATGGTCAACACCTGGAAGGAGCTGAGGTTTGGTTCCCCATGTGCAGAGGTCCAGATTCCAGCTCCGACAGTTACTCTGGCCCCTTGCCTCTCAGATATACTTTCTCTTTCAAGTGTGTTAAATGTAACATTTACAGCCATGTTAGAAATAGGTTAAAATGTGATCCCTGGTCTTTTGGCTTTTCTGTTCTCTAATTTTGCTTCTTCCCTCCTTCCCCTCCATAGTCCTCTGCCTGACCTTGCTCTACCCTACAGTCCCTTAACCTTCTCCACCAGCACCTTGGGTATTTTTCCACTCATGATGTCTGATTTATAATTTTAAAAAGTCAATCTTGCTGTAGTGTGAAAAATATATTGGAGAGGGCAAGTGGAGAATTGGAGAGACCAGTTTGGGGTTATTGCAGTTGGTCACTGTGATAACCACTTCTCCCCAAAACATACCTCCTTTACCAATTCCATCTCTTTGACATTATTAAACAGCACACGTGCTTGAGGCTCAGATTAGCCATAATCCAGAGTTGGGTTTTTTTGGAAGAAGCTTCAAAAAAATCATGGATCTCCGGGCTTCCCTGGTGGCGCAGTGGTTGGGAGTCTGCCTGCCGATGTAGGGGACGCGGGTTTGTGCCCGGGTCCAGGAAGATCCCACATGCTGTGGAGCGGCTGGGCCCGTGAGCCATGGCCGCTCAGCCTGCGCGTCCGGAGCCTGCGCTCCACAACGGGAGAGGCCACGACAGTGAGAGGCCCGTGTACCGAAAAAAAAAAAAAAATCATGGATCTGGAAAGTGGGTATCTTAGGTCTCCTCCTCTATTAGGACAGTGATGGTCTCGGAGATCGCTGGAAAAGGGGTAGCTGGGCAATGGGGGCAGAACTGAGCACACTTGTACCTGTGACTTGTTATTTCTTGTCCTCATTGCTATTTGGGGGGCTTTTAAATTAACATCCCTAATGTATTCAAATTGAAGTTTCTTAATAGTCCTTTTGGAGACCTCTTAGCTGAGACACAAAAATGAACATTTTTGGAGGGAAAGAGGAGGGGGGACCATAACAAGGGGGAATTGGAATGGTAATTGTCAGGGTTTTGCTTAATGAGTAAGAGGTGGGATATGAGGGTTTGTTCTCAGCATTGCTGTTTTAAGAATGGGAAAACATTTAAGGAGAACAGCTTTTGTGTCCGAGTTAAAATGTGGGCATAAAGTTAATGCAGGTATAGAGTCCCTCCCATCAAGCCTCTTAGATAGCCTCATCCACCAGAGGGCAGACAGCAGAAGCAAGAAGAACTACACTTCTGCAGCCTGTGGAACAAAAACCACATTCACAGAAAGACAGACAAGATGAAAAGGCAGAGGGCTATGTACCAGATGAAGGAACAAGATAAAACCCCAGAAAAACAACTAAATGAAGTGGAGATAGGCAACCTTCCAGAAAAAGAATTCAGAATAATGATAGTGAAGATGATCCAGGACCTCGGAAAAAGAATGGAGGCAAAGATGGAGAAGATGCAAGAAATGTTTAACAAAGACCTAGAAGAATTAAAGAACAAACAGAGGTGAACAATACAATAACTGAAATGAAAACTACACTAGAAAGAATCAACAGGAGAATACCTGAGGCAGAAGAATGCATAAGTGATCTGGAAGACAGAAAGGTGGGATTCACTGCTGCGGAACAGAATGAAGAAAAAAGAATGAAAAGAAATGAAGACAGCCTAAGAGACCTCTGGGACATCATTAAATGCAACAACATTCGCATTATAGGGGTCCCAGAAGGAGAAGAGAGAGAGAAAGGACTGGAGAAAATATTTGAAGAGATTATAGTCTAAAACTTCCCTAACATGGAAAAGGAAATAGCCACCCAAGTCCAGGAAGCGCAGAGAGTCCCATACGGGATAAAACCAAGGAGAAACACAGCGAGACACATAGTAATCAAATTGGCAAAAATTAAAGACAAAGAAAAATTATTGAAAGCAGCAAGGGAAAAACAAAAAATAACATACAAGGGAACTCCCATAAGGTTAACAGCTGATTTCTCAGCAGAAACTCTACAAGCCAGAAGGGAGTGGCATGATGTACTTAAAGTGATGAAAGGGAAGAACCTACAACCAAGATGACTCTACCCGGCAAGGATCTCATTCAGATTTGAGGGAGAAATCAAAAGCTTTACAGACAAGCAAAAGCTAAGAGAATTCAGCACCACCAAACCAGCTCTACAAAAAATGATAAAGGAACTTCTCTAAGTGGGAAACACAAGAGAAGAAAAGGACCTACAAAAACAAACCCAAAACAATTAAGAAAATGGTCATAGGAACATACATATTGATAATTACCTTAAACGTGAATGAATTAAATGCTCCAACCAAAAGACACAGGCTTGCTGAATGGATACAAAGACAAGACCCATATATATGCTGTCTATAAGAGACCCACTTCAGACCTAGGGACACATACAGACTGAAAGTTAGGGTATGGAAAAAGATATCCCATGCAAACGGAAATCAAAAGTGAGCTGGTGTAGCAATTCTCATATCAGATAAAATAGGCTTTAAAATGAAGAATGTTACAAGAGACAAGGAAGGACACTACGTTTAAAAAAAAGAAGATAATGCAGGTATATACAAACAACACTTTTCAGTAGTGAGGATCAGGGCGTGTCACGTGACACAGTAGAAACAATGCCAACACTTCCCTGTAGCAGAGAGATTGGACAGTCAGTTCAACTCCTTTTCTAATTGTTCCTTCCTTACCCCCCCCCTTCTAGGTTAAGCAGCTGCAGGAGGAAACTCCGCTTGGTGGTCCCAGAACTGAAGCTTTGCCCCCAGCCCGAAAGGATGGTGATTTGCCCCCACTGTGGTGGCATGTTGTGACCAGGCCCCGGGAGCAGCCCATGTAGAGAAAGAGAGGAAGATGCCTCACCAGTCAACGCTCGCAAGTGAATAAGTTACAGGAAATACACTTGCCCTAATAAAATAACTCCATATGGTATGACTGACGTGTTCTTCTGAGGAGTAACATGATGCCAGGTGACTGGACCACTGTCGGTTTCTTAGCAGTTGTGCATATAAAGAAAAGTACCTGAAACGTAGTCACATGTATTCTGTTCTTCCCCATTAAGTCATATTGATAACCCGTGCTATCGAGGGAAAACTACAGCAGAACCGGATACAAGATTTTCTCTGAAGATTTAGTTGAACAAACTTGAGTTGAAGGCTTAAACTAGCTATAGTGACTGGAGGGCATAAGAAGCCAAGAAGAGGCATGCCAATACTGAGGACATAAGATACCTTTTCTGTTTTCTAGATTCCACTAATGGAATTTTAGCTCTGATTAAAGGACTACTGTAAGAAGCACACATTCAGCAAATAAGCATGGAGTTTATGGGGTCCTCAGGAGTGGAGTCTGATGGCATCCAGTGTGGATGACGCTTTTGTGACACACACTTTGGAGGCAGTTTTCCAGCTTTGCTCCCTCTACCGTAGCTTGGATTGTCTGCAGACACAAAGGTAAGGGTAGCAGAACTCTAAATGTTTGAAGTTTCTTTTTTTAAGGGTAAAGCCATTTTTAAAGCTCATCCAAGCCCAGCTAGTTTTAGTTCTTGGTAACTCACTGTTCAGGCAACTAGTGTTCTTAAAGTGCACAAAAATGATGTCGTCAGTTTTCTAACTAAGCTCAATCTGAGTCTCCGTTTTCTAACACTTCACTAAGACCTCCACCTGAATTTTAATAAGACTTGAAATGCAGGGCTTTTTTTTCTAGTGGTTCTTTATTTATAATGTAGGCTGAAGCAACTGATACAAGGTAAAAGGGAGACACGTTACACAATTGTTATTTGTACAAGTTTAGAACAAAAAAACTGCACAGGGAGAGGTCAACTCTCAGTACAAACTAGCAGCTAAACCACAATAATTTACCTTTAGAAAGGATTTCTTTATTTTTAGCTGTGACACTGCTTTTACAATATGCAAAAACACAAACAGAACTACCCAAGGCGTTTTGTCACATTCTTTCTACATTGAATTTGGCAACGTTTTATATTAAATTTATTGATTATACTAACGTTTAAAAACTAAACAAGTGAAAAGCTGTACCAAGGTACAGTTACATCCATTTATTTCAAAGGTTTAAAATACCACTTTTATCTATCGTAATTACCTTGCAGTGATTTCTGCTTTTGCAAAAACCATCTCAAGCATCATATGCACAATGCATCAGCTACTTTTAGTCATCAAGATTGGTGGGCTAAACCACAGGCACTACTGTTGCTTATATTCTGTAAATGGAGCTTGTTTTTCAAAGAAAAAAAGCTTAAACAGTTTCTAATAATCATGCCTTTGCTTGAAAGCCGTAACATAAAATGTTTTTGAGCAATCACAGCAGTGTTAAATGTTAATATAGAGAACACTGACTATACAGGTACGTTTCTTTCACATCCAGTGCAGTTATGTATTAAAGCAGAAGATTATGTAATTGAAGATTGGAGCCAACGGAGATCTGCAGGGTCTGTGGGACCCACCAGGCTAGGAATTCCTTGAGAGGTTCGGTCCCAAACGAGCACTTTGAACTGACCCGAAGGGGCTGGCTTTCTTTTTTAAACACCATTGCATTCCCCAAACGTGATCCCTTTAAATCTACAAATCTCTGCTGGCTTTAGGGGATGGGCATTATAACAAATTTGACTTTCACTTAGAACAGACAAATCCATTCCAAAAACCATTACCTAGAATACAAAAAAAAAGGGACAGTGTGGTGGTCAGATTCCCAGTGATGAGAAATAAATCCTCCTCTCTTCGATGTTTAGTATGAAGCCAATTAACTGCCATTATTTAAAAGAAGATAAGAAAAACAAGCCCCCAGACTGGTAAACACATTGGCAAGTTGCCAGACTCCAAGCTGGTTACCCTTGTTAAATCCGCTCCAGTTTTTCCAAAATATTTGGGCTTTTTAACGCGCCCAGCCTGCTAGGCACGGTTAAGTAAAAGGCATTCGCTGTATCTAAGAATTCCCTGCTATCAATCATTTTTAAATGCTTTCACATTTTTAAAACTGCCTTACCCTTCTGGATGCGTTTGGATTCAGTGAAAGTGGGTATAACTAACAGACAAGTAACCGAAGTGGGGGGTCCTACGTCTACCCGGTGGTGGCAGCATGCACGGGGCTGGAGGTGGGTGCTGTGTGCAGTCGGGAGCAATCGTGGGAGAAAGAAGTCCTTAAACACCCTACAGAGACAAACACTGCAATCCAGTGGGGCTTATTCGGATGCATTTACCATGAAGCTACTAGAAATTCGACCTACGAGGCTACTCTTAAATGTGACAGGATCGGCTGTGTTGACAGTGTGCCCCTCCCGCGACCCTCCCCCCAGTCCCAACACAGCCCCCCATTTCCAGGGTTCCCTCACTCCTAATACTGCGCATCAACTGACTCCCGCTTTTCTCATCCCGAATGTAGTATACTTGAATAAGGATTTTTACCCCTTACCCATTTTGTTTGTACATTACAATAACTTGAATTTGTGTCTAAGCCAGACTACTACGATGCATCTACAAAAGCTTGCAGGAAAGAAAAGAAAAAAAAAAAAAGCTGAGTATAGTTATCCTTTTTTTCTGAAATTACTACTTCGTGGTTCCCCTGCCCGACCTCCCCCCCTTATTATGCATTTAAAATTTTACAAAGACTTATAAAAAATGGAATTTGGCACCTTCAGAAAAATCAAAAGGGAAACTTAAGATTAAAATGTGCAGAAAGAAAACTCAGTATTTACAAATTAAAAGATCAAGGTTATGTCAGTTACATATGTTGCTTTTAATTCTTATCTAAAGGTGTCGAGTACTTTCAAAAGAGCTGTGTTCTGAGTTGCCTACAAAATCTTTTGTTTGATTACAGACTGGAATGGATCAAGACAAACTAGGTCTTATAATTAGACAGTTCGTTCCCCACTGGCAGCATTTCTTGTGAGCCTAAGAGAGCCTAAGTGAAGCGCGGGGCTGAGCGGTCGTTTGTCGTGGTCTTCTTCAGTTTCACGCCCCTGCGGATGGCGTTCAGCATGTCTTCTCCTTGCGGGGCATCCCTGGGGCTCAGGTCTGCAGGGTCACTCTCCGGAATCTGGCCTGGGGAGGCAGTGGCACTTGCGGGATCCCTTTCCTGGTCTTCGGCCTCGCTTTCTGGAATTGCTTGTCTGTGCTCCTCGGGGATGCTTGGCTTCGGGCCTGGAAGAGGAGGGTTGACGGAGGCTTGGCCGCTCCACATTGAGGAGGGCATGCTGGTGCCACCCTGGGGGCCCTCACCCACGGACGGCGACTCGGGGCTGCGCTCACCCCGCTCCTCGGGCCCATCTGGAGGGGCTGGCAACACCCCAGGGAGGTCTGGGACGGTGGGGGTCTTGACAGGGATCACGGGTGTTTTGATGGGGATGGGACCAGCTCCTATGGTCCCCCGGCGGACAGAAGGCTTGGTGGAAGGGGTCCGTCGGATGGTTGCAACCCCTGGGGTGACCATAGCAGGTCCGAGGGTGGTGGGGAGGCCAGCAGTTGAGGCTGGGCGCTTCGCTTGGAACATCCGTCGGTAGGACTGGCTGATGTCACTGTTTCTCGGAATGGTGGAAGATTTGTCAAACTCCTGCTGATCTGCCTCCTGGTCACCACTTACAGAGAAATAATCGTAATCTGAAACTGATCATTGGATCTGATTAGAAATCAACGAGGCAGTGGCTGTGCTTTTTGATTCTTTTGTGTTGGGAGGACAAAGGGCCCCAGAGGCCAGGTACTTCACCGGCAATCTCATCCCAAGCCTCCCGGGGTTTCCAGGCCGGCCTTAGCAGCCCTCACCATCTAAGAACTCCCTGACAGGGATCGTCGTTTCGTGCACCAAGAGCAGCGCTGGACACAGCAGGCCCGCACTCAAACACCGCCGAGCGGTGAAGAATGCCAAACCGCCAGGCCGCAGCGAGGCCTCCTCTAAGTACCTCTGGGAGGAATAAAGGGGGTGGAAAGAGGAAATAACCTCTACAAGCCCTCCAGCCCGGAATTTGACACGTGAGACAAACCCCACATGAACCATCACAGACCTCGCTACCTCCCTCATGATCAAGTCGTTAGGCGAGGGCTAGAAAAGCAGTGGAGCTACTGGTAACGAGTCTCCGAAGACAAGGTACAGAGACAGGTTCCATCGGTGAGGGGTGCTCACTTTCTCTCCAAAAATGGGGTCACGTGGGAGAGGGAAGCATACAGACTGAACATCGTAGAGCTCGTTTCTGAAGAGCAGCACTCTGACGTTCGGGTAAGTTCTGTGTGGTGGGGTGGAGCTGTGTGCTGTATGGGGGGGCGGTCAGCAGCATCTCTGGCCGTCTACCAGATGCCAGCAGCATGCCCTCCAGTTGTGACCACTAAAAATGTCTCTAGCCGTTGCCAAATGTCCCCTGGGCAGCAAAGTGGCCCTCCACTGAGACCCACTGTCTTAGAGACTTGGACTGAAGGACTGCCGACAGGCTTGGTCAGCCCTCACAGATCGTTCCTAGCGGCTAGCCTGCCGTCTTGCTTGCTGTGTGTGCTGGGGAGGGCGGTGAGGGAGGCAAGTTCATAGAGAATTTGGCTAGAATTTGGGCTTCAGACTCTGACAGAACTTCGACTCAAACTCCAGCTCTGCTGCTTATTGTGTGAACTTGGGCCTCAGTCTCCACGTATGTAAAATGGGGATAAACAGACTTATGACATAAACGATTGTGAAGAATAAATGGGAAAATAAAGAAAGTGCTTGGTACAAAGGGCCAAACTCAAATGATATCGTTATCATTAACAGCATCTGTCTGCCTTCAAATTGGGGCATCCCTGTACCCTGATGGTGAGAAACAAACCAAGTTGTGAAAACCGGCCACTTTCCTGCATGGCAGCGACCCGACAACTACAGACGAGCCCTCCAGAGCATTCCAAGATGCTCTACTGTGGCTGGACGGACTCCTGCACGTCTGCCTCCTCCCAGCGGGGAGGGCCCCCTTCCTCACCTGGCACTGCTCAGGGAGCCCGGCTGGAAAGCTCAGGCTCTCCTACCTTGGGAGGGGATGGTGTCCTCAGAGCAGCAGGGGGTGGTGGTCTGGGTGCTGTAGCCGCTGGAGCACTGAAGCGAGTCCCGGCTGCTCCTCTGGGTGTCAAGCTGGAGGCCCCGAGACAGGGCCAGGGCCAGTTCCTCACAAGCCTCCATCTCCTCTCCAGGCTGCAGGCGGGAAGAGAGAGACAGATGAGCCACCGGGCCGTGAGTCCCCTGATACCCCCAGCGCCTTTCTGCACTCCTCGTCCAGTGGGGGCCTCAACAGGACTCCTATTCTGCTCCCGTGACCGCCACTGTCTGTGGGCCCAGGGGGGCTGCCAACTTGCTTGGACCCTACCCAGGCTCTAGAAAGTTCTAGAGTCTAATTCCCATACAAGGCCTTCCCTGGGGGGCCTTCTAAATGCTGTAGCAGGGAGCAGGGGAAAGGGGCCTGGATCCCTCCAGTTGCTGGCCAGCACGTGGCCCCCGCCAGGTCTCGAGACGCCCAGCCAGCTGTAGAGAACAAGAGCGTCACCCTGGTGGCGGCCGACACGGTCATGCTCCGCGGCCTCTGAGCCTCCTCGGCAGCGGTGGGCGTGCCTCCTGCTGCGACGGGGCCTCCACCGCTGGGGTCTGGCTCTCGCTTGTCTTTGCGGCGCTGAAGGGTGTTCACCAGAGGCTGATCGTAAGGTCCTGGCTTGGCCCAGTCCTAAGTGGTACAAGTGTGGTCAGGCGCCAGGGCCTCTGCCTCCACCGGGAGGCCACAGAAGCCTCCAGACAGCTGCCCGCCCACAGAAGGTAGCTGGTCCCCTCGGGGGAAGCTCAGGCTGGGACAGGCCAGCAGCCCCTCCTCTGCCCTCACCCGGCACTAGAAGAAGGGGGGCAGAAAATCCTCTCGGGGTCCCCTGGGTACCTCTCCTTTCCTCACATCTGCCCAAAGACTGAAAACCCGCAACAACGGGGCAGGTAGCCTGAGGGAGACTCTTAGTTACGCCATCAAACAACTGACCAACTGCGTGTGGTGTCTGGAGGCACCGGCCAGTGGAGAGCACATCCCCAGGGACCAGACCCCCCTTCCCATGTCTGGGGGGCCCCCTGCCGGGGCCCTGCGGCTCAAGTGACCTCACTCGCCCAGAGTGGCCACCAGGGGGCGCTAAAGGGACTTCAGCCACTCTCCCTGAGGCTGAACCTCACTTCTGGGAAACCGCCCCCAAGGGCGCTCCAGGATGTGCTCTCTGAGGTCCTCACAGAGGACGGGAAGGCTCCTGGGCCAGAGGAACGATTCTGAGGGGTCTGCACCACTTGTGAGGGAGGAAGTCAAGGCCTGCTCGAGATGGCGGGCCACCTAGGGGCCTACGATTCAAGTTAGGGACCTCCTCTCCAAATAAAGGTAGAATATCCTCCTGGCATCAGTTGGACTTGCTAGGAAATAATATAAAAACTTTTCGTTTTTATATTAAAGCAAACATGTTCTAATATATTAAAACAATTAAGACTAAAAGTCTGCAGGTACTTTTCAGATAAAACATAATAAGCCAAACCATATTCGGGGGCATGGTTCTGTTACCGTGGCCCAGTAAGGGTTCAGGGGAACATGGCTGAGGAGGACAGCCCCTCCCTGATAACAGTGACACCCTCAGGAAACCCCCAGGAGGGCAGAACTTGGACTTACAACTTGGGACCAACATCCCTGCAGTGCCGCATCTGGGTCTACTGGGGTCTAACGGGGGTTAACTGGTGTCTCCTAAAGGGAGCTCCTCCCATCTCAGCTCCGCGGGGACATTCCTGTCTCAGCGCTGCCTGCTGGTTTCCGCTTCTCCCCAGTGGGAATTTACTTAGGGAGGAGGTGTTATGGGGAAGAAGGCAGAGTGTGAGAGGAAAGGGGTCGGGGGGGGCGGAGAATCGTGGGGCAGCAGAGGGGTGAGCACAGAGGCAATGAGGGGCGGGGGAGGGGGCGAGAGGAGGGCGGAGAGACACAAACCTTCCAGCTAGGGATCTGAGATGACGGGAACATGCCGGGCCCAATGGTGTAATAATGAGCGTAGTCTGGAAGGTGGACAGAGGTGACCCGAGGGAGCAGGCGGGAGGCGGGCAGGCAATGAGGGAAAAGGCTCGCCCCTACGGGCCCCACATGGGGCTCACTTGATAAACTATAGTGAGAAAACCCGTTAGACAACTGGAAACAAACAAAAGAAGGGAGGAAAAAAGGAAAAAAAAAATTAATATAAGAGGATGAGTGTGGAGATACAAGATGGCATTGACATTCAAGGGACGGGGGGGTCTGAATATTTGCAAATAAAACAAACATCAGGGCTCTGCTACTCATGGATGGTCCAGGATGCGAGAGAAAAGCGCTACGGTGCAAACAATGCCCGCACATCTGACACCACGTAAGTATTCAGTTGGGGAAACATCTTGTCTACATCTTAGAATAGTACGGAAATGATCAGTGTCCCTATAGTGTAGTGCTCTCGATGGTTTTCGATTATTTCACTAATAATTTCATAGTGATGGTGGTTCGCTTATCTCATTGTGCAAATTTTGAAATTCAAAAGCGTCAACTGAAAGCTGTTCATCCCAGGTTTCCAAAATCATCACTGTTCGGGAGCAGATTCCAAATCAGGGTGAAGGGTGGGGTGACTGCAACCAAAGGGCAGGAAAGCGCACAGCCTCTGACGCAGTGAAGTGTCACATCCAAGGGCACGGTGGAGAGGGGGCCATGGTGGGTGGGGTGCGGGGGAGGGGGAGAGGGGAAGACGGATGACCATCCATGTCCCGGGAAGAAGCCTTCACACCTCCGAGTTCCCCACACCCCTTCCTCTCCCTCTGGACGACCGCGGAGTCACTGCTCAGGGCCGGGCACCCATTCTGGAAAAAGCCCTCAGTCCTGTCCCTCCCTCTGGCCCCAAGAGGGGCCACGCTTGGTGGAGACTTTGAGTTTCCAGGTTCCTGCGGCTGTGCGGGGAGCAGCTGGCAGGGGACGGGGGAGAGGCTGGGACCCCAGCCGGTCACCTTCTCCGCGGACGCCCAGGCGCCCATGGTGGAGCCTGAGCTGACTGAGGTAGGAGAGCTGCACTCGCTCACGGACTGGCAGGTCTCCGAGGCTTCAGAGGAGGCCGAGCTGGACGAGTTCTGCAGCCGGGGAGGGGCCACACACCACCAAAAGAGGACGGTCATAAAAAATAAAAAGATGGGGGAGGGCAGGAGGGGAGAAGGGCACGCACGGAGAGACAGACATGCATACAGAAGAGAGAAGGATGAGAGAAGCAGAGGGTTAGGGTTATTTTTTCCCCCAAAGCTGCACCAACACAGAGGCCTCCAAGCCCTGGAAAGGAAGCATGAGACCCAGCGAACCCCAGACCTGCCGGACTGCAAGGCCCCCAGAACCCCGCCATCTGGTGTGTGTGCCTGGCACAGGGGAGTGTGGTCAAGGCGCTGGACTCCCTGCATTCTCTAGGGCCTTTCTTCCTGTGCCATAGGCCCAGGGCCCAAGGGATGCCATGACTTTTACACCTCTCAGGTGTCCAGGTGTTATTGCAAGAGGCCTGACCCCCAACTTGGGTTTTTGCTCCATGCCTGCTTAGAATGGCTCTAATTCCTGGACTCTCTCCCTTCGTCCCATGCAACCTCTGGATGTGGGTGACTTCCAGCTATGAAGCTGCATCTTCACAAGACATGATTTTAGGTCTCTCTGCCTGGGGAGTGATTTTGAGGTTTGAGGCAGTGAATCCCAGTGGTTAGGGCAATGTTTCCAGGGGCTGTCACAGGGAGAGATGAAGCATCCTGGCGAGATCTGGGACATCACAAAAAGGAGGTCTGGCTTGCAAAAACATCTCTTCAGCCTGATTTTATTAAACCTCCAGTCCCTGCCAGTCTCCCGCTGTCGGTCAGGGAAACTGCTCCCAGCTCCTAACCTTGGGCAGAGGCAGAGACTGCCTGTTAGTTCACCACTACATCGCGACGTTCTGGTCCTGTCCTGGCATGTGGCAGGTGTTTCAAAGTGCTGAATGGATGAGTGACAATGACCATCTCTTCCACGTAACTGGGTCCCCCACGATAGTGCTTTGGGCCCACCCAGGTATCTGCTTTAAGTTTTCTTCACTGTTAACTGCAATCTCATCCAATCTGTATAAGGAAGTCTGCGCCTTCTCTACTATTTCCCTGGAAGTGTCCCTGTATTCACTGGCAAAGAGGCCAGATCCATGTTTCTGTCCACCCCTTTCACCCGCCAAAGAAAGGTTCCTACAAAAGGACAGATCCTTAGCCTCCCATCCTGCAAGAGCAAGGAACTGCAAAGGCATTCCACAATCATGCAGCTCCGAGGAGCCCAGGCAAGGCCAGGCCCCGTGGTGGAGGTTCTGGCCACTTCCCCACCTCGGTGTCTGGTTAGCCGTCCAGGATCTGAAGTCTGAAGGTTCAGACTGAAGTCTTTTTTTTCTGCCACTTCCCAGTCAAGGAACCATGGGCTTAATCTCTCTAAACCTCAATTTTTTTTCATCTTTAGGACAGGGATCAATAATATCTATCAGATGAAGATTAAATGAGATCTTGTGTGTGTGTATCTCTGTATATAGTGCTTAATCAACTATAAATAAAAATCAGTTATCACTAATTTACCAGGACTATTTATTTTGGTTCCTGTAACTCAAATATGTTCAATTTGAAAAAAGAACCAGCAAATCACCCCAGGACTGCAGGTTCATATTTCTTTTGACTTCTACTCATTTTTTTCCTGAAGAACTCCTTGCCTTGATGGAGTGAATGGTTCTCTAGGCTGGAGCCTAGCTGCACACGTGGTCCATGACTCCTGGGCACACATGGCACAATTTGAAAAGAGCAGAGTGGAGGAAAACGGGAGAATTCTGAACACATCCTGCCACATGGCATTCGTTTACATCCGTGTACCTGAGGGATCTCCCCCTTTTCGGATGTTTGCTCCCTTCCTCCCACTCAAATTGAGGTAACGCTACTTCCTCCAGGAGATTGTACCCTCTGGCCTGTGTGATGTGTACAATTTCCTTAAATTTCCCCTCTGCCTTAAAAGCAGCTGTAATGCCTTTTTAAAAAAATAGAATTCTCAATTAAATTTTGCAGTATCCCTGAGTTTATTAAAACTACCCTGGAGTTGCTAGTCAAGTGTATCTTGGGTACCGGCTTTCAGGTTTCAGTAAATCCCACCAAGCCACCTTCTGCTTCCCTCGACATTACTGGAGACAGAAAGCCCACTTCATTCAGCCTGATCCACACACGCACAGCAAGGCTGGAACACACAGAGCTGCTTTTTTTTTTTTAGAAAGGAGTGTCAGTGCACAATACTTTGTTAATGTGTCAGTTGTTAAAAACACACACAGAATGACGCTGCACGTTAGAAAAGCCTTTGAGGAATTGCAAATCCTGCCCCCCCTCTGACCACTCTCACTCTCTGCTCGCAAGGCACGCAGGTGCGGTTTAGCGCCACACGTAGCGGGGACGGACGGGGGACGGGTGGTGACCCCTCAGAGACTGAGCCAAAGCACCCCAAGCACATCAGACTTAAAAGCTGAGGCTCCTGGCTCCAAGCGTGTCCATTCGAAATTGAGCGTCGACCCCAGGAAGACAGAGAGAGGTTACAGTCCCCGGGGACGGCTGTAAAATGCCAAAAGGAGCGCCGGGCTGAGCAGCTCTGGGTTCGCCAACGTCAGACACGTCAGGCGGGTGACCTAGGCTCCCCAAACACCTCAGATGCTTCTTCTACGTAGAGCGCTCCCCAGAACACTCTGCCAGGGGCACCTTACGGCCAGGGCTGTGCAGAAAGGGTGCTGGACCAGTTGCCAGAGACCCTGGTTCCAGAACCCCGACCTGCAGGTCACATAACTGTGCAACTCGGACAAACTGCTTTACATCTCTGAGCCTCCGTTTCCACAAGAAAACAGGGATAACAACACTCCGTGTGGCCGTTGGCAGGACTACACAGTTAACACAGGCAGAAGCTCCTAGGACGGTGCCTGGCACACAGGAGATATTCGGTGACTGTCAGGCAAATTGGATACCTGGATGAACAAGACAAGCACGTGACCTTCTGAATCCCAGGGATCTTGAACCAAAGGCTGTGGTCAGCCTCGAAACGTACACGACGGGCTCGGAGCCGCCATGCTCCCCGGCGGATGGTGCTCAGAGGCACCCTGGAGGTTCCCGTTTCCCGGTGTCGTCTACAGGTCAGGTCGTGCTGCTTACTAATCTAGAGGCCAACCCACTGGCGCAAAAAGAGGACGGAGGGGAGCAGGCAAGGGGTGTTCCAATGCCCAGCTCCTGCTTCCTGCTCTGGCTGGACCCACCGGGCTGGGCGCCTAGCGCCATCTCACCCAACTGTGGTCAAAGAGACTCAACACCTCCCCTTCTCCCAGGAGCAGGGTGCCAACAGAATTACCTGCATGGGCTCTGAAGATGCTTTTCTCATTCTCAACACAGACTGATAAAAGGAAGCTGAGAGTGCCAGGGCGGGTCTCCAAGGCACCGTTCAATGACAGACTCTCCGTCCCCATTGGCAAATGCCCATTAATTACGACATCACGCTAAGCCGGGCACTTACAGGGATGCCAGGGAGTGGCCAAACCTCTGAGTCTGGGTACTTGTGAAAACTCCCCAAATCAATGCAGTGACTCAACCATCACTAGCATGATGATCGTAAGCGTCAACCCCCCAACTTATGGTACCTCTCCCTTTAGGGGAGCAGCTCCTCTAGAGATGAGAAATTAAACCAGAGGTTTCCCGTCAGAAGACAGGGGTCTGTCCAAGCCCAGGTCCCTCTCTGGTTCCAGCCACTGAGGGTGGTCCAGGCCCCAGGCGCCAAGGGCCCTTACCTGGTTGGGGGCCTCCGGCGGCATGGGGGATGGCGACTTGGACTGGAAGGCGTCCTGGGAGATGAACCCGGAGTCGTGGGAGGACACGCTGGACAGCCGCACAGGCGCCTGCTGGGCCAGGCTGGAGCCGCGGTAGCGGTAGCTGGGCGAGTGCGAGTGGGAACCGTGGGAGCCGCTGGACCGCGAGTCGCTGCTGTTGACGCTGTTCAGGCTGCTGCGGGGGCGGCGGGGGAGGGGGACAGACAACACAGGGCGACAGGGGGGAACGACGGCGCGCAGTCAGCCCCCGAAGCGGTGCACACGGCGAGCCATGTTTTCAAAACACCCCATCATTAAGCTAGTAAACAAAACGCTTTTTCCTGCGAGCCAGCGAGCGCGCACCAGCCACCGAGACTCCGTTCTCCGACGGCACAGTGAGGCGTCCTTAGGGTGGAGGCCCGTGATTCTAAAGCTCTGCTTTGTCACCTACCACCGAAGCCGGGGGACCCGATGTCCGCGGCATACAAAGGGCTCATCTCATCTGCTCGCAAAAACTGTGACCCTGAAGCCAAAACCGCTAAGGCTTCAGCATGACCCAGTTGGAACACCCAAGTGTCTCCTTTCGATGGACCATCTGGGTCCAGGAGACCAAAGGCAACCCGGCCAACCATCACTCGGCACCCAGAGACTCCTCAAGGAGCCCCCCGGACAGAGTATCAGCAAAGCGACCCTCTGTGTCCATGTGTTTTACATTTTAGTTACAAAGTTGGTGCTTTAATGAATGGCTTGACCCTGAACACAGGCGTTCCTCTGTTAAAAATATCTGTGGGCCCCGCAAACAGAACACCAGGCAAGAGGCAGGCAGCTTTCAGGGACTAAAGGTCATCAATCTAAGCTGTTTGCTTCCAGGACGGAACAGTAAACAGGATTTCAGAAAATGACACATGCCCTCTGGTGTTCTGTCTACGTTCCATTTCCAGTCGCAAGAGATAACGTCCTACACTCTGTCTGATCACTCAGATTATGAAACCCAGAAAACTGAACAAAGTCTAGTGGTCCAAACAAGCAGAGCCGACACACAAGAGCAGCTGTAGAAGCATCAGAAGGCGTGAAATCAACAACCCAGCCTGGGATTAGAATGTTTGTGGTTTCTGCTCCTAAACCCGCAAGAGATTCTTGTCAAATTTTGCAAACTCGGACAGCTAATAAGGTAGTCTAGGGCTGCGTGACTGTTCTATACCAGAATTACTTGGTGCGAATGTCCCAACAGATATAGGGGAGTGTGTGCTTGGAGGGAAATCACTGGGGACATTTGCCAGGGACAATTATCATGATTTTTTGCTTTTCCCCCAGTCAGCCAGAAGAGGGCATTTGGAGACTGACAACAAAGCTCATTGCAATTCCACTGCAGCAAGCTCAGAACTGATGTTGTCCATGTGACATGATTTTCTATTGAAACTAAAACTGTAGAAAGAAAAGATACTCATGCAGCTTTGTTTTATACTAATCGAAATAAAGTTTTCTTGGTTACCAAACAAAAAACATCCTCAGTAAAAAACTAAGTAGATGTGCCGTACACACGCACACACACACAGCCCACAAAGGATGACACGAAACCAGCATCTTCAGGTTGCTGAATGTTAAGGATAAGCATCTTAAGTCTGAACGTCCTGCTCCGTGTACACTGCACAAGCTCAAATATGAAATGAAACACACACACACACGTGTAGAGAGATATTACCAGACACAGATTGGTCAGATCCATCCTGCTCTTTACTCTCAATGCTAATTCACAGGAAGTGGAAATTCATTTGGCTTTGAAAAGTCAAAGAAAAAGATTCGCAGCTGAAGTGTACCAAGAAAGGAAAGATGCACAAGGATGTTTCCACCCTCACGGGAAGAGGATAAACGTGGCAGTCAGCAAGCCGAGAATGGCGCTGCACAGAAAACTGCCAGGAAACAGCGCTGCCAACGGCAGAACTATTCCAGTGGATTCTCACTGCGAGTCACTAGGTAACGCTAGTGCTTAACAGAGCCGTGATGGTAGTGGTGGGTTAACAGAGCAAGAACTCTATTCGCTTTATGAAGCCCTGAGACAAAAGCTGGGGGGCAAAGGAGGGCACGAGACACTGTTACTGCCTTCACTTGTTCTGGCGACAGCAAGATGAGTCTGCACAAGAATCAACCTCTGTTTGCCCTTTTTTTAGCCCATGTGCTTCTTACTCTGCTAAACAGGAAGATCCAATGCGAATTCGTAAGATGGGAAAATCCGTACAACGTACACCGAGTGAGAAAGCTGTGGCCACTAGTCTAAGACCTGATGGGATTTTCCTTACGACCCAAAACTAATCCAGAGAGGAAAGAGTGAGACCAAAATCGTGATGGGATCCTTTCACCTGATCACCATTTCCTGTTTAAAATGAGCCATTTTAGAGCTCAAGACTGACTCTAATGCTCACATGAGCATAAAGAAAAATGCTGTGTCCCCAAAGCAGTGGCCCAGCCCAGCCTCACTTACCTGCAGACACTTGATTTGCGGGACATGGTGGTGCTGGGGGAAGAGGGTGGAGTCTGGTACGACCAACTGTAATCAGAACCTTTCAAGTCCAAAATCACCTAAGGGGACAGAGCCAGGAGGGTAAGCAAGGTGTTGAGAAGAGAAACGTTATCTGTCCAATCTTAACAGCCATCATCGAGGAGTGGAGATCAAAGAGAAACATGTTAGGTTTTTTTTTTAAATTAAAGAATCATAGTACCAATCCATCAACGTCACAATCCTTTTTCTGAGACAAGCAAAAATATAACTAACGCGGAGAGGGAAGGAAAACCACGACATATCCGTCAAAAAAGAAAGAGAAAGATTTACAGTTAGTGACATTAACGGTTTATAAGAGCCATTTACACCCAAGGTTAGAATTTGTAGGGTTTTTGCTTACACCACCACATAGACAATAATGGTTTCAAGATGTGTTGATCTTATTACATCTTAGCTACCTGATAGTCAATGGTCACTTGTGCCCTGTTTGACCCTTAAAACCTGACAGAGTCAAGAGAAACCAATTCTTTCACAATTACTTCTACATCTGTCTCCCTTACTTGACAAAGAGCTGTTTGAGTATAAGGTCTACCTTTCCATTCACACAGCAGGTGCTCAATAAATGTCTACTTACTGAGTGAATGCCTGAGGCTGTAGTCTGATAAACACAATTTCATAGGATGGAAAATATAAGCTCCCAAATTTGTCTTCCTAGTTGGCTCCCAAGGCAGCGATGAGAATTGTACACAAAAGGCAAAGGCCAGCACATGATTTACCACCTGTTCGCCCAAGTATGTCTCCTCCCGCTGGGTACAGTGTTCATGTCACATGAACCAAATGAAGCAACACTTAAAAAGTCACCTTTTTCATGAGATAAGAGAAATCTTCATGCACTACTTACTTAGAATGGGAGAAATTCAGTGAGAATGATTCACAATGATGACCAAGATACACCACTGTCATGTCCCTAGGAGAGTTTATTTCTAGAGGGCCGGTGAACTCATGGTTAAGAGCATGGGCTCTGGAAATTGACAGCTTGGTTTAAATCCCAGTTCTACCAGTAATTACCTGATTAAGTGACTTTATCTCTCAGTGCCTCAAGGTCCTCCTCTGTAAAATGGGGATAATAGTAGAGGAAGTCTATGTAAAGAGCTTAGAGCAGAGCCTGGTACACAGGAGGTGCCGTATAATGACTAGGGAAGATGATTACTACGCTTCACAATGTAAAACATGAATGTTATTTAAAATGAGATATTGCCGCAAGGAACCCTCAGGGCCTTGAACCTTTATCTCTTTGGCTTTCTCTCCCATGCTTACCCCTTGACTCCTACCTGTTCACTTGAAGAGGGCAGTTTGTGAGGGTCCATGGTCAGGCTTTTCAGATCTTCTGATATGGTCTGCAGGTGAGTTATTTCCCCTAGCATTGAGATTTCTTCTTCCTGAAAGTAATTCACAACCTGTTATGAGTGATTCACTTTAACATCTTGATCCAACTGTTTTTACTAGGGACACTATCTAACACTTTCAGCTTTTCAGAAAAGGCATGCAGGGACTGGTACATCTTTGCTGAAGCCATTACCAGCCCTTTTTTGGAGGAAGTGGAGAGGAAAACGAAGTCAGCCATAATCATGGAGAGACTTGTGCACCTGGGACAGGGGTGAACAAGCCACAGCCAACACGTGGGCCTTCCTCGAAGTGTCTGGGGGCTGGCGGGCCTGCTAGGGTGGTCCGCCCGCGTGTCCTCACGGGATCCTGCAGCACAGCCCCTCTGCAGGCCACGACCCGCCCTCCCCACCCCCGAAGTCACTCGGCTTCAGTGGATGACAACTATTTGGAGATATTTTGGTCCAGATCTGGTAGCGCTTTGTGACAGCACATGTGTGTTCACTGGAGGTTAACTTCCCCCTTCTTTCTTGTTTTTTCCACCAACTTAATCAATGGCAAGTGAGGCAGGAAGTGGGGACGATGGAAGAAACAGTCATTCACGTTACCAATGCAGCAAGCTGCAGCTGTGGGACCAGGGAAGAACGAGTCAGGGAAAGGTGCTATGCTCGGGGGAAGAACTCAGATTTGGGCATCTTGCTAGGGCTGAGCAAAGGGAGCTGGGGCACTTCTACCAGCTTCAAGAGCACCTACAGCATAAGTTTTCAAGGCAGGCAGCCAATTTACTTAAAAAATAAGTCTGGGGCTTCCCTGGTGGCGCAGTGGTTGAGAGTCCGCCTGCCGATGCGGGGGACGCGGGTTCGTGCCCCGGTCCGGGAAGATCCCACATGCCGTGGAGCGGCTGGGCCCGTGAGCCATGGCCACTAGGCCTGTGCGTCCGGAGCCTGTGCTCCGCAGCGGGAGAGGCCACAACAGTGAGAGGCCCGCGTACCGCAAAAAAAAAAAAAAAAAAAAAAAAAAAAAGTCTGCATTGATTCACTGAGGCTTTTCCCATATTAACCTCACAGTCACTCCTTGGCATTCAGCTTGGTCAGTGGGTCTCAACGTCAGCTGGAGGACGTGTTTACAACCCAGATGACTGGGTCCTCACCCCCCAGAGCTGTGGATTCAGTCGGGCTGGGTTGGGCCTGAGCATGTACGTTTCTAACCAGTTCCCAGGCGCTGCGGCTGGCCTGGGGACCACACTTTGAGAACCACTCTGCAGGGCCTTCTTGACTTGGGGAGAAAAAGTAAGTGGAACCATCAGTGCTTAGGACACAGAGTGGGCCGTGCAGCCGTCAGCAACTTGCAGACAACTACTCATCCATAAAAATGACTCCACCATCATGACTCCTGACACACCACAGCTTTTTAATGCCTCCAGGATAAATAAGGAGGCTCTCCTCCAAACTGGCAGTTTACGCCTTCTGGAACTTTCCACTAACTCACAATCACGGGCCTCAGCATAGAGATGAAGGTGCAGAACCGGCCACGTTCTTCGATCAAAGCCTTCCGTACGGCCTGCTTTTCTGTTTCTTCCAACAGGAGATACTTATCGTTGACGTCTTGGAGCGCGCTGTCCAACTGGGGCTGGATGTCACCTCGCCCTGCAAACGAAACAAAGCCCCAGGCTTGGCAAGCTGAAACACCAGCTCCTGGGACCAATGCCCTCCTCCCTCAGGTCCTTGCTGGAGGAGAAACCACAATTATCCAGGACTTTTAAAAAGTACGTACTTATACCCAGAAAGGATTTAAAGAAGCTGTTTTTCTAGGACCAGCCACTTCCAATTTCCAATGCTCAAAGAGCATATTTATCCTGCTTTATTCATGACAAGGAAAATTTCCTGGGGTAACTCGTTCTGACCTGCATTCTGAAGAGGCTAAGGGATGAACAAGGTGAGGGCCTATGGATGTTGCCAGAAATGGGCACAAGCTGCCTTTGTTGGGTCATCCTCAATGAAAGAGCCTCTGTTTAGACAGAAGTTACTGTCCCGGAATACAAAGGTGGCAAGCATCAGCTCTCTTGGCTCTGGGGGGGTCCCTGGGACACCTTGGCAGTTACTTTAATTCCCTAGTGGAGAGTCCTGAAAGCCCTTCCTGTAGAACAAGCCCAGCAGCAGAAAGACCTGCAGTCAGGTCTCTGCTGGTGGAGGACTGAAGGGGGCCTGGGTGCTGAGCCTGGGCCCATGCCTGCGAATCATCTGGCCCTGTCCACACAGCCCGGTTATGCAGAGGCGCCCATTTCTAGACTTGCCGACAACTCTAGAACTTGGTGAGGCACCTGTCTTTATAAAGTCTTATTTGAATCCAGCCACGCCCATTCCTTTACAGGTTGTCTATACCCGCTCTCGTCACAAGTGCCGAGCAAAGTTGTTGTGACACAGACTGTTTGGACCCTGGACTGAGAAGATTTACAGTCTGGCCTTTTACTGAAGTCTTTATAAACACGGGCAAATAGGCAGTGTGTCAGAGGGCGTGACTACTGTAAACCCGATGTGGGGACAAGAAGGGGACTGTCCCCGAGACCAGCTCCTGAGCTCCACACTGGGCTCCCGTGCTCACCTACCACCTGAACCAGAGGAAGAACTTCTAAACTCCTTCAGGACGGAGGCTTGGACTCTCCGAGTCCAGCCCCCGGTGAAATGCCACCTGTGTATACAAGTACTCAGTAGGTGTTCAATAGGTGTACACAACAAGTACTCCACAGATGTTTTAAACAGAATATTGGAGTGGAGGGGCAAGTAGGGGTTATCCAAGCAAACCTGCTCCCAGTTCAGAGGAGGTGGAGGCCTAGAGAAGGGGAGGGACTGTCCAGGGCCACTCAGGGAGGCAGGCAGAGTCAGGACAGAGCCCACGCTGCCTGACCCTCTGACACTGGACTCCTCCTCCTCCGCCGGCTGCCTCAAGCCGAGGGTCTGGATTCCACTCACCTCCCGGGAAGGGGCCTCACCGGTCACCACGTACCCCTCCTTAAGAATGCGAATGCCACAGAGCAGGAGTCCCCAAGCCCTGGCCTGTCCGAGGCCTGTTAGGAACTGGGCCGCACGGCAGGAGGTGAGAGCGGCGGGCGAGCGAGGGAAGCTTCAGCTATCGCTCCCCATGCCTCCCCGTTGCTCGTGTCACCGCCTGAACCTCCCTCCCCAGCCCCCCGTCAGAGGACAAACTGTCTTCCACGAAACCGGTCCCTGGTGCCAAAAAGGTTGGGGACCGCTGCCGTAGAGAACACTAAATGCGATGTGTTATTCCGTTTGAAAAAGTAGAGGGTCGGGCTTCCCTGGTGGCGCGGTGGTTGAGAGCCCGCCTGCCGACGCAGGGGACGCGGGTTCGAGTCCCGGTCCGGGAAGATCCCACGTGCCGCGGAGCGGCTGGGCCCGTGAGCCGTGGCCGCTGCGCCTGCGCGTCCCGAGCCTGTGCTCCGCAGCGGGAGAGGCCACAACAGTGAGAGGCCCGCATACCGAAAGAAAAAAAAAAAAAAAAGTAGAAGGTCAGGGAAAACTGCCTCGTATGCAGGAATATATTCTGTATTTTCTCATAAGCAGATGAGAAAGCTTCATCTGTGAAACAGAGGCAGCCAGGCGTCAAGAACATCCAAGTAGCAAAAGTCACCGGATTTTCGGCAGCGGTTAAGTCCCAAGTTAGCACAAAAGGGGACTATCCTGGGCAAAGGTCACCCGCGAAACTGCCTTCGACGGCATTCGAGTACAGTCCGTGCTCCGTACGTGGCGCCCTCACTAGTCAGGTGAGCACAGACGTATGCTGGGTACAGCAGTGCACGGTGTTTAGTTCCACGCCGGAGGGATTTTATCCAACAATTACATTACGTGAGAATTTGCCCTGAGAAGTCTCGCTGTACCTTCAAGGTGACCCACTCACCCATTCCTCCACTAATCAGTCACCATCTCCCATCCCCCCCCCCCCCCCCCGCATAATTCTACCAGTTCTTCCAGTTTCTCTGCCATGGTCACTGTTTGCATTCCTTCCGCCAGGATGCCAGAGAGCCACCCTCACACACTACCTGGCCCCTGAGTCACAGGTTTCACAAGTTTTTAGCGGACAAGACACTTGTCAAAGCATCCTCCCATTCTCCCAGGGGACTTGCAGGGAAGCAAGGGCTCCCTCTTGACACAGGCCTCATGGAGGGTGGGCAGGTGGGTGCACCTCCAGCCCCATGAGATTGGGAGTTTTCTCTATTTTTTTTTTTTGGCCACGCGGCACGCTGCCATCAGGAATCTTAGTTCCGCGACCAGGGATCGAACCCAGGCCCCTGGCAGTGAAAGCATGGAGCCCTAACCATTGGACCACCAGGGAATTCCCCAGCATCTTAAAATAGAGGAAACTCTGGGAATTCCCTGGAGGTCCAGTGATCAGGGCTCCACGCTTTCACTGCGGAGGGCCCGGGGTTCGATCCCTGGTCAGGCATCTAACATGCTGCAAGCCCTGCGGCACCGCCAAAAAAAATTTTTTTTTAAATAAATAAAATGCTGGCTTGCGCAGATGAATCCACATACACCGAATGTGTACATGATACAAGCCCTCTGGTAATGAAACTCCCTGTGTCTCTGCAACCTTCCAAACAGCCTGGCCAACCCCGGGCCCTGCAGGTGAGGCCACCCGGTTGTGGCTGTTCCAGAGGCCTCCTTGTAAGCCTCTCAGCCTCCCCAGGGATGCTCCAACTAAGGAACCACAGGGGGCTGCAGACCAAGTCACCACGTTCTTAACTCCAGAGGAGGGAGGTTTGATAATGGTACCAATTTCTTTCAATACCAACTTATAACTATAAGAAATTGGGGAGATATCTTTACGTCCTTTCACAAGTTATAAGGCACACACCTATCTGTAATTAATGACACTGACTTTTTTTTTTCTTTTTTTTTTTTGCAGTACGCGGGCCTCTCTCTCTGTTGTGGCCTCTCCCATTGCGGAGCACAGGCTCCAGATGCGCTGGCTCAGCGGCCATGGCTCAGGGGCTCAGCAGCTCCGCGGCATGTGAGAACTTCCCAGACCGGGGCACGAACCCATGTCCCCTACATTGGCAGGCGGACTCGCAACCACTGCGCCACCAGGGAAGCCCCGACACTGACTTTTAAAAATACGCTGACACAGGAAAGCAAAATGACTAGAAGCAGGTGTTACCTAATCTGGTAAATATAAACTTAAATTATTCTATGATTAGTCAAGTTATTTTCAATGTGTATTATGTTATAACTAAAGGACTTTCAAATTGTAGTATTCTAAAATAAGTATAATCTGTAAAGACTGCTATAATTATAGTGAGTACACTTCCATGTGGGATATATCATAACCTAAAAACACAATGTTTATTTCTTAAATTCACTAACACAACATATAATTATATTTATAAAAAAACTAGGGCTTCCCTGGTGGCGCAGTGGTTGAGAGTCCGCCTGCCGATACAGGGGACACGGGTTCGTGCCCCGGTCCAGGAAGATCCCACGTGCCGCGGAGCGGCTGGGCCCGTGAGCCATGGCCTCTGGGCCTGTGCGTCCGGAGCCTGTGCTCCGCAAGGGGAGAGGCCACAGCAGGGAGAGGCCCGTGTACCGCAAAAAAAAAAAAAAAAAAAAAAAAAACAACTATTGTGGGAGAAATTATTCCATGTCCCTGTTGGATGTACTGGCTTTAAGATACAGTCTTTCTAGGTCCACAAATTCAGAGTTGTATTGGTACTGACTTCATATGCAAAAACCTGTTCATTTCCCTCCCATCAGCACTGTGAGGAGAGCCACTGCCGATGACCTCAGTACAGGTCCTGGCCATGCCAGCTCCCACACGGACTTGACTCTGTCACCTATTTCACCTCTGCTACTGTCACCCTCACTGTGCCACCTTGATCTCTCACCTGATGGCTGACAGCTCTATCAGCCCCTAATAGGCCACCCTGATTGCACTGGGACCAGCTCGCCCAGAACAGCCCCAAATTCCTTTCAAAATGCAAATCTTATCACTTTTCAGTAGCCCCCATTGCTTTCAAGAAAAGTCCAATGTCCTTAACATGGCCTGTCCTGCAAGGCATGCGTGGGTCAACTTCTTAGACCACCCTCTGCCTTTCCTCCCCTCCTCTGTCCACTTCCCAGGCGCTTCTCCAGGGTCTGGCCCCATACCTACACATCTACCCTCCCTCCCCACCTGTCTAGCACCTGTTCATCCTGCAGGTCCCAGTTCTTCACGAAAGCCCTCCGTGAACTCTTTCACCAGACTAAATTCTCTTACTTGATTCTCAGAAGTTCCTTATACATAGCCTTCACGACACTCCTCCCAATTCTAATTTTATCCTTATTTCTCCAGTTCTTTGACTGATGGCAGAGTCTCCCCTACTGAGCAGGAAGCCCCACGAGGACAGAAACCACAAATATTTTTGCTCAGTGCTGTATCTTCTCTGTCGGCACACCTGCTTGTAAGGCAGGTACTCAAATATTTGCGAACGAATGAGGCACTGATGCGATAGCCTGATCTGAGTTTGCTCGCTGGCTCAACCGCCATGCCCTTAAATGGCCTAACAATGGAAAATGAGCAAATTCCAGGGCTGTCCATCAGCCAGGAGAAGAGAGGAGGTGCCTTAAACAGGCCTTCCAGACAAAATTCCTGAGCAAAGCATTGCTTGTGACCTTTTCTGGAAAATCTAAGTCAACTCAGTCTCGAGAATTTTTTTTTTTTTCCCCTGCTGGTTTCCAGGTCTTGGTTGGATTCATGCTGGAGAATTCCGCTAAACAACAGCCAGCAGCCCCTTACTCCCTCAACAGGGGAAGTCATATGATTATTCTCTTCACAAAAAATGCTCCTGGGGCAAAGCACGATTAATGGGCACCATGTCATGGGCGAAAGCAGCACCTCTAAAGGAGGAAAGATTTGATTTTTTTTTTTTTTAAGTAGACAGAGGTCACAAAGCTTTCTGGAATGAAACCAAGATCCCATATTTTCCCAACATTTACATTTTAATTTTCCTTAATCTACATACACATAAACGTTCAATGCAGGAATTAACGTACCCATTTGGCAGAGGGGGAAACTGAGACTGAGGGAACTAGGGTGGCTTGCAAGTCCCTGAACTAGGAATGGGCACAGACAGATGAGAGCCTCTGTCATTCTCATTCAGAAGCCCCCATTCTTTGTAGCTTCATGCTCACAGCAAACATAAACCCTGGGAACAAGGCGGAAGGGGCTACACGTTCTACATAGTAACAGCCTGATCAAAAAGCCAGTCAAGTGATTAGCATTATCTGGAACCTCCCAGCCTCCTCCTACACACACTGCAGCCCATACCTGAGCCTCGTGGCTGAACCAAGCCAGACGCAGGCAAAGGGCTTTCCAACGGGCAAGAACCAACCCAAGAGACACTGGGCCAAGCTCACCATCAGGAACACATCCGAAGTCCTCTTTTCCCCAGACAGACATATGGAGAAGTCATTGGAACCCCACAAAACGACTTCCATCTGCCCCTGACACACTCATGCAAATACCGTATTTCATCTGAAGACGCCCACTTTTTCACGTTTATACTTTACAAATTAAGATGTCTTACAGTCAGTGGGGATGTCATCGTGTAATCGGCATTTTTTTCTTTTTTCATCATTCAGAAAATAATAGTGCATGTCACAACTGATGGCATCTGAAGTCAATGGAATACAGGATATAAATACTGAAAACATGGGGGTACAGTTTCAGAAATAGACATGCAAGGTGATGCTGGAGATTAGAATTTGGAGTGACAAATTCTCTTTTTCCACCAAAAGGTGGCTATCCTTATTATCGCTACATATATTATCTCCTACTCTTAATATCCTGCAGAAGTTTTTGATCGATTCCCCAAAGCAAAACCAACCAGAAATCAAAAGAGAGAGAGAGATTTGATCAGATAAGATTGGAAGCTTTTGGACTTAACCATTTTCTTTTTCTTTTGACTTAAACATTTTCAAACGAACTCAAATTTCTGTTATTCTTTCAACAGTCTGTGCCTCAGTTTCCACTCATCTGTTAAATATAAAAAACAGTACCAGGTTCACTTGCTGTAACACCAACCAAACGGACTTATTCACTAGAGCATTCAGCACAACGGCCAGCGCGTGGTCAGCGCTCGGGAAGCGGCAGGTGCCATCGGCAGTGGCGCAGCCTCTCTGAAGTCCTCCTTCTAACCCGGGGCACCGCAGCAGGGGACAGCACGCCTCCGTAACGATAAAATGCGACAAAAACTCTGAAGTGGCGAGCTCCAGTGAATCCATCAGCGTGCCTGGCGAGGGCACAGAAGCTCTGTGCCCACCTCCGTCCCACCTTGCATCCTACGGAGCTCTTCACCTGGACGCTCACTGGTTTCCTTTATAAGAAGTCAGCAGCTATAAGTACCGTGCTTTCCTGAGTTCTTTGAGTCCTTATAACAAACTGTCAAACCTGAGGGGGTTCACGTGAGAGCCTAAATCTGAGATGGGCTGGCTGGGTGGGTAGCCTGCAGACCCCCACTTGTGGCTGGTGAATCTTGAAGAGGAGGAAGTCTTGCGGGACTGAGTCCTTAGCTAAACCAACTCCGGGGAGTTAGCATCTGAACTGATGTGACTTGCAGGACACGCTGTTGGTGTCATTGGACTGATGTGAGAACATAAAGGCCTCCGCCATCCTGGGGACGGCTTGAGGGCAGAGGCTCCTTCTATTTCCATGGCTGCCAAGGGGGTGTAGCCCAGAGGAGGCACTTTGTATCTACTTCCTGAATGAGCGGAGATGCGCGCTTGCCTCACGGGGCCGCTCTGCGGTGGTCACTGGGGCTGTATGAGTGAAAGAGAGGCGCCGGAAGTGAAGCAATTAACCCCCCCCCCCCCGAAAACTGCGAATGGCTTGCAACTCAAGAAAGGCAGGACTACACCCCGGCCATCCAGTCCTGCACCCGCACCATCGGTAAATCAAAACCACGTTGTGCAAGGAATCGCTATTTCAAGCACGTCCGTCCCTTTTGTCCTCCGGCAAAATTAACACCGAGAAAAGCACTGGGCTCCTGCTGTGCGCTCTCCCCGCCCCCGCCCCCCGCCCCACTGGAAATGCATCTTCCCAGCTTCTAAACGCAGCCACAGGGAAGCCAGGGCTCCAAACCTTGACAACAGTCTCGTCATGCACAGGGACCTTTCAGGGCATCTGTTTCCGCTCCCGCAATCAGCTGCCTGCAGCCAGAGCCACAAGCAAGGCACTTGATGAGCTGCGCCGGGGCAAGGCTTTCCCAGAGACCAGCTCTGCGAAGGAAGGGAGCTTGTAGCTCTGGGCCTCCGGGGGGATCTGTTGGGTCTGTTTTTACCTAGAATTCCCTGGTGTGAAGTATGACGAATGAGTCCCCTGGCCTCCGAGGACTACATGCTTTCATCTCAAAATGCAACAGTCCCTTTCAGGAACTTCTTGGGTTAGATTCCAACATCTCTATTGACTGCAGTTAGGTACAGCGTTCCGCATGCCACCCGGGGTCTAAAAAGTAAAGTCTGACCACTGCTGCTTGTACTAAGATAGAAGGAGTCTGGCTGCCCCTTCGTTATGCTTTTCCCCCATCGGCCCTTTTGCACAGGCTGGCACGGTCGGCTGCATCACCCACTGACCTCTCCCTTCTCTCTCCTCTCTCTGCTGACTGCTTTACCTGGCATTTCTAGGGTCAGAACTTTGTGTCAGGCTGTGGTTCTCTAACACTGACTCATTAAAAAGTCCATTTCACACAGGTTGCCCCATTTAGTAAAACTGTACCCATTCAATTATTTCCTGCATAATTAAATGTGTGCACTCCTATAACACCTTTCCCAAGCCTAGAATGAAGCAGTGACTCAATAATCTTCACTGCTATGTTATGGGCGGTTGCATCTAAATATCCAAAGACCGCAAGGCTACATACAAGTGGTCAAACAACCCCTGCAGGTCTAAGTGATCACCCGTCTGCATTTACAGTCACCCCCTTGACCTCAGAAGGAACTTTTCCAGCTTTAGTTCCAATACAGAACAATCACTGGCTTGGGCTCCAAGTACCCTTTTCCCAATCGCCCTGGTGTGGCAATCCATCCCCCTCCAGGGATGCCCACTGGAGGTGAGCGGGAAGTGGGGAAGACTCCTGGAATCACGGACCAGCTCTTTTCACCACCTCACGTCAGCGTTCAGAAAGGACCATTGTTATTTTCGGTTGTCCCTTTGCAGACAGCTGACACGCATCACGGGGAGGTGGTCGGAGGAAACATCCAGAGCAGATTTCTGGGGGTCGCTGCCTTCTTCCAGGGCCGGGTCTTGCAACCTAGATCACCGGCAATACAGGGTGGGCCGCGCTTGGCTCCATGCTGACTCCAGGGCCCGGGAGGTCCTGGGGGCGTGACAATTCCTGACCGCTCCTGCAGGCACATCCACGACAGCCGGGCTCAACCGCTGAGAGGGTCTCTTTGTGCAGAGGCCACACCACCTTCTGAGCGGTCTGTTTCTCCTCCACCTCCCCTAACTCGGCAGTAGGAACGGGGCAAAGAAGCCTCTGCACCGTGCCCGACGAACAGATAACCCAGACTTCCGCTTTGTAGGTGGGAGTTCCCTCTGGGCAAGAGGGCTCCCAGGCCTACACTCCTTTTCAAAAACCAAAGGGGGAGTGGATGGAGGTGGCTGAGACATACTCAGTTTGCACCACCGAGGCCGGGAGAGTGATGCACTCGTTGGCTGCAGTTTCTGGGGCATCCCGAGAGTCGCTTTTTGCCCGTTTTGTAAGCACAGAAGACATGGGTGAGGAAATGCAAACATTCACCCTGATGCAGCCAGGGGCCGCAGAAACCACTGCGCCAGTGGAAAGGATTCAGCATCGCACAGGCTTTTGGCTTTCTCCGCATGGAAGGAAAGAAGGGTGATGGGTGGAGAAGGTGAGTCCAGTATGGGGTCTGATCAGAAATGGGGCCGAGTGATAGAAACATCTGGAGGCAGCTAGCTGAGGCTGACACAGGGTGTCACCGTGGTTTCTCAGTCCACCCAAGGTGGAACGGGCAGTCTCCCCAAAAGCTGACTTGGGGCATCCCCTGCACGCCCCCCGTGCGGCATGGTCACCTCTCCCACGGTTCTGGTGCGCCCGTGTACATGGTGATGGCTCACGCCGTCCCCTCTACCTTGAGCAGCCCTCGTCCCATCCTCCGCCAGCGGATCCCTCTTCACCTTCCTCGCCACCCCCCCACACCAAGCGCACACGGGTTCCTTGCGCCTTTTGCCCGGCTGCTACACCTTCTGCTTATCCCCATCACGGTGCTGAGCCCACCAGACTAAACTACAGCTGACCCTGGAATAACACGGGTCCACTTACGTATGGATCTTTTCCGATAAATGTGGAATCGGCTTCCAAATCCACAGGTTCCGCATCCGTGGACGCGACCAACCACGGATCGCGCGCTGTGTTCACAATCCTTGGTTGAATGCGCAGGTGCGGAACCGTGGACATGGAGGGCGGACTGTGGGACTCGAGCGTCTCAGGGTCTGAGGCAGGTCCTGCAACCAATGCCTCTCGGATACCAAGGACCGACTATAATTGGTTTCCTTCCGCTAGAGTCTCAATTTCTGGAGGGAGCAGCGTATCCCTGGCTCCCTACACTTTATTGAGTTGTAAATTTCTCCCCTGTGGAGGCCCCCAGTCACTGCTTATGCAAGATTCAAGGTAAATACTTCTAACTGACAGAGGGAAAGTTCTGTATATACGTATTATTTTCTTCTCCTGTTAAACCAGGACATTTTAACTACCATGAAACTTTGTTAAAATACAGATCTCCAAGTTCAAACGTGATTTAAAACTTGTAAACTAAAATTTATGAGGGCTTCAAGCCACACAGCTTTCTGAAGTTTTTACGCCCAAGTTCACTGCTGTAATCATATGTCACTGTGGCTTAGCGCTGTGAACGGGCCCCTGCAAGACAGGGAGCTGGAGGGGGGCCGCAGAGATTCTCCCTAAGATGAGCAGAATCTAAGTCACAAAAGGCTGCGTGGTTCCCACGCCCCATTTACTCCAGACTCATGCCAGGCTTTCAAGCAAAGGTTCTAGTACAACTCTGTGTCCTCAAATAGGCCACATATTGTATGATTCCATTTATACGAAATGTCCAGAATAGGCAAATCCATAGAGACAGAAAGCAGATGAACAGTTGTCACAGGCTGGGGGAGGGAGAATGGGGCACGACAGCTTTAAAAGGAAAGGGAGGGCTTCCCTGGTGGCGCAGTGGTTGAGAGTCCGCCTGCCGATGCAGGGGACGCAGGTTCGTGCCCCGGTCCGGGAAGATCCCACGTGCCGCGGAGCGGCTGGGCCCGTGAGCCATGGCCGCTGAGCCTGCGCGTCCGGAGCCTGCGCTACGCAACGGGAGAGGCCACAGCAGTGAGAGGCCCGCGTACCGCAAAAACAAAAACAACAACAACAAAAAATAAAAGGAAAGGGATTTCTTTCTGGGGTGATGAAAACGTTCTGAAATTAGACAGTAGTGATGGTTGCACAGCATTGAGAATGCACTAGAGCCACTGAAATGTACACTTTAAAATGGTTAAAACCGTGCATTTTATGCTATATGAATTTTATCACGATAAGCAAAAGAATGGCTGTGTCTTACCTTCCTCCCAAAGGTGCACTAAAAACTGTTCAAGCTGTCACAGAGCCACAGCACTGAGGACTGGAGAGGATTATCACCTTTAAAAGGTGGGGAACACTATCCCAACATCAACGTGACGGGAGGGAGGCAGAGCTGTGTCCCCCGCGACAGCTGGTCACCCCAGCCCCGCCTGTCAGAGGGGACCTGTGTGATTCGGGTTCATCGTAGGTGACAGAATCCGACGCAAAAACCTCTTTGGAGCTTTGCTCGGTGCAAAGGCTCAGAGAACACTCCGGCACACGCAAGCAAGATAAACTACACGGACAGCTCACAGGCAGACCTTTCCGAGACACGGGGACGGCCACGAGACACTGAAAGCGACCTGAGGTTTTTAGCAGCGCTGTCACCCACAGAATGAGGGTCAACTTTCAGTCAAGAAGAATCATTCTGATTACTGAATCTGAAGATCTGATACCTTTGAAATGAAGCATTCCACAAACTCTGCTGAAATAAGAAATACTTTTGATTTTTTTAAAACAAATGGTTGGTTTTGAAAAAACTGTATGGTCCTGGGGGGACAAAGTTAATGATATGTGGCAAGCTTAATACAACCAAATCCGATTTGGGAACTATTTTGAGGAGTTATTTAGCGTAGCTCTCCACGTTTTGTCTGTGACATAAATACACACATATACACTTAGATATGTATGTATAGTTATATTTATTTCCTGTGGAAAGGAGGGTTTAAGTCACTCTGTATTTCTTTTTTCCATGAGTCTAATGCTGAATTATGAGGATGCAAAGGCTCTTAGAATGTTGAGCTAACCCATTAAAGGGCCAAACTTCAAAGAAAGAAAATGATTGGTTGAAACACACACACACACACACGAGTTTTCTTAAGTTATGGAAGATTAAGTAGGCACCATTGATTGTTCTGAACTGGCAGGAAAACTGGGGCAACTAGCATAGGTCTGGACAACCACGGAAAGCCCACAGTAAGGACCACACCGTGACCAGCCACCAGAGATTCAGGATGACAGACTTACCGAGAGCGTCCACTGGCGGGGGGGGGGGGCGTGCGGTGAGAAAGTGCAGGATACACAATTGACACAAAAAGGAAAATAATAAAGTCAAACTGGTATTCGAGTAGCAGTCTTACCTTTCTTTCATGTGTTAAAACAGTCCGTGGCTTGCCACCCAATTTTACATTGGGGCGATTAAACACACATCCACCAAGAGCTGCAAATCCAAGTTCCCTCCCTTGACCTGCTAATAGTCCTTCCTTCCCATCTAAACAGACATCTTCCTAGTTAGTAATCAGCACCCCTAGAGAATGCAGCAAGGTTTTTTCTTAAAAAGAGAGACGAAGACTATATTCCTCTAAGAAGCCTATTAAGACAGTTTAACAAGAAGAGCTTTCAAGTGTGATTTATTGTAACTTGAAAAGTAACTAGGGAAACCAGGATCGAGAGTTCAAGCTGGGGTGAAAATGAAAATTAAAATTTTTTTTAAAAAATTAAAGAACTTATAATTTTCGTATAATAGCAAATAATATGCTAATATGGGACTCTGGGAGTCTGTTTATTAAGTTTATAATATTAGCTTTGCAGCCTCTGGTGAAAACAACTATTTCAACGTCAGGCTCAAGGGTTAACATATTAGAATGTTCCACTTCCCTCCTTCAAAGTCTCTGACAAACTTTTAGTAGTTACAGATGGAAACAGAAGGCTTTACCATAATTAATTTTTTAATTAAAATTAATAATACGGGAGTTAACGAAATGAGAGATAAGGCTTACTGACTGTACAGTAAGGTGGCAGAAGTGGGCAAACAGCATAAAATGGTTCCCACCTCTGATCCTCTCTTACGTCCCCCAGTTGGCTCACAACCAGCTCTAGGACCTCGAGCTGACGTCGAGCAGCAGGGCTCAATGAGGGTTCCAGAGACGCCACTCGGAACTTCCGGGTCAGCTCCACACCCCCTCCCCACCCTCCTGGCTGCCCCTGTCTTGTTCCCGTGACCACTCAACAAGGCGGCTCTGCCCCATGCACTGACCCTGGGCGCTGGCCTGGAGCTTCTCGGAGGGCGGGGACCATCGCCCGGTAGGTGTTCAGTAGCCTGCCTTCCACAAAAATAGGTACATTCACCCACAGCTGGAGCACATGTCAAGTTGTTTTAAAATGATTTTAAGATAAAGTCTAATCAAACCCCAAAAACCATTAAGAGTTTTTTGACAGTGATATTTAAATACCTTTAGAGTACAAATTGCCCTTCTATAGTATAGTAAAAAAAGAGTCAAACAAAGAATGTGGCAAAAGGTGATACAGCTGCAGAGTGAAAGTTAAGGTAAATTAGTCACACACAAAAATAACACCCCACATGTGCCTGCCTAGGTCAAAGGCAAGTGCCAGAACCATGCTTAAATGCATAAAGGCGTTTAAACTTTGAAAAGGAGAGTCAGAAGATTTTTTTAGATCAAAGATCACAGTTTTGGAAAAAGGATGGCAGAAAGCTGTTTGATGACCTTCTGAAAACATATTTAAGAGGAAGTGATTATTGCACTGTATAAACCAGATTCAGTTCTCTCAGGACAAAAAAAAAAAAAAAATGTATCCAAAGCACTGGATAAATCTCAGAAGGAACTACCAACACTTTACAAGTCAAGAGTCTAGGAAGCTAGCACTTGAGGGAGATGAAACCGACAGAGAGGCATTGAGGCAAAAAGGGAAACTGCAGCTAACCAGAGCCCAAAATAACTGGGAGCCTCAGATAACCAGATTTCTCCCAGTCCTTAGCTTGTATGGTTTCCATTCTCAGGCCATACTGCTTCTAGGAGAGCACTTCCTAACATTCACTCAGAATGATAACTCTGGTACCTCCTAGAAAGCTCCATTCACCCCAGAAATATACAAATGTGAGGTTTAAAAGGCACTTACATATTTTAGAAAAAAATTCTTTTATAAAGGAAAGAAACAAAAACTGTTTTCTGGTTGTTCACTAGAGTATCTAGAAAATCATCCAGAACATTCTAAGCTACTGATCTGACTTGGAGTAAGAACACCATCACTGCTACCTTGTCTGGAAAGGATATGGTGCCCAAGACCATCAGATATACAACTGGGGCTGAAAAGATGGATGCTTCAGAAACCCCTGATCACAGCCTCTACTGTCTCGGCCTTCAGGCCCAAGTGCCCCCAAGAAACCTCACAACTAAAAGCCAATTATTCCCGAGTCCCAGGACCAGAAGCATCCCCTCACGTTATACAGTCCGGCACCTCCATGTGTCCTGAATCTTTCTACCCAGCGCCTTAATGGGAAGCTTGTTATCCTCTCTAGGCAGCCAAAGCAGAGCTGGGCAAGTCTAATTACCAGCAACTTCCTTTTGTGTTGCACTGCAATCAACCTATCAGGCATCCCCTGTAGGTCCAAATTCTGATAACTGGAGAATGCCAGTGACTTTGAGTCACAGATGAAGATTGTTTCGGCCTCCATGTAGAAATTCAGATAAAAGGATTATCACTGCAGCCAAGAACTTAAGGCCTCTGAAAAGAAAACTCTGGGAGAGAGAAAGGAAAACGGCTACTTTTTCTTACCTCATCCTTTTCACCAAATTCCCAAACCTTTTCCAAGCCACAGATCTTCCTTGAACCTCTCTCCAAACTCATTAATCTCTCCTATCTCAAAGCTGGTGTGTTGTCAACTAGGTCGAGTTCAGCTCCAAGTTTTTACCATCCTGCTCTTTTATGGAACCTCAGATTCAATGTAATATGGTGGCAGTTTAATTTACATTTACCTTTAGACTCACTAAAATGTTACTGGCCACAAACCCTATTCCACTTGTCAAATGCTAGCTCTGAGGCACCTGAGTTAGATAGAACATAAACTACAGAAGCACCAAGACCAGGAAAACACATCTAAAAGAAACAAATGTTGCCAATGCTAACAGAAAAACTGATCGTGGGTGAATATCCTGCTGTCTTTATCTTGAAATGGTCTCCTGGTTATTATAAGAACCGGAGGGACATTTTTCAGAAATGCCAAAGCTTGAAAACCTTGTCCTGTCCTCGCCCCTCTTCTACCAAAGAATCCCTCTCTCCAGATGTTTAATTCCAAATAAGAACTGCTTGCTTAGGAAAGAGGAAATTTGGTTTTGAGGATTTCTTCCGTAAAAAATTGTTGTCTCAAACAAACGCTAACTACTACCCACCCACAGAGCATCCTGATGGGGGTGGGGAACGACCCATTTTATCAGTTGTGATGCAGCAAATTCCAAATCATGGTAACAAGAAGAATTAGTCTAGAGGGAATGTCACCTGCTCAAGTTCGAGAGAGAGTCCCTACATCTTGGTAGGTCTTAGTTAAATGTTATGAATGCTTTCAAAGTGGATGGAGCTAGATTTTTCTCTTAAAACTCCCAGTTCAAGCCGGAAGAGCAAAGCTGGGTCATGGATCTGAGAATTAACTGGTCTGCAAATGACAATCAGCTGGGGGAGAGGAGGGGCATCTTGCACCAGCAGGCTCATTTCCCGTATCCAGCTCCCACCCTCATGAACACCATGAAAAATCTCCCTGCACAGCAACGATTCCCCGCTCCTACTGCAGCCTTTTCTAACATTCTCAGGAGACTTAAAAAAGGGTTTCAGAGATTATGGGCTGTGGAGGATAGAGGAGAAAATGACATAATTTCTGCAATAACTACTACACAACATTTGCAAAGAGGCTTTTATGCATTATCCCGAGGCTTCCAAGAAATGTATAGGTCTCATCACAACGTACAATAAGCATGGAAACTGTCAAATGTTGGAGACCAGGTGGGGGGAAGGAATGAGTCAAGTACAACTTTGCAAGGGTCTCAAATTAAATAGATATTCTGCACTTGGGGACTTCAGTTCTGATAGATTCTATTAGCTCCTATCTGTTCACAGGACCATTACATGTAAGGCCGTCTGACTGAACACTTTCCGCTTCAAAGAAAAATCAAGCACAAGCTCACTTTCCCCAAGTAACACATTAACAGCAGAATCTGCAGAATTACCTTTTTTTGCCTTCTTCTGCAGTTTCAGTGTATCTGAGGACTTCTTCTTTATCTCTTGGCGAGCTTTTTTATATTCTAAGAGAAAGCAGAATATTGAACAATTTTACCACTTAGCTCAACAGAAAACACTTTAGCAACAGCCACCACTTTCATCACCCAGAGCAAAAACCATGACATGCAATAAATAGCTTTATTGGAATACGAAATGATAAAAATCCCATGAAGACATTTTACAGCAAAGGGGCTATGAACACGAAAACCAATGAAATGCACTGGGGGCGTTCCCTACAGTATACATTCATACCAGCTTTGAGAAAACATGGTACCCGGGAACATTTTAATAAAAATTTCAAAATTCACAATTTCTCAGCTTAAGTATCAGGAAATATTTTCAGTACTATCTACTTTCCCAAGGCCCAAGTCCACAGCGCTCCATTCCAAAGAGAACCCATGTGGCAAGATGCCAGCCAGATGTTACAATTCAGAAAAGAGCCCCTCAGGCTACAGCAGGAGAAACTAGACCCCATGGAAAAGAACTGGGAAAGGCCCAGCTGCCTTACTTTCACATTAGTGCCAAGGCCAGACACTGTGGACACGGAGGAGGGGCAGCCCACGTGACTCACATCCCCACCGGCCACTTCCTCTTCCCCCACCAGCCTACACCCACTCTGGACTCCTCCATTTCTGTTGTTGGCATGTCCGTCACCCAGGCGTGAACATCTGAAATGACGGTCACCTCTGATGCTTCTCTCCTTTGCTACCCTCATCAACTAATCGCCAACTGGACCAGTTCCCACAAAGCCATCCCCGACCTTTCCCTTCCACCAGCCCTGAGCCTGTCAGAGCAGGGCTCTCTCTTATACGCTCTTGGTAGCACCTATCAGTCAACCCTCTCCGGTTTCCTCCCCTCAGATCTGCCCACACGCTTTCCCTCCACCACGCTTACCGCCGGTTGTATGATCCGTGGAGCAAGGTCTCCTGCCCCCTTCCATACCACCAGCACCCCACCCTTCGGCTCCAGGAAGACTGACAGGGGTGGCGTCTGCCTGGACCATTCTGTCCCCAGACCTAGCACATGAGGTACTGAGACCCACTGGCTGAAGGTTCGCTTACATCATTAAAAGTGTGGTTTTTCACAATGTGCTGAAATGCCCTAAGTACGTCTCTGGCATTTAAGCCTGCTGTTACAGATCACTTTTAATTCAGCTGATCACAATTAATGTCACAGAGCGCAATCAGGCTACCCACTGAGTGATGCTGCATGCCCCAAAACCCAGCACTGAGTCCTGCAATGGGACCACTTCTGACCCCTCATCCTCCTCCAACACGGAGATGCGCACAGGAGCAGCGGGGAAAGAGCAGGTCCTCAGGGTGGCATCACTGGACCCCGCAGAGGCACGGGCAGCAGCCGGCAACATGCCACCCGAGACGAATACGCACCAGCCGCGGCCTTGCCCAGTACCTTTTGCGTGGTCCTTATCCAGCTGGTTGGCCACTTTCTTCCATTCTTCCATCTGCTCTTGAAGTGGGTTTATCAGACAATCGATTAAAGCACTTGTACCAAAGGAGAAAGAAAAGGAGACATTCAACAGACACATTCCCTTGTCAAGGTTTACACTCTGTTGTCAAAACGCACCTGAATCACAATTACCCGAAGCAAGACAGGGCAGCCCACTAAAAGCCCAAGTTCACATCCAAACCCCCCAATGTCACAGCAACTGTGCCCCAGGAGGCTTTTCAATGACTGCTAAGAAGCTGCACACGTGACTCGTGGCCGTGACCTCTTCTCATGGCCCCCTTTTCCACTCGCACACTCTATTAACAAGCAACGCTGCAGATCAGTGGGGTCACACCTCCGGCTGCACAAGGGAACCAGCTGGAGAACTTTTAAAAGGTGAGGACTCCTGGGCCTCACCCCACACCCGATAGAAACTTGGAGGGTGGGGGGGCCAGCATTGCCTTTTTTAAAAAAAGGCCCACATGATTCTGACGTGCGTTCAGGATAAGTCGTGAATGCAGACTGTGGACAGCCGAGGGAGGGTCAGAGGGGTGAGGGGTCTCCAGGTGCATCGCTTCTTATTTTGTGCAACTCTCCCAAACAGACTGCAGTTAAGTGAGCGGAAAGGTGGCTCCCAACAGAGAGGAATCATGAGTCAAGGGAGCCGGGGTTTTTTGTGCAGAGGAAGTAGAATCGACCCGATCCTACATTACAGAGATGCTGTTGAGAACTTAAGAGAATGCCCGAAAACTGTCTGAATGGCATTGGTGAGAACTGCAACAAGGATATTCTCAGACTGCTTTTTTTTTTTTTTTCTTTTTTTTTTCTTTTTTTTGCGGTATGCAGGCCTCTCACTGTTGTGGCCTCTCCCGTTGCGGAGCACAGGCTCTGGACGCGCAGGCCCAGCGGCCATGGCTCACGGGCCTAGCTGCTCCGCGGCATGTGGGATCTTCCCGGACCGGGGCATGAACCCGTGTCTCCGGCATCGGCAGGCGGATTCTCAACCACTGCGCCACCAGGGAAGCCCTCAGACTGCTTTTTGATCCTGGGCCTCCTGAAAATCTCCAAGCTTCTGGTACCACCACCACCCCCTCTTCTCTTACCAGGGTCTAGTGGCACCAGCCCCATCGCCCGCGCATCCTCTGGCCTCACTTCCTCCAGCTCTCCGTCCAAATCTTCCTTCTGAACAGAGACGCTCCCTAACCAGCCTGTGTTCAAGAGCCGCCACCCACCTCATCCCGTGTGTTCCTACTCCTGTGTCCTGCATCACCGCCTGACGTTCTATCAGGTTTATATAGTGTCTGGGGCGTAAGCTTCATGAGTGCAGGATGTGTTTCCTAACTCAGGGCTATGCCCCGTACACCTAAGACAATGCCGGCACATCGTAGGTGCTCAATAGGCAGTGGCTGTTGAATCGGCATCTCTTCACCACTAAAATGGAATGAGGTGTCACGGGACTGGCCCCAGAATAAACAAGATGACGTGTGTGGGAGGAGGCGCGGGGTGTGCCATCACGGGGAGCACCCCCCAGGGGCGAGGAGGGAAGGAGGAAGCCAGATTTTATCACACGCTCCAGCAGGTGCTTTCCACCGTGTGGACGCTGCGTGCATCTGCACAAGAACCCTTCAGAGATTCCTACGCCCATCTGACGGGCTGAGAGCCCAGCCCAAGATTACAGCATGTCAGCGGCCAGCCCGGGGTTCAAACCTAGGCCCGGCTGACTCCAAGACTAGGTGCTTCCCACTGCATTCTGTAGCCTCCTGAGGTGGTCCTGCAAGAGGGTTAGAGGGACTCCACCGTGACAGCCTCTCACGCAACTTGCAATTCACAAAGCAGAGCTGTGCAGAAATGCTGAATTATGCTGCTCTGTTTGGGAGAACGTCCCACTCTTCACTGGAACACTGGTGACTGTAGACCCCCCGTGCCGGCCACTGCCATTTCTACCCGTCCTGGACGCTTGTGAAACAGACAAGAGGCTGGCAGTGTGGAAGGTTCTATGAGCCACCCCTGCCCTCCTCGGCGGGCCTGGAGGACGTACACAGGTCCCGGGTAACAGGACGGCAGTGCACGCCTCACTCTCCAGCACGGCAGCTCCTCTTCCTATGAGGTTCCTGCAGGGGTGGGGGACCCAGAGGTCTCATCAGGGTGCTTGGCGCCTCACACTGATGAAGCGTGAGGACAGACACACAGAGAAGATGCCAGAGCGGGGTAGGGGGGGGCGCCAGGCTCCATGAGGCAGGGACCCCGGCTGTCTGGTCCTTCACTGGAGCCCCAGGGCCCAGAGCACTGCCTGGCAGATGCCCAGCCAAATACTTGTTCAGTGAGTGAGCAGAGACGGGCTGTGATGAGAGACGGGATTTAACATTACGGGGAAACCAGTGCTGCTTGAGGTGAGTTATGCTATGTATCACCGCTTCCCTAACCTGAAATCAGCTAGGGCCTCTGAGATCTGGGAGAAACACGGTCCTCACCTGGAAAACTGCCTCAGCTTGGCTTCTATGCTCCGATGCCTCATGCACATCCTGGTTAAGGCCGAGCCAATCTCCCTGGTACCACCTGGAAAAGCAACAGAAGCAAACATGAGGGACAGAAGACAAGTAGGAATCACTGAGATCCTGCAAGAATTAAAAAACTAGCCAGGGCTCCCCTGGTGGCGCAGCGGTTGAGAATCCGCCTGCCGATGCAGGGGACGCGGGTTCGTGCCCCGATCCGGGAAGATCCCACATGCCGCGGAGCGGCTGGGCCCGTGAGCCATGGCCGCTGAGCCTGCGCGTCCGGAGCCTGTGCTCCGCAACGGGAGAGGCCACAGCAGTGAGAGGCCCGCGTACCGCAAAAAAAAAAAAAAAAAAAAAAAAACTAGCCAGATTTCACCATGTTATAAAACCCAAGCCACGGTCTTTCAGACTTCTCACCAAACTTGTGTACACAGACGTAAACATATATACATATGGCTACATATCTTGAAATCATCATCAAAACAAGAGCTACCTTTACCATACACGATACCCTCTAATATTTTCTATTCTGTTTCTTTTTTGTTTTTTTGATGCTGATTGTGACCCAGACGTTGATTTTAGAACCCACACATGGGTCTGAAAAATACTTCTCAAGGAAGATGATTAAAATAGTATCTGATATTTAGGGGAAAGCTGTAGTTTTGTTTTATTTTTTCCACTTCTGGCAAAATAATCCTCTTAGCATTATTCAGAACCACCAATGAAGCCAGTCCATAAAGCCACATATTCTAGAATACAAGTAATGTAGAGAAGAGCAGGGCTAAAGCAAGATGAAAGAGCAGGGTATTTTTTTTGATGGGTTTGGGTAACGCCAGAGAAAGAAGTCCTCAAACCCAGCAAATGTCCAGGAAATTGAAATACAGCTTAATGTTCCTGAAATTCTTGTCATACTTTTCCCTTCAGGCACACCCTTTTTCTAAGATTATTTTTGAAGTTCCCTTCCTTCCTCCCCTTAGAAACAATGCTTAAATCAGCATTTACTTGAGCGTGGAGGAGGGGGAAGCAGACTGTATCTACAGATGGTAACTCTGCACTGAGAGCTGGAAAGCACAATTATAAATGTTATGAAAACACTGGGGTTCATGAAATCAGAGGGAAAAGTGTCCCCAAAACCATTAAAAAAAATTTTTTTTTTAGACAAGGCTTTCAAGGGAAAGCACGGGAATTTATGGCAGGTTTAACCAAATCAAGTTAATAGGAAAAAAATTCTCTCCCCTATTAGTACTTGTGACATTATTATGGGCTGTATTTTCCACTCTGCCTTCTCTCCTAGAAATGCCAGTGCGCTGCTTCACTTTCACCTGTTTTCCATTTTATTCTGCAAAACTATCAGGTTTCCAGAACCAAAAAATAAATAATGGTGATACATATTTAATATTTCTATATTTTATTTTAGTCTGAAAAGAAGCCTTCTGGAGCAATTCTTCCATTCCTTTAAAACAGGGTTTCTCAAACTGAACCCTATTGACACATAGGGGCAGGATGATTCTTTGTTAGGGGGCCGTCCTTTGCACCGTAAGACGGTTTGCAGCATACCTGGCCTCAACCTACCAAAAGCCAGTAGCAGCCCCCCAGTCTGTGATATCCAAAAATGTTTCCAGACAGTACCAAGGGCTCCCTGGGGAGCAAACTCTCCCCCAGTTGAGAAGCACCTCTGTAAAAGAAACTGAGTAAGAATTAAAGGTCATCTGAGGCTGACTTACTAAATGGCCAGAAGTGTAAAATGTTGCCCTAGAGCTCCTGGCACCGGCCAGGAGTTAGTGACCACCGGAGCCTCACTATCTACACTGCAGCTTGCACCTCTCCACCCTGGAAGACCAGTAGAGGGCGCTGTTTTCACATGAGCCACTTGCCTTCTGGGCTCATTTCAGGTTCTTAAGACTTTATTGCTTATAATCAAGGACGAGGAACATGTAATCCGCAGGGAAATATCTCTTATTTTTCCTGGGCCTTCATTTAATTAAAAGTTAATAACCCGGCCACGCAAGGAAACTGGCACACTCATTCACAGCTGGTAAGAGTGTAAACTAGCACTTTTCTGGAGGGAAATTTGGCAGCATTTATCAAGAAATGCCTTAAAAACAAGCCCCCTCTTTGACCCAGCAATTCTACTCCTAGAAATTTTACCAGAGGAAAACAATGAAGGATGAGAGCAAATCTTTACCTATGAGGTCACTGAAATGTTGCTTACGGCAGTAAAAACTGGAAGTAACGTCCCATTCTAGGGAGCAGGCTGAATAAACCCTAGGACACAGCCACACAACGGACGAGCACGCAGTCACCCAAAGTGCTGGAGAGCGATGGTTCAGGTCCCAGGAAGTGAGTCGTTTGTAGAGACCTGAGGATGTGCTGGGCCCCGGGATGAGTGCTTTGCACACGTGAGCTCATTTAATCCTCCCAACAAGCCTAGGTGTGCTGGTGTTACTATCATCCCAGACAGGAAAAAAGCCTTCCGTAATTTGGCCAACGTCACCCTGCTAGTAAGTGGGATTCTATCCCAGGCCAAATCTACAGAGTCCATGCCTTTAACCACTCAGCACATGGCACTTACTACAGACAAAGGGAGATGGGAAAGGGCAGAGCCAAGAGCCCAAAACACTCCGCTAAGCTAACTCAACTACACGCTCTTATGGATGTTGAGGCTTTACCGTCCAGCTCTCAAATTTCTGTTCCGGAGCCTAGAACTGTTGAATTGGCACCACGGGAACTAAGCTCCAATCTTTGCTAATAAGCTGTTACACGGAACTAAGTGACCGAGAGCTGCTTTGTTAATTACCCATGAGTTTGCGTTTCCTCAAAATGAAATTCTGCAGTTGGAAAAGATCACCTCAAAGCTCAGCTCCCTAACCCCGTTTCTCTGTGCCCGGTTTCTTTTAGCTTCCCAGATATTTTCAGACATGGCCACTGGTCCTTTAGCATCCCCAGGAAAGCCCAAGGCTTCCCAGAAACAGCTGAACTGTGGGATGAGAACAAGCGGTTTCTAAACATGCTGTGTGCACCCACCACTGTGCTCTGCAGCACGGGGCTTTCTGTGAGAGAAGGAAATGAAGAACCGGAGCAAACTCCCAAATAGCAGTGTCTCTGTCCAAGCGGCACAAGGGCAGGAGACAGGCAGCTGACATCCTCCGTGGACCCCAGGACCCAACCATTAGAATTACTGCTGATCTCAGCCATGCAGGGCCCTCTAAAAATAGCTCTATCTATGGATGTGCTTCACAGGGTCTTCTCTTCCTGACCCTTGCTAAGAACTAAAAAAAAAAAAAAAAAAAAAAAAAAAAAAAAATCAGCAGGTTTGAAAAAGCTTCAGAGGAAGCTGACTTTAGTTACAATGCCAGAGCAGACATCTGGAAGAGCTCTGAGCTGACAGAGAGAATATTTATGGAATCAAATGACTGCGATGTACTCAGCAGCTTGCGAGTAAGGACAAGATCTTACTTGTTTTCTGTTTTCCCTGCACCCGGCACTGGTACAGACTGAAGAAACCAACATGGACCACCTGGAGAGCATTTTTTGGCTATACCTGGAGGCGGAGCAAGGGACCGGGTTTGTCTTTCGTTTAACACATAAACATTTGTGTATCATCTGTGGCACACAATAGAAGACTCAAAATAAATACAAGATCCTTATTATCTTACAAAAGGTATATACTGATTCAAGGTCAGCCCGGAGAAACAATGGTGTATTGGTTTTTCTTAAATTGCGGTATAGCTGATGTACCATGTTGTGTTAGTTTCTGGGGTACGGCAAAGTGATTCATATCTATATATTCTTTTTGAGATTCTTCTCCATTATAGGTTATTACAAGATATTGAATGTAGTTTCCTGTGCTATACAGCAGGACCTTGTTGTTTATCTAATTTTCTATTGTTGCTGTAATAAATTACCACAAATTTAAATTTATTTAAATTTTAAATATATTAAATTTAAATTTATAAATATTTTAATTTAAAGCAGCACACATTTATTATCTTACAGTTCTGGAAACTGGAAGTCCAAAATCAATTTCTCTAGGCTAAAATCAAGGTGTCAGGAGGACTTCGTTCCTCTGGTGCCCAGAGACTCTGCTTCCTTGCCTCTTCCAGCTTCTACCGTCCGCCTGCATTCCTTGGCTCCGGGCACCTTCCTCCACGTTCAAAGTCAGTGGTGTCACAACTTCAGTCTTCTCTAACCTCTCCTTCTGTCCTCACATCTTCTCTGACTCTGATCCTCCTTCCTCCTTCTTATAAGAACTCTTGTGCTGTACTGGACCCACCTTAATACTCCAAGATAATCTGCCCCATCTCAAGATCCTTAGCTGAATCATATCTGCAAAGCCCCTCTTGTCACGTACGGTAACGTACTCACAGGTTCTGGGGTTGAGGACGTGGGTATCGGGGGGGGGGGGCATTATTCTGCCTACCGAAGATGAACAGGAGTTGTTAATTTGGGGAGAGCGCACGGGGCACCATGGTCCACTCTCCAGAGTCCATCCATCTATTCCTCTCCAGAGGATTAATCGGGGCCAGTGATCCAATGCCATCCTCTTTGGCAGTGGCTGGTTCAGGGATGAGACAAAGATGGAGAGGTTGATGGGGAGGCCTTTGGGGAAAAATGTCCCTATGTCCCTGATCTTTTTTTAAAAATAAAATTATTTATTTATTTATTTTTGGCTGTGTTGGGTCTTCGTTGCTGTGCACGGGCTTCAGTAGTTGTGGCATACAGGCTCAGTGGTTGTGGCACGCGGGCTCTAGAGCGTGGGCTCAGTAGTTGTGGTGCACAGGCTTAGTTGCTCTGCGGCACGTGGGATCTTCCCAGACAAGGGCTCAAACCTGCTTTCTGGCTGTCCACTGTTCCTCCCCCCCCACCCCGGCAAAGCCTGACACGGCTACACCCTCCAGACTGCCACCTGCCACAGTGGCTTTGCAGACAGAGGCAGGCCGGTGGCATCCATCAAGTGGCATTGCCCACCCCTCCATGCTGCCTCACTTGCAGGTGGCGTCCATCTCCCCACACAGCGGAGGACTAATGGGCAGGCCATCTTGGGGTTTCCAGTGTGCAGGTGGTGAACGAGACTTGAAAAGCTGTTCTTTCAGGCTCAGCTTCTGCTGCAGGAGGGAGGGGTCAGGGCTGGAGGAAGCGAGGTGTAAGAAGTGCCCAGGTGGAAGCGCACGGCTACGATAAGGTGCTGTGCATCTTGGCCACCCCTCTGAGTGCTGATGTTGTTGGGAGGCTAATTAAGAATCAGACGGCACCCCTGGACGGGAAAGTGCTCTCTGAAACCTCTGCAGGGGAGAGGGTCACAGGGACAGGCCCACCCCGGGCAGGTCCTGACCTCAGCCCTGCTGACATTTTGGACCAGATCCGTCTTTGCTGAGGGAGCTGTCCTGGGCACCGGAGGATGTTTTGGTCAGCCCTCCCCCGCGCAAGTCAAGTCGACCAGAAATGTCTCCAGACACTGTCAATCGTCCCCTGGGTGCAAGATCGCCCCCGTTGAGAAGCACTGGCCTAGGGGAACATGTGTCCACCCACGAGGATGGGTCGCTGATTCCGGTGCCGGACCTCGGGAAGCCTCAACTGATACGCTCCACTGTCACGGCAGCTGCTATGGGAGCTATTAGCTGGCTGCCCAGCCCCAGCTTCACAACCTCAGACAGGCAACTCCTGTCCCCACAATGAAGAAAAGATTCCACTTGCCACTAGGGACACACCGATTTCAGAATACAAAACTGACATTCCCCACGAAGTCAATAGGCACAAACTCCCTCACCCACAGACTTAGGGACACAGGAATTCAACCAGAGGCAGAATGTGTTCAAGTCCAGAATACGAGAATACCCAAAGGATGACGAAAGAGCCCAAAGCCCATGGCAGGCAGAATCTAAGCACAGAAGTCCCACTATCTGTATGGTTAGGAGAATTCCTCTGTGAGGCCAACAAGAGGCAGGGGAGTAAGACATTGACCTCAAACCACTCAATGGCTTGTGACTTCTCCCGGGACACCAGCCAGCGATGCACTGTCAGCCCCGAAGTGTCTCTGAAAATCTGTGACTCTGGACACCAAACAGGCATCAAGCACACCTAACCTGACAGGCCCTCTCTTCCTGTGGATATGTGAAACTGCTTGCTGCACCCAGTTGCTTAGAAGTTTAAAAGATCTAGGAGAGGTGGCCACGTTCCCAGGCACATAACCACCAAACATACCAAACATCAAATACAACTGTAGGTTGCCCCATGACATATTTTTATCAGAAATCTTTTTCCAAAACATATGTTTATCCACACCCAATCTTACCTGCTGAGGTGTAAGTGGGCCCCCTCGCCTGTCCATTGACCCCCAGAAGAGTCCTGGGGGCACCTTAGCAGCTGTATCCCACCCTCTCTCTCCTCCGTGCCACACACCTGGGTGACAGGCAGACCCTAAGCAGCCTGCAAGCCGCAGAGCGTCCAAAGCAGCCGCTTTCCCACTGTGGCTGACTTGGAGTCTTGGCACAAACTCCTTGGCGTCTCCCGAATTCGCCTGAGGGTCAGGAGGAGAAGCAGTAGAGCCAAGGGGTTAAGAGCTTGGCTCTGAAATCAGACAATGTGGAATCAAAGCCCAGCTCCCCCGTTCACCAACTGCGTGACCTCGGGAAGGGTCTAACTTGCTTAGATTCAAATGTTGATAACTGTACTCCCCCCAAAATGGTTATGCCAATTGGTGTTTCATGTCATCTTCGTTGCATAGAAATACCACATCCCAAATGCATCATCTGTAACTTCTAGTTAGGGCTTCTTGTGAAACAATCCGAGGTATCCTAGATTTTTTTGTTGTTTGTTTTTTACGATTTTTGTCCCCAATCTTTTACAACTGCCTCATCCATATTTAATTTGACGGCAATATATATTTTTTTGAAAAGCAACTTGCTTTTACCTTTCTAAACATTCCACTTATTCTGCAGAAACAACCAATCTTGATTTTCACACTCCTATCCCAAAGATTTATGTACCTTATAATCAAATAATGTAAAGACATACAATCGGCATATACAGGTTTGGGAACACGCACAACTGACCCTTGGTTAAGCTGACAGCTCGGGTAGAAGAAGTGTTTGCACACAGAGAGAAGCCTACTTAGCTTCGAGCTTGTTGCAGGCAGGGGTTGGTATCTTTTATAGAGAAAATAAAGAGCCCTGGTTACATGGATGGGCCAATTAAGTAGGGCTTTGATGTAGCGATAATCAGCCAAGTCCTACAAAAAGGAGAAGGCCAGAGTAATTAACTCAGGCCTGGTTGGAGCGTCCATCCACAACGGTGCGTTAGCCAGCGTGTGACAGCCCTCACTTCTCCTGCAACTAACAGCGCCCTTCCCCGAGGAGCTAGCTGATGGGTACACAGAAGGCAAGGTAAGAGTACAAAGGAACAAAGCCAGAATTGTTCCACTGGGGCTCAGGGTGGGCCCAAATGTGCCATACTGGCATACTGATTATTTTGAATTAAAGTTACTTAAGAAATGGCCAATGCAAGAGGGACACTCTGACCCTCCTTTCTGTCTCCCTGAAAGCAGGAAAGACACCTCTCATGTGAAAGGTGCCCTCCCTGCATCCGAAAGGAGAAGTCCACCCTTTTGGCCAGAGAGGGGAATGCAGGCCAAGAAACCTTGTTACTTCTTTCATTTACTACGCCAAAACCAAACTCTGTTTAGATTCTTCCCTAATTGGGCACACAAAACCTACATTGTTTTGTCCTGTCAATTTCTTACAAATTTATTGGGTTTTCTGTCTTAAAAGTCTCAACGTTGCCTGCTTTGGCCCTTTTGTTGCTCCCATTTCTATGAGACCTCCATGCACACGAATTAAAATGTGTGTCTTTCTCCTGCTAATCTGTCTTGTGTCAATTTTATTATTAGTGCAGCCACAAGAACTCAAGATAGGTAGAGGGGGGGATCTTCCACCTCCTTGACAGTTCCTTCTTCCCAAACGTCTTCGAAGACGAAAGGCCAAGGAGTAGTCCAGAGGGCCCGCCGGGGGAGGACCTCCTCCTTATCAGCAGTTATGCACCAACCAAGCGGTCATTTGATGGAACTCAAAGCTGTAGCGCCGAGAGGTTCACGGTCAAGCAACTGCAGTGAAGTCCATCTCTCGGTGGCCCACACCTTCCTGGCTAACCAGCTTAAAGGTGCCCCCAGCCCGAGATCTCTCTTTGTTGTTTATTTTCATGTCACAAAGCTCAAGACCGCTGCGTCATCAGCCTCCTACTAACAAAGAATGGAAAGGAAAGTTCCCATGGAATCCAGGACCACTTCCGCAATCACCTGCGTCAGGTTGTGGGTTCAGCAAACAAGGAAAGAACGTCTCACTCTCCTTCCTCTCAAGCCCCTGCCCCCAGAGCCCAGAACCCTGAAACGTCAGGTGTCTTTTCACCTTGACGGCAGGCAAGAGGGCTGCCTGGGCAGCGCATCACAGGAGCCATGTCTGCGTGTAGCAGCCGCCACTCTGGCCGGCCCGGCGGGCACACCATCTGCCAGCCCGGGGGGCGACGGGGGCCCCCACGGTTCCGCAACCGCCACGCCAGCGTCACGCCCGACGGTGAAGCCAGTGTGCTCAGGGATGCTTTCATTTCACAGGCTTAAGTGCTGGTACACGGACTGCGAAAGGTAGAGTTGAGAGAGTCTCAAAGTGGCACCTGGATGTGAGCCTGAATTCTGAGAATAAAGAAGGGAACTCAATGCTGATGCCCGAAGAGGCTAAACCATGACGCCCAGCTAACAAAGACCACACTTTCCCCAAATGTTCAGTCCAAGGGACTGAGTCCAAAAGGCCATTAGATGGACCCCTACAGTGAGACCAACAACAGGGTCAGCAGGGAGCCCTCGGGCACTCCAGGCAGGGGACCAGCAGGACCTCAGGTGGAGGCTGGCACACCTGCTTGAGGTTCTAGGCAGCGCATCTCCCAGGTGACCCCCAGGCTGGATTAGATGAGCCCCCTTTACCGCTGTAAGAAAAATGATCTCATGGCAGCTGGGACGCTGGAGGAGAGACAAGGGGCGTTGCCATATTCCACAAACACGACTGTGTTCGACGCTACTGTGGTCTGACTCTTGGACTCTCAGTGGAGGAGACAACCCCTGCCCTCCTGGGATGCAGCTCACCTAGACTCGGAAGCCACAGATTTCAGGGTGACCTTAGGGCTGGGAGGTGCCTCGGAAAACTCACGAAGCAACAGACCAGTGGTTCCTTACTGCTGGGCACCCAACGCTTGCCTTTAATGAGCAGAGACGCTCCGGATGGCCCTCAGGAGTCCCTCCCTCACGGCCGTTTCTCTTGCTCAGGGAAATGCATCCGTGTCCTGCACTGTGTCCCCGTGAGAAGGCCGGTTCCTGTCGGGGGCACTGTCATTTTCATTAAAGGTCTAAGGAGGCACTCAGGGTATGAAGAATATCAAAAATACAAACTGTTTCTTCTGGCTTCCTCATCATTTTATGTTTATTCTTGGCCGCAGACAGAGGGACAGCGGAGAGGTGGCACCATTTTAATGCCCTGTATCTGTTTAACTACAGGGAGGGAAGGGAAAGGGATAAACAACTAGTTCCTGGTATTAACGAGTTATCATACGGACCACCTATCATTTATATCTGCCATTCAGTAGAGACACTGGTCGTCCATAAATCACTGAAGAATGTCCAAATACCTTATGCTAGTCCCTAAAATGATTTCAAAACTATCCAAACATTTCTGCATGTGCTATTTAAATCACCGAAATATTCTTGCAACAAATACACAATTTGATCTCAAGGCAACGAACGAATGAGAAACATGAATAATATTTTAAGCAGTGGAAGGATCTGTCCCTTTGTCTTCAGAGGGTTACTTAGGACAAAAGTGGAAAAACGTAAAAGATTTTCAAAAATAAACCCGGAAAGCTCCTGGACAAAGGAAGCCTGACTTCCCTTTTGCTACAATGGCAGTCCTAACATGCTTCCATCCTCAAGGAAGAGAAAAACATGCCGAGCTTCCTGTTCAGAAACTGTATTCCTGGGCTACTGTATGCGGCTGAGATATGTGGGACAATCCAGCTAGCGTTCACGGGACACCTAATACTGCGCATGCGGCAAATGCTGGGGAGGATGAGCCAGAGGTTTGCGGAAGACGCCTTTGTGCCCACACGCGGGGTGGGAGATACTGCAAACTGTTATCAGCTGACAACCTTTCAGCCAATCTCACACTTCCCAGCTTCTCCCACTTCACGACTTTTCAAAAAGCAGAGGAAACAAGAAAGAAAAAAAAAAAAAAAAAACTACACACAGTCCCACCACCATCTGGTGGCTTCAGACCAGCGAGAACGAGCTTCTGGCAGGCACGGTACTGGCAGCCACAAAGACCAATATTCCTCTTCTTATGTTGCTATTTCAAAAGCAAAGTGAGAATGGTAATATGGAAACACAAAAACACGGACATGCTCCCACTTCTAGGAAAAACCCTAGTAGGAGCAAAGGCATTCCGACAGGGACTCTCCACCTTCGTTTCTGATGGAATGGCGCCTGGTTGAAAAGTACTGCGGGAGTGTCACCTGGGAAATGCCGCCGGCTCCCCGACATCTGCCGCCATGAACTCCCGCTGCCAGGGTCTGCCTCTGCTGCACGGGTGCAGAAAGATGCTCTCGCTGGAGCCAGGCCTGAGCAACTCGAGAACGCCAACGCGTGCCAGCCAAGCAGATGTGGGTTGATGTGTAAAACCACACGTCGTTTTCTGAGCTCATGAAATTGAACTGTCAGGCAGATAAGATGCTCACAGCCACTGATCTGAGCATTACCTCCCAGGCGGCTTTCAGGGATAAATCTCAAGGTGGCTTGAGGAATATGGAAGCAGAGGAGGGCAGTTCGTGTTTTAGGGGGTCAGAGTTAAGAGCCTGAGGCACCCATCTCCCCCAAAGGGCTGAGACTCCAGAAAGCGAACCCTTGATGCCTCTTTAGCTCTTTAGCTTTAGCCGCTCCTCTGGCTCTGCTTCTGTTGGTGACCAGACCCCTTGTGACAGAGATTATCCTTAGGACCATTTATCCTAAAACCTCCAGTATCTAGAGTCAGGTTACCCTTGTGTGTTGCTGGCCTAAGAGCTACTCTACTGTTTTAAGGGGCTTCTGTACCTCCCTGAACTACGCCAGAATGTGCTGACTTCACCATCTCTCAGGAAGCAATCTTGCTGCTTTCCAAATTGTTAAGAGTAGCTACCATTTACTGAGCGTTGGCCATCCACCAGGCACTTGCAAGCACACTGTATTCAATTTTTTAAATCTCATGATACTCCTTCTACAGGTATCATTGTAAGGTAAGGATTATTATCCTCATTTTACAGATGAGGACAAGGGGGCTCAGAGAAGTTAAGTAATTTGCCCCCGGTTGCACAGAAGAATTCAGGATTTGCATCCAGGGCTGAGTCCATAGTTAGAACTTTTAACCATCTGTGAAGACATCTCACTGTTGCTAACGTGTACCAACATATCTGGCGGAGGGGAAGTTGGGTTTTTGCTCTCCAGCCCCATCCTGTGATTGAAGGAAAATAAAGACCCTGCCACCCAGACGTCTGTGTTATCAGCCAGACTTAAACCACACGGCCGCCACTTCAACTGTGTGTGAGCAGGCTGGTCTGCGTGCAAGGTCCTGGGATCGGGTGGGCATGGGCTGTCTCGGCAGGCCTCACCTCCTGCAAGCTTCCTGGGGCACTGGGGTGGCTATGTATTCGTGCAGAGGACCCTTCCCTACTTGCCAGAAGACTCTTTCCCCAAATCACCCTTTCAGCTACTGACCCATCCCAGGAAGGGCCGCCGAAGTATCGTTTCCCAGACACGGCCATCCCTTGGTTTTCTACAAACACTGTGTTTCTCATAAAACAGCACACGAAGCGCATCTCTTTGGACATAGTAGATGCTCAACAAACCTGACTAAGTGGGACCTGGCAGACATGCCAAGCTTCAAGTTCTAGGCCCGTAACGCTGGCTCTTCCCAATTCTCTTACTACATCTCCCTCCTCCCCACTCTTTTCTCCATCTCTACTCCACACCCCACCCATCCCTGTAATAAGGAACCCTTCAGGAGAGGATAAGATTTAAGATTCTAAGGGAAAAGTGGTTGCACTTAGGCCGAGACTACACCCATGGCACTGGAAATGCAGTCAGAGTTCCCCTTTGTAGCTACCTTCCTAGCCAAGTTCACTTAAGATCATTCAAAGAGACTTAATTACCATCTTCGTGTCTTCTTCCAATTTCTATTTCGAGTCATACCTTCCCCCAACGGTTTCTGAATGAACGTTTGGATGGTTTCTGACCTAAGAGTAATTGAAACTCTAACCCTGGTACAGCCAACAGGAGGCTCTCTTACTGCCAAAACCGAGAAAGCAGGGCTAAGGCTCCAGGTGGCAAGAAAGCAGCACCGTGACACAACCAACGCGCCCTTAGGACCCTACAAGCCAGGCCAGCCCTGACCTCCCATCCTCCATACAGGGTACAAACTGGTTTTAGTTCCTAGTTCCCCAACTGAGTCTCAAGGTCAAGCAGTAGTAACGTTGGGTCCAAAAACTATTCCTTTCCCCAGTTCCCTGAGAACTCCACCACCACGCAGACCGTGCCAGGCGAAATGCAGGTGGACCAGGAGTCCTGGACTGGGAGGAGAGGCACGTGGAACGTGACTGTTCACCGTGTCGCACGCCCATAGGACACGGGGGTTTTTGCTGGGACAGGCTCCTGCTGGTGAAGCTTCCCCACCCCTGCCAGATGTCTTCCTGCCAACAGAGAAATGGCAGCTCTGGGTCCAGAGAAAAGAGGAGGCTTGGGAGCATCAGACAACGTTTGAGGGCAAAGTGGCTCAATGGAAGCTGAGAGCGGGTCACCAAGTGGTCCTGGGTTCCCACTGGTCTCCATCCCTCCCCATGCCTGGGACAGTAAGAAGCTTGCAGAGGACTCAGTATAAAAAGGTGGGAGGGGGCTTTCCTGGTGGCGCAGTGGTTGAGAGTCCGCCTGCCGACGCAGGGGACGCGGGTTCGCGCCCCGGTCCGGGAAGATCCCACGTGCCGCGGAGCGCCTGGGCCCGTGAGCCGTGGCCACTGAGCCTGCGCGTCCGGAGCCTGCGCGTCCGGAGCCTGTGCTCCGCAAAGGGAGAGGCCGCGGTGGTGAGAGGGCCGCGTACCGCAAAAAAAAAAAAAAAAAAAAAAAAGGTGGGAGGGGAGTAATGTTTCTCCTCTGCCTTGCACAGGACCAGCAGCTCAGAGGCCTCCAGCACTGGCACTTAGGGATGGGATAATGGAGGGAAGGAGCGAATAAGGGGACCGGATGATCGCTAGCTCACCTCCCCGTTCCCATGCATATACACACGTTGTCACATTTGTAGCGCTGTTCTGGGTTTACTACTTCTTGGGCCCGTGTCCCCCATTGATAGGTGACCTCCAGAGACAGTTTCTGAACCACCCCTGAATTGCCAGTGTCTGGCAAGATACATGACCATCTTTGACTCAAGAGATATTTTGCAGATGAAGGAAACCAAAAAAGCAAAAAGCAAAAGTTTAATAATTGGATAATATCCTATTCTGAAGAGCTGAGCTAAATCTGAGCTCCCAGGAGAGGGTGCTAAGAGGTTCGTTATGAGTATTAGACTCACCCCTGGATCCACTCCGCCACGATGTGAAGACAAAAGGGAACAGGAGCTCTGGATGGAAAAGCTGTGAATTCTGGGAGTCCTGCCTGGTTTAAGGCTCAATCTCGTCTAGGGAAAGAGCATATCTAAATGCTAATTTGATAAAGAATATTTAGACCCATGTTTGACTATCCTGCCAGCCTTTCAAATGAAATATCTGAGCACCTACTACATGCAAAGCCGTTGAGGAATAATAAGAGGGTGAGTCTTCTTCCAGGTAAGAACGCACACAAAAGAAAAATAAGGAAGGCAAAACAAAGAATCGAGTCTTTTTGTTTTAAGATACGGGGCTGATAATGGACCTCAAAAATCCCCATTAGGCTGGAAGAGGGTCCGTTAAAATGTTCACAATATTCCGAGCATATTTTTTGCAGAAGATAATTACTAAGGATCTCAGGAAGCTTCAGATCCCCTTATATGCTGTTAGAAAAGCCTTTGCAGGAGCAGCTCTGTTGCCATGACAACAATGACTTGGCTGAGTATAAAGGAGGACGAGGGACCTACCAGATGGTATTCTCAACAGTCAGCCCTGAGATTTTCTAAAGCCACTTTCTAAAGGACCTTCAGCATCTCGGAGTTACAGAATTTACAAGCTGAATAAGACCTTAGGAGTAACCTAGTTTTAGCAAAAGTCACTGCAATTTCTCTTTTCTCACCCTTGCCTGACTTGCCTAGACTCAGCTGAAACATCTCTAGGGCCAGAGACCTTACTCTGCCCCACCCTCATAGGAAGAGGGCAGGGAGCTCTCCCCTCTACCCCCACAGTCCTTAGAGAGGAGTGAGCACAGGTTTAGGAAGAGAGGGAGTTATTTGAAGAAACTTTCCCTCCCCAAGCAGAAGGTTTGGGTAAAGCATCCTGGCCTCTTTGGCAATGGCCGCCACTGTTCAATGAGTCTGAACAAAACAAGAACAGCCATGGAAGGTAGCTCCTCCCAGGTCTTAAGCACGGAGCTGGTTTCTAATTCCAGCCATCGAGTACTACCTGGAAATTCATAATTGTCACCTAAACAGAAAGAGTACCAAGGACCCCGGTGGTACTCAGTAAACCACTTAGGAGGCCACATATGGCAAAAACATAACCACGTGGCTTCTCTCCACCTGCCGTATACACAGCACACACGTGTGCGTGCCCATACACACAAACCCACCACGATGTGCCTCTTTAGTCACCCTGCAGAGCATCGCTGAGGACGGCTTCTCCCAGGGCCCCGGTCACTTTTTGAGATGAATGCAAGTGGATCCTTAGGTAACTCCCAGGGGGACACATTTATGTAGACCAGGATTGGGAGAAGAGGACGGGGTGAGCTGGAGGGATTGCAGGGTAAGTAATTCATAAAAGTGGGTGCAAGCCTTACTGAAGGGGAAAACCCACACCTCGCCCACAGGTGCTGCTATGAGAAGTGGCACGGCCTGCAGAGGAGCCTTCCAGATCAAGACAACCTGAAGAGGCGACCTCCGAGTATCTCCTGACACCACCCCATCATGGTGAGGTACCAAGACCGCAGGCGCCCGGGAAGCTCTCCTAGGTGCCTGCTTCTATTCTGTCTGCAGCTTCCTTCAATTCACTGTGCCCTGCAGCTCACCACTTCCCAGACGGCTCTGGACACCATCTACATCTTCCAACAGACACTCTGGGCCAGTGCAGGGGTACCTGGGACCACCACCATGAAGCAAGCTTAATGGCTCATTTCATATGCAAAAGAGTCAGAAAAGTGTAAAGGAAAGAATCTATATTTATACTCCATTGTGCTTGGCGCCTTATAAAGAATTTCTACCACCCCAAAAGAAGACTTTGAAAAAATGAAAAAGATTTGCATGACCTGCAGTACTCTCCTTGATACCAGACACCCAAGTGGGCTTATTTTCACAGGAACAGATTTGATATGAAGACAGCACCAGTGAGCAGGGGGTCTCCCCTAAAAGGCTGCCATGCAGCCCCCCAGGGTTTGACACCAACGTTTCCAACCAGGAACCCAGCACTCCTTCGGTGAAGAACCCAGCAGACCATCTTGATAGTACTCCGTCGGCAAACTTTAAAGTTTGAGGCAGGAATTAACTCCAGTGAGAATCCGTGTCGATTCTGTGAGCATCCCAGAGAGATGGCATTACACCACTCCAAACCAGTGGTGACAACTGGGGGAGACAAAGGCAGAGAGCGGCTCCCAACCAGAAGGGGGGAGTGGCAGGAGTAGGCTTGTTCCCGGTCCAGAGAAAGAGCTGGCCCTCCCCCTCTGTGGGCCTGTCAGCCCAGTTTCCAGAGGACCACGCAGGGCCACAGGAAACGGCACAGGTGGACAGCCATTAGGGAAGAATGGCTCTGTGGCCAGATGGCTGAAAAGACCAGCTCCCAGCCCTGGAGAGGCTGGTTTATTCTAGGAGACAATTACCAGTTATTACAAAGCTGAAACTGACCATTCAGGTAGAAGTCTCAGCATCGGGGACCTTCTGGTTCCAAGCAAGAAGAAAAGCTACAACATTTGAATGAGGCCAAGTATAAAGAGTGTGTCTGTGTGCATTTGTGTGTCTGGGTGTCTGTGAGAGACAGATACAGACACGGGTGAACCCAAGAGTAGGGACAGGGGCTTCCCTGGTGGCGCAGTGGTTGAGAGTCCGCCTGCTGATGCAGGGGATACGGGTTCGTGCCCCGGTCTGGGAAGATGCCACATGCCGCGGAGCGGCTGGGCCCGTGAGCCATGGCCGCTGCGCCTGCGTGTCCAGAGCCTGTGCTCCACAACGGGAGAGGCCACAACAGTGAGAGGCCCGCGTACCACAAAAAAAAAAAAAAATAGAATAGGGACAGGTTAAGGCACCTGACAATACTAAACCACTAGGTTAACAGAGAATTGTATTCAGCCCACAAACAAGCATTCAAAAGCAGATTAATAACTGCTTAAAAAAAGAGAGAGACTAAAGAAACCCAATTTTCTTATTTTTTAAGGTCAAAAGACTGAGACCCATCTGGTGGATTAACAAGCCCGGGATACCCACCGTCCAGCTGAGTGCCCCACCAGAGAAACAACCATATCCCACATGCAGGCTATTCCTCTAACTGCATTTTTCGGGAAACGGGGAGAAGGGAACCCTAGGGAACGTTTCTCTGGCCCTGGAGAGATGGCCTGTTACTGAACGCCTGAGACGGACAGTAACAGCCCCAGCCGGTCACAAATCTAGACCCAGGCCCCCAGGTACACCACCTCTCAGCTAGCTCAGGGCAAGCCAGCCAAGCAGCAGTGCCCCACCAACGTTCAGAACTGGGTTCCGGTGCTGGACATCCCTCGTCACCGTTCCAGCTCTCCCTCCAACCAGTGGTATAACCTTGGGTGATACCCACTCTGAACCTCAGTTTCCTCCTCAGACAGTACCTCCTCCACAGACCCATTAGGACTGAGTGAGACAATCCAGGTAGGATGCTGAGCACCAGGCCCTGTGCGGATGGAGTTAAGTATGCAACAGATACTTGCTATTAACATTCACAACTGCAGCTCTCTGTTTCCAGACCTCTTCACTGCCTTTATGCTCACAGCTTCACACAAGACTCTCTCAGCTAAATCTGGTTTTGGATTTACATCTCACCTCATTCCAAAATGCATTTGAGTTTTCTGTTCAGTACCTCAATGGCAGCAAAAATTTGTGTTATGATCAGTTAAGAGGAGGAGGTTACTGCCTTCAAAGATAGGCACAGGCCCTTCAAGCCTCTTGGGGCTGCTATATACGGCTGCACAGGTTGTGCACTGCACAACTCCAGGGGACACCATTCCCATAGACAATGAGTTGTGAGCATCCTAAAGTCTGGTTTCTATTCCAGACTTGACTGGAATGAGGTCTGAGTGGAATCTGAGTCACGGAACTGTCAGCTCTGCCATCCCCCATCCCGCACCCTCTTCTTTCATTTCATCTCTTGGTAAGCTTTAAAATAGACTAATTCACTCTCAGCAAAGGGACAGCTCCCACCCCAGACAGCTGGGGGATAGAATGGGATGATTATTTACTACCGAAACCTGGTTTAAACAGAGGGTAGTACCGATGGCCCACCCACATATGTTTAAAAAAAAAAAAAAAAAAAAGAGTCACACCTTAAATTCTCGGGAATTACTCAACTAAGAATGAGGTTGCAACATCCTTTTCCTCTCCTTTCTGGGTGGATGGGTAGATTTGTTTTCCTGATGTAGAGAGGACCACTCATCTTTGCCCTCATTATGGGGCTGGAAAATCAACTCTGATTTCCAAACCAACAGCAGACTCACCAGCTGACTTCAACTTACCAAAGAGGTGCATTTTCCAGAAAACTGTTTATACTTCAGCTGTTTTGGAAACAGACATGATTTTTTTCCCCCAAAGAAGCAATGTCGTGAATGGTAATTATGTTCTCAGGGTAACTGACAAACTGAACCCATTACATATCTAACCCAGGTACTACTGAACCTAAGTGTTTCTATCGGAAAAAAGTACTCATTTTCAACTTGGGACGTGGGTTTTAGTGGCAAACAGAAAAGGGCAGAGAGAGAAAAGGAAGAGACTCCTGCATTTGAAAGGATGACACTTCCTGCACTTAATAAATATTCTACACCCGCCACGCACAAACACCACGATGAGTCAAATAAAACAGTCCTCGCTCTAAAAAAAGCTCCTAAGCCTGTGGTACAAAATGACAGCTAAATAGGAATGGATGATCCAAGGTGATAAGGTTCCAGATGTGGGGAGTCGAGAAGAGCTTGTCTGAGCTGAGACAGAAGGCCAGACAGGCTAAGACAGGATATTGGAGGGTCCAGAAGGTTGGGAAGAGAGAGCATTCCAGACAGAGAGAAGAACATGTGCAAAGGCCAGGCAGCAAGAGGGAACAGAGTGGGTCTGGGGGCCTCTAAGGAGTCCAAAGTGGCTAGAGCATCACAGACATGGGGGTGGCTCAGAGGATGAGGCTGGAGGGAGAGGGCAGGCTTTGAAATGGTCTCAGCAATAAGGTCAAGCTTTGGGGGGCGGGTAACTTCACCCCAGGGCAAATGGGAGCCACAGAAAGGTTTAAAAGAAGGTGCATGGCCAAGAGGTGGAAGCAACCCATGTCTGCCTACAGATGATGGATAAACAAGATGTGGTATATACACACAATGGAATACAATTCAGCCTTTAAAAGGAAGGAAATCCAGTGACATGCTACAAACATGGATGAACCTCGGGGGTATTACATCAAGTGAAGAAAGCCAGGGTTTCCCTGGTGGCGCAGTGGTTGAGAATCCGCCTGCCGATTCAGGGGACACGGGTTCGTGCCCTGGTCCGGGAGGATCCCACATGCCGCGGAGCGGCTGGGCCCGTGAGCCATGGCCGCTGAGCCTGCGCATCCGGAGCCAGTGCTCCGCAACGGGAGAGGCCACAACAGTGAGAGGCCCATGTACCACACACACACAAAAAAAATCCTCTTTAAGCTCTTTGATAGCAGGGACCGCCTCTCATGAAACAGGTGTCCACTGGCATTGGCAGGTGGAAGACCTGTGAATGAGATGCTCCTACTGGAAGTGCCTGCTTTTATGCCTGCCTGCAACGACCTACTTAAGCCCGGGTCGTTTCTGATACACACACCCCACAACTCCTCCGTGCACTGAGTTAGTCATCTGTCTCCCCTCTCGCCTTGTTCCTAACAGAAAGCCCAGGCCTTGGCCAGTGTCCCCTGAAGAACAGTGGTTCAAGGGCACAAGCACCAGAGTCAGAACTCGGTTCGCATCCCAGTGCCTACCAGTCCTCACCTTCCCAAGCCTCGGTGTCCGCATCTCTAAAGTGAGGGGTAACAGTACCAGGGTGCGGAGAGGACTCAGTGAGAAGGCACCTATGAGACACAGGGCCAAGCACACAGTCAGCACTCACGTGGTGGCTGTTACCTGTAGAGTCCCTAACACTGTATCCAGCACAATTAATAAATTTTTTTTTTTAACGGTAATGTCCATTCAAAACTATTCAACAAAATGGCAGCTATGGCTTCCAGGCCCAAGTGAAGCACTGGCAAAAACTTTCAACAGATGCAACAGTCGTACTTGGTTCATATGAATCATAACACTTCTTAAAAGCAGAGGAAGTGGCCCAGGGGGCCCTCGGAAAAAAAAATGAACAATAGCATCTGGACAAGCTAAACGGCACCTCCGTCCATCAGTCCCTCCTCAGCAGTACAAATACACACTCAAAGGAGCTCTACGAAAGGATATAATCAAACCTTAAGAAGGAAAGAAATCCTGACACAGGCTACGGCATGGGTGAACCTTGAAGACGTTCTGCTGAGTGAAATAAGACGGTCACGAAAAGACAAATACTGTCTGATTCTACTCACAGGAGGTGTCTAGAGTAATCCAAATCATGGAAGCAGAATGTGGAAAAGCCAGGGGCTGGAGTAAGAAGAAAATGGGGAGCTGTCATCTAACGGGTATAGTTTCAATTTTGCAAGATGGGCAAGTGCTAGAGACTGGCTACACGACAATGTGAATATACTTAACACTACTGAGCTGTACACTGAAAAATGGCAATTTTTAATATAAAGGTGGAAATTGTTATATTATATGTATTTTCCCACTATTAAAAATAAAATGAAAAATTTCAAAGGGTCCCAACAATCTCATCTCAGCCTCAGTTTCCGCTTTAGGGATGGTTCTGGAGGAGGAACTAAGGCCAGCACAGGAATGTGATGCCATGTCTGACCAGATCAGTCTGGTGGCCTTAGAATGAGTCATTCAGAATCACAGGGTGAACCAGCCCAGGCCCCAGGGCCTTTGAACCTGCAGGGTCCCCTGTCCCTCCTCAGTACCACTTTCCCCTTTGCCACCATCAGAGGTGACAACGTCAGGTCCTCACGGCTCTGGGCCACATCTGCCTCCACCCGAAACAGGAATGCAATTTCATGTTTGCAAATGCAGGGCACGGATCCGCCAGACCAAATATGAAGACGCTCGGCGTACAAAGGAGCATGCAAACACTGCCGAGACTGTGTCAGAAGGCTCTGCACTGTCCCAGGCGTGAGTCTGCAGCATGTGACTCCAGGGCAATGAACTGCACACAGAGCCACGTTCACGTGCATCTGGGCTGATTGGGAAGCTGGTGGAGGTTAAGAACACGGGCTCAGGCACCTTCACGGTCTGTTTGTGTTGCTGCTGCTACCGCTGCTGCAAATGTGCTTGGTCTTGAGCAGTAAAAACACACCATCAGCATTGCTCTGTTACGTGGGCTTAGCCCACAGATATGCCTCAGTATGTCCTGACATCCTGCCCACATGCCAGCGCTGGGCACGGGAGGTATAAAAACAAGTAAGGCCATCCCTGCTGCCAAGAGTCTGTGGTCTCATAAGAGCATTAGATACACGTAAGCTAGTGGGCACCTGTTCCTCACAAGTACTGTGATGGACTAGAGGGACATGAAAGGAAGAAGATGGAATAACTGGATCTGTTGAGCACCCCTCCCCCTGCCAATCCTCTAACACACTCCCTTTCTGAGTCTGAAGTGATTGCTGCTGCTGATAATGCCTGGGAGAAAATTAAACTCTTTCTCAATTCCCCCCTCGAGCAATAAGGCATTTCGCTGTTGAAATCTTGATTGCTTTTTCATTTCAAATTTTGAGCTCCTTGAGGAAAACAGGGATTGATTAGCAAACAATCAGATTAACTCAGCAGAAATCCACACCTATGGACTAGCATTTCATCAGCTCTCTGCCTGCAGCAAATCCTAATGTTTTTTCAATCAGGATGATGTAAGTAGGCGACCCACAGCTGGAAAGGCTCTCTCTCTGCTCAGAGTGAGGGCAGGGTGTCTCCTTCAGCCTTCAAAGTCTGTGCCTAATGTTCTTCCCAGGATTCCTTCCCAGAACACTGGTGGCAAAAAAGATGCTTTGCAGGCGGCCTGGGCATCCAGTGAGGGCTTCCTCCCCGCTGTAAGAGGTAGTGATGTGGCTGCCACGCGGCCTAGAATCATCGGGAGACCAGCAGCTGCCGCCAGGAGGCAGGGGTCCCGTGCCTCTCCCTTCCATTTGCAGGACAACAAGTACCCACCAGAGGGCCAGTAGGGGCCCAGGGAGTCCCCACTCAGGTCGGGAGGAAGCAGGCATTCAGGCGCAAATGCCATTAACTCCCTGAACCCACTTACTTAAATTTTCCTGGCCAATGATAGAAGACCTAGAATTCAGTTCTCCTACTCCTTACGAATGCGAGAACCAGGGGAGCTGAGAGGATCCTTAAAAAACCATCGGCTACTTCAGAAGGGATCTTGCCTGAACCAGAGGTTGCAAAAGAGTAACTTTTAAGCAGCAAAATGCTATTTAGATTTGAGATGTTTCAATAGAGAAGAGAGGTCCAGCTCTGGCCAGAGCAGGTGGGGACGTGCAAGGGGTCTTTGCAGACACCATTCTCCACCCCAAGGGCCTGGCACCCTCCAAGAGCGCACCCACCTGACAATGCCACTGAAAACCAGAGCATACCTGAACTTTAGAGACCTCTGAGATTTAAAACAAAAGGGCCATTGGCAACGATGTGTTACAATTCCTGCTTGGGACAGCAATCTTGTGCTAGGCAAAGCATATGCTACTGTATTTCTAGTATTCATGTCAACGTTTGTGGTGGGCAGGAATATTCCCATCGCGGATGAGGAAAATAAGCTACAGAGACTACAGTGATTCCAAGAGGTGGCCCGGTGCTTTATCCCTCACCCTGCCCCCAACTCTATTTTTGGAAGGGGGACTCTTTACATATGCTATGCATGCTCTCTCAGTCTTGTATAAGTATCACGTAAAAGTACTCCTTCCAGACGGACTACTATCTAAACACTTCCTCTAAAACAATCTCAAGCTGCCTGTGCACAGAAAGGGTAAGTAACCTGCCACAGGTCACACAGCTAACACTGCAAGGGAGCTGGCCTGCAGATCAGGTTCTGTGCCTCCATAGCCCATGCACCTTCCATCACACCCCACCGCTTCTCTAACTGAAATCCCTAGGGCTGCTGAGCAGGCCTCAGAGGAAGCTGAGGAGGACCAGTCACCACTCCACCCCATACCGATTTTTCACATGCGAGCAGACAAGTACCCAAAACACACTCTTCTGCTTCAGAACGTTTCTGGCCTTCGTTCATGCAGAGAGGAAGCCGCCACCACTGCGTCTTGCACATTAGCACAAGACAGGTTTCCAAAGATGACGTCAACAGGACAGAGTCCGAGTGCCAAGCTTTTCATATTTAATCTGCAGTTGACAAAACAAACGCCTGGGCAGCTGGCAGAGCCGACTTGGTGACCCTGCTAAGACCACCCTGCCTTGTACGCGTTGTGACCAGGCGGAGGGACAGCAAAGAGGAGGAGCCCACTGTCACTGCTTCCATTCCCAAGGGGACACCAAGTACGGGGTTCCCTGCACAGCCTCCCCCGAATCGGCTCTGCGACGACCCTGGTCCCCAGCAACCCTCGACAGTCAGCAGCCGGCTCACCCACAGCACCACAGACATGGGGCAGGAAGAAAAGGCTTCCCCAGACACCAGGGACAAGGACGGAAAAGCAAACAAGCCCCCCCAAAACGTCGGCTGATAATAAGCATACTGCAACACGGTCCTAATGACCAACGTAAAAGGGAACAGATGTGATACAGTCTCGGGTTTAACGATGACTTTTGCACACCCTCAAAGTCATTCCATGACAACAGATTTATAACATTTTGGGATAAAACGGCTGGAAAATGTAAAGATGAAGTGCTTTGCTCCAAACGATTTGGACAGATGCTTGCTAAATTGGAAGGAAATTGCAAGTTTCCTTGTATGTGGTTAACGGGAGGTAATGAGTATGCACGAGAGGAGGATTTCACCTGAATTTCACAGAGTTGACGTCTATTAAAGTCAACAGACAGAAAGGCAGAGCTGTGAATGTTCTTTTAAACTGGCACCTGAGAGTCTTTGCAAAAAACGATCGGCACCAACTGCCAACACACGCGCTGCAGACGACAGGCTTCCCAGCAGCTCCCAAATACCCCGTCCTCCCTTCCCCTTGTCTCTCGGCCTCAGTACACGCTGTGCCCTCCGCTGGGACTCTGCCCTGCCTGCCGGCGTCTGTGCCCCCGTGTGGCCCTGCCTGGGTGTCACTCCGGGAGCTCTGCCTGCACGTGGCCCCCCCCTCTGCTTGATCTCTGCACCCACCACAGCCCATACACACCATCCCGACATTGCTTCTTCATGCTGTCTCCTCCGTCAAGACTAGGCTTCTTGCTGGTGGGGCTCCTGTCCACTGCACAGTGCCCGGCACGGGCAACACAAAAGATATTTGCTGAATAATGGAAACCGGGAAGCTGGGAAGGAAGAAATCACTTGGCAAATGGTGGGTGATGGTGGTGGGGTTCATTAAAGCCAATGGGAATGCAAACAAATTCACACAAAATAGATTTGGTTTCTCTTTTCAGACTTGCTTCAAAAGACTTTTTGACATCTCTAGCTGGTTAAATATTAAGTACCACAGAGTTTATAGACTCGTGGAACTGGAAGGGATCCTCAGTCACACGGCCCAGCATCTGTAAAATGCAGGAAACATGTGTCTGCTTTGCTCCCAAACACACCACTGATGCTCTGTTACCCTGGCAGACATTTCTCCCCCAAAAAGCCATCAACTGCAAGCCGGAGAATAACAGTACACAAATTTCAGCCGAATTCTTTTCCTCCCACTGCTTCAGCTTTCTCCCTGCTTGTCCCCTCCAACAGATGCAAAGAAACTTAGGAGTTAGGGCTTCATACCCACAGCTGGGCATGTCTGTCCTCGGGAAAATGGCCTGGAGCAGTCTTCTGAACGGGATAGCTTTTGCTCGTCCCCTCTAGATAAGGCACTCAGGGGGGTCATCGGACCAACTCTAACTCCCAACGGTGCTTAGCGAGGTCTTGGCGTGCAGTGGACACTCAAAATATTTCACAGTTGGTCTTTACCAACATCAATCCAATGTCAACCACACAACCTTCCCTTTTGAGGTCCTCAGTTCCTTCCCCTTAAATTCCCATCAGGTAGAGCAGGACGAAGCCCTTTCTAGGACTCACCTAAAGCTAATTAAGTCAACCAGTTTTAGAGCAGAGTCTGTGTGAGGACAGACGTTGCAGTGGCAGGAACGGCTGGCTTGTGCACACAGCAATAACGCTCCCAGAATTTCCAAACACCTTTTCTTCTGCCTGCTTGCAAAATTAAATTAAAAAGCAGAACAATGGGATTTCAATGCCTCACCGAGCTCTGAGAGGGCAAATGAAACACTATCTTGAATGACTGGACAGGGAATACGGTTTCTCCTATTGAGCTAGGCTGTCTAGTTCAAAGGCCGTCCTCACCCACATTCCAGCCCCTTCCCGGCATCCCTCTGGAGAATCAAGACAAGAGAAGGCCAAAAAAAAAAAAAGAAAAGAAAAGAAACAAAGAGAAGCACAGCCACCCTGACCACCTGGAATCCCTTCACCCATAAAGGCAACTTCTATCAAACCATCTTCCTTCCCACACTCCCCTTTCTTCCCATTCCCCACCCAAACCCACAAGGAAAGAAAACAGTGACGCCACTGCAATCACCATGACTCTGACCTTTAAATGTTTAGCCAGGGATCTATTTTTTTAAGGGCCCGATAAAAAGGCAGGTGATTTGTTTTCATCATGAGTCACAATATCCCCGCAGTGAAATAATTCAATTAAATATTTAATGGCCTTAGGTTTTGTTTGAGGCGCTGCTGATGGCTATGCCGTGTCAGTGCTGGCCATGGTCTCATGAGTGAAGGGGTCGGCTCCAGGAAGGGACAGGGGCTCAGGGGAGGTCAGGCTGCCCTAAACCAGAGCTGGGAAGCAGGCTCGGGGGTGGGAGCTCGGCCAGCACCGTAGCATCATCTTTCGATAACACAGAAGCAGAGGCCGTGACCTCTCATGGACTATTCCCTATCGCTTTTCCCAGAAAAATCCTTCTTAACCCTTGGAGAGACACCAGGATTCTCGAGGGGGTTCTTGGCACTGAACTGTACGGTTCAGGATTTGGTTGGGTTTTGTTTCTCTGGGGTGATGTGCTACCATGAGCTGGGCTTTTACTCTTTCAGTTCAAAAGACCCTCCCTGACTGGGGTCGCAAGAAAATAAGGGGAGGGGGCCTAAGGGCAAGGTCAGAGTACAGACACACACACACACCACCCCCCTACAAGAGTAAGAACAAGCCAACCTACTTGCCTTTATCAGTCCTTTCAGGAGCTGAAGTCTTGGGTATTAGAGGAAGCATCCAAGTGATACCTAATCCAGAGAACTGTTTCATCTGAAGGATTCCAGTAACAAAAGACTCCCTGAACTACTCAATTTAGCTGTTACAGGGTATGGTTACCCTATGGAAAATGTTTAACTTCATTTGTTGTCATCTGAACGCACACAGATATTTATCCTTCTTACAAAGAACACAGGGGGCTAAACTGCACGTGTTCATATGAAGGTATTAAACTTGTCATATTTCCCCCAGATAATTTCCATTAAGGTACTGATCCATCATCTTCACAGGTGGCAAATACTGAAAGGCTGAAATTATTAGAAAACGTGGTTTAGGCTCAATTCTGTGAACACCACATTTCCTTTTTACCCAACATAAATAAATCCAGCACCCAAAATAGTCTGGTGCCCTGCCTGACCTTCTCCCAAAACCACTCATCTGCACAGTGAATTTCTGTTGAATTAACAAATTGGCCAGAAAGCGAAATTTATAATATCAACCATCCAGTTTAAGCATTTGGCCTAAAAAACAAAATCAAACAAATAAAAAGCACCTAGGGCTTCCCTGGTGGCGCAGTGGTTGAGAGTCCGCCTGCCGATGCAGGGGACACGGGTTCACGCCCCAGTCCGGGAAGATCCCACGTGCCGCGGAGCAGCTGAGCCCGTGAGCCATGGCCGCTGAGCCTGCGCATCCAGAGCCTGTGCTCCGCAACGGGAGAGGCCACAACAGTGAGAGGCCCGCGTACCACACACACACACACACACACACACCACCCACACACACACACACAAAAAGCACCTAAAACACAAACACCTTCCAAAATATGTTGCCATCTTGTCCTTCCCTGAGAAGATAGGAAACTCGGCCTTCTCTCATCAGCTCATCAGAGCTATCAACCATTGCTTCCCCGGGTGAATGGATAAGTGCTGCCTAAATCAGCTTAAAACAAAGGGGAGAGATTTCCTTGCAGGCCCCATTGAAACATGCTAGTCAGCACTCATATACAGAGTCGAGAAAACTTGTCAGTGTGCAAAGACCTGTACAGACAAAAGAAGAACAAGACAGCCCTGCTCCCAAGGACTGGATCCCGGAGTAGGGGAGATGGGAGCCCGCACATACCGTTTAACATGAGCTACAAAAGAGTTCCAAAGCGATGGCAAGGGAGCGCCATCTTTCTGAGCAGGGCAGGGCCGTGGCGCAAGATTTTCTGTCCAGGTTGCGGAAGGGCTGGTGAGAGGCATGGACCAAAGTTCAGAGGGGAGGTGACCCAAAGCAGTCTAGACTCGGGGGGTGATGTGACAGAGAGAGAAAAAAAAAGGAAGGGATGGGTATGGGAGAGCTGCAGGGAGCAGTATCTGTTCACCCTGAGAGCGGAGGGTGATGAGCAAGGCAGGACCAGGAACGGAAAGTAAGTCTGACATCCAAGGCGCAGGCAACCTCGCCTGGGGGTTCTATGAACAGACACGGAAATCAAGAGGCGGCAGTTTGGTTTGGCTGAGTCTCAGGCGCCACTGGGAGGGCCAAATATCCCTGTATTGTGCCAGGTGTGTTGATGGCGCTGAAATAGATGTCTGTCCGGATAAATGGAGACCAACCCGCAGACAGCGGGAGGAGACTGCAAGCTGACCCAAAGGGGTGGACTGGCCCAGAGCGGGGAGGTGTGGGCGCGAGAATGAACGAAGCCCTCACCCAAAGCTGTTCCCTACCCTCCACCTGACAAACGGCAGACGTCTGGCAAATGCCTGGAAACTTCCTGACACTCAGCTCCTTGTCCTTGTTTCATAGATAAACGCTATCAACGACACGGCCACATTTCCCCAATAGATACTTCCGCAGCTGGAAGGGCACGAGGCCCCCAATCTGTCGGGGCCTGGGTATGCGGATTTCAGATCCAAATAGGCAGATCATCCCCTATTAGGGGAAATGGTTTTCTGGGCAAGGACTTGGGGCTTGGGAGCCAGAAAGAAGCGTGAACGAGAAGGCACATGTGAACGACTGTCCTCTTTGTTGGGCAGGATCAGACCCATGTCCGGGCTCTGCCTCCTGCTAGTTATGTGACCCTGGGAAGGATTTCTCTGAGCCTCGGCGTGCTTGTCAGCAAAGCGGGCCTCTTAAGACTCTACTCAGGGAACATATGAGATAAATCACCTAAGAATACACTACAAAATGCAAAGGGCTCCACAAGGGCAAGTGGCAGAATCCTTCTAATCTTTGCATTGAACCTATCACGATAATTCTGACTCACAGGCCGGAGTCCAGTCCAGAGAAATGAACACGTGGCAGAGAACTTAAGGATGATAATAAAACCCAAAACTTTAGACAGACCAGTACTTGCAGATACAGACTTTTAGTTCCCCAACACAGGTGGCTTTCATGGCCAAGTTCAGCTGGTACAGACCATCTGCTTGCAAGGCAACTCTTACCCCCAGAGGCAGCCCAGTCTTGGCTCTGAGAGAGAAGGCTAGTTAAGGGACCCCAAACCCCAAATACAGACACAAAAACTGCAGCTTTGAGAACCACGGTGAAAGGCGCTTGAATACTCCAGCTGCAAGTGCAGCTATGCTGCCTTCTTTAAACACATCGAGTTTTCTTTAATTTCTTAATGAACAGATTCCTAGGAGCTGCTGCAGAACAGGAAGCCTACACATCCATTTTCATGAGCAAACCCTCATACACAGCAGTGTGTCCATCCAAGAAACCCAGATGACAGGATTACATCTGGGCAATGTCCCCAGGGCCCGCCTGCACCTCCCAGTGGGCTCACAGGGTCAATTTTCCATAGTGTGTGCCTTCGACGTAAGCAAAACGAGCATCCACTACATGCAGGGTACTGTGCAAAGCCTGATGAGCACGGGAAAAGGGGGCGGAGGCTGAGATTCAAACCCCATGATGACTCCAGGGCCAGGGCTCTTAAGCACAACACTATGCTGACAAGGATGATGGTGACGATGACGAGAATGAGAGAAGGAACCAGACAAAGGCAAAACCACAGCCAATCTGGGGGGGCTGCAGGAGAGGAAGCTGGGGTGCATGGATCTTGCAGAAGTAGAATCATTTCTCACTACACGGAGCCTTTCTAATGTTTCACTGGTTCTTTTCCGGAGAACCTTCTACATGCATGCTACCTGGGTTGGTGCAGACCACGGACAGCTTTTCAGCAGCCTTTTCTGCCAAGACGCTTGAGCTAGAAAACGATCCCATGGCCCAGGGAGCCCCAGTCAGAAAGACCCGAGAGGCATGAAGGCCAGAAATTAGCAATCTCAGCCACAGAGCAGCGGGTCATAGGACTCTAGTGTGATTCCATTCCATGAGGCAGTGTTTATTGGGAAGCACTCCTCCTGCCCTTGGAAAAGAGGTGATGAGATGTACCTGGATCACAGGATAGGGTGGTTAGAAATGACCAAAGCTCAGTGAGAACAGATCAGAGTGCCCTGTAAATTCCGTCTGGGATATCTGGTTGCAGGTTTCTTCCTCTGGGTGTGGCCCCAGCCTCTGCCCCGGCAGACAGCAGGGAAAGGAAGCAGGGATGGCATCTCCATGGTGACGGTCGCAGGGGCTGCCCTGGCGCTAAGGTCTCCCGAGGCGTCTCCCAGTCACTGTGGCTGGTGAGCCAGCAGTTTGTCCCCAGCCCCTGGCCGGCCTGCACCCCTGGAGTCGGAAGTGGGCCTGTTCCAGGATACTGCTCCACCCCTGGGGTCCTCCCCACGTTCCTGTTCACCAGGTCAAAGTTCGCACAGAGAAAACTTTCCAGGGCCTCAAGAAGCTGTCAGCTGGATCTCAAAAGAGAGACTGAGGCTATGTTTATCCTCTCCCGCTCCCTGCCACCTCTGATGGCGTCTTCACAGGTGCCTTCGGGCTATCTGAAGACCCGGAGTCCTCTTAAACTATCTAGAACTGGTTCCATTCAATTATTTAAGTGAGTGCTCGAAGGATGAGGGTTGGTGATCAGGGAGAAACTGGAGCCCAATCACTGCATGAGCTAACACTTCTGGGCTCCACTGCATGCACTGGGCACTTGACACTTCCCTTTCTCCAAAATCCCACAAGGCAGGCACCTACCTCTACTTGATAAAGAAGGAGACTGAGGCTCACAGAGGTTGTCACTTATCCAAGGTCACAAGATGAGACTGTGTTGGAGCAAGGATTCAAACCGGGGCTGTCGGGTCCCAAAACCCCATTCTCAACTCCTCCTCCATAACACAGAGCTGCAGCCAAGGAGAAGAGGTGACATGGGACCAGGAAGACAGGAAGGTGCCAGGAATAAGTCACAGAGAAGGCAGGATGGGATCAGAGTCCGAGCAGCACCGTGGGTCCCCCCAGGGACCGCCCAGGGGGTTAGGTAGGGAGGTGAGAGGCCCTGGATGCCAGCCTGAGGTGTCTGACTTTCCGTAGATCACAGAGAGCCAGGGAAAGAAGACCGGGGAAGCCACATGAGCCACACTTTAGAAAAAAAAAAAAAAAAAAAATCGCCATTTCCTAGGGCTAGAACTACCTGATGGATAGAACACTAAGTGTGATGCAAGGTACAGGACAGGTCCCTAAAAGGAGCAGAGGCTAAAAGCCTGGCAGGGGAAGAGGGGTGCTTCCCATCACAGGCAGCGAGTCTGAGCTCCATCAGCCTCGCCGCCCCTGGCCTTCTCACTCTTGGATCATGTTCCCAGTACACAGCACCAATTATCTGTTCCAATTAAACCCCTGCCACAGGACACTAGATCCAATGACACAAACCAGCAGCAGGATGCTTACCCAGCCCCGGGCTGGCACTTATGCCCCTGAGTAGCAGGAAAGCCCCGTCTCCTGCTCCCCACAGCTCACCCGAGGAACCTGGGACCGTAGGTGAGCCCAGCGGGACCTCCGCCTCCGTCCCCCACAGGCCCGCACAGCAGGGGCTCTGGAAAAGGGCTAGAAGACACTGACGGCAGGACCTGGAGAAGACAGGGCTCGCTCACCTCCAAGTCCACTGTCCTGGGCAAGGAGGCGTTTGGGATGCCAGAGGCAATGGCACCAATCCCTAGGGGGGTCCTTTCCCCACTGACGAGAGCAATTTACAGAACATCCAAGTTACAAGTGTTTTGTTAGTTCACTAATAGACTCCTAAGCTGGGGTGTCTACGGTGGGCCAGAAACTGTAGGAAGCACTTGATATAATTTCATTTCATCCTCACTCATGGCAACCCTCGGGGACAAGTGTTACGTTACCCACCTACTTCCATTTTATCTTTTATTATTTATTATTTATTTATTTAATTTATTATTTATTTTTGGCTGCATCGGGCCTGAATTGTGGCACGCGGGATCTTTCGTTGAGGCACGCAGGCTTCTCTCTAGTTGTGGCACTCAGGCTTCTCTCTAGTTGTGGCATGCGGGCTCCAGAGCACGTGGGCTCTGTAGTTGCAGCACGTGGGCTCCCTAGTTGTGGCACGCAGGTTTAGCTGCCCCGTAGCACGTGGGATCTTAGTCCCCGGACCGGGGATTGAACCGGCATCCCCTGTATTGCAAGACAGATTCTTAACCAATGGACCACCAGGGAAGTCCCCACCTCCATTTTAAAGATGGGGAAACTGAGGCTAGAAGAAAGTTGCCGTATGTGGGTCAACCTAGGATTCAAATCCAGATAGGGTCTAGCTCCAAAGTCTGTCCTTCGGGTCCCATTACACCATGGCACGTTCTGGAAGGAACATGCATAGATTACATGTCATCCTAGACTATCTACAGGAAAGTTTTATCCACCAAGAGGGCCCACGGGGCAAAAAGGGCAATGACCGTTAACATATATGCAGTGCTCATGAGCCAGGCCAAGGCTTAAGCTTTATACACACATTAATTTATTTTAGTTCCTCTAGCAAACTTGTGAGGAGGTACTATTATCATGCCCATTTTACAGACGAGGAAACTGAGACTCAGGGCAATCAGGTCACTTAAAGTGACACAGCTTAAGAAATGCTCGAGCTGGGTACTGAGCTCTAAGGGTACCTGATTCTGACACCCAAGATCTGACCATTGAGCCACACTACAGCTGGATTTTGTGTAAGCCCCTCCCCCAAACAGACCCGAAGTACAAGCGCCTACGTTCCCAGTTGCTGAGACAGACAAGCGCCTCTGATGTAAGTAGCCTCCTGTCCTGGTGGAGGTTGGGCAGGCATTGTTTCCATCCCAACCCACAGAGAGCCTGACTGAAGAGTGGGTCCTTTCTCCCAGAGAGCACACTGCAAGGCCTCCCCAACACCCTGGAAGAACAAGAGGTCTCCCTAAGTGAATCATCCGGACAACTAAAATGCCCTCTGTGAGCACCATGAGTCTTCATCTTCATTTGACTGTGAGCTTTTTAAAAACACACTGCACATATTACGCCATCTGTCCACACAGCCATCGACAGCCAAGCAGGCCCCTCTTACGCAGACAGATGTCATTCATACGGGCAAAAGGTGACTCGGGGATGGGACAGGAGCAGAGCATGAGACCTAGAGGATGAGGAAGGGGAAGGACTGGAGAGAAAAAGGACGAGAGGGGCCACTGATAGTTTTCATTATTTTGATTTTCTTTTCTTTTTTTAAATTTATTTGTTTATTTATTTTTGGCTGCCTTGGGTCTTCGTTGCTGCACGGGCTTTCTCTATGTTGAGAGCGCAGGCTCAGTAGCTGTGGCACACAGGCTTAGTAGCTCCGCGGCCTGTGGGATCCTCCCGGACCCGAGCCCGAACCCGTGTCTCCTGCACTGGCAGGCGGACTCTTAGCCACTGCACCACCAGGGAAGCCTTTGATTTTCAAAGATGTCACATCTACGATCTGATTTCTCCCCACAATTCTAAGGAAGGAGGAGCAAGCAAGAACTGATGTCCTTGGCTTACAAATAGTGGTAAGTGAGAGTCAAAGAAATTCAGCCACACACCAGGTGGTATAGACACTTGCTATACGACGGGACCCACGGACCAGCAGCAAGACCTGAGAGCCCCTGCTCCAGACCTCCTACATCATGGCCTGCATCCCAACAAGACCCCCAGTGATTTGCAGGCACTTTCAAGTTTGAGATGTGCTGGTCTAGTGCACAGGCTCTGAGGTCAGAAAAATCTGGGTTCCGGTTCCAGCAATACTACTCACTGGCCATGTGACTTAAAGCAAGCTACGTAGCCCAACAGGCCTGAACACTGTCATCTGTACAGCAGTACTTATTTACTAGGCAGCTGTAAGAAGTAAACAAAATAATGTAAAGCACTTAGCACAAAGTCATTACCCGCCCCCCAAAATAGCAGTGAGCTCTGCTATTGCCAACATTTAAGGGTAGAGCCCGAGTCACCACACCCCGCCTCTCATTACTTTCATCCTTCGGGAAACTTCTGGCCGTGGCACTCCAGAACCTGCCTGATAGTTTGCAGTGTCCTGTCACCCACCACCGTGTTCTTTTTTTTTTTTTTTTTTGCGGTATGCGGGCCTCTCACTGTTGTGGCCTCTCCCGTTGCGGAGCACAGGCTCCGGACGCACAGGCTCAGCGGCCATGGCTCACGGGCTTAGTTGCTCCGCGGCATGTGGGATCTTCCCGGACCAGGGCACGAACCCGTGTCTCCTGCATCGGCAGGCGGATTCTCAACCACTGCGCCACCAGGGAAGCCCCCACCGTGTTCTTAAATACACAATTTAACACAGCATCAGCACCGAGGTAAAGCTGCCAACCACACTTGGAGCCAAAGACCCACCTGTGTAAGGAAGGGAAAATAGTGACTAATGGTGACACTTAAACACCTTCTCAGCCAGCAGCACCACAAGGCTTTGCCCTTAAAGCTAAAGCACCTCACACACCAGGCACTGAGGTCAAAGGCAAGGAAGCTGGGGGACGGGACAGGCCGGCTCTTCTGGACTCTGATTCCAGGCGAGGTGCCACAGCTGGGGGCCCGGAGGACACGGTCACTACCTTGACCCAAGAATCTCCCCATTGACACAAAACGTCCTTTACTTCAGGGCCGGCAAACGCAAGGCACGCAACACGTGAGCCCTTCCAGACACCGAAGGCACGGGCGAAGTAAAGGTTCTGTCTACACAACAGGGTCCCAACACCTCTGGGCGGGTAAGAGCCTGTCCCGGGCAGCTGGCCGTTACCCCGCTCACAACGCTGCTTTTCCCCTGGGCCTCACCAGGCACTTGGCCTCGAGTCCTGGTCAACTCTTACCCGTCCCTCACTCATCTCAAAGCTCCCCAACTGTGTCCTAAGATGTCTCTGGCTCCATACCGTGCACCTCGCTCCCAAAGGCCCCCGGGTCTACCAGCTTCTGTCTCTTCCCAGCTCAAACCACTTGCAGGACCACTCTCATCTCTGTGAACCTCCTACAACAGATCCTGCCTCCTCGGGCCCTACTGAGTAACACCCAGGGCTCCCCAGAGTCAAAGGCAGCAAAGCCAAGGCTGCCATCACTGCCCGACCACCCACGCCCAGCCTTCTGGCCTCGCCCCTGAGATAACAGATCTGGAGTTGACTGGTGGCGAAGGTCGTCCTGCAGGTGTGGTTTTAACAGAAGGTAAACAGAACAGGGAGGAAGAGGTAAGGAGCTGACTCTCCACACTGCCCTTTATTAGCGCACACACACCACAAACCAAAGTCAGCAAAAAATAAGCTGGATCTTGCTACCAACCGGAAATTTCTCCAACCAAGGGGCTGTTGCTGTCTTAGGAGCCAACACTTTAATAAACATACAGTTGGTCAGAAACTTTTGGGAACTCACATTTAAGATTTAAGAACCGCATTCAGAATCAGGTTTATAAGTAACTTAAGAAAACCCGTTTCTGCGACTGTTTCACGGTCATATGCACGTTCTGACTGTAAGCGGTACTGAACAGCTTTGTCACCCAACCTGGTACCAGGACTTGGCGCCAACTCCTACTGGAAAAATTAGGTCCGATCTCAGTGGGGTACAAAGTTACCACAGTGGGAACTTCCCTGGTGGCACAGTGGTTAGGAATCCGCCTGCCAGTGCAGGGGACACGGGTTCGAGCCCTGGTCCGGGAAGATCCCACATGCCGTGGAGCAACTAAGCCCGTGCGCCACATCTACTGAGCCTGCGCTCTAGAGCCCATGAGCCACAACTGAGCCCTCATGCCTGTGCTCCGCAACAAGAGAAGCCACCGCGATGAGAAGCCCGCGCACCGCCATGAGTAGCTCCCACTCGCTGCAACTAGAGAAAGGCCCGTGCACAGCAACAAAGACCCAACGCAGCCGAATATAAATAAATTAATTAATTTAAAAAACAAAGTTACCACAGTGAATGATTGTAAAGTCATGTTTGTTGATTCCAATTCGATATTTGTGTCGAGTTCTGATAGCAGTTCTAGAAATGGTTCCCTGGAAGATCTGAGCAACGGCCACACTGATGGAGCAAAATGAAATTAGTTGCCGAGAGCAATTAATGCAATGGCTGCTCTCACACTTCAAGGTGTGATCCAGATCCAAATTTAGGTATGAAAGTAGACATTCATCAAAATGACAAAAGACAGCCATGACCTTCTCCAAGTAGCTTCCTTTGAGACCAGTAAGAAGGATACTATATAGGCCAGTCCTTCTTCTAAATGAGATACACAAAGCTCCAATGACCCCTAAGTTTCCTTGTACTTTCCTTCATCATCCTTTCAAACCACATTGTATAAATATTTACAAATACGAAGAGATTTCCACCTGTCACCAAGGACACACCCTTTACCAAAAGGGTTATGACAACTGGAAAACAGAAGTCACCAGCCTGATTTCTGTGATCAGCTAACTAGAGCCTTCACATTTCCTTGATCTAAATCCCTTTTCTCCCCTGTTGCTAAAAACAACAACTGGCAGATGTACAGTCCACGCCCTTGGTGTTCAGTGCGTGGTCCCTGGATCAGCTGCACCAGCATCCGGGAGCTCAACAGGAATGCAGCATCCCCGGCCTCACCCAGACTGGCTGACTCAGAACCTGCATGTTACAAGACCCCAAGTGATGCCAAGTGATGCACGTCAGTGTTAGAAAAATGCTGCTCTATGTGACAATTTTAAAAGACAGCAAATGATTTTAAAGAGCCCCAATGAACATTTTGTCTTTACAAAATAATGAACCCTCAACTTTTTGTTTTTTTGCAAAACAACAAACTCTCCTCTGACTCTGTTTCCTCATTTACTAGAAGGGAACATGGCACATTCTCAACCCTGCACAATCTCCCTGGATTTGTGTTAAGTTAATGCTGAATCAGCCTTGCTTAGAGCCCAGAACATAAAAGGCGCTCCATTAAACGCCCACTTCTTAACCCTCCAATCATCACTTCTCTCCTCTCCCTTTCTTCCTCTAAGCAAACCTCACTTTGGGGTTGAAAAGAAGAAAGACTAAGGAACAGCACTTGAGAGAAGAGGAGGAAACAAACGCAGAGAACAAGTCACGGCACACAGCTGCTCTACTTTGCCTCAAAAGTAAGTCAAGTGAGAGTATGCTGGTTGTAGCTTCCCCTTCAGACAGCAGATCAACTCCAGTTAGCCCAGAAACATGGCTGCCGTCCCCAAAGTTTAAGAAGACTTGGACTTCTTTCCTAAAACGCTCAGCTGTAAATTTACATGTAAACAGAGAAATGTGTAATGCTTGATACACCCCAGCCAACGGCCCTAACACCGCTGTTCCTATAAAGCCCCCAGGTCCCTCTAGCTGGAGCGCAGGAAAATCCTAATCACTGCCACCTATTGTAGGTTATCTCCCATCTGCCACGCTAAGTTGCTTGAGGCTGGGGAGAGTGGCTTATTCATCTTTACACCCTCCAAAGCACTGCAAGACCCAGGAGACAGTGGATGCTCCACTGCTCTTGCGAGGATGTCCTGAGCTGTTACTGTCTGTACTGCAATTGCCCTATTTCAAGGCGGGCTCTACTTATTTTATGCCCCCCCCCCACCCCGATTTCTCTTTTCTTCGACTGCTATCGTGCTTTCCATCTGGCTGCTAAACAAAATAATGAGGAAGTTTACTTTCTCAGTATTCTCACCTAGGCTAAATAAAATGCCCTGTACATACACCAAGTATTGAACGAGTCTCTGAGGAAGGTCTTGAACACAAAGGTGAGAGGGTCTGTTTGCCAGGCTCCTCGGGCTATGACACAAAGTCCAAAGCAGCCTCAGACACAGGTTCCTGGGTTTATTTGCAGTTACTGGCAGATGTCTTTCTCTCTTTTTAAAAATTTATTTATTTTTGGTTGTGTTGGGTCTTCACTTCTGTGCGAGGGCTTGCTCTAGTTGCGGCGAGCGGGGGGCCACTCCTCATCGCGGTGCACGGGCCTCTCACTATCTTGGCCTCTCTTGTTGCAGAGCACAGGCTCCGGACGCGCAGGCTCAGTAATTGTGGCTCACGGGCCCAGTTGCTCTGCGGCATGTGGGATCTTCCCAGACCAGGGCTTGAATCCGTGTCCCTTGCATTGGCAGGCAGATTCTCAACCGCTGCGCCACCAGGGAAGCCCCTCTCTTTTTTATGAAACATGTTTTGCGACTCCAAATGCGAGGGAACTGTAACAAAGGTTCTTATTAACTCAGGGAGCTTACTTCCAAAAAGTTTTCCAAAGGGCAGCCAATGTGACACGATCATTCTGCCAGCTGTGACAAATTAAGCTTTATTTGCCCAAGAGCCCTCCCTGTTCATTCAGCTGTGATCACTGAGGCCTCATGATCCTAGCTGAGGAAATGCACACCCAGCTGTCACTCAGAGCCTCAGAGCTCGCAGATTGAGTCTCCAAGTATTCCTGTACAAGGAACAGAAAGCACCCGAACACCATCGCCATCAGGAAGGGCGCCCTCGAGAGGGGGCTGCCTCACATCTTGGTACGTGGGGCTCCGTCATGACCTTGTGTGATGGCCTCGGAGCTTCTTTGGAGGAACCAAAAGTCAGCATTTGCTGTGGGCAGGGAGCCAATGGCAACTGACTCTACCGACTGCATGATCTTTCGGGACTTGCTTACATCATTTAAAAATTCAAAGGTATAAAACCTGGAACTAAGATGAGACTTTCCTCTGCTGTTCATGGAAATGGCTAAGGAAGGAAGGCTCTTTTAATCTTCTGCTGCATGCCCTGTACCTTACATGGTCCCCCACTCTGATATCACAACAACTCAGAGAGTCAGACATTTACCCCAAAGACCAGGAAACTGTGGCCCTGCTAAGGCCCCAGAAGCAAGTACCAGGCTCCAGGACTGTCTACTCCAAAACAATTACACTTGTTCATACTTTTCTAAAGGGTCATCCTGCTCCCTCAAAAGAGAGTTCAGATTAAGGTGGCTAGATTTTAAAATGAATTTATTAATCTAATCCCTGCCAAGGATATATTCTGTGAAAGAGAACAGGGAAACGGGGTAGGAACTAGAGAAGCAAACAGAAGCAAGAGAGGTTTCGGAAGGTGACAATAAAGAATCACTCATGGGGGGCTTCCCTGGTGGCGCAGTGGTTGAGAGTCCACCTGCCGATGCAGGGGACACGGGTTCGTGCCCTGGTCCGGGAAGATCCCACATGCCACGGAGCGGCTGGGCCCGAGAGCCATGGCTGCTGAGCCTGCGCGTCCGGAGCCTGTGCTCCACAACGGGAGAGGCCACAACAGTGAGAGGCCTGCGTACCGAAAAAAAAAAAAAAAAAAGAATCACTCATGGAGGGCTTCCCTGGCGGCGCAGCAGTTAAGAATCCGCCTGCCAGTGCAGGGCACACGGGTTCAAGCCCTGGTCTGGGAAGATCCCACATGCCGCAGAGCAACTAAGCCCGTGCACCACAACTACTGAGCCTGCGCTCTAGAGCCCGCGAGCCACAACTACTGAGCCCACGTGCCACAACTACTGAAGCCCATGTGCCTAGAGCCGGTGCTCCACAACAAGAGAAGCCGCTGCAATGAGAAGCCTGCGTACCGCAACGAACAGTAGCCCCCGCTCGACACAACTAGAGAAAGCCCATGTGCAGCAACAGAGATCCAGTGCAGCTAAAAATAAAAACAAATAAATTTATTTTTTTAAAAAAAGAATCACTCATGGGACTTCTCTGGTGGTGCAGTGATTAAGAAACCGCCCGCCAATGCAGGGGACACAGGTTCAAGCCATGGTCCGGGAAGATCCCACATGCTGCGGAGCAACTAAGCCCGTGTGCCACAACTACTGAGCCTGCACTCTAGAGCCTGCGAGCCACAACTACTGAGCCTCCGTGCCACAACCACTGAAGCCCACAAGCCTAGAGCCCGTGCTCTGCAACAAGAGAAGCCTCGGTTCGCCGCCAACTAGAGAAAGCCCACACACAGCAACAAAGACCCAACGCAGCCAAAAGTAAATAAATAAATAAATTTAAAAAAAAAAAAGCATCACTCATGGCCAATGCCAAATGAGGGATGCATGGGGTGAGGCGCCTGAGTGGGCTGAGGCGGGGATACAAGCCCAAGGAAGCCCTTCTCCCAAGGGGGAAGCCGAGTACAGGGCTCTGATGGGTGGGCTGGTGCGGGGCTTGGTGCTGGAAGGTGAGAACTGAACACTTGCAGAAATGCAGGCAGGAGCGGGTGAGAGCATCTGCAAACCTTTGGCCTTGGCCCAGCTGCTGTTTCATGCTGGGGCCTGCAGGAAACAGGTGGTCATTTCCATTCACATCCTGGCAGGAATGGAATTTCTGTGTCACATTTGGGCCTCAGATTCTTCACCCAAAGCAGTGTTCTCCGGATGAGCCTTTAAGTGAAGGGGTGATCTGCCTCTAAAAGCTAGAGGGCTGGGTTTCATAGCTACACTTTGGATGCATGCACTTGCTCATTCGTTCACTTCATACAAACTCTGACTGAGCCCAGGTGTGAAGGTTGCTATGGGAACACGAAACCAAATCAGTCTGAACTTGCCCTCAAAGAAAGTCTGCTGTCATAGAAGACTCAGACACAAGTTAGATAAATTAAGGAGGTGAAACAGGTTTGGGAGTTTATAAAGGAGGTGTATGAATTTCAGTTGGGAGTTAGGATAGTGCCTCCCAAGCGTTACTGTGCATAATAAAAATCACCCGAGAGGGCTTCCCTGGTGGCGCAGTGGTTGAGAGTCCGCCTGCCGATGCAGGGGACGCGGGTTCGTGCCCCGGTCCGGGAAGATCCCACGTGCCGCGGAGCGGCTGGGCCCGTGAGCCATGGCCGCTGAGCCTGCGCGTCCGGAGCCTGTGCTCCGCAGCGGGAGAGACCACAGCAGTGAGAGACCCGCGTACAGAAGGAAAAAAAAAAAAAAAAAAAAATCACCTGAGAAACCGCCCCTTCCTTCTCATGAAATTCCGTGATTCCTCTATCTTTTTAGGGCAGAAGACATTGACTTTATGGTATTATCCTTTATCCTTTAAGTCGGAGAATGTACCCTTTGACAATAAATCTAATAAAGATGTTAAGCATAATTTTTTTTAACCTTAGAGAGATCTAAGGAAATTTCAAATGTCATGACTACAAAAGGTTTAAAGATTGAACACTGCTACCCAATGTTAAAGGTCTTTCCCTTTGATCAATGGAGAAGACATAGTTAAGAAAGTACACAGAAGTGTTTGTGATCAAATCCACAACCAAACTGGCCCTTAGAATTCAATCACGCTGCTGAATGGAGCTTCAAAGGAAGCCCCTATCATCCAAAAATAAGCTTGGAAAGCGAAGAAACACACTCGGACATTCCATTTTCAAAGTTCCTTCCCTGGAGGAGATCCGTGCCCTTTGGAACACTGTCAGGAAACCGCAGGGTCCACATCCTCAGAGCAGTTCTGGTCTCCCCGGTGCTCCAAGAGAACAGAAAGGGCCACAGAGCTAATTACTACCATTCAAGCATGAAGCTGAAATATCCCCCAAGTGCTTCCCTTATAAGAACCTAGGAGTTTTTAGATTAACACCCATCATAGACATACTTCCTGCCACTTTGGTCAGGACACAGGAGGGTGACAGGGACCCTGAGGCCACAAAAGAATGAGCAGCAGAGGACAACCATGCATTTCTTAATCACTAGTGATTACTGCCTTAATGTTAAAAGCAAACAAATGATAAATATCATGTCGGAAATACAGAAACAGCCCCCACAAGGTAAAGAATTTTAATTAACTGGGAAGGCCACTTTGAATTCATCAAAAGGCTGAACTGGCGATACAAATGGATGTATTAACTAGACATTTTAACAACAAAAAAAGGACTATTTCTCAAATGCATATACAGTAATGAGCTTGGTTAAAAGTGTTGGCAAGCAGAAGTGCTAGCAACCTGCTTTAATGAGGATGTAAAATTCTCACAACAAAACAGTGTAAACAACCTTCTCTAAAGTGCCATAAAAGCAGATGCTATTACACACAGATGATCTTTCTGATAGTATTAACTTGCCTCATAGATTTCTTTTCTATGTAGTGTTAAGACCGTTATTGTCTAAATGTGCATAAACTTGGGAGCTGGGAAGCCTAACTGAACAAGATTTCTGCTAAACTGCCTGCCCCCCAAAACTAATAATAATAGTGAATGAGATAAACATTATACAGACAGACTAATATAATAAGCCTATCACACTGAGCTGACATTTAATGAGCACCTACTATGTGAAAGGCTCTTTCACATATACTGTTTACTGGCTGGACCCTTCTTAACTTCAGTGCCGAAGAAGAGCCGTTCATCCCATTTCACAGATGAGGAAGCTGAGTGGCTTCCCTTAGTTCTTACAACTGATCCTGCTGGGCTAAGAACCCAGCTCTCTCGACTCCCAGGCAGCCCACTCCCTATTCTTTCACCCTCTTGAGCCTATTTCCCACCAAGCAACTGGAGGCAATGCTAAGAAATGCAGTCACTCTGGGTGAGAAGAAAAACTATTCTGTCTGATGTGATGGTTGTTTGATTATTTTAAGAAGTCAGAGCAGGAAAGGACTCAGAAATTATACACACCCTTTAAACACCTTAATTTAAAACATTCATTCTTCAGTCTTGTGATAAAGGGCCAAGGTCTTTCCTTTCAAGTATGGATCTGCTGTACGGAGGGTCTGCGGTCTTTCTAGCAAAAAACCATACCCTGCAACGTGTGATTTCAGGTTCCTTTAAGGAGAGTTTCACTACTTGCAAAGAGGAGAATCCTTCTAGATTTTAAACACCATGATCCCCCACACACACACTTTATTTAAACCGATTCAGCTCAACCATACCTAAAACACCAGGATTTTTTTAAAAATAAGTTGTTTTTCAAGTCTTTCCGAAACACACAATGTAGTTTTAAGAAAAACCATGTCTCTTCACCCTCAGAATTCATCCATTAATATATTTCACTCAATTACATAATTACAAAAAGCAAGTACTAGTGGTAAAAACAACTTTGGGGGACAAAACCCAAGTAACCAGGAAGCAGAGCACACTCCTCTGGAGGGAGCAGGTGTGGTAGGGGACAGACAAGGAAGCAATCACACCCCCACTATGGACCACAGGGAGGGAGGGCAGCATCTCAAGATAGGGTTTGTCTCACACACACCTGTAAGTGCCTTGGGACAAACACTGGGCGATTCCATCAGAAAGCAGGGCAGTATTCAAGCAGGAGAAAACGTGAACCCCAACAAACATGGGTCTAAGTAACCATGACCTTCACAAGCCCCAGGACCACTGGGAGCCTCAATCCCCAGAATGAGTAGGTAAAACAGTGTTCCTCACACAGCTGCCACAAACATTCAATAAGAATATAGAGAAAGCACCCAGCCCCAGCCTTGGAACATAGAAATGCTTGATAACCATGAGCTCCTTCTCTGCCTGTATACCTTTCTCCCTCAGAGGCTAGCAACGTGTTTCAAAGTTGAAAGCACTGAAGATAGATGGATGGATGGATGGATGGATGGATGGATGGATGGACGGACGGACGGACACAAGGAGAGCCAGATGGACAGCTGGTGTGGTGGCAGAACTTTAAAAACCCTTCATTTTAGTAACTTCCTTGGCTCAAACAGCCCAAATAAATGAATCAAGAAGCTATATCCTGAAGCAGAGTTTCCCCCACCAGAAGATGAAAGAATTCTAATTTTATCAACAACATGGATAAAAGGAAGAGAGGCGAGCAGAAGAGAATGCAGAAAATATCAGTCCTGGATGTTAAACAAAAGAACTGGCTCACTGGTGGATACATCTTTTTTCCCTCTTCCTTCCAATTGCAGTTACTGAGAATCGGGATACAGGAGAATGAGTGTGGTTTTTTTTTCAAGGGGCAGAGAAATGCATAGACCAGTAAATCCAGCAAAAAGTTAAATTATTTACCTTTTGTTTTCAATAAACAGCAAGTCTAAAAAGGTTAAAAGGAAAATAGTTCCAGAAGGACAACCATGTGGCTTGGTTTCAAGTACAATACTTAGTATTTCATAAAATGCACAGTTAACTGGAAAGATGTTTAAACTCTGAAATGAAGCAGGTGTAGAATACACTTTCTGTGGTGGAAGTGGTATGAATGAAAAAGCAGGCAGAATGGAAGGCCCTAAGCTCAGCACATCTTAAGTTTTTTTAATGGAATCAGTCACAGCAGATAAAGCTTTCACTCATTCTGTAGATTTTTTTTTTTTAAACAAAAGCTCAAAGTTCAAGAAGACAAACCCAAAATACCTTGGGAGGGGACACTATACTCAGAAGAAAAACATCTCAATTTTAAAAGGAGCCAAAGTCAGCTTACCCTTCTCAGTTTCAGCTAATTCCCATCTTCCTTCCAACAACCCATGTGGGTCTCACTAAGCTTTAAAACTCCAGGTATTTCCTTAGCTAGTAACATATGCATTAACCCATCCAACTGAGAAATGAGTCTCTTAAGGCAACCACACTTTTCTTCTATGTAACTTAAAGAAAATATGAAAACAGTCAATGGCCTCTGTTTCTTTAAGCCTCAGTTTCCTCATCTGTGAAATGGGGATAGTGGAACCTATTTCAGACAGCTGTTGTGAGAACTAAAGATACATAACAGACTTAGAACTTCCTGCATAATAACTCCTCATCCATTGTAGCTGCTATCATTCTTCTGCTCTATATAATTAGCCAAAAAAAAAAAAAAAAAGTAAGGATCTTCAATCAATAAACTTGGCAGAGTGAAAAAAACTGCTAACACTTAGTGTAAAGGAGACAACTCTCCATCTAGTGAGAGGGTATCTGGCCAAATCCTTCCAAAAAAAGCATTTGGCAATAAAGAACAAAAGCCTTAAAAATGCTTGTGCCTTGACTCGGTAATTCTATCTTAGGACTCTAACCTAGGGAAATAAGATATGCAAAAAAAAATGCACAGGAATGCTTGCTGTGGCATCATTTATAATACTGGAATGCTGGGAACAACAATAAAATCAACAGCCAGGAAATGGCTGAAGAAACAGTTGTATGTTCATATGAGTTCATGTTTCTGCAGCCATGAAAAAATTATTACAATATAATTAAAAAATTAAAATCTGTACCCCAAACTTAGAGACCTTATGTGTAATATATTAATATATTTAAAATATTGTGCTTTCACACAGTTGAACTATACACATATGCATGTATATATGTATATACATATTTATGGAAAAATATTAGAAGTACAATAAAATGTTAGGTATTTCCAGACGGTGAAATTAAAGGTTATTTTTATATATTTGTAAGAGGATAACTGCTCTGTGTTTTTGAAATTCTGTGCAAGGAATTTATTTTAAAAATCAGAAAAAAAAAAGGTATCAAAAAAATTTGTGGGAGAGGGAAGGGGGAAGGGCAGTATAGAAGATTTTTAGGTATAAAACACAAGCTACAAGGATGTACTTACTGTACAACATGGGGAATATAGCCAATATTTCATAATAACTATAAAAAGAGTATAAAAAAAGGTTTGTGGAGTGTGTGTGATGGAGAGAGAGAAAGTACATTAAAGAGAGATCTCCACAGCCTATCTTCATGAAAACCAATTGGAAGCACACTGTTAGCAGCTGATGCTTGAACACCCTGAAAGAAGGGACAGAATATGATCCCCTTAGGCCCACAGTTTGAGACACATTAAGCCTGGGGTCATTTCCTTGAAGACCTGGGCACATGGGCATTGCCCATTTTCACGTATGTATGATCGTGTGTGTGTGTGAGCTCCCACACCCAAATCACATTTAAATGCGTGAGTAGCACATAATTATGTAGCACTTTGGTTTCCCCGGCAACTTTATCTCTGTCTTCTTTGATCTCAGCCACAGATGAAATCATCTTGTCCTCCAAAGTCCCTGAGATCCACTGCCAGCTCCAGAGTGGCCGACTATGGCAGACTATTCACTCACTCGCTAAGAAAGAAGTTCCAATCAACAAATCTGTTCATAACACAATGGATCTTAAAGAGTAGAATCCTGATATATTCACCATTTGAGTTCCAAACTGTCTGATTTTCGTATGTTACCAAAATTTAATTTTAGCATCACGTACACATAATTAATCTTTTTCACTAAGAGGAAGGAAAAAGGAAATTACATTTAAGTCTCTAACTTTGCTAAACAGTACCAATGTCTAAACATTTACCTGCTGTCTCCACCTGGGGTCCCTTGGGCAGCAAGTGGGGGGTTTCCCAGACCTAATTTTAACAAGTGAATGTCAAAATGGGGGAAAAAACCTTCCAGGGTCTGTGAGCAAGGCTTTGAAAGGCTTTGACATCTGAACACTACAGGCAGAATATTATGGAGAAACCAGGAGATAATTTAAAACAGGGGATGAGGAAACTTTAAGTCATCCATTTGTGATCTGGTAACTACAAGAGGACTTAAAACATGTTATGAAAATGTGTCTGCCCCTTAAGTCATTTTTCTAAGGATGCATCTGTCTAAATAAACTGGCTAAAGTTAGGCATGTCATGCAGTTCTTTAACCATAAACATTTAGTGGGGGCCGACCATTAGGTTGGCATTGTGATAGGTCTTGGGAACCCAAAGGTGAAAAAAGGTCGCCTGACTCAGACACTTTCTCGGGTTTGTCAAAATATACATCTTTCCATGTACAGAACAAAACAGGGGCTCCCACACACGCAGGGTGGCTGGTAGAATTGTTCTTCCCCACAAGAACCCTAATAACACTGATCTTCGAGCAGCTACAATAACGTGTGTCCATTGTGAAATCACAAGCTTAAAAGCGTGCCCCTTTACAAAAAAAAATGTTTAAACTATTTTCCCAAGTCTCATTTTCTCTGTTATAGCTCAGCATGATTACCAATTTTAAGCTCAAACCTTTGACTTCAACTCCTTATCATAAGTGCCCGGAAAGCAATAATGACCACGTGCATCTTACTATTCTGAGAGCTCCTAAGCTTTCAATGGAAACAGCTGTCCAAGTTCCCAAACAGACAAAACCCAGCGTCCTTCTCCCTCAGCCCAGGTGGTAACACAAGGACCTTTGCTCTCTAGGGGCAGAAAGGTCAATGACCCTCACCTAACTTCAAAGAGACTGTGGTACCACCAGGAGCTGCTAAGGCAAACAAATCCCAATAGTTCCTGCTATATTTCTGCCCCCTGCCACCCCCCACTGTAAATATGTCTATTTAGAAAAAATGATGACAAATTCAAAATACACTTAATGGACAGTGGGGTTTTTTTTTTTAATTGTATTTAATTCTTTTTTTGGCGGCACCACATGGCATGCAGGATCTTGGTTTCCCAACCAGGGATCGAACCCGTGCCCCCTGCAGTGGAAGCACGGAGTCTTAATGACCAGACAGCCAGGAAAATCCTTAATTCATTTTTTAAAGGCAGTCCTGGGCCATGCTGAAACCTCAACTTCAGGAAACCAGGAATCCATTTCCTTTGTATTTTCCTCCCTTACTCCCAAGGTAATATTACCAAGGCTGAGTTCACAAGCTTTAGTCCTTTAACCTAATGGCTCTGCCATCTCATCTTTAGTCAATTATATATTAAACAGTTTATGATCTGGAAAATGTGCAATAATAAATATAGCTGACATCTAATCAGCATTTCTTTGTAAATAAGTGGAAAAAATAATCAGATGCTAGGAAATTTCTTTAAGCTTCTAATCATATTTTCCTGGATCACAAAGAATAAGTCCTGGAGTTTCTCAAATTACCTTTTAAATAAGGCATCTCTTACACATTCACTGATTTTTAAAAGCAAGTTAAATCCATACTTTGATAATTTAGACAACCTGCAAGAAATCCAATGTTAAATCCTTCAAAACTTAAACTACTACTGAGAAAATGGTATGCAATATTTGGATACAACAGAACCAAGGTTTCCCAAGTGCTTTAAAAGACTAAATGCCAGGCTTCCCTGGTGGCGCAGTGGTTAAGAATCCACCTGCCAATGCAGGGGACACGGGGTCGAGCCCTGGTCAGGGAAGATCCCACGTGCTGCGGAGCAACTAAGCCCGTGCACCACAACTACTGAACCTGAGCTCTAGAGCCCATGAGCCACAACTACTGAGCCAGCGTGCCGCAACTACTGAAGCCCATGAGCCTAGAGCCCGTGCTCCGCAACAAGAGAAGCCACAGTAATGAGAGAACAGAGTAGCCCCTGTTCACCACAACTAGAGAGAGCCCATGCACAGCAACGAAGACCCAACACAACCAAAAATAAACAAATAAATAAATTTATTTTTTTTAAAAAGACTAAACACCCCTGAGTTTTAAGCCTTTCATACTGAAGAGAGCCAATAGAGAGCTATTACCCACTCACTGAGAGCTCACTTTGCCCTCTTCCCCTAATTCCTCAGGCCCACAAAGAAGCTCATCTAGCTCCTGAGCAAGACGATAAGACTAGCACCCATAGGAGTGCACCCTGTTTCCAGAAAATACCTTAACTTGGAAAGGCTTGGGGCCTTGGCACCAAAGCCAGTGGGAAGCTCAGTGACATTTCCCAAGGAAGCCCAGCAGCCACCCACGCCCTGGTCTCACGTTCAGGAGGCAGGAAGCAAAAGCCACCCTCCCGTCAAACTGCATCCACTCCCAGCTCCTGATCAGGAGATATTTCATGGAAAAGTGAGATAACGTGAGACTCCAAGGCTGCGGGAGCTGCAGTGAAACAGACACCATATGGCTGTGACTATGCCACGATGAAAAATGCCTAATTTAACCAACACCCATGGGGTCCGCGTCTGCAATCACCAAGCTGTGGGGTGCACACAGCCAGGCCTCCCACAGCTTCTACAATATCCAGCCTCAAGCAAGAATGGATTGTGATTAAATCTCCTCCGAAAAAGAGTTACCCTTCCTATTTTTGTGAACTACCTGTTATCTATCTTCCAAAAGTGCTGGAAAGTAATAGTCCTAATAATTACAGCCATTTCCATTCAGACTAAACCCTTAATCAGGAGTTGGCAAACCACACAAGGCAGGCCAGCTCAGCCCACTGCCTGTGTTTGTAAATAAAGTTTTATTGAAACACAGCCAGGCCCACCCATTTACCTATTTCCCTCGGCTGCTTTTGCTCAACAATGGCAGAGTTGAGCAGCTGTGACAGAGACGCGATGGCTCTCAAAGACTAAACTATTTACTCTGTGGCCTTTACAGAAAAATTTTCCCCTAAATGGCACAAAGCATTTAAACCTCTAGGATGTACATACCACTATCAGCAGGAAGCAGCCCTTACCTAAACAATGCGCTGGTGTGGACAGAGGGCTGGGGCCCTGCTTCTTACCGGTTTTCATGACCACCACATGACCCTGGCAGGCCGCAGCTCCTCTGTCTATACGATAAGGGCATCGATACCAGCTTTACAAGGCTGTTGTGAGGCTCAGACAAGAAGGCATATATAGAAAGCCCCTAGAACCAGGCCGGGTTCTTCAAGGTCCTCCATTAATGCTAATGACCCACCACGGCTCCCTGAGTAAGAATTTAGAACTAAATGGGAATCACCGAGATACCACTTTCAGCCATTAAGGCCCCTCTCGCCGTGATCTCAAAAGATCACAGACTCAGAGCACTATAATGGAAAGGGTGCAGTGCTCTTAGAAAGTTATAGAAAGTTAAAGGCTCAGGATTTTGTTCTTACGCTTGGGGGAAAATACTGTGCACTGTTTGAGGATGAACTCCTTCAATACTAAATGGAAGGCCACCTTCTGGATACGGAAAAGACCCAGAGCTTAGCCAGCCACCCAGAGTCTGCCTTCAAACACTGTGTGTAACCTTAGGAACAGGCATCAAGTGGAATGGGGGGTCCCTAGATGGTGACCAAATCACACCACGGGCCAGCCAGGGCGGTGAGGAGACGACATTTTAAAGGGCTGTGAAATCAGGCTCCTGTTGCTTCATGCTGAGAGGAGGGGTCACTCCAGCCAGAGAACACAGTGATGACAAGAAACCAGGTCACCAGGATATGGTGTCCGACACAACCAAATCACGACGACGTCCCGGGCCAGGGCAGCCGTGTCTCCTCCCCCGCCCCCCCCACACACTCCTGCCCTCCCGTTTCCACCCCGTCTTCTTGGACATCTACAAACCAGAGCCACGCACACACACAACCTTCAACCACCCCAGCCTGCCCCCAAACATTAACATGACATCTCCCTATGTCAGGGCAGCTGACCCTAAAACGACAAATCTCATAAAGTAGGCAGGGTTTGGGCACCAGTTTTAGAGTTGGGGAAACTGAGGCTCAGAAAGTCGGTATGACCTAGCAGCAAAATCACAGCTGTCAGACTTATCCACCACTCCACATCCATCCCTGGGGCCAGCAGGACCTTGAAAGCTAATATGGGTGCCCATCTACTAGCTGTTGACCTTGGGGATGTCAATTTACCACCCTCTGCTCAAGTCCATTCCTCTGTGAAATGGAAAAAACAGTAACCTAGCACACGGGGTTGTCATGAGGCCTAAGTGAGTTAATACCTGAAGAGTGCCCAGGACAGCACCTACCACCAAGTACGAATCCATTAAACGTTGGCCGTCTGCTGAATCAAGTCTATCTGACTTCAACCCAAATCTCTGGACCACCTCTGCTTTCTCATTTACACCGTCATTGCCCAAACACACATATGGCAATTTTTAAAATTACGATCTAAGAAAAGCCACCTCCTTGTGTTAAAGCACCAGGCAACAAGAGCCTTTTTCCAAAGGACATCTGGCTTAAGCTGATAACATGCCACAAAGAAAGCTGATAGCGCCCACTGGTCATGTGAGGAAGTCTACAAACGAGAACTTGAGTAGGACACACCCCCTCAAAGAGCGTTTCCGTTACACACTGGTAGCACACATGTAGCACGCTCACAGAAGTTACACGGATCAGCTCTGCCTGCTTCGAGCTACCAAACACGGTCCTCGTGGCCCATTTTGTTGGGACAGAGATGACTATAGTTGGGAACGTGTCACATTAAAAACATTTCTCTCGGGCTTCCCTGGTGGCGCAGTGGTTGAGAATCCGCCTGCCGATGCAGGGGACGCGGGTTCGTGCCCCGGTCCGGGAAGATCCCACGTGCCACGGAGCAGCTGGGCCCGTGAGCCATGGCCTCTGAGCCTGCGCGTCCGGAGCCTGTGCTCCGCAACGGGAGAGGTGACAACAGTGAGAGGCCTGCGTACCACAAAAAAAAAAAAAAGCCACAAACATTTCTCTAGCGTTCTGCCCTCTAAATAAAGGCTGCTGACGAATTCTGACTGTAGAAGGGCCCTTCCCTGAAACCACAGACCAGATCAAGAACAATGTGAAAGCCTTCGCAAGAAAAGCAGTTATTTCAGCCAGTCTGGGACCTGAGTCTCCACCGAGTCGCACAGTCCCCGCTGACACCCAGCAGGAAAAACCCTCGCCCAGGAAGAACTTGCTAAATCGCCCAAGGGGCACAAGGACAGGAAAATGCACTGAGCCTGGTTCACCCTGATCCTCGGATTAAAGGACCCAGTGACTTCCTGTTTGCTGGGTTTCACCCTTTCCTGTCTCAGAGCTGCCACACATGTCATCCGAGAGGGAGAGCTTCTTTTGCGATTGTCTCCCAGAGCCCCGTTCCTCCTCTGTGGCGGGCGTGGGGCCATGCCTGTCTGTCAGAGAGGGCCCCATTCTGTTTCCTTTTCCCTAAAGGATTTTCACTCCCCAACTTCAAAACTCAGTCTCTAAAGGCCACCTGCCCCTGGAGCCCTTTCCTGCTAGTTCCACCCATTTCAACCATCCCTGGGGGTCCCTTCTCCTCATCCTCCCTCCCTGTCTACCCATAATCATAAACTCTTTAATAACTAGATGAGACCCAGAGAATATCCATTGTAATTTCCTACCCAGTACAGGAATGTACTTACACATCAGCAATGTCCAAGAGAAACATTACACAAGCCACGTAAGTAATTTTCAAATTTCTAGTGACCACATTAACATAAAAAGAGATGGGTGAAAATAATTTTAATAAAATGTTTTATGTAACCCAATATATCTACAATATTGTCATTTCCATATGAAACCCACATACAAATTATTAAAGAGATATTTTAATTCTTTTTTTCTCCATACTAAGTCTTTGGAATCTAGTATGTGATTTCCACTGGAAAATACATCTCCATCAAGACCAGTCCTATTTCAAGTGCTCAACAGCTATATGTGGCCAGTGGTTACAGTGTGGGACAGGGCAGTTCTATACCATGGTCTGTGCAAGGAGTGTGCTCCTTTCAACAATACATAGGAAAAACACAGTTCCTTCCTACAGACCCAGCACATCAGTAAATCAGCAAAGGCTACCATGGCTAGGAAACACAGGGCATATGCAGGAGACCCAGCATTTCCCTGTTAATTCACTAGAACAGGAAGGGACCTGAGTGGTTTCATTGTCCAACTTGACAGATGAGGACACTGAGACCCAGAAAATTTATGTGAACAGTCTGAAATCACACAGATAATAGCAGACGGAGGCCTCAAATCTAGATGTCCGGTCACAGGTTCTTCAAATATTAAATATCACACACACACAGCCATATATCTATTTGGTCACCACCATTGTAGTCTACACATAATTTAAGATCAAAACTGTTTCAGAGGGCAGCACAGCTCTGCTTCCTCCAAATAAGCCCTAAATTTCTGAGATGTAGGAAATTCAACAGTCTCACCAATTCAGTCCAATGTTCCCTTCCCATCCTTAACTGGGATGTGAGGAATAGCGCACACACACAAAAACAGTCACAGGCACACCAAGCACGCCTCTTAACTAAAAGTACAAAATAAGCACTATTTCTCTAGTCTAGAGGCCTTTAAGACACACCCACCTCCTCCTTCCACCTACAATGGACATACTAAGACAGTGAACCTTTCTTTCAAAATTGGATAGGAATCTGTAATAACTGCCATCAAAAGTGCTTCCAAATATTGCTCCCGTTGGTTCTGCTTTAATGAATAACCACCTAAACACTCTGAAGTTCTGCCCTTGTGTGAGATACCTGTGATGAGTTAATCTCTGCAATCTCATTCACATCATGGCTTGACGGAAATGAATTCTCTGCCTCACCTGGACCACCTGTATTCCAAGCTATCTGTCCACTTGGGGGCAACTTTCAAAAGGAAGTGACTGGGGAATTTCCTGGCGGTCCAGTGGTTAGGGCTTGTGCTTCAAGTGCAGGAGGCATGGGTTCAATCCCTGGTCAGGAAACTAAGATCCCACATGCTGCACAGCGAGGCCAAAAAAAAAAAAGGGGGGGACCGATTTAAAGCCAAGACATATTCCGTTCTGTGCCCAGATACATGCGGGCTGGCCTTTATCTGGATTGCCTGGATGGGGCATAAGCGCAAGGCAGACGGGAGTGGGAGAGAAGATGGGGTGGGAACTCCGAAAGCTGAATCTGATAGGAAAGGGCAGACCGGTTCCTGTGCCAACAAGGGGGTAAGCAGCAGCCCTCTGTGCACTGACAGCTGGGGACAGTACAGAAAGGCTTCGGCTCAAAGCTATGCCGAGTCCGCTGTGTGGCTTTAGTCTGACGTCTTGAAAAAAAAAGGCCGGCTAAGAACTTTCCACGTGCTGTGGCTTTTATAAGTTTTTCTTCATCACAACTATGTTGGTAGAACATCAGGGAAAAGGAGATACGTGCTATTTTTTTTCTTTTTAAAATTTTATTAGCGTAGAGTTGATTTCCAAAATCGTGTTAGTTTCAGGTGTACAGCAAAGTGATTCAGTTATACATATATTCATTCTCTTTCAGATTCTTTCCCCGTATAGGTTATTACAGAATATTGGGTAGAGTTCCCTCTGCCATACAGTAGGTCCTTGTTGAGTTATCTATTTCATATATAGTAGTGTGTGTATGTTAATCCCAAGCTCCTGATTTACCCCTCCATCCCACCCCGCCCTCAAACCATGTCTCTCCTTTGGTAAACACAGGTTTGTTTTCGAAATCTGTGAGTCTGTTTCTGTTTTGTAAATAAGTTCATTTGTATCATGTTTTTAAATCAGATTCCACATATGAGTGATATCATATGATATTTGTCTTTCTCCTTCTTATTTCACTTAGTATGATAATCTCTACGTCCATCCATGATATGTGCTGTCTTTAAAACAGTACAGAACAGGTCTTCATAACATTACTATGCATAAAAATACTCCTTTCCTCCTAGGACATACAACATGTATGACTTTCTGTGACAATGCCGGGGGAGGTCTACAGTCCACAGAACCACTAGAAGTAACATGCTCCCGAAGAATGCTGAAAATTTAAAAAAAATCTTCACTCACTGATTCCCCCACCCCCACCCCCCACCAGTGCCCATCAGGAGGCAGCTGGAGGCCTTGGCTGCAAAGAAGTCCTCTTTCCTATCACAGACTGAGGAAGAGCAGCACTGTCTCAGGTTATTTGCACTCCAGAGCTCCTACTGCTGGGCGGATGCCTCCGGAAATATCTTACCACTACCCCCCACACGAGGGTAATGAGGTGTATCAGCGTCACTAACCCGCCAGCTAACAGAGCAGCCTCAACGCCACAGAAAGGAAGGACAGGCCTGGGGCATTCCTGAGGACAGTTGCCAAGAACATCCTGAGGATGAAGATCTTTGCCAAATGAATTATTAACCTATATTTAAACGTTTGACCCTCTTCTCCCATCCAGTCTTCATTTAAAAGAAACGCGTCATTAGCAAAGAAAGAATTCGCTGTCTTGAGAAGCGTTAACAGGAGCAAAAGTCCCTGCCTCTCCCTCCGTCTCTGCCACTTTGCACGGGGATAATAGCGTCTGTAAGTGCAAAGCGTGTTAAATTATATAGCAGAGAAGTCCTTCCCTCTCCATAGATCACGAGAAAGGATAAATCAAAGTTATGGAGAGTTTTAAGAAAAACAAGAGTTCCGTTAAGTATAAACAAAGGTTCATACTAAACCACGTGACGTATATTCTTATGCCAAGAACCTTGACCCTAAACCCAGCTCAATCACTACTAACAAGGTAACTTTAACCAGCTGGGAAACTTTCTAGGTCTCAGATGCTGTACTAACAAAGGGAGCGCATAATTCATAAGACTATTCTGTGAGGAGCATAATGTAACCTACCCATTAGCAAACCTGATAACTAACGTGAACAGCCTTTACGGTTTACTTACACGTCTCAATCAAAGAAGTATCTTCTGCACATTCTAGAAAAGAACAAGTTGAGGCTCAAGTACAGGCACACCTACCTCGTTTCACTGTGCTTCACTATATTGCGCTTCACAGATACTGCCTTTTTTTTTTTTTTTTTTTTTTCCGGTACGCGGGCCTCTCACTGTTGTGGCCTCTCCCGTTGCGGAGCACAGGCTGCGGACGCGCAGGCCTAGCGGCCATGGCTCACGGGCTTAGTTGCTCCGTGGCATGTGGGATCTTCCCGGACCAGGGCACAAACCCGAGTCCCCTGCATCGGCAGGCGGATTCTCAACCACTGCGCCACCAGGGAAGCCCCACTGCTTTTTTTTTTTTTTTTTTTTTTTTTTTTTTGTGGTATGTGGGCCTCTCACTGCTGTGGCCTTCTCCCGTTTCGGAGCACAGGCTCCGGACGCGCAGGCCCAGCGGCCATGGCTCACGGGCTCAGCCGCTCCACGGCATGTGGGATCCTCCCGGACCAGGGCACGAACCCGTGACCCCTGCATCGGCAGGCGGACTCTCAACCACTGCGCCACCAGGGAAGCCCCCCACTGCTTTTTTATATATATAAATTGAAGGTTTGTAGCAATCCTGCGTTGAGCAAGTCTACCGGTGTCATTTTTCCAACAAAAATTGCTCACTTTGTGCCTCTGTGTCACATTTTGGTAATTCTTGCAGTATTTCAAACTTTTTCATTATTATATTTGTTATGGTGACCTGTGCTCAAGGGTCTTTGATGTTACTATTGCAAAAAGATTACGACTCAGTGAAGGCTCAATTGATAGTATTTTTTAGCAATAAAGGTTTTGGGGTTTTTTTTGTTTTTTTTTTGGTTTTTGCGGTACGCGGGGCTCTCACTGTTGTGGCCTCTTCCATTGCGGAGCACAGGCTCCGGACGCGCAGGCTCGGTAGTTGTGGCTCACAGGCCCAGCCGCTCTGTGGCATGTGGGATCCTCCCGGACCGGGGCACAAACCCGCGTCCCCTGCATCGGCAGGTGGACTCTCAACCACTGCACCACCAGGGAAGCCCAATAAAGTATTTTTTTTAATTAAGGAATGTACCCTGTTGTTTTAGACATAATGCTATTATAACACTTAACAGACTTACAGTAGAGCACAGATGTAACTTTTATATGTATTGGGAAACTAAAAAAAATTCATGTGACTCATTTTATTGCAATGTTTGGTTTATTGCAGTGGTCTGGACTCAAACCCACAATACTTCCGAGGCCTGCCTGTAACACTGATAAGCTGTTCAAGGCCACAAAGTTAGAAAGTAATAGAACAGGGTGCTGGGCTCTGGTTTTCTGACGCCAATACTTCTAAGAGTCTAATAATAAGGCTCAAAGATCAATTAGGCACTTGATTCTGAATCATAAAACCACTTCCCGAGTGAAGCACCACGCCATCCTCCCTCTTCTGCTCTGCAGCCCCACAAAGAGCAGAGCAGAATGTGGCCTGGAAAATGATGCGATTATGAGAGAGGAGTGATCACTGCAGCTCTGTTGACACCCAGGCTTGGGTACCTGTCGGGAGGGCCCACAGAGCCCTGCCTGGCCTACGAACCAGGTCCACTGACCCCTTCTAGGGAAGCTTTTGTTCCTGAAGTCACTTGCAAATGGTTCTAAAAGGCAACATGATAGACGGTGACTCTGCTGCCACAGCCAACTGGACAAAGAGAAAGGCATTTCTGGGTGCCTGGGACTTCTGACTCCCACAGCTGGGCCTAGAGGTCCGTGGAATTCCTGAATATGGAGTCACATATCCCTTTCCTGACGTCAGCAGAGCAAGAAGGGGCCACCACAGTGCCCTCAACACAGGTGAGAGCAGTCAGAGTCCATGAAACTCCACAAATATTCAACTTATACCATGTCCTGGGACATGGACTTGCCTGGCAAAAGTCCAAGATGAAAATTAAAGCTTTCTGCTTTCCATACTAAAAAGTTTTTTTTAATGAAGTCACAAAAATTAGAACAGAAAGATGGTTTTCCTTCTTCTCTAGACACGTCACTAAAGGCAGTCAGCTTTAAAAAAAAGAAAAAGAAAAAGGTCACAGTCACAGATGGACTGGGTGTGAACAGAGGCTAGTTCCCTCTGCACAGAGCAGAAGCAGAGTGTGAAGACACAAAGACTCATCAGCAGCACTGTGCCAAAGAGGGTTCCGGGGTCAGCCCCAAGCCTACTGCACATACACTGTGGACAAGGCAATTGTCCAATCCAAATTTAACCAGGAGACCAGGATTGCACAGGACCCCCAGGTACCTACCTCCATAAATGAAGCATGAGACCCTCGGCTCATGTGTGCATCCGCAGGTGGGGTGGACCCACCCTAAAATCTCACTGTTGACCCATTTCAAGTTGTCAGGTTACAACAAGCATTATGAAATGAAGTCCCTCTCCAACTGCTATGGCTGAATGTTTGTGGACCCCCAAAATTCATATATTGAAGCCCTAATCCTCAGTGTGATTGTATTTGAAGGTAGGGCCTTTGAGAGGTAATTAGATCATGAGGGTGGAGCCCTCACAAATGGGATTAGTGCCCTTATAAAAAGAGACACAAGAGACATGATCTTTCTCTGCCATGTGAGGACACAGCAAGAAGGTGGCCGTCTGCAAATCAGGAAGAAGGCCCTCACAAAGAACTGAACTGCCTGGCACTTTGATCTTGGACTTCCCAGCCTACAGAACTATGAAAAATAAATTTCTGTTGGTTAAGCCACCCAGTCTATAATATTTTTGTTACAGCACCCCAAACTGAATAAGACACCATCTTTGCATTATTTCAAATGAATATGAATAAACCCCAGTGATTTTGAACTTTGTTATATATGCTAACAATCTATCAATTTAATTCTGATGAATAATTCCTTTATAAGAACTTAACACTGGTTAAGGACCTGATATAACTAGAATCATGGATGATCAGAGATGAATTCCACAATTTGCTATGAAAATGACCTTTCTGCCCTGTTCAGAACAGTTATTTCTGACATTAGGGCAACTTTAGTAATAGCCAAATGGTATCCATCACCACACTGATTTAAGAGCTCAGATTCTGTGTATCTGAAAGTTATCATTTATTAAATTTTCCCCATGAGTCTTAATCCATTTCAGTAACTCGCATCTCAGGAATGATCATAGATATGGCGTGCCTTTATTTGACATCAGGAAAGTTTCCCTTTAAATAAAGCAAAGCACTTGGATCACAACACATGGATCACCACTCTAGGCTTATTCCAGAAAAGCTACCTAAAAATCACATGGAGCTACTCAGCTCATTTCTCAGGAGATTAAGGCTGAGAATTATGATTTGACTTCAGAAGCACAGAGCCAATACACTTAAACCAAACTGGTTCCCATTGATTGAATTATAAAGTCCACAGAAATCCTTGGGAGGAAACAAAATACAATGGTCACAGCATCAAGAGAGACCACATAAAAGTACCTAGCCATCATCTGGGTCCTCTCCCTAAACACACTGATGGGACACCACCTGGGCCACTCTACTCCCACCTAGGTGCCCTCCCTGACCTCTTACAGAAGCCCCTCCAGCCCCCGGACCCCATTTTCCCTGGGGCTGGTTTCCCAGGGAAATGTCCATCTAGACCAAGTCCCTGAAGGAGAGGCCTGTGACTCACACATCTTCAAATCAGCAGCATCAGGCACCATGCCTGGCACACAGCTGGCACTCAAATGCCTGCTGAGTGAACAGCAGGTGGGTGGATGGATGTGCAGAGAACCTGTATCCTGAAAAATTAATGAAATATACAGAAGAAACAGAATGAACTAAAATACTCTGACATTAAAGAAAGGTATGGATATTTATATGAGGAACAATTAAATCAACTTCAGGCAGTGAGAGCTGTCCTGAACACAGAATTAAGTGAGAGTCCAAATAAAATAACTACATAAGTAGAAATACATCCACATATACACCACTGGAAGGAATAATCCCTCCTGCTGACTCTCTCTGTGTGTCTGTTAAAACCAGACCTTGTGCTCTGTTTCCCAAGGAACTTGAATAACAAAAGCCACGGAGAATTAGAAACAGTCTCTATTTTCACAGTCTCAAAGGCTCTGCCTCGACACCCCCGTCGTCCCCCATGCCAAATGTGGCAGGTGGGATAGTCGTTCTAACCAGGTAGATCTCAAAACCACCCAACTGTCCCAATGCCATCCTTGGACTTCAAGAGCATCCACCCACGACCACGTCAGAAAAGAACTTTGAAAAGCCCTACTCTTCTCTGGGCTCAACTGCGGGAGACAAAAAGGCACCCGGCAGCCCAGAGTTACGTTTCAGAACAGCAGAAATAATCATTGGAGCGGGTTAGAGTAGGCTGGGCCCCAGAAACACAAGGCCTAAACAAGAAGCATTTTAACCCACAGAAAGTCAACAGTGGAGGGAGGGGGCAGGGAACCAATGACACAAGTTTATAATTAGAAGGTGTATTTTGGTGTTTAGAAAGAAGAACACCCCCCCCACACACACACACACCCCCCCCCACACACACACACACACATCCTTAAACAGGGGAGGCAAGATCACGGCAATAAACCAGCAAGGCCTCTCCCCCAACAGCACAGATCACTACCCCATCCCTCCAAAAGAACGGCACCTCCTGGGTTGGAGCTTAAACCCCCCCAACGTGCCTCCCGCCATTGGCCATGGCTTCGTGAGGGAATCCACACAGTCACAAAACTTCTTTCTGTGAAGCGCGTTCTCAGTGCATATGACACCAATGGTTCTGAAATTCTGAACGTGGTGCGGTTTCGAGCTAGTTCAATCCCAGAAGCCCCCGAACTCTTCCACACCTCCCTTCCTCCTGGGTCCACCCCCTCCCCGGGATATCCTGGCTCTCCCCTCTGTGAAGGGGCTACTTGCAGTATCCTCCCCAGGAGGGCAAAAGGATGAGGGATTGATACCCTAAAGGCACCGGTGGTGAACGCAGGCACTCACGCACACACAATCAATCGGGATCACCCTCTGTCCTCGAAAAGGCACCACCTCTCAGCCCTGAGGCCATTTTCAATCTACAGAGACAAGCGGGGACAAGGAGCCAGAAACAGCCCCCAAGCAAAATGCCACAGAGCAGGAGGATGAGTTTGGTCAGTGGAACGTTTTTCACTCACAACCTTCACCCTCTGAGGAAGAAGAGTTTCTGTAAGAAAAACTCACTAACACATCCCTGTTTTCTAAAATAAAGTTGATCGCTTTTTCCAAAACCAAAGGGGAACGGTGAAACGTAAAAAGGCTGGGAAACCATCACCCATAAAACCCCCCACCCAGAAACAACTCCAAAAATTATATATGTCAGTTTCTTTCCTTCTGGGGTTTTTTGGTCCTGTAAACAGATGGACATTTGCAAACAATCCATGCCTGCACAAGCTGATTATTACAGTATCTAGACAAAGAGCAAGCTTCATCATCCCCAGTTCCCACCAGAGCGCTCCCTCTTAGAAACAGAAGCTACTATTGTCTCAGGCTAATTCAAAGAGAACACTGCAGTTGGGACTATGCACATGACCTTCACGCAGGAAACCTGGCCAAACGGTCAGATAGTGGGATCCTAGCAAAGCCACGGGGGCAGACACCGCTGAGAGAGAACCTAAACCAGAGCCTGCCCTGCCCAGGTGAGGAGCGCAAGGCTTCCTTCCTGGACCAGCCTCTTCCTTCACAGGTGAGGCTGGGGGGACCTGGGGGTCAGCACAGCCCCATAAAGGATTCCCCTATTCACTGAAACCACCAAAGCCACTTTAGTGATCAGCCTGTTCACAGTCTGCGCCACACACATTCAGAACCTGTCACCCTTCTTTGCGTGTGTCTGTCTCCCAACTTAGACTAAGCAATCCTTAAGGTTTGGGGCTGTGCTTCATTCACCTTCGTGTCCTCTGTGTCTAGTCGGTGCTCAAGAAATGTTTACCGAGCACATAACCCACGAAGACCGAGTACTAACCCACGAACACAAGAAGTGGATGGAAGAGACAAGCCTTGAAAATGAAAGAGCTGGCCAGCTTCAGTTTCCTTTTACATTAAAGGGGCAGGATCCATCCCGGTCTTGTCTGCAGGCTCTGTTCTTCAGTCTCAATGGGAAAGTCATGGTTGGAAATTTAGATCTATTTATCCCGTTTGCTAACATTGGCAAGATTCCAGGGGTCCCTTCTCGGTGAGCCGGGCTCCAGGTTCACTGTGGGAAAGGGCGTAACCTCCATGCTTTTGACACTTGGTACCTCCCTGATGGTACCTGGGAAGTCCAGGATCCAATGATGCCTGAGAATGAAGAGAAGACCGTCTCCACGCTTTCTTGCATCTAACACAAACAGGGATCCCCCACTCCCGGGGGAAGCTCCACTGTATTCCAGGGCCTGGCCCACAGCAGGTGTTCAATAAACATTTTTGAGTGAATGATAAAAGGTACTACATGCCAGGTAGAGCAGGGGACCCCAAGATATACACAGGACTCAGTCTCTGTCACCAAGAAGCCTTCCCATCTAAGGCAGTGGGGTTCTTGATCTAGGCACCTGTAACAATCACCCTTTCCAAAATACTCAGGAGCCACGCTCTGTCCCGGACCTCCTGAACTACCTCTGAAGACAGGGTCTGGCACGCGTACTTTTCAAAGAGCTACCCAAGTGATTGTGACACTAAGTTAAGAAGCTCTGCTCCAGAGAGTAAAATCAAGCTATTGTTATAATATTTATAAATAGTGGAGTGCAGGCATTTTTTCAGCTTTTTGTCTTTGTAAGCACTAATACCTCCCTTCCCACCCTCAGCTTTTCTAACCCTGACAGCACTTTGCCACAATACAAAGCAGGTAGAGATCAAGGGCAACTCCCGAAGGGTCCAAGCGGATAGAGCCGTGACACCGAGCCATTTCAGAGCGGAGGGGCAGCTGCTCTCTTTAGCCACACGATGACATTGGACGTCAGGTCCCCCACTTGACACCACCTCTTGGGGCCACTGTGCCAGGAACTGCCTACGTGGGCTCCAGAAAGTGGCAGCCAACGCTGGCCTGCACCCTGAGGTCTGTGAGCGCGTCCCTTCAGGAAAGAAGGAGACCCGCAGCCTGAAACTCCCTTTGGGGAATTAGCAGCACACTGTGCTTGGAGGTCTCCTTAGGCCACCTGCTGAAACCTCACGCTAAGTGAACACCGCACGTCTGTTGAGAAAGCTGTAGCCTCAGGTGCCCTCTGCTTCCAGGGGCCTCGGCAAAGAGGTGCAGTGGAGTTTCTTCCCTGGAGTGCAGAAAATCCCAGCACCTGGTATGCGCTGAATGGTCCATAGCCCCCTCCTCCCAAAGCCTCCAAGAGCAGGACTGGGGACTCAGGAGGCCAATAGGAACCTAGGTTCACGTGTGCACGACCAGCCCCGAATCATCCGCCTGCCCGAGCCGTGCCCCCATCAACGTCAGGTAGGGCTGTCCTCGCCTCCCTTCCCCCACACTCCTTACTGCAGCCGACTTTGCCAATTCTCTTCCCTTTCTTGGCTCCCCTGCCCATGTGGCCACTGTTCACCTGCATTCAAGGGCTGCCTTCCCCTTCCTCCTCCTCCTCCTCCAAGGACGCTCAGAGTATCACCTTTGCTATTCTGCTTTGTCCACTCCAGTGCCCTTTTGTAAACGGCCTACTATGTGCCGAGCATAGTAGACACAAAGATAAATAAGATGCAAAAACACAGAGAACAGAAAATTATGATAGAAAAACACAACAAAAGAGATAAGCCAGGGCATCCCAGGAGCACAGGGGCTGAGTGACGGTCACGGACAGCTTCCTGGGAGGTGGTGCCCAGCTTGAGTCCCAAAGACCAAGGACGCAGGGATGGCCGAGTGGTGTTTGCAGACCGTTAGCAAAGCACAGAAGGCACCCTGTGTCTGGGTCTGCGGGAAGAAACTCAACACCTGAGTGTGACGAGCAGGTGCAGTACAGGTGGGGTATGGCGGGCAGGGGCCAGCGCTGCAGGGCCGCCCTCTCTTGGGTCCCCAAGGTGCCACCCAGTTTTGCTAGGCTTTTCCCAGGAGTGGTTTCATGACATAGGACCACAGACCTTACTTCAACCTGTCATCACAGGGCAACCAAGTCTACAGCCCTAATTAAAGTCATCTGAGCCCGGGCGTGGCCGTCTCCTCCCAGCAAGGCCTGTCACTACATAAAGGCTTCTCGACCACAAGCGCCAGAGGCTAGGTTCTCCAAGCAGCTTCTCACTGGCCTTTAATTTGGTAGCACCCAGGCACTCCGGCCTGCACCAGACCATTATGGTTACAAAATGTCTCTCTAATGGTTGGGAATGTACAGATCAGAGTGCAGGGCTACGGCGAGATTAGAGGCCAGGCCCTGCAATTTAGCCCTTTGCTCCCCTCAGGCTTGGAAAAGCTCGATGACCACTGGGCTGTATCATGCCTAAAAGCATACACGGTCACAGGCTGCAGTAACAAGGAATTACAGGCAACAGGGGCTCTCTCTCGCCTGTCCAGAGACCCGGCCAGTCTGAGATCTGCAAAATCTGCAAAAAGAGCACTTCCCTGATAGTTTTTGCTTGCATCAAGTCATTAGACACTGCAGCCTCCAGACCTGCTTCCTTCTCTATATAAATATCGCCGCCACCATCACCCCAGCGGTCTGAGTAATTACTGCGTGTCCAGCACTGTCCACAGTAACCCTACGAAGTAGATACTGTATTTCATTGATTCTAGGACAATCCTAGACTCAATTCTGTGGCCAATCCCTTTTTGCCCCACATTTTAACATCTCCGAAAAGCATGTCACAGTTTCATTGGCAGGATTTTTTTCCTTAGTGGTACGAAAAATTAAAGTTGCAGCTTAACTGAGGTTATCTTAAGTTTGAGGAAGTATCTATTTTTATCCTGCTCTTCCCGATAGGGACACTGAGAAGGGAGAGGGTAAATAACTTGCCCTAATGCAAAGGCTTATGCCAGGTAATCTGCTGGGTGTCTTTCAGCATGTAAATACTTGAACGCGTGTATATTCAAGAAGCAACGCTGCCTTCCAACACTGAAAACAAAAATCAGCCCTGCAGGGTCTAAGACATTTCAGTCTCTGGGGTTCTTTAAAGATTCCTCTGCTCAATTCAACAATCTGCTCAGTGGTTAATTCTATTTTTTCCCTCAGTCTATTCAGTGAACACTGCCTTCCTCCCTTTTCCTAGCTCTACAGATCTTCGTTCATAAAATTTCATCCCCAGTTCATTCACTCACTCAGCCTTGCCTTTGGCCCTTGGCTTACTTTGTCTCTATCCCGCACCCTCCTCCAGGAAGCCTTCAGGGATTTCCTCTTGGCTACTCTCTCTCTCTCCCTCTCTCCTCTCCTTGCCTCTAGCCTCCTGTGGGGTCCTGGCTTCCTGGTTACTGGATGGGGAGAGTAGAGGGAGAATGAAAGGGGTCACACATTTCAGAATGAGCCCAGCTGGAAGAGGGTTAGAATGCTAGTTGGCAGAGTTTGAGGTTTATTATGCAGCAATGGGGAGCCATGCGGGGTTTTCAAATAGGGAAGTGGGGTGATCAGATTTGAACTGCAGGAAAGAAAATCCATCAGCACATGGAGGCTGACCAGGAGAGAGGAAGAAGAAGACAGGTTGGGAGACCACTGGTGGAGTTCAGGAGAGAGAGATGCAAAAGCGGTGGGAATAAGAACAGAGAGCAAGGTTCCCATTTGAGGAGCAAGGAAATGCTCCAGTGCCCTGCAGACAGAAGTCTAGCCTTGCGAGCTCTATAAAGAGGAAAGAAGAACAAATCAGGAAGCAGGCTGGGGTTCAAGCGGAGGGGAAAGCAATGCCTCCATTTCCTCCTCTCTTAGAATTTGATTTTAGTTTGTAAGTTGGAGGTGTGGGCAGGACATCCATGGGTCACTCTTCCCGGGGGATCTAGAGTGTCATCATCGGCGAGAACTTCAGCAGAATGTAATAATAGCAAGCCTCATTTGTCCTAACTCTCAACCCACCCTTAGTGACAGATCAGGGACTAGGGTATGCGTTCATGGAGAAAAATGCATCTTTGTAGATGGTACCGACTAACATAACAGATTCTTAGGAGATGTCCAACATTTAAGACAGCAAACCCTCTTGAGTTGTGATGTGGTAGTAAAGACACCACGGAGCCAAAACTCCTGGGTTCAGATCTCAGTTCTTTTAGGGGAGAGAATGGGGAACTTTTGCTTAATCGGGTATAGGCTTTCAGTTTGGGAAAATGCAACAGTTCTGGAGACGGATGGACAACAATGTGAATGTACTTGATGTCACCGAACTGTACACTTAGAGATGGTGAAAGTGGTGGGAATTCCCTGGCAGTCCAGTGGTTAGGGCTCTGTGCGTCCAATGCAGCGGGCACAGGTTCAATCCCTGGACGTGGAACTAAAATCCCATATGCTGCGTAGCATGGCCAAAAAAAAAAAAAAAAAAAAAAAATGGTGAAAGTGGTAAATTTTATGTTATATATATTTTACTTCAATAAAAAATAATAATCCTGCAAGGGAGGTGTTATTATCATTTCAGGCAAGTGAGGAAACTGAGGCTTAGAAAGGTTCTGTAATTACAACGAGGTCGCACAGCTGCTAAGCTGCAGTGCTAAGATTCAAAGGCTCCACGGCTTTCACCCCCACTGCTGACTCTACAACCAAGATGGCAGCAGGATGGGGGCAGCCCAGGTCAACAGGCTACATGAGTTCCCACAGTGCTGCTGAGGGGCTGGAGGAGGGCGGCACGACAGAATCTCTACTCTATTGTTGTGTTCTTACAAGCTCGATCAGCTCCACATGCCACATCTTGTCAAGCATGTTTTATTATGGCCCTAAACCTACAGATGTCTGCATGGAGAATGACGCTGTAGACAGGAGGTGTCACCAGACCTGCCTGATCCAAAAGACACAAGGCTAGGTTGCCACACCTCAGTTCACAGTTACAGCAGGAATTTCATCCCGGCTCTTCTCCATTCTCAACCTCCCCTTTCTCTTTCCCGGCCCCCTGCTGGGTCTGCAAACGGACTCCTCACTCCATGTGACCACGGCCAGCTAAAAACTTCTCATCCGCCATTTTATTTCAGCCATTCTGTTTAGACCTACAAGGTCAACTTCACATACATCCTTGACACTAATCAACAACACGGCAGATTTGGTTATCAGGGCGGGGGGTGGGGGGGAATCAATACCTCTGAATGCGACCGGACAACCAAAATGCAAAGACGCCTAAAAGCAGCGAAGTTGAAATCAAGATCTCAGTGTGTTCAGTCAACCAGTCAAAACTGACCACCCTTTTGAAACAACTCCTATACCCAGAACCCAAACTCCATTCTTAGCTTTATCTACAGATCTCACCTCTCCAAGCTTTGATCCAGCAAATTCTACAAAGCTTATCAAGGTTTGACTCACTTTGTTCCTGTGAGATAAAAGAAACACCTTTTGGTACGCACGGGCCCTTTCCATCCAGCTATGGGCCTTCAAAGATGTCTTGAATGTATCAGGTTCCTAGTCAAAGCTGCTGAATGAACACAAGCCTCGTGGTTTAGACGGACATTTTTGGTCTATTTGGCTTCTAAACCCTTGTTTCAGAGTGGGTTTACTGCCACTGGATTTCATTTTGCTGCACTTGAAACTTTCAGCAGAATCTCTCAGCAAACACCAGCAGCAAAATAAGATCCATACCACCTACACACTCCACAAGTACAATCCTTAGGAGATGGTGATAACATGGTACAATTAGAGAAGGTTTCATCCCCACAGTTTTAGATTTTCCCTATAAATACTTACTCATTTTCTAATTAAACAAACCATTAGTAGAAAGCACAGCCTGAGAAACTACGTGGGTGTCACCATCTTACTGCACGGAGACAGTCTGACAAATGATGCTAGCCAGGGGGCGAATAAAACATGTTTGGCTCCGAATGTTTACACAAGCTGTGATGACCCCCGTCCAGCCTGACTTGTAAAACACAGCTTGCTCCAAATTTGAAATATACACTCTTAAGGACAGACATCCTCAATGGAAAACAGTCCCTTTAGATATAGCCTAGATTTCTTGGACTGGGTGGGAAGAAAAAAAAAAAAAAGAGGCGGCTAGGTGATACACCAAGGCAGGTTTTTTGTTTGCTGTTTTTACAGGACGCTACAGTACTGCAAAAGGTCCCAGCCAGAAATGAGTCAAAGACGATGAACCACATATTTCTGGTTGGTTTTTACTGATGTTCAGCATCCCTGTCTACACAAACTCAGGGAAACAAGGCAAAGCGATGACCTTTATAGCTTATGTGCTAAAATGGGCTCATTCTACTTGACTAAGCAAAGTTATTATTTGTTTATTTTTTGGTTTAGTCCTGGTAAAGGAAAATGGATAGTTGTAACACTAGAGTATCCCTCCACTACATAAAGGCAGATGGTACGAGCGTCTCGCTCCTGCTCTACTAATAGTATCCGAATATCATCTCCGCAGAAGGATGTGTCTGCAAGCACAGGCTATTTTTAAGTTCATTCATTTAAAATTCTGATTCATTCATTCATTCAATAAATCTTTACTGAGCGCCAGGTACTGTGGATACAGAGATACACTGCCCTCATGGAGGGCAGAATTTATCTCTTTCCTTTCCACTTACGTGGTAGTGGAAAGGAAAGAGATGCAACAGGTCATGCAAACAAATTAAAGCTCCATGTAATTCCAAGTGCCATAAAACATGGCTGTGGAAGAGAGAGTGAGTGTGGGAAGGAGAGTGCAGAATAAGGAGGATGGGGGTATTTTATCCAGACTGGTCAGAAGGTCCTTCCCATCCAAGATTACATTTGAGCTGAAACCATACAAAAGTCTGGGGAAGAAAATTCCAGGCAGAGGAACCTGCAAGTACAATAATCCTGGGATGGAAAAACATCTTGCCAGTATGATTGAGCACTATAAACTGGGGGGGACCAGTGATGGGGGGTGGGTTAGAGATCAGGAAGTGGTACCATGCAGCCTTGCAGGCTGTGGTTAGGAACTTTTGACTGTGTTCTACCTGCAAAGGAGTCACAGAAATCAACAAAGAGCTACTACTTTAAATACAAATACACAGACGCTCTCAGCAAACATACTACATTTAGAATTGATGGTTTTGGAGGATAAAAATAAGGAAGTGGGCTTATGATAAACACCATCTGTATAGTACCCTAGGGCCTACCAACAGCATTCACAGCACCTCATTTAGATGGTCATGTTGAAGGCAAGGAGCATCAGAGGTTAAGAACAAGCTCTTAATTACTAGAAACCAATTCATCCCATCTCTAAAGTCATTAAAGAAGACAACTCCAGAGACTACAGGTGAGAGAAGCTGGCTTTAGGGCTCTTCTCCCACTAAAGACGTCAAATCATCTCTTTAACACAGCTTCAGTCACAGACCCATGAGTCCAAAAGGCCTGGTCACAAAAAAAAAGAAAACAAACAACAAAACCCACACCTGTCATATTAAAATACAAGACACAGGCATCCTTAATTCTCCATGTTGATTGGTTCCCCCGAGACCTTCTGGAACACCTGGCTTTTGTGGGGGTGGGGGGGGTCGTGTACGTTTGTTTGTTCCTGGAGTGCCTCTGCATCCCAACTGCTGCGAAGTTCATCAGGTCTGGGTGGCTCCAACCACCATCTTTCCAAACTGAGCTCCTTTCCGGGTCCACCTAGCCCTCCTTAGATACTTTTCTCCAAGTATACTCCTTCCCCAAGAAATCCCGCCATGATCAACATCCATTTCCTTTGTAAACACAACTTAGGAAAAAGAGATTGAGAGCCTCTATTCATAAACATCATGATCAAAACTATTTGTACAGGACAACAAGAAGACAAACAAAAGCTCAATTTCTGCTATTTTCAGGGGCTTTACAGGAAAATTCCCAACCAATGCAACACACACTAAGGATACATGTCACCACACCTAGTAAGTACTATTCTGCACAAGTTTTAAGGGAGATTAAGCAGTCAAAACCACACTGCATCTTTAGGGATGTCAACTGGAATACATGCTTCATAATTAGCTCAAGGAACGCTCATTAAGATGTACTTTTTTTAAGCATGTGTGGAATCACAAGATGCACCCAAACTGTAAGGGACACCAAGGTAGTATCAACCCGTTCATATCATTGTCATCCACTTAAAATTATGGAGAAAGGAGAAGGGCATCATGAGAAATATGGCCTTTCATTCATTGTCCAGGAAAGAGAATCAAGCTGACTTCTACTTCCTCTCCTCTTAAGTTAAACCTCAAGTAATCCAATCCATGCACCTGGCTTTGGGGCTAAGTAGTCAGGGTCTCCTTCAGGGACTCCCCAGGTTTAAAATGAAAAGCTCCACACTGGACTGATCTGTTATGTTAGTTAGGAGAGCTTTGCATTAAAGTGGTTCTCAAATACGCAATGACAGCTCCGTAGAGGTGAAGGAGGGCAGGCCACGTAAAATGAAACACTGAGCCAAAGAGGAGACCACACACATTCTCCCTCTCGAAGAAAATCACTCCTAGGAGGGCTGCGCACGGAGCAAAGCTGGTCACGAGCATACGCCTGACCCAGATGTGGCCATGCCAAGCGAGCCCAGCATGGGCCGAGATGCTGAAATCCTGGGTGAAAGTCCCCAAGGGAGATTAGAGAGAGAGGGCTGCTGTCAGCCCCGCCACCCTGAGCTATTTTCAGCACCATGACTTCATTCTTGTTGTTCTGAAGCAGCACAGATGGGCCGCATCAGTTTCTGTTACTACAGGAAGATAAGGAGACCCAGGCTTGAAGCAGCATCTTTCTCTTGCCTCCTGTTAGGGCATCAACAAGCTGGAACCGAGGCATGTAAGCAGCTGAAAACACTGTTGCTTTTCTTTTCTTTCCTTTTTTTTTTTTTTTTTTTTTAAAGCCAAAAGCATTTCGCAAACATTGCCACGTTTCTTGGAACTAGAAACCAGATCCACCTGAAAAATGGTGCAAGGTCAACTGCTGAGAAAGCACTTTAGCCTTTTTGGTTTTGTCAAAGCCACCCAACTACGAGAACAGCCAGGGCCACTCTAGACACGGGAAGGCTGGTCCTGGTCAGAGAGCAGAAGAAGGGAAAATGCCCACGATTCAAGCTGGAGCTTGGTTTAAGGTCACTGGGGTTCCCACACATCTCATTATGCAAATATACCTCTAAAGGCACAGAGCTTTTCCTTGAAGCTTGCCAAGAAACTTAATGAACCAGACTGTACAAGGGGCAGGTATACACGTAACAGATTACATTTACTACACCTCTCCCAGGTGTTGCACATCTTACGAAGAACTCCTACCTCCTCCTCCTAACGATCCTCTTATAATTCTTATCATTTCTATTGTAAAAGAAAGAAAACCAGCTCAAAGAGGCGGGGAAAGAACCAGGCCCAAACCACACAGCTAGTAAGAGTCATAGCAAAGACTAACACTTCTGCTCCATGGTGGGGACTGTCAAGAAATTCTCTCTTTGAGAGAGGCAGACTTGAAGCTTCAGGAGGAATCCTGATCCTTCCCTAGTCTATCCAGTCTCTCAGCTTCTGTCACCCTGCCAGCAACCATCATATGGAAATAGAGAAGATGGACAGGAAACCCCAGGACCCAGTCCTACAACTGCCACTTCCTAATGACCCTTGAGCCTCAGGCCCCCCATATGCAAAGCTTTGTTTAGTTCTCCCTCTGTTATAGGCTAGAGAACAAGCACATCAAGGACTGACAATTCCTGGCAATTCAGCAGGTGTACCATACATGGTGGCACTGACACAGGTGTTATGTGTGTGTATGTATATGTGTGCGTATGTATATGTGTGTGTATATATATATATATATATATATATATATATACACATATACACATATTTTTATCAATCCCAATCTCCCAATTTATCCCCCCTGGTAACCATAAGTTTGTTTTCTACATTTAAGCTACTTGGCTTTAAATCAGGGGTCGGCACACTTCTCTGCAAGGGGTCATTTAGTAAACATTTTAGGCTTTGTGGGGCCATTCGGTCCCTGGTTCCTCTGCTCTGCCATGGCTGCACAAAAGGAGCCACAGACAAACTGTGCACAAAAATGGGCTGGCTGTGTTCCAGTGAAGCTTTATGGATGGACTTTTAAATTTGAATTTCACATTAACTTCCACATGTCACAAAATATTAGTCTTTTCATTTTTTTCCAACTATTTAAAACAAATATCCTTAGCTTGTAGGCCAGCGGTAGGCTGGATTTGGTACACGGGTTATAGTTTGCCGACCCTTAAATTTTTAGGGATGCAGTATATACGTTTTTTTTCTTTTCTTTTCCTTTTTTTTAAGAGGCAAGGGAGGCTTTGAGTTCTGCATAAAGCAGAACAGAACCAGGCAAGGGGAGTGTTACAACAGTCTATTTCAGAAAGAAAACACATACCTCTGTTACATAAATCCCAAGACACTTGGAAAACTCTTTTAATCACCTCTTGGCAGAGGGCTACAAATTTTAAAATGTGCCTGCTTACTTCCAAAAGTTAAATGCTTCACTCCCTTCTCGTCTAAAGAAGCATATAAGAGACATTATTTATATTTTCTGAATCAGGTCGGTAGGTACTCACTAGATGCCTCTGTGTGTTCGGCACTGGTCACGCTGATGGATGTAAAGGACATCAAAATATACCTTTTCCCCTAAAGGTCTTTGATCCCCAAGAGGTTTCAGGGGTAGAGCCTCAGAATGGAGGCGACAGAATGGGCTGATCCCTCCCAAACCATGATCCCAGTTGATCCCCCTTTGACCCACTGCACGCATTTTAGAGACGATTTTAGCTAGGGGTTAGCAGTATACATATTTATAGCAACAAAGTTCGCATGGCCCCGTAGGAACAATTCCAGACTTTCAAATACTGATTCTGCCTCTTAGCTCTGCAACCCTGGGAAAACTTACTAACCTCTCCAAATCCTCTATCCTAATAAGAACAAAAATTAAAATTTCCTCAAATAATCCCGACACTCTGGTGCAGGGCCCCGTAGGCACTAATTCATCCTCTCATTCAACAAAGGTTCAATGAGCCCCTACAATGTACAGGGCCCCAGGAACACAATGAACAAGGCAGATCCAGTCTCCAACATTGTGGAACTTACAGACCAATGGGAACTTGTTGGTTTTTTCTTTAAAAACAAATATGCATGTTTAAAACACTGCTTAGACTATAAAACGCCTATCCTTCCTTCACTTTCTCTACTTTTAATTCCATTTCAACCTGTAATTCTGAGAGTGACACCAGCTTTGGAATCTTACAGACCCAGATCAACGCACAACGTCTATCAAATATCTGCCATTTTTGTGTGATTTCAGAAGCCCACTGGCATTCAATGATTTAAACATTCCTGATTGAGACTATGCTTAAAAAATTCTATAGTCCATGGCAAGTGCTAACTCATGGCTTTGCCAAGGCAAGGCTTGAAGCCCATCTCAGGATACGCTGCCCCCAAAGATGCTGCTTCCGTGTAAGAAATATTTTAAACTGAAGGGATTTGAGAAACGGCAGGTGCAGGGAGCGCTCGCTGACCTCGGAGGGGCACCGAGAGGGATCCAAACAGTCCTTGCTGTGTTTCCCCCAGTAACAGCCCTTAGTTCATTCCCTTCCTCCCCAACACATTTTCCCACGACTTTCCACTCTTCCTTAAACTTACTATAAAAACGCTCAGGTTTAACTGTTTCTCGGGGGCTTCATTTCCTTGTGAAGGCTCTCATGTCACATAAAACTTACATTAAATAGATTTGTATGCTTTTCTCTTGTTAACCTGTCTTGCATCCATCCAATTTACAGTGCCCCAGCCAGAAAACCTAGGAAGGTCATAGAAAAAGATGTTTTTTCCTCCCCTACAGAGGCAAGGTTGGTTTGTGAGGGCAAGTAGTTTGGCTAGTGAGTAAGCCAAGCCTAGCACCCGCATCTCAACTCACTTTTGTTCTTTTCACTTAACAAATGGTTTTATTTTATCCTTGCAATTACTCTAAGAGATAGTTATAACCATCTTCATTGACCACGTATGGAATCTGAAAGTAACTGCACACAGTACAGGCTTTTTAGCATTTGAAAATCCACAAGGATCTTGCGCTGTCACCCTCCAATGTTTAGGGTCTAAGCAGTGGTTCCTGCCCTTACAATCAACCTGGGAGCTTCCGAAAATACTGATGCCCGGGCCCCACTTCCAAAGAGTCAAATCAGACCAGCTGGGAGTGAGCCCCAAGCATTAGGACTTTTTAAAGGCTCCTCTGAATCTTTGGGTGGCGGTTGGAAAGTGACAGCCCATGGGCCAAATTTAGCCTGCAAACTCTTAAAAATCAGAAGATTTCACAGAACGCCCGGCTGCATCTACAACTATGATGCCCAACACAGCAGGCACGAGTCACCTGTGGCTCTTTAAATTAATTCAATTGAAATAAAATTAGGAATTCGATTCCTTGGTCATCCTAGCCACATTTCAAGTGCTCAAGAGCCACATGTGGCCGCCTTACTGGATGACGCAGATATGGGACACTTCCATCATCACCAAGCCTTCTACTGGACAGTTCTGTTCATAAAAACCCAGGAATCGAGGCCCACATTCCAACAATACAACACTGGCCAGAGGGTCGTCTGTCTGCTCTAGACAGGGCGCACGCTTTCTCATTGGCAGCCTGACTCCATTCATTCATTTACACAAGCTGCCCGTCCCTTAGACCTCATATGCAAACCCTACCTAGACATTACACGTGCTAAATAAAACTTGCCCAAGGGCTTGATCAGACAGATTCAAAGTCTTCACCTCTAAAGCCTAACTGCATGGACCGTACGCTTCCTTTCTCCCTCCTTCCCTCCTTGCATCTCCCTCTCTGTTTTTACTACAGGGGGGTGCGGATAACCAGTATGACAGCGGAATCTACCTGACAAATGACCTTCGGGCTTTTGGAGTCGGTCTCTGCGTGATGAACGTGTACTTATCCAACATGGTTCCCTGTGATTTGAAAGCTCAGGTTCATGGCCTGCCTACCAACATTTCAATACCCATAGAAATGGTCCCGTTCTCCTTTGAGGGATAGGGGTTAAGGTACGTGAATTCTCTCCCATTCTGGACAGTTAGCCCTTCTGGGCCCAATCCTTGCCTGATCTGCTTCGGAAGCTCCTTCCAGAAGCTGGCCCAGTCCTCTAACTAACTGTGGAACGTGCTCAGACTATGTTGGCGGAACCAACCGCCCTTTGGTCACAATGGGAAACCTGGATGCAGTGCAAAAACCCACAATCAGTCGACTCACAACTCCTCCTTATCCGGGCTCTAAATGAACTTCAGAGAATGCCAACAGAAGACTTTTAGATGTGAGCATCTCAAAATTACCCACACACTCGCAACAGGGTTTAGGAGAAGAAAGAGCTTGGGAAGCTGTGTAACTCTTCAATGGGAGAATATTCAATACAACACTTTGTACCTGGATTGAACCGGGACTAAACCCAACAGTCACCCTCAAAAAGGGAAGGGAATAAATCTCACAAAGCCACTAGCTTCAGATTTAATTAAACTCTCTTCTAACCACGGCCAAGACATTCTTTAGTCTGTTATTACACTCTCCAGAACTTTTCTTTTTTAGGATCTAGGGTTAGCAAAATAGTAAGTCAGGTTCTCCCGATTGCTTTATATACTAAGCCCTGGGAAACACACAGGGAAAATGAAGAGTCATATGGGAGTTTCGGTTTTTAGCACATAAAGTGCGAAAGACGGAATGGTCCCCTCGGAAGACATTTTTAAGTGGCAACGTCTTTCCCACTGGCTCAGACCACATCTGGAACATGGGGCTTCTCCCAAGCAGAACAACTCAATCCCCAGCTCAGGAGCCGGGTGTCGATACAGAGTACCAGGCAAGGCCCAGAGGCAGGCAGCCCGGACAGGGAAGGGGATAAGTCACCTGCAGGCCTTCAGCCTCCACATCAAACCCGCAGGGGCCAGGGGGGGCCAGCCAGCTGCAGCCTCCAGTCTCAGCTGAAAGGGACAAAGAAGGAAGCCCCGTGCAAGGTCAGGGCACGCCGAGAGGAGGGCATTACTGCAAGGGAAAGGTAGGGAAGAGGATTATAAGAGAAAACAAAGGCTCTTCACATGCCACAACTAGGGCGCTTCGCTTCCAGAATCCAATGTACCATTTCTATTGTATTAATAGTATATAATATATCTATTACACTAATAGAATGCTATTACAGTACTTCTATTATAGTCGTCTCTTTGAAAGAACACCTTTGAAAGGACCTGACCACCAAGGTACTCTTAATAGAGAAACTTGACAACCCATCACCTGTGTCAGAGAACATTCGCTGGGGCCAGGCACAGGGTTTCTACCCTGTGAATGGAGGGCACGCCCCTCAGCAAAGCAGGGCAGGCTGCAGGAGCTCTCACTGCCACCCCCGCTGCCTCTAACGCCCTGCTGCTCGACATCTCTTCTTACCCCAGCCCCCCTTACTACGGGAGGAAAGCTAAGCCAGGCCACAAAGACCCTCGCGGTCAGAGTGGTGGTTTCCTTAGACCACAGGGAAGGAGCTCCCGGATCACATGCAAGCAAGTCAGTGATCTATTCAAGGCCACCTGGGGATGAAGCCGCAGAGCACAGAGTAGGAAGGTTTCCCCCGCGTGGAGTAAACTCCAAAGGTCAGTGTTGGAAACAAAAAGGAGGATTATTGCATTCAGCCTCCTCCCAAGTGAAAAGCTGGACTTTGGAATCCTTACACAGACTGCCGAGGTCAAAACAACACAGGGAAGCGGTAGCAGGCTTCCAAAAAATAAAGCAAATGATTAACTCAAGTAACTAACCTTCCGACTGGCGTCACTAATCCCCTCTGGACAGAGAGAAATGCCAGCTGCAGAGCTCCTGCGTGTGGTTACATCGGAGAAGCGATTTCAGGCACGAAAGGGACTCTTTTGTACCATTCCTCATTGTGGTCATTGGCGGGGGGCGGGAGGGGTATTTAAAATATCCACAATGAAAATGTACCCAACCTACGGATATTTCATATTGTTTCAGTGATGGAGGCAACCTGACCACTGTTTAGTTTAAAGCACCACCACCTGTCTCAGAACAACTCTCTATAAAAATTAATATAATCTATACATACCAAGTACGTAGCCCAGTGCCTGGCACGTTCGTGTATACTGATACACAGGAGCTCTCCTTATTCATAATAATAGCTTCTAAAGGCTACCACGGACCAGGCACGGAACTCTGCCCTTTACACACGTTCTCAAAGACTCTTCCCCACAATCCTACGTAGGTGCCATTATCAAGTTCAATTTACAGACGAGAAAACTGATGTACACGGAGGTTAAAGCAACTTGCCAAAGGTCATGCTGCAAAAAAAAGCAAGCTGTGATTTAATCTAAATCGAAGGTTCTTCACCAGCATGCCATGCAATTTCCTAACAACAGGGCAGCGTGCGCACCAGAATCGTCTACCCTCTCTTCCATTTCATGCTGCAATGATTTCTGTGGTCTTTTTTATGTGGAATGAGAGCAGGGTGGGGAAGCCATTTATCAGCGTGTGCGCCCATCACCACCTCTGGCAGCCTCCCTCATGCTGGGCTCAGCCCTGCTTGCTGAGGTTCTCCGTGTAGCCTCAATTCTTACGGGGTAAGAAGATAGCAGAGGGGAGGCTGGAGCGGCCTGTCTTGGCCCCTGGGAGGCAAGAGGAAGCCTGGAGTCAGGAAGCGGGGGTCCAGGCTACTGGAAGGAGTACAGAGAGTGAAGCGAGCTGCCGGGGCCTGTGGCTAACTGCAAGGCCAGCTCAGCTCAGCTGCCCGCAAAGAAGGGGGACAGAGTGACGAAGTGGGGAGAGGCAAGGACCTGGTAGAACATCTTCCTATGGTGTGTGCACGCACGCACGCACACACACACACACACAGCCCATGACTAGATACAGTAATGTGAATAGCATTTCATGCCAAATTTATACTAAATACAATCAAAGGAAACAAGAGAGTTTCTAAAGCCAAATCACACTATGAAGAAAACAAAAATGGATGGGCTTAAGCATTATTTACAACTGCCAAGATACAGAAGCAACCTAAGTGTCCATCAACCAATGAATGGATAAAGAAGATGTGGTACATATATATATATATACACACACACACAAATATATATATACACATGCATATATAATGGAATACTACTCAGCCATAAAAAAGAATGAAAATTTGCCATTTGCAGCAACATGGACGGACCTGGAGGGCATTATGCAAAGTGAAAACTCAGAGAAAGACAAATACTATATATGATATCACTTATCTGTGGAATCTAAAAACTACAACAAACTAGCAAATATAACAAAAAAGAAGCAGACTCACAGATACAGAGAACAAACTAGTGTTTACCAGTGGGGACAGGGAAGGGGGGAGGGGCAATACAGGAGTAGGGGATTAAGAGGTACAAACTGTCAGGTATAATATAAGCATAGGGGCTTCCCTGGTGACGCAGTGGTTAAGAATCCGCCTGCCAACGCAGGGGACACAGGTTCAATCCCTGGTCTGGGAAGATCCCACATGCCGCGGAGCAACTAAGCCCACGCGCCACAACTACTGAGCCTGTGCTCCAGAGCCCGCGAGCCACAACTACTGAGCCTGCATGTCACAACTATTGAAGCCTGCGTGCCTAGAGCCCGTGCTCCAAAGCAAGAGAAGCCACCACAATGAGAAGCCCATGAGCCGCAATGAAGAGTAGCCCCCACTCGCCACAACTAGAGAAAGCCCATGCGCAGCGACAAAGACCCAACGCAGCCAAAAATAAATAAAATAAATTAATTTTTTTTAAAAAAGCTACAAGCATATATTGTATATCACCGGGCATATAACCAAGATTTTATAATAACTATAAATGGAGCATAAGCTTTAAAAATTGTGAATCACTATTGTACACCTGTAACTTATATAACACTGTACAGCAACTATACTTCAATTTAAAAAATATGGAAAGACAGGAAAAGAATGGATGGGCTTAGAAATATGGCTAACCGTCTGTCTTGCTTTTTTTTTCTTTTGTGGTACGTGGGCCTCTCACTGCTGTGGCCTCTCCCGTCGCGGAGCACAGGCTCCAGACGCGCAGGCTCAGCAGCCATGGCTCACGGGCCCGGCCGCTCTGCGGCACGTGGGATCCTCCCGGACCGGGGCACAAACCCGTGTCCCCCGCATCGGCAGGCGGGCTCTCAACCACTGCGCCACCAGGGAAGCCCTGTCTTGCTTTTTAAACACTGACTAGTGGGCGTCCGGCCCTTCCTTCCTCAACCTCTGACCATAACAGGCCATCTAGGATCCTCTCCTGATGTTTTCTAAAGTAGTCAATCAACAATACATTGAACTGTCCGGCCTGTTTTCTTTCCATGTGACCTAAGCCAGATGGGTTCATGTTTAATGTTATAGTGCTTCTGTTTAAAGTAAGCCAAAAATGAGAATAATAAAGTTTCTTACGTGAAAATGCCTCTGGTTCAAAAGGAAGTGTCCATTTCTCTAGGAGGTGGGTCAAAAAGGATCTTGCTGTGATTTATGTCATAGTGTTCTGCATATGTTTTCCTCTAAGAGTTTTATAGTGTCTGGCCTTACATTAAGGTCTTTAATACATTTTGAGGTTAAACTGATACAGCCACTATGGAAAACAGTATGGAGTTTCCTTAAAAAACTAAAAATAGAACTACCATATGACCCACCAATCCCACTACTGGGATATACCCTGAGAAAACCATAATTCAAAAAGAGTCATGTACCACAACATTCATTGCAGCACTATTTACAGTAGCCAGGACATGGAAGCAATCTAAGTGTCCATCAACAGATGAATGGATAAAGAAGATGTGGCACATATATACAATGGAATATTACTCAGCAATAAAAGGAAACGAAATTGAGTTATTTGTAGTGAGATGGATGGACCTAGAGTCTGTCATACAGAGTGAAGTAAATCAGAAAGAGAAAAACAAATACCGTGTGCTAATGCATATATGTGGAATCTAAAAAAAAAAAAAATGGTTCAGATGAACCTAGGGGCAGGACAGGAATAAAGACACAGATGTAGAGAATGAACTTGAGGACACGGGGAGGCGAGAGGGTAAGCTGGGAAAAAGTGAGAGAGTGGCACGGACATATATACACTACCAAATGTAAAATAGATAGCTAGTGGGAAGCAGCCGCATAGCACAGGGAGATCAGCTCGGTGCTTTGTGACCACCTAGAGGCGTGGGATAGGGAGGGTGGGAGGGAGATGCAAGTGGGAGGGGATATGGGGATCTACGTATGCATATAGCTGATTCACTTTATTATCTAGCAGAAACTAACACAACATTATAAAGTGATTATACTCCAATAAAGATGCTAAAAAAAAAAAAAGAAGTGTCCAAAATTCAAAAACAGAAAATTAAATTTTAAAACAGAAGGGGGACAGTGACCCAAAACATCCTTACTCAAGAAACTGAGCAGAAACCAAGTCTTTCAACAACCTGTGGCATATTATCAAATAATAGCACATGCGTGAACACATGCACACACAAAATCTCTGAGCCTTGAGCTCTAAACTTAGGAGAGAATTCCCAAGAGTAATGGCTTCTTTGATAGGCTGGAAAGGAATGTAACAACATAGGTCCATCTCCAGTCTAGAAAACCCCAGCTGGAGGCCAGAGGCAAGACAACCTCCTCCCAGGGTTTTAACACGAAGGACCACATCTGGGTCAACTTCTCTGGCAGCAAATACAGGATACAGGGCAAGTAGGGACATCAGAAACTGACTCACTGAGATGGTCAACCGATGGCTGGGCAGACACACTCAGGACTGAGGCAACAGAACATGGTGGTGAAAAGCCTGAAGGTTCTGAAGTCAGACCCTAGTTCACTTCCTGCAGTGGTAGGAATAGAAGCTACCCTGTGACTGTGGTGAGGCCATAATGATTCAGTGATGGCAAACAGTGAGGGCTCGGCACTGACTGGTTACCAACGCCCCTCCCATCACCTCCATCGCCAAACCAAGAGTGAGCTTCAGCTCCTCAGAGGGCGGGCAACAAGGTGACCTGAGTCTTGGGATTCTCAAGCACTGATCATCTGAACAAATGGAATTTTGCATCTGTCAACAGCAGAACACTTTAGAGAACGGAAATGATCCTTTGGTTTGTAGCCATGACCAAAACTTTGAGACCTCAAATGCATCACAAGAGTGGAAATGGCCACATTAAAACCAAAACCTTTCATTATGTTTTGTTTTTTTTCTAGACAAATGAACAGTAAGCTACTCTGCATTCTTTTCAGCTGTTTTTTTTTTTTTTTTAGTATCTGATACCATGGCTATTAAAAACAATCTCTAAAAGTCTTTGTTGAACATCAGAATGAGACAGCTGGGATATTGGCATGAGGAAATGTTCAATCTTGTCATTTTGCAAAAGGAATTCATATTCATAATTAATGATGTTTTTGTCTATGCCAGAAAGAAAATCTAGAGGCTCAACTATGCTTAAGTAAATTCTACCCAAGCCAACTGCAATACAATTTTATAAATTATAGAGCAACAAAGAAAAACAAGATTTTGTGACTTGTGAGCAGAAAGAAAAGGATTAACAAGGCAGCCGCACTTCAAAGACAAAATCGGAGTAAAAATGTTGATTTCTGAAAGGATGGTTTCATTTTCTGTCTCCTCCGTAAGAAAGAGTAATCAAAAACTTTTACCATCCTTAGATGTGATATGACTACCCGTATTCGAAAGACTCAATACCTTTTTGTTCCCAAGTGTGCCAGACACACATCACCAGGTACAGAACCAAGACCACCATTATCAGCCCAAAATGTCAACTAAAAAGAACCCAGATGGGCAGATAAACTTACAAATTAGCTTTGGTTTAAGAGGCATTTCTATGGAGATATCGGTAGAGAAGTAGAAAACCCTTAAATAAATAAATTGCCTTACAGATAACTTTTCCCACTGCAGAGCTATTGAAGAGATTACAAAAACAAATCAGTTGTCTTTGTACAGCTCCCATTACAGAGCTGTTGAAGAGATTACAAAGACAAAGTTTTATTTAGTAACAACTTTGTTAATGGCTAAGGAAATAATGATGAATACACCACAAAACATACCAGGGTAAGGGAGGGAAGAGTAAATGCTTAATGGGCATGGTTTTTTGTTTTTCTCTGGTGAAATATACCTAACATAAGATTTACCATTATAATCTTTTTTTTTTTTTTTTTTCCTGCGGTACGCGGGCCTCTCACTGCCGTGGCCTCTCCCATTGCGGAGCACAGGCTCCGGACGCGCAGGCGCAGCGGCCACGGCTCACGGGCCCAGCCGCTCCGCGGCACGTGGGATCTTCCCGGACCGGGGCACTAATCCGCGTCCCCTGCATCGGCAGGCGGACTCTCAACCACTGCGCCACCAGGGAAGCCCACCATTTTTTAATTAGGATTTTATTTCTTTAAAGCAGTTTAAGGTTCATAGAAAAATTGAGGGGAAAGTACTGAGATTTCTCATATATTCCCTGTCCCATACACGCACAGATTCCCTAACTAATCAACATCCACCAATAAAGTGGTACATTTGTTACAACTGATGAATTTTACACAAATACATCATTATCACCCAAAGTCCCCAGGCTACATTAGGGTTCACTGTTGGTGTTGTACATTCTATGGATGTGAACAAACGTTTAAGGCCACGTATCCATTATATGTTATCACAGAGAGTGTTTTCACTGCCCTACCAGTCGGCTTTGCACTGTAACCATTTTTCAGGCTACAGTTCAGTGGCATTCAAGTACGTTCACACAGTTGTACAACCAACGCCACTATCCTAGCTATCTCCAGACCTCTTTCATCATCCTGGGGCCAGGGTTTAATTTGGGGTGATGCAAGTGCTTTGCAAGCAGACTAGGGTGGTGGTTGCACAACACTACATGCCACTGAATCATTCACTTTAAATTGGTTCATTTTGTGCTGTGTGAATTTCACATTAAAACAGAACGACGTGCCTGGCACACCAGGGCCACTCACTATTTGTTAATAAATGAATGAGTCCTGGCCTTAAGGAAGCCCACGGGTTGGTAAGGGAACAGGGAGAGAGCAGGAGGTGCCCAGATTCTGGGCTTGGAGCAAAACGGAGCAGTTCCTAACCCCTCTGAGGACGGAGAAAAGAGTTCCCAGAGGACAGACTGCCTGAGAGAAAGCTTAAGGATCAGCTAGAGTATGCAGGGGGAGGTAAGGGAGAAGGACATCCCACGCAGGGGAAGGTGAGATTCCCTATCCACGAGCCTGGGGGAGATAACTAAAACACTCAACGTTCATTTCATAAACTGGTAACTATGTCAGGTGACAGATCTATTAATTAACTTGGCTGTGGACATCATTTCGTAATGTATAATACATATATTAAGTTATCACGCTGTACAACTTTAAAAATCTCACTGTACAACCTAAATATACACATTTTCATTTGCCAGTCATACTTCAGTCAAGCAGGAAAAAAAAATGCAACATTATTAAAAGAAAAATCAAAAGTTCAAAAACTCAAAAATCAAAATTCATTCATTTTCCCATTATAATACCCCAAATCTAATAAGCAGTATAATAAAATAATTATATGTAATATATGTAAATATTTGTAATAATTTTAAAAACATAATAAAATGTAAGAGTAATAAACAAAATAGTAATAGGGGAACTTATGTAAATGTCAAAAAAGTCTTTTGGGAGGAAAAACAGCGACCTCAATGGATCTAGAGTAGGGGCAAAAGCTGGGAGGAGACAGGCCAACAAATCAGAAGTGGAATCAGGAGTGGGTGGTGCCAGCATCTAGAAGTGACCGGGAACCCACTGCGTCTGATGTGACAGAGGCCCCAGAAGGAATAGGTAATCTTGTGTCACAGCTGCTTGGGGTTCTCACGGCCTCGAGCTCATGGGAGCTCCACGGTCGCCCTGACCAGCAGGTACAGCAGAGCCGACTGTCTTCTCATAGACGACAAAACCAAAGGGTGTCCGCTCAGACTAACCCAGCACGGCCACCCGGCCTGCACGGCCTGCAGCCAGCCTCCTGACCCAGGCACAGCCTCTCCGAGAAGGAGGACAGCTCAGCTTCAATGAAAACTCCAACACTCCGTTCAACTCCTTCACTGTTCTTATCTGAGTTAATCTTTTGGGGGGGGGGAAAAAAAAAAAACCCTGCATATTTTCACAGTGGGAAATGGCCTTTCGAGTAAAAAGGCAGCATTCCTTTTTGGTAAGATGTGGACTCTTCACAACGTTTTACACACAACTCAGCATGGTGGTCATTTCCCAGATGAAACAATGCACGGACCGTCAAATTGCTAAAATCCTAAAATACTTATGAATAATTTAAAGCCTAGCTTAAATGAACCAAGCTGTCCACAACTGCCTCAAGAAAAGGCAGAGCCGCAGGTCCATTAAACTGCCAAATAAAAACAGCTAAGAGGTCTAGCTCAGTGGTTCTCGACCAGGGTCATTTTGCCCCACCAGGGGACATTCAGCAATGGCTACAAATATTTTTTGATTTTCACAACCGGGGAGCAGAGACCAGAGATGCTGCTAAACAGCCTGTCATGCGCAGGAGAGCCCTCACCACAAAGAATTATGCAGCCCGAAATGTCTAGAGTGATGGACTGAGATTCTAAATTCCCAGGTGATTCCATGTATCCAACTGAACTCCGAGGTGGAGAGAGGGTGGACTGATGGGTCCTGAAGAGCAGAAACACACACTCCAGGCTCTGCTGCTTCAGAGCTGTGTGGCATTTTAACCAAGGCACTTCAAGTCACCGGCCGGTTTCCCTTGTTTGCAAAAACGGGGCTCCTACTACCTTCCTCAATGAGATCAGGCTAGCTGAGAGCCTCAACAGGTAGAGGGCCCTCTGTAGATCCTCAAGGCCAAGGCTGGACTCAGGTCCCAGCCGCCTGCGATAGGCAAAGGCTCCAAGGTACTTCACTGTTTCCGAATAGCACACTCTCCTGGCATTTGCTTTAAACACACACATTTGCAAAAGCAAACACCAGAGCACAAAGGCGTCCATCTAACATGGTTGGATGCAATTTTATTATCCTTCAGTCTCATGAAACAGGAGTCTGTTAATGGACAGAGTGGAAGCCTGGCGTTGGGGCCACTGCGTCTCCCTCACACACATGCTGGAAGCCCACCCGTGGCCAGTGACCAACAGGACCACCACCACTGGGAGGCCAGGGGTGTGTTTGCACGGTTCATGCTTTCCTCCGGGTCCAGCGCAAGCAACGCATCTTGCGCTTGGCTTTAAATGGTATCATCCGAGTGAAGTACCGCTCTCATAATCAGCACTGCCTTTCAACAAGCACAGATGGCACTCACGTGCTTAAATGGCAAATCGAGGGCTAAAATTCGGGGGAGCTCTCCAGGCTCTCAGATCTGCTTCTCCGGGTGGGTTCTGAGAGAGAGGGGTCAGGAAATGGAGGGTGCCAGGCACGTGCAGAGTGCTGAAGGTCTTTTGTCTGCCGTCAAGCCCTTGCCATAAACTGAATGGGCTCAACCAGAGTCAGTGGGAATAAAGCCCGTGGCAGTCTTGCACGGCCGTCATTCCCAAAGAGAAGCCTGCAGGTCGGGAGCACAGGATGAAGCTTCCATTTTCACGATCTCCTCCACCATTCCCTTGTATTTTATCAGGTACCTTTGGCCATCTTCAGAGAACTGTATTGCCCCACTATGGACAATCACATTAAAACAAGTACATTTTAAAGACCTCTTTCTGCCTTGGCTGAAACAGTAGCTTCTTTTTAATTTGTAATCACTCAGCATTTTCCCCCTCCTAACTTGAAAGGGGGTGGGGGGAAGATGCAGCACTGTAGCCGACTGCAAAATGCACTCAAATGCAGCTCTCAAGGAAAGCACCACCCAGCAGCTCCATGTTGGTTTCCATGGTAACCGGGGTCCCTGGGCCCTGGCACTCACAGCAGGAAATGCTGCAGATTTCCACAGCAGTACCTTTTTACTAGACATAAGATGTCCCATGGCAATTTTAAACATTTGAGAATCAAAAAACATACTCTGTGTGTGTGTGTGTGTGTGTGTGTGTGTGTGTGCACGCGCGCGCGCGCAGATCAATATATTTACAAAACTAAGAAAACGTAGATGAAAGAAGCCAAGTTATTCTTACAGATAAGTATGCTTATGTCAAACATAACAGTTGATTAAAATATAGCAAAACAGGCTGTCACTCACTCACACACACACACAGAGGGCTAAAGGAAAACTAAAACATCTTCCATAGAAAAAGAAAGGACTGCAATGAAAGTGGAAAACTATTTTGTGAAACCAGACAGCCAAGGATTCCGTATAAACAAACAAGCCAACAAAAATCTTAACTAACGATAATCAACTGAGAGCCCAGGACAGAGCTTTTTTCCATAGCTCATGTTCTTTCCTACTTGAATGGTCTCAAGAGCTGAAGTCAACAAGCGGTTGGCCAGATGGCTTTCAGGGGAAACCACAGGACAGAAAGCCCTGAGCTAGAGTGAGAATCCCACTGTTCCCCGTGCAAGCTGAGCAGCCTCAGGCAAGTGACTTCAGCTCGCTGAGTGTGCCCTGTAAAAACGAAAAGGTTGCACTACATACTAGATGATCTACAAGAGAGACTCTCTACCTTCTAAAAATGAAAGACCAGAGCATTATGTTACACAAGACAAAACAAGGCATCAAACCTCCAGGTAATTCTCATGTCAGGCCACAGATATGTTTCCAAAAGCAGTGTATAAGAATCAAATTTCTTTAAATTATATCAGGTGAATTCACTGCCAGACTCTGGGTGAGGGAAGACCTTTGAGATATTCTTTCTCTCTCACTTTCTCTCTTCTCTGAGTGATTTCCCAATACCACATGTCTCCTCCAGCAGAGCACAAGTGAACAGCTAAGGTGAATTTTTTAGTTCAAAGTAGTTTTCACATTTCATGCATGTTTTCAGGCTGGGGCTTTATCAGAGCAGAGGGGAGGCAGCTATGCAATCAGGCAGAATAGACTCAGCCTAGAAAAATACTAGTTTGACAACTTCTGGTGTCTTCAAGTTCATGTTTACACTCCAAATGGTTATTTTTATCTGAGGCAGGCAGAACAAACCAAGTTCACAACTCTATGGCAAATGATCTTCCATTAGCAAGCATTGTTTAAAAAAAAAAAAAAACTGCCTCGTCTGTATGAATTCAAATAATTGCACTTTTTCATTAATGCTGATTTATATTTTACCAAACGTGACTCTGGTACGTCTGTGCGTGTGACAGCGGGATGGGGTGGAGGGGTATTAGCTATTTTAAGCCAAAACGAAGAGCAAAGGGAAAGAGCTAGGGTGGGGAGGAGGGCGGGAGGGGGAGGATGATGGGAGAGTCCCCCCTGCTTGTGCAGACAGCCCCGCAGGCAGCTGGAAGGATGGAGCTGCTGAGTAAACCACTTCATTATGTAAACGGCCTAATGACACAAATAACCATGCTGCACGCAGACCGACCCAGTCACCCATAAAAACACACATCCCCTCCACGCCTGGACCTTCCTCCCCACCGCCGATGCTACCACCGCCACCACGTAATTCACCAGCGTTTATTAAGGCTGCCAAGCTTAAACAGAACAGCACGCATCATGCTTTCCCTGGCGTTGCCTGAATTAAGTCAAAGCACAGAAACACTACTGACCTCAGCAGGAGCAAATGCTCCTCTTGGTTAGTGGGAGGACGAGCCTTAAGTGGACACAAGGGCTTGGGTGTGGGATTTTTACATCCCTAAGTCTCCCTGGTAGAGGATATTAGGGTTCTAGTGACATCCTGCTCTGGACACCCAGAATGTATGTCTGTAAAAGTGGGACTCAGGTTAGCGCTCTTCAGGCTAACGCACAATAACTTTTCAAGGGTCATTTCGGGAAGGTGCAGTGAAACGCCAAATACCATCTGGGCAGGCCACAGGAACCACAAGGAAACAGCCCATCTCTGGCAACTGCTGCTACCCAATCAAAGATCAATGATAAGCCACTTGTAGAGCGGGAAACGATGCTATTGTCAGGGATCACTTTTAGTGTCAAGATGGGATTGGAAATGAGGGATTTTCATTTCAGCACCAGTGACGCTTGGCTCATGATTCCAAATCTCCTGGAATATACAAATTTGCCCATCAAATTAATGGAATATACAAAGTCCCCGTCTCCTAACTCCTTTAACACAAAAAAGGAGGGGATAAAACAAAATAAGATTTTCTTTTAGAAATGTATTAAATAAAAATACTCAATAAATATATGGATTCCTTTGTTATGCCTAGTCCTTACCTATAGTGTGCTTTGTAAAAAAAAAAAAAAAAAAAAGTTTAAAATCCACATGTCTCCCTACTGTGCTAGACTCAACACCAAGTCTGAGTTTCATATAAAGCAAACCAAAAAATAATGACGTTTTTAAAAAATGGTAAGACAAACTTCACATTCACAGGGCCATTTTTAAAAAGTTGTTTTATCCTAAGCAGAATATGTAGGATTAGATGTATTGTGCTGGTGAGTTAAAATGACTCAAGGTCTATCAGAGTAGAAAAACATCAAAATAATGAAACCCAAAGCAGAATGCACATTTACGAGCTCATTTTAAAAGGCATTATATCTTTTTATGTCATCCCTTACTAGGTCAATGATAGCTCCAAAATCTCAGAAGAGATGGAAACTTTATATCTTGAAGCTATATTTAATAGGCATACAGTTTTTAGCTAGGTTACATATTATTAGAAATAGCAATAAGTTACAAAATTTTTTTGTACTTCATATAAGATTGAAACTCATAGGTATTCAATATAAACAGATTACATACACATATATATACACAGATTCGGAGTGGCTTGAGGGGCTGAAGGAAGTGAATAAGGCTACACTAAAGCTATTCCAGGTTTTGGTTCCCACCACAGCCCTCAGCAAAGTTGTAAGCATACCAAAGATGAGCTCTACATAGAAACCAGTCGTCCTGAAACAGAGAATTTGTCTCTCTGTCATTCTAAGCAAGAATCTGCTAAGACCAGTCCGATGCTTCAGTTCTTTCAGCTAATATATATATGTATGTATGTGTATATGCTTATATATACATACACACGCACGTGTATATGCTTATATATACATACACACGCACGTGTATATATATGTTATACCCAAAGGCTGTTATCTATGTTGTTACAGATACTGGTTGTATAGATATGTGTGTGTGTATAGACATACACACACATATCCTCATTAAAAGGATTACAGCTACAAAGCCCAATTAATAAAGGGCAGTTTGACACAACCCAGCGTTAAAGTTGCTCTTTGCATTCATCACGGTTCAGAATATTTACAAATGGTGAATACATAACCGTGAGAAGGCAACCCAGTCTTGGATGCCTCTGAATCCACTTATTGTTCAACACTAGGTGACCTTCTGACTACAGAATCTGGTAATACGGATTCGTTTTGCCAAGATATTTCAAGTAAAGGAGATACGCCAACAGCAATCACCCTCCTCAGGTTCATGAAAATTCCTTAAATGCACCTTGAAGGGGGCAACAAGCAAAAGGCTGACCTTTCTTAAAAGCTAGGCTTCATCACAAAACAGACTAAGTAAAATCAACACCAGCAGGTTTCCATAAAACTTTTGAGGCTCCAGATGCATTCTGCTAGATTCCTTTTGCTCCCCATTACCTATAAAGCCTCAGTGAGTTGGAATAAGATCATCAGAAAAATTAATACACTCTCCTTAAATCTTTCAAAACAATAAGCTTGGCTCTTAAAGAAAAATTACAACTGAGCTGTTTCTCAAATACTCATAAAGTCTCTCCTCCTTTAAGAATCCTAAGGACAATAACCAAAAATAACTAAGGAACCTGAACTGGCACATCCAAGTACAAAACCAGTGTAGTGATCTATCACCACATCTATAGATTAGCGGATTGCAGTTTTATGCCTTTTTATTTTTAATTAAGTGAATGAAACTGTCCATGTTTCTTTAAGGTCATCTTCAAAGAATATGCAGTTCCAGGCCTGCAGGAAAGTTTTTTTTTTTAATGACCTTTCTTATTTTATTTTACTTATTTTTTTCAGTTTGTGGCTGAGTAGCTTCCTAGGTAGAAATCATGACAATTACATGAAAGAAAGTTCAGGTCTCAAACACCGAAGTCAATCCAGAAGTTAAGGGCCAGTTAAGTTTCAGTTAAACAACCTGGTTACAGTAAAACTTGGGGGCAAACAAAACCAGTCTGGCTGCCCCTTGAACACAGCTTCCTGTCACCTCCTCCCCTAAAAGCAAAGATTCCCCTTTTTCCCCCACCCCAGCCGAGAGCAGGTAGCTGCGTGTCCCCTTCCTGTGACCCCCATCATGGATTTGCTGGGCCCTCTTTGGCTACAATGAAATACAAACTCTCAGTCCTGAGACTCAACCTCAGAGAAGGGTCCCAAGATTCAAATACTGAACTCCCAAGTGGAATCTGGCCAATGACCCCATCTCACCAGCCTCCTGCCCCCAGAGATGACAGCCTTCTTCACCTGGATCCTCCAAGGGCTGCTTACAAACACTGTCTGCCCCCTGCTAAATGCCAGATACTTACCGGCGTTTGGGAACCTGGGTTCCTCAGAGAGAAGCAGGATGCAGGCCCTGCCCTGGAGGCAGCTGAGTCTAGTGGGGAAGATGGTGACCACACAGGGAGGTCAACACTCTAGCGGGAGAAGGTGCTACAGAGGCCTCAAGCCTGAGACCCAATTTACCCTGGGGACAGAGGAGTGGGAGCGGTGGGGGACAAAAGGTTCACAGGTGATATGACTCTCAAACTGGCTCTAGGAAGACAAGCCGAAGATCCTCGAACATCTAAAGGGGGCAGGGAGGGGGTGGGCTGGGAAGGGCACTCCAGGTCTGGAATGCACATGTGCAAGAAGAAAGGGATCAAAGGTTTTAAGGGATTCAGGGAGCAGAGAGCATTTTTTTGTGGGTGGAACTGCCGGCCGTGGGTAGAGATGTCACTGGACAGGTGGGTGACGGCAAGATGGTGAGAGGCCTTATTCTCCTGGGAAGGCTTAAAAAATCTGAGATTCCTAAGTGCCACCCCACTCCACCCCCCACTTAATCAGTAACCACAGGTGTAAGGCAGGGCTCTGAAATCTGTACTTTAAAACAAGCCTCCTGAGCGATAGGATCCAGCCAGCGAGATGAGGAGAGCGTGGCATTTAACAAACTCTATACTAAAAACACAACGTATTTTTCAGAACCACGACTGTGCCATTCAGTGTTAAGCTGTGGAGACTGTCTTCATCAGTTCAGAGAACCTCGGCAACCAGGTTCTGATTGCCGAACCAGGCTCACTGATTACAGTCCACCTCTGACTGTCTGGACCTCGCTGGCCGTTGTGAAAGTTCCAGCTTCCACCTGCCCTCCTCACGCACACATAGCGGGTCTCTTCTAACCGTATTTCTCGCCTAACCTTCTCTCTCCTTTATCCTCTGCTTAACTCAGCTTCCTTCCACTCTCTTTGTCCCCAAAGTGAAAACTGGAAACTCTAAAGGTAATATAGAAAGAGAAATGTTAAGACTGTCCAACTTCATTCGTATTTTAAGATTTAATAGGGCCAAAAGGAGATTTTAAATCATAGAATATTAGAGCTGAGAAAGGTTACCTGCGATCATCTAGGACCCTACTAGGTCCTGGGAAAACTCCTTTTACAAGTGGGGAAATCAAAGCCCGGAGAAGTGAAACAACATTATTCAGGGTCACGTAGTTGGCCAAGCAGAAGACAAACCCAGGCATCCCTGCTCCCAATCTATTACTCCAAGGTGCTACATAGATAGTTGTGTTTTTTGTTGTTTTTTTTTTTTTAATGCATTCAGGATCAAGTAACTTTAAAAGCAAACTTAAGTGTATACTAAATCCAGGAGCACCTTACATGAGGAATCATAATTTAATGGTTAAAATCTAGACTCTGGGCCAGGCTTCAGTCTCCCCACTTCCACGCCATGTGACCTTGGTCGGTTTAGATAAGCCCTCTTCGTCCAGATTTCATCATCTAGAATGGAGGTCATAAGCACTGACCTCACAGCACTGTTCCGAGAATGAAAAGACTCAATCCATGTAAAGCACGAAAGACAGAGCCCAGCCCGTGTTACGTATTCAATAAAGGTGATTAGAGATGATCTAGTTGGCTGGGGATCCACTTCCTTCCTTCTTAGAATCTTAAACTCCTCACTCTGGGTTTGGTGTATTATCATCTCAACATCCCGGAGATGGTTTTTTTTAATAAAGTAATAACAGAGGCACACTGAGGCAGCCAGAAATGAAAGTCACACAGCATTACGCTCTCAAAGGCCCTGGCTGACACAAGCAAAGGATGCAAGGGCCACGAAGGGCCAGTGCCGACTAAGACGTGCCCCTGCCTTCCAGTGACAGGGGGGCACCAGGCTGCACACTTACAGGTGTAGCAATGCTCCTCCCCAACACCAGCCACTGAGGGTTGAGAAGCCTCCCCCCACCTTTGTTCTTTTCCTTTTCTTTTTTAAGCAACCCTGACATCTGCACACCAGTCAGTTCAGCAACTCCTATGACAGCCCGTGTGCTGGTCCATCACGGACATGAAGAAAATGGAGACCCTGCCTCACAAAAGTCAGGCATCCTTTGTACAACAAACGCCTAGACACTAATTCTTTGCAGCCAGTAACACAGGAACAGGTGGACTTTCACACTGAACACAAATCGTTCATTCATTCCAGAGTGCAAACATCAAAAAAATATGGAACTGTATGCATGATGGTGTTGATTAACTCTTAAATTTCATTATGGTTTAATTATTCACCTAAACATGTACATTATAATAGCAACTTACACTCTTTCATTTAAAAAATGAATAGAACAGAGTTCTAATGTATTTCCACGTTCTACTTAATAGTTATATGACTAGATTGATTTTGCTCTTATAATGCCTAGCTTTAGAAGATTTTCCTAAATAAATTATATTCATAGCTATTCCTAAATAAATTATATTCATAGCTACTGCAAAATATATGCTAAAAAGGACAAAGACTTTTCAGAGGCCATTCCCTTTGGGAAACAATATGGAATGCTAATATTTTGGAAACCAGAGACCTGATAGCTTGAGATTCTGGACACCAGCCCAAAAGAGACGCCATTTAAGAATAACTGCTATTCCCTTCTCATCTTTCCAGCAAGAAAGACTCAAAAAATATGATAGCTAAAGGCTCTAAGCAAGAGACTGGACTTTCCATAGAGGGTAGATATCAAACTTCAAACTGCATCAGAGTTACACCCTGTAATGACCACAAGCCCAAATATATTTGCTGCTGACCAAAACAGATTGACGTGGTTTTTTTTGTTTTTTTTTTGTTTTTGTTTTACAGATTCTTCATTTCCTTGGAGGTTCATACACCATTAAAAAGAGATTACCCATAGATCTCCAAAAGGATGTATACAGGGACATTAACTGCAGTGTAGTTTGTAACAGTACGTAAGTGGAGATAATCTAATTATTCCTAAAAAGAAAAATGATTAAACCGTGCTACATCCAGACAGTGAAATTCCATTTGGCTGCTAAAACCAATGAGGTAGATCTCTAGGTACTGACATAGAAAGATAATTATAATACACTGTGGAGTAAAAGCATGGGAACAATGTTTCTGATAGGTCACCTTTTGAAAAAGACCTTACAAATATATTTTATTCCATATATCAACCTATTGTTCTACGACTAATTTTTCTCCTATATGTGTTTAAGTATGCAAAAAAGTCTATAAAAGACACTAAGCCCAATCTCTGCAAATGGTACTGTGAGGGTAGATTTTACTTTATATACTTCGTTACATACTTTTTTTTAAACTAAAGAGCATGTTCTATATTTTTCAATTGTTAAGTAAAAATTAACTTAATACAACTAATTTGATGCTTACTGAACATAAGATGTGCATTCAAGAGTCTCTCTTATCGTCTCCATAAAATATATCTTTTTTGTATCAACCATACATTTTTTAGGTCATGTGAGTTCTCACACTCCCATATTCAATAAAGTTATTTCCTCCCAGTGCATATGGATTCTAGACATCGAGATGCAAAGTATTCTGGTATTGCTAAAAGTGACCTAAAATCAAATGGTTTAAACATATATCAAAGCAGGGGGCTTCCTTAGTGGCGCGGTAGTTAAGAATCCACCTGCCAAGGCAGGGAACACGGGTTTGAGCCCTGGTCTGGGAAGATCCCACGTGCCTCAGAGCAACTAAGCCTGTGCACCACAACTACTGAGCCTGCGCTCTAGAGCCCTCAAGCCACAACTACTGAGGCTGCATGCCACAACTACTGAAGCCCACACGCCTAGAGCCCATGCTCCGCAACAAGAGAAGCCACCGTAATGAGAAGCCCGCGCACCGCAGCGAAGAGTGGCCCCCGCTCACCGCAACTAGAGGAAGCTCAAGCACAGCAACGAAGACCCAACGCAGCCAAAACTAAAACAAATTAAATAAATAATTTTTTTTTTTTTTTTTTTTTTGCGGTATGCGGACCTCTCACTGTTGTGGCCTCTCCCGTTGCGGGGCACAGGCTCCGGACGCGCAGGCCTAGCGACCATGGCTCACGGGCTTAGTTGCTCCGCGGCATGTGGGATCTTCCCGGACCGGGGCACGAACCCGCATCCCCTGCATCGGCAGGCGGATTCTCAACCACTGCACCACCAGGGAAGCCCAATAAATAATTTGTAAAAAAAAATATATATATATATATATATAAAATCTCAAAGCAGGGATCTTGTTCCCTGTGACATTATTTGTCTTTTGTCAATGACATCACCTCCAAACTGCTTCTCTACCTCCACCAGCACCACAGAGAGGCTACTCTCGTTTCTTTTCCCACAAATAATTGTTTCTCCTCCCTTCAACCATGAGAACTTGCAGGCCCTTCAATCTCCCACCGAGAACCAGTCTCAGGAGCGGTGTCTGCAAAAACCCAGGTTCCCACTGCAGGAAATTATGGACAATCAGGGGATACATCTCTGTTCCATCCTTTAGGGTCCATCCAGTAATTTAACATTAAAATATAAACTTACGAACCACAGAGCCTCAAAAATGCAACACCGGATACGTAAGTTCTTTAAAATAATGGAGCAACTCTTTAAAGAAAGACACACTCTGATGGCTATTCTAGACAGACATCCATATGACTGATGAGTCCAATTCCAGATCCTGCTGCGGTCCAAGAACATATGATAAAACCGACCCAATAACACGAACAGCAGGGAACACTGGCATGACCATTGTACTCCTCTTTATACTTGTACATTCTAAAGGTTCCAGAACACACACATGTGTTAGGTAAAAAAATTTTTAAGGGGCTTAGAAAAAGATACTGGGTAAGACCCATGTCAAGCTGACAAACCAGATGAAGAAACCAATGCTCTGATGTCTCCATCACATTCTCCTAGGGAACCTTCTGAAACACCGTTGGCATCTTGGAAATGAGGAGAAATGCTACCTCTCCTGGGAGAATTTCCTCGACTCCCTGAGCTGAGTTAATTGCTCACTTTTCCATACGCCCCCAGCACTCTGTTCCACCACTATTACCATATCAAACATGTTACTTCTACACTGAAATTCTTCATTTGCACATAGCATCCCCCCTGCCCCCCTGCCACTACAAGCTCCTCCAGGACACGCAGAGTAATATATTGATTTTTGTGGTCCCATGACACTGCCTGAAATATCAGCAGTTTTCAAGCATCTTAGACGAGAAGAGTCCTCACTGCAAATTCATCTGAATATTTAATTAAGCACCTATGGTAAATGGGTACATACTGAAACCCACTGGAGGAACATACCCATCATGGGCTTCAGATAAGCTTAACTCTTGTGTGACCGGACGCAATCCCCCCCCAACACTGGCCTCCAACACCCACATTTTCCCACGTCACCAAGACAATGACAAGAACAGGCATGTAGCCGGTCAGTGCACAAGGAGACACGGAAAGAAGGCCAAAAAAAGAGACAGGAGAGATTCTCTGAGAATGAAAAGGAAAGCACCCCCTTTGAATGGGGGGTCTCTACGTTATGGGTAATGTCATATTTCTAATGATGGTGCTGGATACAGACAGATTTACTTTCTTCTCTACACCTTTCAGGTGTTATGAATATTCTTTTCTACGATTCACAGTCACTGAAAAACCATTACAAATTTTCAAAAGATTTCCCTTTGTTCATTGATTTAATAAACATACTTTAAACACTTACTGTGTTCCAGGTACTATGTTTTGGGAGGGTTCAGACATGCACACGTCACTGCCTAGTCTATACCTGTAGGGGTTTGCAGTCAAACGTGGGAGACACATAAACAGACACAACACAATAGTACGCTACTTAGAATAGGTTTCCTCGTTTCATGGGAACCTAGAAAAAATGGTCTAACCCATCGTTCTCACTGCTTCTCATTCCACAAGGGACTGAGGAAAATCTTAAGATGACACATGAGAGGGAAAAACAAAATTGCAACCAAACACACAGCTCAGGACTCTACAACCAGCATGTCCTTAAAAGTGATCACAAAAACACATCAAGCCAGGACTTCCCCGGTGGCGCAGGGGTTAAGAATCTGCCTGCCAATGCAGGGGACATGGGTTTGACCCCCTAGTCCGGGAAGATCCCACATGCCGTGGAGCAACTAAGCCCACGTGCCACAACTACTGAGCCTGTGCTCTAGAGCCCTCGGGCCACAACTACTGAGCCCGCGCACCGCAACAAGAGAAGCCACTGCAATGAGAAGCCCACGCACTGCAATGAAGAGTAGCCCCTGCTCGCCACAACTAGAGAAAGCCCGCGCGCAGCAATGCAGACCCAAGGCAGCCAATTAATTGATTGATTGATTGATTGATTAATTTAAAAACACAACAAGCCATCTCAGGCATAAACAGTGGTTCCTTTCATTTATTTTTCACTCTTCTTGTGCACTTTATTATCTAGAGAACGATTTGCAGCTTCTACAATGAGGAATCCCACAGAGTTAAAAAATCTATATATTTTTAAATACGAGTCAGCGAAGCTGTGATAACATAACCGCTATATTCTTGTAACGCGCCTGAGGGTAAGAGCCCACACGCCGAGCGCCGTCAAGGCTGGAAGCCGTCCCTCCCCCTGCTTACCGCGTGTGTTGGTGGCCATGTCGGCCACTTTCTGAAAGGCATCCAAGAAGGCAGCTGCTGCTACTACTGTTGTCCTACGATGCAAACAGAAAAAAAAAAAGCATGAGGAATGCCTCACACTAGCAGATGCATGACAGCAAAAGGGCTGCAACCGCTGCTGAGGACTGCGAGTAACCCTCCAGGAGAGACAACCCAACTGGACACAGACAACAATTGGCTTTGTGGACCCACTTTATTCTTAAGAAAACTTTCTCCTTCTCACATTAGCACTCTCCCCCGATAACGTCCAGCTCATGCAGCGCTAGTCAATAAATGCTAGCAATTCTTCCCACCCCATTCCACCCGACAGTATAAATTATCACCAGGTTAAAATTTCACCAAGGAGGAAAAAGGTGTTTCTGCCTAAAAGAACAAATTATTAAAAAATATAAACGGTATAGGTGAAAGTGATTTTAGAGTAGGAAAACGATATAGCTACATGGATTGGCTGAAGGGATCTTGGAGAGTGATCGTCTAGGTTAAACAATTCATCTTAGAGTTGGGAAAACTGAGACCACAGCTACATAGTGATTTGCAAGACCGCTAGCTCATACCAGGGCCGAGACCAGTAGCCCAGCATGACTTAACAGTGCCGTGTTCATCCTACTACAGGATCCAGGCTATGTGACTTTTCCCCCTAAATCATAATTATAGGGAAACTGAGATACTATTTTTTCAACCCAGAAGTTATTCTGCATTCTTCACATCCCCTTGAGCACTGGAAGATGCCTTGAGCACTCTGTGGTCTCCTGGTTCCTAGAGTCGTGGTCCAAGATGTCACCGAATGAAAAATAAGCACTGCTAATGAAAAATAAGCACTGCTGCACCTCAGGGCCGTGATTACCCAGGACAAGCAAGCAAGCCCCAGGCTCACTCACAAGAATTTTATAACAGAATTTATGGCCTGATGTTAATTTCCAAGTATTTCACACATGAATCCAGCCCCCACTGAACATTCCTAACAATGCAACATTGCTGAAGGAAGAAGATGAGAATAAGGACTAAAAAGGAAAGAGTTCAAATCAGAGGGAAAAAAAAAAAAAAAAGAAAGAAATGACCTTTGAACATAAGCAAGAGTAGCTATGAAACAAAAGGTTCCTGGAAGGTGATGGGAGTGGTCCCCAGGAAAATCTGGGCAATGGTCCCTCAGAGCCAAACTTCAAAATGAGGCCTGATATTTTCCAGTAGAGCAAGAGAACATTCTGCTCAAAAAAACAAAAAAAACCAAAAAACCACAATGACATACACACTAAATAAAACCAAAACAAAACCAAAACAAACAAAAAAAAAACACACCAATTCAAAGTATATTTCTTAAAGAGTTGGCACCATGGAAAAGTTAGCTTTATCAAACACCCCGAGATTTATAAATGGCTCATTCTGATTTATAATTAATATCTGATGCAACAGCTGGATTTATTCTTCTTCAAGTCAAGGCCGATCTTCCAAATTTAATGAGCCAGCTGGAGAGGTGCCTTGAGTATGACACAGTCACCAGGGCTCCTGTGAAAACGAAGACTGTGGTCAAGTGTGACAAACTAAGAGCTTTTAAACACCAACTTCCAATGAGCCATATTTCACTGACTGCTTTTGTCACAGGACATCTTAGCTCTCTCTAATGGGGCAGAGCAAAACATGCATCCATCAGCAGGAGAAAGGAGTGCTACAGCTTACATGCGCCAAGATTATTTGCCTCTTCTACAGTCTTATCCTTATGCATTCCCTAACACAGAAAATTAAACCATGTGCTTGAGGCTCCTATGGTGCCCTCAGCCAGGTACTAGTAGTTTGACAAAATAAGGAAATGGTCCCTGCCCTCAGGAGGCCTACGTATTGTTAAAAAGAAAAAAAAAAAAAAAAAAATATATATATATATATATGGTACTTTGTACCAGTGGGGATAAGATTGCTTTAAGTCTCTCTGTATGTTTAAGACAGCTAATCAGTTAACTATTTTAAGCTTTAGCGTCCTCATTGGTAAAAGGGGAAGAGCATCTTTTCCTCGGTCAACCCTGAAAACCTGCCAGACAATTAAATGAGGCTGGATAAGAAAAAATGTTGCAGGAAGGGTTGGACTTAAATGTTTTACTGTTTTACTACAGGAGGTGACCTCCTACAGGATAGAGACTAAGCTATTTGAAATAAATGACGACAGCAGCAGAGCTGGGGGAGGGGGCCTTACATTCTGGGCAGAGGGGTTTGGATCTGATCCAAGATAAAGTAATCAAAGGTTCATAAGCAAAGAAATGGTAAAGGACTTGACAAGTGGCAAAGGGGCCATAGTCTGGAACCCATGGTCCATCTGGATGCCCACTCATGGATCTGGAAACCCCAGGCCGCATGAAGCTGAATAATGGACAGGGAAAGTTCCACGTCTCCCAAGTTCTTCTCTCCTAATCTACTGGGGAGCCATAGAATGCCCAGCCCTATGGCTAAAGTCCTGGGCAGGGACCCCTGGTGCCACCACGCAAAGTTCTAAGAACCCCGTGTCATTCCTCCTTCCTCTGTCTGTCATCCACATGGCTTTTTATCCCAGAAAACACCTACCTGCTTTGTTCTCTGGAAAACCATCCCCATACATCCAAACCAACCAACACGCCATGAATAGGGGTCATGAAAACAACTGCTTTTTTTTTTTTCAAATGTCCCAAACCTCTTGAAGCACTCTCTAAGTGCAATCGCACCCTTCCCCTCAATGATTTCAAAAGCATATAGCTTTAACAAGAAGATGTTGCCGTATTTTCTATTTCATATGAAATGATATATTAACAAGCGCAAGACAAGGCAATAATAATAGCCCCTTAGAGCACATCAGCATTAGACCTTGGTTTTTAAGCAGTTTTATTGAGACATAATTTGTATACCGTAAAATTCATCATTTTTAGGTGTATAAGTCATCAATTTTTCAGTAAATTTAGTTATGCAAACACCACCACAATCCCATTTCAGAACATTTCCATCACCACAACAGGGTCCCTCATGCCCATCTGCAATCAACCTTCTTTCCCACTCCCAGCCCCAGGAAACCACAAATCTACATCTGTCTCTACAGATTTGCATTATCTAGACATTTCGTGTAAACAGAATTATACAAACTAAGTTTTAAACTCTATAAGGACAGGCAGTAAGCAGAATGGACTGTGGAGCCAGACTGCCTCCGATCCATTCCGTGCTCTGTCATTTATCTATACTAGCTGTGTGACTCCGGATAAGTTATTCAGCTTCTCTGTGCCTCAGTTTCCTCATCAGCAAAATGGGGTAACAACACTACTTATCTCTTGGGGTTGTGAGATTTAGCTGTTACCTACCATGCACCTGGCCCATTATTACCTCCTTACATATAATACTTCATTTGACTCTCAAAATTCCAGTGGAAGGAGGCAGAGCGGATATGAGTTTAATTTTACATACCGGAATCAGAGGTCAGGACGCATGGCTAGTAAGTGGCAACGCCACTGCATGCTTCTCTATCTGCAACACTTCCACAACTAACCCTAATTTGCCTCTTGGGTCCATCCTATTCCATCCTTTGTCTAAGGATGCTGCCGTTTTCCTAGAGATGACATGCTTCTACTTACCGAAGCTGGGACTGTAGCTTTCCGGCTTTGTTTATGAAATCTTCCCAAACTGGATAGCTCCCCTATAACAAAACAAAGCCATACGTCAGTAAGTCACACTGTGATAGACATCTGATGAAGACACTGACAGCACACTCAATTCCAATTATACAGGAAACACTCAGTATATGCTCTCTTCCTTTGCAGTCTACGACATGTTGCCCAGATTACTGTACATACAAGTGTACTGGCTCAGAAATGGGCTGTGAATGTGCTCAGTCCCTGTGATCCTCTAAACACTACAGATACCAAGTGGAACAAGTTTGGCAGAATCTAAGCCAAACATGGATGCAACACTTTTTGAGTCAACAGAGGGGTGGGTCCAAATTCAAGATACGTAGACCATTTAAGGCTCTACCCTGAACCACCTGATCATGGCTCTGGCTGTTCTCACCCTCATCCCAGAAGGCAGGGAGTGGGGAACCAGAGTGACTGGGGCTCCTCTCCAGGACAGGAGACTATTGGGAAGCATTATTAGACTAGCAGAATCTCGAGGTTTGGGAAGTTACCTAAATACAGCTGCTCAGCTGACGGCTTGAGCCCAGCACCTACATACAACATGGTTACAGGTGGTTCCCCTGCACACTGCAGCTGACAGAGAACTCATCACCTTCCACGGCAGCCTACCTGCATCAGCCACCCCGTCCTTTAGGTCCACGCAGCCCTAGTTCTAACCTTCCAGGGATCCACACACACATCTTTTCAAAGAACGGAGGATAAGCAGCACGTTCATCCACAGCTTTCCTTCTTTCAGCCCCCAGATGGAATTCTGTGTCTACACGGGCCCCTGCCTCACATCCCCACGGCATCTTGGGGACACTCCATCACATGTCTCTACTTGTCTTCTAAGTACGGTGCTCAGACACGAACTCAAAACCGCAGGTGCAATTCTGACGGGGGCAGACTAGAGGTGGAGGGCGGTTACAGCTGCAGGCTAGAATGTGAATGTTACGAACCTTGACAAGGTAAAAATAATGTATGACACCTCTTGATTTTGCCATTAAGGAGAGGGGATGAAGAAACTATAATGAAGTTGATCATCTCTTCTTTTATTATAGAAGCCCCATCAAAATAGTCTAAAACTGAAACTGACCTAAAACAATGATTTCACCATCCTAATGGGTTTAATTTTTTTTTTTTTTTTTTTTTTTTGCGGTACGCGGCGGGCCTCTCACTGTCATGGTCTCTCCCCTTGCGGAGCACAGGCTCCGGACGCGCAGGCTCAGCGGCCATGGCTCACAGGCCCGGCCGCTCCGCGGCACGTGGGATCTTCCCGGACCGGGGCACAAACCCGCCTCCCCTCCATCCGCAGGCAGACTCTCAACCACTGCGCCACCAGGGAAGCCCATCCTAATGGTTTTAATAATCTTTTTCTCTTACGCTTAGGAACACAGTTTCTCTACCTTGCCACTACTGACATTTTGAGCCAGATAATTCTTTCTTTCTTTCTTTTGCTGGGGCAGGGGGCGGGGGAGGGGTCCCTGTACATTGCAGGGTGTTTAGCAAAATCCCTGACCTCTATTCACCAGATGTCAGGAACATTCACAGATGCCACTGGATGTGACAAAATGTCTCCAGACACTGCCAGATGTCTCCTACAGGGCAAAATCACCCCCAGTTAAGAACCACTGCCTTAGAGGAATGTCTGAGAAACTGATTTCTTCTAGTGAAGAAACAGTTATCTGAAGTTCTGCAATTTCTTCAGTATTACTTCACTTCAGTTTCAATTCTTCTGTTAAATGAAAGTAAAATTAAACATATTTTTATTTTGAAAATATCTTGCATAGAACATGTTAATAAAAGTGCCCGTTGATACATTTCTGGAGCTATCGAGTCTGTCTGAAAATGTGCACAGAGACATCTGGAAAACCATCTACCAGATATTATAATGGAATATTTCTGGGAGCTAAGATTTGGACCAATGTGTTGTTTTCTTGTTTGTACTTTCCTCCATGGCCATAGTTTTGCTTTTTTAAATAAGGGTCATGTATCATTTTTATAAAAACAATGAAGTCATTACATTTTACAAAATTAAGATCAAATTAGCATTTCTGGCAACAATAGCACCGTGAATTTACAATCCACCCAAACCCTAAAGTCTGTTTCATGCATGCTGCTAGATCACAACCATCAGTTCTGCATTTGGGCATTTGGGACCTGCTTGGCCCAAGTGCAGGTGCTGGATTTATTCCTTCAAGCAGCAGTGTGCTCCCAATGGGACACTGAGCTGCACCAGGCCAGGGATTCTGTCTGACTGGCTCCTGGCAGAAGTCCTTTGGCAACTACATCTGAGCTACTGACACCAACACCCATGCACAGGTCCTGTCATCATCTGCGACACCACTTAGCCTCCATCCCATCTTCGTGCCCTAGGGGGGTCTCTTCAACTCAAAAGCATAACTTTATTTGCACTGAATGAAACCTTGTGAGGGCTCAGGCCACCTTTCCAGGCCCATCAAGACACTGTGGGGAATCCCAAGTACAGCACCTAGTATAGTTACAATTTTCTTATCAAGTGCAGGTATGAGCATGCCCTCTACATCTATACCAAGTAATTAAGGGTAAAGGCTGAGATTAGAGTCCTCTGGCTGGTCCCTAGAGATCTCTGTCCAAATGGAAATCAGTTAATAAGCATCCTTAAGAGCACGAGAGTGCTACTAACCAATTACAGCCTCATCTAGCCATCCCTTCTCTTTCTGGTCCACAAGACAGTATGAGAAGCTTTATGCAAGGCCTGAGGATGTTCAGAGACACGGACCATCAACTTCTAGCCAAAGGAACCATCATTGCTCATCTGCACATAGGACACGAGAGCCAGGTCCTCCTCTCCCCAACTCCATCCAAGGAACCCCTGGAGAAGGTCACTGAGGTGATCCATAATATTTCTTAAGAAAAAGGTGAGGGCCTTCCCTGGTGGCTCAGTGGTTTGTTTTTGGTTTTGTTTTTGTTTTGGTACGCGGGCCTCTCACTGTTGTGGCCTCTCCCGTTGCGGAGCACAGGCTCCGGACGCCCAGGCTCAGTGGCCATGGCTCACGGGCCCAGCCGCTCTGCCACCAGGGAAGCCCGTGGCTCAGTGGTTAAGAATCCGCCTGCCGATGCAGAGGACACGGGTTCGAGCCCTGGCCCGGGAAGATCCCACATGCCGTGGAGCAACTAAGCCCGTGCGCCGCAACTACTGAGCCTGCGCTCTAGAGCCCGTGAGCCACAACTACTGAAGCCTGCGTGCCCAGAGCCTGTGCTCCACAACAAGAGAAGCCACCGCAATGAGAACGAGAGAAGCCACCGCAATGAGAAGCCTGCACACCGCAACGAAGAGTAGCCCCCGGCTCACTGCAACTAGAGAAAGCCCGCGTGCAGCAATGAAGACCCAATGCAGCCAAAAATAAATAAATAAATAAAATAAACTTTAAAAGAAAAAGCTGAGGCCCATTCACCGAAAACACGCCAGAATGGCAAAAGGCCTGCGCAGGGAGCCCCAAATCCTGAGTTCTAGCCACGGCCCTGGCAGTAAATTATGGGTAAGTCACTTGACCTCTCAGGCCAGTTTCCTATAATGATCAACAACAACAAAAAATGCATAATCCCCTCACTGTTATTGAACACTGACATCACGGAACACGGAAGGAATAAGGAACACAAACTCCAGAGGCCCATCTCCTGGCTATGGAATCCTAGCTCTCCCGTCTGCCATGGGACATCGGGCAGGTCGTCTGACCTCTGCCTGGGCAAGTCACCACTGCCCAGGGCTGGCGTGGGGAAGAAATGAAGTCCGACATCTAAAGTGCTCAGAGCAGTGCCAGGCACTCAGAAAGTGTCCAATAACCTTTGACAGGATTGATCCAAGCGTCTGCAGGCTCCCAGGAATCTCCTTCGGGATGCTGGGAGAGATGTTTAAAACTCTCAAGGTCAGATGGTCCACCCAGGCTGGGATCCCTCATTCTCAGTCCTAAGTACAGTTTCGGACTGTGCATCTCACTATGAGTTCACCATAGTTACAGCAGACACGGAGCAAGGCAGTGGGACACACAGTGTCAGTCAATGTCTCTGCTGCTCCCAAGTACATGGCAGGTGGAGTACTTAAACCCCAGATGAATGTGCCTGAAAACAGCTGCTCAAACCACTTTAAAAACTACTTATCTGCCCCCACTGGGAGCCTCATTCCAGTCTTTACCAAATTAGCAACAAAAGGAGGGTCCCCGCTCCAGTTAGGGGGTACAGCACCCAGCTCTCCGCCTACGAACACCCACTCAGCCAGAAGAAGGCTGCCAACCGCAGCTCTCTCCCCACTTGATGATATTTGACAGTCTCTCAAAGAGTGTCAGGCCCACCTGTTTTAGGCAATATATAATTTAATGGATTCTTTAAAAGAAAAAAAAAAAAGAACTTCTAAGAACAGAAGACAAAAACCTCCTTGTTGAGAAATTTTTTTAAGTGTATAAATGTTATTAAAATTTAAAGGCAAGGTGATGTTGGGTTGTTTCAGATTTTTTTTTTTTTAAAGTTTCTTTCAAGGAAAAACAAAAAGTTTCTACCCACCTGAAAGTTTTACTACAAAAATTCAAAAGCTTGGAGGAAGTGAGGAAGGAGGGAGAAGGCACTCGTAGGAAGATAAAAAGGTAATTGAGAGAAAAAGCGCTGGGTTGTTCTAGACGACAAGGCTGGGTAAAGGTGAGCAGACTCAAACTTCAGAAGAAATTTGCCAGTCGAGACACTGTGTGCACTGAGAATCCTTTTAGAAAGCAAGTCCAACGTGGTCCTTAATTTTCTAATCCGCACCACCCACCAAGAAGTCCCAGAAAGCTGTCTCCTGAAGCTATGTGTCTGGTGGGCTCTATTCACCACGCATCCCCAGAGCTATGAGAAAGCCCCAACACAGACCCCACTGCGGAGTTCACCAGAGAACACGGAAGGGTTTCACAGCTTTCCAGACACACCAAAGTCAACGAAAATAAGACACCCACTGAGCGCCTGGGCTCTGCCAAGTCCAAAGTCACAGGTGAAGGGAAACAGGCTCTCCTCCCTCTGGAACGCCCTGAATTTCTTTGGAGAGGTGGGCAGGGAGGTTGTGAAGCCCTGGTAGTTTGTTGAGAATAGAACTCAGATCACACAGGGTTCTGGGAGAATGGAAGACTTCCCTGTCAAAGCTGGTGTGTTTACAAGCACCTGGAGGACTCTCTCCATCAAGCTGCCTGACCGTCTCCACTTCCCTACAGGGAGAGAGACGGGGCTTCCCTGAAGACAGGCTCTAACTCTGCAGCCACCAGACGGGGCGCCCACCACACAGCACTCCCCGCCCCCCCCCCCCTCCCCTAAGGCTGTTCTCTCTTCTAACCTCCAGGGGGATTCAGCAATCTGGAAAACTCCTACCCAGCCGTCACCACCCAGCTCAAATGTCACCTTTTGCAGAGTATCCTGGGACCCACCTGCTTCCCTCATATCATGCAGCTGGCCGTCTCTGAACCGGAGTCTCCCCTGCCGAACTGTGGGCTCGAGGACAGAAAAATGGAGGGAGGAGGGAAAAGCATTTCCAATAAGAGGAACAAAGACAGGGAAGCAGAAACAGTACGAGCAGGCTCCTCCAAGGGACACTGGTGTGGCACATTTATGCTGGGAGAAGCAGGAGATGGAAGGACAGACAAGGGGACCAGGGGTGGCCATCCAGGGCAAGATCCAGGGTTAAACTACAAAAGGGGCCTTCATCCAGATGGCGAGGGACATAAATCCCCAACCAGCACGGTGACGAGAGAAGCTGGCTACCGCGTCCCATACCTGACGGCAGCCTGGTCCCTTGGGGGGTGGGGAGGAGAATGAAGTTATCCTCTAACTTCTGAGGGAAAAAGACCATCTGATCTCCGTCGACTCCCCAAGAGTTTGGTGGCCACCTAAGCAAATACGCAAGTGGACTGCCATGCCTACCCTCAAGGCTGAGCTCCAAGAAGAGCCCCGAGTTCCTGTCCTCTCCTGCTTTCCCCACAGCCAGACGGCTGGGCAGGCCGCTTGCCTAACCCGAGCACAGGGCTCAGCCGGTGGTCATGCTGACTTTGGGGCTCTGTTTTGCTTTGTTTTGTATTAAACAGAGGCCTGGGATGGCATCCCACACACAGCGCAGAAGGGTAAACGGCAAGTAACTCATCAGCCCGGCTGGTTAACGACGCCCCATAAATAATGCAGCAACTGCCTCTCCCGGCCCCGCCTGCTGTGACAGCAGACCTCAGGGGACAGCTGAGGGAATTAGACACCAGTGCTGCCACTCGGGGAACAGAGAGGAGCTGGGGGCCTTGGTTAGAGAAGGGACCGTCTGAGAGGAGCCCGAGACTGGAGGGGACTCTCACGAGGAGGCAGAATTCGGCTCAGCTGAGAATGAAACAGGGACCAGTGGGGACAGGCTATAGGGAGTCGGGCTCCGGCTCGAAAGTTCCAGACAGAGGCTGGCTCACCAGTGGTTATGGCTGATGAGAATCCAAGTCTTGGACACGCGACTGGACAGGTCATCTCCCAAGCCCTTCTCTTCACCTTGACAAGCCTCACTGTCACCACCATCATCATTGAGCATCACCGGGTTCTAAACAGTTGCTAGATGCCCGACACATAGATCAGCATTTCTCCAATGTTAACTTTCATATCCATCACCTAGGGATCTTGCAAAAATGCAGGTTCTGACTCCCTTGGTCTGAGGTGGGGCCCGGCTGTTGCATGTTTAACCTGAGTAATGCCGAGGCTGCTGGTCCACAGACTACACTCGGGGGAGCACAGCTTGACACACACACTTATTACATGTTCACAAAAACCCAATGAGGCGGGTGCTGCTAATTAATTATCTCACAGCTGAAGAAACCAAGGACCAGGAAGGTTGCATCCTAGTGGTCTAGGCTGAAACTTGATCCTAAATCTGCCTGACTCTGTGGCCCAAGCGCTGCCCTGATTCTGCGAAGTGCAAGCAACAAGATGCACAGACCCAGCCTCCCGGCCCAGCCCCAGGGCTGCAGAAAGCCACTCAGTAGGCAGGCTGGGTCCTGCTTTATACTGGGTTCAGTAGGAGCCCAGACAAAGTAAAGTGGAGACCAAGGGCTCCAAACACATAACCCCCGATTTACAACCGCAAAGGCCCTGGACAAGCTGTAATGTCGACCTAGGAATGGTCAAGATTCTCAACCATGTGAAAAAGAAAACAAAGAAAAAAGCTCTTTGTGCAAAAAACGTCTGATAGAAAAGCATGGGAAATGTTCAGTCACCATCATTAGCGGTGTGATTATGGATAATTCTGTTAAGTCCTCAGGTTTCCTGTGGATACTAGAACTGATCTGCTTCTAGCAGGAGGTCGGAGAGCCTGCCTGGAGCATCTCTACAGGCTGCCGCCACCACCCCTGCCACTGGGTCCCTCCCCAGGGTGAGTGTGAGGAACACAGTCCATATCAACCCTCTCCTTCTTCTTCTAGGGAGACGCCTTAGTGACCTCAGGCTTCAGGGAAACGAAAAGCAAAGCTTCAAGAGGAAGTTTCTGACCAAAGCAGGAGTGCCTCTGGACTCCATGCTTCTTGAAGCACAAGGCAGGAATCTGCAGCTTCCAGAAGTGGGTGCCTGTCACAGCTTTGTCCCCAAAGCCATCCTTCCCCACCCCATCCTACAAGATGAAGGGCTCCCAAGACTCTCTGATGAAAGGCGCTGCGTAAGCCCATCCATCATAAAAACCATTCCTGGGCTTTTATTTTCTGATTGGGGCTTGCCTAATCCACTAATTCTCCCTGTCCATCAAGTGGATGGCAGCCACTCGGATAATCAGTGGTTGCCTCCTTGCACGCCCACCCTCACCCACCTACTCAAGCTCACCAGCAATAAATACGCCTGTGAAAAGGACCTTACGGCTCTGTGCACACTTCGTGGGCACTGCCACCTTCCACTAAACAGATTTCCCCTTTCACTGAACTCCACAAGCCCCAAATCCCAGCCGGGCTATTAGGAATGACACCCGGGTGGGTGCCACGAAAAAGGGCTGTTTTTTACTTCTACAGTCATTGACCTTTTTTAGTGTCTTTCCACTGAATGTCCTTCTCTTTGCCTGGATAGAGGGCCCTGATGGGCTGCAGTCTAATCCAGTGTCTAAAAGGATCAGTGTGGTCTAGCGGGTTGAGTCAGGCTGCCCAACTTCAGATCTCCCCGCTGGGGACCTAAGTGACTCAGTTATCCACTGCCACTCTGTCTTCATCTGTAAATGATACCCCTGGTAGTTCGCAGCTCAAAGGATGGTAACAAGAGTAAGTGAAAGAATACGAGGGCATAGAAGGATGACTAGCACTTAGAAACTTAGAGCTCCAGAAATGCCAGCAACTGCTATTTTAATGAGTCAACGTGCAAGACCAGCCACCCTGACTTGGACATTTAATGAGCACCTACTATGCACAGGCACAGGGGTTGGGGCGGGGGGACTAAAACAGGCCAGAGTGTTGAGGAATGCTGCTGTGTAAGCCACCAATCCCAAAGCCTTCGGAGGGCGCCACACTCCAGATGTAAAGCACTGGAAGGTGGGGTTGGTGCAAATTTCTGGAGGGGGGCGATTCCTCACCGAGGTCTTAAAGGACAAAAGGGAATTTTCTGGGCCAAGAGGAAGGAAAGAAAGGACAGGAGGAAGCATTCCCTGCAGAAGAAAGAGAATTAGCAAAGGATAGGAAGTACAGAAGACTATGCTACATTCAGACATGAGTCATTCTGTTCACCTGGAACACATCCCAGGAAGGTGTGATCTGGGGGGCGGGGACGGGGTGGGAAGAGCAGGGAGATCCTTCCTACTCACTTCATGAACTGCAGAGGAGGCTCTTGGTGGCTCAGGGTGACCCAAGAGCCACCCCCACTTCTACTTACTCATGGTACACTCCCAGCACGACCTCCCAGAGACTCACCACTGGGGAATGTCTGCTAAACCTGCAGCTGCCTGAGCCCCGCCCCAGATCTGCACAATCAGAATCTCTGGGGGTGGGGCCCAGGGGTCTGCATTTAACACATTCCCCAGGGGACACTCATGCTCTGATGGCTAAAATCACATACAAGTTTGAGAATTATCGCTCTAGATAAGATGCCACATCCCTCTGAAGTCTTGGATGCTGTGGTCTCAGCAATTTCTCAGTCCTGATGTTCAGACCTTGCTCCTTCAGAAGTAATCCCTGGTGATAAGCACTTGCACATGGGAATGTGAACTGATACACATTTTCTGAAAGACATTTGGCAATGGGTTTCAAGAGCCATGAAAGTATGTACCTTTGACCCAGGATAAATCCTACTGGGGAAACCACTGGTGTAAATCAGCGTGTAGCTACAAGGATATATTCACTGGAGTGCTGCTTATAATTAAGTGAAAAACTGGACACAGCCTAATCACAAATCAGTATGTAACTGGCTCCCATCTCAGGGCCTTTGCACATGCTCTTCCCTTGCCTGGAACATTCATTATTTCTCTAATATCCACATACTTCATAAGCTGTTGCTCAAATGTCACCTTCTCTGTGAAGCCTTCCCCATTTAAAAACTGCCACACTGGGCCTGCTTTATTTTTTCCCATCGCACATATCCTTCTAAAATATAACACAACTGACTTATTCAGTTTGTCTGTCCCAGACCCCCACCCCCTCTCCACTAGAATGTAAGTTCCAAGAGGGCAGAGATCTGTGTCCATTTTATTTACTGCTGTATCCCCAGCACTTAACACAGAACCTGGCACATGGCAGGTCCTCAAATATGTGTCAACTAAATGAATTAACTACAAACAAACAAAACAATGGACCACCACACAGCCATTAAGACTGACCTGGCTTCTAATTACATGCACAGAAAGCACAAGTGAAAAGCTAAGTGGAAAAAGAAACTTTGGCAGGGCACAGGCCGCAAGAGGCTTCATCTAAAACGTGTGTCCATAACCCACTTTGTAATCAAGTGGTTATGGGTGACTCTTATTTTTTTACTTACCTGAGGTTTTAGTTTTCCTTTCATTAACTTTCTATTACTTGCATAATCTTGGAGAAGTAATCCCTCATGAAATGCTCTCAAAACATTTGCTAATGCTTTATGCTAAATGTAGAGGAAAGCTTTCTCGTTGGTGATTTAATTAGGGTGTCCCTAATTAAGGCCAGCACAACATCAAAGAGGCCAGGTTCCAGGGGATCCTTGCTTCAGGTCTACTCCTGGTTGCAAGATGACCCCCGTCCCCCAGCAGCAGCTCAGAGCCTCCCAGTGCCCGGATGCCAAGGGCCTGGCCATCAGCTAGCTACTCCTGGCCCTGCTCCCCGCTACTTGCTTCCTATTGGGGTGCTTCATCCAATTATCCAGGCCCCAGATCACATCCTGCTGGAGAGCTGGCTTTGAAGGTTCAGTAAACAGTCACTTGAAAACAAAGAGGGACCATTAAACCAAGCTCAAAGACTTCCTTAATGGCCTCCTGCTCAGCTGGCGGAGCTGGGGCAAGCCCGGCCTCAGAAGCCAAACTGAGGTCTCCCTGTGAACTAATCTCGAAGCCTTTCCAGCCTCCTACTGCACACAGCCCCCCCCTTTCCTGAGGTGCAAGCGTGTGGGTTGCAGAGCCAGTACTGGGGCGACCCTGACAGAGGGGGTTTTCTCCAGCAAAACAAACATGTGTCATGTGGTTGTCACCTCGAACAACTGTGTCAGACCCTTGGGAACCACACCCCGCCTGCCCCCCACATACTTGCCTCCGCTGATGAATCAGCGGCTCCCGGCTGAGTCCACCGCCCAACAACTTCATGTCGTTGGCTGGTCCAACTCCTCTTGAAATAAAGGGAGGCCTCCTGAGCCTCCTGAAGCTGCTCAGAGGACAACCTAGATTTTTCTTGCTTTTTCTGGTTCATCCTGAGTCCTAAAGCTACAGGCAGAATAATCTTCAAAGCAACTGATAACATACACCCATTATGGAGTCTGAAAAGGAAATCCTAAAATGCTGTGAGAGACAGCTCAGCACCGTGGATTAAGGGTACAGACTCTGGAGCCAGACTACCTGGGCTCAACTCTCAGTTGTACCTCTCGATAGTTGTAAGATAAGATGGGGGCAAATGGCTTCACCGTTCTGCATCTCAGTTTCCCCATCTGTAAAATGGGAATTATAGCAGTAATTCCCTCACTGTTAGATGGACTAGTGTTGAATAACTACCTCATTGGGTTGTTGGGAGGAACACGAGTCTTTGTAAAGCACTAGAACAGTGCCTGGTTGTACCATGAAAATGCTTGTTAAATAAGTAAAATAAAACTCAGGTCTCAGCTTGGGGGTCACCTGTATCAAAAGCCTCCCCATGATTCTGTCTTCCTACTCCAAATGAGAATCAGAGACCTTCCCCAGGCCCCCCTCAAAATCTTGTGCTGATGTCTATCATGGCACAGATCACACAGATTTCTAGTTACTTGTCTGTTCCTCCTCTAGACTAAACAATTTTCGGGCAAGGTCATAGGTGTATCTCTACCCCCCAGCCGTGCCTGGTACAGAGCAGTCGTCATATTTGTTGACTATGTATACTGTGTTCTCTCAAATTATTTACACGCTGAAAGCATTTCACTCTTGTCTTTATTGCATTATCAAAGCGAAGATACAGGTTTCTTATATTTTCTGAAACATCTGAGTGCCGCTGTCAGCAAGGTACTCTGCTGGAAATTACCAGGGTGGCTCAGACAGATACATAAGAGAGTTTTATTCAGCATTCATTTTGTGCTAAGCCCTTTACATATATTTTCTCTTTTAATCCTCCACAACTTGAATAGAAGAGTATTACTCTACCCATTTTACAGGTAAGAAAATTAAGTGTCAAGGATCAAGAGCGACTTGCCCAGAGTAATAGAGCTAGGAAGTGACAAAGCCAGGCTTCAAAGCCCAAGGGCAACCACTTAAGGTAGAATGTAACAAGTACTAGGTAGAATCAACATGAACTTGGAAAAATGCCCAAGGGCATCTGACCTGGTAGGCAGAGGAGGGTCCAGAAATGAGGTAACTTCCTGGTGAGGCCTTGAAGGATGAGAAAGATTTCGATAATGCCGAAAACGGCAGAGAAGCTCTTCCCAGCGGGACAAACAGCAAGAATGAGGAGCGCAGGACGCATTCAAAGAAGCCAGGGAATCCAGGCTGGGAGACACGGGCACAGAGCAGGTCACTCTGCTGGGCCAAGTCACAGGTAGCCCCCAAGGCCTGGCTAAGGCAGATGGGCCATAGTCAGCAAGTAGGCAGGTAGGAAGAACCCAAATACAGCCAAGTCTTGGGAAGGGACAGAAGCCAGAACGAAGCTGCTGCTAAAAGGCAGACTAGAGGCAAATGAGGCACTTCTCTGGTAGTCACTCCAGAAAAAGAAGGGGTGACTCAAACAAGGTGAACAGAAAAAGATGGCCCTTATGAAGCAACTCAGCCTCCCCTTACACTGGTGTAAACATCTCTAAACGGTTTTTGTGGGTTTTTTTAACGCATTAAATTAAAGGCCCTGAGGACCTCAGCCAGGCACCCAGCCCTTCCCTGCCTTTATATACAGACAGAGGGTTTGCAAATAGAGAAATGCCAATAGGCCCTGCTGAGCCAGATGAGGTTATAATGAACTCAGGAGTGATTTACTTAGCAAGAAAAAAAACCCTCAACTTCTCCATTTCCTACAACTTCACTGCAAGCTCTAAATACAGCTCAGTAAAGGGTGGGGTCGTGTTTGCCCTAAGAAGTGGTGGAGATAATGACTGATTTCAAAACTTCAGAATACTTCATTCCCAAATCTGCAAGACAGAAGAACAGCAGCAGCTAACATCTGAGTGCATGTACGCCAGGCACTGTGTGAAACCCTTTACAAGTACGATCTCATTTCAGAATCCCCCCCCAACAACCCTATAAGATGGGTACTTTATGAGACCCATTTTACAGAAAAGGAAAATGAGGCTCAGAGAGATGAAGAAATTTGCCCACAGGATTTAAAACCAGACCTTCTACAGGAGGGGTTTAGGGGCAGTGATGTGGCCAGGAGGAAACAGAATGTGGGCAGGAAGCTGTGTTGCCAAGCAAGCACACTGTTTTTACTTAGGTGGTATGTTATAGATCTGCACTGTCCAATATGTAGCCACTAGTCACATATGACTATTTAAACTTAAACAAATTACAAGTAAATAAAATTTAAAAATCAGTCCCTCGGTTGCACTAGCCACACTTCAAGCGCTCAAAAGTCACATGTGGCTAATGTATCTGACAATTTCCATGACTGCAGAAAATCACGCTGGACAGGACTATTACAGATCAACTAAAAACAGCCAAGGATTCTAAAGATGCTTCTTCTGTTGTTATTTTCCAATTTGTTCACTTTAACGTTGTTTCACTCTAAATTTACTCTTATTTTTATTAACTGTAGTAAATACACATAAAATTTACCATCCTGAAGCCCAGTAGCGTTAAGCATATTCTCATTGCTGTGTGACCATGTAAAGATGCTTTTACTCAGACTTAGGCAAGATTGAGAAAACACATTCAGGGTGCTTAAACTGTGTACAGCTGGGGGTGCATTTAAAAACCCTAATGTCCAGGATGTAGTCCAGAAGCACTGAATCAGACCCTCTGAGGAATCAGGGTCCAGGCATCAGTGTCGTATGGCTCCCAGGGAATCCAATGCGCTCATTCCTGTGACCACGCCCATTCCGCCAAGATGGGCACACCTACCCAGACCTGCCTCTTCCTACTCCAGCCAGACCCCCTCCTCCGGGACCCTGCAGACCCCTGTCTGTGGGAGGTGGCAGGGAAGGGGGGCCCAGGCAAAACCTGCCGTCCACCAAACCCGCCATCCACCTTCAGGATTCGGGAGGTGGCTGGTGCTGACCAAGCTAACGGCTTTCACTGCTGTCCAAACTCTTCGAATGGAAGAAAGCAAATAAAAAGACACACAGCTCAAAAGGCACCCCACTGATTTTTTTTTCTACCCACTTAAACTAGCCAGGAAAAGAAAAACCACTTAGAAACTATGACCAAGGTCATATATGCCAAGAAATCAGCACAGAAAGGAGGTTTTTTGGCAATTCCATCAACTTCCCCAAACACAGTCTTGCAATGGCTCGATGGACTCAACCCAACTCAAGGGTGACCAGGAAATAATTAAATACGGAAAGCCCTTTTACAAGAGTGTTCCAGGGCTGGACACAAAATGAGTTCAAGGCAAGGAGTTCTCTTTGAGGAGTCACTTATTTAATTCATATAATTAGGGGGACCGATGGGCATAGTCACCCAACCTTAGGGACCAATGGGCTCCCCAGACACATAAAGGCCAGTCACAGAGAAGCCTGCAGGTGCTTTATATGGGGACAAGGACAGAAGCCAAAGATAGAAGTGACTTTCCTCTCTGCACACCCAGGGGAAGGAGAGGAGAGGGGAAAGGCAGGTTGTCTGTCAGAGAAGATTGGTAAGTGGGAGAAGGAAGGAAGCCACAATATGTCGATACATCACAAATTAAACCATTTCCACAAAAGTGACAGCCAGATGGGAGCTGCGTACCACCCCCACCCCCCGAGTTCTCCCAGCATCTCAGCTCAGGCTCACACCTCCAGCCTGCAGGCACAGAGATGTGACCTTGATTCCTTCCTTGGGCCTCCTGCAAAACTCAGGCAAGTGAAATGCTGTGGAAATAAATACACAGCCCCCTCTCTACCTTAGGCATGCTCTGAAGAGTTCCAGCTTTAAGGTCAAATAAACCAAGGTCTGAATGCCAGCCCACCTCACCACGGCATTAAACAAATTACCGACTCTCTCCAAGCCTCAGTGTTCTCATCTGTAAAGTGGGGATGATGGTGAGGATGACGGGAAATCCTGGCACACAGTAGATTCTCACCGAGTCCCTTGCTGCCCCCTGTTCACTACATGCAATGATTACAGAGCACCTACCATGGACCAGGTGGCACCAAGAGCATCTTAAACTGGGAAGCGGCAGACGACACAGCCCCATGCCGAGGTCTTCCCTAGGCTAAGAGGTAGGAAACATTAATAATGGGTGGGCTGCTCTGGAATCTATGCCGGGTGGATTTTGGTTTTGCTTTTGGAGGGAGACTGTATATGCGTGCGTGTGTGTGTGTGTGTGTGTGTGTGTGTGTGTGTGTGTGTA